>NW_024543087.1:26522500-31322500 GCF_018167655.1 Microtus oregoni | reverse complement strand
CTACTTAGAAATCAGCGTGAAAGCAGGTAAATACATCTTCTGCCAACTACTTCCACACCACAGTCTGAGGTTTGAAAGGAGTATGGTCAATGTTCTGCCCTGCAGTCTCACATACTACCTTTTCATTCCCCTCTTCTGTCTTCCTTCCCAAATCTCAGTGGCTAATAAGGAATTCTCAGTCCCTTCTTCTGCAGTCTACCTAAGATTTCTCTTCAGTCCTTCCTGCTCATGCCTACTCAGCACCTTCACAGACACTGAATGCATGGTCTCCATTAAGATACGGTAGAAACAAGTGTTCAGAAAAGGGCAGATGCTAAATTGCTACACCCTCCCCCCAGAAAGATTTTCTTCATTATAATTTTCATGTAGATAAGAGTATGTCAAAATTGTGCGGAGTTCTGAAAAGATTTACTTTCTCATAGAACAAATTATTAGGACACATGTAATGCTGCATTGGAAGTCAGTGACAGTGACTCAGTTGTCGCCTAGCTTTCTCAGTGCTGAAGATTCTGATTTGATCAAATCTGTCATTTAAAGGTATGGTATAACTCCATTTTCCAGAACTTTTAGAGTTGAAATAAAGCACTAAGTATGGGGAATGCTTATTTTCCTTAACAAGAAGAAAAATAAGTCATCTTATGCTCTATGTGTGCAAATTTCACTACTGGCCAAGGTCAAATTGTGGATACCCTTCTGTATTTGTTGCTTTTATTGATTAATGAGTAAAGAGTCTGCCTTGGCCTATGATAGGGTAGAGTAGAGCTAGGTGGGGAAAACAACTGAATGTTGGGAGAAAGAAGGTGGAGTCGAGGAGACGCCATGTAGCAGCCAGAGGGGAAAGACATGAGCTGCCTGCTGGAAACTTGCTGAGTAGGCCATAAAATTCTAGATGTAAGAGCTAGCTAACAATATGCTTAAGCTATTGACCAAACAGTATTGCAAATGATATAGTTTTTGTGTGAGTATTTCAGGAGTCTGGGTGGCCAGGAAATGAACAAGTGGCCTCCTAAAATAAATCTGTCTACTCCTCCAGTTTCTTTGTAAATTTTTTGGAAAGCATATTATAGAATTGCCATTATTTTGTAAACAGGAAATTTGTCATTTCTCTAAGGAAAATAAAATATTTCCAGAGCATGAAAAAAATATCTCCTGACATTTTTCTATTCTTGTATATCATATTGTTACTTTCCCAAAAATAAAATATCAACTCTATGTTACATCTGTACATGACTCATGACTAAGCAGAATTTAAACTGAATAGAGATAAAACCACAACAAACTATCACTATAGAAATATTCAGACATTATCAGTTTGGCTCACATTTGTCTTCCAATTCTGTCTCATTCACTTCCTAAAATCTTATTTTAAATAATATTTGTATATTAAACTTTCAAAAATAAATATAAGTGGTATTTTAAATTTTAATTTCTGCCTGACTGAATAATATTCAAAATAAAATTCCTCTTTATATAGTTTCAAAGTATCTAAGCTTATTTTATGAATAACATTCAAATGTCAATATTTTCAAAACTGTCTGAAGTTAATTTAATTAAAATAAATCACATTTTGTGACATAAGTAAGTGTACAAATTGTTCTTTTCATAGTCTAGTTTTCAGGGTATAACTAAAGCTCCATTGCAATCCAGTTTCTAATTTTTTATTTCAATACAGAGTATTGAACCCATAGCTTCATATATGCTAGCCAAGCACTGTAACATATCAGAAACCTCTCCTCTTAATTAATCCATTTGTATATAATTCACTACTACTCACACTCTCCTTTTAAATCACTCATTGTGCCTGCCCTCTTCCTTTGTATTTGGAGTAATTGAATAGTTCTTTTTTGTTTTGTTTGTTTATTTGAGACAGGTATTTCTGTAGCTTTGGGGCTTGTCCTGAAGCTAGTTCTTGTAGACCAGGCTGGCTTCAAACTCAGAGAGCTCTGTTTCCTGAGTGCTGGGATTAAAGGCATGGACCACCACCACCCAACTCTTTTTAAATAACCTTAATAGTACACTACAGCTCAAATCTTCTAGCACATTAGTCAGATTCCATATCTTCAGATAGTTTGATATGACTCATGTTACTGTGAAATATTCATGATAATTTCTGTCACTAACTGAATAATCAACACTCTGGCTACTGGTATTTGATTAATATTTTTATTACCATTTCATCTCTATATGTGAGGTAAGTGAACTTATAAAAGTGCCCTATACTTCAGACCTGACTTTTCCTTTACTTTCACTTTCTTTTTTCCCTTTTCTTTCTTCTCTTTCATTCTGCTCTCCCTTGTTTTTGCGATCTCTCCTGAACTCTGCATTCCCTGGTCTGTAGCTGAGAACAGCACTCCTGTTTCCATTCTGAATGGATGTATCTCAGTGCGTCCCACATTCTTCTTTAGTATGGAACCATTCTTTTTTGCATAGTATTGGTTCATTGTCTGAACTAAGATTATTTATTTCTTATACTTCTAATTAGATATAAGTTAAAAGAAATTTTAGGTAATTAAAATTGATTGGAAGCATTAATGTCTTTAAATTTTGAAAAACTCATGCCTCTTTTTCACAATATTCTATTGTTAAAAGAAACTTTTGTATTGATGAATTACAAAATCCATAAATGTTTAATAAAATGATCAAATAATCATTGTTATATAGGCAGAAATGCTAAATTTATTTCCTTTTCTCCTTTAATTTTTCTTTCAGAGTGCATAATTAAGAAGATAATATATATACTTCTTGGCATTTAAATAAATATAACCATAACTATTACATATGTACTCATAGATTACAATAGAGTATACATGCATATTTTTAAGTAAAAATTCTAACACAAAATATACATTATTTTGCATTAGATTTGTTAAATTTTTAAATAATTTATGAGCATATCTTCAAGTTAATTTAAGTGAAGTTCTTAGAATAAATATAATTACCAAGCAAGTGTTATAGTTACAGCACTCATACTATAAATAATTGTAATAGTGTTATTGGTTTTATTATGATAGGCTCTCACTTTGTAGACCAGCCTGGACTTGACCTGGTGAGACTGCATCCTCAACCTCTTCACTTCTATTGCCATGCCAAAATTTGCATTTATAATATTGATGATATATTCTTTTAAAAAATATTCAATGGAAAAGCCAATCAAATCAAGGAATTTAAGCACAGGTAGATAAAATTACAATATAGTGTAAGATCAGAGATTTACTCTAAAAGCCTGGCATTTCAGTTTCTGATCTTGCATCTTCACTTACAAGTGTGATAGAAAATGCCTTGTCTAATTTTATTTAATTCCACTGCTGATTTTTTTCTGATTTTATCATAGATCTATTAATAATATGATAGCACCACTAGCAGAATATAAATAAATGGTAGTAGTATGAGTCATTAAAATATTGTTTTAGTGGCTGTTTTCCAAAGTAGAAGTGTTCTACTTAATATACAATTTTAATAATTTTTGACTTCCCTATTTACTTTTTGAGCTACAGCCTCATACTTAACTCCGCTAAGTGATCCAAAAAGGCCTTATCTTATGTGGGATTCCCCTCTATATGCTGTGAATACCACTGGTAAATAAAAATTAAAAGTTAAAAATTGGCTTTGCCTGATAAAGTAGAACAGAGCTAGACAGGGAAAACTAAACTGACTGCTGGGAGAAAGAAGGCAGAGTAAATAAAGGTAGTGTGGGACAATTGTATTCTGTCAATTATATTTTAAATAAATTCTGATTGGTCAGTAGCAAGGCAGAAAGTATAGGCAGGACAACCAGACAGGAAGTAGAGGCAGGTCAATGAGAACAGGAGTATTCTGGGAAGAAGGAAGCTCTTTCAGCAATTCTGCCCAGACACAGAAGAAGGAAAATGAGACTGCCTCACTGAAAAAAGGTACCAAACCATGTGGCTAACATAGATAAGAATAATGAGTTAATATATATCATAAGAGTTAATAAGAATCCTGAGCTAATGGGTCAATCAGTTTATGATTAATGTAGACCTCTGTGTGACTTCTTTTGTGACTAAACAGCTGGAGGACCAAGCAGGACAGAAAACTAATTCAACATAAAAGAGAAGCCATGTATCCTCACCAGAGACAGACACTGGTACTTAACCAGTAATCCACAGCCTTGTGGCGATACACAGATTAATGGAGATGGGCTAGTTTAGGATATAACTGTTAGTCAGAAATATGCTTTTGGCCAAACAGTATTGAAAATTATATGGTTTACGTGTAATTATTTTGGGGTTGAGCAGCTGGGAACAAACAAGCAGCCTCCTACAACACCTACTGCTCTTGCTGAGTCAAATATTAGAAATAAAAGGGCAGTTGCATCTTTCTAGGTGCAATCTAGAAACTGTACAGATCTATTTATAATGTATTCCACTTGGCAGACCTCTGTCACATATCTACTGGATTTCTACCTGCTTTCCAAAAAAACTGGGGTATGAAATATTTCTCTGTGTGGTTGTATGATTAGACAGAAAATCCATTTCACTAAAAATATGAAATGCCATTTGAGGGATAAAAATCATCTCTGTCATATGTTGAAGTCACCTTGAATAATTCATAAAACACTTTGAAATGCATTCTCTTATTTGATAAAAGGTTGCCAAAACTGAGATCTTTCAGTACTCATGAAATCTAGAATTTTCTATATAGAAAATATGTATCTAAAAAATTCTTGGTTTAAGAATTTACTTACATTTTTTAATCCTGTTAATTTATCACTTCTATCAATTATAGTTGAACTCTTCCTTTTCCATGCATTTGCCACATGCATTGCTATGTTCATTTTACTGCACGAGCATGTAGCCAAACATTGCAGCTTTTTCTTCCACTATTAGTTAAAACTTCATTTTCCTGAATTTTAAAACCTATTAAATGATTCAAACAATGTCTCTGCTGTTCCTGCAGAGAATGAAAACCATTGTACAAGAAAACAAAGATAATTCAAATTTTAAATTAATTTGTACAATTATTTGAACCTAAAAATAATTCCAGCCATTAACCGTCATTCCTTACTATGTGCCAGAAATCTCCATGATTGCATATTTAATTTAATAAAGTCCTCTCAACAAGTGTGTTGTATAGTTCAATTTTTCTGCTTCTGAACTGAAAATACCTAAGCTCAAGGGAGATAAAATGATTTTTCCACAATGCCACTCTTTTCCTACATTCAGGATGTGTTAAAGTAATGTGGGTTTTTTAGCTTTTACAATTTAAGCAAAAGCTAGTATCCATCTAACTTGTTTTACTGCCATGAATAACTATGAATTTATATTGGATGCTTCCCAGAGGAAAACCATATCATTTTTTTTTAGACTGGTGATATAAAAATGAAGTTCCCTGGTTCTTCTGATGAAGGTCACCCCTGTTGCACTATTTCCATAGTGGAACTCATCCAATGACTGACAGGTGGTATTGCTTAAAGTCTACTGCACTCATCTTTATCTTGAATTGTCACCTGTCTCACTCCACCCCTCTACCAAGATAGCACTGACACCCAAGTACAGTGTGGCATGCTCTTGATGTGTTTGAGTGCGTGTTGGCACCCATAAAAACATGGAGGTTGAATTTCATTTCTGTGCGTATTACCTCCTGAGTCAGGCAGTGTGCACTGACATGGAAATCCAGCGACATTTTCATCATGGCTAATGACAGTGTATCTAGCCAGTCGGTCATTATAGGCCTTATCCTTGAGTATAATGTTTATTCAGAACAATGATACAAGGTCTATGACAACTTTAAAATTCTGCCTATATGTGACTCTAACCACTGATCAATGACCACTGTGTTTTCATGCTTTGCTAAACATATTTGGCTTTTCAAAAGCAATAGATTCTGAGAAAAAAAGGAATTCAGAGTGGGCGTAAAAATTCACCCATATTAATGGTATGGAATCTAGCAAAAATTTGTTTCCAGTTCTTCAGGTGGTGACACTGAGTCTCACAAGTACTAAGCAACCAGAGGGGATTATTCTGTTTTTTTTTTAATCAGTATATACAGCATGTTTGATCTCATTTCCAGCAGGAAAGCTAAAGGAGATGGCTCTCTGCTATTTAGGAAACCTTATATAGTAAAGCATTTGAAAATGTCTTTTATTAACCAAAATAATCTCTTCAGAGTCTATAAAGAATTCTGTTGTTATAGACACACAATTAGTAAATAAAATTATGTATTATTAAAATACCCTTTAACTGTTGTTTTCCAAAATAGAAGTGTTCTTCATATTTTAATTTTATTCAGCTTTCTAAGCTAATGTACTGGTTGATTAAAGATGCCACACCAAACTCTGTTAAAGATGTTCTACCTACCTCAAAAAGTGATTGAATATCTTAGAAAGAAGTTAATAATGTACTGCTTGTACCACCGATTTACTATTTCCATTCTTAATTGATTTACTTCTCAAATAAATATTTAAGTCATCTAAGATGCTTATTGAACACCATCTGTTTATTTATCATTTCATTAGCTTTTAGGGGCAGAGAAACAATAAATTAGATAGGGTCTCTGCCTTCAAGAAATTTGTACAATCACAGAGAAAATAAAATGACAAGTATAAGTTATAGTAATTTAAAGGTGAGGTGCTATGAAAGGTTAGGAACCAGTAACACAGTAGGAAACAATATCTTCTTAGAGAAGAAATAGTATATGGTGGTGGGGAACTAGAAAATGTTTTGACTGAAATAGAGAAATAGATATCTTTTGAATATAGAAGGCACCAAGCACAAATGTGTAACATATATGAATTTAGGCATAATTAAAATAAAAATATTATCAGTTTTCCTCTAGAGAAAGAGTGTTGTGCATGTTGTCACAGTCTCTGTGAATTCATATGCATATCAGTCCTATTTTGTCTGGATGACTGTGTTTCCTAGGAGGCATATTATTAGTGTAAAATACTGTTTTGTATAAGTGAACTAAAGATCACATATTTTCAAATGTGATCATATTTTCTGAGCAATGATTATTTGTTGTTCTTGAAAAACATGGTACATGAGCAGAAAACATAAATTATGAAAGATTCAGAAGTTTTGAGAAATGCATGTACAGCTGACATACACATGCCAGTTTGCTTTCTGTTGCTGTTAAAATAACAACAATCAACAACTTGGAAGGGAAAGGGCCTATTTTACCTTGCATAAATCAGTAAGGGAGTCAAGATAGCAGTTAAAGGCAGAAACCTGGAGCCAAGAACCAAAGCAGAGGCCATGAAGAAACATTGCTTACTGACTTGTCCTCGATAATATATTCAGGTAGAGGGTTTCCTCACACTACCTCTAACTACAAGCCTCGGCGTGGGACAGACCATAGAAGGTTGAGCCTTCCAGCATTAATCAGTAAGCTTCTAATGTCTGACAGTCGTGGTATCAACCAGTCTGATGGAAATTAGCTCTTCAGTTTCCTCTTGGTTTCTATCAAACAGACAAAAATTAAGCAGCACAAAATATAATTTGCCTGCATGCTGTACAATTCATATTTAATCAAACATCAAGCTGAACCCTTGTTAAAATGTTTTACATTTGCCCAAGACATGAGCAACCAGTTATCTTAATTCTAGGAAGTTACTGTTGCCAATAAACTGTAAAATATTACATATTTGAACATTTTCTTTATATAAATACAGAGTAGGAACTAGCAAAAAATAGCAGATGGAGATAAAAATGCACTATTTTGTTTAAAATTTCTGCATTGGTTTATATCTCAACATATGGACCTTCATATGGTCTTCACATAGTTTTTGAATAAAATATTATTCTAAAATGGCATTCATAATATGAGATAAATAAAGTTTATAGGATACAGAGAATAAATAACCTTTCTTAAAATCTCATATACCTCTGTTAAATTGCAATGTAAATCATTTACATTAATTCTCAAAAACCACTGATATTGTCCCCAAATTCCATATGGTCTGTGCATTGTTAGGAATATATAGTTACTTTCATTACAAAATAATAATAATTAATGTTCCCTTAAATGGATTGAATTTGTTCTTAGTTATAGATTCATCTTAAATGCCTTGAATTTTAATCCAGACAACACAATGTGGAAGTATTAAGTGAAATTTCATTTTATATATGTTTTTTACTGCCATTGAATCTTCCTGTGATATTCGATACATTTATCATGAGGGTTTGCTCTAAAGAGCTGCGTATGAACTATTCTTAATAAAACTTTATACCAGGAAGTTCAGTGTGTCACCTTCCCATTGCTATAACACATTCTCAAAATAGCCAAGTTTTAAGAGCACTTATTCATGCTTAGAGTTTTATAGGTCTTAGTTTATGACTGGTTGGCCTTTTTGCAGCACAATATGGTAGGAGCATGCAGCTAAGAAAAACTGCTTACCTCATGGCCAGAGGCAGAAGAGTAGAAGAGAAAAGGACCAATGTCCCAGCATGTGTTTGGCAGACTCCCTCTGATGCACTAGCTGTCACCCACTAGGATCCTCTCATTACAGGTTCTCCCACCTCATGGCTGTTCACAGTGGATGCCAGTCCTTTCTCACATGCATATTTGGAGACGATTAAGATCCAAACTCTAACAGTAAGAATAAAGGATATTGTCAAAACGTATTATGCATATGTATGAAAAATGTTATGAGGAAACCCACTATTTATAAAGAAAAATATCTGTTCTATCTTAAAGCAGTTTGATCTTCCTATGCAATATGAAATTCAGGACAAAGAAGACTCACATTTAGTAAATCAAGTTGTTTTATCTAAATGTCATAATGAAAACATTACCATTTAGCAAATGCTCAGTTTTCACTTACCTCCTCTTTTCCTTATCCAAGATGGAATATAGTATAGAAGAGATAACTTTCGTCATTGGAAAAACACTCTCACTGTTGCTCATGACTGGTATTCTGCAACTCCTCTACACTTCTACACCTCCGTTCATCCAGTTAACCTGAGAAGTGAGCTCTCAAAGTGTTGCTATATTTGCCTTTGGCACCACACTGTATAATCTGGCCTTACCTTTTTTCAGCATCCACAGATTTCTCTCGGCTTCACCCCACCATGCATTACATGATTCTTTTGTGCTTTGCCATATCTTGCATGTAGACCTAGTCAAATGGTTTGTTCAGCCTTACCTGCCCTTTGGATGCCAGTCTTTCCTGCCCCTCGGATGTCAGCTTTACTTGCCCCTTGGATGCCAGTCTTTCCTGCCCCATGAATGTGAGTCTTACCTGCCCCTTGGATGTCAGTCTTACCTTGACCTTGATGTCCCTGATTCTATTGACTACCTGAGTACTCAGGATTCTTCCATGCCTCTGAGTGTCACATGGGAAAAATGCTTGGAATCATGCTTTTGGTTTTTGCATTAACTGCACTGAGATATCAATTAACTGCCTATGAAGTGTCTGTGTAAAGTCTTGTAAAGTCAGAGGTTAGAAAGTGAAAATTGGGTGACCTTGAACATTAAAATTTAAGATTGAGCTAGCTTTGATCATTTTTTTCTTTCAGTTTCTCCTTGTAAATATATTTTCTTCACTAAGTCCAAACTCAAAGAAGTTCATAATTGCCCCCTCCATTTTCTTCCATTCTTCTGTGTCTTTTCATTCCTATTCCTGTGGATTTTAAGTACCAAAGGGGTAAGAATATCTTTACTTTTTGATTGTAATATTCCATTATTTTTTTCAATCTCCAAGCTAAAACTTAATTACAACTTGAACGCGACAAGAGACTGATCTATATATAAACCAAAGCTTGTGGCTTATAGGTAATTAGGATGTTATTATAGTTATATTTGTCCAAATAGTACAATGGTGGAAGGGACTTCACGGACTAAGGGAACGATAAAAGTAGACTTTCAAAATTATTGCAGTCTCTAATAGGTTTTTCTGTGTTCAGAACGAAATTGAATATTACTATCATATTGAATAACCCAAAAAGACTACTCTAAAATAATGTTTCAAGTGATTCATATTCTATAGAAATCCATGTAATATTGGTGTTGGAGATTCTTCTGTCTATGTTGTGCTTTTATTAATGAATCAAGAAACTGCCTTGGCCTGTTGATAGGGCAGAACTTAGGTAGGTGGGGAACATAGAAATGAATTCTGGGAGAAAGAAAGCAGAGTCAGAGAGATGCCATGAAGTTGCCAGAAACAGATGCTGGAAATTTTACCCAGTAGGCCACTGCTACGTGGTGATACACAGATTAATAGAAATCGGTTAAATTAATAAAAAAGTTAGCCAATAAGAAGCTAGAGCTAATGGGCCAAGCAGTGATTTAATTAATACAGTTTCTGTGTGGTTATTTTGTGGCTAAGCTAGCCAGGCAGCTGGGACAAACAAGCGGGTCCTTCTCCTACATAATATGGCTGGTTTGCCTTATCTCTTTTCTACATATTTATATACATTTACTTTAACAGATGCTCATTTTTTTCCTTTATGAATGCACTCAGATGCAAGGCTACTCAGTTTTTTTTTCTATCTCTGAACAGTTGGCCTTGCAAATTCAGCCTGCAAGTTCTCCCTTAGCTTCTTTTCAATAGACTTCTCTTTCTCCCTTGTGCTGAAACCAAACATCTATGGATGCACTCATATGCAATACCTAGACACTGCCATTTGCTTACTTCAAAGACCTTTCATACACTTTGCTTGTAACATAAATGGATTTCCCCTTCCTGTTCTGGTTCTACCTTGGATATCTGTATCCCAGTGAGTAGCAGCACTCACCAGCTAATGAAGCATCCAGAAATGCTCGCTGAGAGTTTACTTTGTTCCCATTCCTCATATCTAACGCTGCTCAAACCTTTGATTATTTTCCAATATGTATCCCTGTTTTATTATCCAGTTTCCGTGTTCCCTTGTGACTCACAAACATCCTCATGTTCATGCTTGGACACTTCATTAGCATGACACTTGCTCCTCCTGCCTATTCTTTTCACTGTCATTGACTGATTCTGTACTTAGCTCTTCAGGTGCTCTTTAAAATCTCATGGGAAGGCTATCTTTAGCTAACTCTTCCCATCTCATGCTATTTTTCTCTTCACTTTCTGAGACAAGTCATCTTAACTCACTCTGTCCTAAGAGATTTTGTAGGCAGAAACTAGTTCTTTCAATATTTCTGATTCTTTGTCGTATGTTTTTTCAAAATATAGCTCAAATGTAAGTTCTTAAGAAAAGCATATTTTGGAACACATAATGGCTCTTTGTAGTAGATGCCTGTACCTTCTTTCAATGCAACATTAATCAGATTATAAGGGCATTTTGTAAGTTCTTGCCATGATGCCTACATTCTCTTTAATTTCTTTGAAAATAAAAATCATAAATCTTGGGTATTTTATTATTGTAGTCACAGTACCTATTAAAAATACAAAAAAATAATGAGTAAAAACAATTGCTTTAAAGCTAAATCCAATAAATTGAATGATTTGCATTTGAATAGACTTGCATGGTGAAGTCACATAGATATAAGGCATAGATGATGATGATGTGTATGTTGTTTCCCCGCCAGGTATTAAGTTAGGTATTTTTTCTTTATCCACGGATGCTTTTAAATGAATAATTCATGAAGAAATTTTTGTAGGTATTAAATAAGTTATGGTGATTTCACATGAAATAATTTGAGATTTATAATGGGCTTTAGACACTAAGGAATTAAAAATTTTCACAAAACACACATACATATATCTAGGTATATATCCATGCATATATCCATGAAGTCACTGATTAGTCATTACTTATGTTTATATAAAAAATATGAATATTATGATATAAATGACCAGACAATCCCAAGTCTACATAATATTTAGACAAATAACATATGGTCTTATTTGATTTCTATTTTTCATCTTATCAGTAAATTTCATATATTAGAATAATTTTATTCAGTAAAGAAATAGAATAATTATTATTGATTGGCTGCATGATTACTTGAAAGTATTTTTGAAGAGGTATTCAAATTATTAAACTAAATCTTTAAGAGAATATAACTGACAAGTGATAATAAGCCTTTACTGAAGTATTTTCTGTGAATTTTATAAATATCCATTTTCTAAAATGGCAATACTTGAAAAAGTATGAACATAGAAGTATAATGAAAATGGCTAGAATTTTTCTACTATGATCCTTTCATTTTTCTTTAGAGAAAAATATACAATAAATTATTTTTTAATACTTATAAAGATAATAATGATCTGCTAGTTATAAAAAAATAATGTGGCTTTTCTTTGTAACCTTGGAAAAGGTAACAATCATGTATTAACAGCATAAATTTCAGTTTAATTTACCAGTACTTAAAACAGAATTGTAACCTTCAAAATTAATGTTAAATTTCTATGCATCTTAAGTCAGCCTGAACCAAGATGCTGATATTTTAACATATTTTCACTACACACACACAGACACACACATACACGGTGTGCATCCAAATTAAAAATACCTATTATCTTAAATTTTATCTAGAAATGTTTCTTATTTTCAAGGTATATTCATAAAAGCTGTCACCCCCAAAGGACACTCATTTGCATCTTTTAAAGGGTTACACATAACTCTTGCATAAGTAAGGATATGAAGTTTGCCTTCTTAGAAAGTGTTTTTCCCATTGAAAATAAACCAAAAAAACAGATGTGCCATCGCCTGTTTCACAGTCAGAGCCGATCTGAAATGGCTGCTGTTCGCTCAGGGAAGTCATAAAGAGATCAAATGACTTCTGGGCCAATGGAAAACCTGACTGTCTCAGTGCTTCGCAGACCAATTTGAAGCAGTAATTAGACTGACTAGAAGCTTGTGTGAACGATGCTCCAAGCGCAATTATGAAGAGCCTGGAAATACTGCTTTCAATATTGAACACCTTGTCAATTGATCCTGATGGGGAATAAGGAAAATTCAGTATCAGGGTATTGAAAGGGTGATAGGATGATGAATCATGGTGCATCAAATATGATTTCCGGAATTAATTTAATTGGAGAAAAATCTAAGTATTAGCCAATTCAGATATAATTATGTTCTCCTAGTTAGTTTTAGCATGTAGCTTTTCTTCTAATTTTAGAAATATCGGTAAATATAAGGAGATTACAGATAATAATTGAAAATGCTCTTAAGAACTGAAAATTGATAAACATATGGCAATGGAAGGCCATAGCGGTGCAATTAAGGGATGTTGCATGGATGCTTCTGAAATGCCCCTAAACAAATGTGACTTCGGTGCTGCTGCCAAATGAGCCCCATGTCCCACAAATGAACTGAAAGCACAGCGCTTGCCATACCGCGTCTGCAGTCTCAGTCTAAGGTGACTGCTGTGTGACATTACCAAAATGATTTACTGGAAATAGCACACACTTATATGCACCAAGATACTGTATTTAAGCCTCATCTGATTCTAATGAAAAAACGTGCTTGCCATTCATGAGGGTATGTAAGTCACCAGAGGCAGACTGCAGCCCGACGGGGAGAGAATGAAAAGACGTTTCTCGGCAAGTAGCCCCAGAAGCTGATCCTGACAACATTAACTTTGTTTATTTCAAAGTTGCAGTTATGAAGAAAGCACAAAACGACATGAAAAATTGCCAGACTTTTAGTAGTCCTTTTCAAACGGTAATACATCCTGGTGCTATCTTCACTGGGGGTGTTTTCCTTTTCGAAGAGAGGTCTTGAGACTACTAACTACAATGTTTCAACTCTAATAAAGATTTGTCCTCTTCATTACACTCACAAACTTCAGTTTTATTAGTGTCTACTATATGTTGGATACTAATTGTCTTACAAATATTAGCATTTAACCCTTATAACAATCCTGTAATCTAAGTAGGTCAGCTTAATTTAGATCTGCAGAAAGTGAAACACGAGAGGGTGAATAGCAAGCATGTGTTCACAGAGCTGGTAAGTAGGAGACTGATTCAAACACAGGCAGTCTTCTTTTGATACTCAGTGTTAATGTGGATGTGAAGTATGTGTGTGCGTGTGCGCGTGTGTGAATACAAACACAACACACACACACACACACACACACATATATATATATATATTCCCTCATGCACAATACATAAGCATCTATCAGCATGTGCATAATAATAATCAACGGAGTATTTGAGGAACTTTCTAGTTTGTCCACAATGGTTTGCTAGCCATGTCTCATTCCCATAGGTTTCTCATTCCATGAGTCTTGGGTAAGGCCCAAACATTTGCTCTTTAATAATATTTTACAGGTACTTTTTAGGCTGCTGGTTTTGTCATTACTTGCTTTGTTTTCAAGCTACACTTTGAGGAGAGATTGTATAGGCTATCTATTTAGTATTACCTTCATTGTTCATATATGATCCCATGCTCACTCATAAACTTCTCTCTGATTGACAAGACTAAAGTTACAGTAGCAATTACTAGACTTGCAAGTAGAGCAAACTTAGATTTCAAAGTACTTTTGTTGCTGGGAGTCACTTTTTATTATGAGGTATGACTCTTCACCAATGAAACTCTCTCCGGCATATGATTTAGTAGTCTATAGTTAAAGTAGTGAGCCAAACACTACATGGATTTGTGAAAACAGAAACAGTCATGAGTACCTTTGCCCTAGTAAAGCTAAGATGCAGGCTCTCTGTCTCTCCCTTCTGTCATAATAAAGGGTTTTGCTGTTGAGTTTTAAATGGTTAGCCTCACTCATGACGATCTAAGTAGAAAACTTTCTTCATAGCTTTCAAATGAGTTTTTCCCAGTAGCACTTCAATAGTTAATCAGCTATTTTCATTTTATAAAATACCTTTGAATGTAATGACTGCTAGTAGTTTGCTGAATATTCATTAACCATCGTTTCCTCTGAGGGAACATAAATCCTCCAAAACGTAATACATGCACACTTTAAACTTTGACATAAAACACTCATATTTCTAGAATAAAGGTTTTTTTTCTTCTTCAAGCACTCTCTCAAATCATATATAACCAGGAACACTGGCAGCATTGCTGTTGCAAGAAGGACAGAGAGAACATCAAGAAATCCAAATGAATTCAAACCCATTAAACGTAATGGTGTGGTGAATCTCAGTGTACCATCTGCTGGGGAACAAGGGTACCCTACTGGAATTCTACATCTTATTTACATAAGAGATAAGAACGTGTTGGTAGATTTATATGGTAAATAAGTACCCGGAGACAAAACTAAGTTTTTCCTCTATTCGCATCTAGGGATAACCACTTCCATATAAAATTTAATCTATTCCTCCTTTGCGATCCTACAATAAAACTGAAAATGTAACCTTTTCCAAATATTACCAGCAGTATTGCCACTAGAGATAATTAAAGAAATAAATATTTCATATCCAATTCCATGTAAAATGTGAAATTTATGTAAGGAATTCCATTTTTTTCTATATTGACACTCATGCTTAAGACAGGGTTTGTAGTATACAAAATGCTTTATTACTATGTACTTATATTTAAGAACAACTTTGTAACAAATTTTTGGAGTTCAACTTTGATTCATTTTTACTAAAATGTAATTTAGCACTTAGTTTAATGGTAAAAATTGCTAAAATTTATTGAACCAATGAACTACAAGTACTTTTAAATGTGTGATATTTAAGTGATATCCCCAAATATGATTATTTTTTAAAAGAAATGTAAGATCTAACTTTGAAAGTAGAACAGTCTCTGATCACCAGATTCAGATTAATATTCTTCTTTGTTTTCTTATTCTTTAAAAGAAATTCTTTAAGCATCACAAGGCTAATTGGAGTTTCATAAAGTACGACCTGGCTACCTTGCAAGAACATACCGCTCCCATCATTGTGCATCTTCAGCAGCTGGGATCACTCAACATATCCCGTGAGCTGCACACACTTTGGCTGACACTATTAAAATCATTGATTTGTTTAGAAGATATAAAGCATAAATTGTTGGGTTTTTTTTTTCAGGATCAGTTCTCAAAAATCTCGAGATATCAAATTCTTCTGGAGCCTCTTGAGTGACTTCCATCACCAGCATGTTGACTAATTAAGCACTTTTGCATTTACATTCAGCCACCAGTATTTAATTAAACACAGTTCTTGTCTCTTCAACTGCTCTTACCAAGCCCCCAGAAGTTGAAGAGTGTTGCTGTTGACAATGGCAGTCCACCAAGTGGAAAATTATGCAAAGAAAATTGAGAAAGTAGGAAAAATGCCAAGTCGGTTGCCGTAGGGAAGGTGGAACATAGGAAAGTAAACACAGCACAGAGTGGTTTGCTTATGGCTGTTGGCACTCTTGGTGATTATGTAATTGACTTTGTAAATTGATATATTACATGTTTATCACTTCTTATCAAATCACAGGCATAGAAAACAATTTTGTTCTTGAAAGAATGATGGCCCATTACCCAAGTCCCATCAAGAATGTATTTGGCTATGTAATTGACCATGGTGGTGAATTGAGCTAATTCCAATCCAGGCTCATAAAGTGGTATTTATCTGTGATCACCAATAGAGAGAGACAATTTCTTTATTATATTCACATATTTCACATCATATACAGGTCCATTTCTTTATCATACAATTAGAATCCTACAAACAATGACAACCTACTATTTCATGAATAGAAGGTAGAATCATGCTTTAAATCATGGGAAACCATAGTATTTACTGATATATCTGCTAATTTTTAAATTAATACAAATTTTTAAACTTCTAGAAAAATTTTAATTGCACATTACAGATACATAATGGGTTTCTTTGAGTTCTAAAATAGCCACTGAATACAATTTTTCTGGAACATGCAGGATGACACTTAGAATAAAGGTTGGCCATTGTCCTCCATAATACATCCAAATAAACCAATGACTTTGAAAGGTAACCCTATCATCTTCTCCAAAGAAAATTCATATCCAGTTGTTGGAATATGTGGCTATGATATTTTTAAAGGAAAATTATTTATAAATTAAGCATTTCAAGATTAATTCATCCTGGATGAGGCAGGCTTTTGTCATGCTGTTTTAAGAGAAGGCACATGGGCATGGCTACATGGACCTGTGGGCATAGGCAGTTGCTGTGCTGTTCAAACCAAGGATATTGTTATAGTCATCTTCATCAGAAGATCCAAGAAGTCTCTTGTAAAATAGACACAGGGAGGTCATTCCTGCTAACAACTTACTTCAAGAATTCTGACTTCTAGAATGGTCAGATAATAATTTTCTATTGTTTCAAAGAAACATATAAGTGAAGATAGTCAGCTTTAGGCACCTAATATAGTTTTTAATTAGCAGGGTGTGGCATAAATATCTACAAATATTTAAATTACTTTGGAATGGGATAATAGGAAATGGTTGGAAAATTTTCGAGGCATGTAATAAGAGAGGTCTTCTTAAAATATTGACAGGAAAATGAATTTTAAAGACATTGCTGCTGAACATGGTGGCATAGCCATTTTCAAAAAAAATTTTAAAACTATAAAGTCAAAAGTAAAAAATCATAAATAATGAAAATTGCTTACATTAATAAAAACACAGAATTAGAGAATATACATGAAGAAATTAACACTTAACAAAGGAAGCCAGACATAGCCCTGCACATTTTTAATCCTAGCACTCAGGTAGATCTCTGCAAGTGTAAGGCCAGTCTGGTGTACAAAGAAAACTCCAGTCAGGGCTACACAGAGAGACAATGGAGAGAAGAGGGGGAGAGAGAATGAGGAAGAGAGAGAGAGAAAGAGAGAAAGAGAGAGAGAGAGAGAGAGAGAAGGAGGAAGGAGAGAGAGAACATAAGACAAAAAAAATTAGTTGGGGATGGAGCTGGGGTGATGACTCAGCAACTAAGGATGCTTCTTGCTCTTGCAAAGAACCAATTTGATTCCCAGAACTCATCTACTCATTTGATGTTGCTTCTAACCACCTTCCCGCCTGTAGCTTCAGTTCCAAAAGATTCACCATTCATTTCTGGCCTCTACTTGTACTTCACACACACACATACAATTAAATCTTAAAGTTACTGCTTATGAGACCTTAGAAAGAAAACACATAATTGGAAAGTAGAAGAAAGGGTGATCTTTGCTATAGTTCAGACAAAAGCTTGGAAACCTTAGTTGTCTTTGGCCTTATACACAGAACAGAGCTTCTAGTAATAAAATAAAACATTTGACAGAGAGTTTATGCCAAATGTTTGAAATGAAAATGCAATTTGCTCTCTACTTAATACTTAAAGTATGGCAGAAAATGATAAAATTAAAGAAGATAACATTAGGATAATAATTATAGCTCCAATAGGTGATTTGGGCAGTTGTTGGCTTTCCAGTTAGCAAAAAATACTACAGCTCATTTATTCACTGGAAAGCATACCCTTAGAAATTCTAGAGGCTATGTCTGTAAACTAGTTGTAGAAGGGAATGGTGTGTGACATGTAGATTCACTCAGCTATCTCATTAGAAAACCAGGCTAGAGATGTGTGATTCAGGGTTATTGTGTGATGGGATTTTATGCAGTGGTATCTCTGAAATAAATAGTTGATGTAATTAAATTGAAATTCCTGTATAAGCAAAATGATTACTAATCTGAAGAGAAAAGGCAAAGGCTGAAGAAAAATGTAGGAGATCATATTTCAGAGGTTGCGTAAGCACAAAATGGACTAAGAAAACTCATTGGCTATTAAGACATACTGCATCTAAAGAAAAAGAAAGAATGACCCAAATGATAACGTCATTATGAACAGAAGCCATCTAGAAGGATGAATATGAGCTGCACAGAAGCCTAAGATAGAGGAAAAAGATTGATACCATAGAAGTGAAGCAAATACAATGGACACAACTGCAGAGGACGTATGTGCTGTGGGCACAGAATGTAGAGTCTGAAGCCACAGCTAGACATTCCCACACCATGAAACCTTTGAAATTTTCCTGCTAGATTTTGAACTTGTTTGAACTGGTGGCGATTTCACCATCTCAATTTTCCCCTATTGTATTTGGAATGGCTATGTTTGTTTTTTGGTATTGAATTTCTTTATGGCAGGTTGGGAACAAATGACTCATTTAGATCTGTTTTGTTTCAAAGGCCCCTAAATAGAGACTATTTTGCCTCCTAGTGGTTTATACCCAGATTTTTTTCAATAGCAATTTCTGGTATGAAATGCTCTTCTATATGCTGTGATTGTGTTTTATTACCACTAGTCAATAAAGAAGCTGCTTTGGCCTATGGCGGGGCAGTATACAGTTAGGCGGGAAATTCCATCAGACACAGGGAGAAAGAAGACTGAGTCAGAGAGACATCAGCAGCCATTGGGGAAGCAAGATGTGAAGCAACAATCCACGAGCCTCCTGGTAAAACATGGAATAATAGAAATGGGTTAAATTTTCAGAGCTCGTTACTAATAGGCCTGAGCTAATAGGTCAAACAGTTTGTAATTAATATTAAGCCACAGAGTAGTAATTCAGGAACTGGAGCAACCTCCAGTAACAAATTTAGATAAAACCAGAATATGGGACTGGGAGAGTTTGAAAATGTGACTGGCATTTAGAAAGAATTTTGAAATTATTGAGATGCTATATTGACTTGAAGCATTGGAGAATACCAGTGTTGTCTTTATGCATTTTGCACATGGAAAGGATGAGCATTTTGGAGGCTGGGATTAAACTCAGCTGAACAGTGGTATCCTTGCTATTCTGCTGGAATTCCTAAATTCCCTCCAAGAACAAACAATTATTTTCAACCCTTGAGCCATCTCTCCAAGTACCTCCACATAAACATTTTTCTTGGCTGTTTTTAACATCCCCAGGAATAGTGAATTTAGTTTATGACTCCATCTATTTATTCAATAAGTATGTTCTTTTGCATATAGTTAACTGATGAACAAAGTTCAAGAGAATTGTGTGTCACGAATAGGAAAGCTATCTTATTCATAGTACATGGTTACCATCAACCTGGGCAAAGTTTATCCCTTGACATATTTCAGAGTTGCTGACTTTAACTCTGGGCATCTCTACACTTGTTGCCAGATGACTCCCTCCTGATATATCCCATATATAAACAATTTAAAGTAATCTAGGTTTAGCCAGGCAGTGGTGTGTGCCTTTAATCCCAGCACCTGGGAGGCAGTCTGGAGGATCTCTGTGAGTTCAAGACCAGTCAGGTCTACAAGAGGTAGTTGCAGAACAGGCTACAAAGGCACAGAAAATCCCTGTCCTGAAAAACAAATTAAGCAAATAAATAAATAAATAAATCTAGGTTCTTTGTGTGTTTTCGTTAAAAGTACTTACATTGAATTATACTGGAGATTCATTCCTTTTTCTATTCCCAACATTTAGTCTTACCAATGTTGTTGAGAATATTTATAATTCATTCATTGGACTTGATATAGTTTTTCCCTAAAGACTCAATCTTCCCATCTTACTGATTCCCTTTGTAAAAATTGCCTATGTTTACTTCAAATTCTTGCCTCTAAAATATTAGTCAGAAATATTCTTATATTCCTTTCCCCAAGCATATATACAGGTGTTTGGGAGCTACATATAAAATTTGTATTACAGAGAGTTAAGGTAACTAAAGAGATTTTGAATTAAGGTACATTGACTCTAAAGACAAACTCGAGTTTTAAAAATATAATTTTTTGTTAGAGTCACCCAAAGATATTTTGTTTGTAGTTACTGTAAAGGATTATGTTTCTCTGGTTTCTCTCTCAGCCCTTTAATCATTTGGATATAGAAAAGATGCTTATCTTTTTGAGTTGATCTTGTATTCTGACACATTACAGAAGGTGTTTATCAGCTGTAGGAGCTCCCTAGTAGAATTTTGGGGATCACTTATGTATACTATAGGCAAAAGTTTGACTTCTTCCTTTCCAATTTGTATCCCTTTGATCTTCTTTTGCTGTCTTATTGCTCCAGCTAGAACCTCAGGTACTGTATTGAATAAATATGGAGTGAATTGACAGTTTTGTCTTGTTCCTGATTTTAGTGGAATTACTTTGAGTTTCTCTCCATTGAATTTGATATTGTCTGCATACCTACTATATATTGCTTTTATTATGTTTATATACATTCCCTGTGTCCCTGATTTCTCCAAGACCTTTATCATGAAAGGGTGTTGAATTTTTTGAAGGCTCTTTCAACATCTAATGAGATGATTATTAGTTTTTTTTTCTTTCAGTTTATTTGGGGATACTCACATAAACAGCTGACATGAGCTAATGGGAGCACACTGACTCTGAATTGACAGCAGGGGAACCTGCAAAGGACCAAACTAGGCCCTCTGAATGTGGATGACATTTGTGTGGCTGGGGCAGTCTATGGGGTCACTGTCAGTGGGACCAGGATTTATTCCTAGTGCTTGATCTGGCTTTCTGTTGCCTATTCTCTTTGGAGGGATCCCTTGCTCAGCCTCATACAAAGGAGAAGGTCTTGGTCCTGCCTCCAAGTGATGTGGCAAACTTTGTTGACTCCCCACTGGAAGCCTTACCATCTCTGAGTTATGGATGGTGGGTGGGGTGAGTGGAAGTTAGGGGGAGCAGGAGGAGGGGAGGGAGAGGGAACTGGGAATGGTATATAAAATGAGAAAAGACTGTTTTAAAAGTAAATAAATAATATAATTTTTGAAAATTAAAAACAAAATGTATTTGCATTGTTATGTATTACAGTAAAATTAATTATCATTTTCTAATCCATGACTGTGATACATATTGCCCTTATTTAAGTCTGCTTTAACTCACCTCAATAATCATGAAAGATTTCTAAAAAAAAATCAGATTTATATCTGTGTTTGATGTGTTGTGTGATTAATACAGATGCTAAAATATATTATTTTTGAATTTTTAAAAATTATTTTGTAGTAATTACATCAGAGGTAATGTTTGCTGTCCCAGTTTGCTGTGGGCCTCTTGGGAGAATGACAGCTCTGATTTCACCTTGTGTAGAATAAATGAATGTGTTCAGAGAGCTCACTTCTGGGATTTGGGACTCCTCATTGCAGTATCAAATCATAAATTCTTACTCCTGCTTTTTTCATTAGAAGATGGATATGATATTATAACTCTAAATTGTTTCTCCAAAAGTTAGAAAAATTCACTACTAGTATGAAAGAAAAATATTGCCTCTAATACAAAGCACGTGATGAAAAACATTATAAAATTATCACTTGATGACTATCAAATTCTGGTCAAACTGACATCACTGAAGATGTTTACAAATTTTCCAAAAGCACAAATAAGGCAATGATTCTTTCCCAAGAGCACTTTTAACTAAAAGAAAAGCACAGTTTTGCCTATGAGAATGTTTATGACAATAACTATCAATTCATTTCATTCAGAATCTAACAGCCCTTTGGAAGTTTAGATTGCTTTAGATGAACACTTTCACAGAATCCAAGAAATACAGAACACAAACAAGTTGGTCATGGGCATTAAGTAGGAGAAAGTCTGTGTGACTGCTCAAATGGAATATTTGGTGCCACTTTTGGGAAAGGAGTCTCTGCCAACTGTCAAATGTCAGCCTAGATGAAGACGGGGCCAAGACAGAGAGAGCAGGCTGGGCAGAGATGCTCCTATCATCTTACACATCATGTTTCAGCACTATCCGATGCTGCTGTCAGGGGTCATCAGCTTCCTTTGCCTGATGCTCAATCCTACCATCTGGACATTTCATTCTGCTTCTGAAGAATAAACATCTCATTTCTTTATAATATATACAATAGAAAATATATATACAATAGTGAATTGCTTCTCGTGTTTCCATTATTCTTGAACTCTGTATAAAATTTAGAATGATGGCAGTTGCTTTCCTTTTGTGGAAAATAGGAGGGAAAAGGACAACTCTTTCATTGAATTAGATAGTGTCCTATTTCTCACTACTGTGATCTCCATGAAGCCTTTGAAGAGTAGTATCTTTACTATTTTATTATTATATATTATATTTTCTTCAAACTTCTGAAAACTTCTCAAATGCACAATATGAAATTTGTACACAATATCTTGAAAAATAAAATAAGGTAATGTGTACAATAAGTGGCATTATCATATATTTATATGTTTAATATGTTTTACAAAATTTCAGCTGTATAAGGTAACCATCCTATAATATGCTAAATTCAACGTATTTACTTTTCTTTGTGTAATACATGGGAACAATAAAGTTTTATGATGTAATAATATCAATATTAATTACTCTATATTCACTTTAGAAATAAACCCTCACTTTCTATCAAAAGGATCTTATTGACTCTGTTTTCCAATGTATTCCTTAGTAGAAGCTGATATAGAATAGGCAAAACAATCTCGAGTTCCTGGGTAGTGTAAGAAAAACAAGCAGTACAGGCACCAAGACCAGAAACAGGAAAAGTGATGCCAAAGGAATAACAGCTGATTTCTCAATAGAAACTTAGATAGTCAGAAGGACCAGAGTAATGTGCTTCACGTTCTAAAGGACCACAGATACCATCTGAGACTACTGTATTCAGAAAAATTATCTTATACAAGTAAACCACTATCTAATGCAAGTTATTTCGTATGGGTGAAGGAGAAAGGACAACTTTCCACGTTAACAAACATAATAAGAGAATCCATGCTCTCTAAACCATCCCTGCAGAGAATGCTGAAAATAATTTTGGATGAAGACGAGAAGAAGCCTAGCCAAGAGACTACAGAAACAAAGTGATTAAAGGTCTTATTAAACACAAGGAACAACTAAGATCACAAACAGCAAAATAAAAATAAAATAATGCTGTTGCCAACTGTATTGGTTTCTCTCTACAACTTGTCAGTAAGAACTGATTGTTGAAGACAACACATTCTTATGCAGTTGAACTTGGAGAAATCAATCTGGGGCTCAACTGGAAGCCTTACCCCCACTGATTAATGTTCATGGTGTTGGAAGGTACTATACATGCTACCTGAGGAGAAGTGTAATCATTGATCTCACCCTATGAGCTGCAATAATGACCTGCCTGCAAGATATGGCCTCTTGTCCATTACCAGCAAAAAATATTATGAGATAGTCAAGGATCTTTTGATCCAATTTAAAGCCCACTCCATGAGATAAAACATCAATGCTGTTAATGAGGTCAGAATCTGAGACTAGATAGGTTGTGGCCCCTTGGAGTTAAATGGGCATAGCAAAAAACAGGGCTCCCAATGATATATTGCTACACCCATAGATCAGTGTATTGTTTAACCCTTATCAACAGAGTTTCTTCTTTCAGTAGATGGTAATTAACAGAGAGAACTATGACTAGACAATAGAAAGTGAGAAGCTTTGGAATCTCCATGACACCTCTTCTCTAAAGGCTCAGAGATTTAAGGAAAGAGGAGAAGGAAGAAACAATATAAGAGGCTGCAATAGTGAAGAACTTCAAGGAAACAAGATTTTCTGAACACAATAGAGCTGATGTAGATGTGAACTCACTGAAACTGTGACAGAATCCACAAGACATGCATAAGCTCAAACCAGAAAAAAAAACCATAGCACAGAGAATGTGGTGGCCACCAAGTTCCACTGATGGCCAAAAAGCTATTTGCAGTTAATATATTCTGGATATTTATATTGTGAATAGAGTGGCAATGAGCATGGCTGAGTACATTTCTGTGAAGTAGACTTGGGGGCATATGCTAGGGAGTGGCAGATCTGTATTATATGGTAGATTTATTCTTAGTATTGAGGTGATTCACTTTGCTGATTTGCAGAGTCACTGCACCAGTCATAATTCTACCAACAATGAACGATTGTTTCCTTCCCTCACGATGCTATCATTTGTTGTTGGCTGTTTTGTTTATGTTTGTCATTCTGACTAGGATGACATGAAATCTTTAAGTTATTTTAATGTGCATATCCCTGTTTCCAAGGAATGATAGATACTTTTTGAGATATTTCTTAGGTATTTTTATTTTTCCTATTGAGAGCTCGGTTTAGAGCAATCCCATTTGTTGGCTGGGTCATTTGTCTTCTTGAATCTTTGTTTTTGGAGTTCTTCACACATTCAGGATATTAATTCTATCAGATAAGAAGAAAAATAAAATCACAAAATACATGTCTTTTGCACCAAGTGTATGGTGTCTTCAGGAATATGGTTCTACCCTCAACCTTGAGAGGCAATCAAGTGATACATCAATAATCTACTATTTGAGGAATTACTTTGCCTAATCTGCTCACTTGAAAAAAGGATTTCTTGTCTGGTACTGTGGCTTTGGTTAGTTTGTGATTCTTATGGGGAGTATTCAGTCCAAGTGACTTAACTTCCACATACATATGAGTCCTCTTTGTATTTTATATAATATGATCTTTGACCTTTTATCAAACAACTATTCTGTTTTACTCCTTAGTCCTTCTTTTTCCTTCTGTATTAATTATTCTTCCTCTCTCCTCCCCATTTGAAGCCCCCTTCCTAACTATTCTACCTACTTCATATCACTTGTATTCCACCAAAGCTACTCTTCCTTATCTATGATCCCTTTATACGTTTCTGGTTTCTGTGGTCACTTCATGTTGTATAATGATGTCTGAGGTTGAATATGTGGTGTTTCTCTTTTTGGGTCTGCATTATCTCACTCCGTGTAATCTTTCCTAGGTCTATCTATTTACATGTGAATTTCATGACTGAATTTTTCTTTACAGCTGAATAATGTCCCATTGTATGTATATATATTTTTTCATTATCCATTAATCTGTTAGAGGACATTTAAGCTGTTTTCATTTCCTGGGTATTGTGAATAGGGTGGCAATGAACATGACTGAGCAAGTATCTGTGGAGTAGTATGTCCAGAAACAATTATTCAAGTAAGGAAGAAGCACACAGAATGGGAGAGAATTTCACCAGCTGCACATCTGACAAAGGGTTAATATCCAGAAGACACAAAGAACTGAAAACAAAGAGTTAAGAAAACAAATGGCATAATTTAATAATGGATAAGGATCTAAGCAGAAAGTTCTCAAAGGAAGAAACCAAAACAACTAAAAAAAAAATACCTCAAAAAGTGTTCATCTTCCTTAGCTACGAGGAAAATGCAAGTTAAAACAGCTTTTAGGCTTCATCTCACCCCATGCGGAAATGCCTAAGATCAGCAAAATGGCTGGCAAGATTGTGAAGAAAAAAGAATCCTTATTCACTGAAGGTGAGAATGAAAATTGGCACAGTCACTCTGGAAATCAGTATGGAGAATTCTCAAAAGACTAAAAATAAATTTCGTGTATGGCCCAGCTATACCCCTCCTTGGCATATGCCCAAAGGACTCCAGATCCTAAATACTGGATTTTATAGTATGGAAAGTTGTTTTGCAAACAACCATGGAGGAAAACATTCAATAGTCCTGCCCAGCTGTTACTCCTACAAATCACAACAATGACCATTATGGTAAGATATCCCTAAAGGTGCAATTGTGGCACTTACATCTTAACACTAACCAACAGATGTCTAATTGGACTTAAGGCCCTCTTTACAGGAGGAAATAATGCCTAGTTCTGGAGATGTAGCAAACTACCCGTGACTAGTGGGGTCATGTATCTTAGAGGAGAATGTAATACTGCCACTTTCCTAAACCAATATAATTCCTGACCTCATTCTAAATACCTACCTTAGACCCACAGATAAGTGTAGCTTTCACCAAAGAAGTTGCTTTATGCAATAGACAGATACAATTAGAAAATTCAACAACTAGTCAAAATGCAGAAAACACTTGACTGAGTGGTGTTCAGCCACAACTGATAAATCTACAACATAAACCAACCACTGTTCTCAGAGAATATTGTAAAAGTATTGACAGGATAGGTAAGAGTCAAAGGATCAGGAAGTCACCTATAGGATTGTTTCCTAGATACAACAGGAAAGCTACACTTATTAAATCTCAGCAATATGGCTAGTCAAACAAGACCTGAATAATGACAACTGTTGTCATGCCAAGGTATGTGGATAGAGAAATCTCACACAACCCCATCCCTAAATAGATATAGGCAAATAATGGATGCTGAGAGGAGCAATTAGTATTCCTAATGATGAGTCCCCAAATGATTATACAGTATCAAAGCCAGTCCTAATATATACAAACAATATTAAATTGACTGAGCAGGCTTGCTGATACAGCTATTAATATATATGTGCAACAGCCATAAAGAAAAAGGGGCAATGAATTTGAGAGAGGGTAAAGCAGGGGCACAGGTGAGTTTCAAATCCTATCTTTATATCTTAGATTGATTTCCTTACACCATTTATCTTCCTGTCTTTCTCTTGAGTTGTTTGATCATAGTTAAATCTTTTGAATTGTTTCTCTGACATTTCATCTAGTTGGACTTGTATGTGTGTATTTTTTCTTTGTTGAGATTTACACAACTGGAGTTAGTTAAGTTTTTCTTTCACTTTTTCAAGAAAGTTCAAGTAAACTTTCTTCTTTCATCAGGTTCAGAAGGGGGCTAATTCACGGTAGTATTTGGATGTTGTTTTCCTTTGTTTGATATTTGGAGCTAAGCTTCTATACCAAATCTTCTCCTTTTCATCTAGTCTGATGCCTCGGTGACTTGGTCAAGGTCTGTGTGGACCATTTTGGGTCTCAGGTTAAGACAGAGCAATGGGAAGGTCCAAAGCCAGTCAGTTCTGGTAAGACTTAAGGGAAGGGAGTAGCCTCCATTGATCTCCCCCTAAGGAAAGAGAGGAGCAGGAAAGTTCCTGAGAGTGGGAAGTCTGGGATCTACTGAGTCCCAAAGGAATCTGGGTTCATGGCATCAACAATAGAGACCAGAATGTATAAGGGGAGCCTATGTCAAAATAACAGGTAGCTTACCTGTGTCTCAACCACCTGTCAACAGAAGAAGGCAACATTTGGGTATCTTAAGTAAATGCTAATTAAAATATTTGTTACATTGGTTTCATTGTTTTATTAGTACTTATCAACAAGATAAAATATCAGAAACTGAGGTTATATATGTTTATTTATGTGGTTTTATTATAGCATTAGTTTTTTTATAATTGTATTGTACCTTCTTTGTTTAAAATTCTAATACATTGAATTTTCTTGTCAATATCTAAAGGCTTTCGAATTTTTATTTGTATGTGTAAATATTTTGCCTACATGCATGTGCGCATGTACACTACATGCATACAGTGTCTCTGGAGGTCAGAAGAGGGAGGTAGATCCCAGGGTACTAGAGTTAGGGACAGTTGTGAGCTGTCACTTGTCTGCTGGGGATAAAATTCAGGTCATCTGCAAGTGCAGCCTGAGCTCTTAAGGGCTGAGCCTTTTCTCCAGCCTCTATTTGACAAGTTTCACTAAATCTTTAGCTTTAATGTAAAGAACTGCTTTCAGGTGAGTCACTCAAGCGTCCCAATTACTTAGTCTTGCCTTTTGAAACACATATGCAGTGCCCCAAAGTGCTTCTGAGTTCAGGACCCTGTTCTCAATGCTTTCCATGCTTTTGAACTATGTGTTGAAACAGAATTCCATCTTAATATCAAATAAATACATTTCTAAAAATTGTTGCAGCATGGAGAAAATGTCCTAGACATTGACTTTGCATAACTTTTCTTAGCACTCAGAATTAAGCCAACCACACCTCTTTGTCCATGCCATGCTTTAAAATATTTACATATCATCTGATAAAATGCAGAATTGAAACTCAAAATCTTATCCTAAATCTTTTGGCAGACAAGGACTGATGATGTAAAGCTGTGATCAGAGCTGTGGAGGAGGCTGAGGCAGGAGGATTACATTGACAAGATATATTGCAACAACTGGGAGAGACCCTGCCTAAATATAAAAATTGAAACAGTATCTGATGATTTTATGGCACAGTAGCCGAGAAATTGCCTAGCATGCATGCAGATTTAGCTTCATTACAGTAAAGAGCCAAGGAAAATACATATTTGATAAGTAAATAGACATTTTTACAATTTTAACAGCAAATAGCAAGTTATGTGAATTATGGATATCAGGAAGCTATTCTATTCAACCTTTCCTCTCATTTTTTATTGGATTCATTAGTCTGGGTACTTTGTGAATATTTGATTTTCATATTTTGATAATCATATTTTCATCTTTCTTTTTACTGTTATTGATAATGTGTGCTCTAGCATATTATATTCAAATTTAATGTTATGTTTGCTTTAAATTTTTCTATTTTCCTTTCTACTCTGTTCATTAGACACAGATATTCCTTTCTTTCATGGTATTTATGCTCACGTGGTAGGATAGTTTAACTTACTGATTTAAACTTTCTATTTACTTTCTAACTTAATAGTTCTAATGTGGATTTCTACAAACAAAATATAGTTTTCATGCACATTTTAGACATCTGTCTTTGATCATATTCTTTTGTTTTTCTGAGACAGGATCTGACTAGATAACCATGGCTGGACTGGAACTCACTATATAGACTAGGTTGGCCTTGAATTCACAGAGATTCCCTGTCTCTGCCTTGCTGGTGTTGGGACTAAGAGCAAAAACACTATGCCTGGCCTTCTTTGTTAATTTTTAGTTGGTTCATGCATAGTTTTTTTCTCTAGTTCTATGTTTTAACTAATGTAAGAGATTCTCATTATTTCTGGGTTTTACCTTAGGCTTTATATTTATAAACATTTTTATTTGAAAAGTCAAATGTGCATGCAATGTGCTATTTCAACCAATCTCTATTTCTCTTATAACCTGTTGGGAAAACCTTTGATTCTTAAAAAATTTACTACACTAATTTTTTTTAATCATCCAGCTTTGTTGACAGTTTGATGAAGCAAGAGTAGTATTTTGAATTGCTTCTAGCATTGGAAAGTAGTTTTAATACAAGCATGCTCATTTTTCTAGCTACAAAAGTTAAATAAGTAATGCAACACGTTAATAAGTGTGTTTCTGGCTTCAAATTGTAGATGTGATTTGCTTAAATGCCCAGAATTGCTTTAACCATAGGCTTATCAGCATAACAAATTACAGTTTCTGCTTTTGTTTTTATAAATTCTCATGACCCAGGCTAACCTCCATTCCTATATGTAACGGTAGCTGATCTTGACCTTCTGATCTTACAGCCTCTATTTCCCTAGAGATCATAGGCATATGCCACCACACCTGGCTTTTTGCATACCAAATTAAGTGACCAAGCCAAATTCTACTGCAATGTAAGGTCATATGCATACGAATGATGTGTGCATCATGGATGGATTTTAACTATTTTCTCCTCTGATGCTTTTGCACAGATTGTTCCCTCTGCGTACAGACCTCATACTTCTCCTCTTCGGGTGACACCTTCATGATCAAGCTAAATGTGAAGCTCTTGTGTAATTTTTCTCATATTAACCAAACCTTAGTCAAGACATAGGCTAGAAAGAGTGTCTCCTTCTTTAATAGTTAAAGCAATGTTCTATCACTCAATTTACCCCATTGCATTGTAATTGTAGCAGTCCCAGAATGATTGGGAGTGACTTGAAGCAAACATTCTGTGTCACCAGTGCCTGGTGTGTGCTATCTACAAAACACTCTGCTAGCAAGCTTCTTAAAAGAAGGGACCTGGCGTTGTTCCCTTTTTATTCCTGGCACATAAGAAGAATGATGATGTTATTTTTACTAGGCCATCCCTAATCTGTGTAATATTAATATATAAAATTTGATTTATCTAATCACTAAAACCTGTGAGGTAGATATATATTCATATAGTTTAAAGAGAATAAAAATGAAGTCTTAGATTGATAAATAAATTCAAGGTCATACAATTAGTCTCAAGTCCATTAGTATTACCTAGAAATTTCTGCATTAGAGTGTGGACACTGAAGTATAGGTTTAATAACTCTGATACATCGTGAGTGAATATGTACCAGAAGACCATAAAACATATAGCAAATGTTCCAATGGTTATGAGGTTTTACGCAATTTTTTTATACACTGCTTTCAACGTTTATTCAAAAATATTCACTTGTAACAGCTGGATGAAGCTAAATAATTTTCTCAAAGATCTGAGGCAAGTTCTTGGATATTTATGTATATGAGAACAGGAATTTGCAATAATTTTAATATCATATTTGAGAAGTCATTTGAGAATATACAAATTGGATTTCTTCATACTGTGATACTATATTCAAAAATGTAACTGGCTATTAATAACTGTTTCAAAGTGATATGATAACATGTCACAAAAACTTGCTTAGATTTCAGTGTAAAACTGACTTATTCTTTGAGATTTTATTAATAATTAAATTAAGTCAGCAATAAATTTTGTGGTATATTATAAGAAATACTCTTATTTTTATTATGTATAACATTGCAAATTTCATAAAATTAAAATACTGTGATGGCTGCTTTTTAACTTTTGGTAGTTTTATTAAAATTTAAAATTTATTTTTATATTTTCAGCCATGTTATTTAGTAATGGCACATAAATGAAGATGGTATAAATGTCTTCTATAATCCAAAAATTTATTATCAATTTTTTTAAATACTGAAAAATAAAAAGCAATTAAAATACAAGTTAAATAAAATTTTTATAAAAAATAAATTTCTTAATCAAATAACTCACAACCTTTAAAAAATCTTGCACTTCAAAACACACACACACACACACAAACACAAATAGACCCTTTTCTGTATGTTAAACACCCACCCTGGCCTTCGTAACCCCCTCTGCATTGAAGTAATAACATTACATATCCCTAGGTTTATTCCACTTCCGTTTTTCTCTTCTCAAGCATTGTCGTAAAAATAAATGAATATTGTTCCACTGTGCATGCTTTTACACTCCTCATGATGAGAATGGATTCGTGATAACTCATTTATTTTCTTTTCTTCTAACAATCTTTGCAGCAGGAATGAGATGTCTGAATTTTAATGCCTAATATGATCTTTGGAAGACTATAAACTTTTAATAGACTTTACACATAAAGTGAGGGAAAAGATAAATAGCAGAGAAGTCTGTGTTCTGATCCCAGGAAATCCTGATTAATAGCCCTCAGATTGTGTTAGACCACCCTGAATATTTCCTGAAAAGGGGGGTATTCATTTTATTGCCAAATAAATTGTAATTGAAGATACCAACATCTGACCAAGTATATATATAAATGGAAGGGAAAGAAGGAGAGTATTTCCTTACTTGACGAAGTATCTAAGACAAATCTCATTTTATTGGCTCTCTGTGTCGTCACTGATTGTAATTCTTGTGATAAACACAACAGGTTTAAGTTTCCGGAGGTTTGCTTTCAGACTTATCCTTTGTGAGTTTTTCTCCTGTAATCCTAAATTTACCTAAGGTTAGAAATTCAGAATAGTCCATGAAATCTGAAGAGAAAACTTTGACTCTTAGTGTTTCACATAGACTGAAAGATTTCATTGCCTAGATTGACACTTTCTGGAAAGTTTACTGAGCAATTTTCCTCTCTTTGTTCTGTGTCCAAGTTTTTGAAAACATATCCCACACATTATTATGTTCATAGCACTGGAAATGTCAGGTTTTAGAGGCCAGAGGATAGTGAAAATGCAGGCCTGCTCCAGAGCCACAAAGTGACTTAGCCATTAGCAATGCACAAGAGGTTTAAGTCATATGCATTTGTTAATTTTATTTTATTAGCATATTTTTTAAAACACAAAAACATGAGTATTCTCTTATTTAAAAGAAAAGCAAGGACTCAATCTGTTGCCCTAAAAAAATATTATAAGCGATTCTGGCAAAATTGCATCACCTTTTAAATGAACAGGAGGAGAAAACAGTTTAAAGAATTAGTTGGTAATACTGCAATATACACAACCCCCTGAGCTTTGCCTTTTAAAGCAGCATTCTGCTGTTAAATAATAAAAGGAAAGTCCTATTATTTTCCCAGTTTCACTTTGCTTAAAGTGATTGATGCAGAATTTTACTGCCATCCAATGGCAGACGCCTAACATAGCTCAAGTAAATGTCTAAAGCTTTCTGATCAAATTGCAGTCTAGGGAATTTAACGTATGCAGCACACTCAGACTAACATCAATATGTCTCTGTTTGTTACATAGTGAGAAAGAAAGATGACTACAGTTTCAATTTATTGTGTGTTCTCCAAATTCAATTTAACAGTGAATTACTAATATTGCTGAACGTAATTACCTAAATGAATAAATCAACCCAGGCTGCTCACTAGAGAGAACATTAGAGCATAATATTAATTTTTACATGCACCTCATCATATTAGTTTAAAAGGTTTCTTTTTACAACTAACAATCTTTCCCTACCAGGCAAAATAGCCTTTATTAAATGATTGTTCTCAGATTTCTTTCTGTTGTTTGGAAGTCACTTGAATCTTTTTACTTGCTACCGTAAGTCATAATTCCTGATTAACATTAAATTGCATACTGCTTTAATTATGATCTCGATTCCTAAATGATTGAGTATTTAGATCATTTCTCAAAAAGGCAAAATAAAAATTACGTTGATTACTATGAATGAGTTTCTGCTTTAAATATTCAAGCTTAGTTATTTACAGGTTCTGATTTGGGATAGAAGAGCCGAAGAGTAATACACTAATTTTACTTTTCATTAACATTAACTAAAATATAGTTGAAATTATAGTAAATTGCTATGACAAAGTGATTGAATAAAAGTTTATGAGAAAATATATTTTGATTTATTTACATATGAATGGCATTTTATTAAAATTTTAAAAGTTTAGTCCATTAGTTATTGTAAATAAAGTCAATTAAACATGTGCTTCATATTTATGAAAATTCACAGCTTTCCCTATGCTATTTTATTTAATGAAATTTTGTAAAGAGAGAGAGACTGTGTGTGTGTGTGTGTGTGTGTGTGTGTGTGTGTGTGCGCGCGTGCGTGCGCGGGCGCACGCATGTGCACCTTCCCGCAACACAGTCTCTGGTCTGTATTTGTATTCTTAGACATCTGAGGCCAGTAATTCAATGAAATTGAAATACCATAACATATTATTTTAACTAAATTTGCATTGGGATATTTAATTCTGTCATTTTGGCTACATTTTTATATCATTTTCCCTAAAATATTACAAATTAATTCCAAGATATCTAAAAAGATGATTATAGGCTAGACTTCATGTTGAAAGAGGTTTTGCAAAGAAGCATAAGACACTTGTGGAAATATCCAGTGAGAAGCTTTGTCTGAGGTCAGGAAGAATTTCAAGACCCGTCAGAGCATAGAGTCGGATCTTGGCTCTCTCTGAGTGCTGGAAACTGCAATACTGTCTCAGTTGGTCTTGAGTTGCCTCAGCATTTGACTTCTCAACAAAACACTGCACCTTTGGCAGACATCAGAATAAAACTGGATCGTTAATCCTAGAAATGCCAAGGCAGGAGTTACCAGAGAGGAGAGCCCCCTACCTTCTACCTGCACGAAGTGGTCTGATGGTATTCTTTTCATAGTATGTAGTATATTTAAACATACTTCACATATTTAATAATTGCCCAGACATTTAATTCCTTTTTTATCTGATGTTTTTGCTAAAGCAGCTGAGAATCTTGTATTTTTAAATGTACTTATAAGAACCCTAAGTCCCCTGGTCAGTCAGCTTTGTTATTGACAAGATTAGAACCTGAACTTCAAAGACAAAATTGCTAATAGAAAACTCATTTGTTTAAGGTTTATAGATTTTTTTAAAAAATTTTGGAATGAACAGTTTGATAAAAAAAAAAAACAAAGCAAATCAAAAGCTAAAACTTGGGTGAGGTAAAGTGATCCTCACCAATAGCCAGCCCTACCTACATTAAATTTTAATATAGTATGTTTGAATATCATAAGTTTATGCACTTAATAATTGAACATATGGATTTATATATCATTAAAGAATATTTTAGAGATATTTACATTTGTGCACACTTTAAATCTGAAAAATCTGATACCACTTGTGAATAATGCTTTAAAAGGCTCAGTTATATATTCTGCATTTAACTAATATTGCTCTACAAATTATCTTATGCAAGAATGCTTCTTGCTTGCTGTCAAACAATAACTCTGCCTCTGAGACTCCAGTTAGTGGGTTCTTCATCTGTGTATACTGCGAAGCAAATAATATAAGGTGTAGATGCTACCTGGAGTTTCGCTGCATTTGTGAATAAGCACATTTCTACACATTTATTTCTTTCCTCTCTGTTTGTAACAAACAAGTGAAATAAGTTAATTCCTTTGTGTAAACTATGAAGGGTTTTGAAATGTTTCAATTGCCTGAAACATCCTTTTCTGTAATGATTTTAATTTCATTTCCATTAATAAGAAAACCAATAAATAAATATTATTTACAAAATGTGCTCTCTCAGCAGAATTTGGAATATGTCTGCTCTTTTATAATTTAGTATATTAAGATAAAACTTAATATACCTAATTAAGATAAAAAACTTTGATTTATATATGTATATTTTGCATAAGCTGACAAAAGTACTATGAGAATTTTTTATAGAGTACTTAATAAAAATGATTATTCTTACTATTGGAAGTTAGACACTACCATATAGCAGCTAACTTTAAGGAACACATTTCAGTATTAAGCTGATATTATATAAAAGCATTATAATTTTCTTTTTTATTAATATTGATGACTAATTATCAATAATATGTGAGACCTTCAGTAGATACAGAGAGCAGTGATAAAGAAAACACAAAACAGTGCCACAGAAGGCAAAACTCCATGGCTGAATGACCTACCAGGTTCTGGATCTTTGTTATCTTAAATGTTACATACATATGAGACTTTCTTTGTTACACCATTTTCTAAACTCGTACTCTTTTGCATTAGTTTAAAAAAAAGTAATAGGATGAAAACCTATTAAACATAATGCTGTGATTAGCTGTAACCTTCTGCTGAATTCCTTCCCGGAGAAAGAATCTTATGCCATGAGTAACACAATTCCTCTGCCATGACACAGAGGTTCCCACAGCTTTTCAATTTCATCAGCGGCAGAGGAGCCCATTACGCTTCTGCAAGACAGCACTGTTGAAGGCTTCTGCCAGCCCTCTAATGAAATGATAGCTATTTGAGCCAAGCATGCTAATATCAAATCTGATCAAACCAAAGAATTTTGAAAGCACAGAGTTTGGGTTTCTTTTCCCCCCAAAGACAGCATCAAAATCTGACCAAGATAAAAGCAAAAACTTCTGATGAATGTACACCACATGATTAAAACCCTAAGTCCCCATGGTTTAAACCTTGAAGACATTTTAATTATCTATTTAACATCTCGCTATTTCTGGAATTCTGACTGAGAATGTTTCTGACATAGTATTTCATGGAATGTCCCTTTCTCATACTGAGCTGCTTTTATGCTCCAGATGTAAACACAAAAGCTCGCCTTTCATCTTTTTATACACCATCACATAAAAGGGAAGGTAAAAACTCCACAGACCACTTTTTCAGTCACTTGCTTGTAGATGTAACTTCCAGTATGAAATGAATAATTTTCTGTTACATTTAGAAATTAGTTATTTTGGTTAATTTTTTTTCTCTTCTGAAGAGCATCTTTAGCAGACTTTTGTGTGATGTGTCAAGGTTTATTTAATGGCACAGAGGTTTGGGGCAGAGTGACTCTCAAGTTTTGTCTTCATTCAGAGAAACTGTTATTATTCAACAGTTCAACTGATTTTTAAACCTGACTAAATAAAAGCAACTTTTAAATTATTTTCTAAAACTTCAAAGTAGTTTTTGCTAAATTAATTTTTACTTAAAATAGCTTTGACTGACTTTAATTCTTAGTAAACTTACATCCATGAAAACCTTAGGAAAAACTTGAAGTACACACATATGAGGATTAGTTTGATGTTTTAAGATATTCAAATATAGTATTGTTCTTGTAAAGAAAATAATCAATTTGACCCTTATTATGCTAATATTGCCTGATCTTTCTTCATAATCTTTGCCATTTCTTAGTATTGTTGCCAAGAGGTTTAGTTATCGGTAAGTATCTTTATTTTTCTGAGATCATATGAACTGTAATTCTATAATTGTGTCCATTTTAAATTTGAAAAGATAAATACAATGTACTGTAATTTTATATTGGTATGACTAGCACAAGGAACACATGACCTTTAAATGTGCAATAATTTTCCACATTTTGCTTCAAAATACACAAACTCAGTGATAACTATTTTTAAAATGCATTTAATTTATAATGGGATTAGGGAGGAAAAAATGATGCTTTTGTTTGGGTTTATCACCCTTATGGCCCTGACGGTCGGTTCCTCAGAGAAGACAGATTTCATCTTGGAAGGGGGTGTGTGCTAACTCGGGTTGAAAGCATCACGGTGTGGCAGGCTCCCAGATAAGCACTTGAGAGCCATCCTGGCTGATCAGTGCAGCGGCTCTGATTGCAATTTCACAAAGCTGGGTTCCTGTGGTCCTGGCTAGAAGGTTTGTTTTCTTCTGTTTGTAGCAGGAAGTGAGGTGATGCTTGATTTTTAACTATCTTTAAATCTTAGTTTGGGTTAGAAGATAGAAAATAATTCCTTAAAACACATTTTTTTCTTTCTTTTTTTCTCAGTGACATTGAAGAAGAAAATGAAAAATAGCCATTTTGGTTTTGTTGTTGAGATATATATATACATCCCTTCTACTGACTGCTGGATTGAGCTCCTTTTCTACTTTCGAATGCCTTCAGAACCAAAGGAATAAAATATACAAGAACCTTAGATCTGAAACGATGAAAGAACTTTGTGGTTGGAAGAGAAAATATAGAGAGTAGCTGAGATGCCCATCGGATGGTTCTAGACCTCTGCTTGATGGTTGGGAGCTTTTAAGTACTTATTATTTATGATTTACTCATTTATTTATTTCTCCTTCTCTTATGCATTACATGTTGTCTGTAATGTCCCCTCCCTCCACTCCTCCCTGTTCCTCCCCAATACCTTCCTCTCCCCTAGATCCACTCCTCTGTTTCCCTTCTGAAAAGAGCAAGCCTCCCAGAGGTATCAAGCTAACATGACATAACAACTTATAATAAGACTAGGCACATACCCTCTTATTGGGGCTGGATGAAACAATTCAGTAGGAGGAAAAGAAACCCAAGTGCAGGAGAAAGAGTCAGACACACCCCTACTGCTAGTGTTAGGAATCCCCCAAGGACACCAAGCTACAAAGGTAACATATATACAGAGAACCTAGGTCAGATCCATTCAGGTTCTTTTATTGTTGTTTCAATCTCTATAAGCCCCTATGAGCCCTGCTTAGTTGAATCTGTGCGCCATGTTTTTGAGTTCAAGCTGATTGACACCTACAATCTCCCTCCTCTTCTGTCGGGTTCCCTGAGCACTGAGCACCTCAAGATTTTTAGACTGTGAGTCTAGGAATGTGCTTCCATCAGTTGCTGGATGAAGCCTCTCTGATGACAAATGGGCTAGTCTCTTTTCCATGAGTATAAAAGAATATCATTTAGTATCATTTCATTGACTGTTTGCTGTTGTTGATGATGATGTTCGTTTTGGCGTTTTGTTTTGTTTTTTGCCTAGTCATGTTTCGTTCTATCCTAGGTCTCTGGGCTGCCCAACCTCTGGTTCTTGACCTTCCAGGAAGTGTTACACATGGCCTCATGTGAGATCAGTCAGTGGTTGGCTACTCCCACATATTCTGGTCCACTCTTACTTCAGCACATCTTTCAGGAAGAATAAATGGCAGGTCAAATATTGTGTGGCTGGGTTGGTGTTCTAGTCTTACCAATGGAAGCTTGATGTGGTTACAGAAAATGACCCAATCAGGAGTCTTCAATAGGGTCACCCTCATAGATTCCAGGGAGTTTCCATTGCACTAGGTTTCCACACTGTCCTTGAACGCCTCTGAATTCCAGTCATCTCTCCCAATATTCTCTCCCTCCATGCGTCCAAGCCTGCCTGATTCCTCATGTTTCCATTCTCACCTTCCCTCAATCTACCTTGCTGAGGAGACCCACGCATTTCCCCTTGAGCCCTCCTTATTACTTAGCCTTTCTGGGTCTGTGGATTGTAGCTTGATTATCATTTACTTAACAGTTAAGTGAGTATTTAGTTCCACTTAAAGTGAATATATAACATGTTTGTATTTCTGGGTCTGGATTACCTAACTCAAGATGATTTATTTATTTATTTATATTTTTAGTTACATCTATTTGTCTGCAAATTTCAAGGTTTTTGTTTTTATTTGTTTATTTGTTTGTTTTGTTTTTGTTTAGTTTGGGGCGGTTTTTTTTTGTTTTTTGTTTTGTTTTGTTTTGTTTTGTTTTGCAGCTGAGTATCACTCCACTATGTAAATGCGCAAGCACGTCAGAGTCCCATTCTTCTTTCAGGATCTAGGTCATGTCTCATCTCCTGCATCACCATCTCTGTATTTCGTATAGGCCTTCCTCTGGGGCATGTAAAATAATGTAGAATATGACAGTCATAGAAGGTAAATAGGAAATTCATTTGCAAAGTAATACATGGAAAAACAGAAAGGGACCTGAAGAGATGGCTCGACGGGGAAGAGCAAATGTAACTCTTCAAGAGGATTGAGCTCAGGTCTCAAGATTCATGCCAGGCTGATCACAAATCCCTGTAACTCCAGTTCTATGGTATCCAAACTTCTGGCCTCTGTGGCACCTGCACTCATATGTATATTTCAGCAACCCCCACTAACACACACACAAATGTACACACAGTTAAAAAATAAATCTTTTTTTTAAAAAAGTATTGGAAATAAAGTTTTAGATTTTATTAAGTTAATATTTAAAAACACTGAAAATACATTTTGTGCAATGTTTGCTTTATAAAATGAAGTATATATTTCATTTCAGGTGATATTCTTAGCATATTTTGAACCAAAATATGATTTCCAAATTCTAAATATATGTTACTTACTTAGCAAACTGTCCTTGAACCAAATGACTTATAAATAAGACTACATAATATTTAGAAAGTTAACACTACTCAATGTAACATGTCAATCTGACAATTTTTGACTTAATGCTAAAATATCAGGTATTACTATTTGTAAAGTTACAAGGCTATTAGGACAGCAACACACATCTTTAGTCATTAAATACACAGTTTATAAAGTGTGGTTTCAGACCAGCATGATGAGTGAGTGGGTAAAGATAAAAAATGTTAGTGATGTGTACTACCTGAGTGGATCCCCACACAAAAGGGAATAGACTCCATAAAATTGTCCTTTGACCTCTATGCTTGTACGATGGCATGCATGTCCACAAATATGCATCACATACACATATGTGTGCATGCACACACTAATACTAATAAAGTATTTTTCTTTAAGAAAAATATAACTAAGAGGAAGTTTCTATCCATTTGTCTTTATAAGAGTCTTAGAAGTAATTCTTGTAGTATACAAATTATACTTAGTGAATTGAAGTATATGAAACTGCAGAGGACCACCTTCACATCACATTATATGAAGCTGCAGAGGACCACCTTCACAATACAGTATGTGAATATACAGAGGACCACCTTCACATTACAGTATATGAGGTTCAATAGGACCACTATGGAGTGTTATTTTAAGGTATATTGCTTTTGTTTATGGTACATTTATTTAACTCTGTGAAGCTATGATTCTTTGCCCATCTAAAACACCTGACACTCTAATAAAGAGCTGAACAGCCAATAACAAAGCAGAAGAAAAGATGGGTGGAGCTGGCATTATAAATAGGAGGAGAAATCTGGGAAGAAAAAAGAAGGAGCAAGAAAACTAGGAGAGGAGGATGACAGGGGCTAGCCAACCAGCTACAAAGAGTGAAAGTCAGACATATAGAAGAAAAGGAAAATCTCAGAGGCAAAAGATAAATGGGAATAATTTAATATAAGAAAAACTGGCTATACACAAGTCAGGTTAAGGCTGGCAAAAGTAAGCAAGAATAAGCCCCCATGTGTGAATTATTTTGGTGCTGAGTGGTGGGCATCAAAGACCAAAGAGTCAAAGAGCAAATAAACAAACAACTACAGACCACCTTCACACTACAGACTGCACACATTTGATAATGTCATCTAAACATTGAACAAGTAAGCACTAGGAAATGCACGACAATGTTAAAACACTGATCAGTTTTCCCTGACCGAAACAAACATTGACAAGTCAACAGGAATCCTTGCTGGTTATATAAGGAATGATGTCTGGTGAGTGGAGCGGCATTGAACCTGTTGCCTCACTTCCTTATCTTCAAGGACAGATGTAGCTCTTTTTGTCAAGTCACAAGATTTATGGATGGATGTTATGCTTGGTTATGTGAAATAATGCCTAGATAAAACTTGAAAAGTGCAAACTTTGCATTCATTAAAGGTGGTCAGTGTAAGATTATGCAATATCTATATTAGGCTTCTTCTACCATTCATTGACGTTTGGTTATTGCTTGTGCCTTTATCCAGACTGGCTCAGCATTTTCAATGTTGTGATATTCTAGGGCAACTGTCTAGGCTCACTTATATAGGTCAGTTATAATGTGTTCTAAGGAAGACTTGGTCTGTACCACCTGCCTAAATTAATTCATTATGGTGTTCAAAGTAGCTAATATATCAAGAATAGAGGTTGTCCCAAGCAAGAACTTGTTTATTGGGAGTGGTCAGTCTTTGCTTTAGGGTGTGATTGTTTAGAATGATTGGCCTGTGTGTGTGTGTGTATGTGTGTGTGTGTGTGTGTGTGTGCATGTATATGTGTGTTGTACCTTTTGATCATTTTTTGATCATTTATTGACATCAGTGAATAAGGATTGATAGCTAGATACTCAAAATTCATAGTGTTTTTTCTCAGTCTCAGACCTGGAGGAGCATGCATCACTGTTTTAGACAGCATATTTGGGTAAGGACAGAACACGTTCCACTCCATATCTAATACTTCTACAGGTATTCACAAGACTACTTAAGATCATTCGTGGCATAAAAGTTTATCACAAACGATGTAGATACAGATCTCTGTATATTTATTCCCTCTGAAAATGACTGCACAATAACAGCAGTGGTGGAAAAATGATGTATTGAGAATGCACTAGAAACCATTCAGCAAAGGTTAAACTGAGAAACAAAATCACCTAACAAAGAAACTAAATTTATTTACAGGAAAGTTTTTATTAGCACACAAGTTTGGCAGTATTTGTATTTACAGTTTAAAACAAAAGACAATAAAAATATACATTTAATATAGCAAATATTGGCAACAAAATATCAATGACTCTGTTATATTATTATCAAAACTGACAAAGATTGACATCTGTCTCCCGAGACCAACATTGCAGAAGCAGAACCAAGTACATTAGGAAACTGACAAGAAAAGTTCCAGAATCGGTTTAATCTGTAGAATTAAATTGGCAGGGTGACTGTTATACATTGTTGTCCTTCTGTTCACCTGTTTTTTCTTTGGTTACCCAGGTACAAAGTATGCTTTATATTTCCTCATAGAAACTACAATGTAAACTAATTTCTTAAAAGAAGCAGGGTGGGCTGTTCATTTATTTTCTTCACAGGCATTGTGCTGGGCACACGATTTCACTTAATTCTAATAATAAGCCTATGATGATTATAGGGTGCTGTTTACTCACCAAATTTACAATTACACTGGAGGTGAAGTTTAATTTGAATTAGTAGTACATTAGGCTTAGTAAATAATTTACTGAGCCCTCCAGAGAATGATCTAAAATGCCAGCACCCACTTGTACCATATGGATGGTCAATATTACTTTCTGTTAGAGACTCGTGATGAGATTACTGAGAAATTAGAAACTAATTAAGCATATAGAACCAAAGTTTTCATTCCCAAGTCCATTATACGCAGTGTATCACTCCTCCAGGAGCTCCTTCAACTTCACTTTAACAAGCTATAAAGACATTAAAAAGATGAATGTATCAACAGTCCTAATACATATTTGCATATGATTAACAATGCAGAATAAAGCACTCTCAAAACTACACTTGGGTAGGGATAACACTTTTGCTTCTGAGATATACCTACTGTGACTATTAATTGGTGAACAATATAAATTCATACATTGCCTTATCTTCCAATATTGAAAAATTGAGCCAAGAAACAGTTTGAATTAAAATAGAAGGCAGTCTAAATTGAGCTGAGTTTACATTTTAAGAAATGTAGCTTATTGGTTTTTTTTTTCAAATATGTGTTTGAAACAGCTAACAGTATTTTCAAATAATGAACCTTAGCTAATATCTCTATATGAATTTGATCCCTTCATTGGCACAAGCTCAGATGGACTTAACTGAAAATACTGTTAGCTGATTCAAGCAAGTATTTGGGGAAAAAAATACACTATATCTCTTAAAAATGTAAACTTGGCTTAATTCAGATTCTTGTATTGTAAATTAAATGAGGGTCTGGTGGGGCCAGAACTTCATTGTTTATAATACAACCATTAATTTCCCCTTGCTAAGATTTCATTATCAAATTTTGCTTTTTCATTCCATGTGGGAAAAAAATTATGCACACAGGCCAGTTTTCTGAGAGAGGATAGCACAATCAAAGAGGTGACAAGAGAAGGGGCCATTCTATACCACAGTGTTTGGAGGCCCTGGTGGTCAGCGTTGCAGGCTACTATAGACTGGCAGTTTTCTCGGAGTTCCAGCAGCATGAAGGACTCCCTCCCCAACAAGGCTTCCTATTCTCTACCCAGCCTTATTTGGAGGTTTTATCTAGACCCAGATGCCTAATTTATCTCTAGCATGACCTTTGACATAGCTCCTTGCAAAGGCTCTTCCCTTGCTCCCCATATGGTAACCAAGACTTGAACTCAGAACTTTGCTATCCCACCCTGCTGCCACATTCAAAGCCTTGTGATAGAAACATGCTGTTTAATGCACATTGGATTAGTCCCAGGCTTTTCAAACCTGTATATTCAATATATTCTGTAAGAAAGTTGAGTTGTCTCACTGAAGTCATATCCTGGAGGCTGTCTCTGTCATATCTACAACCATCCGAACCCTGTTCCCCTCTTCTCTCTCCACACTCGTGGACCAATGATCCTAGGAAAGAAGGAGACCTAGACCCACATCACAGAACAACTAATGACTAGAATTTTTTTATTTGTTTGTTTGTTTTAAGAGTTACTTTTTATTACTTTTTTGAGAATCTTACAAAGCAAACTTTTATTACATTGAACTCTTCATCAAGTCTTCCCAAATTCACCCACCTTTAGCTATCCAACCAATATCATGTCCTTTTTTATTTTTTTAATTTTTAACCATGAAGTGCTGCCCAGATACACTTAGATGTATGGGTTTCCATTGGAGGAGGGTTCACCTATTATGGACCAAACAGTTACTAACTCTCTCTCTCTCTCTCTCTCTCTCTCTCTCTCTCTCTCTCTCTCTGCAGTTATCAATTTTCCAATAGCTCCTCAGTTAGGGGTGGGACTTCCTGCCCACCCACTTCCCTGTTTTCAAACTGAAATCTTGTCTGTTTTGAACTTTCACAGGTAATGTCTATAGTGTCACAACTTCTCTGAATTCATATGTATAACTGTCTACATTTGTCCTGAAGATACTGTGCCCTTTCATTAACTCACTGTCTCTAGCTCTGAGATTCAATCTGCCTTCTCTCTATGATGGTCCCTGAGCAAGGGCATGGTAAGATATAGATGTCCCATTTAGAATCTGACATTCTAGAGACTCATTTTCTGCACTTTGACCAGCTCAGAATCTTCAAGTTCATTATTTTCTTTTGGTAAAAATAGCTTCTCTGATGAGCTATTTTTAAATTTTTAAATGCACTAATCTGTAGGGATAACGAGAAATCATTAGCAGTTGCTTAATACTATATTCATCTAGCAGAATAAAGACACTAGGCTCTGCCTAGAGGCTATGACCTGTCTAGCCACAGGTTTTGGGTACCAACAACAGTGCAAGGTATGAGTTTCATCTAATGGAGTTGACCTTAAATCAGATCAGAAAATGGTTGGTTATGTCTGTGATTTATGTCAGAATTTCACTGGTGAATTTGTCTTGATAGATCAGTCATTATTGTATCCGTCAGGATTTAAACCTTGGAAGGTCTTATTAATTCCCTCATCTGCTGATATGTATAGCACCTTCCAGCACTATGAAAGCCAGTAGAGATGAAGCTTCCAGGTGATTTCTCACTGCTTTATGACAAACGTATGCTGTGCATTTAGCAATGGGATCTTTTTGCCAAATTTTAGGGAAAATCAAGACCACTAGCAATAACTACTAAAATTTGGGACCTATGGAACCTCACTGAGTCCAAAAGAAGCAACCCATTTCTGGCATTAAGATTTTTATTTGTTATTGTGTGGAATATAGTGCATGTGTTGTCTGTCGCCCCATTATGGGATAACACCACTAAAATTCTTTCCATAAATGTGTGTATATATAAGCTTGAGACTTCTATATTAGTGGGTTCCCATATGACGTTTTAGAAATGCTTTGGTGTTAATTATTCCTCCCGTAAGTTCCTGTCTCTACCTTGCATTCCCATCCCTCACCCCAATTTAACACTTCCTGTTCCATTACTTCCCTTTAATTCTTTATACTACTTTGTTCTCTTTTCTCCCTTGAAAGTCCAAACCCATTGGAAGCTTACCTAATTCTGTAACCTCAATGTGTATTCCAAACAGAACGTACATATTTGATGTTTACAGCTAACATGACATGAAAGAAAGTATGAAAAGAAAGTTGAATGTTTTTATGAGTCTGAGTTGCCTCATTCAGAATGACTCTGTGATAATTATCTTTTCTCATCACTGTGATCAAATACCTGTCAGAAAGTTGGGACTTTGTCTCACATGTCAGCCAAAATGGTGGAGAAGACACAATGGCTGGGGCAGGCTCAGTCACTAGTGGTGGGAACTTGCTTCCCATCACATGAAAAAATGTAAACTAGAGTTGCTGAATGAAAGCTAGGGGTGGGAGGGAGTTTACATTCAAGGCTTATTCCAGTGGCATCTACTACTTAAGCTTCTTATGCAAATTGTTCAAAAGTATCCCAAAGCAGTGCTGTCTTCTTGAGATGAAGTGCTTGAAAACATAACAAGCTCTGGATTCTGTTATTTGAATTTGATTGTTGTGATACTTTGAAACATTGCATTTCTGTATTTTGTTTGTTTCTTTGTTTTAATTCAAGATTGCTTTGCTAAACATTGAAGAAGTTGAGGAAGGCACAAGAAGATAAAAAGACCAAATTCACTGGTGAACAGAATTAACATTTCAAAGTGATTATATTATTGATTATGATCTACAGATTCAGTGTAATCTTCCTTAAAATCCCGATCACATTCTCCACAATTCTTTTAGTACAGTAAAGAGCCTCACTCAATGGGATCCTTCCTATACACTCTTTCCTTCCTCAGTTAAACTGCCCTGAAAACACCCTCAAAGGCACACCCAGAAATATGCTTCAAAGTGATTCTAAATCTCATCAAGTTGACAATCAAGGTTAACCATCGAATTTCCCAGTATTAGGTATTTGCTAATTTCAAGGCTTAAGGTCTGTCTAACTAACACCAATACCATAGTGACAAGTAGTCAAGTGCTTTCCTACCAGGATGGGCTTTACTGTTGTGTCTGTAAGTTGGAGAAACTTACTCTCAGTAAATAGATGAGCAAGCTGCACTTACTCAGGGTAAGTGCAGGACCCAATTTATATGCTAATATGGCATTTCCAAATTAGTAAAGTTGAAGTATCCAATTCATCTTTTTAATCGTGTTGTTATAAAAAAGCAGAGGGAAAGTAGAGATCTAAAACATACAATTCTGCTTTGCTGGCAGTTGCCAAGAAGGTCATCATCACAGTTCTAGTGCATACAACTTACTTCCGATTTCCTTGAGTAAGCATATACCAAATGTTTCCTTGATGTAACTTATTTGTTTAGTTAAAGAGAGTACCAGTTGGAATACTGTCACAACAGTGTTGCATAATCGCCTTGCAAAAACTCTGTGACATTGTAAAAAGCATGGAATTACATAGCTGTATTTTAAATTTGTAGCTGCTGATGAGTTCATCTAAATTAAGCTAAACTAGGTTTTGTATTATTTCAGTCTCCTCGATTGTATCCTCTTTAAGACAACAGCTAAGAATCTTAAGAATAAAGAAAAGAAAAAATTGGCAACTCCAATTACTCCAACACTAAAACCATTTTTTCTTCCAGGTGCCAATATCCCACTGACATTCCCAAAGAACACTGTTGGGGAAGCTGAAAACATGTTAGAAAACAGTTGCTGTTTTGATTTTATACACATATAGCCTCTTTGTGTGAACAGTAAATAGCTTGGACACAGAGTTTCTCTTTCATAAATCTGCATACAGAGATCATTCCCCTTGCTGCAGAGATAATCCTGTACCAGTCCACCTCCACAGACTGATCCCTTCAACTCTTAAATCCTCTTCCAAATAATCTCAGCATCAAAATGAATCAAGTCTGAATGTTATTTTTTAATATTTGTGGTATTAATAGCACATAAAAATAACGTATTACTTTTTAAAAAAACCTAGTTTCTAAAGACCTTGTGGCAATTTGTGTGTGTGTGTGTGTTTGTGTGTTTGTGCACACGTACATGCGTGTATGTAATGCTGAAGTGCAAACTCAGGTCATTGAATACATTATCTAAACACATATGTATGACTGTGCCAAAACGTAACTCCTAGTATCACTTTTTAATAACAGAGGAATGGAGATACAGACGTGCATGCATTTGTGTATGTGTATGGAATTTGGGGATAATGGGCTTCATAACTATGTTTTAATATTATTCTTTAATCAATTTAAATATTGAGAAATTAATCAGTATAAGCAGTAGAAAGATTTTTGGTAAAAACATAAGACAAAACACAAAGAGATAGGCTGTGCAACGATGACATTAAGAAACATCTCCATCTACAGAAGGAAGCAAACTACAGGATATACCAACAGTACTTGAAATACTTTGGTCATGTTATAAGAATGAATGATGGCAGATATCCACAGATAACACTTGATGAAGGAGTACACAGGATAAGGCAAAGAGGAAGACCCAAAAAATCAATGGATAGACAGCATAAAGGTAGACTGTGGAACCCTGGGTATGACAACACAAGCATCTAGGATTGTCCAGGATAGGAACAGCTGGAGACTGCAAAAGCTATGCCTAGTAGGATTTATGGCATAAATATGGCACAAGTCCATGGAACATGTACATATGACTAATAGTGTTGTGTGGTATTTTGATCACATTCTGATGCTCCCAAGACTGCCACTAAAAATTTGTTTTGAGTCAGAGGGTGGAGTGAGCTACTAGCTTATCAAAGTTAACTATAGAGGTTTTGGAAGGCTAAGGACAGACAGAGAGACAGGAAGTAGTAGGGTGGGCCTTACAGAGGATTTCGGCCCTTTATAGATCAAAGAATGAAAAAGAGAAGAAGATACTGCTCACTTCTCCATCACTTCTCTGCTCATTCCGGTTCTGACTCCCTGATATATGACTTATGAGTCTTTATTGATAAAAAATAATTAGGCAAACATTTAATCTGGCCCCCAACTCGTGGCCTAAAATCACATCACAAGAAGCCACTTGCTCCTGGCTTAGTAGCCATTGGACCTACTTCCAGCTGGTTTTTCCTCTCTTGCCCCAGGTTCTCTGAGTGAGTCTGGGGTTTTTCTGTTGTTGGCACTCTGTAACAAACTCCACATGGTAGCTATCCATTGCCCCAAACTCCACAAGTCCCAAACTCCATAGGTGTCTTGACTCCAAATGCAACAAGAGTTAGCCACCTGCCATAGAGCAGCTCTATCCTTCAAGTGCCTCTATGCCCTCACTCCACCACTCCAGACAGTCATGCTTCTTCCACACACCACGTTGTGTTCTACGCACCTAGCTATATTCACTTTTCAGGCAGACAGCAGGTTCTCTCCATGGGTGGGCTTCTCTTGAACAGAGATAAAGAGAGAGAGTAGGCAGAATCAAGGAGGAGACTTTGTGTAGCTGCCGAAGGGGGACACCAAACCCTTACCAGTAAGCCACAGCCTTGTGCCAATACATAGATTAATAGAAATAGGTTAATTTAAGATGTAAGAGTTAGTTACTAAGAAGCCTGAGCTAATAGGTGAAACAATGTTGTAATTAATATAGTTTCTGTGTGATTATTTGTTTTTTGTTGGCCAGGAAATGAATGAGCAGTCAGTCTCTGTTTACATATTGAAACTACTGAATTTATTCCAGATAATTCAGAATTAACTTTAATATTTAATCAATTATAACAAATAATAGAAATAGAAATCATTCCTTGTATATAACACATATCAGATCCAATATTGGTCTGTCAGGCACTCTACTACAAGTAATGATGAAACTGAACATCTGTTTGTAGGAAATATGTTAGAAGCCTCAGAATTTCATAAGAAGCACCATGTTAAGGAAATTATTAGGATATGTTCTACTTGTTCTTTGTATAACCAAACTCCACTATGTAGAGAAAGTAACCCAAAGTGTACTAAAAGAAATGAAACTTGTCAAATTAATGTGTTTCATTTTCTAGAGTTTGGAAAATTAAAATATGTACATCATACCATAGATACATATTCATGATTTCAATGGGGGACTGCTTTGAATTCTAAGAATGCTGGTTCCGTAATTATACAATTATTCGATGTCCATCATAGGGATACCTGTACAAAATAAGACTGGCAATGCTCCACAATATGTATCTAGTAAAATGAAAGTTTTTTGCATATTAAAACACAATGCATATTACCGGTATACCACATAATCCTTTAGGGCAAGTGGTTATAAAAAGATCTAATTGCACTTTTAAAAATATGCTTCATAAACATAAATGGGCAGTAAGGACTCCCCCAGATATAAATTGCACAATTCTTTGTTAACTTCAAATTTTTAAATGCCAATGAGAAAATAAAATGGCAGCTGCAGAGACACTAGAAAGTAGAAAAACTACTGAATTAAATCAGCCTTTAAAGATGTGTTGACCTCAGAAAGAAAGCCAGGATACATGTTACATTTTGAAAGAGGTTTTGCATTTGTTTCCACGGAAGAAGAAAAACTATGGCTACCATTGAAAATGATAAAGATTAGATTGGAACAGGACAGACAACTTTATTTAAAATGGTGAAAGCTCATCAAACAGTTTGGCCATTCAATATAAACTAACTTTTTTTTAAAACTTCTTTAAAATACTGAGTTTATTTCACATGAATATTTTTGTTTCCCTACCATTTCCACATCTGACCACCACTATTACTACATCCTATCATAACATTCTATACATACTTAAAACCAAGTAAAGGGTGGAGCTCCATCCTTGAAAACTAAACAGGTATTTTAGACAACACATTCTTAGCAATGGAACCTGGACAACATTTATCAAACACACTAGGGAAAGTTCTCACTTTGCATTATAAAAAGGACAGCCAGATATATCAACTGTTACAGAAATTAAGCAAGACGGAATATTTCAAACTGTTTAAACCATTTTCTTAAAGAGACTTCCTCCACTACCAGAGATCTTGACTAGCCTCCTGGTCAATCATCCGGAAGCAATTCTTCACACAATTAATGAACTTTGCTTCCACCTTTTTCTATACTTGCTTACATTTTTGCCTTAATGTCTTCTACAGAACTAGGTCCTTTTGGTGTTTTAGGGGTTTTTCCTGTTTTTTGAAGGACTCTTGACACTTTGATCTTGGTGTTGATGGTTTTAAGTCTTTTCGATTTTGGTCTGATTTTTGTGCATTTTTGGCTGGGGTATCTTGTACAGATTTCTTCACTGGAAATTTTTCTTCAGCCTCCTCATCATCAAAAGTCATCATCATCATCATCTTCGGCATCCTCATCATCTTCATCATCATCCTCATCAAGTTTTACTTTTTTCTATGGAAACTTGTTGCCACCTCCAGGAGCAGATCGCTTTCCAGACTTACTCAACAGCTTTACATCCTCCTCATCTTCATCTTCTGACTCTGCATCTTCCTCTACAGCTACTAGGTGCTGACCACTAATGTGCACTGGCCCTAAACCACACTTCAATCTTAAGACCACAGAGGTGTTATTTCAAATCCCCCAAGAGAAACTGTTGACTGTACAGACATTATCAAAGTTGCCAGTGTTACTTTAATTGGACTGCCTTCATAATTCATTGTTTCTGCCTCTATGATGTGTAATTCGTCTTTTGCCCAGAACGTAAACTAACCATTCTCAGTGATAACTGGTGCTCATTCTCATCATTATCCACCTTAAAGTGATAATCTCCGTCGGCTTTTAGTTCACAACCGAAAAGATTGTTTTGAGGCCTTAGAGGGCTCATGTCCATTGAGTCTTCCATGAAGTGGAGGCGTGTTCTTCAGTGGCAGAGAAGTAGGATGGAGGGTACTGCCTGCTGCTCCTCAGAACAGGCATGCAGACGGAATCACGCCAGGGACTAAACTAACTTTTAAGACTAACAAATTCCTTTAATTTGATCAGATATAAATTGACTTGTGAAAATCCAAAAATTCAAGATTGGCACAGGATTTTGTTATTGTCTTTCCAGGAGAAGGCATCCAACCAAGGAAAATGAAGACCACTAGAGAAATAAGATATCTGAAGAAAATGTCCCAGGGAAAAGAGTAAATTGGCCTAATGGAGCCAGGTGGTGGTGGTGCATGCCTTCAATACCGGCACTTGGGAAGCAGAAGCAGGCAGTTATCTGTGAAATATCTAGGCCAGCCTGGTCTACAGAGTGAGTTCCAGGACTGGCTCCATAGCTACGGAGAAACACACTGTCTTGAAAAACTAACTAGCCAAACACAAAAAGGCCTAATGATATAGAACATTTCTAACAGGATAAAATTTAAAGTAGGCTTTAGAGTTAGAATGTGGTTCTCCCATTCTCTAAACTAAGCATTCTTGTTCATGGAAAATCCAAAATCTCTGTCTCATGTCTGAAGAGCTGCCTGGTATAGGACAGAAAAAAAAATTAAGGAACTACTCTCTTGCCACTTATTTTATAAACCTTTGGTTTTATTTTTACTCTTTAAAACTTTCAATGTATAAATATAATCTCAAAATTTATAAGGACATATAAGTGTGTGTGATATTAGTAGTCATATTGAGCATTAATTCTTGCAAAACATTTCATCTAGCTTCCTTTACATTATTTCAGGTTTGAATCAAGTAAGTAGAAGTGAAGCTTGTGTGCTTTGAATGTACTTAACAAATTGTGGCCCTTTAAGCTCACTGAGGTCTGCTACTTATGACACTTTAAATGTTTTGCTACAGTGAACCATGACCATCCCTAACAGTGACCTTTGAAATCTCCCAAATGATGATGGGGTCATACAACAATGATTATACCTGGATTGTGGTAATGCCACTGCGCTGACAAACAAAATCCAAAGATCACTTTTGGACAACAAATTGCTCCAGACAGTTTCAAGGCTGCTAGCTGAGATGTTCCGGACTAATGCACTACTCCAGACAGGACTTCAGATGAGCCCACACTTTCCAATTATACAGAAACTGACAACAGATGATATAGCTAACTCTCCCAAAACTTAGACATTATCTCAATTTTCTCAGGGTCCCCTAGAGATATCATCACCTCCCCCCACCACATAACAGGAAACAATCCAGAGAACACAATGGCCACTTTCCCAAGAAGAGATGTGCAATGTTTGGTCATTCAATGGGTTATGGATATTTGTCATCATTTAGCAAGGTTGGTTACAAGTTGTTACTGGTAATAGTCAGGAAATAAAAACTGAACAAAGATTAGATTCAGGCATCTTTTTCTGAAAAGAAAAAAGGAGGATATAGAAATGATAAGATATAGCCAGGCAGTGGTGGCGCACACCTTTAATCCCAGCACTCGGGAGGCAGAGGCAGGCGGATCTCTGGGAGTTCGAGGCCAGCCTTGTCTACAAGAGCTAGTTCCAGGACAGGAACCAAAAGCTATGGAGAAACTCTGTCTTGAAAATCCAAAAAAAAAAAAAAAAAAAAAAAAGAAATGATAAGATAAAAGAGTACATTACTGAATTCATTTTTAAACTGTTGAAAGCAAGCTGTCCAAATTGGACATGCAGGATAAGGATAGAAAGTGAATTCGGTACAAAATGTTGAACTCACTGAGATAGGATAGATAATGGGGTGTTTTCTCAGAATATGTCAAATACAAATGGACTGGACATTAAGAATGTAATTCTTACTTGATAATTGTCCTTTTTGTTGTTTGTTTGTTGGGTGTTTTTTTTGTTCGTTTGATTGATTGATTTTTATTTATTTATTATGCATACAACATTCTATCTACATGCATGCCTGCATGCCAGAAAAAGGCACCAAATCTCATTGTAAATTGTTTTGTAAATTGTAAACCATTGTAAATGGTTTCTGGGAATTGAATGCAGGACCTCTGAAAGAGCTGCCAGTGCTCTAAACCTCAAAGCCATCCCTCCAGCCCCTGATAATTGTTCTTATTGTATATAGTTTTTCTGTGCCAATGTTAAAATTTTTCCTTTTTATTTGGACATAAAAGGGAACTGTGTGATATTTTGATCACATTCTGATGTTCCCAAGACAGTCAATGAAATTTTGCTTTGAATCAGAAGGTGGAGATAGCTACTAGCTCACGAAAATTAATTATAGAGATTTTGGGGGACTTAAGACAGATAGACAGGAGGTAGTAGGGCAGGGATTAGAGAGGGTTAGGCCCTTTCTGGGTCAAGGAACGAGAGAGAAAAGAGGTCTCTGGTCGCTTCTCTACTGCTTTTCTGATCATTCATGTTCTTACTCCAATATCTGACTCCCAAGTTTTTTATTGATAAAGAATAATTAGATAAACACTTCATAATGGCGAGTAATTCCTTTTCTGTGGTTACAGGATGTATCTTGGAGGAAGAATATCTGAGCAGAAAAGCTTTTAGGAGGATTTTGCTGGTGTAACAGGATATGTGCATAATGTTTTGTATTGTTCTTTTTGGCTCAGTCATCTTACACAGGGTAGAAGAATTGGTTTAGACAGCATAATTTCTCTAAATTTTAGTATTTTAAATAAAAAATATCCCTTTAAGTACAGCTGGATTTCTCCAAAGATCTATTATCAAAGTTTGAAATTTCTATCAAAATATTATTCAGCATTACAAAGTAACACAGAGGTACCCTAAGTTAAATTCACTAATAAGCATTAAAATATTATAAAGATCTTCCAAAATGTTGAACTATTATATGCATACATTTATCTCAGGATTCCATTCTCATTTATGTTTCTACAGTAATTTTACATTAGAAGGTCCAGGGTTAGTGAATGAAGATGAGTTAGTGAAGTCCAGGCACACTGAAATATTTCAGAAAAAAAAAATTCATTTTCTTTCAAGAATGTGCTGTCTGATACTTCTCTTTGTATGTAACACATATCTGAATGGTAGAGGACTTTTTTTTTTAAATTCTGAAATGCCTGACTTGTGTCATTTTTTATGTAAGCCATTTTCCTTCATCATGAATTATTCATGCATCTACCTTAATTTTAATTATCAGCCCTACATAGTTAAGAATCACACTGCACCTAAAAATATAAGCACTATCACCCTGAAGCTGAGAATGCATTATTCTTTTACATGATTGCTTCCATGCTGAGGTTGGGTTGCCACCTTTTCCTGTGAAACCACAAAGAAGTTCTGTATGTTGCTGCCTTCATCGGAGCCGCACATTCCTTTCCATTACTCTTGTTAAAAACAGACCATTTGGCACTCTTTTCCCCCCCTAATACTTTATATTCTGCGAAGTTCATTTTATTAGTTTTGCTTTGTTGAACCATTCTGTATGCAAAACCAATAACAACGTGAACGGCATTTCGCTGTGTAATTGACTCAGTAATTTGAGAGAAGGGCAAAAACCAAAACTCCAAACATTGAAAATTAAAAGACTTCCTAAGAGTCATAGTAATTATAAGTTCGGGCTGAGTTTACTACTGATGAATTAGACTCCCAGATTCTTTGTGAGATAAAGCCTCCAAGATACTGCCTGAGGCAAGAACACAGCCTACTAGAAAGTAAAAGAAATTCCCCTTATTCTGCTCCATGTTCTTAAAATATTTATAGATCTCTTCAATTAAACAAAGAAAATAAGAATGTATAGTGTATTCCAAATACAGTAAAAGCATAAAAAGCTAGCTATGGGATGTTGGTCATCCTTTACCTGCCAACAGAATACACAAGTATATCAATTCATTCAGTTTTCATAATGGTCATATGCTGGCATATAAATATTATCATAGCATCTATTTAAGCATAAGGAAACTGAAATACATATCGGTTTTTATTATCTCCCTGCTAAGCATTACCCTGGTCTGCTTGCCTTCCTAGTCAAGAAAAAATTTAATGTGTTTAGGTGGTATGGATACCAGAGTATATTTATTATTTTGTTTGTTTTAAAGGAAAATGCCCAGGAACTGGAATTTTAATCCAAGCAAACTATATTCACAGGCCAATGCCATTAATTCAACCTTACATTTAATGAAAGAAAAATATGTGTGCACATATATAAACCACAAGTTTATGAAAATATAACACATTTCAATATTCATTTATAGAAATTCACTTTAAAATTGTTTTAACCTGGGGATAGAGAGATGACTCAGTACTTGAGAGCACACTCGTTGCTCTTCCAGAAGACTCAGATTCAATTCCCAGCATCCACATAGAAGCCAACCATTATCTATAGCTCAAGTTCCGTGGCACCTGATATTCTTTTCTGGCCTCCTCATGCACTGAATATTCACAGTGCACAGACCTACATGCATGCTAAACATTAATATAAAATATTAAAAAAAACTGAAAAACTTTGAAACATACTAAGCTGACTTAAGCCAATGTATATTTTGCCTTTATCTTAACTTTGTGTCAAATTTTTGAAGCCATTCCAAGCAAATGAGACTCATCACTTCTCTTTAAATAACAGGTACAAAAGGTATTCTTTAGCATTTAACACATGGGCGCAGAAGCCCACTCACTTCCTAAGCATAACACCAGTAGCACAGACACAGACAGCAACAGGTAATACATGGGCACTCCTGAAATTGAGAAGCTTCTGTAAGGCAAAGGACAGAATCATTAAGACATAACATTGGCCAGCTGAATGAGAAAAGATTTTCACCAACCCCACATCAGACAGAGGACTGATCTTCAAAATAAATAATGAACTCAAGAAATTAGACATCAAAATAAATAGTCCAATTTAAAAATGAGGTACAGATCTAAACACAATTCCAACAGAAGAATCTCAAACGTCTGAAAGACAATGAAATGCTCAACATATTTAGTCATCAGAGAAATAAAAGTCAAAACGACTCTGAGATACCATATACACATGTCAGAATGGCTAAGATCAAAAACACCAATGATAGCTTATGTTGGAGAGGATGCAGAGTAAGGGGAACACACCTCCATTGCTGGTGGAAGGGCAAACTTGTACAGTCACTTTGGAAATCAATATGATGGTTTCTCAGAAAATTGGGAATCAACCTACCTCAAGACTCAGCAATACCACTCTTGGGCATATACCCAAATGATGTTCAATCATACAAGGACATTTGCTCAACTATAGTCATAGCAGCACCATTTGTAACAGCCAGAACCTTCAAACAACCTAGATGCCCATCAACCAAAGAATACAGAAAGAATATGTGGTTTGTTTATACAATGGAACACTGTTCAGTGCTTAAAAAGTGACATTTTGAAATTTGCATGCAAATGGATAGACTGAGAAAAAATAAATCCTGAGTGAGGTAACACAGACATAGAAAAACAAACATGGTATGTACTCACTCATAAGTGGATATTATTCATAAAGCAAGGGATAAACAGCCTGTAGTCCTTGACTCCAGAGAAGCTAGGTAACAAGGAGAACCCTAAAAGAAACATGCATGGATCCCTCTGGGAAAGGGAAATAGAGAAGATCTTCTGCGAAAATTGGGAGTGTGGGGGTGAAAGGACAAGGGGGAGGAGAACATGAGGGAATGTTTGAGATGGGGGAAGGACAGAAGGGAGAGCAAGGAAAGAGATATATTGATTGAGGGAGCCATTATGGAACTAGCAAGATACCTGGCACTAGGGAAATTCATAGGAATTCACAAGGATAACCCCAGAAAAGGCCCTAAACATTAGTGGAGAGGGTACCTGAACTGGCATTCTCCTGTAATCAGATTGATAACTACATTAAGTCTTGTCATAGAACCTTCATCTAGCAACTGATGGAAGCAGATGCAGAGATCCACAGCCAAGAACTGGGCTGAGCACCCAAAGTTCAGTTGAAGAGAGGGAGGAGCGATAATATGAGCAAAGGGGTGACAACCATGTTGGGGATACCCACTGAAACAGTTTACCTGAGCTAATGGGAGATCACTGACTCCAGACTGACAGTGGGGTGACCTGCATAGGACCAAACTAGGCTCTCTGAATGTGGGTGGCAGTTGATGGCTGGGAGAGTCTGTGGGACCACTGACAGTGGGACCAGAATTTATCCTTACTGCTCAAACTGGCTTTTTGGAGTCCATTCTCTTCAGAGGGAAACCTTGCTCAGCCTAGATATAGTGGGAAGGGTCCTGCCTTAAAGTGATGTACTAGACTTTGTTGACTCCCCGTGGCAGCCTTACCCTCTCTGATTAGTGGATGGGGGATTGAATGGGGAGGTGGGGAGATGGAGAGAATGGGAGGAGGAGAGAGTAGGAACTGGGATTGGTGTGTAAAATGAAAAAAAAATGCTTTTTTAAAAAATATTTTTTTTAAATTTAGATACCACAGCCTGTTTTTAAAAATCTGTCTTTTATTATATGGTTTGTTATGTATATAAAATGTAATTTTTACAGCATTTGCAAAGCAGAAAATATAGTGCCCTTGATCATCTTGGTATTCCCTGTTCTCCATTCCCCAAAAGAGCTTGAAAACCCTTAGGTGAATCATAGTTTCTACTTCTTATTAGTTATGGCATAGATGTTGTCATTCAGATGCTAGAGTCTCCAAATGTGCATAGCTATCTACCTGCTCATGTTTAAATCTCATTACACACAAAAAACATCACCATTTGGATCAACCAATAAATTAGGAATGAATTGACATGAACTAATTTCCCTCTATAATCTTTGTACTTCACATGAGGTATAATCAGATAATTTCCCCTCATAAGCCTAAAATACAACATTTCCTAAGCCTCTTAAGCTATCTTAAGTCTGAATTTTTATAGAAAAAATTCAGTATAGTATTTTATTACTAGTTTTCAAAAAACAGTAAAGACTTAAAGTGAATCCCATTTCTGAGTGTTTTTGTAAGACTAATTTTTAAGGAAAGCCTTGCATTTGTGTATGGTACATCTTTCCCATAATATCTTTGCCAAAAAATAAAATAAAATTATAACAAAAAAAAATCATGTCTTCTCAACAGCTCTGCTAAAATCCATGACCATGTAAAAGTTATATGAAAATGTCTAGGGTGACCTTGAGTTCACTATATTACTGCTCTGTGACCAAAATCTTAAATATGTAGGGATTTTTGCAAACTTGTGTTTAAAACCTTGACAACTTTAAATAGGTTAAAAGTTACAGCATGAAACTCTACTAAGCAAGCCTATAAATCAGGGCCGCCCTCACCTCAGAAGACAGGTCTGCCAACATGTTCTGGGGTTTTCCAGATGTAGTCATTTCTTAACAATGCTGTCTATCAACTGTACTGAAATGGAGGCATGATGGGTCAGATATAAGCAGTCACCCTTATGCCTTATCACTTTCATGCAAGGGGCTCAGTAGAGTTCTAAAACATCATTTCCTGCAAGTCGCCGCAGAAGGAAATGGATTGCCACAGTCCTTCCATGCCTGGCTGTTCTACCTTGTCACTTGTGAAGCAATAAGAAAAAGTTCTGTTAGTCAAAATGATGCCTCAATTACTCTCAGAAATCTCCTTTCTGTTTTAGCTGAAGTCTTATGAGCCTACAGATATATTAAAAATATTACATTGTCTGTTTATTTTAATCTAGTCCCCCTCAAATTTGTTAATTTAAAGTTAGATATCACAGAAAAGAATGAGACTCTCTGCTACTCAATTAAAGATAACATAGTCCATGAGTGCTCTTACACAAGATTTAGTGAGCAGATGGGCCAGTAAGACAGGCTGTGGTGACCAGCCATAAAAGAGTCCCTCCTGGGGTGTCTTAACAACAGCCAAAGCATCAGAGGCATTTCCTTTAGAGCCATCTGGCTTTGATATTTTTAGCTATTTTTTCTGTCGGCAGACAGAACCACAAAGTTAAGGAAGTAATAATTCTTCTCTAGTTACTGTAACTGTTGATGCAAAATCACAAGCCTTTCTAAAGCCACTTGTAGAATCTAGAGACCCATCATAGAAAATCATTCTGTGATAAAAGCTCGCGATACCCGAGAGATGCTGTACAAAGAGGTATCCTTTAATGCCAGGGGCACATGCGTCTCAGGTGTTTAACGTTTTAACACAGCTGTCACTGAAAATACAGTTACTCTTTTGTATTACTTTATTTTTAAAACATGAGGCAAAAAAGTATTGCTCTTTTGGAAAAGCCTTCCCACTTCACCACAATGCTGAAATTTATTCTTACAATAATTGATGTGGTTTTAGTTAGTCTATGTAACACATTGACTTGTAATTTTCTAAAGCTTCATGGAGCTCTGATTAGATCCACAATGTTGAAAGAGAAGCTTCCAACTAGAAGGGTAGCTGACATGTTCCATTTGGAAAGGGATTTAGCAGACAAGAAGTTGAATTTGTAAACAGAATGAAGAAGTGAATAAAGACATTTTTGATAAATAATAACTACTTCTCAATCACAGCTTACCTGTGAATATAAAATCTGAATTTATGACCTAACACCAGCCATGGTGCTGAGACAAAAAAAAAAAAAAGGCTGACATCTCTTCTATAACACAGAGTTTCTATAAGGAGACTAGAAGGCATGAACAGTAAATCAAGCATCTGAGAGTATATTATGTATAATAAGACAAGCTAGATACCAAGAAAGAAATAAAGCCATAAACCAACCAGTATACCATAGCCAAGAAGTTACAGAATTATGCTAGTTGGTTCTGTTGAACCCAAAAACTACTAGCAAAGCACAGATAACTGGGAATCATTTCTTCATGTTATGCTCCCTGAATTGGAGAATTGTTAGATTACTGATTTCATTGAAAAATACAGCAAAAGAGTTTAGCTGTTTATTTTGTTTCTGCTGCTCTTTGGGTCCTCCTTCCTAGTGTTCCAGTAAGTGCCCAATTGTGCCTAACTTTATTTTTACACTGGTATCACATGCAGGCTTTAAAAAGGTCCTGCTTGGGCCAACATAGCAAGTGGCTGTGAGACAGTGTTAATGAGTTGGTCTGCCTTAGCTTCTTTTATTTTAAAACTTAAAATCTTGAAATGGTACATGTAGAAACCTAACTGAATGAGGTTAAATAAATTATATAACTTGGTGATGACTAACTTATTAAGCCTCAATGTTTTGAAATCTTGAAGAGCTTCATGCAGGCACAGAGAATAAAGAATACTTATGAGTTAGGACTTGGTGATCAAGTAAAGACCACACACTAAAGCGTTTGAGTTGTAGGTGGAATAGTTAGCAGAGTGGGTAAAGAATGAAATTTGAGTTTGTCATGCCCGGAACCCAAGAAACAAGCCCGATGGAGTGGCATGTGCCTGTAATCCCAGCCATGGGAAGCCAGACAGTCTAGACCAATTGATGGGGTTTAGATTAATGAGAAAGCCAGTGTCAACAACTAAAGTAGAGTTATCATATAACAAGGGATTCAATCCTCATCTCACCACCGCAGGCACAAACATCAGCATGTTTACTTGTGAACATGCATGCAAAGGTGATTTTCAATTTTCAAAGATAATGTGATAACATTCTATAAAATGTAACAAGGAAAGATATAAGAAATATCATGGTAGAAAAGGCTTTTTTAATTGAATAAAAAATTAATGGGACTGGGGAGATGTCTCAATGGTTAAGAACATTTACTGCTCTTCAGGAGACCTGGGCTCAGTTCCCAGTGCCCATATGGCATCTCATTACTGTGTAACCCTAATCCCAAGGGATCTGACACCCTCTTCTGGCCTCTGTGGGCAGCAGGCATGAATGTAGCACATAGACGTGCATGCAAGCTAAACCTTCAAGTAAAAATTTTTAATATAACTTAAAAAATAACATAGATGTTCTAAAATTTACAAATATATTCTTAAATAATCTTTCAGTACACAAAAATAAATTTTTACCCTCACAAAGAAAATAATTTGCTTTGACTTTTTAGTGACACAGAATCCATTTCTATACATATTTAACTGATAGAAATATTAAGATTACCTATTGATTTCAGGTTTAGTGGCAAAATGGTAAAAAAAGAATTAATCAAATATACATACATATAAACATGGCTTCCACATACTTTAGAGGATTATTTCTGTGTAAGGATTATATAAAGATATTTATTTCAAAGTAAAAATATGCACAGAAATAAAAAAACACTAAAGAAAAAAATGAAATCATTTTTAACAGAAGTAATGGCTAAGACTGTCCAGGGAATTTTTGACAACCATAAGGATCCACGTAAATGAACTTTTCCAGAGGCTTAAGGAACACATCCTGAAGCTATGGTTTCACAGTGTGCATTGTTTGTTTCTACTATATCAGCACTTGTGAGCTCTAGCACTCATCCTCATCCACACACTTCAAGGCTGTTGAGGATGCTAACCATTATACCCGTAGTGACAGAAATGATTCGGGGAAAGCACATCAAGCGAGTTTCAAGGTCCTTTCAAGAAGGCAGCTCTTACTGCACTGTGTGCAGGGCATTCCTTCTCTTAGAGTAGCCAGGTCTTAGTGCTACTTAAGCTGTGCTGAGTTCTTGTGTTGGATGACGTGTTTCTCAGCGGCTGAGAATCTAGGACTAAATGAGGACAAGTACACACTGTCTGTTTGGAAGAACATCTACTGTGTTTTGAGAGTCAAGACATGGTTGGTGAAATTATGCAATTGAACTACTGATTCAGGGTTCAGAGAAACAATCTCACAGTTCATAGCAAATTTTGAGTCTAGCCCTTCATTTCTTTTTTTTTTTTTGTTTTTTTGGCAAGGCAAGAGTATATATTTTTTTTAATTTATTTACTTATTAAGGATTTCTGCCTCCTCCCCGCAACCGCTTCCCATTTCCCTCCTCATCCCCCGATCAAGTCCCCCTCCCTCATCTGCTCGAAGAGCAATCAGGGTTCCCTGACCTGTGGGAAGCCCAAGGACTGCCCACCTCTATCCAGGTTTCCTAAGGTGAGCATCCAAACTGCCTAGGCTCCCCCAAAGCCAGTACATGCAGTAGGATCAAAAACCAACTGCGATTGTTCTTGAGTTCTCAGTATTCCTCATTGTCCGCTATGTTCAGCTAGTCCAGATTCATCCCATGCTTTTTCAGACCTAGGCCAGCTGGCCTTGGTGAGTTCCCGATAGAACATCCCCATTGTCTCAGTGTGTGGGTGCACCCCTCGTGGTCCTGAGTTCCTTGCTCGTGCTCCGTCTCCTTCTGCTCCTGATTTGGACCTTGAGATTTCTGTCTGGTGCTCCCATGTGGGTCTCTGTCTCTGTTTCCTTTCATCGCCTGATGAAGGTTAATATTCATGAGGATGCCTATGTGTTTGTCTTTGGATTCACCTTCTTCTTTAGCTTCTCTAGGAACATGAATTATAAGCTCAATGTCCTTTATTTATGGCTAGAAACCAAATATGAGTGAGTACATCTCATGTTCCTCTTTTTGGGTCTGGCTTACCTCACTCAGAATAGTGTTTTCTATTTCCATCCATTTGTATATAAAAATTCAAGAAGTCCTTGTTTTTTACTGCTGTAATACTCTAATATGTATATATTCCATACTTTCTTCATCCATTCTTCTGTTGAAGGGCATCTAAGTTGTTTCCAGGTTCTGGCTATTACAAACAATGCTGCCATGAACATAGTTGAGCATATACTTTTGTTGTATGATAGGGCCTCTCTTGGGTATATTCCCAAGAGTGGTATTGCTGGATCCAGGGGTAGGTTGATCCCGAATTTCCTGAGAAACCGAAACACTGCTTTCCAGAGTGGTTGCACAAGTTTGCATTCTCACCAGCAATGGGTGAGTGTACCCCTTTCTCCACAACCTCTCCAGCAAAGGCTATCATTGGTGTTTTTTATTTTAGCCATTCTGACAGGTGTAAGATGGTATCTTAAAGTTGTCTTGATTTGCATTTCCCTGATCGCTAAGGAAGCTGAGCATGACCTTAAGTGTCTTTTGGCCATTTGAAGTTCTTCTGTTGAGAATTCTCTGTTCAGCTCAATGCCCCATTTTATAATTGGGTTGATTAGCCTTTTACGGTCTAGTTTCTTGATTTCTTTATATATTTTGGAGATCAGACCTTTGTCAGTTGCGGGGTTGGTGAAAATCTTCTCCCAGTAAGTGGGTTGCCTTTTTGTCTTAGTGACAGTGTCCTTTGCTTTACAGAAGCTTCTCATTTTTAGTAGGTCCCATTTATTCAATGATGCCCTTAGTGTCTGTGCTGCTGGGGTTATACGTAGGAAGTGGTCTCCTGTGCCCATGTGCTGTAGAGTACTTCCCACTTTCTCTTCTATCAGGTTCACTGTTTTCGGACTGATATTGAGGTCTTTAATCCATTTGGACTTGAGTTTTGTGCATGGTGATAGATATGGATCTATTTTCATTCTTCTACAGATTGACATCCAGTTTTGCCAGCACAATTTGTTGAAGATGCTCTCTTTTTTCCATTGTATACTTTTAGCTCCTTTATCGAAAATCAGGTGTTCATAGGATTGTGGGTTAAAGTCAGGGTCTTCTGTTCGATTCCATTGGTTGACTTCTCTGTTTTTATGCCAATACCAAGCTGTTTTCAATACTGTAGCTCTGTAATAGAGTTTGAAGTCAGGGATGGTAATTCCTCCAAACAATCCTTTATTGTATAAGATTGTTTTGGCTATCCTGGGTTTTTTGTTTTTCCATATAAAGTTGAATATTGTCTTCTCCAGATCTGTGAAGAATTTTGATGGGATTTTGATGGGGATTGCATTGAATCTATAGATTGCTTTTGGTAGAATTGCCATTTTTACTATGTTGATCCTCCCAATCCAAGAGCAAGGGAGGTCCTTCCATTTTCTGGTGTCCTCTTCAATTTCTTTCTTCAAAGACTTATAGTTCTTGTCAAATAGATCTTTCACTTCCTTGGTCAGAGTTACCCCAAGATATTTTATGCTATTTGTGGCTATCATGAAAGGTGATGCTTCTCTGATTTCCCTCTCTGCTTCCTTATCCTTAGTGTGTAGGAAGGCAACTCATTTTTTGGAGTTGATCTTGTATCCTGCCACATTACTAAAGGTGTTTATCAGCTGTAGGAGTTCTTTGGTAGAATTTTTGGGGTCACTTATGTATAAGAGTATATATTTTTTATTATTTAATTAATTTATTTATTTATTAAAGATTTCTGCCTCCTCCCTGCCACCGCCTCCCATTTCCCTCCCCTTCCCCCGATCAAGTCCACTTCCCTCATCAGCTCGAAGAACAATCAGGGTTCTCTGACCTGTGGGAAGTCCAAGGACTACCCACCTCCATCCAGGTCTAGTAAGGTGAGCATCCAAACAACCTAGGCTCCCCCAAGGCCAGTACGTGCAGTAGGATCAAAAACCCATTACTATTGTTCTTGAGTTCTCAGTATTCCTCATTGTCTGCTCTGTTCAGCAAGTTCGGTTTTATCCCATGCTTTTTCAGACCCAGGCCAGCTGGCCTTAGTAGATTCCCGATAGAACATCCCCATTGTCTCAGTGTGTGGGTGCCCTTCATTTCTAACCAGTGCAAACAATCTCCTAACCTCAGAGAAACAGACAAATGCCTAGGATGGGCAACATATGTATATTCATGAATATAGTTGAAACTCGCATTTGCTGAGAGTAGGTGCGTTAGATACTCACTAAAGTATGAAGGCATGAGGCTAATTGAGTTGTAAGTTTACTAATAATTACCAAGATCAAATATTTTACACAATATGTTTATCATGTAAAATATTTACCCATATGTAAACATCACATTGTACATTTTATTTCTCACAACTATTATAACTCTTAATAAATTCAGGAAATAAGAAATTTTTCAGTTATTCAGAAAGCTTGGTAAGAGAAGCAACTTTATCTTAAAAATATGCTTGCGTTGGTTCCCTGGCTCCATTTCAACTCCTTCCCACATGGAGCTCAGAGTCCTGCATTGTCGTCTTTGGTGCTTAACTCTTTCTTCTTATTCCTTATTGCACAGCTGATACACATGCACCTTGCCTGGCCTTGAGGTCTGCTTCTCACTCACACATTTTTTAGATGTGTATGTGACCTCTTTAATCAGACCTCAGAAGGTGAAAAACAGAATTTTCTATCATTTCTCTTTCATTCTTCCTCATATATATGTATGTAAATTCTGTTATATATTTCCAAAACTATAAACCTAAAGTCTAGAGTAAAAAAAATATATATATTGTTGTCTCCTAGCTCTGTTTCTAAGCCTTCTCCTTCACTACTTCCCAGACCTCGGTTAATTGGCAATTAACCAAATTTACCTAGTAAAAAATACTATAAAGATATGAGAAGGTAAACATGGAAACAGCAGCAAAACTATCAATGGAAATTTCACACTAGAGTAATTATATAATGGAGAACATTAGAAGGAGAAGAAATTTCACAATAAAATCTTAATTAAAATGTGCTCTCCCTGAAAATTCAAAGGCAAGTAACAATGACTCAAAGCGGAATTTTAAAAGAAGCACAGGAAAGATGAAGACTCATAAAACCTCAGGAACAAATTGAGAGTGAATAGAGATGAAAATTGGAATAAAAGACAAAAAGGAAGTCACTCTGAAGTTTGAGAGCCACAATAAAGGTGTTAAAAGGCAGACAGACACCAAAGCAGATGAGAAACAGACAAATGAGAAAAAGCTGTGAGAAAAGAAAGCATCATCACACAGTCTGAAAGTGTGACCAAAGAGTATTCCCATTACTCATAATTCTTTACTTTTGCTTAACCAAAAACATGCAAAACAAATGAGATGATACCAAAGCTGTAAAAGGAACCAACTAAAATCCAAGAAAAACTTAAGAACATATTGAACTAGTGCTCTAAACCCCACAAAAGGATTACCTATCAAATCAAGTAACTGATAACAGATGTTTTGAAAACTGAAAAGAAAAGTCAGTAAACAAGCGAATAAACAAAGCACTTGGTGTGAAAGACATTAGTGATAGCAGGTTAGAGGACAACATTGCAAACACTGAACTAACACACTGTTGCGACAGGAAAGTCCTGAGGATACGGGATTGAAGAGACAATGAGCAGAGCTGAAAATGAGGAAGGAGCGTGTGAGTTATTTAGGACAGCTGCCTTGGAGAAACTAATGGAGTAGTAGATTTCCACCTTCATATAACATAAGGGAGTAGACCGTGCAACCTGTGTGATGGGAGACTCTAAATAATTGTATTATCTAAGCACTGGTCCTTATTGGATAAAAAGAGATACAGCATAAGAATTTCAAGTCTAAAATTTGGGTTCAAATCAATAGCAACTGCAGGTCCCCAATAGCTATCAAGCACAGAAATTAATCTACAAGCTTATTAAGAAACAGCTCTAAGACAACTATGTGCAAACTACAAACCCAGTTTAAAAAGCAATTCTCACAAAATAGTCACCACACACACACACACACACTTCCTTCTACTAAATTTGAGTTGTAATTTAAAAAGTGCACTATTCCAACAAAAGTTGTTATGTCATGTTGACCCACCCTTCAATCCATATGCTCATATTTATGGACCCCTGGCAACAATGGAGCTTTAAAATTACAATCAGCAAGTATTTGTTTTACTTGAGGCCACAGAGATAAAGGTTATATCAAACAACTGAGAATGTTCTATATGAGTTAGAATATAAAATTCCATAGAGAGTAAAATCAAGGAAGCATTTGATGTCCTACTAGAATACTACATATCAAGTGACAGATGATAAACTGAAGAAATCTGGTTGATAAGACTAATATAATTACTTTTAAAATAATTAAAACAGTAGGAAGAGAGTAAGAGAAAAAAGAGAATAGGTTTTTTTAAATGAATAAAATAAAATACACGTATATATTAAAAAATAAAGTATAAATTAGAAATTAAAATATCTAGAGGAAATAGTTAATAGGTTACAGATAAAATTAAACAAATATAAAAATAATACAAACTTGAAAATTTAATTAAAAATTATAGACTATACAATAATCTAGGAAGACAGGACACCTTAAGAAAAGAGTAAGACATACAGTAAGTCACCACGAATAAATTGTTGACAGAAAACCCAGGAAAAAATACACTGAGTAAAGGAGAAGTAACTTTTGAGGAAGTGATCATTGAGCACTCGCCTGGTGAAATGCATTCATTCTCAGTCTCATAATCACAACTTGTAACTAGATTGGAGAACAAAAACTGATAGATACACAAAACCAATAGAAGTGAAAATCTTAAAAATAACTAAACAGAGTACAATGCATTAAAATGTGTTTTCAACAAAATGATTTTTTAACAGTAGAAATAAATAATAAAATTTCTATTAATGGATGGCATTTACAGTGATTAAAAACTATTCTAAAAATTAATTACATAGGAATTAAACAGTACTGGTATAAGGAGCCTGCTGGATTCTGGAAGCCACCCTTTGGCTTTCCAAGTTCTTGTCTGGAGGAACAAGAAATTAGAACAGGATGTTTGGGAAGTGGTAGAAACGGAGATAGTTTATTAATGGGAAAAAAAAAACACTTCTGAGATTAGAAGTTGATTTCACCCCCCCCCCCAAAAAAAAACCTGCCGAAGCCCCAATGCCCTATGCCAAAACCTTAAGACCATTTCATGGGTTATTTCCACAGCCCCTTCTCCAGTTCACACTTTTTCTGTGAAAACTCTATGTTGTTGCCTAGTCTGAAGTGGTAGAAGTGGGGTTTCAGTGCTTGTCATTGCTTTTCTGAGTGTTCTAGTCTTGATGCCTCTTGACCTCTCTCTCTTCTCTACTCTCCTGCCACAATACTTTTAAAGTGATAAGATGGAATAATGTAAAAATTATTCAAAAGTATGTGCAGAATAAGTTTATTTTGTGAAGTACAAAATCTGAAAGAATTTTCTACTATCAGTTTTCATTGAGTTACTCAAGAATGTGTTTAATATATCTTAACTAAGGGAGCCATTTTAGCGTTGGCAAGAGACTTGGCTCTAGAGAGGTTTCCAGGTGTCCAAGGGGATTTCCCCAGCTAGGTCCTTGGGCCGCAGAGGAGAGGGTGCCTGAACTGGCTGTCTCCCATAGCCACACTGATGAATATCTTGCATATCACCATAGAACCTTCATCTGGCAATGGATGGAGATAGAGACAGAGAACAACATTGGAGCACTGGACTGAGCTCCCAAGACCCAGATGAAGAGCAGAAGGAGAGAGAACATGAGCAAAGAAGTCAGGACCACGAGGGGTGCATCCACCCACTGAGTTGGTGGGACTGATCTAATGGGAGCTCACTAAGACCAGCTGGATTTGAACAAGCATGTGATCAAACTGGACTCTCTGAATGTGGTTGACAATGAGGGCAAACTGAGAAGCCAATGATTAATGATACCGGGTTTTGATTCTACTGCAGGTACTGGTTTTTGGGAGCCTAGTCTGTTTGGATGCTCACCTTCCTAGACCTGGATGGAGGGGTGAGGTCCTTGGACTTCCCACAGGGCAGGGCACCCTGACATCTCTTAGGACTGTAGAGGAACGGGGAGAGGGAGGAGTGGGGGAAAATGGGGGGATGGGAGGAGAAGGAAAATTTTAATAAATAAAAAAATGAAAAAAAAAAAAGAATGTGTTTCCAGAACAAAGAGAGTCAACTCAAAAGGAAGAAAGCAGGACATTAAAAAAAAAAAGGTAGGATTTGGTAAGCATGGAAGCAAATTTAAGTGAACAGCAGCTGCACAATAAAACTGCTAGCAATGATTAATAATTCAGCAATATAAAAGCTGAATCTAAAACTCTAGAAAACAGTAACTGTCAGTACGTTGTCCACAGTCAAAATAGATGTTCTGCATTTGATTTAATGATACATATGCAGATACTCTCTGGAAACACCAAATACCAGGAAGTGTGATATATTGGTATTTTAATAATCTTTTAATCCAAGTAAGAAGAAAGTTAGTTAAAGGGAAAAAACACTGTCACTAAGACACAAAAGGCAACCTACTGACTGGGAGAAGATCTTCACCAACCCCGCAACAGACAAAGGTCTGATCTCCAAAATATATAGAGAACTCAAGAAACTAGACTTTAAAATGCTAATTAACCCAATTAAAAAATGGGGCACTGATCTGAACAGAGAATTCTCAACAGAAGAAGTTCAAATGGCCAAAAGACACTTAAGGTCATGCTCAACTTCCTTAGCAATCAGGGAAATGCAAATCAAAATAACTTTGAGATATCATCTTAAACCTGTCAGAATGGCTAGTCAAAAACACCAACGATAACATTTGTTGGAGAGGCTGTGGAGGAAGGGGTACCCCCATCCATTGCTGGTGGGAATGCAAACTTGTGCAACCACTATGGAAGTCAGTGTTTCGGTTTCTCAGGAAATTCGGGATCAACCTACCCCTGGACCCAGCAATACCACTCTTGGGAATATACCCAAGAGATGCCCTATCATATGACAAAAGCATTTGTTCAACTATGTTCATAGCAGTATTATTTGTAATAGCCAGAACCTGGAAACAACCTAGATGCCCTTCAATGGAAGAATGGATGAAGAAAGTATGGAATATCTACACATTAGAGTACTACGCTGCGGTAAAAAAAAAAAATGACTTCTCGAATTTTGCATGCAAATGGATGGAAATAGAAAACACTATCCTGAGCGAGGTATCCCAGACCCAAAAATATGAACATGGGTAGTACTCACTCATAATTGGTTTCTAGCCATAAATAAGGGTCACGGAGTCTACAATAGGTGAATCTAAAGAAGCTAAGTAAGAAGGGGAACCCAAGGAAAAACTTATAGTTATCCTCTTGGCTAAGGGAAGTAGACAAAATTGCCGGGGAGAAAATTGGGATCTTGGGGGTGGGGTGTGATGGGGGTAAGGGGAGATGGGGAGAGAAAAGTTAGAAGGGAAGGAGGTCGGGCCTTGGGAAAACAGGAAGATTGGGATAAAGGAAGGTTGGACAGGGGAGCACGGAACCACAATTCTTAGTTAAGGGAGCCACTTTAGGGTTGGCAAGAGACCTGACCCTAGAGGGGCTCCCAGGTGCCCAAGCCGAGGTCCCCAGTTAGTTCCTTGGGCAGTTGAGGATAGGGAACCTGAAATGACCCTATCCTAGAGCAATACTGACGAATATCTTGCATATCATCATAGAACCTTCATCTGGTGATGGATGGAGATAGAGACAGAGACCCACACTGGAGCACTGGACTGAGCTCCCGAGGTCCCAATGAGGAGCAGGAGGGAGAACATGAGCAAAGAAGTCGGGACCACGAGGGATGCACCCACCCACTGAGACAGTGGAGCTGATCTATTGAGAGCTCACCAAGACCAGCTGGACTGTGACTGAAAAAGCATGGGATAAAACTGGACCCTCTGAACATGGCGAACAATGAGGGCTGATGAGACGCAAAGGACAATGGCACGGGGGTTTGATCCTACGTAATGTGATGGCTTTGTGGGAGCCTAGCCAGTTTGGATGTTCACCTTCCTAGATATGGACGGAGGGGGGAGGTCCTAGGTCTTACCATAGGGCAGAAAACCCTGACTGCTCTTTGGACTGGAGAGGGAGGGGGAAAGGGGTGGGGGGAGGGGGAGAAGGGTGGGAGGAGGGGGCGTAGGGTGGGAGGAGGGGGAGGGAAATGGGAGGCTGGGAGGAGGTGGAAACTTGTTTTTTTTTTCTCCTTTTCTCAATAAAAAAATATTTATTTAAAAAAAAAAAGAAAAAAAGGGAAAAAAAAAAGGAGAAAACAAGCTCTCAGAAAAGCAATTGTTAAACATACTCTAAAGATCTGCAGGAAAAGCCATATCCAAAGTAGCAGGAACCATAGCAAAAACTAAGCCCTGTGTCGTTGATGCTAACAACAGAATAGAAGGGGACATCATTCCCAAAGAGTGAGAGAAAGAAAGAGAGGAGAGGGAGGAAGGGAGGAAGGGAGAGAGAGGATGGGAGAGAGATGGGGATAGCATATTTATGGAAGAATCTATGCAAACCCCCAAGAGAAAAAATGTCCAGCTATGATGCTAAGGAATCACAGCAGTGACCTGAAAGAGATGATGGTAGCCTGAAAGATGTGATAGTCACACTTAACCTGGGGGTTAGAAACAGTCACCCAATTCTACTTAAGACCCACTCACTGCTCAATAGGAGGGAATTCGGGAATTCACATTTGGTACTCGTAGGTGTGAGGTCATGGAACCTAGACCATATACTGCACTTTGCTAAGCCAGTATAAGTTCTAACTACATTCTAAATACTTAACCGTACACCCTCAGATAAGTGGACCTCTCATGCCTCATCAAAAAGCTTCTTTTCGTAGCAGTGACTGTTACAGATATCCACAACTAGTCAAACTAGCCAAATAGACAGTGGGGGAACATCTACAACACAACTTAGAACATTACATATACATATAATGAAATATATCATGAAATTTTAAATATATGAAATCATAAGAGGATAATCTTTTAAGAAACAGATGCCTTAAAATTACACAGATCACTGAGAAAACATACCTGAGACACAGAGAATTTTTTTAAAAAAATTATTAAACAACATATCAATCAGTAAGATGATGAGTATAAAGTAGAATAACAGTAAAAGATATGAATAAGTAATTCACAGAAAAACAAAAGATGATTGCTATTGAAGATATAAAAACAAAATTTAAAGTACAATAAAATGACGTTCGTCCCACAATATTGACTAGTGTTTAAAAATCGAAGAGTCAAAGCTGTCAGAAAGACCTGAAACCATCATTTTTGAGTCTTTACTAATAAAACAGCAAATTGGCCATTTGTTGTACATTTGAGAAGAAGTGCTGCATATTACAAAGAAACGTTAATTTTCAAGATGAAACATTCTTTTTACCTCCGACTTTATACTGAAATGTTGTCTTCTTTTTCTTCATAGATCTCAAAATATTCAGCAATTATTGCTGTGCTCCAGGTCTCTAACTTACCTTTCTGTAGATTTTAGAAATTACCAATCTACATAGTTGTATGACAATTCTCCTCCCCTCATACTCTGTCTGTCTCTCTGTCTCTTTCTCTGTGTGTCTTTCTCTCTCTCTCTGTCTCTCTCTCTCTCTGTTTCTCTGTATGGATATGTGTTTGTGTGTATGTGTGTATGAAGGTGGGGAATAGAAAGGAATTACAATGTTCATTTTTCAATACCCACTTTACAAAAATTAGTAAGAAATTTTCAAACATGAAATTTTAATGTGTAAAAATAAGTTGTTAATCACAAACATTTATTGACATCGGTAGAACTTTTCTGTTACTATTTTGTATTTGATCACATAGTATTGTATGGCATGTCTCTACAGATGTTTAATAATTGGCCTTACTGAAGCTACATGTTCTCTATCATTAAAGTAATTACAGTGGAGACAAACAATAATTTGTTTAGATAAGTCAGTCACAGAACGGCATGTATAACATGAAATGGTTTTATTTTAAATTGAATATAAATTTCATAAAATATAAAATCATCCATATGTAAATATTTTCAAAATCAAATTTATTCCTTGAACCATATTCCTCTGGACTGTACAAAAGTAAAATATACACGAAGAATGGAAAGGGGTTTCTGGAAGAGAAAGGGTAGGCTACCTAGGACACTGGAGTAATTCCGATTTCACTGCTTAGCTCATCTAAGACAAGATTCCAAGTTTTAGCCATACTGAACATTTTTCAATTTTTAGATTCTTTTTCCATGATGACAGATAAGAATCACAGGTCAACAATGTTCATTGATATAATGTCTGTGAGAGAAAAAAAACAGTTGATATTCTCAAGAAAATGAATGGAACACTCACAGATAATAGTGATGCTACTGAAATATCAAGTTTCAAATTCACTTGCCAACATAAATTTATTTTATTATAATTCATACCATGCATAGATGATTATTCTGAAAAAATAATAATAGAAATAATAAAAGATATGATAAAAAAAATCCCTAAATATCCCACATTCCAGGAATCCAGTTCAGGAAAGTAAAACCTTTTTTTATTAGATTTTTTTTAAAAGAATACCAATCAAAATTCCCACTCCCTCCTTTCCTCTCATTCCCTTCACACATCCTCCCACCACACCCCCTCTAATCCTAAGAGAGGGTAAGGCACTTTGCTTTGTGGAAAGTTCAAGGACCTCCCTACTACATCTAGGCTGAGCAAGGCATACATCCAAAGAGAATAGGATCCCAGTACATGCAGTAGAGATAAATCCCAGTGCCATTGCCAGTGGCCCCTCAGTCTTCCCCAGCCATACAACTGTCAGCCACATTCAGAGGGACTAGTTTGATCCTATGCTTGTTTCTTCCCAGTCCGGCTGGAGTTGGTGAGCTCCCACTAGCTCAGATAAACTATATCAGTGGATGAACCCTTTATGATCTTGACCTCTTTGCTCATATTCTCATTTCTACTACTCTTCAACTGGGCCTTGGGAGCTCAGTCCAATGCTCTGATGTGGGTCTCTGCCTCTGTTTCCATCTGTTGTGGGACGAAGGTTCTATAGTGATATTTAAGATAATCATCAGTCTAACTACAGGGCAAGGCCACCTTTAAATCTAAGTCCAAATTCAACATTTCTTCTCTACTGAGAATCTAATATTATATATATTTAAAAGAGAAGGAAGAGGGGAATACTGAATAAAAATGGATACTTGGGACAAGTGAAGTTTTTGATAAGTTTAAATTGCATAAAAATAATTTGAAAAGCAAGAGAGTAAGAGAAAACATGCCATATGCTAGTAAATTTCGAATAATTGCTGCATTTCTGTTTATGTAAGGTTGTCATTAATGTTAGTTTTATATATTTACTTCTAATGCACAAATACATTTGAATGTCTGATCAGAATATTAATAAGATGCACGTCTTTCAAGCTGGCCAGCTAAGCTCATTGTCAGATTACCTCTTAGTAATTTCTCTTGTTCTGTTAATGTTACATTGGTTTGATGTTGGTTTCTCTCCCCAACATCTTATGCATTTGTAATTGTTCAGATTGTAACCATGACTGCTGTAGGCATTTTTGAGACTTAAACAGCTTTTGGTGTTGATCATTTGCGACTTTGCATTACCGAGCCAAGATTTACTTTGCATTCTGCTCTTGTGACGTCCAACCTCCTTCTATCCCCAACTGTCGATTCCACAGTCCTTCCTTTTGCCTTGTTACATTACTCTTCCTGGCATGTTCTACTAGACCAGAAGTTAGCAGCACCAGGTGTGCGTATTTCAAGCAGATGTTTAGAACACATATCCCCTGTCCCCTAGGGAAGGCTTTTTCCAGTTCCAGTTGGCTTGTCTCATTGTTCAATGTGTCCTTCTGAAATGTAGACAGTAATGATAGCTTTCTGTGTAATATGTAATTTTCCTATCCAACTTACTATTTTTAAGTCATATAAGTTTCTATTCAGAAAGGTAGAATTATGTGTAGGTAATGTTGGACTAAATGTCATAGTCTCCTAGAATAGCTATTTTTCCTCTGTCAATGAGATGTTCCATAAAAGCACTCAAATAAAAATATACAATAGAAAATAATCAAGGGGTATAATTGTTAGGGAAAAATGAGAAGTAAACGTAATCATTCAACATTATTTTAATATGTAATCTTTATAATCACAGTAGCAGGCAATACTCCTAGACTCACTGCCTATGTCTGAAATTTGAAATTAAAACCTTAACTAATTTCTATAAAGTCTGTTTTCTGACTACAGACTTTCTTCTTCCTCGAAGCCTATACTGAAGAATCAATGACCAGTTAGAAACAGATTTCCTCCAACATCTCCCAGGTGGGCCAGCATCTAATGATCCTATATAGAGAGATTGTCACCTACGACTCACAAACCTTCGACAGCTTTGATGACAGTCCTGCTTTCTTGCCCTATTGTTGATTCAATACTCAATTGTCTACCATGAAACCATTTAGAAGCTGCTAAGTAAGCATCAGTATGCTTCTCCTTATTACCTCTAAGACTCAGGCTGCTATCCCATCTCACATGAAAATGTGGAATTCACAGTGTCCATTTTCAGATTTTCAGCACTGGTAACTACATCAGTGGAAGATTTACCGAAGAAACCTGCATCACAGAGCTGAACTGCTTTTGCTACTATTTTATGGCAAGAAATAAAAATTTACTGGCACAAGGAACACACAGATGAATAGTCAATTTTTGTGACCCTAAAGGAAATGACCCCAAATAATTCCTTACCTTTTGTTAAATTCCAAATCAACATATGCCTTACTTCCATGAAATTCTGGACAGCTGATGTTGTATTTATAAAATTACCATAGGAATTGAAGGCAGACCGTTTGTTTGAAAGAGCATGAGTGAAGAGGGGATATGGTATTGATGGCTAACACTAACTTGATTTCATGACTTTCCTATTTTCTCTTGTGTATCAGGGCAGTATTGTTGATACTATTTTATGACTTAAAATATTCAAATTTAGAACTCAGGAGAAATTTCTCAGTAAGAAGGGTGCTTGTGTCACAAGCCCAAGAACAGAGATGAGATCCCGAAATTCATATAAACACCTGGCATAGTGGCACATAATCTCATTCCATCACTGAGGAGGTGGAAATAAACAGTTCTTTATCCTCATTAGCTATGTAGCCTAGCCTAGTTGACCAGCCTCAGACCAGAGGAAGAAACCTCATCCAAAAAAGAAAAAAAGACTGTGGAAGGTGTGGAAGGCAAGAAGATTGACTTCCAGCCTCCTTATGCTTGGTACACATGTGAATTGATTGTGTGCTCACATATATACATGCAAACACACTGAACAAATAATAAACAGACTGAACATAAATAATAAATAAATAATATATGATAAAAATGCAATACTATACCATATGTAATAAACAAAAGTAATAAAATGCGTAAGAAAAATTAAAATAAGAAAAATAAAGATTCAAATTTATAATTATTTTCATTGTTTACTTTTTCTCATTCAGAAATCTGAAATAGGATTTAGAGAATCTTGACTCTAACAAATTCATTAAAGCACTGTTATTAGAAAGTATGTTGTAGATCATTCACATGGTGACCAACTTATTCATGGGTTTTTATTCTGTTATAAGAAATATCTTACTGAAATGACAATAAAGATGCAGTGTCTAGGTTAGAATCTTAAGATATTTTTTAAAAAGGTGCCCATTGGTTCTTCATCATCTTATGAAAATTACAAATAAATGACTCCATCTGGAAATGAGTATCACTGGGGCCAAGAAAAGAGAGATTGAAACCTGAATAGGAAAAGACAAAAAACACTGTCATTGAGTGGAATAAAGTTTCCCGACTACTGTGATACTTATTCCTCTGTTGGGGAGGGCACACCTCACGAGAGCACAAGGCATACACAGAAAGTCCTAATGAGCAGTATCAATGCACATAGCAGTGACCCAAGAAAACAGATAATTTTATGCCACTGCATACCCAGAAATCATTTCAAGAGCTACCTAGAGTGTGCGCCATTACTTTGCTTCAAAGAAAGAGTTTAGATTGTCTCAATAACTGGAATATCCCAAGACATTGCAACACAGTGACATTTTTAGGGAAGAGCCACAATACCAACCCACTATCAAATAAATACTTGGTGTTAATCTGTATGGCAGCCCAGTATCAGTGCTGTGCCTGGCTTGTAATCAGTAAGATAATTAGCATGGCTTTGGAGAATATGTTCTGGTCTTATTGGTTCCCCTCCACTGGTGCTGGTGTACTCCACAACCACGGTGTTTACAATCTACTCCTAGACCCTGTGGAAACTTTCTATTGACTTCTCCATGTAGCATGGGGCACTAGAATCCACCTCTACCTTCCTTGTTGGTCCTAGAGACAGAAATTATCTCTGAGTACACTGCCACTTGCTTCATTATCACTACACACACACACACACACACACACACACATATTCTCACACACACACACACACAAAATTCATGTGGGTGAATAGTCTCACCAAGGAAATAAATACATTTATATTAAATGTTAAAAAACATCAATGGAAATAAAAGAAAAAAGCACTGGAAACACTTCCCATATTCACATATTAAAAAAATAAATATTGTTTTTGTACATATACACCCAAAGCAATCAACGGATTCAATTAAATCCTCATTAAAACACTGTTGGTTAAAATTTGTTTACAGGCACAAAAGTCTCTGAACTATTAAAGTAATTTCCAAGAAAAAGAACAAAGTTAGGCACATCATGATACCTGATTTTAATCATATTGCAGAGCTATAGAAACTAAACCATCATGATCCTGACTTAAAATAAACACATAGAATAATGAGACAGAATAGAGATTCTACAAATAAGGTGATGGATCTGCAGACAATTGACTTAAAAAAAAAGACTCCTCAAAGAAAGTTGACAAAGCATTAATTAGGGAAAGGGAAGACTCTTCAATATGCTGGAGAAACTAGATATTCAAAAACAGGAATCTGATACTGTGTCTGTCCCTCACCTGGTACAAGAACTAAGTAAAAAACAGATAAAAGACCTAAATGGAAGTCCCAAAACTATGAGTCCTCTACCAGAAAACAAAGGAAAAAGATCTATACCATTTCTAGAGTAGATACAAATATTATCAATATATCAGAAATATGAGCATTCCCATGCTCATTTCAGCACTATCCATAACTATCGACATGTAGAATCAATTTAAGAGAGCATCAGTGGATAACCTGATAAGTAAAATATGGCATATATGCATGTTGCAGTAATGTTAAACCACAATGAACAAAGTAACACTCGTTTGAAAAACATGGGTGAAAGTGGAGTATCCTTTTAAATGGAAACCCAGGCAAATAATATATGCTTTCTCTCACATGTGGAAGTAAAAAGGGCCATTCTGCATAATGGTGGTTACCAAAGGTTTTAAAGTATGTGAATGAGGTAAAAAGCATGCTATATAAAAGGGATTCAATTTCTAAAAGAAGGAATATTATACTGCTGTATTGTAATAGAGGATCTAGAAGGTTCCTAAGATTATTGATAAGACAATTAAAGACTCATTATCATGATTTCTAAGAGTGTACTGTATATAAATATGTGTGTGAAGAAGTTTAAAATCCAACCCTTGAGTTGTTATATGTTAGGCAAAATAGACAGAATACAGGAAAGAGAATTGCTTATGCCAGTTGATACAGACTGGGTTAGTGTTGTGTGACTCTGCCTGTAGATAGAGGAAACCAGTGACAATCCCAAATATGAATACTACCTACACAAAACCTGCACAAGGTAAAGCCAATCTATATGCTAGCGTGTATGGGTTTCCACCTTTAACAATGAGGCGCAATGAACAGTTGATGGTTTCTGGGACAGGGAGAGTCCATTTTCTTTAAACATCTTTCTCCTCAGAGAGGCCGTGGAGAGGAAGCAGGAGACATGGGTTACCCTGGCAAAACTGAGCATTTACTCAGAGGGACTTCATTTTAAATAAATGACATGGGGTAAATAATGAGGTCGCAGGACCCCTCTGGGGACTGTGTTTATTGGTGGTAGTAGTCAAAGTAAAGCCAATGTTCCCTGAGAAAGTACCTCTAGAATTAGAAAGATTAAGCATTAATAATAAAATAATAAACCCATATAAGGAGGGTTTCACCATGAGCAGGTGGGGGAAAGCAGGAGATGGAGATGAGACGAGCTGGACAGAAAATACAATAAATTTACAAATAGCATGGCTGAAATAAAGGTTTTTTTAGAAAGGGAATTTGTTGCAGGATATTTGTGCACTCTGTGAAGATGTTTGATGAAGAGCTGAATGACCATTAGCTAGGTAGGAGAGAATAGGTGGAACTTTCAGGCAGAGACAAGAACTCTGGGAGGAAGAGACTCCCGCGAGGCACAGAGGGAGTCAGACATCAAGAATGGAGGAAAGGTAAAAGGCCACATGACAGAAGGCAGATTAATAGAAGAAGGTTAATTTAAGTTATAAGAGCTAATTGGTAACAAGTCTAAGCTAAACGTCAAACTTTCATAATAAATAATAGGATTCTATGTTATTATTGGGGACCTGGCAGTTCCAAAGGGAAGTTCACCAGCAAGAATTCATTAGTTGTTGGGCCAATCTGGATTTTCATTTATTTGAAGAAGGACTGCTAAAAAAAGATTATTACTAAATAAGTCATCTTTACCAAACAACACAATAAATACAGATTAGATAGATGAGAGACTAGAAAATTAGTACAGCAATTAGCCTCATGTTCCTAGCTACTGTTTCCTGCCTCTATTTCACATGTATCTAACCCCAAACATACAGTATGGTGGAATAACGATCTTCCTGCTGTTTTGTTTCATTTGGTGGGAGGTATGTTATAGGGTAGGTGAAAAGCTCTAGAAAATCCTCTGTTGCAAATATCCCTGCCCACACTGCCATGCAGGTGTCAGAAGTTGGGCCTTACTTACCATGACCAACCTAGTACAAAGTACTTTGTTCTGTTGGCCTCTGATCACTGTCCTTACACTGGAGACAACAGTCATGTTTTACATGAAATGTGTTGGACAAATAAAGGCAATTTTTGTGTTCAGTGACCACAGTCAGATTTGTTCTGGCTTCGTCTGTATCATATACTGGAAGAGCCATGATGACAGTAGAAGGATCTTCTCAAGACAAGAATGAGAAGAAAGTCGATGTTGATTTTAATCATTATTTTCATTACTCCGGTAAATAATTTAAAATCTGGGGAATTTAAATTTAATTGTGCTAAGCCATTCTGAATGTGTAGATTCCAGTGCCACTGTGAAATTCCTGGAAAAAAAAGTTGTATATATGGTCTCCTTACAATGAGTCTGCGCCCAGCTGTTCTTCTCCTAGTAGATTCATTAGACTCTTTTACAAATGTGTGCCTACAGGCAGAAGCATCTTGGCTGTGTGAGAAGCACATTGTGAAACACAAGAGAACACAACGGCCTGCTCGGTGAGTAACAGCAGCAGCGACTGCCAACACAGTTGTGAAGGGGAGCACAGTCGAGCTCTTAGATGCTACTAATAAGCAAACATATTCCAGTGGATGTAACAATGGAAAGGTAAACCCAAGTCTCATCATGATGGCTCCCCCAGAGAGGGATAAATGGGAGTGAATCTGGGGTGTTTTCTAGTTTTAACAGGATGCAATAATAGCAGAACAAAGTGCACATTAATAGTCATTACTGTTGGAGCAAGTTGATTCTGTATTCATATTTTTCAAATTTTACTCAGAAGCAAAAAGAAGTTCTTAATGAGTAATAGCCACTAAAATATTCGATATACCTTAAAACAGTCTTATCAAACAATTATTTGATTAAAATTTTCTATAGCCATTTCCACCTACTTCATGACTATTACAGTAATTTTTGAATTTATATGAACATAAATACAAAATAAAATATATAATCCAGCATGTCACTTATCATAGCTTGTTATCTTGTTATTCCTATAAAAATCATTGCATGGGAGAAAAGAATATGTGCGCTAAATTTGATTTGCAAATAAGGAAAATAATGCTTTTTTGCTTAATTATTTACAGTGTATTAAAAGAAACAATTTTATTTCACAATTGACATCGGAATGATAAATTAAACCATACTAACAAAATTTATAAAAGCTTTATAGAAATCATGAATAGTTGCCTTTAGTGTCTGCATTACATATTGTGTGCATATGTATTGTAGGGGGTGTACTTGCATGTTCATATGTGTGCATGTGGAGTCGCCCATGTATTTACTTGTAAAGCCAGATGCTGACAAGTGAGACACAGAACTACTTCTATGCACCCACTGCTGGGGATACAGACAGGTACCACCATGCCTGGCTTTTTATCTGGCTGCCAGGGATCAAGACTATGGTGTCTATGTTTGCACATCATGGACTTTACCCACTAAACCATATCCTCATTCCCATGTTTTTAAACGTAAATAAAACGTGAATGGCCTTTTACATTCAAATTCACTAGAACTCTAGTTGTGCTAATTAAGATAACCATGACAGTCAATCAGATAAGAATGCGTAAATAACAATAGATGTCAAAATCATGCTTTATTAAGTTAGCTATGGGGTTTTATTTTACTTTGAGAAATGTCACTTTGTGGGAGATATAGGAGAAATGAGTTCTGCAGATTAATATGTTTTCAATAAAACATGTTTCATCTTCAAAATCTGATAAGAACTTTTCAATCCATAAAACACTGAAAGAACAAAAAAAACCCACCAAACTGTGAATCCGAATATAAACACATTCCAAGGAACTGATGAGGCTGCAAATCACTTCTGCCTCACTCTCCAGTTACCACGATAATGCTTAGCACTTCACAGTGTTTTCTAGCTTCAAAGAGCCTACGAACTTTAACTAATTAATCCTTCCACTCCCCAGGGAGACAGTGATAAGAACCCCCTTGAAGAGAGCATCTAACTACATATTAACACTTGCTTATGCAGAACTCAACATGTATGCTGTGCTGTCCGTCCCTATCTTCTTATTCCAATAAATCTTCTGAGGATGAGAGAATGATATCCACATGGGAGTGTGTGATGCATGGCCATCTACTGTGGAGAAAGTGACATCCACTGCACTCAATCTTCAAGGAAAAGCTAACAAAGAAAGATATAAGTGTTGCTAGCAGAGGAAAACCATCTGCTACATTTTTTTTGCTGTGCTTTCTCTCATTCATTTTACATCTCATTTGCAATTATTCTAGAACAGAATTGTTAGACTAGAACATTGCAATGCAGAATGTAAGAGTGCACTGTTAATAATGTTACAATTGTTTGACGTTCTGAAATGGAGGGTTGAAAAATCAAGAGTGTAAATTATGCTGGCCAGAAGACCATATGTGAAAGCTACACCCAAATGAAAGGAATATTTGAAGATTTTTATCAAGAGTTCCCTCAGCTGGGTTTGCCTTGTCTCTGCAGGTAGCAGGCTACAGGGGTCTACCAAAACAAATCTATTCCTGCAATGAAGGTCGCCATCAGGTCACTGGGGGAAACAGTCTGGAAGAAGTATTGCACATCTTTTTCCCAAAACAGAGGTGTCCTTATTCAGTTTCATTCTCAAGTGGAAAACTCATTTGGAAATTAATCATTTCCTGTTTTAGTTACACAGAATTTGTAGTTGGATTCTAGCTACTTGACCTTATCTAATATGTAAGAAATACAAAATTACTGATCACACATACATTCAAACACAAGTAACAATGTGCATATGTGCACACAGGAGACCACACAGGCAGCCGTGCACATGTGTTCACACATTCATGTTTACACGTGCACACAAATACACATGCACAACCACTGAGGAAGTGGGGAGATCAGAGGAGGGGCAATTGTAACAGGGTTTATTGTATGATGAAAGAATCTATTTTCAATAAAAGAATTTTTTTAAAAAAGTAGCAATGACTGCTAATTCACAGGATCTGGGCTCAATTTCAAGAACCCACAGAGTGGCTCATAAGCACGGTGTTATAACAAAGGAAAATTTATAGATAGCTAGCCCAGAAAAACATGGATTTGGTAGCTCAGTTTCAGGGGATCTAATGGTCTCCTCTGCCCTCTGAAGGCACTGAACACTAGAGTAATACATATAAATACATGGAGTCAAAACAGCATACACAAACAATAAAATAAAAATAATAAAAATTTTAAAGCATCCAATGTATACATATACTTTACTTTTTTTTCTTATGCTATTTCATTAAGGTGATAACTATCATTCAACAGAGAACAGGTTTTATTAGGGTCCTCAACAGGCATCTCCACCCTTGGCTCACACGTTTCATTCCACAAAGGATAGCAATTCATGTGACATAATACAAGATCATAATCTTAGGTAAAGAATTATGGAAGTTTTTTTTTAATGTAACTTGACTGTGTGGTTATCAAAAGTGATTAGAGGACATCCTATCATAATGTCAAAGAGCTAGGCATCTTGAGAAAAAGGTGTGGGAAACGTAAGAAACGTGTTTCTTTATACATACTGTTTCCTTGTAAATGAAGTAATACAGTTAAAGCAGCTAACTTTGATGTAAAAGACAGATACAAAGTTTTACTTTTGAATATATTATTACATTTTGTTAAAATGTACTGAAATATCTTTCAGAGATTTCGGTTTGATCTGGGCAAAGAGAGACAAAGAAGAATGGAGCAAGTCACCTTGGAACTGAGGCAAAAAGGCTGTTGTTTTACCAGCCCCAAATTTTCTATGGCAACAAAATAATATACCCAGTCTTATGTTGCAAGATCACAGACTCGAAAGCATTAGTCTAATTATAGACCCTGTTGGGCATGATACTATGTGCAGTTGAAAGTGCACCTAACGACTGACCTTGAAATCCTTGATACTTTGGCCAGACTAAGGTCAAAATTTAAAGATGGTTCCCTATGACTCTATCCTATCTCTGTCTTGGAAAAGTAGGGTGGATCATCCAGCTATGAGATAATTTTTAAGGCCTGGATTTTATGTCAATATTACAGGATTTTGAAAAAAAACACAATTCATATTATTATGAAAGTTTGACAACATTCTGATAATCTTCACACTGTGGCTATTGTGTTACATTATGTAGCATTTTACACTTTTTTGTTGTTTTGGAAATGCTTTATTTTTTTTAATGTGGATTTACCACCACAAATGATTATTGGCACGTGAACATGTATGAATCCTGTTGAGAGGCAGCAAAAGCAGGAAACGTATAAAAAGCATGAGGCAGAGGCAAGAGTCTTCTGTGACATAGTAGCCTTGAAGGAAGAGACACAAATGATTCTTCTTATGGGGTCTTTAATTTGTGATAAGGAAAACCACAAAGTGATTGCAAACAAGAGCTGAGCTTGCTAGCTGTTTTCTACTCTGCCACCTTTTGCGCTATTGATATGGCTTTTGTATTAAACTTCAGATTCTGGTTTTGATGCACCAAGCAGAAAGACTCATGCAGCAGCTGCCTGGAGCATCTGGCCTAAAGGTAGCAGTCAATGTCATGCGTCTGGCTGACAGTGCCAGGTTTCTTGGCTGAGATATATAGACAGTCCTTTAGGAATTATGGGAAATATGGGAAATATTGGAGGAAATGTAACTGGTCAGCCAGTGTTAAGAAAACTAAGCAAATAGGCATAAGAGCAGTGGGATCCTCAGCAGGCTAGCAAGAACGTGCATATAAAATCAAGTCTCCTGCACACCCCAAATTAAAGATAAACTACAAGACATGCTTGAAATAAGAAATATAAAAAGCACAAAAATTTTAACTGTTTTCTACTATTAAGTAAAATGAAGCACTCTTGATAACCAATTTTAAGTTACACAATAATTTTAACATCTAAAAATGTCAAATATAATAAATATAATTTTTTGTCTCTTTGTATTAACATTACAAAATTAAATAAGTATTTCCTCAAAGTTTTTAACCTTCATGGTATCATGATGTTGCTACAAAATAAAAAGTCTGAAAAATAACAAGTGAGTGGCTGAGAGTTTTAACTTTTAACAGGTGAGTGTTTCTCTTCAGACTAAACACTGTGTTAAACCAAGAGCTTAAAAATCAAGCATAAAGTTCTGGGGAATACCATTGAAAAAACTCTGATTAAAATTCTCAAGGAGATAGATGGTCAAAATATACTGCACAACTGCAGAATAGCTGAAAGGTATGGGAAGCAAAACTTACTGCTCAGTGGAAATTTTGATATTTTTGACACTAGTCGATTTCTGACCTCAGTCCTATCTAAGCTTCGAAAAAACCATTCAACTGCATTTTTTTTAATTTACAAAGTGAACAAAACTGTAGCACCAGAAACCTTCAATTATTTTTCTGACCCTGTGTTGTTTTTGAAACTTATGAAGAAATTAAAATGAAACCACATTGTGGAATGGTCAAAAATAGTACCATGAATGAATGACCACAAAATAAAATTTGATCATCTATTCTTTTACATCAGTATTATTTACATTGACTACTAACGTTTGAAACTATAATTCTCCAAGTGAGAGTAATATTTGTATTTTTCCCTATTCATTGCTAGAAGTATTTGATAACTTTTCTGCTTTTCTGAAGTCAACTCTACCTCTCTTAGGAAACAGAAACTATACTTATTTGAACCTTTACTCCTGTTCACTCATCTCTTCTTACTTTCTGTTTGGACCACATTTTTTCTGTGGAGATGTGCTTTTTTAACCCTTTTATTCTCTGTAGGTCAGTTCAAGGGGATTCCACCAACTGTAACTGCTTGGAAAGAAGCCCTTTGGCTGAGTCATTCTATTCTATTTTCAGGTGCATCAAGAACAATCCAGTTTTATAGCTAAAGCCAATACAAAGGTGCCTGAAAAAAAAAGCCTACTATCTTAGCAGAGCCAGAGTGAGTCCTTAAATTTCTCTGGATATGACAATATTCATAAAATGTGTAATGAAAGTTCATTTAAGTTGAATTTGGCTTTAATTATATACAAATAATGAAAGCATAAAGGTTAAAAATATGATAATGGAATAAATTTCAGCTATAAGAGAAGTGAAATGAATAAGATGCCCTTTTCATGAAATATATATATATACTATTATATATAAATATATATATACTAATTTTTGAAAAGCAGCAGTTCCTAACGTACATTTTTGGCTCATTCTCTGTAATTATGCTAACAAGTATCGTGCTGAGAAAGGATTAGTCCTGATGGACAATCAAAGACAATGCTTCCTTCCTGGTAAAAGGTGAGAAAAGACGTAGGCATCTGCGCTGCGGTTATTAGGCATGGCAGCAGGAGGTCCATATGACCAGTTTGTGAGCAAGATCAGTGTCCTGACCTAGAGCTATGCCCAGCTCCTTCCCAGGCTCTTCAGTGCCATCATGGAAGGGATGCTTCTGACTTGGACGGTGGAGACTGTTCTGAGAACATTGCCCTGGCAGTTCCATTTAGTGTACATCCTCAGCTCAGCATTATAGGGCTGGCAGGGTGAAAACTCCCACAGGATGGAGCATTTGGCATAGCAGCAGGATTTTGGATTCTGTAAATCTGAAAGTAGAGATAATTTCCTTATATTTTAAAAAAATCATGGAAAGAAAGAGGCAGGAGAGAGTGAGAGATAGAGAGAAAGAGAGAGAGAATATATTTAAACACAAGACCCTGTCTATTTGAATTTTCATGAATGTGTCATATAGTAGCCAATATAACAGGATCTCGAAAATATGAAACTAAATATCCTATAAGTAGCCAGTTCAAATGATGATTGTGATGTAGTTTGACATCAGATAGCATTTTAATCAATGTTATCTTCTGAAAATAATTTTAATATACAGAGCCTTAAACGTTTAAATGAGGTAAGATTTATTTTCTTTCTACTGTTCAATGTTGTCATTAACTCAAAATTAAATCATAAGTTTTCAAAATATTCATTTGAACAGCCTAATCAGTGTGTGATAGCATATACATATTGTACAGGATCCTGATATTAATGAGAAAACTACAGGTCTCCAAGTGAACTAATCATATAATACTAAGTAAACATGCCTGAGTCTAAAGAATATGGGTTAGGTTACATTCCAAATGGAGAGCATGGAATAAAAACATGGTATCTTAGAAATGAGTGTCTAACACAATCATTATTAATGTACCTCCCAGAGATTGCTTAAAGGCAAAGGTGACTATGAGGCCAGTGGTAGATGGTTACAATCCGTCTTCCTCAACATCTGTGTAAATAGATTCAAAGAACCATAGGCTGCAGCTTCAAAAACGAAACTACAAAAGGCCATATCTATAACTGTACACAAAATAGCCTTGTCTACTTCTTCCTACCCCCTACTACTTCTGGAGCTCTTAAACAAAAAGAATGGCTGAGGGACCACCAAGGAGAAAGAGGGCAGAAGGAGGGCATGAAGATAATTATTTTCTAGAGTGCATTAAACAGTAGTCTTTTTTCTATACAGAAGCAGAATCCATGCATGTAAATCTAGTTTATGAGTTTAGATCACACAAGCTCATAAAACACTATCATTTATAGTATTGATATTATTTATTTTTATTATTTTTTCCAATGTCTCAATTTGTAGTAAGTTAGTTAAACAAACACTAAACATAGTTATATGATGTTGGTCTTTGTGAACACTACACAAAAATGTAATTATTTATTTTTAGCACAATGTCACAAGGAACCCTTTCTATTTTAATTTAACTTTCTAAAATAGATCGTTAACAACCAAATAGAAGAAAAATATGGCTAAGGATTTACTTTAGTGATAGTGTTTGCCTATGATGCTTGAAACTCTGGATTCAATCTTCTTTAAATGAATAAATGGGCAACATAGGAAAGAATAGCTAGAAAGAAGAAAACAGGGAGTAATGAAGAAAGGAAATAAGGGAGAAAAGAGGGAAGGAAAAAAGAAGAAAGGAAAGAAAAAAGGAAGGAATTAAGGTTCTGATAGAAACGGGAAGGCTGTATCTTGGGAAGGTTTCTATTACTGTGGAGACATTATGAGCATGACAACTTTTACAAAGGAAAGTGTAACATGTGGGCCTGCAAGTTGGGGTTTCTGCCTTGCCCAGTTCCCACAGCCAGTAAATCCCAAAGAAAATCACACAGAGGTCTCCATAAGTTATAAACTGATTGGCCCATTAGCTCAGGCTTCTTATTAGCTCTTGTAGCTTATATTAACCCATTATTATATGGCTCAGTACCTTTTTCAGCGAGGCAGATCACATCCTGCTTCTTTGGTGGTCTGGGTAGAACTAGGGAAAAAGCTTCCTTCTTCCCAGAATACTTCTGTTCTCATTGCTCCACCTCTACTTCCTGTCGGGTTGTCCCACCTATACTTCCTGCCTGGCTATGGTCAATCAGTGTTTATTTAAAATGTAATTGTCCTACATATAGATAAGAATAATGGGTTAATATAAGCTATAAGAACTAATAAGCCTGAACTAATGGGTCAATCAGTTTATAACTTATGGAGACCTCTCGTGATTTTCTTTGGGACTTGCCAGCTGTGGGAACTGAGCAGGACAGAAACCCCAACAAGCCTGGCCCTTATGTTACAGGAAAGCACTTAATTGAGGTTGGCTTACAGTTCAGTGGTTTAGTTCATTATCAGCATAAAAGAAAACATGGTGGCACTCAGACAGGCAGACGTGGTGCTGAAGAAGAGCTGAGAGTTCTTTATTTTGATCTTCAGGCAACAGGAAGAGAGAGAGCAACATTAGGTTTGACTTGAGCATTTGAAACTCCAAGCCCACCCCCAGTGACATACTTCCTCCAATAAGGCCACTCCTACGCCAACAAAGTCATCTGTCCTATTCCTTTCAATAATGCCACTCCCTAAGAGCCTATGAGGGCCATTTTTGTTCACACTACTACAGGATGTGCATATGAAGAGTGATGGAAGGAAGGATAATGGTTACCTTTTTTAACTCTTAGAAAGTTAACACTCATTGAACTGTTTGTTAGGTATATAGCAGGGAATTTAACTCCTTTAATAAAGATGTAAAAATACAGATTTCCCTCAAGAACATGGAAGCAATATGAAATCTAACACAATTTATGATAACATTTTCCTCCCCTATAGACCCTGTTGTTTTTCAAGATTGTTGACTCATAGAATTTTATCATGTGAACGACTTAAAACTAAAGTTTAGAAAAGGCTGTATTTTCATATACCTTCCCTGAATATCCATCTCCCCACTTCTCAACTACAAGTCTGAAGTTTACTGTGTCTTCTTTTGTTCATTAATTTATTTATTCTCCACCAGTGTATTACAACAATAAACGATACATTTATTTCTTCTGGTCTATGGTCAATTGCTTTCTTTGTGCTTTATGATGCTTCTCTCTTAGTTTGTGATGACTCTCTATGATTATGTGCATGCATGCATCTCTGTGGGGGAATGTGTTCATGGGTACAAGTGTCAGCAGAGGACAGAAAAGGGAACTGGATCTCTGGAACTGTAGTGACAGGTAGTTGAGAGGCTCTTGACATGGGTATGGGGACCCACACTCAGAGACCCCTGAAGGAGCAGTTTGCACTCTTAACGGCTCCACACCCCTCTTACTTTTTTCTTTCTTTTTCTTTTTTTTTATTTTTTTGAAACTGGGTTTCTCTACAGTTTTGAGCCTGTCCTGGAACTAGCACTTGTAGACCAGGTTGGCCTCAAACTCACAGAGGTCCTCTTGCCTCTGCTTTGCAAGTGCTAGGATTAAAGGCACATGACACCACCATCCAACTCTCTCTTTCTTTTAGAAGCAGCTAAAATCTCATTCTATTTCTCTATTGTGTAACAAACAAGGATAATAAAGGATAACATATATAGAGAGGTAACAATCAGTTACATCTCTGAGCTAAGCCTACATTTCCACATTCCCATTTAATTTTTATTCTTCTTTTGTCCATGTAATTGGATGGAAAAACTACATCTTTCTAAAAATGGTTCGCTTCTTCCTAAAGACCTGTAGTGAGGTCTTGGCCTATGCATAAATTATCAGCTTCTTCGCTAAAATATGCAGTCCTTAAGGTCTTACTTCTTGGTGATTTTTCTACCATTACACTTTAGACACAAGCAGATGCTGATTATTCTGTGCTCAATTTTAAATCTTCTCAGACAGTCCTTCAAAAACCTAGCACCTTTACTGTTTATTGCAGAGTAACCTATCTGATAGCTCCATGGTACTTCTTTTGAAGGGGTGGTCCACAGTGATATAAAATTATTTAACTGCTATATTACCACATTCAAAATTGTCTATGAAAACTGATAATGTAAGTCATGTGTTTCTTCTCTATTATGAGCTCTATGATAAAATTATAAATTGGAGAACACAGATTTATTTTTCTGTTGTGTTTTATTTGTTTGCTTTTTTTGTTGCTGTTTGGGATGGTGGTTTTTTTTTGGGGGGGGGGGGGAGACCACTTATGCACTCATGATAAAGACTGGAGTGTATAAAATAGAGAAAGCCACCTAGGTGTGGGGCAGAGTGAAGACTCCAACTGCAGCCTAAGAGGGTTATATGTATCTAACTGAAAAGAAACTTGCACGATCCAAGAAACATCCAGGCAGAGGAGTATAATCTTTGCCTAGAGACAGAAACAAAGCCGAGATCTATATAATTGTCTTGTCACTGAACAGTTAAACTATGGTCTTTTCCTCTACTCTGTGAGTATCTGCAACTGCATGCAGGTCTTTTACCTTTTTTCCACAAGAAACTATATAAATAGTTATTATATTACCAGATTTCAGCCAGCATTATCCTGAGTTGTTGTAAAAGGAAGTGGACTGCTTTCCCAGCGCCCAAATGCCCAGCCGCCTGGCTAGCTTACATTCCAAATAATTCCATGGAAACTGTATTCATTTGAACACTGTCTGGCCCATTCATTCTAGCCTCTTATTGGCTAAGTCTCACATATTGATTCAACCCATTTCTAATAATCTGTATTGCCACTGTGGCTTACCAGCATGAGTCTAACCAGAGTCCATCTCAGAGAGAAGAGCCATGGCGTCTGCCTGACTCTGCTTTTTTTTCTCTCCCAGCATTCTGTTCGGTGACTCCACCTATCTAAATTCTGTCCTATCAAAGAGCCAAGCCTTCTTAAATATCAACAAGAAAACTAAAAGAGCTAAACATTTGAAATCTTCTAACATGTTAGTATAAAGCAAACCAGTTCCCAGGAAATCGCTTTCTTCTTGGAGTCTATATATGACAAGAATCTGAAGTAACCACTTAATTCTTGCATGTAGTTGAGATAATTGAGAAAAGTGACTGATACAAGAAACTTCTGCATTAAAGTTTAATTCTGATGCAAAATTTGACTTTCACTTTCTCTATATAAACATATCACTATAATTTGAAAAATATTTATATAAACACCTTTCTCTATCTCTATCTTCTTTGTCTCACAGAGAAAGAGAAAGAAAGAGAGAGAGGGAGAGAGAGAGAGGGAGAGAGAGAGAGAGAGAGAGAGAGAGAACTTATGGCAGACCTCACTAGAAACTGGCTTACTGCTTTGTCACCAATACTCTGGATGAAACAGGATTAACGGCTTCAGTGTCTATACCACAAACTCAAAACACAGAGCTAAAAACTAAATAAAATGAAGAAATAAGCAAACCTTGTTTTGTTTTAAGGTTCTAGTAACAAGTATCTTGGTTCTAATTCTCTGGATTTGATTCAACCCAAAGTTAGAGAAATCATTCTTCTTTGTAGGCATGGTGATAGTAATCTTGCTTCTTCTTTTTCTTCTTCTTTTCTTATTACTCTTATTTTTATTATTTTGATTACCTTCATTATTTAGTTATATGTGGATGTCTGTTTGAAGGGCATATATTGCAGATAATTACAATAAAGTAGTCTCACATTAGTTAAGAATGGAGTATAATAAAAGGTTCTTTTGTAGGGGTAGACTCACAGATTAACAGTCTTCTCCATGAGCAGGGAATTGGAACTAAATCCAGCATCCAAAAGAGAATATGCACGTTTCTCCATCTGTTTTTATAGTACCCAAGGCTAGAGCAAAAGTGATCCAAAATCCCAAAGGTCATTGGCTGAAGGCATTCCCCCAGCAGTATATAGTGTGAGTGTAGTGTTTACAGTATCCAGAAGAGTTTATGAGATACCTAGGTACTGGAATTACAGACAGTCATGAGCTGCCCACTATGGGTGCTATGGCTAAGACTCTGGTCCTCTGTTAAACCAGAAAGTATTCTAAATGCTTTGTCACCTCCTTGTTGTATGCTATTTTTTTTTATACAGGGTTTCTCTGTGTAGCTCTGGCTGTCCTGGAAGACCAGGCTGGCCTCAAACTCAAAGAGATCCACCTGCTTCTGCCTCCCTGAGTGCTAAGATTAGGGGAATTAGGAATGTACCACCACCATCTGGCATATATATTATTCTTATCATCACTTAATGCCTAAGGATGCCTTACCCACTAATTTGATATTTATGACATATTGTCATCATAGCTCCCTGAATAATGAATAATACAGATTGTTCTGTTCATGGTCTTTCTTTTTAAAGGATTTTCCTCATAGATGCTTAAATGTTTTAGTATATAAGATCATTTTCTCTTGTATTTATCAATAACCCCCTACAGTATGGAATTATGACCAGGGGCAGGTTTTGTGTTGATCCCACAAGTTTGAATATCTTCCTATGGGCCGTAATACAATGAGAATTAATCATTTGATTCCCTATAATTAAAACACATTACTAGGTTTTGGGCCTGTGCCAACTCTACTAGACCAGAAGATTTGGTAGACTAGGCATTGCAATTAATCAGTCAACATACCTTTAAATTCCACATAGATTAAAGTCCCCCATGATGACCCAAAAAATACACCTAAAGTGTGTGGGGTGAGTTTAGAAGGATTGCCTGCCTGTAGTCCCTCTTCTCCTCTTCTAGAGATTTCTACAATAAATTTTCCGCAGAGGGTTATAAGAACGGCACTCTGGTCTTTTGGAAGCCCCACTTGTCTACTAGTTTTCCCAAAGCAAATTTGGAAGATAGAGCCTCCATGACTTTGACCAAACATCAGAAGTTTTCTCAATATATTATTCATAGAAATGTTCATATTTGTTCTACTTCTCATTTATAAAGTCATAGCCACAAAGAGCAAAGTGATTAGGTGGGCAAGGGTGCATGGTGAATTTTAATGATGTTATCACTTCAAGAACAATGGCATTAAAGAATGTGACTTTGGAACCCCTCCTTTATTCTGTCATACTGTGATTTAAGAACTTTGAAATGCTGATTACAACTGCCTCAAAGGCAAGCTGACTTTAAATTAAGAACAAATAATTTAAAGTTAATTCAAGGAGTTATATTATTTTAACAAAGTCATGATTCAAGATAATCTCTCTATTTTTTTTGGAAAAGTGTGTTGTGCTTTATTACCTTGCATATTGCAAATTAAATCAGGTGCTGTATGTAATGTATGCAAATTCTCAAATAAATGAACTATATAAAAATGGGTTTCTTTCACCTATGTGCACACTGACCAGTTGTAAGACTATCAAGCTAACTAAATATATATTTGCTTTTTTTGTTTTTGTTTTGTTTCATTTTAAAAATGTTTTATTCATTCTTTGAGAATTTCATAGAATGTATTTTGAATATATTCAGCCCCTTCAACTAACATTTACTTTTAAAGACAGAATAATAATGTTTCTTTGTTTTATTTAAATCTGAGAGTATGATAAAATATCAGGACTTGCAGCAGGGGAACCTGCATTGGACCAAACTAGGCCCTTTGAATGTAGATGACAGTTGTATGATTGTGGCACTCTGTGAGGTCACTGGCAGTGAGACCAGGATGTATCCCTAGTTCTTGAAATAGCTTTTTGGAGCGCATTCTCTTTGGAGGAATACTTTGCTCAACTTAGATATAGCAGGGAAGGCCTTGGTCCTGCTTCAAAGAGATGTGCTAGACTTTGTTGACTCCCCTTATGCTCTCTGAGGAGTGGATTGGAGGTGGTATAGGGGGAAAGTGGAGGGATCAGGAGGAGGGGAGGGAGTGAAAACTAAGATTGGTATTTAAAAATGAGAAAAGATTGTTTTAAAAAAAGAATAATTTTTTTTAGTATCAGGATATTAAATTTTGGATACTTAATTGAAAATTGAATATTAAATTGTGTGAACATGTCAAATCGGAAAGTTACATTAATGTAATATCAGTATATTGGTATCATATATTGAAATAAAAGGTATATGTGAAAGTTTTCTTTTATAACTAAGTATGACATTTGAAGGTCCCTTTTTGCTTAGAAAAATAGCTTTAAAAATTTAATTGTGAGTCTGTAAAACAATTGTTAAGTCCAAAGTTATCCCCCAAAAGGCAATACTGGTGAAAATGTCCTAAACAGGAGAACTGTGAGCAAACAAACAGAAGAATTGTTATTAGGTAAAAAGAAGCCTAGATTCATCATTCCTTAGGATTTTCATAAGGCCAATTTCTGTTTACCAGGCACCTCCCTTCCAAATCTGCACCTGAAGGTCACCAACATCCCTTGAAAAAGAGCATCCAGTGGCTGGTCCATTAGAACAAACTGTATCAGCACAAAGTTCCCACCCTACTGGCTGTCATATAGCAACTGCTTGTTTTTTGTTTTTTGGTTTTTTTTTTTGTTTTTTTTTGTGTGTTTTTTTGTGTGTTTTTTTTGTTTTTTTTTTTTTGTTTTTTGTTTTTTTTTTTTTACCATTTTGTTTCACTATGCCCTCTAAGAGATAGCTTTGGCAATTTGATCCCCAATGAACTTTTCTTTCTACCCACAGACTGATCTAGTTACGTAATTTCTACTAGAAGTTCTGGGAAAGCTTTTTCTTTAAGGAAAAAGAAGTACACTTCGATGGGACAAGCTTTGTACTCTTCTTCACATTTTAGCCATGAGCATAATCCTGGTAATTACACGATTCTTGAAGAAGGAGCAAAAATTACTAAAATGGTGTCAGCGAGTGGTAAAAACTGAACCGAACACAGAGTCTGCCTACCCAAAACTAGGAGAACAAATCCCCTTTGCTTCAATCCAAGATAACTTTGTCATGGTAACTCAATTATTCTTAGTGGCACAAAGATTTTGTTGTTGTGACTGTTTTGTTCTCTCTTCCATACTTTGTCTTCTCATGATTTACAGTTCATAATTTTGTCACATTTATTAATGAGATGACATTGCTATCTTGCTATCTTAAAGAGAAAGCACTGCAAGAGAATCAAAATGTATATTTTACCTTGATTGTATGTTTAGGGTGCTACAGTGTTCGTGCATGTTAGGGAAGAGGTCTACCACTGAGTTCATAACCTCACTTCTCTTCCTCCTCTTCTCCTCCTTCTTATTCCCCCTTTCCTTCTCTATCTACTCCCCCTCTTCCGCCTCCTCTTCCTTTTTATTTCATTTTCTGCATTTTCTTTTTTTTTTCTTCACTCTTTTGTCCAGACTGGTATGAATTTGCAAACTTCCTATCACTCCAGAGAAGCATTTAATATTTTTTTTATTGAGAAAAGGAGAAAAAAAAAAACAAGTTTCCACCTCCTCCCAGCCTCCCATTTCCCTCCCACTCCTCCCACCCTACGCCCCCTCCTCCCACCCTTCTCCCCCTCCCTCTCCAGTCCAAAGAGCAGTCAGGGTTTTCTGCCCTATGGTAAGACCTAGGAACTCCCCCCTCCGTCCATATCTAGGAAGGTGAACATTCTAACTGGCTAGGCTCCCACAAAGCCATCACATTACGTAGGATCAAACCCCCGTGCCATTGTCCTTTGCGTCTCATCAGCCCTCATTGTTCGCCATGTTCAGAGGGTCCAGTTTTATCCCATGCTTTTTCAGTCACAGTCCAGCTGGTCTTGGTGAGCTCTCAATAGATCAGCTCCACTGTCTCAGTGGGTGGGTGCATCCCTCGTGGTCCCGACTTCTTTGCTCATGTTCTCCCTCCTTCTGCTCCTCATTGGGACCTTGGGAGCTCAGTCCAGTGCTCCAGTGTGGGTCTCTGTCTCTATCTCCATCCATCACCAGATGAAGGTTCTATGATGATATGCAAGATATTCGTCAGTATTGCTCTAGGATAGGGTCATTTCAGGTTCCCTATCCTCAACTGCCCAAGGAACTAACTGGGGACCTCGGCTTGGGCACCTGGGAGCCCCTCTAGAGTCAGGTCTCTTGCCAACCCTAAAGTGGCTCCCTTAACTAAGAATTGTGGTTCCGTGCTCCCCTGTCCAGCCTTCCTCTATCCCAATCCTCCTGTTTTCCCAAGGCCCGACCTCCTTCCCTTCTAACTTTTCTCTCCCCATCTCCCCTTACCCCCATCCCAACCCACCCCCAAGATCCCAATTTTCTCCCCGGCAATTTTGTCTACTTCCCTTAGCCAAGAGGATAACTATATGTTTTTCCTTGGGTTCCCCTTCTTACTATTGTAGACTCCATGACCCTTATTTATGGCTAGAAACCAATTATGAGTGAGTACATCCCATGTTCATCTTTTTGGGTCTGGGATACCTCACTCAGGATAGTGTTTTCTATTTCCATTCATTTGCATGCAAAATTTGAGAAGTCATTGTTTTTTACCACAGCGTAGTACTCTAATGTGTAGATATTCCATACTTTCTTCATCCATTCTTCCATTGAAGGGCATCTAGGTTGTTTCCAGGTTCTGGCTATTACAAATAATACTGCTATGAACATAGTTGAACACACTGAAGGTCATGCTCAACTTCCTTAGCAATCAGGGAAATGCAAATCAAAACAACTTTGAGATATCATCTTACACCTGTCAGAATGGCTAAAGTCAAAAACACCAACGATAACCTTTGCTGGAGAGGCTGTGGACGAAGGGGTACCCTCATCCATTGCTGGTGGGAATGCAATCTTGTGCAACCACTATGGAAGTCAGTGTTTCAGTTTCTCAGGAAATTCGGGATCAACCTACCCCTGGACCCAGCAATACCACTCTTGGGAATATACCCAAGAGATACCCTATCATATGACAAAAGCATTTAATATTTAAGTCACCAAAATTTACCTTCAAACCTTCTATAGGAGACAATTCAATGCTATTAGAAGCCTGGGTTAGGGGAAGGGAAGATGAGAGCAAAGTGTGTATATCTGGACGGATCTGTGATCACCAGGACATAATCCTGGTACTTTTCTTCTCGCCCTCTACTCCCCTGCTCCATCTCTGTTTGACTGAACTCTACATGGAAAGTATTTATTCTGGAGCAGAAAAGCCCAGCATCACAGAGGGAGTAAGCTCCCCTCACAGAGACAGGAGACTGATCTCACCCAAGCAAGGTTCTCCTAAAACAGAGCAGTCAATCCCAGAGTGGACTATGAAGTAACTGTGTAAGTAAACAGGTCCAGAACTACCTACACAGAAAAATCAGATATAAATTTAGATTAAAGGAGTAAATGACATGTGGTTTCTGCTGTTTTACAGATAAAATCTGCTGATCACCGGTGTAAAATAGGACTTCAGAGGTAAAGAATACTCCCTAAATAACAGGAAAAAATGGAATTTAAAAGCAAACAGTTTTCCCTTTTTTAAAAGAATTTCATACTTCATTCATTTAAGACTTACTAAGCCTTTGCAATATTCCTGATCCTGGGTACCTGGAATCATATGTATTTAAATTACTGTATACAATTGCATATTCTTCCCACAAATATTTTTCTTGCAATCACTCTCCTTGAAATTCTTATACTTTAAGATGCAGTTAAATGCCCCTTAAGAAATGTTCTGCAGTGGAAGTGTACAAAATATTTCTTGTCGACTAAAACTGCTAACTTTGGATCTGTTTTAATATTTAACCTGGCATATTGTGATTATTGAATTTTTTAAACTCTCCAACTGAGCTATGGATAGTTTTAGGGTAAAACAATAAAGTAAACATTCTTTTACCTTTACCTAGTTTCATTTTACACAAATTACCAGATATCTGCATGTGAAATTTTAATGAATTCTGGAAAATAAAATGCAAAGAAATTTTCTGTCAATTCCCTTTAAACCCATTCAACTATAAAGGCCATCCATTTTTAAGTACTTACACATAGTTTTGAAAACAGATTTAAGCATGTCATTCAAAGTTTATAATATTTTAATTTATTGACTTTAACACATTTTCTAGTTTGTCTGCAGTTTCAGAGGGGCTTGTAGATAATCATGTATTATTGGACAACCATCTATCCATCTACATTTAAAATATTCTGTTTCCCTCAACCCTAACAATTGATAGAAAATTCAAGAAAAAATAGTGTAGATTTTGTTTTAATTTGTGAAGGCTAATACAAAAAGATATTTAAAATATTGATCTTTGTGTAATGGCCAGAAACAGTCATTGGCTATATAAATGAAGATATTTGGGACAAAAGTATCTGCTGGTGCCACCGTAGTAATCATAATCTCACAATACAATGTGTTATTTAATGTTTACAACCATGTTTATATTAATTAACCTTATTCAAAAGAGTGGTACAATGGCACCACTAATCGGTTACGTAGTGTGTAACAATTTACAATGATTATAATGACTATGGTACAGGTCTATGTTTAATATAGTATATCCTTATCATTATTGTAGGGTATATTTCTTCTATTTGTAAAAAAAAAGTTATTGTCAACAGTCTTTCATGCCATGATGGCAGCAGCCTTACAGGCCTCATATTTCCTATATTTCTGGCTTACATCAAGAGGCGGTGTCTTACAATAACAATGGTGGAATTGCTGTTCTTGTTCTACAGAGAGTATCTCTATCATTAAGTGGCTGTAATGCATTTGAAGATGATGATGAGGGTATCAGATGAGCCCATTACTTATTACTTACTTAGTTCATTTTGTTCCCTCTTCCACATTTTGTCTTCTAATGAGTTACACTAGGCACTAGGCAATTCTGTATACTGAGAAATGTTAGCATTCAATACACCATTATGCAGCAATATATAAGAATTCATACTTAATACAAAGACTCTAAAATATCAATAAAATATATAACAAATATCTAAAGCTGAGAACTCATTCTCCATGCATAACTTCCCATTTTTTTTATTTTAAATGAATTATGTTAGTTTTATATAAAAGAGTAACTATGTTGTTTTATTGTGGGCACATTATATTCTTTGCTTAGAAAAGCAAGTATGTATTTGAACACAAATTTAGGATTTTAGAATGCCAGCATAATTTACTCTTGTTTTGAAATATTTCCACCAGAGCTTTGTCCTTTTTGTTCCTGCAGCTTAGGCACACTGCACGACATGCAAAGAGAGAAAGCCTGAAATACATATTTTAGTGATCAATTTAGCTTTTGCAATTTCCCAAACTTTGTTTTAATCAGGAGCTAATGATGTATGGCACTTCTAGTAAGTAAATGAATGTTTGAATTGCTGTGAGTTATTTTAATAATTGCTCAGCTAACCATTTAAATTATCAAAGATCTTTACTTGTGCAATGTCATATAAATGCTGGAAATTAAAAATTAATCAACACGATTTACGTAACTAAAAGCTGCCTTCTAATGGGATATTTTTCAATAAGATGACAGCAATAATTATGTGGAAAAAAATTCATTCCTGTAGTTTGAACGATTATAGCAATTTCTACCAGGGGATTTCTCAGTCAGATTCTCATTCTGGGCAACAGTGATTAATATAATGGTTATTAATGAGAAGTCATGTGATACTTCTGGAAGTGTTTAGGTGTCGATGCCTTGAAAGCAATGTGTTTAGAATTTTAATAATAAATATTACATTGGACTGGCTAGCAAGCAAACATCAGTTTTTCTTGTCTACCGTAGAGTACAAAGGGTCGATAAAACATACAGAAACAATGGTACTTGCACAGCCTGTCCTAACCCTTCCCTGAGATAGTTTCTCTGTATCCCCGTATACAGGTCATTAAATGTGCAGGTATAGTATTGTTGCAAGCAGGGTCAGAGGTCACAATACACAGCAATGTCAGTCTCTTGCGCATGGCACCCCAGGAGCTGAATTAGAGTGAGAATTGCCTTTTAGCTTGCCAACCAAGAATGGGAAGATGAAGACACCAGCAGTTAACATTTTTGAATTAATTAAAATATTTTTAACAGATATTTGGTTGGATATGCATTATATTGAGTGCTAAAAAGATATATTTTAACTATGTTGCACAAATGAAAATGTAGATTAAGTGATACAATATGTGTGTCTACAATCATTCACATTTGCAAACATATAGTATACAAATATGCATATTTCCACAATGCATACAATATCACTAACCTAGAATTTAAATTAAATTCTATTCTCCCACACTATCATGCTGTTTCCAAGGTTTTTATGACACATTATCTCCTTATCTTCATAGGGTCTAATGCAGACCAGCAAGTAGTACATGTATACAATAAAGTACGTCAATGCTTTTGTCAGGGAAAAGGGCAATCAACATCACAAGTTCAACTGTAAACCATCAATACTATAGAGCAGTACATGAATAGTGTTTCTAATGTATTATTAAAACTAGTAATTTGTAGGCTGGAGAAGTGAGTCTCTATGAAGTACTTGTTATACAAACATGAGGCTGTGTGGATTCCCAGTGTCCGTGGGGAAAAAAAGCAGCTATACAATCTTGTAATTTCAGTGCTGAAGAAATAGAGACAAGAAGGTCCCTGGAGATTGCTATCAGTCTGGCCAAATCATGAGCTCTCAGTACAAAGAGAGACCCTGCCTCAAAATATAACGTGAAACAATTGAGTAACTTACCTAGTACCAACCCATGGCCTTCATATGCGCATGTATACAAACATACTCACACATGTGTGTATAAGTGTGTGTAATATATACACACATGTATCACTCACATATAAAAAGTAATGCTTTTTAATAAAATTTTAAATTAATCTTTGGGCTAACATGCAAAGTTTCAAAATAGCATCTTCATACACGTCATTACACTGGTATTTATCCATTCAGTCTTCTGTCTTAACTACTTTCACCACACCCCCTCTCCACCTCTCTAAGGTTCTCTTTCTCTTCAGGTTACTTAGTCCCCTTTCTACATTCCTATTCCATTACTTAGCTTCCCCTCTTTTTTAATAGTTCTTCCTTCTATCATGATCTTTATACTTTTAGGCCTTCCTCCCACATATATACTTAGTATTACATACAAACACCTATGTGAATACGTGTATAAAAATTTAAATCTGGTTTCCACATAAAGTTTTAAATAAGGGCTCCACTAACCTTTCTGAACACAACTTGTTTTGCTTAACAAGTTTTTCAATTACATTCATTTTCCTTAGGTGTCATGTTTCACTTATGTATGACTGTCAAATTCCACGGTGTTTATGTACTATGTTTTCTTTCTCCATTCTATTGATGGATGTCTAAGCTGGTTCCATTTTCTGATACCTGTGGTGCTGCAGCAATCAACTTTAGGGTGCAGGTGACTCAACAGTGTGTTGATTTGAGTCTTTGGGCATATATCTAGAAGTGATAAGGAAGCAAACTACATAAGGGAGTTGACTTTTCCTTTATTGGGAAACACCACAGTGCTGTTCAGAGTGGGTGCATAATACCCAGCAGTGACCAGGAACTCTTGCTTTTTCCTGTTTTCTTGTTCTTACTTACTTTTTCAATGATGTCACTGTGATTGGAGTGAATTGAACTCTCAGATATGTTCTTTTCTTTATTTCTTTTTACTGAAAATAGTTTTTTTTTCACATAATATATCCTGATTACAGCTCCCTCTCCTTCTACTTCTCCCAGTTCCTCTGTGCCTTCCCGGGAACCCATCCAGATGTAGACCCTTTCTGTCTCTCTTTAGAAAACAAACAGGCTTCTAAGAGATATATATACAATATGATACATGATAAAATAAAAGCTAATAAATCAAAATGGACGAAACAAACAAACAGAAGGAAATTAACGCAAAAATGGCCCAAGAAACGTATAGATTCAGAGACCCACTTGTTCTCACATTCAGAAATCTCATAAAAACTCTAAACTGGAAATCTTAAGAGAGATGATGGATAGATATATAGGCAGATAGAAATAAACAGATATAAAGATCAGATATAGTTAGAAAAAATTAAAAATACATATTACAAGTGAAATATATATAATAAATAAATAAATAGCAAATGATCTATTTTTAAAAAAGGAAAATCCTGTCAAGACATTATGAGATAAAGAAGCTCCAAAGAAACATGTAATTCATTTTCTATTGTCCATCTACTGCTGGCATGCAGCTTATTTTTAAGAGTAGTTTATTGCCAGGCATGGTGGCAGACTTCTTTAATCCCAGCACTTGGGAAGCAGAGGCAGGTGAATCTCTGTGAGTTCGAGGCCAGCCTGGTTTACAGAGTGAGTTCTAGGATACCCAAAGGCTGTTACACAGAGAAATATTTAGAAAAACAAAATTAAAAAGTAAATAAATAAGAGTCGTTTGTTTCCACAGTGAGACTCCCTTGAAAAAAATTTTCATGTGCAATATGAAAGTTGATATCAATTAGAGACACTTTCTTGGGTTAAGGATGGTGGTATGTGCCCACTTATCTTTTCAGCTCTAGAATCCCATCTGATACAGTCGCATTTCAGGTCCTGTGCAAGCTGCTGCAGTCTCTGAGAATTCACATGTGCATTATTAGTGTGGAATGATGTCATCAGTCCCCTCTAGATCTTACAAGACTACTGTACCCACTTCTCCAGGGTACCCTGAGCCGTGATAAGAGGGATTTGATGGAGACAGCCCCTTTAGGGCTGCGTTTTCCAGATCTCTCACTCTCTGCACATTGTCTAGCTGTGGCTCTCTGTATTTGTTCCCGTCTACTGCAGAGAAGCTTTCCTGATGATGACTGAATGAGGCACTGGTGTAAGAGAAAGTCATCAGGAGCCATATTATAGCTGCGTTCTATTAGCAGAGCAGTAGCATTTCTTTATATATTAGGTCCTTGGGTTATCTAATCTCTGCTTGCTTTTCCCTGATGGCCAGAAAAAGTTGACCAATTGTTCAAGTAATTATTGTCATTTGTATGAATCTTTTGAGAACTGTCTGTTTGAATTATTAGCTCATTGAGTGACTGAATGTCTGAATTTGGGGGTCTTTTGTTTGGTCACTTTGTATATTTTAGATATTATTCTCTTGTCTGCTATATACTGTCAAAGACAGTTTTTGCTGCTCCGCAGGCTGTCTTCACTTGGGAGATTATACATTTTGCCTTTCCAAAGCTTTTAATTTTATAATATTCCATTTGTCCATCCCTAGGATGAATTCCTATCTCATTGCAGCCCCTATATGTCTATATCTTAAAATGTCACTCCATTTTATTTTTCTAGCTGGTTCAGACTTTAAGATCTTACAGTAAGGTATTTGATTCTTTTTCATAATTTGTGTGAGGGAGAGTACAGAGGAAAATTGATCTAGTTTCAATTTTCTATGAATGGAATGCTAGTGTGATAGTAAGATTTGTTATAGAAGTTGTTGTTTTTCCAGCATGTATTTTGATTACTTTGTCAAAAATTGGTTGGCCAAAACTGTGTAGGTTTATTTCTGGGGACTCCGTTTCGTTCCACTGATCTAAATGGCTCGTGTGTGTCCTGTTACTATGCTGTTTATGTTACAATTACTGTGTATTATAATTTGACATTATATGTAATAATACCTTTAATATTAAAGTTTTGGGAAAAGATTACTTACAAAAAATTAGTACTTCCATACAACAGCCTGTTGATATAGCTCAGTGGTAGAGTATTTGCCTAGCAAACCTTAGGGCTTGGGTTTAAGTCCCCAATTTAAGAAAAAAATCAAGAACACATTAAGATCATACACATAATCAAATTGGTTTTATTCAGGGATGCAAGTTTAATTTAACAAGCACAAATCAATAGCTGTAACGCAGCACATAGTCTTAAGAATAGCTATCATAACATCATCTCAATCAACATGCATAAAAATCTTTGAACAGATTTCAATACCTTTTAAAATAAAAGCCCTGTTAAAACTACAAAGACAAAGTAACAAACATTTTAACATAATTAAGACTATGTACATAACACCTGCAGACAATAGTATACTAAGTGTGGGAGGGAGTGAAGTGGAGAGCATTTTCTTCAAAATCAAAATAAGAAAAATTGCACATTCTCTCCATTCTTTATCAATATAGTATTTGAAGTTTTATCCAGATCAGTAAAATATAAGAAAAAATTGAAAGATGGAAATAGGAAAAGAAGAAGCCAAAGTATTCCAAGTGTTTACAGATGAGATGACATACACCAAGAATATGCATATACCTGATAAACAGTTTCACAATATAGCATAATAAAAGGGTAGCATAATAATTTTAAGACACTAAAGAATTTAAAGAACACACTAAAGGATTGAAAGAATTCTTATGTTCATGGAATGGTCTAATGTAAAACTAGTTACATAACAAAAATAAATCTATGGATGACATAATCCTTATCAAAATTTCAATGATATCCTTTAGGTAAATAGCAGATTGTTATAAAAAGATTTCAGCTAGAATAAGCATTTAAAAATTGCTTTTATAGCCATATGTTATAACTGTTACCCTGGTGTTTTGTGGGACTCCTAACAGTGGGAGTGGGTATATCTCTGAGTTTTTTGTCTGCTGTTGGGACTCTTTTCCTCCTGTTGGGTTGCCTTGTCCAGCTGAATATGAGGGCTTTTGTCTTTCTTGTATCTTGTTTTGTCTTGTTTGGGTAATATCTCTTGGAAGTCTGTTTTTTCTTTTTCTACATAGGAAATGGAGGAGAAGTGGATATAAGGGAGAGAATCGGTGGAGGAGCTGGAAAGGATGGAGGGAGAGAAAATTGAGCTTAGAATATTTTGCATATGAAAAGAATCTATTTAAAACAAATAATTAAATAGAATTGTTTCTAATTTGTTGATTCCTTTAAATGTAAGAAAATATTTCAAGTTATTATAAATGAAATTACATGAACTCTTTTTTTTTGTTTTTAAAAATGCAATAGTCTCAGTAAAAATTTTAGTGCCTGAAATTTCTATTTGAATATGTTTACTATGATTTCATATTATTGGCTGCTTGTATGTCAACAGCAATAAAAATAAAACTTTATTTATAGATACATATGTAATTCAATTTTACTTTTATATTATATTAAGATAAAGAACTATAATGCTAGATACAATAGTGAGTTTTGTTTTCTTGAAGGAAAGCTATTAACCTTCTTTCTCTTAAAGTCTCATGCAGAGTACCACCTGCATTATTTTTGATATTTTAATGAAACTGATATTTTAATTAAAAGTATATAAATATGTTTCTTTATTTCTCTTAGTGTTTTGGAAGAGTTAGAATAAAACTTCAAAGTAATTGTGTTGCATGGTAAGTATAATTTGGCAATTATCATAAAAGAGCATAAAAAGGAAAGAAGTACCTCATATAAAGCATAAGTTTATAAGAATATATAATTTTATATAAAATTAAAATTACAAGTATCTTTGGTAAGTAAAAGTTTCATTAAAATTCTATTTTTTCTAATTTTATTCTATGGAAATATTATTTGATCAGCAGGCCTTATACAAGTAATTCTACTTGAACAGTTGTATAGCAATTGATATAAAACTATACCACTTTAGAACTTTTTAAAACATTTTAGAATTAATGCGATCTAGTTCTGTCGATAATTGAGTGGATTTAACTTATTATTATGACTACAGTGTTTTAATTTAATTAGTTGCCATGACTACAGTCTTACTTTCATTACCCCCTTCACTTTCTTCTCAAAAACATGAATGCTGAAATAATTACAAATTAAATATATCATTAAAGACATACATTCCTTTGTGAAAATCCTCATTTAACAATGTGATTTAGACATATCCTGAGAGAAACAATCATGAGAATACAGACTAACATTTTTTTCTTTCTTTCTTTCTTTTTTTCTTTCTTTTCTTTTTTTTTTTTTTTTTTGGCTTTTCAAGACAGACTTTATTAGTGTAAATCCTGGAACTCACTCTGCAGACCAGATTAGCCTTGAACTCACAGAGATCTGCCTAACTCTGCTTCCTTTGTGCGGGGATTAAAGGTATGCACCACCACCACCCAGCTGTAGTTTTTTCATCTAGAAGTGAGACATTTTGAAATTTCTCCTAACAATATTAGTAAGTCAACTGGGATTGTCGTTATGTGAATATTGTGTAGTCAACCATATTTTTAAGATTTCATAATGTATTTTCCTATCGTGTCTAAGAGACATTATCTTGCATTAGGCATTGTGACCTTCTGACCTTTGTAATCTCTCCACCTCTCTTCTGTAATTTTCTTAGAGCCTTCGAAATAGCAATTGCAGTGTAGATGTGTTGAATAAAGTTGAGTATCACATAATCCCTTGATTTCAACATTTTAGTCAACTGTAGATCTCTGTAACAGTTTCTGTTGTGAAATTTAAAAAAAAAAGGTCATTGAATGGGAGGATAGAGTTACACTTATCTGTGGGTATAAAAATAAGTCTTTAGAGTATTATTAGAAAAATTACAGTAGTAATTTCTACCCAAGGGTTTATAACCCCTCTAGCCACAGGTAGCTGACAATATTAATAGGAATCCAGCAAGTCTTAGTTCCAATTAGACAACTGTTGGTTACCCCAAGATATTAATGCCTCTATTACATCAAAGGGGCTATCTTGTCTGCATAGATGTTGCTGTGATTCATAGGCTTCGCAGCTGGGGAAAACTACTGATTACTTTTCCTCTCGGCAGCCTGCAGAGTATTTCTAATTGTCTTGGGGTTTCTAGTGCTGTGAAAAGACACCATGGGCATGGCAAGTCATATAAAAGAAAACATTTAATTGGGACTTGTAATTGTGGGTTTTTTTTTACCCTTATTCCTTGGGGACTCACCCTCCAGCTGCCAAATATATACATGGAGATTTATTTTTACTTATGAATGCCTAACCTTAGTTTGGTGCAATTCTAGTGAGTTTTTCTCACTTAAATTAACCCATTTCTCTTCGTCTATGTTTTGCCTCTGGGCTTTTTAACTTTCTTTATTTTATATGTCTTTCTTCCTTTCTTACTACATTGATGGTTGTGTGGCTGGATGGCTGGCCCCTGGCATCTTCCATTCCTTATCCTTTCTTCACTCCTTCCACTGTCTCTCTAGCCTACATATCTCTTCCTATTTATTCTCTCTTCATGTCAGCCCTGCCTATTCTTTCTTCTGCCTAGCTATTGACTGTTTAGCTCTTTATTAGTTGTTTAAGGCAGGAAAAGTAACATAGCTTCACAAAGTTAAACAAATGCAACATAAAAAATGCAACACATCTTTGCATCACTAATCAAATATTCCACAGCATAAACAAATGTAATACATCTTCAGCTAGTATTCCACAACAGGGTCTGTTTTACAATTTCAGAAGTTTAGTCCGTTATCATCATGGCAGAAAACATGGTGGCATGCGGGCATACATAGTGCTTGAGAAAGAGCTCACAGTTCCACATGCATTTAAGCAGACTTCAGGAAGGAAGACTGCTACACTGGCCATACATATAAGACTGCAAAGCCCATCCTTTGTGACCACTTCCTCCAACAAGGCCTCCTCCAACAAGGTCAAAAACCACCTAACAATGTCATTCCTCATGGGCCTATGGAGGTCACCTTCATTAAAACCACATCAATACTGTAAGTGCTAGTTCACAGACAAAAGGATTCCACACATATTCCAATTTGATTTCTCCAATGTACGCCAAAAGTATGTGGTGTCTTCAATAGGGCTTTACCTATAAGTTCTATAAGTCAACCAAGGGTAATGACAATAGCCTATATTGTTTTCAGCAAGGTTTCTACATGCTTCACATTGAAGGTTTATTCAGATAGTATGTGACTTTAGGGGACCATAATCACCATGTGTGGCATAACTAATTTCTTCTATATAGACATACTTAAATATATTGAATATGCATTTTAAGTAAGTTTATAAAATGAGTTTTGGTTTGTTTTTTTTTTTTGATTTTCAGTGTTGTTATCTCTTCTTCCTCTCACTTCCCCTAAATCACCCTCACTAGTCTCTCCCAGTCCAAGTCCTGACCCATTTGTCCAACATCAGCCTTTGTAATTACCTGTGTTCTACTTTTTCTCGCTCCTTCCCCCACGCTCCCATGGTAGTTTCTACTTCTCTGACTTCAGTGGTTACTTCAGGTTATGTTTTCAGATCTACAGAGTCCAGAGATGGGATCAACGAAAGCATGCAGTGTTTGTTTCTGGGTTTGTGTTCCCTCACTCGGTAAACTATTTTCAAGTTCTACCCTCTTACCTAAAATTTTCATAATTCATTTTTCATTAAATATGAGTAAAATTCCAGGTGCGTATGCACTGTATTTTTATTCTCCATTGGTCACATGATGGACATTTAGAATCTTTTGTTTCTAAACTACTGTGAATAGATCAGCAATGAATGTGACTGAGCAAGTAGCAAAATGAGTTTTTGGAGCACAAGCCACGGTTAAGTATAGCTGGATGGTGTAACAGAGCCATACCGTTTGCTCTTTTAGAATTTTATACACTGATTTCTTTAGGAGCTGCACCAGTGTGCAATCTCACCAATAGTACATGAGTGTTCTGCTTTCCTACGTTTTCACCAGCATTTTCTGTCAGTTGAAATCTAATTTTTGGCAATTAATTAATTTTTTAAATAATCTTTTCTCATTTTTCATACCTATCCTAGTTCTCACTCTCTCTCCTCCTCCCACTCCCCCTACTTCTCCCTCCCATCCCATCCCCCATCCATTCCTTAGAGAGGGTAAGCCTTCCCATGGGGAGTCAGCAAAGTCTATCACATCATTTTGAGGCAGGAGCAAGGCTCTCTCTCCCCTATATTTAGGTTGAGCAAGATATCCCTCCAAAAAAATGGGTTCCAAACATCAGTGCAAGCAGTAGGGATAAATCCTGGTCCCACTACCAATGGCCCCACAGACTGCCAAGCCACCCAGCTGTCACCCAAATTCAGAAGGCTGAGTTTGGTCTTATGCAGGTTCCCCTGCTCTCAGTCCGGAGTCAGTGAGCTCTCACTAACTCAGGTCAGCTGTTTCTGTGGTTATGCCCATCATGGACTTGACTCCTTTGCTCATATTACTGCTCCTTCCTCTCAGGAAGCTCAGCCCAATTGTTAGCTGTGGATCTCTGCATATGCTTTCATCAGAGTTTGATGAAGGTTCTATGATGACAATTAAGGTAGACATAGTAATCTTAGCCATTCAAGGTGGAGCCAAATGAAATCTTGAAGTATTTCAATTTGCATTTTCTTACTGCTAATGCTGCTGAATACTTTAAGATATTTCTAAGACATTCTTTTTTTTGAGAATTCTCTATTCATATCATAGCTCATTTTTAACTGGATTGCTTTCTTTCCTGATTCTTTTTTTTTTTTTTGAGGTGTCTGTGTGTGTTCTGGATCTTAATCCTCTGTCTCTTATGTATAGCTGGAAAAGATTTCTCAACTGTGTGCTTCCTCTTCACACAACAGATTGGTTTTTCTGCTATATAGAAGCTTTTAAGTTTTATGACGTTCCATTGGCTGTTTGCCTAATTCCTGAGTGAATGAAGTCCTATTCAGAAAGCATTTTCATGTGTATGTGTGTGTGTATGTGTGTTTGTGTGTGGTGCTGTGTTATCTTCTAGCAATTTCAGTGTTTTAGTTTTTACACTGAAGGTTTTTTTTTATTTTTACTACCTGGAGTTCATTTTTGTGTAATAGAAATTGGTCTAATTTTGTTTCTCTACATGTGGACATCAAATATTCCCAGCATCATTTGTTATTGCAAATGCTATCTTTCCTGCAGTATATATTTTTGGCAGCTTTATCAAATATCATTTGGCTATAACTTAGCGCACTCATGTTTAGATATTCTAATTTGTGCTTTAATGATCTATATGTCTGTTTTGGTGTCAGCACCATTTTTATTTCTGTAGTTTGTAATACACCTTGAAATCTGGGTATGGTAATTGCTCCAGCTTCATTATCTTTGCTCAAGGTTACTTTTCCTAGGAATGGTATTTTGTGCTTCCATATGAATTTTAGTACTCCTTTTCATTTCTGTAAAACATATCACTAGGATTTTTGTTAGGATTACATTAGGTTTATAACTGCTTTTTGAAGGATGGTTGTTTTCACAGTATAAATTCTACCAATCAGTGACCATGGGAAGTCTTTCTCTTGTCTAGAATGACACAACTTCTTTCTTCAAAACTTTAATCTTTTCATTTTAAAAGTCTTTAATCTAATTAGTCTTATTACTAGATATTATAATATATTTTAATAACTATTAATTAACTATCAATTATTTGCTTCACCATATGCATGTTTATCTGCAAGTATATCTGTGCACCAAAACATGGTAAAGAACAGAAAAATAAAATATAGCTAATGAACATAAACTTACAAGCCTTCAATAAAATACTTGCCAATCAAATAAATATAGGCATATTATCAAAAAGATCATCTGCCACAAACAAGCTAGTTTTACTCCAGAGATGCGGAAATCGTTCAACATTCGTAAGCCAATAAATGTGATAAGTCACAGAATTAGAGTTAACGATAAACATCACATGATCATCTCATTAGATGCAGAAAAAGTCTTTCACAGAATCCAACATACTATCATGACTAAAGTCTTAAAATTAGTAGGACTGGATGGAACCTACTTCAACAGAAGGCAAACTCACAGTCAACATCATTCTAAAAAGAGAAAACTTAGAAACTATTCCATTAAAATCTGGAATGGGACATTGCTTTCCACTATCTTCATTTAATTGTAATTAGTGCTTGAAGCTGTAACTAGAGCAATACAAAAATATAAGGAAACTGAAAAGATAAACAGAAAAAGGAGATTAATTACTCCAATTTACAGATAATATGATACTCTGCATAAGGTAACACAAAAATGTCACCAGAAAACACATAGAAATAATGTAGTAGAATGATGCAACATCAACTTACATAACACACCGTTTTTTGGAAGAACCATCCTCTGCTACTGTTATTTGTAGTCTTTTAAATTCACTAATTTATAATTATTATGTAGTTAACAAAATCATCTTATAAACCATATACACAATGTGGTGATATTTGAAAATATGAATTTGAATAAACACAAAGATGCTCAGAAATAAAAATATCAAAATACTTTAAATATCCAGGTGATGAAATTAAAAATAATTTTAATTTTTACCATTCAATTATGAATTTATAGTACATTTACAGTTATAGCTAAGACTAACTCATAGTAATATTTTACAAGTTTTTATAATATTCATATGAACTAAAGATTATTTTATAAAAATGCAACAACTGCAATATATAGTCCTTGAACTCTTCTAGAAATATAAATTATATTTTTAATAAGGTCCTAAATGGTTATAGTAGAGCTTTCTTTTAATCCCAACATTAGGGAGGTTGAGGCAGGAGCTTGGAAAGTTTGAGAATAACCTGGGCTATAGATTAAGACCTGTTTAAAAAATCTCTCTTGACCTGGACTGTATCAAGCTGTGCATCACAGGTAACATCCTTTTCCACATTTAACCATCCAAATATCAGTGACACGTTTCTGTAACTAAGATAAATGCTGTCTTCTCACTTTTCTACATGCCCAAGGTTTGATAGTCATGGCTTCCATAAGTAATATTCAGCTGATCACATATGTTCACCAGTGGTACCTGCATAACATAGAAATGTGTCAAAGATAGATATAACTGCTGCCCAAACTTTTTTGGGATGTCTGTCCTTGGAATGAAGCATAATTCTAATATGACTCATGAGTGCCTTCTAAGCTCTGTTAGTGTGTTTTGAACCAGCTCCCCTCAAACTCCCTATGACGTTCAATCTAGTTCACTTTCCTAGAACTGATTCTCTGTCTGAATCATCTTTGCCAATAATTTTTGTCCTATAGTTGCAAAGAAAGTAGATTTTTCATTTTTGAATAAAAATCTCTATGCAGATGGACATCATATAGAACAACTGACCCCTTTACAAACTATGAACCCAGGAAAAGCTCATAAATACAAGCTATTAAATGTTAAAAAGATAAACTTCTTAGCTTTCTGTATGCCTTTGATATTATCATGAACACTGAAAGAATGATTTGTAGATACAAATCAATACTTTGGAAAATAATACACAAAGATTATATAGAGAAGAAAAGATTCTATAATGGTAAAAGTATTCATCCTTCCAAATGAACTAGCATAGCATGGATTAAACATAGTCATATATTTTTAAGTGACAACTCATTTTCCTTATCTTTAGATGAGGTGCCTTTGTCGTGCAATATTTACATTTCTGCTATTATCAATGGCACTATTATTGTTAAAATACGTTCTTTCCACATTGATGTGGGGGGTGAAGTATACTGTGAATATGTGTTATTGCCATTGGTTAATAAAGAAGTTGCTTTTGGCCAGTGGCTTATCAGAGTAAAGCCAGGCTGGAAGAGATATAGAGAGAGAGTAGGCAGAGTCAGGGATACACCATGTAGCAGCTGTTGGAGACAGACACCAGATGCCGGACAGAACCTTACTGGTAGGCCACAATTACATGGAGATACACAGATTAATAGAAATTGATTAATTTAAGATATAAGAGCTAGCCAATAAGAAGCATGAGCTAATAGGCCAAGCAGTGTTGTAATAATACAGTTTCTGTGTGATTATTTCGGGACTGGGCAGCTGGGAAATGAATAAGCAGCCTTCACCAAGAAAATGGCACCCACTGTCTGGGGACGATATCCACATAAAAACTAAAAAAGCTTAACAAAAAAAAAGAAGAAGAAGATTTCTAAACCCAACAAAATGAAAGTCAATTAGACCTTGTTGGTAGCCACGTATTTTTAGATAGGTTGTGTTTGTTGGCAGTGAGCAGGGGGGCTGCGGCTCCTATAAGAGAGGTCTTCCTGACTCAGCATTGGCATCAAAAACTGTGAGGTTTCTTTAAGAAGGCTTCCTGGTTCATGTTGCCAGCAGGAACTCTGATTCTTTTAGGATACTGAGCACTTGAATGGGGCTTAAGAACAGTGTATTACAAACTGCTTAATGGTGCAATGTAGACCCATTGCATACCTGGAACTATGGTGGTGTACATGCCTCACAGAGTCAGTGAACATGCCTCTGCAATATGGACTGGGCATAGCCGAAAGACCAAGCAGCCTTCGTCCTAACCACGACACTTACATTTTAAGAAGCAGTCCTTTTCAGAAAAGGATTACAGATACTCAATAAAGACAGATTCAGTTGAAAAAGACTTCTGAATGAGTCACAGGGTTGAATAAATATTTTTAGGCTTGAGAGAGAGGAGAAAGAGTATAGTCAATTATAAAAAGAAATTGTTTTAAAGAATAAAACGAAGTCTTTAAAGAGACAGAAAATAAATAGTTGTAGATTAAAGAAGTAAAGAAAAATAAGCCATGTAAAGAAAAATACACAGAGTATCTGTATTATTGTGTTTTCTTTGAATTTTTGACTACAAAGGCATATTTGATTCAAGGGGCTGCTAAGTTAAACCAACACATGTATTTTAAAGGTATCTGGACTTCAAAATTTGAGTCTAAGAATATGTTGCTTTGGAAAAGAAGTTCTGCTTTTGCTTCCACAGAAGATGAGAACCTGCAGTTTCCTTCCAGACTAATGTGGTTCAATGGAACAAGATCACCTGAAAGGTTTTTGTAAACTCCTAAAATTACTTTGCCCCCCCCCAGCAGTTTGGAAATAACTACATCCAAATTACCAAATATTATTTATAAATGTTTAGTTACATTTAAAGGGGAACATGCTATAGACAGGAATACTTTGTATTGGTATTGATCTTGTTTTTTGATAAAAATTTAAGGTCAATTTTGTTACATGTATATGTACTTCTGCTCTTGTTTAAGGTATTGTATCTGTGCAACTCATTTAAAAATGTAATGTATAATTAAGAAATACAGGTTAATAGATAATCATCTATAATAGTTAATATTTTCATCATGTTAGACTTTTCATGGCAATGAGAAACATCTGCTCCTGGAAGCAACAATCTACTTCAAGAGGAAGAGGACATCAAAGATACTAGCCATTTGGGCAAGAAATTGCTCTTGCCTGGACTGTCTGATGGTATGCTGCATAAACTAGACATTCAGTACCCACAGAAAAGTGACTACTGAAGTTGCCTAAAAGGGTGAGACAGTTCTTCAGGGTTCCTACTTCACGAAAGAGTCTGCTAGGCATTGTGCAATACACAGAAAAAGCTGCCAATACAGACAAAACTATCTTTGAAATTTCTTGCTTCATGGAAAAGTCTGCCGGATACTATGGGCCTGTAAGCTGAAGATAGGTGCCCCAATGTTACAGAAGATCTTTGAGTGTCTGTCCAAGCAGCAAGATGTCTTTGTCAATTCTAGAGTTTTGGAAGTTGCTTACAATGCACTTCCTGTTTACTTATTTAATATTATATCCTTCTGTAGTCTTTGATGGAGTTGAAGAATAGATAGTTATAATTATAGTTATAATCTTTAGTTATGATAAATGATATAATAGATATAAATATTATAACAGTAATTCTTACTTGATAAATGCTTTGTTATATACAATTTTACTGTTATAGTTAAAACCTTTTTTATTTAACAGAAACAAAAGGGGAGGTGATGTATGCTGTGAATATCTCTAATTGCCAATAGTTAATAATGAAGCTTCTTTCGGACAATGGCTTAACAGAATAAAGTCAGGCCAGAAGAGGTATATAGAGAGAGTGGGCAGAGTCAGGTAGACACCATGTAGCCCCACAAGAGACAGACGCCAGACGCCAGACAGAACCTTACTGGTAAGCCACATGATGATACACAAATTAATAGAAATGGGTTAATTTAAGGTATAAGAGCTAGTCAATAAGAAGCCTGAGTTAATGGGCCAAGCAGTGTTGTAATAATACAGTTTCCATGTGATTATTTCAGGTCTGGGTGGCTAGGGAACAAATAAGTGGCCTCCACCAACACCATTTTTGCATTGCTTTGTGCTGGCACTATGCATTAACAATTTTTATTGATCTACCCTTGATTTTTTAATTTTAGAACTTTTGACAGACATTGACAATGGAGAAAAAGAAATATGAATATAAATAAGAAAAAATAAAAAGAAAGTTTCACATGCAGAAGCAGTTTTAAGAATCAGTAGCACGCTTTTATAATCCCAGCACTCAGGAGATAGAAGCAGGCAGATCTCTGTGAGTTTGAGGCCAACCTGGCCTACAAGAGCGAGTTCCAGGATAGGCTCCAAAGCTACAGAGAAATGCCATCTCAAAATTAAATAAATATTTGCATACATAAATAAAACAAAAAGTATAAAGCACTGTATTCTTTGTTTGTAAAGAACAACTCGTTGTTGTTCCTTCAATTGCAGGTTGAGGGCTGTGGCTGCTGGTGAGTGACAGGATATGAATCCAAACAGGAGACCTGTAAAGCCTCCTCCTTCCCTCTCTGCCTTATTTATACACAGAAGAAAACTACAACTTCAAGCTAACACATTGGTTGCTTTGTTTAAATTTATTTAATATTTTAACTTTCCTCAAGGATTTTTTTTAACTACAGACAAAATGGTTTGTCACATGAAAATTATAATTTAAATTGTGGTGGTCAAAGCACTATTTTCTTTTTTATTTATAATTTCTGTCATTTTTATTAATTAAACATATTTTACTTGTTAGTTTAAGTTATTATGCTACATTTTTTACACGTTATTTCTAAAACAACCAGCCTTGACATAAGGACATCCTCTCTATATAAAATATAATATTACATGCATCATTAAATCCATTTTCCTTATAGTAAGTTACATTTTTATCAGTCTTTCACAGTAAAAGCAGATAGATATTATGTAAAATATCAGATAATAATTTTTGTTACATATATGCTGTTGACATATTCTCAAAATAACTTCTTATGATTACTAGAATTTGAAGTTCATTGAAGAATAATTTGAGAATGTTTTGAATTATCTATTTAAAAGGAACTTAGAAAATGGTTCTGAAGGCCTTTTGAGGTATCAGAATAACTAACACAGTAAGAGAATTACCATGTGAAAATGGTTTAGCTTCTTGACTTTCCATCTTGAATGACAGAAATATTATCATAAGAGCACAAATATCTTCATTTCTACAATAGTTTACTAACTAGGTGTCAGATTTACATTAACTTATCTTCATGAAGATATAATGTCAAGATACTAGGCAACCAATATAAGGGATATTAAACAAAGTCAGGCAAGATTATGCCTGTATGAATATATATGCTGTAGATATGTTTTCATTGAAATCTTACACTCACTTGAAGCATTCCAAAGACAGAATTTTAGCTCTTTCTCCATGAGCAATTCTTCCCTTGGTTTTTGAAAAACAGTTGAATCAAAGGGAGAATTGATACTCTTTCTGCATTCATCACTTTATTGTGGGTAGAGAGCACCCTCTACTTTCTCCTGATTAAATAGCACTTCTCATCTAGAAGAAAAGAAATAGCTGTTTCTATGTGGACAATTTGCTCAAAAAACTCAGAAGGAATTTGTTTATAAGGTTCATTAGTTCGTGGCCTCCACTGGCAATAACCCATGTTCAGGAGGCCACCATTGTGACACCCTCCAAAGATCTCCCAGAAGGAGGCAAAGTCTAGAAGGAGAATGCCTGCTCTGAAGTCTCCCACTTGCCATGAACTGGGTCTGCAGAGACACCCCAGGAGGGGAGACGGCAGCTTTGAAAACTAACACCTTTGTTATTCCAAGTGTTAGAGATGAAGCTGAGTCTCAGATGCCCCAAGGTCTGAGCATCCTTCACCAAACACAGATGGAAGCTGGACTCTTTGAACTGCTTTGAAAATCTGTTACTAAGCTTTGCTTTGGGTCTGCAAAGCAGCCATTGCTAACCTCTGACTGCCTGCAATTTTTATGGCTATGTGATGACAAGGGATAAAATAGCTTCATTTTAGAAGCAAATGGTTCATAAGACAAGAACGAAGAAAAAGGGCACCACTTTAGCAAGATTTTATCTTAACTATATAGTAATTATAAGTGATAGTCTTTAAAAATAATAGAATTTTATAAAAATTGCAAATATTAAGATAATATTAATTCATTAATTTTATTATGGACAATATTTATTTTTGCAGTATCAATAGTTTCAAATAGCACAATATGCATTTTTAGATCAGTTATTGGTGTACAATTCCTTAGAGGTTTGGAGTGATTTTAAAATATATTGATTCTTGAATTTGGAATCAGAACCATCTGCTATAGTAAGTCAATGCTATGCTGTTGCTTACAAAGTGATTCCATTTAAAAGCATTTTATATTTATCACCACAGCTTTCCTTTGCCTGTGGTAGGAAAAACATTCAATTACAGTCACTCTAAATAAACCATCTCCCTTCAGTTGGGAATAAAGCAGTTTACCCTGCACCATTTTCGCCTGCTTCAGTTCGGCTGTTCTTGCTTTCCTCTCAAAGAACATTCAGCTTCTGTTTAAAAATCAAGAACTTTCTACAAACTGGAGGTTCCTGGTTCCATTGTTATTAACAAAAAAAGCAAGATTTGACCAAGACAAACAGCAGCATACAATGGTATGTTCTCAAAGTAGATTATCGTGGTTTTGTAAACACCTACTATCTCACATTGATATGAGAAGTGAGCATTTATGTCTATGCCAAAGAAAAAATAACAACAAAAGGTACTGAATAGGTTAATGTCATATGGTTTTACCTGGAAGGTATGGTACATATGAATACATTAATGTAACTATTGTTTATGGGCCACTTTTCCAAGTGGGGGTTTTACAAGACCAACAGAGGCTCCATACAATATATATTTAATAAGAACACAGACTTTAGCCACAGCAGGCTTCCTCCTTGGAGCATGGTGAGGATAACTGGATGACCTACTACCCTATCTCAGCAGGTTAGCACCAGCAGGAACTAGCCGAGTCAGTAATCTCCACCCTGGACCTCTTGAACTTGCGTGCCTGCTTGCTTTTATAATAGATGTATATATAAAGAGAACGGGGTTATGAGCTTCCTTCTAGCTCCACTCCTAGGATACACCAAGTGACTATAAAATTTTTTATTCTATCCTTCCTGCTGCAGTGTAAACCATGGTGAAAGGAAGACCCTCGCGGCTCGGGAATTTACAATCTCAGCTTCATAGTTGGGTTTAAAATGTTTGTATAACTCACAAGCAGCACTAAAACATCAGTGATGTTTCTAGAAGGGGTTAGAGAAGCGATTGCCAGTGTGTCGTAATAACTACATCATGTGAGAGAAAGGAGGTACCAGGAAGGCATCCTGTGGCCAGGAGGAAGTGAGTAGAGGAAGGGAAAGATAGTTTGTCATCTGTTCATTGCCTACCACTTGCTACCCTGACAAAATCAAGATGTGTGAGAGCTCATTCTCCAACTCTCCCAGGAAAACAAAGCCACTTTAGTGAAAAGGGATTAAATGAAAGTTTTAATGTTCACACTTTTATTTTTTTTAATGCCTTTTACTTTTTAATTAAAATATAATGACATAAAATCCCAGTTCTCGTTCCTTCTTCCATATTTTATTCCTCTCAGAAAGAGTCAGAGGAAAAAAATGAGACTTAATTGATGAAATTTTTAAAAGATTAGACATGCATAATAATCAGAGATGACTACAAACATAAGTCCATTATTTAAGAACTGGCACTCTTATCAAGGACTAGAAACAGAACTGTGCTGGTGGTGAGCACCTGAAGAACTCCAAAGCAAAGGACAAGGCAAGACATGACACTGCCATGTCCTGCTCAGCAAGGAAAGGATTCACAGCGTAGGACTCATGAGAGGGATGAGTCAGGGTGAGACTATTTGTGTGATCCACATACAGAAAGGAGAGTCTTAAACTCACAGCCCCAGGCTACAACTGCTCCAACACTGGGCTTCCTCAGGTATATTCACTTATATCTGAGCATTTCTAGAACATAACGACAGCTAGTTCCGGGCCCCTTTTTAATCATATTGAACATCAAATTGACAAGTTGGACATTAAACATTTGCACAAACATAAGAAAATGACAGTTCTTAAATTGTGACTGAAAGTTAAAAATTACACACTTTTAGAACAATTGAGTGCTACCTCCTAAAACAAAATATACACATACCTTGCAGGGTGCAAATCTGCCAGAACTTATGCACTGTGCAGAAACTTGACTGTCGATTCACAAGGCAGATGTACATACATGTACACACAGATCACCTAGCTATGATTAGCACCCTCATTGAATTGTTTTGGTGAGCATGGTTTTGTTGCTACATCTGAAATTAACTTTTCAGTACTTTCTTGCTGCTTGCCTGTATCATCCATTTTATGATTGGAAATGAGATATTGTCCCTGCCAATTTGGACTGTGTCCTTAATCAGTTCTCCACCTATGAATCAATATATGTATATGGAGCATTTATAAGTAGCCTTTTTAGATGATTCATTTTGTATTGAAGTTTAGAATAAATGTTCTCTGATTTCATTATGACTTTGAAATTTAGACACACACACACGTATACACACACACACAAATGCACACAAATTTTTCTCTGAGAAGAGTTTTATTTTCCAGTTGTATGGGTTGAACCTAGGGCCTCAAAGAACCCAGGCAATTGTTTTACCTCAGAGTTTAAAAACTTCTTAAATATCTCAGGTTTACAAAGCACATTTAGGTATTTATATAAACATTTTTGTGTTGCTGAAGTCATCATTAAACATAATGGTTCTTTTCTTTCACAAAAACGACTAATAAAATTTATAACATCAATCTGTGTTGTTATGATGCAGAATGCACAGATACCTAACACTCTTTAATGGGAGCTTGATTTTCTGGCTCTTTGTTCTGCAAAGAAAGGTTCAAAACCTTGATTTTCCATAATCAATCTACCTCCACACAAATTATGTCTTACTTATATTTAAGATTTGATACTTATTTTCTTTAGTGTCCTCACTGAAGCTTCCTTCACTGGAGTGCTGAATTTTCATTTTTATACTCACTAGTAAAGTTGTACCTTATGTAATATGAAAGAAAAAAACCTCTCTCTCAATAGCATTGATGAATTCCATACATCTTTGGCATGGACAAACATCTTTGTCCTTCATGCAACTTTGATTGAACTGGAAAATTCAACAGCCTAGTTGTGCCTTCCCTGATTTGATGGCAATCAAACAGCACAGTGAATTGTTGTGAATTTCCAAGAAACTCTGAAGTGAGGAGAAACTGCACAATTATGTTGGCACTGGTATTTGGATTGCCAAGAATAGTACTTTCCCTTCAAAATTAGAAAATCAATATTGATTTTAAATGTTTATATTGAGATTAGTGAGTATGAATGTGGCATCAAGTACACTTCTGATATACTGAGTAATTCATAAGTATGAACCCAAAATATGTAATAATAACCTTTACTGTAAAATTTACTTCACCTGCAAAAAAAAAATATAGGTGGCTAGACATTCATCTTCTGCAGAAAGTGTGTCTCTCAAGAGCAGCATTTCTTTGTGAGTATATCAAATGCTTTAATAGGGAAAGATATTGAATTCCCCTTTCACCACACTTAATCAGCTTGTTTAGTCATTCTGTACAGTGTGTATAGACCTAAACATCCCATTACACTCTACAAGTTGGTTGTCAATTTAAAATTAATAAATTTAATATAAATATATCAAGAGAAGAATCATAACTGTGTATTTACATGTCATGTTGTAGAATTTCCATAGAAGGGACTTGTCCAGTGCTTTTATATAGTCTATTTACATATTTATCAATGTATTTAATATATATATATTGATATGGGAATCTCTCATAGCAGTTATTTGGTGAGAATTTATTATATTAAGACATGCTTAAATACTAATCAGACATTCTTTTTGTTTCTTAAAAATTTTATTTAAAATATTTTTCATACATTATATTTTGATCATATTCTTTCTTCTTCCAAAATTCTACCCACTCAATCACAAGTTCTCTTTTCCTTTCTCTCTTTTTCTCCCTCAAAAAAAGGAAAATCAAACAAAAAATATTAAAATAAAATATAAAAATGAAACAAAATAAAAAGTAGCACACACACAAATGAAGTCTGTTTTGTGCTAAGCAGCCACTGTTGGACGTGGGGCCTGCTGTGGAGTGTGGATGACACCCGACTGGAGAAAATGGACTTTTCCTCTCCCAGCAGATATCCATTGCAAATACATCTTGTTTAGGTATTAGGCTTTGTATCTGCTTCTCAAGGCTGGTATTCTGTTTGACTTGCATCAGTACAGGTTTTGTGCATGGCATCACAGTCACTGTGCATTCAAATGGCATCAGCCTTGTTGTGTCTTGAAGAAGCGGTTTTCTTTTAAGTCACCCATGACATGGTGCTTACAACTTCCTCTTCTACACAGATTTCTGAGCCTTGAAGCAGACATTCTCTTGTGTTTCCTTTCTCAGTTCTTTTCCTATTACTCAGAGTAGTCAGATTCTCTGTTATTAATTTTCTTTAAAAGTTTAGTAATAAACATTTCACTAGCAAGATCCCCCAATCTCCCAATGGATTTTTCAAAGAAAACACCCACAAATAATATCCGTATTATATATTTGCCCACTTCTATCAATAGTAAGACATACTAATAAATTCTAAAGCATGGTTAGACATATGTATATGAACTTAATTTTCGAAAATTGTTGAGTTGCTGCCTAGTTCCTAGTTTTGGTGAGAAGTCTTTTTGTACATCTGAATTCACCATGATACTAAATTGGCATTTGAAAAGGCATCACGTTAAGTAAGTTTGTAATTTTTCCTTCTTTTATTGAAAGTTTTTGAGAAAAATTTATCACATAGACCCATACATGCATATGCTCATGCAATATACACACACAGACACACACCGAAAAAGAGACAGAATAAAACGATGTACTTGTCTTAGTTACCATTCTATTGTTGTGATTAAACACAACCAATAACTAAGGCAGCTTATAAAAGAAAGCATTTGGGAAACCGCCATACTGATTTCCAAAGTAGTTGCACAATTTTGCATTCCCAACAGAAATGGATGAGTGTTCCCCTTACTCCACATCCTCTCCAGCATAGGTTGCCATTGGTGTTTTTGATTTTAGCCAATCTGAAAGGTGTAAGGTGGAATCTCAAAGTTGTTTTTATTTGCATTTCCCTGATTGCTAAAGAAGATGAACATGACCTTAAGTATCTTTTGGGCATTTGATCTTCTGTTGAGAATTCTCTGTTCAGTTCAGTACCCCATTTTTTAATTGGATTATTCAGAATTTTAATGTCTAGTTTCTTGAGATCTTTATATATTTTGGAGATCAGGCCTTTGTCTGATGCGGGGTTGGTGAAAGCTCTTCTCCCATTCAGTAGGTTACCTTTTTATTTTAATGACAGTGTCCTTTGCTTTACAGAAGCTTCTCAGTTTCAGGAGGTCCCATTTATTCAATGTTGTTCTTATTGTCTGTGCTACTGGGGTTATACATAGGAAGTGGTCTCCTGTGCTCATGTGTTGCAGATTACTTCCCACTTTCTCTTCTATCAGGTTCAGTGTGGTCAGATTTATACTGATCTAATGGGAGCTCACCAAGGCCAGCTGGACTGGGACTGAAGGAGCATGCAATTAAACCGGACTCTATGAATGTGGTTGACAATGGGGGCTGACTGAGAAGCCAATGATAATGGCACTGGGATTTGGGTGTGAATATATCCTTTCCCCTTTTCATTGCTTTTGTTAAAACATTTCATCACAACAACATAGAAAGAAATGGTGATATATTATCTTTCTATGGCTGTGAGAAAATACCATGACCAAAGCAACTTATAAAAGAAAGTATCAAAGTATTTTGTAATAAGATAAAGCCTACCACACCAAAAGGAGCCAACCTGGAGTCTGTCTGGAGCTTTCAAAAGTACTGTCTGTCCCTAGCCAAAAATTCACTACCAAGCATTTCCTGAGTGCCTAGAATCAGTCGCTTTCAGAGGTCCTGATCGTAACTAGCCAATGAGAGATGATCATGAGATGTCAACTGTTAGCTATCACCCAGCCTGGGTGCTGGGAGAGTACATAAATTTTTCCTGTTTGCTAAATAAACTAATCTGCTGTAAACTTTCTACCTGACTCCTGGTGTCTGTGTCCGTTGCATCACACCTTTTCATCCCCTCCTCCAAGGAAGACAGTAGAACCCAGAAACAGTATTTAATTGGGTTTATAGTTTCAGAGGGTTAGAGTGCATGATGGCAAAGGAAAGAGATGGTGGCAAGAACAGTTGAGAACTCACATCTTGATCTGCAAGGAGGAAACAGAGATAGCTAAATAGAATGAGTGTTCTGTAACCTCAAATTCCTTTCCAAAGACACTGTTCCTCCATCAATGTCATATTTCCTAATATTCCACAAATAACTATCAATTAATTAAAAATCAAGTATTCAAACATATAAATCTATGGGGGACATTCTCACCCAAAACACATCCTACTCCTTCCCCCCAATAACTTGTGACCATATCAGTGTGCAAAATAAATTTAATTCAACTTCAAAGGTCCTTACAGTCTCTCTCAGTCTAAATAATACTTCAAAAGTTCCATCTCTTCTAAGACTCATAGCAGTCTCTTAATTGTTATCCCCTATGAAATCAAAAGCAAATTATATGCTTTAGGCACACAATGACACAGTATATAAACTGCCATTCTGAATTCAGAATTCAGGAAAAATGAGGAAATACTGAACAACAACAACAACAAAAAAAACGAAAACCCACCAAAGAAATCTCCTACACTGTATTTTCATGCCTGGAGTCAAAAGCTTGGCTAGCTATGTTCATGCAGCTTTGCTCTATATAAGATGCGATTATCTCTTGGGCTGTATTCCTGCTCTATGTGCAGCTCTCTATGGCAGATACTGCACAGCTCTGGCACCTCTAACATCTTGGTGTCTCCAATACAACCCAGAATTTACTTCCAGGACTTCATGTAATGGCCTCTCTGGGTGTCCATGCTAGGACTCCTATGCCACACACCTGGCTTAGGAGGCTCTCTTTAGCCATGGGGGAGGAAGATTTCATAGGTCATTTACTCACATGTCCTTTATTACTCTGAGAACTGCCAAATTCAGCTGTCTGTTTGGAATGAGCCCTGGCACCCTTGAATCGCACTGAGAGCAGCTGTCCTGTGTTGTTGTCTTTCAGAAGCAGAGATTTCCTTGGCTCTTTCCTCAAGTTGGAAGCTTAGATGGGTGAGATTTTACCCTGAGGGCACCTCTTCCTTTATTCCAATATGAATCAGGCCTTTTGTTAATCTCCATATGGCTTTCAGCACAAACTTTGGCTACAGTGTTAAGTTTCCTGGCTGTACATTTCATGTATTTTTTTTTGCCCCACTTTGTTGCTTTATGATAGACCTGGGTAAGAGTGATTATTAGTAACCATACCACAGAGTCATTATTGGACTCTCTTGAAATCTCTTTTACCAAAGAATTAGTTCATAACTTTTTAATTTGAGGTTAGGCAAATTCTTAGGACAAAGGCAGAAAGCAGCCATATTCTATGCCAAAATATCACAAGAATGGTCTCCAGTCCCCTTACCAACGTTATTCCCACCTGAAATCCCTTGAGTTGGGCTACCACAGTCCACCTTGGTCTTAGCACTACTGTCTTCCAAACTCCAAATTCAGTGGGTGACTAAGCTCTGCTTATAGCATTGAGTTGCTTTATTAGCCTATCCCAAAAGTGCCAAAGTCTTCCAAATGCCTCAAAAAAGAAATTAAGAAAGAAAAAAAGAAAAGTCAGTTTACAAAAGACCCATTTAATTTAATTGGGTTTTCAGTTTCAGAGGACTAGAGAACATGAAGGCAGAGCAAAGGGCATAGTGTCAGGAACAGCTAAAAGCTCACACCTTAATCCGTAATAGGAAGCAAAGAGCTAACTAAAATTTGCAAGGATCTTTCAAAACAAAGTTCACCTTCAGTGCCATATTTCCTCCAAGAAGCACTAACTTCTTGATACCAGAAGCAGAGACCAACTAGGTACCATGTTTTTAAAACATGAGTAATGGCTGTCATCATTCACAGCACCACATGTCACAAAGGCTATTAGTTATCATGTGCAGGTATCCTATTATAGCCAGAAACTCTGTTTCCTTGTAGTCATCAGCTTGTGACTCGTACACTTCTACAAGTATCCTTGAGGTTTGGAAGAAGGAGATGGGCTATAGATGTCCTATTTAGGGCTTAAAACTCTTCATTTTTTTTCTTTTGTGTACTGTGTTGTGAGTCTGTGTTGATCAGTATCTAATACAAATAGCAGTTTACCTCATGAGGTTTGAGGGTATGCTAATCTATAAGTATGATGACTTATCATTAGAAATCAGTTTAATACATTTATTCATTTTTGTACTATCCATAGTCTTTTTCAGAAAGTTCTGATCCATGACTATATCTTATTTTTAAATCTTTATATCCTTTTTATATAATACTGTGATATAGAGAGGCATTATTTTCATACACGTACATAGCATCAAACATTACCCTATACCTTATTTGCCCTTTACTCTTAGAGTCTTAAACTGTTCCCCAGGACAGTTTTACTTCTATGTTCATGTCACATGTACATATATGCTTTTTACTTATCTTTATAAAATCTAAGCACCACAAATTAATGAATGACAAAGACATTATCTTTGTCTTTGAGGCTTTCTTAATTCCCTTAATATGAAAGTTTTCAGTTGTACCTATTTTTCTAAAACCAACATAATTTCATTCTTTATTTGGTGTTTTAAGGCACTAAAGTCTTTAGAACTCTCTCATTTTGAACTTCAAATTTTAGGATAATAGAGTTTGGTAAAATGTATCACCTAATCTACATGCTGCGTCTGTTGCAAGATACTGGCTTTTTAATCAGTACCTTTATGCTGTTAAAATACCTGTGAATTTCAAGTGCAATATAATTGGCATTGTAACAAATGATCTAGCAGAGTGCTTTTGAAAGTTACAGGACACAGAGCTATGATATCCCATTGTTGCTATGAATAGAAACACCCAGACACCAATTACCATCTCATTGCTGTGACTGCTTACTGATCCTGTTGTGCTCATCAAACTTACATCTTTCTAGTTCATATTTTGATTTCAAAAAGTTGTGCTAAGAAAAGATTAAATTTATTATGAATGCAAATAAATGTGAAGCACACAAAGCTAATTAAGTTTATAACCACTGAGAATAAAATGAATAGGAAAATTAAATTGCTTTGCTTCAAGGAAAATCTTTTAGGAAACATTTGTTGAGTAAACACAAATGCGTGTAAGAATATTTTCTTTCACAGTTGATATTTGACTAGTATTTTCATCAGTGACAACTATATGAATTTCCTTTAATTTTTATGACACTTAACTATGATCTTTACACCATATCACTTCTGAGCATTATGGTATATGAGTGGAAAGAATCATGCTTCCTAAACCTTTAAATAGAGCTTCAAAAATTGTTAAAGCTAGTGGTGGGAAAACAATACAGTATCACACTGAAAACAAAAAGTTTGAGAAACCAAAAAATACAGCTGAGAGCTTTTATGCTGAAACAATATTAACTAAATAATATTTTCACATTTGTGACATGAATATCCTCCTCATTTTTATCTCTGCTATTCCTTAAACTTAGGTATTCAGCAACAATATTTGATATACATACACATATTTTAATCATTATGGGGAAAATTTTTCAATTTTGAAATGCATTAATAATCATTTTATTAGTTCTATATCCTCTGCAACCAATCAGTTTGTTCAGCTGGACATTTGGCAGTAATAACATCTTTTTTGTTTACCAGCTGACAGGTTTGTTGATGTCCCCATGACGCCTTTCCATGGTGAGGCAGAGTTTAGATTGACTCTGGGGTATTTACACATGATGGAGGTAATCTCTTTCTTTTTCTGAGACTCACAAACAAAGCAGTTAAATCCCCATCACAAATGACTATTCTGGGACTCATTACACTTTTCATAGGCCTGGATCTTTTTGTTTCTGAGTCCCTAAAACATTTATATAGGGCAATGAAATTTTCAAAGAACCCGAGCCAATTCCTTTAACAAAGAATGAGACCCATTGTTTTGAAAGATTCCATTTTCTTCTGATAGTGAGGATATCATCCAAAGAAAGAATTTGAATAATGAAGAATAAAAACTGCTTCTAACATTAAGACAGTATGGAAACACTTTCAAAATGCTGCTTATTTTACTCAAGTGCTAATTTACTTGCTATTGTAACAGAATTTCTGGAGGTGTTACCGTGTGCCAGGCTGTGTATGGGGAACTCGGATAAGCCAGTAACATGGCCTCAGATCAGCCTCAGGTCAGTTTAGCAGAATAGAAAATCCAGTGAACATTTTTTTTTACAATAATGGGCTAGGGTCTACACAAATAAGAGTGGGGAGTCCTGATTTGTGAAAGAACAAAGTAGTTGTTACAAGCATGTTCAAAAGAAGACAGAGGGAAAAGCTCAATGGACAAGCTTTGTGAGTGTTTACAAATCAATACTCAGGAGGTACAGACATCCATTTTAAAGTTTGAGAATCATAAGTACAAACAGAATAGATAAAATAGATAAAAATCATAAGTACAAATTAAATAGATTATAAATAGTACATAAATAAGGATTTGGATATTGGTATGAATTCAGAAACATTTTGGTGGCACTAGACTGAAACCTGAAAATGTGCCTTACCTCTCTAATGACAATGGAGCTAGGCACCAATCTATGAGTCTAGCAGAATATCATTAGGCATCATTACCTTGATATTTTTTCCTCAAGTCATGATCGTTTCTCTCCTAGGCCTCTGGGTCGCCCAACCTATGGGTCCTGGTGTCATAGGTGGGCTTACACTCCTGGTATGGGTTTTAGGTTAGACTAATCATTGGTTTGCCACTCCCTCAATCTCTGGGCCACCCTTACCCCAATATATTCCCTAGGAAGGATAGACTATAAGTCAAAGGTTACATGGCTGGGTTGGTGTCCCCCTCCCTCCACTTGAAGTCTTGCCTGATCATAGGAGATGGCCAGATCAGACTATGTATCTACTATTGGTAGGAGTCTTAGATGGAGTCATCCTTGTAAATTCCTGGTAGTTTCCCTTGTGCCAGGGTTTTACCTAACCTCATTCCCCACTTCTTCTCCCCACCTCCACTTCCAGTAGCATTTCAGGCAATCTATTTTATCAAATTTACCCCGCAATTACTCCTATGCCAACATGTCAACTCTCCTTCCCTGCCTTCCCAAGTTTGTGACTTTTTTTCTAAAAGCCCATGAAGGGCACTATGTGCTGTTCTTATGTTCTGGGTAGATGGCCTTCACTGAGTCTGGTAAACTTTCCAAGGACAAGACTCTTAAAAACAAACAACAACAAAATACTGACTATCCCTTTCCAAGAAACTACCAATTGGAAATAGCTTCTCAGCTAGGGACGCATGTCAGACTTCATCATCACCTACCATCTCCATGCTGGAATGGTCTGATTTAAGCCTGCACAGTCAATGCTGCTCTTTGTTCTCATTTGTAGCTGCCCTATTGTCTTTGAAAGACCTTGTTTTCCTGTCGTTACCCACTACCTCTGACTCTGATCTTCTATTAACCCTCTCTTCTTCAATGATCCCTAATCCTTGGGTGGTGGATATATGATATAGGTATGCCATTTTGGGCTGAGCATTCTGAGATTTCTTATCCTCTCCAATTTGAATAATTGTTAGTCTCTGTATTAATCACCATCTACTATTAGCACACACTTCCATGATTAGTATTGAGGAATGCATTAATTTATGAGTATGATGTCATTAGTACTCACTTTGATACTGTGTCCATTTAGCAGTGTAACAGTAGTTCTCCCCTAAAGCCTGTGATGTATTTCTCCAGATTCTTAGCCATAGTGGTGCTTCCAGGTATCAGTCTCATTTTGTGGAGTAAGATTTAATTCCAGTCAGGAAGTGAGTGGTTATTTCCATAACATTTGTGCCACCGCTACACTGCTGCACTACTGTCATTATTATAGATAAAATTGATGGTTATGTTTCTCCTTCAAAAGTTGGGTGAGACTGATGATTACTTTTCTCCCTACCACATGTAGAAGATGCTGGAGCTTGTGAAGGAACTGCTCTTGTTGAACAATACCTCAGGACCTCCATTACTCAGGGTGGACACAGGATAAATGGGAGGAGTTTGGGTAATGATCCAGTGATAATGGTGTACCAGAAACCAGAGGACTTGAACCAGACCAATAACTCATTGCAATTTACATTTGCTAGTAAAACTGATTGGAAAGAAGGGTGTATTACATGACACACCTCCATTCCCAATGTCACCAAGATGAATAGAGGTGTTGGAGAGGTGGAAAAGATGGGGGAGCCTAGTTGTTTCTTTATTTGCTTGCTTGCTTGTTTTCGTTTGACTTTTAAAAGAAAATATTGGAGGGCACTGTAGGGGTAAGAAGAGGATATGGGGGACTGGGAAGTGAGTGGAATTAGGGTGCATGATGCAAAATTCTAAAAAATAAATAAAGAAATTATGATAAAAGAAAGAAAGAAAGAAAGAAAGAAGGAAGGAAGGAAGGAAGGAAGAGAGGGAGATTTAATAAAATCTTTCCTTATTTTACACAGTTATATCCGTTCCTACTCCCTCCTCTCCTCCCTCTTCCTCCACCTTCCTCCTACCTCACCTCCCCGTCCACTTCTCAGAAAGGGTAAGGTTTCCCATGGAGAGCCAACAAAGTTTGAAACTTCACTTTGAGGCAAGACCAAGGCCCTTTCCCCTATATATATGCTGACCAAGGTATCCCTCCAAAAAAAATGTGTTCCTAGTTGCCAGTTCAAGCACTAGGGATAAATCCTGGTCCAACAGCCAGTGGCCTCAGACTGCCCAAGCCTCACAACTGTCCCCCAAATTCTTTGGGCCTAACTTGATTTTATGCAGGTTAGCCCATTATCAGTTCAGAGTCAGTGAGCTCTTGCTAGCTCAGGTCAGCTGTTTCTGTGGGTATCACCATCATGTTTCTTAAAGTAAACCACATAGAGTAAATAAAATAATAACTATCAAATACATGAAGAAAAGGTCATGTAAATATATAACATGTGAAATGATGTTGGAAAAATTACCCAGAATGCTTTTAAAAGTGTGAATTGGGGGTAATAAGAACAGAAGACAATGTGTTCTGTTTTAAAAATCTTAAAACTGAAATTTTATATTCAAAGGAGAATATAAAATGTAAATCTTGTTTAATATATATAGTTTCTAAAGGCAATTGAAAATACACAATAACGATAAAATTTCCAAGGTTTCATGGTTTTACATAGATTGAAATCTCACTAATTCATTTAGTCAATCAATTATTGGTTGTATAAGTACCTCAGAATCTCAGAATTTGCATGAGCAAGGTTCTGGATTAGATAACTTCATTAAAGAAATAAACAGACAAATAAATAAGGTCATTACTACATTTCCACTGATAAGTTTGGCTGAGAAAAAGGGGGAAAAAAGACTACAAGTAATATCATTCATGCAGAAATAAAAATTCTAACTAAATGCTTAGACCAAAACTATGGGTGATGAAGAAATAATTGGAAATTATGGTCATGTTTCTATAGAGTAACAAAGGAATCTTGAATTATTAGAACTCTAACAACATAAACCAGGGTCACCAATCAATAGAAAAAGCAATATGGCTGTTGAAAACGTACACAAAAAATTGATTTGAGACCATTTCAGATAAAATTGCCAGTAACAGGCAATAGAAGTCAAGCACTTACATGTAAGAGAGATTGTCAAAAATCATTTAACAAGCTCAATTTTAAATCGTTAAAAACAAAACTGTTTCTACTGAAGACAGGAATGGGACAAAAATACTATTTTTTTCTCCTGATTATTCTATGTACTTTAGGGGTTTTAGAAAATACCTTGAAACAAGATAATAAGGTAAACATGGTTATTTTAGACCTATAAACACATAATAATGTATAGGGTAAACTGACATATAAAATAAATATTTTAACAGAGTGGGTTACAGATAATTTACAAAACTGCAATCATACAAGTCATTATTTTGGATGAGTACCAATGCATATTCAAAAAATTTAAATATATAAAGTAAATGTATTATTAACAAATAATAAAATAAATTAGAAAACTTTTGAGAACTTTAGATGCTCCACTTCACTAATAGTAAGAAAATCTAAATTGGAGTGACAATCACTTCATTCATATTAGAGAAATTAAGTCAAGTCATAATACCTGCTGCTTATCATGACTCTCAAACTTTGCTGGTAGGAGAATAAATTGCTAAAAATATTTTGAAAAATTAATTAATCCTCATTTAAGCAATATATCATCTGAGACTCTATTCAAAGTTTTAAAACACATAAGGTTATTTTTCATAAGTGTAGATATTTGTACATATTTCTGAAAAATGAGAAACATGACTCCCCATCAAACAGAAAATAGGTTAATAAGTGTTGCTACACACATGATATATGTTCATGCTATAATACAGCTGTAGTCTGTATTATCAGATAATGTTTTAAAATGGAGAATAAATTCTTTCATTTAATCTAAATATATGACACTAATCACTTACCCAAACATAGCCTTAGTTAATAAAGTAAATTAAAAATATATTTTAAGTACATTAATTAATCTACTTATTTTTCATTTTATGAAAAAACAGAAGATGTGAAAATTAACAGATTTTAAAAACCAATTTTGTAGACTATGATAATCTTAGAAAGTGAAGTTTTAAAGGATGTATTAAAGATGTATAGAGAAAAAATACATTGATATAAGTATATGGTAGGTAGGCAGGTAAACTGATAGATGTTCATTTATTTTATTTATTTTAACATTTATTTAATCATTTATTTTAAAATTGTCAGTGCTGTACTATATATATTTTCATAATTTTCACCTTTGTTTTCCTCATTTCCATCCCTCTTCCGTTGAAAATCTTCTTCTTCCCAAGAAGTCTCCCTTCAACTTACATGTCTTTTTTCCTATATATGATTAACTGGATTTGATTATGGTTTCTTGCATGTTCATGCTTTGAAGGTTAATTACTAAAGAATGAGCTGCTTTTTGGTAAGTATGTCATTGAATAAAATGGCACACTCTTGCCCCAGCAATCATTAACTGTTGACAGTTAATCATCCCTCAAGAAGGGATCTCATCTGCCTTCCCCTTAACACAACCCATGATGAAATGTTGACCGGCCCAGTTTAGTGGATTGTTGTGCAATTGACCAGCACATAGAATTCATGAGCATGTAATGTCTATGAGACATTTATTGTAGCATAGCATCTTATCCTCCAGTTTTTATGTTCTTGCCAATCCCTCTTCCCAGAGCTTTAGAGGGGGATGTATTGATCTCACACTTAGGATCCTGCACTCTGCCCTTAATTACTGTTGGCACTTTGATCAGTTATCAACTTCTACATTAACAATTCTCAGCAGTAAGAAGCTTCTCTATCAAGGGCTGGGGAAACACTAATCATGACTACAGAACAGGTATTAGAAGGTAGGATAGCACATTCATTTAGCAAAATAATAGTAGTAGGTTCTTCTTTAGAGACTATGGTATCCTCAGACACTGACTCTTGAACAGATTTACAATATCAGACAAGATCCCCCCTTCCCAACTTGGAACCAGCCTCATCAGATGAAAAGGGGACATAACAACAGACATGGAGGAAATACAGAGAATCATCAGGTCATATTTCAAAAACCTGTACTCCACAAAATTGGAAAACTTAAAGGATATGGACAACTTTCTGGATAAATATCACTTACCAAAATTATATCAAGACCAGATAAGCAAATTAAACAGACATATCACTGCTGAAGAAATAGACAAAGTCATCAAAAGTCTTCCAACCAAAAAAGGCAGTGTTTCCCATCATCATAATCATGCCACTATTGCAACATCAGGCACAACTTTATTTCCTCCTCCGTGTTAGGAATGAATTCCATGGCTTTCTTTGTTTGCTCTACCCCTCTAACCTATAGGAGGATATATTTTTTTTTAATTTGCTTGCTTTTTTAGCAATGAGAACTTTACTCACTGTCCAGGCTGGACTTCTAGACTCAAGCTATTCCCTTGTTAAGATTTAGGATAAGGTAGGACCCCATGATGCTTGGATATTTACAAGGATGTTTAATGTGGAAAATTGGGTATTATTGTGAAGGATGTTTTTCCAGGATTTGTTGTGAACAAACTGGAGAAATGTAAAAGGCAGTTGGTACAATGCAAGGGAAGTTCTGAAGACTTGAGAACTAGTATCTCTGATGTCTAAGTGCACAGAAAAAAGATAGAGGAAGAGAGAGGGAGAGATTCACCTACCTCCTGACTTTTTGTTTTATCCAAGTTCCTGATGGATTAGAAGCTGACCACTTTCTTTAGTGAGAATGAGGTTTATCTCGGTCTATGAGTTCAAATAGTAATCTCTTCCACAAGATTCATTCACATAGACACACTCAGAAAGAATACTTATCATCTATAAAGGCTTTCCTCAGTTAATCTGAGTTGAAAACATAAATTAACCATTGCAAGATGAGAGATATGAAAATAAAACAATAATAAAACATCCATATATATGATGCTGAAGAAGAGGCATGGATCATTACAAATGCTTATTATTTTCAGAGTAGGAATTTGACCGAAATCAACTTTCTTCTTTGTGTCATTAAACAGTTTTTTTTTATTTTTACAGTGTGTGTTTGTGTGTATATATGTATGTATATCACATATATTTTTAGGCATAATCAGAAGAACGCACAGCTGTTTATGTGGAAAGTGGAAGAACAACAAGCCTCAGCAAACAACGCTGATGAGATGTCTGGGTGCCATTGAACCTTAAACATCACATAAAGAAGAACTCATTATCATTAAGCATCATTTGTAGCTGAACTTCTGTACATCATTCTGCAGAGAAAGATAAGTTGCTGAAATTCACAAAAGCCTGTCATTCACTGATATGGCTTTTTACTTGCATTACTCTCTATTAATATACTCTCTAGTAATATAAATATAACACTCTATATTATATATATATTATATGTTATATTATTCTATAATACTCTCTAGTAATATGTATGTCTGGATATTTGGCCAGACTAACACATATACACAGACACACACACACACACACACACACACACACACACCATTTCTTAGAAGGTAGAGAAGAAATACACATGCTGAGATTAGAGCTTTATAATGGTAAATAGTGTAACCTGAGGCTATTAGTCATTAGCTTCTGTGATCAATATTTTCCCTGACTTTATCTCCTTTCACACTCTAACACATCCATTTTTCCATCTCTTTTTTAAGTTTGAGACACGAATGATGATATAAACCCCCTTTTCTGAGCTCTTTCATGTTTTATCACTACTCCTTCACTTTTTATCCAGACTCCTGCTCTTAGATTCTTCAAATTTGTGTAAAACCTAAGATCTAGACTGTGATATTCTACAAACGACCCACTTCCAAATTTTGTCCTCTAGGATTCTCAATCTAGAAAAACTGCACCATCTGTTGAGAATGTAAGACATGGCCTATCTATGACACATGTTGGCATGATTTGCCTCCGTAGACTTCGAGATACTCACCCTAATGCCTTGCTGTCTACAAGTCACATGCCTTTGTTTTTTTCTTCTTTGAGCTCTTTCAGGACCACGAGGGGTGCACCCACACACTGAGACAATAGGGATATTCTATCGGGAACTCACCAAGGCCAGCTGGCCTGGGTCTGAAAAAGCCTGGGATAAAAACGGACTCGCTGAACATAGCGGACAATGAGGACTACTGAGAACTCAAGAAAAATGGAGTGTTACTTTTAAATAATCCTAGTGCTGCAGTGTAAAAACCTTTTAGATACTTGGAAATAAAGTCAATAAATTTTGAATTATGAGATGAACATGAGCCTTTGTATGCAGGGCAGAATATTATCATTGCAATATTAACTGTCTCCTGTAAGCTCACGAGCAGATGGTTTTGGTGCAAGTTGGTGGTGCCATCTCATAAGGCATGAGAAACATTAGCAGGTGCACCTTTGTTAAGTTACTAGGGGTGTACTCTTAAAGAGACATTTTGTGTTCTGGACCCCTTACAACCAATCTCTGCTTCCTGAGTATGAACATTTGCTCTACTCAAACTTCGACCATGATATTCTGCCTTAACACAACTCACACTGACCACTCAGTGAAACAACTAAAATGAAACAAGACATTAACCTTTAGTGTTTTGTCTAGTGTTTGGAATGAGAAGCTCATTTAGGGGGTAGTCAGTCATACACATGATTGGAATGCCTTAATTCAAAAAGAAAAAAAAAACCTTTTTGCACAAAATTAGCATTTATATAAAGCAAAACACTCTGAGCTAATTGTTTTTTTTTCCATTTTGAATCAGCAAATGAATGAAGCTTAATAAGGATACTCATGTATAAGAACTATAAATAACACATTTCTATGATGATACATATTTTGTTCGAGATTAATTTAAATGTCAACAAATTTGTGCATATACAAATAAATTGACAGAGATTTAACATAATAACTTGGAAGACATCAGACGAAATTTACTAGGTTCATTAACTTAGGGAATTAAATTTCGGAAATCTGTATTTCCTAGTAATAGGTTCTAGGAGTAATATTTAGAAGCCTATCTAATGTGTGCTTTTTATCAAGCAAATTGACATTAGAGATCAGAAAAAGCAAATAATATGGGTAGGGATTTTTGTTTGCTTGTTCCTGTTGCTTTCGGTTTTTGGATTTTTGCAGATTCACCAAATGTTTACAGTCTAATATTTTGGGAAAAAAATATTTCCCTACAGAACATGAGCACTGTGTTCCTTCAGTCTCATAGCGATGCAGACACCCAGTTATACTATTGCTATTTTTGATTCAATTGCTGTGTCTGGATTTGTTGGATTGCTGCCGGATTGCACTACTTATCACAAAGGTATAAATATTTATATACTATCAGTTTCTCATATAAGAACATGCAAAATTCTTTGGGAATTTTCCTTTAGCTGCCTAGCTTGTGACAGAAGCAACAAATGTAGAGGAAATTATTCAGTGTTATATTTTCTCAGAGGAGCTTGATGTATAGTAAAATAACTGAAACATGATGAAGTTATGGGCAAATCAAAGTCCTAGTTAAGACATAAAAATGGGTGGTAATGGAGTTGCAAGTATCCAAATTCGTTGTACTGCCTGGAAAGCACCAATGTGGAGAGTAGCAGTCCTCCAGCTATCGTTTCCTCAGAGGAAGTTGTTGACCAGACTGAGCAATAAAGTCTGGAGTGGTGTCTGGATGTTTGTAAGAATTTCTTGTTCTGCCTTTGCCCTGATTTTACCTTCATGCTGACTTTCTCTTCCCTTGGATAGTCATTAATATTTTGTGAAAGAGCTAGTCTGCACTGCCTACTAAGGCTTGCTTTTCATTAATTATTACTAAGTCAATATATTTCCAACAATAAGCCCTTTGAAGACAACGTCAATTTTCAAGTTCTAAGGATCTGGCTAATTGGACATTGTAATGTGACTCTGGTAAGTGTAACTTTATCTCAGTGCATTGAGCAGAATGCTTAGGCATGCTTGTTTTCATAAATTTCCTTCATCCAAGAGCCAAGATTTTGTGGTTTCAGAGAGAATTACAATTGTTTTCCATCATTCACTATGTAGATAAAAGTCAAGAGCTACAACAGAGGGAGCTGATAAAGTCCAGGAAATGAATCACATATGAAGTGAAATAGAATGACAGACTTTTTAGAATGTAACATTTTCTGTTAAATAGCAAGCCTACTTTTTAAAAAATAATCATCATTTTACAAATTACCTTTTTTGACATGTCATAAAACATTGCCAGAATTTGAAAGCAAATAAATAATGAAGTCTGGAAAAGAATGGTCATTTTCAGAAGAAATACAGCCTTTGATTGGTCAACCCAAACTTTTGCTTGAATTTTAGATCTATGTTCAAAATTGCAGTAAGACTGTCCATTTGCAGTCACTGGTAGCTACAGAACAACTTGTGGGGTCAGGTATAGGTGTGGTTATTGTGTTCTCCATACATCAAAGCCTCATATCTATCTACTGGGAATCTGAGACAGTAAAATTCAGGATATTTAAAGTATTTACTAAGTTAATAGTCATCATCTCTAGACCCAGAAGTTACTATAATATTTTATAATATAATTAATACCTAACTTTAGTATATATATATATATATATATATATATATACATATACATGCACTCTTTGTGAAATAATTTCTACACACGATGAACACTGAAACCCTCAAGTTTTGGTAATTACTATTCCTCTCTGTCTTTCATGAAAATAGTTTATCCAGATTCCATATATCAACGCTTCACATATTTCCTTTAGCCTAGTATCCTTGATTCCCATTCATGTTGCTTCATGGGATCGCATTATGTCATTGTTAACATATGGATGTTAGTCCACTGTGTATTTAAACTTTTTTTTCTACTCAGCATTGGATGGAAAGATATTGATGATATGTCCTGGTTTCTGTGAACTGTGATTCAGCGAACATAGGAGCACAGCTGTCTCTTCAACAGATGCTACTCAGTAGTAAGATGACTAAGACATACCACTGTCTGCTTTTAGAAATTTGAGAAACACACACACTATAGTCCATTATGACTTAGATCATTTATACTCATGCTAAGATAAGTATGTTTTCTCTTTCCTTTTTTTCATCCTTACTAGCACTTATCACTGGTTATACTTGAGTTACATAATAACTCATTATGGATTTGTGTGCTGGATAATTTTATGTCAACTTGACATAAACTAAAGTCATCTGAGAGGAAGGAATTCCAGTGGAGGAAATGCCTCCATAAGATTCAGCTGTGTGTTAGCCTGTAGGACATTTTCTTAATTAATGACTGATGGAGGAGATCCCAAGCCATTCTGGGTGTCAGCATGCCTAGACTGATAATCCTGGGTTCTGTAAGAAATCCTTGTGGAGAAAGTCAGGAAGCAGTACCCTCCCTGGCTTCTACATCAGCTCCTGCCTCCAGGTTGCTGCCCTGTTTGAGTTCCTGTCCTGGCTTCCTTCACTGACAGACTACAATGTGAAAGTGTAAGTCAAAAAACAAACAAACAAAAAAAAACCTTTTCTCCCCTACATGCTTGTAGTTATTGTGTTTCAACATAGAAATACTAACCTATATGTAACCTATATGAGCGTCGGGGCTGCGTCCCCAGCATCCCGGCTGCCTGGCTAGCTTATGCCCTGAAATAACAACACACAAACTGTATTCATTTAAACACTGCTTGGCCCATTTCTATCTAGCCTCTTCTAGGCTAATTCTCACATATTAATTTACCCCATTTCTAATCATCTGTGTAGCATCAGTCTTACCGGGAAAGATTCGGCATGTCTGACCTGGCAGCTTGCTTCATCACGTGCATCTGCCCAGGAGAGCGGAGCATAGCCTCTCTGCTCCTGAGAGGAGAGCTGTCTAGTCTGAGCTCACTTCCTCTTCCTCCCAGCATTCTGTTCTGTTTACTCCACCCACCTATGTTTTAACCTATGAGAGCCAAGCAGTTTCTTTATTATAATTAACCAATGACCTTCATCCATCATTTCCCATTTTTCTGTTTAAACAAAAAAAAAGAAGGCTTTAACTTAACATAGCAAAATTACATATAACAAAACAGTTATCAAGTAAAAATTACAATAATCTTTATCATAACTAAGGAAAACTATAACTAACTATTCTTTAACTCCATCAAAGACTCCAGAAAGATACAATATTACCTAGGCAAACAAGAAATAAGCAACTTTCAAACTCTAGAAATGACAGAGACATCTCGCTGCCTGGACAGTTACCCAAAGTTCCTCTGTACTGTTGGGGCATTCATCTTCAGCCTACAGGCCCATAGTTTCCAGTAGACATTTCCATGAAGCAGGAAAATTCAAAGTCAGTTCAGTCACTATCTGTTGTGTCCTGCAGAATGTCTTGCAGACTCCTTCATGAATCAGGAACCCAGATTATCTTACCTTTAGGCAAGTTAAGTAGTCCTCTTTCTGCGGGTTCTCTGTGTCCAGTTTATGCAATAGTCCAGGCAAGAGCAGTTTCTTGCCCAAATGGCTATCAAATTCCATAAGGACCCTTTTCGATACCCATCTTCCTCTCGAAGTAGATTGGTGCTGCCAGGAGCAGAGTGTCTCATTGTCATGAAAAGCCCTAAGTTATTAAAACATTTAAAATGCCATATTCTATAATCTTTGAAAAATATGAAGAATGCCTATCTAAAATATGTCTATGTACATCTAGAAAATCTTAACTAACATGACTACAAGCTTGACTATTATGATTATCTATTAACAAGCTATATATATTACATTTTAAGTGAACTACACAATCTCAATACCATAACCAAGATCAGAAATACATATACACATAACAAAATTGACCTTAAATCTCTATCAATAAAGCAAATTCTATACTAATGCAAATTATTCATGTCTATATCATATCCCCCTTTAAATGTAAAAGAATGTTTATAAACCATATTTGGGAATATGGGCGCAGTTTTTTCTCTCCAAACTGCTTCCTGCTGAATGGGGGCATCGTTAATTTGATCTTTCATGGTATAACCTGTGTGCTAGTTTCATCTCAGTTGGCAGTTGAGCGAAGCAATTTTCTGAAGGGTTTCTGAACAGCAACCCTTCAGGAGGGCGTGGTCCATCATACCATATTGGGATAGATGCAATCCACAGACTCTCATCCTCTGTGAAAACAAAATAAGAAACTCCTTTCCAAAGCATCATGTCCTTAGATCCAAATTTCTTGTGTGTGTGTGTGTGTGTGTTTGTATAACATTTATTAGCTCATCCTTTGTGTCACAGTACATGCTGAGTGACTTTTCACCTGAATACACAATAAAAAAAAAGTGCTTAAATCAATACATAAGCCTCTCGTGGTAGCACACACCTGTCATCCAATTAACTCAAGGACAGTCTGGCCTAGTTAGCAAGACTATCTCCAAACAAGCAAGCAAGCCAGCCAGCAACAAAATCATTCTTTAAAACAATCATCCTATAAAATCATCCAAGCTGGCACACTCTAGAAGGAAAAGTATTTGCATAGCAAAAAGCATTCAGTCTGGCCAGGCGATGGTACGCAGGTTACCCAAGCTTAGATCCAAATTTCAAAGTCAAGGCATTTTCAAAATATCTATGTTGGATTAGTTCAGCAGCATTTATAAACAAATATCTTTTAGCAGCTGTTGCTCCTTCCTCAGCATTCAAGCAATTCAAAGAGAGCATAATAGCATACAGTATCAAGATTCTCTGTGTATTTACCATCTTTGTGTGCTTTATTTTGACCTCTATTTTGTTTATTTTTACTTTTATTTTATATTCTCTGTATATCTTTGACCTGGAATAACTCTGTAGACCAGGCTGTCCTTGAACTCTCAGAGATCCGCCTGTCTCTGCCTCCCAGGCATTCGGGATTAAAGGTGTGTGCAACAACACCTTGAACTCACAGAGATCTGTTTGTCTCTGCCTTCTAGGCACTGGGATTAAAGGCCTGTGCTACCACTCCTTGAAGTCACAGAGGTCAGTCTCCCTCTGCCTCCCAAGTTTTGGGATTAAAGGTGTGTACTACCACACCCAACTACTCTTTCTTCCTTATTTTTGTTTTTTACTTCAAGAGCTTCAACTTTTAGTCTGCATATATTTTTAACACTGAAAATCATTTAAAAAATTTCTTTGTCTTTGACGCTCTCTTTACTGTATATCTCTCTGTTTTTCTGACCACATGAGTCTTTAATTTACCAAGCAATCTCAATAGGACTAAAGCCATGGCTTTGCCGGCTAGATGTAGCCCATTCCTTAGCTTTCTGCCATTCCAACTTTGTGGCTGAGGTACCGGCCAGAGCCGCATTCAGTGCCACAAGTCTAGAGTGTTTCAAGGTACTTGCCATCAAACAAGCTGCAACAGACAACACTCAAGTCTTCTCTCTGTAGCTGGCCCTCCTGCCTCAAATAGTCAGAGTTTGCCCTGGCAGGACGGCCCAGAAAGCCAACATTTTTAAACAGCACAGCTTTTTTCCTGCTACGGCTGAAAACCGAAAAGCATGCGTTCAGATTTTCATCAACACCACTACCGAGAAAACATGCTTTACTCTTTCCCAAGCTTTCTCAGGCTTTCAGTGGATTCAGTTGTCCACACGTCTGGGCGCCATTTGTTTTTAAGCTCAGGGATGAAAAAAAAAAAAGGGAATGATGGGATAATAGATTTATAATTGTGAGTTATTGCTTTTAGACAAATATATTGGTATCAATTCTTGTATATTGATACAAAGTTAAATTATATTGACTATTGTATGCATGCATGTTTCTATCTCTGCTTAAAGCATTTTTTATGTATTGACATATATTGTATTGATATATATAGTATATATTTACCATATTGCAGTATACATTTCTACCTCTGATTAAGATATTTATATAATGTTTGTGTATTGATGTATATTTACCATATTGCAATGTATATTTGTACAGTGTTTATATTTGGAGGTCATTATCCTCATTTGTTACACAGTTGTTTATTGTCTTAGTCTTTAAGTTAGATAGATATTGAGAATTATATAGATAAATAGTCATCTAAGTTTGTCATTTATAATTAGACTAATCAGGTTCTCTAGATATATAGAGATTATATTAGTACAGATAGATAATCTTCAACCTCTTCAAAGAGCTGTAGAGCCGGGTGGTTTTGGTGCACGCCTTTAATCCCAGCACTCGGGAGGCAGAGGCAGGCGGATCTCTGTGAGTTTGAGGCCAGCCTGGTCTACAAGAGCTAGTTCCAGGACAGGAACCAAAAAAGCTATGGAGAAACACTGTCTCGAAAAATCCACAAAAAAAAAAAAAAAAAAAAAAAAAAAAAAAAAAAAAAGAGCTGTAGAAAATGGCCTTTAATCTAACTCAGAGTTTCGTGATAGTGAGACACAATTGCTCCTGGCAACACCGCTCTATTGCCGAGAGAATGTTGAGCACCCAAGACACTCCACCTAGAGCCTTTCTATTTGGCAGAACTGGTCTTTGGGCAAAGAAATGCCCACACCTCAACCACTGACAGAGATACAGAGCGTGCATCAATGGATAAAACAGGACTGTCATATCCTGCCAAGACAGGGTAAGATAGTTTTGAAAAGTTCCTTGCCTTTAATAATGGTATGTCAGTTATGTTAGGCCTTAGCCAAAGTTGGTTGACTCAACATTGCAAACGAGACTTTGGGTGATTGCCCAGGTAGTCAGTTGTCTCTGTCAATTGTTGCACATTTTGGATATATCTCGTTTGTTAAGTAATATTTATTCCCTTCTCAGATCTTTGACGGAGTTGAAGATTATATAATTATAGTTACTCTCTACATTATTTAGACTCCTTGAGATAGAATGTTTAGCAAAACTTTTGTTCTCAATATTGTTTGTTATATTTATTATTTGTTATTATTGTATATTGTTGTATTTGGTTTAGTTCTGTGTTATTTAGACAAAAAGGGGAGATGTAGGGATAAGTCCCGCCCCTAAGGGGGTGTGTTCGCCTAGGGCTAATGTTTGCCTATAAATTTGGCAAGTGTGCTCCCAGCCGCTGCTTCTGCTTTCCTGGTCTCTGCGGGAACGATGGTTCTGTAAGTCTATTTCTCCATTAAAGCTGTATATATATACAATCTGTCTGCATTCGTTTATGCCGTTACACTAACTAAAACAGTTTATTTTTAAATTTCTTGTTGATTATTGACCTTGGACAATGGTTCTCAACCTTCAACCTTCCTAAATCTGAAGGATTGTAGAAGCCACTGGGGTCAAGGATCCATAAGAAAACTCACAGAAACAACTAACCTGAGCTCATAGAGGTTCACAGAGAAAAAAGTGACCACCAAGGAGCTTGCATGGACTGACCTTGGCATGCTGCACATATATTGCAGTTGTGTAACCTGGTCTTCTTGTGGGACTCCTTCAGTGATTGAGGGTTCCCCTTTTCCAACATCCCCTTCAGTATTTGCTATCGGTTGTTTCGTGAATCACTAACATTCTGACTGGGGTAAAATGAAACCTCTAACTTGCTTTCTTCTAGTTTCTAAGGATGCTGAACATATTTTGAGGTATTTCTTAGCCAAATATTTACTTCTTGAAAATTTTATGTTCAGATCACAGGTCCATTTGTAAAAATGGGTCATTTGTTTTATGTTTTTTGTTGTTATTATTTTCTTTGTTTTGACTCATTGTTTTTGAGTACCTATATATCTGGATATTAATTCTCTGTCACATGACTATCAGGCAAAGATTCTCTCCAATTCTGTGAGAGTCATCTTCATCCTATTGTTTCTTTAGCTGTGCAGAAGCTTCTTTAGTTATAAGACATCCCACTTCTCTAAATAGGCCTTAATAGGACTCTGTTACCCAAGTATTCAGGAAATCCTTTCCTACACCCATATCATATAGGGTACTACCTATATTTTCTTCTAGCAGTTTCAGTGTCTAAGATTTCAAACTTAGGCTTGATACAATTAGATTTAGTTTTTGTGCAACAGAAGAGAAGTGGATTTAATTTCATTTTTATGCAAATTATTTCTTATTTAAACTTTTTTCATACAATATTTTGGTCATGTTTTCCCCTACCTCAGCTTCTTCTAGATCACCTCAACATCACTATATTAAAACTGAAGCATGATTAATAATAATAATTAATAATAAAGACTCAGAGAGAGAAATTGGTGTTCAACCTGAAGACCAGAAAAGCAAAATAGTCTCAGTCTCTGGCTCTTACTTCAACCTCATTCCAAAAAATGGCCATCCTGCCTCCAGGAATCTCAGAATGAGACTGTGCCTGAGAGCTGCCTCCTCCCATTCCATAATCCTCTCTAGTTCTGGGAATAAAGGTGCCACTACTGCCTGGTTTTTATGTTAAGCTAGTGTGTCTACTGTGATTGAAAGTGTGTGTTATTGTTGCTGCCTGGTTTATAAGGTTAGCCAGTGTGGCTGTTTTACTTTTCTCATCTTCAGACAAGTTTTATTTATTAAATACAAGTGAAATGCCACTACACAAAACAAATTAATAAAAAAAACTGTGATAGAAATTAAACAAAACAAAATTAATCCAAATCCTTCTGCTTGTGGACATCCAGTTTTACTAGCAGTGGTCTTTGTTAAGGCTTTCTTTCATCCGTCATGTTTTTGGTATCTTTATCAAATATTAAATGGTTGGATTTTCATGTACTCATATTTGAGTCTTTAACTTTGTCCCATTGTTCTAAATATCTTTATTTTCTTTCTTAGCAATACCATATTGCTTGTTCGGTTTTGTTACTGTGGTCCTGTAATATATCCAGAAATCTGGAATTTGTAATCCCTCCAGAATTGGTCTTTTTGGTAAAAACTGCATTGGTTATCTGGAAATTTTTATGGCTCCTTGTGAATTTTAGGATAGTTTTCTGGTTTTGTTTTAAGGGTTTGTTATTGTTGTTTTTTGTTTGTTTGTTGTTGTCATTCTTTTTTTCCTATTTCTATAAAGACCCAGAGAATTTGCTCTCTAAACAATTTTTCATTTTCTACATGGTATGTATTTGTCTTCACTGGTACCTGTGAAAACAAAAGAACAAAGTGAAATTTGACTAAGAACGTTAGACTGCACTGAAATTCAAAGACAGCTTTACTTATGCTGATGACCAAAGTCATGCGCAAGGAGAGCCTCCATCTGGCAGTAATGAGTCAACACTGATAGCCCTGCTGTGCTCCTATGAGCTGGAAGCTGCCTGTGGGAAGCATGGCTGCTGAAAACATTGCAGGAAATCCCAAGGGGAGCTGAATGTATTGAAGTCAACCATGCTCTCTGCATCAGGATTTCTGGATGGTACATCTTCATGGCAGCAGCTATATTAATTATACTTGGAAAATAGCCTAAGCCTAAATTCATTTATTTGATCAGTCTCCAATGTAGTAGAAATCCTTAAAAAAACTCAAAATAACTCTCAAAGATTCTCAGCCTTTTAGGTCTCCATCTCTGGAAATATTTGTTGTCTATATCCTAATTAAGTAATAAAAATAAAGAGCTTCATTATTTTTTTGTAATGAAAATGAATTTTTTCATTGTTAACAGCTGTTCAAAAAACAAATGCATCCAATACTTAGCTAATTTGTGAGCCACTAGATAGCACTATTAAAGTATTATTTGTTGATATAGTTATGAGTGGACTTTGTTGGTCATAGGAAATGTTTGTGTTTAGTTTACAGAAGTAAACAAACTGATTTACAGTGATACAAACAATATATGGAATTTTCATTTAATTTACATCTTCAGTAAGACTGTTTCCTGACTTTGGAATTTAGATTGGGGAGGTATGCTGATATTCCATTGACCTTCTAATGACTATCTGATTCTTTGGCAAGAAATCAAGAAAAATTATCTTTTCATAATTTGATTAACTTAGTCCCAATTATTTGTATGAATCCTTACCAGTGAATCATTTGTTGGATTTGTGTGGTGGGAACACTGTTTATCTGTGCAAGTTGGCTTATTACAATGTTACAGTTTAGTTTCATAAGCAGACTATATTAATAGTGATTTTAGTTTTTAGCTTATAGTTAAATTTTGAGAATTTTAATTAAAGAAGACTTTACCTTCTCAGGTATCACAGCTCTTCTATGAGTCTTTCCTAAAACAACATTTCGGTCATCAATTGCTAGGAAATTAATGAGTACTATGGTGTAAAGTAAGAATTAAGTTAACAATTTTCTTTTGTATTTTCTTGATATTTCCAAATAGACTTTAAAAGACTATTTTTATACCATTTAATTTGAAACTCTTGTGACAAACTATTTGTACTGTGTCCATGCATTTCTTTGTCCTCAGTTGATCAGTTTGTTAGCTTTTTGGTTGATCTATGTGACGCATAAGATAAGGAGCCTAACTGTGGGTCTAGATGTCTGGAAAGTATTTACTTCAGCTCTATCTCCTTTTATCATTCCATAACAATATTATGGATCTATATTGTTTTCCCATAAAATTTACATTCTGTTTAATAATATGTACAACAGCAACTAAACTCAGTAGAATCTTGTATCCTTTTCAGCAAATTATTGGATAACCTGACAGTGAGGACTGACATCAATATAGTATTTTAAATATAAGGGTATATATGTTAATTCATTAATTAGTCATTTGATCTTTCAGGACTGCTTAATGACTTCAGAGCAAGCTTCTACACATCTTCTATCAGATATACTCAAAGATATTTGGTGTGTCTGTGTGATTATATAATATCATACTTTAAAGAGCATTTTTATTTATGTATATATACGCGTGTGGGGGGGTATGGATATGGGTCCCCTCAGCTGGCAGAGTAGGGTTTCAAATCTACTGCACTCCTAAAAACAGAGATCCCACAAATGTCTGAGAGTGGTCTAGGAAAATAACCAAGTTAACCGGAGGCAGAGGCAGGCGGATCTCTGTGAGTTAGAGACCAGCCTGGTCTAAAAGAGCTTGTTCCAGGGCAGACTCCAAAACCACAGAGAAACCCTGTCTCGAAAAACCAAAAAAGAAAAAGAAAAAAAAAAAGAAAATAACCAAGTTATTAAGCAAGTTAGCTTACATTTTTGTTGTTCACTGTTGTTGTTCACTATTGAGAAAAGTCAAGTTAAAGAACAAACCTAGGTATTCATCAACAGATGAATAAGGAAAAAAAAAGCTATGTTATACATACATAGTAGAACTTCATTTAGACATAGAAAAAAAGCGAAGTTGTGTTATTTACAGGAAACTAGATGGATCACCATGTTAAAAAAAATAAGTCAGACTCAAATACAAATGTCAAACAATTTTTCTCATAAATGGAAATCTATTCTTTGTGTGTATGTGTGTGTCCATATAAACACATATGCATGACAAGAAGGGGAGTGAGAATAAATAGATTACCAGCCAGATAAAGGAAGAGTGAGCAGGAGAGGAATAAAGAATTAATGTAGCGAATGCATGAGACATCCTTGTTTAAAATATCCCTCGTAGAAACGCAACCCTTTGTACAAGGAATATATGCTATTCTTTTCATTTTTAAGTAGTCTTGCAGTAAGGGGTGGTTTATAAAGGCAGACATCCTAGTCAAAGCTGCAAATTTTAGCTAGACAGGAGGAATAGTTCTGGTAATTTTTACACTACATGTTGACCATACTTAATAATGTGTTGTTAACTTCAAAATAAACATACTTTAAAAGTGGAAACTTGTTTTTTTTTCTCCTTTTCTCAATAAAAAAAGAAAAAAAAAGTGTATGGCAAAAATAAATTTTAAAATATTTGATTGATGTCTCTCTTAAGTCTTCATTTTTATATTTTTGTGAACTGCTTTTACTACATTAAGCCAATGGAGTTTGTAAATATTAACGAGAAAAGCTGTAGTTGAAAAATTATGCTTAATTTTCTATTATCAATGTTCATCTTTTTATTATGTTTGGAAGATAATAGCAACACAAAATTTGTCAATAAACTATACTACCAAGGTCACCAATTTTTAGTGTTAAAACTAATTTACGGTATGCTTGCTTGAGGTGTTCATGAATTTGAAGAGGTGGTGAGTTTAAACAGAATAGCTGATTTCTTGGATGCGCTCCAACATAATTATAGCTATTCACCCTTGTGACTGTGTGTGTGCATGTGTGTTCAAGCTATTTCTCTGTCCCAGGCCACAATGGCAGTATTTTTGAAATGTTTGCAATTTGTTGAAATGCAAAATCTCTGTAAACTGCAAGAAAAAATACCATCTAAAGTAAGCATGCAAATAAATTTAAGCACTAGATTAAGCAAATACTTTGGCATTCAAGTCAGATTTTAGGTTGCAACATCTTGGTTTAGAACTGAGTTATCCATAAGTATTTAATCACAAAAATAGTGTGTTTCTAATAGGCAATTGTAAAAAAGTCATCAATCACATTTATTACTAACATCTCATAAAACAGTAAAGCGTTTATGGGATTGTAGAAGGCAGCTAGGTTGTTCTGTAATGTATAAAGATTTGCATATATAAAAAACAGCAGGCAGCAAACAAGGTCTCTTATAGTTCTCAAACAAATATAATTTCATTTGGTATAATACCTAAGTTATATCAAGATATACCCAATATATTTGTGGACAGCTCTGAATATCCTACAACCTAAATTTTCATCCTGTAATTACCATGAACAAGTCTCAATACATTTAAAAGAATTTCTCCTGCAGCCTCAGGGGTTAATCAGACACCACAAACATATTTGCGATATTAAATTATATTTCCTTGCTTTTCATACATATGTGAAATTGTTGTTGTTGTTTGTTATTGTTTTGTTTTCTATGATGAACATATTTAAGTGACAATAGTATTCCTAAAATAATTCCTTTTATAGTTTACATAGTCGATGTTGTTTGTGTGTGGGTAAGAATAAAATGTGATTTTATGGATAGAAAATGGAGTTCGTTTTATCTGTAGCCTTAAGGCTGCCAACTGTCAATACCTTAATCCAGTAATCCCCCCTGTAATCATGTGTTCACGTGCTGTGCAAACACTCAGAAGTCATTTTAAGAAATTCCCTTTTCCTAGTGAAGACTTTACTCCCTATAGGCTATATGTAATAAAATTACTAATAAAATATTAGAATATATAGATTCTACCTCTCAATGCTATTGTTTTAAGAGTATATTTTCCTTTTATAATGACATGAAAAGTAAAGAAACAAGACAGTAAAGAAAAAAATAAATGACATTATATTGTGAGAATTTGCAGTAGTTTTTACATTTGGCTTTTCAAAGACTTTGCCCTGTGTTTGCATGTCAGAAACTAGAATTAATTTTGCATACTATATAGAATTCTCCGTGCTAAGACACTGATAAAACAAATCACTGAATGTTTTAGTGATTGGTTCTTGTTGCCCAAAATGGGCCTTTCCAATTAGAAGCTTTTCTCTTTTTTTCCACTGGAAAGCACCTGCTGAGGCAGAATTCTGACTGCTGCACAAAAGAAATGTATAGTTTCTTCAACCGCTTCTGTCGAGCAATTTGTACAGCCATCAAAACTGCATTATTTTTAATGAAAATTATCTAAGGATTTAGCAGAAAACCCTTAGTTAAAATGGACTAACTACCCACTCTCCGGCAGTATTAGCATACTGATTGGCTGTTACTTCTGTCACTCTTCTGACTACAAAATTATGACAGGCCCCACAGCAGGAAGCAAGTCATCATTAATACCCTACCCTCTGGGACACAATATATTGTCATTCACGTGCATACAAGTAAAATACACAAGATTGTCAGAAAAGAAACCCAGAAGAGAAGATGCTTCTTCAAAATGGTTTGCTACTACAGAGGGCTGGGACCACATAAAACATTTTGTTTTTCAGTCTATCTCATCATGATGGGCAAATTCTTTTGTACAGATTTCCTTTGAAAATATCCTATACATCCCTACTTGAACTCTTTGAACTATTTAGTTAAATGGTAAATTCTTACAACTGACAAGCACAAGATAAATCCCTTTATAACCCTATAACTAATCCTAGAACTCAGAAAGAATGAAAAATTCTAATATTCTATTAAAATAGAGTACATTTTTTTCAGTTCAAATATAGAATGAAAAATTCTAAGTTTCTATTAAAATAGAATACATTTTTCAGTTCAAATATAGAATGAAAATATTTTATTATTATTTTACATGACTACAACTCATTATAAACCTCATTGCAACAAGTAGGAATGAAATATACTCCATACCACACACTAGATAAAATCAGTCAACACGACACCCAGCAGAAAATCTACTTAAGCGTGGCATTATAACTGGCACGCTACTGTCAAGAAGTGGTATAAAACTTCAGGTTTCCCAACTGTTATCATATGATTGGTACTATCTTTTTTGATGAGGCATGAATTAAATTAGGGAAACACTCCGAAAAAGGATAGCGAGTGACCACAATCTTCCCTACTTTCTAAAACAATAGTTTAATTTGCAATTGGCTAACCCACCTTTACAGAAGACATACGGAGAATAGAGGTGGGTGGCAGCTTCATGTGCACTTCTAGATTAGATTTTCACAATCTAAACTCATAATGCTTTATTCTATAAACATAAAGAATACAAGCATTTATAACCTTCAAATTTGGTTTGTTTAAATAAGCTAATTTTTACTTTCCTTACATTTGTACTCCCTTTACAAACATTGAGATAGTATGGTAGGAATTCGTGTACCCTACCACAACTCATGTACCTACTGCATTGCTGGGCCAAAGGAAATGAACTACGACTACTATAACACCACAAGTATGAAATGTGCTATACGTGGTGAAAGAAAGAAGGACCCTGCACACCATGAGAGTCCATTTATATAATATTACAGTACAATGTAAAACAATAAGTTTGAAAATCAAATCATTGTTTGCCAGAAGCTGAGAGTATGGTATAGCACTGACTACAAGGGGATAGGGAACGTCTCTGGTATGAGAGATTATTCTTTGTTTTTGTTTGTGTTTTCAGTGATAAATTACATAAGCATAACTAGTCTCAAAACCAACAGAATTGTATATTAAAATGGGTGATTTATGCCATGTGAAAATTATACTTTCATAAACATTACTTAAATTTTTTTCCCAGAATATCAATGTCATCAGATCATGAGAATGTTCTAAATTGAGGTCATTTAGTTGAGCAAAGTAGCAGAAAAGTCACTCTTATCTTTAGAATCACACACTTAGAAGGATTTTTTTGTAATTGCCTGCAGGGATCCTGTTCCCAGTGTTGTATATAGACAAAGCACAAACTCAAAACACTCACTGCTGTTTTAATGTCTCCATCAAAGAGCATTAAGCAAAAATCAAATGGAAATATATCAAAGTTCACCGGAGAAATAGGTGATCATTTTCAGCTGCAAAAGACAAAATGCCATCTCTGTCAAACAAGTTCAGACTCTTCCCTGGTCCCTACTCTGCTTCTTGCTTGTAAGCCATTGTCCCTTTGATTCAGTAGACAAAAACATATGCTCACTTTACATGGCAACAAGAAGCAGTGGTAACTATTTTTAACATATTCTACAGTGCAGAAATGATGTCGTTTCCCATATCAGACAGAATTATCTCCAACCTGGTAACACCCAAGAAGAGGATTATAGCAGGAAAACCAGAGAGCAACACTTCTGCCAGACTGTAATTGTCCTCAACTATAGCCAAGGTTGAAACATAAAAGTTGAGATCATTTAAAACTTCCTGATATTGTTTAATTCAGTGAAGCATATACTGAAATATATTAGATATTGGAAGGACATAAGGAAAAACATTGAGGTAATACACAAGGAAGTAATAATCAAGTGATGAATATATCGCCAGACATAGTTGCACATACTTGCAACCCTAGCAGTTAGGAGATTGGAGCAGCAGGCTTGTGAATTAAAGGCTAGACTGGAAAGGCTAAACTGAGTTACATAGGGAGTCTAATGTCTTTTTTTACAGTGGCTTTTCTAATTTATATATTTGCCTGTAGTGTATAAGTATTCTTTTCTACAACCTCTCCTGCTGTGGAACAATCTTTGTACAGTAGAAATATGGATTACTCTCATTGGTTAATACAGAGCTGACTGGCCTAGAGCTGGCAGACAGAGATTGGAGAGGAGATGAGGGCTAGGAGGATGCTAGGAAGAAGGACAGAGTCTGAGGAGTCACCAGCCAGACACAAAGGGAGCAGGAAGTTTAACAAATGAGGCAACAAGTCATGAGTCACATGGCAGAACTTAGATAAAAAATATGGGTTAAAAAGTTGTAAGAGCTACTTAGTAACAAGCCTGAGCTATCAGCTGAGCTTTTATAATTAGTATTGAGTCTCCATGTCAGTTATTTGAAAACTGGTGAGTGGGAAAGAAAAGTCTTCCGACACACTCCAGCATTTTTGTTGTCAATGTCACTGTCCAAGAAGTTTCCCAGTGAGTTTCTGGAAGGTCACCATCATCGCTCCTCCTAGCTGAGAGGGTCTATATCTACTCAGCAGTTGTTAAGATGCTAGTTTCTGTGCAAGCTCTTAAAAACTGTTGTGGAGAGAAAAGACACGAGAGAGGACTGGGGAAAAATATGGTAAGAGCACTATATACATGTGTAAAGATGGCATAATGAAAGCTTGCCTGAGACTTTGAACAACTAATATATGACAATAAACAAAAATAACAAAATTCACTGTTCAGCTACTTACTTAGAGAGGTTTTGCAGAAAAAAATTTATGTAAGTCTCCACTTTCTTCTGTATCCTTTACTAAATGCTAACATTTATGTAAGCCATACATTTTTTTTCTGTTTTTTTTTTAGCTTTATAGCCTGTTTTAAAACTCATACTGCAAAACAGGCTGGCCTCGAACTCACAGAGACCTGCCTGCCTCTGCCTCCCAAATGCTGGAATTAAAGGCATGTGCTACCTCCACCCAGCAATTCATACAATTTTTAATAACTGGGAAAACTTCTCTGTTAAATATTGAGATATTTAGCACATATTCCCAAGATTAAGAAAGGGATGGAACTAAGTTCTAATCAGTCTGTGGTGTTAGTGTTGGTGATCTACAGATGCTCGGGAACTGGGCTGTTATGTAACTTCACTTATCAGTTCCAGGCTTCGCCTGGGTAACAATTGTAAGAATATTGGATGTGTCTGTGTGTGTGAGTGTGTGTGTTTGTGTGTGTGGTCTCTTTTAATGACAATCTAGGTAAACTATGAAAAAAATAGGATTCAAAGGTAATTCTCAAAGAGTTTTTGTTTGTTTGTTTGTTTGTTTGTTTTGAGACAATGTTTCTCTGTGTAACTTTGGAGCTTGTCCTGGTACCCAGTGGTACAGAGGAACTTTGGGTGTCTGTCCAACCAGTGAGATGTCTCTGTCATTTCTAGAGTTTTGGAAGTTGCTTACTTCTTGTTTACTTATGTAATATTATATCCTTCTGGAGTCTTTAATGGAGTTGAAGAATGGTTAGTTATAGTTATAGTTTTCCTTGGTTATGATAAAAGATAAAATAGATATAAATATTGTAACTGTAATTCTTGCTTGATAACTGTTTTGTTATATGTAATTTTACTATGTTAAGGTTAAAGCCTTTCTTTTTTGTTTAAACAGAAAAAAGAGAAATGATGTAGGAGGGTCATCTGTCTATGTGTTACTTTCATTGGTTAGTAAAGATACTGCCTTGGAGGCCAGCCCTTAGGTGGGTGAAGTAGACAAAACAGAATTCTGGGAGGAAGAAAGCAGAGCCAGGCAGACACCATGAGGTTCCGGCCCGAGATGGACGTAGGTTAGAATCTTCCCAGTAATCTACAACCCCATCGTGATACACAGACTACTGGATATGGGTTAAAGCAAATTGTGAGAATTAGCCAAGAGGCTAGAACTAATGGGTCAGGCAGTGTTTAAATGAATACAGTTTCCATGTAATTATTCTGGGGCTAAGCTAGCCGTGCAGGAGCCGGGCGGGAGGAAAAGCAGGCCTGTTCACCTCATCACTACACTGACTGCTTGTATGAATGGAGACAAAGAACATGTGCTCTTTTGTAGCTGAATTCTGTTTCATTTTATCAGTGGGAGATAGATACATTTTATTTCCTTAAAAGTTCATATCTTCTGCATTGAAGCCCATTCTAACCAGCTTTCATTGTTCTACTTAAGTTTCATTATCACTGTCCCAGCTAGCCCTGCACTGTGTGTCTCACTGGTTTGACCCTATCTCATATAACCTTCGGTTATCCTCTTTACTGGTTTATGTATTTATATATGTTCAGATTTTAATATGTGATTTTGGATTCAATAGTTGCAGTTACATTATCCTGTTCTTCATTTTGCTCACCAAAACCTGATCCTTTCAGAGATCATTCCACTGAACTTCATAACAACATGATTCCTGCTAGTACTTAAAACAAAAAATATTGCTGGGTGGTGGAGGCACACATCTTTAATCCCAGCACGTGGGAGGCAGAGACAAGTGGAGGCCATTCTGAACTAGAGAGTGAGTACCAGGACAAGCTCCAAAGTTACACATTGTCTCAAAAACAAACAAACAAACAAAAAACCCTCTGAGAATTACCTTTGAATCCTATATGAGACTTCACAGCCCAACCACAGTGACACACTTCCTCCAACAAGGCCGCACCTACTCCAACAAAGCCACACCTCCTAATAGTGCCACTCCCCATGAGCTTATGGGGGCCAGTTACATTCAAACCCCCACAATACTTAAGTTGAAGAGACAATGGATGATAAGAGGAATTTAGGATTAGATTGATATAAAGACTGAAAATATGCAGTCAGGTTTTTAATTATCTTAATAAATAAGCACAAGTTAGGCACACCATTATAAATGCTTTATCACACTTTGAAACTATTCTTGTTCACTAGTAATTCTGCATTGTAAATTCAATCTTTTCTTGCTAAAATCATCTGAGAAAATTTAAAGTAATTGTCTGCTGATAAGAAACTTTCAGTTTTCATTTTTCTAAGTGTTTTGGTTTTATTTTTATTCTTGAAAAAAAAATATCTTGCAGGAACCCTAACTTGACAGTTCTTTTCCCTCAAATCTTTGAAGACTTTATCCTGTCTTCAGGTTTCCAGAGCTGTGATTGATAAAAATCAAAACAAAACTCTTCATCCTTTTGTGATTCCTTTGTTGACAATTTCTTTTCGTTATAGAAGTAGTTTTGCAATATTCAGTTTTGTTTCTTGGTGTTCTATGAAGTTGCTGCATGTATCTGGCTAGAGGCTCATTTTTATTAAGCCCTCATTAAATTTGTTGGTTTAAAAGAATCTGAAGTGTATTGTTTCACAGGAATATCCTTTGGAGATAAATTATGTTCTAAGCATGGTGGACTGATTTTGAACATAAGCAAGCATTAGGAAGTAAATGCATAAGAAAATTAAAACCATCTGGTTATAATCATGAGGATCCCAAAGTGTTCCAGATTAATGCACATCTATTGTCACACTTGCCAAAATACTACACACATGTCCTGTTTGTGTACACACTTACAAGATACATCTGTGGACCACATTCATCCTTCTGAATGTCTAGTAAATCTTACCTTGGCAATCAGTTTGTTCCTTTACCTGAATCATTTCCTTCCTATGAATCAATTCAAGCCAGAAAACCTTGGTTGTTTTTCAATATAGAGTGTTTATTATATCTATATAAACATATTCAAGCTCTAGAGACATCCTGAGAGGAAGAAACAAAGGTTAGGTTGTTCACAAACTGCTTGTCATTAATGGATCAGTCCCAAACACTTGCAGGTATGTTTGGGCTTTTTGAGTTTATAAGTACATTATTTCCCCATTCCCTTTCCTCTCACTCCAAACCTTCCCACATAGTCCTCCTTGCTCTCTTTCAAATTCACGCCCTCTTTTATTATCAATTATTGTTACATGCATATATGTATTTATGCATACCTATTATTAAATACATAAATACAACCTGCTAAGTCTGTATAATGTTAATTGTATGCATATGTTTTGGGGGCTGATCATTTAGTATTTGATAACCAACGGGTGTTCTCCTTCCTGGAGAAGACTCTCCCACTCTCAGCATTCCTTAGTTTGTTGTAGTTCTTTGCATAGGGATGAGGCCTCACAAGCTTTCTCCTGTCCATGTTATCATGTCTATCATTGTGTTTATTTAGCTTATGTTTGTTGTAAATAGGGGCGGCGGGGCTGCGTCCCCAGCACCCCGGCTGCCTGGCTAGCTTATGCCCGAAAAAACAACACACAAACTGTATTCATTTAAACACTGCTTGGCCCTTTAGCTCTAGCACTTACAGGCTAATTCTCACATCCCGATCAACCCATCTCTAATAATATGTGAGAACCGGTCTTACCGGGAAGATTCTAGCCTAGTCCATCCTGGGTCGGAGCTTCATCCCGGGAGCGGAACATGGCGTCTCTCTGAGGCATCTGCCCCCGAGAGGAGAGCTGTGGAGTCTGAGCTCACTTCCTGTTCCTCCCAGCGTTCTGTTCGGTTTACTCCTCCCACCTATCTTCTAACCAATAAAATGGGCCAAGGCAGTTCCTTTATTAGCCAATGACCTTCCTCCATCATATGTTTAGGTAGTCATTTTGATGATGCTTTAAGAATGAAATGTCTGACATTACTAGGAGACATAATCTCACAGCAAATTTCCCAGTCCTCTGGCTCTTACAATCTTTCTGCCCTCTTCACACAATAATCCCAGAGCCTCAGGTCCAGCAGTTGTGTTATAGGTTTCTCAATTGGGACAGGGCTTCTTAAATCGGCATTTTGATGGTTTCTATAATGATTTCTGTCTATTTCAAAGAGAAGTTTTCTTGATGAGGGATAAGGACTAGACTTATCTGTGGGTGTAAGCACCAATATGTAGAATGTAAAGATTCTGCTGGTGTAGAAATATGGTGTTTGCAGTGTCACTTCCAAGAGCCATGACTTCATGGCTGAGTAGTTGGCCTTAGCTGGTACCAGGCATGATTTCCCTCCGGCAGAGTGGGTCTTAACTCCAATTAGAGTGCTGTTCGTTATCTCCACATGGTTAATATTAAAACTACTTCTTTAAAAAAAAAAGGTGAAGTTACAATTAGCTGATTTTGAAGTGTGTGTGTGTGTGTGTGTGTGTGTGTGTGTGTGTGTGTACTTCTTTGTGGCATCAGAAGACAACCTCAGGTGTCATTCCTCAGTTATTCATGTTGTTTTTGTTTGTTTGTTTGTTTAGAATCAAGTTTCTCACTTTGGGAGCTCACCAAATTGTTTAGGCTAGCTGGGTTTTTTCTGCCTCAACCTCTCAGAGCTATTGATGCCACCATGGAAGCTTTTAAAAATATGGGTTCTTGGTATCAAACTCAACTCCTTATGTTTTCAAGTCAAACATTTACTGACTAAGCTACTTCATCAGCCTTGAATTGTACTTTAAATTGATTTTGCATAAATATTTTAGCATTTAAGAATAATACCAGAATTTAGGAGATAGATTTAGCAGTGAAGAGTAGATACTGCTTTTTCAGAGGATGTGTGTTTGGTTACCATTACCCGTATCAGGTGGCTCAGAAATGACCTGTAACTCCATCTCTGGGAATATGATACCCTCTTCTGGCCTAAGTGGGCACTGCATGCACATGTGCATACACACAGACACACAAACACACACACACACCACCACCACCACCACCACCACCACCACCACCACCACAAATAAAAATAATATAAACCTTTTTAGAAGTTTAAGAATGTTGTACATCATGGTATTCACTTTTCAAGCTGAACATAAACTTGTGAATACTTAGGACACATTAAAATTTAATGTGTATTTACTATTTTATTAACATACAATAATTGCACAAAAGGATGTTTTATTAAAATTTTATTCACATGATCTACTTGATTAATTTTGATAAACACATGAGTTTCAACTAAATTGATTCATGAGTTTTCATTTTAGCACATACCTGTTGAGCCTTTCCCTGGGCTAACTAAATCCCAGCTAACAGCAAATAAATAGAGAATCTTGGGAACAGGTAAGAAAAAATGAAAAATATATTACCAAGAGGATTTTCTGAAATGTAGATATGGGATATATTTTAAATACACATGCATTTCTGTGAAGCTATTTTTATTCACTCCATGTGAAAATATATTAATTGAGAAATCTGGTAACATATGGCAATAGTCCGTCCTAATATCCCCAAATTGATAATTTTTCCAAATCCAGATTACTAATGTGTTGTTGTGGATGAAAACGTCCTTGAGTGTGAAGAACCTGTGTTCACCCAGGTCATCCTCATGGAACAGGATTCCTTCCAACTGAGGTTCCTTGAATCTTGCTGCCCTTTTCTGCTTCTCCCTACCTTTCATAAACTCATATTGTATGTGGCCCATGTGTATAAATTGCTGAAGTAAATACAAATATTTCAACTACTTGCCCTGTGTTAAAGGGAATAGAAGGCAAACAAAAGATGGGCAGAGCCACTCCCAAGCTTTTCATAATTTCAGCTTGATAATGAACTAATTTGAGATATTATCATGAAGCCACTAGGAACACTGAGTTTGGGAACAGAAAAATCATATATTTATATACTGATTTAAATACTTCCTTAAGTTTCCTTATCTATAAAGTGAGGAAGTTGCGCTTGAGGTAAGTGTTATAAATAAAATGAAAATTAAGATTTACAATGGGTCCACAGACCACTCTGCTTCTGCAAATGCTGTAAAAGTCAGACATTCTGCTGTTTCCCTTGATCCCAGTGGTCCTCGACCTTCCTAATGCTGTAACACTTAACATCATCTCTCTTGTTGAGGTACCATAAAATTGTTTTCACTGTAATTTTACTACTGTTGTGAATCATAATTAAACATATGATATCCAAGATATCTGATATACGACCCATAGGTTGACAATCATTGCTTTAATTTCATAAGCTTCAGAATCCTACAAAAGCGAATCCTTCTGTTGTGTTAATAAATATTTTGAAGGAAATTAAATATTATAAAATGTCTTCTGTTCTCTCTTATAATCCATTTATTAAAATTTCCTTATCTTTCATATTTCTACATGTCACTATCTCAAAACAAACAAAAAAAATCAAGAATCCACTCTATCCAGATCTGATGTTGAGATCTGATGCTTTCAGGCCCTATTTGTATCCACACACTGGCATCTTTCAAAATTAGAATTGTTCATACATGATAAGCTTTAATAAATAGTACTAAAATTATAACTTCAGTGCAACTTTTAAAATATATATTCATTCATATTTTATATGTTGTGTTTTATATCCATGTACATATGTACACCACTTGCTGCAGTGCCCTATGGAGGACAGAATAGGGACACGGGTGTCCTGGGACTGGAGTTCCAGAGGTTGTGAGTTAACACAGGGGTGGGTGCCTAGGACCTGAACCAGATACTGCACAGGCAGCAAATGTTCTTAAACATTAAGCAATTGCTACAGTTCCTTCAGTGCATTTTCCAACTAAGATATTTTATTTTATTTTATATTTCACGAAATCTTAAAGGCCTAACATGAAAATTTATGTACAGTAACAAAAATTAAATTCAGGAACTTTAATTGCGTAATTCCCTTGTGGGTTTTAATTATTGACTGGAATTTTTATCACCACATAATTCATCTAATGCTAGAAAGCCAAGCTTCAACTCAAAATATTACTGCTTAATTTTGAGTCCAATCTCTGGTTGAAGTTCACACTCAGTACTTATTTTTATTTTAAAACTCTGAGTTGGTGCCAACTTAAAATACCATTTAGAATAACCCATTTGGTGGTAAGAAATAGCTAATACCTTTGTTTTATTGCTATGGAAAAATCCTATTGCAAGATTGATAATTTAGAATATATTTTAGTTTCAGTTCCTATACAGGCATTTATAAGTAACTCTTATCCATAAAGGAAAAAAAAATTCAGAACAAATGTAATTTTGTTAGTCATCAATGTATGTTTTTATTGTGGACACAGGATGAACACATTAGTAATTACCAGGATTAGATTATAATTCCTTAAATATTCCATTTGAAATACCATAAGGATTATGTCAAAAGTTCATTTATTCAAACTCGGGAATGAGTTTCTTTTTTTTTTTTTTTTTTTCTGAATGTGACTTGAAAATGCCGCATTGCATGGACAGGAATCACAAACACTGCGGAGCGTGCCCCAGTCACGGTGCGGAATGCTGTGTCCTGAGAAAGGAGCAGACTTCTCATGAGAACGCTGCAATGTCATTCCGGCTGCTCTCAGACCAGAGTGCAGGTGGTTCTACAAAGCATCCGCTTGAGGCTTTGTGTTTACACAGTTGCTGCTTCGGGATGGTATTGATTGGGGAGGCGACTAATAAAACAAGCAGTCTTGCTTTCATCTGTGAGCAGTTGGGGGCTTTGTGAAGACAGGAAAGTGGTTTTAATTAGGACATGTTCCCTTCATGTGTTTCACTTTTTAATTCTTTTTCCAACTTGACCATTCTGACTCACATCCTCCTTGTATTTCGGAATTTCAGTCCCTGCACATCCCCCAGATGCTATGAAGGGAAACAGCTCTGAGAAAGACATCCATCCCTCCTGTGTCCTCCGATGAAACCTGAACAACAGTCAACCCCATTCTTTTCCAGGACAATTCCTTTACATATGTTTTGAAACTGTGTGGATCAAAGAATATCACTTTAAAATAAACTGCAATTTGGAGTGAAAGACAAAAAAAATAATTTTAACCTGAAATGTTCACCCATTTATATGACAGCCATGAATTCAGCAAAGCGCAATGTGTCATGATCATTACTACCAATTCCTCACAAACACACACACACACACACACACACACACACACACAAAATTTAGAAAATCTTTTTAAGTCCATCAGTTCATATTTTTGTATCTTTCCTATTTTCTATAACTTTGTCATTAATTTGTATTTTCATATTTTTATACTTTTCTTATTGCTCTCTATTTTATTCCTTTTTAAACTTTCAAAAATGCATCATTTATTTTATAATTAATTTATATCCAAGAAAATTTAAACACAATATCCAGATCCTAGAGATAGACTCATCAGATAGCTACTTAGACTATACTGTAAGGAAAAGGATGATTTGGTTTTTCCAGGGAAACTAAAAACATGCTTAAGGTTTGGGAAAGTGTTAAAATCTGACCACATAAATTAGAACACAAGCTGGGAATCTAAGAGTTCTCAGTGAGGAACGTACACTGTAATAGGATTGATGTGATTACAAAAATGACAACTAGATAGGTAAGAAAGTGATTAGCTCATAATTGCTGTATCATTTGGCTCAAACAGAAGGCAAGTCTTTCATTTATCATTCATTTACAGTGTAGCAGGAACCTCAAGCCAAAAACAAAATTCATTTTGATAGAACTGAAGCTATCTAGATTTCAAATATTTTAAGTATAATATAGTTTGTATAATGGGGTTCAATTAATTTAAAAGAGCATGATCGAAGTGGTGGGGAAAACAGACAAGAGAGTATTTCCTTGGATTACAAAGTGCAGTCCTTGTTCAATACGTACCTTTAGCTCAAAGGGCAAACATTCGCAGCCACCAGCTAAGGCTCCCCTACAAAACTCAGTGTTGTCTCCAGTGTGCATAGCCCTGCTTCAGATGTTTGGTTTGTGTGCTTAACTTGAAAGCTAGAAACACAGAAGGGGAAGTTTTTGGAAGGACATATTAAAGGAGGGGGATAGTAGCTTTTTAAGCAAAATATAGGCAAAGAGGTAGAATACAGGTGGCAGAAAGGCATAAGCAAGGAAAACCCCCAAAATAGGATAGTACCTTATGAGTTATTCATTGGGGGGGGGGTCTTCCAAATAACACAGGTTATTGACATTATGCACTATAACTACACAATAAGACCCTATTGCTGACAACACCACAGACTTTGGGTATAGGGCATAAAGAAAACATTCTCAAATGAACTAAGAAACTTCCTCACTGCTTGCTAGCCTCCAGAGTTCTGGAAGTTGCTGATGAAGATGTACATAGAGAAAGGACATCAACAGTCTCACCTCATGCTAGACCCTGTGTGCTGCAATATCTACCTGCAGGCAATGTTTTTATGGGGTGACTGTTTCTGGGTGGATTTGAGGCTTTTCAATAAAAAGTTATTTTATGCCTGGTGCTGTAGAAAGCTCATCATTAAGGAGATCATAGACCCAGCTTAGAACCTGCTATTGTTATTTTTCTAAATGATCATGTTGTCAAATTGCCTTCTAAATATTTATGTTTATGCCCACAGATCTGGACTGCTCTCAACTTTGGTCAGAAAAAATTCCCTTTGGCAGTGAATAGCAGGAATGCAGAGAGGTATAGCTGGTCAAAGTGCTGAGAAAAAGAGACAGTGCAGTGCTCAGCTCTAAGTGGAACATTTACGTTAGCACCATCACCGCCAATGCTCAGCAAACATTGAAGAAAAGGATGCTGAATGTATATAAGGTCTAGTGAATGGTGAGGAGTGTGAAATGCTGACTCCTGGACATGGCAGGACTGTTGCAACCATGAATTCACAGTACCTGTGGTAGCCTTTACAAGACCTAAACAAGATAAAGTCAAACCCACAAATTCCAAGAGTAGACAATCTCCAGACCTGTACTGAGGAGCGGTTGGTGATAGAGAGTCATTGGGAGAGAGACAATCACTCTTTTTTGTTTGGTTGGATGCTTTCATCTTTGCTTTATTTCAACAGATTCTATGTACATATCTTTGTGCATGTACATACATAAATGGTGCATGCATACATGCGTGCACGTGGATGTGTTCAGGTATGTAACAAATATAAAGAAATACAAAAAATGAGTCTATCAACTTGATTGAGGGCCATGGGAGGCATTTAAAAGAGGTTCACTGGGAGGGGGCTTAATTGGGAGGGGGCTTGTAGGAGGAAAGGAAGAGGTGATGAAATTCTATTTCAATACAAAAACTTCAAAAAATAAAACAAAATATAACTGAGAGAGAAAGAGAGAATAATTCTTCATTGAAAATTTGACCACTGGCATGTTTTCTGTGCTCTAGTTAATGGCCCCACATGTATGCACACATGAACATGTCTAACTGACTTGGTGCCCTAGTTTTTAAAAGAAAAAACATGAAATTAGGGATGTATATATGTGACAAGCTGAGGAGAAGACATGGGGTGTTATGATCAGATTTTTCATGTGTACATGTGAAATTCGCAAAGAAGAAATTCTCTGTTTAGGACAAGAGCCACAAGGGTTTAACTTGCTCTGTAGCCAATCCTGCAGCGTCTGAAGGATGAGAAACCTAATTAAACAGAATGATCATGTTGACTCCAGAACCAGACTGGCAATTCAACTTAGAAAATTGCTGATGAGCCTAGTGACTTTGATCAAATCACTTTAACTTGTGGTTCTTCTTCAAAACAGAGAAAAAGAGTTATCTCATAGTATTGAACAAACTAAATCAGTTAATAATACATGGGGAGAGGACCTGTAAGGGCTAAGATACTGGCTCCAGCTTCTACTCAGGGTCCCAAAGGTGAAACGCTTCTCGGGAGCAAAGGAGGAGGATGTGAAAGGTCTTTATGGCAACTTCACACACAACTGAGGACCATGCTCTTCATTTCATGTGCTCCTTATTGTTCTGTTTCTACTCTAATAACCCTGTCCTACTTCTAACTTCTCCATACTCTTCTTCTAGCTTCTTCTCCTACAGGAGCTTTGAAGCAATAAGGAGCTGAGCGACTCACCAGGGCAACACAAAGATCCAAGGTCGTAGGAACAAAATCTTGACCAGACCTGGGCGGAGGAGGGGGTTCACAGTGCCCAATGACAACTTTGAGACTTTGAGACACAGATCCATTGTTAGTAGACTGACAAGTGAGGAATTGGTGTCCTTTTTCTTAGTAACCTTGGCTGGACATCTGTGACTCTGACCTTGTGTAAGCTGTAAAGTTTTCTTTTTACAAAAGGCCTTTCATCTAGTTGAACTAGTTCTGAGGTGAAAATGAACAAATTGTGTGTAGTTAGCAAGGCAGGCTTTTAGTTGTCTGTAGTCCCCGTGGAACAAAATATCTAGTTATGAACAATGTCCCAGTATATATTCTATATATTCAAACTATATAGCTAAGTAAAATGATCTGTTTGGCAAAAGTTGTACAGTGCATATAAGGAAAATACCTACTTTTCCCCACTCACAGTCCTCTCGCTTCTGTGAATTGGCTAGAAATCACTTTTTATGTATATTTAATTTTTCTAGCTCCTTATTAAAGGACAGGACCTGGACAGTCACTTCCCCATCGATGCAGGAATTTTGACTGACTTGCTCTACTGCAGGCTCAATGACTTCCATTGAGTCCATGAGCAAAATATCCACAAAATGTCAAGAAGCCATTGAAAAATCACCACGTTTGGTCTAAATGACTAATCAGAAAAGCCACATACAAATAAAGAGTCTGAATCTCTAACTTGCATTTCTAATGATAGATTCGACAGACAGATTATACATAGATAGACAGATAGATAGATAGATAGATAGATAGATAGATAGGCTATCAGCATCTTTTAATATTTATACAAAATCTTGTAGAAGCAAAAGGCTGCTTATTTTTGATAATGAGAAAACTACAAATTACCTTTACTTTGTAGCCAACATATGAGTCAGAAGGCGTGGAACAGTTAGTGAATGATAACCAAATGACTGGCGGCTCAGCACAAACTCTGGCTTCTTATTTTATCAGTAGGAGAAGAGCTGACTGCTTCCAACAGAGTATTTCGTGTGTTTGCAGTTTTTTAAAAAGCAAATTAGAAGTGTGTTTTTAGCCTATTTATTCATTCACTCTAAGGTCTTAGACTCTGATAGATATATTTCCCTTGATTAATTCAGGGACAATCTCCTTTCTTCTTATGTCTCAAGCCACTCAGAAGCCTTACTTGACCCCATTGGCACAGTGTGAAGGAGACCTTGATTCAGAAGAAGTACATTACTCATCTCCTTATGTTCCGTTATCCAAAACCGAGCCAACAGTTTACTTCGAACTATCCAGAAGCCGGCGCACAGAAGTCAGCTGTTTGTTCACGGCTAGCGCAACACTCTCATTTACTTGACACTAAATACAATCATATTCAGTGATAAATAAAGGATAAAGTTAGATGGGAAGATGAGAGTTTTCATTCATTCATGGTGGTAAAGAACAATATCGTGTGTAAAATCCTTAAACTAAAAAAAAATGTGAAGAGACCTCTTGCCTCAAAAGATTACCTTGAAAAGAAAATGTACATTAGATTATCCTAGTATTTGCTGTATAAAAGGGGGCTGCAATTATATGCATGTGTACCTCAAAAACAAAGCAAAGTTTTGAAAATAGGAAAAGGAATTCAAAATATAGGAAATTGTGCTTGACTCTATGAACTTTAAGCAAAATCATTAGAAAATTTTAATATTTATTGGAATTTTAAAAGAATACTTTATCAATTCTTTTAGGTTTTTACTTAAGACACTCAGTGCATATTATTATCACCTCTTTTGTTTATGTTTTATATTGCTTCAGAGTCTGGGAGTCTGTGTCCCAAAGACATCTTGTTTCGTTACTTTGCTCAGAATACACTCTGAATGCACCTGTTTGATTGCTACTGCTAGACAGCGGTTATTTTTATGAGAAGGTTGTTCTATTAATTTACATTTTACTTTATTATTTTAAGACATCATGGAATATTAGGATGTCTTTGAAAGAGACCGAACCTTTCTCAGTTCTATTGTGCTTAGCTTGAGTGTCCAAGGAACTCAGTGTCCACCAAAGTCAGCTCATGCCACAGGCTCCTGGGTTCTTGCCTCACAAATTCAAGGAAGAAATTCAAATGGGCCACAGAGAGTGAATTTTAGAAAAGAGAGTTTTCATTATAGAAGCTTATGAGAGAGAAAAGAAAGCATAGGTTTTGTTTAGTAGGAGAGGTCCCAGAGAGTTGGAGACCACTGAATGTCCCTGCTGTGTAATTACCAAGTTAGCAGGTGGAGGAAGAGACCAGGGCAGGGATGGGTTGCTCAGATCAGTCTTCATCTTAGGGTAGGAGATCCTCCAGTTTCCGGTCATGTCCTTGGTATGGTTTCCAGGAAGTGGATATTATATTAGGGCAAAGTGATAAAAGAAAAACAGAACCCCCTTCTAACATCCCCAGTCTCTGGCCATGTTTGTACTAGAGACACTGTTGGCTTAGGCACTTCCAGTGTCTCCAGTCTTTCCCTAGGACAAGGCTATATAGACAGTCCCAGGGACAGTTCTGACTTTTTATCAAGAAAGAAACTGGTCAATTTTCTTTGAAATCATTTTTAATGTAAGCTTTCTAGCCAATTTCTACCGTGATGTCATCATGGAACCCAGGCTGGCCTCAAACCTCCTATGTAGGGAAAGGTGATTACTGCAATATCTCAAGTGCAACGATGACAGATGTGCATCCCCAATCTCTGGTTTATATTATGCCAATGCTAAATCTAGAGCTGGCTGCATGCCACTCTACCAACTAAGCTACATTCTATGAAAAAATAACACTGTTTTATAAAGAAAATGTATGCTTCAGTCAAGTTGGTGATTGGCTCTTTGAAAAATTTATTTTCCTCTCAACAACAACAAAAATATTTTAAAAGAGGAATTTTAGCAATAGATACATGAAATTTCATTTCAATTATTTATCAGAATAAACAACATTGCCCTATTATGTGGAGAAAATGCTTTGGACTCTGATACATTAGCACCAGTGGACAAGCTACCTGCAACACTTAGAAGCAAGTTGCCTTTGACCTAGACTTCAAGCCAAGTGTCTTGACTTTGCATAAACTTCCCATAAATAGTTCATACTCAGCTTTAAAATCCTAACTCAAAAAGATCCCAGCAGTGGTACCATGGCTATAAATCAACAGAAAATAAAACTTAAAGGAATGTTCATGCATAGTTGGACAGTTTAAATTATTAAAGTAGATAAAAAGAGTGTAGAACATATTTCAAAAGTCCACTGAGGGCAAAAACAGTCTCATCTAGAGGTTTTGTTTGTTTTCTCTACTCATTTCAAAACTCTGCCTGAAATATCAAGAAAACATTCTCAAGAGAGAATGGGAAATATGTAATATTTGAGCTAAAATAGTTTGCCCAGAATACAGGACTTCCTTTGCTGTTTCAGTAGTTCAGTAGATTTTCACGAAGTCACTGACTAAGTCACCCAGGAAATGAGAGAATTTCCACAGAAATAACACGCAAAGTTTACATAAGAAACAACTTTTGGGAACCAGTTAGGGAGAAGCCAGCTCCGTCTGCATCTGCAATGGTTAGGACTACAGTCTTACTCTGCTCTGCCCCTCCTTGCCTGTAATGCTGTGGAACCAACTGCACGCCATCTGTAAGAGGATGCACAAAACATCTATCATTCCTCAGTGTCCAAAGTACTCAGAGTGGTCTAAAGAGATCTAAGAAGACAAAAGTGGTACACAAATAGTTGGCTTTGCAATTTTCTCCCATCCCAGCCTGCACTCATGGGGCCACACATATACAATCACTTGTTCTCATACACAAGACTTCATTTTTTTTGACATGAGCTCACAACATCTCTAATTGGCTTTCCCAGGAGTAATAGAACAACATGTTATGAAATTATAACACTAAATATAAATAAAATATAACAGCACATAAATAAGTCTAGTGACCCACCTCAGTTGTTATTCAGCCTGCACTGCTCTTAGCAGAAAATGTTGTAATACTATATGAAAATCTTAAGTTATGATCTTTAAAAGTGAACTTTAACAAATAGAATTCTAATTCTAATTAGATTTTTATTCCAAGTACTTGGGAGCCAGTTTTGGAGAAACCTAATAGTTAAAGATAGACTGCATCTCTACTTATATGCAAAGATTTCTCTTAAAATCAGTGTTTCAGAAATCATTGCCACAAACGTCTAGGTGCCCTGCCTTCCAGTCTCCATCAGAGCTATAATTTTGCTAAATGTTACACACCATGCACACCATGCTATGACACTGTCAATTTCTGTACCTGATTCATGGTGGCAATCGTCAGGTCATGAAAAGTTAACATTCTTTAAAGTCTTTGTTGATTTATTGGCTTCCAAGACACCTCACGAGGAAATTAGTGTTGCCTGAACTTTTAATTATTCAGAATCATATTGATTGTGAGCAGGAACCAAATGTAGTGCCTGTGTTATTTTAAGTAGCAAGCTTACAATTCTGTGAGCAATAAAGACGAATCCATGAGGAGCCTAGGAAGGAACTCATTTTAAAAACTCCTAGATGTCAGTTTTAATCAGAAGTGACCCTCTCATGGTTGCTTGCAGGCAGCTAACTCAATAACTGTGGATCTGGGAGATTTTCTTGACTGGCTATAGCTAGAGCTTCCAGAGTTTGAAAAATCAATACCCATTTTCTAAAGGGCAAGTAGGTTGGGTTGAGAGATATGTGAAGAGTTTGATTCAAACACCACTAAAATGCCAAATTTCCAAAGTAAGAATAATATCCAACATTTTAAAGATTGCTTAGTATATGCCAGGCCTTTAAAACATGTTCTCTAGTTTAGCACAAATTACCTTAAGTTATTTGAATTTACAGATAAAGGGAAGAAAACTCTCATCTAGTGATGAAACTCTACTTGGTTAAATTTCTTCACAAACAGAACCACACTCACATATACACTCTGATTTCAACACTCCCGCAGCTGAGTATAAAGGGCTCAGCCTTTTTCCGCATCACTGAATGAAAATCAACAGGGTCCATCCTCCGCCGCAGTGGTTCCCAATCTTCCCAATGTTATGACCCTTTAGTATAGTTTCTCATGCTGTGGTAAGCCCCCAGCCATGACATTATCTTTGTTCTTACTTTATGATTATACTTTTGCTACTGTTATGAACCATAATGTAAGCATTTTTGGAGAGAACAGTTTGTCAAAGCAGTTGCAACCCACAGGTTGAGAAACTATAGTATGATTTTTCAACTTCAGGCCCAAATAACAAAGTAGACACACAGAAAAGCAGTCTTATCACAAACTCAAAGGTATTCCAAATTGTCTATAAAATTATTCATATTTAATAACAACAAATTATAGTTTGAGATTTTAGAATGTCAGTATTTCCTTTAACATTTCCATTCATTACACACTAGTCCACAAATATATGTCTTCAAATAAGGCTGGTAATTTTGGTCCTATCTGTAGTCCATCTCCCTTTGAAAATTATAATGTGCCCCAATCAACGTTGTGGTTGATGACTTAAAGATATTCAACATATCCAGTATTTGTGTCCTACAGTTACAAAAGGACAACTGCCATTATCTTATTTTGTTTTATGCTCTTTGTTTTTCCGGTTTCCATCTGTTTAGTCCAACTTTATTTATGTTGTGCTGTTCTCTATAAAGGCCAAGCCATCTATAGACTACATATGTGAGAACTAAGCATTACATCGAAAGTACTAACTAAAATTCCATGTCTGTCACAATGAAAAAGTAAATTACCACCGCAAAAAAACACCTTTTGTACTAGATCAAGGCTCTTAGAGGCTAGGACTTGGGAAGCAAAGGAGGGAATAAAAACCATGAAACATTATGGACTAATAGATATGTTGAATACATAGCAAGTGTCAAATCCACAGTTTATGAACAAGTAGCCCACTGCATGTCAGCTATGCCTCCATAGAACCATGTAAAGAAAGAATGAATTGGAAAGTTGAAAAGGAAACAAAGAAAAGGCAGAGGCAGGAAGAGGAGTAGATGCTTCATTTCCTAAAGAAAAAGCAAATATGACTTAGATGAGGGAAAAAAAAAACAGTAAATGCCCAAATACATGTTCACTGTGCTCCAAAAAGCAGAGATGGAAATTTAAGAGAAATGAGTTAGGCCCAAGGAAGTAAGATCTTTGGCTTTCCTCCAAATTAAATAGAATAGAAATCCACATTAATGAGCCTGTTTGTGATGAACTGGGGCAAATCTTGTGATTTGTGTGAGCTTGCTCACCAACTTCATTATCTTAATGTAATATACAGTGAAAATATCGCCAACCACAATTACAGTTAAAATGGAAATGCTCTGGCCATCTGTCTGAACCTCTGAAACCTGTATCATGCTTCATAGTATAATTTAGCTTGGAAAACTATGCAAAAACAGTCCTTACTCTGGGATAGAATCTGTATTGGTCATAATGTAAAGATTAAAACCAAGCATGAAATCTTTACTCTTCTGTAGGTTTTAACATAATTGGAATATTTTCTTCCCTGGAATCTTAATTTCTTCCACAGACTTCTATCCATCTCTTTTCACTAAATAGGACACCAACAGGCAACAAGACAAGAGAAAAATGAAAACAAAAGTGATTTTGACTAAAAGAAAACATGAGCATTATTTAAGAAGCAAAGAACCAGATTCCAAACATTTCAGTGTCCTTAATTCATAACAGACCATTCTCATCTGTGAAAGTTATACATATTGTTTTTATCAGCTCCCTTCTGTCTCTTTGAGTCTCTATTTAGCTACATGAACAAGTACATGCCTAGGAAACAGAATTTGTAATCCAAATTTGCTTGGCCAAGCTAAGCCTCTAGCTAAAATATTCTCTTTGTTTTTATACTGGTATGAATATAAGCCAGTTTCTATCATTTTCTCTCACACAGTGTATTCTGAACTTCAAGATCTTAAGTGTCAACAACAACTTGTGTTTTTTTGTTTTTTTTTTTTTACCAGTGGAGAGTGAGAATGAATTAGAAATAGTCCTGGCACATGTGTATCATTATTGGTGGGTGAGATCTGATATGGTATATTTGGTAAATTATCACTGCCTTTGTTTGAAGAGCATTTTCCAGCAACCAGGACCCTGAGGTGCTTAGATAACCCCGAGAATCAAGCAACTTATGTGCCAGTGGGCAGCAGACTGGGAACTCCAAGTCTTTGCTCCCACACTTCACCAGTAGTTACTAAACAATCATAACAATACCACTAATTATTATGTGAGTTTCTTTTTAAGTGCCCTAGAAGACCAGAAGGTATGGTGAATAGTTCTCACTCTGAAAACAAGCAATTGAGACTCACTCTTATAATATTGTCTCCTTATTTTTATTGCCCCAATAACAAGAAAAAAGCTGCTAGTATGTTTGTCTGTCTTTAGAAATATAGGTGAAGGAAGACAAAAGTCTCTGCTCAGAAGGCTGAGGCTGTGGCCTTCATCTGCAACCAACAGTTCTGGCTCTATAAGAACCAGTTCAACTAATTCCTGGCGTTGGAGTCTCTGCTCACTTTGAAAGAAGACAGCCATCATCCTAGTAGCGCTCCATTATTATGATTAATACCAGTACCAATTTGGGGAAGAAAGGCTTTATTTGGCCTTCCCATCAGTTGATAATGGATGAAAGTCAGGGAAGGAAGTATGGAGGAATGCTGTTACTGGATTGCTCCCCATGGCTTGCTCAGCCTTACACAACCCCGAACCACCTACCCATAAGTGGCACCATACACAGTGGGCTGGGCCTTTTCACATTAACTACTTGCCAAGAAAATGCTCCACAAATGTACACATAGCCATTTCTGATAGAGACAATGCCTAAGATTCAGTTTCCTTTCTTTCTTTTTTTCAGATCTGTCTAGGTTTGTGTAAAGTTAACAAAACTAGCTAGACAGCTATGAATTTGAATGATCATAGATGAGCATGAATACATTTCAAAAATGTTTTCAAACACAGTGATGGCTGCAGTCAATTTTACAAAACTACAGTTGAACTCAGATTGCAATTAGCAGTGATCTTTTTCATTCTGATTTACTTAACCATACTTAGAGATGACAATAAAAAGACAAGATCTTAATCAAACATTCTTCTTAGGAGAAGACTTTATAGATGTCCACGCACTTTGTACCCTCTATATGTACTTTGGAATATGAAAACAACACAGGCAGAATTTTAAACAAAAAAGGGACAATACTTGAAGCCTAATCCTTAAAAGCTCTGCCCGATAGGAGAATCTACTGTGAAAAAATAAACCATACTTTACACAGTATTAAAATGATAGTTGCTTAAAATGTCTGCAATTATATAGGACTCAGAAGGGCCACCCCCCACTGTGTTCCACTCAAATGAATGGAATGCACATGGTTAAATTACCACCTGCAGCGTGTGCAAGCGGACAGTGTACGCAGCTGTCACTGTAGCCCTGTAATTATGAAAGTATCTTTCCACTGTTGTACAATTAGCAGGCCCTATCTTTCTTTCTCCCGCTAGGTAATGTTTTTGCTGGTATCAAGAGCACATGACCTCCTCTACTTGTTAAGGTACTTGTGTCTCAATTGAACATAACCAATCTAGAGGGTGGGGCTCTCACGTCTTCAACATCATTTGAAGGGCGCTTTTAAAACATTTTTATAAAAATGAAGAAGACTACCTGTCTTGTTTCAGTTACCTCATATAATAGAGGAGGAAACTCCAACTTGGATCTTGCCTCTCTCCCTATCTTACAGCTCCTTAATTCTTTGCACTACAAAAGTAACAACAACAACAAAAAACCAACTTTCTGTCTATGGCTTAGTACTTACCTTTGACCTCTGATCTACTTTTGATACTGAAAAATCTTCTCCAGGACTAATTGCCATCACGCCTTTCATCTTTAGGCTTCAAATTGTCATCTTCTAGCCATAGCAATCCTGAACTCCCAATAGCTGCAGTTGCTATTGAATTTAATGGGTCAAAAAAAAAAAAGTTAAGAATGTAGGAAAGGCATTTGTAAGGAAGAAAGGAGACTGACAGGGATGGAGGAAAAAAAGAGAGTTTGAGGGTGAGAATAGTCAGAACACATAGATGAAATTGTCAAACAACAAATTTAACTAATAAAATCAGCAAATCTGCACAATATAAAAGTGAGGACCAGATGCAAAAATTTGATAAGCATGACAAAAATTAACCTAGAAGCTATTAAACTTTTAAAAAATTGAAACAATTTAAACAATTTAAGATTACTGAGAACTGGAAGGTAAATCAAAACTTAGATTATTCTGATTAAATCATGATAACAAAACCAAAAACACAGTTGGACGGTGGTAGCTCAAGCCTTTAATCCTAGCACTCAGGAGACAGAGACAGGTGCATCTCTCTGAGTTTGAGGCTAACCTGATTTAGCCAGGGCCGATACACAGAGAAACCTTGTCTCAAACACACACACACACACACACACACACACACACACACACACACACACCTCCTAGAGCTTTGCCTATGTCATCAGACACCTAGCCCCAAAAGTAAGTCCTGACTGAACCATGGACTACAGACCCTCCCACTGTGGGAACAAAGGTGGGCATTTTGCTAAATAAATAAAGTAGCTTGTGTAGTACATGCTTCCTTACTGTTAATATACTTCTATTTAGAGTCTGGAATATACTAATTTCATTAAATATTTAGCATATATATGAATATATAACATTTATAGGAAACCAAGAAGAGTCATCTGGGGCACTGGCAGCCAGTAAATTACATATTTAAAGTGAGAAAAGATCTAGAAAAAAAGTAAATTTCAGAAGTTAAACATCACATACTAGTAAAACTTGCATTTCTGTAGCAAGTTTGCCATTAGAAGGCACCAATAAATGAATATCATTTGTGCCTTCAGATACGCTTCTTCCTAGTTCTGAAAGAAATACAAGTACTATATGCAAATTTAAGAGACATCATTATTTTACAATTTCACCAAAATTGTTCTATCACTTTTTTGTCATAGACAAAAAACAAATATTTTCAAAATTACTGGAGGAAAAAAACAGGCTGTTTTAGGCTTTTATGGGGGAAACAAAAAGGCAAAGCAAAAAATGACTCTTAAAAATTTAAGGGGATCAGGGATCAGCAATTTAAGGGGATGTAGAATTGTTGTCAAGCCTGATGTCCTGGTCCACACAGCTAAAAAAAAAAAAAGACCTCTCTTGAAAGTTGTTCTCTGCCCTCCACATGTAAACTATAGTAGTACATCTGCCTGCAACCGAGGGTAACACACATACACGGACGTACACATGCACACTAAGTAGTATAGACATAAATGTTAAATATGGCAGTCTGAATGAGAAATGCCCCCAGAGGCTCATGCCATTGAACGCTTGTCCCCTTGTTAGTGACACTGTTTAAGGTTATTGAACTGCTAGGATGTGAACCTTGCTGAAGGATTCATGTCATATGGGGCAGGCTCTGAGAGTTTACAGCCTCCTCACACTTCCAGCGCTCCCTCTCTGCTTCCTGTGTGCACTTGAGACGTGATTTCTCGTGTTCCTGCTCCTGCTGCCTAGCCTTCCCCATTTATGGACATCTTGCCGTCTGGAACCATAAACCAAAGCAAACTCTTCTACAAGCTGTTTTTGCTCATGATATGTCATTACAGCCACAAAGAAAGCAATTGATGCAATAAATGAATGTAATTTTTAAAGAGCATGTTTTCGTGTAGCTTCAGAGAAGAACGTCATAGGTTTAGGACACAGAAATTTGACATGCAGTGTCTACCTAAAAATAGCTAAATTGTCACAATTAGATGACAGGTCTCTGCATATGTGACAGTCCTCTGTTCTCAGTGGTTTATCCCTATTACAACAATATAAGACACATGATTAGTATCCTGACTTTTAGATGAAGACTCTGTGATTCAAGGTCACTTAGTAATTCTCACAAATCAAATAACTAGAGTTTCAGGAAGGAACTGCATGCAGTGCCTGACTTATGGAATTTTTTTCCATTCATTAGATCATAGAATATTGAAGCCTTACCTCAAGCTGGTTCAGTCAAGACTGTTTTTTGTTGGGTTTTTCATTTATTCTTTGAGAATTTCATGTTCACTACATTTTGATCACATTCACTTCCTACTGCTTCCCTATAAGTCCTTTCAGATGTCATCCCACCATATCCCCATCTCAACTTCATGTCCTTTTGGTTTTTATTTTTTACTACCAAATGAGTCCAATTAATGCCTTCCTATATTGGGTATGGACAATCTATGGGGGGCACACCCTGAAGAGAATTGACTCTTTTCTCTGATAGTCATCCATCAACTGCCACTAGCTCCTCAGCTAAAGGGCACGTGGTGAGGAAGCCCTTCCCTATCCCATGCCTATATTGACTGTGTTGATCTTTTGAAGGTCTTGTGCTGGCAGTTACAGCCGCTGTGAGTTCATGCAATGGACTTCCATGTCCACAATACACTGTTTTGGAGCTGTCCTCCCCAACCTCTGGCTCTTAAAATCTTTCTACCCCTTCTTCTGTGATGTTCTCTGAGTCTTGGCAGTAAAAGGTATGATGCATATTTTCTCTGTATTGTGACAGATTGTGTGTCTCTATTAACTATCACCAACACTTCAAATCAAAGCTTCTTTGATAAGAGCAGAAAGATGCTCTGAACTATAGATATAAAGACAAATATTTGGAAGGTAGTTCAATACATTCAGCAAAATAATAGTATAAATTCTCCATGTAGGCCCAAGCTCTGTTTCTTGGCCAGGTTTTTTCTTGGCCAGTACTTTTGCCTTCTTTCTACTGGTCTTTTATAAATTCACACTCCTTAATCAATGCCTGATTGGTACTCTTCAGCCCTGATACCACTTCCTATGATGCAGTCAGCTCTGGTCTTTGCAACCCCTGAGCCAGTGAGGAATTTTTACTTAACACACAGGAAAAAAATGCCTTAGTGCAAACAGGCTTGAGTCCAAAGGCTACACCTAAGTTACAGAAATGTCAACTTTGTCTTCAAGAGTCTGTCACTCTATCGCTTGGATCTCGGCTTCTGTGCTCACTTCACTTTCAGCCCTGCAGTGTCTTCAAGACTGTAATGTGGGTGCTTCCAATTCTGCGCTTTAACTTACATCTTAAAAGCTTGAAAAGGTAATAAAAGGTGCTCGTCTTTCTGTCTTCCTCAGCAGTTTAGATAATGTAACCTTTGCTAAAATGACGAAACAGTCCTTCGATGAACCAAGTCTGATCATTGAGTTCCTCCAGGATGGGAATATCAAAATATCAGGAGTGTCAGAACAGCAAATGACTCGGAATGAGAAATGTTACCATGTCTGAGACAGCATAATCTCACAGAGGAACTACACATGTCATTTTAGACAGTCTAAGAATATGGAAAGTTAATGTATTAAGTGCAAAATATTATATCTTATGCAACAACATATTTGAACTATTTTCATTTCAAAGTATTATTGACATAATTTATATTAAAAACTTTTTCATTTTAGGTAAATTTGGAGTTAATTCCCAAAACCCATCATTGTGTTTACTCTACAGTATAATCATAAGTTAAATATTTAACTGCAAAACTTTTGTCTCAACCTACCTCCCCAGTAGGTAAAGTGCTTGTGTTACAGAGGAAGGGACCTGAGTTCAGATCCCCCAGAAATCACACAAGGCCAAAAGCTAAAACATCTGTCTCTAACCTAAGCACTCCTGTGGCAAGATGGGAGGCAGGTGGAGACAAAAGTTTTGCAGAAGCCCTTGGTCATTTAACCTGGGATATGCAGCAGCATATACAAAGGTACTCTCTCAAACAAGAAGCAAGGTCTGTCCTTTGACCTCTATGTATGCAAACAATGTGGCACAAATGCACACATGAGTGCAGGCACACACACACACACACACACACACACACACACACACACACACACCAGACCTACACAGTTTTAAGAATCAACCTTCAGTCATGCTTGCTTCATTTAAGGTGCTATATTGCAAGGAGGGCCCGCTTGTTTATCCCGGCCTCCCCCAAAATAACCACACCAAAATTATATTAACTAAATCACTGTTTGGCCCATTAGCTCTAGCTTCTTATTGGCTAACTCTCACATCCTGATTTAACCCATTTCTATTCATCTGTATATTGCCACATAGCAGTGACTTACCATCAAAGATTCAGCACTTCTGACCCTAGCAGCAGCTCCATAGCATCTCTCTGGCTCTGCCCTTCTTTGTCCCAGCATTCAGTTCTGTATTCCCTGTGTACCTAAGTTCTGCCCTATCAACAGGCCCAAAGAAGTTTCTTTATTCACCAATGAAAGCAACACAAAGACAGAAGGACCTCCTACACCAGTGCTAATACTTTCTATTTCAGTGGGAAGTATTTGCTTTTGGCTCTAAGTGGCCAAGTTCAAGGATGCTAAAAGTCTTGCAATGAATAGCATGGCCTTGACAAGAAGTCTTTCTCTAACCAGAAAGCACCAGTGAGAGCACTCTAGTGACATGAGAAAGAAAACAATGTCCGGATTTGCAGAGTTTGACGAGTGTATAACATAAACACTCCTTTCATGACTAATTTCAGCTTATTAAACTGACATTAAAAACACAGAGGGATAATAATGGCTTGATTAGTGCAGCTCTCAGGATCTATAAATATATTTTATTACTTCAATATATACAACAAAGTCATTGTGATGATTATTTTTGCCTGACAAAAGATGACCATGATAGGGAAAATCAAATTAAAGACTAATGTAGACTATTAGTTTCTATTTTAATTTTTATCAAGAGCTAGACTGTAGCAATAAAAAACTGATGAAAGCGTGCACATACATATATGTGTACATATTTGTCATAGCAATGAAATATAAATCACTGACAAATGCTCTGGAGGAATAAATTTTTTGAAACAGAGTTATTTTCCCCTCGATTTCCTAGTACTGGCTTGAAGAAAAACATGTTTCTCATTCTACAATATTCTCTTTCTATATAAAACTTCTCATTTTATCTTCAGATAACATCTTGTAGAAGTTACCCTATCTATAATCTAAAGCTCATAAATAGGAAGTATCTAAGTGCTATATATGAGAGGGGTTCTAATTTCAAAATATTAGGTGATTGTAAAAACACAAAATGAGTTCCATAAATGTCTAAATATTTCAAGATTTCATGAAAACAGTACATGGTTACGTGATTTTCAAGTAAACTTATTTCTATTTAAAAATCTGAAGTATAACTGAAAAGCACTTATGGTAGAATAAAATGTAAAAATGGCTTAAAATACTTGAAAATGGAAACAAAAACTCCTTGTAATGAGAACATAGTGGCTTATCTTTTGAAATTACTTCTGAATTAAGAGAAATATATTTGGATTTTATCACATTTGAAATATGTGCATATTTTGAAATAGTGTAGTGATATTATAGTATTGTTCCTTTAAGAAGTTAAAAAATGCATTAAGGCTGAAATTCATTTCCAGTAGTGTCAAAATAGAGTACATGTGATTTTGAATCTTGAGAAGCAGAATTATCAAAAAGAAAAACAGAAGCTTTAAAATTATGAAACAAAATACATGCCTTCATGGAAAAAGCACAAAACATGACATCTTAATGCCACCTATGGTTTAAAATGGGGTTATGCATTAGAAATAATTCCCGAATTGCATACAAATAAATGGGCATTATAACTTGTAGTCACTCTAAGAACAGACATGCATACATTCAGATACACTCAAACCCTAGACACTTCCGAAAGGTTTATATAACTTAAATAATTTGTTCAATAAAAGGAGAAAATCGGACCTCCAGAGACTAAAAGCAAAATCAAACCATGGAAAAAAAATCACCCTGTAAAACTTATCTTGGTGTCAACTTTAAATTAATGATCTTAAATATGTGTTACTTCATTAAATATCAACTTAATTAGAAACCGCACCTCCCCTATACAGACACCGCATTAAGGGTCACAGTTACAGTCTAAGAGGAAGGTGTGATAGCCAAGCTTGCCACAAGATGGAGACATTTCACCATTAAAATGCAAATAAGCCCATCCTGGAGAATGGAAATTTCCCCCCTTAAAATTGAAATGTGAAGCAAATGCCTTTCCTTTCCACCCATAGTAAAGTGACTACTAGAACCCACATTATCAATCCTATTTTATGGCCAAATGTGCCAATTTAGACACACCATTTAGTTTAAGTGAAAACTTTTTAACATTTGTATAATCAAAAATTACAGTAGATGCGATTTACCAGCCATTGCTGAACACTGGCACAGTGAGCTGCACTTTCCAAATCCCTACTAGACTGACACCACACTCAATGGCTTCCCCAAACACATCTATCCTGGTGGGATAATCCTACTGAATGCCTTCGGGACCACACAGCTGTTCTTGTCATTGAGACTACAAACAGCTCAATGTTCTGTAGAAAGCTGATTATGTTACAGTAGAAATGCCTATAATAGACAGATAAGACATTCTCCTGACAGCTAGGGACTTGTTCCATAAGAAACATCTCTGTTCGTGGTATTACTAACAATTAAACAATTAATTCTCACACACACCTATCAAGTAAACAAGCTTCTATAATCCTATAAAAAATCTTATTTTTTTATAAATATAAGAATATAGAAAATATATAAGAATCATCTTATATAGTGAGAATTACCTGGGTTAATCCCAGAGAATTTAAAAGAACAATTATAAAAAGATAAAAGAGTTCAAGGAGTTCAAAGAGAAGAGGATTAAACACCAGAACACTAGAGTACACTCAAAGAGGATAAAAAGAAACACATTTTTGAAGTCCAACAACCCAAACATAAGAATAAATAAAAACCAAGAAGGCAAGTCATGATGTCAAAGTGAATTCACTAAAGACATAGAAATGGGTTAGATCAATATGTAAGAGCTAGCCAATAAGAGGCTGGAACTAATGGGCCAGGCAGTGTTTAAAAGAATACAGTTTCCGTGTAATTATTTTGGTTATACGAGGAGAGGAGAGGAGAGGAGAGGAGAGGAGAGGAGAGGAGAGGAGAGGGGAGGGGAGGGGAGGGGAGGGGAGGGAAAGGGAGGGGAGGGGAGGGGAGGGGAGGGGAGGAATAAGGAAGGGAAAAGAAAGGAAGAGAGGGGGAGGGAGGGAAGGAGGGAAGGAGGGAAGAAAGGATAGAGGGAGGGAGGAGAGGAGAGAGGAAGGGAGGGAGAGAGGGAAGAAGGGAAGGAGGAAGAAAGGAGGAAGGGAAGGAGAAAGGGAGGGGGAAATCCCAATTAAAATCCCCATGACACTATAATATTCTTTACAAAAATCAAACAAAAAAGTTTATATGAGAGCACAAAAGACCCCTAAATGGCCAAAGTAATACAGAGCAAAATGAATAATACTGGAGAAGTAACAGTATCAGATTTCAACTTATATTTATATTACAGCTATAGTTTAAAAACCAACCAACCAACAAAAGAAAACAAAACAAAAACACATAAGCACACAAACAAAAAACATCTGATATTGACACAAAAGCAGACATACAGCTCAATGGATCAAAAATAGAATACCCCTCCCCAATAAGAGTGCTCATAATTATAGTTTTTGATATTTGGAAAAGATACCAAGAATGCACAGCATCTTCAGCAAATGATGCTGGGAAAGCAGATATCTAAAGAAGAATTAAGTTAGACCTGTAACTATTACTCTGCGCATGAGTGTGCACGTGCATGCACTCGTGCGCACACACACACACAATCTAAATGGAAACAAATACCTCAGTCTGTAATCTGAAAAACTGAAATCTCTAGAATAAAGTAGAGATGTTGCCTTACAAGGTGTAGGTGCCAGCAAAAGTTTTCTGAACAGCACTTCATTCACTCAAGAATTAAGGCCAACAAATGGGAACACACAAAGCTAGAAATTTAGTTCAATGAAGGAAATGATCATCCAGCGACAAGGAAGCCTATACAGAAATGGGGAGAATATTTGCTGACTATACCCCTGGTAGAGGATTAATATCCAGTAAACATAATGAACTGAAAAAGAAAAGGGAATCCATAAAACAATTTACCCAATAAAAAAAGTAGGCCATAGTTGTGACCAGAGAGTTCTCAGGTGAAATAAAAATGGCTGAGAAATATCTTCAAATGCTCAACATTCTTTGCAATCAGGAAAATATAAATTAAAACTATTTTGATAGTTCATCTTACCAGAGTTAGAATGGCTAAGATCAAATATATCAACTGACAGAAAATGCTGGCAAGAATGTGGGGAAAATAAAACTTTCATCACCTATTTTTTTAATTGCAAATTGGTTTGGCTACCATAGAAATTATTGTGGAGTATTCCAAAGGGAAAATAAACAAACAAAAAATTAAAAGCAGATCTAATACATGATCCAGCTATACTACTTGTTGATTTATAACCAAAAGACTTGATATCCTACAACAGAGATACTTGCATGACTATGTTGATTTTTCTTCTATTAGAAATAGGTAGGAAATGCAAAGAGCCTAGCTAACCATGCTTCAACTGCTGGATGGATTATAAAAATGTCATCATATATAGAATGGAACTGTATTCAGACATAAAGGAAATGAAGTTGTAAAACTTGAAGGTGAATATTGGTACTAGAAAATGTACAGAGTAAAGTAACCCAGACCCATAAATACAAACACTGCCTTTCTCTTTTACTTGAAGATCCTAATTCTGAATGATTAGACTTGAGTATACAATACAGAATAACTGCAGGAGCTAGGAAAATGGAAAGGGACAATGATGAGAAACATGAAGAAGGAGATCTGGAGAGGGAGGTGATAGGACAGAGATCAATGAAAATATCAGTGGAATCAATTCCAACACAGTTTTAATTTATGTTTCCCTGATTGCAAAGGATGTTGAACATTTGAAGATAATTTCCCAGCCATTTTTATTTCATCTGAGAACTCTCTGGTCACAACTATGGCCTATTTTAACTTAACTATAAAATACTGACAATTAATATTTGTGCTTCCCACCAATAAGAACGTAAAGAATCATAAAACTCTGTGCAGAGAAATTCATTTTACATGCAACATTAAGTATACACACACAGGACTTGGTGTTTATCCTATTTAGTTATGTAATCTACACAGAGACATATAGTGAGAAAGACAGAATTATGTCTTCTAATTTTTTATATATGCCAGATATGTTAAATAATATGTTAGTAGAATATTATAACTTTTTATATCCAATATAACTTTTCAGAGTAATTGTCATTCACACCTTACATATTATTCTAAATTTAATAAATGTTTGTCTCCATTGCAAACTTTGACCACTAGGTGGCTATATGATGAAAAAAATTCTCCTCTTAATTTATGAATATTTATGATGTGGTTTGGCACTTAGTTAAATTCTTTTAATAGCTCTTTCAATGTCATATTAAAATTTTAAATAAGCATAAAAACAAATAACTCACTAATTTATCATAATTTGGTTTCATGTATTATAATGAGGGTTATTTAACTACTCTTTGCAAGACATTCATATTAGGGAATCACCCTTTCCTCTACTTCCCTTTTTTATGCTAACTATCCTGTTGTTTACTATATCCCACACATGGTGTTGAAAACTTCAAATATTTACAATGCAATTATTTTTCTTTTTTACTCTCTTTTTTCTTTTTCCTTTTTATTGATAAAGAGATTCTTCTATCACACAATACATCTGACCACAGGTTCCCTACCTCACCAGCTCCCCATGACCTCTTTCTTCTCCCACAGATCCACTTTCCCTCCATTTCATCTTCAGAAAAAAGCAGGCCTCCAAGAGACTATAGCAAAACAGGACAGAACAAGGTACAATAAGACAAGCCAAGACCCTAGATTTTCCAGGTTGGACAGGGCAACCCAGTAAGAGTAAAACATGGAACCTGCATGGGTCTGCACCAGGTCCTCTGCATATATGCTATGGCTGTTAGTTTGGTGTTTTGTGGGACAACTAACAGTGGGCGTAGGCAAATCTCTGATTCTTTTGCCTGCTCTTGGGACTCCTTTCCTCCTGATTGGACTCTTTAGGTCAGTAAGTTTCAAGAAGAGAATGCATTGTTCCTGTGGTCCTTGGAGGCTCTAGACTTAGGATAACATTATCAACTATATGGTAGATATAAATAGATAAGTGCATAGATGTTTGGAATGTACCATGAAGTTGTTTGCATATAGGATAGGTATAAAACCACCTAGATGGTGTTTGGCATTTCTTTAATATACTAATTAATGGAATTTGTTATTATATTTTCATACAGGTGTACATCTTGAATCAATTGTATTCATTCATTCTTCCACCTGAGTCATTGCCAGCTCTTAGTTATATACCAATTTTCTCTGAAATTGAAATATTGTGTAAGAGGAAGTTTTCTTAAGAGTCAGAAAGGTGATAAAAGTTATAAGGCTCAGGAAGTAAACAAGTTTAAATTCCTAGAAAGTTCTGGTATTTTTGTTGGAGTGGCCTTTTTGTTAAAGCAGTTGCATATTTAGTCACAATGCCCCTATTAATAAGCCCGTCACCCGGAATCCTGCAAATAACTTCAGTGTACCCATTGGTTAACTCAGCTTTACGTGGATAGAATCCTTCCTTTTTTTGTGATTAAAGCCCTATCTGGAATGAATAGATATTTGTATATGTCTCATCAGGAAGTCACATAACACTCTAGTAATCCCTCTTCTATTTTGAAATCCATGTATTTTTTTCTATTATATTTTCCACATATGACAGAAAACACATGATACTTACCTTCCTTCTTTTATCTTATCATAACATATCTCCCAATCATATCCATTTTTCTACAAAGGACAGAATTCTACTTTCTTGTTATTAAATAATATTACATTACTTATGTTTTTATGTAATATTTTCTTTATCCATTCACATGTTGAATAACAGGCTTATTTCACAGTTGAACTCTGTAAATAATTTCAGAATCACCTTAGGCATGTCTGCATCTCTTCTTTGTGCTGACATTCTTTTGGCTACATACACTGATTATATGATTGACTTAGTTTTAGCTTTGCAGGGCTTTTTTTTTTTTGAGAAACTGCTATGCTTTTACAGTGGCTATATTCATTATTCATTTACATGCTTACCAACAGCATTTCTTCTTCTTTGTATCCTTGTTAACATTGTCACTTTTACCTGTATTTTCCTAATAACCATTCTAGTTCAATGGGTAACTCTGCTCAGTCCCCATGTCTTGCTCTGTGCAGCTGAAACACCTCTTGAACAAAATATGAGAAATGACTATTGGACTTTGGGGAATAAAGTTGCGTGTGTATCAGTGTGATGTCAAATGTCTTCATTCACTAATTGTAGAAGTCTTCAAAGGGCCAAGAGGGAAAATGAGCAAGGCTAGACAAGCACACAATCCCATGTCGATAATATCATTCGGGCACACAAAGAATGTAATATGGTCCTTCTGAGTCAAGCCATCTGAGGTTTTGTGAGACTGACCTGAGGATCCTGTAAATTGTGACAGACTTGAAACTGCAGGAATGTTTTAAAGCTGTTTGCTTTCCATAGAGATATTAAAATTATTCACCACTTGATAAACCAAGAGAATGAGCAAAACATCCCTTACTGCTTCTCAGTAAGTCCTTCATTCCACATTTCCCAAGAAGAGAAAAAACTGGGAATTCCAGGCACAGAAAAAACAAAGCAGGAATCAGAGAGTGGTGGAAGCCCCCCTCAGTGAGCCAAGCACCTTTACAAACAATGATGACGACCTATCAGATCACAAAATTTGAGTCAGAACCACCAACACTTTTCACATGAAACTGTAAGAATCAGTTTCGCTGGTGTTAAAGCACATGCTCTGAGTTTGTTTTCAAAAGCAGTATGATATATTTGCCAACAACAGTCACTTCCTAAATTCCATGAGTAGCTTATCCATAAACAAAGGCAAATATGTTTTTATATATGATATTACACATAATGCTGGGGTTCATGGGGATAATAAACTAAAGTATTACATTGAAAAAGTATTTTACTCTTTAGTTTACCCACATTGTGTCAGAAGTTCATAGCACTAAATGCCCAAATAAAGAAGCTGAAAAAATCTCACACTAGTGAGTTAACAAAACACCTGAAAACTCTAGAATAAAAAGAATCAAACTCACCCAGGAGTATTAGATAGCAGGAAATAATCAAATTGAGAGCTGAAATCAACAAAATAAAAACAAAGAAAACAATACAAAGAATCAATGAGACAAAGAGTTGATTCTTCAAGAAAATCAACAAAAGAGACAAACCTTTATTCAAACTAACCAAAAGAATATCCAAATTAACAAAACTGATGTGGGAGAGATTTCTTTCTAATCTGTTGCTTTCATTGGTTAATTAATAAAGAAACTGCCTTGGTCCATTTGATAGGCCAACCCTTAGGTGGGTGGAGTAAACAGAACAGAATGCTGGGAGAAAGAAGCCGAGTCAGAGAGCTGCCATGATTCTTCCACTCCAGACAGCCGCAAGTTAAGATCTTCCCTGGTAAGCCACCTCGTGGGATGCACAGATTAATAGAAATGGGTTAGATCAATATGTAAGAGCTAGCCAATAAGAGGCTAGAACTAATGGGCCAAGCAGTGTGAAGGCGTAAGTCACAAACAATGCCACACCAGTTTGGATTTATGATTAATAGGGTGGTATTTATTTAAAGGGGAAAAACTTACAGATCACAGCCCTCTGCGCAACCAGGAAGGGAGTCTAGTCGCCAGCGGAGCAGGAAGTGAAGAGAGAGAGGAGAGGGAAGTGGCCGCTTTCTTAAAGGGAGAGAGACCACGCCCCATTGGGGGGGGTATCTCAGCGGCGATAGGCTGGAGGAGTGGGAGGACCTCCCGCAACACCTTCCCCTTTTGTTTAAATAAGAGAGTTCTAAACCTAATATGAAATTATATACAATAAGTACAAATATCCTATTCTAACTAGCTTAGGTCTTGTATAATAAATAACTTGGCCAAGTCATGAGAGAAAAGTAACTACATTTATATAGTCTTCAACCACATCGAAGATCTGAGAAGGAAAATAATGTTACCTGAGTAATTAGGAAGTTCAGTAAAACAACTTCCAAAACATGCAACAAATCACAGAGATAACTAGCTACCTGGGCAGTCACCCAAAGTCACGTTAGCAGCGTTGAAGCAACCAACTTTGGCTAAGGCCTAACATAACTGACATACCATTTTCAAAGGCAAGCAACTTTTCAAAACTATCTTACCCTGTCTTGGCAGGATATGTCAGTCCTGTTTTATCCATTGATGCATGCTCTGTATCTCTGTCAGTAATTGAGGTATGGGCATTTCTTTGCCCCACGGCCAGTTCTGCCAAAAAGAAAGGCTCCAGGTGGAGTGTCTTTGGTGCTCAACATTCTCTCGGGAATAGAGCAGTGTTGCCAGGAGCAATTGTGTCTCACTACCACAAAACTCTGAGTTAGATTAAAGGCCATTTTCTACAGCTCTTTGAAGAAGTTGAAGATTTGTATGTGGTTCCACTTTTGAATCCATGGACTTCTGTATGATAGTTCAGTGCTTTACTAATGAATGGAATACTCGGCACCCAAAACTTTCCCTTTTAGAATTTTTATTACAAATAGACTTATAAGAACTTAAAATACGCCGGGCGGTGGTGGCGCATGCCTTTAATCCCAGCACTCGGGAGGCAGAGGCAGGCGGATCTCTGTGAGTTCGAGGCCAGCCTGGTCTACAAGAGCTAGTTCCAGGACAGGAACCAAAAGCTACGGAGAAACCCTGTCTCGAAAAATCAAAAAAAAAAAAAAAAAGAACTTAAAATACTAGCTAGCTGCCTCTCTGTCTCTCATCAGGTAACAGTGCAGACCATCCATATGATAGACTCAAAGCAAGTAACCATATACAAACTTGGAAGATTTTCACTTTGATATCAACTGTGTTTTGTTTAAGGATAGTTCTACAGTGCTTTTAATCATAAACACGCTGGCAACAAATGAGCAATTCCAAAATTCCTCTGTGGAGTTGCAGAATAATATCACTTAAGCTATCAATGACTGGCTCCTCTAACCTCAACCCACGTGAGTATCTTTTGTGAGTGGACACAACCTTATTTGAAATTGCTTGACATTTTCCATTGTTACAGCCCTTTCAATATATCAGATTCACAGCTAATCTAGTCTGCTGTTGCTTAAAATATTTTAAAAACCTTTTCTCACATTTGTCTGTTGTATGCATGTGTGCATGCCTATACACACAATGGCTCACAGCTGTCAGGAGAAAAAGATGAGGAATAAATGTAAGATTTGTAACCAACAGAAAGTTTATAAATGTAATATAGTAAAAGAACTCGTGCTCATTAATAATCTTCAAAAATCCAGCATTAGATGTATGGTAGCAGAATAATGAAGTATTTGGGATACAGCATACTCAGAATTAAGCTCTTCATTAAAATGACAGTGCTTACACTGCATTTCTGGGTAGACTTTCAAGACTGTTATTAAATGTATAAAGAAAATTTGATTGGAACTGTTAATGCCCTTTTTATTATTATAGAAGATAAATGCTTTGTTAGAAATAAACTCATCTCATGCTTACTCTTTCAGCATACTAATTAATAGAACAGAAGTGTAGATTTGTTAATTAAAATAAGATACCTCAGAGAATTGAAATTAATTTGGTGTCCTACCAGACCGGCTTATATCAATAAATTTCTCAGATGTTTTGTCAGCATTATGTGAAAATAGATAAAGCCATTTTTTTTTTCACGGTGAGAAGGAATTTTCTATTTTAGACCAGTTACAATGCACGGGGTGGATTAATGTAGTTTTTCGTTAAGATTAATCTCCATGGGTGTGGCAAAGAATTCCAAATGAGCTTTCCGATATTATGTGTGTAAGTCATTTGTTCAGCTGTGATCCCGTTTAATGGTTGCTGAAAGCAGTAACCATCTGCCAGATGTTCCCTGGCCTCTGCGAGAAGAGTTGAGGTGCTCATTTCTGCATCTATTGAGCACATGGCCAGGTCACCAGAAATACCACCACAATTTGCACCCTAATTAGCTATATCAAGTGCACATTGTGAGCTGCATTGGCATGGGCCATAGCTAACCTCCAAAGCTGGAAAAGTCTATTCAGACACAAATAGAACCGTCCCTGGGGATCAGAGCTAGAAAACACGCCTTTCTGTGCAACACGGATTTCAGAAACAAATATTTTCTTTTTACTTGAGGTATTTTTTTCCTTTTTTTAATTCATGGTACAGAATATTTTGCAGAACAAGGAATACTGACTTTGTAGTTCTCAACATTTTTAGGAGACAGGCCCTTCAGAAAGTCTGATAAAAACTACACCCTTCTGCCTTAAAATTTTACCTTGCATAAAACATCAGAGACAGTTACCTTTGTCTTAGCACAATTAAAAATTGTATTAAATATGATCAGTAACTTAACTGTGATACCTACATATGATAATATCAGACAAATGTTTTATTATAATATTAAACCTAGTAACATACACATGGTAAGAATTTCTTTCCTTCAATAAACTCTACTTCTCTTTTTTCATATTCTGAAAAGAATGGTGCATACCACACCATGCCCACCTCCCACACACACATACACACCACCACACACACCGCACACACACATATACAAAGCACGACACACAAACATACTACACATACCACACATCTATGCCACACACATCCACCCCACTTACTACACACAGATCACATACGTGTATACACATACTATACATATACACCACACACACATATTTGCCATATAGCACACACATACACCGTGCCACTCACTACACACATATAGATACACCACACACACAGAGAAACATAACTCACATCACACATATATTCATATACATCATTCACATACTACATACTACGCACATACCACATACTCAATTCACATACATACACCACACAGATCACACAAATACATATACACACCACACACACACACTCATATACACACCATACACACTATGCTATACACACTATAGACCCTACCTACACACATTTACACACATGAATGGGGGATCTCTGTAAGAACCGAAGCTCTCTGAGCAGTTCCTAGAAGCCAGTGAGTGTATTGCATTAGAGCCTAAACTCTCTGAGCAGATTTACAACTGTACCTTAGACAGGCACAAAACAGAGATTCAGATTGCTTGAAAATGCAGTTTATTGAGAAATTGTTGCTGCTGTTGGCGATGCTAATGTATACAAAGGGAGTGTTGTGTAGGCTTGAAATTTATAAACGATTAATGATTGTAACGGGTAATTATTTATTCATTTTAAGAAACATTTTATACAAATCTCAAAACAAGGTTTATGAATTCATAACATGATTTGGAGAGGGATCAAAATTAAAGCCAGCCTGTAGATATTAGGTCCTTCAGGGAGAGAATATTTATTGATAGAATTAAAAAGAACATCAAAGATGTAGCAGAAGTAACATCACAATTAGAAGGCAAGAAAGACAAACCAGGAGAAAACAATGTCAAATATGCCAAAGAAAGGAAGCTGTTTGAAAACAAAGGACTTGTCAACAGTCAAGGGCAGGGAGAGGCTGCATGGATCAGGATTTCAAAGCACATTCGGTTTTGGCAACCAGAGGGTCTTGTTACCTTGGAAACAGCCATGTGAGAGGGATAGGCCTCTGAATTGCTGACTGGAAGGAAGCCTGAGGTCACTTCTCCACATAGTGAATGGGTGGCAGGTGGGATAGGAAGCAGAAAAGGCAAATATTGACATATATTTTAGGAAGCTGCTTTTGAAATGAAAGAGACAAAGGGGTTGGCATTGCCACTAACAGGGACACAAAGGGAGGCTGGGCATCACATTTTCTTTCAAGTGATACTAAAATTCCTGGACAGAGCTTTTCACATAGATTTAAGAACTTCCTCTCAAGGAGGGGAAGTCAATTAAACATTACAATGGATTACTACGTGTTCGTGTTCTTTGTAGACTTCCCCTCCCGGCTACACTCATCAAATTATCCGTTCACGAAGCTCGAAGGTGAAGAGATAAATCAAAGGGCCCCTTTCGAGCCCCAAGCAGCTGTCATTTGTTGATTTTTCCTTAAACGCCCTTTCTGAGAAGCATGTTAGGGAAGTTACTGAGTCATTTTAAAAATCTTCTTGGGCGGAAAAATTAAACACTGGTCATATTTAAGTCCCAATTCCATTTTCTTACCTCGAAATACTCGCGACCAAATTCTACTTCGATGTTCACATTTTCTTCCTTGCTATTTGTTACTTTCTTTGTTTCTACCTAAGTCAATGAACTGTTTTCTGCGTTGTTTGGTTCACTAATTCATGTAACTGTAAGTACTTTAAGGCCACGGGGGAAACCTTGGATAAAAATCTATGATATGTTTGTTATATACAATAATTTTTAAAACTTAGAAGTCTCAAGTAAAGTTTTTTTTTTCCTTAAAGAAGCAGACTAGAGAATATGATAGGTTCTATCAGATGCTTAGGATCCACTTCCAAAACCATACTTTAGTTACAAACAAAAGCTGAAGCTGTTTTGTCTTGTATTGTCCCCTCACCCTTTCAAGGTTTCAGTGATAGCATGGCCCAGGTTTTTCATGTAAATGAATAATCAGGTTTCTCACTGCTGTGGTCTTGCAGAAACAAAGATTATGCTTAGACACAGCATCTTCTTCAAAATGTAGCAATTGTACATGGCAATTATAGTTGCTTATAAACTCCTCAGCGCTGTTCTTTCAATCCGCATAATAAAGCAGCCAAAAAGGGTGTTCAGAAGACAGAAAGGGCTAGCCTCAAAAAGTACCATGAATGTGATCTTTGGCTGGGAGATCCCAGGCTACTCATTCTCCCTTTCACTCTTTGAAAGAACAACAGTTTGTGTCTGATCACCTCTTTGCTTAATTTTCTGACTAGACACATGTTAATAGACTCCTCTAGGTCTTCTAGGAGAAACAAGCTGATTGTTTTGTCATGTCTACCTAACAGTAAGGTCAGAAAGCTATGTGCCATTGACACTTTAGGAGAAGCTCTGAACGCATACTCAGAAGTGGATGGTGTAACTTTTAGTCTTCCTGGGCATTTGTCTTAAGAACATATTTAAAGCTAATGAAATCAACCATAACTCTCTGAAAAACACTGAGTTCCCAGTCTCAGCTCTGAATCCCACTAGAACTCTTGCCTCGTGGCTGGTGCCCACAGAGCACAGAGATTTTTCTTGGAAACTGAGGATTTAATAGGACACATTTGGAAAAACATCTACTGAGTCTTGATAATATTTTTTCTCTCCTAACTTGTGTTATTTTATGGCCTACTTTCTATGAATAGCCAACAAGAAACATGGTTGGTACCAAATTGTGAGGAAAATAATACGTATCATTAATAAAAAGGGAAAATGTATCTTATTTTGCTATGATTAGCTAAATCAAGATAAATGGATCTCTAGTCCCTTAATACAGCAAAATCTGATGCAAAATATTCAGGTCTATTATGTTCTCCCTTTTGGTTTCCTCCTCCATACACAACACCTGACAGCCACATACAGGCTTGTTTCTAAAAGAAAAAAAAAAGTTCCTTATTTAAAAGCCTTAGTCTTGCCCCAAGACAATTTCTGTTATGCATTCTCAGCCAGACATACACAAATCCCAAACTGGAGCTTTGAAAAGGAATAAATTCTTCTCAGAGTTGGAGTGTGAAACCTGCAACTCGGTTTGGGGTCAGTTCCCATCTCCTGAATTATATCCATGTTGCTTCTGAAGAAATGGGATGTAATTCACTGAATCTTCCTGTTGTTCTCCAACATAGCATTTCACTAAGAGATACCACACATAATATGTCCAGGCAGTTTCCTTGTTTGGAATCCAGGTCTCCCTTGAGGCAGGGCCTTTCAGGCTGTGTGGTGCCCAGTGTTGTCTTGAATACAGCGAGGCAGATTTTTGCATTAATTACAATGATCTTTCTGAGAGCTGAAAATTTCTAGTTCTAAAAAAGTCAGAAGAGTCTTCCAGGGTTTGAGGAGGTGGCTTGGTGTATAAAGTACTTGGCGGCCGAGTATGAGCACCCGAGTTTGAATCATCAGACCCTATGGAGATGCCTGGTGTGTTCCTGGGCAGAGCAAACAGCTGTACCCCAGTGCTATGGACAGACAGAAGAACCCACAGAAGCTCCGAAACACGAGATTGTCTCAAGAAAGGTGGAAGGTGAAGACTGATGCCAAGAGTCCAATGTCAAAGTCATTGAACTCATCCTCTGATCTACAACTTGTGTTTTTACCCACATTTACACACAAAAAGTATGCACACACTTGCTCATACCTACACATGATTGTGCATGCGCACTCACACATACTGTACAGAAAAAAATGAAAAGAAGAAAAATGTTATCTTTTGTCCCTAAAACCTACCTACATCGAGCTCTATGCCAGATAAGCAACCTCGTTTATTTCATGTTCTGAGATTTCTTACATCAATTTAAAGTTAATAGGAGACAGGAAGTGAAGGACAGAGGGCTACATAAGCTAGTCTATAGGTCTGTCATGACCCTTGATCCCTTCATGCTCTCCAGAAAGCCAGTCACCTCTTCTTCTAGATCATATGGTAATTTATAACATGTTCTCTGCTGAGAAACTGACTTCTGGACTGAGAAGTAATCTTTTTAGCTCCAACACTCCGATGTTTATGAGTGCCCACTTTATAATAAGCATCTCCAGTTTTCCCTGAGTCCTGGGAGTAGCTCTCAGTGTACACACAGACATGGCACCCAATGCCCTTTCTGGGAGGCAGGCTGCACATTTTTGATATCTGATCTGTTAATGAAAGCCTCCTTCAGAGGACGAGAGTAGCAACGGGGTCTTCCGAAGGGAGAAAGTTATGGGGAAGAAAACTCTCACAGGAAAAAAAAAGACTCGTTCCATGTGTTTCTGTTCCTCTTTAATTAGGAGAAGCAACCCTATACCTTCTCTTTACAATGAAAAACATCACTCCCAATTGAAAAAAGCAAAAACAGTGATTTGAAGGTTATTCTAAGTGCTCAAGACAGCAATGCCTAACCATACAGATACTGCAAAAATAAGTCATATCCTAACCCCATCGCTGGGTCATTGTCTTCCTTACCCCTCTTTGGATAGCTAGCAGGTATATTTAAAGATATTTTGAAAATGCATGCCTGATCAAAAGATTAAAGATGTTACAAAATTCTAATATTATATCTAAATTGTGTCTAAATATTATAAATATCTGAAAATATTTATAATTTGGTCCTAATTTGATGCTTCATTTATTTACTTAAATACTATTTAGTAACTAAATTATATTAGATTATCTATTTACTATTTAAGGAAATAATATTTTATTTGACTACATTGTAAAATAAAGAAAAATGTACAATTACCTTTATGATTTCTATATATACACTTTCTATTGTTTACCCAGAGCAAGTCCTCTGTGTCTTAGCCATTCCTTAATTAAAAAAAAAATTGAAAACCAGTAAAAGATTTATAGTATGATGACATATCATACTGCAGAATGAAGTCATGTGGCGGAAAAGAAAACGAAGGACAAATAACCTTAAGTTCTAATCGTTCACAAAGAGGAAACCATTCTCAGCACCAAGGTCTAATTAATTCTCTTGTCAGACAATCAATTGCTCAAAATGTCACCCCATGAGTACGTGGTCCTTCACTTTGAGCCACACATTCAGTTACATTTAATTTTAAATGGAAGAGAATGAAAAATTGTCTTATTGTCTATAAATTATACAAAAATATAGCTTTATTTATTTTAAACATCAATGGGTTTATTAATCTTAGGGAAAGGTGATAATGAGCCTGCAATGATGGCTTCAGGAAGGTAACCTTGGTAACAGTTTGGCTGGTTTCCATGGTTACAAGAGTACAGCTGAGAGGCTCAAAGAATCACAATTTCCTTTGATTGGTAGATTCTGAAAATGATGATTTGGAATGTGACAAGGGATTTAAAAAGAGGGGCAAAAAATCCCTTGTGAGGAATGAGACATTAAGTGTAATAATAGCACATTGATGGCCGGACACAAGACAGGCCTTTGAAATTTAATGAAACCTCCTTTTGCTCTTTCATAAAAAAAGGTGGAATATCTCAATCTATAGCAGCATGAATTCACAGACTGTCTGCCTTGCTCCTGATTAGCTAGCCAGAGTATATTATTGTCTATATGTTTTAAAAATTGGCCTTTTTATTATTAATGGACTAAAAGTATGAATAAAAATAAAAGTAAAATTTCCAAGACAGGGACTTAATGTACATAAAATAAGTATTTTTGATGTCTTTGTATTGTTTTATAAAATTCGTTAGTGAAAATAAATCAACAACTTAAAAACAATAAAATTAATATGAAGAAATCCAGGGCCATGTGTCTATTTCCTTACTATTGGAATATATGTAGCCATATAATTTCATTTGTTACTTAGCTTCCTTTGAAGAATTAACTTCTGGTACTCAGTATAAAAAATAATACTAACTTCAAATAACTACCTAAGCTACTACACAGCAGATTTTTGACTGATGATGGAAATGTCTTATATTCAAAATGCATTTTCTAGTCTACCAAAAAAAATAGTAGCATGGCACTTTAAAGAATATCTGTGGCTGACAAAGAGCTGGTGAATGACGCCTTATCATCATCTCTATAGTGTAAACCTTGTATTAGCTACCCCAAAGGGAAGAGGGGGGAATGACTGAATTTTACTGTTAAAAAAAAAATCTATTGGTTTCTTTATCATCTTCTCCTAAATTTTAAAAAGAAAAAAATCATAAGTTGAACCAACCTGTATAAATCAGCAATTCCTATAACACATGTATTTTATTTATTTGCTAATGTATCTATTTTTTGTGTATGGGTGTTTTGCCTGTATGTATGCCTGTGTGTCACACCCATGCCTGCTTCTCACAGAGGTCAGAAGAGGGCACCAGATTACTGGGATTCAAATAACGCAACTGGGAGTTGCCTTGTGAGTGCTAGAAATTGAACTCAGGTCCACTGGAAGAGCTGCCAGTGGTCTTAACTACTGAGCCATCTCTGCATCCTGACATGTGATTTTTCAAAGTCTCTTTCCATACCTTTAATGCTATTATTTTAAAATATTTCCTTCTATGTAAAACAGGCACTTGAAAAAGTATGTTGCCAAGATAGAAAAATTCAAGTCATTAACTCTAGATATCTAGGTCCTCTTAAGTACATCAGTTTCAGAGGAGGTGAATAAAATTGAATGAGCCCAAAACTTTTCATTATATTTTTTCCAGAAAGAAGGATGTTTAAAAGAAAGAAATATTTAGCCAGAAATAACTGCTTCCACTTACAAGATAAAACAGTTGAAGAAACAATAAAGTGGAAAACCCAAAATCCTGAGAGTAGAATTAGAAGTACTAATGGCCATAAATCTGCAAATGTTAATAGACGTTCCTCAAATAAACACATACAATAGAAAACAAAGTCATGAGAAGATTTATCTCAAAAGAATAAAGGGCTATATGAATCAAAAATGCTTTAAAAATGCTATGAACAAGCAGGTAATAATGAAACACTTTTCCAGTCAGATAGGCAAGGCAGTCGAGATATTGATAAGGGGAGAATGCCTGCTATATTATTTAGGATTCTCTAGAGGAACAGAACATACAAAATGTGTGTGTGTATATATCAAGGGAATTTATTTGAATGGGTTATGGGCTGTGATACAGCTGGCCCAACAATGCCTGTCTACCAACAGAAGATCGAATAATATAGTAGTTGTTCAGTTCACAAGGCTTGATGTCTCAGCTGGTTTTCATTATAAGTCAGAATACTGAAGAAGTAGGCTCTAATGCCGGTAAAGGAATGGATTTGCTAGCAAGGCAAGATCAAACAGTCAAAGAAAGCAAGCTTCCTTCTTCCATGTCTTTTATATAGGTTACCAGTAAAAGGTGTGGTCCAGATTAAAGATAAATCTTTACACCTCAAAGTATCTGGATTAAAAGTGGATCTTACCACATCAAAGATTTAATTAAGAAAAAAATCCTTCACATTTATACCCAGTTAATTCCAGATGTAGTCAAGTTGACAACCAAGAATAGTCATCATATCTACTGTGTGGTGGTATCACATAAATATCCAAAATGAAGAAGAACAGATGCTACAGTGATATAAAGGAAATAAAATGCAATCTGTGTGTATTATACCCAGCCAGTGTGACCTATAATTTAAAGGCATGAGTTTTCAGAACTGGCATGTATGAAGTAAGTAAACCCTAATGTAAGATTGTGTCTGAATATTAAACAGTGTGCTTAGGATAGACCAAGTTTAGATGATGGTAATTAATAAAGTCATCATTGAGATGAGGTAGTTCACCCACAAATATCTTAACAGCCTTCTAGCCTTCTAGACAGAGGAACCACTTAGAATAGATGTCCATAGTGGGAGAATTCCAAGGAGGTGTGAGCCGTAACAAAGACGCCAGAGCAAGTGAAATGGAATTAGAACATGTGATTAAGAACAAGGTTTAGGACAGTCAGGCCACACACAGAAACCCTATCTAAAAAAAAAGTGATTAAATTACTAGGTAGTATAACATCTTTCTGACTCACTTCAGGTTGAATAGTACAATCAAAACTGCTTTTCAGTGAGGAAGTTTGCTTTTTGCCTTGAAAATCAACACTAGAAGCAGGAATAAAGATAAAGGAACATACTTATGAGACTAATATAATAATCCAAGCATGAGGTTTTCATGTTGTCAAGGAAAGAGAATGGTAAGAGTGGGGTATTGGTTGGAAGAAAAACAAATGATTCATATAAGAGATATATAGCTAAGAAGGAATTTATGATTTAACCTAACAGGGATAGGTTGCCATGAATGGACTAAAAAATTAAGAAGTTGTTTTTGAACCTGAAGAAGCAGTATACAAGTTGGGAATTTTAAAGAAAAGCTTACTCTTGAAATATTTTGGAGCAGTAAACATACATAATATATTTAAAGAAATCAAACATAAGAAAATCATCACAGAAGTGAATGAATAGAGAAAGTGACTAAGGTTTAAAATCTGAATTGATCCAAAATAGAAAGATTTTTCTTGTCAGCAAAAATCTACGAATGTGATATCCTAAAAGACTATTGAGGAAAGTGTGTGACACAATAAGTGTTGCCAGCAGGAGGAGAGAAGAATCGTTCTCAGTCACTGACTAATAGTAGGAATGTTATCATTAGCCTTATAAAAATCACGTTTGTAGCATCGTATAGATAAAGGTTTGAAGGGGTACTTCAGAGAACATGTTAGAAAGAAAGCCAGAGGCTGCAAGTGCAGAAATCTCTTTTGAAGAGATTTACTACACCAAATATCACATAAAAACTCATGACTGAAAATGGAACAGATCAAGAAAAATAAATGTTTGCAATAGAAGTAATTCCAGTGTGTGCACTGACAGACAAGACAATGTTAGCACTGAAATTCGGAGAAAAGTAGAAAATTGTCCTGGTCAAAGGTTCTTGAGTGTGGATGAGTCAATGAGATAACTTACCCACACAGGAAGGAGGGATCCAGAAGTGTGAACTAGGGAGGGAAGAAGACAGATCATACACATGTCTTCTGTGTCAGGTAAAAATGGTACTGAAAATTTTTCCAGTTAAGATACAAAGTCATCAACTGGGAATAAGGATAAGACAAGAAGCATGGGTGTTTGTTGAGAGAAAAGGTGTGAACCAGTCATACAGAAAAGTTTGTAAATGAAATCTTAGCTCCAGTAACACAGTTCCAACAAGACCACACTTCCTATTTCTTCCCAAACAGTTCTACTACCTGAAGATCAACGCTGGAGAGGAGACAAAAATATTTGAAATGTTGTATTGGAGGACTCCTGAGAAACAGTGTTTTGTTTTTGTTTTGCTTTTTTAACATCGTAACAAATATAGGTCTTGTTTTCCCACAAAACCTTTGTTTCTATTTTGTGAAGCATGGTTCCACAGGGCTGTCCCAGTTTGCTTTCTCTTGCTGTGGCAAACATCACTACCAAAAGCAACTTGGCAAGTAAATAGTTTATTTGGCCAGCTGGTTACATCACCTAGGAAAACCAACACAAAAACTCAAGGCAAGAACCTAGAAGTAGGTCCTTCCAATCCAAGAGCAAGGGAGGTCCATCCATTTTTTGGTATCCTCTTCAATTTCTTTCTTCAATGCCTTAAAGTTCTTGTCAAATAGATCTTTCACTTCCTTGGTTAGATTTACCCCAAGATATTTTATGCTGTTTGTGGCTATCGTGAATGGTGAAGCTTCTCTGATTTCCCTCTCTGCTTCCATATCCTTTGTGTATAAGAGGGCGACTGATTTTTTGGAGTTGATCTTGTATCCTGCCACATTACTAAAGCTGTTTATCAGCTGTATAAGTTCTTTGGTGGAGTTTTGGGGGTCGCTTATGTACACTATCATATCATCTGCAAATAACGAAAGTTTAACTTCTTCCTTTCCAATTCGAATCCCCTTGATCTCATTATGTTGTCTTATTGCTATTGCTAGAACTTCAAGCACTATATTGAAGAGGTATGGCGAGAGTGGACAGCCTTGCCGTGTTCCTGAGTTAAGTGGGATGGCTTTGAGTTTCTCTCCGTTTAATTTGATGTTAGCTGTCGGCTTGCTGTATATAGCTTTTATTATATTTAGGTATGACCCTTGTATCCCTAATCTCTCCAAGACTTTTAACATAAATGGATGTTGAATTTTGTCAAATGCTTTTTCAGCATCTAATGAAATGATCATATGGTCCTGGAGGGGCTCCCTAGTGCCCAAGATGAGGTTCCCAGTTAGTTCCTTGGGCAGCTGAGGATTGGGAACCTAAAATGACCCTATCCTAGAGCAATACTGACGAATATCTTGCATATCATCATAGAATCTTCATCTGGTGATGGATAGAGAAAGAGACAGAGACCCACACAGGAGCACTGGACTGAGCTCCCAAGGTCCCAAGGAGGAGCAGAAGGAGGGAGAACATGAGCAAAGAATTCGGGACCACGAGGCGTGCATCCACCCACTGAGACAGTGGAGCTGATCTACGGGGAGCTCACCAAGGCCAGCTGGACTGTGACCGAAAAAGCATGGGATAAAACCGGACTCTCTGAACATGGCGAAAAATGAGGGCTGATGAGACACCAAGGACAATGGCAGGGGGTTTTGATCCTACTTAATGTGCTGGCTTTGTGGGAGCCTAGCCAGTTTGGATGTTCACCTTCCTAGATATGGACGGAGGGGGGAGGACCTAGGACTTACCACAGGGCAGGGAACCCGGACTGCTCTGTGGACTGGAGAGGGAGGGGGGGGGGAGAGGAGTGGGGGGAGGGGGAGAAGGGTGGGAGGAGGGGGAGAAGGGTGGGAGGAGGGGAAGGGAAATGGGAGGCTGGGAGGAGGTGGAAACTTGTTTTTTGTTTATGTTTTTTTTCTTCTTTTCGCAATAAAAAAAAAATTAAAAAAAAAAGAACCTAGAAGTAGGAACGGAAGTAGAGAGGAGTGCCACTTACTGGCTTGCTTTGCCAGATGGCACCCCCATCACTGGCTGGACCCTTTTACATCCATTAGCCGGCAAGTATATTCCCCACAGACCTGCTCCTCTGACAATTTGAAGAAGAAAAATACCTCACCTGAAGTTTCCTCTTCACAGATATGTCTAAGTCCATGTCAAGTTTACAAAAGCTACCCAGCACTGTGGTTTATAGCATTTCATCTCACTCTTAGCTATTGTTTAGCAAAGCATCCTTTCAAGTGTGCAGTTTTCTCAAGGATTTAGCCCATAAATACCACAAGAAGTAAATAATAAACATGCACTGTTAAACATAAATTGACTCTGGTATGTTTTGCCTATATATTTAATGTATATTTATTACAATAATTACCCTATTTTCATGAGAACTTTGCTCCTGGGGGACTGAAACTCAGGGAAGCTATTTTTAATGCTAGAAAAGGGAAGAAAGTGTGCTGCACAAAACAACTGGTCTAACTGGCTGCCTCTGAACTGCAGCTGCCCTGGCTCTGTGTGGTACAGCTTCAGCCAGTGAAATCAGTTCTATACAGAGATACAGAGGCTGCAGTAACTGAAGGGCTCGTTGCAGTGTTTTGGTGATATTTGTGAAGATGGAGACAGATGTTGAGAGGAAAAAGTAGCCACAAGGTAAATATAACTCAAATAATGACCAAATGAAAGACTTTGAAACGACAAGGCGTTCTAATTTCGGTAGTTTGAAGTCTCTGGAGACTGGTCATATTTTCTCCTCTCTCTCTCTCTCTCTCTCTCTCTCAAATTTATATAAACCAGAAGGTCTCAAAATGCTCTCTTTCCTCTTAGACACTCAGAATAGCATCAGAGATGATAAAATTTTCATTGTGCATAGCAGGGAGTATTAGAACAAGGCCATGCAGACAGATTTATGTTCAAACACCATCGTACCTGAGTCTTGCTGATGTAAATGTACAAGGCTGAGACAATGTAAAGAGCAATAAGCCAGGTAAATGTCTGCTTCTTCTGTGGGATTTGCAATCTACTGGCGGGAGACAATTTATCTACATGGACAAACGAAGACACTGAGCACAGGTCTTCCAATTCAATCTTTTATTACTCCATCCAAGTCAATGTGAACTCTAGGTAAATGTGGTGAGGAACCACATCAGATCTATTCTGCTGAACGCCTAGGGTTCTTTTCTCTCTGGTCCTTTAAATTGTTATCGTTTGTTTTTCCATCAGAAAGAAAGCAGATTGAAACATTTCTTACTGTCAGCAAAGAAGGGTGATGCAATTTACTATTCTCATTACTCACAAATGAATATTGCAATAGCTATTACTCTCCTGTTGGAAAGTAACAGAAAATGGGGGGGGGGTTGGAATTTAACATGTGTGTGTGTGAAACAATTAATTGTCCTTCTCATTTGAAGACACATCATTGATACTAATTAAATGGTTTTTCAGAAAGGGAAGGAGTAGTGTCATTTTATTTTCAGAAGGTAGAAACTGACTTTTAATTGTCAGAAATAAGTAGATTATTGAATTCTGTTGTGATAGTGCACTAAGGTCCACATTCCCCGGGGTGGGGCCGTGTCCTTAGATGTCAGTATTCTTCATGATGCCATGAACACAGTGACAAGTTAATGAGTGTTTCTAAATGCATACATTAACTAAATGCTGTGTCAAAAGAGCAGGTTTGAGTAAACAGTAAATAAATGCACTCAGGTGTGATGTTTATGCACAACTGTGTAAATGAATAGTAGTGTTAACGATAAGAAACATCAGTTCACATAAAAATGTTGGTTTTTTTTCTAATTTTTTTCAAATTTCATGGATAGCTCTGTATCTTACAACTCTGGAAAAATACCAACAATGATATTTCCCCGTATCTGTTTTTCCTTTATTTATTTATTTATTTATTTATTTATATTTATTTATTTATATTCTGTTTGGTTCCATAATGTAATTGCGGACACGGAAAAAAATTAAAGATTAGGTTTATGAATAGAAATGCATGACTCAGGGACTGCTGAGGAGATGCAGATGGTTTCATCTCTTGAGAGATAAAGGTGCTTGTCACCAACTCCCACAAGTTGTCCTTTGACCTAGTTACCATACCACGCACACACACACACACACACAATAATCAAGTCAATAAAATGAATAAATCTAAAGATTGACAACGGGCCACATAAGTGAAGGTATGTAAGGGCCCAATTACTGTTTAGAACTTCCTTTTATGGGGTTTGGGAGGAAGAATAGCTGGTTGCTAGGTAATAGAATTTGCATGGGTCCTCATTTTAACTGAGAGAAAATTATGTGCCCACTGCACTTAGGTATGTCCTTTCCCATAACAAGTCTTATTTTAATCATATTCATATGCAATTAGAATAGCAGAGAAAGGAAAGCACAGCATTTGTATCATTGTGCAGTCACCTAGGTGTGTGATGTGTTCTGGAGTTGGATGTGGTCTGTTATGTTCTCAGAGTCAGAGGCTGTGTAAGTCATCCTATACCCTGGAAGGCTGTCATAGATGGAAATACAATTCCTGATATGTTCAAACGCTGAAACCACATTTTCCCTCATTTTGTCATGTGATTTTTGTCTGACCCATACCCCACAAAACAATCAAGAAATCAAAAGAGGATGGATCCCCAAGCTCTTATGCACGTAAATAATTCTTTATTTTTAGTTGTGAATGAAACGTGATCATGGTAAATAGAGGACTGCCATCAGATATCCACTTGAGGAGACATAATTTTGCTTCATTGTTGTTGTTTGTTTTCCTGCCAGCTCATTATTTGATTTTCCTATCTGGCAGTATTTCTTCATTGTTATTGTTTTTTTCTTTTTTGTTGCCATTGCTGTTTTTGTTAGACATGCTCATCATGTAATAGCTCTGCTTACAGGAATCAAAATTGGGAATGAGAAAACGTATCACCATAGCAAGAGAAGCCACTGCCCCTGGTGGAGGGTGTGGCCATCTTGAACTATCATATGGACCTTGGTTCTACTATGAACACAGCACTCTTAGGACTGATAGCATTGAAGGTGAAATTGGACAGCAATTCCTCCAGAAGGAGACTAGCTGCAAAGCCCAAAGTAACAGTAGTTGATTATTAGGATACTTAGAACCACTGGCATATTTGAAACAACTGAATTTCATAAAAGAGGGGCCAGTGCATTTCCTTAAGGAAGAATATGAATCCAAAAAGAGCATTGAAGGGAGTCCTGAGGCAGGGGAGAGGAATCTGAAAAGAAGCAAACAGTATTGGACCGGTGACTGGCCACACAGAGAGAATGCACAAGAGAAGAAACAGGCAGTGGCACACTGCAAGAGCCATACCACGATTGAGCAGGTACAAATGTCAGGTTGCCAATGGGATAAAGAGCTCAGCTGTTGGTCACATGACCATATGCAATTGCAGGGATGGTGTGCCCTCTACAGGTCAAATGTTTAATCCTGGTTTTCTTTTCATTTCAAAGTTGATACTCTTTAGAATATTCTAAATGACTGTCCAGTTATGATCACAATTTAAAACACTTGGTCAGATAGTGTAAAAATTAATTTCTTTATATTAATATTTTTTTGGAAATGCCAATAAAATTTATGAAGTTTGATTTTTTAAAAAAAAAATATAGATTTTCTGTGGAATAACAGCTTAAATAAGATAATTAGATTCAGGCTCAGACTTAGCAAGCAAAATAAGACAACAACAAAAGTTGCCTATCAAGTAAGAAAATCTATGCTTGTAATATGTACCCGATTAAACTTCATTTTTTTTTTTTTTTTTTTTTTGGTCCCTGTACCTTCTGAGGCAACTGTATGACTTAGAGCAGACAGTACCTTAATGTGTCCAGTGCTAGAGCACTGAGGCTGACGAGGTGCACAAAGTCCCACGTCCTCCTGGGAAGCTGCACTCACAACCACAAGCTGACTCTTGAAGGTTGGTATTTCATTTTCAGTCAAGTGTCTGTAGGCTTTGCTTAGCTCCATCAAGGTCCTAAACTTTTGTGTTTCCCAGTCCCCGTGATTGATCACGTTTCATTCACAACTGAAAATAAAGAATTATTTTCATGTGTAAGAGCTTGGGGATCTATCCTTCTCTGGTTTCTTGTTTGTTTTGTGGTGTATGGGTCAGACAAAAATCACATGACAAAATGAGGGAAAATGTGACTCTAACGTTTGAACAGATCAGGAATTGTATTTCCATCTATGACAGCCTTCCAGGGTATAGGATGACTTACACAGCCTCTGACTCTGAGAATGTAACAGACCACATCCAACTCCAGAACACAACGATATAAATGCTGTGCTTTCCTTTCTCTTGGCTATTTCTAAGTAACTCTTTCAGCTACCAAGCTATATGGCTTCTTCCAAGAAGGTCTTTTACCTAGGGTGATGGCTTCATCTCCTCCTGTTGTCTGAACAGATAAAATCAAACACTCTAGAACCAACCAGGCGCCTCTTATCTGTAAGCTGACATGAAGCAGACAGCAAGGGTCGGGAGCTTTATTCCTTCTGTTCTCTCCGTGTTGAAACAGGAAAAGACTTTCCACCTGCCTGCCTTTGAAGGGGACTCAGACTGCCATGGCCTCTAAAGGTAAGAGTAAACCTAGCCAGCGTCTAAATTTGGCCTCGTATATGTTATAACGACAAGTGCATGGATATTGGAGCATTATAACCGGTCTGGTTGGTACTTTAAAAAGCTGTCATTTATTGCTCTTGAACACTGGAATTTGAATTATTTTACTTGAAGGTTTACTTTGTCCTAACTAAAAACACACACCCCACACTTTTAGCCAAAAAAAAAAAAAAAAAAAAATGTAAAGAGTCTGGCTGTAAAATGTGTTTTTGTTGCTGTAAATGCAAACCTAGCAATTTAATAAGAAAAGCTGTAAAGCAACTTTGAGAGTAAGGAGGTTTAATTTAAACACAGAAATGGGATGAAATTCTAAGTCTAAATGAATCTGAAGGAAGGATTCCACATAGACATCTAAAAAATGTTATCCAAACATTCATAATTGCTCATTTGTTGTTCAAAGTCACATGGCACTCAGCCCAGTGAAGAACAGAATATCAGTGAAGCCTCAACTTGATGCAGCAGAACTAAACATTTGTGCTTTATAAACTTAAAATATTTTAAAAATACTTTGGTAGTAAATTCAGCATAAAAAATCAATCAAAATGATCAAAATTTCCAATTTAAGCAAGAAGATCTATTAGGGACATTAGGAGAAAAGGGTGCAATTTCACTTAGAACATTAAAACTATTGAAATATGTGTTTTAATTGAGGCAGATTTCAAAAGATGAGAGATAAGGTTTTATCAGGGCTAATAATACACAATCACAGTAAGATATTTCTAAAAAAATTATAATCCATTTTTATTCAGTTATCAAAACAATGCACTATTAAGCTCTATAAGGAAAAGTTTCAGAATGAGTAAGTTTGATTTGTGAAACTTAGGGGAGCATTTAAAACTAGTCACAAGTGTAACCTCCCCTAAATTATTTAAATAGATGACTCAATCCAAATAGTGTGAGTCCATTCTTGTTTGCTTCGTGAACACATCGCTGACATCTATTAGACAAATTAAGTAGTCTTTATATTTTTCATTCGTATTTTATGTGGGTCTGGGAATCCCCGGGAAAGCTTATAAACAGATGAGAAACTTCACCAGAAAGAGAAAAATAGTGACTTTTACCGCATGTGTGCAGAACAATCTCTACGCTGACGACAAGCAAACACAAACCGTGACAAACATTCCTTGAAGACTGAAACTATCACAGGCCAAACACCTCTCGTTTTATAAATTAAGAGGAGCGACAGAGCAGCCTGGAAGGAAAGAGTTGCACAGTGTGTAAATTATTTATGGTTCAGTTATACATTTTTAAAAGAGTAGATAGAAATTCAAAGCCCGATACCAATTCTACCAATTCAAAGGAGATTTCTATTCATCTGGTGGTCCGGGTCTTTGAAGAAAATGTGACCGGAAAGCAAGATTATGATGAATCTGCCAAAAAGACGTGATGTTCAGTAATGAAAAAGACTTTATTCGTGAATTAAAGCTGCACTAAACCTAGAGACAAAGTTTAAGACAAAAACAAACATCCCTCTGGCCAATTGAGAACATTTAGCCCACGGTTTGGACAGAACATTTATTATAAAATTAAAGAGACAGGAAGATATTGTTTAAATAGAAAATCTTGGTTGAGCAACAGCCTTACTAATTTTTAGCCCCCCAAAATGTTTGAGGCCATGTTTTTCAAAAATGTTTAAAGATATGACCATAACTCCATAGTGGTCTTTGGCCTATGGAACTGTATTGTCTGGTAGCATCTTCTGAGAGACTTGGGGTTAACAGGGCATTTCATAGACAAATCCAAGGAAGCCTGAGCTCGATGCCATAGATCCAAAGAAATGTGTATCATCTGGAACTTCTTCAAGTGGTAAAAACAAAGACAAAGAAAGGCATCCTGTGTACCTGCTGTAGGGTCAGACACTTGGGAGCCCAGGCCAGGGACATGCAGCCCTTGTGGGAAAGCAACCGCAGCCTCATCACCTACAAGTTCTCTTAGAGAGGGGCCAAAGGACAAGTTTCTTTATTTGTTTAATTCTCAGGCAAGTCCTGTATGGATGTCAGATGCCACGGACAAATGCAAACTAAGCAACCAACATCAATATTAATATAAACCCAGCCGGTTCCAACAACCTTAGGGGTAAATAAATAAATGAGTCATCTGGCAATTGCCCCTCATTAACACTTCCTGTATGCACAAGCTTAACAAGCTTGTCATTACTAGAATCAATTTATTCCTCTGCCCAAAGGGCCATTTGTCTGTGTCCCTTCATCCCTGTTCAGACTATGTTTGGGTTTTCTTGATGATAAGATAGGCTTATTATCTTAGAAAGAATCCTACTGCATTTTTTAAACTGTGTGATTACAAGATACAGAAAAATACCTCAGACAACAAGAAACTTTTTATAAAACTGGGTATCCGTGTAGAAATAAGACCATTATAATTTATATTAAGTATTTATATAGCACCCCAGTTTTACTATATGCTCAGTGACAGCAATCACTCCAATGTTAAGCAGCTGCTATAAATTTATTCTTTGTAGCAATCCAGAACCAATTATTTCGTCTCATTCATGTGCATGTTACTTAACAAAACTTCAGTCTGTCCATGATGGACCACAAAGATCATGGTACATAAAATGTTTCTACCCAATAATGTTAGAGACTTTTAACTTTTAAACCTACTCCATGACCTTCACACATCAATGAAATTACCTAATGATTGATATATCCTCAGAAAATGTTAATGCTGTTAAGCAATGTGATGTTTGACTGTGCTTGCTTTCATGATGAACCCTACTACAGTTTGAAAAAGAAAACTTGGCCATTCACTTTCTTGTAAATCAACAGCTAAGATAATGCAACACAACATTGAGAAACAACTCAAATTTATTCACATATTTTTCTAAAAAAAAAAAAGAACCTTCACACTCTATGAGGATGAGAATCATGAACACCAGTAGTCTATGGGAAAAAATTAGCATCTAATGAGGGAAATAACACAATGATATTTATGAGAATGAAATAGGGGAACTAGTAGAAAGCTAATGTTTAGAATTTTAAATAAAGATTCTCCTGCCTGGGGCTGATGCATAACATCACATAGACTAATACACAATAAATAAGAAACTCACAGAGTCCCATGTGAGATGACTGAAATAGAAGCAAATTTACTCAGCAGTAATATTGATACCAGTGAACTAATAAAGTGACCTTTATATAATTCTATATAAATATACTAAGACACTCACAGATAAATTATTATGAGTTTTTTTAAGCTTACTCAGTTTAACAGTGAGTTTTCAGAGGATATCCTCATACTATTAGGACTATTAGTTTTACGTAAGATCTTATCAAAAAGCAACTTTGCAAACCTTCCACCCCAATCTCTGAATCAATAGCTGGAGAGAGGCCCAACACCTATTTTGATAGGTCCCCACTCCAGGTGGTTCTGATGAAGGCTGAAATATTCGAGTCATTCAATTAAACTGGGCTACAATATTATGACTATTAAATTGGGCAGAGTAACTCCATAAAGTACAAGGCAGCTCCATAATATTCAAAGAAAGGAAATTCTGACTTTAATCCCAGCACTTGGGAGGCAGAAACAGATGGATCTCTTTGAGTTCACAGCCAACCTGGTCTATAGAGCAAGTTTCAGAATCGGCTCCAAAGCTACAAAGAAACCTTGTCTCTAAATAAATAAATAAATGGTAATTAAAACTTCGAGGTAAAATTCAAGTCTAGGCTATGAGTACAGGCTAACAGGTGTTACCTTGCACTTATACACAAACCTATTTATACATGTGATGTATCTCCAGGCCAGTTATTTAAGTCATTTAACTTATTCTCACAACTACCAACATTTTTCTATGCTCCTTTTTCTCTGGCTGAGAAGTCAAGGGGTGGTGGTATGGAGTAGTGAAGACAAAAGAAAGTGCATTAACATGAGAGAGGTATCAATCAAGGAGCAACTTCAATCTAAATCAAAATGAGAAAAGAAAGGGCGGGAGGAAGGAAGGGAGGGAGGGAAGGAGGGCGGAAGATTAAGTAGAAGCAAAAGCAACCTAAATTTTAGCACACATATAGATATTCATCTCTTGCAGATTCCCAGAGTCAAAAGCCTGGAAGACTGCCTGGTTTTCTTCCAGGATCTACAGACCCAGATCAACACTGTTGGGCAGCTTCTTCCCAACCCAGGAAACAAGCAAGGCAGCAGCCTGACGACAGTCAGCCAAGTCGTTTCCTGCCAACAGCCAGTCTCCCCCCTGGTCTAGAATATTTAAGCCAGGTTTGCATGCCTTTCCATTTCTACTCTTGTGTTCTTTTTAAAGGCAATTCAAGCCCGGTGTCTTGTTTTTCAACCAATAATTTAATGGAATGCAGAATGCATTATAAATCATAAAGTTATAAAGTACTGTCTTTATATTTGTTTTGTAGATAAGATTTTATTCGACACTATTGTCACCTATTCTTATTTATTGACAGAGTGATGAGACTAAATAGCCTTGACTTTGCCCTTTAGCATGTTTGTCTATTTTCTGTTCATTGTTCAAGGTGTGGAGGCATTCTCAAGGAATTATTAGACTAGGCCACCTACGGCTATTAATTAGACATGTATTGAGCACTTAGATATTCAAGGCACATAAGAAACATAAAACCTACCTCCTGTCACTCAAACATTTTATTAGTTAATGATCAAACAAAAACATTGATTAAAAAGTACAAAGCAAGGCACGAAAGCCAGGAAAACACACATCTTTAAGGGAGAAGGCAGTCGTGGAAACTTCGGGAAGGAGTTGAGACTTTTCAGCTGCTCTCAAAAGCTATGTGAAAATCCAAGGGAAAACAATTTACCAAGGCCACATTACTCTCTTCTGATGTTCCCAAGTCTCCAGGTCAACCTGCTTGAACGATTATATCACACTATTAGGTACTGTTGCTGTTCGAGCTAGGGCACTTCAAGTCTTATAAAACTTTGTCATGCGGCACATAAATAGAAATTGTTCATATGTGAATGTATTATTGTTGCTTTAACACATCACCCTACACAAGATTAGAATGACTCTAACACTAATATTGAGATGTCAGCACATGTGCTACCGTGCTCCCTTGTTTGGCATTCCTTCAAACATAAAGTCTATCTCTTTTATCAAAATCAAATCTCTGTGTTAATTCCCTTAAGGAACAAGAGATTTCTGCTATGCCTGATAGGGTTTAAGCTGCATGCAGCATATGTTCCTGGGAAAATGTTTATAATTGCAGATGCCTTCCCCAGAAACCCACTGGCAGACAAATGTTCTACAGAGACTGGAGAGCTCAGGGAGCTACGGAAAGGAGCTGGAAAAGCTAACCTACCATCTTCCATCTTCCATCTGCAGAAAGGATCAGCTGTAAGAGCTGGCTAGAGTTGATTAACTGCTGCAAGCTGTTTGGGAGTGTTGTCAGGCAAGGTTTTTGCCAAATATAAAAGTGATATACCAGCGCCAGAGGGCTGAGGTTTGGTGATCACATATGGTCATCGCATATTCTTCTTCCACCCCTGAAAGATGACATACCGTGGCCAGATGCCTGACGTGAATACATGTTCTAACTTTCAATAAATAGACAGAAGAACTCAGGAGCTTCAGTTTCAAATGAAGTGCATTTTCTAAAAACATACGTCTGCCAATATTTTTCAGAAAACAAAAGACGCCATAAATTGTTAACATTTTTTTCCTAAAGGAAATGACTTACTCATTTTGTACTAAAAGAATATGGGTTCACTTTAAGCTCTGTACATATAAAAAGATATGTGGGAATTTCAAAAGTATTTCGTGTAAGTCTGTAGGAGAATGCCTGTTAAATGACTTTGTGTGTGCTGTTTTTCCTTTTATTGAAAATATGCTTTTTCTTCACATCCTAAATCCTGATTCCATTCTCCCCATCCTCTTCTTCTCTAAGTCTTACCCCACTTTCCCTCTTCCAGATCCACTCCTTTTCTGTCTTCCTTAGAACATAAACAGGCTTCTAAGGGACACCAATATAATTATAATATAATATGATATAATACATAATGAGATTTTAAAAACTACCACATTGGAATTGGACAAAACAGACAGAAGGGAAAGAGCTCTAGGGAAGGCACAGGAAACATAAACCCACTCATTTACACACTTGGGAATCCCAGAAAAACACTAAAGTATAAGCCATAATATGCATATAAAGGATTTGTTGTCTTAAAAGGGGAGAAGGAAAACAAAACACACACACATAAAAACTAAAAAGATTTATAACTTTTTTAAAAGGGAAAGTCCTAACATTACAATGTGAGTCAAGGAACCTCCAAAGATGCCATTGAGTTCATTTTCTGTTGGCCATCTATTGTTGGGCATGCAGCCTACCCTTAAGAATAGTTTGTTTCCCCAGTGATACTCCATTGGAAAAAACCAGATTATCATTTGCAAGTGACTATCAGTTGGAGATAGCTTCTGGGTTAGGGATGGGGCATGTGTCTAGTTCTCCTTTCAGCCCTGAGGCACCATCTGGTGCAGACCCACGCAGACCCTTGTGTGTGCTGCCTCAGTCTCTGTGAGTTCCTATGGTTTTGAGGATGTTGATTAAGAGGGCCTTGGTTTCTTGTGTCATCCATCCCCTCTTGCTCTTAAACTCTTTCTACCTCATCTTCAGTAAGGTTTCCTAAGTACGGAGGAGAGGGATTTGATGGAGACATCATTCAGGGTTGAGTGTTCCAAGATTTCTCACTCTGCATACTGTCTGTTTGTGAGTCTCTTCTGTATTTGTTCCCATCTGTTGCAGGAGGAAGCTTCTCTGATGATGACTGAGTAAGGAACTGATCTAGGAGTATAGATGATTGTCCTTATAAGCCACTTTATTGCTACATTTAAGAAAAGAACAATAGTACTTGTTTTTACCTTAGATCCCTGGGATATCTAGTCTCAGGTTGTTGGTTACCTAGGCAGTGTCTGGTATGGTTCAGTTCATGGGCTAGGCCTTAAATCTAATCAGATATTGATTGGTTATTTCCGCAGGCTTTGTGCCACCATTTCACCAGCATATGTTACAGGCAGGACAACCTTGTAGATCAAAGGGCTTGTGGTTGGATCGGTGCTTATGTATCTCCCTTGATAGAGTGCAGAGTGCCTGTCTGTATCTAAGATGCTAGCACGCAGAAGTGAAGGCTCTATGTACTTCATATAAGTCTGTATGAGAATGTCTGTTAAACAAATTTGCGAGTGATAACTTTCAACTGAAAGACATACAAATTAGTTAAAACTACGAATATTTGGAAATACTGCATATTTCAAGAAATAAACCAGAAAAATATAAGAAAAATCTTTCTACATTAAAAACTAGAAGGTTATTTAAACTCTTACTATATTATTTGTGAATTAACTCTCAAGAACATTGTGTCAAACAATTTGAAACTAAATATATGTATTTATAGTAGGATCTGAGAAGCTTGTAGATACTTTCTAGATATATCTACACATTGACAATAATGACTAATATTTACCCCTTTAGTGTCATAGTATAAATATTAAAATTTGTTCAGTTATCAACAAAAGGGTAAAATCACACACAAACATTCTATTCATTTTTAAATTTATTCAATGATATCAATACTTGTAATCTTTATTTTTAAATTTTAAGTTATAATATTAAAAACTGTCATGTTTTCATTGACTCAGTATTTTAAAACCACTTTACTTGTCCTGGTATCTGGAGTATATTTTAATCTGTTTAAAATTTCTACTGATTCCTTGTACACCATCCAGCAGGAGACAATGGAAAGGGTCCATTTAGGACAGTTTATTAGTAGCTCACGACTATTCAAAGGAAAGTATAATAAACAAATCAACATTGTCAAAGGAAGGGTGCTTGCCCACAGAAAGAGATTGGTTCACTTCTTATTACACAGGGTGACAAAGATGAGAGAGAGGAAAACGGAGCAGAGGTTAAGGTGTCACTGTGGAATTGCTTCCTTTGTCCCTAAAGTTAGGTTAGCCATGACAGTGGAGTAGAACTGGTGGCTAGCTGCATGCTGTGTTCTTAGAGCTGGTTCCTAATTTCTTGGGATGTCCATCTAGTTGACATTTTTATTTATTCTTGACGATCCAATAAGACAATATAGTAAAGTCTATAGTTCAACAAATACTTCATGTGCATCATTCAGTTAACATCTGGGGATTAGAGATGCACCTTCCCTTTGCATTCTGTAGTAGATCTCTATAGCTTTAAAATTTAAGACTAGGGTTGGATCCATTACACCAATATTCAAAGATGATAAACTCAGACATCTTATCCCTAATCCTAGTGTTCCAGTCCTAATTTGATTCTTCTCAGAGCTAATAGCCACATACTTTCTGAAGGTCTTTACCCATTTTTTACCCACAAAGGAAATCTCCATTTTCTTCAAGAAAGCAAAAGTGATGTGATACACTCAAAATCTCACTCCACTTGAAGATGCTTTACCACGATTGTTAATATGATTTTAGAAAAGTTCAAGTCATGAAATGACATCTATAAAAATATTTGCAATTTTAAAAAGAGGTCACATTGTACTTTTTCATCATCAATAGGATCAGAGGAAATGTTTCCCTCACCTCAGGATATACAAGGACAATGAAAGAGCAAGTACAGCTTCAAGTTTTCTGGAGTTGTAGATTTACAATCAATACCAAAGTTGATGAAAAAAAATGCCTTGACTTAAAGAATCCTGTGGAGTTTACATGCATGAATAGAGCATACCGTGACAATAATGTTGATTGGGTTAGAAATGAAGCTTTAGAAATGTGGTAATCAGCAGTGCAGTCAAGGCTTGTGATTTGGCTTTAGTAGGTCTATGGGCTGATTCAACTAAAAATACAAAACCCGAGGCTGTTCTAAATCACATATTACATATTTCCTTTGCAAAGGTCGTATATGGGCTGACAAAATGGCCAGGGGGTAAAGGTCATCTACTCCAAGCCTGACAACATGACTTGCATTCCCAGAGTGCACACAAAGGTAGAAGAAGAGAAACAAGCCCTTCAAATGTATCCTCTCACTACTGTATGGGTGCTGCGGTATGTACAACATACATCATGCACACAAACACACACGATAACAAATAAATCTGTAAACTGCAATTTTTTTTTTGCTTAATTTCTTTTTAATTACCTAGCCCAAATGCTGTGGCGGGTATTTGGTAACAGAACACTTATTCCACTTCAGTTGACGTTCTGTTGGTGTCTGAAAGTTTTCTGTCTTCCCTAGCCTGAAGGAAAATAAGAATAAGAGCTATTTATAAACTGTCATCTTCCAACTTAAACAGATATTTCCTCCCCGAGAGGTGCATGGTGCCAACTGAAGGAGCCAACTGATGGATGCCCATCCTGTGGCTTCATTTCCTCACAAGAAATTTGGAGACATTTTAAAAATGTCTTCAATATTACTATTCAGAGGTTATTTTAAAAACGTTCTTAAAATACTGTTTCTCATTTTCAGAAAGTTAGCATAACCACTGCTGTTTTTCTTGTTCTTGGCAAATCTGACTTGGAATTTTAAGAGTTCTATAAATTATTAGTTGGACAATAACATTTGGTGAAGACAGGCCATGTATCCTGTAAGTGAAACATAGCCTCATAGAGGAATTATAGAGTGATTATTTGAGTAAAAAATTATTCCTTATCAAATTTGTTCTTTAATTGAAACATAGTACAAATATGTTTGTTCATAGATCCAAAATAAAAGTTAAACATTTTCTTCTCAGAATTTGCTTTGATTCCTATGGTTAAGTCTTTGCCTTATAAATTGTGAGTGTTTGGAATGTTTTAATGAAAATGACAGATTTCATGCTGCATAGTAAGGACTGTGGCGGAATGGTTTCACTTCCTGTCTATCATCCTTTGCAGCTGGACCTGATAATCATTCATCAGCAGGTGGAACTTCTCGGGAGTAAGTACATCAGAGTTTGCATTTATTAAAACATTTGAAAAGGCTTTACTATTCAAAAGAAAATGTTATAAACAATGGGTAGAAAGATTGAATGATTGCTTAACCTATTTTTTTAAACAAAATTAAACTTATTAGTTTAAGCACATGTAAAGTATAAAAGTAAGTCCTTCATAACGGTGACATTCATATTCTAATAAAATCAGTCTTAAAGTGACAAGCAGTAATTAATATCCCATTGAAATTTCTTAACATTCTGAGAAGGGGATATCACAGTTGAGATCATATTAAAATTTAATCAACACAAATGCTATCATTTTATTCCTTCACAATCACCTCAATAAAATATGCACACAGCTTATCAGTAGATAGATGTGTGTAAGGATGATTAACAATTTCAAATCACTTGAGTGTTTTCTGTTTATGAGTCTATATTACTCCAAAATATGGCAGAATTGAAGAAGTTGGCCAGTACCACTACTGTGGATGCTAAAAGAAAATTTAGACACAGTAAAAAAAAAAATACTACTGTAAATTGTCCAAATAACTTGCAGAAGAACAATAGGGTTATTATTTGAGCAATGATTTCTTCCTTACACAATGTTATTTGGTTGAAAGGTGTCACAATATGTTTGTTCATAGTTCTAGAATAAAAATTAGTTATTAGTTTTGTTCTTGGCTCTTGCTCTGACATCTAAACATGGAAAGAGATGTGTATGAAGATGAGACTATCAGTTCAGTATATCTGCAGCAACTCTATGTTCTCTTAATAATCCTTGACTTTTGACTTTTGACAAGTTGTGATGCCAATCAAAGCATGCCTTCATATGATGTGTTTTCTGATAGTGATACTCGGTACTGAGACTTCCAACAAATACGAGATCAAAAACAGCTTGGGACAAAGAATTTACTTTGCAGTGGAGGAAAGCATCTGTTTTAATCGTAATGTGTGTTCCACACTGAGAGCCTGCACCCTGAGGATCACAGACAACTCGGGTCGAGAGGTGATTACAGTGAACAGGCCCCTAAGGTGTAACAGCTGCTGGTGTCCCTGCTACCTACAAGAGGTTGGTCACCGCCTCTGAGCATCTTTCCTTTTTAAGATTATTCCTTTAAGTGACATTCATCTGGAGCTATGAGACAGTCAACATAAGGGTTGTTTGAATTTATATCTTCCCTTTTAGGATAAGGAAAACATGAAGATTTGGTGAGGTACTTTTACCATTTGTAACCCAAAACTACATTAGCTAGCATTAGATTAAATGCTAAAGGGAGTTCATGCCTCCTGTAAAAATGAGACATGACCTCCTGAACTAGAGTATTATGCAAGTAATTGCAATACCTTCAGGTGCCCACTACACAAATACAGTCATCGTCTCTAAGTGTAGCAATGCCCAGGAGGTGCCATGACACTGAACCTCTACTAAGATGCCATCTTCCATGGGTGTTATTCTCCTCGGATAACATTTGCCATTTTCACATTCAATAAACCCACAGTATGCAAAAGAGTGATGTTATTTAATTGTTTTGTTTTAGAATATAATGTCATTGTCATTGTTAATAAAACTGTAACAATAATTTTTATTGATGTAGAAAACTACTCAATTTGATATGATGTCTCTGTAGACTCTAATATTACTTCATCCTCTATTCAACAGATTATATATATATATATATGTGTGTGTGTGTGTGTGTGTTTTGAGATCTAAGACATTAAGTATAAAATATATATTTCTATATATTACACATGTTTATATATGTTTATACATAAATGTCATATATTTATATATTTTTGGCAAGCTTGATTCATAGGAAGTTAAAGTACTGTGGGAAAGAGTGAATTTGTGTGCTTTTACTATATATATGCATGACTATGATATGTATGTCGTATGTATGACATATGCCATATATGACTATATGTGTGTCACATATATGAATATATATGTATGTATATCTTGTTTCCTTCTAAAGAAACATTTCCTATTGCCCCCATTCCAAAGTATCTTACAAAAAGATTCTACATGGCTTACACTCAAATGCTGAAATAATGTCAGAAATAAAAAATGTGAACACTCAACAACCGAAAAAAAAGGTTAAAATGGATCTGTGTATGCATACAACTGAGAAGTAGTAATTGAGTTTGTCCATGCTAAAAAAAAAATTATGATTCACTCACTGTCACAGGTGAGGTGGGACAACAGCTGTACCAAGGACACAAAGGCATTTAGAGGGGAATGTGACACACATCAGCAGAATGAATTCTTATCATTTCCATGACACAATACAAAATGTCAAAAGAAAACACCAATTTTCATCCTAAATAATATTTATAATGATTATTATAATACATAAGTGATTTCATAACAAATATTATGTAGAAGTAAGTCGGCATTCTTCTGTAATTGATGTACAGCAACCTTACGAAAATGTCATTTTTTACAATTTTCTCTTACAGCTAGAAATTCAAGCCCCTCCTGGTACTATTGTTGGTTATGTTGCACAAAAGTGGCACCCCTTTCAACCCACATTCACAATCCAAAATGCAGACAATGAAGATATTTTGAAAATTGTTGGTCCTTGTGCAACCTGTGGCTGTTTTGGAGATGTGGACTTTGAGGTATGAATGACAAAGAAAGTTTTGCGTAGGTCCTGATTTCTTGCAACATAATTCAGTTTATAAAACATCCAAATCATAGGGCTGGAGAGATAGTTCAGTGGTTAAGAGCACTAACTGTTCTTCCAAAGAACTGGGGTTCATTTCCCAGCACCTACATGGCAGTTCACAACTGTCTGTAACTTTACTTCCATGGAATCTGGTATCTTCACCCAGACATACATGCAGGCAAAACCCAATGTACATGAAAAAATTAGTTAAAAAATTCCAAATTATGATAGGCAGTCGTGGCAAATGCTTTTAATCCTGGAACTTAGGAGGCTGAGGCAGGTGGATCTCTGTGAGTTTGAGGACAACCTGGTCTACAGAGTGAGTTCCAGGACAGTCAGGACTGTTTCACAGAGAAGCCTTGTCTTGAAAAACAAACAAAAAAAAAAACTCGAAATCATAATGTATCACTTAAATACATTTTAAGAATTGCATATTAGTGTAATACTCTAATAAATCATGTTTCCATGCCAATAACAACTAACAGACATTAGTCCAGAGATTCTAAGTCCATGGGGTTTTTAGCCAAAACAATGCTATGACAATATACTGATTGGCCCATTTTATCTGTCATAAATAACAGCACATGTCATTCAAAGAAATTTTAACAAATAAAAATGAGAATTATAAAATTAGAATTCTTGACCTATTTGCCAAATACAGTAGATATCTATTGTACTTCCTTACATAAAACAATAAATGTCTTGTTATTTTTAACTTCAGCCTCTAAACCGTTGAACATCAAGAATATATATATATTATATATATATATATATATATATATATATATATATATATTGTGATTTTTAGATATCCAATATGTTCAATATGTGACCGTTAAAAGTCTTGGTAACCCTATGTTTGATGGGGTTGATTCATGGGGTTGATTCATAGGGAGTTAAGAGCACGTGGGGGACAGAGGGCATATGTGCATTTTGATCATCAAAATTACCTATGTCCTTTCCTGTTGGCCTGCTTGATGGAAATTTAGCCCCATTCAGGTCTCATTTCAGAAGCGTACTGCACTAGAGTGTCACTATATAAAGCTATATTTGTAAGACTGTATAATAATGCACTCTCAGATTTCTGGAACTGAATACTAAAATGAGCCATTGGAAATTTAACCTGCAACATATGCTCTTAACAGATTATTGTACACATACATTATATGTGAGAAGACCATTTGGTTTTAAAATATCTACTTTTCATTATTTGTACGGATCCCACATAGTTCTGTTTTCCCGACTTCTGGAGGAACCTATACACACCAAGAAAACAGACTTTGTTAAGTGACTTGTCCTAGATCCAGAACTGTGAAAGCATGTGATGTGTTTTTTGTTGTTTTGTTTTGTTTTGTTGTTTTTTTTCAAGACAGGGTTTCTCTGTGTAGCCCTGGCTGTCCTGGAACTAGCTCTGTAGACCAGGATAGCCTCGAACTCATAGAGATTCACATGCCTCAGCCTCCCAAGTATTAGGACTAAAGCATGTGCCACCACCTCCTGGCTACATGACTTCTTAATAATATGACTGAAGTGAGTTTAAATACCAGGGTTTAGTTTCCATGCTATAGATACGTCCTAAGAAACCTTTCCTATTTTGATTTTCTATCACCATAGGGAAAGGGGAGGTCCATATTAAATAAATGTATCAGCACAATAAACAGGATAAAGAAATAAATATTTGATGAATCAGATGTGGATTCCTCACTCAGTGGACGTGATAGATTTCAATGTCAGACTCACCCCAATCTCTTGTTTATACACTAGCTCAAAGTGATTTCTAATACTTAGAGTTGGTTAGAAGGAATGTGTTGACAAATATCTGAGTGTAACTTAAAAGTGTAGTTTGACAATGCATTGGGTTTAAAAGCTTCACTAATTACAGAATTAATAATTTTTTAAGTTTATGAATTATACTTCGAAAATATGAAATGCATCCAAATAGAAATTTTTAATATCCCTGTGTGTATACACACACACAAACACACGTAGTATTGTCCATATACTTTATGATGGCCAATTCGGGTTTAAAATCTGAACACAGGTACCTTCATACTTAGCTACATAACTAAGAGATGTACCTGCTGCCATCTTGTGGTTGTGTAGCCTTAATTATTTACTCCATCTACATAGAAAACGAAAAGGAAAGCAAACTAGAATGGTCTACAAACTGTGGCATCTGGAATCCTTGAACACGCTGGAGGTGAGTATTCACACCTGTGCTGATATGCACGCACAAACACCGTAGAGCTCCTTTTTGAGGTGGCGAACAATACAGTGTCTCAAATTCACAGTGAAAGGAACAGACTGAGAAATGGCAACTACTCTCTCTTTTATCTGCAAAGCTCATAGCTCTTATTTTTCTTTTCAAAGGTGCAAACTGTTGACGAAAAGATTACAATTGGGAAGATTTCCAAGTACTGGTCAGGATTTGTCAATGACGTGTTCACAAACGCTGACAACTTTGGGATACATGTTCCTGCAGATCTCGATGTGACACTCAAAGCAGCAATGATTGGTGCTTGCTTTCTCTTTGTAAGTTTGGTCTAAGCTGCATAGATGAATTTCGTCCTTACGTGCCAGCCTCTATAGAGCTAATCCTCCTCAACCCAGTCTTGACCCACAGAACATGCTTTATACACAGAAGGCAGTTTAAGATAGGATCATCATCCTTTGGAAACCAGAATTTAGAGCTTTACGTTTTGCTCAGGCTGATAACAAAGGAGTCAAGTAACATCTTTGCCAAAATGCTTGACTAGTTTTTGCCGCGGATTTCCCCCTATCATGAATATTTTGAATTCACAGAAACCTGCGGGTGTTTTTTTTTTTTTTTTTTTTTTTTTTTTTTTTACATAAGCCAACATCTTCCCTCTTCCTTTTTTGTTGCACAGAATTTAAGATCCCAAACCTAATGATTACAGCAATCTATGATGCTGTTGAATAAACTCAACCCATTTATTGTGTCTCCACTAAAGATGCTCATAAACAACATTAATTAAAAGTAATTTCAAGGTTATATTTTTAATGGACACAGAGAATTAAGTATGAACTAGGTAATATATATATATATATATACATAGAGATATATATCAGAATAATTTCTTCAAAATCTTTTGAGATATAGGCTTAACTGTTTCCTACCATTAGTAGTTGGTCCCTATCTTTATCTACAAATCAAAGTAATTCCAGTTAATTTTTCCTGACATGAAATATTAATTCATAGTACTTCATCACTTCCTGTTTATCCTTCCTATTTTTGCTCATTACACATTTTAGCAGTAACCTTTCAACACACACACGTGATAAGCATGCACACAAAACAATTACACACAGAAGCATATGCTTATACACACAGAGAGAGAGAGAAACACATTCTCAGACAAACACACATTCACATACCCTTTCTCTTGTTAATTAGATCTTGATGATCAAGTTGTTCACTTTATGTCTGTATTAAAAAGTGTCCATCTGTGATCTTCTTTATTGACCTACTTGGCAGACACACTGGTGACAAAATGGTCCTGATAAACAATAGATGGTTTCTGGATCTTAACCCTTGTTGATTTTCCTTTTTATTCACTTTCTGAACCCTTCTAAATATTTGTGCTTTGACAAGTGTGCTTTCTGTCCTTGACTCCCATTCTTTGGGAGATTAATGTGATCTAGGCAGGTTGTTTCGATCCCATCAATATGTAGTACATCATACATTCTCTGTGTGGCACAAAAGATTGTGGAATCACAGACTTCACCTGGGTGCACCAGGGTCAGTTCTTGAACATGACGTCTAATGAGTCCTCTGTGCTCAATAAACGCAAATGAAGACTGATCTACATAGTCCCCCAGTTGTATGTATGGGTAATACTCCAACAGCTAGGAAAGACACATACTTAATTGACAATAGAAAGAACTCCATCCACTTCTTGTTAAATCAGAACCTCATGAGGACTTTGTGATCTTCCTAGTATATGCTTTGAGACAGCTTCTTAAATGTGTCACCAAGGTAGGTCATAAACACTGCAAAAGGCACTGACTGTTATCATTTCTTCCTCTGCCTTATTATGTTTACAACAGAATTTTACGGTCTTGATAACCCCTCAAAATTTCGACTGATGATATTGGGATTACTTAGATAAGGATTTAAGTTCCTTACAATATGAAAATTCAACATTTGAGAATCACAAAACTTAAAACATTAAGGTTTTTTTTCCAATAAATCATGAATTGCTGAAACACCATTAGGAACATCACTGACTCACATAATCAAAACTGGCATGTCAAGATCTTGATCCTAATTGTTGCCTCTTTTATAAATTCACTCATGTTCACTTTATTTGTTTGTAGGATTTTATGTTCTTTGAACACTCACTTGCTGGATTATAGCAAGCATGATGACGAAAACAATAAAATATGCAGAATACATTTCAGTAAGTAAAAGGCAAGTTTAAATGATCTCCTTCCTTTGAAGATGTCTAGGTTTGACACTTTCTAATTCTTTTTCATTTTCTTCTAGATGTCCCTTGGGCTCTGAATTTAATTTCTGAATGGCTTGAATATTCTAGTTTTTATAACTAAATGTTAATTATTATATTTATTAAAACACAGTGTAATGATACAATTAACCTGATTGTGGATGCATGATAACTAAATACGCAATTACTAGCATGAGTACAAGGTTACTTTGAGAGATTTCCATTCTCTTTGTATCCTTTTGAAGTTACCGCAATGGTAAGCATGAAAGATGAGAGCTAAGGCTTGCAGCATCACTGATGGGAATTCAATGTTTAGAAAATGCTTTGAAGTATCTCTGGTACTAAGGGTGGTTACTAATCAAAGGGCTTGAATTTCTAAAATATCTCTTCAAAAGTAGTTGCTTTTGACTTTCTTAATTTTATTTCTTTTTAAAATTTTTACACGTAGTCTTAACAAGTTAAAGTATAAGTATTTTATAATACATTTTTGAGAGAGAATCTCATGCATCTCAGACTAGGTTAATTTTCTTATTAAAGTAAAAATATTTTATTTATATTGGAAAAGTTGGAGATCAAGTAAATGGTATGTGTAAAGATTTGGAGGAAGATAGATAGCTTCTATTTCTTGAAGTTGCAGAGGCACAATTATATTCTGTAAGGCAATTAACTAAAGTACTGAGCAGACTCATTTCAGAGATTTAAATAGTCATACAGATAGACTCTAAATTAGCAAAAGCCGTCTTATCAACCAGCATTATAGCTAACTATTATGAAGTTTCTGCCAGTTACAAGATCAGAGACTTCAAAATGAAGAATGGACAGCTCAGGAATTAAAAACAAACAAACCAAGCCAAAAGAGTCAGGCCTGGATCCATGCAGCAGTGCAGAGGGAAGCAAGCATAGCAAATGCCACTGATTCTGGATGTACATGGTGCTGGGTAGTACTTCTGATTCCTATACCCTACTTGTCCGTATGCTTCCAAAGCCCTTCAACCAGGCTCCTCTTCCTGAACATCCCAAAACATGGCATCAACTGGGAACCAAATCTTCAAATACATGAGACTATATGAGACATTCTCATCCAAACCACCACCTGAGTCCAAGGCCATACTTGGCTGCAAAATCATGCCCCATCTCAACCTCATACCCCCCAAAATAAAAACAGAAAAGAATATCTTAATTGAACTGGTGTTCTGATGTTTAGTAATTTTATCAATGATAGCTCACATTGCCTTTTAGATGTACATACTTTTGCAAAAGCCAGTCCTTGACTAAGTTTAATGCTAGTTTTGATTGTTACCCATTGGGACAATAAGGTATTAATCAGTTCTCTCCTAAAAGGGCAAGAGTTTTGTATTTCCAGACCCAGGAAGAAAAGTAACTCGAGATAAATAAACAGACATAAGTAGAGCTGTTAATTTGAACATAGAGAAAAAGAAGTCAGCAAGAGATAAGAGCATTTAGGAAAGAGAATTCTTGCCAGTTGAAAAAGAACGTGCCAAGTCTCTGTGTCAAGCATGTTGGACAAGTTTGATAAACACAGGAAGACTTACTGCAGTGGGATCATCAAGAAGAAGTACAATGCCAATAGATTTTAACAGAGTGTTCTTTGTGAGCCAGAGAACCTTGAAACAAAACGCTAAAAGCTTCCCGTAAGTCACCAGTACTTCTCTATGAAAGAGAAATTTGAACTGGTGCAGTGACTTGTACCTATAATCTTCATATTGGAAAACAAGAGAATCTGAAGTCTGAGGCCAGTGTATCACAGAAAACTCAAGACGAGCCATGTCCATCACCAAAGCTGTTATCATGATAGATAGGGAGATAGGAGGATGCAATCACACAATGCTAAAGGTAGGGTATACTGCAGTGATGGAGAACTCCCGTAGCATATGCAAGGATCTGAGCTTGATCATGAGGACTGAAGATGAAAAATAAAACTAAAATAAAAAGGAAGAATATTCGCTAGACAATCTGAAAAACCAGGTGACATATCAACAGCTCTCTAAAATTTTGACTCACTTGAAATTTTGTTAGTATGAATACACATTTTTATATTTGTAATTTTTACTACCAAAACAACAAACTTTTAATGTCTTCATAACTTAACAGAATTACTATTTTATTTACTTTATTACTTTATGTACATTGATTTTTTCCTATATGCATATCTATACACCACTTCACTGTTTGATGCCTATGGAGGCCAGAAGAGAGCATCAGATTCCATGGAACTGACATTATACACTGTTGTGAGATGCAGTGTGGTTGTCTGGTGCTGAACTTGGGTTCTCTGGAAGATCAACTCATATTCTTAACCTCTGAGATATCTCTCCAGTTTTTAAACATTTCTATTTCAGTAGTTCTATGTCATTATTTCTCTGTTAAAATGAGAGGGTCTGGAACTATTGTTTATAATATTTATCTTTTCAAGTTGTATATTTTTCCTTTCCATAAAAATTTAAATTTTTGAGTTTTTTGTATATTTTGGAGGTCAGTCCTCCATCTGATGTGGGGTTTGTGAAGATATTTTCCCATTCTGTAGGCTGCTGTTTTGTCTTGTTGATTGTGTCCTTTGCTTTACAGAAGCTTCTCAGTTTCAGAGTGTTCTATTTATTAATTGTTTCTTTTAGTGTCTGTGCTACTGGGGATATATTTAGCAAGTGGTCTCCTGAGCCAATGCGTTCAAGTATACTTTCTGTTTTATCTTCTATGAAGTTCAGTGTGGTTGGCTTTATGTTGAGGTCTTTGATCCATTTGGATTTGAATTTTGTGCATGGCGATAGATATGGATTTATTTTTATTATTCTACATGTTGATATCCAGTTATGTCAGCTCCATTTGTTGAATATACTTTCCTTTTTTCATTTTATATTTTTGCTTCTTTGTCAAAACTCAGGTGTTCATAGGTGTGTGGGTTGATATTCAGGTCTTCAATGCATTTCCATTTCCCCTGTGGCTGTTTTCAATACTGTAAATCTGTAATGAGAGTTTGAAGTCAGGGACTGTGATACTTCCAGAAGTTCTTTTATTGTACAGGATAGTTTTGGCTATCCTGGGTTTTTTGCTTTTCTATATGAAGTTGAGTATTGTTCTTTTGAGGTCTGCAAAGAAAATTTTGCTGGGATTTTGATGGGGATTTCATTGAATCTGTAGATGGCTTTTTGTTTTTGTTTTGTAAGGTTTTGTTGTTGTTGTTGTTGTTGTTGTTGTTTGGTATGCATATAGGAATATAAAAGGCCAATCTTGCAATGTTTCTCATGAGCTGTCCACCTTGGTTTTTATACAGGGTCTCTCATTAGCCTGGAACTCACAAATTAGACTAAGCTTGCTGTCTAGTGAGCCCCAGGTCACAAACTCTCTTTACTTCCTTAGCAAAGGCATTATGATTGCCTTCCAGTATGCAGAGAATTTTATGTGAAATGATAGAAACTGGACTCAACTCTTCATGATTGCACAGTAAAAAGTGAACTGTCTTAAATCCATAACATTTGATTTCGAATCCTTGAATCCTTTCTTATTACGTTTTTTTTTAAATTTATGACATGTGTGTTTTGACCATTCTGTTCTTTGGTACACTGTATTGATTACTTTCCAGGCTTACCCTCACTTGCCTCCTCCATCAATCCCATACTCCCTCTACCAATCCATTTACCATATTGTCTTTATGACTTGCTTTGAGACCTGGTGTGTTGATAACCAGAGTCATCTGTGTGACTGTTTGGAACTGTATATTAGAGCCTGGTTGGGTCACAGAAGTTATGCAACTGATGGCAGTTTCTCCCACAATCAATGAACACTAACTAGTTCAGTGGAATAAACAGGACCCTATGCCCCTCCTTCAGTCATGATTGACTGCTGACAGGTCCACTTCTGTGAAGATGCAATACCAGCAAGAACAGTTGCACTGAGTTCATTGTTGGGATGGCTCTAATGTGGCACTTTCTACCCTTTCTTCAGAACGATCTTGCAGCTCTTATATTTGTTTGTGGCTAAGCATTCAACTTCACTCATTCTCAGCTTCTTGATCAGTCATGTGTGACTTTGCCCTCACTGCCTTTCACCACAGAAAGGCTTCTCTGATTCAAGCCGAAACATTAATCTATATCTATAAATACAAATAGTTAGGAGGCAGTTTAGTTTGACACCCTGTCTATTTAACTAAGCAACACTAGAAGATTATTCTCAAGGTGTGGAATTTTCACTTTTTACTAGGACTTGCATTGCCAAAAACAGAGTCCACAGAGTGGACTCCAGTCAGAGAGCAGTTGGTTATCCCATAATAGTCATGGATCTTTTGCATAATTAGTTATATCTTGCCCGGTAGACAGGTACTGTAGTGAGTAAAATTTACAATTAGTTTGAAAAGTTTACATCTACTGGTGCCTTTCCCACACCCACCCACAGTAGCCTGCATGCCACCTTCTCGATGTATGAAACTTAACTAGCAGGGAGAAATCTTCCATCTCATTCCAGATGAGTCTCTCTGTGCCTTTATTTCTCTAATGACTCCTTCATCTTTCAATAGGGTATTGTTTAATCTCCATGAGCTTGTGTCTTTTAAAAGATTATTTTTCTGTTGACTTGGAGATTTATTCTATTGTGGCCAGAATTACTGCAATTTTTCTCCACTTGTTGAGGTTTATTTTGCATCCCAATATATAATCTATTTTAAAGAAATTTCCTTGAACTACTTAGAAGAATGTGTCCTCTGTAGTGTTTGGGTAAAATATTCTAGAGATATTCATTAGGTAATTTCTGATGTCATTTATTATGTTTCTCTTTTTAAATCTTGTCTGGATGACCTGTCAGTTAGTGAAAGTGGAGTGCTGATGTTACTTAATGATGCTGTATTGAAGTTAATATGTAGCATACTGCCTAGTAATATTTGTTTTGTGAAATTGCTTGCACTTGAGTTTGGTATTTAAGAATGTAATGTCCTCTTGGTGGATTGTGCAGAACAGAACAAAATGACTTTCTTTATCTCTACTCATTAGTTTTGGTTTTACCTTTATTTTATAAGAGTCTAGTATTGCAATGACTGTTTGTTTCCATCTTCTATTTATTTGGAATACTTCTTCCCATCCTTTTTATCAAAAGTAGTGTCTCCCCTTGAAGGTAAAGTATGTTTCCTGTAGACAGCAAAAAGGTGGCTCATGTCTTTAAATCCATTTAGTTAGTGTTGACTGAGGTTTCTGTCCTGCCTGGTTTCCACAGTCATTAAGTCCCAAAGAAATCACACAGAGGTTTACATTAGTTATAAACTGATTGGCCCATTAGCTCAGGCTTCTTATTAACTCTTATAACTTATATTATCCCATTATTCTTGTCTGTGTTAGCCACGTGGCTCGGTACCTTTTTTCAGCGAGGCAGTCACATCTTGCTTCTTCTGTTGCCAGGTCACGACTGCGGGGGAATGGGCTTCCTTCTTTCCAGAATTATCCTGTTCTCATTGACCTGCCTCTACTTCCTGTCTGGTTGTCCCACCTATACTTTCTGCCTGGCTACTGGCCAATCAGCATTTATTTAAAATATAATTGACAGAATACAGACCATACTCCTACACCAGGAGAGGAGTTAAATAGAGTTAATAGAGGAGTTAAAGCCACTAATATTTAAAGTTATTATTGAAAGTTTTACATTGATTGCTGTCATTTTATTGCTTCTGTGGTATCAGTTTTCCTAGTCTTAATTTGCACACTAATAACTGTGGAATCATTTGTTTTCTTCCTGTAGCCTCTTGGATATGGGGACCAATCCCTTCAGTCTGAGAAAGCCCTTTCAGTAGTCTCTGCAGAGGAGGTTTTGTGGAGATAAATTTCTTTGACTGATTTTTTAAGTTTTTCTTTTCGTTTCAATATGACAGATGGTATTGCCAAGTATAACACACTAGTTTGACATATGTGATCTTAGGACTTGAAGAACATTGCTATAAGCTCTTCTGACTTTTAAAATTTCCATTGTGGGAAAACAGCTGATATTATTATAGTTTTGCCCAAATGTGACTTGTCACTTCTCTCTTGTAGCTTTCAGTACTCTTTATTTGTTCTATATATTTAACATTTTCATTATTAAATGGTATGGGAAAATTTTTTTTCCTGGTCCTATTTGGTGTTCTGTGTGCCTCTTTTACCTATAAGAGCATATCTTGCTCTAGATTTAGAGAATTTTATTCTGTTAACTTTTTGAAGATATGTTGTATGCATTAACCAGGACTTTTCCCTTCTCTTCGAACCCTATAATTCATATTATCTCAAAGATCCTGCATATTACTTGGTAGAGTCCTTTCTAAAAATTACCCCTTTTTAATTGCATGATTCAATTCTTCTGCCTTATCTTCCAGCCATAATATTTTGTCTTCTACATAATCCTTTTGTTGGTGAGGCTTTCCACTGACATTTTTTAAATTTACTTACTGAATTTTTCATTTCAAGTAAACTTCAATTTAGGTTTTTTTCCTGTATTTCTGTTTATTGAAGTCACTCTACATATCCTGAATCATCTTTATTGTATATTCAGCCATCCGTTTGTGTTTTCTTGGACTTAATCAGCATTTATCCTGTCCTCCTTAGGTTCACTCAGGGGGTTACTAATGTCCTCATTGAACTTGAGCTCTTTGAACCTGCTTATAATTGTTCTCTTAACCTGCATCTTAAGGACCATCTACGTTGTCTGTTTGAGGAATATTGCTGTAGGATTGATCATCTTTTAGGGACTATATTGTCTTGATTTTTTGTATTACCTGTTGTTTTTACAGAGGGACCTGGAAAACTAGAGTAAGGTTGTTGGTGAGTTTATTGCTTACATGTGCTGGGTGGTGGTGTCATTTTCTTTTTGCTGTTACCCTAACTTGACTGGTTTTGGAGAAAGTAGGGATTGCTTGAAATTCAGTCTGTTGGTCCCTCAATGTTGTTTGTAAGTGAAAAGGGTAGGATGATTTCAGAAACTAATAGAATCCCTGGGGCCTTACTGGCTTCATGTATACCACTTGAGCAAAGTCCTGGGGACAGACAATGTAGGGCTTTGTTTGATATCATTGGTGCACACATAAGGGTTCCTTGGGTAAGGCCCCAGGATAAACAATTGAAGAAACTGGGGCATGTGACTGAGGTATTGGCCTTGTGTGCAGCTGCTTAGGCTAAGTCTTAGAACAGTAAGGATGGGTGGACCCAAGGATTTCTTTTCTACCTAGACCCACCTTTGTGGTTGCTTGGCAACCCTACAGGGCAGGGGTATGGGTATAAGAGCCAAAGGGTCTCATTCTTATTGGGAGCTGCTGCCTATGTGGGTGCTTGAGCAGGATTCAGAAAGTGGGTAGCTAAGCAAAGCCGAGCCAATAATTTTATGTGTGTGTGTGTGTGTGTGTGTACGGTCCTAGGGTAAGGTCAAGGAGTTTCACAACTGCTTTTTAGAACCTATGGCTTACGTTGTAAGAAAAAAAATGCACTTAAATAAAAATTGTCTGAAAAAATTACTCAAATATTATGTGTTACTTATTATATGACATTTATTTTTTTCACTGAAATCACATGAAGACTACTCAGCCCGAGTATTAAGGCTCCTTCTAACTGCAGATGATGTGTGGAATTACACTTCTACTGGAGATCACAGCACAGAGACATGATATGAGGAAAAAGTGAGGGGGACAAACCACTGGGCATCACCGCCTCTGGCAGGTTGTCAGCCCTTAACCCACTAGAAGGCACATATAGAGATCTAGATATTGCAGATATAAATAAAAACTAAATTGATTGAAGTCTTTTTAAAGAACAGGAGGAAAATGCAGAGGGTTTCGTTTACTGAGCCACTGCTGTGTGGCTGGCCATTACTGTTGGTGCCCTAATATCCAAGTCTACTTCCTGAGAAGTCTCTGTCTGTAAATATCTGCTTTTAGAAGATCATATACCCTGGACTATAAGAGATTTAAAGCTTTAACATTTGTTATCTCGCCTGAAACAATACTAAAACACGATAAAAAAAATGTTTCATAAATACATAAAAAGCTAGCATTAATGAACATTTTAGAATACAAGACTTTTTATGCATTTCTCATCTAATTTTTGTGTAAAATAAAAATATAGTTACTATAAGCACACGGGTTTGAGTGAAGAAATCAATCTAAGTAGCAGATGTTAAGTAACCTGTCCGACGTCACAGATCTGATCAACTTGTGTCTATTTTTTAGGATGAGAATATGAGGGGGCAGAAAATGGAGGAGTGCGGGGGCTTTTAAACACAGAATGAGAATCTGGAAGTGCGGGGAAAGAACATCTTCATTTCCTTGAAAGAAGCCGTGTTCTCTTCCACTCTGCCTGCCAGTCTTATTTGGAAAAGCAACAGAAGCAATGAACTTAGACTCTTCCCTCTGAGGACAGTGTGCTTGCATTGTCCCCTTAGCAGTGGGCTTTGGCATGACTCCTCCATAGCTGGAGTTCTGCAGCCTGGGAGACCAGCTCCCAGCACTGCACCCAGGGTGCCAACAAAATGCCTTCAAAGCAGTGGGAATGGAAGGAACTTGTCTGAGGGTCTTTAGGAATAAGTTTCTATCCATCTGCGGGGGTGGAGGGAGGACTCTCTTTTCCCCTCTCCTTCCCTCTCCTTCCCTCCCCTTCCCTCCCTCCCCTTCCTCCCTCCCTCCCCTTCCTCCCTCTCTCTCTCTCTCTCCCTCCCTCCCTGCCTCCCTCCCTCTCTCTCTCTCTCTCTCTCTCTCTCTCTCTCTCTCTCTCTCTCTCTCACACACACACACACACACACACACACACACACACACAGGATCTTAAGGTCTTGCACTCTTTATTTCCAGCTCTCGTTCTCTCGAGACTCTTTGTTCATACAGTTTTTAATACATCCAATACAACAGACTTCAGAAAATTTTAAAGGGGGTTACAAAACCTGTTTCTCAGGGTCACAATGCCTTCCTTGAGTAAACGATAAGGGAATAAGGGACAAACGGAGAGTTCTTGTTAGCTGTCGGATTGGTGGGGTAAAAGAGAATTCTGGCTAAGGTGTTATCTCTAACAGAGACAGGTTACCAGACTTACAAGGGAGAAAAGCTCAACTATAGGGGAATCACAGAAGGGGCCGCATACTAACCTGTATTTCTTCGCTGTGATTAACAGTATAAGCTAACCTTTTAGATTAATAAAGCCCGAAGGTGTGTTTCCCTAACCCCAAACCCAGCCACTGTCCTGACAGGACAGTGTTGCACAGCTGAAAGCAGTTTATGGGCAACCTATGGGCGATGGGGGGAGAGGGGGTAGGCCTGTGAGTAACCATGACAACCAGCGTAAAGCAAGGGGCGAAAGAATGTATCAGCACGTTCGGCAGAAAGGCTGACAATGAGAAAACGTCCCAAATCCAAAAATATATTTTCTTATCCTGTATGTAGCCCACAAGGTAAGGAAGAAATTAAAGGAGGGAAGTTTGTAACGTTTTATTCGAGGTTGTGAGGCCAGGTTCTATCTGGCACTCTCTGACCGTCTGTGAAGTCTCTCCCATTGTGACTGCTGTAAAGCTGTTTCCCTCCGGACCTGGTTAATTGGTTAATTGCTTTCACCTGTTACACATATAAATTTCAAGACTTACAAATAAGCGGTTTGTTGTCTGAGCCTAGGATCCTGTATCATAAATTGAGGTTAGAAGTTCTTGCAAGGTGCTAATTGCATAAGAAATTTTGCCAGTTCCAATGTCTTGTGCAGTTAACAACTGGACCTGGCAACAGAAACTGGCAAGTGATTTTGTTTCCCTGCCCCCCTCCCCACCTAAAAGACTTTGGTTCAACAAACCAGACATCTGCACCTCCGTCCTTGAGTAATATCTGTGAAAAGTCTAGCGTGCAATCCATACACAGAGAGACACCCAATCTAGCTAATTTGTCCTTAATTGTCTTGCCAGCTAGCTAATGATAGAAAACAGGCTTCTAAGTTTCTTACCATTTCATGGAACAAGGGCTAAACTATAAAGACGTCTTTTATTCACCAGAAGTACACAATAAAGGAAGAAGTCATCCTTCTGTCAGTTTACAGGAACAACAGTGCCCAATAAATGAGAAACATTGCCAACAGTTGTGGGATTCATCTGTGCATGCTTGCGTACTTCTGCACTGGAGGAAGGAATCAATGCATAAACTAGAAAAGTTCTCTTTGTTAATAACTTTAGACAAGATTGATATTCATAGTTTGCCAACAGTAGTAGATGTGAAGAATAATTCCTGATGCAACTTATTGAATGCTCCTTTTGCTTACCATCTCCCTGACGCTCAAAATTAATTTAGCATAACTAAATCATCAGTAAATATAAGCTGAGTATTTCACTACTGAGACTTCATTCTCGAGTGCTTTGTGCATTTCAGGGTGTCTTTAAACACCTTGAATGGTAGCAATAGAAAATGCAGAGGAAGAGTAAAAAGAACGAAACAGTTCTTACTTTTAAACCCACGACACTTATTTAAAGCCCAATAATGTAAGGAAGGTAAAGGTAATGGTTTTAGTAATTTTTCCATGCTGCAGATGGCAGCAACACTTCACATTACCATGAACACACTGTAGCCAGGCAGGGGGAATCTGGGAAAAGCACATTTCGATTAGCGATTCACTTTGTGCTCTCTATAATCTGTGAAAGCATGCAGGTTTCGGCAGTGGGAGGGTGAACTTTGATGTTCATTTCGTTATCAACAGAGAAGCAGGCCGTCTTTCTAGCTGCATGATGCACACCGCAGAGGTTTTGGACTTTCAGTTTTCAGGGAATAGATGCAATAAAATTCAAATCAACCTTGTAAGTGCATGTCTTCCCTATTTTTCCATGAAAACTGATGAGCATTAGTCCAACAAGTAAAGTAAGAACAACAGTAATCATCAAGTTCAGGAGCTGGGTGTGATCACCCCTGTGATCCCAGGGAGTAAGGCAGGAAAGGTGCAGAAACTTCAAGTAAACCCCAAAGCAGCCTGAGCACCACAGCAAGGGTCTATGTTTAAAAAAAAAAATTCAAGCATAAAACTAGATAAAAATAGGTCTCAAAATCTTACTTCTGATTGTCACTAAGACTTAAACAACCTTAAGCAAAAATCTAAAGTTCCTGAGACTTTTGTCGGAAGCCTGTGCAGAATGGCCATTGCTACTGCATCAGCTCAGATCTCTTCCCCGGTGTGATTCAATCATCAAGCTAGCGTTAGGAGGTCTGCTAGCGAATTGATGTAAAAATAAGCATTTAAGATCGTGAACTAGTATGAGCACAAAACCATGATGCATACGCCATGCAGAGCCAGCTGTGACATCAGAAGGGAAAGGGGAATTACAATAGAGAGAAATGGCTCTATTCTGGACAGGTGATTTTTCAACCAAGTATGTATTTAAGCACATGGTTAGATATTTTCTTAAACGCCATTGTCCAGGCCTCTTTGTGGACCAGCTAAATTTCAGTTTGTGCACCAAATTTCTTGTCATTGTATACTTTTACAAAAACAGTCTATCTAAAAATTCTAGAATAGTAGCTACCTATGCAATGTTAAGGAAAACGTCAATTTAGTTTGAGTCCAAACTCCACATTTATCATTCTAAAGCTTCAGTCAATAAGCTTTTAGTGGATTCATGATACTCAGGGATCTGTGTGAAGATGCAGCAATTGCAAACTAACTATACTATTAGCAATGTCGTCTCATGTCCTAGAATCCTTCCAGCATTTCAAAGCATTTCTGCAGATACTAATGTCCTGAGCTTGAGCTCACAGGAACTCAGAGGGTTTCAGTCACTAGATGTGAGCAGGTTGATGCCTCCCTCATCCATAGAAAACTTAGAAATTAATAATTAACCAGAAATTAAACAACTTTATTCAGGTTTATGTTAGGTTGTAAATAGATAAATCTTGTAGATAATGGTGACACATGACACACACCTTTAATACTAGAACTTGGGAGGCAGAAGAGCAAGTTCCAGGACAGCCAAAGCTACACAGACAAAAACTCTCTAGAAAGACAAAAAGAACATGTACATAAATATAAATGATAGACAGCATCTACAACTCATAAGAGATTAAAGCAAGTTGAGCTATACAAATGTGTAGAACCACAATTTGCTTGCAAAACCATAAAAGAAATTGCATACAAAAACGGAGGGAGAAATGGAAACAGAGAGGAGAGAGAAGGTAGAAAAGTATGGGGGGAATCTAATTTCCTTATTGTAGAAGGTAGCCATCTAAAGGAAAGAGATATTCATTTTCTTCAGCTATGTAATTAACAGAATGACAGGTAAGACACAGGTCCACTACAAAGTATTTGAATGTGTAATTTACACCTGAACAAGCCTGTGTAGCTCTAACAGTGCTGCTGTAATGATCTCACAGAAATATTAAGATCCTAGATCTAATTTCAGGAAAAAAAAAGTTTATGTAGCTTGGATTTTATTGTGCTTTAGGTTGTTGCTTTTGTTTTGTTTGTTTTTCAGAGAAAAAAATTCCTGGAGCTACATTTCTGAACTTGAGTTGGCAAAATGAGGCTAAAAAATAAAGCTCGTCCTTGGCCACCCAACTCAGAAGAAATAGACACAGGAGCACAGATAGGAAGACACTTCTTGGGGATTCTTGGCACAACTCTCAATGCCACAAGAGAGCTGATGGCCCTCACAGTTTCTCAGAATTCTCATAGGAGAACTCTGAGAATTTAGACACTTTGTTTCAGAACACAAACTTAGCAATTGCTTCTTCACCTTCTAGTTAAGAACAAACATTGTGTGTTTTGGTTGGTTAATGCATTTTCAGATGGCATCTTGTCAAAATTAACTTAAAAACTAGCTGTAGTCCTTGTATACATGACATGCAGAGAGAAATGGGGTGAATAAAATAGCATGAGAAGGTCAAATTGCCTGTTTGCAACAGCAGAAACACAGCTACACGTTCATCCACAAGCCACATAAAATGTGTGCATTGGGATTAAAAGGATGACAGCCAAAATACCTCTACCTTCCAGGTCTTGGACTTCTCTAAAAATAACTACTTCTTCAGCTTTGCTCCATCTAACAGAAAAATAAACAGGCATTATAGAAAACGACATCAATAGTCTTCCTTTTTTTTTTTTTTTTGCTTGTTTGGTTTTTGTTTTGTTTTTAGGGTTCTGTGTTTTGGGGGGTTGTTTTTGTTTGTTTGTTTTTGTTTTTGTTTGTTTGTTGGTTGGTTGGTTTTGAGACAGGGATTCTCTGTGTAACAACCTTGGATGTCCAGGAACTCTCTCTATAGATGAGGCTGGTCTCAAACTCACAGAGAACCTTCCTCTGACTTCTAAGTTCTGGAATTAAAGGCATGCACCACCAACGCCTGGCCTTCTATTCTTAAACATGAGTAAACTAGTACCATTATAATATCTGTGCACATGTATATACACATATACACCTGTACAGACACATGCACACACACACACAAACACACACACACACACACACACACACTCACACATAAGTATGCATACATCCACAAGTGCATGCACACACATTCACTTATATACATACGTTGGTGGCTAATTTTTGTTGTCAACCTGAATATATCTGGAATTAATTAAAACCCAAGCATCTGGGCACACCTGTAAGGGATTTTTCTTCTTTAGATTACTTGGACTATAAAATCTACCCTAAAGCTGGAGGATTTGAGTTGGAAGACCCAGCCTAAATCTGGGTCACACCCTCTAGTGGCAGCCCACATAGGTGGCAGGCCATGTTAAAGGACATTCAAGAAAGACTTGTTTTGCTTTTTGCCTGCTTTCCCTCACTCTGGTAGGAAAGCCCATCTGTCCTGTTCCTGAGACTCTCCTTTGCTGGTTTTAGAACCTACTTCTTTGGAATTCCACCACAGACTGAAAACAGGCAGCTCTCCAGGACTTCCCTGGGACTTCAGCACCCGACTGTGACTCCGGAGACACCTAGTGTCTCATGGACTGAGGAACGACAAGATCCTTGGCCTCTTGATCCGGAGATAACCATTTTGTTGGCCTACTTGCACCAAGCCTATAAGCCACTCTAATAAATCCTTTTTCTGCATATATGTGTGTGTGTGTGTGTGTATAGTGCAACATATATATGTGTGTATAACATATATATTTGAGTATAGCACATATATATATATATATATATGTTAGTTCATTCTATCATTTCTGTTCCTCTAGAGAATACCGACTAATACACATACATAAATACATATAAACATCCGTATGCACATGTATCCATCCATACATGCACATATTCACAATACAGACACACACACATATACATTTATATACATATACACATATGTAAATAACAGAGAAAGATAGAACAGAGATCTAAGATCATGCACAACTAAATCTTTTTTTCTCAATCTATTGTTCCAGTAAAGAAACAAATACAATCTGGGAAAAGGAAGAGAATAAAACATTAAAAACAATATTCTGCTGTACAATGGAAAATGGAGACATTTTTATATTTATTAAGGAAAACTAGGAAACTGTAAAGTGAAAAGAAAAGGACTCTTGAAAACAAATACATATTACTGTGACAATTTAGGATCAAAGAAAATTTACGCATTTGTTTTTAAATGTGTAGTTTGGGCTCAATTTCTAAGAAATGATCTAATAAGTAAAACAATGAGCAAAGTCCACATATTACTCTTTCAGTTACTTTTCTAAGATTAGCTTTATTTTTAATGTGTGTGTATATATATATATATATATATGTGTGTTTCTGTCTGTCTTTCTGTCTGTCTGTCTGTGGGTGTGTGCATCTGATTGCAAGTACTTGAGGCAAACAGAGGTGTGAACCCCAGAACTGAGTTTGTAGGCTGCTTTGAGCACCCAAAGTGGGGGCTGAAAACAGCTCCAGTTTTCTGCAAAATTAATAGACACTGTTAATGCTGAGCTGCTTCTCCAGCACAACTTTCTACATTGTATCAGATTTAATTAAAAATAACAACAGCATTTTCTCCATCTCTCTCCTCTCACCAACCTCTCCTATGTCTCTCCATGTCCCTCTTACAATTATATTCTTTTTCATATACATATATATATATTCATATATATATATATACATACATACATACACAAACATACATCTGTACAACCTTCTGAGTCCTTTTAGTGTGGCTTGTATGAATATGTATCTATAGTTGACCACTTGGTAACAGATAGCCACTTAGGTTGCTCATCCCTGTGGAGGACTAATTGTTCCCTCTCTCAGCAGTTGTAAATTATTTGTATCTTATTATGGAGTGAGCCCCATGAGATTTCCCTCATCCACATTAGCATGGCAGTTGGTGCTGTCACTGTTCAGGTCTTGCTCAGGCAGTCATATTGTTGAGATTTCATGGGTGCAGCTTCCCTATCATATATCAAAGATTTATTTCACAGCCCACGTCCACTCCTCTAGCTCTTATAACATTTCTACCCTCTCTTTGGCAATGAACCCCGAACCTTAGGTAGTAGAGTTTGAGTTACTGAGGTATCAGCTGGGGCCAGTAGGCCAACAAAATGATGATGAGTTGTGCTTTCTGTGATCTCCTTCTGCTATAAAAACAAACTTTGTTGATGAGTGATAAGATCTGCACTCATCTCTAGGTATAAGGATTTTAATACACTCAGGAACTGAAATTGTTAAGAAAAGTGTCAGTTATAGGTTGTCTTCTAAGTTCCATGACCTTACTAGCCCCATGTAGTTGGTTAGGTTTACACTACAAGTATGATTTGCCTCCTGTGAAGCAAACTTTTGTAGGAGGCAGCTGCTTTTTGTCCCTGCCTCGCAGAACTGAAATAATCACACAGAAATTGTATTAATTAAAACACTGGTTGGCCCATTAGGCCTAACTTCTTATTGGTTAAATCTTACATCTTAATTTACCCCATTTCTATTAATCTGTGTATCACCACAAGGTTATGCCCTACCAGCAAAGTTTCAGCACGTCTATCTCTGGCATCAGATCCATGGCATCTCTCTCTCTCTCTCTCTCTGATTCTGCCTTCTTCCTTCTAGCATGTCATTTTGTTTTCCTCAACTACCTAAATTCTGTTCTACCCTATCAGGCCAAACCACTTTTTTTTATTCATTAACCAATGAAAGCAACACATAGAAAGAAGGACCTCCCACACCAAACCTTAAGTACAATTACTTGGTTACTGCCAAGATGTGAGTGAAATTATTGCACCTTTTGGAATATCTTGCCATGCTTATCATTACTGTAGTTTATAGGAATCAAAGCTGGGTAAGACTATTTAATGGTTTCCTCCTTTGGCAACTTACATAGCACCTTCCAGCACTATTAAAGTTAGTCCTCATGGAGAAGACACTATGGTTCTATTCAACTGTACTCTTCCAAGCCCCATGTCTAAAGTACATGGGGACTTACCTTCAATGTCTGGCAAGCAACGAAGGGAAACAGGAATAACCTATATTGTCTTAGAAGTCTCTTGGATTACCTTGACCAACAACTCAAAAGGTGGTTCCTTAGGTTTAATCTTGGTATTTTTGTTAGATAGTCTATGACTCTCAGGGTAAGCATTATCATACCAAATGCTGTGTGTACACACACACACACACACACACACACACACACACACACGTGTTGACAGCCGTTTCTGTCCCATCAGGTCCCTCAGTCATTCAGTCCCAAAGAAATACACAGAGATCTACATTAATTATAAACTGATTTACCTAGTAGCTACAACTTCTTATTAATGCTTATAACTTATATTAGCCCATAATTCTTGTCTATGTTAGCCACGTGGCTTGGTACCTTTTTTGGCGAGGCAGTCACATCTTGCTTCCTCTGTGTCTGGATGACGACTGCAGACTAAATCCTTCCTCTTCCCAGAATTCTCCTGTTCTCATTGCCCTGCCCCTACCCCACCTATACTTTCTGCCTAACTACTGACCAATCGGTGTTTTATTAAACAAGCACAAGAAACAAATCTTCACAGGGTAAAACCATTGTCCCACAGCACTTCTCCCCGCACTTTAATTTCAAAACAAGAACTCTAAATCGAATCTTGTTTGTCTATTATCCATTATCTATACTTGTAACCAACAATCTAAACAAAGAAAAACATTCATAATCCATTTTTGGGGGAATGTGGGCTTAGTTTTCCAGGCTACTTCTGGCTGATTGGGAACGCTGATAATCTTACAGGCATCTGAAGAGAATTTAGAATTATAGTCAAGTCCTAACTGGAAAATTCTGTAAGGCTTGGTCACCTCAGCTAGCAGTCTTAAAACTGTTCTAGATGTAGAACTCAGCTCCCTCTCCAGCACCATGTCTGCCTGCATGCTGCCTTGTTTCTGCCATGACAATAATGGACTATATCTCTGAACTATAAGCAAGTCACTCTATTAAATGTTTTCCTTTGTAAGTGTTACCATGGTCATGGTTTCTTCACAGTAATAGAAACCCTAAAAAAAAGGCCAACATGTAAATATCTCTGTAGAATACTTCAATCACTCAGACAACAAATGGGGTAGATGCAAGGACTGAGGAAGGCTTGAAAATCATTACCCAGCTGCTGGGGAGATGGATCATTCAGAAAAGTGCTTACTATTAAAGCACATAAACCTAAGTTTGGATCATTTGTATTCACATAAAAAGCCAAGTGTCACAGCACATACCTGTCACACCAGTGATAAAAAGGCAGGAAGGAGGATTCCTTAGGCTAGCTGGTGAGCAAATCTAGTCTAATCAGTGAGCTCCAGGTTCAGTGAGAGACCCTGTCTCACAAAAGAAAGAAGAGAACAATTTAGGAGTATACGTTGGGTCTCTTTGTAACACACACACACACACACACACACACAGTCACTCTGTATGATGCAGACATGGATTCCTATGCTTTGTACATTCTATGTAATTGCAAAAGCAAAAACAGAATATGCAGTTCAGCTGTCTCAAACTGGAGAGATGCAGTAAAACCTCCAAATAGAAACTTGAAATCCTAGCATTAAGCTTTCAAATTTAATTTCAAAGCTCAAACAACGGCATCGAGATTTTGAATACACACAGCTTAGCTTGCTTTACTCAAATTCAAATGTCCTCCAGGCCCATAGAGATCCCACCCACATTTGTGACCGTTTTTCTGCACTCCTTAATGTCGTCACGTTTTTTTATGTGTCCAAATTCCTTACTTTGTTTAATGATGAAAGGCTTTCTCTCTCAAAGCTACCTTCTCATTTTCAATCCATGTACATTACCTTTTCCATTCTCTTCATGTCCGGAAATACAATGATAAGCTTATTGTTGGAAACCACCCTGTCCTATTGTGTGGATTCCCTGCTCAACTTCTCCTCTCCTCCACTGTTGCTGGACTGAGCTGACTGAGAAGCCGGAGTCACTGTGTTTCTTTCTGGGTTTCTTTTCAAGCTGTTTCCATTGGGCATAGAACACTTTGTCTTACATGCAATTAATTTCAGTTTCGTTTATTTTTTTTTGTAAAATAATTAAGCAAGTGTTTAGTGAGGTTGTCTAAAAATAATCGTTAGCAGTTTAATAGAAGGTATGTCAACAGTAAAAGAAAAAAGAAGGCTTTTACTTAAACAAAAATTCCAGTGATCGCTTAAAAATCAAAGATTTCCTGAGGGAACTGACAAAAAAAAATGTCTGTCTATGACGAAGGGTGGCTATGGTACTGTGTGTTCCAGTGCTCCCGTTTCCTGTAGGTGACAAACAATACAGTTATAAATTCAAGCATTAATATTGCGCCAAAGCTGAGGCTGTCTGGGAAAGGATGACGAAAAGAGTATAGAGTCTGTGTTCTCTGAAAAATCAGTTAACAGATGTGACAGGACAAGGAGGAGGAGAGGGAGGGGAACATGATCAGGATGTGCTGTATGAGGAAAGAAAAAAATCAGTAACAATTTACATCACCAGCAAAGGAAATATGAGCTTTGTTCTGAGTCACTTGGGTGCCTCAGAGCATTGATCTATAAAACTGATGCAGTGGTTGTAAACTCCTCCCAGGAATTTCCTGAAGATTAGGTAAACCATCAAGATAGCTCTGTGCTTAGAGTAACTCATGGAACTCAATGAAACCTATGAACAAACCAGCTTCTACTTCCTCTATCTTCTATAGTGGGTAAGCAATGTTAGAAAAACAGAGGCAGCATTTCTTCTATGAGAAAAAGCTTCATGGTAATTAGAATTCTCTAGCCGCTCAGGATTGAAAGAATTTAACTGTTAACTTAGAGGCCTTCACTGTGATCTTCTTATAGGGGACATCCTCATCCTTCAGTGTGAGCTTATAGGGGACATTCTCACCTTGGGAAGAAGTCACATTATATCTCCTTCCAGGCAGAAATTAGGAATGCTGATATTTGGAATGTGGCTGTCACCAAGAATGCTGAGTGCTTGCAAGTTCCTGCTGAACATTCTGTCATTCTTAGTTGGGTAGGAACAGTCCTTTATCTCCTTCCCACGTGGCGAATTACTCATACACTCATCAAAATGCCATTAATTTGGCACATACTTGTGCTCCTTGAAATTTCTGATCCTTGCTGTATGATACTAAAGATATCATTCTTTGTAAAGAATAACGAGCTCTGAAAGCTGATAATGAAGGCTGAAAGGCCATTGAGATATGGGAGCAAGAGCCAGCCACAGGAAGTCTCAGGCTCTCTCAAACATGGCACTCCAGCTATCTAAAAGATAACCTCATTTATAGAGATGAAGCAGGGGCCTGGAATAACTAGGGTATATATTGCCTGAAATGTTGTAAACATCTGCAACAGAAAGCCAGCATCAATAATGAACTAATGATACTTTTGCTTAGAAAATCTACCAAGAGAGGTTTAAGGAAACCTATGTGCTGTTGTTCTTTATTCTGTGTTGTGTATGCTTAGCTTCGTAAAAAGAAAAATGTGGAGAATTTGCTGAATAGCAGACATACTGGTATTCTACACAGTACTTAGAAAGTGAGCCCAAATCCCTGTGTGAAGGCAAGGTCCTTGTCACTAGTTGTATCAAGGTCCTCAGTCCTACTTATGTTACTCAAAGTCTACTGTGTCAAATTAGTCAATGAAAAGCACATGGGAAAATGTCAAACCAGTTATGTCATACTTGGCAAACGACACAAGTTTTTAAACCAATTGTTAGTTTGACACCTAGAATCTATAAGTATATATTGAATTAAGTGGCATATTTACGTTGAATTAAAATAAACCACTCTGGATAACTGGACCATTAAAAAAATATACAAACGTTACAGGTTTGAGAATGGAGACTAATGGGAGGGGAAGGGATGAAGAAATGCAATGTTGAGCTCTTCTTGGACCTCTCGTGAAAACTAATAGGGTGATAAGAAGAAAAGTTAGATGAGGAGAAATTAGAAACTCATAAAATGCATGAGAAAAAGCAGTGAATTTCCTGAAAAATTGAAGTATTAATGTAAGCTATTCTGACTTTCTCTTTCCACATTTTTGATTTATCAGCTCAAGCTAAGCCTGGTATATCGGAAATAATTACCCTGAAAGGAAAATGTGGACATAAATTGTGAAAGTAAAATATAAAGTCAGAAGAAAGAGAATGGAAATAGACAGTTTCTGAAGACTCCCAGCTTAACTCCATCCAGCTAACTACATATGGTTTTCCCAGATTATAATTACACGTTGGGGGGCTTGAAATGAAGCCAGTTTATGGAAACACAGAATTGTTGCTCCCGACACTGAGATGCTGGCACAACCTAACATGTGAACAAGAGTTTCCAGAACAGGGATTGAAATGTTCGGGACCAGGTTGAGCGAACACATAAGCAGGATGGAGGATGCAAAGAGGAGATGCAGAGACAGTCTCCTTCTACTCATACGATGACAAAGACAAAGGAAGTCTGACCGGCATTTCCCTTCTGCTCTACCAAGTTTCTACACAACTTAATGATTTTAAATGAAATAAAGTTTGAAGAGAAACTCAAGCCCAAAGTTCCAGATTGTTTCATTAGAAACCATGAGACTTAATTTAGATGTAATGTTTGCGAAAGATAGGCATTGAATCTTCTCTAAAAATGTATTGTTTGAGACTCTTATTTATGAAAATGTATTTTGATCAAATCCATACTCCATCCTAATCTTTCAAGCACCTCCCATATCCCCCCCCATCACTTTTTCCTTCCAACCCAATGTATTCTTCTGTTCAAGCTATTGGATCCACTTAGTGCTGTCAGTATGAACATGGGTGTAGAACCATCCAGTGGAACATGAGAAAACAACCTTAGCCTGCATCCCTGAAGAAAATCAACTCCAATAGCCATTAACCACCCACAGAATCTCAGCTAGATGAGCGACTGTGCTGATGGAGGAAGGCCATTGGTTAAATAAAAAGAAACTGCTTGGCCCTCATTGGTTAGAAGATAGGTGGGAGGAGTAAACAGAACAGAACGCTGGGAGGAAGAGGAAGTGAGCTCAGACTCCACAGCACTCCGCTCAGGAGCAGACGCCTCAGAGAGACGCCATGCTCCGCTCTCCCGGGCAGATGCGATTCAGCTCCAACCCAGGATGGACCTAGAATCTTCCCGGTAAGACCGGTGCTCACAGATTATTAGAGATGGGTTGATTGCGATATCAGAATTAGCCAGTAAGGGCTAGAGCTAAAGGGCCAAGCAGTGTTTAAATGAATACAGTTTGTGTGTTGTTATTTCTGGTGTAAAGCTAGCTGTGCGGGAGCTGGGCGGGACGAAAAACAGGCCCGCTGCCCTTATTACTACACTGTGCTATCCCCTTCCTCACCCATGCTGGAATTTAGCCTAGCTTGTTCTTGTGCAGGTCTTGTGTATTCACTCAAAGCCACCATGGGTTCATGTGTGCCATGGTCCTGTATTATTCAGAAAATATTATTTCACAGTTGTCCGCCACTATTCCTGGCCTTTAGTGACTTTCTGCCCCATTTTCTCAGATGGTCCCTGAGGCTTAGGAAAAGAGGATTATGATACAGGTGTCCCATGTAGATGGAGTGATCTAGTTTCTTATTTTCTTCACTTTGCTCAGTTGTGAGTCTCTGGGTTAAGTATCATCTACTCCAAAATGAAGCCTCTCTGATGAGGGTTGAGATATTCACAGTCTATAAGTGTAAAGATTTACAAAGGTGTGGATATACGTGGAACTGTTAGAAGTATTTTGAACTCCATATTCTAATTAAAATATTTATCTTGATAAATGTCTGGGAAAGACATAACTGTTGAAGAAGGGTGAGTGGGTAGAAAGAAGGCTTCGGGGAGTAGAACACATCATGCTCTTGCAGAAGACCCAAGTTCAATTTCCAGCACCCCACCCAGCAGCCCACAACCTTCTGTAACCCCAGGGAATCTGACACCCTCTTTTGGCTTGCACAGGCAACTACACTCACACTCGCATATCCACCACAGACATACACACATATGCATAGTTTAAAATAAACTTTTAACAATGAAAGCAAATTAGAACTACAGAGTGAGTACTATAAAGTGGAATAATTAAAATACAAGAGTGTTGTAGTGACAGATTGTGTTTAAGGTCGAAGATTAAATATGAAATAAATCAAACAATTCATACCTATATAGGGAGATTACACTTGTGTTGTCACCTTAAGCCAATGAAGAATTACTATAAGTAGCATTAAAATAAGTGAAGAAAGAAAGAAATAGCCAGAATACTCCTCTATGCAATATGAAAATTAAATATTACATAAAATGAAAAATGGTTTCAATAAACACTAAGTTAAAAAACGGAATATATATATGTACATAGATTTGTGTTTATGGAAGCTATCAGTGAAAAACTTGGAAAACACGAGCCATCTATCAACAGCCTGAAATTTAGACCTATTTTGACATTTGTAAGATGATAAAGCCTTAAAATACAAGACGTCAAAGAAATTATTAGTATTTTTAATGTTTTCAAGAAATCCTGAAATGTTTCAATTGATCAAAATGAGTGAATGGTGGCCACTCTGAGTAAATGGACCATGAATTTCAGCGGAAGTCACAGTCAAAATGATTAAGAATTTTACCTTCTCAAGGAGAGCTAAAGGCATATTAAAGTGCTTGCTTTTAATTTGGTTTGGCAATAGGAGTTCTATAAACTTATTCAAGTGCCCTAGCTCTCTGGTTTTCATAAAGTATATCATTGTCAAAAGCTAGACAGTTTTGAACATTTAAAACTCAACTGTGTTTACATATAATTTCACACCCTAGTACTAAAATAAATAAATAAATAAATAAACAAACAAAAAGACAAACTTTCCAACAATTTTTGAAAGTTAGTAAGAGTTGAAAATCGAAGAGAATGTGTGTTTGTGCACGTGTGAAATCAGCGTCAAGCAATAGATTTTAGACATTGTGGGTCCTTGCACCCAGCCTGGGCCCTGCTCCCGAGAGAGTCTCTGGCAGCCTTGAGTTGCCAGCAAAGGGCATTCACAGAGCCTTTGACAACATTTCCCCACCCATGCAACAGCACAGTTCTTGATAAAAAAAGAACCTTAATTAGTGTTTGGTTAGTAAAAGTCGATCTTAACTTCCGCCGAACACATATGCCGATGACCTCTTTATCTTTACCTCAGTGAGTTAAAGGAACATATCTCACACGTGCATTGATCTGAATGACACCGGTGGGTGTATATTTAAGACTTGTGTGATTCTGAACACCAAGAAGTAAATGCTGCTTGCGTGGTTCAATGTCGATAAACCTCCTAGGAGTTGCATATGTAGTTATTGATATAGTTATATACAGGCAACACAGAAAAGCAATTTGGGAATTTTATAGATGCCACTTTAAAAAGAAAGCATCTGGAATTAGCATGGTGCTCACTAGGTAGAGTGATTTCATGGTATATTTTAGGCCTGGAGTTCAATTTCCAGAACTCCATAGGCAAGTTCAGGCCTGCAATTCCAGCTCTGGGGAGCAGAGACAGAAGGATTAGAGAAATGCAAAGCTATCTTTGGTTACACAGGGGAGTTTGAGGCCACTCTAATTCTAAGATCCTATATAAAAACAAAAACAAACAACGCCATCGAAACTTGGCTTAAAGTTAACATATTATATCCTAGCAAAATCACATTAACATTAAATTACTATAAAAGTAAAGAAATTAGCAAAGCAGAAAGAGGGGGTAATGTTCACCTTTTTCTTCTACAGTGGCTAGATTCAAAACATTTAATATATTAACAACAATACAGTACAAAGATAGTACCTAAACTGAGACACTTTAGCCATGGGATAATAACTAGACTCCACACATACTTTTTCAAATCATTCAATTTCCCGGCTGATGGAACTGTATGTGCATTTCACAACTCCGAAATAGTTTTAATCACAGAGAGTGCAGGTTGTATGCTGGGGTATATCTCCATGGCAAAAACTCACCTAGCCACAGCCGCAGGAGGTTCTGATTACAGCCAGTTAGAACATTGCTACGATTTCCCAGGTTATTCTCTTCCTGGGCTCTCTGTGTAACTGAGCTTTTTCCCATGGATACAAACACTCATTTAATATTGAAATTTGTCTTCCTCAAGATTTCCTGAGTAAATTGGGAGCATGGGTACCTTGGGAGAGGGGAGAGGGAGAGGGGAGAGGCAAGGAGGGGAGCAGAGAAAAATGTAGAGCTCCATAAAATTTTTTTAAAAAAAGAAACTAGAAAAAAATTGTCTTCCTAAATGTAATCTTAATGAGAAAAAAAGGGTGAAAAAAAGTAAAAGAAGCAGTAAATCAAATAATATTTCCATACTATATTCTGATTATGTCACACTTATACTGAGCACTCAATTTATGTCAGGAAATACATTATGCAATGCAGCAAATCAAATATTGGTGACGCTGTTATTTACACTTAGGAGATGATCAAGGCAGGCACTGAGGCAGAGTGGCAGGGCTTGGAAACGTTATCATCTTCCCAGAGTTTATAGTTTAGTCAATACTGTCAATTCATGCACTGTATTTGGTCATATATGGTGACTTCCTAACGTAACAAATTTGAGCCTGGTCTTACACATGAATATGAGCACAGGTTCTGATGTATGTCTAAAGACAGAAACTCTGAGAGATTGACCAGTTTGATAATAAGTTGGCAAAGACTTGACAAGGCCATCGACCTGCCATGGTCCAAGGCAGAATGCGATGTCTCCACTGCCAGAGGTGCCTTCACTGTGCCTTTCCTTGTCTGGACGGCCTGTTCCTGGAGCCTAGGAAAAGCTAATACAGCTGAGGGGAGGCATCTAGCTACATTTATCTCATGGCAAAATTATATTCCCATCATAAAACACAGAGTCTATGGATATTTTGTTATAGAATATGTCTCTTAGACAAGTGTAAACTAACGCTCTCAAAAGGAGAGAATGGAGAGATAAGAAGAGAAGGAAAGGGGGAAGATGAGGAGAGAAAGGCTGAATCTGTTAAAGAAACTACAAGACAGAACATTGAAGTTATGAGATATTGAAATGTTGAAGTGAGAAGAGTGTAAGATCCCAGGGGATAGAGGTCACCAGGAAAGCAAGGTCCTCTAACCAACTATGCAGGGATCATCTGAACCCACGGTGACTGAAGCAGCAAGCACAGGGCTGACACAGGTTTTCATCAGGTCCTCTGTTCACATATTACAACATTCAGTTTAGTATTTTATGGGACTTTTGAGTGTGTGAATGACTGTGTCTTTGATTTTTATGTCTTCTCTTGGGATCTTTTCCTTCTGTTGGTTTGCCTTGTCCAACTTCAATGTGCTTGTTTTGTATTAAATTATATTTTATTTTAGCATATTGTGTTGCTATCTCTTAGAAGCCTGTCCTTTTCTAATGAAAGACAGAAAAGGAGATGGAAGGGGAGTTGGAAAGAAATGGGAGGAGTAGAAAGAGGAGAAACTATATCAGCATATAATATATGAGAAAAGAATGTATTTTCAATGAAAAAGGCAAAAGAAGGACATGAAGTTGGGTGGGAGTGAGGAGTGATGTAGGAGGAGTAACACATTAATATGACCAAATACATGATACTGCATGTACAACATTTTCAATAAATGAATAAAATGTTACATTTTAAACATCAAAAGACAGTAAATTATTTTAAAAAGAAAAACACAAAGAAATGCAAACATAAGATAAATTCTCTTGGGCTACTTTGAGTTCCAGTTATCTACCACCCACCCCTGCACCTGACCTAACATCCTGTAACTCTCAAAATCTTAAACTCTATTCTTAGTAGATCACTAGCTTTTACTAGTACAAAAGCTGAGACTGTCATCTGAACCCCACAGTACAACCTTCCCCCACTCCCTGGTACCCCCAAACCTGTGCTTCTACCATTGTATTTTGTGAATACTTTGAGTTTTTTTTAACTTTCTTTGTTCTGCAACTATTAAAATCTCCTGCAAGCGCATCCAGAATAAAACAAGGTATTTGGAGGAACTGAATGTGTGTATAGGGATGTGGTCACTCCTTTCTGGCTATAGAATAAATTATCTCTATTCCCTTAGAGGTAAAAACTGTGTGGTTTCTGTCAACACAAGCATGTGGAAATGCAAGTAAATGGAGGCACTTGCTTGCTGGGATCATATAACTGGATGCTACTTTCCATAAATTGTTGTGGACTATTTTTACAGTGTGCGAAGGTGTATTGCTGCGATTGGTGTATTAAAAAGCTGAATGACCAATAGCAGGGCAAGAAAGGAAGAAGTGGAGGAATTGAGGGGCCGGAGAAACCAGGAGACAGGGAGAGGAAACAGGAGGTGCAAAATAGAAGAGAGGTAACACCACATGATAGAGCGTAAGTTAATATAAATGGGTCAATTTAAGTTAAAAGAACCAGTTAGGAAAAAGGTTAAGCAAAGGCCAAGCTTTAATAATGAATAAAAAGTCTCCATGTCATTATTTGGGAGCTGGATGGTGGGACAGAAAAAGACATGTTACAATAACTGGATGCATTTATGCTAGCAAAGCAGGAAGTAAGATATTATCATCTTTTCATTCTTTTTTCTTTTCTGGTTTTTCAAGATAGGGTTTCTCTGTGTAACACTCCTGGCTGATCTGGAATTTGCTTTTGTAGACCAGGCTAACCTCAAACTCACTGAGAACCACCTGCCTCTGCCTTCCAAGTGCTGGGATTAGAGGCGTGGGCCACCACCCTCTGTTTAGATATCCTCATTTTAAGAGAATTGGTCCGGAGAGTAGAAAACAAGCCTCAATCCCTTCAGCTGTGGTCACATCGTCAACTCTCTGTAAAATGTACATAAGCACTAAAATTAGGATAAAATGTAACCCAAAGAACACAGAATTATATTGTTTGACCTGAATATTTCAAGCAAGGGATTTCTCATCAATACAGCCTCAGAAATCTAACAAACACATTAATAGCTAATTTACTGTAGAAAAAGTGTACTACCAAGGACCTGAAAATGTGTTTGGAAATGAGACATATTTTAAAGTAATGCAGACACATTTTGTTTTCCGTCTTCACCCCTGCCTGCTTCTCAGCATTAGCCTCTTGAGACTCTTTGTCCACTCAGCACTGTGGCAAATGAAGAAAGTTTCCAATTATGCTCCATCAGTAACCAGTAGCATCTGGGCTCTCATTGTTTTCAAGATAATATTCACATTTAATGCTTTGGGCAGTTACGTTTAACAGATTCCTTGTCAAACTCACCTAGTTTTCTAACTAAATTTAGGTCCTTGCAGGGTGGAAGAAATGATGGAAACAGCGCTCAGGGCTGTCCAGGGGGAACACCTGCTATGGCTCTGATGTTATCCGGCCCTGAAAAAGACAGACGCTTAGACCATCTCCATGCAACATGCCTAACAGGCTTTCAGACATTACATGTATTAAAACTGATCAAATCAAGTTGGACTATCTCCAGTAAGAGAAAATTTTTTGCACCCCGATAAGCCCCTCTGCTGATGCAGCAATCCAATTCAGACCAAATCAAATTGAATTAGAGAAAAGCCAGGTTTAATGGATAAAACATTCCCAGATACTTTTCCAGTCCACCAGAAATGAGACTGAAAGGAAGACTGGAAACCATGTCTGTTTTCGGGGGGGGGGGGCAGTTTAAATGTATTTAGGGGGGCAAGGTGTGCGGCATCTAACAAGTAAGTAGTAAGGCTTCAATGAGCTTTCTCTCTAGTAGAAAAAAAAAAAAACATTGATTTGACCCTTTACGTAAGAGGACATGTCTTATCTTTTCTAGCGACACTAAGCGTAGTAACGTGACTTTAGATACTCAGGCATCCTTTTCTGCTCAGTAGTTACTATTTCCAGATATAAAAGCAGGTGATCCCCAGCATATCCTAGTTCGATGCAAACTCTTCCTATCTTAAATCAGACCTGAGCCTCCCTTACAGAGTTCTCTGTGGTTTGATTCATTCTGAGCTCCTGTGCTGATTTTTATACCAGACAGATCTGGGGCTCTTCCCCTTCCTAAAGTTTGCCCTTATGCTGGATGGATTTCTCTGCTTGCGATTTCTAAGATGAAGAGGTTTCCCTAGCTAAATTCTGGTGTATTCAAGCTAAGGCCACTGGAGGAACTGAGGAGTCACTTAACTGAGCTGCTCAGTCCCAAGTTCAATGACTGAAGAATTAGCTAGCATTTAGGGCATCTTAATTCAACCTATATCAGCTTGCTGAACTGTTGGAGTAAAGAGCTGCAATTGTACCCAGCACAAGATTTAAGGTTCTTCCTTACTGAACTGGGGCTCAAGTGAATGTTGGGCTGAATAGAACACAGACAGCGGGAAAAAGACACTGTCCTGGTCAACCAGGTTCTCAAGATTTGGGGCTCCAACTGGGGCCCAAGCTGTTGGCTCAGTGGATTCTTCTGGCTTAAGAATCCACTTAAGATTGGATTGGACTAACCCATTGATTCCTCTTAGGCCTCCAGACAAGAGTGAGCAAAGTATAAAACTTCTCCATAATCACAGGATGATAATCACTTACAATGAATCCTCTCTGTAGAAATGCATATATCCTAGTGAGCAGGGTTTTCTGGAGGACGCTGAAGAATATATCTGATATCTAAATATTGCAATCTGCAGAAAGAAGACCCCAAATTGCCCATAGAACTTTAACAAGATGTCTATATTCTTGTTTGATTTATGATGTTTTCAGGAAGGTTTATATTTCCAATTTAAAAATTTGGGCTTGGAAAAGATGACTCAGAGATTAGAAGCATGTACTGCTCTTGCAGATGAGCCAAATTTGGTTCCAGGAACCCACACCCACATCTAATAGCTTGCAATTGCCTGTAGCTCTAATTCCATAAGATCCAAAGTCCTCTGGATTCTTCTCTCCTCTCTCTCTCTCTCTCTCTCTCTCTCTCTCTCTCTCTCACACACACACACACACACACACACACACAAATAAATATTTTTAAAATGTTTAGTTCTATGGACATAGTGAAGTACTCCTGCTTTGAGAGGCATTGACATACAACTATTGTTAACGGCCTTAAAAATGCTTATAATCGCTTTTAAGTAAACTTGGTTAGCAACAATAGTATTTATATTTTCTGAAATCATTGTCTATATTTCATCTTTTTCTCCTTTATTCTCTAAACATCTAAAATGCAGATTCCATCTCACCATTTCAGTAAGATTGTGACCTTATTTTTATAGCAATTGGCAGCTACTAAATCATGACTAGGATGTTCAGGAAATCTGTAAAAACACCTGTTCATTCTTAGAATTTCTTACTTCCCACTAAACCTAATGATAATTATATTCCAGGAAGTCATTGGCCATTTTTTAAAAATAAGTAGGCATCCTTAGGCCTTAAATTCATTTTGCTTGCTTTTGTTGATTTGCATTTTGAGTGAATGTGGACTGGTGATGTGGGGCTCCTCTCTGTAGGCTATGAATATGTTTTATTACCATTAGTTAATAAAGAAGCTGTTTCGGGCAACAACTTAGCACTTAGCAGAGTAAAGCCAGGTGAGAAATAAAAACAGAGATATAGAGTAGGTGGAGTCTAGTAGATGTCGCGCAGCTGCTGAAGGAGAAGAATACCACAGGAGACTTACCCGTAGCCCACAGCCTTGTGGCGATACACAAATTAACAGAAATGGCTTAATTTAAGATGCAAGAGCCATCTTGAACTATGTCTGAGACCTTAGCTAAACAGTGTTGTAATTGACATAGTTTCTGTGTGATTGATTATTCAGGTCTGGGTGGCCCGGTAACAAACAAGCAGTCTCCATTTACAAAAAGAGCCCCTAGGGTAAAAAGCTTCTACCTTCTTAACACTCTGATATCCAGTCACAGGGTTGAGTTAAGGCAAAGAATTACACAGTGTGATTCCTGATTGTACCTTCTTTTCCCCTATGCAACTGGAGAGGTCGGAACACAATAAACTAGACGTTGTGGTCAACACAGCTATGTGCAGGCCTCTTCCACTGTTACAAGGTGTAGCTTGCTTCAGTCACACTTCTTTTGTTTCCTTCAAGTTTACAGCTTTTATCATTATGGTAAATCCCTTCCTCATTGAGTCTCAGAAAAGCAGGCTTTTCTCCTGACCACACCCTTCCTTGTTCACATCTTCCCTCTTACAGTTAGAAGGAGCCAAAGTCTTTAAGGATAGGTGTGGCCCAAATTTCAATGCCCACCCATGCCTCACTGTGACATTTTAGAGTACGGAGTAGTCTGTTAGGTGGGCACAATTTGTGAGTCAGGTGCTGACTCCTCACTCCAAAAAAGAAAAAAAAAAAAAAAAAAAACGTAACCAGAGCATCTTAAAAACAAAGTTGCCCTCACTTTGATATCCTACAAGAATGCAAATTCTGTCAGTCTGGCTCTTCACCAAATCTCCTTTGCAATGCTTTTGGAATTTGAGCATGGTCAATTATTTAAGGTAGGAACGTCCCTGTGACAAGTCTCCTTTCCCTCTTCTGATTTTATTTAGTCACCACCAACAACTTATTTTTCATTATCAGTGAATATTAATTTTACAGGATGAATTTTCATTGTGACATTTTCATACATGCTCTGATTATATTCATGTTTGCCCACTCTTTTCAAATTTTACTAGTATCATCTCAGTATCTCAGTTTAGCCTCACACTGTTTGGGTCTTGAAATGTCAATAAAATAATCTCTTCTATGCTCATTTTTTTTTACTCCAACAAGTACTAGGTCCTCCACATGGACTATTCTTTATATACAAGGACTTAATAGTGTCTCTCTCATCCTTAAAATTAGATCACACCATCTTCCACCTCCCATGATAAAATTGAATGTTTTCTTTACAAGACTTTAGACACAACAGCTCCTTTTCAGCTCTCCAGCATTAGATTAGATAATGCTAGCAGTTATAACTTATTTTCCTCATACGTGGTTATCAAGATGTACCATGAAGGTACATCTCCTTTTTAGGTTCCTGGCTTGGAAGTAACAGATTGCTTCTGTTTCATAGATGGCACCGGTACTATTTCAATCATTCCCGGAAACAAGGAAATATATTTCTAGGGCTTACAACCATTGCTCAGTAACAATTGCGTTCTGTTAGAAGAGGGAACATGAGTTTCGGTCTCTGTTGCAAGCTGAGGGAGCTCTGCCAATACCATACCTTCTGCTAAGCTATATATATTAGTTTTCTTCAGTTACACCACTGTGTCTCTTCACATCAGTATTGCCTTCTGCTCATGGCTACTTCCTACTTTTTTTTAAAAAAATTTTGTTGAGCCATCTATTATAGAAAGCTAGCATTCCTATTCTTCCATAATAAATAACTTCTTTGTATAATATATATGACTTCATTGTAATAAATGTCTGAATAATCTTCATGTACTTCTATACATTATTATTTTAAAATGTCAAATTTCCATTTTGCAATAGGACCTTAAACACATTGAACTAAATATCTAGTTCATTTGAAATTATTTTTTATTACAAACTTCAGGAAATAATTTTAAGTAAAAAGACCTAAGATTTATAAGTACATATGCTTAAATGCTTGGTTGCTCATTTATTTAAGAGGAGTTTTTGTTTTAGTTTTAGTGGAAATTCCCAGACGATGGTACAATATTTTTTTAACTGCTCAGTAGGAAACTTCCTTATTTTCCTTTCTGAGAAGACTCCACACTGCATTTCCATGCTTTTCTTGTAATCTGTGTGACCCTCTACCCTCATTCAGGATACAGGATGCAAATAGAAGTGATAAGTGCTATCAGTTCATTGTATGGCTCCCCAAACCTCTGTGTGTGCCTAATCCCTTTCTATTCTTTTGTGAATAGACCATATGATAAAGCCTCTTCCAACCTAGAAAGCTGTATACTAAAGAGACTAGACCCTGGTTCTTAGGATACTGCTAGGTATCCACACGCAGCACCAAACAGGGACATGTCCATTCAGTGGTTACCTGTTCAATGCTTTATTTTTGATCTCCTGTTAATCATAAGGAATGAATTCTAGGGACACAACATTTAAATCATTCACTAAGGTTAGTTTTTCCAAGTAAAAACCTCAGGTGAATGTGAGGCACGAAGACATGAGGAGGAGAAAGAAAACTCAAGTGAGTCACTACTCTGCAGCTGCATCCCATTCCCATCTATTCCTCTGTGCAGAGACAGTCTCAGAGCTCCTAGTAACAGTAGTTAACCTAGGAAACACCACCCATAAGGGCACTAAGAAGGCTCGTAGACAGATTGTACTAAGATTTCAGCACCGTTAGCTTTACCTATAAATAAATTTCAACTGCTTAAGCTTAAAAAAAAGAAAGACTCACAAATAACTATAACCAAATTATAAAACTGAAATGAACGCTTTTATGCAGAAGAAGACAGTAGTTAAGGACCCTTCTTTGGCCTGAGTAGGAAATCGGGTATAGAATAATGCTAAATATCCTCAGTTCATAACAGCAAGTCAATTCAAACCATGAATTATTTTGAGCTATGTAAATTCAGGGTCCATTTGTCAAGAACTGGTGTGCCGCACTTTCGGGGTCCTTTCATATGTGAGCTTCACCTTTCTCAAGACTCGCTCTTTTATGGCTCACAGTAACATGGAAATGCCTTGCATCATTGCTTTCTATGAAAGAACAATAAATCCAATACACACATGTCTCTGTGTGTCCAGAAATATATACATATACACGAGCAGTTAGCCTTGCCCAAGATGATTTCCGGATTTTTTTTTTTTTTAGCTGAATATACTTAGAAAGGCACCAATCACAGGCAAGGAAGGATGAGCTCACTAATCAAAATTTACCTGCGAACCTCTTCCGTCGTTGTTTCATAAACACAGCGCCCCAGGGAATACGAAATGGCTCATAACATGTGAGGCAGGAGAAAGGTACCTCCCAAGTCACAGGGAATTTTCTTAGACACGTACCACACCAGGCACACTAAATCAGAAACTTTGAAGGCACGACCATCAATTGTAGTTTTAACCAGGTGATTCTTCTAGGGCTGTAACTGGAGAACCACCGTTGTACTATACAAAAGCAGACGCTGATTTTCCCATAAGCAAGCTACCCTTCAGACCAGCCCTGAATGTTTTCAAGGTAAGGACAGTAATTTTCTACAGACTATAAGAAAACGAAAGTAAGACCACTAACACCAAAAGGCACCAAACGATTGTAAAAGAAAAGCCTTAAGGCAGGGGAAAAAAAAAAAACAAACGAGAAAATGCTGCTAGGGAAAGATTTCAACAACCTTGAGAATGCAATGGGGGGGGGGGGGGGGGATGGAACAGATGTGGTAACCGATTTACCACTTAGGAAAAGATGCAAAGCAGGAAAGTAACTTGACTTCCTGCATAGAACCCCCATAGATGGAGCGGTTGAGAGAGCAGGGGAAAGAAAGTTCCCAGAAGAAGCCACTCCCTCGGTAACGAATGACCCTCCCTTCCAAGGTCATCAAAACCCCCACTTCCTTTAAGCACCCACCAGCTGCTTGTGGGCGGGGCGGAGAAAGTGGACTGCCTGGCCTCAGCGCACAGCTGGAGAATTCTGAAGTGCAGGCTGCGGTCAGGTCCCTCACGTCACTCAGTCCTTTTCGCGAGGTTTCTGGGAAGGCTGAGTTACAGCTGCGCCACTAGCAAGGGATTGGGACTCAGGACTACTAGGACCCGCTGATCACATCCCTGACTTCAGCTTCCCCGGCTGCCAAATAAAAGGAGCCTCAGGTGAGCCCAGCATTCTGTGCCACCCAGGACGGAGATCGAGATCTGTGTGCGCATAGGAGCAGGGTACCAGAATGGGGCGCGGGAGGTTTGGGGGGCGGAGGCTGAGCAGGAACAAGGGTTGCGGACCCTTTGTACGGTATGGAAACTGGGGAAAGTGGCCGAAAGACCTGGGCTAGAGACCCCGGAAGTGGAGAGAGAACTCAGCCAGAGGCCATGTCTCCACCGTTGCTCAGGGAACCAAACTGGTATAATTTCCTTGAAAGTCCCTACAGGACTTTCTTCAGCTTAGCACACTGCTTTACAGCCCAGAGCAGCCCTAAATCAGGACTTGAAGCTGTGCTCACTTGTAGCTCGGCGGTAGCACTCTTGTCCAACGTGCTGAGTCTCTGATGGATTCCCACTGAAGGAAAGGAAAAGTTAAAAAAAGAAAAGAAACGAATCATTCACCTGCTAGCTCTTTAACCGAAGTGTTCCCTTGGATTATGGCTAGAACCCAAACTCTGCGTAGCATTCTAGAATACCGAAGTAGGGAATACAAAGGGAGTAAGGAACACAGTGGGCAAGACCACTAGCTGCGCATTCAGGCTTCTGTTACACCATAGCCTTGAACTCTGACCCAGTTTCTTCATGTATACTAGCTCTTCTCTGAGATTGTTAACAAGACTTAAGAATGTGTCACTTTTTAAAATCCCATCACTTGGGGGCGAAGTAGGATCTCTGAGTTCCAGGCCAGCCCCGTCTACAGAGCAAGTTCAGGACAGCTAGGGCTAGACAAGAGAAACCCCTGACTGGAGAAAAACAGAACAAACTAACAAGAAAGAAAGAAAGAGAGAGAGAGAGAGAGAGAGAGAGAAGAAGGGAGAAAGAAGAAGGAAGAAAGACAAAACAGCAATAACAAATGAGTTTCAGTCACTTTGGCATCAGTTAATAAGTTGCATATAGAAATAAAGAATCTAGTCAAAACCAATGTTCATTCTATCAAATACCTGGCAAAGTCCCACACCAACAATTCTCTCCCTGGTTCCTGTGTGGATTGATTTCTGTAATCTTGTTACTGAAACTTGGGTCCAATCACCTCCCAGTTCCAAAACAAACAACCATGCTTTCTTCCGGCTTGGCAAGCTAAATGGTTAATTGCACCGAAACTTAATGGAAACCATGCCAGGCAGGTTGGGGCTCTTTTAGTCAACAGAGCTTTCTATCTGGTGGCTATCGGCAACTGGGCCACTTTGAAGAAAGAACAAACAGGGAAATAGAGGGGTGGTAAGAGACACAAGAGTCTCTGAGTCTGGCCAGAGAGCATTAAACTCCTTGAAGGAGTTTACTGTAAGGTGGAGACACATCTGGGTGACTGTCTCATGTGCCCCTATCATCGTCCTCTCTAAAGACGGGTCTTCCTCTGCTCTGTAATTCACAGATCATTCATTCCCCTGAATGAAGGGAGATTCTAGCTTCAGAATTTCTGCTGCTCTCCTCCCACCTGCCTGTAGTGCTCACTGCACACACCCACACCCATAACTCCGTGGCCTGGCTGATGATAGTTTCCTTTGAATGTGACTTTGATCTATCTCGAGGGCACCACTGCCACTCCTATGTAAATCCATCCCCGCTAAACCTTTCTAATAGCGCCATTATTTTCTCTCAGGGCTCTCTGAATGTTCTACAGGATATACTTAGATCTCTTCTCAGTCCCTAGGTTTGCTGGTGAAGTGTTTGTATAGAGCTTTGCATGGTCTATAGTATAGACATATAGACTTCATACTGTCTATATAGACAGTATATATGCTATATGTCTAGTACAGACACTATAAACTCTATACTGTCCATAAACATTGAAAAGTTTCTGCACCCCGCCAAACCTCTTAGCCAATGCAACAATTTAAAATCAGACCAAATGAAACCAAATTAGAAAAAACTCAGGTTTAATGGGTAAAACGCTCCCAGATGATAAGGGGAAGAGAGCCTGAAACACCATGTGTCTGTTTTCTAGGGGGCAGTTTAAATACCCTGTGGGCTTAAGCATCTCTGGGGGACAAGCCCTGTTTGGTGGACCTTCTGAGATGAGGCATGGTTTGGGGAGAGAGAGATGGGGTAAGAGGACTGAGGTGGAGCTTCCACCAGAACAAATACCCCCACACACACTTTGAAACACAGGATATTCACAAAGTGAATACTTCTTCAGGAAATATTTATAGAAGTATGCATGTGTGTACACACCACACTCTTGTAGTATAGCACTAAATAAGCAGGGCTTGATAAAACCAGCTCTAATTAGTGTGTGTCAACAAAAGTTCTTTTCATTTTGAAATTCAATTCTTGGAAAAAAAAAAGCCTACCTAGCCATTAAACAATTGACCACAAGAATAAACTTGAACCCAAGGCTTTGATATTTGCTAACAAATTTCAATGAAAGTTGGAAGTCTTTTTTTTTTTCTTTTTCAGTGAGCCAAAGGCAAGAATACAAAGATGTGAAAAGTGAAAAAAACACGTTAATTCAGCTAGTTAGTGAACTGAGTGACTGGCATTAAACAACAGCTTTTGTTCCTTGGGCTTAGGTACTCCATTTATAAGTAATTAAAAAAAAATCTCAAATTAATGTAAGAGCATTGGGCTTCCCAGAGGGGCATTTTGAAATCATACAGGAACCCAGTAAGCATAACTGGGTTTCCAGATGAATTTCTGCTTCTTTAAATTTACTTCTTATTTTAGTAGAACATTTGACCGCAACACTTTCCATGGGTTTCAGCTGGTGTATAATCTATTTTCTTTCAAAGTTTACAGCATTTCATTCAGAATTTAAACTTGTTTCCTTTTCATGAGGATGAAATAGAGATGTGGATTTTGACAGGGAAACTTTCTGTTACAATGGTCATTGCACTGTTAAGCAATGTACTTGAACAAGTTTACAGTCAGGGGTGCCCTGTCCCCAAATATTCACCAATACCTTGAAACACCCATTTGTGAAATATATGTGCATATTTATCTGCCCCAGTTTGACTGCCATCAAACCCACAATTTAACACTTGAAATGTGTGTATGTTAAACGCTTTCCAAACCTTTCCAAACACATAAAGCCTACCTAAAAATTTAACTAAAAAAAGTACCTGAAAATTTTTTCACTTGGTGGCTTATTGTGGTTCTGCCTTGCTGTTTGGACTACTACATTTGTTTGTTTGTTTGTTTTCTCACCATGAGATCTTATTCAACTGCTCAGCACTCTGAGATGTTAGTGGTGGTTTTGAAGGTGTGAGATGCTGCTGAATTTTGTCAGGACATACATTGGTGGTTAGACTGTGGAGAAAATGTGAGCTGGTTTATCTCCTACAAGGGATAATTTATAAAGAGGCATTGATTCGTAGGCATTTAGTAAGTATTATAGTTAAATAACCTCAATATAATTTGCACTCTTTTTTAGGCGTGGGTAATGTTATAATGTTCCAAAATGCTTTTTTTTCTTCTTTTTTTTTTTTTAATGAGAAAAGGAAAAAAACAAGTTTCCGCCTCCTCCCAGGCTCCCATTTCCCTCCCCCTACTCTCACCCTTCTCCCCCTCCCCCTACTCCCACCCTTCTCCCCCTCCCCCTACTCCTCTCCCCCTCCCTCTCCAGTCCAAAGAGCAGTCCGGGTTCCTTGCCCTGTGAAAAGTCCAAGGTCCTCTCCCCTCCGTCCATATCTAGGAAGGTGAGCATCCAAACTGGCTAGGCTCCCACAAAGCCAGAGCATTAAGTAGGATCAAAACCCCATGCCATTGTCCCTGGCTTCTCATCAGTCCTCATTGTTCGCCATGTTCAGAGAGTCCGGTTTTATCCCATGCTTTTTCAGTCACAGTCCAGCTGGCCTTAGTGAGCTCCCAATAGATCAGCCCCACTGTCTCAGTGGGTGGGTGCACCCCTCGTGGTCCCGACTTCCTTGCTCATGTTCTCCCTCCTTCTGCTCCTCATTGGGACCTTGGGAGCTCAGTCCAGTGCTCCAGTGTGGGTCCAAAATGCTTTTTAAAAGCAATAGGAATTTCAAGATCCCAAGAGACAGGGGTTTTCTGTACTGTGTATGGATTATGAAAACATTATCATAGGTCCTCGTGGTTTCTCCCTGTCCCAGGTGGGAATGTTTTACAGTTATGAAAAAGGAAAAAAAATCAGAAAGGAACTGAGGAGATGGCTCAGTAGATTAGCACACTTGTGCAAGCAGGAAGTTTACAGGTGAGATCACGAGGATCTACAGAGAAACTCAGCAGGTGTGGCCACTGCCTGCAATCCCTACGCAGGCAGGAAGCAGAGACAATGACTCTCATAGTTTGGCTATGGAATTGGCCAGTTCCAGTTTAGTTTAGCTAAAGGTGTGGCTCAGCAAATTAAAGTGCAATGAAGATAACAGATGTCAACTTTGGCCCTATAAACTGCAGCCCATGTCTACACACATGCAAACATACATATACAATCGCATGCATATCTCATTGATAATTAAAAGAAAAAATGTTTTAATTAAAATTATTAATTTAAGAAACCCCAGAAAAGAAATGGGGATTTGTTATTACAACAACAAAACAGAAAGTATAAATAATTTTATTTATATTTACTTTCATTAATATGTATACAATGCTTCAGTTTCCTATAAATGTGTCACATAATAGAGTTGCAGAAAAGAATTTATTAATTTGGGTATTTCTTGAAGTTCTTTATTCATTCTGGAGAAATTGTAACTCCCTAGTGCGAGTTACACACTTTTCCCCCTTTGGGTACATCATGAACATTATTTTCTTTTTTTATTAAAACTTTCTGAAACTTCAAAAAACATGAGCAGAGTCGGGCAATGGTGGCGCACACCTTTAATCCCAGCACTCAGGAGACAGAGGCAGGCGGGTCTCTGTGAGTTTGAGGCCAGCCTGGTCTACAAAGCAAGTTTCAGGACAGCCAGAATTGTTACACAGAGAAACCCTGTCTTGGGGCGGTGTGGGGGGGACGGACGAAACAAGAGCAGGAAACATTATTTAAAAGTCATCAGGTTGGAATAATGAATGACACGCTTCAACTAGGAATACAGCTGCAGGTTGTTTTCAAAGCTGTGTGGACGGAACTCTGCTAAAGTGAAGGCAGAAAATCATGTCTACAGCTAAGGGGAGCAGTTCGGGTGAGCAGACACAGGGTAGATGCCTTCGTCCCTTAGACACACGAAGCTGTATTTTAAGTGGCACATGGACAGTCTTAGTGGCCGCCTAATATTTGCTCTAAATCCCACACATGTAATTTTAAATCTTGAGATGATGTTAGCACCCAAGGTGAATAAGAACCCACCTTTTATTGTACAGAAGTTTTTCTAATAAGTGGTTCTCCTTCCGATCATAGCTGAAGCCTCAAAATTATGAAATAAAAAAATAAGAAGACATCAAAGAGAGACAAGAGAGCCCTGTTTGGGGACTTTTGCACAAGGAGGAAATGTTCTTTAACCCCCAGGACAAATGAAGCCAGTGTCCTCTTGGTTGGCTCATTATGCAGACAGAACCTTATGTCACCACATTCTTAAGATCAACCTGACAGGGCTTAGGAATTCCCATCTTTCTAGCATGCCATTCATTTCGGGCCTCACAGAAATTCCTAGGCCAAAACAAACACATTCTGAGAAGGAATATTTTTAAACAAAGATCCCATAGTCAAGCTGATTGGACAGTGAGAAACCTGATTCAGTAAATAAGGTAAAATGCAACTGAGGAAGATACCGGGGTCAATTCCAGCCCTTTAAACTCCAGTCCATGTCTACGCACATGCAAATATGCATACACACAATGAAAAGAAAAATGTTTAAATTGTTAATTGAAACTTCAGCTGGTGAGCTGGTTTATCTTGAACACTGCATGGTTTATGGAGAGGGAGCTGTTCTTATTGTATATTTGAAATTCAAAACTATGAAAGGATTTTTTTTTTCCAGTTCTAGGCTCTATTTTCAAAATCTAAAGAAACATGAGTAGGGTGGAGGAGGTGCATGCCTTTAATTCCAGCACTCAGGAGGCAAATGTAGGCAGATCTCGAGACCAGACTGGCCTACACAGCTAGCCCCAAGATGGCCAGGGCTACACAGAAAAGCCCTGTCTCAAAAGAACCAAAGTCAAACCAAAACAAAACAGAAAACCAAAATGTAAGAAAGGTAAAGTTCTCTGATTGACAGCAAGATGAAAATGGCTAACAACTACAATCCCTTAAAGTTTGTACTTAGTTGAGGCTATAGGCTTTTGTAAGCTGAATGTGTTAAAGAGTGCCATAAGAAATAGGGGACGTTAGTAAAGAGATGGCTCAATGGTTAAAAGTCTGGGTCCTGGCACCTTCACAGAGTCTCACAACCACCAATAACTCTAGTTCTAAAGGATCCATAGCCCTCTACTGACCGTTTCCGGCATCATACGTGCATGCAAAACTATTTAAACACAGACAACAAAAATAAATAAATCTTAAAAGTATAAATGAAATGGTGCAGGTAAAAACTTTAAGGACATTTAACACACAAAGGATACCACCTATTTCTACTCCAAGGTTTGTCTTTTAATTTGATACATCTGCTACTCTTGGCATATTTTATGAAAACTAATATTCCTTTCAATGCATAACCTTTCATAATGAAAATTTGATGTTGAGATAGATGATCATGGCATTGTGTGTGTGTAGATTTCATATACAAGCCGGGCGGTGGTGGCGCACGTCTTTAATCCCAGCACTTGGGAGGCAGAGGCAGGCGAATCTCTGTGAGTTCGAGACTAGCCTGGTCTACAAAAGCTAGATCCAGGACAGGCTCCAAAACCACAGAGAAACCCTGTCTCAAAAAACAAACAAACAACAACAAAAAACATATACATGTATGTATGTATATATATATATATATAAAGTAAGAATATATATTCATATAGTGGACTCTGAAAGATTAACATAGCCTGATATAACATATAACCTTATACTCTATTGTAACTACATATGCTTATTAGTTTACAATTAGCCCTAGAATTAATTGGAGAAAAAAATTAAATACTTATATTTCTGCCCTTAAGGACTGATGGTAGCCACTGGAGCTGGCTACTGGTCAGTTAATGCAAAATCATGTTCCTATTGTTTAAAGTAAAAAAGAGAAATTTAAATGGATAGCACATTTTTTTTAGATTTATTCTAGTGTAAACCTATTGAGATTTACTTGATTGCTGCTGAACATCTTGCATATAAGGTACTTAAAATTGGTGTGGTAATACTTAGAAATAAGTATTTCATTAATATATGAAATTTCAGCTGGGCAGTAGTGTTGCATGCCTTTAATTCCAGCACTCAGGAGGCATAGACAAGAGGATCTTTGTGAGTTTGAAGCCAGCACAGGCTCCAAAGCTACAGAGAAACCCTTCTCAACAAACAAAAACAAAACAAAAAGATAGGATTTTTTTTTTGTACCTAAAATTGCCAGTGATAAACAATTTTGAAATGAAGTGGAAGATGGTATTTGTTTCTCGAGAATACTGGTTATAATTACTTATATAGTCACATTTATTGGCTGCTTTATTACTCAGAATTGCACAGTAAAGAAGCTAGTAAAAGGGCAGCAAATACTGGAGTGTGCCAGACACGAGGAGGCATCAATTTAACTCAGGAGATTAAAAGTTTTAAGGAACAGAATTTTTGTCTGCTTTGCTTCAGTTGTAATCAGTAAGCATGGAGTTGTTGCCATTTAGAGTTACAGAAGGTGGTACCTGGATAGTAGTAGATAAAGCTAAGATGGGATTCAATTACTGGGCACAGAACCAAGTATAAATTTGTTGTACTGCATGTTTCTTCAGTAGTCAGATGTGGGGTCATTAGGATTGTCAAGAATGCTGTCACCATGAGAATCTCAACCAGGTTCCTTAGTAAGAAGCAACTTTTAATCCACAGAACTGAATACTAAACCTTAAATTTGGAGCTCAAGTAGTGCAGGTCCATAGATCCTGGATTTTAAAGTCCACTCCTGTGCCCTGGAATTCTCTCCTGCTATCTTGTTAGACGGTTCCTACAGCTGAGCTCAGAAATTCGTATGTGAGCCACCTGCTTCTTTTAGAAGGGCTGTTTGTGAAGGCTGCCCATTTAGCTCTGTTCCCTGTTGGGTGTGTCTTTCACAGTGTTCCTTCTTGGATCCTGTTTCCAAAGACCCTTAAAAAAAATGTGTCCACCATCATGACCAGCCAAAAACGTCTGAAATTCTACTAAAAATGAGAGTATGGGGATGAGGATCAAACCCAAAAGCTTGAGTAAGCAGATCAGTCTAGACTAGATGAACTGGGAGGACTGACCAGACCTGTGCCTGCAGAGTTCGTGAGCACCTTGGAGCAGTCACATCTTTCCAATAAATTTGTAGATAATCTACTAACGTCAGATATTCTGTTTTCAGAACGGGTTAAACCATGGAAAAGCACAGTAAGTAATCCATGTTGAGTATTCCCTTTTCATAAAATCATGTGATAAGACATTACTTGATTGTAATGTTTTATTCAGCTCTTGAAATTGTTCTTTGGGTTCGCTGCTACGCTATTATCCTCAATGTATTATTTAGTGTTCTCACATGGAGAAGACAGGCACAAATGGGAGTGGTACCATCTAGTTAGTGACAGCAAGTCCGCAGAGGAAGGTGTATGTTAGACATACAGATATGTACGTTGTGCAGAGCTTACTAGGTCTTATCCAGAGACGTTTCTGGGCTTTTGGACACAATTTGTATACATTAATGGTTATTCTAATCATACTAATCAAAGAATAACATTTTTGATATCAGTTCATTCTCTTAAGTGTAGAGATGCATACTTTCATGATGTGTGTTTTATAATATACACATCCTTTAGGATTTAGTAATATTGATCATATTGTTCTTTCTCTTTTTTCCCTCTCAGGAAAGTTCCAAATAAATATATCAAGTCTACAATATAAGATTTTTCTGTATTTAAGTCCTGAGAAGAAAAACATTGCATATCTTAAAAAATATTACTAGCCAAATCATTTTCTCAGAACTATTTTCCCTTTCTCTTTCATCTTTGTTGAGACAGTCAAAATTATATATATATATATATATATATATATATATATATAATCTAGTTTTGATGAGTATATTCGACAACTTTCAGGACAAACCGCTTGGTTTTCTTAATGAATTTTATATCGATCTAAATTGTCATAAAACAAAATTAAAGATGTTGTAATTCAATTTGATATGTTTGAGCTGTTTTACATGCTAGCAGTTCATTCAGCTTAGAGAAATTCATTTGATCACTGGCACCATCACTTTTTCACTCAATATATTCATATAGTTATATGCATATTGGTACATTTGTACCTGAAGAGAAATAAAATGTATATGAATAAGTTTACATAACATATATACAGATCTACATGTATACATAAAAATAAAATATTTTGTGATAGTTATCTCACAGGTTTATGATTTTTTTTCTAAGCTACCTAGGTTAAATTTGAAAAAACATAAAAGACATGCCATTCTTTCAAGCATGTGAATCCATTTTCACAGCGTGATTGAAGCAAAAGTCTCCTTTACATTAACTCTTTTGCAGGCAGAACTCATATACGGAGTTTACTCTGCTTGTTTCAGTTCTGTGTAGTGGCATTTCATTTGTGTTTTAATAGCTAAAGCTTGCCTGAAGATCAGAGAAGTAAAACATCCACACTGGTCAGCCTTACAGACCAAGCAGTGGTAACACACACCTTTAATTCCAGTAGCCATACTAGCTTGCCATAGAACCCAGGCAGTAGGGCTGCATGCCCTTAATCTCAGAACTAGAGAGGATGTCAGTCTCAGACTCATTCTGAGGCTTCTTGGAGGCAGGATCACCATTTTTGAACTGAGGTGGAGGTGAGAGCCAGTGGCTGGCTGCTTTGCTTTTCTGGTCTTCAGGTTGAACCCCAATATCTGTCTCTGGGTTTTTATTAATCGTGCCTCATTAATTTGCATCACACTATCTCATCACTGTCTACTGTTCTTCCCAATGCACATCATACTTAAACTGACAAGCATGTACCTCTCCCTGAATTGCAGGCATGCAAACAGAGGCTCCTCACGCAGGAACACATTTGCCAGCTGGGTATGGCCCTCAGTATCCACCAGCAGCATTCCAAGGTAAAATACTTGTTGCAGATGGAAAAATAACACTAATCAATTGAAACTTGAAAGGGAGAGAAAGAAAGGGGGTGGGCACATATATCTTTTTTTAGTACCTCATTTTCATGAAATTGTATTAAAGGAATTTTGGCAGCTTCGCAGTTTCTTTTTTCTTTTGTTCCATGTGTTTTCCATAGGGATATTTTTTATAGAGGGCAGTAAGGTGACTTATAAAGGAGAGCTGTAAACTCTGGAGTATGTTTATATTGAGCAACAATATTTCACTTAAAACACATAATTTAGAATTAATTTTATTGACTGCTCATCTGTTGTGAGAATCGCTGCGAGAATGTCATGAAAACGAGGAAAGTTTTCCACGGGTGTTTTTGAGTCCTACGGGACTGGGGATTAATTGTGTTCAGCGAAGTAACAGATAAATGAAAACTACTTACCACTGGAAGCTACCTAGGATTCTTGTTTCCACTTTGTGAGACTTATAATGGACACCTTTACTCTTCGCCAAGCTTAAAAGATGCAGGTTCATAATTGCAGAAGCACAGTAAGAGGGGGCAGGTAGGTGGTAAGTTCAAGCATTTAGAAAAAGTCTGACACAAGACGAAACACACACACACAAATAAAGCCCAGACTAAGCTAATTTGTGGAATGCTTACTTTGTATGTGTGAGAACATAAATTCAATCCCCAGTACTAAAAGAGGAAAGAAACAATTTTCTGTTGTAATTATGATGATTCTTGTTTTCCATGTCTCACAAAAGTAGAGGAATCATATCATCATTTACTATGAATTTTATGTCTTATTTTGAACCAATGCATAAAATAATGGAAAGCTTTTCATTTAGCAAATGCAATTTTTCATCATTATCTGATCTGTGCAAATGCCCAAGTAGATGCTTTGCCATCATTTTCCAAACAACCTGGGAACTACCATCAAGGTGCTTTGTTTGGATACAAGGGTTATGCAGTTTGTTTTCTTTGCTGAGTAAAGAGATTCTTTACTTCTCTGAGAATTCTAGATTTTTTTTAAAGATTTATTTATTATATATACAGTTTTCTGCCTACATGACAGAAAAGGATGCCAGTTCTCATTACAGATGGTTGTGAGCCGCCATGTGTTTGCTGGGAATTGAACTCAGGACTTCTGGAAGAGCAGCCAGTGCTCTTAATCTCTGAGCCATCTCTCCAACCCTGGGAACTTGATCTTTCCAGATGTTTGTAATGAAACAATATGGTCCGGCTAAGTTTCAAGGTTCTAATGTAGTAATTGTCAACCATGGCTTCACTTAAGAGTAACTTAAATGTGTTAGGACAGGAACACCAGTAGACGACCTGTGAACTAAGGGATTGGTAATTTCTGAACCACCAGGTTTTTCTACTGTGAGATCAGGCTTGAAAACCTCTGCTGAGTTCCCAAAGAACTGGCATTGGGAGGTTTTCCAGTAAGTTTAAGATGTAAGCCAGAGAGTTAGAAAGTGGTTCAGTCCTCCTCATAGTTAGCTTAAAGTGGGTATGTGTGTCTCAAGGGGAGGGTTTTTACATTTCCTTTCATTCCACCTGCAACACCTCTCATCAGCCCTTCACACAGTGCATCCTTCCTTTTTCATGGATGGACATCAGTCACATAAAGTCATCACCTCCTGTGTCACCATCTTGCTCACAGATTCCCTTACACCAAATTTTTGTTTGTTAATGTACCGAAAGCTGACTGTAACCCTTTTGAATCCATTCTCCTTGTACCCCCGACTTCTTGATAACCCTTTGCTGTGATAGTCAGAAATTATGAAGGCAATTAAAGAGCATTGTGAGGTATAGTAAATTTTCTAAGCCTTGTTTTTAAATGGGGCATGGATTTTTGTCAGAAGTGTTTTTATTTATTCACTGTGGATTCTAAATATTAGAGTTTGCATGTCTTTCAATGTGGAATTATAGGTGCATATAATCCTTTGAATATGTATTCCATTCCTATGTAATAACTCACTATAGGAGGCTCACTGTAATTTCTTATTGGAGACTTTTCAGCATATATGTATTAGTTCCCTCCTGTTCTCTAGCTACTAATTATTGAAAAGTTTCCTCAGGGCTGGAGCATTTATGTAGTGGTTAAGAGCACTTGTTGCCCTTACAGAGGACCTGGATTTGATTTCTAGTAATGAAATGGTGGCTCACAATGGTCTATACATCCAACCTCAGGGTATCTGATGCCCTTTTCTGACTGCCACAGGCACCAGGCATGCACCTGGTGTGTATATACATATATTATATATAATATATTTACACACACATGTGTATATATATACATGGTATATATATTATATATTTACAGGCACAAGTATATATGTGCACACACATATGTTTCCATATATATATGAAAACCCCCATACACAGAAGATGACAATAATTTATCTCACTGCTTTTGTTATACTTTTTGGTTAATCAACTGTATTTTCTAGAGCTTTTATGGTAATAAATAGTAAGGTTTAAATTTATTACCATTGAAGCACGATTAATAAAAACTCAGAGAGAGAAATTGGAGTTCAACCTGAAGATCCGAAGAGCAAAGCAGTCAGCCACTGGCTCTTACCTTGACCTTAGTCAGAAGTGGCAATCCTGTCTCCAGAAATCGCAGAATGAGACTGTGTGAGAGAGCTCTCTTCTCCCGTTTTATAATCCTCTCTAGGTCTGGGATTAAAGATGTGCACCACTGGGGTTAAATGCATACACTGCCTGGTTTCTATGGCAACTAGTATGGCTACTGAGATTAAAGGTGTGTGACCATTGCCTTGTCTGTAAGGCTGACCAGTGTGGCTGTTTTACTTTCCCGATCCCCATGCAAACTTTATTTATATAAATACAATTGAAATGCTGCTATATACCATAAAGTTGTAAATCATTTTTTTCAATGGACAAAAAGAATTTTAGAGGAATACACTGAACTAAAACTCTTGGCAAACAAGTATCTGAAATGTACTACAAAGAACGATTTGTCTTTAACTATATACTAGGGTTTCTCAGCCATATCTGATAATATTTAGGTTAAACAGTTCTTTCTTTTTCTGGAATGTATTGTCTTTGCTGGATGGTGTTTAGTAACACTACTGGATTCCACACACCCACCAGATCACAGCACCATCTTCCTTCCCAGTCAAGCAGATGGTCTCTATATTCTCAGTTCTTCCTTAGGGAGATGGAGCAAACTCTTTCCCGAGTCTGTACACATAGGATGTGTACCCCAGAATCATCTTCTATTTGGAGTGTTCTGGGTTCCTGAAAACCTAGCTCCAGGCTTCCATTTTGGGTCTTCACAGAATGCCAGAAGGTTTATGTTGTGGACATACTTGTTTTCTCTCCCATTGCCAATTATTAGAACATATTTTCTGACAGATAAAAATTACAATATCATATAAATCCTGTATCGATAGGATTTCTGAGATGAGAACGCTCTAGATAATTGGGATACTTGTAATGAACTGACTTTTCTATGCAGTTATGATTTTTTTCACTTGCTTCTATTTCAGGACCTTCAGAACACAATGGCTACCCCACATCCCAGCCTGGCTACCAAGGACTCCAGAATCCTTATGCAGGGCCTCAGGCTGGCTTTCAAGGGCCCCAGGGTCCATATCCAGGGCCCCAAGCTGGCTACCCAGTCCCACCAGGAGGTTATCCAGGTGCTGGCCCAAGTGGCTTTCCTGTCCAAAATCAGCCAGCGTACAGTCATCCAGGTGGGCCTGGAGGGACTCCTTGGATGCCAGCACCACCTCCCCCACTGAACTGTCCACCTGGGTTGGAATACTTAACTCAGGCAAGTGTATTGCATGAGCTATTCATGAATCAAATAATTTGGGTGTCTAAGCTGGAGTATGGGACAAAAAAAATTCATAAAAGTCTGAAATAGAAAAATAACATTTTGTACCATTAGATACTTGTAATTCTTCTAGGTCAGATTCAGTTTTTAAGGAGAACATTAGTGTGCATAGTAATTGTGTTTTCTGTAATTTTGAATTTACCTAAAAATGGTTATTAATCACTATTTTCAGTTCAGTTTTCTACTCAGTTCGTGTATTGTTTCACTGAATCATCATAGGAAAGTCTCTGATATACAGGAGTTATAATTACCATGTTTCTCCGAAGGTATAAAAAATTGTATACCTTGTCCACAATAGTGGGCCTTGCCTCCTGACCTGGACTTCTGGATGTTCTTTAATGGTGACCCCCAATTCACACCCTACTATATGACTCACATGTTTACCTCCAGTAAAACTCCTCTCTATGTTGTTGCTTATGTCCTTTGAGTGATGCAGTTTGCTAAATCCGACAGATAGAAAATAAAGCCATGATTATGCTATACTACATGACAATGAGTTGCTGCAGTGTTGTTTTTCCATCGGCACAGACGCTAAACTTTAATCTGCTGCTGTTTAGCCAACAAACACAGTTTTGCGGCTACTGGCCTCTGTCCCTGGCAGTGGCTCAACTGTTCAGACTGTGGCCTGGCTCTGTGGCTGCTGCCAAATATAGTTTTAAATTAAATCTCTGTTGTTCTATTTACCAGTAAGACTTGGGAGTCAAATGCTGGGGTGAAAACCTGCTAGCTCAGAGAGGTTGAGTAGCAACTAGCTGACCTTCTCACTTTGTTGGTATCTCCAAAAGAGAGCATCCCTTCACTCTATCAAAACAAAAGAACCTAGTCAGATACTCTGAGGCTCTCTATGATTACTTCCTGTCAACTAGTTGCTAACTTGGTTTCGTAACCCAAAAATGATTTTATTTAATTAATGCAAATGCAAACTCGGGGTTCACGGTATGATCGTATATCTCAGAATATAGAAGTATGACTTTTAGCATTTATTTGATAAAGGAAATTAAGTGAAGTAGGAGTAAAAGTGTCCAATAAAAATATAAAGTATATTTATAATCCAATTATAAGCTTATAAACAAATAGCCTTGTGATGACTATCCAGTTCTCAGTCAATCAGGTGTCTCTATAGATACTCTGTGTGAATTTAATTTTCCACAAGTTACTCAAAAATGTAGGATGGGGAAACTCATCAATTATTTGGTCATAAAATAGCTTCAAAATAGATATTTATAAAATTAGGATCCTACATATACCAGGGAAAATCTACGCATACTACAAATGACGACATTGGTCACACATGATATTTTTCCATCTTGTAGAACAGAAGTTATAAATAAATTAAAATGTTATAAATATTCCTTGAGAAACTTTTAGAAAGAATGATGTTTTATACATACAGAAACTTGTTATAAATCAGATGTATTTGACTAAAATGTTATAGTAAAGAATTTCCAGAAGCATTTTGAAAATTTTAAAAATATTATCTTTTAAATGAAAAGCAATACAAATATGAAACACTGATAACTAATTTCAAGCACATATCCTCTCTTCTCCGTAACAGATAGATCAGATTCTGGTTCATCAGCAAATTGAACTTCTGGAAGGTACGTATGCCATGTAATGATGGTATTTCTGGAAGTAAAAGCAGCTCATACAGTTTCAGCCCTGCCAGTAGCTTTCCCTAGAGCAGTCTTCTGTGGGAGGTTCAGCCAGGAACTTACAGATGCCTGTCTTGCAGTGGTTCTCCACCTTCCTAGTGCTCTGACCCTTTAATACAGATCCTCAATGATTTATAAGCTTTAAGATACTATATATATATATATATATATATATATAATCTTATCGTATCTTATAGTATATATAGTATCTTAAAGCTTAAAGCATATATATATATATATGTAATTCTAAAGCACATTAGTTTTCAGTGTTTAGGTCTTTTAAAAACAGAATGTACTTAATTTTCTTATTTTTACAAAAAATGACATTTTATTTAATTTTTCATGTTCTTTGTAACACTTAGATAACGAAATTACTCAGAATTTACATTTTTAGTGTGCATCACACATTACTGACATTTCTGTATTCAAATCTAAGTATACAAAAATGATATAAAGATAAAACTTTTGACTGTTTAAATTTTTACTTTTTTAGTAATCACAAGGAAAACTAGAGGCTGTAAAAATTTTTAAATTTCATAGCCAAGCTCAATATTTCTGAGATTAAGATATTAAAACAGCCATAGATAGGATGATAATTGATTGCTATAAATCAGTTGAGTGACAGCCAAATGTTGAGAGAAATTTCCAGGAATGTAGGGTTCAGGGACTGTCTCAGCCCCACCAAAGGCACTTCAATGAGTTCACCATGACAAAGAACATCTCCAGATGCCCAAAGTCTTTGCACATAGATAGCATATGGTTCTTGAGCTTTTACAAATTTTAAATAATTACTTGTGGTTCTGGACATATTTCTAATGAACCGTGACTCTAGGATCAGAGGGCTATGAACAAGGAAGGACATCTATTCTCTCTTCCTAGCTGGACAGAAACAGAAGATCCCAGTGTGAGAGTTAGAACAGCAAAGCCCATCACTTGAAGCTCTGTGGGTGGGAGGACTTAGCATCACTCTGTTCGCCCGTGATAGCATAATCTTTGTAGGGTGTGCATTGGAGGGGTGGCTACTAAGCACCATGCCTCTTGTCTAACACCTCCTTTCCACTTTGAATTTATTTCTGAGCTAAACATTATTTATTCCCTGGCCCAATGTCCTTTGCAGATTCACTTTTGTTTTCACTCTCCTTTTTCACAGCTGTGCTTTTAGAAGAATCCTTCTCGTTGCTTTTGTTCAAATGGCAGGGAAAAGTATGTATATATACCACAAACCATGGATTCAATTCATAGACTATAAACATAGCAATCACTCTGTAAGCCCTGAAGCTAAACTCTGCCAGAAGAGATGACTGGGCGTTTATGCACACACCTAGTCCCACCTTCCCCCTCAGCACTGCACCTCACAGACACAGAAGCTCCTTTGTGATACAGTCCATGGAGGTGGACTTGCAGCTTCATCCCTGAGAAAGTCTCACATACAGATGTCTTCCGTCTTTCCTTCTTACCTTAATGTTCTTCTCCTTTCCCACTGCGATGTCCTAAGTGTTCCGGTCCAGATCATCTCTCCACTACTTGTGTCTCACTTCCTGCTTCTCCTGCCACCCTTCCCATTGCTACCTCAGGAGAGAGTCACTGTTCCTAACAAAGTGGTGAATGGAACTTCCCCTGTGTGCTTTTAGTCTTAACAGGCTTTGAAACAAATAACAAATATGAAATCAAGAACAGCCTCGGGCAGAGAGTTTATTTTGCTGTGGAAGATACTGACTGCTGCACTCGGAACTGCTGTGGACCAGCTAGACCTTTCACCTTGAGGATCCTGGACAATCTGGGCCAAGAGGTCATGACTCTGGAGAGACCCCTGAGATGCAGTAGCTGCTGCTTTCCCTGCTGTCTCCAGGAGGTCAGTGTGAAGTTTCCATATCAAATGAGAGGAGAGCAGCAGAGTTTTCCAGAATCTATTAACCCTGGGTGGTATGGCTATGACTCCATTCAGCATGCACTCTTGCTTTTGTAGATAGAAGTCCAAGCTCCTCCTGGTGTGCCCGTAGGTTATGTGACTCAGAACTGGCACCCTTGTCTGCCAAAGTTCACTCTGCAAAATGAGAAGAAGGAGGATGTTCTAAAAATTGTTGGTCCGTGTGTCGTGTGCACCTGCTGTTCAGACATTGACTTTGAGGTAAGAAATATCACAACGCTCCTAGGATGTGCTTTCCTGACATGAAAAGAATATATTCCTATAGGATGTTCCTACTGCATTACCTAAATAGTGGGAACTGATGTGTGCTCATCTGATTAATGATTAACAATTACTCTGATTAAAGGTCTGTGTAGATAAAAAGCAGAGAGTGGGGGCAAAAAAGAAGGAAAGAAAAGTAATAAAAAAAATCTACCATTTAAAATCTTTGTATGTTTTGGTGAAGAGATATCTCAGTTGACCAGGTGCTTGCTGTACAGGTGTAATATTCTGTGTTTGGATCTGCAGCATCTGAGTGCAAAGCATGGCATAGAGGCACATGCCTATGTTCCACTGTTGGGGAGATGGAGACAAAAGACTCCTGGGGCTTGCTGCTGAGTTGCATCAGCAGTTGAAGACTCAGGCTCAAAAATAAGGTTGCAAGCAGTAAACCCTGTGTCTAAAGACGTGGCTTCCACACAAATGCATGCTGATGTGCACATCCATAAACAGCTACACACACAGTATACACACACAAGCACACTAACTTCTGTATCTCTATACTTTGTGTCGCACTTTTTAAATAGAAGAGCAACCAAGCCACTAAAGTGGGTTTCCTAGGCTCTTTCTTTCCTTTTCCTTTGTTCTGCTGTTCTACGGAAAGTGTGCACTTTTGATTTTTAGAGTTCTGACCAATATTGCAGTATGTACTTTCCTGAGAAGAGGTGGATGACAGTCATTTGCATATATACTACCTTCTTACACACATACTGAAGACCCAAATGCAGATTATCTATGCCTTATTAGTGACAGTTTCAATGTGATTAGTTTAATAAAAGTTTTTATCTTTTCAAGGTTTTACTTGTTTCACTGGTTCCACTGCCCGTAGTCAACAGTGGTTCTGGAAATATCAAATGGGAGGTCCCAGAAATAACATTTATAAGATGTAAATTATGCCCCATTTCCAGTAGAGTGAACTACCCTCAGGCTGTCCTGCTCTATCCTGGCTACATGTGTTCCTTCTTCCTGCACACCAATCCACAAAGTCTTCCATGAGGCATCTTAAATCTCAGTCAGAAACCCACTCTTCTGCTCTCTCACTGGATGACCAAGAAGCCTTGATGCATAAGCCCAGTGGTTTTCAACCTTCCTGACACTGTCATACTTTAATATAGTTCCTTACATTGTGCTGACCCCAGCCATAAAATTATTTTGTTGCTACTTCATAACTGTAATTTTGCTACTGTTATGAATTGTAATATAAATATATGATATGCAGGATATCTGATATTCAACCCCTGTGACATTGTACTTCCATAGGGATCGTGACCCGCAGGTTGAGAAACCATTATCCGAAAGCAATCTCATGACCTCTGCAGCCTTTATTTCATTTTATCTCACTGCTTCATTAAGGGACGGATTAATAGAGAACAAGATCTTTTGAGAGGGACATAGGATATTAGCATAGTTTTCTATTTTACTAATGTTTCTTTTAAAACATTTAGTTTTCTTGATTTATATAATACACACTATAACAGAAATTTATGAATGGTAAAATCATTTTGCATTTGCTAATTACTGGTTTGTATCTCTAGTATTGTCAGTCTTGGTTTATGTCGCCCTCTATGCCTGACTATAATATGTAAATGACAGCTATTGTCCATGGAGTACTAAGAGGTTACAAAAGAGCATTTGTTTTATAGCAGCTTGTCATCACCATGACATATCTGATACAACTCTAATGGTTCATGACTTCAAACTGATATCACCATGCTCACATCATGGCCTTTTGTCCATCCGAGTTTCTGTGCATTGATGGAAGCTCATGTCGATGGCTCTCACGTAGAACAGGAAGTGACCTCCCATCTGCTCAAGGAGAGTGTGTCCCAGGACTGTACCCACAGCAGCTCAGTGGATGCACATCAAGGCCAAGCAAGTTAGCCTTGGTGAACTCTCAAGTCATCTGCCACACCCTGGCATCAAATTAGACATAGGAGAAAACCTAGTTCTCAAGGAAGAGAAAGTGCACTCTGCCCAGTGTGGGTGTGGAATGAAAGAACTCCTGTATGAGCAATGATTTGTGACTTTTCATTCATGTTAGAGATAAATATCAGAGCATGTAAGGAGCCATGCTCCTCCAGCCACACCAAGATGCTGACTGCCTCTGAATGTTCCCGTGTTTCCTTGGTAGATTCTGTCTGAGGCAAGGGATTTAAAGGAGGCTGCTCCCTCCTCGTGATGCATTTTGTAGGTTTGGAAAGGACACATCTCCTCCTACTTTGACTCAAGCCTGTGTGTACATATTTTGGTGAGCATCCACGTGCCCTCTGTGGAGTGGCTTTAGTTTGTGTCCTACCCATTCTACTGTAAATTTGGCTCTGGGCTTTTCTCCCACAAAGCCCCCAAATCAGACCTTTTTCACACTGGAAATCTGATTCCACACACTTCTTACAATTTTTTTACTCCCTACTTGTTATCAAGTCCTACCCCACCTTTGCCCTGGGAGCCTTCCTTGGAGCTTCTCATTGGTCCCTTCCAATCACAGCTGGTCTTTCTTGGCTTTTGCGTCTCACGCCCTGCCCTGCCTCCCATGGGAGGCAGTGAGCCTCTACCCAATTTAAACTGTCAAGCCTACATGAAAGCAAAGCTTCTTGAAGTGGCATTTGAGCAACAGTTGTATTATGATTTTCCCAAGAATAGAAATAATCTAGACAGTGTATCAGTGAGGTATTAAAAGGTTTTTCTATTGAAATTTGTTTTGCCTTAAGTGTAAGAATTTGTATTGTCTGTTCCTGTTGGAACCAGAGAATGTTAGTTTTGTCAGTATACAATTAATAGTTGTAAGGACCTACAGTTTATGTAATTTAATACAGTATTTGTTTCATTGAATCGCAACTTTACAATTAATAGTTGTAAGGACCTACAGTTTATGTAATTTAATACAGTATTTGTTTCATTGAATCGCAACTTTGGAAGCATGTCTGCTGTTTAGCTTTTGGAAATGCTTATGACTTTTATTTTTTCTCTGCAGCTCAAATCTCTAGATGAAGAATCTGTAGTTGGCAAAATTTCCAAGCAGTGGTCTGGTTTAGTGAGAGAGGCCTTCACAGATGCAGATAACTTTGGGATCCAGTTCCCACTAGACCTTGATGTGAAGATGAAGGCTGTGATGCTTGGAGCGTGTTTCCTCATCGTAAGTCTGTTCCCACTGGTCCTCTTTATTGGTGGCTTTCTTAGAGTCATTCCAAAATCATTCACCAAATTTTGGTATTCCAAAATGGCGTATGAAATGAACAGGTTTTTATATCAGTACTCACCATTCAATTTGGTCTGAAATTCCATTTAAGATGACACTGGGCACACTCTAGCACAGTTGATTGAGGAGACTGTTCGCCCTTAAGACAGAGGTCTCTGGGCTTAGAGTTATTCTAAGATTCAAAATTGGTGCTTTGGGGGAAGATGGCAGCTATTTTGGCACAGACAAGGTCATGAAGAATTTAATTAACTTGTTCATTTAAAATTAGGCAAACTTGTTGGAAATCCATCCTTACAAAGATAAATCCTGGTGACTGTGTGAGAAATCCTGGTGATGTGAGAGGAAGTGGCAGTGCAGTTGTTCAAGCCAAGCGATTAGCAAATGGCTAGAAGGGGAAAGGAAAATAAAAGAGATCCAAGAAATAAAGTCTCCATGATTTGATAGGGCTCATGGAAGAAATGTCAGGTTAGAACCACACAGGACAAAATGGTCTGGGGAGACAGTGAGCCTGTTCAAGAGAGAGCTGCTGACCCAGGGCCAGTGGGCTGCACCCCTCCTGCTGAGATGCTGCAGCAGCCCCAGGTCCAAAGTTGAACCTGGAACTCATGTTGCTAGAGATATTCCATTCCTAGAAAGGACTAGCAAAAGTTGAGGGAGCAAGAAAAAATAATTCGGTGTGTGTGGGGGCGAGTAATGAAAAAATGGTATCTGGAGAATTTATCAGGACATTAATGAAACTGGTCTGAAGCAGAGCAAAGGCAGAAGGGGTGAAATGATTGCTATTGAAAAAGAGAGGGGAAGGCAGAGCTCGCATGGCTGTGTTTTCCCACTGTTCTGATGCTGCTGAGTTTTTATATCCTCCCTTTGTGTGGGGATTGTTCTCTGGTTGTTGAAAACTCTTCTTCTTTTTTTTTTTTTTGTCTTATTCAGGATTTCATGTTTTTTGAAAAAACTGGAAATGAGGACCAAAGAGCAGGAGTGTGGCAGTAGTTTCTTGAGATTCCTAAGAGATTTAAGGACTTCATTCTGGTGGATACTATCTAAAGAACACACATGGCTTTTTTTCTTTATTGAAATAACTGTGTCGATTAACCTATGATGCCTATACCTCCTGTTGTACAATTGTGCTTTCAAATTATAGTTTATTTTCTATACTTTTGTCATGTATTTGTTTTTATACATCCTTAAAGTGTTCACTGTGAATTAGTGAGAAAATATATGAATGTTTACACATAGAAATGAGATTGTCTAAGATTGACTTACAATCTTTGATTTATTTTGTATTTTATAAAAACTTAAATGTTATTGTAATTTAAGATGAAATTACATATTAAATGTAATTATAATTTATACAAAAGACTTGATGTTATTTATAAATACTATTTAAAGCCTTAAAAACTTTCTGTTTCCTTTACTTTAGAATTAACTATTATTCAGTATAGTTATTATTAAGGAAACAATAACTGTGTTTTTTTTCCCTCTTTAGAAATTCAGCTTAGTTATGTAATTCTATTTATATACTTTTCTACCAAATAATACCTTCATTACATAGTGATAATAGAGTTAAATATATAATAATTATACCTTTTATATATGTATATATATATATGTATTTGTGTATATATGTATGTATATATGTGCCCTTTGTGCCTTTTGGGGACAAGGTCTCATAATGTAGCCCTGGCTATTCTAGAACTTGCTATATAGATCAAGCTCTTTGAAATCACAGAGATTCTTCTGTTTTTGCTCCCTGAATACTGGGATTAATGGCTTATGCCACCACACCCCACCTGATAAGACTTTTATTGACAACCCAGAAGTGACTTTCAATGAATAAAGGAAGTCACAATTTTCTGCCCAAGGAAGACTCATTTTAAAGATTTAAAAAATTTCATAGTGGCACAATGTTGAAGCTATTTTCTCATGGAATATTTAGCTCCTATATTCTAATATTTCTAGGAAAAAAATGGTTACTGCTCAGATGTTCAGTAAATAGAACATATATAAACCTCAACAGTTATTGATTACAATAATAGTCAAATGCCCCAAATAAAAACACATAGATCTATTTTAACTTGTTTTTGTTAGGTCCAAAGTGGACCTACAAATGGCAGTGCTGCTGGCAACGTTCTAAATGACAGTGTGGATGGAGCCAGCTTAGGCTGGACTCTGACCCAGTAAACAGTCGGATTGCTAGGGGATACACAGAAACCTAAAGGCCTCGTTCCTTAGAAATCATTACAGGAAAAGCAATTATTTCCTTGTGGGGGCCCTCACAGAGGTGAGGCTATTTCACCTTGTCTGAAGGTCATAGAATTTGAGGGATTTTTTTTTTGTTTGTTTGTTTATTTTCTATTTCAAAGTTGTTAACAATAAGTGTGGCTGCAAAACAAGAGATCCTGACCTAGGGTGTGGTTACTTGGTGTTTTGGACATTAAGATGGCCTACAGAGGTAGATCTGTCTCACCCTGACCAAAGGTCAGAGAATACTTTTGCTCCTTCTTTTGAAATAGGAGGTTTGACTTAGGGAGTGGCTGCCTGCGCTTAGTCTAGGGTAGGCTCACTGCTCCAGACATCAAATACTTTACTTTGGAATTATGGCTTGATGTCTCAGGATTGGAGCAAGGAACTGTTCTGGTTGTCCTTTGTATCCTGTTAAAGCAGTCTTTTGTCTTCTTTCCCCCCTTCTGTATTGGGGCATAGAAGTATATGGGAAATTAATCATGGGCAAACTCAGAACTAAAAATTCAGCATTCAGTATGCGCTGGGTTGCCCTTCTGGTACTATCCTGTGTCTCTGTGTTTCTTTCTTATCTCTGTTCTTCATATCTAACATTTCTAATCCTCATGCCCCTACCCTGGAACATACAAACCCACTGTGGCTAGGATTGCGGCAGGAGTCACCTCAAAATGGTGGCTCACGACAATCCACCCCCTCAATGATGGCGTAGTTCCTGATTAACCGAAAGGAGCCTGCAAATGATCAAAGTCCCCGTCTCGCTCCTAGGCTGTTAGAGTTCTCTTTTCCCTCTGCCCTTCTCTAATTCCCAGGCTGTTCTGTGTCTCATTCCTCCCTCCACCTGCTGCTACCTGTCATTAAACAGGCAGGGTTCTTTCTGCCATTTGCAGTTCTAATTACCCAGACACAGATCCAGCAGTTTGATTTTTCAATAAATCTTTTACCTACCCACAGAGTGATCTAGTTGCATAGTTTCACTACACCCTAGCTTAGTTTTCCCCATCTCTGGTGTCAGGTTAGGAGCGTAGGCCCCTGCCCCTCACATCTATCCCTGCCCCCAGGCCTGGACTGGCCTCCAAATCCCAGCAGGCCAGGTCCATTCCCAGGGTATTTAAGTGATCCCCCCAAAAGAGGAACACATTGAAAATGAACCCCATCAAGGTGCCTTTCTTCCTCCCCTGGGGTCGTGTTTCTGTGGCTTTCCGGTTCCCCCTCCGGGCCACCCGAGAGCTCAGATCTCCCATTAAACCTGAATATTTCTTAATTTGGCTTGTTTTGATTTGGCTCGATTGGGAATTTTTACGTCGGCAGAGAGCTTGCGTTAGGAAATATTCCTAACATCTGGGGTGTTGAGGGTGGAATCTGGAGCCAAAAAGAGCTATGTGCAATGGTAAAAGACTGTGGTACTGTTCCCCCCAGTTCCCCCAGAGGCAGCAGTGGGCCACTGCAGGTGGTTTAGGGCAGTGGTGGGTGGGAGACCATAAGGGGCAGCTGGTCGCACCACCTGAGGCCTCTGTGGGTCCCAGGCGGGTAAGAGACCAGTCCCATGTGGAGATGTGGCAGGTGAGAGACTGACATGGATAGGCATGCCATGCAGAGGAAGTGGGTATTTATTTAGTGGATTATGGAGAGGGGCAGGGGAAGGAGAGAAGAGGGGAGAGCAGAGAGAGGCAGAGAGAAAGAGAAACAGAGAGAGAAAAGTGGGGGAAAAGAGGAGAAGCTACCTTTTCGGGAAAGAGATGGGAAAAGAGAGCTCAGGCTGGAAGCAGAAGGAAGATCCACTTGTCTTGGTGCACAGGGAAGGGAATGGGCAGGGCTTGTCTCTTAAAAAGACAGGACAGACCTTTACACTATGCCCTCTACCAATTCCACTACATCCTTGGTGTGGCTTTCATTTCCAAATGAAATGTTGTCTCTCAATTTAGTTGAGGGTATGACTTACTCTTTATGGAGTAAAATCTGTCCCATTGCTACAGGTTCATTTTCAATGTCAGTTAAAAAACTAACAGGCAAGCTTGACAGGTAGCGATGAAGAAAACTCAAACACAGCTGGCAGAATCAGCCTTTGAGGAAAGGGTGCTGGTTATTGGGGGTAAGAAAAACACAGGGTTCTAGCAGACACGAGAAGGAAAAGATACTCCAAAATGGAGAGGGGGAACTCAGGAATCAAAAACCCACTCTCTTCCCAAGGCCTGTTTTTTTTTTTTGTTTGTTTTTTTTTTTTTTTTTTTTTTTAAGTCTCTAAAGAGTCTTCCTTTCTTCATTAAGGGTTTGTCAGTTTGAAGAAAGACAGGAGGAAGGACTGGCCCACAACTGCTGAGTAAACAAGTTCTGATTAGGCTTTGAACTTGTTAAGCAAGTTCATAAGCAGGGGGCCTAAGGATAGTGTTAAATCCCACCATTCGAGACTAGGACCACTACCACAATTTAAAGCCAAATTTGAAGCAAGCATTAATTAAATACTGGCCAGGCGGATGGATTCTGGCCATATTCATCTCTGGTTTTCCAGAAAAGTGGCCCAAGTCACAGTTTGCAGAGGCTTAAGTAAGTCCTATCAGGTCCAATCAGGGGCAGGCGTACAGCCTGGATATTTCCTGCCTGTAAACCTCCCGCCCATGTGTGATCAAGCACAGCCAGTGCAGACGAGTCAAACAAACTTTTTTAGGGAGTAGAAATGCACGGCTTGTTACCTCCCTTGACAGACAGCCTCTTGTATTTGAGGCACCGGCTGTCCTTGGGCTTGCTGGTCAGAAGGATTTTTGTTTCAGGGATCTCTAAGGCATAGCAATTAAAACTCAAAATGTAACTTTGGCTCTCACAATAAGAGAAAATGGCCCCCAGTCCCTTGTTTTAAGCTGCCAGGATTTTGTTTTGGGTCAGGTAGGTGAGAAAGAAAATAGCCATTTGGAAGTTTGCCACCTCTATTATGTAGTCATTGACCTTGCTCCCTCTGTGTGCCAGTCAGGGAATCTAACTAGGAGCCCCTCTCTAGAATTTTTATCTGTTTAGAAATTAAAAGAATTCTGTAGTCATTTTCTATGGGGAGGAGTAAAAGAAAATAGGAAAAACAGGCCACAATTTCTTAGTAGACTTAACAAGAACTGGATGGTAAACAGTTACATTTAAAGTTTAGACTTACTATGGTTAAAACACCAAACAAGTAAAAAAAAAAAAAAAAACATGCCTCTAGCCTGTAAGTCCCTAACTTGTACAGGCTGTACCTTCGCAGTCTATTTCCTGCCACCCCAATTCCTGCAGATCTTGTAAAATTTGTTGTCCTAGCAAGATAGGAGGTCATAAGTGAATAAAAAGAAAAAAGAAATAAAAATGTCCTGGCTGCTCCTTGGTATGTTGGAGAAGGTTTTTTATAGATAAGAGGGGGAGCACAAGCCAGAGGCAGAGACTTCTGAAAGAGTTCATAGTGAATAGGGCTAGACTGAGCTGGGCCACATGAAGAGAAAGGGGAGGAAATAGGGGCTGCCAATCAAGAGGTGAAGCCTGGGCTAAGAGACTGGCCAACAGGTAAAGGGTAGACCAAAGAATGGACCAGGTAACGAAAATGGTTGGATTATATAGGGAAGGGCAGCTCAGATCACCGGCTGGAGAAGTTTAAGAAGTATGTCAGTCATACCCTGAGAGATGAGGGATAAAGAAAGATCCTAGTGGCCAGCATCTGCTTTGATATGTTAATAGAATCTCAGCTTTGTCCTGTGTTTGAGACTCAACAGTAAGTCTGAACTGCTATTTCTGCCCTTGTAATCAAACTTGCTTACTTTGCTCAAAGACTAGAACAACTGCGATGCATACTATGTTAAAATTGGACTCTGCCTACAAGTAGACAAAATACATGTAATCTTGTGGTTTTGGACTGGGTTGATATGACTAGAAGCTATAATCCTGTCGCCAAGAGTATCCAACACCAGTATTTAATAAATCCTCCTCTTATTAAAATGAATTCATGGTCATGTTGAATCTATCTTTGAGTGACTCCAGACCCATTACAATTATGGGGAGACTCCATGTAAGAGAGACCCATTCATCCCAACATGAACAACAGCTTTCTCGTGATTACTACTGTTGGGTCCTGGAATTGAGCAAATAACAGGGAGCAGATCACCAAAGTCTATATGAAAGACCTGGACAAATTCAGACCCCTCTAGCAGAAAGAGTAGCGCAAAAAAAAAAAAAAAAAAAAAAAAAAAAAAAAAAAAAAATCTAGCAGCGAGAGAAGAACCAAAAATCTAGGTTAGTCGGTTCAGTGACTCTAATCCAGGAACTAGCTGACCATAAAGTTGGATTACAATCTTGAGAAACAGGGAGTTACCCCTTTATCACTAGTATTTTCGGAATTTTCCAATGACGCCCTCCCTACCCCCTTTGGGTTATAGGGTTATGGTTTCTTTCCTTAAGTACCCCTTCTCCCAGCTACTCAGGGTCGAACCCTCTACCCCTGTGGGTGGGAAATGAGTTTTGGCCCCAGTACACAGGTTTCTGTCCTATCAATAAACTTTGTGTGATTGTAGCAAGGACGGTCTCTCGTGAGTTCCTGGGGGGTCGTGTTATCCCTAGACTTAAGTGAGAGTCTCCCCACTCCAGGGGTCTTTCATATAAACCAGAAGCAACGTTATTTAAAGAAAAAAAAAAAAACAAAACCTGGCTAGCCAGGAAAACAGAAAATTATTTGGTTCTGTTACCCCAAGAAGAGGCATTGAATATCCTTTCATAGAGAAGGGCCACGTGTAGGGGTGCAGGATTTTCAGCCTCTGGGCAGCATGGTTCCTGGAGTTGAGACTTATGACCTAGGGTAAGAGGGGCTCCTAGGACAGTGCAACTCTTTGGATGTGCAACCTTTTGGGGAGTGCATTCCAAGAGTTGGGGTTTACAGTCTCTCATTACAGGGTGTTAATTCAAGATGTTTGCGTTGTCTTTTCCTTATCTGAGAGAATGCAAGGCAGAGTGAAAGCGGTTATCAGTGGGAAATATGAGTACTGGGTAAAACGGTACACTTCTTCATATTAATGGGTTCTTCAATGACAAAAACACCATAAAGAAAAACAGAATTGTTTGGTTATGGTGGACCCTACAAGTACTCTGGGGAACTTGGGGATTTGAGGGCTTCTGGGATAAATACTCAAACTCTCCCATCCTCAGACAAATAAACCAAACAAAGCAAATCTAAACAGAGAAGTAGCGAAAGCATTCCTGAGTCCCAGAGTCTAAACAAAGCAGTGGAGGTCAGAGTAAAGGAAATTCCGTGAGTGCTCTTTACAGTTCCAGAAAAGTGCACAGACCAGATCACTTCTAGCCCAGAGCTGGGAGCGGGAGGGGCAGTGAGGGCCCCAGAGCTCGGCTCGCTGTTTGGTTGAACTTTACCTAGAGTACAGGGGCGTAACTTTCCTGTGGGGAAAGGAAATCATTTTATACGCAAAACTCAGGAAAACAAAACCTTAGGCACCCGCAGCTGAGTCACTTCTGGGAGCTTTTCTCCCCCCTTTAGTGGAGTGCAGCACCCTTGCTTTTCACAGAGGGGTCAGGAGAGCAGCGCCACTGCGGGTTCCAGGATTTGCTGCTTAACGACGGTAAGCCCTATCTGTCCTATGAGGATCTGTGGCCCTCGCAGGACACAAAAATTCCGAAGTCCCGGGAAGAGGAATCTGAGGGTGGAGAAGTGGGCTAGAGGTTGAGAAAGGTGTCCTAGAGGCCTGGAAAGTGAAAGTGGGCCCAGGGGCAAGGAAGGGACTCTGGCTGGAGAGGTAAAACTAGCTCAGTAAGGTTTGCCTGCAGGCAGGTAGGGGTTTAGGGTTATTTTTCCTTGCGTCTTTTAACAAGGAGACTGGCCTTCCATTTTCTAGCGTGTATTTAGAGGTGTTCTTTGGCTTTCTACTTGAGGCTGGTCTTTAGGTTATCAACAAGTTTTCCTGTTTAATTCGGGGAAGAGTCCTATCTCAACGGAGGTCATCAGCCTTGTCCTGATATGGGAGGCATCTGTCTACATTTGTAAAAATATTAATTACAGAGACAAAAGGCCAAAAACAAAAACACCCCCTTCACAACTCAAATAATCAGTCCTTGACTGCTAGTAGCTGGACCTAGTACTTGTGAGATTTGTCACACAAATATTAGAGATTAACTTCTAGTGTCCCAGACAACCTCCCCTTCAAGGACCACTCTTCAGAAGGACTGTTAATGCTATAAATCTTCTTACTTAACAAGACAATGGAGTGCCCACAACTGAAATGCAAAGAGCCCACATGCACTAAGACCCAGCAACTGTCCTTATCTGTTTCAGACACCTTATCCCTCTCAGGAGGATCATTCTCTCTGAGAATCTGCTTGCTTCTGTCTATGGAAGCAGACGTTATTAAACATGTTTAACGTATCAATTCTGTTCCGGTGACTGCTTCTACTTTTGCTTGTCATTACCCTGATCAGAGGATGCGGTTTGTAAAGGTGTTTTCAGACGTACCCCATGCCATTTGTGGCAGAGGATACCAAATATGGATGTGCATGTCATAAATAATGGTTAGGAAGTAGTAGATGGCTCTTTTCTCTTCATTCTTCTCTCTGTAAGCCTAGCCTTCTATATTACATCCTGACTGCAAAGATCACATCAGGCATACACTCCTTCACAAGTCCGTGGAGCCCTGAATCAAGGAGGTATATTAGAGGAGAGAAGAGAACCATTAAGATGGTGAAAACTGCCAGGCAGTGGTGGCACAGGCCTTGAATCCCTGCACATGGGAGAGAGAGGCAGATGGATCTCTGAGTTTGAGTCTAGCCTGGTCTACAGAGCGAGTTCCAAGACACACAATTTACAGATTCCCATCCTTTCATCATATTCTCAGTTTCTAACTTGCAATAGACTTCTCAGCTTAGCATAGCTAAACCTAAGAGATGTTTAAAAGAGAAGAAAAATATTTCCATCTCATATATGTGGTTATAAAGTTCCACAATTTTCATTCTAATTCAACTGTTAACTGAATTGAAAATGTAAAAAAAAAATTTAAAAATAAAATAAAAAAAACAACTTACCTCCTCCTTTCCTTGCAGAAGATAGACTTTGGTGCTTTTCCGACATGGAGGTAAGATGAGAATGACGGGCAGTGACCCTTAAAATTTCTGTTGAAATTTGCAAAACTTTCACTAGCCAAGGACCATCAGTAAAGAAAACGGTCTTATTCAAAAAAAAAAAAAATGGGACAGATTGAAACTTTACAGACAGGTCGAATCGAATATGTTTGCTTGTAAGTGGCACTACCCATTTCTACCTTTGGTTCACTGGGCTCTCCCCAAATGCTTTCAGAAGATCGGTACCCATTGTGGGCCACCCATTTCTAATTTTTCTGAGAAACACACTATGAAAAGAGAGTCAAGCACAAAAGTTTGCCTGGCTAGATGAAGCTACACCAGATAGGTGAAGAAGACTAGCCCATGAGTCTGGCTGTGTAGCTCCAGGACACCTTGCTTGCCCTGAGCCTGTCAGCCTGTCAGTGTGTGGCATGTTAACAAAGGTCTTCTAGAACGGTTTAAACCATGGACAAAGACTATAAACAACTTCAATATTCCCACTATTAAGTTAAATCTAGTTATGTTTTCTGCCACAGCGTTCTATCTTTTATTCTTATTTTGTGTTTTTTTATGCTACAGAATCCAATGCTATTTTCGATACTATAGTAACAGAGATGATGATGATATTGCAACAATATCCAATGCTATACATTTTTCCCTTAAAACCTTTGAGAAAGCTAAATATTAGGTTTGTTGGTACATTGTATATGTAGAATACATTTCAGATGAACAGTTTTATGCTTCTGTGTACATTTTACATACACAAGGCTTATTCTCGTCACACAAATTAAAAAATGATAACTCTAAACAACCAGTCCATTCTAACATTCCTCAGACTCACACCTTTGCAAATTTTCGTCACACTGACTTAAGTGAGCATTCATCATAATGCTCTGTGCTTTTCCTCCACAGAAAATTTTAAAGCAAATGTGTAATCTATCACTTTCTTTTAAAGATTTTTATTTATTTATTTATTTTTATGTATATGGAGTTTTGCCTGCAGGCCAGAAGAGAGCACCAGATCTCATTATAGATGGTCGTGAGCCACCATGTGGTGCCTGGAAATTGAACTCAGGACCTCTGGAAGAGCAGCTGGTGCTGTTAACCTTTGAGCCATCTCTCCAGCACCTCTATCACATGTTTAACAAAAGATTTTGCCTTGTTAGAGAAAAAAAAAAAAAAGGATTTTTCTTTTCCTTCCTTTTGCCTTTGTAGAAATAGCAAAAAAAAAAAAAAAAAAAAAAAAAAAAAAAAAAAAAAACATGTGTCTCAAATCAAGTTGACCCCAAGGAGTTGATCTTTATTAACAACTTCAACATTGACTGACTTTGTATAAAATTTCAGAAAAGTTTTAAAATGTAAATGCATGTTGACTTAAGTTACTTTATATGTTAGAAGCTTCACAATGGCTCAATTCAATTTAGAAAGATGCATTTGGCTAAGGTCACATTTAATTTTTTTGTTTTACACACATACATATATATATATGTATATAAATATACATATATATGTGTATTTGTATGTCTAAATATAAGTTCTGCATAAATGAGAATAATTATGCAAATAGTGCATAAATAGAAATAGACGTATGTAAAAGGAAGGTGCTATCTTCCAGATAATATAATAATCCTATTATTTTTATGTTGCTAATACAGAAATTAACCTGTAATTATTATGTTTTTGGTATATGGGAACCTCTACCCATTATCTTAATTTCTCTTCACATGAATTCCTCTTGGGACTCCTAAAATTAGAATCCTTTCTTTGCTACCTAAACCTCAGAGACCTCAGAAACCTGCTGAGTCCATCTGTTTCAAGTTAGGTGTGCAGTTTATATTGTTGAAACAGTGATTGTTACAGGGCACTAACCTGTGCCATTCCAGTTCAGATATGTCACATCAGAATTGGAGTGTTTCCTCAGATGTGCTCCCAGACCCAGGGTGGGAGTGGGGCTACAGGTGTGGCTTTAACAGAAGGGAGGACTAAGCACCAGGACTAAGCATCTACCACTGAGAAGCAGGGGGGAATAGTTTGTTATTTCAGAGATCTGCAACAACTTAGGGTCTGCTACAGGAATCTGAGCAAGAGATTCTTTGTTTCCTGAATTTATGGCTGCCGTGGACTCTATACTGCTGAAGTCGTTATAGAACGATTGAAAAAGAAGAATGGATTCAACCTGGAAGCATAAGCTAAAGGAAACCTTTTCCTCCTCTAGGTTGCTTTTTGTTGGGGCACTCGTTCACAGCAGCAGAAAAGAGACTACTAATGCAATCACTATTTTCTATGAACTAACTTTTCAGTTGGGCTATATTTGTAATGAATTTTAGGATACAGATTATCAAATGCTTTAGGGAATTTGCAGCCTAAATCTACCAATCTCCAGAGGTCAACAATAACACTTGTCACCAGCTACAATCTTTCCTGGCCAGGGAAACTTTCAAAAAATAAAATTATAAGATGGCAGGTATACAACCTAGTAACATATTTACATATAGATGCACTTGCATAGCCACCTCCCTGGTGTTAACTAAAAAATAATGAGAAAAGGGCAGCTCCGCAGGCGCAAGAAATTCAATTAGGTCAAATCAAACCAAATCAAAATGCCCATCGTTTTATTCAGAAAGACGCTCTCAGGTGGCCAAGGCAGGGGAGACAGGACAGCAGGGAGCCCATGCAAACCGGAAGACCACGTGTTTCTCCTCTGGGGGCCAACTTAAATATCCTGTTGGGGGTCAGGACCTGGCATGCTGGGATTTGGAGTCCAGAGCAAAGCAACTCCCAGGTCAGGTTGGCTTGAATGGAGGCCAGGGGCTGGGGGCTATGCTCCCAACTTAACACTTGGTAAGCTTCTATCCTCTAGTACAAAGAACATACCTAGCTTGATTCTATGAAATGATGTGGAGACTACTGACCTAATATAGCATGCCTGCCATAGGGGTCTAGAGGAGTAAACTAAAGGGTACCTCAGGGATGTAAGAGCATTGGGAAGTTGGAAGGTGTGGTCCCTTCTCTGGGTCAGGCTCATCGCTGCAGCAGTCTGATCAGTGCAGTTGAATTGCATCCTAGAGAACTGGGAAAACCCTTAAATGTACTAACGTTGCTTTTTGGCTTCTTTAATTCTGCTTCTGTCTAAGTGTTCTTATTAATTAAAGTATGCAAACTTAAGATGTGGTTTTTGTGCTTTAAAAGCTCACCCTGAGAAAGGCTCTCGGTTCTATATCAGGAAACTGATCACCCAGTAGAACCGTGAAAAGCACTCTGGCCTGCTAATAAAGACTTTCTATTGGTTTCAAAAAGGAGAATGACTTCAATCTAGCCTTTCTCATGAACACACATAAATGAATGAGTTGAGTGATATTTAAAAGTCCACAGAAGAGCACCATGTCAAAAATATCAGTTTGGAAGCCAGAATGGTTCCTTCTATGTTAAGGCCATGTTTCTATAATTCAACAATGGAAACATTTGAATTTATGGTCAAGAACCCAGCAAGAAATGGAGGTGAAAATAAAGTGTAATGTCTACTAGATCATAATTTCTGTAAGGACAGAGCCATCGTCACCCAGTGTGTAACCAAAAGTAGCATAGATGTCCACTTTATATTTATTGACTGCTCAAGGTGGGTAAATGACTCTCTAGAGAGATGTGTCTATGAAGAAGTAGTGGACTAAAACATTTGTGCGCATAGTAAGATGATTCAAGACATTATATATATATATTTTATATATATATATATAGATATAGATATAAGTGTTACTTGACTGTAAGTGAATAGCATAGTTTTTAGAAGTCAGTTAGTTATGATTTAGAAACTGAAAAGTTTCGCTGCTCCGATAAGCCTTTCTGCCGATGCAACAATCCAAATCAGACGGAATTAGAAAAAGCCTGGGTTTAATGGATACAACGCTCTGGGATGATTTTTCCAGCCCTCAAGAGAGGATACAGAAAGGAAGACCGGAAAACCACAGGTCTGTTTTCTGGGGAGGCAGTTTAAATACCCCGTGGAGTGGTCTTGAGCATCTCTGGGGGAGGGGTCATCATTTGGCAGCTTTCTAAGATGAAGCAAGGTTTGGAGAGGGATGGGGGAGGGGACTTGGAGTGGAGCTTCCTCCTGAACATTTTATTTTAGACTGTAGGTATATGGATGCCAGCGGCTGGGGTGAAGTTCTCACCCAAACAGAAACTGTACACTTCAGCCCTGTTGGGGAATAATATTTTAAAGTTGCATTTCTTTTCCTGCCGCTTTTGTTAACAATTAAAAGGTGTGTTTGATTAAAATAAAATTAACCTGCGAGCAGGAGGCTGTGTCAGCAAGTATCTGGCAGGAAGTGGTAGGGAGGAACCAGGCGTAGGAAGGATTTTTAAGTGGGAGCCGAGTAAAGGAAGGCGGCTTTGTTTGGAAGGCTCCAGCCAAGGAAGAATAGCTGCTTGCTCTTGAGCTTCTCTGACCGAGAAGAATTCCATCTCAAACCTTAAACTGTGAGTTCTTTAGATTTAGATAAAGCTTTCCTTGGCAGTTTTGAAAGAGTAGGTGCCCGAGGGAACAGAATCCCACTCAGACGGCTGCCCTTGAGTTGCTTAAGGAGCTGCAACTGTGGACAATTAAAAAAAAAAAAAAAAAAAAAAACACGGGGTGGGGAATGGGTGGCGCAGGCCTTTAATCCCAGCACGTGGGAGGAAGGTGGGTCTCTGTCTCTGTGAGTTTAAGGCCAGCCTGGTCTACAGAGGGAGTTGCAGGACTGGTTTCATAGATGCCGAGAAATCCTGTCCCAAACACCCCTCCCTAAACAAAACAAAACAAAGCACAAAGAAACAGAGACAACAAAACCAAACATATAACAACACAGCCCCAGTAGTAGAGGTTCAGGGTAAGCTTTAAAATGGTAACACAAAAGTAGATGTGCTAAAGATTTGTTTTCTTGTGTGTGTCTGTGTGTATGTGTGTGTGTGTGTGTGTGAGACTATGTGAGCAGATACCCCCAGAGGCCAAGAGTGTTCAGCCACTGGAACCAGCTTCACAGCTTCACAGATAGTTGTGAACTGCCCAGGGTGAATGCTGGGAGCGGAACTGAGCCCTCTGAACAGCAGCAAGTGCTCTTAACAGAAGGCATGAGGACCCTAAAATTAAGTCTCAGGGCAATGATTACAGATTACAGTTTAGTAAACCATTGCCTCCAGTTTGAGCTCTCCTGGGAGGGAGTTCAGTGAGGAATTGGAGCGAATATGTCAAAAATACTTTGTATGAAATTCTCGAAGAATTAGTGAAAATAGTTATTAAAAAAACAATCCCACACTTCTTTTCTTTTTTTTTTTTTTTCGAGACAGGGTTTCCCTGTAGCTTTGGTGCCCATCCAGGCTGGCCTCGAACTCCCAGAGAACCGCCTGCCTGCCTCTGCCTTCCGAGTGCTGGGATTAAAGGAGTGTGCCACCACCACCTGGCTTCAATCCCACATTTCTAGCTGTTACCATCATCACATACCGGGAGTTTTATTGTTTTCTACATTGTCTATGTATGCTTTTAAAATTATCTTTGGTCTAGTCTAATGTCACAAATGACAAATCTTGGGAATTCAGCCCCGTCACAGAGCTGCCTCAAGCTACCTAGAAGAGAAGTTGCTGCACACAGGATTCTGTTCTCCGTGCTGGTTCTTTTACAGGCACAGCTTCATGTACTGAATTGTCTTTGCATGTTTCGGTTCAGCCTCACACATCTTCCCAATACACATCTCGTTTAAACAGATAAACGTGTACTCTCTCTGAACTGCAGGCACGCCAATGGAGGCTCCCCGTCCAGGAACACACTTGCCAGCTGGGTATGTCCCTCAGTATCCACCAGCAGCATTCCAAGGTAAAATACTTGAAGAAAAAAAAATATATAACACTAATCAATTGATGTTCCCAAGAGAGAGAAAAAGGTGGTGACTATGTCTTTATTTTAGTAATTTTTTTAAAAATTGGATTGAAAAAAATGTTAGTGACCTAGGTTTTGCTTTTAGATTATACATGCTTTCCAAAGAAATAATTTTTATTTATGAAGGACAGTAAACATTGTGAAGAACTAATGCAATGTACATTTTATATTTACTCGTGAAATACAATGTTGACAATAAATATTGATACGGATAGTAAGTAAAATGTTTGTTGGCTGCTCATCGGTGCTGATAGTGCTTCAGGTGATGATGTCTAGAAGATTTAACTGTGGGTGTTTTTGAACCATGTATTTAGAATTAATTGTACTCTGTGAACAATAATAAAAACATTAAACTGAAAGCGACCTATAGCAAAAATGTCCCCACTTCATAGTAAGCCTCATTTTCACTTTGCAACACATGCAAAGACTTCATACATGCTGCCCCGTTCTTTAGTCACATACAATACATACTAGATGTTCATTTATCTTTTCCAACAGTAAACTATTTCAGAGATCTAGGCAAATGTAAATGTCAGCATTACTGGACTTTTGTCAAGGCCAATGTTGATGGGATACCTGGGTTTACCAGTAACAGGCTCTCCAGATCCTCAAAGAGCACCCTGGGGCTTCATATAAAAGGTTGGGCAGAAGGGTACAAGCGTTCAGTTTTCTTTTCTGAGTAAACAGATTGGCTTGGGAGCTGAAGAGCCTGTGTAATTGTCTTAGAAAACTCCCCAGGGGTCGCCGATCTAATCCAGATGTTGGCAATTAAAGGAATAGGAACTGGCTAAGCTCCAAAGCTCTAAGGCAGCAGTTCACAACCATTGCTGTCATTAATTTTCATTTAAAAATACTAATACAGAGAACATTCACAGGGAAATTAAACCACACCTCTGAAAATGGCTGTTAATTTCCAAAAAGCCAGGTGTTGGTAATGTGGGGCCTGGGTTGAGAACGCTGTTCTGAGTTCTCCTACATACAATACTTGGAGAATTCCTAGATTGTCCATAATTTAACCTAGACACCCATAGAACAGTATAATTAGCCTTACAGCTAACTTAAAATCGGCGTACATGATAAATTCAGTTCATATCAGGCATGGAGTGTGTTAGAAAAGCTTGGTTTGGGAAAGATGAAAAACCTGTTCTTCCATCCTGAAACCTGAGAAGTGGAAATGATTAACTGCCTTGTGATCTTGTCAGGCCAGGCCATATCAAGCTCCTACAACCAGGAGGTGACTAATAATCTAAATGACCCTTATAGCCAGAGTCTCCGCCAAACTCCCATAATTAGGACCAGAGGTGGCTAATGCCCACATGACTTCTAAGCATCTTTATCATTGAGACAGGCCAGGCCCTTCCGTAGACCCTTAAGATACAGGAAGTCTATCTCTAGAATCCATTTCTTTTTTTTTTTTTTGGAAGAAATGATACATTTCCTGAGTTGAGTTTCAAAGTAATTCCGCTTTCTTGTTCAATAGAGCTGTATTACACCAGGAAAGTTTCCTCATATTGTACTGTGCAGATGGATTCTTCTTTGGGCCGCCAGCTTACGAATAACGACACGAGAGACTTAATTATTCATTATGAAAGCCTGGCCTTAGCTTAGCTTTTCCCCCTAACCAGTTCTTATAACTTAACGCATGTTTTTAAATCTGTGTTTCATTGAGTGACTTGATACCTCACCTCTCTGTACTGCCTGAAAGTCCCACCCACCTCTCCTGCCTGCCGAGCTATTGGTCGTTCAGCTTTTTATTACACCAATTACAGCAATACATTATCACAGTGTACAAATATCCCACAATACTGGGCTTAAATACCTTGAAAATAAACTGCCTTTTAACAGAGTTCTGGATGTAGAAGGAGCAGCGGGCTGCGTTCCTGGGGCCCGGCTCCCGTCTGCCTGACTAGCTTATGCCCCGAAATAACAACACACAAACTGTATTCATATAAACACTGCCTGGCCCATTATATCGAGCCTCTTCTTGGCTAACTCTCATATCTTGCTTAGCCCATTTCTAATAATCTGTGTAGCACCATGAGGTGATATCTTACCAAGAAAGATTTAGCATGTCTGACCTGGCGGCTGGCTCCATTGCGCCACTTCCCTTCTTCCCAGGATTCTATTCTGTTTACTCCACCCACCTATGTTCTGACCTATCAGGCCAAGCAGTTTCTTTATTAATTAACCAATGAAAGCAACAGATAGGCATATGACCTTCCCACATCACCTGGAAGTCTGATGCAGGTTGATGAAGTCAATATGCACTGGGTTTTCTTCTTTCTTTTGCATGATTCCCTTCTCTTTATAACACCTGCGGGGGGCCCCCTCAATTCTCTTCAATGATGGGGGATGGGGACTTATTGTAGTTCTGGGAAAGTAACACAGTCAATTAAAAAAAATAGCATTGGAGGCCCCTCCAAAGATTAAAATAGGATTATCGCATGATCTCCTCATAAAGGAATCTCTCAGCATACCACAGGCAAACATTTATCCATAGTTATTACTATACTGTTCGTAATAGCCAAAATATGGAGTCCCTCTAGATGTTTATCAACAGATGACTGAACAACACTCAATAAGCCCATGAATATGCTCTCATAGACATACATACACACAGGTTTTATTCAGTGAGAAAGAAGAGTGAAAATTGTGTCATTTGTAGAAAATGGATAAAACTGGACAGCGCCATATTACGAGATACAAACAAGGCTGGGTGTGGTGGTGTCTACCTTTAATCCCAACACTTGGGAGGCAGATGGAGCTCTGTGAGTTTGGCACAAGTTTGGCCTACATAGCAAGTTAAAGTCATGCCAGCCAGGGCAGTATAGTAAAACCATTTCAACAAACAAATACCAAAAAGCAAAATAATAACAACAACAAAAACAGAGATAGTGATACAAGCCAGATTTCCAAAGACAGATATCCTATTTATTTAAAAAAATTATTTTTGTGGAATCTAGATTTAAAAAAACGTGTCTATATAAGATCAAAAGCAAAATGCACTATTTTGGGGACTGGTCAGAACCCAGTGGGAAGATTTTGGGGTGGTACACAAGGATGATGGGAGATGAATTGTGAGCAAAGGACGAGATACTCCGGTATATCGATGTCACAGTGCAATGTGTTACTTGGTCTGCTGATTTAATTTTTAAAATTGTTGTGAGATTTGTTCTGTTGCTCTAAACCTTGTGTGCATGTGTGTCCACACACACTCCTGGGGTGAAACACAAGTAGAAGCTATAAAGAGAAATATCATATTATAGTTCATTTCAGAGTTCAGATAAAAGAAATTTGTCTAAAAATGTAAATAAACAGAAAATCACTAAGATTCAGAGTTGTTCCTTGGTGACAGAAACACCTATGCATCTCTCTGACTTGTGTCTCATTATATGGTGATGTCTATCTTAATACTTCCTCCTACAAATGATTTCATGCTTCTTTATGGCTGAATTCACCATTATCCATATCTAGATCCATAATACCTGTATCTACATTGCTATCTATATCTGTGCAGGCGTGTGTGTTAAATTTTCTTCATCATCGTCGGTAGGTATGTAGGCTGACTCCACATCTTGGCTGATGTGACTAGTGTAACAATAAACTTGGCTGTTTATTCTTCATATTTATAATTAGAAGCAGGGATAAACCACAGATACTGTATTGAGAAGCCTTAAATGCCATAGACCTGACCTTGTGAGTAGAGAGGTCACAGGACAAGTCTATATGAACTGATGATTCATTTTCTCTATAAAGTTGCGAGTCTTTTTTGTTGTTGTTCTTGTTGTTTTGCTTTGATTCCAGGACCTTCAGCACATACTGGACACCCTGTTGCACTCCAGACTGACTACCAAGGTCCCCAGCCTGCTTACCCAGGGCCTCAGCTTGGCTATACAGTCGCAACAGCTGGCAGTGGAGGTTATAATGCAACCCAGCTTCCTATTCAAAGAAGCCAGGCTATCGTCCTCGTGAATACCCAGTGGATGCCAGCACCGCCACCTCTTCAGAACTGCCCACCTGGGCTAGAATACTTAAGTCAGGTAAATTCACATGCTCAGCACTCACAAAAGACAAAACTGTGTTTCTACTTCTAATGTGCTTGGGCAACAAATGGATAATTCTCCAGAGTGTAACATTTTCCTCTGTGTCTTCTAGTTACTCAGTTCCCCCAAATGAAGTTCAGTTAAGCAAATTATCAATGTGGGAGATAATTGTGTTTTCTTTCGTGTGAGTTCAGACTATGATAACAGTCAACAGGCAGAATTTGTTATACATTATTCTACTCATTGTCCCAAGTACAATCCTTATAGATAATCTGTGATGTGTGCACAAGATAATTGCCACTGTTCTTTGGAAGGGGAAACTAGTGTCAGAGGATCTTAACTGCTTTGTTGAGCCTCAAAACCAAGGAGTAGTCATTGCAATTTACTTTTTATATGTGAATTTTGGTAATGAGCACAAAGGCTTTTCCCCCCCAAGACTCACCCTCAGCCTTGGAATTTGAGAAAACAAACTGTAAAAAAAAAAAAATTAGTTATTATCTTTAGTGGTACATAAAAAAGAGCAATTTTAAAGTTTTTCTCTTTTTTCGCTTTTGTTTTGTTTTGTGTTTGAGACAGGGTTTCTCTGCATACTCTGGCTATCCTGGAACTCACTTTGTAGATCAGGCTGGCCTTGAACATAGGATCTACCTGCCTCTACCTCCCAAGTGCTACCTCTGCCTGGCAAGAGTAATTTCTTTCATATATGTATTTTTATAGACTACAAAGCTGCTTTTATTCTTTAGAAAATCAAATATTATAAATGCCTCTAGTGAGGGAGTAAAGTCTGGGTCTTTCTGAACTATAGTTCAGTGATAATAAATTTTAGCAAAAATATGAAGTTTAATAATAGGTCGGTATGAAAAGTCAGTGAAGTAAAAGGGCTGTGGATGTACTCAGTCTGTGAACACCCCAGAGGACCCTGTGATATCCAAGCCATCTCCAGTCTGCCTTGCACACATGGCACTAACATGTCCTATGCGCTTTCAAAGTCAGGCTTAGAAATGTTTCCTCATTGTGAATACTTAGCTGTAAAGAGGACATTGTTATCAATTCACACACATCAAGTAAGGGGCCATGTGGGAGTTTGATTCCCAGCTCCCAGATGGCCCCTCACAACTATCTTCAGCCCCAGTTCCAGTGAGTCTGACTCCCACTTCTGGCCTCTGAAAGTACTGCATATAAGGGGCACCCTTACATACATGTAGGCAAAACATTCATATACATAAAATAAATACATCTTTAAATAAACATTTGCCATTGAAATATAAAAATTTAATGCTATGTGCAATAAAATGCAAAGTGTAAAATGTTGATCCAACTGAGACTTGATAAATAATCCCATGCTCGTTCTCTTTTCTGTAACAGATAGATCAGATTCTGATTCATCAGCAAACTGAACTTCTGGAAGGTGTGTATCCCTTCTATTGATGGTATTTCTAGAAACAGGAGCCTGCAAGTTGCTTGTCCTATAGCACTCTTCTGTGGGAGGTTCAGCCAGGAGGCTACAGAGGTTTCTCTTCATTGTAAAGAGATTATGAACATAATTTCCTGACACTAGTAGAGTCAGGTGATCAAACTTCCTGTGCAGATGTGTGTTCCCACGCCTTAGAAAGGAATCAGGCAATGCTTGTGCTCTCTTTCTCTGCTTGCACTAAATTCTCCTCACCCTTCACCTGACTCCTACCTCTTTGCCACTCTCTGCCAGCTCATAACCTACGAGACTTGAGCTGAGTCTTGGACAGTGGTTTGGCTCCCACAGTGAATGATCTGTAGGAATCAAGACAGGGACCATTTGTAAAGTCACTGTTAGTAGCACACACCTTTAGTCCCAGTGCTTGGGAGGCAGAGGTAGGCGGATCTCTGTGAGTTTGAGGCCAGCCTGGTCTACAAGAGCTAGTTCCAGGACATGCTCCAAAGTTACAGAGAAACCCTGTCTCAAACAACAACAACAACAAAATTGTTAGTAACCCCAGCTTCTGCTGGAAGTACAGTGGAGTCTTAGAGAATCTGTACATGGGAGCTATAGATTCCCAGCTGAGGGGAATGGCCATGTGGTCTCAGGGTGGACTGAACACAGACCCCCAAGGCTGCTCCTCACAGAACACACCTGATATGAGTGGGAAAAGAGCTTTCAGAAGCCTCCTTGGGGCCAATGTCTCCAGAAACAAGAACTTAAGACGCCTCTAGGTGCATCACCACACCCTCCAGAAAGCAGCCAGGAAAGATGTATGAACAAGTGTTGTCTTCTAGCTAGCAGGGCATTATGAAAAATTGGCTCGATTCTAGAAAACACCTTCACAGGTCTGGACAGCAGGTAAGGTGTCAGGGAGGAAAAGAAGTGGGTCTGGCTCGATGGTGGGGGAAATCTTGCAGTTCTGATTGATTAGCAATCAGGTTGCTTCTTTATTTATACAGGTTCATAAGACAAAGACAGATTCAATGAGTTTTCAAAGGATATATATAGATTATATCATATTTGTTTGATTTTCTATAACATGTCCTGGGTTTTAAGGTCAGTTACAATTACTTAAGTACAGATAGAATTGATTTTGCTTTTATCATAGTCCCATAGCTGTATTTCAAATAATCTATAGGCTATTTTTGTTAGGGCAAGCAGACTTAATATATAACAGCCTGTCTCCTGATTCCTTGGGCCAATGTCCTCTTCTGATTCCTTTCCAGTTTCACTTTTCATTTTCACATCTCTGTGTTGGGAATATTTGCATGTCTAGAACACCTGATGGTCTAATAAAGATCTGAAAGGCCAATAGGAGAGGCAGGAGAAAGGATAGGTGGGGCTGGCAGGCAGAGAGAATATATAGAAGGAGAAAGCTGAGAGAAAGGGCTGCTGGAGAAGTAGCCAGAGAAGGAGGAGGACATCATTGGCCAGCCACCTAGCTACACAGCAATCCACAGAGTAAGAATAAGATTCACAGAAGTAAGAGAATAGGAAAGCCCCAAGGAAAAAGACAGAAGGGATAAGTTAAGAAACGTGGGCAAGAAACAAGCCACGCTAAGGCTGGATGTTTGTAGCTAAGAATAAGCCTCTGAGTGTGATTCGTTTGGGAGCTGGGTGGTGGATTCCCCAAAAGAGACCAAAGAACTTAACAGAATACACATACTACTACTACTACTACTACTACTACTACTACTACTACTACTACTACTGCTCCATCTGTGCTTTTAGAAAAGTCCCTTTCAGTCCTAAAGCAACACTCTGCCAGAAGAGATGACTGGGCTTTTTTTATGCACACACCTTCCCCTTCAGCACTGCACCTCATAGACACTGAAGCTCCTTTGTAATACAGTCCATAGAGGTAGACATGCAGCTTCATCCCTGAGGAAGTCTCGCATATGGATGTCTTCCGTCTTTCCTTCATACCTTAATGTTCATCTCCTTTCCCACTGCTGTGTCCTATGTGTTCCAGTCCAGAGCATCTCTCCACTGCTTCCCTCCCACTTCCTGCTGCTCCTGCAGTCTCAGGCACCCTTCCCATTGCTAGGAGAGAGTCACTGTTCCTAGCAAAGTGGTGAATGGGACTTCCCCTGTGTGCTTTCAGTCTTAACAGGCTTTGAAACAAATAATAAATTTGAAATCAAGAACAGCCTCGGGCAGATGGTTTACCTAGCTGTGGAAGATACTGACTGCTGCACTCGGAACTGCTGTGAAGCAGCTAGACCTTTCACCTTGAGGATCCTGGACAATCTGGGCCAAGAGGTCATGACTCTGGAGAGACCCCTGAGATGCAGTAGCTGCTGCTTTCCCTGCTGTCTCCAGGAGGTCAGTGTGAAGTTTCCATATCAAATGAGAGGAGAGCAACAGAATTTTCAAGAATCCATTAACCCTGTGTGGTATGGCTATGGCTCCATTCAGCATGCACTCTTGTTTTTGTAGATAGAAATCCAAGCTCCTCCTGGTGTACCCATAGGTTATGTGACTCAGAACTGGCACCCTTGTCTGCCAAAACTGACTCTTCAAAATGAGAAGAAGGAGAATGTTCTAAAAGTCGTTGGTCCGTGTGTTGCATGCACCTGCTGTACAGACATTGACTTTGAGGTAAGAAATATCACAACGCTCCTAGGATGTGCTTTCCTGACATGAAAAGACTATATTCCTAATGAAAGGAATGTAGTCCTAAGGATGTTCTTAATGTGTTACCTAGTGTGAACTGATGTGTATCCATCTAGATAATGGTCATTTGATTATCCAGAGCAAAGATCATTATTCTGATTAAAGGTTAATGTAGAGTATTCTCAGTGTCCTGCAAACAGAGGTCAATTCAGATAAATAAAAAGGAAAAGAAAACCTTCAAGCATTTAAAAATTCTATAGGTTTTGCTAGTGATTTGCAGAATGGCTACCCTGTTTAGTGTATAATATGAGGACCTGAAAGGGGATTCCAACAACCACAGGAAAACGCTAGTGTGCCGGTATCCACCTCTACTCCCAGTTCAGGTATGTGTTACGGGGGGGGGCACTTCCTAAGACATGCTGGCCAGCCATTCTAGCTCAAAAAAAAAAAAAAGAAAGAAAAGAAAAGAAAAGAAAAAGAAAAGCCTGGCTCAATGAGAGAGACCGGGTCTCAATAAGGTGGTCAATGATAGAAGACACCTAACTTTGACCTCTGACCTCTATACCCAGCATGTCATACATACTATGCCCACTCATGCACAAATATGAATACATAAATACACACACACACACACGAAAGAGAGAGAGACAGAGAGACAGAGAGAGACGGAGAGACAAAAGCAGAGAGACTCTCCCTTTTGTTAACACAGTATTATTCACCTAAGAGTAACCAAAACACTTAAAGTAATTCTAGGGTCCTTTCCTCCCTCATTCTGCATTATAAACCTCACCAGCTCTTGGGAAAGTACACAAATTTTGTCACTTGGAATTCCTGCCAAAACCCCACTGATGTTGTGAAGTTTCAGTGTGGTGAGTAGAAGCCATATCTTTTCTTTTCTCTGCGGTTTCAGATTCCAAATTTTCCATTTGAACTATTGAACTGTGGCTTGAAAATCTGAAATAGAATATTCCTCAAATAAACAGGACTTGAGTTGTAAATCACACCCTATTCCCAATAGTGTGAACTAACCTCAGGCTGTCCTGCTCTATCCTGCCTGGATGTGAGTCATCTTCCTATACACCCTCCACAGGGTCTTTCACAACAGCCTCTGAGGGGCCTTCTCGAAGCCTGCTCTTATGCTTTCTCAGCACAGTGGGCACGCAGTCTTCTCTCGGTAGCCTAAAGGAGCCACGCGACTCCTCTCACTGCCTGACACTATTCAACTTACTTCATCAAGGAAGAGTAAACAAAGAATAAGATCTTTTGAGGGAGACACCCATTCCCATAACGTTTTTCAAAGAGTATTTCTGTTTCACTAGCAGTTTTTTTTTTTTTTTTTTTTTTTTTTAAAAAGCAGTCAGTTCTCCCTTCCCCATAAAAATAAATAGGCCTCCAGCAGGGCTTGGTCATGTGGCCCCTTGCATAAGGCATAGTTCTGCTTCTCTGGGCTCTGATAAACCCTTGGAGCAAATTAGGTCACTGGCACTTTAATATGTCTGACATTATAAGGTCCTAACCAGCCTCGTTGCTCCATTTTACTGGCAAGTATTTAAGGATGGGGAATTTGTTAAATCTAAAATCCACATTTTTTTTTTTTTTTTTTTTAGAAAATCAAAATGTGGCAAACCTGAACTTATTTCCCAACAAGGAAAGATTCTTTAAGGCTGAGTAGAGCTGCCCCTTTGTGGAAACTCTGGTACCCCAATCCCAGTCTCCCCAAGGTTTCTGTTTTACAGGTTCATTCAGTTTTTTTTTTCTTTTTGGAGGAAAGAACCATAGAAAAGATATTTATTAAAAATATTTCAGTTAATTTTGTTGTTGCTTTAAACCATAGTCTAAAGAAAACACGACTGCTGGCCCCTATCTAGACCATGGGCTGCCATCTCAGACCTTCTTTTTTTTTTATTGAAAAAAAAAAATTTCTGCCTCCTCCCAGCCTCCCATTTCCCTCCCCCACTTCCCACTCCTCTCCCCCTCCCCCTACACCTCTCCCCCTCCCTCTCCAGTCTGAAGAGCAGACAGGGTTCCCTGCCCTGTGGAAAGTCCAAGGTCCTCCCCCCTCCATCCAGGTCTAGGAAGGTAGCATCCAAACTGGCTAGGCTCCCACAAAGCCAGAACATGAAGTAAGATCAAAACCCAGTGCCATTGTCCTTGGCTTCTAATCCTCCTGGATATGGGAAGTAGACAAGATTGCCGGGCAAAAAATTGGGATCTTGGGGGTGGTGTGGGATGGGGATAAGGGGAGATGGGGAGAGAAAAGTGAGAAGGGGAGGCTTGGGGGGAAGTTCGGGAAATGGGATGGTGGGAATAAAGCAAGGGTGGATATGTCAGTTTTTACCGCCTCTTCCTCCATTCCTATGGATTTGATTTCTCTGAGAATTTGGGTGTGGATAGGTAGTTTTCTCCTCTTACAGAATCTATGGCTAAGGGCAGAGCTGAGAGTTTCAAGAAAATACCTGTGACAGAAAAATATTTATATGATATGTGTGTCTATAAAAACACTCAAGAACATTTGTAATGATAATTCTTTATGCAGAACATTATGCTTGTGTGAGCACCAGAGAAGGTAGTAAGTAGTTACAACATATGATAGATTTTTTTTCTGTTTTTAATCAAGAAACACTATTAAGGGAAATTTTGCTGTCATGTGCTTAATTTAAAAAATGGAGTTTTGTGATATTCTTAAAGATTTTAAATTTTATTGTGCCCTCCATCTTCATGATGCCACCCAATACCCCTTGTCTTAAATGAGTTGCTTCCTTTATGTTATATTTAGAATGCTATCTATGTCCTGTCTTTGACAGAACTTAGAAACACCCACTTGTTCTGTTTCCTGCAGAGTATGTGTTGGCAGTGTTCATGTCTTAGAAATGGGAAATATTACGAGCCCATAACAATAGCATTAGAACTGTGAGTAGAACAGTTACAGTTGTCCTTAGGCCAGTGCATTAGTTCAAAGATATTTAGGTGTCTCCTTTAAAATGTGCCTGGGTATGGAGGCGTGGCTTAGCAACTACCAGGTTGGCCAGTTGTGTTCTACCCACAGGACTAACGTGGTGGAAGGAGAAAAATGACATCCTCAAGTTGTTCTCAGACTCCTGCACCAAGATCTGCAAGTTCACATGCACACACTCTCTTGATGAAAAACAAAACAAAACAAAACTTCTCGAATTTAGCTAAAAATCCTTTTGTTCTGGTTACTTTTGTCTATAATTTGCAATTTACTTTTCTCATCATCCCTCCAATAAAATTACATGTACATTTGAAAATAAAGTCAGCTAATTTTAAGTTATTTCTTTGTAAAAATATGGTAGCTACTCATGTGTTTATCTTAGTTTTGGGTTTATGATATTAATAAATTACTGTTTATCTTCTATAATTTAATTCACACTTCAAACATATGTGAAGTTTTTATGACTGGCTTTAAATGCTTAGGACAGCTATTGCATATAAGATGCTAAGATGTTACAAAAGAGCATTTGCTTTAGAGCAGCTTATCACCATGTCATATCTGATACAACTCTAATGATTCATGACTTCAAACTGACATTGCTATGCTCACATCATGGCCTTTTGTCCATCTGAGTTTCTGTGCATTGATGGAAACTCATGTCGATGGTTCTCACATGGAACAGGAAGTGACCTCCCATCTGCTCAAGGAGAGTGTGTCCCAGGACTGTACCCACAGCAGCTCAGTGGGTGATATTGCTCATTGGATGCACATCAAGGCCAAACAAGTTAGCCTTGGCAAACTCTCAAGTCATCTGCCACACCCTGGCATCAAATTAGACATAGGAGAAAACCTAGTTCTCAAGGAAGAGAAAGTGCACTCTGCCCAGTGTGGGTGTGGAATGAAAGAACTACTCTATGAGCAATGGTTTATGACTTTTCATTCACGTTAGAGATAAACATCAGAGCATGTAAGGTGCCATCCTCCTCCAGCCATATTAAGATGTTGACTGCCTCTGAATGTCCCCATGTTTGTGTAGAAGGAGCTGTGGGCTGCGTTCCTGCCACCCAGCTCCAGGCTTCCTGGCTAGCTTATGCCTCAAAATAACAACACACAAACTATATTCTTTTAAACACTGCTTGGCCCATTAGTTCTAGCCTCTTAATGGCTAATTCTCACATCTTGTCTTAACCCATATTTAGTAATCTGTGTAGCACCAGTCTTACTGGGAAAGATTCAATATGTCTGACCTGGCGGCTTGCTTCATCGCGTCTGCCCGGGAGAGGGAAGCATGACATCTGAGCTCACTTCCTCTTCCTCCCAGCATTCTGTTCTGTTTACTCCACCCACCTATGTTCTAACCTATCAGGGCCAAGCAGTTTCTTTATTAATTAACCAATGACCTTCCTCCATCATGTTTGCTTGGTGAATCCTTGTAGTAAGAGACTATGTGTTTGTTTCCTGGCCACTCAGACCCAAATAATCACACTATATTAATTACAACACTGTTTGGCCAATAGCTTATACATTTCTCTAGCTAACACTTACATCTTAAATTAACCCATTTCTATTCATCTGTGTATCACCACTAGACTGTGGCTTACCAGTGCTGGTATGTTACTCCTTCAGCAGCTACATGGTGTCTGCCTGACTTTGCCTACTTTCTCTCTTTAATCTCTGTTCAGATTTCCCCTCTGGCTTTACTCTACCAAACCATAGGCCAAATAGCTTCTTTAATCACCAATGGTAATAAAACATATTTATAGCATACAGAAGGCCATCCCTCCTGAGATTCTATCTGAGGCAAGAACTTTAAAGAAGGCTGCTTCCTGCTCTGATGCCTTTTGAAGGTTTGGAAAGGACACACCTCCTCCTGCTTTGACTTAAGTCTGTGTGTACATATTTTGGTGAGCATTCACGTGCCCTCTGTGGAGTGGCTTTAGTTTGTGTCCTACCTGTTCTACTGTAAAATGTGGCACTGGGCCTTCTTCCCACAGAGCCTCCAAATTAGAACCTTTTTTGCATTGGAAATCTTATTTCACACACTTTTCTTCTTGTATTCTCTACTCCCCACTTGTTATCAAGTCCAACCCCATCTCTGCCTTGAGATCCTTCCATGGAGCTTCTTGTTGGTCCCTTCCAGTCTCCAGCTATTCTTTAGGTTTTTCATGGCTTTATGTATTCCATGCTCCTCCTGTCCACCACCCATAGGTGGCAATGAGCCTCTGCCACATTTGTGTGGTCAGCCTGCGTGAAAGCTACGGTTCTCAAAGCAGAGTATATAGAACAGGAGTTTCATCTATTAGACTCTAGAAATTTCAGAAGAGAAACACTTTTGAATATAATTTTAATAAAATATTTGTCTGACTTTACTCCAGTTTTGAAAGTAGGTTTGCTATACACATTCCACAAATCCTTATATTTTTGTTTTCATCTGTAGATCAGATCTCTTGATGAACAATCCAGAATCGGCAAGATATCCAAGCAGTGGTCGGGGTGTGTGAAAGAGGCCTTCACAGACTCAGATAACTTTGGGATCCAGTTCCCACTTGACCTTGATGTGAAGATGAAGGCTGTGACCCTCGGAGCGTGTTTCCTCCTAGTAAGTCTGTCCCTGCTAATCCTTGGCAGAATTGTTCCATAATTGTAAGCATGAGTTCTGATTGATTTTTAACAATGCTCAGACCAAAGGGGTGATCCTTTTCTCAGATTGCCTCTTCAGACTGACTCCCTCAGACTGCACTGCTTCTCAAACTGCATTGCTCCTCAGATTGCATTGATCTCCTGTTTCCACCTCCTTAGTGCTGGGATTAAAGGTGTGGGATCCCACGTTCTGGGATCACCTTTGTATGAGCTCTGTTTCTCTTTCAGACTGGATCAATTTTGTCTTGCCCAGGTTGGCCTTGAACTAACATATCTGTCTGTCCCCCAATTCTTGAGATTAAAGGTGTGTGCCACCACTTCCCGGCCTCTAGTGGCTTAGCTCTGCACTCTGATCACCAGAGTGTTTTATTTGTTAAAACACAAACAAGATATCATCATACATAATGATTGGGCAGATTGTGTATCCAAAGTGATGTTATTACACTAATGGGTTTCATATGCGATTCTGATTTGTTATAGCTCTTTAATTGCATGTAATCCTGAAATCCAGATGTGGATGACTACTTTCTCTCTGAGGAGACTAAACCTTGTCATAAGACAAAACACAAATTTTATTATTCAGGGGTTCTTGTCTTTCAGGATTTTTTTTCTTAATAAAACATGAAATTAGAGATTAGGGGAAGTGTTAAATCTGTACTTAATTAGAAAATATCTAATTAAAATGTAAATTTTGTCCAATCATTAAATTATCATGTAATATATAACCATAAATTATAAAAATGTTATATATCTAGTCATGCCTTTAACTTCAATTTCTAGAGTATTCCTGGATTGATAAGAAAAATTAATTTATATATTTATATACACAGGTATCTTGGCAGTTCAAATAAATCAAAAATTCATGATCAGTAGTTTCATAGTACCCAAGTGGATTCTCATATGCAGCCAAGATTGACCATTACTGGACGAAAGCTGTACTCCCCAGCCTTAGCTACACAGAACAAACACTTAGGAGAATTCAAACTCTCCCTGCCCAGACTGCACCCAACTCTACTAAATTAAACTCTCTGAGGTTTAATCCAAGCTTTTATAGTCTGGGTAGAGTTCCTCGGTGGTTCCACTATGTAGCAAGGTTTGAAGCATGAGATATCTTATATTTTTGGTTGTGAGCCCAGCCTTTAACGGCTGAGCCATCCTTCCAGGCCAGCATGAGATATCTTAAACATTGGTTTGGAGATGCAATAAGAACAAAACAAGATCCTGTATAGCCCTACAGTATGTTCTTTTAACAAGCAGATACAAAGTAAAATAAAGCTAAAAGAAAACAGGATGTGATCATAATACCTACTGGGAGTCGAGTTTGGATGTCATTTCAAGGGAAACTATAAAAGCCATTCATGAGAATTCAAGTGAATACAAACAATAACTGGCTATTTGATTGTATGAAGGATTTATTTTGGTGTGTTAGTTAAAAGCAATTGTCCATAGCTGTCCCTTGAATAGGAGCTGGTTTAATAAAAGATTTTTGCTTTTAAATAATGTGGCTAGGAGAATGGGGTTACCTATTCTTTACATGGTAAAGGAACAGGTAGACATAGATTGCTCATAGTCGTTATTGAAACAAAATGAGTAGGTGCTGAGATTTTTTTTACAGAACTGTTCTTTGAGTTATGCTTTGTTTTATGCTTGTTTGTTTGCCAAAAGGTTAAATAAAACCAACATTTTATGTAAAGAAAGTGTGTGTGTGTGTGTGTGTGTGTTAAGTGTTCTTTACAATGAAAAGGTAAGTTTGGCTTTAATTTTGGGGATTCATTTTAAATCAGAGTCTGTGGATGTGAAAGACCCTTCATGTAGGGAAGACTACAATCTGCAGAGTTTATGTTGATATGAAACAGGACTGGAAAGGGGAATGGCAATTGTTTTCTCTAGAAGAAATGTTATTGCTGGAAAAATAAAATTCTGAATGCTATGGCAAAGAAGAGGCTACAATGTAGCGTTGACTTCAAAACCATGGAAAGGAATTTCCAAAGTTTCCACTACAACATATAATAAATATTTTTTGTTTTATGGCAATATATTTATTAAACTTTATACAATATGCACACACATTGAAACATCACCCATATCCCATAAATATAATCACATTTTTGTATTGATTCAAAGAAAATTGTTTTCAAAACCTTTTAAACATCAGGAAGTTTTCTATAAATATTGAGTAAGTTATTTAAAATTGGATATTGCTTGGTTCAAAGCTAGCAGAATAAAATAGCTGTGAATACAGGTTTGAAGAGAAATATTGAGGGAACTGTGAGGAACAGGTTGAAAAAAGCAGCAACACAGGCGTCATAATATATAAGTGACCAGCAAAAGAGCTGAGTTATTACTGTTGATGAAATAAAAGAACAGGAAAAATGGGAAAGTAATAAATTCTGTAAGATTTAATAGTTATAGAAAGGAAACAGTATGGGAAACACTAGGCATATTTACAAGAGAGTTGCTGACCCTCGCCGGAAAGCTTGATCTGTATTTCATTCTGAATGAAAAGTCTGCATTCGCCCCAAGTCTAAAGCTGACCATGCTACTTGAGACATTACATTATTAGAAGGAAACGAGAAAAAGTGAAGGAATGGGCGGGAGGTCATGGGCATTGGTAGCTCTTCCAGAGGACCTGGTTTGAATTCCAGCATCATATGGCAACTCACCACCACCTCTTAGTCCATTTAAAGGGGATCTGATGCCCTCTTCAGGCCTCCATGGGCACAGAAATGCATACAAACACAACACTGACAAACATAAACTCATATCATTGATGAAAAAATTGCAACTTAGGAAGAAAGATGGATAGATTTCAAGAGAAATATAAAAAGAAATATTTAGAGAAAGTACATGGGAATTTATTAAACTGATACAGACTTGAAAAAATAAATTGAATTATGGAATTTAATTGCTATTGTAATCAGAAGAGAAAGGTCCTGCTTATTTATACTTTCCAACATTTATTTATTTACTCATTACATGGATGACATTGCATCATTGGGCATTGAGTGCCCTTAGCTTTCTGTATCTATTCTCACTCTTTGTCTCTGAAAAACTCTCTGGTTTTGTTTTTACCTAGGATTACATGTTTTTTGAAGGCTGTGAGTAGGAACAAAACTCAGTAGCATGGTGGGAAGAATGAAAGAAGACAGAGAAGATCTGACATCTACGTGATGAGACCATGTAAATGAGAAACAGATGGCTTTATTTTTCTTTAATGTGTACGGTTGTGTTTTCCAAATGATAGCTGATTTTCTACATGTTTGAAATAGACATGGATCCATATCTTTACACACACCTAAAATATTCACTAAATTCATGATAAAAATAAAAATATATATTTAGAAACAACGTTTTATGGAAAAGTAGCATCCTAATTGTAGTTTATTTTTCATCTTCTGTTAAATTTAAACTTGCTAGTATTAATTATAAAGTTACACTTAATTCTGTCAAATCTTGTTAGTTTATTTCTTACAAGAAACCTGATATTATTTTGAAAATAATAGTTTGAAAACTTTTTAAATGTTACTATTTTTGTTGGCTGGGAAATATTTCTCCATAAAATAAATGCAAATAAGAAAAAAGTAGCTTGTATTTTCTTCTATCTGTAGGAAATAACATTAAATACTCTTTTACAATTTCTAGTATAAATTTTCATACTGAGAAGTCCATAACTTGCCAATTTTAAATGCTTTCTCGATGAACAACGACATGTTTTCCTGCTAAGAAACTCTAACTTTTAGGACTCACTCTCTACTACTTTACTGTTGGTATACTATTTGACATTTATATTCAATTATTTATCAAGAGACCCTATCATGGATATGGCCCGTGGACACTTTGATCTTGGCTGTTCTTCAAGTGAGGTTCAGTCTTCCCAGGTGACTCTAGTTTATGCCAAGTTAACCATGATGACTAATCAGGGAGTTTTACCAAAATTTGGGGCTGTTCCTATGGTAAAACGCATTACCTGCCTCTTAAGTCTTTGTGCCTGGGTTGTAGGAGGAATGTAGAAAAGTTTGAAATTTTGGGCTAGAAAAAAATTCAAAAATGCTGTTAGCAGTCTTGAACTGGACATTGTAGTGACTGTTTCAATGACCAAAAGGCAGTGGAAAATTTGAACTCTAAAAGCCTAGTTTCATGGAGCGACATGGACACTTAAGATCAGAACTGAGGCATTCATGTTCTATTCTGATAATGAGCCTGGCTTTACTTGGACAGTATCCAGAGAACTTGAGTTAACCTGAATTCAAAAGTAAGGGCCTACCTTGTAGGGAAGAGGACATTTCAAGGCAGGGTGTTGAGACTGTTTTACTGTGATTTCTCACCACAAACATTCAGATCTTCTGTGAGAAAAAGCAAGGAGTTCAGTGAAAAGAAACAAACAACAGGCAGCTCCATGAGGAAAAGCATCTAAACAGAACTGTGAACAACAGAGAAACAAAGCATTTACAATTGTTAAAGACATGAAGATGATCAACAACAACCCTCCTCTGTGCACCAGGTGACTCGAGGGCAAGAGTCCTCCCATCAAAGGCTCCAGCTTGTGAAAAGGGAAACTTCAGAAAAGGAGAGAGGGGCTGGAGAGATGGCTCAGCCGTTAAGAGCATTGCCTGTTCTTCCAAAGGTCCTGAATTCAATTCCCAGCAACCACATGGTGGCTCACAACCATCTGTAATGAGATCTGGTGCCCTCTTCTGGCCTGCAGACATACACACAGACAGAATATTGTATACATAATAAATAAATAAATAAATAAATAAATAAATAAATATTTAAAAAAAAAAAAAGAAAAGGAGAGAGCCTGAACTGGGAATATAACTTGGGAGGATGGGAATGGTCTCCTCTTCTCTCAAGTCACTGCCTTAAGAAAGATTTCTAATGCCAACACAGAGAACTTGATAAAGTTGTGTGGGCTTCAAGGAAGGGAAGGGATAACTATGTTTCCCACTTGTAGCAGAACTTGGCAGTGTCATCCATGTATTACCAGTTTTAAAGGCATGGAAGCTAAACGATTGCAGTATAAAGAAAAGCAGCTCGGGATAACCAGTGCAGAACAAATTCAGAGTGATGGGCTGTGTCATGGAACTGAAAATGTTAAGTTTAAGTTACTAGTGGAAATCCCAGGGTATTGAAGGCTCTGGGAAAATGGAATGTGTACCAAGCAGGTACATTCTTCAGGTGTAGAATGAAGCCAGGCTAGAGGTGTGGAAAGCAGCAGAGGTAGATGACTAGGTCATCCAAACACTTTAAAATCCAGTTTATTATACCAGAAGCCCCAGGTGCCAGACATGAAGATTGTAGGATAGGTAATTTGTTTGGTGTGACTGTTCCTGTTAGACTTTCACTTTTGGAACAGAAATGTTTATTCTGCTATTGCGTGCTGAAAATATGCATCTCCCTTTTGGTTTTATGAGAGCTGAAAGTTAAGAGTGTTTAGACGTTTAAAGTATTGAAACTATTAAAGACTGGGCTTTTTGCTGTAAGAATGCATGTATTAGGTATTATAACATGGTTATGAATTTATAGAGGTGTGAGGTTGTAGGGTTTGGATGAAACTTGATGTATTTGAATGACAAGTTGACAAGGGCTACCACTATGACGGTTAATGTTAATTGTCAATGTCACAGAATTTAGAATCACTTGGGAAATGGACTTAGTTCGTCTACATGGGATTTTCTTGGCTATGTTAATTGATGTCTAAAGCCTCGTCTTGACCGTGGTAGGACCATGACCTCGTCATGGAAGCCTGCACTGTGGAAATGAGAGAAATGAGCTGAGCACTAGTGCTCTGTTTCTTGTCACACATTCGAGTTAATCTTCAACCTATTTTCCGTGTTCATGTGATTTTAAACACCCCTATTTCTGCCAAAAAGTAGTTTAAAAATTTACCCAAGTTGGAAACCAACTAGATCTGGAACACTAATGCTTAATTCTGTTTCTCTACTAATAAAATGTGATTTTAACTGTGGATTATGGGTTTAGATCATTAACATATTGAATACTTTTTCTGTCTGGCAGGGATAGAGAACAAATAGTGGCACATTTGTGAAATAAAATTTTGTTTAGTTATGGTGCGTGTGTACATGATTGAAGCATTTGTCGCTAGGGAACATTTCAACTTTAGTTACACATTGCTAGAAAAATGAATCCTGTAGGACTAATGCAGAGAAATTTCTTCTTACCTAAACTTTACAGAGTAAGCTGGATCCCAGTTGATTTCTTAATCCTCTCTAGACCCTACTCATATCAGGATGCATTAGACTATGTGGTTTATAAGGAACAGGTATTTATGTCTTACAGCTTTGAAGGCTGAAGGCCATGGTGAAGGACACAGCGGATTCAGCGTCCTGAGAGTCCTCAGTCTCTGTGATCCTATTGTTCCCTTATGGCTGCATTATTCAATGTTGGACAGCCCAGAAGGACAAACGTGGCATGATTATTTCCCTGAAGTACCTTCATAGAGATACTAATCCCATTCACAAAAGTAAAGAACACATCACTTAATCTTGTCCTACATATTCCATCTCTTCATACTTTAGGCTTCAACATGAGAATGTAAGCTGCAACTGGTTGCCACATACAAACAAAAATTCATATATGAAATTCTATCTTTACAATTAGAAGATTTGCAAATCATTTCCAACATCAACTTTAAAATCTGTATGCATCTCTCACCTAAGTATCATCTGAAGCAGATGAAGATAAAACTGTAAAGCTGATTCTTTGGAGGGGCAAATTTCCTTATGGCTGTGAACCCAAGAGGTCAAACAAGTTCTATACTTCCAAAGAAAGAAAAAGAACTAAGAGCTAACATGGTTCTCAGTAAGTCCAAACATTAAATTTTAAGACTTGAGAACAAACTCTGTCTGCTTTGCCTTCTGTATACCCTAGAAGAGTACTGGGTCTCCAAGGCTCAAGGAAGGCATGTCTTATGAATTTATTGGAAATGTCTCAAGTTAGTGTTTACATGATTTTCAGTTACATATTATATTTGGGGTTTCTCCTATTCAGAGTTCCAGGCTCTATACTTCTGCAATTCAGGGAGCATACCAGATCTTGGACTCCATTTCTACATTCTGTAGACAATATTGCAGTGAAAGCATTCTACAAAGACCTCTTAACCATGGGTCCTCAGGATACTGCCCTCATCTGCCCAAGTTTCACTTGGAGTCCAGATGAAGGTCGCCATACTCCCTAGTTGTGCAGTAGACACAACAGCAGATTCAGCACTGCATAAGTATTGTTCATAGTTATTTCTGTGCCATGTGGAAGGGCATCCCAGAACACCCAGGCCCACTTGAACCACAGGTAGAGCATTTAAAGAGCAGTGTGCCAGAATGTAGGAGCTGAGACAACCAGCAACGGTGGGCAAGTTTCCACAGACACCTCAGGCCCCTCTCTTGGAAATGTTCTGCTCTCATGGGTTTGGTACGTTGAGTCTCTAATTTGGCAGCATTGGAAGTCTCTGAAGTGAGACTTTTTACTACTGTCTTGGTGAATAATAGCATGTGACTTTATCAGCGCTTATCAGTCTCAGTGCCACACCCTCCATCTTTATTTTTTTACAGGCTTAATAAATTTCCACCCCTTTATATTATGCCTATCTTTGATTATACCACCTATCTTTAATATGTTTTCCATTTACATACTTTTGCTATAACTCATGCTACACCCTCAATACTTAGCTGAGATATTTTCCTCTATTAAATATTTTAGTGCTTTACTCTAAAGGTCTGCCTTTTATGAAGTCATCCGACACAAACACTATCCAGTCAATTTCGTGCTTGCTTTGTCAGAAGGTGGAGTTTTCTCTTGGTTCTAATACCTAGTTCCTCATTTTTTTCCTCATTTTTGATTAAGATATTTTGTCCTTCACTAGAATTTTCCTTTACTGTTCAATTTTCTCCCAACATAGTTTTATAACCACTGAGAAAATTCCACTGCAGCTCCCCTCCTCTCTCCCTCCTTCCCTAGTAGGTAAGTGCCAATAAACTTACCTATTAGGCAGTTGCAAACTGACCTTATGACTTCTATTCATTGAACACGGTAACACCAATTTCTCCAGGGCAAATGTGAGGGCTAGCTTTAATTGTCAAGTTAATATAACGTAGAATCATCTGGTAGAAAAATTCCCAGTGAGAAAGCACCTACATTTGGTTGGACTGTGAAAGGGATTGTCTTTTTTTGTTATTGCATTACATTTTTATTATTTTTAATTTTTTCCAGACAAAATATTTTGGTCATATTCTTCTCCTGTCCCCAACTCGTGACAGATCCTCCTCACCCTCCTATCCAACCAGCTTTTTGTTCTTTCTATCTCAACAAAATGCACAAGGTGGAGGAAACTTCCTTTTTTTAAGAATTGTCAAAATTAGGTTTGTGGTTGTGGGAAGACCCAGTCCAATGTGGGTGGCATCATTCCCTAGGCAGAGGATTAGAAAAATTGAGCTGAGCACAGCAAGCAATCATGTGAGGGTGCATGCATTTACTTCTTTCTGCTCTTGACTATGGATGTGACTAGCTGTTTCAATCTCCTGCCACTGTTAACAGCCCCATAAGGATGGGCTCTATTTGGAACTGTGAGCTGAAAAAAAAAAAAAAACCCTTTCTCTCCTATGCTGTTTTTCTCAGGGTACTTTACGGTGGCAACAGAAATGAAATTAGGACACCAAGATTTGTTTCAGTCCCATTATTGAAGCTGCAGCCACATACAGTAGATTAATTCATTTATAAACAAACAAACAAACAAACAAAAAAAAAAAAACAAAATACACTCACATGGCTGGGGCCTGGGAAGTGGTAGCTCTTTTCTGTAAGAGCTTTGTTTTGGCTTTCTAGAGGGGTCGACATGCTGTATTTTCAAATGGCACAAAGACCAAGAACAGAGAAACAAATATTGCATCTCACATGGCAGAATGGGGCATCACTTATTCTCATCCTTAAAGGAAGAACCCCATGACTTAATCACTTCCTAAATGTGCTCTCTCTCTCTCTTTCTCTGTCTCTCCTTTATTTTGAGATTATAATTACATCATTTCCCTCTACCCCCACCTGCCCCAATCCCTTCCATATACCCTACTCTGCTCTCTTTCTAACGTATGGCCTTATTATTGCATGCGTATACTCACAGGTATATACACATATATTGCTAAATATAACCTCAGTATATATAATGTCACTTCTCTGTATGCTTCAGGGCTATTTTGTCACTAGACAACCAATTCACGTGTCCTTTCCTGGAGAAGACCACCATCAGTTGCCTCTAGTTCTTTCTATAGCACTGAGGCCTCCGTGGATGTTTCCGCGCCCACTTTGACATGTCCTTATGTGTCATCCTTGTTCAGCTCACATTCGAGCAGTCATTTCAGTGAGACTTATGGGTGTAGTTTCTAGAAGACACACTAACAGTAAACTCTCTGGTCTGCTGGCTCTTGCCATCTTTCTACCCCTTCTTCTGTGATTTTCCCTGGGCCTTGTGTGGGAACGTTTTGTAAATGTATTCATTACAACTCGACTCCACAAATCAGTAATGCCCTCTCTTAAAAATGCCAAATTGGGTGCTAGAACAAAATTAGAAATTTTGTAGGACTGATACCTAAAACAAAACAAAATAAAACCTGTGGCGGACCTCTCGACCAGCGAGAAAGAATAACCACCACATCAGGATTCCACTCAGATCACGCTTTACTGGAGTACCTTTGATTGATGGGGAGCAGGAAACGAGGGGGGCAGGAAAACAAGGGGCAGTAAGGGAAGGGCAGGGAGAGCATGAAGCGAAGGGGTGAAGGGCTCTTAGGCAGCTACTTAAATAGGGAAATGGCACACCGGTCACCCTGTGATTGGCTGCCACCAATAGCTGACACCAGACCGCATCCGGATAGGCTCAAGGATCCTCATCCACCGTGCATGCGGGAAGCGGGGGTGGCGCAGCTATCAAAAGCATAGCCAAATATGGAGTTGTTTATTTCCAACAAGACAGGATGTCGGTGCCATCTTGTAATGGCGATCCTGTCCGGCTCACTACAAAAACCTACAAAGTATAATTACCTTTTCTTAAGTAATTTTGCTGTTTTCTCTTTTTTCCTCATTTGCTTTGGTAACCTATTTTGTTATTTGTTAAGAAAATAGATCCACTTAATTCATATAAATGCATTTGTGATATCCATTCATTAGAATTGAAATAACATTAAAAACTTAAAATTGAATTGATTTATGAGGTAAAATCACTAATTAATGGTCACATAAAAAATATTTCGCATCTATCCTGTGTTTACAACAGCTAACACTGTTTGTGGGACTAATAAATGTTCTTTCCTAGAAGACACTGACAGCTGTTCAGTCATAGAAGAAGGTTATTGCTGAATCGGGATTTTTTTTTTATAGGAGGTAACCTTAGATTGCGGCAGTTTACCACGCAAAGGCGAAGTACAGAGAAGACATTAAGTGTTTATCCCTTCTCAACAGCCCGAGGTGCTGTGCTCATGACTTCTTGGTATTGTTGACTTTGTGACATGTTAATAGGAAGTTTTACTTTCACTTTTTTTTTTTTTTTTTTTTTTTTAGTTTTTTGAGACAGGGTTTCTCTGTAGCTTTGGAGCCTGTCCTGGCACTAGCTCTTGTAGACCAGGCTGGCCTCGAACTCACAGAGATCTGCCTGCCTCTGCCTCCCGAGTGCTGGGATTAAAGGTGTGCACCACCACCGCCTGGCTCACTTTCACTTTTAATTCCATTTCTGAAATTTCCAGTAGCACTGCACATGGTTTTGCATCTTGTTTGCACGTTCAAGTTTATTGAAATAGTAACAATCCTTTTCCATACTAAGTAACTTTTCCTGCTGATTTGCTTTATCTCTGCTGATTCATAAAAGTTCTTTTCTCATTATCAGGTTGTTCATAAGTTAGCAATATTGCCATTATTTTCTGTTATATCTTTTAGTTTATCTGATATGTGATGACAATTTAGTATGGGAATTATAGCTATAATTACTAATTATTATGAGTACTTTGCAGTTTGTTTTCTTGTTCTTGCTCGAAAGTTTCTTTTTCCTTGTAGGACATTAATTTGATTTTTATAAAATGTGAGTAGACACTGACTTTTATTTTATACAACTGCTAACGTCCTCAGTTTCAATGGGAGTCCATCTTTGCCATTAATCTGAAACACTATTCTGCCAGCATCCATGTGCTCATGGCATTTTGGGGGTGCTGTGGGGATGGTATGTTTCTAGGTTTCCTCTCCCATTCTGTTGACTTAGAGATCCGTAAATAAGTGCTGATTATTTTATGTGAGCTCTTATCTTATATGAGTTTCCCCTTATCTATGGATGATACAATAAGCAAAAGAGGAAGAATAATACAGAGATCATTTAATATCCTGCTAGCTGGGAAGGACTAGCAGTTACAGTTAGGACTGTACCAAGTTACTTACTTAAATCTTAGCATTGGTTTTGTTTCTAAAAATGCAAATTGCATTACAGTAAGAAATAACGATAGAAGACAGCATACAACTTTAGCACTATGACAAAAGTGATGTCCAGATGAAATCAGAGTGACATATCCACTCTTTGTAGACTTTAAAGAACAACTGCTTTATATGATTCATAAGGAAATTTCATTTTACAGCCCTTAGCTAATATAAGTGGGACCTTATGTATTACGTGTTATAGATGGAATTGATATGAGACCAACTCTTGTAGTGTTAATGTAGGTTATCAGTGTTATACACAAGTAAATTAAAATACAACTTAATTAAAGGCAGTCCATCAAGGTTAATAAACTTTGTGCACGTTACACATACATCAAAAAGAATGTTCCCAGGAATAGGGAGACCTTTACATTCTACATTTGTACTTTGTATTGTATTAAGCACACACACGCTGTAAACATCTCAGTATACTTGCACAATTGACAATATGTTTGCTCGGAGTCAACCTTTAACCTACTTGATGTCTTGGCAGTGATGTGAGGCTCAGTAACCTTGGCCATATATGTGGACCCCACTCTCGGTGAAACCATCCTGAGGGGGAGAGTGCAGCAGAAGAGACCCAGCAGCAGCAGGGACGGCGTGGATCTCAGAAACAAGGATCATCTGGACAAGACTTTTAATGATTGAGTGTCTGTGTTCCAACTCCTACTAAAATGTGTAGCCGGGATGAAGAGAAGGAAGGCAGAATTTGAAGATGGTCAGTGGATAATCTGTTTGCCAGATTGCTGGCTCTGTGATTAGATCAGCTTAAGATTCAATTCCTGTTTCTGCTCATTGTTATTCGATCACAGGCGTCACAAAGTCCAGTCCAGCATTCTGTTCCAGTTCCATCCCATACACCAAACTGAGAAGGGTTAAGTCTATTTCCTGATGGCATCTCTGAGTTGGCCAGCAGTAGAGTACCCCCACATAACCTTTTTTCTAAGCATTGTTCCTGTTCTAAGGCAAACTGGGCTTTGAGTGGATGGGAAACAGAGAGCTTACTATAATAGATAACAAACACATTTAAAAATACAAACAACAACAAAATCTTCCTCTGGGACGGCATGAACTGAGCTAACTGGCTCATGCTTCAGCTGTGACGCATATAAACAGCATGTGTCCAAGAACCTGAACTCTAAAGCAACTTCTGCCAATTCCTGTTTGCTTCTCTATTCCTGTCACTCAGGTCACTTTACATGCTAACAATGGAAGACAATGAAGTTCCCACAAGGGAATTCCTCCTGTGGACAGGATCCAGACCCAATCAAAGCAAACATAGGCCACCAGAATTTATAAAGGTGAAAACGTCTATCAGCCCCATGCGCAGATTAAGATTTTTGCTTGGGACTCATTTGACTTGTGTCCTGAACCTGCTAATTAGGGCTCATGGCTCAGCTACTGCAGGGGCAGCCAGTTGAGTTCAATGCCCAGTGTTTCAGGAGAATCATACTCCAGATTAGGAAAGCAGGAGCCACAATGAGCCTGGGCTGGTGCCTCCCAGACTAAAGCGAGCTCTCTCACCTGCAGATTGCCTGAATAGGTTACCATCCTTACCTAAGTGCCAAGATGTGAGGTCCAAACCAAAAGCAATGTAGGGTCATGGGAGTCCAGTAGGTTGAAGGGAGTGGACGGAGTCTTAGCAGATAAGACGTGCTTCATTCACTAACACACAGACCACTAGGCAGGTAGACACGGTCAGGCACTCAGGCACACACCAATGGGCATACCTACATACGCAGGCCCGTACATAGGCAGCAGGTAGGCACACCCAGACCTGCACCCATTGGCTGCTAAAAGCCAAAATCACTCACTTCAGACCTTAAAGCCATATTTATACAAAAGCACACCAAAGTGGTCTTTTTTTTTTCTTCAAAAAAAAACCCCACTACTTAATCAATTATATCCTCATTTACTATGAGTTCTCCAGATCCCCAGGTTAGCCAGGAAGGCGGTTTGAATGAGAATGACTCCTGTAGGCTCATATTTGAATACTTGGTTCCTGGAGGGTAGAACTATTTGAAAAGGATTAGGAGATATGGCCTTGTTACAGAAGGTGTGTCACTGGGGTAGGAGTGGGCAGTTTGCGGTTTCAAAAGAGCTGTGTTATTCCCAGCAATCTCTCGCTCCTTCATACTTGTAGATCAAGATATAAGTGAACCCTGATTGCTCTTTGGGCTGACGAGGGAGGAGGATTTGATTGGGGGAGGGGGAGGGAAATGGGAGGCGGCGGCGGGGAAGAGACAGAAATCTTTAATAAATAAATAAATTAAAAAAAGATATAAGTTCTCAAATATTTACTCACTGTGCCATCATAGACTCTAATATTATGAAGTTGTAAGTCCAATTAAACCATCATTCGCTGACTCCTGGTCCCCTGAATGTCCAGATTCAGCCATGTTGTCCCATGTCAGATATCCATATCAGTGTCATGGTATCTAAACATAAACTGACCATTAAGGACTTTTGTTCCCTGCATGGGGTTGTTGCCACACCCAAGAAATACTCTCCATAAACAGGTGATTTAGGAACAAAATGTAAGTACTTAAGATAATTTCACAAGTCCTAGCATTTCTGCCTGTTTATGAGTGGAGAGGCTTCCTCTGGGGTTAACATAGTCTTCTGTGCCTCAAGGCTTACCTTAGCTGATCTTTCCACTGACTTTCAAAATATAGCAAGTACAGAAACCTTACTTTGAATTCTCTGTCCCTTTCACTTTATAACTGTTCACATATTTAACGCAATGCACAACTAACTCCCCTTTGAATAAGTAAAGAAGTACCTCTGACTCACAGGTGTCAATTTTCTGCTGAAACCTGCCAATCTACCTTCCTGTTGAGCATTCCAAAAGTAATCATTAACTGAGGCTAACCTTAAGGATACCCATAGCTACCGTAATAAATGCCCCTGTCTTAGGGTTCTATTGCTGTAATAAAGACCATGGCCAAAAGCAAGTTGAGGAGGAAAGGGTTTATTTCAGCTTTCACCTCTTGGTAACAGATTTCACTAAGGGAAGTCACAGCCAGAACTCAAACAGGGCAGGAACCTGGAAGCAGGAACAGAAGCAGAAGCCATAGAAGAACACTTGCTCTCCAGACTTTGCTTGGTTTGCACAACACCCTTAAACCTCTCCCCTGTGAAGAACTCCTTCAGGAAGCTTCAGAGAGCAAGCAAGCAATTCCTCCTGTGCACTTAAAGTCCCACCTGACTGCAAGCAGGCTTCTAAAGGCTATCAACCCGATACCATGGGACTTTCCCTTATCTCTGAAATATAGGAGACTGGAAATCCTGTTTTGTCTTGTTGGACCGAGTCCCCCTCGAATCCTTACCAATCCTCTCTATGGTATTAATACTTCCTCCAATAAATCTCTTGAGAACTATGTGTCTCCATGGTTTGCTCCTCAAACTTCATCATTTTCTTTAACATCCTGACTGCAATACTGATGCTGATGAGACTTTGGGACTTCTGTGTTGACAATGGAATCTAATGGTTTTGAGGGAAGAAATAAAAGAGCATATACAATAAACTCATTTTTTCCTGAGTATGTGTATATATACATACATATATATATACTCATATATACATCTGTAAATGTAATTTTACAAATACACACAATTACTACATGATTAAAAGGTAGCATTTATTAAAGGATTTGAAATATTATGTTAGATTTTTCTTCCCTGAGTTAAATGCCTTAGAGAAATTGTTTAATCAGAGACAGGTTTATCTTGGCTTGTAATTTCAGAACTTTCCATGTATGTTTGACTGGTTTCATTGTTTCTGGGCACATATTACAGCAGAGCATCATACCCGATGCACATGGAGGACAAAGTTGCTCACTACATGGTGATCATAAAGCAGTCAGAGCGGAGCAAGGGTTGTCTACTCTTTTAAGGATAACGAATGACTTTCTTCTTTCAACCATCTTCAACATCCCACCTTCTCTTAGTAGTACCATCAAATTATAAATCCATCAATGAATTCAGAGCACTTATTATTCAATTACTTCTCAATGAATAGATTCACCATATGGGGAAAAAATCCTTCAACACATGAACCTTTGGGGGAACACTTAATATTCAAACCATAACAAACTTACCTAGCATTTTTAGCATTTACGGTTCATTCCATTTAAATTTCCATGATTTATTTTGCAAACATGGAATTTTTAACTTACTAAAACTACTTGTTAATCTGCTCTTTTATGGCAATATTATAGCCACTGTTCATTCATTGGGAAATTCCGCCTAGGTATCACATGGATGGCTGCCCTCATCACCCCAACGTTGGGCAATGTTCTGATAAAATGGAAACTTTAAATCAACAAATAAGCAAATGTTTTCACCTTTCCGGATGATTGACTTATGTGTTAGGAAAGATGACTTGCAATTTCAGAAGAACATAAAGTATATTAATCTATAATCTCATTAAGTCTTATTGGCAGAGGATACTAGGTATTTTAAAGCCCAAAAAGAAGAGAGGAAGAACGAGTAGAGAGCCAGAGGCACAAGGGAAAAAAATTTCTTCAAGTCAAAGCAGGACAGAGGCACACAGGATCTCACAACTGCTGTGCAGCAGATACAGCACACCTGTGTAAGCCCAAGCCAGACATGCAAGGGTTTAAGTAGGATACACAATTCTACCTCACAGCCATGGCACTGTAGGCAATTCCTGGCTGACTGGGAGAGAGAAAGGTGGTTTTATCTGAGAGAGTAGCCCTTGGTAAGCTGATCATGTTCTTCCAGTGGAAGGCTACACATCCAAGGATATTTGGGTAGCATGACTTGTTGTTATGGGATTTTAAAAAGTAGAACACAAAACTGGGTGGGGAGAAAAAGGAAGTTGTATCTTGCAGCAGGAGAGATGAATATTATCTAACCATGTATGAAACTCCCAAAGAACTCGTAACAATAACAACAATAATATTAATAATAAAAGGTATTATCATACAAACATTTCTCTGATGAAATAGTATATTATTTTAGAGGTTAAATTTTTAGAATAATAATGAGATTCTGTCTTAAATTGTGAACTAATGATGTTAATTTAGTTTGATAGTTATTTATTTAAACATAAACACTTTATTCAGAATCCAAAATTCCTAACCTGAGAAAAGTACACTGCCATGTATCTTCATAACGAGAAGAATGGAGCTCCATTTCAAAGACAACAAAATTGAGGTGTCACTATTACTGAGATATGTCACAGTAATGATCACTGTAGGCAATTCTGAATAATTTTTATGTTTTTTTTTAAATTTTGTGTAACTTTGTTATTCTGTAAAAGCAGGAATTGTGCCATATTTTCATTTACTCTCATGAGATAAAATTAAAAGAAAAGTTCTAGATGAAGAGGCATTCAAACATCTGGATATACTAGATTTTGGAGTGGCACAATTCATCCATATTTGTTTTAGTCATTTATTTCTGTTAGTTACTTGAAACATACAGCCCATATTACTGGGAACGAAGAGGGCACAACTCAATGTTAATTTGTTACCTTCATGCTCAAGAGAAAGTGTTCAATATGTTGATCTGATTAGAAAGTGTGTTAGGTTGCTGATTGCATATGACATATTTAGCCAGGCTTCTCTTCTCTATGGAGAAAACAGCTACATGAGAGATATGAATCTTTTGGGACTGGATGAGATCATCTTTCAGAATGGCAGCTTGCTTTAGCCTCTGCCTATCTTCTTTTTTTTCCATTAATGCCAACTGTTCCTTGTTTCTTGGATTTTACCTGCTGTGAGGTGATGAGCCTCTTCCCAGTACCACAAGCACCTCACTCATGGGCACTATGGATGCTCCCCTTCATGCTCTTTTCACTACATAGATACTTAGACCCCTTTCCCTGGCTCAGAGAAGATGACAAGCCCAAGAGTGTCATATTGTCTATAAGTAAGGATGGTAAAAGGGAGAGTAGTAGTAGGTTGTAGGAGAGTAACTCACCCCACTATCTCAACACTATTCCTCGAGATGCTCCAGTTTCAAGGTTATTCCATCTTACTGTTAAATATTTTTCCTTTTTCTAAGATGTGAAGGTTTTAAACCCTTTCCTCAACTCAAATTCTGCTTTTCATAATGTAATGTTCTATTTATATTCTTTCCTGCCTTTGTCTTTTTCGTGTGTGACCAAGAAGGATACTTCTCAACATTATCCATCCCTTTGTATAGTATTGCTAAAATGGAAGACAACATGCAATGCCTGTCAATCATGTCATGGGCTATAAATATTACATTTCCGTGGTGCTTGTCCTACAAAAATAGTAATGCCTTTAACTATCACAAACTTCATGGAGATATGACAGAAAGTTGCTCAATTATTTGAAAGCAAATTACTTCAAGATCACAAAAACTTAATACCTATATATCCCTAAGCACCTCCATGTGTCCATAGAACTAGTTAGGTTCCAGGTTCTGAATGGAATGTTAATTGTTGTAGCTGCAGAGACCTGCCCATCCTAGACTGTTCCTAATAGCAACTTGAAAGGACTGAGCCAGATGAAGGTCCAATCTTCTTTGCACTGGTGTCTAAGGTAACCATTTCATATGTATCTTTCAGAGACTTTGAAATATTGACAATCATAACTGACTATATACATTTATGCCTAGGATCTCATCCATACCAGTCTGTAAAACTCATATCAGGTGTATTAGGTTTTCTTTTTTTCTTTTTCTTTTTTTTGGCCATTATAACAAGACCACATATGGATGGGACATAATAATAGAAAATGACTTCTTACAGTCTGGAGGACGGGAACCCAAGATTAAGGTGCTGAGATTTGATATCTGATAAGAATATGACCCTGTTTCCTCATAATCTCTAACTTCTCCTGGATCCTGATATGGCTTAAGGGAAAATCTCTCTCGGAGGTCTATTTTATAATACCCGAATCTCATCCATGAAGGTTCTTTCTTCAGGACTTAATCATTTCCTTATAAATTCATCACTTTATGGGTTTCATTTCTTGCTATTTGACAGATATATATTCAGGCTATTGACCTAAGAAACCAGTGTTAAGACAAAAGAAATCATATCTGTTGATGTCTCATTGATGCTAGTGTGGTATGGGTGATAATATTGAAGTTTTTTTTTTTGGAGACACCGCCTAAGATTCTGAGTTATTAAGCTTCTATTTTAAAATTTATTCGCTTAATTAGAAATCAGGCTTTTATGTTTCTATCTAGAGTAAAAGGAATCAAATGCCCTAGTTGGATTATAACAAAGCCTCCAAACACATTTTACTTCTGACATATAAATAATAATAATATATATTAAACTTACATGACCCTCAAGAGGCCTTATGCTTTTCTGGTATCTTTCCATACTCTTCACACTCATGCAAAGATCTAAGTCAAATGCTCCCATTCTCACCATCTGCCTCAGGACATGTGGGTTCAACTATCAACTGTTCCACATATAAATTTAATGTGAAAAGACATTTCTTAGCATCATGTTTCAGTCTTTAAAAATAGAGTGACACTTGACCAAGAAAGGAACAAGAAGTTATCAAATATAATACCAATAGCACATATATTGAAACAATTAATAAATGGGACCACCTGAAACTTAAAAGCTTCTGTAAGGCAAAGGATATTGCTTTGGACAGTCAATTTGCAAACTTTCCGTGATGAAACTGTTGAACACTTGTAGAAGCTTTCTGGTGGAACTGTTTTAGATCTCTTATGTACAATAGCATATAGTCTGCAACTAAAACTAATTTGATTTTTCCTTCTCCTATTTATATTCCTTTACATTCCTTTTCTTGCTTTATTGCTCCAGCAAGTGCCTTCATTACTATATTGAAAAGGACTAAAGGTAGTGGACAGCCCTGTCATGCTCCTGATTTTAATAGAATTGCTTCTGTTTCTCTTCATTTAGGATGGTGTTGGGGGAGAGTTTTTCATATATAACCTTCATTATGTTGATGTATGTTCCCCTTTGTCCTACTTTCTCTAGGATTTTCATCATGAAAGTATGTTGGATTTTGCCGTTTTCTGCATATGTTGTGATGATCAAAAGATTTTTGTTCAAAAGTCAATTTGCATGATTTATTATAGTGTTTATTTATATACATTTAACCATCCCTATATTTCTGGGATAAGCTAACTTGAACATGATGAATGTTCACTTTGGTATATATCTATACTCATTTCCAAATATTTTGTTGTAGATTGATTATTGGATCTATGTTAATCAGATATTGGCCTGTAATCTTCATTTTGTTGTTTGCTTGTTTTTGGTATTACAGTAAGTAATACTAGCTTCATATAAGGGGCTTAGAAGTCCTAATTTTTTCTTTGAAAAATTGAAGTACTATTAGCTGTTGATCTTCTATGAAAGTCTGGTAGAATTCTTTGTGAATCAATCTCAGTCTGTGCTTTTCTCAGCCAGAAGGCCTTTTATTACTATTATTCTTGATCTGTTTAGGTTGTTGATCTCTTCTTCTTTTAACTTTGGTGGTTTTGATGAATCTATAAATTCTCCCATTTCTTTTTTTATATTTTCTGATTTAATTGAGTACATACTTTTAAGTTATCCCTTTATAATATTCTGAATTTCTTTATTGTCTGTTGTAATGTTTCCTATTTGATTTGTGAATTTGGCCATCTCTTTCTTTTTGGTTAGTTCAGCCAAAGATCTGTAAATAGTTTGGCTTCTCAAGGACCCAGACTTAGATTCACTGATTCTTTTCATTAGTTTATTTGTTTCCATTTTATTATCTCCTGCTCTGATTTTTAGTCTTTCTTGTCCTCAACTGGAATTGAATTTAATTTTTTGATGTTTTTCCAAGTTCTTACATTGCATCTCAAGTCATTTTATATTTCTTTTGATTTTGTTAAATGTAAGCTCTTAGAACTATAAATTTCCCTGGCAGGACTGCTGTTAATGTGCTCCAGAGGTTTTGTTTCTTTGTGTTCGTTTTTACTTAATTCTAGGACTTTTAAATTTATTTATTGATTTTTGTCTTTTAACAATCATTACTCCATAAACAAATGTTTAATCTCCATGAGTTTGTGAACTTACCAGAGATTTATTTGCTGGTAAGTTTTATTGGATTATGATCAGATAGGATACATCAAGTTATTTCAGCTTTTCTGAATTTGGTGAGCTTTGTTTTGTGTCCAAGAATGTGGTCTATTTTCCATGGAAAAATTTTTCATGGAATGCTGAATATGAAATACATTCCTTGGTGCTTGGATAAAATATTTTGTAGATATGTTAGGTACATTTGATGTATGGCATCATTTAATTTTAATATTTCTCTTAAATTTTTTTCAGATGACTTGCCTACCTGAATAATTGGGGTATCAAGATCATCTGTTATTGGATTGGTGTTTGTGTCTTTGTTTCCAGTAGTAATTTTTAAAAGAAATGTTAGGCATCAGAATTTGGTTCATAATTGTAATGTCTTCTAGGTTGATTATTCCCTCAATTAGAATGGAGTGTCCTTTGATATCTATTGTGGTTAGTTTTAGTTTGAAGTCTATTTTGTCAGATATTAGGGCAGCAATCCTGCTTATTACACTGTCCATTTGCTTCGTATATATTTTTTAACCCCTTTAAGGTGATTTTTGACTTTAAACTTAAGATGAGTTTCTTGTACATAACAGAAAGGTGGCTTTTGTTTCTTTGCCCATTCAACCAACCTGTGTATTTTGACTGAAGAGTTGAAGCCCTTAACAACTTATTATTGAAAAGTGAGTTTTGATTGTAGTCATTTTACTGATTTATTCTGCTGTTTGTGTTCTTCGTCATACTTTGTGTTTCAGTAATTATAGCTTCATTGTTTTCTTTTTAAAAATACTTATTCTTGTTTTTAATGTATATGGATACTTTATCTTCATGGATACTTTATCTTCATGTATATTTGCAAATCAGGATGGGTCATTGGATATCATAGGACTACAGTTATAGATAGTTGTGAGCCGGGAGTTGAACTCAAGGACTCTGGAAAAGCAGCTAGTCCTCTTAACTTTTGAGCCATCTTTCTTTTTTTTTTTAAATTTATTTATTTATTAAAGATTTCTGTCTCTTCCCCGCCACCACCTCCCATTTCCCTCCCCCTCCCCCAATCAAGTCCCCCTCCCTCGTCAGCCCTAAGAGCAGTCAGGGTTCCCTGCCCTGTGGGAAGTCCAAGGACCACCTACCGTCATCCAGGTCTAGTAAGGTGAGCATCCAAACTGCCTAGGCTCCCACAAAGCCAGTACGTGCAGTAGGATCAAAAACCCAATGCCATTGTTCTTGAGTTCTCAGTAGTCTTCATTGTCCGCTATGTTCAAAGAGTCTGTTTTTATCCCAGGCTTTTTCAGACCCAGGCCAGCTGGCCTTGGTGAGTTCCCGATAGAACATCCTCATTGTCTTGAGCCATCTTTCTGGCCCAGATTCATTTTCTTCCCATAGTCTTGCTGCTATGCTTATTCCTGTCTTCAGTTAGAAGTGTTGCTTTTAATGTTTTCTGTGGGACTGGTTTTGTGAACATGTATTCTTTTAATTCGTTTGTATCACAAAAGTTTTTCTTTCCCCTTCGTCTGTGGCATATCATTCACCCAGGTATAGTAATTTAGGCTATCATTCTTGATGTTTTAGAATGTGGAGTGCATTGCTCTAGGATCTTCTGCCTTTCAAAGTTTGTATTGAGAAATCAGTTGGTATTCTCAGTGATTTTCATTTGTATATAATTCATATTTACTTCTGCAGGTTTCGAATCTTTATTTGTGCTGTTTTAACTGTGATATACTATGGGGAAGTGGCTTTTTTTGGATCCTGTCTACTTGGTATTCTGTGTGCATCTTGTAGCAGAATGGGTAGGTCTTTCTTTAATTTAGGGAAGTTCTCTTCTACAATAAAGATAAGGTCTATCCATTGACCTGGAATTCTTCTCCTTCATCTCTGTATATAAACTTTAACATTTTTGGTTTTTTTACTTATCACACAGTCCTTTTATGTTCCTTTCCTGTGACTTAAAAAACATTTTCTTTGCTTGAGTCATCTAACTCCTATAATTTGTGTTTGAGTCCTTATATTCTACCTTTATCCAATCCATTCTACATGTAAGACTTTACCCTGACTTTTCTAATTGTGACTCAGTTTTTTTTCAATTGAATTTTCATTTCCGCTTGAGTTTTTAATCTTCATTTCAGCTTGAGTTGGCTTCAATGTTTATGCCTCTTTACTGGGATGATTGTTTAAAATCCTGTCTTTGTCATTTCATCCAGCCTTATGTTCATGTTTTCTTGGGCAACACTCAGGTTTCTTACAGCTCTCAGGTCATACTCCATCACTAAAGGACATCAATGCAATAAATGCAGCAGAAGTCACAGAGGGATGCTGCTTTATTGACTTGGTCAGTTTGCTTTCTTGTAAACCCCACTTGCCCAGGGGTGGCAGAACCAACAGTGGCCTGAGCCCTCCCAAACCAGTCATTAATCAGACTTGCCAATAGTCAATTTTGATGGAGACATTTCTCAATCAAGATCCCCCACCATATATAGGTCTATGCTTGTGTCAAGTTGACAAAAGCCAACCGAGCTTCAGTGTCCTATGAGGGATAGAGAATAGCAGGGCGAGTGTGGAGGAAGATATCAGGAATTCACAAAGAGCATAAAAGGAAGGAAATTAAGATACAAATGTGGAAAATCTGCCACCCATTTTAAATTCGCTCTCCTTATATCTGTTTCATTTTTAATCTCATCTGGCGGAGTTGAAGCTTTAGGGAATAATAAAGTTGGGAGGGAATTGTAAACATAAAATGTAGAAACATTGTGAAAGTAAAATGTAAAGAGAGAAGACAGAGCTCATACAACACAGATGCGGCTAATCTTCGAAAAGCACCTGAAGACTCCATGATCAGTTCTATCCAGAGTTAATTAGAAATGGCAATAAACACCAGTGACATTTGTTTGGGTGGTAATTACATTTTTATTGGAGTTTTAATGTTCCAAGCTATATATAGACTATAGACAAAAGCATTGTTGTTGCCAGTGTAATGGAGAGACTAACAGGTGAACAGTTGTTCCCAAAGCATGGAGCTTGAGGTTTTCAGGACCAAGGTTTACAAACACTTTAATGACATGAATGATGTAATGATGAGATATAGAGTAAATCTTCCTTCCATTATGTGACACCAAGGATGAGGGATGCCTTGTTAGTATTCTGTAAAACCTTTCCCAGTTTCCAGTGCAGCTGTTTTCAAGCAGAACACAAAAATACTTGATAATCAAATGAAACCCTAGCTTTTCCAACTCTTTCAAAATAAACATTCTTTCTAAAATTGCATTAAAATTAATTATTTTGTATATTTTAAATATCTTTTAACTAAGGTTATTATAAGGGATAGTGAAAGAAAGTATTTTAAGAGCAGAATGGCTTAAAATTAGGTCAAAGAATTCTGTATTGAAAAGGAAAATTCCACTGTTTACTCCTGATTCCCTTAGTACACAACAACTCTAGCTGAAGTTAAAATTTATTGCAAGAGAAAAGAACTGAGAATCCTGTATTTGGAAATAGTATGAATTTTCTATTGATAATTAAAGCAAGAAGAAACATGTTTCCATTTCAGAAGGTTGTTATCTGTTAATTTTATACCTCTCCTAGATGACATTTGTAAGAAAGCAACTGTAGATCATGATAAAATTCATAGGAAAGCATCATACATGCTTATGCATCAGAATCATCCCTCTCACAGGAAAGAGTAAAATATAGAAGCATGTTCTAAGGAAAATACTAGTTTATCAAAATTTTAAAGTTCTAAACAACACGGAGAATTGGAAAAAGGACTAAATGGGCATATTTGAAAGGAGTCACAAAATTGTCATGATTTCAGATTGCTGCCTGACTTTTAGAAAAGACCAAATAATTATAATACAATAAGATTTTTAATATACTCTAAAAGATTATTTTTTGAAAATAATATGAATTGAGCCTGGCTGTGGTAGCATAAGCCTTTTATCCTAACACCCAGGAGGCAGAGGCAGGCAGATCTCTGAGTTCAGGACAAGCCTGGCCTACAAGAGCTTGTTCCAGGACAGGTTCCAAAGCTACAGAGAAATGTCTTGAAAAACAAAACAAAAAACAAACAAAAAAAGAAAATACTATTTAATAAATTAAAATAATAATAAATGATTCATTTAAAATTTACTGGTACTACTAAAAATGCTGTAAGATAAACAACAAAATAAATATGTAAGAGCTCCACATAAAAATCATGATTGATCAAGCTTTAGCAATCTGTGGCTAAATTTAAGGTTTTAAGGATGCCCCAAATTAATTTCCTCCTACACATGAGAATACCTAAAGTAATGTGTATGACATATTTTGAGGTGAGCAACCATTGAAAAACACTGGAAATCAGCAAGTGAGTCATGGCAACCTTGTCATATGTAGTAACCTGTGACAACATAGAAAGCAGGGAGAATTAAAGAAGGAAAGAAAGAAAGAAAGGAAGGAGGAAGGGAAGGAGGAAGAAAAAAGAATCTGCCACTTACACTCCATGGGTCGAGAAGTTAAAGACCCCCTTTGTGTAATTAGGAATAAAAGAGAGTCCTTACAACAGTCTGTGCAGATACTGGCCTCTTTTTCTAGTGTAATACACTGTGCAGAATACTGGTCCCTCTTACTACTGCTATTGTAACACTGTGCAGATACTGGTCCCTTTAGCTACTCTACTGTAACACACTGTGAAGGTACTGGCCCCTCTAGCTACTGTAACGACTCTCTTCACAGGAGTCCTCACAATGTGAGCTACATATCATCCTTTATCCACACTCAGTCGCCTGCTTTGCTAGTATCTCCAGTGTTGCATGGTCCATAGAGGCAGTAAATAGACTGTACTACAGTTTTCACAGTTGTGGAGGTTACAGAACGATGTCTTGCCAGCACTGTGTAACAACTGATACTCCAAAATGTATCTCAACAGGAAAGTTGTCACTAAGAATACTACCCTCCACAAAATGGTGGGGATAATCCATCCACCAGCTAGACAAGTTGTACTTAGAAAGTATAGAAAATCAAGTAGATGTTGCTGGAGAATCTTTGTATTCCCAAAGAACTCAGCATAGGCAAAGTGTCTGATAAAAGATGCAAGTGAACAGTAAGTAAAATTAGGAAGCGAGTATGTACCAGATTGAAATGTGAAATTGAGCAGAGATAAAAATTATAACGAAGAACAAAATATATCAATAACCAGAACACATACAAACAGATCCCATTAAGCAGAAGCAAGAATAGTTGAACTTAAAGGCAGATCCTTTACAATAGTCTAGACAGATAATGGTGATTTGAGAGAGAATGGCCCCCCATAAGCCTAGATGGTGGAACACTTGGTCTCCTGTTGGTAAAGCTATCTGGACACACATGTGAGGTTTAGAAGTATGCCATTGCAGCCTACAAAATGGGAAAAGATCTTCACTAACCCCACATCAGACAGAGGTCTGATCTCCAAAATATACAAAGAACTCAAGAAATTGGTCATCAAAAGAACACATAAACAAAGTATACAGACCTAAACAGAGAACTCTCAACAGAGGAATCTAAAATGGCTGAAAGACAGTTAAGGAAATGTTCAACATCTTTAGTCATCAGAGAAATGCAAATCAAAACGATTCTGAGATTCCATCTTACACCTGTAAGAATGACCAAGATCAAAAACACTGATGACAACTTATGTTGGAGAGGTTGTGGGGAAAAGGGAACACTTCTGCATTGCTGGTGGGAATTCATTCTGTTACAACCCCTTTGGATGTCAGTGTGGCGATTTCTTGGAAAATTAGGAAACAATCTTCCTCAAGACCCACTTTTGGGTGTATATCCAATCAATCGTGCCACAAGAACATGTGCTCAACTATGTTCATAGCAGCTTTGTTTGTCATAGCCAGAACCCGGAAACAACCTATATGCCCCTCTACCAAAAATGGATAAGGAAAATGTGGTATATTTACACAATGGAGTACTACATGGCAGAAAAAAAAAACATCTTGAATTTTGCAGGAAAATTGATGGAGCTACAAAACATTGAGTGATGTAACCCAGACACAGACAGACAATTATCACATATACTAACTCATAGGTGGTTTTTAAACATAAAGCAAAGAAAATCAGCCTACAAACCACAATCCCAGAGAATTTAGACAACAATGGGGACACTAAGACAGACTTACATAGATCTAATCTACATGGGAAGTAGATAAAGACAAGATCTCCTGAGTAAATTGGGAGCATGAGGACTTTTGGGGGAGGGTTGAAGGGGAGGGAAGAGGCAGGAAGGGGAGCAGAGAAAAATGTAGAGATAAATAAATATCAATAAAAAACTTTAACTTCAAGATAAAATAGATAATAGAGTATTTTCTCTGAATATGCCAAATATAAATAAACTGAGCATTGTGAATGTAAAAAATAGAAGTATGTAATTGAAGCCAACTTTGAGTTTTAAAAGCTACATAGCATTCCCAGTTCAATCTTGTTTTCTGCTTGTGGCTTAAGATGTAAGCTCTCAGCTTGCTGCTCTAGACACCATATTCGCCTGCTTTCTGCTTTCATCTTTCCGACTGGGATGTTACTGGATGCCTCACTCTTGGACCTGTAAACCCAAAGCAACTCTTTCTTCTGTAAATTACATTGGTCATATCTTATCAGCACAATATGGAAATAACTAATCCTGAGACCAAAAGGAGGAAGAAGAGGAGGAGGAGGAGAAAGAGGAAGAAGAAGGAGAAGAAGAAGAAGAAGAAGAAGAAGAAGAAGAAGAAGAAGAAGAAGAGAAAAAAGAAAGTAAGAAAGAAGAAAAGGAGAAAAATTGAAGAGATCCTTCAAACCCGCATTGTATATAAAATGTCTACATTTTTGGAATACTGAAGGAAAAGATTTAAAGATTAAATACATTTAAAACCTATTCAATGAAATAACAGAACCATTCTTATTTGGGGAGAAAGTCATGGATATTCTTAGACAAAAAAAAAACCCATAGGATCACAAAAAGATAAAATGGAAAAGATCTTCATCATACCATGTGACATTCAAATTCTCCAAAGTACAAGATAAAAAGTTCTCAAATGGAAAAAATCAAAACATTATCACACTGAGGATATCCTCATTAGATTAGTACCACAAAGAACACAAAGGTTTGGAAAATTTAAAGATATATTATAAAATGATGAAGGAAAATAACTACCACATAAGAATACTGTTTTGGGAAAGAGTATCAACAATAATTGGTAAATAAAGATCTTTCAAGACAAAATCTGAGAATCCATGATCAGCAAAGAGCTTAGAACATATACTTGAGAGCATATTATATTTAGAAGCAAAGGATATTGAATAACATTTCAAAGCTCTTGAAACATCTCACCAGGAGATAAGATGTGCAGGATATAAATGCAAAGTATCAAATGTTATTCAGACAACCATCAAGCCACATATGACAACAATAAAAAAAGGGGAAGAATCTTAGAAGAAAATTGCCCCTAAAGTTAATCCTTCTATATAAATAATACATTGAATGCAAATAGATAAAATTCTGAAGTGAAATTATCCAAGCTCAATGAACAGATGAAGAAAAAACTAACAATACAATAAAATTACACACTGAGTCAGGAAAACCATGTACAGAAAGTATAAGAATGGGAACTGATATTCAAAGAGAGCATAACCCTGAAATACTTACATTTCTGCTTGACTTCTAGGTCAAACTTCAAGAAAAAACAGACTACTACATAATGTTCAACGGATCAGTTCAGCACGAAGATATAATGACATAAATCTGTGTCCATCTAATATGGATATGCCTAACTTTATAAAACAAAACCGTAAAACTGAAAGGGGGAAATATGCTCCAATGTAAAATAATTGAGGGGTCAGCATCTGACTTTGATCACTATACAGACCAGAACATTTCAGCAGAGAAATTGTTAAACTTTACTCTAAATAGTTAAGACATTTATTACAGCCGGTGGCCGGAGCTCACGTGGCTTTCATTAGCATTGGTAAATTTCTCTAGACTACAGAATATATTAGGTCATGAGCAGGGTTTAAGACATTCATTCATTTTTTTTTTCTTTTTTTCTGTTTTGCTTTGTTTTATTTTATTTTTCGAGACAGGGTTTCTCTGTGCGTCTTTAGTTGTCCTGGAACTTTCTTTGTAGACCAGTCTGGACTTGAACTCACAGAGATCTGCCTCTGCCTCCTGAGTGCTGGGATTAAAGGCGTATGCTATCACACCAAGCCCTCATCCAATTTCTTGACACATTCAGGAAGTGTTTTAATCCCAATTCACAAAACTAGAAGCCAACAATAAGATATAAAGTTTGAAATTGCCCAAACATATGAGGACTGAACACCATATTTTTTAAGAACAATTGGTCATCATAAACAAACAAACAAACAAAATCTAATGTTTTTAAAGTTCCCAGAATGAATGAAAATACATTTGAAAGCTTGCAAGATACAGCAAGTTCCTACTGAGGGAGGGTGTATAGCAGTAACTTCCTGTATCATAAATAGAAAGATTCCAGATACAGAACATGCTGAATTGATTTCAGAGAAATAGATAACAAGGAATAAATCAAATCCCAAATTAGTAACAGGAAAGAAATAACAGATAAAAGAAAAAATATGAAAATTAGATACTAAAAATAAAACATGAACTTAAAAAGCAGGCTTTTGTAAAAAACAAACAAAATTGGCAAACCGCTAGCTAGACTCACCAAGATAAAAGAAAAGAATGTCTTGAGAGGATAATGTCCCCGTCCCTAACCCAGAATCCATTGGCAATTGAAAGCCACTTGCAAATGAAAATCTAATTTGTCCCAAAGGAGTCTTACTAGGGAAACAAACTACTCTTAAGGGTAGGCTGCATGCCCAGCAGTAGGCAGTCAACAGAAAACAAACTCCATGGCATCTTATCTTGTCCCATAATATTGTGCCAGGGCACTTCTTTAAAAAATTCTATCTTGTTTTTTTATATTTTATTTTATATGATTTTATTTTATTATATATTATATATATCCATATATATGCAAACACCTTTTTTACCTTTAAGTCAATTGTATATCTATTATGGCTTCTAATTTAGTGATTTTAGGGGACTCCTGAGTGTGTGGACAAGTGCATTTCCGAGTTTATAATTGTTTCCTGTGCCTTTTCTTGGGTTCTTTTCCTTTTGAATATCAGTTCTGTCCTATTCCCATGTATTAATTTTTGTTTTACCTTATTATTTTATTGTTAGCCTTTAGATTCTTGTTTGTTTTCTAATGAGAGACAGAAAGGGGTTGGCTCCAGATTAAAGGGAGGTGGGGGGGGGGGACAGGGAGGGATACTATAATAAATGAAAAATCGTCTCAAATAATTAAAATTAAATAAGAAAATGTCGACATTGAAACTAATACCACAGAAATGAAACTGATCAATTATTAGGTATTGGTACAAACACCTGTGTGCTACAAACTAGAAAATTAGAAGTGATGACTAACATTCTGGCATGTTTGACCTATACAGATGAAACGAGAAGGATATAAACGTCTGAATAGACTTGTAGCAATAGTAGGTTGAATCAATTCCTTGACAAAGAGAAACTAAGGACCAGATGGTTCCAAAACAATTTTTCTAAAACTTTCTAAGTAAAATTTATTCTTGGTGCTTTTGAACATGTATATAGTGAAATGTGATTATATCCTAAAGTCTCTTTAAAAATAACAACAGTTCTTTCAAAAGAAGTCTGAGAGGGATGAACCCCTCCCAGATAATTCAGTGGAGCTAGCATCGCTCCTAGGATTCAGCAAGAGACCTCTAATCCCTGAGCAAGAGCTGTTCTTATCCAGAAGACTTATAAGAACAAAATAAAAATAAACTAACAAATAAGAGAAAGGGGAGCACACTCATATCTGTCCCCCACCGTGGGAGGAGTTAATAAATCCACTGAGGACAGAAAATCAGAAGGCAGAGGCAGTGTCTAAGCAGAAGTCTAACATCAGGGAAGGCCAAGCAGATCTCACGGATGCATCCTTTAGATTATAGCAAGCAGAACTATATAAGCATTTCAAAATCTAATTCCTATAATTTTACCCCCAAACAAAGATTTTAGAGAATGTCATTTAAATGACACTGGGCCAAATTTCCAGGTAGTGCATCTTTGTAGAAGCATAAGCTCATTCCTTAAGATGCCAGACAATTGAATTTTTCCACAGGGGAAAAAAAAAGATTTAGTGTAGAGCAAATACCTTATTTCAAAACATGTATGGGTGAAAATAGTAAGGACATAAGAAATGAACAAAACCCTAAGCAGATCTTTCTGTGATAATTATGCCAGTGCTGACAGTCACCAAGTACTTCTGCTGGATCAGGAAATAAGCTAAGCACTCAGTCTTCATTCTAATATCCTTATTCTTTGTTATCAGTACTAAAGAAATGAGATCACAGTGAAAGAATCTGAGGCAGAATGGTAGAACCAGTTCAATCCAGTAAGAAAAGGGAGTCAAGTTAAGGTTTACACTGAGCCCTCTAGTGGTCAGGAATCAGATTTATAAAACAGTTCTTATAAATTACATTCTTACATTCTCTCTCTCTCTCTTGTGTGTCTGTGTGTCTGTGTGTCTGTCTTTCTCTCTCTCTCTCTCTCTCTCTCTCTCTCTCTCTCTCTGTGTGTGTGTGTGTGTGTGTGTGTGTGTGTGAAGAGAGAGAGAGAGAGAGAGAGAGAGAGAGAGAGAAGGAAGAGGAGGAGGAGGAAGAGGAGGAGGAGGAGGAGGAGGAGGAGGAGGAGGAGGAGGAGAACATGCGTGTATGTGAGTGAAGCTGCCTGTAGAAGCCAAAAGACGATGTTTGACGGCTTGGATCTTGCAGGCACAAGAGAGCCATCTTCCACAGGTGCATTCAGGTCTTCCGCAAGAGCACTATGATCTATTAACTAAAAAACCATCTCTCCTGACTCGTCTGAAATATTTGAAAAACAATCTTGATTCATTGAAACTCTTCCCTCTGTATATGTAACATTCACCCCAAATACAGGTCATGAAGTATAATTCTCTGCAACTGTCAAATATTTTCAATTCGTATGAATTGCAATCAATCTTTATAAAACATATTTGTGCACAGGTCTTAGTTCATGCATGTGCATGCATACCTAATAGGCAGTATAGTACAAATGGAATTGGAGCTTCAAAAACACAGCAAAGGTTCCAGACCCAGGAGAGATGGAGTAGGTGTCCTGTACCCTGCTCTCTCCAATGTACAGAACTAAGCACCCAGGAGGGACACCCATAAGCTCTTTAAGGACACTGGAAATACGTAAAGGACAGATGAATGGAAGAGATTAAGTTGTTTTACAGGCCTCCTTTCTGAATATTCACCCTTAGATTGGCTTTGGTTCCTATCTGAAAGGGAAAAAAAGGAATTATAGGAATCTAGAACCCAAGATCAAGATCAAGGGCAGAGTTAAAAGAAGACCTTGTAGACAACCATGCCACAGAGAACACTGCAGACTGAAATGAAAACCGCAAGTCAAAAGTGCTGTGGTGGAGTAGACTATAAATGAGGTGTAGCTTGTAAGACAGTCTGCCTGGAAAAAAAAAAATCTACATTTTACGTCAAGAAAACAACACATGTAGGGTAAGAACTAATTACAGACAACTTTTTATAGTATTTTATCCAACTGTATGTAAAACAACAGATCAAACATTAATTGGCTAAATGGTTTCCAAAACTAACAAGCAAACCAAAGATAATGGCCAAGCAGCTGCTCTTCCGAGCCTGTACCTCTCCCCTGCTTGCTATGGGGTCACGGACGGCCTCTCTGACCTACTGTGCTCTCTCGCTATTCTGTCCTACTCCCTCTCATTAATGTAGAAGCAAGCAAAGGCAACAATAAGAAAGTTGCTTTGATACTAAACAATGCTCTAACCAAGTGAACGAAGATGACTCAGGTGAAATAAAACCTCTCAACTTCCCCACTTTCCTGGGAAGTTATTAATGTCTTTCTTCAAGGTATTCAATTAACTATTTATGTTAGAGACAACGTTTCTTAATGTCTCTCTTTAAGGTATTTGATTTACTGTTTGTGTTGGAGACGGGCCTTGAATTCATAATCCTCTGGCTTCAGCTGCTTGTGTGCCAGGGCTATTTTTTTTTTTATGAATAAGACTGAAAGTCTTGAATTTCAGTGTTCTCTTCTGTCCATATAAATTTTACTCTGAGAAACAAAACATTTTTTCTAAATATTTGTAAAAAGAATATTTATAATATGAAAATACAATATTTTTAGTTAACTAAAGTACTTAGGCTTTTAAATTTTCTGTCATTTGACATAGTCTCATATAATCTGTGCATATGCAAATAATCCACACATACATAATTATATGTGTGTGTAAATATTAACCTTCAGTTATGATTTGGATGCAAAATATCTTTCATAGGTTCATGTTTTTGAACACTTGGTACCTACCTGGCAAGACTGTTTGAAAATGTTCTGGAACCTTTAGGAGGTGGAGCTTTCCTGGAGGAAGTATTATCACTGGGGTAGGCTTTGAAATTTTACAGCCTAGCTATATTTACTGTTCTCTCTTTCTGTCTCCTGTGTGCTGATGGAGTATGATCACTTGGCTCCCTCACCATCACATTGACCTCTTGCTCCTGTCCTTCCTTTCATGATGGACTGTACCATCTCTGGAACTCAAAGCCAAAATAAACACTTTCTTCTCTGTTCCATTTAATCATGGTATTGAATCTAGGGTGTTGTTGGCTATATTCCTAGACAACTGTTAGGTTTAGGATTGGGAAGGTAACTGTGTTCAAATTCCTCTGTCCCAGCTGAAAAGAGGTGTCAGTCCGAACACCTTAAAATCTCGTTCTCAAATCACCATTTTTTTTCTCTCTTTCAAAATCCTGTCTCTATATAAATTAGAAGGTCAACTTTGTCTACCAACTGCACAGCTTCTTCTTCCCCTAGTAGTAAAGGGACATGGTGATTAAATAGATCAGCAACAAAGCTGATTTGTGATTTCTGATGGAATGAGTTCAACAATGGAGTTCACAAATGTTAAATGTATATTAAGTGTGATGGTTCTCACTCCTGGAACTTCACTCAACTGTTGGAAAGGAGCATATGCTAATCAAATTGTGATGTGAAATTCTGTGTATGTTCTAGAGTGATTATCATTCTTAAGGCAAATTATACGGCATGAATTTGTTAACATTGTTTTGTTCAAGCTTTTTTATTTTTTAGTAAAGTATAAATGCTTCTGTGTCTTTTGGCATCTTTAAAAATATAAGAATAGAGAAACAATTATCTGGGTATGTTTAATTAACCCAACTATAACACAGTCCAATCATTTCTCCAACTGTGTGATGCTATGTCTTGGAGAAGATCCATTATATTAGTCAGAGTCCTCTGGAGAAAAGAGCAGTGGGAAATATGTAGCTTGAGATATGAGGTTGGGCTGGTGAGATTGTTCAGCATGTAGGTTTCATGGTCTCAAGCCTGATGACCTAAGTTTGGTCCCTAGGGCACACATGTTGAAGAGGGGATACTTTTTATCAAAAGCTTTCCTCTGAAATTCACAGAGGCCCCTTGGTACATGAACATTTTCACACATGCACACATACACTACACTAAAAGCAAGCAAAAGTAAGTTTAAAAAGAGACACAAAGCTGTAAATTACTTTTATACAAAGTTTAAGAGTCAAAGTTAATTCTAAACAGGAAATCAAAAGCATTCCATTGTGTAATTCCATCCAAGAATCAGGGAAACCAGTGAATTAGAGTCCATTTTGGAGTCTACAGATCCCCGAACCAGGAGTATTAAGAGCAGAATACTCATTTTCTAACCCAAGAAAAGCTGCACAGATTTCTCTTCTCCATTGTTTATACTCTCAAAAGAGTAGAGCAAGCCTATCTACATAGGTTGGGGAAACCTAGCTATTCAGTCCACACATTCAAATGCTCATCTCAACCTGGAAGACATCCAGGAGATCTTGTCTTTTTCTACTTCCCATGTAGATTAGATCCAGGTATGTCTCTCTCTTTCTCTCTTAGGGTTCTCTTTGTTGTCTAGGTTCTCTGGGACTGTTAATTGTAGGTTGGCTTTTTTTTGCTTTATTTATGTCTAAAAGCCACTTATGATATTTGTCTTTCTGTGTGTGGGTTACCTCACTCAATATGTTTTTTTTTTCTAGATCCATCCATTTGTCTACAAATTTTAAGATGTCTTTTTTTTTTCTGTGTAGTACTCCATTGTGTAAATGTACCACATTTTCCATATCCATTCTTCGGTAGAGGAGGATTCAGGTTGTTTCCAGGTTCTGGCTTGTAGTATGATTGAGCATTCTTTGGGTAAATACCCAAAAGTGGTATTGCTGGGTCTTGAGGTTGATTGTTTCCAAATTTTCTGAGAAATCACCATACTGATTTCCAAAGTGGCTGTACTAGCTTGCACTCCCACCAGCAATGCAGAAATGTTCCCTTACCCAACATCCTCTCCAGCATAAGTTGTTATCAGTGTTTTTTATCTTGGCCATTCATACAGGACTAAGATGGAATCTCAGAGTTGTTTTGATTTTCATTTCTCTGATGGCTAAGGATGTTGAAGATTTTCTTAAGTGTCTTTCAGCCATTTTAGGTTCCTCTGTTGAGGGTTCTATGTTTAGGTCTGTGCCCCATTTTTTCATTTGGATTATTTGGTATTTTGATGACCAATTTCTTGAGTTCTTTGTATATTTGGAGATCAACCCTCTGTCCGATGTGGGGCTAGTGAAATTGTTTTTCAATTCAGTAGGCTCCCATTTTGTCTTGTTGACCATGTCCTTTGCTTTACAGAAGCTTCTGAGTTTCAGGATGTTCCATTTATTGTTTTTCTCAGTTTCTGTGCTACTGGGGTTATATTTAGAAAGTGGTTTCCTGTGCCAATGTGTTCAAGTATACTTCTCACTTTCTCATCTGTGAGGTTTGGTGTGGCTGGCTTTATGTTGAGGTCTTTGATCCATTTGGAAGTGAGTTTTGTGCATGATGATAGATATGGATCTATTTTCATTCTTCTACATGTTGATATCCAGTTATGCCAGCACCATTTGTTAAATATTATTTTTTTCCATTTTAGATTCTTTGTCAAAAATCAGGAGTTTGTAGGCATTTGGATTGATATCCAGGTCTTCAATTGGGTTACATTGGTGCTCCTGTCTATTTTTAGGCCAGTGCCAGGCTGTTTTCAGTACTGTAGTTCTGTAGTAGAGTTTGAAGTCAGGGATTGTGATGCCTCCAGAGGTTCCTTTATTGTACAGGATTGTTTTCACTATCCTGGGATTTTTGCTTTTTCATATGAAGTTGAATATTGTTCTTTTGAGGTCAATGAAGAAAATTTTGCTGGGATTTTGATTGGCATTGCATTGAATCTGTAAATTGGTTTTGGAAGATTGCCATTTTTTACTATGTTAATTCTACATACCCAAGAACATGGGCAATGTTTTCATTTTCTGCTGTCTTCTTCAATTTCTTTCTTCAGAGATTTAAAGTTCTTGTAATACAGGTCTTCCACTTGTTTTGTTAGAGTTAATCTTAGATATTTTGTGTAATTTGCATACGTCTAATTTTAACTCCACTTAACTTTATAAAAGGCAAGGTTAGTTTTATCACCATGACAGAAACTAGAGTTACCTGGAAAGAGAACTTTAATTAAAGAATTATCTCTATTAGATTGGCCTGTGGGCATGTGTATACAGCATTTTTATTGAATGATTGATTGATTACTGATGCAAGTGTGAGGACTTGAACCACTCTGGGGTGATACCACACCTTTGCAGATATACCTGGAATGTATAAGAAATGTAACACAAAAAGCCAGGTAAAGCATGACGATATTCAGCTTTCCTTCATGTTTCCGGCATCTACCAGAGTTCTTGCCCTGTGTTCCCTCAATGATGGTCTGAGATTAGGATGTGTAGAACTAACAACCCCTTTCTTCCACAAGTTTTTCTTGGTCATGCTGTTTATCACAGCAGCAGAAAGTGAACCATGGTGGAGGTTGTCACTAGAGAATAGCATATTGGTGTAGAATCTGTCCAGGCTTTTAGGCCTTGACATTTTTTATGGAAAAATATGGAGAATTTTTGAGCTTTTGCCTGGAAAAACCATTGAGAGTTTAGAGCTTATTAAGCTATTACTGGAACGTAGAAAACAATGCTTGGATCGCTATTTGTGTGAGAGTCTTAGGGCATGGAGTTCCAGAGGAAAAATCGAGAAGCCCTTAAACACTGTGAGGGATGGTCTTGTGATAATTTGAAGTAAGAATCTTTGGTTTCTGGTAATCTAGTTTCTAATTGACTAAATTGATTAGAAAGTGACCACCACAACTGAACTGAAATCTTTGCTTTACTGGGACAATTGATAGTGATTATCTGGAGCTAAAAAAAATCAATTGTGATTAATAAGAGACCACTTATTAATTTCAGTAAGGTTAAATCTTTTGTAAAGTATTTCTTTAAGGTCAGTGCACAGAATCTGTGACTCACTGAGGTGACCAAGGACATATCTCAATCTGGAAGTTGAATCTGATAATGTATAAGAGTCTCTCACATAGTCCGGTTTTGAAAGGCTTGAAAGGGTCGTTAAGAAAAGCTGAGGCTTGGCACTATTGGAGGTTGAGAAGTCATTGGTAAAGATACATTCTCAGCTGCAGTGAAGGCGCTAGCATATCGGAGACAGTAGAACAAGCACCAATGACCGAGGCAGGTGTGGAGTGGTGCAAACCCAAGCCTACAAAACAAGTTGTGTGCCCCAGATGTGAGAGTTAAAAATGTGGAGCTACCCAAACCCTTTAGCACCCATAAAATCTTGAATGAGTTCCAAGGACTGCTTTTATGTTGTGGTATTACTTGAGATCTTGAGGGCAAACAAGAAAGGAAACATGGTTGAGCAGGGAAGCATTTGTGTGTCAAGTTTACAAGGGGTCAACTGTGCCAGGAAGTTTGTGTCAACTGGACAGGATGGTTACCTGTGGAGAAAACCTCTATTCATGAACTGCTTCCATCAAACTGGCCTGTGAGCTTGTTTGACAGGACATTTGCAAATTGCTAACTGGCACAGAAGTCTTAAGCCACTTTGGGTAGTGTCATCCATTGGCAGGTATGCCTGGGCTATATAAGAATGTATCTGAGCAAGTGAGAAAACAAACAATTGATGTGGGATTCCCCTCTGTAAGCTGTGAATACCTTTGCTTAATAAAGAGACTGTCTTGGCCTGTAAGAAAGCAAAAGAGTAGAGCTAGGCAGGAAAAGCTAAGCTGGATGCTGGGAGGAAGAAGGTGGAGTTGAGAGAAGCCATGTAGCCCCCTCCAGAGACAGATGCTGGACCTTCACCTGGTAAGCCACAGTTTTGTTGTGATTCACAGATTAATAAAAGTGGGTTAAATTAAGATGTAAGAGTTAGCTAATAAGAAGCTAGAGCTAATGGGCCAGTGATTTACTTAATGCAGTTTGTTTGGTTATTTCAGGAGTCTGAGTGACTGAGAAATGAACAAGCAGCCTACTACTAAAAATTGGTGACCAGCATGAGTAACTAAATCCACATAAATCCTGAGAGGGATTGGAAAAAAATTCTAGACACTAAAAAGCAAAGTTTAGCCACATTTTTTTTTCAGATGGGCTCTGCTTGCTGGAGGCATGCTGCAGTTCCTTTAAGAGAGGTCTTCTTGACTCAGCGGTAGCATAAAAAAAAATTCATGTGGTTTCAAGATGGCAGTTTCCTGGGCCATGCTGCCAGCACAAACTCTGGCTCTTTCATGAGACCGAGCATTTAAATAGGGTCTGTGAGCAGAGTGCTACAACTTGCTTAATGGAGACATAGACCCACTGTGTGCCTAAAAATGGGGCAATGTGTATGACTCTGGAATGTTGGACTAGGCTGAGCAAGCAGGTAAGACCATGTTATAATTATGTAAAATATAGGGAAATGCGTGTGTGTGTCTGATAAGAACTGAAAACTTATCCTGCAGCTGTTTTGCCAGAAGGTACTCATCCTCACTAACTGTACCTTAAGATCTAAGGTTTAAAAAAGTAGGAAAAAATAAGAAAGCATGAACAAGTGAGCACTGTTTATAATACATTCAGTTTTCTTCGGGGGATGTCTATGCAAAAAGAAATGGTCCCTGAGAACAGACCAGGCAAACATTTTGAAAATTTAATACAGGTATTTCATCAGACAGATATGGACATCAGACCTTCTCAATGGCTGCTCGAGTTGAACCTACCAGGTCCTTGAATTCCAGACACAATCATGGTCCAATTGGAGTTCCATTCTTGATATCATGCTCGATGACTCCAGGAGCCCAATACTAATACTGAACACTGAGCCAAAACTTTCTTTAGATGTGTGGTTTGTGAAGGCTGTAGTTTTTGCCTTGGCTGCCATTTGGGATTTTAGGTTTATGGTGTTCCTTCTTGAATTTCTGTTTTATTATATATACTCTTCAAAGATTTTTTAAAAGCGGTGTCACCATCATGGGTTGGCTAAGAGCTTCTGAAATCCTTCCAATAAACAGCAGGTGAATGATGATCAAGCCCCAAGTCTAGAATATATGGAAGATATAAGTGAAAGCTGAAAGATCAGAAAAGCTTAACAGTCATCCACTAGTTTTCACCTTTATGAAAACCTCAGAATGAATGGGGTTTCCTGTCTCTACAAGTCCTCGGATTGAATGGGCCTCTGCAAAACCTCAGACTGAATGCTGTGAGTTCCTGTCTCCTCCCACTTTATATTCTTCTCGCCACCCAGTCATATCACTTTCTATCTCCGTCTTCCTAGTGCTGGGATTAAAGGTGTGAGCCACCACTATCTGACTGTGATTTTCTTTTAGACTGGAGCAATTTTGTGTAGCCAGGGTAGCCTTGAACTCATATAGATCCATCTTTCTCTGTCTTCTGAGAACTGGGATTGAATGTGTGTGCCACCACTGCCTGACCTGTATGACTAACTGCTAGTTCCACACTTTGATCTTCAGGCAAGCTATATTTGTTAAAGCACAAACAAAATATCACAACAATTCTCCCTTTTTGTCTAAAATAAAAAAGTTATAACTTATACAAGAAAACCTATATACAACAAGCACAATAACTGTATAAAATATATACAGGCAATAAATACATCAGCAATGTCTAGTTTTTGCATTTGAAAAATTCAGAGAAAATACTTCATTATCGGTCATGTCTTGGTGAGTTCAGGGAATTGTACCTAATTAAATTTCTATACGAACTTGCATTACCAAACCTTTATCTCAATGTCTCTCATCTTTACGCACATCACACCTCTTTAGTGATTCTCTTTTCTGAGTCTGGTGAACAAAGAAAACTGTAACTATCTAGTCTTTATCTGCCTCAGAGACCTGAGAAGGAAATAATATTGACTGAGTAATCAGGAAGGGCAAACAATCAACTTCCAAAATGTGAGAAATGACAGAATCAACTGGCTGCCTGGACAGTCATTCAAGGTTCTTTTGCAATTGGGGCATTCAACTTCAGTCTAAAGGCCTAGAATATTCAACAAACTTTTCTATGAAGCAGAATATTTGAAGGACTGTTCCTCTTTATCTTGGCAAGGTTTAGCACTCACTCTCTTTTGTGTCCTGCTTGTTCAATATGGACAGCATACTGTCAACAGTTGAGGCAAGAACACTTTCTTGCCCAGTGGCTTACTTTTGCCACAAAGAACATAAATTCCATTTGGAGTATCTGTAATGCCCATCTTCCTCTCTGAAGTAGATTGGTACTGCCAGGAGCAGACATGTCTCACTGTCATGAAAAAAGAACCTATGTTATTAAAACATCTTAAATGCCACATTGTAGCATGATTAATAAAAACCGAGAGAAAAATATTGGAGTTCAATCTGAAAGTCAGAAAAGCAAAACAGCCAGCCACTGGCTCTTACCTCTACCTCAGTCTGAAGTGGCAATCTTGCCTCCAGGAATCTTAGAATGAGACTGTGTCTAAGAGCTCCTTTTATATTCCTCTCGAGGCCTGGGATTAAAGGAATGCACCACTACTGCTGAATTTTTATGGCAAATTAGCATGGCTACTGGGATTAAAGATGTGGGTCACCACTGTCTGGTGTGTAAGTCTGATCAATGGGGCTGTTTTGTTCTCTGATCTTCAAGCAAGTTTGATTTATTAAAATACAAATGAAATATCACTACACCATGTTCTGTAGATCTCTGAAATGTCTGAGGATGGCCTATCTAAAATTTATCTCTGTTTCTGCTGCTCTCTAAGACAGAACGTGATCTGGCTGGGTAGAGAAAGGACTATAAAGTGGCAGGAGACATGACCTCAAGGCATTCAGTCTGAGGACTTGTAGATAAAGGACCTTGTTCCCTTGGTTTGAGGATTTCATAGAGATAAAACTGACTCCTTCATTTCTCTGTTCTTTCTACATTTACCCTGATACCTGACTCTGGGTTTTTATTATTAAGACCAACTAGAAAGGGCGACTATTGAGGGAGAGAGGGCCTGCTTTTCGTCCCGGCCTCCCACTAGCTTAACCCCCAAAATAATCACACAGAAACTGTATTCGTTTAAACTCTGCCTGGCCCATAAGTTCTAGCCTCTTATTCGCTAACTTTCACATCTTGATTCAACCCATTTTTAATAATATGTATGTCACCACGAGGTCATGGCTTACTAGGAGAGATTCAGCATGTCTGACCTGGCAGCTTCATGGCAGATCTCTGTCTGCCCTTCTTCCCAGCATTCAGTTCTGTCTACTCTACCTACCTAAGAGCTGCCCTATCAAAAGGCCAAGGCAGTTTCTTTATTCAACCAATGAAAGCAAAACATAGACAGAATAACCTCCTACACCAAGCAACAGTTTTCCTTTGTTGTTTTGTTTTGTTCTCCTCTCCTCCCTATAGGAGCAAATTGCTAGCTTGTCCCTTCTCATCCTTCTCATGTATATCTGTTAATTTTTAAAAAGGTTGTCATTTTAATTTGTTTTTCACAGTGGGAATTTGAATGCTCAACATTTTTAAGATATAAATGGTGTCATGAACTCATTCTTCTCCCCATAGTATTTCATTGTCTCTCAAGCAACTTTGTAAGTGAAAACTCCTTACAAAGGACTTCTGGAGGTAACTTGTGTGCTGTTGTGTTACGATCAGAGCTTTCTATTCTTCTTTGGATGTCTCTCTTGGTAGACCTGCCAGAGTCCCATCCTAAATCAGCTCTTTCACTTTTCCTTCCCTTTCCTTCTCCACTGTTTCTCCCTCCAGCATCTCATAAAGCTTCTCCCTTCCTGGCATTTCCATCTCCATTTAAGCTATATCTATCTGAAGTGGCTGCTTTGTGTCTGAAAACTTTATTTTAGAAACATTTTCTTTCTCCTGGAAGTTAATTGTAAGTTGCTTAAGTGCAAATTATCTTCTTGATAATTGTTTCTCTTTATTGTACAACAGATACAATCACATGATAGATCACCTGTGAATGTTCATTTATTTAGAAGGAATTGACAATAAAAGCTATGTTTATGAGACATTTATATATTTTCTTTTTGCTCAATCCTACTTTTAATGATGTGTGGATTTCTTTTAAATGTGTTGCCTATTCTAAGGATTAGGTTCCCCATAGCTATCAGTGCTATTATATTATGGAGCCTAGAAACTGCTCTTCCATAAACTATAAAAATAAGCCTGTGAAACTTAATTGCAGTCATACATATTACTGCATATAGAACAATAATATTTGGAATAGAGAATTCTTTATTTTCAAGTAAGTCACTTTGGGCATGTGGGGATGGTGGTGGCATTCCTGACTTTAACCTACCACATTTCAGTGCCAGCCTAACTCATAAGTTGTGAAAAATAGACAAATAACTCCAGACCTTGACAAATATCACTGTTAAGTTGGGAGCATAGTCCCCAACCCCTGGCATCCACCCCAGCCTCCTGGCCTGGGAGTTGCATTGGTCTGGACTCCAAATCCTAGCATGCCAGGTCCTGACCTCCTCCCCCATCATACTCCCACAGGGTATTTAAGTGGGCTCCCAGAGGAGAAACATGTGTTTTTCACATCTGCATAGGCTCCCTGCTGTCCTGTCTCCCCACCATGCACTGGGCTGCCCGAGAGCGTCTTACTTAATAACATGATGGGCATTTTGATTTGGTTTGATTTGACCTAATTGGATTTCTTGCACTGGCAGAGCCTCCTTTCTTATTATTTTTACTTAACTTTTATTTATTTTAATTTTCACTCCAGTAGAAAACCTTCCCCTGTTCTATACATACAGGAGAAGTTTTTGTTCAGGTTTCCAAATTATTTGTTTTCGCAAGATGCTTTGGTCCTAGAAATAGTAATTTACATCCTTTGCTTTGGTTTTATCACTAACATCTTTTCCCATGAACTCATGCCAAATCTTCATATAAATAACTCTAATCATTAGTGATTTTTGTCTCACATATTTAACATTCAAGGCTGAATGGCAAGGGTGTTGTGTTAACGTTTTCCATGGAGGCCTGAACAGATGTCTTCTCCCTTAAGAGAGGGTACCATTAACATATCAAAGTAACAACTTCACTGAAGTCCAAGCTGAGGATCTGAGAGTAGGTGAAAAGTTACAAATAGGAGCTTGGACATCTCTTAGGCAACTGCAGTATGGCAAAGTCCAGCCCATCCTTGTTGATTGACAACTCACACATGGTTCATTCCTGCAGCTCTCAGCACAGCTTGCAGGCAACTCAAAAGGCAGGGAGGTCTCTCTACTGAGGCTTTGGTAACTGATCCTATACTCTTGAGGAGGGGCCTTGCTGTTGTACATTTCGGCTTTCTTTGATCAGTGAGATTTGTTTACCTGCTGAGGATTAAGAGTTCCCCTTTTTCCTCCAGAGAGGAATGTGTCAGTTTTGGGGAAATTGCTACCAAAGGAAAGGTTGTCTGTTGATTCATCACAGTCAGAACTCTCAAAAATAGGTGAAGATATGATATCCCATGGACTTTGTTGAAGTAGCTATAAAAAAATAATAATGACACTTTAAAGTTCATAGATACTAGAGTTGAAATGTATCTTAGAGCTAGTTAAGGTAATTTCCAAAAGGATTTGTTATTCCATTTTTCTGTGCAGTAACAACTATTTGGTTTATTCCTGTTTCGGGAAGTAGTGGACATCCTGGTTACTCAGGACCTCAGGCTGGCTGTCCAGTCCCACCACCCATCTATGCTGATGAAGGCCCAGCCTTCTTTATTACCCAAAGTCAGCCAGAATCTCACCAGCTAGGTGGACCTGCTGTGACCCCATGGATTCCAGCGCCATCTCTTCTGAAGTGCCACCTGGATTGGAATATTTAATTCACGTAAGTTCAAAAAGATAAAGCTTCATAAACAAGACCATGCTTCTAGTTTACTTATGGGTAGGCAAACACTGTGGTTCATAAAAATTAGAGTCAGTAAATAGATTTTTTTTTTTTTTGACAAACGGTGTCACTCGATGCTATAGTCTGGTTTAGGATCCACTGTTTTGAATTCCTCCTAATTCATCTACCTCAGATTGAAAAATCATGTAGAGGTTATGACATGACCCATAAAACATGACCATCTATTCTAAAATGAGTCACTGATTTTTATGGATTTATTTTCTTTCTGAAGTAAAATGTGAATGTCTTAGGAAGTTGTATTTTCTATTACCTTGGAAGTGATTTATCTATTTTTTTGTTTGTTTGGTTTGGTTTTTTTTTAATTTATTTATTTATTAAAGATTTCTGTCTCCTCCCTGTCACCGCCTCCCATTTCCCTCCCCCTCCCCCAATCAACTCCCCCTCTCTAAGAGCAGTCAGGGTTCCCTGCCCTGTGGGGAGTCCAAGGACCTCCCACCTCCTTCCAGGTCTAGTAAGGTGAACATCCAAACAGTCTAGGCTCCCACACAGCTAGTATGTGCAGTAGAATCAAAACCCATTGCCATTGTTCTTGAGTTCTCAGTAGTCCTCATTATCCGCTATGTTCAGCGAGTCCGGTTTTATCCCATGCTTTTTCAGACCCAGTCCAGCTGGCCTTGGTGAGTTCCTGATAGAACATCCCCATTGTCTCAGTGTGTGGGTGCACCCCTTGCGGTCCTGAGTTCCTTGCTCGTGCTCTCTCTCCTTCTGCTCCTGATTTGGACCTTGAGGTTTCAGTCTGGTGCTCCAATGTGGGACTCTGTCTCTGTCTCCTTTCATCGCCTGATGAAGGCTAATATCCATATTTTCTATTACCTTGGAAGTGATTTATGATAATAGTCAAATACTAGTAAATATTCAGCACATTTCTAGTTTTTTATAATACACTATACAGTATATTCCTCATTAGCTGATATTTGAAAATTTCATACATGTCTACAATAAAATTCTGGTCACATTAATTCACCTACCTTCTTTTGTCTCACTCCTACACTGACAACTATTTTCAAGCCAAATCCTCATCCAACTTTCCTGTCCTTTATTTATTTATTTATTTATTTATTTATTTTGTGTGTGTTTGTGTGTGTGTGTGTGTGTGTGTGTTTGACTGTTAGTTTGAAAACCATTGAGTTTTAACAGACCTACCCCTGGGCTTTATAATTGTACTATCAACAGTTGCATGGGTAAGGTACTAGTGGCTAAATTACTAAAGACAATGACTTCCTCACTGCCAGCAATCTGAGAGCCTGAGACCAAAAGTAGTTCTCAGAGGAGTGTTGAGAACCATGAGCCATGTTATTATCTCTGACTAAATGTTTACCAGCTCAGTATTGTGTAGACCCTATCCAGGGAAACACAGCTGCTGTGAGTTCATAGGTCTCTTCTCATCATGTGGCTCCTCCTCTCTTCCCTGTCTTCTGTGATGCTCTCTGAGACTTGGAGTCGGTGAAATGGGGACATGGCTGTTTCATATCAACAGTCACTTGTTCTCAGCACCTTAGCCAGCAGTGGGTCTCTGCATTAATTCACCATTCATGGCAGAGAGAAGTATCTTTGATCAAGACTGAGGGCAGCACTGGTCTGTTGATAAATATAAATACTTTGAAGGAAGTTTGATGATTTGTCCATTTTAGCAAAATATAAATAGTAAGTTCATTGCTGGTGCCTGTGACCTCCCCAACCATGGGATTTTGAACCTGGTCCCTGGTTCAAGACGTGAATTTCCTCTTGTCAGGCTTCAGATCCTATAGGAAATCAGTAGTTTACCTCCAGAAGAGCTGTGCCTCTATTTCAGTAGCAGGAATACCTTGCTTGACAAGATGGTGTTAGAGAATATAAAGTCTGAAGATTACAAACTATATTAAATCTAGCAGCAAGAAGGAAGCTGACAGCTCAGTTGAAGTATGATTTCCTTGAGTTCTGGAATCAAAGTGTGCAGGAAGCAATGGTCATAACCGGTAGAGTTTGGGGAGCCTCTGGGACATTCTTGGTCAATAATTCCTGAGAAGATGTTCCACACTTGGCCCTTGGATTTTAGTTTTATAACCCATGGCTTCTGAGATAAGCATTATCACCCATGGCTTCTGGGATAAGCATTATTGACCATGCATGGTATATCCATTTTGACAGTTAAAAATTATGAAGCTACATGGATCTAATCTGCATGGGAAGTAAAAGACAAGATCTCCTGAGTAAATAGCATGGGGCTATGGGAGAGGGTAGAAGGTGAGGGAAAAGGAAGGGAGGGGAGCAAAGAAAAATATATAGCTCAATAAAATCAATTAAAAAAGAAAAAAATTACGAAGCTTATAAATTAGTAAGTTTTGATTTGTTTCATGCATTTTTAGTTTCTGTTACCCCTCTCTCTGTACCTCCTGTTCTCCTCAACCCCTGGCCTTTGTTTAAAATTTGCCACTTTCAGTATTTCTTCAGTTTTTATATTGCACATTTGCTACCTTCCTCAGTTTCTGTAAGGCCTCTTCATCACCCACAGCTCTTCCATGCCCCTCTTCTCCTCCCTTTGGGGTTTCTACAGACAGTATAATTTAAATAAACACATCCATAAAGATCCAAACCTATTCACATTTGAGAGAGAACATATGGTGTTTGATTTTCCAGATTAGAGATTACCTCACTCACTTTGATATTTTCCAGTTCCATCAATTCACTTTCAAATTTTATTGTTTCACATTTCTTTGCAGATGGATAAAATTCCATCGTGTGCCTGTCCTGCATTTTCCTTTTCCAGGCATCAGTTATTGCACATCTTGGATGATTCCATTTCTTAGCTATTTTGAAAAGCACAGCGGTGACCATATGTGTGCAGACATCCCTGCAATAAAACGTAGAGTCCTTTGAGTATATGTCCAGAAGTGACATGCACGGGACATATGGAAGTTTTATTTTCAGTCTTTTGCAAAACTTCCAGATCGATTTTCATTGTGTCTGCATTCATTACAATCCTGCCAAGAGTGTGGACCAAGGATCATAAGATCTGATGGTCTGAAAGTGCTAGAAAGGAAGTAATGAGTGCAGTTTTACATGTAGGCATGGCTAGCGCTTTCTGCATAGGACTTCTAACGAGTTCACGTCTACACATAGTCATGGTGAGGGTTTTCTAAATAGGACTCCATCCAGTTGCACAGGACATAGGATCAGAAATCAACCAATGGTTTCTCATGAAACTAAATCTTCTTATCACAAACAAAATGTTAATGAGTGCAGAGGCAGCCCAGAGAACAGAAAAGAATCTTTGTTACCTATACATTTGACAGACGATTAGTGTATGGAGTATAGTAAGAACTCAAAAAACCTAAATGTCAAGAAATCAAAGCACCCAACCAAAAAAAGTGAAACTATAGAATTGAACAGAAAGTTCTCAAAAGGAAGAAATACATGTGGTTAGTAAACATCACTAAAAGTGTTCACTATCCTTAGCTGTAAAATATAGCTTACAAACATTTTTGAGATTCTACCTCACCCGGGGCCATTTTCAAGAAGATAATTGACAAGATCTGGCATGGCCATGGAGAAGGGTCATGCTTATACACAGGCTATAAGGCTTAACTCTTTTTTCTTTACAGAGCCGTTGTGATGCAGAAGTACTATAATTACAGCCATTTACATGGGTGGAAACTTTCCAGTTACCTCAGCGGCTCAGCATTATAAGCCTATGAAAGCAGACCTGCCTTCTGAAACCTCATGCCTTGATTCTGTATTTTGTACTCCGCAATCACAATACTGTATAAATGTCTTGGTGTGTTAAATAGCTTAGTAAATCATAGAGGTCAGATTCAGTAAGTGGTACTGAAAAAAATGAATTTATATTCTGTGTGCCGAGTGTTCTACTATTTTTTGTAATTAGTAAAATTACAATTTTTATTCAGACCACTTTTAATATTAGACACATGCAATGTTTCAAACATCAACCATAAGAGAAAAAAATCTGGGTTTGGGGGTACTGCATGTAGTTTAACATAGCAATGTTAAGTTGACACTTGCTTTGTTTTGTAAGTCAGATAGCTTTAATTAGAGTCTACAGTTCAGTGTTTGTACAAGAGAGCATCTGGAGTTCAGCAAAGGAACTGTCTTCTGAATATGTACTTGTTTATATTTTGAAAAAAAAATACTTTGAAACATTTTTTAAAGAGACAACATCATGCAGGTCATGGTGACCCATGCCCTGAATCCAGCCAAGTCAGAGAGATCGTAAGTGCAGTGCCATCATGGGCTACATAAGGAAACCCTGCTCAAAACCTGAAAAGCCACTACAACAAAAAGGCCACAGATCATAAGATGTATAGAAGTCATGTAAATAAACATGTATAGAAGATGTATATAAACATATATAAAATGTTTTCATATTTCACAAAAATCATCTAGGGAGGACTTTCTAATTTTTATAGATATGTCAGGTTAAGCCAAACTGAACTAATTTCCACACATTAATAATAAATTAATTCAGTAGATATGTTTTAATGGGAAAAGTTTTTAAATATAGTTTTATCAAAAAATAAACAATTGTGAGAATTTGATACTGATAATTGTTGGCAGCTGGTTATAAATACTAAAAATATGAATCCAAAGTTGGTTAGCTAAAGCATCTGAAATTCTCCATTTTCTTTTCACTGTGACAGATAGATCACATTCTGATTCACCAGCAGTTTGAGTTTGTGGAAGGTGTGTATTCTGTTCTCTTCTTCATATTTCTAGAAAAACAATGAAAGTAAGGGCACACTGAAGACCACAAATACAGCATTCTGGAGGACGCAGGATGGAGAACTCGGTTGCTTACAATGTCTTTCCTCATAGTCTTCAAACAAGCAGTGGTATCTAGAAATTTCATTTCTATAAATTAGGGATCTCTTGGTAAATATTATGATGGCCAACTTCCCTCATGATACAGGTACTAATTTGAAAAAGAACACCGAAAACTTACCTTTGCTCTCATATCTAAAAATTGCCCCATGTTTTACCACCCTATTTGGTTTCTCAGCTGCTGTCTACTAGATTGTAACCAGTGTGAGGCTTGCACAGTACCTTGGGCAATGGTGCGGGTCATACAGTGAAAGATCTTTGGAATTAGGGTGGCGGTGTTCTGTAAAATCACTGTTAATGCCATGCAGGACCATGACATCTATGTGTTATAGGGCTCCTCAGCACTTCCTAGTTCAGCCCAGGGCCCTGTTGTCTTAGAGACGCTGTGCAGAGCATGGCCAGGTGCCTACAGATATCTCCACAGGTCCAGTGTCTCCAGGTGCAAAAAAAAGAACTGAAGAAGCTACTAGATAATTATGATAATTTCCAAGTGGATGGAGATTGTAGAGAGATGTGTGAGCTACCGTGTCGTGTATCTACCAGAACAGGATAACAGCTGACATTTAGAATACACCTTTTAAATTCATGGTCACCTGTCTACAAAGTTACTTTTCATTGGAAAATCGGGCCATGCATTGTATGGCGCACTTCTGGACTTTAAATACATAGTTTTCCTTATTTCATTTAAATTGCCTTTTATGTATTTTGTTACATATTATAATATTTTGGGCTTAAGTTTTTCTAAACCAAGTTTTTCTTTGAAAACAAACACTATCTTTTTAATAATGTTTTGTACTTTGAATATTTGCAAATATTCAAATTCCACAGTACATATTTTGAGAATTTTAAGCCTCAAAGTCAGATTTTATAGACTATGTAGCCTTACATTTCTAAGTTTTAGATATGTAAGTTTCAAATTATTTGCTCAACAATTACAGTCACTGTATTATTAATCCACATTCACTAGCTCTTCAGTTTGTCATTAAGAAGAAAAACCCACATCTTCAAATTTTTACTTATTCTCTCAAATGGAGTCATTTTTACTATTACAAACAATATAAAAGATAACAAATTCTCTGTTCACTTTCAGCATCTGAGTTTATAACCAGCAATTGTACTTTCATCTTATTGAAAAGTAAACAGACGCTAAGGATAAAGTTCCATCATTTTTTTTTTCTTTTGCACTCTTAGGACTCAAATCTAGGGTCTTGTGCATAGTAAGCAATTATGCTACCACTAAACTGATTGTAGCCCTGCATAGACTCATTTTGTTGGATTTAATTTTCCAATGAGCTGGCAGAAAACTAGAAGTTGGATAAAATGAGTATAGTTCAAGCTACACAATTGAACTGCTATTTGAATAATAGATGTTCTCTCAGTAAAAATAAAATAATTTTCAATTTTCTAAATCTTCACAAAAATATTTGTGGCAGGTATTGTTACATGGCAGTTTTTAAGAGACCGAATTCAAGGCATCTTCAAGTCTCATCGAAGCCTCTAAAATGAGTCCATAGTGCTAGGGCTTCTAAAGGACATTTTTCTATGGGCAAATTTGATTATTAACTACTCTTTCTGTCTCTAAACAAGAGAAGACCCCCATAGCTAGACTTTGGTTAGATGATTCTTGAGAATCTGCATTTGGCACCTGTCTGTTTTCAGCATTGAAAGGAACACCAGTAAGGCAGAGTTCATTTGGAACACCTTTGGCTTTGTGGTCCCACAACATGGCACCGTGATAGGACAGTTGAAATCTGAGCTGAGGTGCCATGCACCTTTCTCACACTCACCTCTTGTCCAGTATTTCCCTACCCTCCTCAAGGGGACCCTGGCTCAGTGCAGTGTTGCTCTTCACCTTTCCACTTTCAATTGCTCTCATTTTACCTGTGTGCATGAAGTGTATGTCTCCCCAATGCTCAATGTTAATGCCAAAAAAATATGGTTTATGAAAAAGTCTCAAACCAACTGATTTGCTTTATTGACTCATATGATTTTAAAAACATCAGCCGTTCTTTAGTTTATCCATAATACATGAACACTATGCTTGAGAAGTGGATGTTGATCCACACACCTATCACCACTGGGCCTGCCCTGTGCAGCAGTCTCCTTCATGAATTAAACCATAGCGGTATCAAAAATGACTGCTTTGTTTTCCGTGTCTCCCAGAGCTATTTGATTTCTTCTTAGTTTGCTGGCCTCTCTTCCTTTTCTTCTGCCTTTCCTTCCTTCAGACTGAATTGTCTATATATACCTTCTTCCTTTTTCTCTTTTTGTGCTATCTAGAATATCATCTAGACCCGGAATATCTAGATATTATATGATCTTAGGATAGGTTGAGGATTTTAATGCACCATTGATTATGTTTACATGCTTTATCTCTTTTAGCCATTTTAGGTTTTGAAACAGCTAACAAATACAAAATTCAGAACCAACTTGGGCAGAAGGTTTACTACGCAGTGGAGGAGTCTAATTTCTTCACACGCAATTGCTGTGGGGACTACAGGAGTTTCTCCATGAGGATTCTTGATAACTCAGGTCACGAAGTCATACTTTTGAATCGACCACTAAGATGTAGCTCTTGTTTCTGCCCCTGCTGCCTCCAGAAGGTCTGTGAACACTTACCAACACAGTTTGCAACATAGTTTAGCAAGAATTTTTGCCATGTTTTTTTAATATTTTTAAAAGTGACCCATGAGCAATATTTGGTCTTTCTTCAACGGTAGGAAGGAAGCTGAAAAACTAAGCCTATGCCCTTGGCTAATCTCCCCTTAGTGGCAGAGTGATATCTCAAACAGCACTTTCTGATGTTCAAGGGAGGACATTTTGGTTACATCTCTTCTCAGAAATGATCATGACTGGTATGAATCAAACTAATGGGGCTCCATGTCTGAGGATGTCTTGGAACAGTTTTCCAGAAATAGAGTGCATTGACAGAAGAGCTGGGATAAAGATACATGTATTCATCTTGTGATTTGTCTGATGATTTGAATACTAAACTGAGGGACAAACAGAAAAAAATATCATTTCCTGTATTTTTCATTTCTTCTCTTTTAATAAACACATCAAGTTATGTCCTCTGTAGTAAACATTCTCCAGATGGAAACTTCCTCAGCTAAAGTCCTGCTGTCTGGTTCATATTACTTGGTGATCTAATCATTGCAAAGGCGCCTTTTCGAACAGATACCAGGGCATACAGACTTTTCAGGGAAGGTAGCTCTTGCCTGGATTTCACTAGCCCATGACCAGTTCTGCCTGCATATCCCAGTGATTCTGCTGATGATATTCTTATAGTGTGGCTCAAACAAAGAACACAGGAAAAAGTTATTTGAGGTTTAACAGAGTACTTACTGTACTCTGAGAGAATAAGTTTGTGTATAAAGAATGTGTTGTCCATGCTATTTAGACAAGGTATAATCTTACATGCATAGCAGTATGTGAGGAGAAAGGATCTGAGGAAAGTACTATATAACCAGTAGAACATGCTCATGAAGCTTGATCATGGATTGTGATGTCCTCTTAGTAAACAAATAGCAGGGCCATGAGTCTAGTGCTCAGCGTCCTTTCCTTAAACAACATCAGGACTCACAGTTGAAAATTCACCAATGATCAGAGCTCTGTCCATATAGATAAGCCACTGTTAATAAACAAGTTTAAGAAAAAGAGTTTGTTAATGATTTTGACAGTTTTTTATAAAAGTTTTCATTTATATATTTTCATTTATATATATAGTTTTCAGTTTTATAAATGAAACATGCAAACTGTCAAGCATTCAATTTGTTCCTTCTATGTATTAGCTGAGGAATCTGATGCAACTTAATTCATCTTTCTTTGGGGCAGTTACTTCCTCCATGAATTAAGAAAAGAAATAGCAGTGATCTAATTAACGGGTGTTGCAAATTGGAATACTGTGGGCCATTCTTAGTAAATGAAGGCACAAATAGACAATATGATCACAAACATATTTATCAACGTTCTTTTTCCTTTTAGATAGAAGTCCAAGCTCCTCCAGGTGTGCCAATAGGTTATGTTATTCAGACCTGGCACCCTTGTCTGCCAACATTTACAGTTCAAAATGAGAAAAAACAGGCTGTTCTAAAAATTGCTGGCCCATGTATCACGTGCAGCTTTGGAGGAAATATTGATTTTGAGGTAACAGATGTGATCATGTTTATTGGACTTCATTTCCTTATAAGTAGAACATATTTTGCAATGCGCTACGGTTGGATTAAATGGAGATTTTTGTACAAATATTTCAAAAGAGAAATAATGTGCTCAGAGAAATATTTTCTGATCCAATGAAAGGTCCTTGCTGATGCTGTTAAAGAATAAGGTGCAGTCATCTGAAAAATATCCACAATTCCTATATTGGCTACTTCTCAAATTGCTATGACCAATACCTGACAAGAAGCAAGGTCAAAGAAAAGTGCCTTCAGGCACTGCACGCACATGCTACATAGACCTCCATGGAAGCAAAACACCCACGTACATAAAATAAAAATGAGTGAATCTTTTTTTTAGAAGAAAAAGCTTAGTGCAGGTATAGTGATTACTGTCCAGTCATGCTTCTCTGGGATCTCCCTGTTAAGTCAGTCCATTGGAAAACATGTTTTTACATTTACTTCCTGGAGGACTTTTAAAGCTGAGGAAATTTGACTCTCTCATTCTCTTTGAAAGTCAGAAAACCTGAAAACAAACGAGGCCTATGTTTCCACAGAACGGTCATAGATAGTCTAAAGCAAATGAGGATTGCCACTTCCTCATACCCGGTCGCCATGTTTAGAACCCTCTCTCCGTGCCAGTGAATGCTGGTCTCTGTGTTCACTCTTGTCACACTGCCTGCTGCACTTGGTAACTGTGGAGTTTTCATTCCTCCCTTAGAATACAGTTATGTGTACATGAAGCCTTGCCTACAATGACCAAAGCATGGTCAATCACAAACATGGGCAGTTCTAAAAAATTACAGGTGAATACTACAAGAGATCTTACAAAGCATGTGTGTATGAGGCTGTGAACATGTGTGAGGGTATTTAATACAGCCTACAAAGACTTTATATAATGGTAGGAGTAAAAATAGATCTATATGAGCAAGCATCTAGATATGTGCAAAGTTATTATTATTTCTATTTTCAGAAACATTAACAGAATCCAAGCTGAAATATAATTTACTTTTAGGAAATAAGTGAAAATACTGGGGAAACCTTGTGAATTTTTCATACATAATGCCAAAAATTTCTATTTTATGGAACACCCCTTCCAATGTTTAGTTACATGGGAGCGTGATTTGAATGGCACATTTCTGATATTTATCCATGAAAGTAGTTTATTATTAGTTTGCTAGAACTTTTTAAACTTCTCCTTTGGTTCACTGATTTTTGTTTTCAATCCAGATCACGTCTCTCGACGAAAATATTGTGATTGGTAGGATTTCCAAGCATTGGTCTGGTTTTCTGAAGGAGTTACTGACAGATGTGGACAGTTTTGGGATCCAGTTCCCACTAGACCTTGATGTGAAAATGAAGGCTGTGATGCTTGGAGCGTGTTTTCTCATAGTAAGTCGACTCCTTGTGTTGGAGGGGGAGAGCCACACAGAAACTATATTATTTAAATCACTTCTTGGCCCATTAGCTCTAGCTTCTTATTGGCTAACTCTTACATCTTAATTTAACCCATTTCCATTAATCTGTGCATCACCACGAGGTTGTGGCCTACCAGCAAAGCTTCAGCATGTCTGTCTCTGGTGGCAGCTCCTTGGCTTCTCCCTGACTCTGCCTCCTTTCCCCAGCATTCAGTTTAGTTTTCTCTGCCTAGCTCTGTTTTTTTGCTCTATCACAGGCCAAGACAGTTTCTATTCATTAACCAATAAAAGCAGCACGTAGACAGAAGGACCTCCAACACCATCATGTGATTACTGTTTCAGATGGTATAGAACTATATAGAGAGAATGCAGAAAACTGCACTCTTAAAGATCTTTTTCTTAGTTAGGAAGATGGGAAGTGGGTATGTTTATATTTCATTGTATATATGTATGCAATGCTAAAAAAAACTGGAAAAAGAAAACTAAACAATATAAGTAATATATTCTTACTTCCCAGGTTTTATAGAAGAGGTGATGTATATCCCCAGCTCTGAGATGGTCTCAGGTCTTCCTTAAAATTTGGATTCAGGGACATATTTTTTATTTAAAGAATCCACACAGTTTCAAATCAAAGATTCAAAGCCCATCTATTGAGAGGTTCTGACTTTAAAAAACAGAAAGTTAACTTGAGACTTCAAAAAATTAATACTTCTATGGAATAGAAGTTGCTGAATCAAAGAGTTTTATCTTGACATATTATTTGATTAAATACCAAACAAAATAAAGTGTAACCATCAATAATACACTTTCAAACAAATCTCTAGATCTAGCTAACATGTTACAGGAAATATTTGGGATAAAGCAGTAGTCCTGAGACTTTTTTTTTTCAGTGCCCATACTAAGTTCCAACCTCAAAATCAGAAGTTTGTTGAATATACAGGAAATTCTCCCATGTGATCAAAGTTAAAGGTTACAGAGACAGATTATTTTATCAAATTAGTGAAAGCTTTGTGTGGCATTCAGGGAAATATGAACACTTGCTACATGATGCTAAATAAACTATTGATTTTTTAATGCAGCAATGGTATTGTGGCTGTGAATAAACTTAATGAAGTCCATATATATCTGAAGGAACATATCATGGGATGTTGGCTAATTTTATGTCAGGGTGACACAGATTGGAGTCATTTTGGAAGAGGGAACCTCAACTGAGTAAATGCCCCCATCAGATTTGCCTCTGGTCATCCATTTTCTTGATTGATGATTAAATGTGGGAAGGCCCAGATTACTGGGACAGTGCTACATCTGAGGTGTTGGTTCTGGGTTCTATAAGAGGGCAAACTAAACCATGACAAGCAAGCCAGTAAGCAGCATCCTTTCATGGCCTCTGCATCAGCTCCTGCCTACAGGTCCCTGGTGTATTTGGGTTCCTGACCTGACTTTTCTCAGTGAAGGACTATGTGAGCTCTAAGCTAAAATAAACCTTGTAGTTTTAGATCATGGTGTTTTATCACAGTAATAGAAACCCTAAGACATGAGGCATTTGATATTTGCTTTTAATTTTCTTTTGAGACCAAATATCCTTGTTTAGTCTAAACTGGCATCTGTTATGGCAATCCTCTTGCCTGAGTCTCCTAAGTGCTATAATTTCAGGTATTCACACAGTTTCAGTTTCAACACAGGAGAGATTTTATTTTAAAAATAATTTTGCTCTTCAATGAGAATAAAGTCATAAAAATCTAAGAAATGAAATAATAGATTCGCCAAACATAGTCATGTTAGTAATTATAAAACCAGGCTAGGAATCACTAAATTTAGCATGCTATTCTCGCAAATTTGAGATATGTGCAATAACTAATTCCTAATTAAAGCTTCAATATTGCAGCATTTCCATTTACTTCAACAGACAAATATTGTGTCTGTTGATAATTATGGGGTTAAATGATATTCTAGTAAAAGTATATGTCGTGAGATAATCAAACTAACTGAAATATCAATCACCTTAAGGATTGTCTTTATTTTGCAATGTGAATATTTAAAATCTACCCTTTAGCAATTTTGCAATATACAGTGCAGTGATATACCTCCAATTCCAGTTCCTTGTGTGAATCACTAGATTTTATTCTTCATTAATGAGCATTTAGAGTCTTTGGTACAACCCTTATTCCCCAACTCAGCTTCCATCCTCAGGCTACAATTCTACTCCCTTTGTTTAGAATGAAGAGTTCAACATTTTTATACTTCACAGGTGAAGAGTATGCTATATTTTATTTTCTTCTCTGGCTCATTTCATGTTATATACCATCTTCCAGGGTTATCCATTTTGTTGTTTATTAAAAGAATTCATTATTATGAATATAAAGTATTTAATTTGTAGTATAATACCCCATTTCCCTTGGTTATTCTTCTTTTCCCTTTGGTTTGGTTTGGTTTATACTTTGATTATTATTGCTTGTCTGATTGTCTTGTTTGTCTTTACTTTGCTTGAAAAAAGTTCTCACCACGCAGACCACTATGGCATCAAACTCAAAACTCAGTTTTCTTAATTTTAAAAGTAGCTTCACTTTTGTTGCTGAAAATTGACTTTATTACTTCTCTTCTTATCTAGGACTTCATGTTTTTTGAAACCGGTAGAGGCCAGAGGCCAAAACTATGATTGTTTTAATGAATCAATAAATGTGTCCTTAGAAAATGTGAAGCCGGAACATTAAGACTCAAAGGAAAGATTTTTTTTGTTGTTGAAGTCATGCATCTATCCTTGAATTAAATTAAGATGTGCACAACTCCACTGTCATGTGTTTGGCTTTTCAAGTTATTATAATTTATTTCCTAGCTCATTAGATTATAGACCTTTTCATATACTATAGGGGATATTCACTTTTTTCCTTGGGAAAACCACCATAAGAGTTAAAAACTTTCCTGTTCCTGCTCTCATCCTGCCATCAAAAAAATGGTGGTGGTGGCACACGCCTTTAATCCCAGCACTCGGGAGGCAGAGGCAGGCGGATCTCTGTGAGTTCAAGACCAGCCTGGTCTACAAGAGCTAGTTCCACGACAGGCTCCAAAACCACAGAGAAACCCTGTCTCGAAAAACCAAAAAAAAAAAAAAAAAAAAAAAAAAAAAAACACTTGAAAGGAGTGTTCCCATACCTGATCCTTTATCTTCCAAGCTCTGTGATGATCTTTGAGCCTTAATTTACATAACTGCTGGTAGGAAAATTTCCAATTGTAATACTATCAAACTTTTAAGGTCTGTGTAAGGACTATGGGAATCTAATGCATGCCCTGGAACATGAGCAGTTTCCCAAATAAAAATCATAGTAGATAATGGGGAAAAGGCATCATTGTGAAGACCAGGGATTTCAAAATACAGGAAAATGGCTCAGGCCAATAAAGAGAACTTTGGATATGGGATTTCTGTTCTGTCGCTTCTAATTTGCATCAAATTCACTCTGAATACTGGGCAGACACTAATTCTCCTTTTAAGGGAAAGAGAGCTTCCTGTGCACTCTGATGTTCCTCCCTTACCCTCAACACCTAAATATATAAAGGCCTTGAAGTGGGGAGTGTAAAATCTGGAATAGGCTAAAAGTCAGTAGACAGCACAGGGCTCGAATGGGAAAAGATAGAGATGGGGTTAGAATGCTGATCCTTAAGAGACCAGCCACAGAGCTCTGACTGATTACCCTCTGCCATACAGTAAGAATCTTCTGCAGCCTACTGTTCATGTCAGTTCCTGATACTTTCTTCTCCACTTCCCAAGTGTTTGCTCCATGGAATAAGAACACAATGCCTGGCATGAGAAACCAAAGGCTGTCTAGAATGGGAGTGTATTTGTTGTTGACTACGAGCAACTGCAACTTTCTTCAATTAGAAGACTATGCTATCTATTTGCCAAGAGTTTTGGCCATATGTGCATTTCATTAAAAAAAAAAGGAATCTCAGTTGATACAGATTGCTAGCTTACAACAACAGAAAAATGACTCTTCCCAAAGGATTTGCGTGAACTGAACCCACTGGCTCATGCCAGGCCTGAATTCTCAAGCAACCCCTGCCAATTCCTGCTTGCTTCCTCATTTCTGTGTGTGTGTGCATCCATAGCCACGTATATAATCTGACACATATGCAAAGTTATGAAGATTCACCATGTAGTTTAATAATAAGACTTATCTAAGTATTATGTAACATACATCCATGTAACACTTACACAAGCGTCATCAGAGATGCTTTAAAAATAGTTCACATAACAAATATTGGATTTATTAGTTCCCCAAAGATTTAAATTAACCCCTGTAGGATCTATGAATGGTAAATGATCATTCTGGGTAGAAAATCTTCTTGGTTTTCTGCCTCTATTCTTGATTTCTAGCCTACTCTCTCTGAAGAAGCTTTGGGGCTTTTTTGGGATCCAATGAGATGACACCACAAATAAAGTTATCTGCTGCTGCCAAAGCTGGTGACCTGAGTTCAATCCTCAGGACACACATGGTGGAAGAAGAGAACTTTGAACATTATTTAAGTTTCATACGTGCACTGTGAAATCAGAGTGCATGCACATAAATAAATAGCTATTATATTTTACAGGTTTTTAATTATCACTGGGGATATTAGTAGTTAAAGTGCTTGCTTTCAAGAATGAGTGCCTAAGTTCAGATCTCAAGAACCACATAAGTATTCTTGCTCATGCCTGTAACTTTGGGGAAATAAAAATATTTAGAGCACTTGCAGAGATCCCAATTCCTGGAGCTCATTGGTCAAATAGTCTGGATGAACTGATGAGCTTTAATTTCAAGTAGAGATTTGAACTAATTAGTTCTGTGCTGTGAATGAGTTTTGGTGTGGAATTTCCCTCTGTATGCTGTGATTACCATTGATTAATAAATAACTGCTTTGAGCCTATAGCAGAGCAGGGCAGAACTGAATGTTGGGAGGAAGAAGGCAGAGTCAGAGAGAAGTCATGTAGCCCTACTGGAGACAAACATCAGAACTGTAGCTAGTAAACTACAGTTACGTGGTCACACACAGATTACTAGAAATGGGTTAAATTAACATGTAAGGGTTAGCCAATAAGAAGCTAGAGCTAATGGGCCAAGCAGTGTTTTAAATAATGTAGTTACTGTGTGATTATTTCGGAACTGAGCAGATGGTAACTAACTAGTGGTTTCCTTGCAACAAATTGAAGCCCACATGGCTAACTAAATCTACTTAAAACCTGTAAGAGTTTGGGAAAGAATTCTAGACACACACACACAAAACAGAGTTTAATGCAGCTTCTTGCTTTGTTTGCAAAATTTTAAAGAAAGGTATGATATAATGCATCTAAATTCTGAAGTTCACAAGTTTATCCTTTTGGGGGGGATTTTTATTTAAAAACCCATGGTTTAGAAAACACTATCCTGAGTGAGGTGAGCCAGACCCAAAAAGAGGAACATGGGATATACTCACTCATATTTGGTTTCTAGCCATAAATAAAGGACATTGAGCTTATAATTCGCGATCCTAGAGAAGCTAAATAAGAAGGTGAATCCAAAGACAAGCATATAGGCATCCTCCTGAATATTAACCTTCATCAGGCGATGAAAGGAGACAGAGACAGAGACCCCCACTGGAGCACCGGACAGAAATCTCAAGGTCCAAATAAGGAGCAGAAGGAGAGGGAGCACGAGCAAGGAACTCAGGACTGCGAGAGGTACACCCACACACTGAGACAATAGGGATGTTCTATCAGGAACTCACCAAGGCCAGCTGGCCTGGGACTGAAAAAGCATGGGATAAAACCGGAATTGCTGAACATAGCAGACAGTGAGGACTACTGAGAACTCAAGAACAATGGCAATGTTTTTTTTCTTTTTTTTTTATTGAGAAAAGGAGAAAGAAAAAAAAACAAGTTTCCACCTCCTCCCAGCCTCCCATTTCCCTCCCCCTCCTCCCACCCTTCTCCCCCTCCCCCCACTCCTCTCCCCCTCCCTCTCCAGTTCAAAGAGCAGTCAGGGTTCCCTGCCCTGTGGTAAGTCCTAGGTCCTCCCCCCTCCGTCCATATCTAGGAAGGTGAACATCCAAACTGGCTAGGCTCCCACAAAGCCAGCACATTAAGTAGGATCAAAACCCCGTGCCATTGTCCTTTGCGTCTCATCAGCCCTCATTGTTGGCCATGTTCTCTTGGCTAAGGGAAGTAGGCAATGGGTTTTTGATCCTACTGCATGTACTGGCTTTGTGGGAGCCTAGGCAGTTTGGATGCTCACCTTACTAGACCTTGGACTTCCCACAGGTCAGGGAACCCTGATTGCTCTTGGAGCTGATGAGGGAGGGGGACTTGATCGGGGGAGGGAGGGAGGGAAATGGGAGGCGGTGGCAGGGAGGAGGCAGAAATCCTTAATAAATAAATAAATTTTAAAAAAAAACATGGTTGTCTTAGATATTTGTCTGACTGCATTTTTCAATATGTAAAAGAGTTGATCATACAATATTTGTTCCCAAAATGATAAAAGTAGATTTTGTAAGAACTTTAGCATCTTCATAGACACTGCTAGAATCATCTTCTAAAATATTGAGCTGTAATCTGGGTTTCTATATTTATTTCTTAAGTCTAATTCTGAACAAGACAAAAAAAAAAACCAAAGCATGATTAATCATAAGTTAGGGTCAATAGTGCAGCTTGTCATGGAGATTAGTTATAAATTCATGGGAATAATAGCACTGAAGGTTAATATTTACTATAGCCATATTTTAAGTGTTTTATATTGTCCTTGATTAGACAAAATGTCAGCCTGTCTGCCTTTTATGATTGGATATTACATAGGAGAAAGAGTTCATCTGTTTTCCCATAATTCCGAAATAGAAAAACAATTTATTAATGGAGATTGAAGTAATCACATGGGAATATTGATAATGATTTTCTTAACTGGTAATGATGGGGTGAACTGGAGCATGTTGTATTCCTAAGATTCTTTTTTGGCTTTAGTTCAAATGCAGAATATAAAGGGAAAATATAAATATGTCCACGGAGAACATTTTTTAAATAGAGCATAGATGATATACCATAAAGAAAAAATAAAATCTTTACACTGATTCTTGAGTCTGGTCATGTTATTTCAGTTTGTGTTAAATTTAAACTAAATGTTTAAATCAATTCAGTCTATGTCACTCTATAAAATTTAATACACACACACACACACACACACACACACACACACACAATCTAGAACCCACAATACAATGGACATGGGCACCCAGGAAAAGATCCATCTGGATTGGAACATCTGGCTGTAGTATACTAAGGTGTTTTGGAAGTTATTTGGTCTATGAAAATATAGCTTAGTTCTTTTCAGAATACTAAATCATTATAGGTCTAACAAAATATTTTATGTTTTATTTGACTTTAAACTTTCATTTTCATAAATGTAGTGAAATTTATTTAAAATATGATTTTTAAAAATGTATAGACTGCATTTTGAGAATGTAACTAAAGATAACTCTACAAATGCTAGTTCAGTTTCATGCAGTTTTCATACTTGGGTCTTAGAAGGCTAATATGCAACTTTGAAAGATGAACACCCATATTAGCAAAACGTCTTATTCTGCAGTGAGTTGTATGAGATTGAATTGCTGTTTGTTTATGCTATTAATATTAATTTCCTGAGATAGCATCAGTAATTAACTTAGATAATTCTGATGTCTGCAGTCACTGGCCAGAACTTATTTATACTACTTAATGAAATGAAATCATGCTTTGTGAAGGAGTTGTTTATGCTCTCAAAAGATTATGATGTATTTGTTACAATGAATATAAATTTTAACTAACAGCTCCTAGATCTACAATCTAATTACCCAAAAACATGTCCACATAAAAACATGCCCATGAATATTGCCAATAGTTTTACTCATAATGCTGCTGTAAGTTGGACCTGAAATTCGCCAAAAAGGACTTGGTTCCTAGCCTGTGACATTTTCAGGAAGAAGTGGAACCTTTAGAAGATGGAGTCTTGGGGCAGTTTTAGGCCACTGGGGACAGGCCTTCCAAGAGGCTGTGAGACATAGTCTCTTGTTTGTTTTCTCATTTTTTTGCCCTGAGGCAAGTGGCTTTATTTTATTTTATCAAGCACTGTCTGCCAGGTTGTGCTTACAGACACAAGAACAAGGACCAAGGTTGGAAACCTCCAAAACTGTGAGCCAAAGAAAACTTTTTCCTTAGAAAACAAGAATGTATATTAAAAAATCTTTTATAACTTAGATAAAAACTATTTTAAGCTGATCACTTCAAATTATGCAATAAACATTTCTATTTAAAATTCAAAATAATTTCTAATAATATTTAACTAAAATATGGTTAGTAAATATTTGTTATCCATCATATTGAGTATATTACAAATAGATAAAACATAAAACCTTTGATAAACCAACAAGTTTACATATGTCTATTTATATGGTAAACTTTTAAAGTTTTATTTTAGAATATAACCTGTAAAGGATGTGTGACAAAAGTTATACAAATTGCTTATTGTTCATTTACTCTAAACATCTTAAACATGGGTACTCATTTCTTTGTGCTAATGTTCTCCTTAAATTTAGTTTGATTGCTTCATGGCACTTCTCTTTCTTAACAGGTAAATCAGTTAATAGTACACCAGAACTTGGATGTGGAAGGCATGTATCTAAATACACTGAAATACTCAGTTTCCAATATGCAAAATGCTTTTTTGTAGTTAGGTCAAAACTGATGAGTGTGTGTTTGACAGAAACTTCAGATGTGATCCACAGGCCTGACTCCTGAAATAAGATTCCCATGTAAGTTCTTCAAATATAGGTATTTCAGAGGAATAATGAGTCTGGATTATTCCAGACATCTGAGAGTAGAAACAGAATACAGGCAATTGTCCAGAAATTTCAATTTCATCCCCAAGTCTGAGAAAATGTTATTCGCAATTCAACTCTTAATCTTTCTGTTACCTTAATTTAAAAAGTATTTTTCAGGGGCTGGAGAGATGGCTCAGAGGTTAAGAGCATTGCCTGCTAAAGGTCCTGAGTTCAATTCCCAGCAACCACATGGTGGCTCACAACCATCTGTAATGGGGTCTGGTGCCCTCTTCTGGCCTGCAGGCATACACACAGACAGAATATTGTATACATAACAAATAAATAAATATTTTAAAAAAAAGTATTTTTCATAAAGAAGAAACTTTAATAAATGAAAATAAAAAACATTTGTTGATCTTTGATATGCATTAGAGGTTTATAATAATAGTAGGCATTTATAAATTCATTTAATGCACATTTTAAGTATATTATAAAATAATGTACTTATTTTTGTTTTGTTATGCTAAAATGATTAGACAAGTTATTACAGAATATCAGAATATCCCTACAATGAGGAGCATATGAACAATGCATATGCTCACTATTTTGAGAGAATCAAAGAGCCCAACCTGGCGATTGCCCTGATGGTCTTGGTCTGAAGTGTAAGAGTTGAATAAACTTAAAGTGCCAAGCTTCCCTCAGCCCTTCTCCCCTCATCAATGACATCCCACCATAGGGACTAGGCTCCAAAGAGCCAGCTCATGTATCAGGAGCAGGTCCTGGTCCCACTGCTAGGGGTCCTATAAAAGACCAAACTACCCAGATGCAGAGGGTCTAGTTAGGTCCCATACTGGCTCACTAGCTGTTCTTCCAGGGTCCATGAGCTCCCACAAACTCAGGTCAACTGTTTCTGCAGGTTTCTCCATCACAACCTTTTTCTAAAAAATAAATTTATTTATTTAAAAAAATTATCTTTTCTCATTTTACATACCAATCCCAGTTCCTACACCCTCCCCTACTCCTGCTCCCTCCAACTTCCTCCCATCCCACCTTCCATCTATTCCTCAAAGAGGATATATGTCTTTCCATGGAGAGTCAACAAAGTCTAGCACATTGATTTAGGCAAGACCAAGGCCTTTCCTATTATATTTAGGTTGAGCAAGGTATCCCTCCTAAGAGTATGGGTTCCCAAAACCCAGTACAAGCAGTAAGGATAAGTGCTGGTCTTATTGCCAAAGGCCCTATAGTCTGCCCCAACATAGAACTGTCATTCTCATTCCGAGGGCCCAGTTTGGGCCTATGCTAGTTGCCTTGCTACCAGCCCAGAGTTGGTGGGCTCCCAAAAGCTCATATAATCTGTTTTGGTGGGTATCTCCATCATGGTCTTGACCCCTTTGCTCGTATTCTCATTCCTCCCACTCTTTGACTGAATTTTGGGAGCTCAACCCAGTGCTCCGCTGTGGATCTCTGCATCTACTTTCATCAGTTGCTGGATGAAGATTCTATGATGACATTTATGATAATCATCAATCTAACTACAGGGCAAGGCATAAAGAAAACAACTGGCATTCAGGAGTGGCAAAGCATTTCTAATGCCTGTATTCAGAAACATGAGGAATAAAGGTTGCCATGCATTTGAGGTCAGCCTAGGCTACATGATAGTACCAAGCCAGCCAGTGCTACATAGCATGGCACTATCTCCATTGACAAAGTGGAGAAAGAGAGAAGACTGAATACCCTTTCACTTATGGTGCAGAGTAGTTTTGTTTCTAATGATGAACCTTCAAGGCAGAAGAAAGAAGATGGGATCAGATGCCCATAAGCTACAAGTACAACCTTCAGGAAATACATTGAGAACCAACACCAGAAGTGTGATATTTATATCCTTTCAGATGCAGATCAAAAGTATTCATAAGTTTTACAATAAATACAGATGTAAAACCTATGCAGCAAATGTTTCTCAAACAAGTAGAAAAAAGTTAAAATACTCTGAAGTTTGTCTGAGACATTTCTAAAACACTGTGTTAAACAGATTTAAACAAACTAGCATATATTCATAATAATAATATTTGAAGAAATTTAATGATTTGAGTCTTTGGGCTATTTTATCCTACAGTGACAATAACAACATGAAAACATGTAAAAATATCAAGTGATCATGGATGGAAAGAATTAGAAACAAGATATTAATGTTAATTTTTAAGGACAAGAATAATATAACTTTTCTCTTTCCCCCAATTTTCTAAAATAGAATATCCATGAAAGTATGCATATATGTGAATCATTGCTGTTCTTTAAGGACCATTAATCTCAGTACTGTTACTTTGATGGTTTAGAGGAACAGAACAGTCATTCTTATTCCTTGTCAGTTGGAATCTTGAAGCTTTGATCCTCATAATTCTGTTTTTAAACTTTAATAAACACAGTAATTACAGCACAAATCTGAAAGATTTTCTGACACCTGTGTCTATTTGTACTCTTAGACCAACTGAATTGCATTTCTTTTTTAAAATTTTCATTCTAGGACTAACTGTATCTAGAACTCTGGCCCTAAGAATCAATCAGAAGTAGTATGTTGATGATTACTGGCACAAAGTTTTATCTATCTTTTTTAAGTAGTTAAAGTATTTTATCTAAATATATTTTATTGGTGAAGGCTGCTTGTTTGTTTTTTGGCCACCCTGACTCAAAATAATCACACAGAAACTATGTTATTTAAATCACTGCTTGGCCAATCAGTTAAACATATTGCTAGCTAGCTCATGTATCTTAAATTAATCAACTTCTATTATTTTTTATTTTACCATGAGGCTTGTGTTCTACTGGCAAAGTTCTGGCTGGTGGCTTGGGCCTTTCTCTTTTGGAAGCCCCATGGCTTCTTCCTGACTCTGGCTCTTTTCTCTATATATCTCTTTCAGCCTGGCTATATTCAGGGTGGCCAGAAAATAAACAAGCAGCCTCTGCCAATAATATTTAAAGTTTTATTTCACTAAAACTGTTAGTATCATGTTTTCTTTAAAAAAATAAACCACATTAAATTTAGTAAGTGATTATTATATTCAACTCGAGATTTTCCTGCCCAGTTCTGACTTCTTCGTGGTGTGTCTGCAGTCAGCTGACAGGTTGGCACTAGCTCACCCAGAGGCCTTGTTCATACAGCTGCTTGTAGGGAGGGCAGAAGGGGCAACAGGCCACAGACCTTTCATCAGCTATAAGACCAGTCAAAGCTTTTGACATGTGATGGCTGTGACACCAAGGGAGCAATGAAGTCATCTGAATGTTCATTCAAAACTAGAACAACTCCTACATGCCTAGTTGGAAACTGCACTCAATCTCATGGCTTTAGCTTCTGTAAAACAGTGTGCTTCCAGCCCTTGCTGCCTTCTCTCTCTGGCTGCTCTATGATCACCATTACTTTCCCTCTACCTCTATGCAAAGATTTTACACACTCCCCAGTTATCTTCAAATGTCTATTTGAATTTTTGAATCAGGCTCACTCAAGACTGTTATTACATTCTCAGGATCTTTTGCAGAAAGAAATGAGCATACATGGATCCTGAGCTTGAGGTACTAAAAGACCCAGATAAATCCAGACCCCTCTAGTAGGAAAAATAGAGCCAAAAATATAGCAGGAAGAGAAGAGCAAAAAATCTAGTTTAGCCAGTTTAGTGACCCTGTTCCAGGAATTAGCTGACCATAAAGTTAGATTATAATCTTGAGAATAATTTTGAGAAATGGAGAGTTACCCCTTGTGATAATCGCTGGCATTTTCGGAATTTTCCAATGATGCCCTCTCTACCCTCTTTGGATTACTGGGTTATGGTTTCTTCCCTTACATACCCCTTCTCCCAGCTACTCAGGGTTGAACTCCTCCCCTGTGTGGGATATGAGTCTTGGCCCCAGTGCACTGGTTCCTGTTCTTTCAATAAACCTCTTGTGATTGCAGCAAGGATGGTCTCTCATGAGTTCCTGGGGGGAGGGGGGGGTCATGTTATCCTGAGACTTGAGTGAGAGTCTTCCTGCTCTGGGGGTCTTTCAGTACAACAAAACAGTGACAACAACAAACAGAACAAAACAAGGAGCCATGGCCAACAAATGCAATTGACAGCAGTTACTGGAGCTCAGCAGCTTTAGGGCTGCAGTGGGACATGCGTTTACTCCTCTCTGGCGCATTAACTGGTGTATATTCATTGCTAGAGTGATACTGTGCATAAAGACACACTCATTCAAGTGCATCCTGTGTTTTCCTTATTTTCACCTCCCTCACCTTCCCCCTTTTCTTTTCCCATGTCATCTTTCTGCACACAGTTTTACTTCTGCTCCCCCTGTAAATTATATATTCATTTATATATTTATATATGTGTGTATGTACACATATATTCATATATATATATATATATGATTTTGTGAATCTGTATAAAATCTAGTGTCCACAAATGAGTGAAGATATCTGATATTTGTCATTCTGAGTGGGCATTATTTCACATAATGTGATGTTCACATTTGTGTCCATTTTTCTGAAAACAACCTAATTTCATTCTTCTTCACAGGTGATTAATAACCTAGAGCATATATGTGCCGCATTTTCTGTATCAGTTTAATTGTTGAGAGTGAAGTAGATTCCATAACTTGGCTCTTCTCAGGGATGTTGCAATAAACATGGATGTGCATCCATGTTGACTCGGAGTCCTTCAGATTGATATATACAGACCTTCATCATGAAGGGCTATTGTATTTTGTTAAAGTCTTTTTCAGCATCTAATGAGATGATCAGGTAGTTTTCAGTTCCCAGCAACCACGTGGCAGCTCACAACCATACGCTTTTAAAATGCAATTCTTTTAATTTGCATCTTCATCAGAAGAAAACATGTATGTGAACTCCTATGTAAAATGGAACTTAGGTGGAAACTTTAAATTTCATGACCACATTTCAAGGGGAAAATGGTAAATTTTAGAATTTATCCTCTGCCCAGCAATAAGTAATTGGTGGATCTGGGATATAGATCTGCATTTCACTATATCTCAAAGCCTGTAATTCCCCATTCTAGACCAAATGAGAAAGATTGCAGCTCCTACAATGCATAAGGCAATATCACGAAAGTGAAGTCAATATTGACTTCTTGGACCTTCAGTTCTTTAATGGACCTGGAGGTCAGATTAGGGCTGCTGTTTCTAACCTGGAAATTTCGTGATATTGAACATACAATATTCCACTTTTAGTTTTCACTGAGCTAAAAAGTTTATTTAAGTATTCTTGCTCCTGGAAAAACATATCAGTATTTCTCTGGAAAGTGTATTTTTTTTAACTTCTATGATACAGTCTTTCCTAATCAATAAGCAAGCATGTTCTTTGGCACTCTTTGTACTGATCCATTTGTTTTAACTTTTTTAATTTTTTTTCTTTTCTTTTTTTTTTTTAATTAAAAATTTCCACCTCCTCTCCTCCTCCCATTTTCTTCCCCTCTCTCTCCAGTCTAAAGAGCAGTCAGGATTTGTTTTAACTTTTTGTGAAGCAACTTTTTCTCTCCAATTTCACTTTTCTCTCTCCCAGGTTGAATGGTTCTAATGTGTTCATTTGCACCTCAAATTTTCCCTTCCAAAAATGCTACCTCCTGGAGTTCCAGGTCTCTTTGTAGTTGTCTAGATGGTGCTCCTTCAGTCTGAGCAAATCACAGGAATCAATGTGACTTCCCATAATTTATTTAACAGATAACTTGACCCATGTAAAAATGATCTTTAAAGTACCGTGTCTGGGGGGCTGAGATGACACTGAAAATTCTATGTTCTTTGTTCTCTTGTCCTGGCCCTGTTTCCATAGCCTTTCATGCAAATGTATTTAAATTTCCTATTTCCTGGAAACATTACTATTGGTTTAATTGGTTTTTTTCTTCCCTGGCTAGGTTCCATAAGTATTTGAATACAAGCTTGATTGACTTTTAGGTTCTCGGATCCTGGAAACTTAGTGAAAATTTTAATGCATTATTTGTTGAAATAAAAGAAGTAAAATTCCAGGTTCATTCTTCCACTTGAGGCTGGAGTAAGTATGAATTTTAGCTAGGACTGTGAAGACTTCACTTGGGTTTTATGGAACTTCCCCCAGCTGAAGCATAATGAAACCCTCAACAGACACAGGAGTGCTTCCTTGTTTAACAGTGCTTCCAATTAGATTCCGCTTCTAGGTTTTATTTTCCCAAAGTGATTTAGTTAATGTTCTAGTAAAAAGAGAGTAAGTAACTTATTAAATTAATATATTACTGTGAGATAAAGTGAGTAGCCATTAGCATAAATCTCTCCAATAGCCTTGACAATAATCACTTATAATTACCTAACTGCCTACAAATGTAGCTGTTCGATAGTTGTAGGATTTTCCTATGCTTTTCTTCATTTGACTTTACTTTTTAAAAATATGCTATTTATGTAGTATTTAAGAATGGCTTACAGACACACTGACACCTAAAATGGCACAAAATCTTGAAGCACTTTAGAGAGCAGAATTAGACCGGAGAGAGGGGGCGGGGGCTAAGTATAATACAGAACAAATATTCAAAAACACTGTCAACATTGAATTTACTATTGAACAATTCTACAGCCCAACCAGATGGGAATCCTGGAATTCATGTGCCATGTAGGTATAGCAAAAAAACATTCCCTTTCAATACTCCACTAGAGCAGTGGCAAGAAGCCATTATCAAAAGGCTTCTGCTTTTGGTGTCTCATGGGTTCCAAAGGTAAAAGTCCTTCCCCTCACAGCTTATTCTGGGCAAATAAAGTCAAATATCGGAGAACTATACAGTAAGACCGGGCCAGAAGTTTATCTTTCCCTAGAGATAGTCTAACTGAGTTATAACTATAAAGTGTCCTATGTGTTGGACAACTGGTGTGAACTATAGACTGGTGTTTGACTCACTGACTCACCAGAAAAAGGACGAGCAGTGGCAATTGCTTAATGGTCATAGGGTATAATATACACAAACAGGCAAGCTGAGAGCTTTGTTGACTGAGGTTTCTGTCCTGCCTGGTTCCCACAGTTGTTAAGTCCCAAAGAAATCACACAGAGGTCTACATTAACTATAAGCTAGTTGACCTAGTAGCTCAGGCTTCTTACTAACTTTTATAACTTATATTAGCCCATAATTCTTGTCTGTGTTAGCCACATGGCTTGGTACCTTTTTCAGTGAGGCAGTCACATCTTGCTTGCTCTGTGTCTGGGAGATGACTGCAGACTGAAACTTTCCTCTTCCCATAATTCTCATTGCCAAGCCTCTACTTTCTGCCTGGTGGCTGTCACTCCACTTATACTTCCTGCCTGATGACTGGCCAATTAGCATTTTATTAAAAAATAATACAAGTGACAGGATAAAAGATCATTGTCCCACAGAAGAGCTCTATCTGTCTATCCAGTACCTAGAGACTGAAAGACATTTGGAGCAATCACACTGACCAACCAACCCCAAAATGACATGCTCTGGTTTTAGGGCAAAATCCACAAAGAATCAATACAAAAAGTGAATACCACAAAGATTTGGTCTTTATTGGAGGGCACCAACTCAAAGGGCCAGAGAAGAAAATGTGCAATAATATAGACAAATCGCATCTATGCTCAAACAATGGATGGCACAAAGATGGACTGTGTTCCTATGCCCTCTTCTATGCCCTCTTTGCTGGGTGTTGAGTCTGGCCTGATGGATCCATATGTTCCAGAGGAGGGGAGTGTGGGTTGAGGAAAGAAATGGCTGAAAAACAGAAGATAGAGTCATGAGGACATACAGTGAATGTTGTGATGAGCTCCAAGTTTATAACTCAAAGTTCTTATATACCCCAATCAAGAGGGGGAAGGCAAAAGACTTTGCTCATTCAAAGAACAAGTAAACATAATTACCATCCTTCATCTCCAAACACCTGGTAACCATGCTCTGAGTCAAAACAGCCTGTTGGCTGGTCTTTGAAGTTCAAAACATTCTGTTGTATAACCTTGAAGGAGCAAGAATAGGTCTGAACCCTCTGACCATTTGCCAAGATGGAACAGATCTTGTGGATCTGTTCCATCTTGGCAAGTGGCACGTAGGGACAGAATATAAACCAGTGACAGGTATGTAAGGACCCAGAGATGAACTGCAGCTACATCCATGCAAGTGACTCGAGCGAGACATACCCAGAACTTGACTTAAGGTACGTGACAGCAGAGAGAGAGACTGCACTCCCATCTTGTCCTCCTCCCTCTACTCTTAAACTTCCACGGCTTGATGGCTACTAACTTCAATTCTGTGGGTTCATTTTGCCTCACACTGTTCTCCCTCTTCCCCTCTCTGAGAAAGGGTCTCCCAAAGCACACAGATTGGCCTTGGCCCAGAGTCTTTCAGCCTTAATTTTCTACACACTAGGATAGGGCATCTGACTTCAATTATTTACCTCCTTTTTTTTTTTTTTCATTCTAACTTCAGCTGGAGCTACCTTACTCCCTTAATACTTATGCCAAGCATTTTGTCCCAGAGGCACGAAGACTAAATGATATAGGGCTAGCACATCTGCAAATGAAGTAAAAACAAATGATTTTTGTATGAAAAATCTTAGGACTTATTCTGCTAATGAACATCATAACCCAGCCTTATTCAAGGAACCCACATCCTAAGAGTTCCTAAGCTGAGGACTGATTAAACAATAACCCATTAACGAGGATAGAACCCTCATAACCTGATGACCATTCAGGGACCCGACTCTGTACACTGCTACATTTAGGTTTAAGCTTTCAACACAAGTTCAGAAGTAAATGACAGAGATAAACCATAACAAACCTCAAAAATTATAATCAGTTTAATGTGCCTATGCTGCCTAAGTGGAAAAACCAAGCCTGGATGAGAGCACATCTATTTAGAGCAAAGACTTGCACATATTGACCATTGAAATCTATTGCTCAGAAGAAAGCCTGCTTTGAGAATGTTACCACCAACTGACAATTCTCTTGGTCACTGAGGAGCACAAAATGGAAGATATAATAAGGTTAATGTTTTTCTTTTTTCCATATACAACTTACATTCTGCAGTCTAAGGAGTAATTCTGACTTTCACATCAAATGCTGTGAAGATCACCTTTTGTTTGGCTTTAGCTGCCCTTGGTATTGATTCTTCTTAGAGATATAGGTGGGGGATTAAAACCTTCTGGAAACGATCCACTGTTCTCAAAGTCCTTGAAAACATTTGTGGTTTGTGGAAGTCAAAGTAATTGGTATTTACAGAAGCAAGGAAGAAACCGTTTCCAACCCTATGGGAGCCAGCTTTCTATTGCTGTGAAAAAATAAGCAAGAAAATCAACTTGAAGCCTACTTCCTTCAACTAGTCTCCATCTCCTAATAGTCCCTAAGCTGTGAACTGATCAATCATGTAACCCATTGATGAGTTTAGAGCCCTCATAACCCAATCACCATCAGGAACCCCAACTCTGTACATGGTTACATTGGAGTCCATGCCTTCAACACCACTTTTAAAGTAAGTTTCAGAGATAAACTGTAACAAGCCTCAAGACTTCAACAAAGTAAATAGCTAGAACTGTAAGAGGTGACTCTGTATATGTGCTGACTGCATATTAGCTCCATAGTAAACCCTCCCTACACATCTTTGTCTCATCCACAAGTACCTGATAGCATCTTCATGGACTGCTAGATCCACAGGAGACATGCTCTGGCTCCTTACGGCCCCATAACAAATACAGAGTCATGTTCACTGGTCCGGATAATCCCACTGGCTAGGCATCTCATGCATAGATAACTTGGCTTTCATTCTCCTCTGCTTGGAAAAGCCTTAGCTGATTTGGATTTTGAAAATCTTCCTCAGGCTGCATCTGATGCAGGTGTCTTGCCTCTTTTTTACCTCATCAATCATCTCTGGATAGAGGTCAACATATCTCTATGGCTCTGCACAGTCAGGTGATTCATTTCTATTACCCACTGCTCTCATTAACCTTTTACACGGAATACATGGAACTTCTAAATGTTTTCTTTGTTCTTGACAGTTAAGGAAACAACTTAAAAGTACACTTAGTAAAACATTTGTTTGCTCAAAAGCCCTCTACTCTTTTCCAGGAACGTAATGGCCCTTTTCCCCTTGTCATATTGTGCTGTGACCTGCAGAGCTTGGCTCTGGAAACTTGGTGGGAATTAAAGGAAATTAAAAAAGGGCTGTGTGTCTACATAGACACGTACGCAGAAAAGCTGAGGTCAGGAGGGGTCCAAGCATTCTGATTAAGGGGTACCAACTACCACTGCAACCTAAGCTTATTTATTATGTGGAACACAGGGAAAAATTAGCTTGTCTCAGTAGAAGCTCTATGTAGTGAGCAGTCTCAGGCTATAAGCATGCAGCAAGTCAAAGCTACAGTTGTAGTATTTGCACATATTGCCTTTTAGTCATAAATATTTGTACCTGGACCAGAGTAAGGCATAGCCACTTCTGAGTCAGGCCTATGGTGAAAGCTTTGACAGTTTCTCATCAGCCCAAGGAATTGGGTGCTTGACATGGCCATACACAATGTCAATAATACACACTCTTTCAGGATAGCATTCACTTCTCATGTCCCCACAGATATGCCCTTGTCCCCATTTATACCATTTGTACTGATTATTTTAAAACTAAATCTCAAAAGACGATAAGGTTAGACACCAGTCAACGAGGAAAAGGCTCAGTAACCACCTACGTTGGGGGCGGGGGTCAGGGATGGGCACTTCTCTTATTTTGTTTATTCTTCCTTGATTAAGAGTAAGGTTATGCCTTACACACACACACACACACACACACACACACACACACTCCACAATCAGGAAATCTTTGAGATTCCATTTTCCTCCAGTTAGAGGGGCTAAGATCAAATAATGCTGGCATGGATGTGGTTTGAGGAGATGAGAACATTTATTCACTATGTCCAAATTAGTGCAGACTCTATGGAAATCAGTTCCTCCAAAACCTAAAAATAGATCTACCACATGATCCAGCTATGCCATTCTTGGGCTTATCCTCAAAGAATTCTGCATCTTACTATAAATGTACCCATTGATTAATGTGTGGGCCCATATTTCGATATGGCACAAAAGCCATTTCCCCAATCCGAGCTGATTACGATTACGTAGCTCAGCAGACAAGCTATCTCTGCCCTTAACAAAGCCAGGATGCCTCCTCCTAGCTTCTTTTGTTAAAATATGGATTACCTGAGAAGAGATGTTTGACTGAAGCTGATGACTTAAGAGTTCAGATGTTTGGTGCTTCCTTCCTTTTGTAATTTGGAAGGATGTCTTATAGAGATGCTAATTCAGGGCCTACCTGACTGCTAGATGCGGATGTGACTTGAGCCCAGGCACCTGGTTGCCTAGGTAATGGCGTAATTGGTTTTCTCCCTCTCCACTCAATTTGGTGTGGGTATATAAAATGTTTGGAGAAGAAACGGCGACCTGGCCTTTTCCATGATGACAGTGTAAGCTGTGTCAGTTCTTTTCCTCGCGACTCCGTTCCAGCCGGTTTAAGGAATTAGGGAATTTATGTTGGACCCTCACGGGCCACGACATTAATGTTCCTTGCTGTTCTTGCCACAATAGCCAGGAAATGTTAGGAGTAGAGTTGTGTCCATCAACTGATGAATGAATAATGAACATGGTATATTTACATAGTGAAAATTATTCTTCTATAAAAAAATAAAAATGCACCTATAAGAGAGTACATACCATGCTTGTCTTTCTTGGTCTGAGTTACCTCACTCAGGATGACTTTTTCTAATTTAGTCCATTTGCCTGAAAATTTCATGATGTCATTGTTTTTAACAGGTGCACAACACTCATTGTATAAATGTACCACACTTTCTTTATACATTCTTTGGTTGAGAGACATCTAGGTTGTTTCCTGCTTCTGTTTGTTGTGAATAAAGTTGCTATGAACATAGTTGAGTAAGTGTTCTTGTGGTAGGATGGAGTGTCCTTTGGGTATATGCCCAAGAGTGGTATAGCTGAGTTTTGAGGTCGATTTGATTCCCAATTTTCTAAAGAACTGCCAAATTGATTTCCATAGTGTCTCTACAAATTTGCACTTCTACCAGCAATGGAGTGAACATTCTGCATTCTTGCCAGCTTGAGTTGTCATTGTGCTTTTTTTTTTTTTTTATATTCTTACTTGGCATTTTGACAAGAACATTTTGTTCTTTTTCTTTAAGAGAAATGGAGGAGGAGTAGATCTGGGGAAAGAGTAGATATGGTATGGAACTGGAAGGAACTGGAAGGAGGGGAAACTGTGGTCAGAATACAATGTATGAGGGAATAAAATAAAAGGAAAAATAAAAGTGAAAACTTCAGTAAATGTATGGAACTGAAAACAATGATTCTAGTGAGATAACCCAAACCCAGAAAGGCAGATGTTACCTGTATTCTCTCAATCAAATGTTAACATGTGGATGTTAGTGTTGATGCTTGAGATGCGGGTGTGGCGTAGAGGGACTATGAGATGGAATCTCAAAGGAGTTTGATTTATATTTCCCTACTGGCTAAAGATTTGAACGTTTCTTTATATGTTTCTTGACCAGTTGAGAGTCCTCTATTAAGATGTCTCTGGTTAGATCTGTACCCCATTTTTAATTGGATTACTTGGTTTGTTCTCTAGTTTCTTGAGTTCTTCATATATTCTGGATATTAGCCCTCTGTCAGATGTGGGGTTGGTTAAGATCTTATATCATTCTGTAGGGTGCTGTTTTGTCCTATTGATGGTGTCTTTTGACCTACTGAAGCTTTTTGGTTACACTTGTTCCTATTTATTGATTGTTTTCCTTTGTACCTGCACTATCAGTGTTCTGTGTCTTCTGTGTCAAGGTTCCCAGCAGTGGGACTGGGACATCAACCCAGTCTCAAAACCTTTGACCTGCGATCTGCCCTGCCTGCAGTATGTACGTGGGTAAGGGTGGCACAGAATTTGTGGGAGTGGCCAACTAATGACTGGTCTAATTTGAGACCCACACCACTAAAGGGAGTCCAAGCCTGACATTGCCTGGATGGCCAGGAACCAGATATGTGGCTGTACAGCTCAGAGACCCAGGATGGACTTAAACCCCCTTGGCAAAAAAAGGAAAAAAGTCAATGAAATGATTTCTAATGATATTCTGCTTTTTCCCTATTTTCATAGATCAGTGCCTAGCCCAATTGTCATCAGAGAGACATCATCCACAACTGATAGGAACAGATGCAGAGACGAAACCCTAGAGGGCTCCTGGGGGAGCTCAGCAGAAGTGGGGAGGAAGGACTGTAGGATCCAGAGTAGGTCAAGGACACCATGAGAACTCAGCCCACAGAATCAACTAAGCAGGGCTCCTAGCCTTCACAGAGACTGTAGTAGCCATCACGGAGAATGTATGGGTCTGAGCTAAGTCCTCTGCATATATGCTATGATTGTGTACTTTGGTGTTCCTGTGAGACTCCTAACATTGGGAGTGCAGGGTGTCTCTGACTCTTTTGCCTGCACTTGGGACCCTTTTCCTCCTACTGGGTTGCTCATACAGCTTTGATATGACGGTTTGTGCTTAGTCCTATTGTAATTTGTTATGCCATGTTCAGTTGATATCACTGGGAGGCCTGTTCTTTTTCTTTAAGAGAAATGGAGGAGGAGTAGATCTGGGGAAAGAGTAGATATGGTATGGAACTGGAAGGAACTGGAAGGAGGGGAAACTGTGGTCAGAATACAATGTATGAGGAAACAAAATAAAAGGAAAAATAAAAGTGAAAACTTCAGTAAATGTATGGAACTGAAAACAATGATTCTAGTGAGATAACCCAAACCCAGAAAGGCAGATGTTACCTGTATTTTCTCATTCAAATGTTAACATGTGGATGTTAGTGTTGATGCTTGAGATATTTAATTTGGAGTACTCGTAGGTCAGGAAAAATCACAAGTAGCAATGAGTGGGGCAGTTCAAGACAGAGGCTATAGAAAGCTGTGTTATGACGGCTTAAATGGGATTAATGAAACAGGAACTATTACATTAGGGTGGGTGATGCGGGTGTGGCATAGAGGGACTATGAGTAAGAATGAATATATTATAGAACTTATAAGTACCTTATTTAACTCACATATATGCGTTACAAGAGTTGAATGCAGTTACCCGATAATGGCATGACTATGCTAGTGTCTTTATTAGAAGCCACAGGCAAAGAAATAAAAAGTCCAATGTGAGGAGGGTTACTGCTTTTGTAGTTGTTTCTCAGTGGAGTCCCTGAAAACCCCCAAGTGTAACAAGCTATTGTCAATGCTTTTGGTTACCTTCCAGAACTTGACAGAAAGACCCTATTGTGCAATGTACCACATACTTGAGTCATAGATTGTGGAGATATTAGAATTTTACTGACCTAGAAGCCTCATGCCTACTTTCTAGATTTCCTAGTGCTAGAATGTGCTGTGTACACTCTCAGAGGACCAAGGTATTCATCAGTCTGACCCATCTGTGAACCGTATTAGCTCAAGACTGAAGAGCCTGTCAAGACATGCCCACTCATACAACAGTAGCACAAACATCATTGGTGTAACCAAACACTTCCTGCTTGAATTTAAGGTCCAATCTTCAAGTTGAAACATGCACCGGACACCATTGTTGTTGATAAATCTTTGTCTTGTCAGGTCTTAGGCTCTAGCAGAGAACCACTATTATGCTGCCAAACCAAAACTATTAAACTGACTCCTAATTATAATAATAAAATGACTTAATATTATATCAACGGATTAATGTGTCTCTCGGCTTTCATAAGAAAATCTTTTAATTGTAAATTATGGTGTTACTACAGAGACCCAAAATTGACCAAAGTACAGAGAAAAATGATTGAAGAATGTTCAACACTGAATAAAATATGTATGTCATGTCCCCTCCTCAGAAAACTCGGGGATTATTGCAGAAGAGGGTGCAGAAAGAATGTAAGAGCTAATGTGGTAGGCAAACACAAGGGAGTAGATGCCTCCAGATAGTCTCACTTGAGGGACTTTACTAATACTCATACTGAAGGGACAATCTTGTCCTCAGACTTCATCCTCAGACTGCAATTGTCTCCACCAAGCCTCAGACTGCCTGACCTTTCTCTTTCTGCCTTATATTCCTCTCTCCGCCCAACATATCACCCTTGTCTCTATCCCCTTAGTTCTGGGATTAAAGGCGTGTGATCCCAATTGCTGGGATCACCTTTGTGATAACAGAAATCCCACTGCCTCTGCCTCCTGGGTCCTGGGATTAAAGGTGTATGCTACCACTCCCTGACCTCTAGTTGTTTAGCTCTGCACTTTGATCTTCAGCAAGATTTATTCATTAAAACATCTCATTTGGATGAAGACCTGTGCTGTAACTGGTACAAACAGTCTGATATTAAAGTGAAAGCTTGCTGTGACGGAAATAAACATGTTCCCCACACCTTCTTTCTGTCTTTGGAAGCCAGCCTGTCCTCTAATTCACCACCGAGACACCCCTGTGTTTTCCCCTGCTGTTATAACACAGAGGTTTCTGTTGAGTGGGAATTTCCTAAAAGCTTCACCATTCGTAGAGTGTGCTGACATGGTAACATGGAGAACTACAGCAGTAACTGTAGAAGGGGTAACAGTCATGATGGTGGCAGAACAGCCAGAGGAGCAACAGTGATGAAAAGGCAGAATAAGAGCTTTAGCAGTAGGACAGGGGATGAGGTAGCAGATGACAAGGTTTATGAAGAGCTGAAGACCAGAAGCTGCAGATCTGCTGGATGGCAGAGTTCCAGAGCCTTAAGGACTGAGTGTCTCTGAATAGTCTGTCTCATGAAGAGCAAATGATGTTATAAAGCATATCATACAACAAAATTGTGAGCTGCTTGCTAATCCATAAAAATAAAACCTCCCGCAAATGGCCCTGGAAGCAAAGCCAAGCAACAACTTCTCTTAACTAATATAATAAACCCCATTTCTTGTAGAGGTGTCATTCTTCCTAAGAATTGTGCTATTCTTTTTGTCTATTGTGTTTGTTCCTTATTGAAACTTTTATATTAAGCTGGGAAGGTGGTACAGGGGTAAAGGGGCTTTGACAGACTTGAGTTCACATCCAAATAACCCATATAAAACCCAGATGTGATAGCTCTTCTGGGTAGATGGGAGAAAGACACAGCAATTTCCAGAAGTTCCTGAGCAAGATAGCCTCAGTATGCATCAGAATAAAACAAAACAAAAGAACACCCAAAACCAAAACCAAACAAACAAATGAAGTCAAAGATTTCTACTGTACATGGTTGTCATATGACCTCCATAAGCGTTGTGGGATGCACACACACACACACACACACACACACACACACACACATGCAGAGAGAGAGAGTGAACAAGAGAAGAGAGAGAGATACTCTGCCTGGTGGTGGTGGTGCATGCCTTTAATCCCAGCACTTGGGAGGCAGAGACAGGCGGATCTTTGTGAGTTCAAGGACTGCCTGGTCTACAAGAGCTAGTTCCAGGACAGGCTCCAAAGCTACAGAGAAACCCTGTCTTAAAAAAAAAAAAAAGAAAAAAGAAAAAGAAGGAAAGATCCTCTTTCACTTTTCATTCTTTCTGACCACAACAGATATGACTACATAACTTTAGGGATTTGTTATACACATTTGTGTATTCACAAAATATTTGTATATTATATTAAGAATGGTTATTTTGAAAAATAGGATAACAAATGTAGTTCATTTCTTAATTATGCTTCTCAGTTTCTCATTTTTTTATAGATAGAATATATTGGGTTTGTAAGCAAGGTGTACTAAGTGTTTGTTAATGTAAAAATCTAACTTTGTCAACATTTTTGTTTCTTGGCACCCATCACAGAATAGAATTTATTGCTTGTAGATATGGCAAGAATAACCTTTAGCCTTTATTACAAAGACCGAAGTTTTATTTTCAAGCACAGCATATTTTCTTAATTAGGACTGTTAGCATTGTCAAGCAAGAATAAAATCTGTCTGGCTGAGGACAAGGAAGATCACATTTCTTTGAGGCTAATTAGGTCTGCAACCTTGGAGACACGCATTCAAGTAGGCTTAAATTGTATCTCCATGCTCAGAGAAAATGGAAACTCTGTTTAGGACTTAAGCCAAAAGGAAGGCTAGAAGTCACTGCGTTTGTTTCTCAGAAATTTTGATTGAGGCTGTCAAAAACGGAGCAAAGCTGAAGCTGTCTTTTAGAAAAGATCTGTGGCTCTCTCATTCACAGCAAAGAAAGGTCATTAAAGGTTAGCCAAAGGACAGTATGTTCAGAGCCAGTTCTCAGATGAACTTTCAAGTGGACAGATAGAAAACTCCCTTTCATTTAAATACACTGAACCAACCTTAATGTTTCTGTTTTCTTCCTGAATGGCACATGAATGTGGAGGGACACAACATGGGTTCTTGGCGTGAAATAAAAGGGTTATGAAAGTGTTATGAACACTTCCGGGGTGTGAATATTTATATTTACTAATAACTTAGTCAAAGTTTACATAAATAAACATATTAGCTTTATAGTATTAAATACTAGAACAATACAAAATAAAAGTAATCAACTATCTATATTTCAGTTATCAACCATAAGAGAGCCTGTCTACCATGTATACAAAAGAAGCATTTGTTCCTCAATGGAAAATGACAGCAGCAAAATGGAGTCTTTTCTTTCAGTAAGGTCTGTACAAGCTATACAAAACAAATGGAAAACACCCTCAGTATTTTATACTTAGTAAATAAAGCAAAAGGCTTGGTAAATATTGTTTCCCTAGTTTCCCAAAGGTGGTTCTAACTACTTTCATTACGTTGTTTCTCTTAAAAGAAGCCCGTTGCCAGGGAAACCCACTCATCTGGATGATATTACATGGTGACACCTTCTTGAGTGAAAGCAGATGCGGCACTACAACACATTAGTCTTTCATTTAGGTAGAAAGAACAAGTAAGCTTTCAGCCGTGTCTCTATTTTCCTTCTTCCAGGTTTTAAGCTTAGTATAAACAATGCACAGGAAAGCTTAGCTGTCAATACCATAGACTGTGGAGTAGAAAGGGATCGAGTTTTACATATGGAAGTTTAGTAATAAATGCTTAATCATGAATGACTGACAATTTTTCAAAATACTCCTCTTAAGTATCAATATTTACTATTTTTATTAACAGTTCATATAGCTGGCCCATTGAAAAGAGGGGCGTGATCATGGTCTCTCCAATGTTAAGCTCAGCTCTCAGATTTGTACCCATCCTTTGGACATCTATAGTTACTGTCTGAAATGTATCGGCACACGCCGTTTACAAGCTACCAAGTCTTCTCTGTTCCTCCATAGTATCTCATTGTCTTTGTTGTTTTCCAGTTCTATAATAAACACCATGACCAAAAGCAACTCGGAGAAGAAGGAGCTTATTTTATCTTATAGCCTATCACTGACGGAAACCAAGCTAAGCAGGGATCTGGATGCAGGATCTGAAGCAAGGCTGTGGAGGGATGCTATTTATTGGCTTTATCAAGAAAATGGCTTACAGACAAATCTGATGGAGGCATTTTTTTTCACTTGAAGTTCTCTTCCCTTTAATTACTGTTGAAGCATTTATCTAATTATTCTTTATCAATAAAAACTCAGGAGTCAAGTATCATGGTAAGAACCTTATTGATCAGAGAAGTGGTGGAGAAGCAAACAGTTACCTCCACTTTCTCTCCGTCCTTGATCCAAAAGCACCTCTCTAAACTCCTCCTTACTATTTTCTGTGCCTCTCTATGTGTCCTGGGTCCTCCAAAACCTCTATGGCTTATTTAGCTGGTTAGTAGCTAGTTCAACCCTTAGATTCAACGTAAACTTTATTGACAGTCTTTGGTGGACTGTCAGAGTGTGATTGATCAAAATATTCCAGAACAGACTGTAGTTTGTGTCAATTTGATCTAAAAAAAATCTACCCAGCACACTTTCCTTCAATACAAAAGACAGTATGCATTAACAACTGCATACTGAACACACAGAGAAAGAAGAGAGACTGAAATTGATACGGAACTGTAGCAGACTTCTTGTTGAACTATCTTTATACTGCCAGCCCACAAACAATAACCTGGAGACTTATTATTAATTATTAAAGCATGGCTTTAGCTTAGGATGGTTCCTAACTTGTTCTTATAACTTAATTAACCCATATTTTAAAATCTACAAAGATAAAACTGAGGGCTATGAGTTAATGAGACCTGTTATTATTTTACAGTATAGCTTTCTAGAACATTCTGATTATAAGAACTGGCTGAGACCTTTGTTAAAAATAAAATTTTCACCAGGAGTGTCTGAAAATGTTGCTTAAATGTTTGATCTAGAATTTTACACCTTTATGTTATGATTTTCAAAATAATTGCAACTTTTCAAAAATTTCACAAATATATTTTTATTTAAATTTCTCAATCATGAAAACAATTTCAAGTATACTTTACAGATGAATAGATAATAGATAGACAGGCCTATAGATAGGTATTGAATAATAATTCATTCCAATGGTCCTACTGTGGTTCTTTAGTGTTATGAGATTATCAATTTTTCTCTAAACACTAACACAACTTTGTCCAAAAATGATTCTTTCAATAGACTACTATGAAAAATTACAAGTCAACAGATTGGATAACCTATAAAAAATGGATAATGCAGAAACTCAGTCCCAGTCCCTAGTCCATGTAGCCTTCAGTCCCAGGTAATAAAAGAAGCTTTTTCTTTTAAGGCTTATTTATACCACTCAGGGAGCCTCCTCCAGGCATTGGATGAAAGAAATCCCTGGCTTTCTTAGCTCAAGTCCAGTTTCCTCATCCCACTTTCTTGGGTCTGCCCTTAAATTGCCTAGATATTCTTTTCATTTTGGTGCTCTCTAGCATCTCATGGGCCCCTAGTAAGTAATCACCTCCTCTTTGGCTCCATTATCTTCCCCATCCTCAAAACCTTCTACTCTGTCCCATGCTCAGGATAAAAGTTCACATCAAGAATTTTCAGTGTTTTTGGTTGTGAATTATAGAAGAGAATTTAATACCCAAGTAATCAAAACACAGATATTATCCAAAGCTTACCACACTTCTCAGGCCTTTCACATGCCTATGTCAAGTGTTCATGTCATATGTTCATGTGTCCCTGTCTACAAGAAATATACACACAAAAAAGGCAGAAAAACTTATACTGGTCATATTACAGTTTTTTTCAGTGAAAAATCTTTTTATGGTTATATCAGCTACCTCAGATAATTGTTTTCACAAATAAAATAAATTCTCATAAATATTTCTCAAATTTCTTAAAAATTTGTGTCTGAGCCGGGCGGTGGTGGCGCACGCCTTTAATCCCAGCACTCGGGAGGCAGAGGCAGGCGGATCTCTGTGAGTTCGAGACCAGCCTGGTCTACAAGAGCTAGTTCCAGGAGAGGCTCCAAAACCACAGAGAAACCCTGTCTCGAAAAACCAAAAAAAAAAAAAAAAAAAAAAAAAATTGTGTCTGAAGGCCTTGCAGAACAGCAAGCCACATCATACAGACCCAGTAAACTTATTTCTCACCATCCTACACTAGTGCACACATGTTGATTTTGCAAAGAGTCCACTGTAGGTAGGTTGTGTGGAATGTTGGTGGGCCAGCTCACAGAGCGGTGTATTAGCCCCATAGCCATGTAACATGAGGATGCTTCTCCCATGATAAGTATGGCAGTCTCTATTTGAGGAACAGAAGTCCTCTGATGTCCTTGAGAGAACAGTCATTTTAGTTTTCACCAGTCTGAGTGCTCATGTTGTGAAGTTCCTTCCCTCTCTGCTTTCCCTTGTGACTCCCAAGCCAGACAAAAATTAGGAATTAGCTTTTGCAAAAAGCTCCTTGTAATACCTGCCTTAAAATTTAGGAGAGAGCACCGCTCTGAGAATCATACATCCCAACTTGGAGATACATGAATTCCAAGGCACTTAACTATTCTTGGCAGTAATTTCCCGACTTCTGTAATTATTGTATTCCTGAAACATATTTATTCTATCTCACAATGAGCTGCTTCGCGTTAGAAAAGCAAAACATGTATTTTAACACTTTTTGACTACCACAAAGTCACATTCTTGCTTTTCTTGGTCAGATTTCTTGGTAGTGAGTGTGTCCTATATTGTCAGAGTCATAAGGAGGTGGGGGCAGGTCTGTTATTATCAGTGGCAGGTGCTGACTGCTTTGACATTCACTTCTCACTAGACCTGAAGGGAAGGTGAAAGCCATGACCTTTGGTGTTCACTTCTTCATTATGAGCCTGTCGTTCTAAGTTTCCCTGAGAATGTGATTTTCTTCCTAAGAACCATCTAGCGCATTGGAGAAGAAATAAACCGAGTATCTGGAGCTCTGCCCAGATCTTACATGTCTGTGACAGGCCTCGGTTGAAAAGGTCAAGTAAAAAGTCTTGATCATTTTTTTAATACATATCTAAGCCAAGAACAGTGTGTGAGCAGGATACTTGAGAAATGTTTGCTGAATAATTAAATAATTGAATGAGCAAACTCCCTAATATTTGCAAGATATTATACTTGGCTAGCCTTCTGTCCTTAATAAACTGAAAAGCAAGTAAATATAGTTATAGCATGAAATAAGAACTGCAGCTATATAGCAAATGCAGACTGATAGCTTACCTATGTATGTCAGATGGTTGTCATAAATGCGTGAGAGTTACTGACTCCATTGTTCAAAGACAAAGATGCAATATGCAATTCATTGAAGGTTTATCAGATGAAGTGAGCCCCACCTTCTTTCCTTCCTCCCCCTCTCTCTCTCCCTCTCTTCCTTCCTGGCTGCCATCCTAGTGGAAAGAGTTGCTAAGAAAGCAGGAAGCATGAAAACTCCTGAAAGACACGATGCAGGAAAAGTACAAGTTAAAGAGTATGATGGTTTATAGAGCTGCCGAGTCCTGCGATACTGAAAGAAACCTTGTGAGACACCTGTTATCTTAAGGTTGCTTTCCTAATTGCCAGTCATAGATTTAATGAATTTATAGTTAGTGATCACTTGTGTATAATGCAAAGCCAGAAGCAGGAAGTGGTAGGGCTGGTGTCTTAGGGTTTCTATTTATATATTAAAATTCCATGACCAAAAGCAGTGAGGGGAAGAACTAGTTTATTTCAGCTTATAGCATATGCTACATCATTCATTGAAGTCAGGGTCGGAACTCAAGACTGGATTCTGGAGACAGAAACTGATGCAGAGGCTATGGACGGATGCTGATTATTGACTTGGTCCTCATGGCTTGTTACCCTGATTTCTTACAGTACCTAGGATCCTGAGGCTAAGCATGACACTATCCACAGTAAACTGGGCTATCCAAATCATAGTCATCATATCAATATCATAAATCAAGAATGTACTACAGATTTGCCTGCAGACCAACCTTATGGAGGTATTTTGTCAATTAAGGGTCCCTCTATCTGAATGACTCTTGCTTGTGTTAAGTTTGACATAAAACTATCCAATACAGCTGTCATGACCCTTCTAAATCTTGTCTGATATAAAAGTTATAGGAATTTTACTCAAGCACATATGTATGTTAGAGTACATTCAGATACTCTAGAAGATACATGCATGCATATCTATTTCATTGTCTGTATCTCTCTTTATACAGTATTTTTCAGATTCTGAAATATCAAAATATGTACACAGCAATATCAACCTATAGTGGTAAAGCAAATGACTTATACTGAAATTATTAACTGCATGGAATAAAAATCAAAGAGACATGTTTTAATTAGTTAGCCTAATTTCCTCAGAGCTTTTAGTTCTGCTGCTTCTCAACAAATAATCTAGTCATGAAAAGTCATATAGTTTTAAGATACATCATTTCCATGCTTGATTCAGTATTTCATTACCAACGAGATGAAAGTATCCAAGCACAGATGTAGTACTAGAAACAACACAAGGCAGGATACCATGAATGATATCCATAATGCTAAGAATGATTAAGAGGCCAGTCTTTTATCTTCTTCTTCTTTTTTTTTTTAAGTGTCTCCTGTGTTCCAAGCATGGTTGTGGCCATTAGCACTTTCCATGCAATAACACATTTAACTCTTCAAACCTATAAGGTAGATATGTAATTTTCATTTTGGACATGGAAAAAAAAAAGCTGGTTAGGTATTTTATCCGCACCAGACAGTTTTCTGTGAAACCATAACTAAGTATAGGCAACATCATATCCTACAATGCATTATTATCCTTCATCTCTGTTTGATGTTTAGTCCCTCTGCATGTTCCCATAGAAATTTAGGGGCAAAAACAGGCAGTGAGTTGTGGCTTGTTGCCTCTTCAGTTTGAAAGTTCAGGATGAGACAAAGTTTAAAAGAGGTTTACTCTGATTTCTGCTGGTTACCCCACTGTGTTACCATCTTAAGCGCACTTTGGGTACCATTCCTCCAGCTTGCAATCTCCCATGCCATGTGGATGTTTTAAATACAACACCCAAAACTTGGGATTGTGAATTTACAGCAAACTGTTCCTTCCCTCCAGTACAGACCCAAACAGTCAACTGTTAGTTTGCTTCTCTTTTGTAATGAGTGGTTTCAAGTCCATCTTGAATAGAGGATGTGCCTGCTTAAGGGTTCTTCTTTTATGGAAATCTCTTTTACAATATTCCTAAGGCCTTTTGTTCCATTGTACCAGTCCATGGCTGGGTAAATTAAATCTCCTTACTTAGGAACATTAATGAATCTTGCCCCTGAAGAAGCTACAAAAAAGAAAAAAGTCATTCCTTGTATAACTCAGATTTTAAAAACCACTACTTATGTTTTTACCTCCAAAGATTTCTCTAGAGTCCTTCTTTGCATGCAGAAGTTTCAATTACACTTAATGCAGTTCTTCTGGTTTTCTTTTGTTTCATCTACCTTGTAACATTGGCAAAAACTGACTTGGCATGATTGATTTTTCTAACATACAGACTTATGTGTGACTAACATAGGCAAGAATGCTATAACACCACCACTAAATTTAAAAAATTTTCTACCTTGGAATTGTTATTGCTTGCAATAATTTAAAAGGCTACCCTTTGTTTTCTATTTGAGATGACTTTCCTTGCAAATGTTGTTTTCATGACTATTTTACTATGCACTGAAAATGCATACAATAGTCACTATTGTGTCTCAAGTCACAGAGAATTTATCTTGGAATAGTTACAGAAACCACTATTTTCTTGAAAGTTCCAAAAGTGTGTTTTTCTAACTGTCTTAGTTAAAGCCACTGATCTCCGTTTCTTCTGCTTTTAGCAAGGTCCAGAACTAAGCAAACTATTTTAGAAAATAAACAAATGAGGCAATATTGCTGATACAAGAGCAGACAGCTAGTCAATTAGGATGACAAAATAAAAATTACTTACTTTGTAAATTGCTGTGTATGGCCTGTCCCACCCTGTCCCACCAAAATTCTGATTTAAACATTCTGTAAATGGGGGGCAGTCTTAGTTCATGGCCTTCCCCCACTCAGTGGCCACATGATACTAGTTTTGTTATCAATATGAAGCCAAAAGATTCTAGAATTATAATGATATTTAGCACACAATAAGCTCTCTTGGGGTCAAGGGGCATATGCTCAACTGTACAGAGGTTGTGGGGCAAGGAAAAGTCATAAAGTTAAGAAATGTGTCGAATATCTAAGAACAATCATGAGAAGATGTATTTTTTAACTTTGGGAAAACAGAGGGTAGGAAAAGTATAATTGGGTTTAGGAAGCTGAGCATTGGGGTATATAAGGATTTATAAGAGCATGTCAGGTATAGTTTGTTGATGATAAGGAGAGATCAAAGAGCTAATGATGTGATGGTTAGTTTGAACTGGAAGCTTGAGAGGATGCAAAATCATTGGGGGAATTGACTCTAAGCACGCCCGTGGACAATTCTCTTGGTTGTGTTAACTGGCATGGTGATACACAGATTAACCCCACCCAGGAATGGTCTTTCCTTGGACCTGGAATGCTGGATTGTTCAAACTGCAGAAGACAAAGCTGAATAAACATGGACATGCACAGATCCTTCCATTTTCTATCCTGGCTGTGGGTGTGGTGAGAACAGCTGGTTCATGATCCTTCTGCATTGATTTCTCTGCATAATATATTATACTTTAAACTCTGGGCTAAAACATGAATTTAAGTCTAAAAGAAATGTAAGACATACAGTGAGCTAAAATGGTTGTAAACAATGAGATATATAAACATGTCGGGAAACAGATCAGCCAAACTTCATGATAACTAAACACTTATGCCATTAAAGGACTACAGGAATACTCAGTGGTAGACTAGAAAGGAATATATGCAAATATACATCACAACTTTTTACCATGAAGCAGGGAAGGACAAAAATAGAAAAGTGAGTAAAATGTTCCAATGGACATTCAGCAAGGAAGATATATAAGTAACCAATTAGTACATAAAAAATTGCTCAGTGTCAATTTGCATCAGCAAAACACCTCATCAAGTCACAAAGAAATATCCTTGTGTGTCTCCAGAATGGCTAACATGACTAACAATGACCTCAGCCAATCCTGGAAAGAATGTACAAACAGTTTTAAGTCCCGTATGTTTCCAAAGGGTGCATAAAGCAATAGGAGCACATTGGAAAAACACTCTGCTAATTTCTTATAAACCGCAAACTTACAAATTTGCTTATTTTTTTGACACAGGAATTTGGCTTGTAAATGTTTACTCAAGAAAAAAATGAATGTCTATCTATAGCAGCTGTTCTCAGTCTGTGGATTGCAACCCCTTTGGGTGTTGCATACCAGATATCCTCCGTATCAGATATTTACTTTCCCATTCACAACAATAGTGAAATCACAGTTATGAAGTGTCAATGAAGCAATTTTATGGCAGGAGGCCACTACAATATGAGGAACCTTGCCCTAGCAAGGTTGAAAACCACTGGTATAGAGAAATACTCACAAAAGAGTGATTTTAGCACTTTTCTCATGATATCTAAAGCCTGGAAATAGTTTTCCATCAATAGGGCAATGGAGAGAGCAACTGTCATGTATGCACACAGTTGAGTAAGTCACAGCAATGCAAAGAAACTTGCTTTTAAGGTCAGTATTCTCAACCAACTGCCACAATACAATGAACAGAAAGTTAAGCTGCTTAGCATCTGTGCCCCCATGCAAAGTCTGCAGGAAAACTTTGGGAAATTGATTGCATTCAAATATCTAGATCTCGAGAAGAGTTTTTCATTTTCAATTAAATTGAGAGAGTTTAGCTTGGATCCCATGTCTCCCAAAGATCCACGGATCCATCTCTTAAGTAGCCTGGCTTTCCTCTTCCACACACATTAGGAACACCAGCAATGCACATTGCTTTCTGGGTCTTGTGTGCGAAAACTTATGGTGAAATCAGTGTGGTCACAACTATACACACTCCTTGAGCTACTGTGCCCACTTTATACATTTCCCTGTCATAGTAAGGTGGTGTGCAACTCAGTTCTGCCTCACGATTTTGCACATCACAAAGCTCTGTGACCATTCTAGGCTGTAGCCTCAAACCTTTGAAACCACCCCCACAGTCCTCTTTGAACTTTCTGTTCACTACCAACAACCTCATCTAGCTTGAACTATGCTCTACTCTCCTGTCTCAAAAACAGAAGTGCAGGTCTGTCCCCCAGCAGACAACAAAGGCACTCACTCCTAGCTTTTCGCACATACCTTGCAAGACAATACCCTAGCCCTGCTTTCAAATTATCTCTCTCTCTTTTGAGCCAACATTCATTAACAGGCATGGTGTCTAATAAGCAAGTTCAAGGACCTCGCCTTGCTCTAAACATATCAGAAAGTGTTTAACAAACTGTCAAGAAAATATTATCACCAAAATGTAAAAAGTGATACAATAATGTAGTGACCCTAGACTTAGCAACTGATTGGAATCCCCTGGAAGAATTTCTTTTTAAGGTAGTCCTTAGCTCTAGGTGAGAATACATGGGTATTCACTGAAACATGTTCCAACATTTCTACATTTGGGAGACATTATAATAAAACATTGGATTAGATTCTAGTTGTCTCATTAGTTATCTTTAACATCTGCTTCACATTAACCATGTTGAACTAGCTTCAAAGTAAATTAACCAAAGAGAGTACATATTATTAGATTTCATTATTCATATGTTTTCTCATTTTCTCTTCCTCTTCTTATTTTTTTCAAACATTTTCCTAATTTTAATGTTGTTTCACCAGGATATGTACACAGCACTTGTCAAAAATTGTAATTCCCCTTTTCTGCTATACAATAGGCATACAGAGTTAAGTATGGGTAATGTGAGCTTGATCTCTAACTGGCATAAACAAACTGGCTGCAGCACACCTCATATAACAGGCTGAAGATCATAATAGTGGAAACATTCGCTAAATTGCACTCAGAAAATAAAATTCAAAGGAGGAAGATAATTGCAAAGATTGCCTTTAAGTGATGAAGCATTTACACACCCATTTCAGAATTTCCTTTCGTTTTAGTTGGAGAGAGTTCTCACATATTCACCTGGGAATGTCTATAAATGTTAAATCCACTAATTTTGGAAAACTTTGACATTTCACTACACCTAATTTTACCAAATACCTCATCAATTATTTTTAGAAATGTGAGCCAAGTATAAACATTGATGAGTCAATAGTTTCCTACTTAGCAAAGAAATAACAAATTCAAATTTTTACCAGATGGACAGTGGAAGGGGTTTTTATGAGGTCCTTAAAGAACATGATGGAGCTAGTGGTGATGGCACACGTGCCTTTAATCCAAGCACTCAGGAGGCAGACGCAGGTGGATCTCTGTGAGTTTGAGGCCAGTCGGAATGAGTCTCAGGATAGCCAGGACTGTTTCTCAGAGAAACCCTGTCTCAACGCCCCCCCCCCAAAAAAAACCCCAAAAAACAGAAAAAAAGACAAAAGCGAAACAATAAAAACCCCAAATCAAACAAAAACAAAAACAACATGATGGTGGGGAAATGTCTTCTTTCTGGACAGAGGACACCACTTGTAAATAGTGCTGAGTCTGCCTTCCTCTCTCTTCCCCTCCTCTTCCTCTCCCCCTCCTCCTTCTTTCTTAGTTCCTCTTGTTCTTTGGCTCTCTCTCCTACCTTTCCTCTATCTTCCCATGTCTTGAATCTTGGAGATGAATTCCAAAATGGGCAAAAGTTTGCCCTCAGTAAATTGGAGGAAGTTACTTGTTTCCTGGAATTTGCTCAAGTCAAATTCACAATCTTCTCAAGAGCAACAACGGGAGCTAGGTCCTTCTGGAAACTCCGGGAGTTGACACCAAGGGTAGAGAGGGCTGCAGCATCGAGTGAGCACACCGGAACCATTCTTCCTGGCCAAGAGAAAAGTTAAATGGAGAGGACTTGTTTAAAGAAATGGAATGGCACCAAGATTTTGTCAGTGATTAGTTTTGTTTTCTCATACTGAACACCAACTTCTTTTGGTTTTCTAGATGTCTTATAGAAGCAGAAGTGACTACATATGTTGTTGGACTCAAGCAAAAATTGTGGGTTTTCTACTTCACAAACTTTAGAATTTCCAGGTCAGGCCAGGGACACATATCCCCTATGTGGATGCCCCATTCCATTGCATAACCCAGTTTTGCAGTAAGAGCTAGAGGCAAAACGAGGAGCCGGATTGAGAGTCCTTTTCCTCATTTGTCAAGCTGTTTTGAAACTCAAGTACTGGCAGAGGAAGGCTTTTTCAAAGTTGGAGAAGCTATTGAAACATGGCCATCCTCGGACCATCCACATAGCTTACCCCCAGATAAGGGAGCATAAGGCTTCCTCCCCAAGAATTCTATTGTGTGTGCAAGGGGTGGCCCACAGACCAACGCAGGGGTGATATGCAAAGCACTGGTTAGAACTCAAGGTCAAAAGTAGCAACAAGCTAGACAGGTGATAGAATGAACAATAACCCTCAAAACATCAGGTTTTTTAGCACTAATGACATGCTTGCTTCATGTTTGCCTTAGGCATTTAAAGTCCCACGAAGGACACGGGTCATGAAGAACACCTGAACATCCTGGAAAAGTTTTCCCTGTGCACTGCAGGAGGACCAGCATCTCTGTAACTGCCCTTATAATGTTAATTAAACTGTACCCACTAGAGCGACAACCACAAAACTTTCCTATTGTCTCTTCAAATAGGAGTGCTTGGGTTCTAAAGCCGAGATTCACCATCTGAGTATTTGGGGGAAGTGACTGAATCATGCTGCCATGTTAGGGCTTGCTGTCAGGATATTTGGAGGGTGAACTTGTCAGGGTCTTGTGCCTAGGCTTGATTTTTGATCATGGGAGGGTGAGCTAGTCAGAAGCCAAATGCAATAGGGAACCTTTCTGGGCTATATTACCTCACTGTGATTACCTCCTATCTTCATAAGCCAGGATTTGCAGAAAGAAAGGGGGGAGGGAGAAAAAGAGAGAGAGAGAGAGGTAAATAGAGAGAAGAAAGAAATGATAGAAAATTACTATGTTCCTGAGGGCAGATTCTAAATTCTTTCTCTCACTCTCAAGAAAGAGTCCCAACTCATCCAGGTTGATATAACTTTACTAAAATGGAGAAAGAAGGAGAAGAGTGTCAGCAAATGTCTGAAACACTCTTCTGACTGTGATGGCTGAGGTGCACTAGGCTCATGGATAGATTGTTACAGACAAAACATGTGAAGAGAACCTCCAAAAGAAGAAAGCTGGTGAAAAACTCTAGGGCAGTGTACTGAGGAGGCCATCCCCAGGCAGATAATAGAAATCAGAGCCAAGTTTCCAGGGCACAGGCAAGAACTTAGCAAGGAAAGGCACAAAAGAGTCAGGAAACAGATGGAAATGGAATTTAGAAGGAGGCAGTCCAGGAACACAAGAGGAGGGAATGTTTGGGAAGACAGCCAGAGTGTTGTGTGTCCAGGGCTTGCTTTGTGCTTGGTGGTAACAATTACATAATATCTGAACACACAGAAACCCACTACTCCGAAACCTGTGATTTTGTAGTGTACAAATAAATAAAACAATTTTTCATCAATAGAGCTATAATTTTTAAATATATATTTGGGATAGATGGTAAAGAATCCACAAGGGGCAAATGTGGCAAGAAACTGTATACTAAAGAATTCCAAGGTCTCAGATGTTCACATAAAATGTTTGTGGGTTTACGGAGTTGAAAGTAAAAGAGCCTCTACCAGCCACACCTAATAACATACTTGAATTCTCATGATGCTGAAGCAGGAGAAATAGTCTTCTCCAGGGAAGGATGTACCAAGTGGTTATCTTATACCAAATTATCAGTCCTAAAAATATTCATACAAGTAACATTATACAGACTGGGAAGTTTGTGTTTATGAATACGCACACACATATTTTTTACATGAATATATATACACGTATATATACATGTAATAACAATTGACGAAAAAGACAATGAATTTAAAAGAGAGCAAGGCAGGAAGTATAGGGATGTTTGGGTTCGGCATGAGAAAAAGAAAGGAAAATGATGTAATTGTATTATAATCTCAGATCTCATGATTAAGATATCTAGACCTAGGAAAGTAAGGTAGGGGTCATACCATCACTCTTGACCAGTACAGCGTGATATAAGAACTGCCTGGTTTAAAATGAGAAAGGAAACTCACTTCTTGTTTCAAGGCATTCAGAACTATCAGGAATATCAAAACCATATTTCTTAATTACACTATATGAATTTAAGGGAAGGATCAGATAAAACAAACCTTATTAAAATTCATGTTTAAAGATATTCTTGTTTTATAAATATTTTAGGCAGATATATGCTATAACGAAATCACAATTACTTACCTTTCCCCCGTTTTATTTCTTACTAGCACACACTTAGTGCATCTTTATTTATTGAAATCAATTACTTAAGCTAATTCTTCAAAGCTCATTGCAGGCTTAGGTGACCATAAACAAATACTAAATGAAAAACAAGAATGTAATTGCTATCATTAAATCATGTCTAGCTCATGGCTAATTTCCCAACAGATGTAACAATATTTGTTATATTTTTCCTACATTCAAGAATGTTGCGATGTTATTAAAACTCTTCAGGGTAAATGAACAGGGATGTATAAACACAATTAAATCCTTAAAAAATTAGTTTTAACATTGTCATGTAGTAATGGAGGAAATAGTTGGAACAGAAATGGACATTGAAACCTTTAACTTAACAAATGTATTCAGTGCACTGTTAGTTTCCAGGATGTGTTTTTAAATGTTCTTTGATTTCAATATAATTGAAACAAGGTGAAAATGAGAAATATGGAACAGACTGCATGTCCTGAGCCATGGAGTATCTGGTACTTAGTACTTAGAACACAGTGACTAAGAATTCTACTCAAAAGATAAGATGAACACATCTATTCATAATCCCTACGTTGAAAACAACACTTGCTACCAACTGGGACATACAGGTGCCAATATCATTCATTTTCCCTCCAATTGAGTTCAAAGCCAACTGAAAAAAGACTAATAATGCATAAACCTGTAAAACCAATGATGATGGGATGAGTGGTAACATTGACAGGGAGCATGTCAAAATGAAGAATGACTTTAACTCTGTGGAGAAGGGGGGAAACAAGGAAAATTGCTGAAAAGGCTTGTGAATGATGGGAGCCAGTTTCAAGCAGGAGTCACATGGGGAAAAGAAGAAACGGATTCTCTAAGCAGTCTGGTTTCCAGAAGGGGAAGGAGCATGAGAGAAGGAAGACATGTGGCAAACATCTCAGTGCATGGTGTTTGCCTTTGGTCAGGTTCTGACGGGCACAGTGTTAGGAACTGATGGGAGAAAATGGGACAGAAGAGCATCTACACCACCCTGGATGTGTCAGTGACACTCTGAAGGGTTTCAGTAGGAGCTAATTGCAGCCACAATTGCATCTGATTACATTGTTATGATTGTGTATAGGATTAAGACAATGTGACTACTTTTTATTTGATAGTGAGGAGTTTAAGGAAGAAACTATTTTAGAAATATTTGAGACAAAATATATTTACATAAAGCAACTATTGACAAGTAGTTTGTTGCAGTTTCTTCTCCAGGCCAGTAATGGATACATAGGAATTCAAAGTCAAATTAGACCATGTAGTGAATCCAGGCCAGTAATGAATATATAGGAATTCAAAATAAGACTAGACTCTGTAGTGAATCCAGACCAGTAATAAATACATAGGAATTCAATGACTCAAAAATAAAGAAAAATTAAAACTTCATTACAAGAAAATCATGATCAAAAAGAAAGCATATTATGTAGATTTAGCAAGAAGATTTGGAAGTAGATAAAGAAAATAATTTATAATTGCTATACATTTGTAGACATAACCAGTAAGTAGTTTTTAATTGTGTTATTGTGAGACAATATTCAGTGACTCAGCTACTGTGAATTTTGTACATTAAATTAACATTTTTAAATATTGATTCTCTATCAAAACACATTGTTTATATTTCCTGTATTCTAAAGTACTATTTAAAATTTAAGTCCTTTTGGGGAAGTACTTGTCCATTTCTTGTTACATTTTCCATGAAATTCTAAAATTTACTCTATTGCATGCGCATATGGTTTTCTTGAAGAAAAATTTATATACATATATTGTTTTTCAATATAAAGTTGAGAATTGTTCTTTTAAGTTCTGTGAAGAATTGTGTTCGAATTTTGATGGGGATTGCATTGTATCTCTAGATCACTTTTGATATGATGGCCACTTTTATTATGTTAATCCTACTGATCCATGTGCATGAGAGTTAGTTCCATCTTCTGATAACTTTTTCAAATTCTTTCTTTAAAGACTTGAAGATTTTTATCACTTTCACTTGCTTGGTTAGAGTTATGCCTAAAGGAGTTTATATTGTTTGAGGTTATTATGAAAGGTGTTGTTTCCCTATTTTTTTCTTAGTCTGAATGTCATTTGTATATAAGAGGGCTACTGATTTTTACGAGTTAATTTTGTAACCAGATACTTTGGTGAAAGTGTTTATCAGCTATAAGAGTTCCCCAGTGGAATTTTTAGAATCACGTATGTATACTATCATATCATTGGCAAATAAAAATGCTTTGACTTCTTCCTTTCCAATTTGTAGCCCCTTGATCTCCTTCAGTTGACTTATTGTTTTAGCTAGCCAAGACTTCAAGCACTATAGTAAATACAGATGTAGGGAGTGTACAATTTTGTCTTATTTCTAATTTATTAGTATTACTTTGAGTTTCTCTCCATTTAATTTGATGTTGGCTATAGGCTTACTGTAAACTGCCATTATTAAGTTTAGGTATATCTCTTGTATTCCTATTATCTCCAGGACTTTTATCATGAAGGGGTATTATATTTTGTCAAAGACCTTTACTGCATCTAATGAGATGATCATGCGTTTTATTTTTTTTTCTTTAAGTTTGTTTATATTGTGGATTACATTTATTGATTTTTATCTCTACATCTGTGGGATTAAAGTCTAAATAATAATGGTAAATAATCTTTTTCATGTGTTCTTTGATTCAATTTGCAAATATTTTGTTGCATATTTTTGTGTCTATGTTGATCAGGAAAATTAGTCTGGAATTCTCTTTCTTCTTTGGGAATTTATGTGGGTTTGATATCAGGATAACTGTGGACATAAAAAGGAATTGAGCAAGATTTATTCTGTTCCAATTTTGTGCAATAATTTGAGGAATAATTTGAGAGTTGGTATTAACTCTTATTTGAAAGTCTGGTAGAATTCAATACTAAAATCATATGGCCCAGAACTTTTTTCCTTTTGTTTTGGTTGGGAGACTTTTAATGACTGCTTCTATTTCACTAGAGGTTATAGGTCTATTTAAATTTTCTTCTCTGATTTTGATCTTTATTTATCCTTGGTAAGTGGTATCTATTGAGAAAATTATCCATTTTTTTTAGATTTTCCAACTTGGTAGAGTACAGGTTTTCAAACTATGTCCTTAAGATTATTGGGGTTTCCTTGGTGTCTATTATTATGTCTCCCTTTTCTGTTGTAATAAGAGCTGCGGGGCTGTGTCCCCAGCACCCCAGCCGCCTGGCTAGCTTATGCTCCGAAATAACAATATACAAACTGTATTCTTTTAAATACTGCTTGGCCCATTACTATATAGCCTCTTCTAGGCTAATTCTCGCTCCTGGACTAGCCCATTTCCAATCATGTGTGTAGCACCCCAAGGTGCGCTTACCGGGAAGATTCTAGCCTACGTCCATTCTGGGTCGAAGCTTCATCACGTGTGTCTCAGAGAGCAGAGCTATCGCATCTGGAGAGGGGAGCATGGCGTCTCTGAGCTCACTTCCTCTTCCTCCCAGCATTCTGTTCTGTTTACTCCTCCCACCTATGTTTTAACCTATCAGGGCCAAGCAGTTTCTTTATTGCTTAACCAATGAACTCAACAGATTGATATATGACACTCCCACATCGCTTTTCTATTCTAATTTTCATAAGTTGGGTATTCTTTCTCTGTCTTTTAGTTGTTTTGAGGAAGAGTTTGTCTACGTGCTTGATCTTCTCAAAGAACCAACTCTTTGTTTCATTGATTCTTTGTTTTATCCTTTTTGTTCTACTTTATTTATTTTAATCCTGAGTCTGATCATTTCTTTCTGTCTACTCCTCATGGGTGTGATCCCTTCTTTTCATTCTAGAGCTTTCAGGTGTGTGGTTAAGTTGCTAGTATCAGATCACACCACTTTTTTAAAAATTTAGGCACTTAGTGCTATGAACTTGCCTTCTAGCACTACTTTTATTGTATTCCACAAGTGTGACTATGTTGTGCATACATCTGCATTGAGTTCTAGGAAGTTTTTTTCTTATTTCTGTCTTGACCCATTTTTCATTCAGTAGAGAGTTGTTTCCCTGAGTTTGTAAGCTTTCGGCTCTTTCTGCTGTTATTGATATGCAGCTTTAATTTGTGGTGATCTGACAAAACCCAGGTAGTTATTTCAATTTTCTTGTATCTGTTGAGACTTGCTTTGTGTTAAAATATGTGGTCAATTTTGGAAAAAATTCCTTGAGGTGCAGAGAAGAAGGTATTTTTTGTGTGTTTAGTGAAGTGTTCTTTAAATATCTGCAAAAAAAAAATCTGTCCACTTGGTTTATAACATCTCTTAGTTCCAGTGTTTGTGTTTTTAGTTTTTGTCTGGATTACCTGTCCAGTGATGAGGGTTGGTTCTTGTGTCTTCAGCGTTATCAGTGTGTAAGGATCAATATGTGATTTAAACTGTAATAATCTTTCTTTTACAGATTTGGGAGCCCTTATGTTTGGGGCATAGATGTTAAGAATTGCAATACCTTCTTAATGAATTTTTCCTTTGATGGATATGCAGAGTCCTTTGCCATCTCTTTGGATTAATTTTGGTTTGAAGTTTACTTTGTTAGATATTAAAATGGCTAACCTACTTTGTTTTATAGATCTCTACACCATCTTGCTTCTTAGGTGTTTTTGCTTGGCATATCTTTTTCTAACCATTTACCTTGAGGTAATATCTTTCCTTGTTGCTGAGGTGTGTTTCTTGTATGCAATAGAAGGATGGGCCCTGTTTTTGTATCTGTTCTGTTAATCTGTGTTATTTTATTGGGGGAATTGAGGCCATTGATGCTAACAGTTATCAATGAATAATGACTTTTATTTCCTGTTATTACATTGCTTTATTGGTGTTGGTGTAAATGTTGCCGTTGGTGTTGGTGGTAGGGTGTCTCTGTGTGTGAGTATGTGCGTGTGTGTGTGTGTCTCCTTTGTTGGTTTTGATGATGTGAAATTATTTAATTCCTCTATTTTCATGTGCATAATTAACCTCCTTGGTTTGGATTTTTCCTTCTTGTGTCTTCTGTAGGACTGGATTAGTAGCTAAACATTCAAATTTGGCTTATTTTCTCTCTCTATGGTGATTGAACATTTTATTTGTTGTAGTAATCTGGGCTTGCATCTGTGGTGTCTTAGAGTCTGCAGCACATCCAGATCCCTCTGGATTTTAGAGTGTCCAGTGAGAAGTGAAGTACAATTCTTATCGCTCTGCCTTAATAACTTACTTGATCTTTTTCCTTCCAGCTTTTACTGTTCTTTCTTTGTTTTGTATGTTTAGTGCTTTGTTATGTGTCAAGCGGACTCTTTCCTCATGCAACCTATTTGGTGTTCTGTATGCTTCTTGTACCGTTATAGGCGTATCCTCCTTCAAGTTAAGACATCTTTCTTCTATAATTTTATTTTGAAGACATTTTCTGGGCCTTAGAGCTGGGTTTCTTCTCCTTCTTCTATTCCCATTATCCTTATATTTGGACTTTTCATAGTATCCTAGGTTTCCTGAATATTTTCTATCATGATTTTACATTTTTCTCTAACTGATATATCCATTTTTTTTTTTCTATTGTATCTTTAATGCCTGAGATTCTGTGTTCTATCTCCTGTATTCAGTTGGTGAAGTGTAACTCTGAAGTTTTTGTTCAGATTCCTAATTTTTCATTTCCAGAATTCTCTCAGTTTTTGTTTTATTTATAGTGTCTATTTCCTTTTTCAGGTATTGAACGCTCTTATTTGTTTCCTTCCACTGCTTATTTATATTTTCTGCATTTCTTCAAGAGATTTATTAATTTTTTTAAAAGGACCTCCATCATCTTCATACAGGTGGTTGTAAGACATTTGTCTTGTGCTTTAGCTCTGTTGGAATATTCAGGGCCTACTGTGATGAGTTATTTGGGCTCCAATGGAGTCATATGGCCCTGGTTGTTATGATTGTGCTTTTACACTGGTGTTTAGGCATCTGGGATTGGGATGATTCTATGTCTAGGTGCTGGTTTCTGGATTTGTCTTTGTTGGATAGGTGTTTTTTACCTTTGGTTTTGGTTTCTTCTCTGGATTTTCAGAGAGTGTGATGGTTGTATTGTTGCCTAATAGAAAATTTTCTTTGAACTTGATAGTTGTGGCCATTGGTGGGTTGACATAAAATATGTCTCTGGTTATTTTTAGGGGCATTTCATTTGTATTGTTATAAACAAAGTTTGCCTGAAGATCAGAGAGTAAAACAGCCTCATTGGTCAGCCTTACAGACCAGGCAGTGGTCACATACACCTTTAATCCCAGTAGTCACACTAGTTGTCATAGAAACTGGGTGGTGTATGCCTTTAATCCCAATTATGCATACCTTCTACTCCAGTCTTAGAGAAAATGATAAAATGGGAGAAGACAGCTCACAATCTCAATCTCATTCTTAAATTCCTGGAGACAGGATTACCATGTCAGACTGAGGTCAAGGTAAGAGCAAGTGGTTGGCTGCTTTGCTTTTGGGATCTTCAGGATGAACAACAATTTCTGTCTCTGAGTTTTTATCGTGCTTCAGTTATTGAGAGCTGACACTTAGAAATTAGGATAGGCTAGGAATCTAAAGGGTTTCACTAGAGGGAGGAGAGCAATGTTCAACCAGGACATGCTTATCTCATCTCCTTTGAATGAGGAGAAACAGTGCAGAGAGGTCACTCCAAAAGGTCTGATATTGCACCAGGGAGGAGATTAGGGGATTGGATCTGGGCAAACAGAGGGAGAAGAGAAAAACTGCAAAGAGCCTACTTAGATTTCGGGCAGATGTGGCCTGTGGGTTAGCAAGGGGTACCTGCTGGAGTTGGGGTTGGAGAAAAACCAAAAAGTGGGGAGAGAGGGGGTAGACTGGGAAGATCTTGAAATTCACAGTAGATAGGAACGGGGGAGATAGGGAAGGTTGACACGGGTGTTCTGCTGCAGAGCTGCAGATGAGGCTGGGGCATTGACTCTGGGGGAACAATGGGAGAAGCAAGGATCTGCAGGCATCTATCTAGCTTTCTGGCAGGTGTGGCCTGTGGGTTAGCAGGCGGTGCCTGCTGGAGTTGAGGGCTGAGATAAAGTTACTAGTAGATAGAGAGAGGTTTGGAGGGGATGGTCTGTGGGCTCCACAGGAGATGTGGGCAGGGGGGAAGGAAAGCTGCAGCTGGTGTTCTGTTGTAGAGCTAAGGCTAAGACTGGGGATTGGATTTGGGTGACAGGAGCGAAGGTCTTCAGTTGATTTACCTGGTTCCCTGGCCTGCTCAGCTGGTGTGTTCCCAGTGAAAGCCTGCTGGTGTTGGAGACTGAGATAATGGGATGAGTTTGGGAAAAGAATGTTGGAGGAGAAGATCCTCGTGATCTATTGAGGATAGGGTCTGAGAGGTAAAGGAGACTCCAGCAGATTTCCTGATACAGAGCTGGGGGTGAGACTGGAAGGATTCTTACCTGACTTTTAACAGTACTTTAAAAAAAAATAAGACCACATTGTTTAATAAACTATAGTTTTGTTTAGATGATTGTAAAAACCAAAAAGCCCAAGTCTTGATGTTATAACAATCCTATGTGTGAGCCCTTCAGAAAGCTCTCATTAATTAGAATTACTTTTGCTTGAGACAAGCATCATTGATGCTATAAAAAATTACTTCTAGAACTTTGTATTATAAGTCCTTTATAGATACAATGTCAAAACTATCCATCAGTACTACTGATTGACAATTTTCTGGCAAAAGGGGCATATATAGAAGGTCAAGTGCATGTTGGTAATGTCTGGTCTTGTCTGACTGAACAACACAGTATCTGCTCCCTGTCCACCAATGTTGGAAAGAATACAGACCATTTTTTAAATTTGTAAATCTGTGTTACAAAATCCTCCCTTCTGTTTGATCTTTTGGGAAATTCAAGACTTGCCCTAATGAGCCCCATTCAGCTTGCAACACAGAGTTGGGCAGAAACAGCTTTCTATTCTCATCTCTGCCAGGATGACACGGGACAAGAATTATAAACATTAGCTCCAGGATTTTCTCTCCTTTAAAGAGACAGCTTTCATGGGAGGGTATTTACTGAGTCTCTGTCTTTGATTCTATCTTCTGATCACCGAAGGGTATTGTACCACAGTAGAATGTAGTATACTAGTTTGAATTACTCATCAAAAAAAAAAATGGAGAAAGATTAAGAGAACAAATGTACAGTCTCTAACTTCTCAACTCTGAGGGAAAATGATTGTGACATTTTTACTATCACCATTTTGTCCCAGCTGTGGTTGTTATCATTTCCAGAAAAGCTCTTTCTATGGTTAAAGAATTAAATATCATTTATTGAGCTACAAAGGAAATGCGCTGACTCGTGATCATGTTAAACTGTTGGAAGCAGAATAGAAATAATACTTACATACAGAGTCTTTCAAAGCAACTCTGTAGAGCTGTGTGGGAGGCAGCCCATCAAAACTTCTGAATATTACAAAGTTATATACTGAAAAAAAATTGTTTGCTTTTCCCCCAAGAATCTGATTACTTGCTTCTGTCTGTAATTCACCAAGATTTCAAAGTTGTTTCTAAATATTTCTTCTATCTCATGGTAAAGTGACACATCCTTCTTTCCTAAATTTTTACTTCTCTGAGCTAATTGTCTGTAGTATGGCATTGTTAAAATTAAAGCATTTGTAAGTACCCTCTTCTTTCAGTACCCTTCTTTGGGACACGTTCACCTTTCACAGTCTCGTTTGCAGTAAAGCGACAGGAACTAAATGATGCTCCAAAAACACTCTCATCATTGCAGAGTGTATAACCAATTTTACTTTTTGTGCAGGGACAGTCGGTCTCTACTAATATAGTCTAAGTGTGCATCAACATCTTGAGCACTCACATGCAATCACAGTGTCATTTGGATTAAGAGATGAATAACTATGGGTTTTCTTATATAGTGTTTATTTTCATCAGTGTTGGCTATTCCCTCTTCAATTATGTTTTTGATGTTTTAGTGGACATCATATGATGCACTAAAAGGGGTGGCCCACTGAAAATCAAGTCATTAGCGCACTGTTACAACAACCTTCTTGAATTAATACAAGTGTCAGTGAACTCAAGTTTATGACAGTTGTAACACTTAAGCTTACGAATTTCTTCTTGACAAAAATTAAGCTTGCCTACCTTTGGTTTAGTGTACACACACAAAGAACCTATAGAGTAAAATAAAAACAAATATTAAAAATATAAAAATAAACAAAAAGAAAAGCACTGACATAACATTATAAGAAAAGGACCTCCAAAGATGCCATTGAGTTTGTCTTCTGTTGGCCATCTACTGTCCGTCATGAGGCCTACTCTTAAGAGTAGTTTGTTTCTCCTTGAGACTTTCTTGGAGAAAATTCAATTTTCATTTGCAAGTAGCTATTGATGGAAAAGAGCTTTTTGGTTAGGGATTGGGGCTTGTGTTTACTGTTCCTTTCTGCTCTAGGATCCCATCAGGACAGACCCCTGCAGGCCACGTGCCTGCTGCTTCTATCATATGTGTGACTGTGAGTTCATATGTGTGTCATGAGAAGTATCAGCAATTCTTGGGCTCCTTCTACAAGAGCTGGCTACCACATATTTCTTTTCAGATTAACTTCCACAGACTATCATTCAAGCAATGTCTCTAACATCTTCCACATTTTTGTAGGAGTCATGCAAGTCTTCTATATTGAAAGTATTTTCCAGGAATATATCACATCTCTCTCTCTTTTCATCAATAGTAAAATATTCAAAGTCTTGAGCATGGTAAGGCAATGATATATGGCATACGCAACAGACAGAGAATGAACACAACACGGAGCACGTGTGAGGAAATGGTAGGTAGTAGGCCAGATAAGTAGATGCCTTTAAAAAGTCAGGACTCTCCATTTTGGGATAAATGCTAAATTCGTTTTGAAAATAAGACTTTATATTTCTTTAAAAATGAATTTATTAAAGAAAATTTGGGAGAAAATATGCATATGTGTTTGAAACTAAATTTCGTTTACTTGTGTGACCTACTCATAAAACATTCTTTTAAAGTTCCTTATTTTAAAACTCTAATTTATTATAAAAGTTCCTATTGCTTAATATAATTTTAGGTGTCAGCCTACTCTGATGAAGTCCCTGTATAAAACAGGACACTGTTAAGTTCATTATTTGCCTGTATTTAATGACAAGAGATAAATCCCTCCATATTAGAGTAATTTCATAGACTGGGAACCTGGCATGGGTTAATTGAGTTTGAAATTATCTTATAATCCACACATGAATGGACTTCCAGACTAGAAGAAATACCTCTTTTTCACTATTTTTCTTTGGGGAAATGCTGATCCATTTTGTAGTTCCAGAAATTTTTGTCAAATTGCATTAAATAATTTTGAAACATTATTACATTAAGCATTATTACAAAATTTATAAATAAATGTTGAACACATAAATAAGTTATTCCTGAATTAATTATACATAAATAACTAAATATATTTAGATGGACAGGCCAGACAAATTAGTCAACATGTAATAAGCAAAGGAAAACACACCCTAGCTCCCCACTGTGTATAATAAGTAAACAGTATTTATTACACTAATAAGGCCATAAATAAGGAGATATAATACAATTAAATTTGTATTGAATCTGTTATCATAATTATAACTCAATAAAAGCTTAAGTAATTAGTGTAGATTTAATAAATACTCTGTTTCGGACCTTTGACCCATTACAGTGTAGCCACGCTAATCGATTCTCTCAAGCCACACTATCCTTATTCCTTGTCATGTTTTACCACTGATGAATTTCTGATGGCCTCTTCCATGAATTCCTGTTTATCCTTTTATCACAAGATCCCAGGCACAAATCTAAGTATGATTCCACCAGAGGAATCTTGGTCTTACTTACAGACCATGGGTGAGGAAAAATGCCTTACTCAGTATGGTGGTTTCTCTATAAGAGCGTAGGTGGAGCCCTTTCAGTTAGCCTTCCCCAGCTACTTTCTCTAACATCTCCAGAGATGAGCCAACAGTTTGAAACTAAAACAGAGTTTCATACAAATGGCTGAAGTCTCAGGAGAGAGTTCAGTGGTGGCTCCAACGCCTCCTTCTAGTCAAAGGATGTCAACAGTCAACAATCCCCATGATGATGATCTTCCACAGTCAGGCACAGCTGATCCACTGAAGATGGTGGCTGTTTTGCTCAAAGACTGTGTTCTACAACATAGGCTATATTTAAAACAATGATTTATGCTTAACATTTTCAGGTTTATATAAGTACTATCATTGTGTTATGTATGTATATGTGCATATTGAATACATCTGTTTTATTGTTCTATTTATTATTAGTATGTGAGTGAATAAATACAGATGAATGTGTGGCATGTACTTTCAGGAGTCAATTCTCTCCTTTCACCCTAAACTCATGATTTGGGCAGGACTGAACCGATCATCAGACTTGCACTGAAAACCTTTTTCACTACTGAGTCATTTCGCCACCTCTTATATCTACTGTACACTTCTGCTACTTGAAAAAATGATTTTATACTACACATACTAAAAACAGCAACAAATTATAACTCCCATCCCTGGAGACAAGGATATACAAGACCATTGTTCCAGATGATGATTCTATTACCATAAATCCTTCCAACTCCTGCTAGTGACCCCTACCCTATCTTCCTTCCAACTTCATGTCCTCCAGTTTTGTTCTTAAAACCCCTAAGTCCAATTAATACTGTCATGAGTTCATGGGCAGACTGCTATTCACAATGAAATGTACAACCTACCATAAGCCATTTCCCCAAAGAGAGAGAGAGTCTTACTCTCTCAACAATCACCCACTGTAAGTAGCCACTCTACCAAGGGTAGAATCTCTTGATACCTATCATTCATGTTGGGATTTTGATTAACTTGAGACTGCATGGGTCTGATGCAGGTAACCATAGATGCTATGAGTTATATATGCAGCTACCATGTCTTCTTCAGAAGTCAGCATTTCACAGCTCTCATTTTCCTTCACCACCTCTTACATCCTTTCCCCCAATTCTGAGATGTTCCATGAACAAAAGAGAGAAGAGGAAGAGCTACATCTCAATATCCCAATCAAGGCCATAGCTGTAACCACTTTTCTTCCATGAGGCCTCACTGGCTACAAGTTCTGCTACCTTTCAATGGTTGCCATGGCTAGGGAATGAGAATTTATTAACATGCTCTTGCATGGTGGGGTTTGGAAGGACCAAGGTTAGCAGAGACTCCTATGATATCAGTAGGAGATTGAAAGCAGCAGATGGAAGGATTAGACAAAGATTTCAAGTCTTGTCCACAGCAAGGGAGATAGAATTTGGGATTTGAAAAATGGCAAAGATAGATAAGTTTTAGCCTCAGGCATTTAGTAGACCTGCTTTACCAAAGTATACATAAAGAGCTCTAGAAGTTAATGATTAGCCTATGACCACCCAAATGACTAACTCTTCAGAGGAGTAAGATAGAAGTCAAAATCTTTATTACCCACAATATCCTGTGTACACACACACACACACACACACACACACACACACATAACTTTGCAATGCATTCTAAGAAACAGGCGCGCATGACTCATTGTCAAAGTTCAGTATCAGCCCACAGAAACAATACTGAAATACAGTAGAAAAGAAATCTTAAAAAGATGTTCAAGAATTCAAAGAAAACAATGGTTGTCATTAATTACTAGTTATGAACTTTCATGAAGAGATATGAATGTTTCAAGAAGAAATCATATAGAGACAGTACAAATCCAATATTTGCCATAGACTTTCTAGCATATTAAAGTTTATATAATTTAAATGACAAAAGTGTAAACAAAGACTTGTTAGACAATCTCTTAGCCTGACACATATTTAACTGAAATGCCAGCAGGAAAAGAAGGAAAATGTTTGAAGAGAATATGAATAAAAAAAAAGAAACTGGTTTATAGTTTTCCAAATTTGAAGAAAGAAACCAAGCCATTTATGAAGCTTAAAGAACTCCAAATAGCATTAATACAAAGAAATCAAACATTGTAGACTAGCTGCACAATAGTAAATATTAGAACCATGACTTTAAGTCCCAGCAGATAAAAGGAAATAAAAAACTATTGAGAAATTAAAGAAAATTCTGTGCACACAGAATTCCATTCTCAGTGAAAATACTCATAAAAACGCATGACATTCTAGATAAACTGGTGTTGACAAGTTGCTTCTTCTGTGATCTATTGAAGGATAAAGTCAGGAGAGAAATGAGTAGAATCCATCCTTAATACAGAAAGAGTGTAAGAACAATAGAAACAAAGCAGGAAAATGGCCAAGAGTAGCACAACAGTTGAAATGGAGTTTGGTGAATACTGCAGAAAGAGGAAATAAGCAGAGGAAAGAGCTACAAATTCCTCTGTGGGAGAAGTAGAAAGGAGTAGCCACCAACTAGTGCCCTTAAAGAACCATGCTGTACATACTGGACTGGTTGGCAATGAAAGAAAGAGAGGATCTTGTCTCTCCTGAGTTCGGGCACCAAAGAAATGGCAAGCTGGAAAGAGACTAAGGATTGCTGCAGAGACCTGACCAGGGCATAGAAATTGACTACAAAATGGGCAGAGAGCTACCTGGGCCCGACTGATTCTGGAAAGTTCGGTAGAAGTGTGGCACAGCCGCCTGAAGATTGTATTCTTCACAAGAATCTCAGTGACCAACCTTAAGAATATATAGAATGTATAGAAGGCACTACCATGCATCACTGCCTAGGTAGTTAACACATCATCCTGAAAAGTGTGCCAATACAATTATCTCAGGGAAAACCTGTGGGGTATTGCCTAATAAAATGGCCAGGATGCTGGCAGGAAGGGAACACCCAGGGGCAAAGGTAAAAGCAGATATTAGAGTCTGAAACACAGAAAAGCTCCATGGAAAGTAAGATGCCCAGCTCTTCAAAGAGAGGGTATGGCTGGCAAGCAGAGTCTTTGACTGGGACATTCTTACAGAATGGTAAACTCCATCCAGAAATTTCATCCAGTAAATAGGACTGTCCATCAATTTTGAATTACCAAGACTAGAAGGTCCTCTTGCCACATGCTGAAAATCCAAAGAAGATGAGAAGAACCTCTTTCCTTCCAGGTAGGTGACAGTATTGTACTATTAAATTTAACTTACCATTTTGAATGTACACTTTTCTATCTCAATCTTTTATTTGCTTTTAGCTTGTATCTTCCTTGGGTAGGCTTTTATGACTGTTCTTTTTCTGTATTCATTCTGCAATTTTTTTTTTTTTTGGTTTTTCGAGACAGGGTTTCTCTGTGGCTTTGGAGCCTGTCCTGGCACTAGCTCTTGTAGACCAGGCTGGTCTCGAACTCACAGAGATCCGCCTGCCTCTGCCTCCCGAGTGCTGGGATTAAAGGCGTGCGCCACCACCGCCCGGCTTCATTCTGCAATTTTTAAATCTATTATTTCTCACATTACTAACCCATAGATTTTCCCCTTTCATTCCTGTTTTACTTCCTCTTTTCATTTGTTCCCATTCCCTTTTTAGGCCTTATTTATTAAGGAGTTCAGATTTAAAAGATTGTGCACTAAATGCTTTTCATTTAGCAATGTTTTGAGAATTTAATATAGGTATACTATATATCATTTCCAAACCTTCTTCTCCCCTCACCTCCTCCTGTGTCCATCCCTTACCATTTCCCCTCAAGCTCATGATCTCATAACTTATTCTTTCCTTATTGTGATGTGTCCTAGAAAAACATACATACACATACATATGTGGATATAAATAACAGCCTGAAAAGTCTTTTCAGTGTTGTTTATATGTGTATGTATTTAAGGTTGACCACATGGGGTTAGATAAAATATTGAGGACTAACCCCTGAGAAAGATCGATTCCCCTCTCAGGATCCATTAATTACCTGCAGCTCTTCATCTAGGGGTGGGGTCTTGTGAGATTTCCTCTATACATTTTGACATGCCAATTCACAATGTTGTCACTGTGAAGATCTTGTTTGTGACCACAAAGTTGAGGTTTCATGGCTGTAATTTCCTTGTCATGCCTCACAGAGGATATTCTGGCTCTTACATGTGTGTTGCTTCTATGTCCTGATAGTCTTAGGTGTACAGAGTTTTTATTGTAGATATACTATCTGGGGATAGTCATCTCACAATCACTTCATTATTCTCTACTTTTTGATCAGCTGCATCTCTCTGTGGTGGTCTCCATCTACCGAAAGAAGAAGCTTTTGAAGGGTGAGAGCTTCATTTATCTCTGTGGATAAAAAGCAATATTTAGAATGCAGTCAGAAATTACAGTCATTTAGGAAAATGGCAGTTGTAGGTTATCCTCTGGGGAACATGACATCATCAGCTATGGGCATTTAGTGAGGTATTGGACATGAATTCCCTCATACTGAATGGGCCTTAGATCCAAATATACAGCTGTGAATTGTGTTCAGGTTAGTCTCATTCCTAGACCTTAGAGCTGGATAGGATGTTGATGACACTATATTTCCCCATCTTCCCCTGCAAAAGAACATAGGTGACATTGTTTCTGAACATTATCATAAATATATGTGAAATTCATAAGAGCCTTTCGCTCTAAGCAAATAACAGGATGTTGTAGTAGGAGGCCACTTATTTCTTTCTGGCTGTTCAGCCCTGAAATCAACACACAGAAACTGTATTAATTAAACCACAGTCTGATCTATTAGCTCTAGCTTCTTATTAGCTAGCTCTTACATCTTAATTTAACCCTTTTCTGTTAATCTGTGTATTGCCACTTGGCTATGGCTTATCAGCAAGCTTCCGTCTGGCAGCTCGTGTCTTTTCCCTCTGGTGGTTCTATGGCTTCTTCCTGACTCTGCCTTCTTTCTCCCAGCCTTCAGTTTAGTTTTCCCCACCTAACTCTATTCTGCCCTGCACAGGCCCAAGACAGTTTCTTTATTAACTAATGGTATTCACAGCATACAGAGGGGAATCCAACATCAGATTGTGGTTTTCATTACTTCAGGAGGTTTCCACTCAAATAGACTGGAAAACAGAAGTTCAAATGAAGATAACTTACCCAGCACGAAACATCATCCTCTGACTTCTACACACAAGCCAAGGCCTGCCCTCCTCCTACAAACACCAAAAATGAAAAAAAAAAAAGCATGAGAAAGATGGCAAATAAATGAACTAACAGTGTACTTCAATGTCCTAGATAAACAAAAATAAGCCAAACCCCCAAATAGTAGATGACAAGAAATAATAAAGAACAGCGAAGATACTAATGAGAAAGATATGAAAAGAACAACACATAGGTTAAATCAATTAAATGTTGGTTCTTTGGAAAAAATGAGTGTGATTATCAAATCTGTATCCAAACTAGCAAAAATAGAGAGAAGAGATGAATTAATAAAATTAGAGATGAAAGAGATGTGTTACAACAGATTTCAAGGAAATGTAGAGAATAATTAAAGAGTATTTGAATATTTATATTTTAAGAAATTAGAAAACCTAGAAGAAATGGAAAAATTTCAAGACACACATGATTTTCCACAATTAAATCAATAAGACATAAGCAACAAAAAAGATTCATAACAAATAATGACTTTGAAACAGTAATAAAAATCCCCTAAAAAGAAGAGTCAATGATTAAGAAAATTTACTGCCCAATTTTACCAAACATTTAAGGAAAAGACAATGTTAATATTTTTCTGTTTCTTCCAGGCAATAGAAATGGAAGGAACACTATTAAATTAATTTTAAGAAACCAGTATTACCTTTGTAACAAAACTGGCTTAGAAAACAAGAAAGAGAAAAATCCAACAAAAGAAATTATGATCAATTGTCCTTACGAGCATGGACACAAATATTTTCAAACACATACATGCAAAACAAGTTTTAGAATATATTAAGAACATCATGTGCCATGACTAAGATGTCTTCATCCCATGGCAGGTTGGTAAAACACACCCAACTCAACTCCTGTATTTAACACAGAAAAAGACTTGAGGAAAGAAATGAGGTGCTCATCTCAATCGATGCAGATAAGTTCTTTGACAAATTTCAGTATCTACTCATTATAAAAGCTCCAGAAAAACTAGAGAACTATGTCTCATCATAATAAAGGCAAATATGACAAATTAGGCCCAATGTTATGCTAAAATAGGAAAAAGCAAAAAAAAATCATTCTTACCATTCTTATTTAGTTCATTGCTCTAACTTTTATTCTGCAATAAAATCAGAGGAAGAAATAGACAGGAGAAAGTGGGAAAAAAAGAAGTCAAAGTATCCCTGTTGTGGATGAAGTGAACTTATACATAAAAAACATGAACATTTCAAAACACCTCGTGTGGTTAGTTAGTGAAAGAAGGTGAGCTCTTCAGTAAATGTTTCTCAGAAAAGTAGATCCATATAGTTCACCAACACAAATATCACCTAAAAATAAATAAAATACTTTAATGTAAGACATTAATATAGATAGACTAGCATATAGGTAAGTTGTAACATCAAGACTTTCAGAAAAGAAAATGCATGTCACAGAAACCAATTCTCAGGTTTGACAAATGGGACTATAAGATGATAAAAGTTTCTATACAGCCAAGAAAACAATCCTCTGTGACAGCAAACAAAATGAGAAAAAATATTTGCCAACTATATATTAGACCAGAGGTTAGTATTTACAATGTATAAATAATAACTGCCAAACAAAAAATCTAATCAATAAATGGTCTAATGTAAATGGCCAATGAATATTAAAGATGTTTGATATCTTTAGCCATTAGGGAAATGAAAACTAAAATTTCTTTAAAATTCCTATGTGCCCCAATCAGGATGCCTAGCAACAAGAAAGCAATGTGGTAAAGATGTACGAAAGTTAGACCTCTATCTAGGCTTGGTAGTTCTGTAAACCCGTGTGACCACTATGAAAAATCGTTATCGTGACTCCCTAAAACACTAAACTACCATATGAGCCAACCTTACCACTCCTGGTTTTATACCCACAGGATTCTAACTGTTAAACACAGAGATACTTGTGGATTTAGTTTCTACTAGGAAATAGAAACAGTTTAGATCATCATCAAGGTGAGTGGATAAAGAAAAAGTGAAAACATGCCATTTTATTTTATTCAGCCATAAAAATAAATTAGGACATTTGTAGGAAAAAAGAATGAAACTGAAGATCACTACATTTAGTGTAAAAAACCATATTACAAAAGACAAATACCATATGGAGTCCCTATTGTTGAAGACACCATGTACTTTGGACACAGAACCAGGAAGAGCTGAGCTGGTTCTAAGCCAAAAGCCTCCTCCTCGAGAATTAGCCTACATAGTACCAGAAGATGCCGTGGAAGCTCCCAAGGGAAGGAAGCAACCAATAGCCCTAGTAAGCTGTGATTGCTATGAGCCACAGCAATGACCAGTATCGGGAGATAACACTAAGGGTATAGTAGTGATGCACAAACTTTGGTGATAACCAGCAGCTTTCTACTTAAATGTGAGGTCCACCCAACATTAGGGAAACCATGCCTGCTACTGGTAACCTAGCCAACTGCTTATAGCTAGTGAAGTCGGGAATTTTGGAAGTGACCCTACAGCGACTACTTTACTGAAACAGGAGAATTCCTATCTACACTCTTAAGATTTTTCCTTCTATTAACAAATAAGTAATCATAGGCCATACTGTTTATGAAATTTTAGCATTGTAAATAGCTCTGTCTCTCCCTTCCCCTTTCTAACCTCTTCCTCTCTATCTCAGCAGTGGATCATGGGAGAAATAAAAAGGGGTTCATGTGATAGCTAATGCCATCAATTTATTAGAATTTAGAATTACATAGGAGAACATCCTCTGCAAATATCTGTGAAGGAATGTGTGAAACTCTGGGCATGCCTGTGCGAAATCATCTTAATCAGGTTAATTGGGCTTGGGTGGTCCTTTCCCTAGATTGGGTTACATGGAAATGGGAAAGCTATCTGAGCATCAGCACGAACTCTTTATTCTCTGCTTTCTGATCATGTGTGTGGTATGACCCCCTACTTCCAACTCTTGCTGTCTTGACTCTGATTCATGATGGGCTGCAGCCTTGAACTGTGAGCCAGAATAAACTCTTGCTCCCTTGAATAGCTTTTGCTGGAGATCTTTATCACAACAGGGAAGAAACTAATGAGGACAGAAGCTAATGGAATGTATGAACATGAAACCAGAAAGGGGACTGAGGTGGGGTGGGGTGGCTCCTAACCAGAAGAGAGACCTTACAAGAAGGGAGAAGGAGAATGGGACAGGGTAGTGAAGAGCAGCATGGATAACAACAGAGTATATTGACATATATGTAAGAAAATAGTGCAATGCAATCCGTTACTTTGTGTGCTTATGTATAAGTTTTAAATACAAAATATACAGAATAAAATATTTTATTCTGTATAAAATAAAATATTTTCAGATTTTATAAAAACTGTGCAATCACCTGTAATGGTTGTGCCCTACAAAAAAAATTCACTTCCAGGCTTAAGAGAACTGAAAATAAAGACATAAGCAAGCAAACAAACAAAACCAGCAAATTACAAGAAATCACATCCATGGAAATTTATACATGCTATCTTATTTTTTTCTCTAAGTTTTGGCAAAAGACAAATGATTGACTGCTGACGTAAACCTCATATTTTGTACCATTTATAACATGTGTATGTCAACATCAGAACAGAAACACAGGATTGTGAAAAATGCAAGGTACCATTATTAAAAATTTAATTTTACTGGACTACTCCAATAGGAATTGTCCCAGCTAGGGTTTTTATTGCTGTGAAGAGACACCAGGACCATGGCGACTCTCATAAAGGAAAATATTTAATTGGGACTGGCCTATAGCTCAGAGGTTTAGTCCATATTCACCATAGTGGGAAATGGCAGCATGCAGGCAGACATAGTGCTGGAGAGATAGCTTAAGAGTTCTACACCTTGATCTGCAGGCAGCAGAAAGTCTTCTGAGAGTCACACTGAGCAAAGCTTAAGCAAAGGAGACCTCCATGCCCACCCCCACAGTGACACACCTACTCCAACAAAGCCACACCTCCAAATAGTGCTCCTCCCTATGAGTTTAGGGAGTCAATATATTTAAACTACCCTATTCATTAATCCCAGCACTCGGGAGGCAGAGGTAGGCGGATCTCTGTGAGTTCAGAGACCAGCCTGGTCTACAGAGCTAGTTCCAGAACAGGCTCCAAAGCCACAGAGAAACCCTGTCTCGGAAAAAAAAAAAAAAAAAAAAAAAGAATTGCAAATCCGACACAAAAACAACCCAAAACCCGATTTCAAAGAGACACTGGCGGGAAGCAGCAGGGAGTCAGACAGATGGCAGTGTATCAATCACCCACTCCCCCACAGAAGGGTTCATATTGGAAGCTCAAAAAAAGCAGAACCCCTTCATTGCTGGTCATTCTGCCTGCGGCTCAAGGCCTGTGAGAGGGGCTTGTGGTTGCTCTCACATTTATTTTGTATCCCAAACAATGCTTCACAGACATGTTTTGATCTGGAAATTTTGGTGTCTCTCATGTGGCCACTGCTGATATTAGCACTCATTAGCTCAATTTCTTGATCCCTTCAACAAGTTTAAAACAAAGCTAAGCATTAATTTTTTGCTAAGACTTTGATGTCAAATTCTCCGTTTTATGCTTTCAATACAATACCATTTCTTCATTTGAGACGTGTTCTTGGCAGCTATTACTGACAAAACATTATTAATTGTTAAATCAATTTTGACAAATCACGTGCTAAGCAAAATGGAAAATTCCAATACTTCACTCCCAAGGGCCTGCCCCTTGTACACTCCTCCCAGAGCACAGCAAGGCCAAGCTCTCAGATCTGTTTGTGTCCAGCTGTGGTTTTGTGTGAGATCAACGGACGTTTGGGTTCACCCTCTTCCTTCATCTTCCTATATTGGACTGACCCACATTAGTCTGATACAGTATTTGTGCCTGAGAGCGTTAATTAACCAGTTAACTAATGCCCTCTTTCTAGAGTCAGAAACCATAAGCAAGCCTGCTCTTGCCCCCACCAGAACTCCATTCCTGGCTGTCCCTCCTCCTCCCAGATCAGAGCAGTGAGGCCAACCCCAAAGCAGAGGAGCGGATTCGGAGCTCTGCCCTGCGGGCTCCGTTGGCGACCGCAACATGTTTTCCCCGCGCTTGGCTGCGGTTCAGGAGGCCGGTGCCCCACCCTTCAGGAAGCCCTTCTCGGGAGCCTCGCCCGCTGCCCGCCGTGGATCGCCCCACCTCCTCTGCACCTCCTGCCTTCCAGGGGGAGGAATAGTGGATCGCGGCTGGAGGCGCCTGCAGATGCGGGTGGTGAGCGGGGGCCGTCGGGGAGCGGGGGTCCCGGGAAGTTTGCGGAATGCGGGAGGGCGCCGGGTCCCTGGCATTGGTGGAGGCGGGGCAGCGCCCTAGGCAGGACTTTAGCAGCAGGTGGTTGCGCAACTTTGGCGTGGTGGTGTGGGGCGGGATTTCCTGCCTTGGGATCCTGTGTACACCCCTGCTCTGATAGGGCAATGGGGAGCCAGGTTAAGGCTCCTTGGGAGAGTCATTCGACCCTGGTAACCCTGGTGACATGAACTCCTGAGGGTGCGGGCCCTATATGGGCAACCCTCTCCAGTTGTTTCCCTCTTACGCCAGTGGCAGCCAGCTTCAAAGGTCTCCAGGCCTCTGCCCGGTTAAGATGTCTTCAGATAACTGCAAAGTTTGATGGGCAGAGGCTGTTACAAGATACAGCCTGTTTCTCCTGTTATTTTACAGAGTACAGTATTTGCCTTTTGGGACTTAGAATTTTATATTTATTGTCTGAATGTGTATAAACTTTATCTGCAGTTTGCTTGTGCTTTTGTGTAGAGTATTTTATGTAGAGCTGGTAACAGACGTACAAATGAAGACATTATTCAGTAAGGTTGTTTTCCAGGGTACTGCAGGGATCCAGATACTACTACAGAAGTAAACACAAAACTTCCACCTTCCTTCACCTGGTCACAGGGAGATAAGGAAGCAATGCTATTACCATTAAATTAGTTACACTGTGACATTATATGGACTAATGGCATCACCAGAACAGAGGACAGAAAGCTGCCACTTTTTAGATAATATATGTACATTCTTTAAATGTCCACAAGGAGCAGCTGATTTGGGGACAATAAGAAAGTTTAGTAAACTTTCTAGTAACATCATGTAAGACTCAGCTACAGGTAATCTGGAATGTACAGAAAAAAAATAGACTTTAATATAGTATAAAATAGCACAAAATTGAAAAAAATCTCTTAAGTTTTGTAGACTATTTTATGCTGCATCAGGAGATAGAAGATATATAGTCTAAAGCACTAGACCTTGGGAAGACCTAATGCTTTAACGTGGAAGTATGGCAAAGTACTAGTTCAAATACAAAGTGAGCAAAAGAATGCACATCACGTGGATGCACAGTTACAGCTTTTATGGACGCTGCAGCCCTTGAGAACATTTGGAATACAGAATGAATTATTGTTACTTAAGGTGTTCATATCCTTTTATGCATTTATGTATGCATGTTTATAAAGAAAATCTGACGTTATAATAAGAAAATTAATAACATTGAAGTGAGCATCTGTGGTTTGTAATTCATGTATCTGTTTCTTTTCTGGATGGAGTAGCTATTATTTACTATGGAAAAAATGTTTTCTCTCATGAGGATTTTCATCTTCTTCTTCTCATTTTCTCTTTTTAAAGATTCTTTGAGATACTCCCTTGGGAAACTCAGATTTCTTCTTCAAGAATACTGAAGGTTATGATGTTTATTATAAAGGGGAAAAAAACCACAAAATTTTTGTATATCGAGTATCATATACTACACAGAAATACATATAGGTGAATCACAAAAAGTTCAATATACAGATGAGAAATAGGGAGTGAATTTGTTTTATGCAATTGCTTAACTGCTTGTGTAAGTGCTTTCAGATCGTGTATGCTTTATAAGGTCTCTTTAGTACAAGTAGCTTTTCAAGGTTTTCTAAAGTAAGCCACTTGCCTTTCTGTTTACCTAGCCAGAAGACAATGCAGTCATGACTTGGCAACACTCCTGAGAGTGCACTAAGCTAGGTTTTGATCCTTATATAAAAGGGCCTAATACAATGTTCTATATAAATGTAGTGAGAATATTTCTGTATACTGTGTATAATAAAAACACTCCCCAATTTGAAAGCAAAAATGAAAAGAACAAACCATCTCTTTTGCCTTTACTTTCTTTATTTTTATTTTTATTCATTTTACATACCAACCACTGTTCCCCTCCCACAACTCCTCTAGCCCCTTACCTCCCCCCAACACACCCCCCATTCCATACTCCTCCAAAAGGATAAGGCCTCCCGTGGGGAGTCAACAAATCCTGACACATTAAATTAAGGCAGGATCAAGCCCCTCTCCCTTGCATCAAGGCAGAGCAAGGCATTCCACCATAGGGAATGGGCTCCAAAAAACTCATGCACCAGGGACCCACTGCCAGGGGTCCCTCAAACAGACTAAGCAGCACAACTCTTGCCCACATGTAGAGGGCCTTCAGTCCCATGCAGGCGCCACAGCTGTCAGTTTAGACCTATGAGTTCCCACGAGCTTGGTTCAGCTGTCTCTAAATTTTCCCATCATGATCTTGACTCCCCTTGCTCATATAATCCTTCCTTCTTTTCTTCGACTAGACTCCAGGAGCTTGGCCCGGTGCTTGGTTGTGGATCTCTGCATTTGCTTCCCCTAGTTACTGAATGAAGGCTCTATAATGACAGTTGGGGTAGTCACCATTCTTCCCCATTATAGGGGAAGACGAGTTCAGACACCCTCTCCTCTATTGCTTAGGGTGTTAATTGGGGTCATCCTTGTGGGTTCCTGGGAGTTTCCCTAGCACCTGGTTTCTCTGTAACTCCATAATGACTCCCTCTATCAAGATATCTGTTTCATTGCTCTCCCACCCTATCCCTCCCCCATCTCGACTCTCCTGTTCGCTCATGTTCTCATTCCCCATCTCTTCTGATCTATCATCTCCCGTTCCCAGTTTACCCAGGAGATCTTATATATTTCCCCTTCCCTGGGTGATCCATACATCTCTCATAGTGTCCTCTTTGTTACCTATGTTCTCTGAATCTGTGGATTGTGGTCTGGCTATCCTTTGCTTTATATCTAATATCCACATGTGAATGAGTACATACCATGTTTGTGAAAAGAACGAATCATCTTGTCCAACAGTTTGTATAGGTTTAATATTAATGATTGTCTGTGGATTTGACACTCACTCTGCTTCCATATCACCACACCCTTATTTTGGAATATATCCCCCATACACAGGACTCTTAACTTTCAGTAAAGGGAAGGAAATAGTCAACTCGACACTTTTCTTTGGGAGGATACACGGTGTGAGTAAGATAAGGAATATTTTAGGTTATCAATGCGACGCCAATATTTGATTTTTTTCAATGCTTTTCATTTGTTCACTGACAAGCGGCTTCTCCAGTTTCTTGTCAGGTTTCATTTATGTGGTGAAGTTTTAGGAATATCCGTTATGCATCTAATTCTGGTGAGCTTATCTACATAACTGCCACCTTTATCTTGACAATAAAAAGAAACCCCTATCTACACTGCCTGCATTGGGTAATTTCTCAGCTCCAGCCCCCACACGAGCAACTCTTCCACTACAGAACTGTGGGATGTGCTGCCTGGGCCCTGTAGTGACTATTAATTGACTCACCATCCAGTCCCTCCACTACTAGTTCTCTCATCACAGAGAAACCCATCAAATGACCAACACTTCACACCCCAGAAGCCACGAAACTGGCGTAAGATCGATGGAGAAAGTTATATGAGGGGTATGCTTTCGACTTTCCTGTCTGGTAAACTCTAAGGATTACTTCTTTAGGAATTCACTGTGAAGGAATGCATTGGCAGCTTTGTTTTCCGTTTGTTTTCTTTTAAGTTTAGACTATAATATACCAATTGTAGATAATGTAAAGAAGAAATGGGGTTTATTTTTGACATATTTTCTCCCTTTTGTATTTTGACAAACTATATTGTAATATTACAGATTGTGCTGTAAACATTTTATGGTTCTTGCAAAGCCATTTGTGTCTATGCTTCCACGGATTCTTAGTTTATGTTTTGTTGTGAGGTGCCCTCCCAGCCAGCATGCGACAGTATTAGCCGTCATGCAGGTTACAGCTTGCTTCCAGTCTGGATTATTTTTCAGAAAATATGGATGCTGTTCTCTTTCTAGGTTTTGAATGTTTGGCTTTATACATTTTTAACCAAAACAGAAAATTGGATCCTTTAGAAGTTTTTCAGGGCTCTATTGAGTTTGAATGAAGTTTTGCTTTTCATTTTAATAATATGGTACAGCTGCTGATTTTTATATTAAAATTATATTTCTTGTTATAAAAAGAATATATATGAATAAAATTTTTTAAGAAAATGTAATAAGGAAGTATATTCAATTAAATAAAATCTGTATAGTTGTTGAGATAAATCCCACTTGGTTATAGTGTACATATAGTGATATGGATAGAGTTTGTTCTGTAGTGTTTTGCTGACTTTGAAGGTCTAAGTGCTTAAACAGTGTTAATATAGCTCTCTTTTCATAGTTTCTGAGTTTGGTTATAGGAGGGTCACTCTGAATTGACCAAGATAATTGGGATGCAATCATTCTTCTGGGAGATTTGTAAAAGCTTGGCATTCATTCTTTTTTTTTTTTTTTTTAAGGAACTTTGTGGTTTATCAGATAAGTCCTGTATTCTTGGTTTCTCAAGATTCTTCAATGTGGGAAGATTCTTCAATGCTGACTCATTGTTTCACTGTGATTCTGTTTAGGTTTTCTGTTTTTACCAAGTCGCCATTAGTGATGTGTCTTTCTAGGAAGGCCGTGTCATTTAGTTGAGCTAAACTCTCTCCGGGTGTGTGTGTGTGTTTTCTATAGTAAGGATATTATAATATGACATTTAGAAAATAGGCAAAACTGCCATGGTGCAGGGCAGGGCTCAAATTCAGGACCTCATCCACCTTGAGAATTCATTCTACCGTTGAGTTCCACCTTTGGTCATGATCATTTCTTTTTCTATAATGGGTCTGTTTGTTTGTTTTTCTTATAGTTTCTCTGTTTGGCTGGATAATTTTCACTCACTGACTGGCTATTAAGTTAGTAGCTTTTTCACATTCTCCATTTGATTATTGATTTCATCCTATTATGTTTAGATTTTTTTGGTTTTTTTTGTATTGTCTTGGTTCTAAAACTTATGTCTACTCTTCCGTATCTTTCATTTCTTTGCTGAGACTTTCAGTCTTTACAGACTTTCTGGACCATTTTTAAATGTTTTAGCATCTGTGTACACGATGTGTATTTATGTGTGTGTGATGGTGGGGGGGGGATCCTGTGCCCAGGGCACACATGTGGAGACCAAAGGGTAACCTTGTTGAGTCAGTTTCTTCTGCCAACTTTGTGTAGGTTCTGGAACTCAAACTCAGGTCATCATGTTTGTGTGGCAAGCTCCTTCATCCAGCGAGCCATCTCTAGGCTCTGGAGCATTTTAAAAATACTTATATTAAGCTGGGCAGTGGTGGCGCACACCTTTAATCCCAGCACTCAGGAGGCAGAGGCAGGCGGATCTCTGTGAGTTCAAGGCCAGCCTGGTCTACAAGAGCTAGTTCCAGGACAGGAACCAAAAGCTACGGAGAAACCCTGTCTCGAAAATCAAAAAAAAAAAAAACAAAAAAAAAACTATATTATTTTCAGGAAAGTCAACATTGATATCACACCAGCATTAACGTATTTTGATATTATTTTCTAGAAGTTGACCTTGTCTGGATCTTTTTGTGCTATAATTTTGTGTTGTTCCCTGGGTATTTTGAGTATGATTTAGGACAATCCGAGCCTTATTAAACTCCAGGGAGAAAGTCAGCAGTCTCTCTTTTGCCAGGCGGTTCATGCACTTGGTTTGAGGTCTGTCTCCCTGGGCAGCTTCTGAGTGTGTGGCTTCAATGCCAGCTTTATTTTCTGTGACTTTCAGCTAGCTCTTGAGTGGACGTAACCCAGCACTCAGTCTCACACTGGGCATTGTTCTATCTTGTTTAGTTCTCCAGGTCTTTGTTAGGTTCTGGGAAACATTATTGGGAGTTCTCTAGAGTAACCCTTGCCTGCCCAAACCAGAACCACAAGGCATGCAAGCTCTGATGACAACCAAGTGTCTGCCCCCATATTTCAGGCTACTCTGAAATAATATAAAACCAGGAGTACCAGAAACAAACTAGAAGTTTCTTGCCCTGTGTTCCTGATTATATCCCTATAGTCAAAGTGGGCTAGTAACCTTTTCAGTTATCTGGGTGCTCATTTCAATTTAGTTCTGACATTGACTACCCGGAGTCAATACCGACTCTGTACTTTCACAGCCCACAAGACTTCCCTCCCATCAGGCATTTGACACGAGTTCGAGGATTCCAGATCACTTACAACACTCTTGACAGTCTCATGAGTCCCCTCACCCCTTCAGGGGTGTCCTTTTCTTTTCTGTAACAACTCACAGGACTCAGGACAGCCCTCTACAGGTGAGTAAAGATTTAATCTAAGAACACGAATCAAAATTAGATAAATAAAACACACATGAGGGAGGGGCTGGCAAATGGTTCAATGAGTTTGAGTGCTTTCTGCTTGAACCTGAGGACCTGAGTTCAGTCCCTGGAACACACACTGTAGAAGAAGGCACTGACTTTTGAAAGTTTTTCTCTGACCTCCGCACAGCCGCCATGCCTCTTTTACGGTCTTCACTTACACATATAGGGTGTGTGTAAAGGTTGGATTGTTGCCCTAAGCAAAACCTTCACCTCTTCACCCAGTGGAATTGCAGTGATTGCTTTCCTGACACTTCGGGATTTACTAGCTAGGAAGCTGACTTGAGCCTCAGTGCTCAGCTTATATTGGGGTTTCAGTACTTAGGATGAGAGCTAAAATTTTTGGCTTTGAGTTAGACTAAGTCCAGCCACCTAGTCCCCCACCTCCCTAGCAGTCAGTCAAATAAGAACATTCTAACCCTCTAAACATGTGATGTGTCTTTCTGGCATGACCAGACTACACCTTGAGTCACCCCCCCTATGTAACCTCCAGTGTGATCTGAGGGGTCACCATGTATAACAAGAATAAACCTGTCACTGAGACAGGGTTTAGAACCCAGAACAAAACCAACCACATTGGCTTGTTGCTATCTAGCACTAAACTGCATATATAACAACAAAAGTTTAATAACTATCGCTTTCAATGGAAGTGAAAGAAAATAATAATTCGGATGGCAGCAAGCCCTAGCAAACTTCCCTTTTTAAGACCAATTAGGGATATCTTTTTAAAGACCTAGTAAATGCCCTTAATGCACTTAACTTAAAGCCTAACAGAGCTTCCTTCATTAAATAAGGCCCAGGCACTTCCTGAGAACTGTTAAAACAATACATATTCAACTGTCTTGGATCCTTGTGACATATGAAGCTAAATATGAGCATAGGAAGAGACCTGCATATTCTAATTAAGCTTTTCTTTTCTTTTTTTGATTGATAGACTTTTAATGACTGTTTCTCTTTTACTAGGGGTTGCAGGTCTATTTAATTTGTTTATCTGATTTTGATATAACTTTGGTAAATGGTATAGAGAAAATTATCCATTTCTTTTAGATTTTCCAGTTTGATGGAGTACAGGTTTCTAAAGCATGTCCTTGTGATTCTCTGGATTCTCTCAGTGTCTGTTGTTATGTCCCTCTTTTTAGTTCTAATTTTGTTAATTTTGATATTCTCTTTTCATATTCACTAAATGTAATATGACTCCCACACGAGAATAGTATCACTTAGATGCCTGCAACACTTAGGTTTCAACTGTGAGTACTATGCTAAGGCATGTAGTTGATTCTCTAGTCCAAGAACAATGATGTTGAAAATGCAATGAGCTTGGTAAGGTGACTCAGTACTGTAATCCCAGAATTTGGGAAACAAAGGCAAGACGTTTTCCGTGAGTTCAGGGACAACCTGGATACACTGTGAAATCTAGGGTATCCTAGGCTGCCTAGAGAGACCTTATCTCTAAACGGGGTAGGACTTTAACGTAGCTAACGTTTTATAAAAAATAAATAAATTTACTTATTTATTTATTTTACATCCCAGCCACAGTTTCCCCTCCCTTTTTCCCTCTCATATCCCCCCAACCCCTTCTGTTCCACCCCCAATTTATGGGTCTTGAGATAGATTGGTTCGCAATTTTCTGAGAAACTACCATACTGATTTCCATACTGTACAGGTTTGTCTGCCCACCAGCAGTGGAGGAGTGTTCCCCTTACTCTACATCTCTCCAGAATGAGCTGTCTCTTGTGTTTTCGATCTTAGTCATTATGACTTGTATAAGATGAAATCTCAGAGTCCTTTTGATTTGTAGCTAGCTTTTTTTTTCTTTGTAAAATATACTGCTTAGTAAACAAATTGTATTAGCCAACATTTGTTAATTGTTTGCCTACAGCTAGGTGCATGTTCCTTCCTAAACTTACAATTCTGTCTGCTAGAACTTAAGCCTCTGGGAGAGGTTAAGTCTTTTCCCCAAACCCAGCACAGTCTGGCGGCTGTTTAGGAGTACATGCTGAGAGTGATGGAGTGACAGAGAATTTTAAATAGTAATTCTACCCATGCCTAATTTACTAGTGAATTGATAATAATACAAATTTGCTAAGGATTTTCTCTAGTTCTGACACCTTTACACAGACATATATGCAGGCAAAACATCAGTGCACAAAAAATAAAAACAAGTAAATTATATTAGGTTAGAATGTGTGGTATTGAATAGGCATTTGGCTGTTGCCAGGTGTCATTTGAAGTAGAAACTGCCTTGCAAGGATGTATGCTGAGCCACCCTGAATCTCTGAGCTAAAGCCATCTTGTTCATTGTGGGCAATCTTGCTGATATCTTCTTGAATTCTATATGTAAGTATTTTATGAAAATTTTTCTATTTGTATGTATAGGGAATATTGGTCTATATTTTTATTTCTTTATTTTTCCAGGTCTTTGTATGTTTAAATATCAAGATAGCAATAGCTTCATAAAAATATTTATGAAGTGTTCCTTCAGTTTATATTTTTTTGGGGAAATAATGTGTTCTTTGAGGATCTGGTACAATTTATTCTACACTGAATCAGTCTGGCCTTGATTTTGTGGAGGGGTGTGTTTTTTCATATTTGATTTGACTAGGGAATTTTTAATTACTGGTTCTATTTCACTAGGGGTTATGGATCTGTTTAAATTATTTATTTCATCTTGACTTAACTTTGGTAGGTTATATACATCAAGAAACTCACTCTTTTTATTGAGGTATTCCAGTTTGAAAGGATACAGATTTTTAAAATGTGTCTGTATAAGTGCTCTGAATTGCTTCAGTTTCTGCTGCAATCTCCCTTTTCATTTCCAGTTTAATTAATATGGCTACTGATTTGTGAATCTCTTTAGTTTTCCCAAAAGTTCAAATCTTCACTTCATTTGTAGTTTGTATTTTTTTTCCTGTTTATTTCAAGTCATCGATATCAGCCTTGGACTTATTTCTTACGTTCTACTCTTTTTGATGGTACTATTTCTTCCTTGTTTTTTCCTAGAGGATGTAGGTGTGTCACTAAGTTATTATTATGCAGTTTTCCAGGGTTGGTTTGTTTGTTTGCTTTATCCATTCTTCTTTCTTTCCTCCCTCCCTCCCTTCCTCCCTCCCTCCCTCTCTTCCTCCCTCCCTCCCTCCCTCCCTCCTTCCCTCTCTTCCTGTTCTTCTTTCTCCTTCTGTTTTTAATGTAACCACTTAGTGCTAGAACCTTGCTTTTGAGAACTGCCTTCATTGTGTCCCATAGGTTTGGATATATTGTGTTTTCATTTTCATTCAATTATAAAAAGTTTTAAATTTTCTTCTTTATTTCTATCTTGACCAATTTTTCACTCAGTAGTGAGTTGTTTGGTCTCTATGAATTTGTAAACTTTCTGCTATCTCTGTTGTTGTACACATATATTGTATTTGTATACATAAATTCATTAACGTATTTTATTTTTCAGGTTTAATTGGAATTCATAAAAATGTCAGGTACAATTTTATTAATTTCTTAAGATTTATTTTATTATTTTGAGGTGTGTGTATGTGTGTGTGTGCGTGTGTTTGGGTTTACACATGTGAGTTCTGATGCTCATGGAGGCCATATGTATCTGATCCCCATTAAGCTGGTGCTACAGACAGTTGTGAGCAGCCTAGTATGGTTGCTGGGATCTGAAACTGGAAAAAGCAAAATGAGGGCTGCAAAAGCAATAAGGACTCAACTGCTGAGCCCTCACTCCAGCCCTTTTACTTTTACTAGTTTTTAATGTTTTGTTTCACATGTGAATTATGTGATTGTTTTCTTTGAAGAGGTCTATTTTATTCTGAAATATTTAACTAGTTAGCATTTCGGTATATTTGTGTGGACTTTCTTTGTACATATAACCCTCTGGAAGAGGAGTAAAAGCAGCTCGTGTTTGCACACAGACCTGAAAGTTCTTGAAATGTTGAGAATAACTCAAATGAAACAAAAGAAAAATGGGAGAGCAAATGCAGACAGAAAGAGCTGGGGCCTTTGATCTGGATGTGGGAGAGGGAAATGTTGGCTCTTCTTGTTGGGTATAAGAAGAGAACATCACACTACAGTCTTTTGTTTCCTCTGATGTAAAATTCAATCAGTTGTTTATAAAATTGAGACTCCCCCTCCTTATAGTGAGTCAAGTACGGATTTCCTTTAATATCAAGAGAGCAAATTATAATACCATGAACTGGCTTCTTTATTACCCTCGCAGCAACCACCGGGACACTGTGACCAAGTGGCTTTTGGAAAAATACAATAAGAATGTGGGCCATTACAGGTGTGGGCTGTACCAACTCTGACTGATGTGTTTATGACTATATTAAATTCTTAGCGAGTGAGAATTTATTTAATGTTTTGAACTTAGACACCGTATTCCCAAAAGACTATGAAGAATCACCTTTCTATTTCCAGTGTTTCCCACATAATAAGAGAGTGAATCACGATCATCTGTGATGGACTAACTGCAAGCAGGAGTCAACAGAAGGTCAGCTGAAGCAGGAACAGGAAAGCTCAGGCTGATGCTTGGCCTCATTTTCTAAACTACGGTCAATGTAAAATTTATGAAACTTATAAATAGATATTTTTCCTAAGAAATATGAGTGTATTGGCTGGTACTTGTAAGAGGAAAAGAGTACATTTTACAATCATGCTATCACTTACTGTGTGGGTTGTTCCTCTCTTCCTCAAGGTGTGGTCCCCATAGACCCTGAGCAGCCTGCAGGAGAGATGGAAAAGCAGATAATATCACCAACTGCAGTGCCCGATGCCCCTCCTGACTACAATTCTCATTTTGTGCCCGGTAAGGTGAAGTTTTAAGAATAACCCTCCTCCCGAACACCATAGCGACAGTTAAGGTTACTTTCTCAGTAAACATCTGATTCAGCAAATATGTACCGAATGTTGAGAGAGTGTCACTTTTAATATATTCCTGTGATCACAGGCTGTGCTGTGGAGGCACTGAGGAAGGAAGTTGTCAAAGTAAGGATAGCATTCTCCACGTTCCTAGTGGACAGATGAAGAGGGAGGGTATGGTGGAAACACAGAGGGTGCTGCTGTCGGACCCTACCAGGGATTGGAGGGTAGCTGCGATTGAATATAGCAGGCTTTGTTGTATATAATTTGATAAAGTTACACAAGTGTTTATGAAGCTCTGGTAAATGGCAGGAAGGGGCAGAGACATAGAAAGACATAGCTATGAGCATTGATTAAGGCACTGGCATAGATTTTTGTGTCTCAGAGAAACCCTGTCTCGAAAAAACCAAAAAGAAAGAAAAAAAAAAAGACTATTGGTGGAGACTCAGGAGGAGGGGTTCTCACAGTGCTAGAGTAAATTTTAGATAGTATAGTCACATTAGGAAGTAACTATACCATTTCCAAGAAGTAAACATTGGTTAGAATTGGTCACTATGGGAAATACTTGCTTTCCTCTTTATCAGAAATAGGTGAGACTGGGAATTTAGCTCATTGGTAGAGTCTTGTCTAGCAAATGAAGGCCCTGTTCAGTCGCAGGAGGCAGCCTTCAAATTAAATAGGTAGGTTGAAAATGTTGAAAATACACTGCTAATGAACTGTCCCTACAGGAAAAAGTCACTGTGATCGCCATCTAGGGGCTAGGCCATATCCTTCAAAAGTGGTTGACAGTTCCACACATGTGGATCCGGTGAATTGTGGTGAATCTCAGTAGCTTTCATCTGTGATACTTTGTCACCCCTCCATCTTCTTTTTGTTTCCCTGGAAGTCCCGTCCTACTTGGGTATCTCTCTCACCCTTCTCCGTATGTGTGCGACTCAGTCTCATCTTTTCTGTCTCTGTGAGTTTCTCCCTCTGACCTTCTCTCGGTCTCTATCTGGTGTGTGCGTTCACGTGTTTGTGCGTGCATGTGTGTGTTTGTGTGTGCGCGTGTGTGTATGTCCCAGAGTATGGTTAGCATTGCTTGCATGAAGATAGGAGGAGGCTACATAGTTACAAGAGTATAAACTATAAAAACATGATACTGTTTTCCCAGCAACCACTAACTGCTAGTAGTTCCTCAGGGAGATGTGAGGTCTCATGAGGAGGTAGCCACAGGTGCAGTGGGTTCGTGAAGGCAACTCCTGTGCTGTGTACGCAAGATGGCTTTTTGCATCATGCCTCCTTGTTCCTCATGACAATGCTTCTGTTTTGCCAGTGAGCACATTTTCCTGGAAAGTCAGTGTTGTAGCTCACAGGGTGCCTCACTGGGTAAGACGACTGATGTCTGTCAATGGCTGTCCCAGCAGCTTGTATAACACCGTCTGGCAGTGTGAAAACCAGCAGTCTGGGAAGAAGCTTCTACTTCACTTCCAGCTTGATTTCTGTGTCTCTGTCTATATCCAAAGGATATGGTTTGTGTTTTGGCAGTAAGATTGCCCCATCAAGTTCAGCTGAGGGACCAAGAGCAATGACAAAAACCTATTTGTTTCGAGAGCCTCTGGCACCTCCGTGACCAATAACTCAGGGATGTGTCAATTCTTATGACACAAATTGTGTTCTTCTAATTCACAGAAACCAGAAATAATATGCTTGTAAAATTTGATTTAATGAAATTATTTAGATTCAAATTTAATTTAAATTTCCATTCTAGTTCTGAATGTATTCTCCAACCAAAAGCAATGCTGTCCAGAATTATTCTTTAAAAGAGTAGTTAATAAATAAACCATTGTTATATGGAATCCATTTGAGAAGAAAAAATGTCATGGTTTTTTGAAATAAAAAACAATGGTAACACTAAAAATTATTAAGAAGGAGATCCCATAGGCATTTTCTCACAATGACTTTGGTAGGTGGCTTTATGCTAGAGTTTTCTGTAAATTAATGTGAGCTCTTGTGGTTACACAAATTTGAACATGGATTGCTTTGCTTTAGTTTGTTTTCCTGCAGAAACAGTCAAAACCCTTAAGGGCAATTTCCAACTCAGAAAAACATAGCTTACTAGTTTCTTACACATAATTTTGCCACGTTTTTTCTTCTTCATATTTAATGTGGATTAATACATCTTTATAACAAAACTCACTCATTTGTATAAATTGGTATATAACTACAGAAATTTAATCATATTGAATAAGTCCTTAACATAAATTCTACTTTTCTTCAGGCTATTGATCATGAACTTTTATTGCTTCAAGTGCTTTTATATTAAAAGTACAAGATATGGTAATTAACTCCTTCACATAATATAGTGATCAGTATTCTTTAACCGAGGGCTTTGAGACTCTGAGGAGGATCACTGATTATTGTAAGGGTACTCTTACAATAGTCCTTTTGGGGATGAAAGTACATTCTTCATGATAAACTCAAACTGTCCCTCATTCTTCTTCCATAGCTACTCACCTTTGCTCTCATTTAGTTCTAAGTTTAAAGCATTTTTAAATACTACTCTCCATCATTTAATTATACTTTATCAAGAGCTCTATCCCTATCCTTAAAAGCTAGTTTTCCCCATTCTCGCCTGGCTCCCCCTCTCCTCCACACTCTCTATCATCTTGACAATCCCACTAGTTTTGTGCACTTTAACGTGGTTGTAAATCCCATCCCGTCCCACATCGGTATGCTACACTTTATAATGACCATTTGCTTTTCTTACTAGCATGAATATGCTCCAAAATACCAATATGTGTTTAGGTCTGTTTCTAGCCTCAGTTATAGCTGCTGGTACTCAAAGCTGGTATGATAAATGCTTCCTAGACAAAGTGATGTATATCTCATTGTTTTGTTTTGAGATTGTATTAGAGAATTGATTTTGTCATTCATGACTATTTATTAGTCTGCTTTTTATTAGAGATTGGAATGTTAGAGATTCCCTTAGCTTCAAAACTACTCTTCCTTGATGTCTACTTCAAAACTACACTTCTTTAATGTCTACATCACAAGGATTTGAGCTTTTACACAACTCGTTTTGCAGAAGATGATATCTTTTGCTATTTTTCACTTAAAGAAACTTCTTCAAGCTCTGAGATTGTGTCTTCCTTGTACTGATTTTTCTCAGCATTGGTTAATCCGAGACCTCTTTGATTCCATGACTGGGATGTGTGTATGTAATTTAAGGATTGAGATAGCTGTTGGCACTAAAGTTGCTAAACCCAAGGCCCTCCACAAAATCCTTTAGAGAGTGTTCCTATTTTTACTTAAGATAGCATGTTTGCTTATGATACAGTGGGGTATTGATGTAATATAGCTAAGTGTTCAGTAAATGTTATATAATGAAGAAATATAGATGCACGAAAGGTCTTTGAAAGTTCAACATTTTTTCTTGATTAAAAAAAAACCCTGAAGAAAACACAAATAGAAGAAACCTTTGAATATAATAATGGCTATATAGGCCCATATATAATGTGCATTATACTCAAAAGAAAAAATGAGTATTTTCTTATCTGAAACAAATGCACGCACTCTCTCCATCTTATTCAGCATAATGCTTGAACTCTAAGCTAGAGCAGTGAAACAAGAAAAAGAAATTCAAGGACTACAAAGAGAAAGGGACAAAATCTAAACACTCCCATTTGCAGATGACATGATTCTATCCTTAAAAGACCCTAATAATTCTAGCATGAAGCACTTATCTCTAAAAACATTTGCAGAACAATATCAGGATGTAAAGACAACATCAAAAAACCGGTTGTCTTACTTTACACCAATTACAGCTTTTCAGGAAAAATTCCATTCACAATGCTTTCAATATAATAAAATACATAAGGATAAAACCCCTAACCATAAAAGTTGCAAAAAGTGAAGCCATGAAGGAAAGAAGTGGAAGAAAACACAAGACTTCTCATGACCATAAATTGGGAGCTGATGTTATAAATATGGCTGTATTATTAAAAATGTTTTTCAGGTTAAGCACAATCCCCAACAAAACCTCAATGTATTCTTCACAAAATTAGAACATATAATCCTAAAATTCATACAAAAGCTAAACTGTCAGAATAGCCTAAAGTTTCCCAAGTAGAAAAAACAATGCTGAAAATATCAAAATGCATAATCTTAAATTGTATTAGAGACAAGTAGTCACAAAAATTGAATGATACTGGCATGCAAAAAGAGAGACACAGGTGGTTCTAATTTACTGTCTATTGCTGACAGATAAAGCATTTATTACAGTTTACAGATCATAGTCCACCATCCCATCATAGATGGGAAGCCGGGGTAGGAGCTCAAGGCAGGAACTAAAGTAGAGACATTGGAGGAAGACTGCTTATTTCCTCTGGCTTGCAAAGCTACCTTCCTTGTACAAAGCCCAGGACGACCCAGGTCTACATCCCAAAGATAGCACTGATCACATTGGCCTGGGCCATCCCACATCAACATCAATTACCAACCAAGAAAATAGACCACAGGGATGCCCACAGACCAGTCTGATGGAAGCATTTCCTCAATGAAAGTTTTCTCTTAGAAGTGTGTCAAGTTGACAACCATCACATAAGTCAGTAGAATAGAGGATTTAGAGATAAATTCAGAGATATAGCCACCAAATTACAATGTTGTCACAAACATACACTGTGGGGGCGGGGGGGTCCGGTGGGTGGAGACAGTATCTTTTAACAAATGATGCTAGGGAAAGAAATTAAATGATCGGGGCTTTGGTGAAATTGTTGTAGAAAAACACTTAAGATAAAGGCACAGGCAACACATCTATGAGAAGGGCTTTAGTAGCACAGGAGACACTTGCAAGAATGGACAGATGGGATTGCATGCAATTAAAAAGCTTCTGCATGGCAAAGGTCACAAGCAGCAGAAGATCCCAGCCTACAACGTGTAGAAAATATTGCCAGCTGCACATCAGATGGAGCATTAATATCTAGAATAATAAAAAATGAACAAAAATCTAATCAACAAACAGGCCAATGGCATGAGTGGACAGTTCAGAAGAGGAATACAAACACCCCAAAACACTTTTAAAGTTTCATTATGGGGGAGGGCAGTGAGTACCAGAGTGAGTGAGTGTGGAAGTAAAGGCTCACTTTGGAAGTTGTTTCTCTCTTTTCATTCTGGGTTCTGTGGACTGAACTCAAGTTCTACTAAAGAGGATGTAGAAAAGGAGTCTTAATTTACTGTTGGTGGCCTGAATATGTAAATTCAGGCAGCCACGATAGAAATCATCATGGAATTTCTCAGAAAGGTGAACAGAACTGCCATATCATTCCTGGTTATGCACCTGAAAAGTTTTCAGTCAGAATGCCACAGAGACACTTGTCTATACATGTGCTGTAACATGGATGGAAGACAAAAACGTGCAGATTGAGAGAAACCTAGCACACAGGTTATATGCTGTACACATTCATCTATGTGGCATGACCTGCCTAGGAAAACCACAGATAATGGTTTCAAAAGATGAGAGAGGAAAACATAAATGGCTGCTAATGGATGATAACTCTTCTGGATTTAGGCAGTGAGGATAGTTCTCAAATTTGCTAGCACTGAAGCAATAGCAAAGCCCACTGAATTCTACATTTAGAGAAGGAAAGAAATCAAGATGACTTTCTTCATTATGTTGAATTGGAAATAGTTGAAAACTGAGCCAGGCATCTGTTACTGAGAACACCAGGCTATTTTTTTGAAACACTATAATTGTGGTATACTGAGCCACAATTAAACAAACAATCCTGAAATAATTTTCTTATATGTTTGAGAGTAGTAAATTTAAACAACCACTTTTTTTAAAAAATCTACATCTGGTTTTGTTTTTCCATACATTCTCCCTCTGTAGCAAACATGACTTCAGCAGGCCTGATGGAAGAGGAGGTTATGCATTAGTTATTGTATGGTATTTTATTATTCTGAATACCCCTCTAAAAACATTGGGGAATGTTGTTCATGGGCCCTTGAATGATTTATGATGGCCTAGATATGGTTTATTAGATTTTGGGTTATTTTTGACTATTGAGAATTGACCATAACTTTGGATAAGTATTATGAATTGAACATTGTCTACCCCTACTCCAAATTTACCTGCTAGACCCAATAATAAGGATTGGGGGATGGAGTCTTCCAAGGAGATTCTAGAGGTCCCAAGATGAAGCCATTTATGGTGGGGTTGATGCTCTTACGACAGATGGCAAGAGAGTGATGATCGGAGTAGTCTTGAAGAGTGCCCTCCCCAGGCCAGGAAGAAGGTTGGATTTACAGTTCACCTTGAAGTTCCAAGCTTAGAGCCAGGGAAGGTAAAGCTTGTCATTGAAAACAATCCACTTTCAGTAGCCTGATAAAGAAATGAGATTAAGAAGTTGGGTCTGAGAGATATCAGTGTTGGTAAGCAGTCTGATGTCTAGATGAAAGGACAAAGAGAAGTGACTGAGCAAAGGCAACCCAGCACAGATGGTAAGGACCCCTTTGCAATAACTAGTAAAATTGGCGATGATAATTGCGTGCTAGACCTTGTTCTGACCCTATTAAAACCAGTGAAGTGCGTTTATGATCAGTAAAGGAGACGCCTCATACAGTGAAGGGCTACTTTGTTTCTCAGTGTGTCAATCTTTATTTCCATATCTGTTAAATGGGAATAATTATGTTACAAGTTTTAAGAGAATCAAATTAACTAATATGTGAATAATTCCCTTAGTATGTTGCTAATATATTAGGTACATACCCAGAAAACAGAGGACTTGTTTTCTTTAAGAACATGTTGCATGGTTACTTTTTAACGTAAAAATTATATAACTTCCAATACACTAAAGTGATAATACATGATATTTTCATCTTTTTGAGAACACAGGCCCTGCTGGACCAGCTGCCCCTCCACCTACAGGCTTGCCTACAGGATACAACATTCCACAGCATCCTGGTGCCATCTCTTGGTATTATCCTATTGGTAGTACCCATCCTATTCAGTACCAGCCTGGCAGATATCCCATGACCAATCAGCCTGCTCCAGTAATGTGGATGCCAGGACCAACTCCTATGCCCAACTGCCCTTCTGGTCTGGAATACTTAGCTCAGGTACTGTAATACCTCAAAAACATTTTCCTTTGAAGTATGCCCCTGGGGTGTGAACAGAGGAAATAAGATGTTGGCTAGAGTGAATAGGGTCACTGATGACAGAGGCTGGCTCGCCGAGAGCCATGATGGGGAATTTACAGGTAGACAATGGGTACAAGGACACATTCATAGGACACATGAGTTTTTTTGACGAAATAAAAGTGACTTTCTCAAAGAAATAAGAAAAATAAGAATGCGAGTCACTAACCTGATGCTATACCATTTACTTAGAAGTAAAGTGTTCACATTGAGAAAAAGAGAGTAAGAAGGGAAAACTAGACAAGGAGAGGCGGTGGGTCCCAAAATGTACAACCCACAACTTCTTCTCAACATCTCAGACTCTTTAACATTCCTGAGCCTCAAAACACATCAATCTAAGTAAGTAAAGATACTGCTTCAAGTCAAAATTCATGTCTTCTTCATACAGCACAGTGACTGCCAAATTTCTTGTGCATGTAAATCAAAGAGCCAGAATAAAAGCTATAGCGCTGTTGTGAGACGTTTTGGTGGATAAACGTGGAATGGTTGTCATGTTGTTAACACACAGAGGCATGCCCTACAGATGCTGGCTGCGGAAACTATTAGTCACACTCTTGTGTCGTTTCTCTGTTGGGTGGCTTGAGGTGACACATACAGATCATGTGCTACTTTGATAAGACTACCACGAGGCCTTCTCCACCCACAGCAGCTTTAGAATCTTTCCAGAGCCTTGTATTTATCAGTGACCCCACATGCTTGTCTATTTCCTGCTGGCACAGCACCTCACTAGGAAACTTCAGCATCAGCAGTAAGCAGAACACTTCGCCCTGCAGTAGACACTTTTGCCACATAGTCAATGCTTTTATCCTTATTTCTATATTTTAATTTCTTAAGTATTTTACAAAGGAAAAGTGCAAGCAATTGTAGCAACCATTTTGATATCTTATATGAAATGATCCCTTATCAATTTGTAAGTTTTACATTGAGCATGGACTGTGTCCTCCTATGTCCTTTTGTAGCTAATCACACAATTTCATCCATAACCAGTTGGTTTTTTTTCTTGTTATTACACTCACATACCTTTCATTATTTAATGAGTTTTGGTGAAATGTAACATTTTAGGCAGCATTCTGGGTTCAGTGATTATGAATAGCCTCATGACATAAATGATTTGTAATTGTGTTGGTTAAGATCTGTCTGTCCTAGAGGAGATTGTCTATCTTCTGCTGGGGTGTTCTGAATTGTAACAGAAGATAAAACCACTAAACTGTCCATCGTCAAAGTAATTCCAGTACCGTTAAAGTAGAAGTAAAGTAGAAAGTTAAGGTGCTCTTAACTTTCTTTTCCATGACTGCTACTTTAGAATGTTTCCCTCCGGACGCCTTTTTCCAGACCCTACCCACATGGTGCTACCCTCATGCATCCGTACTAAAGTATGCACTTGTTCAAGAACTTGGCATTAGGTGAATGCAGCTGAATGCAAATTCACGCACTTAATCTCTTTGAAAGGTATTCAGGAGGTAATGTGGAGCAGAGGTCTTATTCAGGCTTACTCTGGCTTGTTCACCTTCCCTATACCACAAGAGCATCCCATGAGTCTAGTCTATGTTAAGTCATCCTGACTGGCTCCCATGTGAACATCTCAGACAAGTTGACTGAGAAACAGCCAGAGATCCTTTACATATACTTGGCTCCTCAATGTGCTGTCACTGTAGCAAGCAGATGTTTTCCAGATGTCAGTCAGCTCTCTGATTTTTAACGTGGAACTACCTGAAAGTGTTTTTCTGATTTAGACACCTCTGTTAATATCCATCTAATTGGATGCTGATAAGATAATCTCAGATGATTACATTTTTAGATTCCATTCCATTTTCAGAGAGATATCTGTCATCAATTGATACATTCTAATTATTATTTTTATTTTATTTCATGCACATAGGTGCTTTGCCTGCATATGTATCTGTGTACCACTTCCATCCTGGTACCCAGGGAGACCAGAAGTGTGCGTCCGAGTCCCTAGAATGTGAGTTAGAGATGGTTGTGAGCAACCATGTGGGTTCTGGGAACCAAACAAACATCCTCTGGAAACACAACTGGTGCTATTAAGGCTGAGCCAACTCTCCAGCCCCTGGTTGACAGATTTTAATACCGTGTCATCACATTCTTTCCTCTTGCTGATTAAAATTAATTCTGGTTTTCTGTCTTCTAATTGCTTTTGCTCTGTTCCCGCAGCTGGACAGCATACACGTGCTTCAACATTTTGAGCCTCTAGAAGGTATGTATAATTGTGTTTTGACTAGCATTGTGTTTTGAGTAGCAGTATTTTTTTAAAAGATATGTATATTTATTATATATACAGTGTTCTATCTACATGTATGCACCAGATCTCATTAAAGATGGTTGTGACCCACCATTTGGCTGCTGGGAATTGAACTCAGGACCTTTAGAAGAACAGCCAGAAGCCAGTGCTCTTAACCTACGAGCCATCTCTCCAACCCCTTGATTAGCAGTGTTTTAATCAGATGGAAATTTGTATTACTTCGTACTTAGTGCCTTATTTTCTGTTGATGAGCTTTTAGTGATTCAAAGAGAGAAGACTATTTCCTATTACCTTATTTTCACAAAAGCAATAGAGTGAATTTTCTATGTAGTTTTATCGATCAATCCTCCATACACTGATAATCTCTTAGATTCAGAAATGACTTGCATCTAATCTGGCTAGTCCTTTGGACCAGGTGTCCATTTTTCTTTCTCTGCATTCGATTTATTTCGAAGAGTACAACAAGAAGAAGGTGAGAGGTGATCTGAGCTAGCCAGAGCCCCACACTCCACTAGCGTCAGTGGCAAAGAGAAAGCAGGGTCTAAGACCTCTGAGTTCCAGTCTGTGGCTGTTGCTATGGAAGTCTGAATAAATTATCCCATTCAGGTGACACTGTGCTCTTCTCAGTTACCTGCTTGCTTACTCACTCTCGGATAGGAGCCGGGCACACCCCTTGGGGCACCACATAGGGCTCTTATTTTTCTGGATTTATTTTCTTATCTTCGGGGAGCATGTCCCAAGTCATTTCATCAGTTCCACATGCTGATCAATTCATGATCTGATGTCTGATTCTTCAAAATGGTTTTATTACTAAAGTTTTCTGAATTCCTTTATTCCAAGAAAACTGAATTAGCCATTACTTTATGTGGGAAAACTTAAATAATTTCTTATTAAGCTTAACAATTGTTTAAAATTCTTAAAATGCTTAACCCTCATGGCTCACATGGTTGGATTTCACCTGAAATTTTAAAAAGCTATTTGGCTTTCGTAACTCCTAGCCATATTTCTTTCTTTCTTCCTTCCTTCTTCCTTTCTTTCTTCTTTTCCTCTTTCCTTCCTTCCTTTCTTATGGTCTTCCTTCCTTCCTTTCTCTTCTTTTAATAGCAAAGGAAACTTGAGGCCTGTCTTGACTGGTTCTAATTTAAGATTCTTTCTCCATTCTAACTTTTAGTGATGACAGGTTTTGAAACTAATAATAGGTATGACATCAAGAACAGCATAGACCAGATGGTTTACATCGTAACTGAAGACACAGATGACTACACAAGGAATGCCTATCGAAATCTACGACCCTTTGTGCTCCGGGTCACTGACTGCCTGGGCCGAGAGATCATGACCATGCAGAGGCCTTTCCGATGCACCTGCTGTTGCTTCTGCTGCTCCTGTGCAAGACAAGAGGTCAGAGAACAGGAGCGGAATCGACACTTGCTTCCTGACCTGCCCTTTACAGTGTGGTCTGCCTTTTCCTTCCAATACTACATGGGATGGAGATTTCTGACCCTACCATTCAGAATAAAACTGAAACTGAGTAGTGGGGAGGAAGGAAGCTGAGTTATTTCACAGGACAGAAACACACACTTTTCCTTTTTCTTCTCTAGTGAGAGATGGGGATCAAGTACAACTTGAGGCTGTTTTGTGAACAACTGCTTTCTGATCAATTAGGTACTTACAGGGACTTCCAGTAGTCATATGATATGTACTGGTACCCAAATATTTCCCAGGTGTCAAATTGGAAAGAGCTTTTGATTGCTGTACTCATCACAGCCTACACCGTGTGCAAAAACAGTCCTAAAATAGATGAAATGCCAGACTGGAGTGCCCTGCCGATGGCAGAGTTCGACCTACAGTGCAAATGCTCTTTGTTATGGTTGGTCCGACCCCTTTTATATACACAGGTTCAGAAAAAGAAAGCATTACTGAAAAATAACCTACGCCTGTGTCACAGTCTCAGTAAGTTCATGTGTGTTAGTCCTTGTGCCTGGAAGATGCCATCACCTCTAGTTCTCAGGCTTTTTCCACCCTCTATTCAGAATAGATCCTAAGGTTTGAGGTCCAGGTGTTGAAGAAGACATTCCCTTTATGAATGAGTGCTCCAAAGTCTCCCACTCTCTGCATGTTGGCCAGTTGTGTCTCTATGTTAATTCTCACCGACTGCAAGAAGCTTCTCTGATGAGGATCGAGGCTCTGCTCTGTGGCTATAACAATATGTTCCTTTAGCACAATAATGGTAAATTTTCCTCCATGCCCATGGCCTATCTAGTCTCATGTTCTTGGCCATTTGGATCCCTGGAATGGACCAAGAAATATGATCATGTGTTACAAAGTATGATCTTCTTTCTGTGTTCTTGAATTCAGTTCCCAGTATTTTACTGATAGGTTTTTGGCTGTTGAGCAGGAGAATTGCTCTGTAGGTTTTGGTGGTGGTGTTGATGGTGGTGGGTTTTTGTTGTTGTTGCTATTGTTCTGCCTTTATTTGGCTTTGATACCAGGGTAATACTACCTTTGCTCAATTAATTTGCTTGTTTCTCTTACCTTCCAATTTGAAAAAAAGTTTAAGACATTAACTCATTCTTGAAAGTTTAGTCGAATTTAGCTCTGGATGTCCAAGATTTTTTTTTTTTTTTTAGTAAGGAGATACAGTAATGACTGCTTTAATCTCACTGTTATTGGAGGGCTACCTTGCTCAGTCTTAATACAAGGTGGAAGAATGCTTTGTCCTTCCTCAACTTGATATGCCAGACTTTTCTGAGTTCCCATGGGAGGCCTTACCCTTTCTGAGGAGTAGATGGGGCAATGGGTGGGAGGAAGGCCTAGAGAGAGGGCAATGAGAGGAGTGAAGGGAGGGGGAACTGCTGTTGGTATGTAAAATAAAAAAAATTAAATAAAAATTTTTTATAAAAGATTCCACATGCCACTAAAAGAATGATGGCATAGTTTAGCTGTAAAGTTCTTTAGACTTTTAGGTAGTTTTCAGTCCAGAAGAAATCCTGAAGATGATAATGGGGTACTGAGCTCTCCTATACGATTATTACACTTCCACTGTCTGACCGTCTTCTGTCCTTTTGTTTGTTTTATGAAACTGAGAGACTAAATATTTAATGCCAGAATGTTTTCAATTATTTTATAGTTGTGCTGGCTAGGGTTTTGTGGACTGTGCACAAGCTAGAATCATTTGAGGAAAGGGCATCTCAGTTGAGGAAAGAGTACCTTCTATTCCAGAGAAGCCACATTTGGTTCCCAGCACCCATGTTGGGCAGCTGTTAAACTTGAATTTTTTTTTTTTTTTTTGCAGGGCTGCCTTGGTTGTCATTCATTGTCTTCATCTGTGCTTTTCTTTAAATGTTTTATTTCTCTATCATATTTAAAATATAGCTTGGTTGGGTGTTTCCCTCTTGTTTGGCAGCTGTTTATTTTCATTTCATGATATCCTGGTTTTGGGGTTGATGGCAAGACGTCGATGCTATTCTTTCTCATGTCTTTTCCTTTGTTTGTGACTTGGCGTTTTCCCCTTATAGCTTTAGTATTGTTTTTTACTTTTGTATTTTTTGCATCTTCATTATGGTATGCCATAGAGAGGTTCTCTTCTGCTCATCCTTGTTGTGGTTCTAAATGCCTCCAGTTTGTTGCTATGACTTTCTCTAGGTATACCATGATTTCTAGAATTTAGGCTTTATCACATACCTTCCTTCTACTTCAGAGATTCTTAGATCTTGTATTTTGCATGGACCCCAGAAATCTTGGAAGCTTTGTTCATATGTGTTAATTTATATATGCATTATATATAAATGTACATATCTCTCTTTATACACACACACATACATACACACACACACACACACACACACACACACACACACATACATACAGATAGACAGACATATATGTATTGTTGCATTGCCATTGCCCTGAGTCCTCAAACTCATACTTTTGCTTGGTCTTGCCTGTCATTATGCTTTCCACTGTGTGTTTTATTTACTTGACTGATGACTAATTTCATTTTCATCATTTCTCTCTTATTGTTTTTCAGAGTCTCAAAATTCCTTGCTGATTTTTTTCCCCTCCATGGGTCTTATAATTTCTCCTCAATTTCACCACTTTGCAAACTTTATTGTCTAGGCCTGGAATTAGCCTACCTAAGAATTTTAAATGGCATGCTATGTTCCTAAACATTAATCTGTTTATCACAGTCTCTGTTTATCAATTTATCTGCAAATTTGAGATTATAATTAACAGTTCTTCTCTGACAAAGTGGTTGCTTTGAAGACTGAAGATTTTTCAGTACACACCAGTCTCTAAACTTAATTTCTGATTATAGATAGTACTGTTGAGGCCCATCAGTGTTTCTGTTATTCTTAATAGAACAACTGTTCTTTGCGGTTATTATCTTCGTAATAGGACCTTTATATCTGAGGTAACTTTTTCCAGTCCTTGTTTTTCTCAATACATCAGGCATTTATAATCATACATAGCATTTTGTTTTCAAATCAAAGCCTTTAATCCCATAAAGGAGATCAGAAATAGATTAAGGCAAACCAGAACTGCAAACTTATAAACTTACTTTTTGTCTAATGTCATTATTAAGACAGTTTTAGACTCATTTGGTGTATTTGCCTTACATAGCCTTATCACCTATGTAGACTCCTTTACCTATCACCACATAACAAAGTCCCAACAATTTCATAACTATAAAAACAGTCTTCATATCTTCGCTGTTCTTTCTCTCTCATGTCCATCATTAATTATTGGAAATCACTAATTTGCTCTGCATCTCTGCAGTTTGTTATTCAAGGATGTTATATAGTAAGTGAGGCATATATTAGTCATTTAGTCAAGGCATACTTCTTCACTAATATACACCCTCTTATGCATTTATGCATTATTTAAGATAGAATTAACTTAACTTTTAAAGTAATTTGATTTTACACAGTTCTGAGGTTTTTTTTTCATTTCATAGGCATAACATTTTGGCTCTATCAAATTTAATGTTTTGTATAGGTACAAATTTGTATATATGAACAACGGCTCTGGAAATACAACTCCTGACAGCTTTTTATAAAACTTTAACATACAGGTAATTAACTAAAACAGCATTGTGTACAATATTTTTGAAGCCTTTAATAAAATGCTATTGTCAGTCCCTACACACAGGCTCTTACCGTTACAGAATAGCAACTGCTCCACTTCCACCAGCAGGTTTACTTTTTGTGGTTCTAGTTACTATAGACAAATGTAGTCTGAAATATTAATACTAACTTCCAGAAATAAACAATCCATAAGCTGAATAGTATGGCGAATTCTGGATCATGAATTATTCTTTTGTTCAGCATATCCAAGGTGCACCTGCCATACACACGGTAGCAGTTGAAAGACTACTTTCACATAATTTCTATTATAGGACAGAGTATTGATTGTTAGTGCTGTACTATGGCTAATTGATAAATTAAACATTGCTATAGACATGTGTTGTATGACCATAGGCATGTGTTTATTAGAAAGGGTGGTATGTATTGGGTCGGAACTATTTGAGACCTCCACTAATGTCTTGGAACACATTCCCGTCAAACAAGGGCACTTTCACACAATTTCCCCAGTGTTTCTTTCTCTTTTGTTTCCCACTGTAGTTGTTATGTAGGAGATTTAGTTTTGCTGCTTATGATTTTTTAAGTGAATTAGTCATGTTAAATGTATTTGTTGAAAGACATGAAAGTCCTAGATGAAACAAAGGTCATTACTACATTGTTGTTTTTCTTTTTCCTTTTCATTTTTTAAGATATGGTTTCTATGTATATCCTGACTGTTCTGGAACTCCCTCTGTAGGCCAAGTTGACCTCAAACTCATGAGTCTCATCTGCCTTTGCCTCCCAATGGCTGGGATTAAAGACATGGGCGATCACTTGCTCAAAGGTCTTTATTATGGCACAGCAATATGAATGATTCATGTCAGGTCCTCTTTGCCTCAGACCATTTAGAATTGACTGGGAGAGGACGCAAATCTAGCCAGACAATGCTGTATGCCCTGTTAGAAACACTGGGCTTAGATAACTGGAATCTATATCAAACAGTTCAGTTGTAATTAATCCTGTCCTTTGCCCCACAGTAAAACATGAGCTTATGTCTTTAGAGTGCTTTTGGAAATACAACCCTGCAAATAACCTCGGGGAAACATGAGCCCCTCCCAGCATTAATTCCCCTTGCCCTAGAACGACCATGAAAATGTCCAGGTGTGTGCACATGCATGGTATAGGTGTGCATTGTGCACATACAACATCATAACGTCTGTTCTTATTTCCTCTGCAGCTGGAAGTGCAGTGTCCTCCCGGTGCCACCATTGGATTTGTTGCAGAACACTGGAACTTATGCAGAGCCACTTACAGCATCCAAAATCAGGAGAGAGAGAGCATGATGAGAGTGCGTGGGCCGTGTGCAACCTACGGCTGTGGTTCAGATTCTGTCTTCGAGGTCAATACATATGTTGCTTCTACCTTGTCCATTATAACCTCATAATGTTCTTGTCTTCAGATTTATGTGAATGGTATGAAGGAAAAGTTAATCACAAGTTGACAACAAATCCTTTTCGCATGGTTTCTTGTGGTTACTTGACATTTTCTAAATGTGAATGGCATTGCCTTTTTAAAAAATGGGTTTTTTCCCCACTTAGAGCATTAATACTTTTGGGAGTAAACATCATAATTAGATCAATAACTGTTCTTGATATATATCATCTTTTTCCCTAGTTATTTTTAGAATGGGAGTAAAGGTTTTAATTGCAAAATCTATCAAATCACAACATTTAGAGAATTCATAAGGGCATGGATATAAATGAATGGCAGGGCTATAGTGCAACATTTTCTCAAAAAGCAATTTTTTGTTTTGCATTTTCCCAGGGACTGGCAAAGAAATTGCTAGGGAAAAAAAGCCCAGAGGTTTGGGAGTCTTTCTCAAAGCCTTTTAAGAAGATAAGGCTTGCAACACACTAAATTACCATTATTATTATTATTTATTCCTTTTTTTTACTTCATATGATACAAAAAAGCTTTCTAGTTTTTATTTTATATCGCCATGTAATGAAACATCATTCACTTATTTAGAACACTGTAGAAAATGACAACAAACCAGGTTTCCGGCGCAGGTTCTGTGAGGTCATTCTGTTACTAGGTGACATTAGAAGCTAGGTAAGAGGTATTTTTTACTGTCAAATGTTGGAGTCCCTTTTTTAGAAGCTGAAGCCCATTCTTATACCTAGAACTGCTGAAACTGGTTGGGCTTAGCTCACAGGAGATTGAGTGGTGTGCAGTGTGTATTACACGCCCCCTAGCTTTGTTTAGAGGCTCTCTTGATTGGTGACTTCCAATTCCCAAATTCTCACCCTCTACTACGGAAAACAATTTAATCATCAATTAAAACCATGCCTTCTGGAAAAAAAAATCCCCAAAAGATATATTTAAGGAGGAGGAAAAGTCACTAGATTGGGGGTTTAAGGTATATCCCACGTGAGTAATTAACAGTTTCAGGACACTTCATCCTAGGATTCCTCATTTGAAATGATGTCATTAGTGGGTTTCTTTTATATTATCCTACCACAAACTGCTTCTAAGAAGAGGACAGAGGTATGTCCCTTGACACTTTTAAGCCATCATAACGTCCCGCTCTTGGCATTGCAGGTCAGCTCTCTAGATGGAGCCTCTAACATCGGCAGTATCATCCGGAAGTGGAATGGCTTTTTATCAACAATGGGAAACGCCGACCACTTCGAGATTCGCTTCCCGTTGGATCTGGACGTGAAGATGAAAGCGATGATTTTTGGCACTTGCTTCCTCATTGTAAGCCTTTCGCTGTGGGCTTGAGAGCATCATTTCGTCTGATGAGAAGTAGTATTCTATAGGAAAAAATTCATTTTGAAGCTAGGCCAGCTTCTGTCTGTGCCACTTCTAGGTGCAGGTTTGGCACTTGGTGATGGGGTTTACAGGTTTGTAGCGGGGAGAAAAATACTGTTATTACAGAGTGATCGATCTGAGCTAAGTAAAGGCTGCTGGGGCATATCTGGAGGGTGGCAGACAGAGGATACAGTACTCATTGTTTCCTATTATCTTTCTCACTACTTCTAAACAGCTGTCCGGTGATAATTAGTATAATAAAGTAACTACGAAGCAGCTGCCCTTTTCCTCTTGTGTGTCAACTGTAATCATGCTCGTCAGTGTTGTATTGCTCTCAGTTTTACTCCGAGGTTTTCCTTCAGTCAATGCTAAAAATTAGTCGGTGCTGAATATGAAAAGCTTTATTGTCCATCTGCATTCTCACATGTTAGCCATACTCATAAATATTTCATTAGATTGTTTACTTTTACTGAAATAGGATGTTACTGTGATAAATTACAAAATGCCTTGGTATAATTATTTCTATCTATCTGTCATTCATTTCTCAATCTAAATACTATAATCCTTTTCCCATTTCAGGACTTCATGTACTTTGAAAGGACTCCTTCACGACGTTCATCAGTATAGAGGGATCAAGCCAAGCATCAGTTGAAAACAAAATTAGAGAAATGTACATTGGACTCACAGCCAGCCTTCAATTATTCACAAGTATATTTCTCTGGTTTGAACATTGTTTTCACCGGTATAAGTTCAAGAATAAAGTCAGAGCTGGGCGGTGATGGCGCACGCCTTTAATCCCAGCACTCGGGAGGCAGAGGCAGGGATATCTCTGTGAGTTCGAGGCCAGCCTAGTCTACAAGAGCTAGTTCCAGGACAGGAACCAAAAAAGCTATGGAGAAACCCTGTCTCGAAAAATAAAAAAAAATAAAAATAAAAAGAATAAAGTCAGGATATGTGTCCCAGTACCTTGTACATTTTCTTACATGCACATTTAACATTCACACACACCTTATATCCGAATGTTTATCCTGAAGTCGAGGATTACATATTGTATCTCATTTGACATGTTTTCAAAATCAGTCTAATGACCAGGGTGTCTTAATGACAGTTTATAAAAACTGAATGTATAAATCGTATCATTGTTCAACAGTACTTGACTTGATTTTCATGTTAAACAATTCTTTACACACAAACAATCAGAAAACACAGTAAATATGTTGCCTCCACATTCTCTCAATTATCAGTGAGGACTATGGAGGACCAGCAGGCCATACTAAGGACAGTCGGTGTATGTATGAATACACCAACTAGTGAGTCTCTCACTCTGGCTTCTGTCTGCATGTGGACTGTGTTCTTCCACGGATGTTTCCTTTCAGAGGTTATTAAATGAAGAGTAAGAGAAGAGGCTTAGCCCACCGCTCTTTTTGAAACAGGTGCTTCACTTTCAATTACAGTAATCTTTTTATGATAAAGTTTGGTTTATTCGGTTATTTGTAACAGATTGTTACTTGCTGCTATTCATTTTTTAATAAAAATATGATATATGGATTGTTTTCTAAAAACTCAATACCTTATATTTTAAGTTCAACTCTAATCTTGACTAGATGTATGCATTTTTTGTAGTGCTATCTTATATTTTACACATACACCAGATTTTGCACATACTGTTTAGAGCTTGTATATGAACTTGTCATTTTACCCACCCACAGCCCTGTATTCCCACACTTACCTTACATTGATAATGCAAGTCAGGATACTTTACATCTCTGTGTTTCTTACTTTAGTGTTTGTGATACTAATACTTCTCTAACAGAAAAAAAATTCTTAATCATAATAAAGTGGTGTCATATTTTAATGTAATTCATGCAATTTTTGTATCTCATAATGGAATTTGATTGTAAAAAATTGACCAATGTAACTAAAAAATAAACAGATTCTTTTTTTTATAGTTAAGTTGTTTCTTGTCCCCTTAGGTTCTTAGACTTTTAAATAAACATGTAATAGAACTAATTGCAAGATGGTATTTTATTTCCTGAGTTGTGACTGAGTCTGAATGCTTTCCAGTGATATATTAAAAGTAATGGCTTATTAATCACTAAGCTCTTTTCACTCTTATATAGATTTACTAATTAATTCCTGAGGCACTGAACAGTAATAACTAACATTCCTTTTTAAATATTTTGTCAATTATATATGATAATTTGAGATATTTTTTTCCTTTTTTATTGATTTTATTGAGATTTCTCTGAAGGATTTCTGTGAAATACATTAAGGAGTATAGGTATTAGTTCTTCTTGGAAGTTCTGGTAGAATTCCGCATTGAAACCATCTGGTCCTGGGCTTTTTTTCGAAGGGAGATTTTTGATAACCATTTCTAATTCTTCGCGACAAACAGGTCTATTTAGATCATTCACCTGGTCTTGGTTTAGCTTTGGTATATGGACTTGATCTGGGGAGGGGGAGGGAAATGGGAGGCGGTGGCAGGGAGGAGGCAGAAATCCTTAATAAATAAATAAATTTTTTTAAAAAAGAAAGTGTCAGTCACAGTTCCTCCTTTAGAGTCCACAGCATCACCATCCATGGGTAGTTGGCTAGGTTTAGAGTACTGGACCTGAATTCCCTCCTATTAGGCAGGCCTTCAGTTCAATTAGGCAGCTGTTGGTTACTCTAGGGATATAAATGCCTCTATCGTCCCCTAGGCATTCTGGTCCTTGCTATGGTTTCTAAGCATCACAGCTGTATCTTGTGCTGTGATAAAGCACCACAACCAAAAGCCACTTGGGAAGGAAAAGGTTTCTTTTACTTAAACTTCACAGACCAGGGAAGTCAGGGTAGGAATTAAGATAAGAAACTAGAGGCAAGAACTGAAGCAGAGGCCATGGAGAAGTGCTGCTTACTGACTTACTCCTTATGGCTTCCTCAGCCTGCTTTCCTATAGTACCCAGCACCCCCAACCCAGAGGTGGCACTGCCCTCAGTGAGATAGACCCTCTCACATTAATCATTAATAAAGACAATGCCCTACAAACTTCTGGCAGATTGATCTTATGGAGTCATTTTCTTATTGAAAGTTCTTCGTCCCCAATGACTCTACCTTATGTCAAGTTGAAAAGTACCTATCCAGCGCATGGTGGGTAAGAATATTGATTACTTTTCTTCCTTGGCAGCTTGTATTGCACCTTTCAATACTTTGAAAGCTAGCCTTTGGGAAGGGGGCCTCCAGGTCAGTTCCAGCTCAATTCCTCCAACTCTCTTGCCCTAAGTGTGTGGTATCTTCAGCATTTATGTTTTCCCCCTTTTTTTTTTCTGGAAGGCACACATGGGCAACAGTGCCCTTGTTGATTTTGCTGTCAACTTGATTCAATCTAGATTACGTGAGAAGAAGGAAGCACATGATTGAGAAAATGCCTCTATAAGATTGGCCTGCTGGCAAGCTTCGTAATTAATAATTGATGTAGAAGAACCCAGGCCATCACTGAGCAGGCGGTCACCATCAGTTTAAGGACATTAAAATTATATCTATTTCCTAGCTATTGTAAAGAGAAGATCAGTGAATGTGGCTGAGCAAGTATCTGTGGAGTAGGATGTTGAGTCCTCTGGGTATATGATCCAAAGGTATGGCGAGATCATATGGCAGTTTTACTTTTAGCTTTTTGAGAATTTTCTGCCTGGATTTCCAGAGGGACTGCACCAGCTTGCAGTCCCACCAACAGTGAATGAGGATTCCCTTTTCCCACATCCTTATCAGTATTTGCTCTTGATTTTTTTCTTACCATTCATTATCCTGACTGGGGTAAGATGAAATCTCATTAGGTTTCATTTCATTAGTTGCTAAGGACGTTAAGAACTTTTGACATATGTCTTAGCTATTTTTATATCTTCTTTTGAGAACTCTCTGCTCAGATCCCTAACCACTTTTTTTTTTACTTTTATTGAAAATAGATTTTTTTTCTCACATAACATATCCTGAATGGTTCTCACATGTTACTTTGCATAAAAGGATCAGGAGTTACACCTTAACTATATGCTGTGTTCTTCTGGGCAGTGTTCAGTTAATTTTCACTTTAATGTCATATATAAAAACAGAGCAGAATGGCAGCGTGTTTGATATTCTGGAATACAGCTAAGAAGGACTTGAGGCAGGAAGGAGGTCTTCTCTGAGGTGTACTATCTTCAGAGTTCAGTATCATTGCTGCTAGTGCCACAGTGGTGCCAAGCAATCATACTTCCTGTGTTCATACATGTCTTAACACATAAACAATGAGGACAATACTTTGTTTTTAAATTCTCTACAAGCAATGTATTTTTTTACCTATAGCACAAGAAAGATAATATAAAACATTATATAACTAATACATAATATTAATTATAGCATAGTATATACATACATAATTCTCTTCTTGTCCACTTAACAGCGGGTGAATTTTTCTAGTCCACTTTTTACATCTATAGGGCTTGGACAATCTCTGTTCTTTTGTTTTTTTGAGGCAGAGTTTCTCTAGATAGCCCTGACTTTTCTGGAACTTTCTCTGTAGACCAGGCTGGCCTTGTACTCATGGTTAATCATTATGCCTCTTGAGAATTAAGGGCATGCACCACCCCCACCACCCAGCCCAAGTCTCTGCTCTAAAACCACACCTTGTTAAGACCAAGGCTGACCACCAGCCTCATCAGGGATGATAAAATTGATGCTGTTGTTAATGGAGACGGTAGACTCCCATCCAGCCTCTCTTCATAGTCAGTCATTCAAATAACTTCTCACTTTTAACTTCTTCCCAACTCTTACTCGTCTAGAATCAAGCTGTACTCTGCCATCAGTACCTTTGGTTTATACTTCAGCCAGAATTTCTAGGCTTCCTACAACAAGAGAATTTTGTAATCATTTACTTTGCAACCATAACAGCAATAGAAGGGAACTGCTGAAAACAACAAACAAACAAGCATGAAATTTGGTACTAGGTAAGCATGAGAAATTCTATAATATACATATCAAGCAGTTACATTGTGCTTGCGGATCATTGCAGTATGTTAGGCCTCTGTTTTCTATTTGAAATGATATCATCTTTTAATCATCACATCATTAAATTCCAGATTGTATTTAAATCTTAAAACTCCTAATATTGTTGTTAGATAAAAGATTATTGATGCGGAAACATAACTCTCACCTCAAAGGGAACAAGGAAGAGTTTGTTCTGGAGCCAAATATGTGTGGCCATGAACACAGATTTAGTAATCCCTGATTCTGTGTTCAATGGAAAAGCAGTTTCAGGAAGCTTTCGTAGTAACAGACAAAAGAAAGTCATAAACCAGATACACTGGTGGGGAAATCAGAGAGGCAGGCTATAGCAAAACAGAGAACCTCAGCCATGGCCTCAGGTGCTCTGTGCTGTCTCTTAGCCTTTGATTTGGTGGAAACTGGTGTTCAGCTAAGTTAATATGTTCCAAAGGCTTTCAGCCATCACAGAACATTAGGTCCCACACTGAGGTGGTCAAGATACAGCTATTTAGGAGCTAAAGCTAGCCCAGGGTAAATTGCAATTGAGCTCGAGAATGTTTCAACCTCCCCACAATTGTAGACGTTACAATTAGCCTAGAAGGTGCTTCAGGTGGAAGGTACAACTTCTAAGAACTTTTGTCTCCACCACATTCATTATCCTAGACTCAAATAAAGTCTTTTGCCAAATTATAGGTCATCTTCACTGAACAACCTTTTAAAAAGTTGGCCCAAATTGTCTTCACTAACAGTCATTAAGAACAATTAGAGTTTCAATTCTTGCGTTGTACTATATAACAACAGAATTAAAATTGTACTGTCTTTCATACTGTTGGTTTTGTAGGAATGCATTAATGGGTGGGGGGGGGGTACTCAGGTAAAGGAACTCAAGACCAAAGCATGGAGGGTCCTCCTGTAAAGCAACTGAAGGCCAAAGTATTGTCTGCTTTTGCCTTTTTTTGCTTTTTGCTTTTTACGACCGCTGGAGTCAGGAGGCTGAATACGATGGTGGGCGACAGGGGGCAGCACAGGCTTACGGGTTTCATTCGGAAACCACAGTCGTTCTCAGCCAGACACAATCTGTTTCCGTCCACGAGGTTTAAGGATTTTAGCCGGGAAGGGACATTTAGGGCCACTTGCTGTACATTCGAATCTACAAATGAGGGAATTGAAAGAAATGGAGGTGAGACATCAATGTACCCTGGAAACCCACCGCAGAAACAAGAGTGAAAGCACTGTTCTGGGTTTTGTTTTTTAGTTTTTTTTCTTTTCCGTGTCCTTGCCATAAAACCACGACTTTTGCAGAGTTTTGAAACCATTTAACGCAAATTGATTCACAACGTTGGTATTTTTGAATTATTCTTAGCTTTCAAGGGTGTTTTTCAGCATTCATGTGGTCAGTCTACATAAGTAACCTAGCACCCGAAGATATGCTCTCACTGCTGGGGCTGTTCAGTCCGCAGGGCAAGAAGAAAGAACATCAGCAACAGTTAGGTTCTTCTTGCCACTTCGGAGGTCAGTTTATTCCAGGGTGGTGGAAAATGCCAGACATCAGAGTTGTCCACCTCAGTCATTTGGTGGAAAATGATTCCAGAGATTCACTGGACTGATCCCTTAATGTGGACCCCAATGAGCTCGAAGGAACACCTTGGTCCTCCTGAGGAAAAAGCCATTGGATGTGGCTTCTTTTGGCCGCGTACCATTTCTGCGGTAATGACTCTGTAATAACGGGAGCTCTGTGGGCGCTGCTGACGACGCAAGGCTTTGCAGGCAGATCTATTGCATGAAGGACAAATAAACATGGTTTTGTAAGGAAGCAAACACTTTTACAGCTTTGGGATTTTTTTTAATTTTACTTATTTTATGTGCATATGTGCATGCCCACTTGTATGTATAAGGTCAAAGAGGGCATCGGATCTCTTGAAACTGGAATTATAGATGACTGGGAGCTCCCATGTGGGTACTGAGTTATTTCTCTAGCTCCTGCATTTTTTTTTAATAATGAAAATGATCCATCTGTTCCAGGTAACTGTTGGGCAAATAATAACCTTCCTGCATAAAAACACAAATTTAAAAATTTAAAAAGGGTATGTTTCATTTATGTGTGTGTGATGGCAATTTCAAAGCAGGGCAATCTACGAACATGTTTCATTTGAATAAATCGATACTATTCCTATATCCCTAGCCATGTCCTCCAGGTGTCTAAGAGAAGTTTCAGACAAGCAAAAATAAGATTTTGTTATTTTATTCACTTATTTTATATTTTTGTTATTTTATTATTTTCATAATAAATTAAGGGATTGCCTTGAATTCAGTAGATAAAGGAAATAAGACCAATGGCATCATTAATTCTGCCTACCTGTGGCCTAACCTGCCTGCTGGCCCAGCAAACACCTTTTAGATAAATGGCTGGGGTGTGAGAATATTTTATGCGTAAAATTTGACAAGTCGAATGTGAAGCCTCATCAACTGTAAAGATGGGGTGGCTATTCGATCTACTTAATTTCCTTATTACGTTTTTTTCTGGTTTCTCTGCTTCTACTATCTTCTTCATTCCATTTGCCTTTTCTATGGTTTTCTGTTTATAAAGTGTCCCTGCTATTTCTTTGAAATACGGACAGAAGAAATCACATTCAGATGGTGTTGTTTCTTCACTTTATAACTTCTATAGGAAAATGCTTTTATCGCCAGTATTTTGTGATCTTCCTGTGTGAATAAAATTGGTTTTGAAACAGGGACAGGAAGGAAAGAAACATCACTTTTATCCTGGTTAGGCTGATTAAAGAACATGCCATATTCTCTTGTAACAATCATCCTAACAATGCTACAACGGCTTGAGTTTCTTCCCTGTCCCAGGTGACTAGAGGCCCCACAGAGTCTTTTCTATAAAATGTGTCCCATGGGTATGCTAAGACTATGCACTCTCTTAAACAAACTGCCTCCCCAAAGACACACAAAAGGGGGCAGATCTGCCCATGCCCACTCTTGCCTTTCACATTGATTGAGAAAGTCAACTCCATTCACAGCAAGGACATGAGGGCTGAAAAGGACTCAGGTGTCTTCTCTAACACCTTTTCTCTGCACAAGAATGCTGTAGATTGTGAGTAACCAAGGTGGAGGTTGTGCTCATCCATTCAAGCCTGTTGCCTGTTTCCTAGGCAACACTGCATTTCTAACTTGCTATGAAGCCTGAGACACAAAGTATTTCTGCACAGCTAGATGGAGACCTGGTGGCTGTCCATTCTGTGCAATGGTAACTGGCTCTTATGTTTTTTGTGAATGACCTTCTCTGTGTGTGGACTGCAGTGTCAATGTCATGGTTGACACAGAGAGTTTCTTATACTGTGCGCAGATCTTAAGAACAGAAATTAAATGATAGAACAAGATAAAGAAATATGGACTTCTACCCAAGACTTTTAAAATAAAGTAATGCTACCCCATAGCTGTCAGAAAAATCCAGTGGCAAACCTGCGTGTAAAGAATGAAGAATATGTTTTCTTTGTTCTGAAGGACTTTTACATTTAAGCACAACAACAACATATTATTTACCCCTGAACATAAATGCTTTTCTTAAAATAAAAGTAGCAAGAAATATGTGTATGATGTGTGTGTGTTATGTGTGTGCATGTAGCTACCTCTAAAGGCCAGAAGAGAAAGTAGTATTCCTTGGAGCCAGAAGTAGTCATGCTCCAGTGTACTAGAAGTTTCCTTGGAATATGAATAAGCATCTGTCCTTAGCTATTGATTTAGTTTTCTAAAGATAGATGCCAGACAGTGTTCTAAAGACTCTTGTGGGTTTTGTGTTGGTTAGACCAAGAGCTATTGAGCATTGGTGTCCAGTTTCTTGTGATTACACTTGGAAGTCACCTGGAAGTTGTGGGAAATCCTACATCCTGACCGGATTCCATAGCAACAGCAGAGTACCACAGTTCCCCAGGACTCTATCCTGACTTCAAATTTAAGAATGTCTGCCTCCAGGAAATTTTCACCCAATTTGCATACAAAACAATAAAATACACTTTCTTGCTTTCATGAATTTTAATGAAATTGCTACATGGAATACAAGAAGTCTATTTCAATGCAAATTTCAAACCAGGTGTGGAAGCCCAAACCTTGTAATCTCAGCCCTGTGGAAGTTAAGACAGGAAGCTCAAGGCCACCCTGGGTTACGTAATGAGATCCTGTCTCTAAACAAGTACACACATAAATGTCAATTTCAGAAATCGATATTTTTAAGTATTATTTTCAGTCATTTTAGGGGGGTAGTAGTATAGGGGAGTAGGTGTCCTAGGAGTCTGGACACACAGGATCTTAGAGTTGGAGTTAAATACAGTTCTGAGCCACCCAAATGGGAGCTGGGGAGCTATTTGGGTCCTTTAACGGGGTACTACTTACTTTTAACATCTGCCATCGCTCCAGGCCCCAAACACCAATTTTTTTTAAATACAGACATGTTCCAGAAAATACTTGAAACTTACTTACACTCACAATAAAATAGTCTGCTTTTCTGAATACACTTGATGAAAATTCAATCTAATTGGAGCATCCAGTAGTATTTCCCTAGGATTTTACCTGTGAAATCTTGCAACCCTACAGACATAAAATTACTCTAAAAGTCACTGAAGAGCAATTCTGCTGAAAAGAAGGAGAAAGGGGGTAAATTTGGGGGGGAGAGAGCAGAGAAGAATCTCTTAGAAATGTCTATCTCTCTCCTTCTCTACAAGTCCTGAATATTGAACAAGCTTCCCTTACTCAACACAATAAATAGGCAGATGACTCCCAAACCCAACTCATTTCCCTTCCAACTGTATTAACCAATTGTACTTGCTTTAGCTTTGCTAATCTTGTTTTTTTTTCTTTCTTTTTTTAAAATCTGAATCATGTAAATGTTTCTAAATCAAGACAGTACAGGTGGGCTGGTGTGTGTGTGTGTGTGTGTGTGTAGAAAACTCAGGTCTTTTCTTGCAACTTACTATCTGTGTGGAAAGAAACTTCAGGATACAGATGTGTCTGCTCAGGTAGGAATTCAGAGAAACATATCTCCTAACTGATGATTTCAATGTCATTTTCCAATATAAACTATGCAACCTTCTTCTGAAGGAAAGACTATAATCCCTGCCAATGTAGAAATGCCGCTTCCCAGAGCTTTCCATTAATCACACAACAGAGACATAATGAAAAATAATAACAAATGCTTGCACTGCAAATGAATGATATCCAACTGTGAGTAGTATGCATCACCCTCTCAAGTTCTGGGTGTTTTCTAGAGTCACCAGGAGTCACTGCAATTGTTCACTAGACTTTGTGGCCTGAAAGTTGCAGCCACCCTTGCTAAAATGCCTGCATCCTAGGAAGGAAGTTCTGTGCTCTCCATGGCTGTGTCTAAAGAATTAACTCCACAATGACCTGATTGCTTTGATGACAATGTTATTGTGAGAATTTTCAGATAACTGGATTTTTTGAATCTTGATGTAGCAGTGATGTAAAAATGAAAAAAAAAAGGTTTTTCTTTGCTCTATGTAAGGCAGGTTAGACAGGCTTTTGTACAGTCTCAAAGCAAACTGACCCAGAAATATCCAAAGAGATAAAAAAAAAAAAATCTGGTAACAAGGTTAACTGTAAGTACTGACTTTCTGAAGGGAAAGAGAAAAAATGAAAGCCAAGCCACAAGATTATCTCCTCTGAGACTGCAGCCATCCTAACTGGGGATCATGGACTGAGAAAATAGTCATGTTTCCCTCTAAGTGGAAGCATGAAGTCATTGGAACCTACCGCTGAGTCACAGACAAACTTACGGGAATATCCTTCCAGTCTGGGAGACAAAGTAAGGGAAAATTGAAAAACGTCAGTCCCTTATGTCTTGGTTAGCTCCTTCAAAACTCTCAGTAAGCTTCAGATTCCATTTCTGTTATCAGAGCTCAGGGAAATCACATTACTTTAGGGTCCTCTTAAGTGATATTAAATCATTCCAAGCTTACAGTATTCATGAACTAAACAAGCCACAACATATCCAACCATTAAAAAAGAAATATCTGTCTAGGTATAATTCAGATGTTCACTTTAGAATTCTAGAAGTTTTACAAATGTGATCAACTGCATGTGTCTATCTATTCTAAACTAAATATTTATTCCTAGTGAGGAATTACTTACTTGGTAAGGAGGACTGCTTAGAGGAATGTGTTGTGGGATATTCAATGCATGCAAGTTTCATTTGGGTTAATTAAAATCAACCTTGGGGCAGGAGCTCAAGTTACAGCTAGTTGGTGGAAAGTAATCATTGAGAGTCAGAGAGTGAAGCCCAATACGCTGATTTCCAAAGAGAGTTTGGATTTGATGATCACACCTTGACCCAGTGTTGTTTAGCAGCTTTGAGTGCTTGGGACAAGGTTAAAGAATCAGGAAAGAGGTCTGAGTCCTTTACTGAAATTATACAAGGTACCCAAGAAGCCTTTACTGATTTTTTTTTCAAAGATTGCTTTCAGCTGTAAATAGAATAGTATCAGATCTAGTAGTCAGAAAAATATTAATTGAATTTTTGGCTCTTTAAAATGTTAATTTAGGATGTAAGAGGATAATTAGGCCTTTAAAGATAAGATCAGCAGCACCCGTAAATGAATGGATTAGAAATACGCCTGACATTACACATCATATTTATGATGCTGCTTTAATAGAAAAAGTGATTTCTAAAATATTTAAAAAATCAGATATTTTAATTGTGGCAAGCAAGGTCATTTGAAGAAGGATTGTAGGCAAGGCATTCCTGGAAACAATGGTTTCTTTTGTGTTTTCTAGATATAATTGAAATAGAAGACTCCAGCTTTCTTGAGTATGCAAAAGGTGTGGCAAAGGCCAGTGTTGAACTGATGAATGCAGATTCACATGGGACAGGCAAGATAACACTTTGCCATTAGATGCACCTTAGGGGGCCTCTCACAGGCCCCAATATCGAATTTGTTTCAATAATTTTCTGTTAGCATTGAATAAACTCATCCACAGAACAATTAAAAGACTTAATGCTTGTTTTTAAAAAACCGTATTGCTCTGGATAACAGAATAGCTTCAGTAGATAAAACATAAAATTCAGAAGAGAGCATAAAACAAGTATTTTGGCAAATTTCTATAAATGATTAGAGACCAAAGCTAAAAATAAGAATAAATGACATTGTAATTGAAGATTTAGTAGACACAGGCACAGTTGTAATAATAGTTTCATCAAATAACTTGGCATCCAGATTAACCTCTTCAAGAGGTAAATATTTAGCTTCTAGTGATTGGAACAATATGTCGGGTGAACAAACTGAAAAATGGACCAGAATAACAGATAGAAAAATTAAAACAAAAATGGGTTGAGTATATAGGACCAGAATAACAGATAGGAAAATTAAAACATATGTGGCTTACATAACAGTTGAATTTATGGGGACATGATTTACTGCAGCAATGGAAAACATGGATTAATATTCCTTCAGTCTCAGAAACAAGCCATAAAATAAAGACTGTGTCTGAGAAAAATATTAAAAGGTGTTATCAAGAATTGTCCAAAATCATTCAGGTTGTATTTAAGCAGAGCACAACAGCTTCTGATATTTCAAAGGCATCAACAACCCTACCTTTAAAATGGTTAAATGGGAAAGAAATAGACAAGAGACAACAGAGTCAGGAGGCCACTCAGTAAATACTGAAAAAAAAACTTTGTGTTTATTTCTCATAGCCTTTATATACACAAATCCATAAATGAGGGGAAGACAAAGGACTACTTTACCAAAATGCAAAGAACAAAGTAGTACCTTCTTAATACCCAAATTATCCAGTAACCACACTGTAGGTAAGAACATCCTGTTAGTAGCTACAGCTTAGGTCAAATCTCCTGTCATATCACCTTGAAGGAGCAGGATTAGGTCTAAGATCTCTGACCTTTAGTTAAGGTGGAACGGATCCACTTCTGTGGACTTCCACAACTGACAAGCCTGTCTGAAGGAAACAATGACCTTGGACATCATAAAAATTAGATCCACACTAGAACTGTTGGTACAGGAGCAGTTAAATGCTCGACCAGTTAGATACTAGGACAGTCCTTGGAAATCCCCTCTATTTGTCACTAGAAAGAAAAATGGAGAATGTCGACAGATTTAAGAACCATAAATAAGGTGACTTAACCAACGGGCTCCTTACAGTCTGGAATTCTCCTGCCTCCTTCTCTTTTACCTAAAGTATTGTTTATTATAGTGACTGATTTAAAAGAGTACTTTTTTATTACACATTTACAAGAACAGAATAGAGAAAAGTTTGCTTCTACAGTGTCCACTTACAATTCTCAACCTATTAGAAGGTACCAGTGGGGGGGGGTCTTGCCACAAGGAATGTTAAACAGCCACACCTTATGTTAATGTTTTTAAAACAGCCTTTAGAAATCTTAAAATTGTCCTCAATCTGAGGCTGATTTAGATGCACATATCTTAAAAAAATGTTTTATGAAGAAAAGAGAATGTTGCCTTGTTGGAGATTATGAATTGCTCCTAAAACAAATAAAGAGGAGAGTCTACTAATACCTAGGATATAAGACAGATTTCCAGAAAACACAACTACAAAAATACAAATCAGGAGAGACCAATTACAAACTCTTAACAATTTACAAGAATTGCTGGGAGATAATAATTGGCTATGGCCCACAATTGGTTTGACCACCCATAAAGTACATAATTTATTTCAAAACTTACAAGATGATAAGGACTTAAAAGTCCAAGAAAATTATCAGCTGAAGTTGTAAGAGAATTGGGTCTAGTAGAAAAGAAATTACAGGATGCACATGTGAATCGTTTGGATCCAGAGTTGATTGTATTTTGCTTATTTTACCTTCTAATCATTCACCTATAAGAATTCTTATGAAGTTTTATTTTTATTTTTATAGGATCAGAAAAGCTATGAATACCATCAAGCTTGATAAAGATTAGATTTGAACAGGAGAGAATGCTTGATTAAAGAGGGGTGATAATTCATCAAACAGTGTGGCCATTCAGTCCACACCAAGTTATAATGCTAACAAATGCCTTTCATTTTATCAAGATTAAAAAATGCATAATAATAATAATAGTATTTTTTAAATGATAATTTCCCAGAAGCACAATTGCCTTACTGACATGAAAGGAAAAAATGGATTTCTTAATTCCATATTAGAATGTTAAATTGTAGATTGCCATATGTCCAACACCATCTTTGACATCAGCTTTTGAGTTTTCTTCTTAAATAAAAAGGATATTTTTATTGTTTTGTTTTAAAAACCCAGTTAAGGGATTTAGAATGATTTAAGAAAATTCAAAGGATTATTGTAAGGACAGGTTAGAATTCAAAATGAAGGTCCCTTGTGGTCTAAATTAAATACATCTTAAGTTTATATATATATATATATATATATATGTGTGTGTGTGTGTGTGTGTGTGTATACATATATAATCACATAAACCACGATACATTTAGTTTCAAAAAATTTTCAATTAGAAAACCATGCTTTTTCTATTGCTAAAATACATTTTGTCTTAACAAAGATATAACCTATCAAAAAAGAAACTCCTCAAAGTTAGGTTTGGGGCAGAGTTGGTTTTTGTCTTTCCAGGAGAATAAAAACATTCAACTAAGGAATCTGGAGAGCACTGGACAAATGAAACATCTGAAGAAAAAGAATGAAGCATCCAGAGAAAATGCTCCAAGAAAAAGAATAAACTGGCCTGATGGTATAGCACGCCGCCAACAAGATGGAATTTCATAAATCTTCCCAAATGCTTGTTTCTGCTGCTCTCTGAAAACATAAAGGCAAATCGTCTTCTTTTTGTCTCAATTCAAGCAAAAATTAAGCTTGCTTTGGAGTTGGAACATGGCTTTCTCATTCTCTAAACCCAAGCATGCTTGTTAAAAAAATAATTCAAAATCTCTGTCTTATGTCAGAAGGGCCACATGGAATGGGACAGAAGGAAACTAAAATTAAGTGACTATTATATTGCCCACAAAGCTGTTACTTCTTTAGTTTTATTCTGACCCTTTAAATCTGTTCTTAAGATATAAGTATTATCTCATAATCTACAAGACTATTGCATATATGTATATATATATGTATATATCTGTATACCTGTATATATATATATATATATATATATATATATCTGCCAGGATATTAAGTCATAAAGGGTACTAACTAATTCTAGAAATAAGCTTCATCTACCTTTCTGTATATGAGTTTGGGTTTGAATGTGAAGCAGGTAATTAGGAATTAAGTTTGTATATCCCAAATGCACTTAATAGATTGCGGCTCTCTAACCTTTCAGATTTCATCTGTATACGACATTTAAAATATTTAAGTTCTCTGCAGTGAACCATGGCCATTCCTAACAGCAACATCTGAGGTCTCCAAACAGATGTCCTACAATGACAAATCCACCTGAAGTGTGGTAATGCCATTAAGCTGACAAACACCACCCAAAGATCAGTTTCAGACTACAAACTACTCAGGACAACTTCAAAATCTCTTACTCCCTTCATGCACTTACGGCAAGCCCACTTTTAGGGATTTAGCAAATTGGAGTTCATCTGAAAACATCCGGCTTTCCATTTACTTTTATGAGAGATAAAACAAGCCTGTGTTATGCTACCTTATCTCAAGACAGCTAACTTTTCTTCAGAGGTCATCACTGCAGAAAGGCACATCTTGCCCCTCTTTTGAAAATACTTGCATCCATGAAGAAAAAAGTGTAGCATACGACCTTCTATGTCTAATTTCACTTAGCACAATGCCCGCAGTTACATCTGTAGGGGAATGTTGTACCATGGTGATGATGGGATATCCTGACTATTGGGAAGCAATGCCACCTGAAGCTGGGGGCATGGCCTCCCCGCAGGATATAGGGATCCTGCTCTTGGAGCCGCTACAGCTGAGTTCTGCTCTGTTCTAGCAGAGCTTTCTGCTTCTTCTCTGGTCCAAGACGTTTCCACTGTTAACACTTTGCTAAAAGGAAGCCCCCTGTAGAAATGTAGCAATCTCCTCTGGCTCCGGAGAACGGTTCCGTCTGGCTGGCCTTGCTCAGCCTTCCTTAAGGAGCATCCTAACAAGGTTCTTCTGTTCTGCCCCGCCTTGCTGAGGCCCCCTAGAGAGGTCTCAGTAAGATTTTTCAGCTCAGTCCCTTAAGTGACGTCCCAGCCAGGTTCTTTTACTCTGCACTGGCAAATGAAGGTTGTAACCCAAGACTCTTTTGAGAAAGAATTTTGTTTGAAAGGAGGAATCCAGGAGAGTGGCTGCCTCTGTTAGGGAGGGATTAATGGCAGCTCTTAACTGAAAGGGTGGAGAGGTTTATATAGGGCTTCTTAGGGGCAGAGTTTTCCCAGGGAGAAGGGGGATTGGTTAGTTTTTCCCTGCTCAGGGATTTGTCAGTTTAGCTGATCAGGGCAGAGATGGTTCTGACTTCATGGCCAAACTGTGTTTCTTTCATTGGTCCTTTTTAGCTTTTTGACTCTAATCTTAGGACCAGGGCATATTTCTTTCACTGGCTCTGATTCTAGAGAAAAGGATGTTTCTTTGACACTAGTTTCAGACCCAGGGCACATGTCTTTAGTCCTGGGTTCAGGGGTAAAGATGTTTCTCTCACTGGTCCAGGTCTCAAATACAGAGTGTCTTTCTTTCTCCGACTCTGAGTTCAGAGTCAGGGTGCTCAGTGATTGGTTGGTTTCCTGCTCCAGTTGTCCGTTTTACCCTACAACATCAGTTCGCAAAAATGTCAGCATATCTGTGGCTACATATTATTCTGATATGTGTGTATACCACCTTTTCTTCCTCCATCTTATCTGTTGATAAGTAGTTGCTTTGATATCATATCTTGGTCATGTCGAATTATGTAGCAATAAACTTGGACGTGAAAGTGTTTTTTTTTTTGAATGCTTCTTTCAAAGGAACATTCTAAACACCCACATACACTCAGAAGTGAAAATGAATGGAAGGGTTTGGTAAACGTGATGGCCCAGATGTGGAACAGTGATTACTGGAGGGAGAAACAATGAGAGGTTTTTTTTAACTGGTCTGAGAAGACAGGAAATGAGAATTACAGTATTCTACAGCCCAGCTTGGGAACTGTCCAGAGTAATACAGGGTTTTTATGAGGAGAAAGGAGAGTTCAATGTCTCCGAACACTGAGCAGTGATAAGGAGGTGGGGATATTGGCTACACCAACTTGCATAGTGCACATTGTATACATATGTTAAAATATCACACTATACTTCATAAATCATTATGATTATTATTTGTTAATCAAAATCTTAAAGTTTCTGTGGAGGTAGAATGTTAACTATCCTAACCTGACCCTCACACACTGGACAAGCATAAGGTTAATGTATTGCAATTCTCAAATTAAAATAATATTTTTTTAAAAACCTTCCTGTCCTTCAAAGTCACTTTCTTATTATTCTCAGAATTCAGTCATCAGAAATATAATTTATTTAGTTGTTTGTAACAAGTTCTGAAGGAGCTAGCTAAAGAGATGGCTCACTTGCTGTTTTTGCAGAAGATAAGGTTTCATTCTAAACACCCACATCAGGCAGATCATATCTACCTATAACTCTAGTTCCAGGATTTCCACTGACTTCTTCTGGCCTTTGAGGGGACCTTCACACACATTGTGCACATATATACATACAGGCACACATGCACACAAACACACATACATAGCTAAAAATAATTAAAAAACAAATAAAGACCCCAAGCTCTGAGAAACTAAAGACATTACCTGCAATGTTTATAGTATAGCTTCATTGTTCATACAGTGACTGATAAGAATCAGAGTCTAAACAAAAGTCATTAATATTGAATAAATGCCCCACTGATAAAACAGTATAAGGGTCATTAAAGAGAATATCCTGAATTTTCTTTGGGTCTCCATAGAGATTATTTGCACCCTCAATCATCAGGAAGTAGCCTAGAACTATGCCTGCATTACTAAAAAAAAAATGGATTATGGATGTTTGTCTTTGTTTAGGGTATTGGTTACAAATTGTTGTGGATGATTGTCAGGAAAAAAAGCTAAACAAAGAAGATTAGATTAAGGATTTAAAAAAAAAAAGAAAAGAAAAACAGGGGAAATGCTGTGGGATAATGCTCTTGTACACCGTAAAGATTTGTCACTTGTATTGATTTAATAAAACACTGTTTGATCAGTAGCTAGGCAGGAAGTATAGCGGAATGACCTGTCTAAGAATTCTGGGAAGAGAAAAGGCAGAGACACAGTCATCAGCCAGATGCAGAGAAAGCGCGATGAGATGCCTTACTAAGAAAAGGTACCAAGTCACATGGCTAAATATGCATAAGAATTATGACTTTAAGTTGTAAGAGCTAATTAATAATAAACCTATGTTTTGTGCCCAGATTACGAGTCCCAGAGAGACCACCAAAAACTAGAGAAGTCCAGACTGCTGTAGGAAGGTTTTATTGTTTTATTGCAGACTCTGTTTTATTGCTCTGGGAAACTGGTCTCCAACACCCTGCAGCTAGGTAGAGGTAAAGAGAGGAGAGAGGAGTCCCTCTGTTTGGTTTACTTTTTTAAAGGAACAGACTACAAGCGAGCCCTTCAGGATGGTCACAGAGGTTTGTTACGGGTGCAATTTTTTGGAGGTCTTTGCTTTTTCCCATCCAGCTTTGTTAGCAAGCAAGACCACGCCCTCCCTGAGTCAGGACATCCTTATTCACCAGATGGTTGAGCAGGCATCCTTACTCTATGCTTTGTATTCTCCCAAGTGTGTGTGTGTGGGGGGGGGGGGAGGTGCACTATCCTTCCTGGGAACATGAAGTTAGTCTGAGGTTTTGGTTTTTAAAACACTCTGCTAGGAAATTCCTTCTTGTTCCTTTGAGAATAAGGGATAAGGGTCTTACACCTGAGCCAATAGGCTAAACAGTTACAATTAATATATGCCTCTGTGTCTTTCTTTGGTACTGAACAGCTGTGGGACCAGGTGGGACAGAAACTTCCTTTTACAGTTTATGCTGTGGAACATTTATTTCATGATACAAAGATGTGTTGTATTCTTTTATGCTGCATTTGTTTAACTCAGTAAAGCTGTGTAACTTAGCCTGTCTTAAACACCTGATAGCCTAATAAGAGATGAATGGCCAATAGTGAGGCAGGAGAAAGGATAGGTGGGGCTGACAAGCAGAGAGAAGAAGTAGAAGGAGAAATCTGGGAGGAGATGAAGGAACAAGAACAAGGGAAGTGGATGCTAGGGGCCAGTTGCCCAGCCAGACAGCCAGCTATGGAATAAGAGTGAAAGTAAGATATACAGAAGCAAGAAAAGGAAAAAGCCAAGAGCCAAAATAGATGAGATAATTTAAGTTAAGAAGAGCTGGCAAAAAACAAGCCAAGTTGAGACAGGGCTTTTATCAGGAAGAATAAGATTCCATGTGGTGTGTGTATTTACTTGGTAGCTGGGTGGTGGTCCCTGCAAAAGAGTAAGAGTAAAAAACAACCAACTACATGTGACAGCTTTAAAATCCTAGAGGCTGAGCTGAAGATGTGGCTCAGTGGTTAACAGCACTCACTGTTCTTGCAGCAAATCAGAGTTCAGTTCCTATCACCCATATGGTAACTCAGAACCATCCTTAACTCCAGTTCAAGAGCATCTGATGTCCTCTTTTACTCCATGGGCCCCAGGCATGCATGTGGTGCAGATAAAAATTCATATGTATTCAATTAAATATAAATAAATTTCGTTATAAAAACCTAGAAGCTCCTTGTTATCTTTTAAGGGAAAATTCTTTGAAGAAAGATTTAAACAACCTAATACCCCAAAGCATTTAAATTTTGGTACATAAATCATAAATTTAAATCTTATTTAAAAACACTTAACAAGGTTATCATTTAACTTAAACTCTGCCTTCTAGTACGTTTATTTTTTCTTGACTCCAAGAACCTTCTGCTATCAAATCTAAGATTTTTTTAAATCAACATGTAACTCTGTTCTACAGATAACTTTGTTATCTGTAACCTTGTATGATGAATGAAAATTATTTTAAATATGGATAGGATTCCATTCCTATGACTCACTCTAAGATGTGCTCTGTAGAACCTCAGCTGCCAGATGTTGTCCTTGGTCTATCCTCAGCTGGCAGCAGAGCAAAACTTGCTCTCCAGGCTTAGAGACGGTCCATGTAGGACACACTGGCTTCAAGGTACAAGACAGATGATTAACATACAAGTCCCTTCTTCAAAAATTCTGCCAAATTTCATTTGGCGTTCTAGCCTCATTAAAAATGTCTCTGGTTTCATGAGAATAACTACCAATACAATTTTATTTGTGATTAGGTCTACTTGCCTGTACGAGGCCAGAACAAGCCAAGTTTGAATGTGTTGCGGATAACTCAAGTCCATTTTTATTAATCCCTTAAAACCCACAACTTGTCCTTTAAAAATTCTCACAACTCAGCAGCCTGGGAAAATGTCAACTGGTGTACAATGAACGGCTTACAAGAGGAAACTCTTGCAGCATCTGCTGCTCCTCGTGCTCGTGGAGAACTGACCGGCTTTCCCAGTACTGCCATGGCTTCTTATAAAGCCAGGAAGCACACAGTTTTATAAACTCACCATAATTTTATAGTTGCTAGAGGGCAGTTTTATGAGCATCAATTCCTCCCCCCTTTTCCTACTGACTTCATTATTAGATTAGGAAGGTGCTCCAATAGAAAACCTCTTGGTTCCAATCACATCTTTTTTTTTTCAAATTTTACTCTTTATTTTTGTTTTTGGATAAAAGTGCATACTATGTTGTAAAATTGAAAAATGACATCATTATTTTGCTTATACTAGAGACTTTCAAAGTTTTAGGAAACAAAACATGGCCCAGCTGAACTCCAGGGGTACAAAAAATGCACAACATACAGAAGTTCTCTCTGAAAGTCTTTATTATCAGCTTAACCCTAGGTTCCTAGAACTGTAACGAAAAAGAAGTGGTGACAAAGAGATTCACATACATAGATTAAAAGAGAACCCATGAAAATAATGAGGCACTACTATAATACCATTAAGAATATGGATTAGGGTTCAACATTACAAGAGATGAATCTTGCTTTATTAGCTGTCACATGGAATGTAAAACAGATAGGTCTTAAGTACTAAAAGCCGGCTCAGAAGAGGAACCAATGAATTGAGTCATTATATGTAGCCAAAAGGAGAGAAAAAAGTAAATGTATTCATTCATTCATCAGGTGGTTATTACATGCCTGCACTTTCAAGGCTCTATGCCAGGGATTTAGGGGAATTCAAACAAGCGTCAGGCATGTCCCTGACTGAAAAGAAAATACAACCCTTGTATGAGGACTTTAGTACACTCAGAAACATTGCCATTCCTCCGTCATTTTAGAAAATTCAATAAAGTTTGGGAATTGCATAAACATTTGCTTGTTCCCTTACTCTTCAGATAAGTAGATTTTGTGAGCATCTGGTGATAATCATATGTGTGATAATATTAAGCACTTGCTCTCAAAAAGATGGATAATTTATAAAGGAGAATTGGGTGCAGAGGAATGCCAGACCAGGCAGAGGAGAGGGGAGTTTTCTTAGGTGCAAAGATCTGGAAAACTCTTTAATTGATAAAACTGTTTACTGAGTTCCTTCTTCTTCTGAAATTCTGGTAATATCAAATTAATTCTTCAGTAGGGAAATTAATGTTGATAATAAAGTTTTAAAAGAATATATGTTTAGTATGTTGGTCACTCAGAGTTTACTCAAGGCTTCCAAAAGCTAACACTTGGTTAACTGTAAGTTCAAATTCCACTGTGAAGCAAAATGATTCTTTAAAAAAAATTAAAAAAGAATTCATGATTTAGGTTATTGAATTTAGGGGATCAGGCTATGCAATTTTTACACAAGTGAAAAGGTTGCTTTGTCCTCTATATAGAAGATGTATACCAGTTAAACAGAGATTTAATCCCTACAAACTGTGGAGTACAAGAACTCAAATAAGATCAGCCTAACAAAGGACAACAAATCAATGCCATCCCATACAGAAAAAGCACACAGCTTTTCTTTCTTATCCTCTTTAGGAGCCACAATAATACAGCCTGGCTTAAAAGCTGCACTCTAATGCCTTTAAGGGTTTAAAAGCTAGGCCACTCCTGTTTTTAGAAAGGGGTTACTTTGTCTGGAGATAAGATACGTCAAAAGAAAAAGTGGACATTGACACTTAGAGCTTTCCCCAACAGAACAGTTGGCTTCTCATCCATTAACTGTCTATCCACACTGGGCCCAACTTCAGCACACTCAGCTCTCTCTGGTATGTTGAATATCTTCTTTTCGTGTGTTAAGGAGATTTGGGCATTTGAAGTAGACCTTCATATAATTATAGTGTCTAAAGCAAAGGGGCTAGAAGACAAAGAAGTGCAGGCATGAAGTGGATCATAACAAGCACAAAAATTATTCATATGTGACACACAAACAATATATTTGAATAAATAAAACAATTTTATTTAACAATAAGCAGTCAGAAAAATAGATTATTAAAGCTCAAATTATGACACCCAAATGTTGAGAGTGGCAGATAAATTTATTGGATTTTCTAAGAAGCAAGAACATGAAGGCAAGGAAATTCTACAAAGCAGTAGGAGAAGATAAGAAAATCAAAGGAGCAAATGTAGGACAGAAGAGAGAAAACAGAGAGAAATAACGTTAAGAAAATAATCCAGTGAAAAGCGAGCAGTGTGTGGCAAACACTTACCTGTGGAACACTGCTCTGCCACTGCTAGTGAACTTTAGAGCGTAGGAATCACACAAGACTTTAAAGAGGAGAACAAAGGAGAGATAAGACAATGTGTTTTCAACACAAGCCTAATCCAAGTCACTGCTGACTAGTCAAGCTATCCAAGATTCTGCAAGATGGAGCAACCAATCTAGAGTTCTGTATTCAAGAAAATATCAATCAGAACATGAGAAAGGGCAGGACTGAACATTTTAGTATCTTGAGTTTCAAAACACTTTCATCCATCTTCGGGAAGTCACTAGAGGATGAGCACTGCCAAAATATTAGAGATGTGAACCAGGGATCGGGAATAAAAGGCTGTGTGGATTTGAGAGATGAGGAATTGCATGGGAAGAAACAACTCTATCTGTTCAGTGAGGTGCAGGATTTAGAGCAAGCATTATGTCTAAGAAGAAAGGAAACCAAATCAATACGAATTGACCATTTTCTTGGATGTTTTTCAGTTTATCTTAAAGACTTACTGGATTGATGTGCTCTTTCTCACACAGCCCAGACACACCTGCCTACAGAGGGCACTGCTGATACTGGGCTGAGCTCTACTGTATCAATCAGTAATTAAGAAAGTGCTTCACAGAAATGTCCATAGGTCTATCTGATGGGACAACTCCTCAACTGAAGTTCTCTCTCCCCCCAAATGTGTCGAACTGACATAATATTAGCCACTATAAACCTGAAGGAGCCACAGATTCCTATTGTTTTTGATGAAATGTCTAGATAAAGGGAATAAACATGAATGTGTAAATAACTCTATAAAAGGAAATGGAGTTTTTTGGGTTGAAAAGTCTCCCAAATTTTATTAATGTCATAGACAGACAAAGTATGGCAGAGACTGTGAGGAGTGTTCAGGCCCCAGTGCCATAGACAGACATCATGGCAATAAGTTCTGAAGAAAGGGATATGGGCCCTTGTAGCATAAGAGGGTTTTTTCTTAGGGATTTGTGAGGATGGGACTGCTTGCATAGCACAGTCCTGCGGCCAGCCTCTGATGCTCAGACAAGAGGCCAAGAAGAGGGTGGGGAGCAGAACAGATGGCCTACAATACCCCTGTTGATACCTGAGCGAGAAATCAAGGCAGCTGGAAGTTCTCTAGCTAGAGATTAAAGAGAACGTTCTCAGTAGAGTGGCTGTCAGTGTCTTGTGAGAGGGAGGGCTGTTGTAGGTGTTACGGCCTGAGAAGCAGTCTGCTCTGGATTCTGACTTCACATTCTCACATGGATGTATGCCCAGGAATGGGATAGCTGGATCATACAGTGATTCTACTTTTAGCTGTTATAAGTCCTTCATATTTGATACTTGTATTATTTACACTTCAGTGAACATGGTTTCCTTTTCACACACACTGATCAGCATTTGATGATAGCCATTTTGCGTGAGTTTTCATCTTCATTTTCTTGATGCCTAAATGTGACTGGAAATTTAAAAGAAATCGTAATAGAATTCTTACATGTTGTCGTGGAAATTGGGGTTGTTGGTCTCATTAATAAAATAATGTAATAATATATTGAAAAGGACTCTGGAGGGTAATTTTATTAGATTTAAAAGAAAAACCCCAGTGCAGGCAAGCTGTAAATCCTGGCAGCTGCCTGGGGGAGGAAGATGTAGCAGAGAACAATGAAACCATGCAGTTGAGTTAAGCAGAGGTGGACGCCAACCACACAAAGAAGACCTGCAGCCATATGGTGACAGGCAGGTAAGCTTTAGAGAAAGTGAAAAAAAAAATCATGCTTAGAAAAAAGAGAGAAGAAAATGACAAGTTATGCTCTTCTGACTAATTCAGAAGCAGATGGCCTTGTGGCTCTGTGAGAAATTATGGGAAGGAAAAGTACATTGCCTACAATCAATCCACCCATTTCTTTAGTATAATTAAAGATGAATGCCCTTCATGCAGGGTGGTCCCTTGACTGGATGATTGATGTGCACTCTTGGAATGTTTGGTTTCTACCCAGGCCAGAGATTCTATTCTCTGAACCCAAAAATTTTTTCCTAAATGAGTTTTTATTGCTCCTGCAAAATAAGGGTGTTGAACATTTTTTCAAATTGTCATGGTGTCTCTGCACAGCAATAGAAATCCTAAAACAGTTCATTATACAATTTGTTAATTTCTTGATTTTTAAATTGTTGAATCATTCCTGTTTCTCCAAGACAAAGCCAATTTGTTGTGGTAGTTGACCTTGTTTACATATGTCTATGTTTGGGCTGCAAATACTTTATACAGGATTTTTTACCTGAATGTTCATCAGGGAATTTGTTTTGTTGTTGTTGTTGTTTCTTTGTTTTTACCTGGGTTATGGTATTAGAGCAATACTGGCTTTATAGGATTTTGGAGCCCTTCCTTCTGTTCCTTCTTTTTTCTCCTCCCCTTCCTTCCTTCCTTCCTTCCTTCCTTCCTTCTTTTCTTTCTTTCTAAATAATTTAAGAATTGCAATTGTAAATCTTTAAAAGTCTGGTAAAATTCTACTATGAATCCATCTGGACCTGGACTTTTTTTCTTCAATCTTTCTATTAGTGCTTGATCTCCTTATTTGTTAATAGTTTGATTAAATTATTGAACTATTGTTGGTCTATGATAGTAATTTGGAGAAATCTAGAAATTTGTCCAATTCTTTCAGATTTTTCTATCTTAATAAGATACAGGGTTTTTAAATCGGGCCTTATATATTCTGAATTTCATTGGTGTCTGTTGTAATGTTTCCCTATTCATAATTTCATATTTGATTGTGTTGGTTTGGTTATCTTTTTTTGGTTAATTGCACTATGTGTCTGTTAACCTTTTTAATCTGAAAAACAAACAAACATTTTTTGGAATTCGATTTTTTGTTATTACTGTTTTTTTGCATTGTTTTGTTTTGATCTCGATAATTTCTGCTCTGGTTTTATTGTTTCTTCCCAAGCTCTTGGGTTTTTGTTTGATTTTACAAAATTCTTGATTTGCATCTTTAAGTCAGGATTTTTTGTTTGTGCATATTTTTAATTTTTAAAAAATATGTAGGTACTTAGAGCTCCAAATTTACCAATTATGTCTGTTTTAATGTGTTTCTGAGGTTTTTATGTGTTGCATTTTCACTTTCTTTTAGTACAGGGATTTCAAAAGTTTTTTTTTTTTTCTTGGTTTCTTCCTTGGCCTACTCATCATTTAGTAATGTTTAGGTAATGGAACCAGCCTAGATGTTGATTAACAGATGAATGGGTAAGGGAAATTGCTACATATGCACAATGGAATTTCATTCAAATGTAAAGAAAAATAAAATCATAAGGAAAACAGAAGAAACTTGAAATCATTGCATTAAGCAAAGTGGCCCAAACTCAGAAAGGTAAATACTGAGTATTTTCATTCATATGTAGATTCTATATTATAATTTTTATTGCATGTGCACATGTGTGTGCATATATGTGTGTTATAAAAGTGGAAAGGAGATTATAGAAAGGGGAAAAGTGTTAAGGGAAGGTTGGGAGAGAAAAAAGCAGAAGCAAATAAAGAGAATAAATGTGATGTAAAAACAAAAGGTAGTCTAATGGAGGGAAGGGGACAGCAGGAGGTGAGATAAGAGGGTAGGGGTTGAGAAGTGGGAATGGAGGACCAACCAAAACAAAGCCCATGCAAAAATGCTACCAGGAAACGCACTACTCATGTGCTAACTTAAAGAGAAAGAAATTAAAAATATTAAATGAAAAAGTAAAATAACTTTATGAGAAAGAACTTAGAGAATATTTAGTTAGGTTGCAAGCCCTTTTGGTCAACAGTAAAAACTACAAATCAGAAAGACAAGAGGAAGGAATGAAGGAATGAAAGAAAGAAGAGACAGACAGAAAAAGAATTGTCTCCTATTGTTTATGGTTGGAATAAATATTTGGTCATTATTATTTTTTAAAGTAATAGAAGGTTCAAAATTCTATCTTTCCTTAGTTTGTATTACAGTTTTAAAAAATGAATGCTGTAAACTAACATAGACAATATGTTGGTCCAACGGTTGGCAACAAGACTAAACAAGTGAAGATGCCTGCAGCTGAGTCTGATGGCCAGCATCCAATGCCCAGGGCCCACATGGTAGAAGAGGAGAACTGACTCCTACAAGTTGTTCTCTGAGCTTCACGCATGTGGTGTAGCATGGACACATACACACAAAGCAAAGCAAATAAAAATTTAATAATTTCCTTAAAAGAAACAATACAAAAGATCATAAATCTCACTTTTTATTATTTAATGATATAGCAATATCAAGCACATCTTAAACTATAAACAAGTTATCTAGATAAAGTTATTCAAATTATTTTCTAATCTAGGATCTTGAAATATCTTTAAAATCTCTACTATCCAATACTCAAATAGCATTTTTTTTCTACCTTTTATTGAGGCATACTATAGATCTGAAAAACCCAGCATCATGTAGGTATTTGAAGGGAGAGTCTGACTCATCTTGGAGTCTGGTAGTGTCTGGAATGCCATAGCAACTTGGCCTTTGTGAGCTAGAGCCATGCCTCTGGTAAAGACGGTTCCATTCTGGTTAATGCTGTTCCATTCTGACAAGAGCAGCACTTCTTCCCTTTCCTGCCTTGCTGACTCCTATGACCTTCCGATGATGACTATGTAACAGACTTGAATGGAATAAAGAAAAAAGGAGATTTTCCTACTTTTAGGATTCTTTTTTTTTTTGGCATTTTTGCTGTATGACTGTTATAAATGTTATTTGTTTTGAGTTAGGTAATAAATATTCAGTGCCTAAAAGCTGAACAATTCAAATGAGCCATTAAAGTAATCCATTTCATAGTGTTTTCCATTTTATGGGTTTAAAGCTTTCATGGAAAAACTGAACCTTATTTAAAAACACACTCTAAGTGCTCACATGACTTTTAGAGCTTATACCTGCATTTTTGGGTAGATGTTGATTATCCTTTGAACTTAGTGGTTTTGACTTTGGGGTAAAATTCACATTAATTATCTCTAAATTGTGATTTTTAGCAATCATATTAATGGCTACAAGAGAAAAGCAGAAGTGCCCCCATGCTTTAACAAGGCAACATTACAGTTATTTAGGAAAACACTGTGATTAAGTGGGAGATAAATTAGAGGGCAGCTTCCAAATGGCAGCTTTTTGGTGCTGGAGGGGTATGATGAGAAAGTCAGAGGACCTTAAAGAACAGGTGTCTGCAAGGAGCTGGTGAGCCTTTCACGTGCCGTGAGCAAGAAAGCTGCATGCTCATTACAGTGAGGTTCACAAAGAATCAAATGGCTCTGAACTTCGCCATCTGTGCCTGGAATACAGAAAATTACACCTGATGTGAAGTACAGCTTTAGAAGCCTGTAATGTAATGGAAACTATTCCGAAGGAAAGGCTCGGGCTTTCTGAGGTGGTGCACGCAGACTCAGCATTAATGGCCGCGCTACAGCGTTTTCTCAGTTGGTACACCTTTTCAAGCACGTGCTCCTTTTTAGTTCCATGGCAAAGGCGTGTCCTGTAGTGTATGCCACAGTACTCATATTCCAGACTAAGCGTGGGTAGTGTTTGCATGACATATATCTGAATAATGGTCATTTGTCTAAGACCAAAGCTTTCTAACTTCTGTTATTTCATATCCTGTTCATAGTATCTTATAGTATCATTATTGAAAATTATTTTCATTACTGATGAATCTCTTTTTATTCGACATTAGATTATACTTCATTTCAGTGTGACATTTTTGAAGCACTCACCATAGGGCATCATAATGGAATTATGCAACTCAAACTGCTCTTGTTGTAGCAAACCATGTAATCAATATATATAAATTCAGATCTGCTGGAATCAGGTTTGCAAGTATAAAGGTTAGTACACCACCAGCATGAAAGGAAACACTCAGTAGCAGTAGGTATATCAAACAATGGTTTGTGCCACCAAGAGGGCTACTGGGGTTCGAGGCTCAAGGAAGTGATAAAATCCCATTGTTTGGGACTGTATGTAATGGTAACCTCAGTTTGAGATATCTCAATGTAAAAAGCACAGCTCTTATCTCAATAGGAGCCAAGTATGAATAGCCATAGCCTGTGAACACAGGTTCATAATTCACAAAATACCATCTTCCAACATGGTAGCAGTTCCATGAAGTTTGGATTGTAACGAAACAAGTCATTATTATAAAAATCAATTTGTGGGAACAGCAGCTAGGTTATAGAAAAGTGGGAAATCTCTGCTATAGGCCTTGGCTGCTATCTGATTCTTAGCTTCTGGGTTGATGGAAGCTAGTGGTCTCTTATACACTGTCAATAGATTTTCTTTAAGAGTTACAAGGATGGATATTATGGGAAACACAGTGGTGGGCAATGGATGACCATAATTAGAGCTAAAGGGAACCAAAGAACTTGGCTCTTGACCTGACACATTCCAGCTCTCCATAATCACAGACTTTCTATTTGCTTTTTTCATCTTTTTGCTTTATGTGGGTTCTGGGAGTCAAACTCAAGTCTTCAGTCTTGTGAAGCAAGCACCTTTACTGCTGAAACATCACAGAGGGTTTTTTGTTTCTTGCTTTTCTTTTTTTTTAAAATTTTGTTTTTAGAGACATCCTCGACTGTTCTGGAACTTACTTTGCAGACCAGGCTAGCCTCTATCTCAGAGATCTCTCTGTCTCTGCCTCCCAAGTACTGGGATTAACAGCATTAACAGAATGTGCCACCACCATCCCCCAGCTGCACAGAGGTTTTCATCTGTCAATCAGCACTGAGGAATCTTTAATACAGGTGTGACTTTTTCTTTTAAATATCAATCCATAGTTGAATTCATCTAAATGTTTCATCCTCGTCCCTATTCTCCAGCCACAGTTTGATATCTGAGTTGAAAGGTGAGGAGGAAAGAGGCGAGGAACCACTCTGATCTGACAGGGACTGTTTCCACTTTTCTCATGGAGACCAAGCTGTACCCTGCTGTAAGTGATTTTACAGACTGTGTCTTTTTTTCAGACTGTCTTTCCTTCATAGACTCCGTACTTTTTAATTAACTAATTATATTTAATTGACATTTTTCACTTACTTTGCATACCGACTAGTTTCCCCTCCTCCCTCCCCCCACACCTCCCATCTAGTCCTCTTCCCACCCACTCCTCCTCTGTCTTCATTCAGAAGGGTAGGCCTCCTATGGGCTTGAACAAAGACACATCAAGTTGAGACAGGACCCAGCTTCTCCTCCTGCATCAAGGCTGGGTAATGTAATCCAGCATGGTGAAGAGGTTCCCCAAACCCAGCTAAGTGCCAGGGACAGGTTCTGATCTCACTGATAGGAGCCTTACAAATAAACCAAGCTACACAACTGTGACACACATGCAGAGGGCCTAGGTGGGGCCTGTGAAAGCTCCCTAACTGTTCAGAGTTCATGAGCTCCAGGAGCTCAGGTCAGCTGTCTCTGTGGGTTTCCCCATCATGACCTTGACCTCCCTGGCTTATACAATTCCTCCTCTTTTTCTTCAGGAGGAATCCCAGAGCTCTGCCTGTTAGCAGGCTGTGGATCTCTGCATCTGCTTCCATTAGTTAATCGATAAAGGCTTTCTGATGACAGTTAGAATAGTTGCCAATCTTACCACAGTAGGTGGTCAGTTCAGGTACCCTCTCCACTATTGCTAGGGATAGTAGCTGGGGTCATTCTTGTGGCTTCTTGGGAGTATCCCTGGCACCAGGTTTCTTCCTAATCCTGAAATGCCACTCCCCCATCAAGACAGGTAGACTCGATTTTGCAAGAAGTGTTTCGTTCCATGTTGCTGAGCGAGGATAATTGCATTTGGTGGACTTGTAAACACTCTCATCCACCTGGCACTATACAACAAGCACAGAGTGATACTTATCTTATGCAGAAAAGCAGAGTTACCTGATAACTTTATAAAAAAATCTGGGACTAATAGAGCATAAGGGATGGTTAAAATCATATCAGGAAACTGAGCCCAAGAACTTACTGAACTTCAGGCTGGGGAAAAGGTTAAGCTACCTCACTTGGACCCCATGAAGTGGAGGACCCAGACACAGCCATAGTGAGAGTCCCACAGTCCTCCCATCTGACCACTCAGTGTGTATATCAAAGGATAAATAGGCAGAGAGCTCCCAACTGTTCCAGGGACTTCAACAAGGCTCTGTGGATATAGCCTACTTATACTGCCATCCATTAATCACACTTTGTCTGTCTGTTTGGACCTGCCACCCAACTGTGCACCCATTCCTTCATCTGCATCTGGTCCTGCTCTTCCCTCTATAGCTAAGCACAGTCCCACACCTCACTACTGCAGCTCAACTCTGACCTTACATTCTGTCTCCATAGCAGCAGCATTTCCATAATGGAGTCTGGGTTCTCCATATTTCTCCTACAGAGACTTTCTCGTATCTCAGTTTTCCAGCCTCTGACTCTCAAGATTCTTTGAAACTCTTTAAACTCTGCTTCAGTCTCTTTAATCATTTTAGCTATTCTGCATCTGACACAAAGATGTTATATTTATGGTGTGATATGGAAAGTGTGGTCTGAGAGCTATTATTAGCTATTAAGATTGAAAAGAAGGAACATGCATTTAAATTTGGCTAGAGTCTTAGAATTTCAATTGATGCAATGAAAGGCCATGACCGGAAGCAACGTGTAGAAGAAAGAGTTTATTCCATCATACAGGCAGTCCATCATCAAAAGAAGTCAGGGCGGGAACTTGAGGAAGGAACTGAAACAGCGATCATGGAGTAGTGCTGCTTATTGGCGTACTCTCGTGGCTTGCTTCGCTTGCTTTCTTTTAGCATCCAAGACCACTAATCCAAGGGTGACATCACCCACATCAATCTCTAATTAAGAAAATTGATTACAGACTTATCTTCATGCCAATGTTATGGAGACCTTTTCCTCAATTGAGAGTTCCTCTTCACAAATGTCTGTAGCTTGTGTCAAATTGATGTCAAGGTAGTCAGCCCAATTGGCTGGCAGAAAAGTGGGCCTACTTGCCATATCCTATGAGTTAATTTTTGTTCAATAGATCCTGACACTGTTGAAGGACCCAATCAAGTTTGTCTATGTTTATAATGTAGTGTGTTCACGTACTGGTCTTTTAGTCAAGGCCTTCTCTACATAGACCTGTATACTTAGTTGGTGTAAAGAAAAGAATCCTAAGTATTTACAGGATAAATGAAACTCAGGCTCTGGGTCACTGAATTGGCTCAGTGACTTGAAGCCTTTTAACCAGAAGTCATCCCTGAAACTCAGTGTAAAGAGATGATAATTCACTCCTACAAAGTTGTTCTTTGAGCCCCACCCCATACTGTTGTAGCACACATGCAACCCCCTGCTAAATATAAAATTTTTAGGCTCTCTATCTAAGAGTTCTGTGGCAGTGGCTAAGAGATATTTTTCTTAATGATTCATGATTGTGACGTGGCTTTCTTGCCAAACAAGACTAAGCTACAATTCCCAGTCACTCCTCATATTCACAGCATATTTATGACACTTGAGATTTCTTAGCTTCAGGGCAATGTACCCCTGGGTCATACTTAATTAAGGAAACATGAAAACTGAAAACGAGAACCAGAAAGAAATCACGAGAAACTACTGTTGAACAAGAAAACATGACATTATCCCATGGCTAGTCACAGTTAGTAGAGTTTTAGTTATCCGTGTCAACAGACATGTTGACTGGGTCGACAGACATGTTGATATGACTGGACTTCAGTGAGACATGCTTGGATGGTAAATGCAGCCACCACAAATGTCTGCTGCTGGGCTTGTGGGATGACTCACAGCACAGACAGCTGTGTCCCAATCATTTTGACTAGTCAGAAAACATCTGCTAGAATCATCTTCTCAGAATACCGTGCACGATTTGGCTCTTCTTTTGGTCCTGGCCTACTTTTTTTTTCTTTTTAACTTGGATCAGTTAGTTTTTGTATGACATCATTTTCCAGTGTACATGGACTTCATAACTCATATCTACTTAGGGAAGATCCCACATAAAGTGACTAAAGCATGTAATTAAGATTTGAACAATGATATTTAGTCTGAAAGTGTTGGTTAGGAACAACGATTTCTTATAGAAAACTATATGCTTATTTATCTCTAATGAAGCATAAGAAATGAAAGTATATTTCTAAAAAAGATCACAACGAAAATCAACCCATGCTCGCTGTTTTAAGTAACTAGCTTTGCTGGCTGAGGATTTGATATGCTAGGCAGCTCATTTTATTTTCTCTTACTGGCTGAAAAGGCATTCGATCTTTAGTGTTTAGTGTGTGTGTGAGAGAGAGACTATATATATATATATATATATATATATATATATATATATATAAAACCTGGGAAATCATCTTTGCTTAGTTTATAGCTTGAAAACCTGGAAACTGGCTGGGGCCCCTGGAGCATGTTACAAACCTTCCATACTTGAAGGGCAGTTTCAGCTTTGTGGTAACTTAATCATCCCTAAGTGGGGAAGGCTGCACTCTGATGTGTTCAGAAAATGCCTGGTTTAGATGGACTCACAAAGGAATGCTCTGCTGTTTTCTCTCATTCTCCACCGTCTGGTTTCTGCTCCCTTCTGGGGTTTAGATCTTAAACTTGTGTCCCGACCACTCAAACCACTCTCCTTCCTTTAAACTCGTTTGTGGATCCGTTTGGTTTGTCTGACTTTATCGATTTCCTCCCTCTCCAGAAAGCCCTCTTTCTTTCATTTCATGTCGCGGTTGTCTGGTTATTTTCCTTCCAGTTTGTTTCTTATAACGTTCCCCTCTCTGTCCACCCCAGGTATGAAGTGTGTTCCTAGAACATTACATCTCATTCACTCAACAAATTTTCACTGAGTAAATATTCCTTGACATTTTATTCTCTCACAAACCACACCCAGAGCATAAAAGTTGTTGGCTGTACAATAAAACTTGCTGAGAAGTTGACTTGGATTTACTAGTGCCGATGTGTTTAAAGCCACTATGGTCTCTTTGCTGGCCTTCAGTCCTTTAATCGGTCTCTAGTGTTGCTTTTTCGCCATGACCTATCCCTTGATTTTTCGTCTAACATCTGGAGTCTCATTCTTTCTTAACCCTCCTCAAGGCACACCTCTGCTCTGCTTACAACATTCATAGGACTTTTTGTTCACCTAGGTCAAAGGAGGAAGGCAGGTAGGTTCTCCATATGCTCAGCTCTTTGCCTCTTCCTCCTTATCAGTTCTTAGGTTTTATCTCACTATTCTTACACAACATGGAAGCCACTTTGGTCTCTTGCTCTCCCCTAACTTCAGGGCCTCTGCATTTCTCCTTATCGTGCCAGGATCGCCTTGCCCACACTACACAACCCAATTATGTTCTCTGTAATGCTGTCCCAGAACCGTTTACTAAATTTACAGCACATTTCCTCTTTCATGTTTTTACTTTTCCTGATTTCTCTGTATCACTTGGGAATAAAAATGCCATAAATTTTCACTGATATTAAAAAATGTCTCATAATAAAAGCAACAAAGGAAATAGGCTTGGACAAAGACTTAGCATGATATAAACTCCTTGAATATTCTGCCCTATCCAAGTTGTAGGCAGAATCTCTAAGGAGGAGGAGTGGGTTGTTTGTTCCTTATCTTTATACAGAAAGATAACATGAACCAAGGAGCATAGGCTTACTCTTGATTTTCTTTTGATCTTACCATTTTGAGCATGCCATTCTGACTTCTTATAGTCCAGATTTACGCAATCATTGGTGGGTTGCTGTATCTCTGGGCATAGCAGGCTGGGAATGTATGGCAAGCAAGAAGTGTTTCATGGTCCTCCAGTCAATGAATGATGGTGCTGAACGTGAAGATAGCCCAGATAGCTTGTACCTTGGCTAGGCTATCTATGGGGGGTAAATTTTACACCAGGTCTGTTGAATTTAGGGAGCCACACCCACTGGGTTAGACTACAAAATGGATCAACTCCTGATTGTCTTTTCTCAAATTTTTCAACCTCACCTACTCAGTTTCTTCTGAACACCACACAAAATGCTCTTCCTGTATTCTTGGGTCAAGGTTGGCCTATACAGGAACCAAAATGATGTCAGTGATTGCTACACAAACTTTGCAGTGTAAAAATAAAACATCTGTCATGCTTTGGGAGACAGCAAGCCAGATCAAACAAGTATAGGCTATAGAATGAGGTGGCTTAATGTTTTAGTGGAATAATCCGAATTCTAGGCTAATGGGTTAGGATTGTTTCCAGATTTTCTGTTAACTCTTTTCAGTTTAGAGACGAAAAAAACCATGAGTATGATGGGTCTAGCCATAAAATAGAGTGCCCCAGTTTGGGACCCAGTGCAGCCACAGGAAAGGTGGCCAATGAGGATAGAACTTGAGCTGTAGCATTAGGGGTGTGTTACTTTAGCAAGCAAGAAAGAATGGAAGGAGACAGAGAAATTGAGAAGGAAAAAGGTAAGACTCTCTGGGTGGGTGGTATTGAGAGCAGAGTTGTTGTTATTTTTTCTGAACCCATGTGACTTAGAGCATCATTAGCCAAGATGAAGAAACTGGGTGTTAGATCTGGATTTGAAGAGCTGGCAACCTGAGATGAGAAGAAGGATTTGGTTTCATAATGGGGCACTTTCAGGCTGTGATTGAAGCGTCTGGCTATTTTGAAAATCTCAGAGACACTTCTGACATAGAGACTCAACAGAGTAGGAGAATGTCATAGTAACCAGTAATTATTGGTGGACTTTACAGTTAAGCATACATGGAAATTCCAATACTAGCCAGGCAAATTGAGAACTTCAGAGGGTCGGGAAGCAGGAAGTTAAGTTAAAGGACCTTGGCAGTGAGAAGTCTGGAATTCTGGAAACATAGTTATCCAAAAGACTGGCCATTCTTCTGAAGGATGGATCTGCTTGCCCAGCCTGGATTCATGATGCTGTACGGGCCACCCACATTGTAAAGAAATCCACCCCTCAGCGAGTCCTTCTGCGGAGGAACCAAGCCTCACTTCATTCTTCCTTATTTCAGGCTTCTCCAGTCACACTTTCCGTCTCTTTATTTCTACACACATCTGACCTTTCCACAACTTTTCTTTATTACAAAAAGAGGCCATGGGGAGGGAGACAGACACAACAAAATCTTCAAAACACTGTAATAACTGCCTTGAGTCTAGTCTCAGGATTTTTTTTTCCCTCTAAATGTCAGACTCCAAATATTTAAAAACTTTCCTACCTGTTTTTAATATGCCAGCTGCTATTCCTCTTGTTTTTAATGCCAATTTTACAAAAACTATGATCATGAACTTGAGTAATATTAATTTCAAAAGTTCTGAGTTAGAATGAGTATTTCCTTACTCCTCTTATTTCAGGGACATTTAAGTAGAGAATTCCTGAATGCGGTCAATTTGATTCCTCTTTCTTTCAGTAAGCATACTATGGCGTGTATGAGACAAAGTTATCAAAACTTTCACTGACAAACAATTCAGCTTAAATTTTGGGCTAAAGTGTGAGAATACAGGAAATAAGGACTGCATAGGTACACTTATCAAAACCCAAAGTACTGGAGATGGCTCCCGGGAGCCCAGGAATGGGCTCCCCTGCACCCTCAGAAGTAATTTTCCATGGGTTGGCCAGGAAGATCTTGTAAGACGCAGCCTCAGGTTACAAAAGCTGGCTTGGATTCCGCCGCACTTACAAGCTCTCCTGGCATTAGCAGCCCGGAGAACTGCTGATCGGACAATGAGAAGTTTCTGTTTACAGAATACAATCAAAGCATGGCCTTCTCTGACATAGTGATAGCTAAGCTAGGAAGCCAGTGACTAGGATGGATTCCCCATCACCGTTGCTGGGAGTGACAAGTCAAGCAGACTGAAGCCGCGCAGCCACCTCTCACCACCACGCGAGCGCCCGGTTCAGCAGGGGAGGTCTGGCCAGGGCGCGCCTTGGAAGCTTCTAGAATGCGGGCAGTGGGCGCAAAGCGCTCTGCCCGCAAGGGAGCTCCAGGGAGCCCGGGCGTGAGGCGGTGCACGTAGGCGTAGGCGGCTGGGAAGGTGGGGGCTCAGCCTCGACGGCCGGGGACGCGGGGTCCCGGAGCAGCGCCCCGCCCCCGGCCCCGCCCGCCCGCCGGGGCCGCTCTTAAGCGGGCGCCGCCGGCACCGCGGGTTCGGCCGTCTGCTCCGCGCGCTCGCGCTTCTCCGCCCTTCCGTGCCCTCCGCCCGCTCCGGTGTCCGTCCAGTCCGCGCCGTCCTATCGCCACCGCCGCCGCCTTCCGTCGCCCCGGGCCCGGGTCTGGTCCAGCGCGCTTCGGGGTCTCCGCGTCTCGCGAGAAGTCGCCGCCGCAGGCCTCCCGGACTCCCGGGCGCTGGGGAGAATGAGGGGCCGCGGAGCGAGGCCGGGGCGCTTGCTGCCGGTGCTCGCCCTGCTCTCGTGGGCGGCGGGCCTGGGCGTGGCGGAGGAGACGCTCTCGCACATCCCTGCAGGTGAGCTCCGCACGCTGGCTTCCGCGGGCGGGTCTGGCGGGCACCGGGCACCTTCTCTTGTCGCTTCGGGACCTAAGAGCAGGGGCTCCGTGCTTTCTGATGGACGGTGACAGTGTCCCCAGCGCCCGGGAAGCACCCGCCATCCTGCCTCTGTCCCTAAACCGGGCTGGGGACCCACTGCGCTCCCACCCACTCCTTCTGGTCCACTTGGGGACGCGGAGTCAGGCGTCCCTGAGCCCTGGCCCTGGCCGGGATTCGGGAGCTGAACTGAAATTAGTAGTTGGAGGCAAGTTCGTGTGAACAAAACTTTTTGGGTTCAGCCAGAGGAGAGCCCCGCCGCCTATTTGTCTAAGCACGACTTGCTGCCCTTTATTGCGCAGGGGAGTTCTTTGGCGGTTTCCACCTCTGGGCCCTGGGCTCAACTCCCAGGAATGGAGCCTTGGGTTTAAATGATCTGATGTAGCATTAGTGGGTGGATGCGATAAGTCTGCCTTCTTGAATAACTAGTTAGATCCTTTTCTCCTGGAACCTAAACCCACTAGCAAACATTTCCACCTCGGGATTCCAATTAAGAGGGTGACATTTGGCACAAGTCCAGCTGGTCTGTGTAGCCCATCGTTTTGTCTTCCTCTTCGGGCAGTTCATGAAACTTAAGCGCTTAACAACCTCTGCGTCTGTGAACAGTGATTGCTTTGTTAGCTACAGAAATGGATTTCTTTATTCTATCAGTCACAGGGAAATCTGAACCTGTATGATTATTCTGAATTGGAACTAAATTTAATCACACATTGGAGGTTTTTCTTTTAGCATAACACTCGAAAACCACACAAATGCAAACAGAGACATACAATGTAAAAACCTACCTAGAAAAGTTTCTTTGTTAAAACACCCAAATAAGCTTTTATTGATAAATAAAAATAACCTTGAAGACTTGCCAATTTCAGAGTTTGGCGTCAGAACTTTTTTGTGTATGTGTTTTATGCCACTCCGATGCCACCTCTCACCTTTCACAGAGGATATCCATGCCACACTCCTGCCTTTAAATTTGTAGTCAAAACCCAGTTCCTTCCCTGTGCAAAATTTCAAGTATCATGGAATCAGATGTTAAAGTTCTTAATGGAGTGTAACATCAGTGGAAGGGAATTTCAGATATGAATGTTTTCCATATAAAATCCAGAGTTGGCATCTGAGACTTGGTTTCTGTGGTAGGTAGGCACAGAGTTCGATTATGAACTAAAGGTTGGAAATGTTAGTGTGTACCAATGGAGCCAAGCAGAGCAGTCACCAGTCTGGTGACATACGTACGTAGGTGCTCTCTCATGCTTTGTGATAACCTAAGAAATGCAGGAGATACATTGTTCTGTAATTTGGTCAGATTGATCAGCGTTGATTAGTTTTATCCCTGAAAATCATTACATAAATCTGGAAATAATCTTTAAATTGTCTAGTTTAGTAGGCCTTCACAGAGTGCCTATCACTTCTGACCCCCGTTACTTGTCAGTGTGTCCGAGCTAGTCAGTAAAAATGTGTTCAGAGTGGGGGAGATGGCTCGGTTGGTATGGTACTTAGCCTGAAAGTGTGAGGTCTGAGTTTGGATTCTTCAGGGTCCGCTTTAAAGCTGGGCATGGTGACTTATGCTTGTAATCCTGTTGACGATGAGATCTCAGACAGACCCAGGCAGATCCCTGGAACTGCCTGGCCAGCTAGTGTAGCCTGCATGGCGAAGATGCATGCTAATGTGAGACCCTGTGTCAAACAATGTGGAGTGACTTCTGAGATTGTCTTCATACAAGGCAAACCCGTGAATGCTTGCTCATCCTCCCACACAGAAGGAATGGATTCACTCAACGTTTCTTGGCTCTATCGAAAATTTGAGCCATAGCCTTTTTCTCTTGATGGCTATCTTATGCCTTGTAAGTTTGGCTCTGCCGTGATCTCTACCCACTCGATGCCAGTAGCACCCAGAAATGAATGTAAGAACAAAAGAAGTCTTCAAAAACCCAAAGGTCTGTCTTCTGAAAGGCTTGAGAATCCCTGTGCAAGATAAATCGCTGTCCTAGAGGCAACACAACTCATGTTATGGGGAGGATAGGGGCTCATCCTCTGCACTTCCATTTTCTTTTGAGGGTTTTTTGTGGAGCTCCTGGGTTCCTGTGATCCTCTCACGTCACCTTCTAGAGTAGCCAGGACTGTAGGTCTTCACCCCTTGCCTGGTAATGTTTTTTTGGAAAGCAATTTTTCTAGCAATTTTCCACTATTATAGTGAATGTGCTTTCGGAATATGCTTCCTGGCTTTGGGATGTGTGCTCAACAGTTGGGAATGTCCTACTTGTTACAGCAACTGAAAGGTCTGCCGAGTACAGCCCTGCGTGCCTTTTGGCCACCCCTGCATTCCAGACCCAGAGAGAATGTAGACAAGATTTCAGTGAAAACCATCATTTGTACTCATTTGTCCTTGAAGCATTTGTCAGAATTATCTTTCTTGGAGCTTTCCTGGTGGAGCTATCCAGTCAAGTTCATATGTGGATGCTTGGTTCTATGCTCCATGCCTTCTAGATGAGAGGAGGAGAGTGTTGTGTTCCTGCCAAGTCTTTGCCTCCTGCATACTAGACTGCATCCAGACGAGCTTGTACTATTAGAGGCACCTCGACTATTTTATGAACTAAATTGGGCAAAGACCAGAGCAAACTTGAAGGAAATGGTTTTAGACATTTTTTCTGTCAAGGCTGGTGTTTTTCAGCGACGTTCATTACAAGCTCTTTAATTTGCTGTGGTGCATTCGAGGAAGACAGAAAAGACTTGTCCCTATCTGCTGATGGAAAGCAGCAATTTACAGGGTGGAGATGGGGAGAGTAGTCCCTGGAGAGGCTGTGGGGTGGGAAGAAGGGAAACTCCTCTACACTTTGTCTGTCTCTCTGTCTTCCCTGTACTTCCCCTAGACAGTCTAGCACTGAGGACATTCCTCCCCTTGCTGTCTTGTTTTTGCTTGTCTTTCTTTTATAACTTTTTAATATGGTTGGTTTACACAACTCAAATCTATTTTGCTTTGTGCTTATGATTTAATGACTTACAGATTATTTGAAATATATTTTTGCTCATTTTTACAGTCTTTAGAATACAGGCCTAACCCTTTCACCACAAAGAGATTCACCGTTTATTTTGTTTAGTTTAAGTAGCACGCAGCCATTGAGGTTACTAGCTGTTCTTTGCTCAGACTTCAACTAACTTGGCCCAGCATTTTTTTTTTCTCCCTCCGGTACCCTTCCTGCCAAAACAGAGCATTGCAACCAAGTCCATCCAGGACCTTGTTTCCAAGTCATTGTTCGTGGGTCTTCTCTACAGCTCTTGTTTTCTCCCAATTCTCTTAATAAATGATGGTGTATTCAGTTTTCCTTCAGGTGCTCGTGTGCCACAGTCCATTATAGGGCCAGAGCTGAGATTTGAGATGGTCCACACCTCCCACAAGGCCACTGGGGAGCAATAGGAGTGCTTGTACCCTTTCTCCAGGCTGTTCTGTTTCTCCATGCCCTTCCTGCCCTCATTACTGCTCTGCAAAGTATGGGAAATAAGTAGCAGCTGGGACAGTGACTTAGAGAGAAGGGCGTTTAACAGGGAAAGCATATTCGTAGGTCATGTGCATAGTGCTATGTGTGCAAGACTGACCGCCAGTTTGCCCCTCAGCCAGGCACAGACTGCAAACCATAGGCCGAATCCATAGATGACGCCTGACTATTTGTTTTCGTAGTGCCTTCCGGCAAAAAGACTCCCCATTTTGGGGTGGATGGAAAAGATCAGAAGGAAAGTAATACATCATGGCATGTGAGAACTTTATGAACTTTACGCTGTACTGCCTGCAGCCACATTCATGTGCTGGCACACTGTCTGTGGTGGCGTTCGTGCTCCCAGGCAGAGTTGAGTAGCTCTACACAGATGGCATTGACTACTCAGTCTGAAATGTTCGCTTGCCTGTGCTGGTCCTTGAGATGACATTCTCATTGAAGCTGTTACACATGTAAATGGCTCCTCTCTTGGAAAGAGCCACTTTTGGGACAGTAGCAGCTGGCTCTGGGCATGCCAGAGGCCTGGTTTTCATTTTAGATCTTGCCAGTGATTTGTGCAATTTCTGAAATATAACACTTGAATCTAACTCAATATATACTTTGGTGTAGATACCGTTTATGTAGTCGAAACAAAATATCTTTACTTTGGCCAGATGGGAAGGAGATGTATTTTTTTTTTAGATTTATTTATATTCTAGAAATTTGTTCAAGGACCTTGGTGATGAACTTTGGTTTAGTTCTTTGAATGAAATAATTAGTACATTTGTCATTCAGAATTTTTAGTCTCTTGTAACTATGACAGCAGCCTGAACGGAGAATGTGGTGTCTTTTCAGGTGACTTCAACTATTTTGTGTTTGTATTTTACTTTTTTCCCTCTGTGAACACATTATACAGGAGTGTTTCCCAAGGCTGTTGACAATGTAGTCAGCCCCAAATAGTTACTCAGAGTAGTGGAATATGGGTAGTGTGGCTGTCCTGAAGCTGCTCTGAAAGCTTGCTTTGTTAAGCCATTGCTGACGTTCAGTGGAGCTCTGTTAAATTATTACCCTACTCACTGGCTCACAAGGATGCGTTATATACTTGGGACCCTTCATGATTTCAAAATGTAACTCCAGATGAGTTACTGTTTATGTGAAAATGCAATTTATAATTTAAAACATAGTAACTTCATCTGAGTTTTAATATTTTTCCTTCAGGATAGCCTCACTTAGATTGGAGATATGTTATTTTCATGCAGAAGTGTAGAGTTCCTTTCTTTAGGATTATAGGTATCTTCATTTTAAAAATCAGTTTGAGCCAGAGCAAGTCATGAGTCAAATATGAATTTTCTTAAAGGAGTTCTTAAAGGAGATGATGTTCTGGGCAGAGTGGCCTGTAGTGACTCAGTCTGTTAGTCCTCCATAGAATTTCTGTACGTGCTACCTTAACTCTAACTTAATGCCTGGTCTGTAGCCCAGCCAGTGAGATGTCTATATAAGGCGGCCTTAGGCATCTTTACTCATTATGTCAAGCTCAGCCAACACTGAAATCTTTCCTTTCGCTGCTCTTTTTGATCGCCACTTCTCACAAAACAAAACCAGCATCTCTGCAAGTTTCTGAGTGACAGGACAATCCCTCATTGCCAGGATGGGAGAGCTCTTGCCTTGGAGTAGCCTTTCCGTCTGCCTGTAGATTTTTGTTCCTGATAGACAGCTGTACTTAAGACTCTTCACCAGAGATGCAAGTCAACCAACCACCACATTTCAATTTTTTATGCACATGATTATCACTATAAACAGCCCCTCGTGTTGATTTTTAGTTAGCATACAGTAATATGTGGGGCTAAATGTGGACTTGTCAGGAGGTATTTCTGTCAAAGTAGGGTGAATTTCTTAAGTAGGCCAGAGTTAAAATTACATCTCCTTTGTTTTATTGATTATTTATTGATTTTAGCATTATCTAGGTTATTTCTGGATGCATAAGCCATCCATTTGTTGTATTAACTTACTTTTGACTTACTTCCTTAGGCTTGCATGTCAAGTGCTGCTTCTTAGATCCACACAGATGGGGTCTTCACTGCCACTGGTCTCTCTTTCACAGCCCCTCTCTTTACCACCTAACATTTCCAGACAACTTGGACTGCAGAGGTGCTGTGGGAGACAAAACTAAAGCCATGGTTGCACAGATGACCCTTTTCCAGGAATGCCCTTAGAACCTTAGCAACACTTCCCTCAGCCAGAAGTACAAGAATGGATTTCCCTGAGTCTCACTGGGTGATGTCAGCTGACCTTGGGCCTATTTTCTTCTGTACAACACCTCCCTTCTCCCTATAGTCTCACCAGGGACCTTAAAATAACTAACTGCTCTTTCTGGGCTGATTAGAACTTTCCTTTTACCCCAGTGTCTGGTCCTGTTCTCCAATAAACTTTGCTGGAAAATTGGACCTACTTGTTGCTCTGTTGGGTACCTTTCCTTCCTGTAGCCTAGAAGTGTGCAGCATGGTTGACTCTCCTGCAGGCTAAGCAATAAGCGAAAGCAGTGCATGGTTTGAAGCACTCAGTTCCTGATGCTGGAGCGTCGTTGGTTGATAGGAAACATACCCAAAAGCCATCCCATCTAGAGCCCAGGGCACATCTCTGCCCCTGACTTTAGTTAGCTTGGAACTATAGTTTGTATACGGTTTTAGGGTGCTAATTACTTAATACCTATCCCACAGAGGGGAGTCAGTTATTAGGTACTTCTCCTTTTTTCATGGTAGCGTCTCACTCATATAGCCCAGGATGGTCTAAACTGCTGGTCCTCTTGCCTCTCTCTCCTTAACGCAGGTTACAGTCCTGTGTCACCATGCATGCCTCCTATTTCCGGTGTTCTAGATTGAGTCTCTAACCGTTCCTCAAGCATTTAAAAACTCTTTTTCTTGCTTCTGTAAGTATGGTAAACACCAGCAGCTATTTTGTCTTGAAAAATTCTGCAAACAGTTATTTAAATCACATCTTTAAAAATCCAAATGACCTGGCTAACCCACTGTCCCAGGAAGTCTTGCAAGCCCTGGTGCCCAGGGCCGGCTGGTTGTTTGTTTGGGTTTTTCCAGTCCTGCCCAGGCCAGCTCTGAGACCTCTTGTCTTCAGAGGTACCCGCTCCTATTCCAGCCATGCTGGTATTTCCTGGCTGCCAGAGCCCTGTGGCTCTGAGCAGAATGGCCTGCTCATCCAGGCCCTACTCATTCCTGCCGGCCCCTTCTAGAGCACAGTTCTATTTTTCTTTTTAGTTTAGTTTAGACAAGGTTGGAATTTTTCAAACAGTGACTTTACTAGGTAACCAAGGGCAAAACAAAACCAAACCCGAGTCTGGAACATCACCAAAGCAAAGCAATGAACAGACATACGCAGCAGAGTCCTCAGTGTTTTCTGACCTCGGCGTCCTCAGAGCCTCCTGCTCCTGGCACAGCCTGGGTTCCAAAAACCCTTGCCTAACTTTGTTTGGCTAATGTTTTATCTCTTAGTTTTCCCCAGCACAGTGTTTCACAGACAGCTGTTTTCCAAGGTATGTCCATGACATTCAAGGTAGAAAAGAGCTAGTGGATGTCATATTTGGGACCTCTTGGCAACACGTTACTATTATAACCCTACCCAGTTAGCGGTCTATTTTCTTCAGTAGGAGGAAAACTGTGTTTTTATTTATTTACTTATTTTTTTTTACATATGTAGTTCCTGTTTTCTTTATTAGTTCTTTGAGAGTTTCGAGTCTGTACATATTTTGATTATATTCATCTTCACGAACTCTTCCCAGATCAAACCCCTTCCCTATCCACCCAGCTGTGTCCTTTTTACAAAACCCTACAAGGCCAGTTTGTGCTGCCTAAATACTCTTCCAGTGGAGCTGGTAAACTAACGCTTCTGTCCTGCTGTAATTCTTGGTTTTGAGCAGTGATCTGCAATGGCTTTTGTGCTTCCCTAGTTTACTAAACACTAATTTAATTAACTGAATATTTTTTCCCCTAATAATACTTTCTGTTGGTAGCGAACAGTACCACAGGGCCCTTTGTTCAATACTCTAGACACAACAGTATTTCAGGGCTCACATAGTCATTAAATGATGTTTTGTTGCTTTGTGTGGAGGGAAGAAAAAAGTACCACAAGCAAACCCACCTTAGGTGCAGTTCTTTTGTACACTGAAACAGCAGAAATCATGATAGGGAAATAATTCATCTGTAAAGCTGAAGAAATCAAAGACCCATTAGGATAAATCATGGGAAAGAGTGTAGACAGCTGGCGCCAGGAGGCAGGGATCTGAGGTCCCTTGGTTGTGCAGCCGAGCCACCGGCCCCCAGCAAACTTGAATTGCAGTGTATGATCGTTCCCTCGCTGATACGTGATACTTCTTGAATTCTAAATGTAGGATGAGTGGCAGAAACCAAGTACTGCTAGAATCAGAAAAAGGGCTTTGGGAAACTTACTGTTACTTTATTAGGCAAAAGAAGACAGAGATGCACAGTGGTCTTGTCTTTTGAAATCTGTGTTTGCTCTTAGTTACTGTAGCTCACATGGGATCTGACTGAAACTTGATGTGGCTTTTTTCTTAGTGAGTTTTTGCTTTAGAGGTAAGATAATAGTGGCAACAGTTACTAGAATTAAATTTACATTTTAAAGTATCACAAATGTTCCCTGAGAGAAAAACAGTCTAGTATTTATATGAAGCTATTTTCTGTCTTAGAGGAGTCAGAGAAGGCAGTCATTTAAATATTGCAAAGCAGTTTTAAAAGAACTGTGTATTCTGTTGCTTCCTTCCTATTTAAACTGTATAAATCAACAAGGGCGGATGCTGGTAACTGTGGAATCTTAAAATTAAGCCTATATAGTGTATGCTATTTAAAATTGGCCCTCTTCAGTTTGTTACAGAAATAGTTAATTTGTCCTGTAGTTTTAAATTATGAAATTTAGTGAGACAGAACCAGAAGTTCAAAAGAAATCACGTTATAGGAGAAAAGTGCAGGAATGTATGTGCGTGTGCTCACCTACGTGCCTGCACCCACGCGCGTGCGTGCATGCTTGGCTGTGCTGTTAGCTACAGAGATCACCTTTAAGCCTTTTGAATGGAGCGACACGTGAGCATGCTTTCCCTGATGCGTTCTGGACTGCTGTCTCAGCTGTGTTTGTTCTTGTGTTTGTACCTCCAGAACAGAATGTTATCTAGTGAGTGGCACAATCTTTCTGATAATCCTAGGAGAATTTTTTTTATCTTCTTTTGTAACTGTTTTATCTGCTGTTTCCAAAAGTACCACACCCACCTTCCACAGTTAGGGACCAAATTTAGGGTCTTGTTCTTGCTAGGCAAGCGCTCTACCACTGAGCTAAACTCCCAGCTCTCCAAAATGACTTTAGGTAAATTAACAGAAGAAGTTCAAACAAGACAGCTAGAAGAAAAGAATGTAAATTGAAAAAGCAAAATTACTTTTGTTATGATACTCTCAAATTGCAAAAAAAAGCATTAGTCTTAAGTACTGGGAAATTAACTATGACTTGTTAAGTGAGCAGATAAACATTAACAATTATTTGTCTAATATATTATGTATTAAAGAAATATCTGGTTTATTAAATGATAAACTTGTCTGCATAGGTGTGCATGTACATTTACACATGTGTGAGTTCATGTGAATGTGGGTACACATGAGCGTGTATGTGCAAGTGTGTGAAGGACATAGATTGAGGCTGAGTATGATCCTAGATCCCACTGCACTGTTACTTATTGAGCTCTCCCTGAACTCAGTGCGTCGGTATTTTAGCCAGCCTGCTGCCCCTAGGATTTCCCCATCTTCTTCTTTGTACTGAGATTATTAGTGTGCCATATCCACTCAGTTTTGAATATGGATACTGAGTATTCAAATTCTGGTCCTCAAGTTTGGGGGCAAGCCCTTTATCTACTGAGCCCTCTTCCCAGCCACTAATTAACTAATCTTTATCTTTCTAAGTGTTGCATACTTGGTAGTTTTTATGCTCTTAAATGCAATCATTTTCTGCTACCGGGTGTCAGGTCTTAAGTAGCCAAGTACATCATATAAATCAGTTAATGACTCCGTCACCTGACTGAGGTGCTTGTGTGGCTTATGATGATGTTGGTGGGATTATCTAATCCCAGCTGAAGTGTGAATGTTTTAAAACATTCACTAACAAAAACAAACAAACAAACAAACAAAACCAACACTGGTAATATTGCATTTCCTTTCTTCTAACCAGGCTTGAATTCTTATAGGCCAGCGTGAGCAGCTCAGTGTTAGTGCTTGACCGGCCTGTTCAAGGACCTGTGTCCAGTTCCAAAGACTGAAAATGAAAGTAAACAAACTTCTCATACATGTAAGACGTGCATTTTTCTCAGTAGTCCTAAACACCCACAAGTGAATTAATTGAGGAGTACTTTTGACTTCAGAAAAACCTTTTGAAAAATACTCATGCAAAGAGGTGATGGAGGAGAGGCAGAGAAATCTCTTTGAAGTGTGGAAGAAAATTACAAAACATATGATCTGAAAGGGTGCAGCCAATTAAGAAAAATGTTATCAGAAGCTGTTGATAGGCACTGGCATTGGAGGTATTTTGATTATGTAACCTAAACCCTAAATTCTATCTAAAGTAGAAATATGTTTTGGGCAGTTTCACTGTAGGGTTTTATCTAAGTTATGTTAAGTGATGCCGTGGCTTTTATATTGACCATATTGGATGGATTCTTCCAGCTGTTGTTGCTAGACCATGTTAGACACACACACGCATGCACGCATGCACTATGAGCACACGTACATACATTTATTTGCAGGAAATTAGCTGATTGCTTCCCTAAATAGCAGAGATAAAGAAGTGTGGATGTTCTGTGGTGAACAGGATGCTGATTCACATGTCTCTTGGTACTTCTATGTCTGCTCTGCTGTGAATGGCCTTAATAGCTGTATTAATCCCACTTTCATCCTCTTGAACATTACAAGGAATTTAAGGACGGCATTACTTTATTCTGAAATACTGAGAGAACCGTAGAAGGAGTACGGAAGAGTGCTTGCTTTCTGAGAATAACCACAAAGCACTGATAGATTCCAAAGGGTGAGTTAGAAGTACCTACGATGTTGCCTCTGATACTGGGATACATAATGTACTTGAAAGCCAAAGGCTTTTCAAATGGTTCACATAGTAACTGTGAGTGACAGATGATGTAGAAAGTGTGGGGCTCTAGTTAAGAGGATAAAGCTTTTGAAAGAAAACAGAGACTTAAGATGTCACATGTTAGCACATTATCCTCTGCAAAAGCTTCTTAACCTCTGAATTATCATAGTTCTCTAACAGTAATATTGAGACCTAGGCAATTATTTAGATATTAAATATAATAATAACTGTAAAAGAAGCATGCCTACAAATAGAAATTGCCCAATTTGTGCTATTTTGTGCCTTCTTAAGAAATATAATTCTAGTTAGCATTTTTAAGTTGGAGCCTAAAATAGTGGAATTACTCTTATGTTCCGATAATAGGAGAAATACAGGATTCAGTGGGTTTTTAACAAGCTAAGATGTAAAGACAATATTTTCCTAGGGACTCAAAGGAAATAAATAATACATTTAACAGTGTGGATACTGTCTTTTTGGTGATTCTTATTACTCAGTTTAAAAAGTTAATTTTTCCTTCATTTTTCTGTTATACTATTTTTTTCCTCTTCTTCTTTTTTTCCTTTCTAAGCGCAGATTTCCTTGGAACCAATGATCATGATTCTGATTCCCCTCTCCCCTCCTGAGCCCTGCAGGCTCCTCTTATTATTCCAGGCGCTCAGATGTTGTTTTAGCCATTCACCCCTGCTTTTCTAAACTTCAGTAGTAGACTATGTACAAGTTATTAAAGGTCTCAGTCAGGTAAGGGCTTTAAATAAATAATCTTAAGCTGTCACTGTCTCAATTCATCTTTGCTGCTGTTTCTCAGAAATCCCTTCTCCAGGAGGTCCTGCTAGATCTGGTTCATTATCTCTGTTCCTGACCTCTCCTCCCAGCTGTCTCTGCCATACTCTGGGCTGCAGAGTCAAATCTCTCCCGCTTAGGGGGTTTCAGAAAAGTCAAATACTGTGAGGCTTTTCAGAATCAGGAAATTTCAACTGAAATCTGTTTTTCTTCTCTTGGTGGGGAGAGAGAGAAGGAAGGGTGGGAGAGGAGGGGAGGGGAAGGGGAGAAAGGGACAGGCAGACAGGTCGACTGACTGACACCCCAGAGCTTCTTTCGCACAGGACACAGGGCAGGGAGAGTGTGGCACAGCCTATCTCTAGTTACAGTTATACACTGTCTCATTTTCAGCTCTTTATTTAATTTTCCACTGTGTCCTTTTTACAGAGTAACCTTTGTTAGATTTTAGCAAATACTTAGCAACTCCAGTTACTTTTCTGAGGAGGGATCAGGCCTTTCTCAGGAATTTGAGAAGGGTCAAGAGATAACAGAAAAATTCTGCATCATTGATTAGGAGGGAGGGACCTGACTTCGCCTTCAAGTGCTCAGGACACTGAAAGTACTGAATGGAGCAAAGGACCTTTGAAATGCTCTGCCTTACTAGCCAGCAGCAGCAGCAGCCAGAACTGCTGGCTGTTTTCTCACTGTTGCTAAGTAGCCACTGAGTAGCCTCTCCCTGGCTTCTGGTAACTATGATTCTATTCTCAGGGTCTAAGAGATTATTTTATTTAGATCGCATGTATGAGTGAAGTCATGCGTTTTGTCTTTCTGTGCAGGCTCTTTTCAATTAACTAAATGATCCCCATTTTCACTGTGATTCTTTAACTCCACCCCTCCCCAATACTTTTTTTTTAATTCTTTAAGTTTTTTTATTTTTATTTTTTTTTATTGAAAAAAATTTCTGCCTCCTCCCAGCCTCCCATGTCCCTCCCCTTCCTCCCACTTTTCTTCCCCTCCCCCCACTCCTTTCCCCCTCCCTCTCCAGTCTGAAGAGCAGTCAGGGTTCCCTGCCCTGTGGAAAGTCCAAAGTCCTCTCCCCACCATCCTGGTCTAGGAAGGTGAACATCCAAACTGGCTAGGCACCCACAAAGCCAGAACATGAAATAGGACCAAAACCCAGTGCCATTGTCCTTGGCTTCTCAGCAGCCCTCATTGTCCGCCATATTCAGAGAGTCCGGTTTTATCCCATGTTTTTTCAGTCACAGTCCAGCTGGCCTTGGTGAGCTCCCAATAGATCAGCCCCACTGTCTCAGTGGGTGGGTGCACCCCTTGTGGTCCTGACTTCTTTGCTCATGTTCTCCCTCCTTCTGCTCCTCATTGGGACATTGGGAGCTCAGTCTGGTGCTCCAGTGTGGGTCTCTGTCTCTATCTCCATCCATCACCAGATGAAGATTCTATGGTGATATGCAAGATATTCATCAGTGTGGCTATAGGATATGGTCATTTCAGGTTCCCTATCCTCAGCTGCCCCAGGAACTAACTGGGGGCATCGCCCTGGGCACCTGGGAGCCCCTCTAGGTCCAAGTCTCTTGTCAACCCTAAGATGGCTCCCTTAATTAAGATATGTGCTTCCCTGCTCCCCTATCCAACCTTCCTTTATCCTAATCATCCCGTTTCCCCAAGTTCCCCCCATCCTCCCCTTCTCACTTTTCTCTCCCCATCTCACCCCACCCCCAAGATCCCAATTTTTTGCCTGGCAATCTTGTCTACTTCCCATAACCAGGAGGATAGCTATCATCTTACACCTGTCAGAATGGCTAAAATAAAAAACACCAATGATAGCCTTTGCTGGAGAGGTTGTGGAGGAAGGGGTACCCTCATCCATTGCTGGTGGGAATGCAAACTTGTGCAACCACTTTGGAAAGCAGTGTGGCGGTTTCTCAGGAAATTCGGGATCAACTTACCCCTGGACCCAGCAATACCACTCTTGGGAATATACCCAAGAGATGCCAGATCATATGACAAGGGCATTTGTTCAACTATGTTCATAGCTACATTATTTGTAAAGCCAGAACCTGGAAACAACCTAGATGCCCTTCAATGGAAGAATGGATGAAGAAAGTGTGGAATATATACACATTAGAGTACTACTCAGCGGTAAAAAACAATGACTTCTCGAATTTTGCATGCAAATGGATGGAAATAGAAAACACTATCCTGAGTGAGGTAACCCAGTCCCAAAAAGATGAACATGGGATGTACTCACTCATAATTGGTTTCTAGCCATAAATAAAGGTCAGTGAGTCTATAATTTGATATCCTAAAGAAGCTAAATAAGAAGGTGAACCCAAAGAAAAACATATAGCTATCCTCCCCAATACTTTTGGGTTTCTCCTGGTTCCTGTCCAGGAACTCACTGTGTAGATCAGACTGGCCTCTAACTCAGAGATCCAAATGCCTCTGCTTGCCAAATGCTGGAATTAAATGTCTACACCACCACGAGTTAAATTAAATTTAACTCGTTTATGGCTGAGGAACATTCCATTGTGCATATGTGTCATGTTCTCTCAAGCCACTCAAAATGAATTAAAGATTTACATTTAAGGATTATACACGTCTAGTCAGCTGCATGGCAGTTGCAACTTCATGGCTTTGTGTGTGTATGGAGGTATGCATGCACCGATATGCATGTGCTTTGTGGCTTTGTGTGTGGGGGTGTGTGCATGCACCAATATGTATGTATTTAGAAGATGCATTTAAAACCTATTTGCTTTCTTTAACGAAGATTTGCTTGTTTTTAGCTATATGTACACCTGTGGGGTGAGGATGTGCTCTTGAGTGCAGTTTCCAGCAGAGAAAAGAAGGAGTAGTGGGATGTCCTGGGGCTGGAGTTAGGTGGGCGTGGCCTGTGTGGTGCTAAATCCTGGAGGAGCTGGTAGCACTCCTAACTGCTGAGCCATCCCACTGGGCCCAACTTTCATTTTTACTGAAGGGAAGACAAATCTTTAGTGAGTCTGGATTTGTTTTGACAACGTAAGTCAGTGAGTGCAGGCTTTCATGTGTAGCATGTTCTAAAGTAAGAGGCGTCAGAGCACCAAGAGAATCATGAAGACTGATTAATATACATACTATGCCTTTACTGTGTTTTTTTTCCACAGTGAAATGGATTTCTGTAACTAAAAGAACAGTTGAGAGTAAATTAAATATGTGTGCGATCCAACTATCAAGTAATAAGCAGAATATTGTGATATTTTTCCTGTTGATGTTCTTTCATGTATTTTGTATCAATGTTGACAAGCATTTGAAGGCAATTTTGTATTATGCCTTGCTTCAAAACATTGCTCATTCTTGTTTAAGTATTTCTTACAGGGTTTGTTTGCTCTCAGGTTATGGCTTTATGTAATATTTTAGTGTCTGAAGGGGTTGCTCCAGACCGCCTATGTCACTGCTCACTGTTGGACAAATACATCATTTAATATGATGTGTTAGTACAACTAAATTGTAGTAATATTATTGAAAATACACTTTGGACTCCATTTTTACTTACTTGTCATGTGATTTGTAAAAGAAGGATGTGTTGTGAAGTATGAACTTTTTTTTACTGTGTCATGCAGGTATTGAAGTGCATAGCAGAAAGCTGTGTGTATTGTCACCTGGCCCTCACTTTTGTAGTGAATCATGGCAGCTCTGCTAATACCACAACTACTGATTTATTTCTTGAGTTTGTAGTGATTTCTTTACTGTTTACCAGAATTAGATATTTTCCTCCTCTTCATTTTTTTTTCCCTGTGAGATGTCATACCATTTTACTGGAATATACAGTCTAGTCTAGTGGAGGAAGCTCAGTAAAGAATTATATCAATGAATGTGAATCCCAAGGGGGGGGGGGGATATAGATCTGGTGTAAGAATGGTGGAGTTAGAAAATATCATTTTAGGTCTCTTCGTGGCTTTGTTCCATATGTGTGTTCTAAGTGGGCTGGGAGATGCATTGTTTCTGGAGAGGAGGCTGCAGCAGCAGAGCTTAAGTAACAACTTCTTGAGCCCAGGGTGTGTCTGCAGAATAGCCAGAGCAGTGGGCTTGCGTTGGGTGGTGCCCAGAGTTCATACCTAGAGCTGAAGAGATACGACTCAGCAGTTAAGAGCACTGGCTGCTCTTCCAGAGGTCCTGAGCTCAATTCCCAGCAACCACGTGGTGGCTCCCAGCCATCTATAAAGGGCTCTGATGCCCTCTTCTGCCATGTGACATATATGCAGATAGAGCACCATATACATACAATAAATAAGACTAAAATAAAAAAAAAAGAGTTCAGGCCGACAGACAGGTAGGGAAGAAACACAATGGCAAAGAGTCTGGACTTTACTGAAAACAAGAAAAAAACTGCTGAACTTTTCTGAGAGGAAAGAGAACATCTGTGTGGCTTGTTAGGCCACCTTTCTGACGACAGTGTAAAGAACTGATTGATGAGGTTGCAGTGATTGCTGTGTGGTCTTTTAGACTATAGGTTCTCGTGAGCAAGGGAGGAGGTGCTGGTGTCAGAACAGGAGAGGTGGCCAGGGGAGCCTGGGCCAGTTATGCTGATGGAACTTACAGGCAGATTGTTGCACATGAACATGAGAGAAGAACATAGGATATAAGACATCTTTACAGTTCACACATAAATGACATGTTAACTGTTTAAATTTGCTTCAGTCGTCACAGAGTAAAAATGCAGTCTGCCTGCTCTAATGTATCTTCTGATGTGGATGTAGACTAGAACTTTCTAAGAGCCGTTGGTGACTGTTTTAGCAATCACTTACTAAAGTGTTTAGCCTTTTTGTCCCTGCAATGTTATCCGAGGGCTTAATTTAGTGGTGTGCTGGGGCTGAAAAGCTGACTGCTGAAACAGGATTCTGCAATTCTGCAAAAGGTCTTGGAGTGTAAAACTCCAGGAGTATCTGGAACAGCTGCTGTAGGTCATTGACCCCGTGAGTTTGGGACACAGCATTCTGAAGAGCTTTAGTTTTAGAACTGAGAAATTAGGTTCCTTGGAAACTCGTACAGTCCCAGCGAGGGAAATGGAAATAAGTGGGGGAGGCTCGCTCCAGGGCTCTAAGATCAGTGCTGAGGTTCCGCTGAGTCAGCTGAGTCTGTTCCAGTGTGATAACATATTTGATTGGATGCCTGTTTAGCATGCTACTGGCCAAGACTCCTCCCTTATCCCTCATACTCTATTGCAGCACACTAATTAGAAACTTTATTTTGAATTTATCTTTTTATTTACTTATTTATTATCTTTTACAAATTAAATTTGTTTAAAGGCAGGCTTTATTTGTATGTTTCAGTTTAAGGAATGCGCTGGGCATTTATGTTCCCTGGGAATCCTTTCCTTCTGTCCTTTAGTTCTCGGGGTTGCTTTGCAGTGCCTGATGGTCTTTTCTACTAAACATGCAGCTCAAGCAATTTTAAAAGGGTGTTTAGAGGTGATGTCTATAAGTGTTAGCCCTAGCTGTCAGTAAGGGACGAAAGGCAAGAAATATCTGGAAAAGAGACTGAAAGGAAGAGGAAGAAGAGAACAAAATGGTGTTTAGAGGCATCAGTGGAGAAAGAATGGATGCAGCTGGACCGTGAAGTTGGCAGTAGGCAGCTCTGCTAATAGACAAGAAAATTCATTGCATTGCATAATTTTCTACTTTGTCAAGAAGGGAAAACTTTTCCTGCACACTCCTCACTCTCAGTGGCTGCGATAAAAGCAGGTTAGGGAGAAAAGGTTTTTCCAGTCACAGTGCCTTTGGTGGGGATGCCACAGTGGCAATAGCTTGAGGGACCTTGTGTTTACAGCGAGGAAGCAGAGTGTGATAAATTTTTATGCGCGGCTCACATCCTCCTTTTTGTATAGTCCAGGATCCCAGGCCAGGGGATGGTGCTGTCCACGTGGGTGGGTCTTTCTACCTTAGTCAGCCTAGTTAATCTCTCAGGTGATTCTGGATCTCATCAGGTTGATAGTTGATAGTAGCCGTCACATTATTCTCAGTGATTCAGAAAGTAGTTTTCTTGGTGACAGAGGCTGGTGGAAAGAGTTGGTTCATGGCTGGAGAGATGGCCTGCCAGTTAGGAGTATGCAGAGGTCGTGAGTTCAATTCCCATATCAAACCACTCAGTCTGACTGTAACTCCAACTCTAGCACAGCAGATGCTCTGGCTCTGTGGGCCCCTGCACTCACATGTACTTACCCCACCCCCAGTTAAAACTAAAAACAAACCTTAAAAAGAATTTTTTTTAAATAATGTGAGTGAAATAGTAACAATGGTAGTTTGGCTACAGTATGTTTAAAGGTACTTTCAAAGGTATAAACATTTTCTTGATCACTTTTAAATTATAATTCTGAGGGACTGGAGATATAGCTCAGCAGTTAGGAGAATAGAAATGACTCTTACAGAGGATCCCTGGTATGATTTCTAGTGCCCCCATGGCGGACCACAGCCATCTGTAACTTCCAGTCCCAGGGGATTTGACTTCCTTCCTGAGCACCAGACATATGTGAGTTTCTTCTTTGAGAAATCTTGGAGTTAAGAGCATTCGGGGCTCACTGGGAGAGGTCAGCGATTCCGAGGAAATACCCACGGCTAATGCTGCTTCTTGGCTGTAGAAGTCAGACATGGATGAGTAATAGCATGAAGCTTTGAAACACTGGGCAGAGGAACCCTGCATTGTAAGAGATGTTTGGAGCGCTTGCCATTCTGAGGATGCTGGTCAGAAACTGGTCGCATAGGATACTGGTTAAGCTCTCATCAAGAGTGAGGATGACCCCATCTCCTGCTCCACAAGTGCCCTACAAGAATTGCTGACTGCTCAGATACGCTGACCAGTGCCTCTGGGATTTATACACCAGTGCCTTGTGTGGATTTATACACAGGGGTTGGATTGCGTTCAAAGAGCTATTTTACAAACATCTACTTTAAATGTGTGTTATCTTTGTGACTGATTAATGCCTTGCTGTGTTCTTCTGGAGTAATCCCAGTGTTTAAACAGCTACATGGCCTGCCACTTATTTCTATTATTTTGTAGCAAGAAACTAATTGAATATGACTGCACAGAAAACAGGGCAAGAATGGGGGGACCAGGGAGAGGAGGGCTAGCTGGATGAGCGCTTCATTGTGAGGATCCTCATCAGTGGTTTTTGCCAACAGGATATTCTTTCCCAGGCGCGTTTTAATGTATGTATTCCAAACCTTGTAAAAATTGTTTCAGCAAGGGTGCACTTACACGGGAATGTACACCAATGACTTGTTTAGTCTACAGATTAGTTTAAAATGAGGATAAGTCCCTGCATACCGACTGCCCAAGTCTAGTGAAATTAGAACTAATGTGAAGGGCAGAAAGCTTTTGGTGCTGGGATGAGCTCAGTCACCACCGTTCATACAGGGTAGTAAAACCCCACATTAACACATGTAGGTTTCTTCTTAGTTTCTTTCATGATTTTCCTGGGAACAGCAAATATCAGTGCAAGAGAAGCTATTTTGGCAATGTTCCCTTCCAAAGGGAGAAAGTAACATTTAGGTTCTTTGAGGATCTACATTGTCACGGTAGATAACTTTTCATTTAAACGCTTACCGTTTTACCCATGCAGTAGACTTGTGTTCTGGTCAAGTCATCTTAACTAGTTTGGAAATCCTTCTTCCCTCCCTTCCTCACAGACTCAGTGTAAAATCCCAGTCAGTTCAAACACACCAGATTGTCTGCTTTTCACACCCTTCACTGCTACTCGTTGGTTCCCATCGTGATCTCTAGTCTTGAGTGTTCCTGTAGACCCTCTCCTAGCCAGCAGTGCCTGAATTTATTCTTGCTTCTTTCAGCGAAGCCAAACAATCCTGTTAAACTTTAGTCACATGATGAGAAAGCATGGCAATAATTGCATGGTCTCCAGAGCCAGATTGTCTGGACCCAAATCTGGGATTCAGTCAGTTCAAATACATCTTATTTAGGGCAGTGTATTTGATGTAAACTAGAGAGCATTAGTAGTTGGGTTTGATGAATAGTAAGTAGACATTGTTAGTATTGCTATTAGCAGATACTGATCTTGGCATCTGTTATGTTATTCCTTTACCCCAAATTCTGATAGCTTTCCATGTCAAGGTTAAAATCTGCAGTGGCCTGTGAGTCCCTGTGCAATTCAGGAGCAGGTCTGAGTTTTGCATGTGTCACGTCTTCTCTTTCATGATGGCTTCTGGCCATATGCATGCCTTTTTTGTCCTTTCCCAAACTAGACACCGTGCCATACTTTGTATCCATTGTTCCTCTTACTAGAAAGCTTCCCCACGTTACCTGCATGGCTCACTGCCCCAGCATCAGACCTCCCTCTCGGTGTGCCACGTGTATGACTCAGAACTGCGGCAGTGGCCATGATTCCCTATGTTTCCTCCCCATGCCTTTAGTGCAGAAAGCTGGAGCACTGTGCTTTTGTTTGACCCCTGGCAGCAGAGGTTGATTATTTTCTCTTTTACTCACTTTGGAATACCATGCTTTTAGGACCCGGTCTGCCGCATGGTGGAATGCAACACACACTGAAGCAGCTGGTGAAATTCTGGCATCTTCACAATGTGTATTCCTCACTTGCAAACCTTTCGGAAATGCACTCTCCCCACCCCAACACAGAGCCTGGTACTTTGCGGAGCTCTGCATGGCCTTTTTCACTTTGGCCTCCAGATGCCGTTTCTCTCAGCAATACATTTAACCATTTCTTTTCTTTTTGAAAGCAGAAGATGGAATTCTCTTGCCTCTATTTCTTATTATCTAAATCTTACCCCCCTTTCCGGAACTGCCTACAGTGTTTTTTTTTTTTTTTTTTGGATAATCCTGAACATTCTTCAATTGCTTCTCCTCCTCTGTCTTGTTGCATCTCATTGTGCATATTTGCTGGCATACTTAGGTCAGTAGTTGTATAATGTGATTCCCATTCAGCCTCATCAGTATCTCCTGGTGCACAGAAATTTGTTTCTCTGCAGTTCCTTGTACACATTAATTGAAGAGCATTGTGACCCTGCATCTATGTAGGCCTTGGGTAGTTCTGACACATGTTGATAAACCAGTTGACAAGGACATTGTCAACTGATGGAACAGACTGGCCTTACCTGACATTAAGGAACTAGTTGGTAAATTATTATTACTAGCACTGAATTATCAGGATTCATTGGTCCCTTGGAGTAGAAAAACAAAAGTGGGAATGGGGGCCTACAACTGCAATGTCCCAAGAAAGAGTAACATGGTCATTTCTCTGAATATATGAGAAACAGGGAGATGTCCCACAGGACAAAGGACAGCGAAGGAGATGAAAATCTGTCAGTGTTGACATCTGTGGTTTGGGCTGTCTTCGTTTCAGCACATTTTGGATAATAGATGGTTAGCTGCCTCACTTCCTGTGGGGTTTGCTGTGGGCAGAGTTTGTGACTGGTAAGCCATGCTAAGGCTAAATGTGGCTCACATGGCTTCCTGTGATGGATGAGTGAGTACCTTAGGTTCCAGCTTCAAGATAGAGCATGACAGGACTGGGGACTAATGGGAAAAAAGTAAAAGAAGGACAAACGTTATAGAAGGACTTAAAATTGAAAAGCAGATAGACTAAGGGTGGTGTTCTCTTCTGGATAAGGTTAAGTGGGCTCATGTACGGTGATTGCTTCTTAGTGACAAGTTACATATATATTACAAAGTGTCTTCTGGGAGTTGTGCATCACTTAAGTATTTGTCTTGGAGACAGCCCACGTATGCTATGTATCCTTGTATCTCTTTGACACCTGAATAATTTCATCATTTAATCTAAAAGATAAATTATAAAGAAGGAAATACCAGTTGTGTGTGTGTGTGTGTGTGTGATATTTTAAGTATTTTGATGGGAAACCTCTGTTAACTAATGACATTGAATTGAGGCGTGGCAACCTGGTCCCCAGGGAAGAAAACCTGGTGATCCAGGTGCTCTCGCTCTCTGCGAGCGCGGTGTTCGCCTGACCCGTTTAGACATTGGAACTTTTACTCCGGTCGTGTGAGTTTCCCCATTTTTCAATTATTAAATTATATCTGTTGTTTTGAGCTGGTCTGATTATTTTAGCGTACCGGTCGTATATGCCTCCAGTATTTTTAAAAGAACTTTTGTGCATGAGTGTTTTAGCAGGCCATGAGCATGCTAAATAAGCAGTCTCAGAGCCAAGGAATAACATTCCCTGTCTGATAGGTCAACCCTTTAAACATAATTCTGTAGTGTTTGCACTGAAATACAGGATGGAAAACAGCTATTCCACTGTCACTGAAGATGATAAGTGAAGTTTAGGATTTTGTTTTCATCAGATTTCAGCAGCCCATGTTTCTGGGTCTTCTTTAATTGGAACATTCTCCTAGAGCATGGTCTCTGAGGTCCAGTACAGCTGACTACGGCCTCTGTTGCAGGGCAGCTCTTACAGTGTGTGAGCTACTGGGAATATATGTTATCTTTATTTATGGTTTTTTGTTTGTTTTATTTTGTTTTAGTCCCTAAATAGTTCCCCTTTTGTATGAGCATAGGGAATATTTTTAGTGCCTGTATAACATACAGAATAAACAGTAACAGGTCAAATGTGTTTCAACAAGCTACATAATCTACTTCCAGATTTTAGGAAGTCTCTGATGAAGCATTTGGTCTGCAGATGGGCTGGTTCATCTTTCTATTTTGGAGACTGTTGATGCCTCTGAAGCCTTGGAATTGGATAATCTATACTCTTACGGGGGTAGGTGGGTGGCAGCTCTTTAATTCATTGATATTAGAATTATATTTAGTGCTCACATTTTGAGATATTTGGAGATATAGAATATGCTGTCATAAATTCTGGAAAATTGCATTGTAATTTAGGACACACATTAGTTTTCTTATGTAGCTCATTTATTTTGGATGCCTTTTATTGTTTTTGGTATTGACACATCTTCCTCAGTTAATGACTCCTCTCTCATCACAGCCAGCTCTCTAAAATTATACAGAAAAAACTTATCCTCCCCCTCTTAAAGGAAATGAGTTACCACAAACAGTGGTTGATTCCTTTCTCCCCTCTTACCCAAGCAGAACTTCTCAGTCCCTCAGCTATTACTGTATAGAATGACTTCCAGATTTCTTCTGCTCTGGTCCGACTTCACACACTCCACTCCTCTATGTAGCTTATCTATGTCTTGTGATTTTAACCCCTGCGGTGGAGCTGACAGATGTTACCTGCCTTGCTAACATGGCTGTTTTCTTTGCTTGCTTTGGCATGAATTTTTTGAGCCTACGTTCAAGTTCGTCAGGTATTGTGTTGTGTTGTGTTTATGTTCATTTTAAAAATTTAACTCAGGCTTTACTTGCTTGAATTGCAGCCCCCTTTAGCACGATCATTCTTTGGTGCCTGAATTTTGTTTTCACATTATAAACTCCAGAAGGAATTTTTTGGATCTCTGTATATAGTTTTTGGCTACCATCCAATCCTTGCGTAATTTTTTATTTCAATGTTTCTGGGAAGGAATTACTGTGGATGTGGGGGAGTGGATCCCCTTCATTTTTCTTCTCATTGTTTATAAAATTGAGATTGGCCTCTTTTAACATTCAAGTCTGAGTAATTGAAGAGAAGCAAAAGCGTGAGCCTTGAGTATCAGATGTTGGTGAGATATTCTTACAAAGTAATTCGGAATGAAGTGTATCTTGTACAGATTAAATAAGTTATATGGCTTATGTTTTATGAATCTTTTTCTTAAGCATGTGAATATTGTTGCAACAAGGGCATTAATTTACCTAAACTTGTCACTGTGTGATGGCCAGGTTTTCTCATTTTAATTTCTGTGATTAGTGGTTGTTGTCATTGCTATAAAGTATTCAATATTTTATATTGAAAATTCCATCTCATGTTAGGGTAGAGTTTTATAGATTTAATATTGCAATCATTTTTACTATAAAATATGTTAATTTTGATTTTAATTGCAACATAAGTGACCTACTTGCATGCTTGAAAATGTCTTTAAGCTTCCACAGGTTTGTGCAAGTTACTTTGTCTTCCAGTCACTATATGGCTACCTATAATAATAAATATAAATCAAATGGCTGCATATATTACCATAAGAAACGGTTTGTAAGGGAAGCAGTATATCCAATACATGCACTGATTATGTTCTGCATTCTAGTATGTGTTCCGTTTAGCTTGAAATAGGTCTATAGAAACTTGTATGGTTTGGAATGTTTGGGGAAGTACCCTTATAATGGCTTCAGTGATGTCTGTCACTGCTTGAAACTTCTGCCAGCTGCCTCTATTGGTCCCAGAAGAGTTGATCTGGCAGAAAGAACTTACTGCCTTCTGCTAGGATAGATTATCATTTGCTTTCTTGCAAATGGCTAGTGACGTCCACCCTGTCATCCACAGTGTGCACACTGCTGTGGCAGCGAGCTTCTCCTGGTTCGTTTGTGCATTTCCCACACTTAGACTTAGAAGGTTGTTGGGAAAGAGATGGGTGACAGGCGCCACCTATTCCGACGACTAGCCCTTCTCTCTGTACACGCTTTATCTTTCCATCTTGCAGCTGAGTGGAAGCTCAGATGAAAACATACTCTTGTCTCCCATTGTCCTTTTGAACTTATGGCCCGTTTATCATGAAAAGTTTCAAAGTTTCAAAAAATAAAAATACCTCCCTAGCCACCTACACTGCAGTGCCTTTAGTTTGTTAGATTGTTTGTGTGGCTCAGTACTTAGCAACGAAATGCTACTGTAAGACCTAGGAAAAGAGGTTTTAAGATTGATTTTTTTTCTATGTATGTTTTACTGTGGGTGTAGGCCATGTGTGCAAGTGCTCACTGGGGCCAGAAAGGGCATTATCAGCAGTTGTCTTAACCACTGGGTCATGTCTCCAGTCCCGCCAAAAACCTTATTTTGTTGTTTTTTTGTTTTGTTTTGTTTTGTAACTTGTATCCCAAAATTACTATTAAACTGATAGCTGCAGGATCCTTACTTTCTCTTTAGACTTCCTCTTTTTCCTTTTGTTTATAAGAAGTGACTTTGTTATTCTGTCCCTGAGATAGTAACTACTCTGTCAGGCAGTGAGCGTTAGTGGGTGACTATGGCATGCTTGCCTTCTGCATGACTTCTGGGCCTGGCATCTATTTGCGGTGTTCTCTGAATTCTGAGTCTTGAAATGATGGACAATCATATAACTAACCAGTTGGCATTCTTGAGGGTATCAGGTCCCTCCTACACCTAGCTCTCAGGGATGCACCAGAAGACTGAGGATTCAGAACTAGTTATCCTCGCACTTCCGAATTTATCAGGCTGTTACTAAGCAAATGCAGCTCTGGGAGATCTCTGGAGAGCCACATGTAGGTCCTCAAGTCTTTCCTGGTGAAGTCAGACAAGACAGGGTTCCTAGCAGCCAGCATGTGTGAGACGTTGGTAACTTGGGTAGCACAGCCGGTGACTGACATTCTCAAGCTCCTTACCATAATTATAAAATGCAGCAAAACAACCAGATGGTCAACAAAAATCACAACCTGGGCAACTTAGGTACAGTGAGCAGTGCTTCAGAATAGGGTTTTCCCCTTGCAAATATTGTAGACAGTGCCTGGGCTCCCACTTTCCAAACACCACCGAGGACCAGCCCTCCAAGCAGGCCTTTCTCAAGAGGGACAGCCCAGGCTTGCCATTCCTTCTCTGCACACACAACATTCCAAAGTTTGCTTTCTACTCTTTGAGCCTTTTCCAGATGAGACCACCTGAAATAGTGGCAACAGACGGACTGTACAGATTGACTCCTACGTTCTCCTCCTTGCTCTGCAAATAGCTTGTTTGGTGACACTAGCTAAGTCCCTTATCCTATTTAAATCTATTCTCCGTACCTGTGAATGCCAGATATTGCTGTGTTTGTAAAAAGTGATTATGTACACATATGCATGTGATATATAAAATCATTTGTCCTGAATCCACTTAGTCAAAATGTTTACACATGCAATATATACATGTTTGGAATTTTTTTGTGCTCCATTGTATGTGCAATTTTATGTATCAATTGATAATAAATTTAAAATGTTTATTAATCCACTGACTACTCAGTGCTGTAGAAAACCTGGTGTTCTAGTTAATGGTTGAGGACATCTTGGCCTTTGGAATACCATCTAGTTGGAAAGAATTTGAACGTAAGTTTTCTGTTCTAATAAATTTGTAAGTGCAGTTTCTGGAGATTGTTAGAAGAGAGCAGGGGAGTATGAAAACCGTATGTGCTCTTGATTGCTGAGTCGTCTCTCTTGCCCTTATGCTGAGTTCTTTTGTGTGTGTGTGTTTGTTTGTTTGGTTTTTTTGAGACCGGGTTTCTCTGTGCAACTGGTGTAACAGCCCTGGGTATCCTGGAACTCACGTTGTAGACCATGCTGGCCTTGAACTCACAGAGATCCGCCTGCCTCTGCTTCCCGAGTGCTGGAACTAAAGGCGTGCGCCAGCGCTGCTCAGCTTTATGTTGAGTTCTTGAATTGGGTGTTGAAAGTTTTCCAGTGGTTCACACCAGCACTTTGTTTTCCTTTCTCTAATATTAATTACTTAGGTTCATTTCTCTTAATAGTGATGCTGAAATGCCGGTGAGAAGGCAGCTATCTGTGGGTGATAGTAGAACACACCTGCCTTTACAGCAGTTGTGGTCATTGTGCATTGGCTATTAGCAACAGCACAGGAGCAATAAGGGTCTTTATTTGCCATATGAATGATAGACAGTGCCACTTGTGAATTTTTATTGGGCTCGCTAACATTTTTATCTTCCTAATGGTCACATTGAATTATGAGTCCTATTAAGATGATAAAATTCTTGTTATTAATTTATGCTAGTAATGGTAAATGTAATGATCTATCCAGTAAAATCTCTGAACTTGTAGCAGTTTTTGATTTATGTAGAAAAAATGGTTTAAAATCATTATAGGAAAAGAGGCTCTTATAAAGTATTCTCTTCGTCTTCCTAAGATCTGGTGCTCTGTTTTAACATGAACTGCGAATGGTGATCTGCCAAATTATTAATCAGTGAAGCCATGTTTTCAATATTAAAGGTGAAATTTATTCGTATTTATTTAGTTTATGTGTTTATATGTATGAGTATATTGTTTATGCCTGTGTTCGTGTGAAAGCAGTCATATCACAGCATTGCAGTATGGAAGTCAGAGGAAAACCCTGGGGTGTTGTTCCTCACCCTTCTACTTTTTTAAATCTGGGTGTTGGGCTAGAAAGATGGCTCAGTAGTTAAGAGCACTGGCTGCTCTTACAGAGAACTTGTCTATTTCCAGCATCCATAAAGCAGGTTTCAACTGTCTGTAACTCCAATTTCAGAAGATCCTAAATTTTCTTCTCTGTCCTTCGCAGGTAGCAGGCACACCTGTGTTATATACACACATGCAGATCGAGCGCCCATACACAGAAAGTAAATAAAACAAATCTTTAACACAAAGACTGGGTGCCACTGCATATGGCCTGCTGGCCGAGAGCTTCTATAGCTTCTCTTGTCTGTGCCGTGTGTCCTCCCCTGTGGAGTATGCTGGCATTACAGACCCTTGTACTGCAGCTGTACCCAGCCTTCCTTGGATTCTAGAGAGCCAGCTCAGGAGGTCACACTTACCCATCTCTCCAACCCTGGAAAATTTTGTTCTCTAAAAATAATAATTTAAAAATATCTTTAAGATACCTTTATTCAGTATCTTAGTTACTGTTCTGTTGCTGTGAAGAATCATAGTGAAGGTAAACCTTCAAAATAAAGCATTTAATTAGGGACTCGCTCACAGTTTTAGATAGTCTGTGATCATCATGGTGGGAAGCAGAAAGGCATGGAGCTGGAGCAGCAGCTGAGAGCTTTACAACCTGGGACCAGGCACCAGGGAGAGATGATGGGGCTGGGGCGGGGGGAACAGACAGACTGACAGAGACAGAGAGACAAAGGCAGATGTTGGACTTGGAATGGGCTTTTGAAACTTCAAAGTCCACGTCAGTAACACCTCCTCCATCAAGGCTATAGATCCGAATCTTTCCCCAACTGTTCCCTGCCTGGTGACTAAGCACTCAAATACACATGAGCCTGTGGTGGCCGTTCTCATCCAAGCTGCCCTACTCAGATCCTCACGCCATTAATTACCAAATGGCTTTATTTTTATTTGCAACATTTATTTATTAAACCAAAAATTTTGTAAGCTACACTTCTTTTTTAACAGAAATCTAAAAATGCATTACTTGTCTTGATGAAAATGTTTTTCCTTTTGTTTTAAATAATGAGTTTATTTTACCTACATTATACTGATTTTCTATAGTAAGTTACTTTTAAAACTTGAGATGCAGAATTACCTTAGTTTATTAAACGATTCCTGTGTTTCATAAATCCTATGACTAAAGATTGTGTATGATTTAGAGGTCATGCAGAACCTTTTCAGTTTTCTTGTATCTCTAGGCAACGGAGAATTAAGAGGGACAACTTGGTTCTTATAATGTTGAGATGTTAGTTTGGCTGTTTTAGTCCATGACTGCTTGTAATTCTGGAAACAGAAATGCTCCCACTCTTTAGTTCTTGCTGGAAAGGATGAGTCTTTTATGAATTTTCCAACATCCTTTTACAGGATAAATATTGTCCATCTGTCTACAATAGCTTTTATAGATATTTGTCAATAAATCCTTAGTGTGTCTGCCTCTATTAAGAAGAGATACTAGACTGAACGAAAGGAAAAGCCACTATAAAAAGCCACTAAAAGGTGCATATTTACTGATGACATTGTTAGCATTGCTAATTTTTGTTTCAATTACTGTTTAATAAACTAAGCAACACATAAGGGATACAAATGTAATGACTTTTAAGATTTCTAGTACAAGATTTTATGAGTAGGAAGAGAAGTAAGACTTTTTCTGAAATCTGCTTTCAATTTGTTACGTTTATTTTAGAGGCTAAGAATTAGACTTGCAGTTAGGCCAATGATTGCTGCTGCTGAGTAGATAGAGCTCACTAGGAGGTCATGTCATAATACGCGTCAAGTCTGGCATGGTTTATAGGTTAAGCTGGCTGATGAAGTGATAGCCACAAAAGTTTAACCCTTACGGGTAAAATAGGCATTTTATGAAAGCTTTTCTCTTGTGTTTGAAATCTCACTTCAGAAGCCGTTTTCGCTAGGCCACTAACGAACATTATTTGCTGTTAAAGTAATTTCTTACTACATGGCTTCTTTTTTTTATTCTTTTGCAGATAAACTACTAGTCATAACTGTAGCAACAAAAGAAAATGATGGATTCCACCGATTTATGAATTCAGCCAAGTATTTCAATTATACTGTGAAGGTATGATTTATCTTTCAATATTGGGACTTGCTAGAAGGTTTCTTCATTTAAGTTTGAAAAACAAGAATAAGAGAAAATGAGAAATACTTTCAGATTCCTATGGGTTAGAGTCAGCTTTTGAAATGTTTGGTATGGTGTATTAGTCGTGGGTGACATTGAAGAATTATGACCTCGTTATATATTAGTTTTCTTTTCTCTAGCATTGTGCTTTTATTATAAATAAATAGTTGGTTACTATCCATGTTTCTTTTGACATTTTTATGCTATTGTGACCATTGGCATTTTCCTCAGGATGAATTTTTTTATTTCATTCATAGGTTCTTGGTCAAGGGCAAGAGTGGAGAGGTGGCGATGGGGTTAATAGTATTGGAGGGGGCCAGAAGGTGAGATTAATGAAAGAAGCCATGGCGCAGTATGCCAGTCAGGAGGATATGGTTATCTTGTTTACTGAATGGTAAGAGAATTATCCTATGTATCCTATGTATTTTGCAGTCTGTATTGTACTACTTTGAAAGATGGAATTTGTAACTGAAGTTTAAATGTTGAATTATTTTACTGACAAAGAATCATTATTGTAATAAGTATATTTTTCTCAGTTATAACTGGTTTCTCTAATAAGCAATCTCTGTTTCTAAGCTCCAACTTAAAAGCAAGATTGTTTTATGCTCATTTTTTTCATTAACAGGAACTTGTTTCTATGTCAAATAAATTTATTATGCACGAAAAAAATCACAAGCTGGGCCAATCTTATATTAAAGGCGATGAGTTCTAATAAGAACTAATGAGAAAAAAAGGCGTAGTTTAAATTAACGTTTTTGTGAAATTCATTTTAATCTTGAGTTAAAAGTGCGATAGAGATCATACTTAAGTACACAATTGAGGGAGACAACCAAATGGATTCTGTTTAACTATGAACAGAAGTATCTTGTAAAATTACAAATACAAGATAGATAAGAGACACTGTGCTGTCAAGAACAAAGACCCTTTCAGGCATTAATTTCTTTGCATTTATTTACTTTTGAACTTGAGCTGAAATTCAAAGGAATACACATCCTAAGCATGCATTTTGCCATTGAGCCATCCCACAGCCCCCTAATACCATTTGAATAGTGCCATATTCTCCTAATTAGTTTGAAATAAGTATACTTTTTCCTAAACTTCTTATGTATCTTAAAAACACCAAGTTGTGCCATTTACGTAACCTCTTTGTGTCTTCCTATTGTTACAGTGTTGGTACTGATCATTCATTTTAAATCCTGTTGCGTTTACCTCATAGGTATAGGAAAGTCATCTTAAGTCTTTTTTTTCGGTACACATTATTTACATATAAAAATAATGGTGGTGGTTCTTTAGCAAAACTATGTGAGGATGGCATAAGCTTTGACATAGAAGTAGAAATAATGACACTCCTGTGCCACACTTAAAACTTCCATCCTTAGAATTTGAGGTCTTCCAAGCAGGAGCTTTGCTTCCTTGTTTGTACCTTTTATTGCAAGATGAATTGTGATATGAAAGGTATGTTATGGCTTGTGCACTGTGAAGTTTTCTACATCATCTAGTATTGCCATGTGTGTGTGTATGTGTGTGTATACATATATACACATTATAGAATATCTAGATTAAATGCTGAATACATTATTTCTTGTACTCACATCACCAAACTTGAACCTGACCACAAGCAAATTTGGATTTCGATTTGCAGTAGATAATCTGCAAATAAGCAACCTCATTGAAAGTAATCTGATTTTTAGGTTCCTGAATTTGAGGAACCCGGTTTTCCCTATGCTTCTTTTTCCAGCCTCCTTTCTTCCCTACTCGTAAGATTTAGTCTTGGAAAGTTGGCAGTATGGGAGCCATCTGTTCCTGACAGACAGAAGGGGGGCGTTATGAGACACCGGTGTCCTGGGGCAGGTCAGTGTGGTTCAGTTCCATTGTATTGAAGACTCAACATGGTAGAAAAGACAAGAGTAAGGAAGGCCCGGTGTCTCTAGGTACAGTCAGGGTCAGCAATGTGTCAGCGGACTGGCTTGATATTCCTGAGAGCAAAGCTTTAAAAGCAATACCTGTAGTTTTACATAAAAAAAAAAAAAAAGGTTTAGTTGATGACGCCTCCTCCCTGGCAGTAGTGACGGCTTGTGCAGACATGAAGGGCTTGTTATTAGTGATGGTCAGGTTTCATTTTCTTAGTAAGAAGGAATCTTAACACACCACTGTGGATCCTTGTTTCTGTACTGTCTAAGTCTAACTCTTTATTTTTTCCAAGAAAGGCTGAAATTGTTAGCTGTCTCTTTAAACTTAGTTAACTGTGGTCAGTTCATTGATGCAAATGTGCTAAAAAAAAATGTTAAATAGGAAATGGGTGTGCTTTCGGTTTTCACACTGTGTGTTCTTTTCGATACTCACTGGTTTTAGTGAGTATAGTCATGGACACACAGAAGTACATGATCTCCAGAGGCTTTGTCAGCATGTGATTGCAGATGTTTGCTATATATGATAGCTGTGACTGTGTGTGTGTGTCTTTATCTTTGTGTGCTGCAGGTACTGAAGGTTTCATAGTGTTGCATTGGGGTCTGTCTCTGGAAATACCAGGATGTGTCTGAGGGTGGAGACCTAAGACATAGTTTTCAGGTGTGGGCCTGCATCTGTTTCATTTTCTTAGTGTTTATTTCAGCCGATAACTTATAGTTAATGGTTCCAATGATTGTAATTTCTGTTGAATTCTATGCATGTGATAATCAGTAAAGAACTGGGTTAGGGAGGAATGGTATAAGTTACAGGAGACTTCTGTGGCTTTTCTCCTAGGCTACGCAATAGCCTTTATATCCTGTTTAGATACGATGTAATTCATTTATTGGTTGAGTCACCTAGTTGTTTATCTTCAAGCTCCTACAGGCCTGGACAGATGATAAAGTCCTGAGTTCAGCTTATAAAGGAGAATATGAACACTGGTATAAGGGAGGCTTTCTTGACGAGGTTCATAGAATAAAATGGGTGTTTTGATGGGTAAGGAGAAGGAAAGGATAGTGAGAGATAACTGGAAATAAATGATATATTCCTTCCATGTTGGTATCTGGAAGAGCTGACGTTGGAAATGGGCCTTGAAAGCAAAACATGTATTTTAGGTAGAAAATACATGTTAAGTAGATGCTCATTATGAAGACACACTTGAATCTACATGCAAGAACTGAGATTAAGTTCCGAATAGGATAGTACCTGGAGATTATTTGTGTGAGCCTGATCCATGTGGATTTTATTTCATAAGACAGGTATCCATAAATGGGTCTTGTGTGGCCAATCATTGTTCTGTAACTCAGGGACCTACACTTTCTTAGCTCGTTTGTGACTGCTTTTATACCAGCCTGGCACAAATAAATTTTTTGATAGAGTCTATATGGCATTCAGAGTCCAAATTGCCTTCTGCAGGCCACTGTAAATATTTGGTGACTCGTATTTTAGGCCATAGCAATTGACTCTGGGGTTTGATGACTTCAAGAGAGTGTTAGACTATTTGAACAAGGAGTGTGAATGACAGGGATGGCAGATCTCAATGAAGGTCCATGGGTAGCCTGTGGGGTCTGTAAATCAATCTGGATCACTGTCTTCAGGGAGAGGAACTGGAGAGTAGAGGTAAGATGGAATCAGTAAGACAAGGCAAAACGATTTTGATGAAAGCTGTCATGAAAAGGGGCGAGTTCTGGATGGATGATGGAATTTTATCCAGTCTGGGTAACTGTGGTTGAAGGTACCACAAAAATAAAATAGAGAAGCACAAACACTCATAAAAGTCTCAACGACCTGTTGGACATGCCTGGGTTCAGTCTTATGGGTTTTGCAGGACTTGGGGCTATTTACCACACTTAAATGTGGAAAGTTTTATTTTATTCTCATATTTAAATAGACTGAGTTCCTGTGAGAATTATTTTATGACCTGTGCGCATTCGATTTTTTGCAAAAAATACATTTTTTTTACATTTTTGTGGTTCAAATAATTTTAAGTAGAAAAACTTTCTTTGAGAAGTTTTAAACAGGCACAAAGACATTTTCTGAGGAATTTTAACAGACACCTGCTAGAATGAAATGGGGAATGTTTCCCCATCCTTACCTTTTTAGCTATGTGTGGTGGCACTTGCCGGTACTGACAGTTCTTGGGAGGTGAAGGCAGAGGGATCATGAGTTCAGGGCCAGCCTGGGCTTCCTAGTGTGTTCTTGGCTTGCCTCGACTACTTAAGACCCTTTCTCGGAAAAAAGAAGTATTTTACATTTTTAGCCATACTAATATTCTTACTTGTATGAAAATAATTTTTTCATGGACCTTTAAAGAATTATATTTTAAAAGTAATGTTTATAAAGTTCTAACTTATCAAATTAAACCTCATACTCCTTGTATAAGCTATTGACCTCATTAATAGTCTGAGATACAGTTCTTCACTAGAGTTTCAAAGATGAAAAGCATTTGCTTCCCAAATGGTAACTTTTGGGAGGCAGTAGTGGGGATGAAAGCCAGACTTCCCTTACTGGAGGCCAGTGGTGAACCTGGAGTTAAACTTCCAGCCTCACTGAGTACATGGTGCTACTTTCACACCTCTAAGGTTAGATTAGAAATCATGGTTCTTTGACCTAGCAAGCTACATTTCCTTACTGTTTTCAGAGACTGTCTTGGCCTCCTGAGGGTCACTGTATACCTGACTCAGAGTTTGAATTTTAGCATCATCTTATTTTTTCTTTCTAACACACACGCACACACACACCACCACAACAACAACTAGTGCTTTGGAATAAAACAAGTATGTTAAAGGTAGGACTGATGAATCCCAGCCCCAGGGAGGCAGAGGCAGGCGGATCTCTGTGAGTTTGAGGCCAGCCTGGTCTACAAGAGCTAGGTCCAGGACAGGCTCCAAAGCAACACATAGAATCCCTGTCACAAAAAAACAAAACAAAACAATCACATATCTTTAAAGCTTATTTTAAGCTCTCTCTCTCTCTCTCTCTCTCTCTCTCTCACACACACACACACACACACACACACACACACACACACTCAATCTTGCTCTGACTTTTCTAAGCAGTTCCTCCTCCAGTTAATAACCAGCAGCTGTCTTGTTTGCTTACACACGTACAGTGTGCTAGCAGCTGTTAATTAACAACATTTCTAGTCTCTTACCCTGACTTATGACTAAGGAATTAAACATGGTTAAGCAACAGGCTTGGTGCTCCCATAGCTGACAGCAAAGCTTGGATCAGACTTCAACCATGTGCTATGATAGACCGTTGACTGTGCTCTTAGTACTGCTAACAACATCTTGCCTATTGATTGTGAAAAGACAAAAACTTATTCTACTATGTACCATGTGTCTGTAATCTTTGTGTCAGTCTGCCCATCTGGATTTTCATGAGCAGAAACTTAATTTTGGCATGCAATAATTCATAGTAGAAATAAAAGTAACAGATAAAATTTAAATTTTCTAGAACAATCACAAGTAAGAAATTAGCTGATGTCAACATTGCTTTTAGCAATGTTTTTATTAAAAAGGGGGAGATGTCAACAATCGTGGATTATGTGAGTAATTTCAGCCCTTGGGGTGGAGGTAGGAGGATTTCAAGTTTGGGGAATTCTGGGATATATTGTGGGACTCGTCCCAAAATAAATTAGTAGATACCAATTTTGTTAAACAGAATTATAGAATTTAGTTGTGCAGTTTTTACTCATCTTTGAGTTCGCTGCTCTATATTGTAAAGTACGTGCTTTAACTAGTAAGCACCGTGCAGAGGAACGAGCAGTGCGGGGCTGACAGTGTCCTTTATAAAGGACAGGACCTGCTGCTGATGTCCTAGTTCCGTCACACTGCTGGACAGAGTGAGTCATGTGGCATGTCTTCCTTCGCAGTACTTTCAACTAGGGATTGCCATGTGTTCAACTTACATGAACGATACCACTGTTAAAGGGACAGGTATTGTGTCTGCCAAGAGCCTAGTGGAGAACAGAAAGTTACAGCATTTTTGCTAAAGGTTACCTCAAATATTTTTTGGCTTTAAAAAATATGTCATAGAGATAAGCAACAATGTGTTTTATTTTGATAAAAAATATAAGTACATTGAACTAAAAATTACTAAGTCTTACATGTGCATAGCCAGTGAATACAACTGGAACGCACAGATGGAGTAGCTGTGTCTTCCTGACGGGTTCTAATAGTGCATCTGCACTGTTAGCTACTAAGGAGTCCTTTGCAGATCTCAAGTGTATGAGCTTGCCCTTCGCGTTGGCTGCCTAGAATAAGATTATCTTAGTGTCCTGCAGGCATTTGGATTTCAGGTACACTGATGTAAAAACAAATACAGATAAATTTGACGCTGTAATAAGCTGGGACTTTCTTCGGAGAGTTTACGTTTCTCATAATGGTTTTCGCAGTTAATTTTCTGTTGGGTTGTGATTCAGTGAACAAATAAAGTCCAGGAAAAAAAAAACTGGGAAAACATTAGACCTTAAATTATTTCATTAATTTTAGCCTTGATTGAATTTTATGGAGCTGTAAAAAGATGAGTTGTCTGATGAAGAGTCCATATTGCATAGAATATGCTGACGACAGTGTGAGACACTTATCTAAACCAGTTTTCAGAGATAATCGTGGATTGCTGTACATGTCCCTGAAACATTTGACTCTTAAGATGGAAACTTTTATAAGTGTTTATGCCTGTGCCTACAATTTATATGAATCGTAACACTTGCACACTGACTTACAATTTTTATTTTGGAGTTAAATTATTATCTATATGAAAAATATCACATATTTGTATTTCATTTGTCAATATAGAGTAAAACCAAAATCTAATGTAGTTTATATGATGTGAGGTGGAGGAGGTTGCCTGACTTGTTCTCTAGTCAGATAAGTTAATCCTGTGTGGATTCTAAATTCTCCTTTTTAGGGGTTTTTTTCTTCGTTGTGTGTTTAAATTCTGAACCATACCATGCATTCTAAAGATTTTTTTTTCTGAAACAGTTTTGATGTTATATTTGCTGGTGGGCCTGAAGAAGTCCTGAAAAAGTTTCAAAAGACAAATCACAAAATTGTCTTCGCAGCCGACGGGATTCTGTGGCCAGATAAGCGGCTGGCAGACAAGTACCCTGTCGTGCACATTGGAAAGCGGTACCTGAACTCGGGAGGTATGAACGATGCTGCTCTAGACGGGAGGCATCCAGCCTCACAGCCATGATCGTGCTATGATAGCTCTGAAAGCTCGTGTGCATCCCCATGCCATAGCCATGTGTGTAGGCCATTGGGGATGTCTGAACTTCCATGGTGCAAGTGAGAATTCACATCTTCTGATTACCATTTATTGAGAGGTTTGGGGTCGAGGACATTAAGTTTAGTGCACATGATTAAAAACAGCCACTTGTTAATGTGATCTGCTTTAAAATACATTGTGTTGAATTGCTTATTTTGGCGTTGTAGCCAACATTTTAAATAGTGTCTGAGTGTATAGAAATGTTGCATTCTCTAGCGAGTCACCACAGATTAATTAACAATGATCACACACACGCCCTTAATGATAAATGAAAATTTGACTTTGGGTGTATTGTGACTACAGAATTTGTTTTTCTTGAACTGAGGTAAATGTAAGCACATTAGGAAGGAGGACACGTGTTTTGTGCAAGAGTGACCTGTGAAAACCCTAATTTGGTTTCAAATGAGTGAGTTGATTTAGTGTATAAAAGCAAAATTAAAAGTTGCAGATAAAAAACCAAGCATCAAGTTAGGCATTTACAATATGCAACAGTACCCAGGCTGAGAGTGCAAACAAGGAGACACCATTGTCAAGTCAAGACTCACAGCATCCTGCAGAAATGGACTGAGGAAGAAGCAGCAGTACAGGGTTGCTGAGAATCCCTCCCTCAGTGAGCTTCTGGTTTCCTGTTGCATTATGGGATAAACAATGGTAACCAATGTTGGTTTAAGCTGTTCAGTTAAACACTATGTTTACTGCCTTAGCTGTTAACTGTCTTTCCCATTTCAGTGCCAGGGGTCATCCTGGCCCAGGACATAGTTTTGCATATATGTGATGAAAATGTGCTTGAATCTAACACAAAAGAGGACTCTTAGCAGTTCAGCAAGCTTAAATATGACATGCTAGTTTACCAGTATAGTGTATATTATAGCATGGCAGAGAGATAAGTTAGGTCCAGTTGCAAGCCATGTTGGGAAGTGGGTGTTTGGAGCAGTCTTTGATCCACAGTGGATCTTGTTCAAGCAGCTCCATAAATACTGTTTGAGGTAAGCATGTGTGGGCAGCAGACATAGCTTAGTCATCTATGGTGACAAGCTTGTCATTTCTCTGCAGTGACTCAAGCTCAGCCTTTACATCTCTGACATTTTACCCATCCACCCCACAGTCATAATTTAGAACCTCTCAGTCTGTATGAATCATGTTAGCCTGTACTTTTAGCTCCCCTTTCTGCCATCCCAACACATACTGTCTGTGCCTTGGGGACCTCTTGACCCTTGTATATTTTACCAGATTGTTCACCATCTCTGAGGGGCATTGTATTCAAGTTAGTATCTAGGATTGGCTGTCTTAGTCTGCTGACCTCACTGCCTTGCTATGAGCTGCCTGCTCACTCTTTCCCCTTTGGAGTTATTGCCATGGATATGGTGCTGTTCCTGTGCCCTGACCACTGAGCTATCAAGCCCTCAGTCACAATAAATAGCCCATTTTGCAGTTTAGCCCTCATTAGAGGTTTTAAAACGTGAATTTTAAAGATGATGAATAGCTTTGGATTAGGTTGTATTTTTTCATTCAATTATTTTTTTCCTGGAAAATTCATGCACATGATATTCTATGGTAGACATTCTTCTGGATAGCAAGCAGTATAGCCACTGAGGGAAATTTCTGAGGGACTGTCAGTGCTGTGGAAATGATAGCCATTAGCAGGTAAGTGCTACTGTCACACCTAACACAGGGAAAGTCCTCACAGATAAAACACCAAGCTTCTGTCTCCACGGATTATCAGGGAGCGGATAGCAGCATGAGCGTGTGCAGTCAGAGTGTGTGATTGCACAGTTTGTGAGAGACATTTAAAGGACATGAGTTGTGATTTAGTAAAAATGTACCACTTAGTTTTAAGACATGTTAATTGAAAGAATAATAAATTATGAATACATCTGAATGTAATTTTATTTCACTTACCTAGATGTATTTGGCCTTAGAAGAAGGGCAAGGAAGCAATTTTTTATAAGACAATAATATAAGTCAGTGAAAATGACACATCAATTTTTTTATTATTGAGGATTATTCATAGTAATTAAAAATACATTGTCAGGCTCGAGAGATGGTCTGTGGCTAAATGCTCCCTGCTTGTCCAGTTCCTGCCATCCCCATCCCATTGGTGAGCTCACAAGTCTTGTAACTCTAAGTCAGGGGGACCTGACGTTGTCTTCTGACCTCTGTGAGCACCTGCACACTCATGGCTCACATACAAACAAGCAGGCAAAATAAAATAAACTTTTTTTTTTTTAAACTGTGGTCTGTGTGTGGTGAGTTGTCTTTCGGTGAAGCAGAGCAGCTGGTTGCATGGCTAAAACTCGGGAATACCTAGAAAATGACCTCGTTGTCTCTGTCTTTATAGATATGTGCTATTGGCAGATTCATCACAGAGGCTCGAGGCCAAGGGGAAGACTTCAATTTTAGATTTCCTTATTCCAGACAATGACATATAAAATCTAGCCAGAAAAATGATCTACCAGGCACAGTAAGACTGGTTTCAAGTAATGGAAAACATTCCCAAAATTCCTGGATAGAAAGTTTCTTCAGGATTTTTGTAGTTGATGACAATCCACATTCTTTGCCTACGCTGGAATCTTGGCACAGTGGGAGACATTTCCTTCATTCAGAAGTAGTGGTTCCTTTTCAGAGGGTTCAAGAAGGGCCATTCACAAGGTCTAGAGGAATTCCATCTCACCCTGCTCTGTCCCCAGTTAGCCTTACCTTAGTAACCTCGCAAAGTTCTTATTTATCAGTTAACTTCAGGAATGCATATATTTAAAAGCATCTTTGATTAGCTTGCTTTGTATTATAATTAGTCTTGTCTCTCCATTTTAGCCTACATGCGTAAACATTGGACCTCATGACTTTGCAGCTTTGTCAGCTGTTCGAATGAACTAACGATGACATATGCTTGGGTCTTTGAATTCTGAGCTGTCTGCTGTGTTTGTGTGTTGCAGGCTTCATGGGCTATGCTCCGTACATCAGTCGTCTTGTCCAGCAGTGGAATCTGCAGGATAACGACGATGATCAGCTCTTCTACACAAAAATTTACATCGACCCAGTGAAGAGGGTGAGGGAGAGCTTGCAGTTTCTCTTCTTGTTGCTTTGCTTGCTTTGATTTTTATATTTTCCTCAGGGAGGAGTCAAAAACAAAAAGATTTTGGGAAACTGAATTATTTTTGTTGGTATCGCAATTCAAACTCTCCACATCCATGGAATAAGTACTGAGTAGGTGACTTCGGTCTCCCTCCTTTGGATATGAGAAGTGTCTGATTGTCTCTGTCTCTCTCAGTGGCTGAGTCAAAAATCTTGCCCAACTTAGGTTCGTTAGAGAGGAAAAAAAATAGGTCTTAGACTCTGTTATTTGCCGTGTTGTGTGGAAACACATCAAATGACTAGGAAAATTCCGGGCCAACCTCTACCAGCATGCAGCCTCAGCTGCTGTGCCACTGCCAGGTCTCTTGAGAGCAGAATGGGAGAAATAAGTAAAGTTGCTGCGCTTGGAGACCAAAACCAGCTCCAGACAATGATGTCTTTGTGGAGCAGACATCTATCATTAAGATACAATGTTCTAGCAATAACACTTTTAAACGTCTACCATGGTGCATGGCAATACTTTGTTTGATACTTTGAAGTGGCATATGGATAAGCCCACTGAAAAAGAGTTTGTCACACTGGAATGAACATCTCTGTAAGACTTGTTGGAGTTTGAGGGTGCCTCACCATCGTCCAGGTTACTGGTATTGCAGATATAGCATGGGACATGGTCCTGTGTAGACAGATCTCATTGGGTTTTATAGCCAGCTGGAGGACTAAGAATGTTTGCAAAGGGACTGAGCAGGTGGCTAAGTGGGTAAAACATTTGCCTTGTCAGCTTGACAACCAAGTTGGGATTCTCAGTACTGCATAAATGCCAAACAGGCTCACAGTTCTGAGAAACAGCTGGAGGTCCCTAGACAGCTGGCTAGCTAGATTAGCTAGAACTCTAGATTCAAGTGAGAGACCTTGTCTCCACATTAGGTAGAAAGCAATTAAAAAAGATAGTCAATGTCTATTTCCGGCTTCTAAATACATTTATACTCACACTCAGGCAAACACACACACACACACACACACACAACATACATGTATATACTGACCAAAAAGGGGGGAAACAGAAAAAAAGTGCTTTAGAGTATAAATTATGGAATGAATAGATTATGAAATTCCAGAGATTATGGCCTGAGATTCTAGGGGCCAGAGACAGAGCCTCATTTCCTAATAAAAATATTGTAATTATCACAAATACACTAACTAAACATAGTAGTGGGCTAAATAAGGAATATATTTGTCAATGTGTTTATTTTTTCCTCTGAGATAGTGTCGGTTGCAACAATGGTGTGCTGCTTTCCAGCAAGGTAGCTCTTGTCTGTTCCACACTATATGTGGAGTGTGGATTTTCAGTGTCTCTGTGACCAGATGGCTGTCGGAGCCCTGGTCATGACAGTCAGACAGATAAAATGCAGGTTGGTTGAAAAAAACAAAAAAGTGCCATTTAAATTCTTGAGGTCTCCTTAGCTAGCCTTTCAGGAAGAGTCAGGAAGTGCACTTAACATATCATGTAACTACACATAACACATAAATGCAATTTCATGCTTTTCCCAATACATACGCCATACTGAAAATCTGGGGACTGTTAAAACCGAGTCTGCCACTAACTTTATAGAGAGAGTTCATAAGATTGATTTAATCTTTAATTCAGAGAAAAAAAGAGGAAACTGTAATTTGAAAAAAAATTATTTTAAATGGTGTGAAGTTACATTTTGTTCATTTTCTGTGCATTTGTGATGTTTCTTGCATTGTGACTTCTGCACCCTGACAGCAGGGAATCAAGGCCTGTCTGTGTGTGCGTCTACCTACAGTGCTGTCTGTCTTAGACATCTGAATCTTTTCCTTAATACACTGAGCAAGTATTTTAAGCTGTAAATTACCCCAGCGATGCATAATCAATTTGACCATGTTGGTGGTTGTTTCTGTTATAATTTTTCAATGTTGCCTATTTCCTTTACTTTTTTAGGAAGCATTTAACATCACATTGGATCACAAATGCAAAATTTTCCAGGCCTTGAATGGAGCTACAGGTACAGATACATACACTGTCTTCTCATAGTTGTGAATGCCTGTATTCAGCATTCTCTTCTGCAGTAAACCATTTGGAGCTATGACCAAGGTGCCAGCCTCTAAAATGTTTAAAAAAATCAAACACTGAACTTAATTTGATGTTTTCATATAGTTTAGAAAATTCCATTCCTATTACGAATATGCTTCTGCAGAGTGTGTGTATGCTTATGGCTATCTGCATCAAGTGTGTGCACATTTGTGAGAATACTTATAGTGTGTCTATAAACCTACACACTTAGAAGTATACTGTGTGCTCATACCTGCACATTCATGAATACACTCTTACAGAGCATGCTCACTCTGAGTACACATATGCGTACATACAAAGATCATGTATACAGTGACATACTTGTGGGTAGATGTACAAAGTATGTGTACACACATGAACTTCACATGACTTTACTCAGAACATGTGTTCACACTGACAGACAAGGGAGTACACTCTTAACAGAGTATGCACACATACCGAACTATGTGTTAGTACAATCCCATAGTGGCTGCACATAACAACCTGCACATTTATGAATATATACACAATGTGTGCACACACCTACATCTTTGAGTACACTCAAAAAGCATGCGTGCACACCAGTTTATATGTGAATACACTCTCACAGAGCATAGGGGCATACATGTACACTTGTAAATACACAAGCAAACATGTTTGCATACTTGTGAGTGCATGTACAGAGTGTGTGCGCGCATTTGTGATATATACAGAGCATGTGCACAAACCTGCACATGAATGTGCATATATCACGTATATATACCTGCACATTTTTAAGTACTGCCTCAAGAACATGTGAATAAACCTGGATAACTATGAATGAACATATAGTGTGTGCACACAACTACACACTTTTGATTACTCACACAGAACTTGTTGACACAGTTACATATTTTTGAGTACGCACACAGAGAACATGTCCATACCAGCATATGTAGGTACATCTGCACAGAGATTGCCATGAACATACTTGTGAGTATTCTTGATGTTTTAATTTATGTACTAAAACTCAAAATATTTTTATTTATTAATGCATATTATTTAAAAAGTTAAGAATATGTTATAGTTCTATACAGTTCATGGTGCTGTCCATAGAGTGATTAGGTTCTTGGGATAGAAGGCCAATTGAGAGCTGCACATCTGTCAGATGGCCAGTCAGCTGTGAAAGTCTTGCTTATGCCAGGCAATGCACCTTCGCCATACACACATTGCTTGCTCTTTCTAGAATAAGCATTCAATCCCGGTCTGGGTCCACTACAGATAAGTTGTGATAGTGGCTCCAGCTGGTGCCACACTGCTGGCAAACACATCAGTGACCAGCAAAGCACTCGACAACCCGGCTTAGTGCTCGGGTATTTGGTTGGAATCAACCTGTGACTACCTGTACCCTTCTTCAATTTGGAAAACTGCTGACTTGGGCAAGATAGTTTCTATGCATTGAAAAATGTGATTGTGTGTCTTGGAAATCCATAGACCTACGAATGTTTGAAGTTAAGGAAAACTTTTCTCTTTTTAACCCAGATGAGGTGGTTTTAAAATTTGAGAATGGCAAAAGCAGAGTGAAGAACACGTTCTATGAAACACTGCCAGTAGCCATTAGTGGGAATGGGCCCACCAAAGTAAGTACCTATACCCATTAGCCAAAGTAAGTACCTGTACCCATTAGCTGGTTGTCGGTTTCTCTGAGTTGGACTATGGAACAATATGAGAGGGTCATCATCTCTTTAAAACAGGTTCTTTGAAAAACTTGAATGTGGACAGTTTATTTGCGTTGTCTTTTATGCAGTGTAGCATCTGACCTAAAATAAACAGGGTTTTCTCTTAGCAAGATTATGACCTTCTATTCTATAGATACATACTTCACTTTAGTGACTACCGTTTTAGGAACAGTAACGATCAGAGACCCAGAGAGCAACCCTTATTCCCCTAATTGTTCAGAGATCCTAGAAGAATCACATGTGCTGCACATGAAAAGAAATAATTTCTTTAAATAATCCGATTTATAATAAAATCAATGACCTTAATCCATGCCCCCAAATCATAGTTCTTAGCTGCTGCGACCTTGACTAATGGCTGGATGGGGCGGGGATGGGCCCTCGGTGAGTGCAGATGACATCATATTTGGATATACTTTGAAGAGGACTCAGGAAAGTTCTTGCTCGGTGCCCAGGAACTCAAGGCAGCCTCGCCCTTCAGCAGCTTTCCACACCTTCCCCAGCGGCCAGCAGAAATGTCCACAGTTGTTACGAGGGAAACAGATGCCCTGGTGTATGGGTATTGGGAGGAGATGGGCGATCTCTGCCATGGGATGACAAATACCAGGACATTTCCCATCAGTAGTACTGTTTCCCAGCATTTACTACTCTGGAAAAAGGGTAGAAGGTGGAAAGTTACAAAATCGAGCTTTATTTCTGAAAACTGAAAGCTTTGCTTCTTTGTGCTTTACCCCTTAGGACTGGTGGCCATTTTCACATTCATACAGGGAATCTAGAATTCATGGCACAAATATTAAATTTTGATGTTATTTCTTAGTGGGAAAAGGGTCAGTCCTTAAATGTGAGGATTTTTAATGTGTCCAGCAATTTCAGGGACTTTTACTTCCTTTAAAAATATTTTCAAGGACATTCTAATGAAGATTATGTATTTTGTAATTTTCATGTCCTTTCAAAGTAACATGTATTACGCAGCTCATTATATATATATATATATATATATTATAATGTATATACGTGTGTCTTATTTTAGTACTCACCTTTATTATTTGTCAATCAGAAGTACTTTCTGTGTCTTGTTTTTGTTTTTTTTATGCACTTTAAATGCTCCATTGTTCCCTACCCCTCTTTGAGAGGATGTCACTGTGTAGTATTGGCTAGCATTTACCTCGCCTTGTAGACCAGGCTGACTTTGAACTCAAGGAGATTCACCTGCATCTGCCTCTGGAGTGCTGGGGTTAAAGGTGTGCACCAGAACCATACCCAGCCATACTGACTCTTGGAATGTCATAATGACTGTCATGACATATGGTTTCTGACTTCTGAGGTCCCATATCATCCAGAGCTGTTGTGGTGCTTATCCATTTCTTAGGTTTACAGAGGTTCAATGTATCCACCTCTATAGCATTTAGGTAGCACAAAGGCTTTCCTGTGCTAATGCAGTTTCCTGGCTTTAGCATTTTCTGATTGAAATTTCTGTGTTGTAGAAATATTTGATAGACCTAGGAAAGGACACTGGCAGAATGGCCGAGTTAGCTCCCTGTGTGCTGTACTTTAGGGTCTTAAGAAGCTAGAAATAGCTTGTGAGCACTTACTTATGTGCTCTCATTCTGTCTTTAAAATGTTTGGCTTTTTCTTTTGAATGTCTTACTTTTGCCATGTTAAAAAAAAAAAAAGCAACGACAAGGAAAGCATGATTAGATGGCAGTGGTGGCACCTGCCTTTAATCTCAGCACTCATGAGAGGCAGAGGCAGGTAGATCTCTGCAAGTTCTGGGGGTGCATGGTCTACAGAGGGAGTTCCAGGGCAGCCATAGCTACACAGAGAAACCCTGTCTCAAAGCAAAAACAGAAACAAACAAGCAAATATGAAAAACATGATTATATGAGCATAATGAGGATTTGAAGTGTGTTCTTACAGTGGTAATGTAATTTAACAACAGACACTGTGTGGTATCAAGATTGCAAAGCATGTAGGAACTTTCGTATACATCTAGAGAATGATTCTGCAATGTCCCAATTTCAGAAAGGTTCAAGATATTTTGAGGGCTCAAAGGGAATTGTAATCTGCTTGTTTCTTGTGCCAACTTCCTCCCTTTACTGACTACCCTTCAAAATATAAAATCACAGTTTTTACAAAATGAGATAAATCTCAATAGATAATTAAAAGAGAGGGGCTAGTCAGAGAGGAGATGCCCTCTCAGATGGGTAAGCAGTCTCCACTGCTGCTTTTCTTTGGTTTGTGGAATGACTGTCTTAATCCCTTGTTGCATTAGTCCTCTGAGCAGCACCCCGAAGCCTGGCTGACAGAAGCATCTCTATGATGTAGGATGTCCTTCTGTATATGTGTTGCTTTTATTGTTTGATGAATAAAGCTGTTTTGGTCAGTGGCTTAGCAGAGTACATCCAGGCAGGAAATCTGAACAGAAAATATATAGACAAAGTAGGCAGAATTAAGGTGTATCTTGTAGCTGCTGAAGGAGACAGACATAGGAACCTTACTGGTAGGCCACAGCCTCATGGTGATACATAAATTAATAGAAATGGGTTAAATTAAAATGCATGAACTAGCTAGGAATATACCTAAGCTATTGGCCAAACAGTGTTGTAGTTAGTATAGTTTCTGTGTGATTATTTGGGTCTGCACAGCTGGAAAATGAACAAGCAGGCTCCGTTTACGTCTCCAGAAATAGCTTGTGTTCTTTGGTGATAAAGCTGCCTCACTCGTTGTTCTATGTAATGTGTTTGGTGAGAAGTCACCTTACCCTTGGCCCATTTTCTGCAGGTAATGGGTCAGTTTAAATGTCTGTGCTGGACATTTAAACATGTTTATCTCATTACTGCATACTTGAATCATGATGGTTTGTATAAATGTCTTAATTGTTCCTTTAAAAGTTTACTTGGCCTATTTTTTTTTTTTTGGTTACAATGGCAAATTCTAGTATTCCCTTACATCAAGTTATATCAAATAATACGAATTTTATCTTTTATAACAACTTGGTCATTTCTAGACACAGTGTGTAGAACTTAATGATTCATCACCTGAAGAATGTATATATATGTTGGTGATAAATGTTAGTGTGATTGGGGAATTTTGCCAGATGCAGACAAGAATTCTCTGAAGCTATGTAATTGTATAGTGACAACTTGGTGCCTACAGACTGCTTCTGTTCATCTGTTTTTTCCTGCATTTATTAGATTCTTCAGAATTACTTTGGAAACTATGTTCCTAATTCATGGACACAGGAAAGTGGCTGTGCTCTTTGTGACTTTGACACAATTGACTTGTCTGCAGTGGATGTAAGTGGAATTTATGTGTATGAACATACATCAGAAATCTACATTGTCATGAGATGCAGTGACACAGGAAAAGGGCAAATTGTTCTATAGTTTCCCTCGTATGTTTGATGATGATTTCTAATGTGAAAGTACCGTGACTTAGAAAATCTAGAAGCCTGTGCTTTCGATTATTTTGAAAGCACTGACAGCTAAAAGTTGACCTTATTTGCCGTAAGCAGACTGAGCAACTGACAGCGTGCCAGTGAAGTCAGAGCAACACTGGTAAAAATAAAGACCCCAGAGACGTGTGACTGCAGCAGCTGTGGAATAGCAAGGTCCCACGACACAGGGCACTGGAACTCTGTAAACTAGTGCTTGATTTCTCACCACAGTCTGAAGGGAGGATAAAAAGTAAATTGTCTACATTTAGTAACTTCTGAATAGAACTCTATGTCACTTGAAAGGAAGGTTTTTGGCCAGACTTTGAAGCAACAAACTAAATGTTTCCTTTCTGGAAAGAGGGCCAAAGCAGTTCTGAATGAATCCGCACCATGGAGATGTTTAAACACTTGTCTTGATACTTTTTGCAGAAAATGGTGTCCTCTGGAAGGAGAATCAATTCCTTCTGTTTGGATTTTCCCTTTTAATTTAAACTTTCTGATTCAAGGATAAAATGTTAGTGTTGAGGTTTTTATTCAGCATATAAATAATGTTTTTTGCATATAAATAATTTGGTTTCGGCGCTTGACTTACAACTTATTAAATTGTTCTAGAAAGGGAAAATTACTTATTCCTAAATATAATAAAATTCTGTAGTTCTCAAAACATAGTGAGCATGCAACAGGGACATAGAAATGAAGCATTTGTAGGAGTTAAGATCCTGCACACAGCATATGTTTAAACGTGGGTCAAAACAGCTTCTTACCAGGTAGAGTTAAATTTTTTCACATTTTTATTCATTTATGCTATGTGTGTGCATGTATTTGTGTATATGTTAGTACATTTTGTGTGCATGTGTGGAGGTCAGGGGACATCTTGCAAGATTTGGTTCTCTTCTTTTACTCTGTGAGCCCTGTGGGTTAGATTGACAGGGTCAGTGGCAAACGCCTCACTGACCGAGTTCATCTTGCTGGCCCTACACGTGCACGTTTTAGAGACAGTTTAAATTTCATAGTTAAATCACTTTAATAAATATTAAAAGAGAAGCTTGCAGTGGATGTAAATTACTACTCTGAATTCCATCTTGCTTGTGTATAAATGTGGGATGGTTAACTTCTAAGGCACTTAGTATATTTGAATTAAACATTTTAGAGGAGATATGATCTGCTCTTGACTCTTCCATTAAACTGAAAACTCCTAGAGGGTAGGTGTACTGTTTCTAGTTCTTTGCATTTATTTCCTCATCTCGTAATTGGTGTTTGGGCCAGTGAACTGATAAAGCACAATGGACAGGCTCACTTCCCTGCAAGCAGACGTTCACATATCCAGATAATGGAGAGATAAGTGTGCAGAGATGGGAAGAAATAGCCATTCAGCACTTAATATGTGCAGGATTAAACACATCTCTATTTCTGGGTCTGAGTTTCTAGTGCAGTGGTAGCGGACTTGCTCAGCACGGAGTTTGGGCTCCGTGAAGACTTCATGCAGCTCTGGTTTTAGTTTCATTGTATAATAATTCACTTGCATATCTGTTTTACTACCTTGATCATAACCTTTTCAAACCAGGAGCTTCCATTCCCTTTGATAAAACCCCACCCATCACAAAGACTGCATGGCCAATGTGTATTACAGATATTTTACATAAGAAAATAAAATAAAAAGAAATTATAACTAACACATGCTTAATGTGGATTTAAGAAAACACATAAAAATATTCACATTAAGATAATATGTTAACTAAAGAAAGTAGTTTTTCTTATAACATAACATGCTGAAAGTAAGTGAAAAATAGCAAAGCCTATTAATAAGATGGGGTCATTCCTCTTGATCCTCCCTCTTCTTCTCCATCCTCCCTTCTCCTCCATCCCCATTCTTTTTTGTTTTTCTTTCTCCTCACCTCTTCTTGTTCTCCATGCTCAGAGGTAGGGAGGCACTCTACCATGAGCAGCATCCCTGACCTAGAACTCTGGTATTTTTTATAGAATTTTTCAAGACACCATTTGGCTTCTTTGAGAGGAGCCCTGAAGGAAATGGATTACTTACACAGGCTGTGTACCATGTCATCCATATGGTGAACAGGATAATAACTTCCTTTAGGTTATAAATCCATGTTAAGAGAGTGATTCAATAAAGTCACTTTGGTTGGCTTCACAGAGGTAGACTTGCAGTGTTAGAGGACCCAGTGGTTGAGGCCAGCTTTGTGATTGTGCTGACCTGAAAGTCTTGTGTTTCTTGTTGTTTTATTTGTTCTGTTTCTTTTCTTTGCTTGTTGTTCCCCCACCCGCCAAGATTTGAATAGAATTTGAAATTATACTGATCATAATTTGCTTTTGTGTTTGCTCTAAAACGTAGGTCCATCCAAAGGTAACAATAGGTGTTTTTATTGAACAACCAACCCCTTTTCTACCTCGATTCCTGGACTTACTGTTAACACTGGATTATCCCAAAGAAGCACTTAAACTCTTTATTCATAATAAAGTAAGTATTTCAGTCTTGAGTGTTGAATGTGACAATTTTTTTGAAGGAACTCCTCTTGCACCTTAAAACCAAGGAATGTTTTACACTTCTATTATGTCTTAAGAATTGAAAGTTTAATGTAATATTAAGCTGGGCCACATGAAATTGAGAGTTTCTGTAGATCAAAATGGCTGAATATTGGCCATTTGCACACAGTTTGTCAGCATAATTGATGAGAATGTGCAAGAGAGCCTGTGCTCCTTTGCATTCAGCGACTCTGGGGCTTTCTTCTGTAGACTTGCCCTTGGTTTTTGCAGCAATAATACCGTAGCATCAGGGCTGACATGCTTCCAGAGCACTGCCTCCCTCCAGCTCAAAGTGGCATCTCCTCACCAGCGAAACGCGATATTGTTATTTCTTCTGAGACATTCAGATCCTCCAAACATGTACTTTAAACAAGTCATTTCTGTCAATATTTGTTTTAGTTCTAAGTTGTCAGCTCCAGAGCTTCTTGTTTTCTGCTCTTGTGGTAATAGGTTTTCATTCAAATAATAGTCTGTTTTTTGGTATGTCTTATAATCATTTGTTTTTTTCAGAGACCATTTTCAAATTTCAGAAACACACCTTTAGTAAGTTCAAAGAGTAAATATCAGACATGATTTGCTGTTCAGAATTAATTATAACATTGATACTTACCACAAGTACGTAACACAGTTGTGGTTATGTGCTTTTTGTTGACCTTTTACCAAATTTCAAATGGCCTTAAATTTCCTAACATCAATTTTTATCATTTTTCTAAGGCTGTGTAATGCAGCCTTATGTAACAACTGACCTTACCATGCTGGGACAGCATTTTTGAGAAGGAAAAGTAAGATGCGATGCATAGAAAACTCCACGCACACTGGTGCGGGAGAGGAAGTCCCCTAACTTCAATACAACTAAATCAGGACTCATCTTAAATCGATGGTTTTACACTGCTAGCTGGCTGTTGGTCAATGTGAATTTGCTAAATACTCTCTTTTTGTCTAAAGACAATTTTGTATATGGTCATTAATTGTACTCTTTGGCTTCTGAGTTTATTTTTAAATTTAATTTTGCACAAATAAAAAGGCTGTTTATACACATAATATATTAATATTTATTACATTTAATAAACCTTACTTCTAAATTTTTATAGCAAATATCTAAGATTCTTAGGCAACAAGATATTCCCCCTTCAGTTAGAATTGTCTGTAATGACTAAGATTTAAGTATTATTGCAGGGCTTGACCTTTCAGCAGACACTGAAGTAATTTTGAAGCAGCTTCTCTTTTTAGCTATTGATATAAATCTATTTTATGTTCTTTGATTTTTTTTTCAGGTGATAGTTAAGTATGTTTTCTGTAATTGAATAACTGAATTATATAATTTATACTGTAAGCATGAAGTATTGTCTTTGTAAACAATTCAGTTTGTCTTCCATCTAATTTTTTATATTTAAAATTTGTTCCAGGAAGTTTATCATGAAAAGGACATCAAAGTGTTTTTTGATAAAGCTAAGCTTGAAATAAGTACTATAAAAATAGTAGGACCGGAAGAAAATCTAAGTCAAGCGGAAGCCAGAAACATGGGAATGTATGTTTGAATAATATATATTGAATTGTTATTGTGGTAGATGAATTTTAAGAAAAAAAAATTCCCCGATTTGTTCTATTAAAGTTGGAAGGCACCTCTTTGTATGTGTGTGTGTCACAGATACAGCTGCAGGAGACAGTTCTGTGTGGGTGTAGTTACACACAGGAGTGGCCGTGGGAGTTACTTACACTTTTCTTTAAACCAAGTCAAAATACTTAATCAGGTTATGAATTAGCTGCAGCTAAAGATTTAAACAAAAGAGATAAATGAATATTATGACTGTAAGAGCAAAATGCTTATATTTAAATTCGTCATCCAGAGGCCATGTAGTAAAGCACCTATGTGGAATTCGTGTGCTCCTGCTTGACGTTGCTAAGACTCTGTACTCAGAAGAGCTGCTTTTGGTTCTTTAGTACTCCAGTAGAGTACTTGTGAAACTCCCCCGAGCAGATGTGTCTCCAGTGAATGCCAAGCAGATGCTCTAGCCCGCATTTTGAGAAGCTGCTTGTAAAAAGGCAAGGATACTGTGCCTTCTTAACAGGGGACGTTTTTGTCTGTTGCTGACTCTCATGCCTTGTACTGTGCAAATCTAACGCACAGTTAGGGTTTCTTCTTGGGAAGGGCTTTGGAGTAGTCAGAAATGCCTGTATCCTTAACTAATTCATTGGTTAATCCCTTGAGTCCCTCTTCAGGATTCACTCTCTTTGATGGTGTGGAATAACTGCTGTAAAATTTCCCGTCAACTGTCCTGCTTGGTTGCTAGTTTGAAAAAAATGTACTGAAGAGCAGAAAGTGGCCAGTAGGGCCGGCTGTGAGGCTGGAAAGATGAAGCAGGCAAGAGTATCCTAAATGCAGAAGCCATAGCTAAATATATCCTAAATGCATGATGATCATAGGACGTTGCAGGTCATCATGGTGTCATCAGTGGCTCGGTCCTTGATTTCCTATAGGAAACACTGCAGTCTCTCCTGGAAAAACGTGAGTCAGCACTTCCAGTGAGCAGGCAGGACATAACTCTCTTTAAAAAGCACTCTATGAGGGCTGAAGAGATGGCTCAGTGGTTAAGAGCACTGGCTGCTCTTCCAAAGGTCCTGAGTTCAATTCCCAGCACCCACATGGTGGCTCACAACCATCTGTAATAAGATCTGGAACCCTCCTCTGGCTTGCGGGCATACATGGAGACAGAATGTTGTACACATAATAAATAAATAAATAAAAAAAAAGCACTCTATGCAATCAAGTGTAAAATATTAATACTTAAGAAACCTTTAACTTTATCTCCATAATTCCTTTCAGACAATGTCATTTTTGTCTTAGCATGTGTAAGGCTGGATTAATCTCCATCAGCACACCACGCACACACACACACACACACACACACACACCACACTACAGCAAAAGTAACTTGAATCCCCTAAAAATCTGAATTATCGGTGCTACAGTATTTTTTGTGTATCTAGGTGTTTACATATAAAAGGTAATTTAAAATATCAATAAATTGGGGTAAGTTAATTCTTCTTTCAGAAAACATATGTTTCACAAATTCCCATTGTTAGCAGATGTTGTGTACGTGTGGTATAGGTGTATGCATAAGTATATGCACCTGTCATGTATGCAGACGCTAGAGCAGGCCACAAGATGTCCTTATCTATCAGTACCTACCTTATCCCTTCAGACAACATCTCTTCCCTGGAGCCAGTCTGGAGACCAGCCAGTCCCAGCCACCCCCCTCTGTCTGTGCCCCTTAAGTACTGGGGTTGTTGGCCTGTGTGTTGGACCGTGCTCTGTCTTTTTACATGAAATTGGGCCATAAGTCCTTCTGCTTGCACAGCATAGCAACTGCTATTATATACTGACCCACCCCTATAGCTCCTAAATGTTTTTATGCCTTAAAATATTTAGTGAATTAAATATGTATCTCACTTGATCTGAAATTGTAGTGATGTCTCCCAATGGATACATGGGTTGATGAATTAGTCATTTTCAGTACATGGAAGTTTTGATTGAAACTACATTAGAACGTTCCTACTTACATTTGCTTTACATTAATATTTCCAAGCAGGAAATTTTGCCTAATGCTTATTTTCTTTCTCAATATCAGGGATTTCTGCCGTCAGGATGAAAAGTGTGATTACTACTTTAGTGTGGATGCAGATGTTGTTTTGACAAACCCAAGAACTTTAAAAATTTTGATTGAACAAAACAGGTACTAAGTCTAACATGAATTCATTAGTAATATGATAATTTCCCACATGTGTGTGGGCACACAAATAAATTAAGGTAGGTCATAGTCAACTATCCTATACCTTTTAAGGTCCCAGTACTAAATACTCCATTAGAAATCTAAAAATGAAAATGTCCAATAATACAGTCAAACAGTGACTATTAAAGGTATTTGGCCTGTTTTTCTATTTAAAACTATGTTTAATCATATTATCAATGTTTCTGATACTAAAAAATTTTCAATTTTTTATTCTACATAGATATTTTAAATATAAATTTTCATAAAACTCATCATTTATTTCATAGAGTTATAGTTCTAAAATCAGACATTTCAGATACATTGGTCTCTTCACAGCCATAGTTGCATTTACTGTTGTACTGAATGTCATGGAGCCCCTATTCTCAATGATTCAAATGCAATGGAATAAAGACATAGAGATCTAGATATAAGGGTCTTAGTCCTACTTGCTGTACTACAGCTACTACTGACTGTGTTGCTATTCGCCGCTCCTCATAGCTCACATGAACTGTTTGTCTGCATTAACACACTATTTCTCCTAAAGAAGAAAAGATGTAGAAGCTAAAATGTTAGCATGACTTCTTTACGTTGAGTATTATATAGGAAATTTGTAATAGTACTTCAGAAGACACTGAGATTATAAATTAAAAGGGTTTTTGTTTTTGTCTTTTAATTGTCAAAATACTTGATGTCAGTTATGGGCATTGAACCATTATTCCCTGAATACCCATAAGGCAAAATTTTCACCATTTTTTTAAATAATGCTATAGTTATTCTACAGTACAAATCTATGTGCTTCTGGCCAATGTTTGGTAAATGGGAAAGTTAAAAAAAATCTTGGTGGGCATGATACATATATATATATATATATATATATATATATATATATATATATATATATATATAAAATGAGTGCTTGGCCTGCATGTATATCTGGGTACTGTGAGTATGTGTGTGTGTGTGTGCCTGTTGCCTACAGAAGAGGCTACCCCAGAACTAAAGTTACAGAAGGTTGTGAGCTGACATGTGGGTGCTGGGCACTGAACCTGGGTCCTCTGGATAAGGAGCCATTGCTCTTAATCACTAAGCAATCTCTAGTCTTGATATATATTTTCTATATTTTTCTTCTGTATATGTACAAGGAAGATGCCAGCTCATCTTCACAAGTGTTGGGCCTTTTAATTAGGCTTCTTTGTGGAGTCCATAAGCACTGTGGAAGAATTGTGAGCTTTTCCTAAATTGTATGGTGCCACTGCAATATAAAAGTAATTGTAGAGGAACATCTGACTTTTTACTCATACGGGAAATGTTGGTAGTACAAATAAAGTTTCCCAAGGGAAGTCTGACATATTTCACATTTGTATTGTTAGTCTAAATGGTACCACTTTCCAAACAGTTATTAAAAGAGAATATAGTCACAGTGTCTTACTGTGTTTGCAATGGCTTTAATAAAAAGCCACCAACTGGCTAAATAATAAACAGTAGAAGTTCATTTGACTCACAAACTTGGAGGCTGAGTGGTTTGGCATCATATGCAGGGGCTGCCGCTGCACTTCTTGGCTGCCTTGTGAGGTTCTCAGCTATATCATGAGAGGAGGGACAAGCTGAGGCTGCAGGAGCAGGAATGGGGAGCAAGGGAGGAACTGAGTCCCTGCCCTTGTGTAACCTTCTCCGAAGTTAGGAACCTCTCAAGGTGCTGTCTCTCAGTCTCTCAGCGCCATCAGGGTAGCAAGTAAATTTAAACCCTAGTTCCTGGGGACTTTGCATTCCAGACAAGAGCCTCTGTTTTGTTTCTAAAGTAAAGACTGACGTATTCATTGCTACCAGGCCAGCTTACAACTACAACCTAGTATAAAAAGTCATAAAATACTGGAGACAGATGGTAAAGTGATTAGGATTTGTTTTAGAAACATTGCCTCTTCATGTCTCAGCCCATCTGTGTGGGTTGTTTTTCATTCAACAAATATTCACTGACTCCCTTAATACTGTAGAGAGCGTTCAGTTTGCCCGTTTTACTTGAATTTAATTTAAATACAATGACTCTCTTACATGTAATTAATGTATTGTTAAAATGTTATCTCAATATTTTGTTAGCATTTTCAATAATTTTTCCCTTTTGTTGCTCCTTTTAATTAACATAACTAAAAATTTCATTGTATCCATTGCAGAAAAGATGTTGGGATTTTTTTCTTAAATTTTCTGTAATACACACACACGCACTCACACATATATGCACATATTCAAGTAATTTATTAAACTTCCCTGTGTTATGTGTCTTGCAAAGGGTACAACTCTTAGAGTTTGAGGATTATTAATGATGTGGGTTTCCCTTTCTTAGGAAGATCATTGCTCCCCTTGTGACACGTCATGGAAAGTTATGGTCCAACTTCTGGGGGGCGTTGAGTCCTGATGGATACTACGCTCGCTCTGAAGATTATGTGGACATCGTTCAGGGGAACAGAGTGTGAGTTACCCGAGTGAATCTTTTCCTATACAGCAGTGTAACAATCTGGTCCTACTATATTGCCTGATAATAATAATCTTTATCTCTCTTTCTTCTGCTTAGAGTGAATTTGAGAAGTAGGAGCTCACTTAGGTACAAGGGCACCTCTTTCCAGAGACTACTTTTTATATTTTTGTATTTCACTTTTTAAATGAGCTGATGCGTTGGATACTTAAGACAAAGTGTGCTAGCCTACCATCTGGAAAAAAGGAGAAACATTCTTGTCTAGTATCTTCTTAACAAAGCTCTTTTGATATTTGATTGACTGTTAATTTAGAAAATACCAACTATCATCTAGGAAGTAAATATTACTTGCACTCATACTTGAAGTGGTGGATGGTGGAGGAGGAGCTTTACATCTGAATGATGCAACTATAATAAAGTTGGTGGGTTTTTCCCCCTTTTTGTTTTTTCCTTAGTTGTTATTGTTGGCTGCTAGTGTGGTAGGTAAGAAATTATTTTAAGACAGTTCTTTATTATTTCAACTACTTTTATTGACTCTAAATGACTTACATAGGCCATATATGTGATACTATTTATGGACTGGATGGAAATGAAGGCTGTCAAATACAGAACAGTGCATTCACATTTATTGTAGTAAGTCATGGTTGTTTTTTACACAGTAGTTTCCTGCCTGACCTATCCACAGGATAAAGAGGGTGGTAGGGACCTCGGTCCATTAGTGAGCTTGAGGAGACAGTGACGGCTGATGACATGTGTATGCACCTGCATTTAAACCCTTAGAAAGAAGCATCATGCATTCCATTGTAATTAATGCTTGAATTTGCCTGACAAATTATATGGGGCTAAAGGCCCTTTGGTTTTTGTTTTTTGGTTTTTTTCTTGTATTTTCTCATCTAAGTAATACAAACTGATTATACTACATTTCCTTGGTCAAGATTTTCCCTTTCTGTTTTCTAAAGTGACAGACACAGGCCTACAGGCTGGTACCTCCCAGATAGAGGGGTCCTCTCAGAATGGAGGTAGGAAAGGTGAAGACAGAGAGTTGCCAACACTTACACTTCCAGATTTATTTCACCTAAAATAAGTCAATGAATTTCAGTATATATACATACATATTATGTTGGTTGTGGTTGAAAGAATACACTAATTGTAGTGCTTATGAAGTTTTGTAGTATATATATTTCTTCTATGGCCTATTTAACTTTCTAATACAGTCTTGGCACTAGTGTCTATTCTAGGGAGCCATGCTAGCTGTGCCAGAACACCTCTGGTTCAGTGTGTCATTGCTTTTGCTATCAGATGGTTTTGATTAAACAGAAAATAATTCTGTACAGTAGACTATCGTGAAACTGCAGCAATGATGGTAGGAGAGCTACCACAGCTAGGTACAACTTAAAGTCTATCTAGAGATAGAAATAAGAATTTCTCCTAATTCTCATTAGGATATATGTATACCAAAATATCATATTTGTCAAGTATGATATGCTTTACTGACTAAATAATTTATATATACAAATACTAAAAATATACAAAGCATTTATTTGAAATGTAAGCATGAAATACATTGTATGTGTGGTATTTTTGGAATGTATCTTTTACTTTCAGAGGAATTTGGAATGTCCCATACATGGCTAATGTATACTTAATTCAAGGAAAGGCACTCCGATCAGAGATGAGTGAGAGGAACTATTTTGTTCGTGATAAATTGGATCCTGATATGGCTCTTTGCCGAAATGCTAGAGAAATGGTAAGATGCACAGCTGCAGCTCGCTTGGTCATTTTGACAAGATGGCCTGCTTTTTAGCCCATGTGTCACTGTGTTTGGATACCCCTTTTCGTCCTTATTTCTAAATACTAGCCAATTTTTTTGGTTCTATAATTTTTGGAGAATAATTTGTGAACATCTATAGCATAGTATTTAAATGTTAGCATAGGCCTGACTCATAAGCTGCATAGAAAGATTTTAATAAAGACAAAATTAAGAATAAGCTTTGTTCCCTTAAGAATTTATCATTATTCACATCTGAAATTCTATACTAAAAATTGAGTTTAGTTAATATTAGTTTGAAATGTTCTTTACATGTTTAATAAGCTTATAAGTTTTCATGAAATCACTGACTACGTTTTTTTTCCTAAGTGTACCCTGTAATACTGATGGTACACTCTTACAAAGCAGGCTCCCTAAACTAGGGAAATAGTATACTTAATCCACGTGAAAAGCAGATGATACATTAGTGTTTTAGAAATATACTTTTATAATAAAACATAAATGCTTATAGAAAATAATTTTTCAAACCACACAAATATGTTTTAATTCAGAAAACATATATATAAGATTTTGTTTCAGATACTATTTTATTTCTCAATTTACATAAGCAGTCATAGCCTTAGGAATATCAGAAAGGTTGGCAAGTATTTTTTTTTAGTTTAACAAGGCATGTGTTGTTCCAGTATGTTTATTGCCTGTGTATCTGTGTGCATCCTCATTGAACACACTCAGTGCCTTTAATTGTATTTGTGCTTATGTTTGGCTGATTTCACTCAACAGCGCATCCGGAATGGCCTCTGTTACTCATTTTTCCCCTTTGTCTTAATTATGTATCTTATCTAATGAAGTTTTGCTAAGGAATGAGCTTGGATATGTGTTTCACCAAACAAGTTGCAATAAAACAGTGGGAAGGCTGGAAGTGTTTTGTGTGCCCCGCAAGCTTTGCTTGTTTTGCATGTTGTCTAGGAAGGACATTTCACAATGTCAGCTTTTTATCAGAGCTGCTGTATTTATGTACCACGATGCCTGGCAAATAGGTATGCACATCAACTGACCAATGCTTCTCTTCATTTTAGACCTTACAAAGGGAAAAAGACTCCCCTACTCCGGAAACATTCCAAATGCTCAGGCCCCCAAAGGTGTCATTTTTACTTATTTTTATTCATTTTTCTTTATGTAACTATGTTAGATATGCTGTGTTGAGTGGCAGTAAAGTATCCTTAAGAGCCGAGCCACGTTTGCATTGGTTGGTAAAATGCTGGTACTCATGGGCTCCTTATCTGACCGTGTGTATGCTGTGAGGTTTTGGAGGAGTGTTGCTTGATGGTCAGGTCTTTGGTAATTGAGGTAATTTACATTTTATAATTAGCAGGTGAGAGAAATAACCTCCAATACTTTTACTCAATGTTGTAGGGTTTTGGGGTGCTGTGGAGAGGAGAAGAAAGTAGGTATAAAGTACATCTTCATTAGAGATGAGGTTTGGGCACTTGCCCATGTGTATGCTTGCCACTAACCTTTTTACCAACAAAAACAGGTACAAAGAGACATCATTGGCCCAGTGCTATCTGCCACATTTGCCATGTTTAGGGAAGAACAGGAGACTTCCCTCTTAACTCTCTTAAAATGCCTGGAGAACTCTCTCGGGTCTGAAACAATGCAGCAGAGGAATATGAAGCACTGAAGAAGTCCTTCTGGCACTTGAGTTCTCATAAAATATGTGTTTCTTTGAAAGGAAAAGAAGCCGAAAAGAAGATGCACGCCATTGCCGTGCATATCTGAAAAATATTTCTGCTTTCCCACAGGGATTTCTTTTCCTTTATCTGTCTCTAGGATCCCTGAGAAAGTGACAGAGCAGTCCCAGTCTCTTCCTATTGGCCATTTGTGCTGTTAGTTCTGTGTGTTTTCTGAGTTTCTAACAATTTTGATTTATTTTAAATAATACACATTTTATGAAAAATTTAAATGCATGTTTATGAATTAAATACAAAATTTAATGCAGTCTATATATTTTTCCCATGATTAAATGTCCTGCACTTTGACATTAATACTGCTGTTTTCGGTACATAGGGTATGTTTATGTACATTTCTAACAGACATGAATTTGGACGGCTGTTGTCAACTGCAAATTACAATACTTCCCACCTCAACAATGACCTCTGGCAGATATTTGAAAACCCTGTGGTATGTTCATGTTTAACTCCCTTGTTGCTTATCTTCCTGTCGCTCTAAATGAATATAAATCGAGTAATAGTAGTAACACACAAATGCTTTTAAATGAGTGTAAATAGTTGTATTTTATGGTCTGCAATATTTCTAAACTTGACCCAAAACGTTTTAAAATTAAGACATACTACCTTAAAGAAAAGGAAAAATCAGTTTCTTTGTGTTCTCTTAAAATTTCTACTTTCTGTTTTCAAAAGGACCATCCAGCTCTTAATAATAGTTTTAGAAAAACATATGAATCACATACATATTTTCGAAAGGGGGTGGGAAAGACCTCAGTTATTAAAGATATGGTTTGGGGATGAAACTCTTCCGTAACATGCAAAATGCATTAGGTTCATCTCCAGCTGCTCGCCCACTCCCACATATCCAGATACATCAAGAATTTAGTTTGGAAAAATACCCATTATGTTTCCACTTAGTAAAGTGTTTTGACAATTTTGTAAATATATACTGAAGACAGCCAGAGCCTAGTGAATCTTTCTCCCATGGAAGGAAACATGCCAAGTTGGAGAAATTTGATTCAGATAGTAGTCGCTCTTGGGACTGTTAAGAGGATCTCTTTCTTCAGTAGAACTGGCACATTTTTCCCTCGAGAAAACTTTCTTGAATAGTCATTTTGGTTATCTTTTTAAAATGTCTTCCCCGTGCCAACAGTGAGTTTTAAATTACAAAGACTCAGGCTACCTGGTGAGAATAGTTTTTGATTTCACAGAAATAGCAGAATTCCAGAAAGAACTTTGAATATAGAATCCTGTTAGATAGAAAAAAGATAATCTTTTTTGGCATTTTGATATTTTAAAAGTACTTTTTTCCCATTTTACCTGCCTATCTTCAGCGTTAGTGAGGGAGAAATGAAAATGGTTTTATTTTTTTATGGAGAGGGTAGCAACTCCACACTTGGGCTGGGTTCTGAATTCTTGAGGGTTCTGAGAGGTAGAATTACTTAGTTATCAGCATCCAGGTGAGCTCTTAGTTTATATCCTGATTGGATATGTTCCTATAGGGACTTGGCTCTCTTGAGGGCTTATGGCGAAAGTGCTGAGCTGAATAGGCTCTGCTTCCCCATGGTTTTGCTCATACTTTCATTCTTCTGTGGCAGAATACTTAGTGATTTCCCATTTTCAGAGTTTTTAAAAGAAAAGTGAGATCATAATTGACTCACTGACTAGAAAAATGTTTTCAAATGAAGAGTTAGTGTTAGTGTCCAATCTAAAACTTTAACGTCAATAAATACAAAATGATGACCCAACCTAACTGAAGTATGAGGTCTGTACCTAAGCAGGGAGTCTTTTCTGCCCCTAACACTCTGAGCTACATTCCCACTTCTATTTTTGTTTGTTTCTGTTTTTCAAGACAGGGTTTCTCTGTAGCTTTGGAGCCTGCCCTGGAACTAGCTCTTATAGACCAGACTGGCCTCGAACTCACAGAGATCCACCTGCCTCTGCCTCCCGAGATCTGGGATTAAAGGTGTGCACCACCACCACCCAGCTCCCGTTCTGTTTTTTTACGTTTAAACACCACATGTTTAATTTCATTTATATATATATATATATATTCTTAAATATTGCATATGAATGTGTCTATCATAATAATACTCAATTTTAATAACCTGAGACATTATAGATAAAAGGCTTTGTTCGTTTCATGGTATGTTGTACCCATATATAGAATAGGCAAAGTTTGAAATATAAAACTGGCTTCTGAAAAGTACTATTTTGTCTGATTCAAAGCTATTTATACATTATTTGAATAATTTTTCTAATGTATATACTTATTTATGGAAAAGTTACTTGTTTAAATGTGTGGTTTTTTTTCCCTTAGGACTGGAAGGAAAAATATATAAACCGTGATTATTCGAAGATTTTCACTGAAAATATAGTTGAGCAGGTTTGTACTAATAATTGTAACATACAGACTGACTTTCCTGTAATTTCAACAAAATCTGATTTAAGTAATACTGCATTAGCAGAAATTTTAAATGTGGAATCGTTGATTGGGTGCAATTCATGAGACTTACAGCTTTTTCATTTTTAATGGAGCCTAGCCTTAAAGCCTCACTCTTTAAAAAAAAAAAAAACAACAACAACAACCAAAAATCAATCTTTACCTATTTTACATACCAATCCCAGTTCCCACTCCCTCCCCTCTCCTGCTCCCTCCATCCTACCCCTATCCACTCCTAGAGAGGGCTTCTCAGGGGAAGTCAACAAAGTCTGACTAATCAGTTTGAGGCAGGACCAAGGCCCTCCTCTCTGTATCTAGGCTGACCAAGGTATCCCTCCATAGGGAATGGGCTCCAAAAAGGCAGTTCAAGCACTAGGGATAAGTCCTGGTCCCACTGCCAGGCCCCATAGACTGCCCCAGCCACACAACTGTCACCTGCGTTCAGAGGGCCTACTTTGGTTCTATGTAGGTTCCCCCACTGTCAGTCTGGAGTCTGAACTCCCCCTAGCTCAAGTCAGCTGTTTCTGTGGGTATCCCATCATGGTCTTGACCCTTTTGCTCCTCCCTCTGTTGGACTGGACTCTGGGAGCTCGGCCCAGTGCTTAGCTGTAGATCTCTGCATCTGCTTCCATGAGTTACTGGATGAAGGTTCTATGATGACAAGTAAGGTTACAGGGGAAGGCAGATTCAGGCACTTTCTCCAGTATTGCTTAGGGTCTTAGCTGGGGTCATCCTTGTAGATTCCTGGAAGTGTCCCTAATGCCAGGTTTCTTTCTTTTTTTTTTTTTTTTGTTTTTTTTTTTTTTTGTTTTTTCGAGACAGGGTTTCTCTGTGGCTTTGGAGCCTGTCCTGGAACTAGCTCTCTAGACCAGGCTGGTCTCGAACTCACAGAGATCCGCCTGCCTCTGCCTCCCGAGTGCTGGGATTAAAGGCGTGCGCCACCATCGCCCGGCTTAATGCCAGGTTTCTTGCTAGTCCCGTAATGGCTTTCTCAGTCAAGGTATCTCTTTCCTCTGCTCTCCTTCTCTGCCCTACCCCCATCTCCACCCTCTAGTTCCCTCATTCACTCCCCACCTCCCCTTCACCCCTCCTTCTACCCTTCCTCCCTTCGTCCCTCCCCCTCATGCTCCCAATTTTGGACAACACACAGACATGCAGCTGAGCACTGGTACTCCCTCCAGCCACAGAAGCTGGGGGACCATTGATAGACAACGGACAGACAGTGAAAGCTTATCTTTGGAAAACACTGGATTCTCTTTCTTAACTAGTCCTCACTTAGAACGGCCTGTTAAACATGTGCTCTATCCCAGTGTTCAGAACTGTCACTCGGACTCGTTTCATCGGGTCCGTGTCACCATTGTATGTACCAAGAGGAAAAAAAACACTGCCAATTAAACTGTGATAAAAATGATTTTCCATTGAAGATCTTCAAAAATGTCTGTATATTACAGTCATTTCTGCTGTTGCCCTGTCTTCTAACCTGTGGCACTGTCTTCCAGCCTTGTCCAGATGTCTTTTGGTTCCCTGTACTTTCTGAAAGAGCCTGTGATGAGTTGGTCGAAGAAATGGAGCACTATGGCAAGTGGTCTGGGGGAAAGCATCACGTGAGTTGTGATTTCACGGGAAGAACTCCTGGGAGGTGGGGCAGATAGCCAGAGGGTTCAGAGGACTTGTGCCTTTCTTGTTACATTTCTCTGAGACTGTGAGATCAATGAATTGGCCATCAAGAAAAGTTTTTAGTCTAATTTTACTGGTTGCTAATTGTTTTAAATCACTCGGTTCCTGGGTTCCTTTCTCACTTATGAGAGCAATTACAGGTTAGCCATGAAGGATGGGATTGGTGTTGATTAGGAATTGCACGTCTTCACTGATCACTGTTGTTTTCTAAGGACAGTTTTTTACTCCCTGTGCTCCTTTTCCTGGTGCACTGTAGTGAAAAGGCTATAACAAACATCCCTTGTCAACAGGGTTTGCGTCTGTTTGTAAAAGGTGGTGCATGGCCCCCTTAATCCCAGCACTAGGGAGGCAGAGGCAGGTGGATCTCTGTGAATTCAAGGACAACCTGGTCTACCAGAGCTAGTTTCAGGACAGGCTCCAAAGCTACAGAGAAACCCTGTCTTGAAAAACCAAAAAATTAAAAATAGGAAGGTGGAATCTATAATTCTGCTTTGTATTTACATTCCATTATAAAACTTGGCAAAGAATAATTCCAGCATTGATTCTATGTGTCTCTTTAAGAAACCCCAGGGACAGACAGCCCATTCCTTAACTTTACAGTGGAATTTTGGGGGATATTGTGACGCTTACTGCATTTGCATAGCTTGGCTCACAGCTTTGTAGCTGACCAGGAAGAGGTGCTTTCCAAATATGAGGAAGAACTCCGAGTCTATGGATGGTGGTGTACTGGCCAATAATTGCTGAAAGACTTGAGTTTCACGAAATTAAACCAAGGTTTACAGGGCGTTTGATTCAAAGAGCACATCAGTGGGATTATAAAATGTTAGTTCCAGGGTGTGTGTGCACGTGAGGGCTGAGGGAGTCCATTTTTATCAACTTTATAGTGATATTGAAACTCACATCTACAGTCAGTAAGTAGAAAGTGTTTTCTCACCGAAGCTCGCTTCACCACTGATGCACGTCATGTGCAGAGCTCTGTTGTCTAAACGGTCTTGATCTTGTCACTAAAACAGATGGCACACCATAATCAAACAACTCTTCACTTTATTGTGCATTATGATTCTTAATTGAAAAAAGTAGGAAGATAATGTCAATATAAATTGTCTTGTTGTATTAATGTTTGTTTCTAGGATAGCCGTATATCTGGTGGTTATGAAAATGTCCCAACTGATGATATTCACATGAAGCAAATTGATCTCGAGAATGTCTGGCTTCACTTTATTCGCGAGTTCATCGCTCCAGTTACGCTGAAGGTTTTTGCAGGCTATTACACAAAGGTAGTTGTCCTGATCCTCCTGCCTACCCGCTACCAGTTTTCTCCTAAATATGCTCATGCATTTGTATTGCTAAGCAAATCTACTGGCTTGCTTTCCTAGGGATTTGCACTGCTGAATTTTGTGGTAAAGTACTCTCCTGAAAGACAGCGCTCACTTCGTCCACATCATGACGCCTCAACATTTACCATCAACATTGCTCTCAATAATGTAGGAGAGGATTTCCAGGTAATTATGACAAACATTGAAAATTTCCAGGAACTCTGGCATTGTGGGGAAGACTCTGCTGAAATTTGATTTCCACTTGCTATTTAGATGGTGGGTTTGAATATTGCTACTGATTAAAAACATAAAATATTAAGTTGATGTATTTGTGTTTAACTTTTTAGGGAGGTGGATGCAAATTTCTAAGGTATAATTGCTCCATTGAATCCCCACGGAAAGGCTGGAGCTTCATGCATCCTGGGAGACTTACACATTTGCATGAAGGACTTCCTGTTAAAAATGGAACAAGATACATTGCAGTGTCATTCATAGATCCCTAAGTTATTTACATAACTCTAACTGAGTCGTTCTTTGAGATGGATGACTGGCATCATCATGTCTTTGAAGTTGTGCTTGAGAAGATGAGAGGAATATTAAATAATGTCAACAGAACAACTTCACTTTGGGCCATACATTTGAAAACTTTTTATATAAAATTGTTTGACGTTTCTCAATGTCTGCTCTGAGCCTTAAAACACAAGTCGAAGAAGAAAGGAAAAAGTGAAAGTCGGTATTTATTTGTAATCTTTGACTGTCTCTGAAAATAATGGCAGTTTTTAATAAAATGGTTAGGTACAAAGGCTTCGGTGATAATAAGCCTAGTGATGTTTTCTTATTTAAGAAAAACCTGAGATTTTATTTATCATTGTGGAGAAGTATAGAATATGCTTATATATGAAAATCAGCAGTTCTGGAAACCTGGAATTTTGATGATTACTGAATTTATATGTAATTATTAAGCCATGTTGACCTCTGTGTAGGTTTGTTTTTTGTAATTAAGATGAAAACCCAAAGAAAATATTGCACAAAGATTTTCCTCAAGAAATCTAGTGCAGGAAGCCAACGGGAGCATCTCCATTTGAAATAGACTTAGCGTGGGAGGCGGATCTTCCTTTCTGTTTGAAAGTGGACCCCATGTTCCTCCAGGGCAAGCTCTCAGGGCAAGCTCTCAGGGGCCTTTCTGCTCTGCACAGTGCTTCACTGCAAGTGTCCTTATGTCAAATGGGAATTTTGTTTCCTTCTGTTCTTTTCCCCTCCTAATTCTAGAAAGTAGTGAGTAAGAAGAAGAGTTTCATTGAGATTAGTAGTACATTTCACAGTGTTTTTAAAAACTTCTTAAGTACTTGAATTTCATATCAGGAAACTGGTTTTTAGCCTTGTTTCTTACTTTTTACCCTTAGTTGCTCTTTTTATTATTTTTTCCCTGGGGGTAGCCTTTCTTACTTCCCCATAATCTATTTTTATCATTCCTTAATCTCTTTGTTGCTTTTCTTCTACCCCACGTTTTAAAAATCTCCACAGCAAAAAATTTTGATATCAGTTTTTAATATTTCTCAGAAAAAGGTTTAAATATCCTTATTATAGTTACTATTTTTAATTTAAAGGTTAAACTTGAAGAAAGTTTTTTATTCCCGGTGCCAAAATTCATTTTTCTGACTCTCTGTGTTAGAAAATAATGAAAAATAAAATAATTTAAAATACACATTGTGATTTTTGTATTATTGATGTTTCTTTAGAAGAGAATATATTGTAGACTGGTCTGAGAGCATGTCTGGATATAAGAGCTGTAGTCATTTAGCTTGGTGGTTTAGTATTATATCAGAATTACTACCTAAATTCAATTGCACATCTCTGTCTTACAGTGACCAGGGAGTTGGTATTTCTCATTTGTAAGGAGTGGAAATGAAAGCCACTGTTTAATCAGCATACACATTTGTCTGGTGGTAGTTTCGAGTCTGATGATCCAGGCTCTGTCCTAGGCAATGAGTCCATAGTGCTTCAGCTGTGGGCATCCCTGGCAACTGATTTGGGAAGGAAGTTGAGTCCTCTTCTTGTCCTCTCCTTTGTAGCAAGCTTTCTTGTTAGACTGTTTTTGGACTGCCAGCCTGCAAATAATGACATGAAGACTTGTGTTGTTGTTTCTTTGTTTCTCGAGACAGTTTCTCTGTAGCTTTTAGAGCCTGTCCTGGAACTCAGTCTGTAGACCAAGCTGACCTCAAATTCAAGAGATCTGTCTGCTTTGCCTTCCGAGTGCTGGGATTAAAGGTGTGCACCACCACCAGTGACATGGAGACTTATTAATTATGAAAGCTTGGCGTCAGCTTAGGCTTTTTCCCAACTAGCTCTTTTAACTTAACTCATTTTTTTTTAATCTGCATTCTGTTGCATAGCTAAATTACTTCTTCTTAGTGGGGCACATCTGACTTGCTCAGAGTCTGCTAGTGAAATCGCGCACGTAGATTCCTCATTCCAGTTTCTCTCTTTCTGCTCATAGGTCCCACCTGTTCTCTCTTGTTTAGTTATTGGCCATTTGGCTCTTTATGAGCCTATCAGAAGGCACCTTAGACAGAGACACATGTTTGCAGTGTAAACAAGTGTTCTGCAACACTTCTTGGTGGCCCTAAATATCCAAAGTGGATCAACCAGATTGAGAAAATGTTTTAGTAATGATTTGTGAATTTAATTACTCTTCACGCAGAGTGTTCACAATATGTAGAGCTGGTCTGGCATTGGTGCCATCCAGTTGCACCAAATTGTAAAGCAATGGAGTTCTTTCTGCAAGCTAGCCTGACAGCCTATGTCACACTGTTCAGGGGAGGCGCCAGAAGCCAAGCATTGTCTCCTCTGTGTTATAGTACATAGGCTGTCACCTAGTGCAATGCACATCATGCCATGGTTCCAGAAATTGAGTAAAGACTACCAATTTAGCAAATTTTTGTTTTTTTTAATATCATTTTTATGAAATAATATAAAGTGTATCTTGGAGTCATATGTTGTGAGAGAAAACAAGTAAACCTCTTATAAGTAGGTCATGCAGTCTAAAAGATGGAAAAATGTAGGGTTGAGTAGATGGAGAAAACTGCCTATTGAGACACGGTGGGGAGAGTTTCTGGAGCCACTTCTGAGGCATGATAAATGCTTTCTCTTTTAGGAATAATAAAATGTGACAGATATCTCTAGAACAGAGGCATATAGAGGGGAAGTGTTCTGTTAGAGTATCTTAAGTGTCTTAGAGTTTCTATGACTGAGACAAAACCCCACAACCGAAAAGCAAGTTGGGGAGGAAAAGTTTATTTGACTTATAGTTCCACATTGCTGTCCATCAATGAAGGAAGTAAGGACAGGGACTCAAACAGGTCAGAATCCTGAAGGCAGGACGTGATTGACACACCGGCCATGGAGGGGTGCTGCTTCCTGGCTTGCTCTAGCTTGCTCAGTCTGCTTTCTTATAGAACCCAGGGCCACCTGCCCAAAGGTACCACCTATAATAGCATCCCCCAGTTGATCATTAGTTGAGAAAATGTCTTAGAGCTGGATCTCGTGGTGACTTTTCCTCAACTGAGGCTCCTTCCTCTTTGATGACTACAGCTTGTGTCAAATTGACACATAAAATCAGCCAGTATGCCAGTTGTATTAAAAACAGATCCATCTCTGTGTCTCTGTTTCTGTCTGTCTGTCTGCCTGTCTGTCTTTCCCTCTCTATGTGTGTAAAATATTCTGGAGAGCACATAATCCTGTGAGGTCCTGAAAGCATAAATGGATTTTGTGCTTTTCTGCTGTTGCCTTGTTGCTGTAAACTCACTATGTAAAAGCATCTAGAAGCGGGGATACATTTCTAGGTGTGTGACTGGACGACTTTCAAATCCTCATGAAGGTGTCAGGTTTTCAAGGTACCATTTCCATTTTTATGTTTTCTGCTTTATTCCTCTTTTCTTCCTTCCTTCCTGTTTGAAACCAGAACTTGCATTAATTTACACCTCTAACTTTTCATTTGCTAAGTGCATGGAAAAATCAGTATGAATGTTGTCCACCAGAACAGATACTTCCGCTCTAGTATTGCAATTCCATTCTGCTTTACCTTTGAAAATCTCTTATCTTTATTAATAATTTTATGAAGTGGGGCTCTTAGGAAAGGGGTCCACATTCCCGCTTCCCTCTCTGGCTCTACACTCGTTAATTTGTCTGTTTGCCAAGAACGAAGAGTGTATCTTAAGTGTCACTGTTTGGACATGTTCATTTGGAGTGTGGAACCTGTTTGCACAACGGACCTCTTTAAGTTGCAGACAAATCAACTAGAATTTAAAATTGCTGTTCACAGTGGAGAGTCAGTCTGTGTAAATAACTTCCTTTCACTAGGTGATGTTTTAGAAAATTAAATTATTTAAGACATCGTGAATGCAGGCTTGTCAGCACTGTTTTCCTGTGGCCTTTCAGAAAACAAGTGTAAACTTGGGACTGCTAGTAAGAGAGAGACATCGGAGGAAACAAACTAGCGGGAAATGCATAAAGGCTTTTTGTGGATGTGTACGACTTGAGCTTTGAACACAGATGTAAAAAATGATGAAGAGAGTATTAAAGTACATGGCAAGATGCTCTCCTAATGCAAACAAACTGCACATGGTGATGCACACCTTAAATCCCAGCAATGGGGAGACTGAGGCAGGTGGATGTCTGAGTTTGAGGCCAGTCTGGTCCAGACAGTGAGTTCCAGTACAGCTAAGGCTACACAGAGAAACTCTGTCTCAAACCAACAAAACAAAACAAAATGCGCATCCCCCCCCCAAAAAAAAATGCAAACTGAGCTGTGGACTGAGGTTGGAGTCCTGGGGAAGGGCTCTTGCCTCACAAGACCCTGCACTCAGCTGTGAGGGTGGTTTTCTTGCTGACAAACCTGTGACACTCATATTTATTCAGGTAGTATATTAAGAAACCAATGAGCATGTTCTGTTTTCACTGACAAATAGGTATTTTTGAATGTTGATAGTCTTTGTAACATAGGAATTTCTGCCTATATAATGGTTAAAAAGATCAAACAGTTCATTAATTTTGAGTTCAAATAGCGTGCCATAAAGATAGGTTGCCGTCCTGAAACCTCAGTCTAAAGTAGATGCTACGTTATCACTTAGAATTAAGGCGTGGAGAAGGTTTCCTGTAGGTTTGTATAGATAGGAAACTGCTCTGTGCACAACGGCATAATCACTTTTAAAGTAACTTTTAAAAATGTCCCTTATAATGTTCAGTGAACTTCCAGACAGACTAGCATCTCTCAGAAGAGCACACGAGATCAAGTCACATGGTGGTTGTTTCTGGCCAGAGCTCAGGAACAGTCCAAGCAGCACTGAACAGATGGAAGTGTATTTCCTACTGAGCATCAGCGGTGCAGAACTGAGTAATTGGGACTAGTGTGTAGCTGCAAAATTAAGTTAGCCTCTTCGGTTGTGGCTTACTAAATTATTGTCATGTTTTATAAATATTTCCAAACTGTGGCATCACAGCTCCACCTTGTGGTTAAAATCTACACATGAGCATATAATCTAAAAAGGATACAACTTTCATTTTCTTTTAGTTGTTGCTTTAAAGTTAGTGCAAACGAAAAGTACAGAGATGATGTTTTTAATGGTTCTTTTCAAATATTTCCTGCTGTGATCTATATCAGTGTTTTAAAAGGAGGAATTACAACACCTTACTCTCAAAGAATGAGCACACTTCCAGTGATGAAATGCTTTGTCCTCAATTCTTCACTACGTTGTAGGATTCTGTTTATGTTCAGTAGGGTCTGCTAGCCTGTGGGACTAATAAAACGTGCATAGAAAATGTCAGATTCAGGGACACAACTGTAACCATTGGAGCTCTCAGGTGACAATCTACTGTCGCAGGAGCAGGCTCATAGGACTCTACTGTACACAGGAACATCTTTTGAATTGCTGTATATGAAAAAGAAATAAATAATGATTATGAATGATCATCAAAAGGCCTATGATGGTAAAATCAAGGACAAGATGACTGGTTAGAGCAATGGAAACTACGTGATTGAGAAAGTTACCAGGTCTGCTTTTCTGACATTATTGATATTCTTGCTGGTGTAAATGGAGGGAGGTGGGTTAAGTTGTTCACAGGTTTGCCTGCTTGGCATATTCACACGTTTGCAGCCACCCTTTCCTTGTGCCTTGGCTGTTGGGCTGAACCAAAGGGGCTCAGCTTACTCTCGGTGATCTATCTCAAGTCCAAGGAATGGAAAATGTTAGATGCTTGATCAGTGAGCATGCAGAGCTAGTTTTGGATGGGCAGTGACATGAGCTCTTGTGACGTCATTGCCCTCCACATCAAGTCAATGTGGACAATCTAGAAGGACAGGAATCCACCCAGGAGTGGTGGCCAGCAGAGCTTCCGAGTGAAACTGCAGAACCTACAACTTTAGTTCTCTGGAGAGTGACTCTTGGGGATCTCTCCAGACTCCTGGTGCTGCATTCTTCAAAAGCTCTGCCAGCAAAGCCGAGCACCCGCTTCAGGCCAAGTCAGACATTAAGAGGTAAAGTCCAGCCTCCAAGGTAAAATGATGACACTTGTAAGCCATTCAGCTTCCGTGAGAAGCTGACCAGTGTCCCACTGCCAGCGCCTCCTCTGAGCATCTGATTATGTGCATTTCCCTCTCATGGCCATGAGTGTCCCGAGGGCAGAAATGAAGTCTCTTCCTTCCACAGGCTTTCCAGCTCTGGAGTGTCTTGTGCATCCCGACCACCCAGTGTGGAACCTCCTAAATGCTTAGCTGTTATGGGAAGGTGCTTTTATTTCTGAAATTTTTATTTTGTTTGGACCAGTAGTCTCTAGGGGATTTGGTGGGGAAGGAAGCATTGAACTTTACAGGTAAACGTTTCTGAAAATGTATGGATTTTTATCTTGTGTAGGAGATGAAGGTATACAATCTATCCCTGAATGGAGTGAATACATACAGTCTCTTACTGGAAGGACATGTAGTCACTGGAAAGAGTGATTCATTCAGACTAACAAAAACTTACTGTTCCTGCTATTCTCATTATTTATTCAGTTTATGAATACCCTGCACACTGGTGGCATGGGGTGGTCTTCCAATGGGCATTTTAAATCAACAGAATCAGTGTTGCGTATCTTAAAATAGTGTATTTATATGTGCTGCAAAAAGTGCTGTGTCTATAGACTGTCTAAAAAGTGCCCATTTAATCCTCTGACGCTGAAGTTAAATATAGTTCTAAAACAGCCACTGGTAAAGAGAATGGATTCAGATGGGGAGGAAGAGAGTGGCCTTGATGTGTTTACTGGAAGCACATGGTTACCCTGGTTATGGATGGCATTGCTCAGTGTGCTTGGCTGGCTGGTTGGACCAAGCACAATGTCTTTTTAGATTGGTGTGGGAAGTGGGACAAATATTATTTAGAAAAGTTAAAATTAGAGTAATGTCCAAAGACAAAAAAAAAAGGCTAGAATTTAGAGACTCTTGGCTGAAAGGTGAAATAGCGAATCGCACAAATGGGAAAGTGTGGTTTTGTAAAGGTATAAATATGTTATTTTTAACTTCAGAATTGCTATAAGTGAATTGGTCATGTGTAAAGGAAACTTTCAGTGACTTCAAAGGTAAAGTAGTGAGGAAGATGGTAGGCAGCTTTCAGCAGGAATAATATTATTTACTTTTATTATTTTAATTTGGTTCCTTTGAGACAGGGTCTCTCTATGTAGTTCTGGCTGTCCTGAAACTCGGTCTGTAGAGTAGGCTATCTTTGGACTCGCAGAGATCCACCGGCCTCTGCCTTCTGAGTGCTGGGAATAAAGCCATGAACCACCTGCCTATTGACTAGTCTGATTTTTATTACAAAGCAGAAGTGGAAACCAGGCATTAACTCAATGGTAGTGTGTCACTAGTTAAATAGTCTTCCTCTTCTAATTTGGGACATTTGTCCTAACAAACAGTGTTTGCAATACATTTCAGACAGTTTCATCCTGCAACAAATCTTTTTGTAAAAATTTAGTTCACTTTTAAAGTATTTGTGGTCTAAAATGAAGACAGAACTAATTTCAAAATATGTTCTTGTCTCTGTGAAATAGTTGATTCCTCTCAGATGCTGCTGCCCTGGATGATGGGCACGGTGGCTGGTTGGCTTCTCTGGTTACAGGTATTCACTGAATACACGTGTGCTTCCAGATTCCCTGCCTTCTCACAGGTGGGGTCATGTGACTCTGTGGAGCACTCACCAAGACAAGCACTTAGCACCCATTTGGGATGCCCTTTAAGGGATGTACCCTGAGAAGCCTGATCTCAGAAATCACTCTTAGAAACAAGGAAATTTCAGAGCTGCAAGACCCAGCACATTTGCATGAGCAGTAAAGTCGATTGATTATTTTAATGAAGTAACAGACTTTACAGTTTGGCAAGCAGTTTATTTCCTTGTACCTGATAGTTTGAACGAGATCCTCCATATTCTCAGGCATTTCAATAATTGATCCCCAGTAGTTGATACTGTCTGGAGAAGCTTAGGAGGTGTGGCCATGTTGTATGAAATGTGTCACTGGGGAGAAATCTTTGAGGGTCCAAAGCCTCCTCCCATCACCCCCAGTTCTCCCTTTCTGTTTGCTGGGCTTGCAGTTCTAGATGTGAGCTCCCAGCTGTTCCTGCCCCCCCCCCCCGTGTCTTCTTGCTACCATGCTTCACCGTGACTCTGTTGGTGGTGAACTGGTAGCCCTCTCGAACCCTGAACCCCAAATAAGCCTTTCTGTTTATAACTTGCCACAGTCACAGTGTTTTATCACAGCACCAGAAATGTATGGTAACACAAAAGTCAACAGGAAGAGGAAAGACATAAATGGATAGTCACTGACTTAACCAACCTAGGTTTTCTTTTTTTTCCCCATTGAGCTTTTGATGATTCAAAAACAGTGTGCATGCAGTATAAAACTCTACTTCAAATTTTGAATTTTTATCTTTTCTCAGGTTATTGGTGTACATAGTATTGTCTTTATGTTGCAAAGTGTCAGTGTGCTAAACTTCCCAAGAATCTGGGCCTTGGGTTTCTGGTGCTGTGCACTGATGTACCAGGATGTCAGCTTTGTACTAAGTGCACGTTCAAATTAAGTGTTTTCAATTTATTTTGCATGTTGGAATGTAACTCCACTTTATTCAAGAAACTTCTGGATTTAGTATTTGTTGAATTTCCAATAATAAAATAGTAGCATCATCTGAAGCCTTACTGACTTTAAGTGTCATCTAAGAAGGGAATATGGTTGTTGGTCTATAAGGCTGTGCAGTTCAAGTTCTGTGAATTGTTGGAATCTGACGTGTCAGTTCTACTGAGAATATGTTCGTACATCTGGGAACAATATGAAAGACTATGCACACACATGCACACCAACAAAGTTTAAATTATTTTAATATTTTTTCATAATTGGCACTCTGGTTAAAATGCTTTACAAAATGTAATTCTAGCTTGCACTGAATTTTCTGAACAGGTCTTTATGTTAGAAATGTGACATGAGCCAGGGGAAGACTGACAAATTATGTTAGGTGAAAAAAAATCACCTTTCACGAGTCCAGCAATACCCTAAAACTAAAATTTAAAACCATAAAGTGAAATTGAATTCAATAGCTTTCTATGCTTTGCTCAAAAAAAAATCAAAAAATAAGTAACTATAAACTTATGAAACCTGAATTGATTGTTAGGAGAACAAAATTGTATCTGACCACAATTGTCTATAATAAAATACAATTGGGGTGTGAAGTAGTCAGAGTAGTTGGAGTCGCCCAGAGTTTCTGAGCTCAATGAGGGTGTGTTTTCAAAAGCCAGTCAGAACAGGTGAAAAGCATGGACACAAGAATTTCTCTCCTGATATTTTGCAGCACAGGAGGTGGTTAGAAGTATCCCTGTGGTCTTTCTCTCTAGGCTAAGGGAGCCCTGGCTGTAGTCTCCGTTTTCCAGTAGATCAAAGCAGCTGGTTTTAGCCCATGTTCCTTTAATTATTAATATCTGGGAACTCAGTGGAAAGATTCTGTAATCAATTCTGAATTTTTAGTTATCAGGTTTAAAGTTTCCTTATAGTGTACCATGGCTCCCTTCAGCAGAGGTGACTCATGCATTCTTTTGACCATATTTTCACAGAGTGCTTAGCAGTTAACTTTATAAAGAGAGAAAGGATGTTTCCTACCAAGGGCAGATCTTAGATGTAGAACTAATGGGAGTGTCTCTGACCAAGGAAGCCAAAATCTTTAATCAAGTTTAGCTGTTAGTGTCTCTTGTTCATTTTAATACCAATGTAAGAAGTGTGAAAATCTTCGGTATGAATAAATTTTTGCACAATAAGCCAAATTTTATAAACTAATTTAAATATTTGTTCATTAAAGTAAGTTTACTATATAATTTATCAAGAATGACACAAATAGGTATCATTTTGTTTTTTGAAAGATTCTTTCATTTTTTTAAATTTTATTTTCGAGTATACATGTGAGATCAGAAGAGGTCCTGGGATCTCATGAACCTGGAGTTATAAGTGGTTGTAAACCACCTGGTGTGGGTGTTGGGGACTGAACTCAAGTGCTCTTAACCACTGAGCCACTTTGCTAACTCTTGAAACAATTATTTTCAACAAAATTTTTTCTTACCTTAAGGCAGTGGATCCCTGGCTTGAGGAGGCTTCAAAGGGAAAATGTATCAGCAGCATTTAGTAAACTTTAATTACTGGGTTTTAAAAGGTCCATTCGGTAAAAGAATTAGACTTCGAATCCCTTTTCTCTAAGCTTTTATTTTTCTTTCTGTAAATGTTACTAATATAATGGTCCTAGCAGAAGTTAAAATATTCTAGAGAAACTATGAGAGACGTGGTTCTTCTCTCTTCAGCTATCAGATTATTAAGATAGTGAGGCCCCAGCAATTTGGATTCTCTCAGATCACAGGTGTGCTGAGAGAAGTAAGAACTGATGCCAGCCAAAGGAGAAACCCATCTTCCTGGAAGATACTTCAGGGTTTTGACAACTCCTTGCAGGAAAGAATAGAAATGAGACAGTGATGAAGGCTTGAAAACCTAAAGCAGTCCCAGGTCAGGACTCCAGTTGTGCACAGGGCATCCCTACTGAAACCCACACCTCAAGTGCAGACCATGGAGATTGGCGTTGGGTGGGAGAGGGAGGCTATTTATCTCTTTTCCTCTTCCCAATGTGGCCACATCTGAAAGAATCTCATTTCTCTGTTTTCTATTTGTTTGTTTGTTCTACTATTCTTTGTCTCTTTGATTGGCCTGTTATGTGTAGCTGGCCCTAGCTTATCAGGCCTATGGGAGCCCAGGCTCTGACTCCAACACTTCCAGGAATGCTAAAAGCAGAACAATGTGTTTAGAAAACTATGTTCTCAACAGAAATTCACCAACTAAATCTGTATTAAGGTATTGAATTTTACCTTGAGGATTTCAATGCCTTCTGATTATTTAGTCGTGCGATTCCATCTTTATTTAGATTTTAGCCTTTATAGCATTTTTATGATTTTCTTTAACTTTTTGCTTTACTTTCTATTTTGAGAACAATTCTTTACTTTACGGTGTATCTAATTTATAATTTTAAATCATTTCTTATCTAAAGCATTTTTATTTTTTCTTTTACCTGCTTTCCTTTTTTCTTTAGCAAAATACTTAAACAACTTGGACTTTTTCTGATTTGGTAGTTTAATTTTTCTTCTCTCTCTTTCTCTCTCTCTCTCTCTCTCTCTCTCTCTCTCCCTCTCTCTCTCTCGCTATTTATTATAACATTTAGAAAATGTGGGCTGGTAAGATGGTTCCACAAGTAAAGGTGGTTACCGTCAAGTCTGAAAACCTGAATTGGATCATTTGAACCACATGGTGGAAGGAAAGAATCAGCTAGAAAGACCCTAAAGCTTTATAAAATGTGGATATTAGTCCGAATTCCCTGGGTTTATATCCTGAAAGTGGAAAGAAATAAGGAACAAAGAAAAGGCTTGAACACTGATTGATGAGGAGTCAATGCTTAAAGATATCATACATTTCTCATGTTCTGATCTAGTTCTGACCGGTAGCTCAGCTGACACCAGGAGCCTCCGGTACTTCAGGTCATGCCACGCAGACAGTCCTGGCGTTTTCTCTCCACAAATCTGAGAACACAGAGTAACATTTCTTGCAAATGTACGACCCTAAGTTAAATACAGGACCAAGGCCAGTAATTCAGCTTACCCACAAGAACAGCAAGGTCATATTTGTGTCAAGACTAGATATATCTAGCACAGACCAGCATCATTGGGGATGGTTAAGGGATCAACTGTACTTTCGGGAGAACTTCACGGAATGGACACTCCCGGGCATTCTGCAGACACCACAGTTTACTTTTATTTAAACAGTTGACTTTTTCAGCAGGAGCCAAAGCTATGAAAACTAACATTATAAAAGGCTAATCCTGTCGATAATTTAATTTCTCTATAACAGTCTTGATCTTTATTTGTTTTACCATCAACCTCTCCAAATACTGGACTGTAGAAATGTAGGTGCTGGAATTTCTCATGTGGTGAGAATGAAAGTGGAAAGACCCATTCTCAGCCTGCACAGCGTGGGTATCACTGGAGGTGAAAGACCCATTCCCAGCCTGCACAGCGTGGCTATCACTGTAGGTGAAAGACCCATTCCCAGCCTGCACAGCGCAGGTATCACTGGAGGTGAAAGACCCATTCCCAGCCTGCACAGCGCGGGTATCACTGGAGGTGAAAGACCCATTCCCAGCCTGCACAGCGCAGGTATCACTGGAGGTGAAAAGCCTGTGCTGCTGGAAGACAGATTGTAAGTAACTTTGGTAACACCCTGGATGTTTGACATCTGAGCACCATGCACTGTGGGAAAGATACAAAGTTTTAGATTATCAAGATTAAAACAAGGATCTTATTTTAGAAATTTTTTGAAATATTAAATCATTCCATTTTGTTTGTAAAATCACATGCAATTTTAGTCTGAAATTATTCTTCTTGAAAGTCATTCTCTGGGAAGAGAAATTCCAGCTAGTTCAGAAAGTGCCTGCATCAGAAAGCAAGCTGCTGAATTGCAGGCTGTTTTTTGCGTTTCTAGAGCAGCAAAAGAAAGCGGTACCGCAATTTAACTGTTCCAGAAGTTTCTCAGCAGACCGGAGATCTGAGGCTGGTGTGGTCTTTGCTTTGCTTAGGAAGTAGTCACAGAACCTCAAGGAAATCTCTATGGGAGAAGGTTCTGTTATGGATGTTATTTCTTCATGTTTATGTGTTGGTCCCAGTCAGGAGTAGGATAGGAGGTAAGGGTGAGAAGTGCCCATGGAGAAAGAATTTCAGTGCTTAGCAGAAACTTTCCATCCCTTGCTTCACATCAAGACCTTCCAGCCTTCTAGGCTCCAATAACACTTGGGCTTGCTGGAGTTTGTATTTTTACCCAACTGAAATATTCCAAGTGAAACTTCACTAAAATAAAGATTTAACAAAAAATTCATTGACAGTTATTAATATAAATTGTGAACTGAAATTCGATAAGAAGTAAAATTAGTTTTTATTAATAAAAGAATTTAAGAGTGGACTCAATGGAAACTTGAGAATACATTACTAGTGCTTAAAATGAAAACCCGAGGGTAGGAAAGCTGTAAATCTCACAGGCATGGAAAAAGGAGAGTGGAGGAGAAAAGGAAGCCAGCAAGATCAGCCACTGGGCTGCAGCCAACACTGAGGTAGGACGGGAAGCTTTAGCAAAAGAGTAAGTAAGGGACCAGAAAGCAATGGAGCCTTTAAAGGCATACTTAGGTTCTGGCCAGCATCTGGAAGAAAAGGATAGAAGAGAAGAAAAAGGACATTGTTAAACCTTTCTGAGTGAGCATTCAAAAGCAGGCAGACCTAGACACATTTTGCTTTATTCCTTCCTGTGTACTGCAATAGCGTTTGGGAGTTCTGAGAAGGAAAAGTCCATTGTCTGCTTTCCTTCCTTCCTTCCTTCCTTCCTTCCTTCTGTCAATTTGTCTGTCAGTCTTTCCTTCCTTCCTTTCTTCTGTGATGTAGGATTCTCCTTTGTATGCTGTGAATACCATTGGTTAATAAAGAAGCCATTTTGGGCCTTTGACAGGGTAGAGCAGAGCGGGGGAGGGGGGGACAAACCGAATGCTGGGAGAAAGAGGGTGGAGTCAAGAGAAGCCATAGAAGCCATATATCCCCACTGGAGACAGACACCAGAACTTTACCAGATTAGCCACAGCTACGTGACAATACACAGATTACTAGAAATGGGTTTAATTAAGATGTAAGAGCTAGCCAATAAGAAGCTAGAGCTAATGGACCAAACAGTCATTTAATTAATATGGTTTCTGTGTGACTATTTTGGGTCTGGTCAGCTGGGAGTAAGTGGCCTCCTACTACAATACTCTTCCTCCTCCTCCTCCTTCTCTTCCTCTTCTTCTTTTGTTTTATTTGTAGATAGGATTTCTCTGTGTAGAGCTGTCTGTTCTGGAACTCACTATGTAGACCAGGCTGGCCTCAAACAAGAGATCCACCTGCTTCTGCCTCCTGAGTGCTGAGATTAAAGGTGTGCACCACCACCACCCAGATAAAGTCTATTACCTTAAGATGAACCTGCCACCATGGGCTGGTCCCCAACCAGGTCCCTAACTTCCATCACTGTCTTTACCCATAGGGGAAAAGACAAGGCAGGCCTTAAGTAGAGGTGAAGCCTGTTTTTAACAAGGGTGTCAGCTGTTCCACACCCTTGTCGGTGGTCTACATCAGTATTTTTTGTTTTAGTTCTAGTGAATATGGGATGGTATCCCACGCTGACTTTAAAGGCCAATGTATTTATAGGTCTTTAGTGTTTTTTCATTCATAAGTCTTAGCCAACTTTATTATTTTTTTCTTACTGTTAAATTCTTGGGGCATTTATCATATATGTAGTAAATATCCTCATATTCTATCTCAGTCCAGAACATGCCTAATTAACTTTCAGACAGTGTCTTTAAATGAACAGAAAATTTAAATCTTAATTTTAAAAAATTTGTGTAAGTACATGTATGTGTTTTTCTGGGGTTGATGCATCTGAGTGCAGTGTCCTCTGAGTTAGAGGAGAGTGTTAGATAAGGTGGTTCTGAATGTTCTAATGTTGCTGGGAACTGAACCTGGGTCCCCTGTAAGGGGGGAGGGTACATTGTTCTGCACTACTGTGCCATCTCTCAGGCCAAAAATTTTGATTATTGATAAATTTAACCATTATATACATTTTAAAAAGTTTAATAGTTGTTAGTTTTAAAATTTAATAGTTTTAAAAACTTTCTTTAATTTAGAAATTTAATTTAGAATTTCAAACAGTATCAGTAGGGAAAAAGTCTTAAATTTTTACTTTGAGAGCAATGAGTATGTGATCTTTATATGTATATATTTTCTTTTATATGTGCTGGATAAATGTATGCATTCATTGGTGCACTAGCTTGTGTGTACTTTGAAGGCCAGAGGTTAATTTTGGGTGTCTTCCTCTGTTGCTTATTTCTGTTCACATTATTTTTTCAGACAGGAGCTCTTACTGAATCTAGAACTCAGTGTCTGAGCAAGACTGTTCGGTGAGCAAGCTCTGGGGAATCTTCCTGTTGCCACCTCCTCCCCGAGCCCAGACATTACAGGTTCTGTGACTGTGAACTCAGGCTCTTCTGCTTACACAACAGACATTTTATCTCTTTAGCTATACCCAGCCCCCATGTTGCAGGTCTTTATAACTCCATATAGATATCAATTAATTTCAGTTGAAAATATGGACGGGGTTGAGTAATGAAGATGTAGTGATAAAGGAGGATATGTGGGTCTGAAGTAAACCTGGCAAAGAAGGCAACCGCGATGGATGCAGAAACTGATGGACACTTGATGTGATGTACCCAGAAGAGGAGAGAGCAGAGTGAGAGAATCACCAACACACACCACCAGGTTTCTGTTGGAGACACTGGGTTATCAGTAGTTTCTTCTACTTTGAGAAAAGAATATTTGCACTAGGGAAGGCGGCAAGCTTGTTTGGCATGACGAATTCTGGAAGATGGAGGATGAACCACACATTCAGGAGTGGGTTTTGCCTATAATAAGACAGGAGTGGGGATCTACCATACGAAGGTGGTTATTTGCCAGCACGTACTTGAAGACTCCACCCACTGAAGGAGCGTAATGAAGCCTTCTGTAACGGTTTGTGCTAATGACAGAGCAGGGGAGTTCTGAAATGAGAATGCTCCCCTCTCAGTGATGTGGCAGCGTGTGGGAGAAGGGCCCCAACACCCATCAGTTATCCCGGGAGGTCCGTTCTTCTCAAAACCTCAGCTTTCGGCAGAAGGAAGGATTGTGAAAGGTATTTGTGCAATTTCTCTTTGGTAGTGAAATGGCTGAAATTAAATTTGACTGTTGCAAAACAGAACTTGGAATGAAGTTTAAGACAGATGGAATTAAAACTCCATTTCATTGTCACTTTGACCTGTCCTCCCCTCTTCAGTTTTAGCAGTGAATAGCGAATGCTACATATACATGTTGTTCTGCCCTGTTCGCTTGTTTTCGTTTCTGAGTAGGGACTTGTTAACAGATGCTGCCAATAATAGCAGATAAGTGTAAAGATTTGCTTAAAAATACACGATATGCGAGCCAGCTCTAATTAAATCCTGGTGGCTAATACAATATAAAGGAAGTTTGCGTGTGTGCTTAGCTCCTTAGCGAGCTTACTGAACTCTAACAAGTTGGTTGCCAAGAGTAAGCAGTGCTGCAGGACATGGGCTCAAAACTCTCCTCCAGTGTCAGCAGGTATCTCCTTTTTTCTCTCTGTCCAAATGGCAGACATCTGACTCTAAACACATGTAGATACTACTTACAATGCAAATTAATCATGAAGACCATTCTTGATTGAGCATTCTTGAAACAACGAACTCAGTGCAGTGCAGCAACTATCATTTCCGGAACATTTGCGGAGCAGGGGACTGGGTTTTCACTTTTAACAACCTAATGGTCTATGGCCTTTCCTGCAGTATTCAGTACTCCTCATTTCCTATTTTGCTGTTAAATATGTGTCGACTTTTAATATACTATTACTCCTTTCAAGCAATCTTTCTGTTAACTCTTCCACAATTACTTGTCTTCTGGTTTGCTGAAGCAGTCAGACAACACTTGAGGCAACAATGTCAGTCAAAGCAGCTGACCCCGAAAACTCCAGCACTGCATTCATAGAAAAACACTCTTCTTAAAGGTGACTAATTTTATCTTCTTCATGCACCTTATAGCATTTTAAAGCAGCCATTTTGTCCTTTCTCTTCTGTTATTCCTCTTGGGAGTGTTGTAAGGCTTCTTTGACATAGCACCATTGTGAGGACTCCATGCAAGATGAAGAGTGGGTTTCTTTGGAATGCTGTAATCAGTCAGGGTACATCCATCCTCCAGCTGTTGCCAGTACAATCAGCGTTTTTCAAACCAGAACAGTTTCTTCCTCATCCTGAATCTGACCCTTCCATTTTCTATGGTGTTCAGTTCAACTGGAGAGGGATGGGATGGCCTTCCTCATCAGAGTCTTTACACACATCAGCATTTTGGTGACTATTCCACTGAGCTCTAGATTTCCAGAGTTTATTGAGCATACTCTGAAAACTCTAAAGTACTCAACACATTTTTATATTAGGGTTGATGCTCAGCACCAGTGCTTTTGAAATGTTTAAGAGGAAGAAGTGGGCATAGATTATACAGCCTTACGCCAGTGTAGATCAAAGACTTGCATCTGCACATATAACACCTCAGATTACTGTAAAGTGTGTAGGTATTCAACTTTCCCTTCCAGAATGTCTCCCAAATTGTGGGAGATCCCTGCAGGCTTTACAGTTAGCAGGGAAAATGATCTGGGTGAGGAAAGAATGAAACTTGGTTCAGCCCAATTTTGGTAACTGGTGCTGAGCCAAGACTTCCTGGAGTCTGACATGAGTTCAGATAGTTTTGCCATATTTAAGCAAACACAGTTGGAAAAATTTTCAGATAACATTTAACTCAGCCCTGTGATTATAACCAAGCTTAAGGCATATCTACATTGAAGTTCTTTACAATATACACACGGCTTCTTCCATTAAAGGGGCTCTTGTTGACTTAGAAACAATGCTCAAGATAAGTAAATATAATCCCTGTGGGAACTGGGATTTGACCTGGCCCTAGAAATAAATTAGGCTGTTGTAAAGTACAAATGACACCTCTTACAAGGGTGAATTTTATGACGTAGAAAGCAATGCTCAATGCTTTTAGAGGGAAAGGTCTCATAAACAGACGTAATATTTTGGCAGGTATGGGTGGAACCTGACTCAACAGATTGCACAGGATTATCAGGGTAGAAACTATATTTTCCCCTAGCATTCCTGGAGAACAGCCAAATACCTTCTCTCTTTTGATGGATCAGCTGTGTGTTTAACTTTTTCTGGCTTCTCTGGTGCTTACCTGTGAGCACAAGGGCCTTGTCATCCTCTACATCAAATCACGAGAAAATGTATTTGATAGGCCACAGTAAAGTTGGCTGTGGAGCAGCAGGAAGCGTGGTGGCTTCTCAGCTAAGCAGCAAAGACAAGGCACACAAGCCAGGCTCTCGCCAAGCTCCAAAAGCTTTCAGAGTTCAGTGTGGATTTCCAGGAAGGTTGGAATCTACAGAAACTGGCAGGTTCTGGCCTGTTAACAAGACAGTCTTCATTGTAAACGTCAGCCATGCTATTAACCAATCTGTAAGCATAGCCAAAGTCTATTCTTGTCAGTGGGCCAAATGCCTCATCTGAAATAGATGTAGAGATTTAGGACTCTGGAAGCCCTTTCACAGAAGTCTCTCATTCTCTTTTCTTCCCCCATTTCTTACAGTTAAAAAAGTTTGGCCTCTTCATAACTTAAGAAGTTTTTCTTCAGGATATAAGGAAGTCAGCTGTGAAATAGTCACTCCAAGGATTGGCTGCATAAACAAGACTGTTACAACAGCAGTCTTGTTATCAATGGATGTATTAACTTGGAAGAAGAAAGTTTTGCAGGGTCCCACCCCTAGACAAAGAACTACAGGCAATCATTACTGCTCCAAAGGCACTTAACCTGTCTCTTAGGGATGTGCCACCTCATTGGTTGTCCCATGTAGAATTGTCATCCCTGGAACCATATGCACACAAACAACCTAAATGGACCCAGGATCTTGTATCTATATGTACATTTTTTGCATGCACATACTTGCAGTGTTTATATATGTAGTAATGATAATCCAACAAGCAAAAAGAGGCTATCAATCTAAAAGTGGGAGGGTGTAGTAGGGATTCGAGAGAGGGTACTGGGGAGGGGCTGGAAGGAGAAGGGGAGGGGCGAAGTAATGTGATTCGATTTCAATTCAAATGTATAAACATAAATCATGAAGAAAAACCCAAGTAATTTTATATCATCTGTGTTTCTAGTTTCTTGGGACAACTTAGAATCTCTGTCCATGTGGAGTCTGGGTGGTCACAGGGCAAGAACAGAACCGTAGAAGCCACAGTAGTGCCATCCCTTTACATGGGGTTCAGACTATATAGCCACAGTGCCCACAGCCCCCTCAACATCCACTCTGACCTCAGCAGGCTCCTTGGTTGGTGACCTATGGGATTTTAGACCTATGATTTCCCCGCTAGCCTCCTTTCATCTCAGCGGGCAAACTAGTAATCACATCTTATTTATATTGCCATTTCAGCAGCCTGGCACACAAGCTGGAAAACCTTAGTACAAGACCAGACTAAATTAGCATAACGAGTTTTTCTCTTCTGCAGATTTTCCTTGTAGGTGGCAGACTTCCTACACCGCATTTTTTTTTTCCCACATCTTAGGTGCTGGATTCCTCTCTGTTAAACAGTATATCCTCAAAATCAAATGAGGGTTTTTTAAAAATTAGATTCTTGTCCTCTTTTCAGACTGGATCATCTTTGAAACAAACCAAGTATGTAGCTCACAATGCCATAATTTATGTTATTTAGCCAACTGTAGCTCCAAGGAGCCCTACCATAATATCCCAGTCCTATCAGAAGTCCTGAAACGTGTCTCCATTGATATCTATTCATCATCATGACTCTGGTCTCCGTGAGCTGACACTGCCCTGCTAATTCGCCTTCTCATCTTTTCAAATGACAGGAAGAATGAAGAGAAATACAGAAGTATTTACAAAGTGTGTGTTTCACTAGTCCTCCATTTGTTTTTAAGTAACTATCATTATACTCTGTCCTCATCCCTCCCCCTGTTTGCTGACTTTTCTTTTTCATTGGTGATTCTGTGAAACATCAGTCATTTTTCTTTCTGAGATAATGACTGATTCCCTATGTCCTCTTAAGCAGCAGGCAGGATTTATGCATTGGAAAGAGGACCATTTGTGTCTAACAAAGAAAAATGTGGCATTAGGCATAAACCTTCCCACTGTTTCTGCCCTGGTCTAACTCAGGAAAATGTGAGGATGCCCCCCCCCCCTTTCTAGATATTTAATACTTACGTAGGTGCTGGCATTGGTTCCCTCTTGCCAGGACTAGGCAGAGACAGTTCTTTTTATGTCTCAGAAATGATGGAAGGCAATTTGGCCTGGAGCAACCTTTACTCAGCAATAATGTACTGCCATCTCCCTCAGCCTTGTCAAGTAACTCAGAATCAGGACCCTCTGCTGATTCATGCTGATACCAGGAAAAATGTTGGGGTAAAGTTTTCCGGTCTGGCTAGCCAGAGTTGTTGCAGATGTTACATGATACACGAATAGCTAAGAAAGGAGGGAGGACTCTGCAGATCACCCTCTTTACAGCACAGGGAATTTCACCTCTCAAAGCATTTGGTCAATATTTGCTATAATTCCCTAGGTGAAATATCTCTTGAAATGAAGAAAAATTAAGGATGTTGAAAACTCTTAAAGATATTGAGCTATTTTTATTTCTTCTTTAAGAACTCTCTTTTAATCCATAACCCATTTTTGATTAGGTCATTGTTTTCTTAATTCTTTGCTGAATCCTTTGTACATTTTGGGTTTTACTCCTCTATTGGATGCATAGCTAGCAAAGATTTTCTCCTACACTGTGGGCTTCCTCTTCACTTGATTATTTCCTTGCTGCACAGAAACTTTTAATTTTATGAAGTCCCATTTCTCAGTTATTGGCCTTAATTCAAGAAATGGAACTGGATTCAGAAAGTTCTTTCTTACATATTTTTCCTGTAAAATAAGCTTTCTGTCTGTTTTCTTCTACAGCTTTCAGTGTTCCAAGTTTCACATTGAAGTCTTTGGTGCATTTGGTGTTGGTTTTTGTGTAGATGATAGGTAAAGGTCTAATTTCGTTTTTCTACATGTGAACACTCAGGGTATTTTATTTGGGACTGCCTTGGATCTATAACTTGCTTTTGATGGGATGTTCACTTTTACAGCATTAATTCTACCAACCCATGAGCATCAGATATCTTATCCTTTAGTGTCTTTCTCCATTTATTTTTTCAGAGACTTAATGATTCAATTGTACAGATCTTTTACCTCCTTAGTTAGGCTTTTTCCCAGATATTTTTTAAAGATAATATTAGTGGGAGTATTTTTATAATATATTATTCATCATGTTCGTTTTTTGGTATATAGGAAGGCTACTGATTTTTGTAGGCTGATTTGTATCTTGACACTTCAATGGACCTGTTAATCATGTCTCGAAGTTTTCTCATACAATTTTGGGGAATCTGCTATGTATAATATATCATATGCAAATCAGGATAATATGACTTTTGTCTTATTTGTATTTCTTTAATTTCCTTCTCTCATCTTTTTAAAGATGTATTTCAGATGGATTTATTTTATCTTCTGTATGTGGGTGTTTTGCCTTCGTGTTTGTTTGTTAACCATTTGTCTGCCTAGTTCCTGAGGATACTAGAAAAGGGCATTGGATCCATTGGAGCTGTAATTAAAGGTGGTTGTCAGCTGCCATGTGGGTGCTAGGAATCTTACTGGAGTCCTCTGGGAAGGAAGCAAGTGCTCTTAGCCACAGAGCATCTCTGTGCTGTTCTACCTAGTGCTTCAAGTACTGTACTGGAGGAAGTAGGCATAATGGAAAGCCCTGTTCCCTTCCTTATTTTAATGAGATAGTTTCTAGTTCATCTCCATTTTTGATGATGTTGGCTGTAGGTTTGTTTTATATATAGCTTCTTTTTATATTGAGTTATATTCCTTCCAGAGTACAGTAATGATATTGAAGGTCTTTAAAACATCAATTTCCAATCCCTTCACCTTTTCATCTGTTTAGCTCCATCACTGCCATTCAGGGGCTCACCATCAATTTCTGAACTGTTCACTTAGAAGTCCAGATGGGTTGTTAGCAGGGTGTGGCTTATTTCTTTCTGAAACTCTTGACTAAATCTTGACTAAACCTTACAAGTCCTTACTATTTTCTGTTTGTGGACTATTTAGCTTATTTCTAAGCTTAACAGAGTTTCCGGAAAGGGCCCAGTAATTAAAACCACCTTGACTGTCCTGCGAAGCAGCTGTTTTCTTGCTGAATTGCTGATCTCTTTTGTACACTGATTGCCCTCTCAGACTGGAGGGTGTCTGAAGAGGGGAGTCTTCAAGCGTCCTGATCCCTAAGAGTCATGACATTCTGGGATGCTAGGGACAGGTGTGCGTTTGATATTCAGGACTCCAAAAGCTAATTGCTTCTTTTAATGTCTGTGCTATAGGAGTGTAATTTTGCTATTTGTCTTTAAACATCAGAAATGTCACATTATGGCTGTTAGTCCATAGGAGGGCAATGTTGAGCTGTAGGAAAATCATTCTGGATTTTTGCAAGAGGGCATATAGAACTGCTTAATTTAAAACTTAATGAATTGAAACAGGTTAGCTGATTTAAACATACTACAAGAAAACACGTGTTTAACACTATGCAGGACACATTGATGCTCCATCCACAGGTTTGCCATGCTGGAAATTGTTGACTGATGTCAACAATCTTCATTACCCAAAGTCGGACCATATCTGTCACTTGGGAGAATATTAGATTCTTTACTGTGGAAAATTGAAGAACTTGAATTCCTTAGCTGTAGAATAGTGTTTATCTTTTGCATATGACCTACAGCAGATGTCTAACTAAGGAGATGAGAACACTAGTAGTTCTGATTCCCATGTTCGGTGACACTCCTGCTAGGGGCTTAGGTTTTAGTTGCCATTGGCCAAATGCTGTCCTAGAGCTTTCAGAGTCAAAAATCAGCCAAATATTGTCTTATATGAGTTATAACTTTTTCAAAAATTTATACATACATAGTTTTATTATTATTTGTGTGTGTATTTCATGTGGTGATGAGAGAACAACCTTCAAGGTCAATAATTCTCTCTCTCCTCCTTATTAAACCAAGTCTCTTATTTGAGCTGTTTTATGTATTGCAGGCTAGCTTGCTTATAAGCTTCTGGGTGATCCTCCTGTCTCTACTTCCCATTTCATGGCAGGATGCTAGGACTACAAATGCAGGCCGTGCATTAGCTTTCTTATGTCAGTTCCAAGGTCTGAACTCAAGTTATCGGGCTCCCTGTTTGCAAGCATGCTCACTCACTGAGCCATCTTGCTGCTATGACATGAGTACGAGACAAAACTGAATTCCATCCAAATCTTAAGATGTGAAAGTTGGCTTTATTTTAGTATTATTATCATAGAAAGAGCTACAGACTGACATATAACCCCACCAATTTTGATCTGTATCTACAAAAAGTCAAATTAAAATTTTAATAGAATTTAAATATCATTATGGGTTTGTGTGGAAAAATAACAAATGCTGTACTTCTAGTGAGACCCAAAAGTGACAGTCTTCACTAGCTTGAAGATGTATCTCTTTCTTCTGTACTGTACATCCCTCCCACATTGGTGCAGGTCTGTGCGTTTACTGCCCTAAGGCACAATCTGGGTAGTGAAACAGCACCATTTCTCCCATGTTCCTGAATACAAAGAAACAGGCAGCGATGGAATAACTCAGCCTGCCTGTGTTTATTAGTTGTTTAATATATGATAAACAATGTCATATAATATATTGCTGCTAATTCAATTTAATCTTTGCAACAATAGCTTACATTTGTTATTAATATAACTTATTAAGTAAGGAAACGGAGCTGCATAGTGAGTAAATAATCTTAACACCACAAATCTTTCTGAGAGACGGAGTCCAGTGCACCAGGGGATTTAACTTCCTTGATTTTTCTGGTTTAAAGGTGAAGTGAGACAGAGAGTAGGGGAGGTGATACTGCTGTTGTTACAGAGAACAGGGAAAGGAAGTAAGCTGGGCTGATTCCTCATTTGCCTTAGCTGAATACTTCTCATTCTACATGAGGAGGGGGAGGTGAGCAAGGTATCAAGAAAGAACACCATGGTATGATCCAATCCTTGATCTGCTAGTGTGTCATAACACTTTTTACAGTGGTGCTTCTTCATTCAAGAGAATCATGCCCTGGTGAGTAGAAATGGCGTCTTTAGGTTCTTAAAATCCAGTATAGGATTACGTGCAGCAGTCATGATGATAGATTATTGCCAGCACTTCTGGGCAAACACCCACACCATGGAGGTGATATTGCTCTTCATCAGACTGTCCAGTGTAGCTTCTGGAAATAAGGGTGTGTTTGCATCTAAATAAAATATTTAATTTTATAAATTTATAACTTTATACTCATGGAAAGTTTTCTAAGATGCTACATTGACTTCCCATATATACTGGACACAGTTTCTCTAATTGCTAATATCCTGTATCCTTATATAGCTTATGAACCAATATTACTATATTGTTATTAACTGAACTCTATACTTGAGGTTTTTCCTAGTGATCATTTTAAAGCTCTCTGTCTCTTAATCTCCACCCTTACCTCGTGTGTGTGTGTGTGTGTGTGTGTGTGTGTGTGTGTGTGTATTGTGCTTGCCACAGTGTGTATGGGTGGAAATCAGAGGAACACATGACCTCCACCTTTGTTTTGTTGTTGTTGTTGTTGTTTTTGTTTTTCAAGACAGGGTGTCTTTGTAGCTTTGGGGCATCCTGAAACTAGCTCTTGTAGACCAGGCTGGCCTCAAACTCACAGAGATCCTCCTGCCTCTGCCTCCTGAGTGCTGGGATTAAAAGCTGCACCACCACCGCGTGGCCAGCCTCCACCTTTTTTACAGATAGTTTCTTGGCTGCTGCTGCATAAGCCAGGCTGGAGGACCTGCAGATTTCCAGGGAGTCTCTTGTTTCTGCATCCTATCTTGCTGCAGGTGTGGTGGGATTATAAAAAAGTGATACCTGTTGAGGGAAATTTGTTTCTGTTGTTTCTCTGAGTCTGAAAATGGAGTCAGACCTTGGTTTTAAGGACAGAATCCACATTAGGCTGGGCAGAGAAGACCATAGAGCTTTCTCGCTCACTCAAAGGAAGATAGAGGGGTGCTCAGAAGAAATAAGAAGGGTCTTAAAGAGATGTGTACCCTTTTTGATTTGGGAAGGTAAGAAGAGGGTGAGGTGATCATTTCTCACTTGCTCCATTGATCTCTCAGGTATATTTACTAATATTGAACACCTAAGCTTTATTTTTTAATATAAGAATAAGAGAAGTCATAATAGATACCACATCTTCTAATGTTCCTTGAATTCCCCCACATCTTGACTGCAATACAACACTCAATTCAGTTATGTCTCCTCAGCCTTTTAAGTCTTTGTCATGACTTTAATTGTTTTGAGGTGTTCTAGCACGGACATTTGTAGAAAAGTTTTCAATTTTTTATTATGGTTTTGTTAGGTTAGTTGTTTTGGAGGAGACCAAAGTGATGAACTGCAATTGCATGACTATAAGCTGTGAAATGTTTATAGCTTTATTCCCTTGTAAAAACATTGGTGCTTTTGTCTTGGTTTTGCTTCCTCCTATGTATATCCCCATATTAAACCTAAATAGTCCAGAGTGTTGATAGTTACAAGTCAAGACTTTCATGAGAAAGTTATTATGGCTATCTTAATTTTTGTTCATTTGTCTGTTTGCTGAGTTTGTACTTTATTTTATCTGTTGCTAGCATTTTTTTTTGTTCCTTTCTTTGTAAGATACTGTTTTATATCAAGGGACCATGGTGCTTCCCAGCGTTGTGGTGATTTAATCTGCTTTTATGAGGTGTAAACCACTGGTGTTAAAGTGAAGGGATTACATTCAAAGGTTGAATCTAATACATAGAGTACGAATAGTGTATTTTAGCTTGGAGACGTGAGGTTATGCTTACATGCTCAATAACTGTGTGAAGTGTACTACCTCTCCATTGCCATAACCTCCCTCTTTTTATCTCACATTTTTCAGAATCAGTACAATATACTTGATATGTTTTGTTGATTTGAAAAAGCTTGGAACACTGTTCAAAAAGGCACGTACTCTTTAAATGAAAATGTGAGGTTCTAAAATGATACAGGATAAATGTAAGGGATATAAATAATTGCTCTGAAGACAGATATCACTATTTCAGAAAGACTTGTTAATTCACTATGCCCCAAACTGGTTGCTTACAGCAGACAAGTGTCTGCCAGTGCAATGGTTACCCTTCCTCAGGAATCTTACAAGGAAAACCTTCTCAGAATTGGTCATTGTCATGAGCATCTTTGTTTTGAGGTTTTGGTTAAAATATCACTAAACACTTCTCAGAATTGGTCACTGTAATATGTCTTTGTTTTGGGGTTGGTTAAAATGTCACTGTGTCTATTGCTTGGCCAATATCTTCTTATTCAGTGTACACCTAAGGTCTTCTTTGTGTAAGGCTTATTTTAGCAGGATGCTGAGCTGATTTTGAACTGTAATTTTAAACAACTGTAATCTGAGAAAAAGAATTGGATGTGGGATAATGATGAGAACCTGGCTTATACTGGTCCAGCAACGTCGCTGAAGCTTCGTGGGACCTCAGCTGCTGTGCAGTTTCGCAGTCATCACGCACTTTCCACAGGCTGCTCAAACGATTGAGCATAGCAGGGATGAATTTGGAGGCTGGAAGGTTTCTGGGAGTCACAGAGCTCTTCTAAAAGTGACCCCTGAATGCTTGGCCAAACTTCTCTCTCCGACTCCATGTACCTTGTTCACCTTTTTCCTCTTGAAGCAGAGCTTGCTGGCACTCAGACGGTTCTTCAGCTGGCTCCTACCCTATTTTCCTACACACGATCCTCTATTTAAATTAAACCTTTACAAAATGAATCTACTCCTCAGGCTTGGTTCTTGGAGGGTCTAGGAGTAATACAGTGACTTGGGATCACTTGGCATTTTGACGTTTAAATGAACATATTTTCGTGGCAGTGCAGGGAGATGAGGCATGTGAAGGGGAGCCCTGCAGGGTGCTGGTAGAATTGACTGGTGCAAAGCTTTGGAGCCTGAACTGGACCAGAAGAATATTTCATAGTAGTGTAGGAAGGCTGCAGCAGCTCAAAGTCAGCAAAGGGAACAAGGGAAGAAAGATGTAACAATGGGAGCCTCATTGTACACTACAGGAACTGAATCAAAGGCAGCTTAAAGATAATTGGAGCCATGTTTCACCCTGTTGGAAACAGAAGGGAAAATGTGTAAATGGAAGATCTTGTATGAACCTGCGATGTTGGATTTGCCCATACACACTGGCAGCTCTCGGTTTGGATTTGTAGTTATGGGTGCTCATGCCAAAACAACATCATTCCAATAACAATGAGCATGCATATCATAGAGTATTTATTCTTCTTAATTTTTTTTGAAGAAGTGGGCTTCTCTTTGTCCTTCTTTTATGTGTATGGTGTGCATGTGTATGTGGTATGTGTGTTTGTGTGTAAGTATTTGCTTGTGTGTGTGTGTTTGTGTGTGTGCATGTGGAGTCTGGGGCTAATATTAGGAATCACCTTCCATCAAATGTTCTTCACATTCACCGAGGCAGAGTCTCTGTCACATCCAGAGCTCGCTGTTATGGCTAGTCTTGCTGGTGTCAATGAAAACTTCTGAAATGAAGCTGTGTTTAGCAGTGAAAAAATTCCTGGAAGAAATCTGTCTGCGGTGACTGACTGATTTCAGTACTAGAGAAATAACTGGAATATTCTGAGCTCAGAGGCTAATTATTTTGTCTTGGGATAAGTTCTGGCCCTCCCGAAAGTAGAAAGGGCCTTGCCCTTCTATGATGGAACTAACATCCTGTGACAATAGACAAAAATGTTTTAAAATCTATTGACGTAGCAGGCAATTAGCTTCTACCAATCCAATAATCTAAGCATGTCATCAGATAGCAGCTTGGGCCTATAGAAAAGCTCCCACCAGCTCATTGCACATGCCTCTCTGATATAGCACCAATGTATTTTAAATTTTCTTTGCTTTAGGACTTTTTATGTTCTGTAAAACTGCAACAACTTCTTGAAACTGCTTCATCATTGGAATGTGGGATTAGAGGTAAGCTAAATCTCTGTTTCTGGGCTATGGTCCTTCAAATGGCTCCAGCATAAACTGTCGTTTTTTTTTTGTTTTTTGTTTTTTTGTTTTTTGTTTGTTTGTTTTTTTTTTTTTGCATTGACACTAGCTATCTTTTTCTGAAGACTCTTTCTCCACCTGTAAGGGGGTCACCATGCCTAATTAGCATTTATGGGGGCTCTGGAGAGCTGAACTTTGGTCTTAGTTAAAACTTTTAACTATTGTCCCATCTTCTCAGTTGTGTGACAGTATTTGCTGGAGTGAGACAACACACACACACACACACACACACACACATATTGGCTCATCTCAGAGTCTATCGCAGAACAAAATAATGATTTCTCCAATGTGTCATTTGATGACCTAATGAGATTTAATTTGGCTTACTAACAAGAGTGTGGGTAGGGGGTTACTTATAAGGAGCAATGGTAAGTCAACATCACTTAAATCACCAGAAATCTCACCCTGATATGAGTGATGACTCCCTCAAACTACAATCCTATGGGAAGAAATGTTTTAAGTTGGAGAGATTATTGCCAAGGTGAAGGGTGGCACCAGCTCCTCCATACCCATGCCACCAGAGCCAGTTCTCCACATCACCACTCATGTCACCATGGAGCCTGGTAAGTGGTGGAGCCAGCTCAACATGGCACTTGGTCATCCACACGTCTCAAAGGGGCAGCCCAGATAATCTCTGTGAACATCCCTATGGCCTTTGGTGGTACCACGACTCACAGGGCATCAACACAGACCCCTGCTATGGTAGGGCTACAGACCAAGACATGGCTCTTGGAGGCAGCATGGGCTTAGACATCACCATGGCCTCAGGCAGCAGTATAGGCTGCTCACATCAAACTGTTCCTTATCCCCATCACTTCTCCAGTTCTGCCTCTCTTCATAGTGCACAAATTGCTTCACTTCTCTTTCCTTCCCATATCTCCAACACGTATTTGCTCACCAGAGAGGAGGGGCAGCAGGCTGGGCCTCTACTCTTCAATTATTTTTAAAGGTGTGATATAATTAACAAGATAAAATACTTATTTTCCTTCAAGTTAATTTTTACTATTTTTCTCACCTTTATCAACTTTTTGAGAATTTTATATAATGTATTTTGATTGTATTCACCCCTCCTCCCCAGTTTGCCTTCCTACCCACCCAACTCTATGTTCTCTTCTTTTTAAATTAATCTCGTGCATCTGGCTATGCCCATATACTCTTGAATGCAAAACCTCCAAATGCAGGACAGTCAACAAACTGGGACCTTACTCTTAAAAAATCGCTCTCCTACTCCTAGCAGTTATCTAAAGCCAGCTGCTACTTAGCTGAGGATGGACTTAATACTCAAAAGCTGAATGAATGATTCCATTGGGCTTGTTAAACATATACAAATTCACTTTACACAGGACATTTTCATAAGCTGAAAACATAACCTCTGCTCCTTCCTGGTTGACTTCCATCATCTTTGATGCTAAATTCAGGTATCTGTGATTCTTGAGTTGGTCTTGCCTTTGTAAACTGTATTTGAAGACCATACGTACTGAACCTAGTATAGCATGGTTTTATTCACATCAATACACAAATGTCATTATCATTTTCATTGTGGTTATATTTCTAATTAGTCACTTTATTTAAGTATATAAGAAACTGGGAAAGAACAAAATTAAAAGGCACTTCTTTAGGTACAACTTTTAAAATGAAAATATACAACTATTTGTTTCTATGAACTTTTGTAGACTCCTTTATATTTTGCATTTATTTAAAACCTCAGCAAAATTTTAAGGAATTAAATCCAATTTAGTGTTTTTTTTAAACCATTATGAAAGCAATCTAGAAATAAATAACACAAAATTAAGAGGACAATCTGTAAATATTTGAATTAAGCAATAAACTGCCTAATAAACAGTGGATCAATAAGAAATAAAAACACAAATTAAAACTGGGTTTTGGCTGAATGATAGTGGAAATGCAACCTACGACATTTGGAAGCCAATTATAACTTTAATGTATACATTCAAATACAAGAAAGACTGAAAAATGAACTAAACTTTATATTACACAATAAACATCATATTGGATTTAATGGAATATTTTTTGGAATCAAACCCAAGCCATTGAATTTTGCTAAGCAAACGTTCTACCACTGAACTACAACCATATCCCTAATTAAAAAGAAGGGATAATAATAAAAGAGAAAAATTCTGTGTGGTGGTGGCACATGCCTTCAATCCCAGTACTTGGGAGGCAGAGGCAGACAGATCTTTGTGAGTTCAAGTCCAGCCTGGTCTACATGAGCTAGTTCCAGGACAGGCTCCAAAGCCACAGAGAGACCCTATCTCAAATAACAAAAACAAAGCAGAGAGAAAGAGAGAGAGAGAGAAAGAGAGAGAGAGAGAGAGAGAGAGAGAAAACATATACAACAATAATGATGCTACTGCAGGCATATTCTATGAGACTGAAATTAAGTGAAAAGTCTACCAAAGGTTCTAATAGTAGACACAAAGTGCTCATCTAAAATAATAAAAAATATAACTCCACTGAATATTACATAGAAATTGAAAATATAAGTAAGAACTTTTTGCATCTTGGGAAATATTGCGCTTGTGCCACATAGTGAGAACCTACCAATTAGTCAAACAAAAAAGCAAAGTAAATACAGTACAAATATACTTTGATGCTCAGCATCAGTAGTTACAGGGAACCTACAAATCAAAACTACTTTATACTCTCTGCAATGGCATTTTACAAAACCTACTAGCAAACGAACCGAGAGAACAAATCAGAAAAGGAAATAAGGACTTGTGGGATGAAGAGAAACAGGGCCGTCCGTACACTCCTCAGTTAAACATGTAAAATGGTGCATCTGCTCTCTTTGGCACATCTCAACATATTGAAGACGGATTAACTTGTGACCCAGAAGTTCCCACTCTTGGATTTATATACCTAAATGATTAAAAACAAATGCTCAGACAAGCGGTTTACATGTAACCATGGTAACAGCATTCATAACAGCCACGGAGGAAGCAACCCAAATTTCTATCAGCTGATGAAAGAAAAAAGATGTTGTGTCATTTTCATAGGAATACTAGTGAGTCCCAGAAAGGAACAGGCTGCTCTTAGGTACTATTGCATAAGTGAACCTTATAAACATCACTGAGTAAAAGAAATCAGAGACAAAATGTTACACAGTGTAAAATTCTATTTGTGCAAGATATCCTCCAAAAGGCCAATTTTCAGAGACATAAGGCAGGTTGCCAGAAGTTGGGAGGAGGAACAATGAGTGACTGCTAACAGGTGTGTGACCTCTTTGGGGGATTTGTAAAACTGTTTAAGAGTTAATAGCCATGATTGATAGTTGCACAATCTGTAAATATTCTAAAATCTACTGACTTGTACATTTTAAAACTTTGAATTTTTTAGAATGTGAACTATATCTCAAAGACAGGAAATTAGGAATACATTGAGGCTAAGATGTTTGAAAACAAATTAAATACTTTCTTGAAAAACACAATTTACATAGGACTTTTGGAGAAATCCGGGGACCAAGAGATGGCTCAGTCAGTAAATGCTTGCTGCACAGGGATGAGGACCTGAGTTTGGAGCCCAAGCACCCCTACACAGAACTGTGTGTTGTGGCACAGCTATCAGGCTAGTGCTGGGGAGGCTGAGGCAGACACCTCTGGAGCTCATTGGCCAGCTAGTCTGTTGGAGGGAGTGGGCTGCTCGTTCGTCCTGGCTGCCCTGCTAGCTAAGCCCCAAAATAATCACACAGAAATTGTATTAATTAAATCACCTCTTGGCCCATTATCTCTAGCCTCTTATTTGCTAACTCTCACATCTTGATAAATCAATTTCTATTAATCTGTATATTGCTACGTGGCAGTGGCTTACCAGGAAAGATTCAGCATCTCTGTTTCTGGCAGCTCTATGGCGTCTCTGACTCTGCTTCTTCCTCCCAGAATTCAGTTCTGTCTTCTCCACCTACCTAAGTTCTGCCCTATTAGACCAAGGCAGTTTCTTTATTCATTAACCAATACAAGCAACACACAGAGGGGACTCCCACATCACTAGTCTAGCTGAATTGGTTAGTTCCAGGTTGAGTCATCTCACGTGCACAAAGTTGATTCGAGACATGCAAAAGACCTAAAATTTATCAAGAACACTTTAAAAATGGGAGGCACAGAATGTGAGCTCAATGGTATTCTGGGAGGTTTCATCACATGGTACTTTGTCTGGGCAGCTTTTACTTCCCAGGTTGTTGGAGGAGGCCACTTGCTCGTCCCAGCTGCTTAGCTCCAAAATAATCACATAGAAACTGTATTTATTAAATCACAGCTTGGCCCATTAGTTTTAGCTTCTTATTGGTTATCTCTTACATATGAATTTAACCCATTTTTATTAATCTGTGTATCACCATGTGGCTGTGGCTTACTGGCAAGATTCCAATGGGAGTCTGTCTCCAGTGGCTCCATGGCTTCTCCTGACTCTGCCTCCTTTCTCCCAGGATACAGTCTAGCTTTCCCTGCCTAGTCTTTTCTTCCCTGCCATAGGGTGAAAGTAGTTTTTTATTCATTAACCAATAAAAGCAACACATAGACAGAAGGGTCTCCCACCAGGTCTTTTGTTTATATATTATGGTTTCTAATTTTGTGCTTTTATAGAATTTCTACGTGTATGAGTGTGTGTCTTTACATCTGCATATACTTTTTCTTTGGTTCATTTTTTCCCTGTTTTTGTTTTGTTCTATTTTTAATTGCTTGTTGATTTATTTTAGAAGCCTGTTTTCTCATGAGAGAGGGAACGGAAGGGTGTAGATTTGGGTGGGAGGGGAAATAGAGCAGACATAGAAGTTGGGGGAGGAGAAGCCATAATCAGGTGTATCCTTAAATCATTATTTTGAAATCTCAGTATTTTTGAGGTAGTTACTTCATCTGAACATTAACTCATTGGTCAACATTCATTGTGTGCTATAGATTTCAATATATTGTGTTTTTCATTCACATTCAATTCAAGAAATTTTTAAATTTCCTTTTTGATTTCTTCCTTGACCTGATTATTATTCAATAGTGTGTTATTTTCTTCCCATGAGTTGTGCATTTTCTGTGGTTTCTATTGCTGTTGATATCCAGTTTTATTGCATTGTTGTCAAGTAGAATACAGGATGTTGTTTCAGTTTTCTGTACTTGCTGGAACTTGCTGTAACTATTCAAATATTAGCCCCCAGGAATAGGAGGGTGTTAACTGTTCTCAGAGGGAAAAACAAACAAAACTTCTGCTTTTTGGTGCCAACCACAGCACATTGTATAGTGTTCTTTCTTTTTCTTTTTCTAAAGATTTATTTATTTATTATGTATACAATGTACTGGCTGCATATATGGCTACATACCAGAAGAGTGCACCAGTTCCCATTATAGATGGTAAGCTACCATGTGGTTGCTGGGAATTGAACTCAGAATCTCTGCAAAAGCAGTCATTTGTTCTTAACCTCCAGCCCTGTAGTCTTTTCATCTCTGTTTAGTGAATATAGGATCCTTGCAACTTTCAGAACAATAGTAATGAGGTATGTATATGTTCCAGGGACACACAATATATGAAATGACTCAGTGTGAGATGGGTCTTCCGCTGCCTGGGATGGAGGGCAGCCTCCAGTAGTGCAGAACTCAAAGTGAATCCATGAAGTCGGAATCCTATAACTGTTTTATCTGAGGGCGCTAAGGGAAAAGACAATCATACACTCTCTTGTATCCTTTTTTATTTTTCTGATTCTGTGTTCTCTCTCTCCAGCTTATATACCCCAACAAAGTCTTTAAGGCAATATAGGAATTACCCTCTATTTTTCAAGTGAATGATTATAATGAATATAGGTAAAAACTTGTTTTTCATCTCCCTTGCATGATTAAAACAAAATCATCCCAAGAAGCCACATCCAGTTACATCTAAGTAACTTGTTACAAATTAACAGAGTCTGAGAAAGCAGGGCAGTTTTCTCAACCATTTCTTTGTAGACATACTGGATTTTGCAGCTACGAAGAAAGAATCAATCACTTTATTATTTATCTCAAAAGGTAATCTTATAATAAATCTTAAAGGAGTGACAAACCTAAACTTCTATACATGAAAAACAGTCAACTCTACTTTAAATCTTTAGGGTTTATATCTCCTTATCAATAGTTTTTTTTTATATCAGAAGATTTTGGGAAAAATGGATACAAGGAATTGATTACCATCTTTGATCACCAACCAAGCACAGCAAGGAAAGTACATCTACTAGTTACACTGAGGGCAGTTTTGTATTTTTGACCCCAACATAATGAATCTATAACTCAACTATGTGTCCTTGTGAACTCTAGATTGTGTTCTAAAATTTTTCTTCTCAAAGTTATTATCTGGTCTAGCCAGAAGTTATTCCAAGGATTTGTTTCAGCTCTGATGTACACCGAGACCTATGAATACACCTTTCAACATCAGGATTAGAATTCGAACCAGCTTGGCTCTTGGGACTAAATTGTTTTTCTTAACCTCAGCCAGTCTATGAGGCTCCTCTGTAGAAACTCATATGTTCTAGATGTGTGACACTTCCTTGTTTTATTTTTAATCATCAAAACTCTACTTAAACTAACATTATTATCAATTAGAGAGTGTAGCTTAAAATACGCTACATTATGGGCAGTGGGGGATCTTTCTGTACCCATTCACACCATGCCAGATACCATAGAAAGATGGCAGTGGCAAACATGTAAGGGCACAGCAGACACAAAACACATTCTGGAGTCTGTGATCTTGGGAGCCTTGATATCCGAGATTCATCCATCAGGGATTTGACTCCTGGTGGACTGACACGTGGGGAATTCAGTTTCCACCTGCTGCTCCTCTGACATGTCCATTGGCATGGGCCCTCAAATGAAGTTCATTGAGCTTTTTTTTAAATTTTTAAGTTATAAACAAAATTTTATTGCAAAACCACTTTAAAGCAAAATAATTTTTAGAGGGGCCATAACACAATTCTCTGAGATTACCGTGTTAGAAACAGACATAGAAATGTAGAAGGATGTTTTATGAAAGGGGTTAAGGAGACTTTTGTTTTACTTCTCTCAGTCTCCGAACCTCAAGACAGTAAGATAACAAGTATTATACAGAAAAATTTAGAACGTTTCATCTAAAACCTACAAAGGGTCTCACCAGGTAGCCTTGCCTGACATAGACCTCACTATGTAGAACAGGCTGGTCTTGAACTCAGAGAGATCCACCTACCTTTGCCTTCTGAGTTCTGGATTCAAAGGCATGTGACACTACAGATGGAAGGTTCCTTGAGTATTATAAGAAATGTTGCATCTGTTATTATGAACCAACAAGTAAGACCTTTTTGGAATAAGACACTATGGGTATATTTAGAAAGAATCTGTCTTCAGTTTTTGCATAATGGTATGCTAGATCTGATAACTTATTTAAAATATTTATAAAAACAAATGCTATCACCTGCAACTATGAAGTTAACCATCTACTTTGTTTGTGACATGAGAGATAATGGCTTATTTTGACAGTGGAAATCAAAATAGAATTTATTATATTATGATCTATCTAAATATGCTGTATTTTTGTAAACACAGTATTTTTAGGCTGTGCTGTTTTCACATAACAACTTCAGATGTGGAAAATATTTAGAGCTTATAAAATAGTGTTGTTAATGACTTGGTTTAATAATATTTTAACAAATATCATTGCTAGTCATATCTCTCCAGATATGAACTCTAGGAAGTATTTTGTGTTACTTCTTTGTAATAATTTTGATTTGCTCACACAGCTTTAGAGAACTGAAACACCCAATTGACTCTTGATTAATTGTTGAATTCCAAACATTGAAAACTTGGAAATTTCTCTAGTTTTTAGAAGGAAACGCTGGTGCCTCTCATTTCTAGTGAGCTTCAGATTCAGCTTCTGCCTGACCAAAACACTTGGAAATTTTTCTTGAATTAAGACTAACTTTTGCAAAGTTTGGATGGTCGTCAAGTATTAAATTTGCTACATTGCTGGATAGCTTGCAGATTGACTTTTATAAACTCTACTGGGGATGTTCCCTAGTTAAGTACATTACATGTCACATCTCCAGTTATAAATTTGTGAGATCTCTTTAGTCCCTTTGAGGTCAACCCAGGACAAGAAGCTAAAAACCCCAGAGATTTCAAGACTGTATTTGTCTGGGATTTGAGACTCTGTGGGTCAACATGACATTTCCATTTTTGCATGCAAAGAAAACACACAGTGTCCATTTAGGCTGTTCGTCCACACTTTTTCTTCTGAACCACAACATTTTCTGGCCTTCTGGTTTATAGTTTAGCATTTCCAGTCAAAGAACAGCCCATTTATTTTAAAGGAAGAAAAGGGCCTTCAAATTGTAGGAAAAAATAGAGCAATTGAAGTGGGCATAGTTCCATGAAAACTTTACCCCCCCCATCCCAGATTGTTACTGACTGGAAAATATGACTATTGTACGCAGCACCTTCAGCCTTGAAATTCATGTAATACTGGGCAAAATAAGAGTAAAGTTTTTTTCGCTCGATATCAGCTTGAGTAAATAGAAATTCTACTGGGCAGCATCTTAACAGTGAGAGAGAGCCTTACACAATGGAAGCTCCATAACTTGTGTACAGGTTCAAATGTCTTTGTTTAATTATATTAATGCTATCTGGATCACAACATGTTCTATATGTGAACTGGTAAACTAACGTAGGACAAAACAAAGAAACCTAATCTATGAACTTAGTGCAACAAATCTTCCTTTCGAACCTACCTCAAGTGAGGGTGCTCACAGTGGCTTTTGGCTGTGAGCTCCTGAGCCCCAGTCCATCTATTCCTACTGCCTTTCACCAAGACCAAACACATGTATAGCAATTCCTCTTCTTTGACTCTCCCAGAAAACCTTGAACTGACATGAACCTACCAAATTCAAGCTAGATTGTGTCCGTCTTTCTACACCTGCTTCTGTGGAGGCTTAGATAGACTCTGGTCCTCTAGGATGCAGTGCGCCAACCATAATTAGCTTATACGACGAAAGTAGACAATTTATGACTGTGGCACATCCCTTAAGTTAATAATTTTACATTTATTCTTACCCAGCCAATATTCTTTAATATAAACAAATCAAATGTTCACTAACAAAAATAAAATATGAGGATTTTCACGGGTGAGGTCAGCCTTCTGTGGACTAGGCAATCAAGAGTTACTGAGAATCAGTGATAAACCACACCTGAGGAGTATACACTCTGGGGTTTGCTAAACAGCATTTTCTTAAGCCTTCTTAGTGTTCCTTCTGCATTTGGAAACTTGCTTCCAAATTGCTCACAGATTGTGAAAGCGTTAATTGGTAACATTCCTGTACTGGTTCAGTGACTCCCACATTCTCTGGCAGTTGGTTCAGCTAAAACATGTAACTGCTAAAGGTGCTGTTTTAACTAAAGTCATTTAGATAGTGTTTTGCTTGTTAATTTGGGAAGCTATCTTACACCCAAAACCTCAGTGATTCCTGAAATTGACTTGGACAGGATTATATTTACCTCAGTTACCAAACTTCAAATTTGGATAGAAAGTATATTGCTAGATGGATAGGGTGAAATAAAATTTACAGATACTGTTACTAAACAAAACATTTTAGAATTTATTGACTTTTCTTTGCTTATAAATGTTTCACGTATGCATAATTGAATGGGCATCTGGAATATACAAGATCGTCCAAGCATCAGTAAGCACCTTGGATATAAAATCAGAATTTAAATTTTACTTTTGAATGTTTCGAGGAATATGCATTAATTACATGTAAATAAGTAGATACAGTACCCATTTCTTCTCTCTCCTCATCTCCTTCACTGTGTTAGACAGAAGAGGGCCATTGGTAGAAGTAAAATGAACTAAACATTCAGAGCAAGACTAAATTTATCCACTCTTAATTCTTCTGAAGTGCTTCTAGACGTATCTAAATCTCTGGACAGGCATCTGGGAGACAACTATGCCCTGTCAGTTCATGTTAAATATAATCTTAAACTTGGAAAGAAAGGAAGCTCCTGAAACTAGAGAGTATTAGCACATTAGGAAGCATTGTCAGTAGCAAAAGTTAAGGCAGGAGAAAGAAAAGGGAAGTTTTTTATCAAATTTTCAGAATTATTTTCTGCCAAGTATTATGTAATATGTCTCCAGTTTTAAAGAAAAGAAAACCACAAATTTTAAAGGTTCTCTACATCCATAGTATGGACTAATTTGAAGAATGTTTAAAATGATAATTTTGTTAAGTGAGTAATTTTCTTCCTTCAATGATGAAAATTATGATTATTTTAGAGAAGTAGAAGTTCAAGACAGGGTTTCTTAGTGTAGTCTTGGCTTTTCTGGAACTGTCTGTAGATCAGGCTAGCCTATAACTCAGAGACCCATCTACCTCCTGAGTGCTTGGATTAAAGGCATGTACCACTACCTGGCTATGATTAACTTTTTCAGTGAAGTTACAATAAAAATAAATTAGTAATTCTTTATAGTCATCTTATTTTAGCACCATTTTGCTTTGAAAAATCATGCCATACCTAATTTAATCTGATGATTGGATATATATATATATTTATATGTATATATACTATATATACACATTATATATTATATATATTTATATGTATTTATAATATATACACGTTATATATTATATATATATGATTGTATGTTGCATTTATCCTTTTTCCTTCTTTATTAGGCCACATTTAAAGACATATTTGACCACTCTATGATGTAAAAAGTGTATAAACAAGTTTTAAATGTTTTTTTGTTAATTTTTGAACCTTGTCAATAGAGCTCAATGGGCCATTCTGCTGAGAGTTTAGCAGAATAGAATGAGGATAGCGAAGGCTCAGTACATGAGATTTCAGAAGGGAACAAGGATCTATCAAGAAATAGGCTAGGGTTATTTGTGTGGAGTTCTGACAGAGAATCTGCAAGCATTACATGCATGCCTTAAGAACTTCAGTGAGGTTGAATTTGAGAGTTACAGGGTAATATATTTTATAGGAGAAATTTTAAGGCAGAAGAGAATCCAGGTTGGTGGCATAATTATTGTTCACTCTTCTCCAGGTATCCCATGAAAAAGAACAAATAGGCAAAAAATATGAAAATGTGTGCTTTTTGTACAACTTGTAATCTCTTCACAGTCTGAAAAAGACACAGAAGTTTTTAGAGTGAACCCTCCTGCTCAGAGAAGGACAGAAGAAAGACTGTCCTTTGAGGGCAAGATCTCGGAGTTTCTGACCCCGCGGTGCCAACCCGGGACAGGGAACTCAGAAGTTCCCCAACCCCCTATCCTTCTTGGGCTCTCTGCAGGGCCTGTACTCCCTGCATACTGCCTCTTTCTTCCTATCCCACCCAGCTTGCATCCAGAACCCTCCCCACTTCGGCCCCCCTGCCCTCTTTGGGCAGATAACATCACCCAGCTCAGCCTGTCTGGGCACTGGGTCCAAATCCTCAGGGCAACCAAGCGGGTGGGAGTTCCTTTGTTTCTATAGCCTGCCTGCACCAAGCAAGGTAGGCGCTTTGTTTACGAGCTACCCAACCAGCACGGAGACCTGATCTAGGCACCAGGAGAGCCAGCATTGGGGAGAGCCATCATTGGCCACGGAGATCTGATCTCGGCACCAGGAGAGCCATCACTGGGGAGAGCCATCACTGGGAAGGTACATCAGTAGGCAAGGAGACCTGATCCTGGAAAAGAAGATCCATAGGGGAGCATTTGGAGGAAGAGATGGGCAAGCGCCAATGCAAGAATTCACCCAACAATCTGAAAAGCAACGTGAGGGCAAGATCTCATTTATTAAAGTTTCCAACTTGTGGAATTTACAATTCATTTGAAAGGAGAGCATTTAGACAGAGGATGCTGCCTAAAGGTTACATACTTTTGAAAGCAATTCTAGGGAAATGTTTCCTCAGGGTCACCACATAGAGGACTGCAGCTGTGGTCCAAGACAGACCAGAAGGTGACAGTGTTATCTACGTGGCACTGGTTTTGGAAGTATGAAAGATACAAGATTGAGGGTGTCATAGAGTTTTACATCATGGCTCTACAGGCATTTTGTGTTGATAGTTGTAGGGATAAGCACAGCCCATTGGGGGTGTGTTTGTCTCAGGCTAATGTTTACATATAAATCTGGCAAGCGTGAGCCCACTGCCCCTTCTGTTTTCCTGTTTTCCATGGGAACCTGTGGTTCTGTAAGTCTATTTCCCCATTAAAGCTGTATATATTATTACAATCTGTCTACATTCATTTACGCCGATACAGATAGTGGAGTCAGTGCCCTCTTAATGAGGTCCTGAGAGGTCACTGAATGAAACTGTGGACGTGAACCGTAAGTTGCAATGGAGAAACATGGAATTGGAAGAAAACAGTAGGATGTTTACAGAGGAAACCTGTAGGCATAAAGTAGAGTCATCCCAAGACAGATGCTATATATGTAGTACTCTGCAGACAGAAGAGATGAAGGCTGGAAATACCCAAGTCCTTTGGAGCCAAGATAATGCTACCATGAGTCTTAGATGCTTATTTTAGGGCCCTAGGATTTGGTGTTTTCCTCTGTGAGTTTTGGTTTTGCTATGGTCCATTCTTTTCTTTTGGAAAATGCCAGTGTATGTTTTCAGTGGTTTGAAAGAAAACAGAGTGGTGCTATTAGGAGGTCTGGCTTTTTGTAGTATGTGTGGTCTGTTGGAGGAAGTGTGTCACCATGGAGGAAGGCTTTGAGGTCTCCTATATGCCCAGCTATGCCCAGGGTTACAGACCACTTACTCTTGCCTGTAAGCTAAGATGTAGGATTCTTGGCCATTTCTCCAGCACCATCCTTACCTGGATGCTACCATGTTGCACCATGACTAAACCACAGAAAATGTAGGCCACCCCATTTAAATGTGGAAACCCTAACTAAGACAGTGTTGGAAGAATGTAACTTCCTCTTTAATTTGATAGAGGTTCAAAGCTAGCAGTTTGCTTTAGTCTCAGAAACAGTTCCAGACTTTCAAACAATGTTGGAATGGTTAGTGATTATGAGGACTTTTGAAGTTGGATTGAATTTATTTTACCATTGTGAGATAGTCATGAGCCTATGGGGATAGCATGGAAAGTTATGATTTAAAAGTGAAAAACTTTAGAGCTCAATAAAAATCAATAAAAAGTGATATATTTAGTTTATAAGTAGATAAAGGTGGATTTATAATGACTAATGCTGACTGTTAACATGACAGGTTATATATTGCTTAAGAGAATAGCCTGTTACAAGGGATTGTCTGGATTAGGTTAGCAAAAGGGAGAAGACCTAACCTAAATGTGAATGGTACTGCGCTGTAGGTTGGGCTCTTGAACTGAATAAAAAAGGAGAAAATGAGTTGATGGGGGAGTGTCATATCAATCTGTTGATTTCATTGGTTAAGCAATAAAGAAACTGCTTGGCCCTCATAGGTTAAAACATAGATAGGTGGAGTAAACAGAACAGAATACTGGGAGAAAGAAGCTGAGTCAGGGAGTCGCCATGGTTCTCCCACTCCAGACAGACGCAGGTTAAGATCATTCCTGGTAAGCCAGCTCGTGGGTTACACAGATTAATAGAAATGGGTTAGATCAATATGTAAAAGCTAGCCAATAAGAAACTGAAACTAATGGGTCAGGCAGTGTTTAAAAGAATACAGTTTCCATGTAATTATTTCGGGTAAAGCTAGCCGGGTGGCGGGACACAGCCCGCCGCTCTGTATTTCAACAGAGTGGCGCCCAACATGCTAATGAACTCCACATAAAACCTGAGAGGGCTTAAAAAGGAGAGAGAGAGAATTTAAGACAGCTTTTTGCTGTTTGTGGGTTGCGTGCCGCAAAGAAATTGTCCTGACTCAGCAGCAGGAAAAAACTGGCTGTTTTAAAATGTCGGCTTTCTCGGCTGTGCCGCCATTGAGATCTCTGTCTGGCTCCTGCGGGAGACAGAGCTTTTGAATGGAGCATTTGGAGTAAAGTTTGGCTTGCTTGATGGCAATGTGGACTGCTGTGTGCCTGGAACTGTATGTGGCTCAGGGGCACCAAATGGCTCTGAGGCAGGAGCAGCTTGGCTCAGCTCTGCCATGCTGAACTGTGCTGGTCTCAGGCAGGAACTACCGTAATTACCATAAAAACAGCGCATTTAAGGTTTCAACTGGGCAGGACACAGGCGGTACCATATTACCTGTACATGGCACAACTTAAGTTTTTAAGAACTGCTTAACATTTTAAGAAATGTTCCTGGATAGTAAAAAAATGTTATAGATTCACAATAAAACAGATTCAGACATAAAAGACCACACTGTTGGATGAATGCACATAGACTTGAGAGAGAGAAGAAAAAGAATATATAGAATAAAGTTAATGGTTTAAAAAAAAAAGGTAAAGTCTTTAAAGAGACAGAGTACAGATAGTTAAGAGATTAAAAGAAATAAAGAAAAATAAGCCACATAAAAATGAAAAATTCACAGAGAGTCTGGATTATGTACATTGTGTTTTCTTTAAAATTTTTGACTGTGAAGGAGCTAAGTACAGAGAGACATTTCATTCTATGGGCTGCCAAGTGGAACCAAAACGGATATCATGAGGGTATGACTTCAGAATTTGGGTCTAAGGATATGATGCTTTGGAAAGGGTCTTCTTTTGTTTTCACAGAGGACCAGACCCTATGGATTGCATCTATCCCGATATGGTATGATAGACCACGACCTCCCGAAAAGTTCCTGTGAACACCCTCAAAAAATTACTTCACTCAACTGGCAACTGAGATAAACCTGGCACACAGGTTACACCCTAAATGATCTGATTAACAGCGCCCCCATTCAGCAGGAAGCAGTTTGGAGAGAAAAAACTGCGCCCATGTACCCAAAATATTGTTTGTAAATGTTCTTTTACATTTAAAGGGGGAAATGATATAGGTATGAATAATTTGCATTGGTGTGGATTTTAAGGTCAATTTTGTTATATGTATATGTATTTCTGATCTTGAATAAGGTGTTGTGATTGTGTAGTTCATTTTTAAAATGTAATGTATAATTAGGAAATATAGGTTGCTAATGGATAATCATCGATAATAGTAAAGCTTGTAATCATGTTAGTTAGATTTTCTAGATATATAGAGATACATTTCAGTTAGATAGACATTCTTCATATCTTTCAAAGACTGCAGAATATGGCATTTAATGTTTTAATAACTTCGGACTTTTCATGACAATGAGACACGTCTGCTCCTGGCAGCACCAATCTACTTCAAGAGGAAGATGGGCATCGAAGAGGATCCTTATGGAGTTTGATAGCCATTTGGGCAAGAAACTGCTCTTGCCTGGACTGATGCATAAACTGGACACAAAGAACCCGCAGAGAGAGGACTGCTGAACTTGCCTAAAGGTGAGATGGTCTTTCGGGGTTCCTGATTCATGAAAGAGTCTGTGAGACATTCTGCAGGACACAGCAGAAAGTGACTGAACTGTCTTTGAAATTTCCTGCTTGATAAAAATGTCTGCTGGAAACTATAGGCCTGTAGGCCAAAGATGGATGCCCCAACAGTGCAGAGGAACTTTGGGTGACTGTCCAGGCAGTGAGATGTCTCTGTCATTTCTAGAGTTTGGATTTCTTGTTTGCTTAGGTAGTATTATATCCTTCTGAAGTCTTTGATGGAGTTGAAGAATGAATAGATAGTTATAGTTTTCCTTAGTTATGATAAAGATAAAATAGATATAAATATTGTAACTGTAATTCTTGCTTGATAACTGTTTTGCTATATGTAACTTTGCTATGTTAAAGCCTTCCATTTTTTGTTTAAACAGAAAAAGGGGAAGTGATGGGGGAGTGTCATATCAATCTGTTGATTTCATTGGTTAAGCAATAAAGAAACTGCTTGGCCCTCATAGGTTAAAACATAGATAGGTGGAGTAAACAGAACAGAATACTGGGAGAAAGAAGCTGAGTCAGGGAGTCGCCATGGTTCTCCCACTCCAGACAGACGCAGGTTAAGATCATTCCTGGTAAGCCAGCTCGTGGGTTACACAGATTAATAGAAATGGGTTAGATCAATATGTAAAAGCTAGCCAATAAGAAACTGAAACTAATGGGTCAGGCAGTGTTTAAAAGAATACAGTTTCCATGTAATTATTTCGGGTAAAGCTAGCCGGGTGGCGGGACACAGCCCGCCGCTCCGTAAGCTTTTTTTTTTGTTGTTTAAACCGAAAAAGGGGAAATGATGGAGGAAGGTCATTGGCCAATAAAGAAACTGCTTGGCCCTGTGGGTGGAGTAAAAAGAACAAAATGCCGGGAGGAAGAGGAAGTCAGCTCAGAGACTCCACAGCTCTGCTCTCCTCCTGGGAGCAGACGCCTCAGAGAGACGCCATGCCCAGCTCCCGGGATGAAGCTCCGACCCAGGATGGACTAGGCTAGAATCTCCCCGGTAAGCGCACCTTGGGGTGCTACACACAGATGATTAGAAATGGGCTAAATTAATATGTGAGAATTAGCCTAGAAGAGATTGGGCCAAGCAGTGTTTAAAAGAATACAGTGTCCATGTAATTATTTTGGGTAAAGCTAGCCATAGGGGCGGCCGGGTGCTGGGGATGCAGCCCCGCCGTCCCTATTACTACAATGAGTTAAGCACAAACATCCATCTCTCTTGGTTCCTGATGGTGGATATGATATGAGCAATTGTCTGGCGTGCCTGCTACCATACATTTTCTGTTATTGCTGTGTCGAGCATCACCTGGTTCTAAAAACCTGACTAGCAAGGGGGGAATGAAGAAAGGACAGACACATGTACAGGAAAGCTTGGCTTAGGCAGGCATGCCTACTCTGGTGCAGTGGCATCACCCCTCAACAAGCCAGGACATCAGCACATTTACTAGGTTCAGCTGGAAGGTAGTTCTAGCTAATCTCAGGGAGAGGTGTTAGTAGAGGGACAGTCTCAGGTTGTAAACATCTGGGAGGAGGAATCTGGGGCTGAAGCTTTCTCTTCACTGTGTCAGTATCCACAGAGGGACCAGAGGAAGTCTTTGCCAATTTCCTTGGGTCTGAGACATTGGTACTTGTCGATAACACACATTCCATCCTCACCACACAGCATGATGGATTGTACTCTTGCACTTTGTGCCAAATTAAACCCTCTGTTTATTAAGTTACTTATATCAAATATCTTGTCAGATTAACAAGTAACTAATATATGAAATTATCCTTTTTACCTCCCTGTTGGAGGAGGGCAGGTTGTTGGTTCCTGACTGCTGACTATCTTAGACCCGAAATAATCAAACAGAAACTGTATTATTTAACTCACTTCTTGGTCCATTAGCTCTATCTTCTTATTGGCTAACTCTTACATATTAATTTAACACATCTCCATTAATCTGTGAATTGCCATGTGGCAGTGGCTTTCTGGCAAAGTTTCAGCATGTCTGATTCTGTTGGCGGCTCCATGGCATCTCTCTGACTCTGCCCTTCTCTTTCTCCCAGCATACAGCCTAGCTTTCCCGACCTACCTAAGTTCTGCCTTGCTACAGGTCCAAAGAAATTTCTTAATTCATTAACCAATAAAAGCAACACATAGATAGAAGTACCTCCCATAAAATTCCCTTATCTTTTCTTTCATATCTTTTGATTTATTTTATTTTAGCTAAAAATCTATGTACTTAGCTTACAACTCAAGGAAGTCAGTGGAATGTGCCCACGCTAACAGTCACTGGAAAAGTCCATAGGCACTCTCCCTTCTTCTCTTTCTCCTCTCTCTCTCTCTCTCTCTCTCTCTCTCTCTCCTTCTCTCTCTCTCTCTCTTTCCCTTTCTTTCTTTCTCTCCTTGTTAATAAATTCTTATATGGCTAAAAAAAAAAAAAGAAAAAGAAAAGTCCATAGGCATACAAGTAATATGGGAAGAAGGCACTGTCATTTTATACCATGTGTCAACTATTTGGGAACAATGCAAAGAGTAACTGTAAAACCCCAAATATAACCAAAATAGGGAGATTTTGTAAATTGAATACAATCTTGCTTTTTATAAGTTACAAACCAATATCCCTGACAAAAGACACTATTATCAACCAGATTATTATAGTATGAAGGATGGTAGAGAAATTCTGCTAGAATTGACACTTAGAAACATCTAAAGTGTTTTAAAAGTACTGATGTCTACCTCCCACCCATAAACATATATACTTAATTGGCGAGAGAAAACATGGCTCTCAGGAAGTTTTAAAACTTTCAGTAACCCTAGCATGCAGCATAGTTTTAGAACTCTCTACTCTTAGATTTATGTTTGCACCAAAAATCATCTAAAATGTTTGTTCAAACAGTTTACCAGGTTAGACTAAAGAGATACTGATCAAATGCATCTTCACTGAAGTTTCTCAAAGTTTTGAATAAGTTCCCAAATATTAATACAACTGCTGCTTTTGGAGTAGTGCCTCCTAGTTGTTACTGTGGAAAAAAAATTACTCAATGAAGATACTGAGGTCAGTCAATTTGGAGGAGAGTTTGCAGTTTCATGAGTCTTCAAAGTGGTACTATGAGCAGAAGACCACGTTCTACCTAAGAAAGGTGCTTAGATGCCCAAGGGCCTTGTGGGGAAGCAACACAAGGAGCTGGAATGTTCTGTGTTACGATAGTCAGAAGCTACTACTCAAGGGGCTGGAGACTGTTAAGTGTTGCACCCACTGCCTCCTTCTATTAGTCATCACATTAAGCATTCCCCTCTCTCATCGAGTGATCTTGCTCACCTAGATGTGTGAAAGCATATTAATTCACAATGAATTATACAAGACTACAGCGGAAGATGAGTACATCAGGGTCAGCAAATTCTTCTTCAGTGTGCAAAATCATAGGAAGTCCATCTGTTGGAAGATTGCCTAATGAGCATTAAACAACTTGAGAATTCACAGTTTATAAAACATTTCTCAGGTGAAGTTGGCTGAGATAGTTTCATCTGCTGAAGCTTGTAAGAAATTTTATTTCATAATATAAAAATGTTCCTTTGTAAAGAAACATTCTGATAAACCTGACAAGATTGCTGTCCTTCATTCATTTCTGTCCCTACAGCTTTTGAAGTCAAGACGAATGGCTGTGAAGATAAACTGATGCATGCCAAATGAGGAGCAAGATTAAGGATACAGTTGAAGCTGTTGATGACCTGTTATGATGAGGATATTTTCAATTTTCTTGATAAAATCAAAATAATTGTTTTGGTGGTGAAAAATGAAGGCATTAAAAGAATCAAAATGATAGATACTTCTAGAAGCTAAGTAATGCACAGCTGATGGTTGAATTTGGCTGCTAAGACCTGTCCTGGAAACTCCAAGAGCTGATAAACACTTTCAGCAAAGTAGCAGGATACAAAATTTAGATACAAAAAAAAAAAAAACAGCAGTCTTCTTATACACAACTGACAATTAGACTAGAGATAGAAATCATGGAAACAACACCTTTTACAATAGCCTCAAAAATATAATGTATCTTGGAGTAGCTAATCAAGCAAGTGAAAGATTTGTATTATACAAACTTTAAGACATTGAAGAAAGAAATTGGAGAAGATATCAGAAGATAGACACCATGCTCATTAATTAGTAGGTTTAATGTAATAGAAATGATAGAATCCTTTTAAAAACAATCTACAGACTCAATTCAATCCTCTTCAAAATATCAACAATATTCTCCATAGAATTTGAGAGATAATTTTCAACTTCATACGGAAAAACACACAATTAAACAGGATAGGTAAAACACCCCTGAGTGATAAAAGAATTGATGCTGGTGTCTTCAAAAATTCTCCTGGCCAGTCGGGCGGTGGTGGCGCATGCCTTTAATCCCAGCACTCGGGAGGCAGAGGCAGGCGGATCTCTGTGAGTTCGAGATCAGCCTGGTCTACAGAGCTAGTTCCAGGACAGGCTCCAAAGCCACAGAGAAACCCTGTCTCGAAAAACCAAAAAAAAAAAAAAATTCTCCTGGCCAAACTGGATGTTTATATGTAGAAGAATATAAATAGATCCATATTTATCATCCTGCCCAAAATTCAACTCCAAGTGCATCAAAGGCATCATCATGAAGGTAGATACACAGAACCTGAAAGAAGGGAAAATGAGGAATCACCTTGAACTCATTGGAACAAGGAAAAATTTTCTGAACAAAACACCATTAGTACAGGCACTAACAACAACACTTCATATACAGGACCTCATGAAACCAAAAAGCTTCTGCATGACAAAAGAAACCATCATTTGAACAGGGCAGCAGGCTATAGAATGGGAAAGAATTTTACCGACTACACATCTGATAGATGAGTAATATTCAAAATATATAAAGAACCCCAAAAACTAAACAACTAGAAAAGAGAATGAACAACTGTGGAAGCTGACAGGTGCCAGGAGGTGTAGTCAATCAGGAGAAATGAGTTCAGTTTTTGCTCAATAACAGATTTGAGACTAAGAGAGAGATAGTATTTTAGTGCAGAGTTTAAAGCATAAGACTTACACAAGATCAGACTAGCCAAAATCCCAGCATAGATGGAGTACATGGTCTCGAGATTCAACTCCATACTGCAGAGTTCTTAGCTGTGGATTGTTTCTGGGGGAATAAGAATTATTCTTTATTGAGAATATGGCTACTGGGAGGCTTCCCATGCCCCAGGGAATGATTCCATATAGGCAGCACTAATTGGTGTGTGTTATCAGAAAAACGATATGAATTTAGGAGGATGGAATATTGGGAGGGGTATGGGAGAATTGGACGGGAATATGGGGCATAAATAAGGTATTTAATTATATACATATATGAAATTTTCAAAAAATTAAAAATAAATAAATGGAAAGATAATTGCTGCTTGCCAAGCATGCTGACCACACAGGCAAGACTCTTACTTGGAGGCAGGGGAACGTCAGGATTTTTCTCTATTCAGCTTAACTTGAATCCGTGAGGTCCAGCTATGGTAGGGAACTTAGTTTGCTCGGCACAGACTGGAAACCAATGCTGAATGTAACACCTAACCAAAAATGTGTTTGTCCCTTGGTCTTAAGAGGTTGATATGTGAAAATTATCATCAGAGTAGTGACAGGGAAGTTTGGAAAAGTATAAAATTTTAAATCAGAAAAAAAAAGCAAATGTTACAACAAGCAGTCCCATGAGCTATATGACTCATATAATCAGAGAGTCCCATTCATCTAGACCACTGTCTCCTGTGGACATCAACGTTTATGAACAAGGCTAAAACTCAATGCTGCTAAGTGCTGAGACCTCTGAGACCTCAGCAAGCTGTGTGTGTGTGTGTGTGTGTGTGTGTGTGTGTGTGTGTTTGTTTTATCCTGATGGAGGATCTTGCCTTCCTAAAATTGCTGTCAGGTAAGTTGTTAAAAGTTTGTGGGTTGTGCCAATTTCTTGGAAGAAAACAAGGAGATATGTTGCATAAGTTGTCTCTCTTTTACCCAGGATTTTTATATTGTGTGTGACGCTGTGATCCTCCATGTTACACAGATGGGAATGTTTTTACAAATTGGAATCCACCCTTTCAAATCTTACTGCTGACTAATCAGATAAATTCAATTTGCTCATTCTTAACAAGCAACTTCTCACTAACGTTTTTGACAATTTGGCCTCATCTTCCAATTCAGGTTCCCTTGCCTTTTGCACAACCTCTGAAGTCATTTCTGTGAAAGTAGTGAACTTCTGCCAACATTCACCATGGCTGTTACAATCAGCTCCTTCCAAAGTGCTGTTTGTGCTGACACATTGATCTTCTCTCATGAGCCATAAATGCTCATTCTTTCTGCACTTTCCAGCTTCACTGAGAATTAAATGCAGGACTTTATTCACCCTTCGTAAGTGGTCTGTACTTGAGCTGTATCCCAAGCTACAAGGAAGTTATTCACAGCATTTACTGTTGAATTCAGGGCTGGAGACATTGTTCAGTGGTTAGGAGCACTTTTAGACAAGCTAAGTTCATTTCCTAGCACACACATGGTGGCTCACAGCCATCTGTAATGTTGGTCGCAGGTGATCTGATGCCCTCTCCTTGCCTCTACACGCATATGCCCAGACATACGTAAAACACCTCTGTGCACAGAACAAACAAACAAACAAATAAATAAAAGTGGTGAATCCTTTCCAGAAAGTTCAATCTACTTTGCCCATGTGTATCAGAGGACCACCATTTTTTGGTAACTATGGTCATGAAATGTATTATTTAAATATGTGACTTGAAAGTCACACATGCTCTTTGACCCATGAGTGAGAATGGATGCTGTCAGAAGTCATAAGCCAAGAGTAGTCTCATTCGCATCCATCAGAGATCTTCTGTTACCACGTGTACTGTCAGCAAGCAGTGACATTTTTTTTTTTTTTTTGTTTTCGACACAGGGTTTCTCCGTAGCTTTTTTGGTTCCTGTCCTGGAACTAGCTCTTGTAGACCAGGCTGGCCTCAAACTCACAGAGATCCGCCTGCCTCTGCCTCCCGAGTGCTGGGATTAAAGGCGTGCGCCACCACCGCCCGGCTTAGCAGTGACATTTTGAAAGGAATTCTTTAATCAATAAACCATGATCTAAACACACACACACACACACACACATGATCTAAACATATATATGATCTAAATATAAATTATATTTCTATCTATCTATCTATCTATCTATCTATCTATCTATCTATCTATCGAGTTAGATCTTTTGCTCCACTTAGAGAGCACATGAATAGTAGATTAGTATAATTCTTAAGGGCTCCAAAATCATATGACTATTGGCATTGTTTATAAGCTTGATGGGGGAGAGTCTTCTGTTTTGTGTTAATTTCATTGGTTAAATAAAGAGACTGCCCTGGCCCTTTAATAGGACAGAAAATTAGGTAGGCAGAGTAAACAGAACAGAATGCTGGGAGAAAGAAGCTGAGTAAGTGAGTCTCCATGATTCTCCTACTGGACACAGAAGCAGATTAAGATCTTCCCTGGTAAGACACCTCGTGGTGTTACAGGGATATTAGAAATGGATTAGATCCATATGTAAGAGCTAACCAATAAGAGGCTGGAACTAATGGGCCAGGCAGTGTTTAAAAGAATACAGTTTCCATGTAATTATTTCGGGGCATAAGCTAGCCATGTGGGCGGCCGGGTGACGGGGACACAGCCCCGCTGCTCCTATTACAACATAAGCTAATGGCTATATTTTTCCTAACATGACTTTCAGCCTGTTCTTTGAACCTTTACAGTCAGGCACTGACTTCTCCCCTCAAGCTATACAAGTCCTAGGTGACATCTACGGATGTGTAGAACATCTTTTATATATTTGGGGTCATTCATCTATTTTCTTTTTTTTTTTAAACACTGCCTGACCCATTAGTTTCAGTTTCTTATTGGCTAGCTTTTACATATTGATCTAACCCATTTCTATTAATCTGTGTAGCCCACGAGCTGGCTTACCAGGAATGATCTTAACCTGCGTCTGTCTGGAGTGGGAGAATCATGGCGACTCCCTGACTCAGCTTCTTTCTCCCAGCATTCCGTTCTGTTTACTCCGCCTACCTAAGGGTTGGCCTATCAAATGGGTCTAGGCAGTTTCTTTATTAATAAGAAATCACTCCCACATCATTTCCCCTTTTTCAGGAATGATCTTAACCTGCGTCTGTCTGGAGTGGGAGAATCATGGCGACTCATTCATCTATTTTCTTAGCTTGACTTTTGGACATGACAACTGCTTCTGCATCAGCACTCACTGCCTCATTGTACCCTAGTCGAGATGACATCTTCTCAGAAACCTTGCGAACCAACCTCTGTCAGCTTCACCTTTTCCTTCTGCAGGTGCCTTACCTCTCTCCACCTTCACAAAACTGAGCAGCACTGGTCTTTGATCTGTTTTAGGCTATGGTTTAAGGAAATGCGTGGCTGGTTAGGTTCCAATGCAGACCTTCCAAATAGTTTCCATGGTCCTAGTAAATAATACTGCTCAGCATCCTTATCATTCACATGACTACTGGAGTAGCACATTGAACGCCTTTCACGAGCCTTCCCTGTGCATTTACAGCCTGCCTAAATGCCTGCTAGTCACAGGAGGCTGGTTTTGCTCTATTCTAATGTTTTCCATCTTATTTTTAGAAATACCTTTTCCATTGAGCTTTTTATTTTTGATTGATGACAGGCAGGCCATGTTCCCTAGTTCTTGAACATTTAGAGGCAATTGCAGATAATTAATTTCCTTAATTTCTCTATATTGTTTTGTCTGTGAGAACCCAGAAGATGGAGGACAGGAAGAGAGAAAGGGTGTGGACAGTAACATGAACAAAGGACAATACACACTACAATGACAGAATCAGTTTGCTCTCCTGTATGTGTGCAGAGAATTCATTCAGATGATTGAAATATCTGAAAAAAAATCACCTAAATAGAGCCAAAGGTCAGAGAGTAAGTACATGCTACTTAGAAAAATCTAAAACCTTATTTAACAAGGGTTGCCTCAAACTTTCAATTTGCAAAGCAACCTGCCAGCAAAGCAAATGTAACTGGAACACAGTAACTGAATGCCTACCTTTATTAACAGAAAGAACACTCAAGACCTGGATGCACTTTTGACAATTCTCTAAATTAGCCACAGAGTGAGTGGCTTGCAGAAAGCTCTTGGCGTGGTTTCTGCTACTGAGGTTAGGAGAATAAGCGTGAGTGATAGCATCTGCTTCAGCAGAACAAAGGGGCCATGATGACAGATGGTTCCAAGTTGGGGTCACATCAGAAAGGTGCCAGATAGGTCAGAGTGGAAAAAATGGAATTTCTGATCAGGGAAGAGTTTTCTCTATATCCAATGTTATGATAAACAAAATCTCTTTTTATCCTTTCATTTTTTTTTAATTTCAGCTGTAAAAACTTTCTCCACAAGGCCTGTAGAATCCAAACACATCATTATCTGAGCAGCTAACCAACAGCTAACCACGTCCAGACTTCTAAAACCTTTTACAATAATAGAATTGCTGATATTTCCCCAAGGCAAATTGTGCAGTTGCAAGATTGTTTCATTGACATGATCCACAATGTCAGAGTAACAATATCCAGGAGAGAATAATATTTCACGTCAAGATGGCAGCCCCCATCGGCTTCCAGGTCCCCAAAGCCTAACACAAACATGAAGAGAGCAGGCACAGCACCAGTTTAGTATAGAGCAGGTTATGGACTAGGAATTCTCAGCTTTACTCCTGTAAAGGTGCAGAATGTTTTGTGGTGAGTATCTTTATTAGCTCTGGAGTACCAGTGTCGAAAGGAAGAATGGTAATGTCTTTATGTCTTGTGTGGGTGGATACATCTCTACAGAACATAAGAATTCAAAAAATTATAAGGAAAAATTCAGGGATCCCTTCCACCCCGTGTGTACATGTGTGTATGTGTGTGTATGTATACATACCTGTACTTGTTTGGGTACAACACCTTTATTGTTTTCAGAGTCTGTACTGCCTTGTAAAGATTCTGGCAGGAGCAGTTACCAACCTAAAAGCTTCAAAATCATCATGGAAACACGGTAACCAAAACAGCAACTACACAGCAGTCTTGGGAGGCAAGTAGACAAAAGAGCTATTATTGACCTGGACCCTAAGCACCTTTTCACTCAATGTATAAGCTACAGAGAAACAGTTTACAAAGTTCAAGTCTGTTCTCATGACCTAGATGAAGGGAGTCCATCCAGGGCCTGGGAAGGGAAATTTCTGCAAGTTGTAGCTGTGTCTCTAAAACCATGAACAGAGTTATTACTGTGTTCTGAATTGATGGAGGAAGGTCATTGGTTAAGTAATAAAGAAACTGCTTGGCCTCATAGGTTAAAACATAGGTGGGAGGAGTAAACAGAACAGAATGCTGGGAGGAAGAGGAAGTGAGCTCAGACTCTACAGCTCTCCTCTCAGGGGCAGACGCCTCAGAGAGATGCCATGCTCCCCTCTCCTGGGCAGATGTGGGGATAGCTCTGCTCTCTGAGGCAGACGCGATGAAGCTCCAACCCAGGATGGACGTAGACTAGAATCTCCCTGGTAAGCCACCTTGTGGGCTACAGCAGATTATTAGAAATGGGCTAGTCCAGGTGCGAGAGTTAGCCTAGAAGAGGCTAGATAGAAATGGGCCAAGCAGTGATTAAAAGAATACAGTGTCCATGTAATTATTTCGGGGTATAAGCTAGCCAGGCGGCCGGGGTGCTGGGGATGCAGCCCCGCCTCTCTTACTACTACAGAATGACACCCAGACATGTGGACAACTGAATCTACTGAAAGCCTGAGAAAGCTTGGGAAAGAGTAAAGCATGTTTACTTGGTAGTGGTGTTGATGAAAAGCTGAATGCATGCTTTTTGGTTTTCAGCCGTAGCAGGAAAAAAAGCTGCGCCGTTTAAAAATGCCTGCTTTCTGGGCTGTCCTGCCAGGGCAAACTCTGACTCTTTTACACAGTTGGTTCCTGAGGTTTGCAAGCACAGGCTGCTGAAGCTCACTTGCTGGCAGGGACATTGAAACATTGTAGACTTGTGGCACTGAACGCTGCTACCTCAGCCACAAGGTTGGAATGGCAGAAAGCTAAGGAATGGGCTACATCTAGCTAATAAAGCCATGGCTTTAGTCCTACTGATATTGCTTGATACATTAAAGACTTCTGTGGTCAGAAAAAGAGAGATATAGAGTAAAGAGAAATTCAAAGACAAAGAAAATTTCTAAATGGTTTACAGTGTGTTAAAAATATATGCAGACTACAAGTTGAAATTCTTAAAGTAAAAAACAAACAAAAAGAAAGAGAGTTGTTGTGTGTGGTAGTACACACCTTTAATCCCAACACTTGGGAAGCAGAGGGAGATTGACCTCTGTGACTTCAAGGTGTGGTAGCACACGCCTTTAATCCCAGTGCCTAGAAGGCAGGGACAAACAGATCTCTTTGAGTTCAAGGTGTAGTAGCACACACCTTTAAACCCAATGCCTGGGAGGCAGAGACAGGCGGATCTCTGAGAGTTCAAGGACAGCCTGGTGTACAGAGTTATTCCAGGTCAAAGATACAGAGAACCTGTCTCAAAAAGCAAAGAGTTAAAAGTAAATTAAACAAAATATTGGTTAAAATAAAGCACACAAAGATGGAAAATACACAGAGAATTTTGATACTGTATGCTATTATGCTCTCTTTGAATTATTTGAATGCTGAGGAAAGAGCAACAGCTGCTAAAAGATATTTATTTATAAATGCTCCTGAACTAATCCAACATAGATATTTTGAAAATGCCTTGACTTTGAAATTTGGATCTAAGAACATGATGCTTTGGAAAGGAGTTTCTTATTTTGTTTTCACAGAGGATGAGACCCTGTTCATTTCTTCTATTCCGATATGGTATGATGGACCACGCCCTCCTGAAGGGTTGCTGTGAACATCTTCAGAAAATTGCTTCACTCAACTGCCAACTGAGATGAAACAAACACACAGGTTTTACCATGAAAGACCTAATTAATGACGCCCCCATTCAGCAGGAAGCAGTTTGGAGAGAAATAACTGCGCCCATGTTCCCAAATATGGTTTATAAACGTTCTTTAACATTTAAAGGGGGATATGATATAGATATGAATAATTTGTATTAGTATAGATTTTGCTTTATTGATAGAGATTTAAGGTCAATTTTGTTATATGTATATGTATTTCTGATTTTATTAAGGTATTGTGATTGTGTAGTTCATTTAAAAATGTAATGTATATAGGTTGTTAATGGATAATCATTAATAATAGTCAAGTTTGTAGTCATGTTAGTTAGATTTTCTAGATATATAGATATATATTTCAGTTAGATCAGCATTCTTCATATCTTTCAAAGACTACAGAATATGCTATTAAATGTTTTAATAACTTCGGACTTTTCATGACAATGAGACACTCTGCTCTTGGCAGCACCAATCTACTTCAAGAAGAAGATGGGCATTGAAGAGGATCCTTATGGAGTTTGATAGCCATTTGGGCAAGAAACTGCTCTTGCCTGGACTATTGCATAAACTGGAAACAGAGAACCTGCAGAGAGAGGACTACTGAACATGCCTAAAGGTGAGATGATCTTTCAGGGTTGCTGATTCATGAAGGAGTCTGCAAGACATTCTGCAGGACACAACAGATAGTGACTGAACTGACTGAATTTTCCTGCTTCATGGAAATGTCTGCTGGATACTATGGGCCTGAAGGCTGAAGATGGATGCCCCAATGGTACAGAGGAACTTTGGAGGACTGTACAGGCAGCGAGATATCTCTGTCATTTCTAGAGTTTTGAAAATTGCTTACTTTTTGTTTGCTTAGGAAATATTGTATTCTTCTGGAGTCTTTGATGGAGTTGCAGAATAGATAGTTATAGTTTTCCATTGTTATGATAAAAGATAAAATAGATATAAATATTGTAACTGTAATTCTTGCTTGATAACTGTTTTGTTATATGTAATTTTGTTATGTTAAAGTTAAAGCCTTTCCTTTTTGTTTAAACAGAAAAAGGGGAAATGATGGAGGAAGGTCATTGGTTAAGTAATAAAGAAACTGCTTGGCCTCATAGGTTAAAACATAGGTGGGAGGAGTAAACAGAACAGAATGCTGGGAGGAAGAGGAAGTGAGCTCAGACTCTACAGCTCTCCTCTCAGGGGCAGACGCCTCAGACAGACGACATGCTCCCCTCTCCTGGGCAGATGTGGGGATAGCTCTGCTCTCTGAGGCAGACGCGATGAAGCTCCAACCCAGGATGGACGTAGGCTAGAATCTCCCTGGTAAGCCATCTCGTGGGCTACAGCAGATTGTTAGAAATGGGCTAGTCCAGGTGCGAGAGTTAGCCTAGAAGAGGCTAGATAGAAATGGGCCAAGCAGTGATTAAAAGAATACAGTGTCCGTGTAATTATTTCGAGGTATAAGCTAGTCAGGCAGCCAGGATGCTGGGGACGCAGCCCTGCTGCTCTTACTACTACACTGAATATGGCCATGCTGTTTCGACATCCCTACTCACACACAGATGTGTAGGCACATCTGCAATACCTAAGCTCATTTTCAGAAATTTAAGTGTGAAATGTGTAATATGATCTATCTTTTCTTTCTTTTTAAAGGAAGTAGCATACAACGGCGAAACTTTTCCAATTAGAAGAAAACAAATTGGCAGTAGCAACAACAAAAAGTTACTCAGTGAGCATATTCTTGACTCAGAGCTTTGGAAACATAAAGTTGAAAAGTTCAGAAATTTAGTGCTTTTTATTCTTCGCAGTGATTTTATTTCAATACTAACTATAAGCTTGGAGAAATGACATATCATCTTAAAAATCTAAAGCCAAGTATACAACTTGCATTTTAATATAGCATGGCTATAAGTTTTATTTTAAAATGATTTGCAATAAAAAGCCATTGGTTCCTAGGGCCTAATAGCATGTGTGGGAAGAAAGAATGAGTTTTACTTACCATGGTGACTTTTGAGTAATGATAAACCTTAACAATGGTCTCATAATCATGTACATTTACAATAACAAGAAAATTTATACAAGACCACTATGTGCAAAGCACGTTAACATTATTTCTGTGTCATACACCTCTTTCTTTTTCCCAAATGCAATGGCCTTGTCATTTACAACATAACCTACTTTACAGATTAAAAAAAACAGGAGAAACAAGGGTCTAGTAAGTTTTACGTGGTCAAATGGCTTTGGGTGACAAAACCTAGTACTGAGCCCAAACTCTTGGCTTCAGGCTCTGTGTTTTTTATGTTTCCCTCTGTTCACCTTTCCACATGGTCTATGTTGGTGCTAGGGTTCAGTGAAAGGTCAACATTATCAGATCAGATCAAAATGATCATTCAGAGATACCAACACAACAGCTCTTCCCTAGGAACAATTAAGGGCTGGGATTTGCCAAAAGTCTATTGCTATTTCTATATGTAATTCAGTTTGTCTGCATTAGCCAAATATTGCTAGCTGGAAGATTATATGGAAGCTTATGAACCATACTAGTCAATGAAGACAGACCGTTTTCTATATATGACCCTTTGTTTGTTGAACGAGGTTGTGAAAGTACTAGTTTAAATACCCTTTCCATATCATGTGCTTTGTAAAGGAGGATATATTATGTTGGTGTCATGGATGTGAAAGTGTAACTTGACATAAATAAAATAAAAGACCTTGCCACTTAAATGAACATGTACCCGTGAATAAGGGAATAAGGAGGTGCATAGACTTCTCATGTAATAGTCTTTTGCTTATGTCCCACTTCTCTCACTGCTATAGTGAACTTCTGAGGTAACGACTATTCTGTGCCTACTAGAGCCAAGCTCTTTGGACATTGCAGCTTTTCCTGACATCTGTGCTCTCCATTCAAATTGTTTCTCTACATGAGGTGTGTGCTGACAATGGGAAAGGGAGTGGTAAATTGTACTAACATCTGAAAGCCAGGGCTTAATATTATTACATAGACAAAAGCCACCCAGAGGAAAACAGTTAAGTGGCTTCAAGAAAATCAGTGCTCAAAACTTTTAGTAAAAATATACAGAAGTGGTGGCTTAAAGGGGCTAGTAAAGAAATGATGATGCCGGAATCAATGATATCGACAGCAAACATTTATTTAGATCATAGCCAAATATGGCTATAAACATAGTATGTCCATTAACAGATTCTGTACCAAACACTGTAAGTTAGTTGTTATGTAATATTCTTATTTTTCAAAGGGGAAACTGACACACTTAAGTCAGACTGAAAATTTAGGTAAAACATTCAATGTAGAAAAATATTTTAGGTACACCAGTACCATATACCAACTGTTGTGGTGGCTGCAAAGAAAAAGAAAATGACAGCAAAGCTAGAAAATTCTATCTGAATTTTAGAGAAGACAGAAGAAATGATACATCTAATTTAGAAGACATCTTACACAAACCTGTATTGAAAGTACTGTTGGCATTAGCCCAGCAAACAAGACCGGAGGGGGGTTTTCATGGAAAAAGCTGTATCAGGAAAGAAAATAAACTAAGGCAGAATTCTCTTAAAGGGTCCTCAAAGTGGAGTGAGTTAGATCAAGTTACAGTGGTCAAAGGCAATGCAAGAAGACACCAACATCCAAGGCTATAAACCATTGGTGATAACGTAAATAAACAGCTTGGGAGGCTCTTGGAATATTGGAATCATGTTAGTCAGAGAAAAACAGCACTGAAAATAAAAAAATGCTTGTGCCTAATCCTGAGAAGGCTATGAGGGGAGAAATAAAGAAGGTTGAAGATAGGGAGAAAAAAATGTTAGAGAGAGAGTGTGTGCCTGAGGGGCTAGAATGGGGCAAGGCGTATTGACTGCCTGAAATCCCTACTTTGATGGGCATCCTGCTGGCACTGGTAGCATGGAGGCACTGAGTCAGTCCACATGATCAAATGTCAGTCCTGTGTGTAAGTGCTGGGGAACAATCCTAAGGTGGTGGGCATTAAATAGCACATCTTCAACAATCAACCAGACGCTGCTCAGCACTTTCCAGGCCTAAGCCTGTGGTGGGCACAGATGTTCTCCCTTGCCAGGGGTCTAGGGGGGGGACAAAATGGACTAAGAGCCTGATGATGCTTCTGGTGCTGGGCCATCTGGCACCATCCTACCAAGTGCCAGCCGAAGTTTCTAGGCCAGAACATACAAGAGAAGAAAAGCGACAGCTCCAAGCTGTGCCCTGAGGCTGGGGTGGGCAGAACTCCACCAAGTGCTACCCGTTGCGGAATATTTGATTTCTCTCTGACACTCAGTTAATAAAGTGAACCTTGAGTCAAGGGGGTGGAGATAGCTACTAGCTGCAGTTGACTGGCATTAACTGCAGAGAAGCCAGGAATAAGGATAAGGAAACCAGATAAGAAGGGAGGGATTTGGGATTTGCATGCTTTCTTTGGCCTGGGAAGTGCAGAGAGGACAGTTGGTCACTATTCTGCTTCTTGGAGCCATCATGTTTTTTATTCTGATATTGAACTCCCGAGTTTTTATTAATAATAGAACAATTTAGATAAACACTTCAGCCACCTGTGACCCAACCAAGATTTCGTCACTGGGCAGTAGGGCACCAATAAGGTGAGTAAGTACAGCGGATGGGGAAATGGAAGACAGGTAGAGGCAGAATAGTTCATGGGCTGGGGGGGAAAGACAGATCTGAAGGGGCGAGGAACAGGCTGACATTATTGGCCTGCTTGCCACCGGAGTCCAACGTTCCAATGTGAGTCCAGGCCTGGGCTATTGTCAAGGGTCAGGTCTTTGTCTAAGTCCTTGAAGCAGCCAAGAGGGGCTGTGTTGATGTCTGTGGATCCTGTTACCAATGAGGGTTGTGTGAAGATCTGTGGTCAGGACTGCCACCTGGGGCCCTGCTGGAGGCCCAGTGACATGCAGCAGCAGGGGCCATGCCAATCTGAATGGGCTGGCGCCATGGAGATATCCTGTCCCAGGCTACTACTGAGGACCATGTCTGGGTTCATCTGTGGTCCTACTGCAGTGGTTCTGAGTCGATGTGCCTTGCCATTAATGCTACGGGGGCCACGTGGATACCCAGGGTCTAGGTCACACTCAGTGACCGTGTTGGTGTCTGAGGGATGTGTCACTTCTGGTACCGTGATTTTGATGCAGCTGGGGTCTATGATGATGTCCATGGCCCATGTAAGAATGGAGGAGAGAGCCATTGGAACCATATTGTGTTGAGCCAGCCCCACCCTTCACTGGCTCTGGGATAGCTGGATATTCCAACAGAAGCGTTGGCTCCACCCCTTCTGCCACCTCCCACCCCCAGCAAAGATGGCCCTACTCTCCACCACAGGCATGCACCTTACATGGGCAGCACACTAGAGCTGACCCTGCTGTTGGGAGTACAGGTGAGCCAGCCCTGAGGGTGTGAGAGCTGACTTCCTCCCCAACACACACTTGTGTTTCCCCCTACAGAAATTGGGACAGAGGACCACCCTGTACCTGGGAGAAACAGTGGAGCTGGTGGTCCTGGTGATGTGAATGTGGGTCAAGCAGAGCTGAGGACCTAAGAGCAGGAAAACTGGCCCTGCTCCTTGCTTCATGCTGCCTTGGGTGAGCCAGCTGAGACAGTGCTAAAGAGCTAGCCCCAGTAATGACAATGAGGAAAAGTTGGAGGGACTGGCCAACCCAGCCACCACCCAGTCCCAGGTCCAGGGCTGTGAGTTGGCCCACCCCACCCACCTAATCTGTGAACTCTTGGTGAAGGGGATGAATCTACAGATCCAAAACAGCAGGATCTCTGTGACACAGGACAACAAAAGGATATCCAAGAGGACTCCTAGTGAGAACACATTATGAGGACATAGCAGGAGCTAGAGACCTGGAGCCAGACTCATGGCAATGAATGTTCACAGGGAAAGATGAATGGACTAAAGGTACACTGTGTGACTCAACGGCCACACTACAACTTCCACAAGATTCTTCTCCCCGCCCCCCCTTGCTTAGTTTGGTTTTGGTTTTTCTTTTATAATTTACTTTTGTTTTGGGGGGGAGGTTGCAAGGGCAGGGGCAGATGTGAGGGGATGGGGACATAAGTGGGATTGGAACTCATGATGTGAGATCCACAAAGAATCACTGAAACTTAAAAAAAAAATGCATCTTCAATGCTGAACACATGTGATAATGCCCAGATAATTACTCTGCTTTGAGGGTGAGTAAAAACCTGTGCATCGTAGAGTGTTAAAAATCACATATCACATCTTTTGGGTGTTTTTTCGTGCTTCTACTTCTATGGAAGATTTGCCAGTCCCTTGGGTAAGCACAAGGAAACTTTATTCTGGCTTTTCTGTACATCATGAAGCCTCTGCTTATTTCTAGACACTGGTGTCTAATAGAAAGTGGCAGATTTTGTTTTTCAGTTCGGTATTTTCCAGTCATTACAGCGACACTGACCTACTTAAACTTTTCCTGGTTGTTCTCTTTTTCCCTACTTTAAGGTTTCTTTGCTAAATTGGATTGGGTTTGTTTGCAGAGGCAACGATAATGTTAGCATTCAGGTCTATAGTAAAATTGTTTTTTTATTGAGGTTGGATAGGAATTCTATTAAGTTAAAAACATACTTGAAAATATTCTTGATCTGTCTGCATAAAGCAGCACGTTTTCCTTCACAATCGTAGATCCTTAGAGTCCCCAGTGCACTGTTAAGAAATCTCTAGAGTTAGGGAGACTGATATTTCTCTTTAGGGATTTACAGACAAGCTACTGGGGATAAATTGCACATAACTCTATGTCCTATGCATTTTAAGTTTGCTGACTTAGCACAAAAAGGCTAGAGAAATTAGAGTAAACAATTATATTTATTTTACACATAATGATAGTCTGGAGAATGCAAAGCAAAAATGAGAAAATAATTTGAAAAGCAATAGTAATAAATGTTTTATAATAGTTATTCATGTTCAAATCAAATTACTTCTGTGTCAGTTTGAAAATGAGATGTTCTGTGCAGTTTCTCTTTCTTCACCTGCTGGGTATATTATTGTTTTCAATTAATTGGAATATATTTAACACTGTAATAGTGTTTAATTCCCATTCGGTTGCACCCTGTCTTTGAGCATCAGTTCTCCCCATTTGCAGAACACAAATTTCATTTGGGGCATTATTCCTTGGGCACTGTCATTGACTGAAACCAGTCAGTACATGGCATGCTTTGAAGGAATATTGTTGCTTTCTAATGAAATTACTATATTAGACTCTTACAGGTTAGGATTATAAGAATTCAGGAACCCTGCAAAGTCAGCACAGCCTTGCTGTAGAGGAACCTTGCTGAGAAAACAGCTGTGAAATATTTGCTGTGTCTAGAACACACACTTTTGTCAAATATCAGTGTATTTATTTATTGTACGAAAGGAATGAAATAAAAATAACTGATTATTAAGTTTTGATAAATCTAAATATTAAATACTACTTTACTGCAATGTAAAATACGTAGGAACAACAGGGAAATTCATGAGTATATTTAAGGATTTGAACTTTATTCTTGAACATCATAATTCTGAATGTTAGAACTCCAATGCTTAATAACCACAGATTTCAGATTGAGTCTGAAATCTGGTGTGATAGTTCTAGTAGTGCCGTTTTTTTTTTTCTCATGATGATTTTGGCTACTTGGAATCTTTTGTGTTTCCATATGAATTTGAGAAAGTTTGTTTCTATTTTGTAAAGAATGTCATAAAATTTTGATGGAGATTGTATTGAATCAATAAAGCCCTCTTGGCAGAATGAGCATTTTCATAATATTAATTCTATCGGTCTATGAGAATGGTGGGTCTCTCTATATCTTCCTTAATCTCGTTCATCAGAGATTAAAGGATTGCATTACATAGGTCTTTTAGTGTCTTGCTTAGACTTTCTTATAGATAATTTCTTTTACGGTAATGTGAATTGGAGTGTTTCCGTGATTGCTTTTTGGCATGCTTGTTGTTGATTGAGAGAAAGCTTACTGATCTTTTTAAAATTGTTTTTATACCCTAACAAAACTTTGGTGTTTGCTAAAAGAACTGATCAGTTCTAAAATATTTTTCTCGAAACAACCCCATTAAATTTAGAAACAAGACTGTCTCTACTTATATTCCACATAGTTCTTGAAACAATAGCTATGGCAATAAGACAAGAGAAGGATTCGAGATACAAACAGGAAAAGAAGTCAAATGATTGCTATTTGCAGATGATATATTATACATAGGAGATGCTAAAAATCTACCAGAAAGAAAAACCTACCCTCCTACCTCAGCATAGCTGAGATTCTCAAGATGGTAATTGCTTGGCTAGGAAAACAATCACTCATGACAGGAAACATTATTTTATAAGCTTGCTTAAACAGACACACACACACACACACACACACACAATTTTAAATGAAGTTGTACCATACATTGTACCACATATATTTCTTCCAATAATCATAAGAATATCTAGCAAAATCCTCAGTACCAGGTGCATGAAACCTTCCTTTAAGGTTTAAGTTCCTTTAAGTTGTTGGTCATGAGCATCCAGGAGACTCTCAAAATAGATGCTATTGCCATTGCCCTTCATCACTCTCAGAACTTGAAGGCAAGTCTCTATTGCTGATGATACCACATACATTGGATAAAGATTTTAGAGAAATTGAGCTGGAACTGACCTGGATGCACCCTCCCTGAGAACTTGCTGTCATAGTACCAGAAGATGGTTTGCAGGCTTCCAAGTAAGAAAACCAAGCAACTGTCATACCCAGTTGTAAATCTATGAACAGTGACAATGACTTTTCCAAAACATATATCTAATTGTGCAATTACATCATGGTGTAATACAGTATAGTGTAGCCATGGAGGGTATTTATAGCGTGTTTGTTTATGGCCTTGCATATGTTTAATAGCAGATGCCACTCCACATGTTTACTGAAATTGAAAGCATAAAAAAAGTTGTTTTATTACTTGATTTTCCAAGTTCCCTGAACAAATTAGCTGCAAATATGACTACTAGTTTTCTTTCTGATTACAGATACATGGTAGGAAGAACAATTGTGGCAGGATGCCCTTCTCAGCACTATACTGTTCTAAACATTATACTTTAAAATCCTCTAAAAACCAAAAGCAATCTATTATCTTTCCTAATTTTCTAAAATCTATACTTATTGTTTATCTATAGAATCTAAAAAAAATTAACAACAAGGATGAGTATTTGTGTAGGGCAATCCATGAGAGCTTTGGCATATCTAAAATCAGTGATTTATAAATAATTAACAAAATATGGTAAGTGAAAATGTCACTTTACCTGTGGTTATCTCATTTAATACTTGAATTTATAAGTATTTCATTGATATTGTTTAGTTAACAAGTAGGTGAAAGTCCACTAACTTATACTTGGAGAATGTATTGAACCAGACTGTCATTTTTGATTGTCACATGTTGCTGCTGTCTGAATGGACTTATGGTGATCTTCTCAACCTTTTAATCTCTAGAGATATTTCTAGAATCATGGCCCTGAAAAGAGGCGCAGTTTCACAGTGTGCTTCAGCCTGACCGCAAACTCACAATCTTCCCACATGATCTTCTCAGTGCTTGGATTATTTGTTTGTCTTCTTTGGTTTGTTTTCTTCCTGGATCTTGATTAGCTTCCAAGTCTTGTTATGTTTATTTTTCTCTCACAAGTTCCACATACCCACATAATAACAAAGGAGTCATCATTGTAATTATACGGGTATTAATAATAAAGTAGACATGATATATCTTTCTTATTTCTGAGGCTATTGTGTAGCTATATCCTCTGAACTGGATATTCTCTCTTGAAACAAAAAGGGAAACTCCTATGACTTAGGAAGTAAATGAAACTCTCAAATCTGTCCCATCTGCTGAGGAAAGGAGAATCTCCAAGCAGCCAAGCTTCTAAGAACTCAGAGATAAAGCATCCACGAACCATCACACGTGCTGGGTGGACTTCTTGGTGATGCCTTTGAGTCACCATATTGCTATTAATAACCTCTCATCCATACTTCTATAGCTAACCCCTGTAAACTAACTTGCTCAGTAAGCTAGACTCAGATGGAATTGGTTTATTGGTCTTTTATTTGTGTGTTTTCTTTGGTGTCTAGACTTTATTCATTGATTCCCTGGAAGTCATACAAGAGTGGTAGTTCAGGCTAAAAGCATTAAAAGTGACCTAGGCTATTATTGGGTTTCATAGTCTTTATTCATGTTCTCATTCTTCTTTCTCTTGATCTCTCATTATTTGAAAATTAAGGTGCTTTCTTTCTTACATTGGTTCACTATAGAAAGCAGAACATTGAACAGAATTATCTCAGATTTAATATTATGCTCTAAAACTTTGACATTGACAGAAATATCTATAGACACAATAAAAAGGATACTGAATGAAATAGGAGAACACTGCCAAACAAGGTAGTTTCCTCATTGATTTGACCAGAGTTGAACAGTGGCAGCCCGATCACTGGAGGGGTGTCTTCTAATGAGAAGGTGGTTTAAGGTAAAGTAGGAAGTTCTCTCACTACTTTATGATTTCTTGATTTTTTTTTTTGGAAAAAATACTTGATATTTAAAAAGATTTGAAACTTTTGCCTTAGCATCTTTATTAATTAATTTATTAGTTAATTTTCAGGCTGCTAATTATGCTTTTCTAAGTTTCAATAGCAGCTGAAAACTTCAGAAGACAAAACCTTGGATTTTTTTTTGTTTAGATTTTTAGTAAATTGTTTTTGCTCATGTAACAAGGCACAGAAAAATTGAATATACCTGGTAATTTGAAACAATTTGTGAAAAGCTGCTACTATTTTGAACCTATAGGTGGGCCTTACTATAGAAATGTTGCTGAGGATGTCCTGGAAAGATGCTGAGGGGAAACACTGGTGTCTTTTCCACTGTGATTTTAGATTTCCTGTATCTCTTCCATTCTGCTCTCAACATATTCCCTTGGATAGTTTATAAAATGCCTTGTCTCCTTGACCAGCATGCTTTTCTGGGAGAATTAAGAGGCGATATCTTTAAGAATAACTTTATTATCTGTATGTGAATCAAGGAAAAGTTATATTGAGAGATTAAAATGTTATAAAAAGATAAATTTTATGAAGCATACCTCATAAAAATGGATAAATTTTGTGCTACCTAAAATGAAATGTACATAAACCTCAGGCTTTCTCTACTTGATAGCTTCTTGAATATAAATGTGTGAAAAGTTAAAGCCCGGAATTCAGGAACGAATATTCTGCTCCTCACAATTATACAATTTTCTCAAAGCTAAAGTTATGTTTTCAACATCTCTAAATAACCCCAGGTTTTCTTACTTCTTTTCTTTTTGCCCCAACTTCATATTTCATATTTTCATATTTTTGAAAATATTTTTATTTCAAGATTACCTCTCTCTCTCTCTCTCTCTCTCTCTCTCTCTCTCTGTGTGTGTGTGTGTGTGTGTGTGTGTGTGTGTGTGTGTATACGTGCAGCTTAGAAGATAATTTGTAGAAGCTGGTTCTCTTTTTCCATTATATGAATCCTGAGGATCAAACTGGGGTCATCAGGCTTGGGGACAGGTGCCTTTGCCAACAAAGCCATCTTGCTAAGCCAGTTATTTTCTGAATATCCTATAACTAATTGTTGCTGTGGAAAACTCATTAATGTATGTAATCTCAATTGAAGAGAACAATTGCTGGGATATTTGGAAGTAAAATTGGGGACATGTCCCACCCCACATACTACCATATTTAAATCTCATGGATTCTTGTTTTCCTTCATTGTCACTTAACAAAGGACATAAAGAACTTTTTGTTTAGTCTTTCTTAAAGACTTACAAGGTAAGCAATAGTTTTATACTAGTAGTGGAGAACTGCAGATGGGAGTAACTATTCTCTGTCTTTTCTCATGCTCTACTTGAAATACAATCAGACACAATGACCTTAAAATGCTGAGAAAAAAAAAAGGAAAATTTGACTCCAAAGCTTTAATGGGGGGATGTAAATATTGATAACAGACTGAAACAATTAAGAGAGATGAAGATATCTTGGGACTTCGAAGGGTGGGAACTTGTTTAACATCTCTTGAATGATCCTGCAACAGGCTGTGTTGTGGAATAATCCTCTTATATACCCTAAAGATTTGTCACTGAATTGGTTTAGCAAAATGCTGATTGGCCAGTAGCCAAGCAGGAAGTATTGGTGGGATAACCAAGCTAAGGATGATGGGAAAGGAAGGGCAAAGGCAGAGAAGCAAGATGAGAATGTCGTACTAAGAAAAGGTACCAAGTGACATGGCTAAACAGAGGTAGGAATTATGGGTTAATTTATGTCTAAGAGTTAGCTAGTTACAAGCCTGACCTATCAGCTGAGCATTTATAAGTAATATTAAACCTCTGAGTCAACTATGTGAGAAACATCTGCCAGGTATTTGGAACAGGTGGATGAGAGAGAAACGTCTGTTTACAGACCGAGTGAATGGATAAGAGGAGCAGAGTGAGACCATGATGACGTGTCACTGATCCATGGTCCTGGACGGAGCTCAGCTGCATGGCGAACACATAGCTACTCTGAAATTCCTTGTCCGTAACAGCACTCCATTTACTCTGTGTTGAACAACTGGAATTACTCCCAATGCAAATATGCTCTACAGTGAAGTTAAGGTAGTAGTTATAGTGGGCGGATGTCAGAAACTAATGCCATTTAAGTGACTGGTTAGCAGAGACCACAACTGACAATTTCCAACTTCTGTAAAATTTTCATTAGACTTTTTATTCAGTTAACTAAAGCAAAAGGACCAACAGGCAAATATTAACTATAAGCATTGCATTTTTTTATCCAGAAGTAAGATTTCTTCATCTGTTAACTGGTTTGACTGATAGAGCAAAGGAAAGAGGCATCTATAGTCAAAGCAAAGCAGAGAACAATGAGACATCATAGGCTTTACACAAACTGATAAAAGAGGAAATTTAAAAAATACAAAAAAAATAGAATTTACTACAATTGAAACAACTCATGTACCTGCTTTGATGACAGCACAAGCCAAAGTGAGTATGTGTAATTAAAAACTGATTTACATTCAGTCTTTAAATTTAATTATAGGTATCTATAACCTCAAAATGGGATGTAAAAGTTTCCAAGTGCCTCCTACTTGCTCAGACAGAGGAAGCATGAGATGTTGGAGTGGGAGAAAAAGCAGATCAGCTGAAGAACCCAAAGCTTTGATGGGGAGAAAGGAATCTGAAATGTGATGAGGTATCCCAGAAGAAGGAGATTTGCAATGCTGTTATGTGATATCTTTCTAGCTACCTGCTGAGCTCTATGTCTGTAGGACCCGTCCTCAGCTCTATTCTCTCAATACTTCCTGAACAAGTTGTACCATTCGGTAGTATTTTATTAGCTAGATGATATTCATTGGTTCCTGCTGGGCAGTTGGAGTCTGAGATACTACATTTCTGATGTTAAGAAAATTCCTTATCATGACGCTTCAATGTAGTTTTTCTTTCTATTTCCAAATAACACTCTCTAGGTACTCCAGAAGTAACCTCTCTTCTAAGCCAAAGACACACATCTTTCTCCACTTCTAGTTTGAGAAAACAGAACGAAGGCATATTTATTATTACATAACTGGAGGAAATAAAAACAAATAATGTTCACATTTTAGTGTGGATCCATTTTGTTGAGGATCCACTCTGTGGAATTCAAGTTACACAGAAGGACTGAGGGATTCATGGAAGCAGGGGGCTTTGTTAAAGGGTTGAAAGGAGCTCTGCCAATTGAGTGTGAGCATTAGAGATGTTTCTCCCAGACATTTCACATTCCCTGCCTTCTTACTGACTTCTTTTTGTGATTTTTGCTTTCCTTTGTGTTTGGTAGCCAGGAAGAAGGATTTTATGTTTGTTTGTGTGTGTGCTATTGAGAAAGTTGTACTATGAGCTGCTTTTCTAAGTAAAGAAAGATAGACTTCCAGAGAAAATAACTACAGAATTTTCTTTTCTAATTATGAGAAAATTACCAGTACACATTCCTTCCCCAAGGGAAGAAGAGGATGACTTACTATTTATTCTCCCTTGTTCCACAGAGGGTCAAGAAAGTTGTATAATGACTTTAAAAGGGTATTTTCTGCTGCGTTTTTTGGTATTAGCTACTGGAAACATTTCTCTGTCATTATTGCCAATGTTCCTGTCTCCCAGCTGGTACCCAGAGTCTTCAGAGATATGTGAACTAAATGAGCTTCTCAGGATGGACACTAGAGTTTTCAGTTATGGAAGCAAAGTTGGCCCAGCAAGAAGAGGGAGCAGGTAGAGCAGATGGTGCTTAAACAGGAGTCATTTGAATATGAAACACACTTTCCATTTTAATATATTTGGATAATACTACTCAGGCCTTTGTAAAGCATTTGGTGATTTACATCTGAACTAAAGGAAGTACCAACTACCAAATAGACTTCAATCTTCTGAATGAGTCATTTGAAAAGGAGCATACAGATAGGATGACATTTTCAAAGACATCACATGTGCTCATGACTATACAAAGTATTTGGTCTGGCATATCTGTCAAAACCTGTTTATTATGCGAATACTGTTTTGTTAAAGGTGAATTACACAAGCATTCTGTGCTATTTACGGAAGGCGAATAATTAAAGTTAACTTGATTCATGCTGTAATATTTCACCTAGAAATTTTACATTCCTTTGACGATTACTTTAACCTAAAGATTAATAGGTCATTTATATCTATCTGGATAATTCAGTGTATTTATAGAAAAAAGTAATGGTGCCATAGAATAATAATGAGTTATCTAAAAGCAAACCAGATAGCAAGAGACATTTAAACAATTCATAGAATATAAAAATGTCTAAAATATGTAAGTTGTGGCCAATAAGAACTGAGGTGAGTGATATTAATTATCATGCAAGATTCAAAGTGCCTCTGAGGATATGGTAAATGGAGAGAGTAGCAATTTAGTGGCTTATGAATGGAACATGGGAAGGGAGAAACCTGAAAAAGACAAGTATCCTGAAAGGGCAACAATGCTAGGTAGCTTAGAGACAGTCTTCAGATCAGAAGACAAGGGAACAATTTTGAAAACATAGTACTATGAGTTCTAAGCAAGTTGTATTTATATTTTTAAAAGCTGAATTGTGTGTTCAGGGGGACTTTAATTTACTCAGTTGAGACTATTTGAGAAAAGTCAATATAACTTGCTATTTGGGTAGATTGGACCAAAGAAGAGTAACAAAGGTCCTGTGGGTGACAGAGAAGACAGTGAAGTGGAAAGGGCTGATAATGGTACAAAGAACAAGGAATGGAAGGCTTATGGTCTACACATAGTCATCAGTATATGGGAGCAAATCAGGTACCTGAAAAAGTGAGTGGATGTTCTACAGAAGTGACCTTGTATCTTTTGTCATTTTGCTTAAGATAACAGGGTAAGCAGCAACATCTCTGGTATATTAGTGGTTATATCAAAACATCAACTCATGATAGCAAACAATGTCAACAGCAAAAGCCGTCTTACATAAATAAATTTCTTTTTCTTTTTCCCCACCCTTCTTTGCTCTCTCCCTCTTTTTTTGAGACAGGGTCAAGTCTGAGCTACCATGCCTGGCTTTATGCCTTACTGAGGATCATATGCTGAGTATTCAGGTAAGTAATCTATCAAATGAGCATCACCTTCAGAATCTACTAAAACAAACTTCTCTTTGTTAAGAATGTTTTGTTCTTGTGCCTATGAGGACCACAATGGCAAGAATTTTCTGTTTTGCTTTGTCATTTCACATGTAGCCCAATCCTTCTGGAAGTTTATTTTTATAAGTGAGAGAATGTTGTACACATATATCTATTCTATGCAGAGAACATCTGTTCCCCTTTAGAACATTAAGAGTTATATCAAATAGCTAACATCTCATTTCCGAAGAACTAAGCATCTGACAAGGACTGTATTCTGATTCTTAAAATGACTAATTTTACAGAATGTCAGTTTTGAATTAATACTTTTTCATACTTATAATATCAGAGACAAGACATAATACCCAAAACTTGGTATATTTCAGTGGCCTTCCTATATATTCTAGCTTTTTAGAGTGGGCTGGGATGAGGAGAATCATCTTAAAATACTGGAAAAGTTTGTATTAATATTTTTGCCCAAGTATAGAGTTTAGTTAATCATTTTACATGATTAAATAATAGTTTCTAATTATTCATTATAGCTATGAGCCAGGTAATAAGAGATATGATAAATGTGTAATACTTTAGATAAAAAATGGAGATGAAGGTTAGAACAAATTATAATTGCTCTTAATAATAAAAACCTGGAGTCCAGCAGGGCGGTGGTGGCGCATGCCTTTAATCCCAGTACTTGGGAGGCAGAGGCAGGCGGATCTCTGTGAGTTCAAGACCAGCCTGGTCCTCAAGAGCTAGTTCCAGGACAGGCTCCAAAACCACAGAGAAACCCTGTCTCGAAAAAGAAAAAAAAAAAACCTGGAGTCATATATCAGACTGATATAAATGCTGAAAGATCAGAAAGAGAAAGGGACAAACCACAGCCACCTCTTACATCTGTGAAATCATCAGATCGAATGGAGTGTCCTGTCTCTACAAGTTTTCAGACTGAATGCCTTGAGTTTTTATCTCCCCCTGCCTTACATTTATCCCTCCACCCAGCTATATCCTGTCTCTACCTCTCTAGTGTTGGAATTAAAGCATCTGACTCCCAAGTACTGGAATTAAAGGTGTGAGCCACCACTGTCTGGCTCTGTTTCTCTTTGAAACTGGATCAATCTAGTGTAGCCCAGGGTGGCCTTGAACTCACAGAGACCTGTCTGCCTCTGCTTTCCAAAACTGGGACCAAAGGTATCTGCCACCACTGCCTGGCCTCTGTGGCTAACTAGTGGCTTGCTCCACACTCTGATCTTCTGTCAACCTTCACTTGTTATAGCACAAAGAAAATATTACCACATGAAGGTATTAAATGCTTTGAACTAATTTTAAATTATGTTAAATGGAATTTAAGAGTATTAAAAACATATTGAACTAATAATTGAAATTGATTATTTCATCTAGCCCTGTCTTATAGTTCATGGAGTTTTTCATTGTCACCTCTAGGATGACTTCCAACCCACAGAGTACTGATAGAAAGAAAGGTTAGATTTTATTCTGAGGTTGTCAGAGACCTCCAAACACTTCAGATGCCAGTGGGCTGAAAAATGCCTGCATATTACTGAAATGAGCTGGGTTTGAGAAATGGCACTGGTGCAAAGCAGGGAAGTTGGTTCTTATGTGAGGGGTGCTGGGAAGACAGAGTGTGCACTGAGTTCATAGTCATTTCTCATGTGCAAAATAAAGGGATTCCAAACTTATTTCATAGTCAACATGTAGAGGTCAAAGTTCAGATTCCCTAGTAATATAGTAAGATGACAACAGTTAAGACTTCTGGTCTCCCCAACTTTATTCTCATTTTTCACAGTTCCAATGATTCAGCCTCACTGTCTCGTGTTCATTGTGTTGATTTATGTTGTTTAACTCTCTTGTCCTCTACAGTCATTTGTTATAGGTCTTCAATCCACATACCTTAGTTCTCAAATACCCTTTTACTTTCTCGAGTGAACCTTCTCCTTGTTCTGTGGGAGTCCTTGTACATGTCTATCCTAAGAACAAATGAGGGAGATGGTTAGAGACTGAGCAAACACCTCATTCTCCTGCTGTGCCATATTGAAGAAATTTGAAGTTGTTTTTAAAAAAGAAAGATCAGGTGGTATTTTTAAAAGGAAGTTGCATATTTTTCTTTAACTATAAGATTAACTACTCTAATATTTTGTTTGCAACTACCAGAAAGAATGCAGAAAAATAGTTTTAAATTAGATATTGAAAGTTGAAATGGCTCTTGTTTAAACATTTTAAAATAAACCAGAGGCATTTCTGTAATTCAGAATTAAAAAGAAACTTGAGGAGCAGTAAGATTTTTTAGATTTTTTTGAGGATTTTATACATTAGTGCTACTCTCCACGCCCCCTGCAACCCTTTCATGTTTTTAATCCCACACCAAACTCTCAAATACATGATCTTTTCTTCTTTAATTATTGTTATACACACAAACACACACATACACTACACATCCATTTAGTGTTGTTACATATATACACATATTTGTTGCAGGATATTTGGTTGCACTGTGACACCTTGAGACTGTATTAATATAGCTAAACTTGAATCAGGAAGTAGAGCCAGTGACTAGTTGACAAGAATCAGTCATAGAGTATACAGAGGACCCAGGATATGGGTAGAAAGGAACAAGAAGGAATAGGAAAGAACTTGGAGATTTGCAGGACTTTTTGAACTCCCTTTTGAGTCTAGGAAGTATGGAGAGAAGGTCAGCTGGTCAGTCTTCTGCTGCTTCTTTGATCTGCCAAGTTTTCACTCCAATACCTGTCTCCCGAGTATGTATGGTAACAGCATACCATAATTAAAAACAAAAGCACTTGGCACACAATGCAGGACAAGATATCATGCAGCAGCTTCTGAAGCCACCACTTCTCCCCACTGCCGAAGGCACACATTGATGGCTTCTCCCTCCATTGTTCCCCCAAGCCCTGCCCAAGGGGTGCTGACTTATCTTGCCTTGGCACCTCTCTGTCTATACCTGGGGCCAACTCTGTACACATTTACTGCATGACACTCATTCATGCTACAATGCCCACTAGGGTTTCTGTTGGCACTAATCCTCCACTGTGCAAACAGGAAATTCTGTTATTACAAGCTTTTGCTGATGCTACCGCCACAGCTACCCACCACCTGCTCTGTCATCCAGGGGACCTAGTGCCTGCATATGCCACGCTTTCCCCTCCCACTGTGCCCCTGCCATGTTCTCATGGCCTATGTCCTCAGCACCTGCTGTGCCAGCCCAGGTGCCTGGGCACCCTGCCATGTCCACCTCTACCCTCACCATGTCAACCTTCACTGCTATTGCAGTTGCCACCGTGGTGGACAAGCTAAAACGTCAGAGACACCAGAGAAGTTGAAAGAAAAGTCTTTTCCACCTTAAGAATGGGGAATATCACAATGCAGGAAGTTAGGACTGTGTATAGTACTATAATAGAAGGCTTGGAAATGGAAAAAATAAATGAAGAGATAACTGACTTAACTTGGATTGACATAATGTCAATTATAATTACTGTCAACATGATAGTTCATATTATTCCCGAAAAAATGGGTAGATAACTGTTCCAAATATGAAAAATTGACTAATAAAAGACAATCAAGCCTTAGAAAGACAAATGAAAATAAGAAATATACTCAGACACAGACAGAAATTTAGATCCAGAACCTACCACACTACTGCATGATGAAAGTGAAAAGGGGTTGCCCCAGGTTCTTAGAAAACCAACCTTAGTTTATTTAGTTACTATACAAGAGTATTCTCTTTCTGATTCTTTAACCTTGTGCCCAGCATTCAAAGGTGCTAGAAAACATGAGGCCTATGTGTCATCATCAAACTGAAACTGTCCTGGAAAATTGGCATATTGGCCTTCACCAAGAAGCTGTTCCTGGGATATATCAATACCTCTAGCCCTGTTTCATTGTTCTATGGCCCTACCGTCTTTTTTCTATCATGTTCTCCATTGTAACTGAGGACCAGCTTCCAATATTGCTATAGCTAAATATTTCTAGTTTTGGGTGATAATTCTATTCTGAGTTGTCCATGAAATTAACATCTGCCTCACATAAGGTGAATGTATATCATATAAAATAATTGCTTCCTTAAATCTCTCCAAATTTAACATTTCAATATTTATTCCATTTAACTTCTTGATAATTGTTTTTGTAAGATTTACTATATTAAAACTTTTCCTTTTTATTTAGAACAAAAGTGGGAAATTTTTCAGGATATTTGATCTTGCTGTGACATGCCAAGACTATATTAATGAAGTTAACCTTAAATAAAGGGACAGAACCTGCTTCTAGTTGACAATAATTAGCCATAGAGCATACAGAGGACCCCAGATATGGAAAGAGAGGCACAGGAAGAAATAGGGAGGAATTTGGAGATTTGCATATTTTTTTTTAAATCTCTTTTTTGGTATAGGAAGTGTGGAGAGAAGGTCAACTGGTTACTCATCTGCTGCTTCTTTGATCAATCATGTTTTCACCCCAACATGACCCTGAGTATTTATTGATAACTGAATACCATAGATAAAAAACACATGTTTAGGGCTAACCAATTGGAATTAGAAAACCTATCAAGGGACTCATTCCCAGAGAATACTGATTCTTCCTCCCTCAGCAGCCACTGAAGTGTGCTTTGATACCTAAATGATAGAGAGAATACACATCCCTGTAACTATCAGTCTGACAAACAGGATCGTGTAGCAGGAGAAAGCAAAACATCTGAATTTGTTTGTAGTTACCCGATTCCTTAACTGAGCAGTCTAGTGAATGAACATCTTAAGGCCCACTTTTATTCATCTAGTTTTGATGGACAAAAGGTTGATAGTGACTTATATTCAGCAAAGAATTAGATCTACTGGTTTCATTGCAGCATTCAGATCCTTCTCAACTCTACTAACCCATGTCTTCTCTCTCCGTGATTAACAGTGAGGCATATCATATCCCTCTTTGGCTTGCAAATTCTTGCCTCATAAGAGATTGTATTAGGTTTACATGAGGTTAAAATGCTAATATGTTGAATTCTAATTGGTCTTAATAATAAAAACCTGGAGTCAGATATCAGGGTAAATGTTGAAAGATCAGAGAGGTAAAGGAGCCAACCACTAGAGAGACTTTACCACTACTGAATCCTTAGACTTGAAGATCCTGTCTCACAAATCCCCAGACTGAATACCTTGAGCTCCTCTCTACTCCCGCCTTATATTCCTCTCTCCACCCAGCCATATCCTTTCCTGTCTCACTTTCCAAGATTAAAAGCACATGATTCCTAAGTACTGGGATTAAAGGTGTGTGCCACCACTTTTTGGCTTTTAAGGCTAACCAGTGGCTTATATCCACATTCTGGTCCCCAGACAAGTTTTGTTATAGCACAAACAAAAGATCACCACAATCTTCATCTTACTCTGTAAAATACCGGGACTGTATTTGCTCTGCTCACAGTTTATGATGCCTGTTAAACCTTTGGTTTGATAACATGATTATATAGTCTATTGATTATCTCCATAATATTTGTTCATGAACTTTAGAAAGCATGGGAAAAACCCAACAAAAATAAAAAGGAACACATTAGGTCTCAGATAATGGAATTCACTGATGAAAATATTTAAAATATTCACATGTGCCTTAAAAGTACATGATAAGGTAAGAACATGAACTAAGGACTAAGCAGTGGTTTGAAAGATTTTCAAGACCCCCAAAATAAATGAATGAAATGAAAAATGGGGTAGTTGGAGCACAGTGTATTGGAAATCACTCTAAACACCAAAGGCCAGAGAAGCAGATAAGGAAAGAGAAAGGGCCACATGAACAGGTCTGGGCGCCAGAGAAGAGGACATACCTCACTTATTTGATTCTTCCACTCCTCCCCAATGCCAAGACCCCAGCAATCTCAGCTCTCACTGATGAACTCATTCAGGGTTCTCATCGATCCTAAAGTGCCCTTTGGTAGAGGTTAAGAGCACTGGAGACCTGCATTTGGTTCCGGATATTTGCATGGCGACTCCCAGCTGTCTGTAATTCCAGGTCCAGGGCATCCAACACCTTCTTTTGTCCTCTGAGGATACCAGACATGAAGTGGTGCACAGATATGTACTTATAAAATAAAAATAAAATAATTTCTTAAAAGGTGTTCTACAGTTATTCTATGTACCCCATTCTGGCTTTGTAACCTGGGGAAAGTTTTGTTCTGTCTTCCTGGCAACTCCACTAAAACTGAAGGCCATTCTAGTGGATCTAGGCTTCCGTCTGGCTTTACCACTTTAGGCTATCTTTTTCTCTTGCTTTTCTGTCTTATTAACTCCTAGGAAACTTTAGGCGTATTTTAAGTGTGTTCTTTGTATTTGTTGAGTTTGTCAGGCATGTAATAAAATTTTCCTGACCTACTTTCTGAAACTAGAAAAATTTTGTTTTTAATTTAGTTGGGAAAATGTATACAGAATAATTTCAAAGGACTCTGTGGGTACTACCTTTCTTGCATGTGAGTCTCTAGTAATATCCATTGCATCTTCTTACTCTTACCTGGTTTATGCAACTTCTCTTTCCATAGCTCCTGCAAGTTGCCTTTGTTACCAATTTACTTAACGTAAATAATTTGCAAGCTATGTTTTCAAAATTTTAATAGAGCTTCCTTAACATTTTTAGCCTACATTTACTTAGATTTTAGCAGAAATGCTATATTAACTCAACCTGAGGATTTCTGGATTTCTAGTCTGTAGCTTAACCTGAGTAAAGAGAAACTAGAGGCCATTTTCGAATAGTTAAGAGTGGGGAAGAAGCCATTCTGACAGGTATGGGATGGAATCTCAAAGTTGTTTTGATTTGCATTTCCCTGATTGCTAAGGAGGTTGAACATGACCTTAAGAGTCTTTGGCCATTTGAATTTCTTCTGTTGAGAACTCTCTGTTCAGTTCAGTACCCCATTTTTTAATTGGGTTAATTATAGTTTTAATTTCTAGTTTCTTGAGTTCTTTAAATATTTTGGAGATCAGACCTTTGTCTGATGCGGGGCTGGTGAAGATCTTCTCCCAATCAGTAAGTTGCCTTTTTGTCTTAAAGACAGTGTCCTTTGCTTTACAGAAGCTTCCCAGTTTCAGGAGGTCCCATTTATTCATTGTTGCTCTTATTGTCTGTGCTACTGGGGTTCTATGTAGGAAGTGGTCTCCTGTGCCCATCTGTTGTAGGGTACTTCCCACTTTGTCTTCTATCAGGTTCATTATGTTCACATTAATATTGAGGTCTTTAAACCATTTAGACTTGAGTTTTGTTCATGGTGATAGATATAGATCTATTTTCATTCTTCTACAGGTTGTCATCCAGTTATGCCAGCACCATTTGTTAAAGATACTTTCTTTCTTGCATTGTACAATTTTAGCTCCTTTGTCAAAAATCAGGTGTTCATAGGTTTATGGATTAATATCTGGGTCTTCGATTCGATCCATCAGTCAACATCTCTGTTTTTGTGCCACAACCAAGTTGTTTTCATTACTGTAGCTCTGTAATAAAGTTACACCTGTCAGAAATCTAAAACACCAATGATAGCCTATGCTGGAGAGGATGTGGAGTAAGGGGAACACTCATCCATTGTTGGTGGGAATGCAAACTTGCGCAACCACTTTGGAAATCAGTGTGGCGGTTTCTCAGGAAACTGGGAGTTAACCTACCTCAGGACCCAGCAATTCCACTCTTGGGAATATACCCAAGAGATGCCCAATCATACTACAAAGCATTTGTTCAACTACGTTTATAGCAGCACTATTTGTAGTAGCCAGAACTTAGAAACAACCTAGGTGCCCCTCAATAGAAGAATCGATAAAGAAAGTGTGGAATATATATGCATTAGAGTACTACTCAGCGGTAAAAAACAATGACATATTGAATTTCGCTTGCAAAGGGATGGAAATAGAAAAACATTTACTGAGTGAGATAACCCAGACACCAAAAGATGAATATGGTATTTACTTACTCATAAGTGGATTCTAGCTATAAAGGACATTGAGCCTATAATTCATGATCCTAGGGAAGCTAAATAAGAAGGTGAACTCAAAGAAAATCATATAGTTATCCTCCTGGATATTGGAAGTAGACAAGATTGCCAGGCAAAAGTTGGGAGCAAGAGGGTGGGGGTAGGGTGGGAGTAAGGGGAGATGGGGAGAGAGAAGGGGAGGATGGGGAGAGATTGGGGGAATGGGATGGTTGGAATGGAGGAAGGGTGGATATGGGAGCAGGGAAGTAGATATCTTAATTAAGGGAGCCATTTTAGGGTTGGCAAGAGACTTGACTCTAGTGGGGTTCCCAGGTGTCCAAGGAGATGTCCCCAGCTTGTCCTTAGGCAGCAGAGGAGTGGGTGCCTAAACTGGCCTTATCCTATAGCCATACTGATGAATATCTTGCATACCACCATAGAACCTTCATCCTGTGATGGATGGAGATAGAGACAGAGACCCACATTGGAGCACTGGACTGAGCTCCCAATGTCCATATGAGAAGCAGAAGAAGGGAGAACATAAGCAAGGAAGTCAGGACTGTGAGGGGTGTGTCCACCCACTGAGATGGTGGAACTGATCCAATGGGAGCTCACCAAAGCCAGCTGGACTGGGACTGATGGAGCATGTGATCAAGCTGGACTGTCTGAATGTGGCTGACAATGAGGACTGACTGAGAAGCCAAGGACAATGGCATTGGGTTTTGATTCTACTGCATGTACTGGCTTTGTGAGAGTCTAGTCTGTTTGGGTGCTCACCTTCCTAGACCTGGATGGAGGGGGGAGGACCTTGGACTTCCCACAGGGCAGGGAACCCTGACTGCTCTTAAGAATGGAGAGGGAGGGGGAGGGGAAGGGGAGGGAAATGGGAGGAGGTGGAAATTTTTAATTAAAAAAAAAACTAAAAAAAAAAAAGAGTGGGAAAGAAGACTACGTGTATCTTGGTGACCCTGAGTAGCTGGCAAAGAGTTCAGTCATAAAGTATATGCAGGGGAGATACAAACCTCAGAGTTCCCAGGGCTCCTTCTGGATGTCTTTATGCATACCATTGGGCAGAGTTTACTGAAGGAAAGCCGGAGACTGACTAATGCCTTTGAGAGAGCAAGTCAACCCCTGGGTGCAATTTCCCATTTGAATCCAAGCATTTTATTTCCTATTTAATTCAAAATTCTCAAGAACTGATTATTACTCAGAGTCAGTTGTTTTGCAAGCCCAGTGATTTGGGGAGTTTGACTTCAGCAGTGAAGGTTAAAATATGGGGAGGAAATGCAGACTTGAGAAAACTGCTGAACATCTCACGCAGAGTCTGAGTTGGGATTTTATTTTTGTCCGCATTTACATTAGTGTCTGTTGCATAACGAGCTGTAGAAGATACACTGTTGATATCTGAGGGACTGTCAGCAGTTTTGAATGGAGCCTTTTTTTTTTTTTATGAATGCAATGTTGTCAGTAAAATAAACTTTCTGTATCAGACAAAATCTAGGCAAGCCTGGATGGAGGTATTCATTTGCTGTATTTGCTGTAACTAATTCATGAGAACATAAAATCCTTTGGGCCACCATGGCCTCAGCATTCGTGTGACATACCTGCTGCTGTGTCTACTCTCCTGTATCCATCAATGTGGGACATTGAAAAATCTTGATTGTCAACTTGATGACATTTGGAATTACCAGAGGAACTAATCTTACCATGTTTATGAGGCATGATCTAAACTGAGTTAACTAAAGTAGAAAGGCCCACCCTACATGTGGACAGTGCTGCTCTGTATGCTGAGGTCACAGGCTGAAGAAAGAGGAGAGAAGGTAAACCAGTATTGATAGTTCTCTGACTGGGGATGGAGCTTGATCAGCCGCCTCCTGCCCCTGTTGCCATGTTTTCCCCAGCATAATGGATAACCATCTTAAGTCTTGATCAAAATTGAACCCTTTCTTTTTTAAGTTGCTCTTTGTTGGAGGTTTTGTCACAGCAACAAGATAAGAAGCTAATACAGAGAGTCTCTGCCAGTCTAGACTGTGAGCCTGTCAGCTATTTACCTTTGGTTTCTATTTCTACCACCTATGGACTTGGAGATGGGAAGGGTGGCAAGATGACAGGGTAGTGTTTTACAGAGGCAATGGTCATTTGACTTGCCCCTCCTTCATGCAAAAGTTTTTGAAGTACAGAAACTTTTTGGTTTTGTTATCAGGGTTCGCCATTTTCTTCTCTCTCTTCTTCCTTTTGTTCCTGTTCGTCCTTATCTCCATCGTTTCTGTGCCCTTCATCCTTTCTCCACTCTTTTCTTTTTGTTTTCTCTTAGTCATAAATAATTCAAGCTCCAGCTTTACACAACATGAATGTTTTCTACCCAGTTTTGGGCTTGGACCAGATTTCCTAGTGACTTACTATTGTTCTTATTTCCCAATTACTTCATGTCTCCTCTGTAATTCTCCTTTAAAAAAAATTGTACATCTCCCACCCCCTTTTTGTTACTCTTGATTAGGTTAGACAGATACCACATTTTTACCCTCACTGTAGAAGCTGCTCTTTAAAATAATTACATAACACAACTTTGCATAGTAACTGTTAAGATGGTTGGTCTGTTTTCTCTAGTTCATTTGTAGGCCACATCAAATTTTAAATTTATTATTTCAAGGTCCCCTTTATAGCTAGAGATGTAAGCTTAGCAGCACAGTGTTTGTCTAGTATGCGTGAGCTCATGGGTTCAATTCCCAACACTGAAAAACTGATGTGTAACACTCAAGGTTGGTTTAGAATAAACATTTTACATATGCTTCATGGGTAGGCACTATGAATATTTGATTTAAAGTGATAGCTCTGTGGATTTGACCAGTTCTAATAAAGTCTTTTCTACCCACTTCATGCCTAAACCTTACATTTCCTGTATCTATTCTATACAAGAAAACCAACATTGCCTTCCAAGTATTCAGATTTCTTAGAAATGTTTGTGCACAGCCTCTCTTTATATTCTAATCAGATTTGCTTCATTGGGAACCCACACTCCTAACAGGGAACAACATGTTTCTACTCTCCAGTTATGACTAACCACTTTTCCTGCTCTTATGACTTCATCTTTAGCCATAATTTTATGAAGTCAGTTGTTTTGGTTTCTGGTCTCTCTGCCTGAAAACAGTACCACATTGGGGACATGTTTTCCATTTTCTAAGGTAAATCATCTTTAATTACACTGCCATAGTGCCTGATTTTGGCACAATTTTCACATATAAAGCAATGAGACCACTTTTGACTATAAGTTCTAAGTCATTTTGAAATCTGATTTCAGGCCCAAAGGTTGCTTCTCAACTCCCATAACTGAGTGTTCTGCTGCTGAACAGTGTGAAGGTGGTAAGCCAGTTGTCTGACAGCTGTTCCTCTCAATCTCTCTGTCCTGATTCCTGCCTTCTTATGTCTCTGACAGATCCTGTGTTGATGCCAAGTCTTTAGCGGTTGACATCCTCATTGCTTAGAACCTACTTTGCAGAAGGATACTGTCTCAAGTCAGTCTCTCTGACACCTTCCTCTAAGTACTTCCATCCTGACCCTTGCCTGCCTTTGAGTTCCTTCCTGGTTAAGTAGTTATAATACCTAGTCAGAGCTGGGACCAGTACTAGTTCTGAAGGCCTCATAAAAGCATGAATCTCATTTGGACTCTCAAGCCAGGAAAGATAATTTCGCAAGTTAATAGTATGAAAAAAGGATTATTGTTAATTGATATTATGATAAAAGGAATGGCATATGAGCCCCCCAAGAAAGTGCTTATTGTGGATATCTTCATGCTAAGCTTTAAAAATGCAAACATTTCTTCAGGGTGAAATCTGATTTAATCTGACTAAAACCATGCTGTCTCTATTTCCTAAAAGACTGCTTAAATTATTTTCATTTATAAACAGCTCTCTTTCTACTAGAAAAGACTGTTCGTTATACAGTTGCTCTAATTTCTAATATGTCCCTCTGTTGTTTAAAATTATTGTAAAACTTCAGTCTTTCTAACACTGATTTTATGTTCTACCATTTAAATGCCTTCTTTGACTTTTCCAACCCAAGATCTTTGATTTTGATAGCAATCTACTAGTGATTTTTTTTTGTTTATAAACCCTTATCATTTTTGTATTTTATGTACTTATATGCAAGCCTCACAAACTACACCTTGTGTTTTCTCTGGCTTCTTTGTGACATGATATTGTACTTATCTCCAAACCTGTACTTATGACACCATAGAGAGCTGATGAAAATGAAATTACTCTGTGCTGAAAGAAACTGAGTAGCCTGCTTAGAAGATCTGAAAGGAAAAGGGTAGAACACAAAGACTAGAATAAGTACCTTATTTTTTAACATCTAGACTAGATGATGTTACATACAAATGTAAACAGAGACTGCTCATTTGTTTCCCAGCCACCTAGACCCAAATAATCACACAAAACTATATTAATTGCAACATTGTTTGGCTGGTGGTTTAGGCATTTTTCTAGCTAGCTCTTACATCTTAAATTAACCATTTTCTATTAATCAATGTATTACCATGTGGCTGTGACCTATCAGTAAGGTTCCAGTGTCATTCTCTTTTGGCAGCTCCATGGCATTTGCCTGACTCCACCTTCCTTCTCCCAGCATTCAGTGTAGTTTCTTAGCTTATCTCTATTCTGTCATGCCATGAGCCAACACAGCTTCTTTATTAACGAATGATAATAAAACATATTCACAGAATATAGAGGGAAATCTCACATCATCTCCCTTTTTCTGCCTAAATAAAAAGGAAGGTTTTTAACTTTAACATAGTAAAATTACATATAACAAAACAGGCATCAATCAAGAACTACACTTACAATATTTAGTCTAATTGTATCTAGAAAGTTTCATATTTAATTTATCTTTTATCATAACTAAGGAAAGCTATAACTCTATCTGTCTTCCATCCCATCAAAGATCCCAGAAGGATATAATATTACTTAAGCAAACAGAAAGTGCATTGTAAGCAAAAAACTCTGCAATTGACAGAGACATCTTCCTGCCTGGACAGTTATTCAAAGTTCTTCTGTAACATTAGAGCATCCATCTTCAGCCTACAGACCCATAGTATCCAGCAGACTTTTCCAAGAAGCAGGAAATTTGAAATACTGTTTTGCTATAGTAGCAGGTTGTCAGTAATTTTCTTTTGTGTCCTACAGATGACTCGAAGACTCTTTTATGAAGCAGAAACCCTGATTTACTGTTTTATTCTCTTTTGGCAAGTTCAGCAGTCTCTCTGCAGTCAGAAAAATAAAGAAAGCACAATAATATGCATAATTCAGACTCTTCAATTTTTGCATCTTTACGTGGCTTAAATTCTTTATTAGTTTTAATATTTATTTTATAATCTTTACTCCTTTAATCTATGACTTCTGTACTTTTATATTACTTTTACTGTCACTTTAAAGACTTTGTTTTATTTTTGTAACTATTTGCTTCTTTTTGCCTATTTATACCCATTTTCTCTTTTTTTTCTTAAGCCTACATATATATTTTTAAACACACTATGACTCATTCAGAGTTTTATTTCTGTATGAATTTGTCTTTATTGAATATCTGTAGTCCTTTTCTGACAAGGAGCATTTTAAAAAGTAAGCAGTGGGGTTGTGGCATACCTGAATGCTTGGTCCGCCTCTCGGTCTTTCAGTATGGCAGAGGTACATTTACTGCCAGCTCCTTCTGGGTGGGAGCTGTGCTAACACCTCCACTCTGGGAAGCATTGTGCTGCCTGTAAACCTGTTTTTTTTTTTTTTTTCTGAGTAAAACCTAAATTTGCCATGTAGCACGTTGTGTGGCCTGGAAATATCTCTGCATGTCATCAGGAATCTGCCATGCTCTCCTGACCGTGCAACCTGATTCTGCTACTTGCTCTAGTGGGGAGTGCTGATCCTCGTGGCTGTGCTCTCAATTACATCCCTCTGACCTCAATGGCAGACAAGCACCTGCATTTAAGTGGGTGGCAGGCCACATTGGTTGCCATCTGTAATTGGAGACTGCACATTCATTCCCTGGCCACCCAGACCCAAATAATTATATTATTATAAAATAATATTAATTACAACACGGTTTGATCGACGGCTTAGGTATATTTCTAGCTAGCCCTTACAACTTAAATTAACACATTTCTGTTTCATACTGGTAATATTCTGGTGTTTTTCTCCTTCAGCAGCTACATGATGTATGTCTGACTCTGCCTTCTTTCTCCCAGCATTCAGTTTAATTTTCCCACCTATCTCTGTTAAGCCCTTCCACAGGCCAAAGCAGATTTTATTTTAACCAATGGCAATAAAACATATTCACAGCATTCAGAAAGGAATCCCATATCATATTAATAGCATTAAGAGTTTTTAGAAAACATGACATTACCTAACAGACAAAATATAGAAACAACAGCTGCTTAGATAGTAACCATTATGCAATATCTCTCAAATGGAAAAATTTGCAGCAACTAATTTAAAGACAAATGATGAACTTTTCGAGAAGAGAGAGAACAACCAAGCACTGTGTGGGAAATATGAAGCAAATGTACATGCACTTTTGTATTTTTATAACCTCTTCTGTTCTCCCCCTTTATTAATAAACCTCATATTAAGGTACTTATCATTTCAAAATACTTCATTTATTCAAAAATATGTTTTTTATTTTCATCTTAGTAAGCATCAGAATTCACAAAACAAGTATCTATAGTAAAGAAAAATAAAATAGATAACAGACAAAACATTATTGGAGCTAATCAGGCACAAAGGATAAAACAGGACAGGAAGAACAGAAAACCAAAACTAGAAGAGGTATAAAATGGCTGCATCAAACCTCATTGAGAGATGGTTATCTTGAGTTCAAATATCTAAATTCACGAATTAAGAGGCAGTGTTATGTGGAGGGTGACACAGACTTGTTCCAATCTCTTAGACTGAGGCACAGCAGTCAGGAGTCCAAGGCCAACTCAGGTACTAATGATTTAATACCTCCTCCTATAACAAGAGATCTTGTCTTAAAAAGTATAAGCAAAAGGGCAGAGTGACTTATTTATTTATTTTATATTTATTATCCAATATGTTATTTTATTGATTATTTGGGAGTTTCACATAATGCACCCCAATCAGATTCACTTCCCAGTCCTCCTAGGTCCACTCCCCACCCATGATCTCCCCCAAGAAAAAAAAGAAAAGCAGAAAACCCCCCCAAAACCCATGTCCAATTTGTGTTGCCTATATACTCACTGGAGCATGGTAAAACTCCCAGTGGCCAGCTCCTTAAAAAAAACTGAGTCCTTCCCCACCCCCACCCCTGCCAGAAGCCATCAGCTGTGCAGAGCTACATTTCAGCATCCCTATCACAATCTCTAAGAGTTCTCTTCAATGAGTTCCTGTCTAGACTGTTTCTCTTTGGGGCATGTAGTAATATGGGTGGCGGGCCTGCTTTTCGTCCCGCCCGGCTCCCGCACAGCTAGCTTTACACCAGAAATAACAACACACAAACTGTATTCATTTAAACACTGCTTGGCCCTTTAGCTCTAGCCCTTACTGGCTAATTCTGATATCCCGATCAACCCATCTCTAATAATCTGTGAGAACGGGTCTTACCAGGAAGATTCTAGCCCACGTCCATCCTGGGTCGGAGCTTCATTGCGTGTGTCTGCCCAGGAGCCGGGAGCATGGCGTCTCTCTCTCTGAGGCGTCTGCTCCCGAGACGAGAGCTGTGGAGTCTGTGCTCACTTCCTCTTCCTTCCAGCGTTCTGTTTTGTTTACTCCTCCCACCTATCTTCTAACCAATAAAATGGGCCAAGGCAGTTCCTTTATTAGCCGATGACCTTCCTTCATCAGGGGCAGGTTAGGGGATGGGGTGGGGAAGGGTTGTCATAGAAGCCTTCTATATATTTTTCTCCCAATTGTGAGACTGTAGGAGAAACTTAACTGTTAACCAGGCAAGGCCTATGGATGTATTGCTGAGGCAAGACTTCATGTTTAAGGGCATGCATGGACTGCTGGTGAAAGTGTGGACTATGATATTCATGGAAGTGGAATCCAGGGTGAAGCATGCCTATGTCACATACTAGACTTTATAATAACAAAAACTATAAAGGGAGACCATTGGAACCATTAGATCATGATTAAAAGATCTGTTCGCACAAGGAAATAAAAATTATAAAACTATACAATATGTACATGTACATATCACATAAAATATAGTATATACAGATATCCAAACATCATATGGTCTTTCTTCAGTTTTGTATAAATTCAGGCTTTAATATATTACTTAAAAGACATTTAATAATGGTAAAAAATAATTTTCATAAATCTTTTCATTTTTTCTTTTATATATTTGAAATATTTCTAGTATATTCTATTACATATTTAAATATTTCTATTATTGTATAATTATCTCATATAAAACAGTCATTTCTTTTATAGTTGTAATAAATTGTATGTTATTTAATGATAAAAATCATTATAATAATCATTCATAAGTGGTTTTATGTGGTGATGAGATTCTATAGCATAGGTTACCACTATATTCTTCACATTCAAAATAAGATATGAATAAATGAAGCAGTAATTAGAATATTTCCTCTTGATTTTAAATAAATTTTACATATCAGCCAATTTAGTCTTAAAATTCCCTTTTCTACAAGATTATTTTGCATCGTAGCCTTTGCCTACATTCAGGTATAGCCTCATTATTAAAAACTGAGAAATGAATCATCCATTGTGAAAGTAAATAATAAAGTACGTTTATCTTCAAAAAAATGTTCAAGGATTGCTGTAAATGTCAGACATTTACTTGCATTGTCTAATATGTGCAGTAAACTAAAATATGGGGTGTTATAATAAATCTCTCATGGATTTATGGTAGTCCAATTAGAGTGGAGTGACCAGAGTTTTGGAAAGCAATATGGCACTCTTAGATTTTTCTTGGCCTGGAGAATATATTCTTACTATTAATATCTCCCAGTCCTGGGCAGCAAATTCCTATTGGGTTTGTTCAGCTGGTCATGCTGTTCTTTTCCTTTCAATGCATCTAATTCATTCAAAATATTGATGATGACGTCCTAAAGTAGTTTAATGTAATGTCTAAAGGATGAATGTCTATTGCACACAGAAGGTCTCTGAGCCTTATCAGAGCGTCTTCATTCTCATTCTCACATTCAAAGTGCATCTTCAAACAATGTGCAGAAGGCAGGGTCAGTATGATGGTTCATGGGATATGGGGTGGACTGGAAAATGGAAACCGAGGATGGCTAAGGTAAAAACATGGTCAGTGAAATCAGTAAGGAAGACAGGGTCAGTATGATGGTTCATGGGATATGGGGTGGACTGGAAAATGGAAAGCGAAGATGGCTAAGGTAAAAACATGGTCAGTGAAACCAGTAAGGAAGACAGGGTCAGTATGATGGTTCATGGGATATGGGGTGGACTGGAAAATGGAAAGCGAAGATGGTTAAGGTGAAAACATGGTCAGTGAAGTCAGAAGTCAGTAAGGGTCTCATGCTCTGTGTGTCTGTTTCTTGCCCTGACTTTATAGGAAAGACTAAAGGGACAAAGGACAGCAGGGACTTGCCTGAGTCACAGAAGAGTGTTAGCTGATTTGAATCCAAGGAAAAGATCTTGCTCTCTATCATCGTTTCAGTTGGGTGGCCCTAATGAATGGCGTCTCTTCCTTTTTCTTCCTTTGGCAGAAAGACCAGTTCTTAACACACCTATACCAGTAGATGCCCAACTCTAATCATTCAGAAATCAGATTCAACAAATGCCTCTCTAACGTTGCAATCAGAGGTCAGTTCTTAAATCATTAGTATTATAGCATGGGACATACATATTAAATAAATGTAATACAGTACAGTTTTCAGAAGGCATGAAATGCATATTACAACACTGAGATATGTAACACATTGTGTTAAAAAATAAAAGGAGTATGTACTATATAAATATTAAATCCTAGATTACCTAACCAAATAAGTTAATAACTATCAGTAAACAAAATTTCCCAAAAGAACTTGAGAAAATGCACATCATTAAATAGATCAGTGTAGATGATGTGAGGTAACAGAACTAATATTTGAGGAGAAGAATAAAGGGAAAAGCATGTAATATAAACAACGATGCATAGATTAGTAACAACACGCCACAGGTTGAGAGATAAACTTTAAATATCACCTCTTCTAATCAAATACATGAATGGAAGAAGTAAAGAATAAGGTTAAAACTGATTAGGGAAAGTCCAAAGTCTCTGCTCTGTTCCCCACTAGGCATTAACTGATCAGTGCACTTACTCAGATGAAACTCCTTTTGATTTGTAGATTTTCAGGTTTCTGTCCTGAGGTTGACTAGAAAGAGTCAGAAAGTGCTTGGTACCCCCAGTGACTTTAGAATTGTGTTTGAGAGTTCCCCTTAGGATCTGTCAGAGGGAGAGGAGACACTGACCTGGTTTTCCTGTGATACAGATGAGATCTTACTGCTCACACAGCTCAAAAGTAACTCACAGCTTCTGCACTCTTTTTGATTTGCTGTTTGGCAAAGGTAAAATACAATAGTGCTGAGAAGAGAGGAAACACAGACACCGAGTCTGCAGGCACCTCTTTAAGCTCCACTCAGGACCACTCTCAGTTGATTGACATTGTTTCATTAGCATCTGTTAAAGGAGACTCATTATCCATATGACCCGTGCAGAAGAAAGAACTTTAGTTCAACTGTAATTACAAACATGGAAAACCAGAGGCAATGCCCCATGGAGCTCTGGAAAACAGCTGCGCTACCAACCAGCACATCTGATGTTATCTTCAAAGTTCTTTCATCGCTGAGTTGCATACAAAAAAGGCATTGGAATATAATAACTATTGTAATGAATCTTCCATTTGGAACTGTGTGCCTTTCCTCACACTGGGACTGAGAAAACATATAGTGGATCAAATTTTTGAGCACACTGTGTGAAGAAACAACTGACAAATTGCTATTAACAGAGTAAGTAAATTGCATTTATGCTAAATAGTCATAGACTTACATTGTGTTTAATGAAGCTGTGGGATAACACATTTATCACAGTTAACGTGACTTTATGCTACCAGGGCCCCAAATACTGGTTTCATTGTGCATTTACATGTATTTTTGAGCGTTTGTTTACTTATATCATTTATTGCAAAGGAGAGGTTTGCCCTTCAGTCATTTAGAGTTTAGAAAATGAAGATTCTGAGTTCACAGGGCTCAGAGTATTTGCAGACTGCTGAACTGCTTGAGCGTTTCTTTCAGTTTCTTATGCTGTAAAATCATGGGCTTCATAGGAAATGTCAGCTCTCTCCTGGTTTAAATCTCTGTGACTTATATGTGCCTGAAAATAAATTGACTGAGCCTGTGTATAAAGACCAAGCCTGTGGAATGCTGGAGGAATATGTGATGGTAAATGTCTAACTTGTGACAACAGGACCTTCCTAACGACACTATCCAAGTAAATGCCTAACTTGTGATAATAAGACTTTCCTAACAACACTGTACAAGTGTACATGTCCAAAGAACAGGTACCAGTTGTAGGTTTTCTAGAATTCAGAGGGCAACAACTGCATATGAGTCAATGGGAGGGGTATTACAAATAGAAGTAGAATGAGAGTCGTTTGTCTACTCCATGTGTTGGCTATGCGAGCTACTCACTGTATCATATGAAGGAATCTGGAAGTTGCATGAAGTGTTTAATATTACTAAGACATATTAATATATTTCACTCCATGTAAAGCCTAATGTGTTTCTCAAATGTGTAGTCTACCCATTGACACTGTATTTATGAAGTACAAAAAGTTCCCCCAATGCCAAGAGGTCAGCCTTCATGTAATAGGAACCTCTGTTTCCACTTGGCTCTGGAAAATCCTCTGGCTGGACCAGCAAGAAGGGTAGTTCTGCTTCTGCTAAAGCTCTCACTAGCCTACTTCAGTCTTTACCTTCTGTATGGATGCTGCCACGTCAGATATCATTCAGCCAACAGGCACAGGAGGCAGGAATTTGGTGGTTGAAATAGTCTGTAGTGATGTTACCCTTTAGTAAGTACCCTTTTCCCTCCACAGAACCCTGGATTTCCTGGTTCACCCTCTCACTTCTGTTCAAGGATGCAAGGCCAGGTGCTAGAACTTGACCAGTGTTCTTCTGACTGTCTCTCTTGCCTCTCTGTTGGAATGCTGATTATTGCTCTTATTTTTTTGAAATGGAGCCAGCTCATCAACCCCGTTTTGAGACTCAATTTACATGCTCTTTGTAAATGCCCTCAGCCATCTTTGAACTACGTGCCTCTCAGAAGTGAAATGGAGCAGGATGCTTGGAAAGAAATAGCGAAACGAAGAAAATAAATGGCTTCAACAAAATATGCTGCAGTGGAGAGATAAGGAAATACGTGGAAAAATATTCTGCCAGTCAAGTCGTCTACCTACAGCCTTTAAACTGAATTCTATAGGGAAAAAGAAAAGCAGAATGAACATGCAGAGAAGAACTGCCAAATATGTGTGTTGTGCTGTCCAGGAAATGGAAAGCGCTTGTTAGGGTAAGATAGAAATATTACTGTGAAGCTGGAAGCAGAGATACTGTTGAAAGAGAACCATGGGAAGCTGGAAGCCTAACCACTGCAGCCCAGCAGCTCCCTTTATGTGGATGTGGGGAAGCTTGCTGGCCTGGGTCCTGGAGTTCTCATCTTGGTGGGCAACCTCCCAAAGGCTGGAGGTGGAAAAAGACTGAAGCTCCTTCTAAGCTGCACATTTAGACCTTGTTTTCATTATTGCTGCACTTGCAGAGAACAGAGTGTAGTGGGTGGAGTGATACTGAGAGGACAAGCAGTGATCACCATAGGTCAGAACAACTGATCCACACCAGTTATTTGGCTCATTTTCAGCGGCAAATTCATTTCCAGCAACAAAACATTACAAGAGTTCTCAGGAAGTATTGAGAAAAGGTTGAGGGAATGCTTAGTTCTAATGAGGAAAATGACTTTCACATTATGGGAGAGTAAACAAGAGGTAATTTGGTTGTAAATTCATTATGAATGGGAATGAATGGGCAAGCTCATTCCCAAGTCTGTCTTACAGTTATACTAAAAACAATGATAATAGTCAGTAGTCATAGTTGATATTCTACTACTTTAACTGTAACTGAATTCTGACACAGATCTACAGATTTGGTAATTGTTCACCTCTTTTAAACACAATAAATTCTAAACTTTGTGATGGAGCCAGCTTTCAAATCCACATGTATGCCTGCATGCTTACTTCATAACCACCATGTAACAGAGAATGCTTTTATGCATTTCCTTATGATTGAGATATTTGAACCCATTGTTTTGACCCCAAAGTGAGATGTCCCCATATGCTCATGTATTTAAACCCTTGGTCTCCAGCTCCTGCTGGTCATTCAGATAGTTATGAATCCTTTAGGAGGTGGGTCTGGCCAGATGACATGGTTTACTAGCCTTGATATTTTGGATATTTAGATATTTTAGAGTCTGACTCTGCTCTCTATCTGCTCTCTACTTTGTGACTTTGGCAGTAATGTGACCAGTTGTTTCACATTCTGTCTTCCCTGTTGTGAAGGAAGTTGTGATGTCTTCCCTGTTATTCTAATGAATCAAAATAATCTCTGTGTTCCTTGAGTTGCTTTTTATCAATATTTAATCACAGCAACAAGAAAGCAACTAATACATTTACACACACACATTAAGAAATGCTAGTGGGAAAACATGCATTGCAATCCCCCTTTCTAGAAGAATGACAGAGATTGAAAGCTTAAAGTAACTGAATAATAATTTTCACTGAAAGATTTTTCTATTTATAGAACAGGACACTGTGATAGCTGCAGATCACTTGTTCCAGTTTTATGCAAAGAACAAAACTCAAAGCTGTGTAATCTTGTTTGAGTTGCATATATGAGAATTATACTCATACTTGTCCATGATTTAGAATTTCTCAGTGGACTTCAAAAATGTCCAGATACCTGGGTCTTACTCCAGAGATTGATTTCAAGTAGTGCTGGCTGTGGCTTAAACATTTGATTCATCAGAGGTACCTAATGTTGGCATCTGCTGCAATACTCTATAAAAAGTGCTTGACAAGATGGAAGTATCGTTTTGAAGCCCAGACATGTATGAAGGAGTCAGGCTGATGTGCACATAAATATATCAGCAGTGACTCATAGCAATCAGCATGTAGTGACCCCTTGCAACCTTATATGCATCTTAATACTGATGAAAGGTCATATGAGAAGTTTTTCTCCAAATCATGAGACATTGCATAGAAACTTGGTAGCATTTTTATGCAGTTTATTGCCTTCATTGATAACCTCTATGAATATTAAGTTATATATGTTGCCTATCCATCCATCATTAGCTAACTGTATAACAATTTATATTGTCTTCTTGGGCAAGAGAGCATCCAAGATGTCTTTCATAATGTTACATTTGAAGGAAAAGTACAAAATAAGAAGACACGAAAAGATAAAGGATACCTTAATAGAATTGTTCTTCATTTCTTCCGTGAAAAATCAAAAAGACCCTTCTAAACCTTCTTTGCCCTCAGTGCCCTAGTCTTTCTGCACCTTGTCTACTTCCCTCAGTCTTGGTGACTGAAACATCCACTGGAAAACTTATTGTCTTTGACCTCACATTTAATTTGATAACATGATAGTCACGTTGGACATAACTCTAGAAAGCTCATACTGTGAATCTTTCTGTCTTTGTCTTTCTATGAGCTATCGTGGTAATCCTTGACAGGCCCAAACTCTGCTTTCCTAAAATTAGCCAGTTTTTCCTTTGATCACTTTTAATTATTGTTATGTGAAGATTTTAGGTTCATGTTTGCCAAGAGTTATTGTTGCTGGACAATGATATGCGAGCAATTTCTTCACCCACTGATATTGTTCACCAATGCAATAATGCTCTCTAGGAGTAACTGCAGATACTTTGGCTGCATCCTTCTTAGTCTCTTTTGCTGTCGTTATGATTTAAAAAAAAGCAATTTAAGGAAGAAATGATATTTCATCTCACAGTCCAAGGGCCTGGTGTATCATGGCAGCAAGGCAGCAGAGCTGTAAAACATTTGGTCACGTGTCGCCATGATTAGCAACCAGGGTGATGAAGAGAGATGAATGAGTGTATGTGCTCAGTCAGCTTTCTCCTTTTTATACAGTTCAAAACCCCACCCCAGGAGGTGATGTCACATGCTTTTAGTAAGGATCATTCCTACTGAGTTAACTTAAGATGAACAGTTCATCAACATGCCCAGAGTTGATACAATCCTCTCACTGTTGTGTCTAAAGGTTCTCTCATAGCTGATTCCAGATGCTGTCAATCCGACAATGAATGTCAACTATCATAACGCCATCTTCAGTGGTCCAGAAACATTTATAAATGACTGGGTTTTCTCATTGTGTATTAGTCATGTGAAGCTCATAACTAGCTTGTTTTATACTTTCTTTCTTAAGAGGTGATAATCAAGCCAGGCAGTGGTCTCACATGTCTTTAATCCCAGCACTTGAGAGGCAGAGGCAGGTGGATCTCTGTGAGTTCGAGGGGTTCCTGGTCTACAAGAGCTAGTTCCAGGACAGGCTACAAAGCTACAGAGAAACCTTGTCTTGAAAAAAAAACAAACAAACAGAAAAAGAGATGATAATTGAATGGCCATATAATGTTGGTGCTGACAATAGAAAAACAAGTTTTTGATTATGGGGTATATTTATTTTCTTTTAAAAATAATACTTTTTAATGACATCAAAGATTTTTAACATTTTGCTATTATTTACAGAACAAAATCTTTCCATAATATTTTATGTGTGTATGGGTATCTTGTTATTTTGTGATTTTAATCTTCCTACAAAGTCATGAAATCAATGTTATTATAATCTTTAGGTCATAGACAGGGAAAACAAGAGCATGACTGAAAATCGATGAAGATAAGTTTAAGTTCTTATAGTCTGACTCCAGGAAGTGGGCTCTTTACTGTTAATCTTACTAATTTGCACACAGAGTGACACCCTAATTAATGCTATGCTTCAGATTTTTTTAATTTTTACACATTTATTTTTGTCTAGTAAAATTCTACTCCTGACATTATTGGTTCCATTAGTTCATAGCTTGTTTCCCTCAGCTGAGAGGTTCTTGCTAGGTGGTTTCAGCATCTTGAAACTTAGAAATAAGGTTTCTTTGTTTGTTATTATTATTATTTTTTATTTTTCCATTCAAAAATTTACACTTCCTCCCCTCCTCCCATTCCCCTCCCCACTCCCCCATTCCTCCTCTTCCCCCCCTCCAGTCTTAAGAGATGGCAGGTTACCCTGCCCTGTGGGAAATCCAAGGCCCTCTCCCCTCCATCCAGGTCTAGGAAGGTGTGCATCCAAATACACTAAGGTCCCAAAAAGCTAGTACATGCAGTAAAATCAAGTCCTGGTGACATTATCAATGGCTTCTCAGTCAGCCCCCACTATCAGCCACATTCAGAGAGTCTGGTTTGATCACATACTGGTTCAGTCCTGGTCCCGTTGGATTTGGTGAGCACCCATTAGATCAGGCGCACTGTCTCAGTGGCTGGAACAACCCCTCACAGTCCTGATTTCCTTGCTCATCTTCTCCCTCCTTCTGCTCGTCAACTGGACCCTGGGAGCTCAGTCCAGTGCTCTGATGTGGGTCTCTATCTCTATCTCCATCCATTGCCAGAAGAAGGTTATTTATGTTTTCGTTCTGAAACAGTCTATGCACAACCGCACTCCTCTGATGCAATCTGTTTCTTTAGGAGCTCTGCTCCCTGCTGAATTCTTCTCTCCTCAGCAGAAGTTTCCAAATAGAAAAATGTCTCCAGAACTATTTCCACCTCACATTTCCTCATTTCTTAGTGTAGCTACTCAAAATTCGACATTTTTATGGTTGCCTTTTTAGAAATAAAAATTGAGTTATTATATTCTTTCAACTTGCTTTGCAACAAAGTGATTAGAATGAAACTACTGTGAATATATTTATGGAAAGTTTTTAAACATTCAGACTATTCTTATATACTATTAAGATTATCTTTCCCCAAAAGGAAACATAATTGGTTACAGTTGATTGCTACCTGGATATGATGTGTGCATTTGAGGGAAATGATGTCACTCTATTAACTACAGATTTTTGTTGTCTTACTTTAGCTGGATATGGAAATTGCTTTTCAGGTACTGCTGTAGATCCATTGGGGTTCATTACAGAGTTTTACAACCAGTCAACAACTCCAGTTACATATGGAATGTGCCCCAGTTTCTCTTCCTTTTCTGCCTACTGTGTGACACTACTTCAAGCATAACACCAGCCTGAACAGGGGTAAAGCTCACATTGCACTGGGTATGGGTATAAGATGCACTTGTGCAGACTGCATGCAAAACCTCTCTCCCAGAAGGCTGGCTCTGTGTAGGTTTCTTTACAGATAGGGATTACCTTTATCAAACTGTGTTTTCCTATTCACCTTAGTCTGGAGACAGCAATATTTTGTTGAATTTATTAAAAACAGCAACCTTGCCATCCATCCCCTCACCAGTTGTATTTCCTAGCTATTGTAAAGAGAGCAATGATAACACATGAACAAGGATCTCTGTGATAGGAGTCTCTTGACTATATACTCAGAAGGGGTTGGTATAACTAGATTCTGTGAGAGTTCTATCTATAGCTTGAGGAACTTCTGCACTAATTTTCATAGGGGCTGAACCAGTTTGCACTTGAATCAGTAGTGAATAAGTATTCTCTCTTTCCCCTATACCTGTCAACATTTATTGTCATTTAATTATTTGATTTTTGGTCATTCTGACTGGGGTAAGATGCAATCTCAAAGTACTTTAATTTGCATTTCTACTAATGTCAGGCATTTAAAAATATTTTCTAGCCATTTTATTTAATCTTTTGAGAAATCTCTGCTTAATTTCATGCCTCATTTATTTATTTATTTATTTATTTAAGATTTCTGCCTCCTCCCCGCCACCGCCTCCCATTTCCCTCCCCCTCTCCAGATCAAGTCCCCCTCCCTCGTCAGCCCAAAGAGCAATCAGGGTTCCCTGCCCTGTGGGAAGTCCAAGGACCACCCACCTCCATCCAGGTCTAGTAAGGTGAGCATCCAAACTGCCTAGGCTCCCACAAAGCCAGTACATGCATCATTTTTAAATTGGTTTATTTGTGCTCTTGAGGTTTACTTTTAAAAACACATTGTGTAGTATAGAGACTATCCTATTGTCAATGGATAGCTGGCAAAGGATTTTTCTCATTTTATAGGCTGTTTCTTCATTTCAGTTGTGGTGTCCTTTGCTGTACAGAGGTACTTAGTTTCATGAGTTCCCATTTATCGACTGCTGTTCTTAGTGTCTGTGCTCCTGTGATTCTCTTTAGAATGTCCTTACCTGGGCCAATAAGTTCAAGCATATTCTCTACTTTCTCTTTTATGAGACACAGTGTATCAGGATGTACAATGAGATCCTTAGTCTATTTGGAGTTGATTTTTGTGCTGGGTGAGAGATGAGGATCGAGGGGCATTTATAGGCCCAAAGGAGATATCGTTATCATAGCCCCTCCTTCCTGAGACTCAGGGATCTTCATAGAAGAGGGAACAGAAAGCTTATGTGGGCTGGAAGAAGTGGATAGTTACAAGAAGTCAGTGTGTTCTGTACACAACAGGCAGCTGCACATATGAACTCATAAGGGTCAAGACAGCTTGCACAAGACCTGTGATCCCTCAAGAATGTAAAAATTTATGCACGGATACTGGAGGTAGGTGGGGGACACAAAGTCCCACCCTTGGCTGAGAAGCTATTGGCAATTGACAGCTTCCAGGAGAGGAGAGGGAAAGTCAGGTTTTTAAAGTATGTGGTTCCAGATTGATTAACTAGGTTCCATTTTGGAAAGTCACACTTAGGAGCATATGGGCAGCACAAATTGGGCTTGATGTTTTAATTTTAAATGAAAGAGGCTTTTTTTTTCTCTCCCCAAAGAGTATAATATAGATGCCAACAAAAATAAGGTCACTCCATTGAGAAAATATGTATTAGCACAACATGACAATCCATGTACATATTGACCACTTTTGATGCTCTCTTTTCTTTTTGAAGTTTATTAATTCGTTTATTTTTTTGAGATTTTCATCTATAAGTGCTATATTTATATCTCCCCACCCTTTCCTTCCTTCACCTCCTCCTATGTCTTTCCTACTCCTCAAAATCATTGCCTCTTATTCTTTAATTATTTTTATTACATACACATTTATAAATACAAAATTCTGAGTTCATTTACTGTTTCTCATATGTGTTTAGAACTGCCTTTTTGAGACTGGATAATTTATCAGGTAGCTGGTACCTGGAGAAGACCTCCCCCCTCCAATCTTTAATTGCCTAAAGTTCATTGTTTAGGATTGAAGTCCTGTGAGCACTGTCCTATTTATTTTGGCACGTTACTTGATGGTGTCATTTTTTAGGTCTTGTTTAGGTGAAATTTTCCAGGTGCCCCTTCCGTGTCATATAGAGCAAACACTATCTTGAAGCAAGCATTCTGGTTCTTTGGCTTTTAAAATTTTTCTGTTCTTTCTTTCTAAATATGTTCCTCCAAGTCTTAGATGTAGGCACTGTGTTGTAAATACACTAACCAGTGCTAGGCCATCCACGGCCAGTTGTTCTCTGAATTTTGATCACCTGTTGTTGTAATAGGAGCGGAGGGGCTGTGTCCCCAGCACCCCGGCCGCCTCGCTAACTTATGCCCCAAAATAACAACACACAAACTGTATTCTTTTAAACACTGTTTGGCCCATTATATCTAGCCTCTTCTCGGCTAACTCTCGCACCTGGACTAGCCCATTTCTAATCATGTGTGTAGCACCCCAAGGTGCGCTTACCAGGAAGATTCTAGCCTACGTCCATCCTGGGTTGGAGCTTCATCGCATGTGTCTGCCCGGGAGCGGGGAGCATGACGTCTCTGCTCCAGAGAGCAGAGCTGTCAAGTCTGAGCTCACTTCCTCTTCCTCCCAGCATCTGTTCTGTTTACTCCTCCCACCTATGTTTTAACCTATGAGGCCAAGCAGTTTCTTTATTACTTAACCAATGACCTTCCTCCATCAACCTGTGGCTTTTTTTTTAATAGATTCCATATGTTGCAAGAAGGAGCTTGCCTTCTTTCCTTCCTTTCATTGTTTTTTTTCTCTTTTTCTTTTCAGCATAATTATGTGGGTTTATCAAGGAAACACAATAGAATTGCCTTGAATCTTACAAGATTTTGAGAATGAGGTTTTCTCTAAAACCATTTTGAGTTTTGCTTCCATTTAAAACAAGATCTATCTGAAAACACATAGCCTATCTGGAACATCTAGGTTGGCATATAACTCTGCTCAACTCATGACCCTCATGCCTGTGATTCACAGGTGCTGAGATTAGAGGTGTGCACAACCATGCCTGGTGCATACGCCCCCTTTCTCAGCAGTTCATAGTAGCTATAGTAAGACACAAAGATAGATTTCAGAAGTTTAAACTATTTTGGAGTCTGTAAGGCATCAATAGATATGACTCAATATTAGTTCATTGTCCAATCTTTGTATTTATTCATTTTTCTTTTATTTAAAATAGATTTTTTTCATATATTTTTATTATGGTTTCTCCTCTTCCAACACTTCCCAGTTCCTCAGCAGCTCCCCTTCCATCCTGATCCACATCATTTCTGTCTCTCATTAATAAACAAATAGGCATCAAAGAAATAATAAAATAAATCAAATGAATTGAAATAGGACAGATACAACAGTAGGAAAATAGCCAACGAGAAAGCACAAGAAACTTATTAAACATTTCTTTATAAATATGTAGAGCTGGTTTTGAAGTTGGACTCTGGCTCAGTCCCTCTCCAATTCCAAGCCTGTTAGTAAGAGGAAAAACCCAGAGTTTCTGGAGTTTCTGTCTCATGTCAAGAGCCATGATGTGGGACAGAAAGAAATATGAGTTTAGAAAACATCTTTGCTTTTCTTCATATCTATCATACTTTTCATTGAATATATCTATATCTATATATATGTCTATATGATTAATGTTTAAGTTTTTCATAATGAACAATGAGTTTTTCCTGAACTGACATTTGAAGTTTCAAGGAAGAAGATGGGGCCCCATAACAACAACTCCACCTGGTTGATATGACGTCATGATACTGATAGCGCTACTACAAGACCTGCTTTGGATACCAGCTGCACAAGACAGTTCCAACTTGGTTAGCTGAAATGGTGCACATCTTATACAACATTTTGGCCAGACCTGCACAAAATACTCAGAGACTATTGGCAATTTTAAAAGACATTGATCTTGAAATTTAACCATCATTTTACTTTCACAGGATCCCCCAGAAAGAACGTCGCCCCCATGACAGCTGGAAGTAATTCTAGAGGACGACGTCCCCTCTCCCAGTAAAGTTTGCCCTTGGGTTTAGGGACATCATTTAGGGGTTGATTATAATTAGTATACGATTAAGGGTTGGGGGAGGAATTTTATAAGCTCAGGGATCATTTTGAAAAAAAAAAGAGGGATGATGGGATAATAGATTTGTAATTGTGAGTTACTGTTTTTAGACAAATATATTGGTATAGATTCTTGTATATTGACACAAAGTTAAATTATATTGACTATTGTAAGCATGCATGTTTCTACCTCTGCTTAAAACATTTTTTTTATGTATTGACATATATTGCATTGATATATATATATATTGTATATATTTACCATATTGCAGTGTACATTTCTACCTCTGATTAAGATACTTATATAATGTTTGTGTATTGATATATATTTACCTACTGCAATGTATATTTGTACATTGTTTATATTTGGAGGCCATTGTCCTCATTTGTTTCACAGTCGTTTATTGTCTTAGTCTTTAAGTTAGATAGATATTGAGAATTATATAGACTAATAGTCATCTAAGTTTGTCATTTATAATTAGACTAATCAGGTTCTTTAGGTATATAGAGATTATACTCAGTATAGATAGATAATCTTCAACTTCTTCAAAGAGCTGTAGAAAATGGCCTTTAATCTAACTCAGAGTTTTGCGGTAGTGAGACACAATTGCTCCTGGCAACACCACTCTATTCCCGAGAGAATGTTGAGCACCAAAGACACTCCACCTGGAGCCTTCTTTTTGGCAGAACTGGCCTTGGGGCAAAGAAATGCCCATACCTCAACCATTGACAAAGATACAGAGCATGCATCAATGGATAAAACAGGGCTGTCATATCCTGCCAAGACAGGGTAAGATAGTTTTGAAAAGTTGCTTGCCTTTGAAAAATGGTATGTCAGTTATGTTAGGCCTTAGCCAATGTTGGTTGCTTCAACGCTGCTAATGTGACTTTGGGTGATTGCCTAGGTAGCTAGTTGTCTCTGTGATTTGTTGCATGTTTTGGAAGTTGTTTTACTGAACTTCCTAATTACCCAGGTAACATTATTTCCCTTCTCAGATCTTCTATGGGGTTGAAGACTATATAAATGCAGTTACTTTCTCTCGTGACTTGGCCAAGTTATTTATTATACAAGACCTAAGCTAGTTAGAATAGGATATTTGTACTTATTGTATATAATTTCATAGTAGGTTTAGAACTCTCTTATTTAAACAAAAGGGGGAGGTGTTACGGGAGGTCCTCCCACTCCTCCAGCCTATCGCTGCTGAGATACCAGCCCATTGGGGCATGGTCTCTCTCCCTTTAAAAAAGCTGCCACTTCCCTCTCCTCTCTCTCTTCACTTCCTGCTCCGCTGGCGACTAGACTCCCTTCCTGGTTGCGCAGAGGGCTGACAGTGATCTGTAAGTTTTTTCCCCTTTAAATAAATACAACCCTATTAATCATAATTCCAAACTGGTGTGGCATTGTTTATGACTTACGCCTTCAGGTTACTCCTATAGTTATGCCAGTGTATCATGCAAGGTGGTCACCATTGTATACCAAAGGATTTGTGGCTAGGTTGATGTTTCCTTTTCCTCTTTGGTAGTGTGTGTAGTACCTTCTAGCACTGTGAGTAGTCCATAAGCTCTAGGTAGGTACCATCTCAATTTCTCTGTGTTCAATGAATTGTATAGGCACGGTCATTAGTAATAGGGTCTTGCTGTCATTTTGTGTAGAACTACCAATATTCATGTCAATATCCTGGTTTGTTTGGGGGGTTCCAGTTGAACCCCTTTGGCTAAGAGCTTGATTAGATGTAATCCATTTCCAGTACTGGAAGCTTCGTTTGGTAATGAGAGATGTCCAACTGGAGTTCTTTCTCTCCCCTTAGTTGGCAGTTCATTTAGATTGACTTTTAATATGCATATATTTTAGGAAGCTTCTACTGTATTAGGTTTTCTTAGGACCCCTCAAATAGTCTGTAGCTGTATCAAAGAGTTCCACAATAGCCCAGAATGGTGTATAACAAAGGTTTATTTATTTGGGGATAAACTCACAGTAAGGGTAATGATCCGCAGTTCTCTGTGTGTACTGGGAACTGGAACTGAATCCAGCAGAAAAAGGGGCCACACATGCTTCTTATCTGCATTTATAGTACATGATACCATGACCAAAGTGTGCCAGTATCTTAAAGGCTGTTGGCTGAACAAGTTTCCACAGCAACAGTCCTTAGTTTTAGCTGCTCCTCCCCATAGTCCCTCTGTTGGCCACTTCTTTCTTCCCCTCCCTGTTTGATTCTTTGGTTCTAGCCCCCACTTCCCACCCTTTATGAGGCTTGGGAGCTATACTTTTCTGTGGATGTAAGGAGAAGTAATTGAAATACAGTTAAATTATACCAGTTAGGGAAGTGTCACTAGTACCTAAGTGGAGAAGATATGAGTCAGACTCTTTTAACATAGGAAGACACAAAGATATGGTCATGGGGGAAGAAATAAGGCTTTTCAAATACTCTGGTTCTTGAGGTCAATGTAGCCCCTCTTTCACTGGCTTGTATAAGTAAGTTGGCTACTTTTATGAATGTATCAGAAAATGAAGAGATATGGTTCTAATAGCCTTGGGTCTTACATATATCTAAAATGAAGAAAAATGACTTTAATAGCCTTTTGTTTTACACTGTTAGGTTTATTGTTTCTAGAGAAACATAAACAATGTACTTTTCTTTCCTCACATGGCACTCACACAAAGTTTTTTTATGGAGATATCTGTCTCCATACCGACAGTCTAGTGGTCACTGGATGAGTCCTCTAACTCAGTTTAACTTCAGTCCCATGTGATACACTGAGGAAACAGAAAGGGTACTCTGAGAACAAATCCCCATCTTTTGGAGGATCTTTCTCAGATAATTCAGGCGTTCTAAAGAAAGAAACCCTAAACTGAGGCTTTTCTTGCTTTTCAAAGCCAGTACTTAGGAACATATTTTCCCAGGGTCAGCATGCAGAGACAGACATAGCTGTGGTCCAAGCAGACAAGGTTACATCTTAGGAAAGCAAGAGAAGTTGGCACCATTGTCCATGTGGTGTTACTTAGTGGCTGTGACAGATACAAGACAAAGGGAGCCGTACACAGTAGTTAAGGGCAGGCCATATGTGGCCAGATTGGAACTCTTGCAGAGAGGTCTTAAAAAGCCATTGCATAAAGGTGTGAAAGTGGAACCCAAGTTTCAGTGGGGAGCCCAGAATATTGGAGATAGTAGAATAACAAGCCATCTGCCATGGAAGGCCATGGGCATAGAATGCTTCCAACCTAAGAGAGAAGGTATGTTACAGTAGGCTGCACGGATGAAGGACTTGATCTAGCAAAGACTTTAGGTGCCCATTGATTATGTTATGTGCCCCAAATGCTGGACCTAAAACTAGATGCAGGATTTGGTGTTTGTCTTACTTAACTATAGTTCTACTTGGATTTGACCAACTCTTGCTTTCCCCAGACTCTTCCCTTTTGGAATAAGAGTGTTTAACCTGTACTATTTATTATATGTTGGAAGTACATAACCTGAATTTCATTTTATAGGGGTTTATATTTGAAAGAGTTGGGGTGACAGAAGTAGGTACCAAGAACTGAGGGATTGCTGTGACAGGCATGACTATGCTGTTTTGGGGAAGAATAGGGATAACTTTGGGACTTCAGACAAGAAGACTGGCTGAACTCTAAAGGCAGGGATAAATGAAAAACTCTGCTATGAACTTGGAAGACAGTAGTATAGAGAGCGGTATGGACTGTATCAGTCCAGACCAAGAGGCTTCAGAGGGGAGGAATATTAGACACAATTCTTGAGATATTTTGGCAAAGAATGTAGCTGCTCTTGTCCAAAGAAATCTGCCTCAAGCTGACTTGGAGAGTTTTGGATTAATGTTATTAGTAGAGAAGATTTCAAGACAGCCCCTTGTTAACTCTGTCATGTGGTTATTAGTGATCACTCTTATGCAGATCTATAACAAAAAGGAGCAAGCAAGCAAAGAGAAGAAAAGGAAAACCAAGAAGTATATGTTGGAGCCAACTCCCTTTTCCAAGGAGACAAAGGTTTAAATATAGACCTATTTCAAATGAGAATAAAGGGAGTGATGCCCTCAGAGCAAGACCATACCCAGCTAAGTTTCCAACTTGTACAAAGCAAGGCTCATTCTGAACGCTTTTTCATAGATGAGAAGTTTTTGATTATGCCATCAACAACTCAATCAAAGTTTATGCAAATGTAAGTCATGGTGAGAGCCAGATTTCAGCCTAAGCAAGCAGAACTTGGTAAGTTTAGCCACATGATTCTGACTTCAAAATCAATGATAACGTAATGAGATTGTATAATCTTCCTCATGGTTAAGGAAAGCCATGAAGGGCAGGTATGTGACAGGGTAGTGCCTGCATGGAGACCAGAGAGGCCATCAAGAGAAGCTGTAAAGGTGAATTCTTTATTGTGTTGGAGTCCTAAGATGATGGGGATTGCAGAGCCAGCTGATATCTGCCAAAGTAAGGTGCAGGTGATATATAGTACCAGCCCGAGAGAAAAATGAGTTGCAATCAATAAGCCTAGAAGGAGTGGGAGAACCAAAGAGCCATCTAAGTCAGGATTTGGAGTTTGCCTTGATGGGTTTTAGTATGGCTTTGGTCGTGTATTTCCTCACTATGCCTTTCTCCTCCCATTTGCAATGCTAATATATATTTTGTGCCATTTTATTTTGGAAATAAGTGGTTTGATTTTGATTTCACAGTGGGTTAAAGTTAAGAGATTTACTTGAACCTGAGAGGCTTTGGACTTTTAAACAGTATTGAGACTGTGAAGGACTATGGGGACTTCTGAAGATGAACTGAAAGAATTTTGCATTATGATATGGCTATATGTCTATTGGGTCCAGGGAGGGATTGTGGAGTTATGGAAGAGAATGCACCTCATAGGCTCAAATATTTGCACATTCAATTACCAGTTGGTGGAACTCTTTAGGAAGGATTAGGAGGTGTGGCCTTCTTAGAGAAGTTATGTCACTGAGGGTATCCCTTGACATACCAGACCTGTCTTTCTGTCTCTGTCTCTGTCTCTGTCTCTTCTTTCCCTCTTTTTCTCTGTGTGTCCTGTCTTTGGACTGAGGTATAAACACTCAGCTAATTGTTCCAGTGCCCTGTCTGCTGCCACACTTCCTGCCATGATGATCATGGACTAATCTTATGAAACCATAAACAAGCTTCTAATTAAAGGCTTGGGGGGGGGGAGTTGTGATGACTGATGTACTTATTAGAAGTCCATGTGAAAACACAAAATGACACAGAAATGGGAAAAGATTTCATGTGATGGTTCAGAGCAGACTGGAGTGATGTAACCACAATTAAGAAAAGACAAGCACAGATGGAAATACAAGATGGAATCTTTGCTAGAAGCAAGAAGACTCAGACTTTGAGAGAGAGGGGGGAGAGAAGAGAGAGAGAGAGAGAGAGAGAGAGAGAGAGAGAGAGAGAGAGAGAGAGAATGGCTATGTTGATACCTTTATTTCAGACTTCTCATTTCTTGAACAGTGAAGAAAATATGGTTCTGTCCTTTATGGTTCTGTCCTTTTTACTCAGCAAACATGACACACTTTATTAAGGAGGCCTTAGGAAGCAATGCACAGCTAGCAAGGTCCTGGGACATAGAGAGCCTCTACAGCTACTTAGAGCACCAGGTATACTGAATTTAATATTTCAGATGTGATCTGGTTCAGGCTTGAAATCAAATCAAATACCTTCCTCCACACAAAGTTCATTTATGCCTTTAAGGAGAATGTATTCATATGCTTTCGGCTTTCTAGGATTTACAGGCTTGGAAAGATCAAAGATTAGTGACACAGATCAGTATGGCTTGACATAACCCCGGGGTGTGGTAGTTAACACAGGATGCCTAGAAATTTTGATCTTCTGGTCTTTTCTTTTTCATTTCATTATTAAAATTTGACCTGTACTGAAAATATAATTAATAATTAGTTGTTAATTGAAAGAAACTGCAATTAAGTGTGTGGCCTTTTTGTTTCATTCTGTGGTTTTAGGTCCATTGTATTTATTTGGCTATATACTTTTTAAAATTTAGTTGCATTGCTATAGTAAAAATTATCTTACTAAGATTTCTTTCTCCACATATGTGTAATGACCTTCAATTTCATAACAGAATCTACTCAAGATTCAAAATTATATCTTCCTCGCCTCCTCAGACCTGTAATCAGTCTTACCACACTACTGCTCCTTCATCCTGGACACTTTTTCAGTCTTATAAGAAAGAATGGCCCTCTGTAAATTTTCATTTACCTCATGCCCTGTATTTGTCTCTCTCTTCTCTCTGTCCAGAATTTGCTCAGTCTTCAGCGGAAAATTTTTTATTCATGGAATTATGAATGCTCCCACTTCATCTTACATCTCTTTTACTGAAATTCCATTGCATTTGAATCATCCACTCTATTAAGCCTTTGATGATCTCTTCCCCATATGTCAACACTCACTGGTGGCAGCAGAACTTTCTGTGTTTTCCAGCACAATACGTTAAAAAAGGAACTGGATAGTCTTTAAGAGGAACAGAGTTTCCCCTTGTCTGTACCTCTCACTCTACTCTGTTGGTATTCATCTGTGCATCTGTATGTCATGTCCCCATATCTAGATGCCTTTGGCACCTCATTACAGAGAGAACATGAGCTTCTGCTCTCAAGAGCTTTGTTCTGTACGATATTGACACCCTGTCTGCAGTCCCTAGCACAGCTGCCTGTGTAGGTGTTGATACATATGGATCTAATCTTTTTATAAGTGAATCAGAAATAAACCTCTTGGTTATGTGAAACCAATTAAAATAATAGCAGGAATTCACATTTGTGTACTTTGGGTGCTGTAATCTTTTGTATATATATATTTCCTCATTAAATTCTCATAGTTATGATAAGATAATTATTATTTATTCGAGGAAACTGAGTCCCAGAGAAGCTAAATGCATGGATGAAATTATCCATTTCATATAGCTTGGATATTATTGTTTTCACGTCATGGGAAGACATACTAGTCAATGTAATTCGCATATGTGCTTGGTTCCCAGCACAAAGGAGAAAGGGTTTTGGAAAACGCTGCAGGCAGTTTGAATGAACATTTTCCTACACTGCAGTGAAAGTAGGAAAATCTCTAGTTAGCTTTGCAAATTGCCTGGAAGCACTTTATCTGGAAATATATCATTTGATTTATAAAATTAAACTCACCTCTGACCATATTCATCAGTTTATCTCCTTCCCAGTTGCTCATCTCAGCTTCTTCCCCTATCTTTACTTTTTACAATGAAAAAGAATACACACACTCTCTATATAGAGAAGCTTCGTGCACAAAATTTTTATTCTTATAAAGAAAAGACCAGATACATGTATTACATTTCTATTAATTCCACTGCCAGATGTTTTCAGATCTACATTATACTTACAAATATCTTTATTGCAAATTATACAATTTCTGTTATGCCAGATCTAAATCAGTTATTTTTATAAATTACTTTAAAAAAGTTGAAATAGATCATAATGTCACAAAAATGTGCTATTACTTTGTGCAGTTTTATTAAAGATCAATGACCAAAGTGACACTGAAGTTGTCAGAAAGTTAGAAAGCCTGGTTATCATAAAACAGAAATAAGCTGAACTGTCCCTGGCTCTAAGTCGATATTATTTATATAGTTTCACATATGGAATCAAGCTTTACTTAGTCATAGACACAAGAAGAAACTTTCACCAAATTGAATTTTCTTAACTGAAACAGAAACTTTCTGGGGACCACATTTTGATTGTGGATGCTGGTACTCCCCAGTCTAAAGTATCTCTCTAACTTCTTACACAGATGGCGTGCAGTCCTTCATGTGTGTGATACACGGATGGTGTGTTATGCTCCGCATGACTGATACATAGAGGGCTGACCCCATGCGACCTAAGGCTGTGAGATTGAGGACCACTTTCCACTTAACTTCAGGAGCTCTAGATGCAAACAGTCTACTGTTGGTTGAGTACTACTGAACATGAAGACTGCCCTAGAGGGTGGTTGATCAAACCAGTATCACTCCATTGAAGTAAACTGATTTTTCTTAGCAGGTATCAGTTGTAGGTAGTTTCTTGGGTAGAAGTGGGACTTTATGTCCACTTCTCTTTTTCTGTGCTTGGATTTTTTTGCAGATTGTATGCATGCTGCCACAGACTCTGTATGTTCATATATGCATCAGGCCTATTTGGTCTGGAAATGCTGTTTCCTTGAAGTTGTCCACTATCTCAGGCTCTCACAATCTTTCTGCCTCCTCTTCAGCATAGATGTATGAGTCTTGAGGGGAGGGGTAAGATAAACATCTCACAGAGATCAGGGTACTCCAAACCTCCCACACTCTACACATTGTCCAGTAGTGGACATCTACGTTAATTACAATCTAGTACAAGAAGAAGTTTCTCACATGGTCGTTGAGTCATACAATGGCCTATAGGTATCAATATAATTTTTGGAGTTGTTTCATTGCTACATTCATTTAGAAGGAAAATGAAAGTAGATTTTCTACAAGCCTATCTATAGGTGTCAGAGGAATGCAAAAAAAAACTATGCTGAGATTTCATATAAACCTAATCAAAATGGTCAAAATTAACAAAACAAATGCCAACAAGGATTCAGGGAAAATGGCAAATATAATTTTTTGCTGGTGGGAATGCAAACTGGTGCATCCATGATGGAAATAACTGTAGATGTTTCTCAAGAAACTGAAAAGAGATCTGCCATAAGATTTAGCTATATCTCTCTTGAACATATACCCGAAGGACTCTATGTCTAACTACAGAGCTGTTCATTCACCCTGTTTAATGCCACTCTATTCATAATAGTCAAATATTGGCTAGAAACAGTCAAGATACCCATCAACTGATGAATTGCTAATGAACATGTGGTACATTTAGGCAGTAGAATATTATCCAGCTATTAAGAAAAAAAATTGCAAGTAAATGGATAGAGGTAGAAATCACCTGGAAGAGATAACTTAGACCCAGAGCAAAACATTACATGTTTTATTTTTATGTGGATGTTAGTTTTTATTTTTTAGATGTGTGTTTCATTTAGAATATCCATAGAGGTTAGGTAGCTGGTAAGGGACCAAGGGGAAGCGTAGACTCTTCCAAGAAAGGGGAAATAAGGTATAGTGTTAAAAGCAGACACAGAGAAAATGAACAGAAGTATTAAATGAAGAGGGGACTAGAGGGCAGGGGATAAGATGCTCTTTTATAGCACTTGTACGGATCTCAAAAAGCTAAGACACTGTGTTGCATTGTCATCTTGACAGAAAAAGAGGAGGACAATTAACAATAAGTAACTTTAGGTGCCTTTTTATACTTTGCCTGGCATCTTTTCAGAGACAGACTATGATCTGTAATAAGAAATAAACAAGTTAAAATTCATCAAATTATTTGTTAATTTTTTATTATTCAATCTGTTGTTTAAAATTAATATTTATAGTAGTTCATTAAATTCAGAAGACATGTGTATTCCCATATGGTGAAAAGCCAAAATTAAGATCTGAAATTATGGACAAATAATTAAGGGTTTAATAAAACAGCTGCCTAAAACACAATGGGAATGGAAGGAAGTGAGTTGGATAACTGTGAATCAGGTTAGAAAAGAGAAGATCATAGTTAGCATGAATTGAGGGATGTCTAGAAAGATGGAGGAGGAGAAATGAAGAGGCATCTTGCAAAGGCATGGACTGGGTGAGAGGTTCTGGGTAACATCTTTCCTTAAAAACTCAGACCCTATCAGGCACAGAGTAGAGATTTCTTTGGAAGTTTGGATAAAATGCAAATCCATGAAATTGTGAATAATATTTGGCTTACCCTTGTAAGTCAATGAAGTACAAAAAAAAAAGAACTAAAGAAGTATCTGATGGATGGCACGTTCACTCTTTCTTCTGCGAAGAGGAAATAAACTGATGCAGAGCAGCATCCTTGACCAGCATCACTATAAGTGTCCTCCAGCTCTAGAGACGAGGATCTCAAACTGAAGGACAAGTCTGGCCCCAGCAGGCATTTGCAGAGGACCCACCATCTCACAGTCCTTGAGTGTATGTTTACCAGGACTTAACTGTGCCATCTTTCTTCTTCTTCTTCTTCTTCTTCTTCTTCTTCTTCTTCTTCTTCTTCTTCTTCTTCTTCTTCTTCTTCTCCTTCTCCTTCTCCTTCTCCTCCTCCTCCTCCTCCTCCTCCTCCTCCTCCTCCTCCTCCTCCTCCTCCTTCTTCTTCTTCTTCTTCCTTTTCTCATATAATTACATCCTAGCCACTGTTTCCCCTCCCTCCTCTCCTCCACATCCTCCCCATTACCTTCCATCTCCCCCCCCCCCCAGATTTACTTCTCCTCTAGTTCCCTTCAGAAAACAGAAGACAATCGCATGTATGTTATCTTTGTGTAGCTGAGTTTTCTTGTGGGACTCCTAACACTAGGAGTGAGGGCTGTCTCTGACTTTTTTGACTGCTTTTGTGACCTTTTTCCTTCTGCTGAGTTGCCTTGTCCAACCTTGATATGAGAGTTTGTGACTAGTCTTACTGTATCTTGTTATAACTGTAACATCCTTAACCTCAGGGCTTTTGTGGTTTTCAGATTTATTGATGTAAGTGATGAATATAAACTCAGAGACAGAAATTGGGGTTCAAACTGAAGACCTGAAAAGCAAAGTAGCCTACCACTGGCTCTTACCTCTTTGTCAGTCTGAAATGGTGATCCCGCCTCCAGGAATCTCAGAATGAGACTGAGCCTGAAAACTATCTTCTCCCATTTTATAATTTTCTGTTGGGCTTGAATAAAAGGAGTGCATCTCTGAGATTAAAGGCATGCAGTGCTTGGTTTCTATGGTAAGTAGTGTGGTTACTGGGATTAAAGGTGTGTACTACTACTACGTGGTATCTAAGCTTGACCAGTGAGGCTGTTTTACTCTGATCTTCAGGCATGCTTTTTTTATGAAAATATAATTATAATGCCACTATATGTAAGTTTTAAAACATGACTTGAAAAGAGGAACTGTTTTAAATGTTCAGACACAAAGTAATTAGTTGTGAAGGTCAGTGGACAACTCTAGGGAACCTTTTCTCTCCCTACACCATGTAAGTTCCTGGACTGAATCCAGGTCATGAGACTTGGCAACATCTCCTGTGTTATCATATTGGCCCTTTGTGCTCTATAAACATATAGCTCATGGCATTTATATTGCTATGTCATGTTATTTCTGTAAACTCTATTACATTTAGGATGCACAAATTAATACTCTATAACTAAAGGTTATTTTTATTAGTAACAATTATGGGAATAATGGGTTTCGTTATGGCATTTTCACACATGCATGCAAGATATTTTAATTGAGCACAACTCTACCCCCATAAACTTCTCATATCCTCTTTCTTCCTCTCACTTGTCTGCTTCTTATCCCTTAAATCATCTCTTTCCATTTTCAAGTCATTTATAAATGTTTCCATGTGAGAGAAGATGCAATGCTTGTTAAATTGAGGTTCATTTATTTTATTTGAAATGCCCATTTCTAGTTCCACCATCTTCCAGCAAAAGACACAGGTTTTTCTTAATGGCTATTTTATATATATCACATATATGGTATTATATATGTATTATTTACATATATATATTTATATATATAAAGTAATATGTAATACATAATTTTAAAACAGAATATATATATATATGAAATTGCATTTTCTTTATTCCACCTTTGGCAAGCACTGAATCTGATTCTGTGACTTGACTATTGTTAGTAGTATCTCAGTCAACATGTGTGTGTAGGCATCTTTATAGCTAGCTGTTTGAATTACTTTAGGTTCATGCCCAGTGTGGTAGAGCTGGGTAATATATAGTTCTATTTTGGATTTGAGGGAGCTCTATGTTGATTTCCACAGTAGATGATATAACTCACATTACTGTACCTGGAGGTAAATCATAAAATTATGTACTTGAGATGTTGTGACTTTATATTTTCATATTCTAACAGGCTAGGGTTGTCTCAAGCAGCAGTCTTTCAGTTCCTTTTGATTCCTGATGGTCAACTTGACTGTGACATCATAGGTGGTGTCATATAGGACCATGTCCTATCAGTCACTGTTTACATGCAGAACCACAGTGCCAGAGGCCCACAGCCTATCTCTTTATTTTGGTTTTCACCAAGAGAGTGCAAATACACTTTGTAAACTGGTTGATTTCAATTTTCTTCATCATTTTTCCTAGTGAAGCAACATGGGCTATTTACTTACAATTTCCACCTTCGTGATGCATTTTGCTATGTTTCTGTGACCTATGCTGATGCCTGGAGGAGAAGAAGCCACACGCAGAGGTATAATTTTAGATGTCACCAACTGTTGGGAACAGTGAGACCCCAGATCCTGAATTTCTTGGAATCTCCTGATCTGAGTGCCTACAGCTGCTCTGAGCACTAGACCTTCAGGAGTTCCTGATGGCAGGAGAGTGGTTTCTGGTGGGTTTGGCTGGGATGTGGCTATCTCTATATAATCTGCCCCTGAACACAAGCTCCATATTCTGGAGTGATTGGTCTTCCCCCAGGGACTCTGGGTATAACTCTCCATATTCACTTTATTGTCCAGGTTGATCCTCTGGCTACCTTCATGTTCTAGCCTCGTCAGCTCTCCCGTTATCGAAAACTAACCTCACTAGATTGGCTCCCACACTGGAACTGCAAAAGGCTGGATTTGGGACTTCTGGCTTAAAACTAGGGGTAACTCAGGTTTTGAACAGTAAGTTTCCTCTCAATGTGGTGCCTGGCCATAGCCCTAAGATCTGTAGGAACTTCTCTCCTCTCCTCACTCATCCTCCTGGAGAAGTCAGTATCTGGAAAATGCCTGTAACTGAATATGAGACACTGAGACACCCCTGGGCTTGCCCTTGTGTGGAAGACTGCCCATCTCTTCATCAGGGATGCCAAGCTTACCTTTAGTCAGAGGTGTCTGTTTCCCTCACCCTGTCAGGGAACTGTGTGGCTGGAGCTGTTGGCTCTGACTTTCTTTTCACGGCTTTGCCCTACTGTTTTTCTGAGTTTCTAGCCACTTGTCACTCTTCTAATGAATATTTTTTGTAGCTTCTCTTCTCTCTACAATAAAGGTTATTATTATTATTATTGTTAATTTCTTTGACACCTCCACTTAAGCAGGTGTCCTGTTGTCAGTGCCTAGTGTGCCATCTTACTCAGGAGTTCTAACAGGACTTCTAAAAGAGAGTAATTTTTCACCATCGTAAATTTTGATGCTTTTGTGGAAAAATGATCACTATATCTATGTGGGTTTATTTCTGTGTCATTTATTGCATTCCATTGTTCTGTGTTTGTTGGGTATCATGCTGCTTTATTTCCCCGTGGCTTTGTAGTAAAACCTGAAATCAGGTATTGTGATACTTTCAACATTTACTTTTCCGTAGAGAACTACTTTGACTGAGATCTTTGGAGTTTCTTATGAATTCGTAGATTTTTTTTTTGCTAGCTCTTTGAAGAATGCCATTAAAATTTGATGTGAAGCTGTAGATTTCTTTCAGTAATATGGCATATGGTCATTTTCACAGTTTTAATTCTTTTGATCCATGAACGCGAGATGTCTTTCTATTTCTAGTGTGTTCTTTAGGTTCTTCAGTGTTTGGTAATTTTAATTATAGATGTTTTTCCCATCTTCCCTTTATTGCTAGGGTCTTTCAAAATCATGTGCTACATAAAAAGATACCGGTATAACTGGAACACTGAGGAAGAGGGCAGTTGGAATTGTGAGGCTGGCTCTGGCCCTAGGGCAATTTTAGTAGAGGTATGATGGCAAAAGGAAGAGTATTAGAAAATACTTCAGCCTCAGCAAATCAATGTCAAGCCTTGTCGAGAATCAGATAGTTAGCTCCTAAACTGGCTGGACTCAATGGTTATATTATAGACTTGGAGAGAAGAGATAAAAGTGGGTGCAGCATGTGGTAAATGTTGAGAGGAAGCCAAATTGTGTGTCAAGGAGCTTCTGGAAGCCTTTAAAGCCCGAGGAGCAGTTCACTGATATCAGTCGTGATAAAATAATACAAGTGAAGAAGAGCAAGGCTGTCCCAGGGGTGTTTAGTTATCTCTTCTTGACAAAAAGTCATGCTAGTGCTGAAGATGATTTGCCCAGCCAAGAACTCCCCATCCTGTTACTCCCTAGAAACAGCCAGATATCATGGATGGAGAGGCAGTAACTACAGCTGCATCAACAGTGCCAATCCAGAGCCACTCTGACTATGGGAGCTAGCAGTTACAGCAAAGGAGACCAGGCCCTGAAGCAGATCAGATTCACTAGGTCTCTCCCTGCCAAGAGGAAACAATAAAGGCTGCTAGGTAATTCTCAGAAGAACTAAACTGCAAAGAAGACTTAGAGAAAAGATCAGTTGCCTGGAAGAGGTTTAGACTAACTGAGACACTTAGAACCAATATTCTCCAAACTGTTGAGCTCTTGCAGGCTGTGCAGTGTGCTCCTGGGTTCCAGCTTTATAAATTGACAACCTATGTTGTGGAGTGCTTTGGTGGTAGTCTTTCAGTCATTTCTGCTTCCATATAAACTCTCATAACTACTGCATATAGTTTTATTAGTTGTATAGTATCTTTTGGTCACATTTAAGTTAATTTACCTGGTGGATTTAAAAATGGACATTTAGATATTCCTTGGATTAAAGGAAACCACTTTTGCCTGGCACACTGGAGAATGAGTGGGTATATTTAAAACACTGCTAAATACTGGTAAACCTCTGACAATGTTAAGGCTTTATTACAAACATCCATTTCATTTTTTTTTTACTCTAAAAAAGCTAAATCCCTGCTGGTCAGGTGTGCTTACTTTCTAATTGATAGTCCATAAGCACTTCCTCGGTGCTTTCAGTACCTTCAGGGACAGTCTTATCAGCTGAGTGGCAAGCCAGACTACTGCCATACTGGCGTTGCTCATTTTAAATAATCTATGAAAGCCTTGAAGAATATAGCAGACATAGCTGCTTGCTGCCAAAGCATGACTCTAGTTCCTACATGTAGAGCTTCAGTCATGGCTGCCACAAAAAGTTTTTTCTGCTTAGAGTAGAGGGAAACATTTCCTGGGAGCAAAGCAAAGGCCTGGTGCTGGTCCAAAGACAGGTCTTCATTTTCCCAAAGGAGTGAGGTGTTTAAGAAGAGCACAGTTTTGCATTTGCAAAAGGAAATGTTGCACTGATCATTTCAAACACTATCTTTATATTCATGAGGATCCTTCATGATTCATATTTCCCTTACCATCTATATAAGGAGGGTATTTGGCTCACTGTTTGAAATTTAAGGAAGGTGATTTTTCTGTTTTCCCTCTGGAATCAAAATGTTAGGCCCACTAAACGGCTTTTCTTTGGTATTCTTACCTCCTTTTGTTCTATACTATAGGTGGAGCAGGCTGAACTGATGGTACAAAAATGGAGACAAGGGCAAAGGCAGCAGTGGAGGTGGCAGCATCTCTGGCATCAGCAGTGAAGTAAGTCAGCTGAACAGTCCCAAAGAGCAGCTGCTGCACAAATAGCGGAGAACGGAGGGGATGGATCCAGGCAGGGCTGTGAAGGGCTGAAGATGCACGCATAAAGAACCTCGATGCAAAGTTCCCAGAGAGCTGAGCAGCTTTACACCCTAGGCATGAGAACTGTGACACTAGCCACTGTCAAAAGCTGAGAAACTGTCCTGTAGAGGTTTGGTCACCCATTGTGGTGGTTTGATTGAGAATGTCTCCCACAGGCACAGGTATTTGAATATTTGCTTGCCATTTGCGGGTACTATTTGGTTATTTCAGGAGATAATGGCCTTGTTGGGGGAAATATGTCACCAGAGGTGAGCACTCAACCATTCCTGCTCCCATGTCTGCTGCTTGCTGCCAGGCTTCCCCACCGAGATGCCCTCTTTGAAACTGTAAGTCCAAATAAACATTTCCTTATTTAAGTTGCTTTGCTCATGGTGTTTCATGACAACGATAGGGTAGTAACGAATACACCCATTTCCTGTAAGTAACTCAACAAAACTTATTGGTTCCCCAAGTGGGATTTTGGTGGTAATTTCACTTTTATCTGTCATTTCTTCCCTATTTGGGATAGGTAGAGGATTGTTTGAGTCTTCCGACGAATATCATCATACAACAGTACCTAACTTTCTTGACCTTCATAGAGATTGTAAGGGTCCTAGTGCCAGAGGCCCAGACAAGTACTGTACAATAGAGGCTTTTATATGCTGCTTCTTTTGATTGCTGCTGCTGTTGCTTGCTGCTGCAATGGTTACATTGGATGTTACAGAACTTTCGGCAGCCTGCACTGAAAGAGCATCCCACCTCCCCACCAATCCTAACTATGTAAGGCAAAAGGCCCCAACCAACTGGTAACACAACCATCAGGTCACTGAGAGTGCTGTTCTTATTATTTATGAAGATGTACAAATAAATAGGGTTTTCTATGATTAAAAATGAAAACTTATTAAAAGAGATTGCTTAAACTATTGGCTTTACCCTCAAATTGATATTAGTATAAATTATCTAAGATTGATTGAAGAAGTAATGGAACAAAATGTCAAAACAAAAAGTCAGTATCTGTAACAGGTAAAGAGTTCCTCTATTCAAGCCAGGGTATGCTGGCAACACTGAATTTGTTTTCAAAACAGACTCTTAGAGCTTTCAAATTTCCTGTTTTATGGCACTTTTCACATGTCTTCTTCTGTTTGTTAACTGACACACTAAAAAACCTCAAAGGAGGCCTAAGACATAAGGCCTGAATATGCAGGTCAGCAGCATATTCTCCAAGAATGCAGAGAGTCAGGTCACCCGCCTAGAGCCCTGCGTCGGGTCAGAACCATGCAGTGTTTTCCAGCATATGTTCCAGGATGAAGAGAGCCAAGCCAACTAGAGTGGTTTGGATGCTACTATAAGGAAGGAGAGAACACTGATATGCTTTGGCTCTCAACACCCTTCCTCCCTCGGCCTCCTCCAGCCCCTACACCCTCCTCTCTGATCAGTCATTTTTGCTCCTGTAAGAGGCTTAGTGAGGAAAAGGTACCTTCTAGAGGAGAAGAAAGCCCACGAGAGTCCACCGGCAGGAATGCCCTGGGAGTGCCTGGGCTGGCGAACTGCGAGCCCGAGGATGAGGGGATAAGCATGGGCTCATTTCAACAATGGGCTCCAGATGTTGGCGAACTTGAGTCAAATAATCCCAAGCTAACTCCGAATAGAGTATTCTAGGGCTTTTCTTTATTTAAAGGAAAAACTCACGGAACAAGAACAGGGGTTCAACATCAAGGTGAGGAGTGCAGATAAAGGGGTTGAGCTCAGCATTTTTGGTACCCCATAGCAATGCCTCAACCTGGTCGAGCCTCTCAAATGCTATTGGCTGAAGGAGGTTGCCCGTCACCTCCCCTTTCAGGAGACACCACCCCATTTCCTAAGTAACCTGGCCTTGTCCAACCTTGCCTGTTCCAGGCACTATGTCTGTGAAATGTTTGTGGTTTGTTTTCATTTCCCTTGAAGTAAACCTTTACTCGTTCTCTTTATACGAAGGTGAAAAATACTATTTGGTTAATATTTTCATTTTTGTTGTGGTGGTGACAGTTGTATGAAGCACAGGGCCTTTTCAGAGAGTTCTGAAAGGTTTTGAGAGCAATTAGGGATCCGTTCTCTGACAGGGAATAACTAAACAGCCTAAAGGGAATTTCTGGGAGTAAACCACCTCCTTTCAGATAGCATCCCTTAAAGAGCTGGAAAACAACACTTTCAAAGACATACAGAATATGGCATTTAAAATGTTTTAAAAACTTGGACTTAACATAACAATGAGCCACATGTGCTCTTGGCAGTACCACTCTACTTCAAGATGATGATGGGCATCAGAGAGGCTCCTTATGGGGTTTGTTAGCCATTTGGGCAAGAAACTGCTCTTGTCTGAACTGCTTGATTGAACTTGCAGGACCCACAGAAAAAATGACTGCTGAAGCTGCCTAAAGATGGTGAGACAGTTCTTCGGGGGTTCCTCCTTCATGAAGGAGTCTGCGAGACATTCTGCAGAAGAAAGTGACTGGCAAACTGCCAATATAGGTGGTACTGTCTTTGAAATTTCCTGCTTTATGGAAAAGTCAGCCAGATACTATGGGCCTGTAGATTAAAGATGGGTGCCCGCAATGTTGCAGAAGAACTTTGGGTGACTGTCCAGGCAGCAAGATGTCTCTGTCAATTCTAGAGTTTTGGAAGTTGCTTATAATACTCTTTCTGTTTACTTAGGTAATATATCTTTCTGGAGTCTTTGATGGAGTTGAAGAATAGATAGCTATAGTTTTCCTTAGTTATGATAAAGGATAAAGTAGATATAAATATTGTAACTGTAATTCTTGCTTGATATCTGTTTTGTTATATGTAGTTTTACTATGCTAAAGTTAAAAGCTTCCTTTTTATTTGAATAGAAAAGGGGAAATGGCATGGGAAGTCCTTCTGTATTTGTGCTGCTTTTGTTGTTAATGAATAAGGAAGCTGCTTTCAACCAATGGCTTAACAGAATATAGACAGGCTGCAAACGATATAGAGAGAGTGGATGGAGTCAGGGAGAAGCCATGTAGCTGCCTCTGGAGAAAGAAGCCTTTATTGGAGCCCCTGAAATTTTTTTTTTTTTATTGAGAAAAGAAAAAAAAACCATAAACAAAAAACAAGTTTCCACCTCCTCCCAGCCTCCCATTTCCCTCCCCCTCCTCCCACCCTTCTCCCCCTCCTCCCACCCTTCTCCCCCTCCCCCCACTCCGCTCCCCCTCCCTCTCCAGTCCACAGAGCAGTCCGGGTTCCCTGCCCTGTGGTAAGTCCTAGGTCCTGCACCCTCCGTCCATATCTAGGAAGGTGAACATCCAAACTGGCTAGGCTCCCACAAAAGGTAGGCAACGAACTTGTGGTGATGCACAGATTAATGGAGATGGCTTAGTTTAGGATATAAGAGCTAACTAGCAATACTCTAAACTATAGGCCAAACAGCAAATAACATAGTTTCTGAGTGATTATTTTGGGTCTAAGCAGCTGGGAACGAACTAACAGCCTCCCCCTAACAGGAAAGGAAGAAATAGGAGACCTATTACCAAACAAGTTCTGGATAGCTAAAAATTCAGTCTCACTTCCTAAATTTGTTCTGCTCACCATTAAAATTAGATTCTCAGCTTGAGAAAGGCTGATACCAATGGTAGATGCCCTGTGGGGGATGAATGCACACTGACAGACTCACGCGGAGAATAACTCAAAAGCACACTAGGATAATAATATCCTGCAATGATTACAAAAATAAAACAAAAGAAATTTAGATCAATAATGCAATAGTATAACATTTAAGACCCACACTGGTCACATTGAAATGACCAATAGGAAAGCTACATTATTGGGTCCTAGGCACAAAGGAATTATTTCTTAGACTTTATTTTATTTTTGTATCCCTCAACTCCTTTAGGACTGAACAATGTTGCCTTAGCAACTGAAGAAAAATATATATTGGACACATCTGTTGTTTATCCTCTATCATTTCAAAACACAATTTGGTTGTGCTGGCATGCAAAGTGATCCTTAATTTAATGAATGTACACAGTTTTCACAGATTTGCTATAAAGAGATCTATCTAAATTAGTTTTCAGGATTTTAGATTAGATGGGGAAAATAAGTATCCAGTGCTAATGGAATACATTACCATCATAACTGCCTGATTAAAATTGAGATGTTTACATAATGAAACCTGATCCAGAAAGCTGCCAAAGTGCACTTCCCATATACAGTAAACAATAGCAATAAACACTAGAAAATGTGCATTAACGTTAAGACATAGCTACTCTGGCCATTTGTCAGATTTCATGCAGGGTTCTTCACAGGCACAATTAATAGATCATGATTGTTCTATCGCCTATCCATTAAGCTCTATACTCAAATAAAGAATCCGTTCACTTAAGTGACCCGACTGTAATCAAGTCTACTCATTCCGAACACGTTTGTCTTAGAGGGGAAGAAAAGAACATGGGAATTTATCGGAATGATCACACTGCTGCACTGTTGCTGGACATGCAGGCTAAATATTCTACTGACAGTTTTGCATATAAAAAAGAGAGAATGAGAGGCAACATAATTTTTGCAGGATTCTATGCCAATCAATGAGTTGTGCCCAAAAGCTAGGTACAGGAGTTCAAACCTATAAGGCAAGTGCTTAGCAAGCAGAGTCAGCAGGATAGTAGTTTCAAGACCAACTTTTGCTATATACTGAGTTCCAGACCAACACAATATATACATCTCATAAAAACAAAAAAGCAGTAATAAAACAACCAGAAGCCAAAATCTGTATGTGGGTTTTTGATACTGGGTCTCACGCACATCAATCTGGCCTTAAATTTCTAATTCAGAGATGATTCTGAATGACTGAAGGTACCATCTCCTCCTCCTAAGTACTCGAATTTGCAGGCTGGGGACACCAGTGTCATCTGATGCTTGTGTTTTACCATGAGAATTCTGTTTGGCTCTTCTGTTCTGTGTAAATAATGCACCTCTTGGCATCTACTCACTTTAACAAGCTTTATGATTTAAATGGAGATTGATAGTTGTTGATTTCTGATTTTTGGGGGGCAGGGCACATTTTTCTACTGTTGTTGTCTCTCTTTCTTAAAATTTATTTGATATTTTGTCCCTTCTTGACTTCTTTTAAGTTGACTGTTTATTGTGATATATTTTCAATCTGTATTATCTCAAAATTAAGTGCTATTTTAAGAGTGTATCTGTGTGTGTGTGTGTGCGCGCGCACGCATGCGTGTGTATATGCAGGTACATGTGAATATATGTGCTCATACACATGATGGTCAAATTTCAGCCAACCTTAGATATCATTCCTAAGAGTCATTCACCTTTTTTCTTTGTTTTGTTTAAAGACAGGTCTCTCACTAGCCTGGAATTTTCTAACTAGGCTACTGGCCAGGGAGACTTGTCTGACTCTCCAGAGCTAGGATTACAACAACATGTCAACACACCCATCTGTTTTAATGTGGGTGCTGGGGATCAAACTCAGGTCTCCATGCATAGAAACATGTTATTGACTGAGCTATCTTCTCAACCCCTCTTCTACTTTTAAATAATAGAAAATATAACATTTTTTCCTTCATTATCAAAATTGATTGTTTTAGTCCTTTCACTTGGTTGCTATGTAGAGAATCTGTTTCTATTGTGTGTTACTTCACTAGATCTTTATCAACACATCTGATTATTATTAGATATGGTTGAGCTTCACTGTATATTGACTCTGTGTGCTGATATACTCGATTACTCTGGATGAACAGTTTCTGAATGAACCATTCTGACTCTCAAAGGGGGACTCCACAGGCTTCTGAGGTATTTTCAATCCTTACTGGTGGACCATTTGTTCCCCATACTCCCGTCCGTCTTCTCCAGATTTTTTTCTGCTTTGTGCTACTGTTTACTATATTTTTTGAAGGACCATGTGAGCATGCTCAGTGGTGGATGGTGTAGGGAGCTGTCTATATATAATGACGAATCTCCTCTGAAAACTCATTGATATTGACTTTCCAAATTTTAAGATACCTGTTTATAAATGTCACCTGATGTTGCATGAAAACACTTGTTAGACAGGGACAGGTAATAAGGTCGGGATCTCTAGGAGACCTTTAGTACAGAAAGAGAGGACTCCATGAAAGCAGCCTGAAAAGCAAGCTTTGGCTGGGAGATTTCATTGTTTCCCATCCACTAGAGCTACTATTAAATAAACTCAGAGCTCATTACATTTTCTGATGGAAAGTTTGCAAAGCAGTGTTTCCCTTGTCTATTCATGCACCTTAGTGTAGCAGGCTACGCTTACGGAAATTCAATAAAAGTGACTTTAAATGGTATCCAGCCTTGATTTCTTAGAATTTGGGGGAAAGGGTTTAAAAAAAATATTACATCTAAGATAATTATTGTGAAAACTTAAAATTAGTTCATATAAAGTAATCAGTGTATACTGATTCTCTTAATTTTCAAAACCGAAATCATATATGGCTAAATGTTTCTTTTATGGCAAAGTAGTTACGTGACTAGATTTGACAGTGTAATATTTCTTACAGCAGAGTTTAATTTGATAAATCAACACTGCAAACAGCCATTGTAGAAATGTCACAATGAGATTTTCTTTTCACCTAGATTTAGATTCTGAGTCTGCTCAGACTTGGTGGTTTCTTTTATACGAGGTGGGATCTTGGCTTTAATCTTATTATGACTTTGATCTTTCATTCTTCCTTTTAAAGGAGTCCAGTCCTCTTGGAATTCAAATATTTCAAAGACTCTGGATTTCTATAAATACCTTTCTTTTGATTTCAATTTCATATTTGGAAACAAAAATATGGCATGAGGTTAAACTTAATTTTTGATCTTTTTAAAAAAAGTCCTCAGATGCGTTTATGTGTGTTATCCTTGTGATGGTAAATTAGCCTCACTGAAGAATTTACTTTTTTGCCTACATGGTTGAAAACTTATCGAGCAATAATCAGAATAGATATCGTTGAATTGCTATGATTTTGTCAAATAATTGGTGTAACTGACAATGAATGCTAATAAATTTGGCACTTATGAAACAATTTCTTCAGGGCAATAGACCCAGTAGAATGTATATAGTATCTTAATGAATATTTATTTAGTTCATGTGTCGCCATCATCTAGGAAATTTTTCAGATTTGCTGGAAGTTCTCCCATGTAAATTTTCAAGCTAGAAAGCTGAGAATTCACAGGCTGCTTGGCTTAAGAGCCCAGAAGCCCCAGGACAAAAGACCAATGACACAACATCAGTTAGAGGCTGAAGGAGGAACAGCCCCAAAGTGTGCTAGTTGAATAAGGCAAGTTTTATTTTTTAAAATACAAGTGAAATGCCACTGCACCAGTCCGTGTTCAAAGGCTAAAAATTCTAGAGTTTGGTCGGTGGTGGTGGCAGATGCCTCTATTCCCAGGCAGAGGCAAGTGGATCTCTGTGAGTTCCAAGACAGCCTGGTCTACAGAGCAGGTTCCAGGACAGCCAGGACTGATACACAGAGAAATTCTCTCTCCTGTCTTGAAACACACAAAAAGAAAGAAAGAAAGAAAGAAAGGAAGGAAGGAAGGAAAGAAAGAAAGAAAGAAAGAAAATCTGGAGATTCAAGCCCAAGAGTAATGGCTTCAGAAAATGTACTGGCTAGATGAGAGTGGACACTACCCCCCTCCACTCTTCTTTCTGCTTCATTTGGATTCTTAATCTATTAGACATTGTTACCCACACTCAGAGTGACTCTCCTCCTCAGCGTGTTGACCCACATGTCTTTCTTCTCTGGAAGGATCTCACAGAGCATCCAGGAGTGTTCATTATCAACCTTCTAGGCTTCTCTTGGTGCAGTCAAGTGGACAGCAAAGATTAACCATCACACAAGGAGTCAGGTTGGAATACTGAAAATAATGATGTAGAAATTGTGAAATTTAGCAGATTAGAAAAATTTATATTAAAAATATGTCATAGTATTAAAATTACATATTATTTGTTAGAATTCTTTCCTGGTCTAATGAATTTTTAAAATAATCCCCTGGTCACTATATTCTTCCATAGAAATTTAAATTTTAGTGGATGGCATTTTTAACATGCCCTGGAAAATATTTTCCTTAGGAAACAAAAATCTGCCAAGAGAATCTAAGCCACAGTCAACACTGTTACTCTGGAGGCAAGTTATGAAAATGTGCCCTTAAAGAGCTAGAGTTCACTAGACTGGGGTGGGATTTAGCTCCATCCACTGGGCCTCCACCAATTGGGTTTTGTTAAGGTCAGCCTTGCCTTTTTGAGTTTCACAGTTAACTTCTGCGTTGCAGGTATGTACTTGGTCTCCTTGACCTCTAGGAGCTCATGGAAGCATTTCATCCCAACTACAGTCTTCTAAAGAGCATGCTTTAGGCAGCTCCTCAATTCAGTGCTATCCAACTGTGGTTAAAACCTGATCATTCTCTTCACAGACTGTCTCTCAACCCGTGGAATCTCTCTGTCCACAGGAAACGTAACTGCCACATCAAGATTATTTGTAAGCCAAATACAATTCTGTCTGTGAGTAGTCGATTTTATGTAATTAAGAATTCAGTGTTTGGATCCTAGTATTGTACACTCTGTGAATTGTTCAAGGGCAATACCACCATCTGGCATCCCTCCCAATGAAAGAACTTCACCATCATAACACAGCCTCATATGTAACTGGAGGTTTCTCTCCCACCTGCTATTTCCCAAATAACTACTCTAAGGCTTAATATCAATTAAAAACTGTTTGGCTTATTATCTCAGCGTTGTTATTAACTAGCTCTTACAACTTAAATTAACCTATTTATATTTTTCTATATTTTACCACGAAGCTCGTGGCATGTTACATTACATCTTACTTCTCCGGTGGCTACTGGTGTCTCCCAGACTCTGCCTTCTTTCTCCCTGTCTCTTTGCTTGGATTTCCTTTCTGTCTTTATTCTGTCTGGCTATTGGCCAAATCAGCTTCTTTATTAACCAATGGTAATGAAACACATTTATAGCATAAAAAAGGGAATCCCACATCACTTGTATCCTCCAGTTATCAGGACTTCAACCCTGGACTATGATTTTACACCATCTCCCTTAACACTGAATTATATCACTGAAACCCTGCAGACACTTATATATGTATGTGAGAAACCTGAAGATCTCGATAAATCACTTTTCAAGATCATATAAGAAATCATTAATGAAGGGACCTGGGAGACAAAAAAAATCAGAAAAAGGTTTCCATAAGAATGGTAAAGGGGGTCCTTGAACAAAAATTTTATGAGTTAATACAAACTGGGGGAGCAAATAAGAAAACAAAACTAAGAGAATGCTAGAATTTAAACTGTATTAAAAGGGTAGAACAAAAGCAGAAATAGAGTTAATGAAAATGAAAAAACAATGCCTGATTTAAACTGGTTCTGTAACAGCTACCTGATCAAGGATGTCGGGGTGAAGGTAGCCATAAGAAAAGATTACAGTGGAAGATAGAGAAAAGTTGGGCTTGTCTGAGAGATCTGTGCTGCGGTGTTTGACTTACAGGTTTGTGGAGAAATACAGAGAAGTAAATGGGAAAAAGGTCTCCTAATAGAACACACAATTCCACTATTAGAAATAATGTTTACACATTTTAAAAACCTTTATTTAAAAGTTTTTTTGATATATGTAGAGTGCCATTCGTATAAGATACATCACTGATTTGATAATATATTAAAAATGATCATTAAAAATGTACAAAAGTTGAAGAGGGATGGGTGAAAATTGGGATAAACCTGTTGTCATTAATATTAACTCACCATAGGCCTAACTTAGCCACTTCACTGCCCCATGCCTGGGTTTCACTGTGGCCACTGCACTGCCCCTCACCTGGTGACTACCCTGGTTGTCAGCTCAGAGCCTTTATCCAGTGACTGATGGAGGCAGATTCAGAGACCCATGCCCAAATATTGAGCCCAGCGTGTGAGTCCTGCTGAGGAGAGAGGAGAACTGAAAGGAGCTGGTGGCAGAGGAAACTCCTGGTAAGGAATCCCATGCCTTTAATTGTAGCACTAAGAAAGTAGAGGCAGCAGGAAATATGGCTGGGCAGAGTGATGGATATAAGATGGGAGGACACAGGAGCTCAGATACAGTCTGAGGTTTGGTGGAGACAGTGCAGTCCGAGGACAGGATTGCCCTATTGGTCTGAGCATTGGTAGCCGTAAGAACTCTCTAGTGGCTGACTGGTTTGCTTCTCTGATCGTTAACATTAACCCCTTTACTGCCTCTGGGTTTCTATCATTAAGAACAATCAGAATTCATGCTGTATCTGGTACCCAACGTTTGAGGTATGAATTCATGGAAAATATGTATGCCTGTGGCTTTGCAGCTACCAGCATAGGCCAAAGCTAAGTGTGATTAGAGTCACCACTCCACTGACGAGGTTTTCCTTTATTCTCTCCTGGTGGACTTTCCCTGGACACCCCGCTTCTTGGGCTGCTGGCAGACTAACTAAGCCTTGAAACCCAGCCAGGCTTTTACTGTCCTACACAGCAGCACACAGACTCACATCTTCATTGTCGGCAGATTTGGTGAGAAAATTGGGAATTCTTAAAAGGAGGAATTAGGTAAAAGAGAAAAAAATGGGAAACACAATTTTGGTAAAGTCTCTGTAAGATTATGTAATGCATGGTTTTAAGATGGAACAATTAAATGAAGAGATAATCAGTTTAACTGGGATTGACATTCTGTTAATTATCATTTTATGATCCTTGCTATCATTTTGATAATTCTTGAACTGTTTCTTAAAAAGTTGTTTGGTATGAATGCCGAGATACAGGCCTTAGAAAAACTTAATAGAGCAGACCATAGAGATATTCAAATCCAGACAGAGGAATTTAATTGAAAACCAATTCAGCATTGCTTTATAAGGATAGAGAGGGACAGCCTAAAATTTTCAAGCAACAAAGCTTAATATATTCAGTAACCATACAGAAATTGCCAAATGGTAGATATTCTCAAGACACTGTAAGAGCTGAATGAACTCCTGTGACAATACTAGATTTAAGGAGATTCAAGGAAGCAATAGTCTCATATGGCATGTATTCACTTTTGTGAAACAAATGATAAACTTGTGGTCAACTTGTAATACAATTATCCCTAAAGACTGGAGAGATTTGGTTGTGGAAGTCTTGGGCCTGGTACAAAATTACAGTGAAAGACCTGGATGAAAGAAGAGGCTAAGACCATTGAACAACAGAGTAGAGGTAGATTTATGGAAATCTTCCAAGATCAACTTTTTGGAGAAGGAGATTATGCTGATATAGAAAGGCAATCTCTATATGATGTCCATATCCTGGCTTTAAGCCATGCAGCAGCTTTGAATGCTTTGGACAGAATTGAAGACATAGGAAATATGACTGAGTCTTTTCAGGCCCAGCAAACTAGGTCCAAATAAAACCTTCCCTGGTTTCGTACAAAAATGATATCAGCAGTAAATAGGATGATGCCAAATTCAGAAGCTAGATGAATAATAATTGAATTGTTGGCTTTTGGAAATGCTAATTCTCAATGCAAAAGGATAATCAGGCCTGTAAAGACAAGATCAGCATCCTTGAAGGAATTATTCCAAGATTCAATCAATATTGAATCTCATGACCACGATGAGGCTTCAATAGGAGAGATGATTTCCAGAGGTTTGAGGAAAAATTGAAATGTCAAGTGTTTCAATTATGGCAAACAAGGTCCCCTTAAAATGGACTGTAAACAACCTTCCTAGAAATATTTTTTTTATAATCATAATTCAAACAGAACCCTCCCTCTGGAGTATGCATAAGGTATGGCTAAGGCAGGTATTGGACTGATGAACAAACAGACATTCAAGGTAAGCCTTTGTCTTTGAGGGGCCTCTTTCAGGTCCGCTTGCCAAATTTGGTTCAGTCTATTTCCTGCCATCATGAAGGAAGCTTCTTCCAGAGCAATTAAAGAACCTAAAGCCAATTGTAAGAAACCATACTGCTCTGAATGATAGAACAGCTTTAAAAGTCAAAACAAAAATTTCAGGAGAAACCATCAGTCAAAACTGATAAAGACTAGATTAGGAACCTCTCCAAAATTAAGGTTGGGACCAGATTTGTTTTTGTCTTTCCAGAATATCTTAAGGGATTTAAAGATCTTTGAACAAATAAGAAACCAAAAAAAGAGAGAGAACTACCAAAAAAACTTATGATTCCTTCAGGACTATGATAACATCACTAAGCTGAAAAACATTACCAAAGATGTGTTTTAGACTCCAAACTGCTCAGTACAATTTTGAGGTGGCTAGCTGAGATAATTCAGCCACACAGATCACTGTGGCCAGCAATTGAAACAAGCCCTGCACTTTTCCATTTTGCAGAGACTGGATCCTGTCACTAAAAATAATGCATACTTTGTTCATAGGGCATGAAGAAATTAAGTTGGGACTGAAGCAAAGGCTGCTCTACTGGTTTGATCACATTGTGCTGGAAGGTGCTAAAGAGGTTGCTGGGTAAAAAAGTCATTGACAAACTCAGCCAGTTGTGAACCCCTTGGTAACAATAATGACAGGCACGACAAGATAGTGCCATGAGTAAAAAAGTGTCATAGGTAACTCTCCATGTTCTCATTTGATTTAAGACCCACTTCACAGGAGGAAATACTTGTCTGATGCTATAGATCTGGCCACAAACCATGGTTACAGAGCCCATAAGCCCCAGAGAGGAACCTATTACTGTTATTTTGCTAAAGGAATATAGAATCAAGCTGCACTTTATATTCAGATCTTTCTAGCCATAGGTTAATGCAGCTCTCAGACTTCACCAAAGATCTGTCATTGCGCAGTGGAAAGTGGTTGACACAGAAACTCTCAAATGGTCGAGCTTTGGAGAGAAAGTATCACTGGAACACTCGGTCACAAATGGGACGTCTATGTATTCTACATGTCCTCCCCCAAGGCTCAGGGACCGAATCAGAAGAGGAGGGAGAAAGATTCTATCAGCCAGAGGTTACGGAGGATTTGAGCTAGTGTTGTGGTCCTGACAGGACTGCTGTACTCACGAACTCACAACAATTGTGGTTGTTGGTAACAAGAACAAGCCAGTCAGCCTTCCAGTATGGTGGGCATGAATATGAGTCTGATTCTTAGCTGAAGAGCTATCGACAGTTGATTATTTCTAGGGGATAGACAGCCCACTTTTTGTTAATAATGTGAATCCTAGTAGGTGGACCACACTCCACTGTAAGATCATACCACCAGGTATGTATGAGCAGCACCAATTGAACTCAGTGGGTTATTAACAATAGCAACAACAATGATGATGATGGTAAATTGGGAATAATGAGGGTAGGTGGAGTATGTGAGAGATGTTAGTGGGGAAAATGGGAATGAATATAAACAAATACATTGTATACAATATAAAATTTTCTAAAAATAATTATATTAGGTTTTTAATGGAAAATAAAAATGCTTATTTTTATATTACAGAGATAAAGATGTCAGTAATCTTAAAATAAAACTATCTTTTCTACATGAAGAAATAGTGTCTGCAGCAAATAAAAAGGGCTCAGGAATAAGTAAATACAATTGAAAATAGAAGGATAATTAATTATCCCTATTAGACATAAGAGACATAGTCACATCTTACTGAATTTACTTTTCAAGACGTATAAATTCTTTATTTGTAAAAGACAGGGGAATCATTTAAAAAAGATAAATGACTCCTTTGCCACTTCACTTATCTAGGCTTGTTTTTCTCGAGGACTCAGGTGCCATCTCTGGTAGGAGCTGTCATCACAGAGGAAGGTGCTCTCTCCCCTCCCCGCTTTGGTACCCTTCATGCTGGGTGCCCCACACTTAGTAGCAAAACTTCTTCCTGTCATAAAGACACGAGACACTTAATATTATTCAAGATGAAGTCAATTAACTATGACTGGTACTCACCCCAATTACTAGGTGAATCTGGGATGGATTTTATGATAAATGACACTGTCAAGTCCTGTCACTAGAGGAATAATTACTGTTTATCTGAAGAACATGTGGTTAATGGATTGTGTCTACTTGGCCATACAAAGAGAGGTGTTCCTTTATGTGTTAGCATCTTTTCAGATTGTCTCTGTTATATATCTACATTCCAGTTTAATATTTACTCAAAATTAATGCAATTTTCACCACTTAATTAGAAGATCAAGACAAAGTCTGGTAATATCCTATCTGTATGCTATCTATCTATCTATCTATCTATCTATCTATCTATCTATCCTATCTATCATCTATCTATCTACTATCTCTCTATGTATCTATCTATCACCTATCTATCTACTATCTATCTATGTATCTATCTATCATCTATCTATCTACTATCTATCTATGTATCTATCATCTATCTATCTATCTATCTTTCTATCATCTATCTACTATCTATTTATTATCTCTATTTGAATAAATAAACTGCTTTTTAAAATACTTTTTGGAGAAGGCATCTGGGTTGGGAGTCGAGGAAATTTTATTTCTAGTTATTTTTCAAGGCCCAATCTCACATAGCAACAACATCATCATTCAGTTCTCACTTTAGAATTCCTTCAGGAAATTACCCTTTGCCACCTAAAGACTATCTATTTGGGTATTCATAGTCACACTTTGAATAAATATTGCAACTAAGATTATTAAGTAAGGAGATGCTGTTCTTCAGTTCAACTTTATGCTGTGCATGAAACCTGTAAAAAGGTTTTCTATATGTGCAGCATCATGGTTTTTGGCACCTTCATGGACCTTCCTTCCCTTATTATCATACAATTTAGGATTCCTTTCCCAGGGTGGCATCACCTACAATAAGCTGGGTCTTCCCAAATAAAAAATTAATCAAGATAGTACCCATATTCTTATCTACAGCCCAGACTTTTGTTGTTGTTTTGTTTTTGAAACAGAGTTTCTTTGTATAACAGCCCTGGCTTGCTATCCTGGAATTCACTTTGTACACTAGGTTGGCTTTGAACTCACAAAGATCTGCCTGCCTCTGCCTCCCAAGTGCTGGGATTAAAGATGCACCACCACCACCCAGCTCTACATTCCAATCTTACAGAGGCATTTTCTCAGTTTAGATTCCCACTTTCTTCTCATTCATTTTTTGGAGGGGAAGGGAAAATCATATTCAAGTGTAAGAGTCTGAATGATTGACAGAATCATCAACTGTTATATTCAGAAGGTTAAAATTCTAGCCTCTAAAGGCACTAAATCCTGGTTGCATTTTTTTCCTGAAAAATAAATTTTAAAACTCTGAATATTTTCTGTGGGCAAAAAATAGATTGTCTCTTCCTGTATATGTACAACTTTGTGACAGATTGACAGAAAAACAACAAGCACAAACACTATCATGTCATAAATGACACCAATATCTTCCCCTTTGAACTGTGACAGGAAACTATTAGATGATCGATTTACAGTTTATGGATGTGTTAAGGCAATTCATGGCCTTAACAACTTTCTGCATGGCTTTATATTATTTAGGTATTTCCTCCAATTTGAAGCATTCCTTTCTATAGTAAATTCAGGAAGTGAACAAACTTATAGGCCTCAGAAAATCAATAAAATTTATAAGGGCCAGGAAGCTCCTGAAATATACAAGATTCACAAGACCACTCTGTAAGATTATAAGCATAAGCAATTGCTGAAAAGAATGAGAAATGGATGAAGGCAGTGTCTGTAAGTTTTCTGTATGTCCTCTTGCTGTAGTTTTCAATGATCCTCACCCATGTAGAAAGAGGTCACTTGTTTGTGCCAGCCTCCCAGAAGCAAAATCACCACACAGAAACCATATTATTTAAATAACTGCTTGGCCCATTAGTTCTAGCTTCTTATTGGCTAACTCTTATATCTGAATTTAACCCATTATAGTAATCTGCATATTGCCATGTGGCTGTGGCTTACCCACTAAAGTTCCCTCTGGCTCTGGCAGGGCTACATGGCTTTTCTCTGACTCTGCCTTCTTTCTCCCAGCGTTCAGTTTAGTTCTCTCCACCTAACTCTGTTCTATCCTACCAGGCCAAGGCAGTTTCTTTGTTCATTAACCAATAAAAGCCACTCATAGACAAAAAACTTCCCATACCATTTCCCCTTTTCTGTTTTAACAAAAAAGAAGGCTTTAAACTTAACATAGTAAAATTACATATAACAAAACAGTCATCAAACAAGAATTATAGTTACAATATTTATATCTATTTTATCTTTTATCATAACTAAGGAAAACTATAATAAGTATCCTTTCTTTAACTCCATGAAATACTCCATGGATATAATATTACCTAAGTAAACAGGAGGTGCATTGTAAGCAACTTCCAAAACTCTAGAATTGACAGAGACATCTCATTGCCTGGAGATGTGTAGTCACCCTTAATTCTTCTGTACCATTGGGACATCCAATCTTCAGCCCACAGGCCCATAGTATCTAGCAGGCTTTTCCATGAAGAAGGAATTTCAAAGACAGTTCTACCTATATTGACAGTTTGCCAGTCACTTTCTTCTATGTCCTGCAGAATGTCTAGAAGACTCTTTCATAAAGCAGGAACCCTTAAGGATCATCTCAACTTCAGGCAAGTTCAGCAGTCATTTCTCTGTGGGTCCTACAGGTTCACTTCATCAAGCAGTTCAGGCCAAAGCAGCTTCTTTCCCAAATGGCTAACAACTCCATAAGGAGCCTCTTCGATGCCCATCTTTCTCTTGAAGTAGACTGATTCTGCCAGGAGCAGATGTGTCTCACTGACATGAAAAGCCCTATCTTCTTAAAGCCATATCTTTAAATGCCATATTCTGAAAGTCTTTGAAAGGTTTGAAGATTATCTATCTGAAACACATCTCTCTATATCTAGAAAATCTAACTAAATGACTATAAGCTTGACTATTATAGATGATTATCTATTAACCTGTATTTCTTAATTATACATTATCTTTTTAAAAATGAGTTGCACAAATGCAATACCTTATTCAAGAGCAGAAATATACATATAACAAAATTAACAAGTTTTTATCAATATACCAAATCCATACCAATGCAAATCTCTATAGCATATCCTCATTTAAATATAAAGAAACATTTATAAACAATATTTAGGAATTTGGGCATAGTAACGCTTCCTTTTGCTTATTGGGCAAAGTAATATTTTGAGGGTTGTTCAAGGCGACCTTTCAGGGCCTCTTGGTCCATTAAGCCATATTAGTCTGGAATGAATTCACAGGTACTCATCTTCTGTGGAAACAAAAGAAGAACCTCTTTTCCAAAGCCCATTTGAATTCAAATACCTTTAAAATATATATATTGGCTTAGCTTAGCAGTCCCAAGAATCAAATGTCTCTCTATAGTCAAAAAACTAAAAGAAAACACAATAGTATGCATAATTCAGACTCTCTGTGTATATTCCATCTTTATGTGGCTTATTGGTTTTTACTTTTTAAATCTATGACTGTCTATACTCTGTCTCTTTAAAAACTTTGTTTTAATTTTCTAAATCAATGTACTTCTTTTCCAACTTTCTATACTCTTTTTTTCTCTCTCCCAAGTCTATGTACATTTTATCCAACAATGTGACCCATTTAGAGGTCTGTATCTGTCTGAATCTGTTTTTATTGTGTATCTGTAAGCCTTTTCTGACCAGGATGGCTATCCATGAGTATCTCTTCACCCATACTCTTAATAAACTCATGATTTACTAAAGTAAGCATATGTGGAATCAGTTCTTCAATCTGTCACTGATGCTCTATCTAGAGTGAACATATGCTTATTAATCTCTATGAAAAAACACAAACCTCACGGGTGTCCACAAAGTGTAATATTGCTAACTGTAGAGGTTAGTGGTACAGAAATAGTACCATTATCTATACCATGTTGAAATTTGTTCATACAGAAGCCATCTGTTCTGTATCTTGCTAAATACAAATAAAAACTAAGAGGCTTAATTTTTTGTTGGAAATAAGAGAAGAGCTGTCCTGTGCATGGTGTAGTATGGTCACTGGCACCTACATGGACCTTACCACCCCAGCTGATCTGTAGTCAGATGAACACTAACATATATTGAGAATCCTTCAAATCTTTTCCATAGTGAACAGCAATATTATGGCCAGTGGCTTACCCTCTTTCCTAAATTTTAAAACAATAATTGGGAGTATAGAAATGGCCATATCATGTAACTCAGTAGAGGGATATCAGAGAATAAAAGTAAATTCTCAAAAGAGCAATATCCCAGCATCATTCCTCCACAATATTCTTTGTCTGAGACAATATATGGGTTTATTCTGAGAAAAAACATGAGGAAAATTTTGTATATATAACCCATATACCAATGTGTTACTAAGTGTTATAAGAATTGTCAGAAGGTGGTTCATGGAGGCCATTATTAGTAAGAATAAGTATATGTTGTCACAGGTCAGCAATTTTCTTCAATGATTACTTTGAAATCTGTGCAATAATATGTTATAACTCTTTATTTAAAAAGTCACTAACCCACTTGATGGCTAATGGTCTTTACTAAATCTGTTCCTGCAAAAGTACATTCTTTTAATTCTGCAGTATATTTCATCGAATCTACACATTCCCCAGTTTTCATTGTATTCTGTTATTTCTTCACCTAGAAATCAACAGAGAGGTTCTACAGGAAGGGGAACATGGCTAAATATTAGCAAGACATTTGTGTATTTTGAAATTTTGAAGGTAAAATTTCTCTCTATTCAGATGGATATTGTAAAGAACCAAAAAATATATGCCTCATAAAAGAAAGGAGTTTGTGTGAGCTTAGCCTAAAAAGCTTGAAATGAGTGTGCTTAGCAGTATATAAATATCAAAATACGTTGTATGAAATTCTCAAAAATTAAGAAAAGTTATATTAAAAATAATTAATGACAACTGTTTCCACAAAAGGCTCAGGCAATCTAACATGCTCCACTCCAGTACCAAACACAAGAATCCTCCCTGGAGTTGTTGGTCAGTGCAGTCAAGGTGACCTCCTCCAATATAGGTTATTGACTTTGCTCATAGTTATCACTCGGAGGTTGAAGGCAAATGCCCTATTGCTTAAGACACACTATACTTTGCACACAGGACTCAGAAGAATTTAATCTGGATTTCACTTTAATAAGCAACAGATGTGCTAACATAGAAGGCAGAAATCTCATGGGCTTCCCTGACTAGTCAAAGAATTGCAGACAATTAATGGCTCCCAAGTGAGGGAGAATTAGTCTGTCTTAGGGATGCGTGCCCGAACTGTTTATCCAATAAAAAGTTTTTGACCTTGAAATATATATATATATATATATATATCACTAAATGGATGTAATAAGGTGGATTTACATATATATACATATGTATATGTGTATAACAAATATCATTAAAGGAAAAGAGGTCATTGATTTGAGACAAAGTGATGGCAAAGGACACAGAAGGGAACAGAGGTACAAAAGGCAAAGGGGAAGTGATGTAATTATATTTTAATTAAACATTTTTAAATTGCTTAAGAAAAAGATATCAAAGACAATTTTTAAAAATGCACCTGCTTATGGTCAATTAAATATTAATTTTGCTTAATTATAAAATTACATAAGTTGCCAGGTGGTGGTGGTGCACACCTTGACTCCCAGCACTCAGGAGGCAGAGAAAGGTGGAACTCTGTGAGTTCGAGGTCAGCCTGGTCTACAAGTGCGAGTTCCAGGACAGGCACCAAAGCTACATAGAGAAACTCTGTCTCAAAAAAATACAAAGATAAATAAATAAATAAATAGAAATAAAATTATATAAGTTTAGAAAAACTATTGAACAACAACAATAAAAAGTAAGCCAAGTAGTCAAGCGACAACATCTGATGGCATCATTTCTGTGAATTATTATTATTATTGTTATTGTTATGTGAATAGTTGCCATTAGTGTCACATGGCCATGCCTGTTGTGGGAGATCCTTCTGTCTATCTGTTCCTTTTACTGGTTAGTGAATAAAGAACTGACTTGGCCTATAGCATGGGAGCAGGAAGGTGGAGTCAGAGGGATGCCATGGAGCCACTGCTGGAGATAGATGTGCTGAAACTTTGCTGGTAGACCATGACCTCGTGGTGATATACTGATTAATAGAAATGGGTTAAATTAAGATGTAAGAGTTCACCAATAAGAAGTTAGAGCTAAAGGGCCAAGCAGTGTTTTAATTAATACAGTTTCTATATGATTATTTCGGGTCTAAGCTAGCCGGGTAGCCGGGAATGAACAGGCGAACTCCCTCCTACACATGCTTATCCTTCAACATTTCTTTCTGTGTTGGCATTATTACTAGAAATGACTGAGGACAAGTATTTTAGCCCTAGTCCAGTGTCATATATGGAACTTCTCCACCAACTCTTAAGATAAACTAATGCATGAATATTTATCAGTAATTTTTGTTTTGCAGAGGAGAAATAAAGACTGTAAAATTGGGGAATTTATGCAGAGACAAAGATCTTGAGGAGAAGTGGGCTGTAAATCTGGAAAGTCTGAATCTAAGAGTGTACTTTAGATGATAGATTATAAAATTACATGTTATTTAAAATCCTAAAAGCTGTCTCAGAGAAAAATATATTTCATTCTTTGTTACATTTGTGTCATTTTAGTTCCAAAGAAAACTTATTTCTTCTATCTTTTGGATAGGACTTGTGGTGAGGTTTGCTTAGAAGATGCTTTGGACCATACTACCCCATAGTTAGAATAGGCCCTCTCTCCATCCATCATTTGGAAAAGCTATAGTTTTGTTGGTTGTATGTCTTGTACTTTGCCTGGTACAAGGCAATTGTGTAATTGTGTAATTAGTAACTACATCTAGTTATGCAATATTTTTAGTATGACTATGCCCTGAATTGAGTTGTTATGCCAGCAATATTTCCTATAGACACAACACAGCAAAGTGGAAAATGAATGTTTTCGACAGTGCTGTATAAATCAAGTTGGCTGTGTCAAACATATGGATATGATGTTCACATTAAATCAATACAAACACTGCTGCCCTTGAATTAGTGAACTCCTGATCACCTCTTCCACTCCCTCTGGTATTACTGTTCTCAGCTTTAGCAGATGAAAATATAGGATATTAAGTTACATTTGACTCTCAGGTAAATACCCATGTATTTTAGAATAAATTTATTTTAAGAACTACATGAAACAGGCTTATGGTAAAAAATAATCATTGTCTTTCTGAAATTAAAATTTATTTGGGCACCCAGTGTTTTACTTACTAACATAGCTGGTGAATCTCCTTCTACTTAAATAAACTTAAGTAAGTTGTAAAGCTTTAGAGTTTCCCTTTTGACAAAAATGTCAATCTCGATTAATTTTTACAATGTTAAGGATTGAATCTACATCCTAGAACAAGCTCAGGACCTTGGAATTATACCTCTATTCTACATTTTCAAACCTCATGAAAATGGGGCTGGGTAGACCTCTACTTTGCTTTGTGTTAGTTTCCTAATACCTCAAATGATCTCCTGGGAGGTACAGTGTGATTTTTTTTTAACTAACAACCAGTTACACCTTTCAAAGTGCTCAATAATAACTATAAAATAATATTTAAGGAGAAAGCTTTAAGAGCAATACTCTGTCTTTCATGAAGACTGTGATGTATCCTGCTGAGTGTAGAAAATGCTGGTGTGGTAATAACACTGAGTATGTACATAACATTATAGAACTGACTTGATTTTTTAAAGCCTATTTTCATTTAATATTTCATTCCTCTTATTTTTGGCCCTCTTCTGATGGAGGAAGGTCATTGGTTAAATAAAAAGAAACTGCTTGGCCCTCATTGGTTAGAAGATAGGTGGGAGGAGTAAACAGAACAGAACGCTGGGAGGAAGAGGAAGTGAGCTCAGACTCCACAGCTCTCCTCTCGGGACGCCTCAGAGAGACGCCTTGCTCCCAGCTCCCAGGCAGACACAAGCGACGAAGCTCCGACCCAGGATGGACATAGGCTAGAATCTTCCCGGTAAGCGCACCTAGGGACGCTACACAGATGATTAGAAATGGGCTAAATTAATATGTGAGAGTTAGCCTAGAAGAGGCTAGATAGAAATGGGCCAAGCAGTGATTAAATGAATACAGTTTGTGTTGTTATTTCGGGCATAAGCTAGCCAGGCAGCCGGGGTGCTGGGGACGCTGTCCCGCCGCTCTTATTACTACACTCTTCATTGAATTTGTCCCTGTGGACAAATTTTGTTACCTGGTAATTAGCTCTAAAGTCTTAATTAAATTCAAAATTTTAAACTAAGAATCTAACTCAATGGAACTGTATCTCATATGGTGGAAGCTTAGAAAGTATATAGAACCAGATAAAAGAAATCTTTCTAAGCCCCTTGAGCTAGCTTCTTCCCCTGAGGATCTCCACTGCCAGGCTCCATTCACAGATAACTCTAATATTAGGCTATAATTGCTTGATCAGCCCCTCTAAATGCAAACTGCACCCTACAGAGTGGAAAAAAAAAAACAATTTCAGGATTTAGAATCCCACCAATTTCTGGGCTTGCCCTAAAGTCAGGACTTAAAATACTACCAATCTTCACTTTGGAAATCTTCACCCTGGAAAGCTCCACTCCCCAGAAAACCCTATAGAAACCCTACCTTGTGCTCAGTTTTCTAGTTTTCTGTAGCTTCTATCCCCAAGCACAGGCAGACATCCTCCTGGGGTTTGCACTCCAATTAAATTCTAGTGTATGATTTGTTGTGCAGTGTGACTTTGCTATATTTCTTGGTTTCAGACTGCCAGTAACACTAACAATCTCACTTTATTGTCCTCCTTCATGGAATCTAGCTGCCATGTTGTAGGAAGCTTAAAACCCTCAGAAAAGCAGCAAAATCCTTGTGGAGATAATTCCACAGCCAGCAGAAGGCTGTGGTGAGGCAAACATGAACCCATCACATCAAGCTCTCTGTTCCAGCGCTTAATCTAGGTGGAAGATCCTTAGCAAGAACCTAAAGCTGAGCCCAGACAATCTGTGGCATTGCAATAATATGTTGCTGCTTTGAAATCATTTGCTGTTTTTGACACATTTGTTACATTTAGGTGGCCTTTGCGGTCCAGATGTTGTACTGGTCAGCATGTTCATTTCTTTAGGCAGCGCTATGATTCCTTTGTCACTAGAGCTTTGTGGTATAAATTTAGACTATTGTGACAGCCCCAGCCCTGGTCATTTTGCTACAGATTGTTTTAGCAATTTGGGTCTTTTGTGTTTCCACCTGAATTTTTTGATTGATTTTTCTAGTTATGTGGTGATTGTCATTACAAATTTTATGATAATTGCAATGATTCTGTAGAATGTTTTGGGTAATATAGCCATTTTCACAATATTAATTCTACCAGTCAGAAGTTTGCAAAATCTTGCCAACATCTAGTATATTCTTAATTTTTTATCCAATATCATACAGTTTTCACTATGGAGTCAGTGGACAAAAAAATTATGGTGAATCAAAGACCTTAATTTAAACCCAAACCATGTCAATACTAGAAAGAAATAGGAATTACCCTCTAAGATATAGCTGCAGACAACGGCTTTTTTTTTTTAACAAGATCCCACTAACACAGGAACATGAGGCTACATAAAAATAAGTGTTTCTGCACAGGAAAAGAGACTGTCAAAGGAGTAAATAGACACATAGAGAATGGAAGAAAGTCTTTGTAGCTATGTATAAGAGAGTAAGTTAATATCTAGACTATATAAAACATTGGAAAAATAAATATTCAAATCTCCCAAGTCAGGCAGAAAATAAACAGGCTAAGGAAATAAACTGTTTTTAACAGAAAGAACACAAATGATTTGTAAGGTTTTAGTCATTTGGGGAATGAATATCAAAACTGTGTCAAGATTCCAGCTCACCCTAGTCAGAAAGACTATCGTTAAGAAATAGATGACAAGAAATGCTGGTTGAGATGTATAGAAAGAGGAATCCTTATTCATGACTGGAGGGAATGGAATGCAATCTGCCACTGTCATCATGGAAAGTGTGTTTTCCTCAAAAGCTAAAAATAGCTGAGCACATAACCACACTATCTCATAGTTTCAATGGACTCTGTCTTAATATAGAGATGCTTGTGCATCCATGTTTACTGTTGCATTGTTCACATTAGCCAGAAATGGAGCAAGTTTAGATAAATACCAACAAAAGAAAACGGAAAGTATAGTACACACACACAGCTGAGTTTTCTTTGACTAAAAGGAAAAATAAAATTTGAAGAAAATGGGTGGATCTGGTAAGTGTTATAGTAAGTATGATAACACAGACTCACAAAGACTCACATGTCTTTCATATACAGATCCTAGATTACAGTGTTTATAAGAAAGGTAGTCCAAGTGGGGCTGAATATAGCTGTAGGCTATGAAACCAGAAAGAAGATGACAGGAGGAGAAGGAGGTATTGAACACATGAGACCTGAAAGTGGAGGGCTCTTGAAGGTGTCTGGAGGGTTTCAATGGGGATAATCAAGAGAAGACCTTGGCAATGTAGAGAATGAGCAAACTAAAATTTTGCTTGAAATGCCATCATGAAACCTAATATTATATATATTAATTTTAAAAAAATTAACTGAAATGATTTGGTATGCCTTCTTATACTTTAATAGATAACTGGAACCCATCAGTAGCAGCAGAGAGAAAAACAGCAAGCAAAATGACAAAGCAGTGTGCAGAATTTTAAATCCGAGAGTCACCTTGATGCACAACATTTGAATATCCTCTTATTATTAGATATGGAATCAAGTGGGACTCATTAAAAGCAAAACAGCAAAATCCCCTTTTCTGAATGTAGGAAGGGGAAATGTAGATATAGGGAATAATAGGCATAGGAGGGAGACGGAGTATAATTGGCAGAAAACTCATCAGACATGTATGAAAATGGCATGTGATCAAATGATGCATTAACTCCCAACAAGACTTTTAACAGTCCATGAATCTATTTTACTTTCTAAAATTATCTATAAGCATCTCTTTATTGTGATTATTTTGCTTGAATCATCTAGGATACTTCATTATAAATTCAGCTGTTGGAGCCTCATAGGCTTTTCAGTGGGTACACAACCGAAGACAGTCGACTTCCTTTTCCTGGAATCTATGCTGTTCTATTGACAATAACTAAGAAATAGAACCATCCTGGAAGTATATTAACTGATTAATGTATAATGAAATTGTGGTACATTTTTACAATGGGATTTAATTTATTTGTAAAAATAAATAAGAAAATAAATAAATTTGCAGGTAAATGGATGGAACCAGAAAAATATTGAATAAGGTAACACAAAGAAATATAAATGCCACAATATTGTGTCATAACTGGATCCTAGCTTCAAATCTTCAGATATGTGTGTTTAAACTGGATACCTACAGAATTAAAGAAATTAGTGTGTTTTGCAAAAAAAAACTTAAAATGTAAATGAAAACCTTTTCCTGATGTTAATGACTACCCTGCCTCCCATTTTTATGTCTCTTTATACCATTTTGATGCTGAATTATTGCATTTTATTTTATTTGACCTAAAATCCTTTGGGGGTTCATAGTAATATTTTGACAGACAATATATAAAGTAAAGTATTCAAAACTAGCTTGTCTTCAAAATTGTTATCCAAAGCAGGATAGCTATTTATGCAAATTTCAGAAAATAAGTTACACAGTGATTGCTTTCTAATTCCTAACTAGGTTTTAGTAACTGTTTTGGCTTGTTTGCTTTGTTTCAATAGACTTAGATAAAGGAATTTTATATGAAAGTCAGAATATTACTCTTTCCAAGAAGTTATAGTCAATGAGGAGAATGATCATTATATTAAATATGTTAAAATGGCCCCAAAGTACAAATTTTAGAGACTCATAAAATATTTTGGAGCCTTTCATTTTCAATTGAGATTATATTGGATTAATAAAAGATGGCACACATTTTTCCTAGGGAAAGGTCTTTTTATAAACCTGGAGGGAGTCTGAGATCTCTGAATTAAGTTCATCCCTTTTAAATCACAAAATTAAGGTGTAAGAATCTTAAAATATCCAATGACAAATGGTTTCCAATTGAGGTGGACAGCTTTATGGTACCATGAAATTCTTGTAGCATTCACGATGTGAATTGAAGCTGGGCTAACAACTCTATCATTCGGAATGGTTCTAATAAGTAGTGGCTCTTCTGCATATGTAAAATGTGAAATAAGTCATTGAGCTCTATTTTGAGGCTTTATCTTAGCTTCCTTGACAGGAGCCTTTATTCCTGTGTCTTTTCAATAAGATGGCACTTTGGTTATGAGAGAAAACCTTATGTCATGTCAATAGAATAAAGACAACTTATTAAGTGACTGCAAGTCAGTTATTAAATATCGTGATTAAATTTAACATTGACATAAACAAATGACTGCTGAGATTTTCTTTCTTCTTCTTATTCCATGAATATAGACACATTTTTGGTGCGAATGCTTTTTCCCCAATCTTTGCGTAGCTGATGAAAATACTTTTTAAGGATGAAGGATTCAATGGAAATGCCACAATTTGCAGAATGAATTAATTCTTAAAACCCTATGGAAAAAAAGGTGCTTTCATGGTATATGAAATAGAATTTTGTATTCTATGAATCCATTTTGAACTATAAAAGGAAGGGACCACAAAAGGCTATACTTTAAAAGTGATTATAAATGTATTCAACGCACAAATAAATTTAGGAAACGAATAGTAAGCTTCTAGGCAAGTGCGGCACATTTTGTGAGAACTAATTTCTAAATAAAATAAAAATGCAAAAGTATTCAATGCAATCTGAATGCTAGAAATGAAGGCCTTAGATTCATGGACCCCACTTCACATCTTGTCCCTGATAAAACAGCTGCAGTAACAGAAATGAAGGTACAGGGCTCTGGTGAGGTGGTTGCACCAGCTTCCTCTGGCTTTTATGTGGTAAGCACAGAAGAATATGCTGCCTGCATGACTGTGGCTCAGACATGGAATCCTTGGACTTAGGCTTGTCACAGCAAGAGCTCCTCCTCATCAATCCTACTGATCTTCCCTGCGGTGCTCCTCAGCTCTTGTCCAGCCTAACCAGTCCATCCCAACAAGCTAGCAACCTGGAGAGTCAGTCGCCTTTGAAGTCTACAGCACACCTGGAAAAATGGCGAAATAGTGAAAAACTTTTCATACTTTTGGATTTTACTATGAGATATTATGTTTTTTTTTAAATCTGGAATGGGTCAAATGATCTTTAATTTTACACATATAAACTTCTTTAGTTTTTTTAAATGTACTTTTACATGTAATGATACTGATCTCATTCATTACTTCTAAATTTTTATGGAATTTATTTGGGACTTTTAGGTCCATAACTAACGTATCGTGTGGCTCATACTGCCTTGCTATCTTCAGGGATTTTTTTTCTATTTCCTTTCCAATTTATATTCTATCTTTCTTAATTGTCTATGCTACTATACAAATGCTTAGAAGACTAGGTTTGTTGAAACTGAATTTTAACAGTGGGAAGACATTCCAGATACTGACAAACAGAGCATCCACGCCTGGGAAACATATGGTCACGTCCAATAAATAGGTCGGTGTGTGTCCACTTACTCACAGTCCCTGTGAAAGGATAGGTCAGTGTTTGTTCACTCACTCACAAACTCCCTCTGAAAGGTAATTGAGGACTAACTATAGTGAGTTACTCTATGGCACACTAGAGAATGAAAAGGAAGATAACATTTAAAAACAGGAACAACTTATTCATCCATAGTACAAATGTAATATCTCAACCTAAAGATCAATAGTACAAATGGGAAAATATTTGCTTTTGAGGGGCAAGTTGATTGCTTAATAATTTCATGACCTACAGAGAGTAAGGAATTCTTAGTGATTACAATTTTTACTGATTTTAAATAAGACAGAAAGCAGGGATGTTCTCTTATAAAGTCCTCACTGATGTATAGCACATTGAAGGTGTTAAATCACTTCTAAAGACAAGGCAAATGTATCCATTCTGAATCCTGGTGTCATGTGTTTGAAATCAAAACACTAATGCCTGTGGTTACTCTGGAGGCTGAGGCCGGGGAATCAGTTAAACATTCCAGGTTTTCCTGGATAACTAGTTAGACACCATCTAAAAATGCACTTAAAATACTGGATTTTACTCTTTCTTTGGAACCCACATTTAAATTCTTTTAAATACCAGATGTTAAAAATAGGAACATACTAAGTTTAAGCATAACATCAGGACATAGGATTTTACCTATGTATTAATCATGGTCATTCATGAAAGGATGCTGTGTATTTTAGAAAACTCATAATTTCAGCTCATAAAACCATGTTATTTCACCATAAATTCTGACCCCAAAGTTGCTTCTTGCCACTGATGTTTTAAGTGGTAAGTCCAACAGAGATAATATGGATTATTTTGGCAGAAAAACATCTTTTCCACTCATTTCTTCTGGTGTTCTTTTAATATGCACAATAAATGAAGTAAATTAGGTCAACGTAGAGTCTCAGCTTCTCTAAACACACCGGGGAGCAATAAAATCAACAGAACAGCCATTTCTGTTTACTTTGTCCTGAAGAGACTTTTACCAAGTGGAAGACATTTCAAATGCTCAGCAGAAGGAGTTAGAGTTTAATAGACTCATTTTGGGGAATTAAATTCTTTTGAGCTCAGATAATGCTACTATTACTTTGTAACTAAGGGTCATTTTGGACTCAGGAGAGATTTAGACAGTCGGCTGGTTCTGACTTAGTCACATGATACCTCAAGATGAAGTGCAAAGGCCAACACACCAGCTGCCTTCTGATTCTTTTTCTTGGAACTTTCCTTCAGGCTCTGTCAGAAGACATTAATGAAATGGGTGTGCTCACCCTGAACTTGACCAGAAATTGAACTTGCATACTGGGTAGCAAGTAAAGCAAGACAGTAAGAATTTCTGGGAGAGGCAAAGTCCGGGGCAGGCAGAGTGTTCCTGTAGGAGGCAAAGAGTTGAGATACTGGGCTGGTGAATGCCTATCATCAATGCACCTTTTTATCCTCTCCCGTGTTTCCGTGGTGGATTTTGAGTAGATGCTGGGCTTCTCCAAGTTCTTCCAAGACCGACCGGCACACAGCTGCATTCACTCAAACAGGAAGCACGGCCAGGAGAGTGGGGGCAGAAGGTAGACAGATTCCAGAGCTGAATAATGGGTTTTAGAGCCTAACATGTTTACAAGAGTTTATAAATATTCTCAAAAAGAAGTTTATAAAATTATACATAGAAAATTGATATAAAGGGGGCTGTTAACTTAGGAGGAAGTAAATTCCTGTAAGTTAATATACTGAATGTTTGCAAGTAGTAAGAACTTATCAAAACAAGATAAACACCATGCATATTTTATCTGCTGACAGATGTGTCTCAGAACATTTTCTTTTCCCATCAACTACATGCTCTTTAATCATATATTAATATTAATAAGACAATAATTTTATTTTATAACATTTTATCTAAAATAGCACAATAATGTTCAGCCTTCCAGAGTGGTTTGTTAAAACTAGTTTTTCTATCATTTGTGGCTCTGATGTATAAAACATGGTCTATATACAGACGCCTCTGCTGTCACATGGCTGTGGATTTCTCTGCGAAAATAGAATATTTCTCATTCCACTTTGAAGGATTTTTCTGAAAATTGTATTTCATCTGACAATTTCTATATGTAATAGAATTAGCATATCCCTGAAAAAGAAAAGAGAGTCCTGTTTTAACTTTTATTTCTATTTTATTTTCTGTGTGTTGGCCTGCAGAGGCCAGAAGAGGGCATCAGGTGTCCTGGAACGGGAAGAATAGATGGTTGTGAGCTGTCACGTGGGTGCTAATAATCAAGACCAGGTCGGCTGGAAGCGTAGCCAGTGCTCTTAATTGTTGAATCATCTCTAGAAGTCTAAGCTAGTGTTTTTATGTGATGATTCCACAGCCTTATTGTATGTTCGTGGCATAGTAAGTCTAGTTTCCATCAGGAGAGAAGGTGTTTTAGTATCTGTATCATTTCTGTAACAACAGCAGCAGCAAAGATGACAAAACCAGCTTTTGAAAGAAAGGATCTATTTGGCTCCCAGTTTTAAGTTGTAGTCCATTATGGTACAGCGGTCACGGTGGCAAGAGCTCGGGGCAGCTGGTCACACTGCACCCACATTATGAAGTAGAGAGGACTAAACTTATAACCATATTCAGCTCGAATTTCCTTTTACGCAGGGCAGGACCAGCCCAAGGAATGGAACCAACCACATTCAGGGTCGTTTTTTCATCTCAATAAACGAAAAGTAGGAAATCTGTGAGGAGAGGTTTGTCTCCTAATTGACAGTAGACACTGCCAAGTCAACAAACAGTGTCAACTATCGCATCAGGAAAATCAGCACAGTGGGCAAGGGAATCTTACAGACTAGTACAGACAGGGATGGATGCTTGTAGAAAGGACTGTACTGAAGTACTTTTCCTTAGATGAATATAAATTCTGTCAGTCAGTGTTATGCCAACTGATGAGAGGAAAATGTGGTACCAGGAAACTTGAAGTGGAAACATATCTTGATACTATCCAAGTTATTTTTCTTAAGAATTTTAAAACTTAGTACTGGGGCTAGAGAAAACTCAACACGTAAAGGCATTTGTCACTGGCAACTTGAATTTAATCTCCAGAACCCATGTGAGGTGGAAGGAGAGAATCAGCTTCACAAAATATCCCTCTGACTTCCACACGTATGCCGTGTCTACACAGCCTCCAACACAACACACACACACACACACACAAACACACATACAAACACACAAATACATGTTAACGCATACGCATGCACACACACACTTACCTCTCAAGACCCTATAATCCTATTGAGGACAGTTCTGATCCAGGAGCCCTGAAGATTTTTAGTTGCTTCACAAGAGACTGGTGTTTGTTTGTTGCTTGTTTTGTCATCTGTGATGGTGTTCCCATTTCTGCCAGGTTCTGAGTCCTTGAAGAAACTATGGTTCCTGTTTTTCTAAGGTCACCTCTGTCCTAATGTTCTGTGTGTAGTTCCAACCCTGGATTCATGTACCAACTGTAAATAGGGTCCCAAAGTTTCTAGGTCTTTGAACGCATTGTTTGTATTAGTTCTCTCCTTCGAGCTAGTAGATGGGAACTTTGTTCTCCCAATGCAACAGATAAGGGCTTCTCTAAGCCTTTGACTCAGGAAAGAAGAAATAAGCAGCAATTGACAGGCATAGTGGGTTCTTCTGATGAGAGTGAAGAGCTGCTACTGAGAAATTAAGAGGAGGAGAGAGGAGCCTGTTAAATAAATGTCAAGATTTGAGTGTTGACTTCTACTGAGCCTCACCCTTCCCTGTCCCCATTCAGGCAGCAAGTTAACACGCTGGTAAGGAGAACCACAGACACACTTCCTTGGTGTGGAAAGAAAGTCAGACCCTGAAAGGTTCTTCTAAAGTGTAAATCGCAAAATTCTTCATGTTTATACCAGTGCTGCCTCTATTTAAATTGTGGTTTTGCATGGCCATTGCCAAAGATGAATTTACTAAAATCTGTTGCTTATTTCACAAGAAACACTGAGCACACCCATCGTTCTGATCTTCAGAAACGTCTGTGGGGAATTTCTTCTGGCCTGGCAGATTGACATGTGTCTGGCATTCAGATTCAAATTTATTTCCTCAGGATTTGAAGCTGCTGTGGCGTCAAATCTCAATCTTATCACAGGCAGAATAGCCCTATTTAAAAAAAAAATAAAGAATATCATTGCTGTGCCAGGATAGAGAGGGGTGTTGATAGGCTTAAGGCTTCCATTAATGGAGCTTTTGTGGAAGTTTCAAGTGTGGTTTAGAGTTACTTGTCTCTCACTTCTAGTTGAGCCAGAAGATCTATTCTTATACTCCAAAAGGCAGCGTTTCATTGGCATAGAGAAATGCATATATGTATCTTGGAAAAAAAGTTCTACTAAACAATAGAAAATATTTCAGGGTGAATTTGTCTGAGAAACAGAATATGCAGCGGTAGAGTATCCGACTCCCTAGAACTAAGATATACCTTTATGTTGCACTTGGTCAAGACCTGCCTGTGTTAGTAGGCAAGATGGTTACTAAAATAGAAATATTTCCTCCCTTTGCCCTTGAGGGAATCATACCATGTGTTCTATCAGTTTCCACAGGTAACCTTTTAGATCTGTAGTGTTGGTAACTATGCAAAATCCTGTTTTATTCTTATAGGGACATAATATTTCCTTGAAGCACAGTATTGAAATTTTGCTTTTTCTTTTCTTTTGTTTTGTTTTTAAGTGCAGAGAATTGAGCCCAATGGCCCGGTGTGTGTTAAGGAAGCATTCTCTATTGAATTGCAATTCCTGACAGCTCTCTTTTAAAAAACAAAACAAAACACAACTTTTAAGACAGCATCTTACTAATATGCACACACAGGGAGCTCAGCTGATCCTGTTTCAGCTACCAAGTAACTTAGATTATAGGCTTCTCTGACAAGGTCTCGCTAGACTTGGTATTTTCATGTTTTATGAACAACCATCAATTACTCCACTTCCCTCTTCCTTTCTTTTATTCTGTGGAGGAAAAAGAATCCAAAAATGCTGGTGGTGTTTCCTTTTATTCACTTTCTCATACAAAAAAGACTTTGCCTTGAGTGGCTCATTAATGTCTATTTATCAGAATAGATAAATGCAGGCTAATGACAAAATTTCTCTTTTCATGTAAATATTTGTACTAATGATATAGCTTATTTCATTTAAAAGAGTTGTATTATATAATTTTTTCATATTTATATAATTTTTTATAGATGAAAGCCAGTGGATATCTCATGATAGCTGAGACACTAACAAGATTTTCATTGAATAAATAATAATGCACATAAAAGATATTGTTTTTGTTGAACATAGGATGATAAAAGGGACAATGTCTTTCCTTGGTCTGGTGCTCATCAAAATATTTATAATAATTTTAAAATGGGGGATTTAATAAAGCATTATATGTGAACTGTTTTCCAAATGTTTAAAATATCAGCAGATCTAAATCATGTAGTCTAATGAACTACATGATAAGTTGTTATAGGGAGAGGGCCCACTTGTTTATCCTGGTTGCCTGGCTAGTTTAGCCCTGAAATAATTACACAGAAATTGTATTAATTAAATCACTGCTTGACCCAATTATCTCTAATCTCTTATTGGCTAACTCTCACATCTTGACTTAACCCATTTCTGTTAATCTGTGTATTATAACATGGCAGTGGCTTACCAGGTAAAATTCCTAGTGTCTGACTCTGGCGGATCCATGGCGTCTCTCTCTTTTTCTGCCTTTCCTCCTCCCACCATTCAGTTCTGTTTTCCCCAACTGTCTAAGTTCTTCCCTATCAAAAGGCCAAGGCAGTTTCTTTATTCACAGCCGTCTCTGTCATATATTGCTCACTTTGGAAGCTACTTGATTGTACTTCCTGCCTGCTCAAATAATTTTATCTCCCTTCTCAGACCTTCAATGGGGTTGATGATTAGATAGTCATAGTTACTGTACTCTTATGATCTAGCCAATCCATTTCCTTTACAAGACTTAGACTCCATAGGATAGAATGTTTATTAAAACATTTAGCATATTTTCCTTACTTAATATTGTTTATACTGGTTATAATTCTAATTATACATGATGTCTGTTCCTAGTGTATATAGTTTTGTAATGGGTTTGGAACTCTTTTATTTAAACAAAATGTGGAGGGGCTATGGGAGCACATTCTGCTCCTTCAGCCAATAGCCTTTAAGATACCAGTCCACTGGGGTGTGGTCTCTTATAGTTTAAAAAGCAGCGGAACCTTGGGAGCTCAATCCAGTGCTCCAGTATGGGTCTCTGTCTCTATCTCCATCCATCACCAGATGAAGGTTCTATGGTGATATGCAAGATATTCGTCAGTATTGCTGTAGGATAGGGTCATTTCAGGTTCCCTATCCTCAGCTGCCCAAGGAACTAACTGGGGACATCGCCTTGGGCTCCTGGGAGTCACTCTAGGTTCAAGTCTCTTGCCAACCCCAGGCTGGCTCCCTTAACTAAGAATTGTGCTCCCAATGAGGAGCAGAAGTAGGGAGAACATGAGCAGAGAAGTCGGGACCGCGAGGGATGCACCCACCCACTGAGACAGTGGAGCTGATTTATTGGGAGCTCACCAAGGCCAGCTGGACTGTGACTGAAAAAGCTTGGGATAGGGCCAGACTCTCTGAATATGGCGAACATGAGGGCTGATGAGAAGCCAAGGACAATGGCACGGGGTTTTGATCCTACTTAATGTGCTGGCTTTGTGGGAGCCTAGCCAGTTTGGATGTTCACCTTCCTAGATATGGACGGAGGGGGGAGGACCTAGGACTTACCACAGGGCAGGGAACCCTGACTGCTCTTTGGACTGGAGAGAGGAGGAGAAGGGTGGGAGGAGGGGGAGGGAAGTGGGACGCTGGGAGGAGGCAGAAACTTGTTTTTTTTTTTTCCTTTTCTCAATAAAATAAATAATAAAAAGATTAAAAAAAAAAGCAGCGGGAACTATGTGCCTGCTCTCTTGCTTCCAGCTCCCGTTCTAGCTACTAGACTATGTTCCTGTTTGCTCTCAGAGGACTATTGTTTAGGATGGTGATCTGTATGTTTTCCCCTTAAATACATAACCCTTTTATTATCCTAATTCTGAACTGGAGTGGGGTTGTTTTACAGACCTCCTACACCAAGAAGTAAGATTTAAATTTAAAAAAAAAAATTGCAGGTTTTTTAACTTATCAAAAGTAGAAAAGTCTAATAGTTTTTAAACTACTACTTCCTGTGAACAAATACTTGGCAAAAGCAACTTAATGAAGAAAGACTCATTTGAACTCCCAATTTGAAAGTTCACTGCATCAGTGCAGAGAAGGTATGGTAAGAAGATCTGTCCTGTCTGCAACTGGTCATTTTAAAGCCAGCCTCAGTACACACAACAAGAGATGGATGTTGAACATTGGATGTTTAGATCCCTTTTTCCCTTTTCCCTAGAAATGCCTTCCAAACATTCCCAGAACTTTGTTTCTTAGATTCTAAATCTTGTCCAGCTGATAATCAAGATGATTAGCAAAACTACACCTCTCATCAACCTGTACCCAAACACATCAAGTTTACACCATAACATTCTCCTCTGGTTCCCATAGGATTATTTTTATTTCACAGTATACAATTTATTCCTTACAACTTAACTGTCCAAAAGTTAAAATTTTCTTCTGAGATTCAAGGTACTCTATTTACTGTGTACCTTCATACAATAAAAAAGTTACAGATGTTGACTGTTCAACAGCTTATAGTAAACATTCCCAGTCCAAAAAAGAAGACAAGAAATGAATATATTAAAGTGGAACAGAAGCCAAACAATAAAAACACCAGGTCTTGTGGCACCATGCCTGACATTTGGAGCTCATGGCAGAATCATCTGGGCTCCAAATGGTTTGTGTAACGTAATCTCATCTCTCCAGCTTGATGCTTAAAGCACAAACAGCTTCTTTCTTAAACTACCTCCACTCTGCCTGCTACTTCTCTTGATGGGTGTTCAGTGGTCTTAAAATTTCCAACTATATCTCTCACAGCCTCTTGTGATAACCTACCAGGATTCCTTGTAGTAAATTTGACCTTAGCCGGGCGATGGTGGCGCACGCCTTTAATCCCAGCACTCGGGAGGCAGAGGCAGGCGGATCTGTGTGAGTTCGAGACTAGCCTGGTCTACAGAGCTAGTTCCAGGACAGGCTCCAAAGCCACAGAGAAACCCTGTCTCGAAAAACCAAAAAAATCAAAAAAAAAAAAAATTTGACCTTGGCTTATATTGCCTATCATCAGTGGCTTTCAGAAACTTTGACATAAATCCCCATGCTCCCCTCACTCTCATTGGTCATGCATCTGGATTCTGCACCATGCAGATGAGGCTGTCAGGTTCTGCTCTTGCAGCAGTAATGTAGGTCTCTGTATGCCTTGGTAGATGAATCTAAGGGAACACTTTTTTAAGCAGTGGTTTTGAAGCAGAAAAACCTCTTCAGTTGCATTTTTAGTTCAGGTTCCTTTCACATTTATTTGCGTTTTAATATTGTAGCCCTTCATGGGTGGGATCTTGCCTTCAGGTGCTTATTTTTATTGTCTTAATGGAGAATATGTGGTTTTTCTTTAATAGAGTTCATCTCTATAATAATTACAACTGTTTCTTTTTTTGCCCTTCTTGTCTGGAATGACAATAAATGGTATTTTTTTGTTCCTTTTTTTTTCTGTTTCTCTTCATGGATTTAGATAATGTTAGTGAGTGGTAGTCAAGCCACAGCTTGGCATATTTTTCACGAAATAAATTAGTCTGATACTTTTAAATTCAGCCTACCTCACGTTGTCAAGATGCAGGCAGAAAACAGAAGGATATTTTCCATAAAATAACAGGGAAAGCCTTCAGCCTGGTTCCTTTTTATCCTCAGCATCAGATGTGCTGGTTTGAATGCACATGGCTCCCATAGACTTGTATATTTGAATTCTTGGGCCCCATTTGATGGAAATGTTTGAGAACGACTAGAAGGCATGGTCTTATTATAGGAGGTGTTTCACTGAGGGTGGATCTTGTAGTGTTAAATGACTCACCCCATTCCTAGCATACTTTCTCTGCCTCTTATTTGCAGACCCAGATGCAAACTTTGAGCTGCTTCTTCCACCAGGCCCATCATGGGCTCTAACTTTTTGAAACAATGAGATCAATTAAATCATTCATTTTATAAGTTTCCTTGGTATGACTTTTTTTTATAGCAAGAGAAAAGTAATATTGCAGGTATGTTATCTTGAGAACACTGAGTCAGTACAGATTCAAACAGAGGTCACTGAGTGAGGTTTTGATTAAGGTAGTCACAGCGGCACAGTGAGCAAGTTATTTATGGACTAATTAATTAGAAGCACATTTAATAGTAGAGCATACTAAGCATGCTCTGAAGAAGCAAATATATGATGTAGTTCCTTCTGCAAGAAATTTTCAATAAAGTTGAAAAGTTGTGAAGTGAGATACTTTTAGGAATCTATTAGTAATTTAATGAAAGGAAAAGAAGTCACTTAAGAGTGAAGCAGCCATTTTATTTTCTGTCTCCCAGTTCCTACCTAGAGTTCCTACCTGGTGTTCCTTCATGATTTAGTGCATTCACACAAGTCTCTCTCCCTCTCCTTTTCCTTGTTTCTCTCTCTCTCTCTCTCTCTCTCTCTCTCTCTCTCTCCTTTCTTTTTGAAGCTTGGCCTTAGCTTAGCTCTTATTTTATTCTGTTTTCTTTTATCTACATATTGCCTTGGGCATTTTAACCTTTCTTCTTTTCCATATATCTTACTTTCACTGCTTCTCCATGCTGCCTGGCTTCCAGCCCCAGAGATGTCCCTCTCTTTCTCTTTTGTTCTCTTCTCCCCTTTTTCTCTCATTCTTTCTGAGCCTCAATTTCTACTCCGATTTATTTCTTTGCCCACCAGCCCCATCTATACCTCTTCTGCCTAGTTATTGGCTGTTCAGCTATTTTACCCTCTGTGTAAAAAGCCTCTTTATTATTACTATAAACAGTATGACTTGATGTGTTTATTGATATTTTCTTTTATTTCCCTTATATAATTTTACTTTTTAAAATTAAGTTATATATTTTTCCATTCCACTCCCTTCCTCCTCCCTTCCCTTTTACCCTCTCTTATGATCCCCATGTTCCCAATTTCCTCAGAATATCTTATCTTTTTCTACTTTCCATGGAGATTAGATCCATGTATGTCTGTCTAAATGGCCTTTTTATTGTCTAGGTTCTCTGCAATTATGAATTGTTGGCTATTATTTTTCTTTACTATATGTCTAAATAAAAACCACTTATGAGTGAGTACATATGATATTTGTCTTTCTGGGTCTGGATTACCTCACCCAATATAACATTTACTAGATGCTCCCAATTGCCCCAAAATTTCAAGATGTCATTATTTTTTTCCATTGTGTAGTACTTCATTTTGTAAATGTACCACATCTCCTTTTCCATTCTTACATTGTTGTTTCCAGGTTCTGGCTATGACAAATAATACCACTATAAACATAGTTGAGCACATGTTCTTACTGTATGATTGAACAACCTTTGGGTATATACCCAAAAGTGGTATTGCTGGGTTTTGAGGTAAGTTGTTTCCTAATTTTCTGAGAAATCACCATACTGATTTCCAAAGCAGCTGTATCAGTTTGCACTCCCACCAGCAATAGAGGAGTGCTTCTTTTACCCCACATCCTCTCTAGCATAAGTTGTCATCAGTGGTTTTGATCTTGGTCATTCTTACAAGTGTCGAAGGAAATCTCAGAATTGTTTTGTTTTTGTTTTGCATTTTTCTGATGCATCTTGAGCATTTCCTTAAGTGTCTTTCAACCATTTTAGATTCATCTGTTGAGAGTTCTTTGTTTAGGTCTGTACTCCATTTTTTAATTGGATTATTTGTTCTTTTGATGATCAATTTCTTGAGGTTTTTTAAAATATATTTTGTAGATCTTCCCTCTGTCCAATGTGGGGTTGGTGAAGATCTTTTTTCATTTTTCTGGCTGTCATTTTGTCTTGTTGACCATATCCTTTAATTTTCAGAAGCTTCTCAATTTTAGGAGGCCCCATTTATTAATTTTGCTCTCAGTGTTTGTATTACTGGGGTTATATTTAGAAAGTGGTCTCCCGTGCCAAGGCAATCAAGTGTACTTCCCACTTTCTCTTCTGTGAGGTTCAGAGTGGTTGGTTTTATGTTGAGGTCTCTGATCCATTTGGACTTCAGTTTTGTGCATGGTGATAGATATAGATCTATTTTCATTACATGTTGACATCCAGTTATGCCACCACCATTTGTTGAAGATGCTTTTTTTTTCCCATTTTATATTTTTTTGCTTCTTAGTCAAAAATCAGGTGTTTGTAGGTGTATGGATTAATATTCAGGTCATTGATTTGGTTCCATTGGTCCTCCTGTCTGTTTCTATGCCAATTCTAGACTGTTTTCAGTACTATAAATCTGTAGTAGAGTTTGAAGTAGGGACTATGATGCCTTTAGAAGTTCATTTATTGGACAGGATTGTTTTGGTTTCCTTGTTTGTTTGTTTTTTTGGTTTTTTTTTTTTTTGCTTTTCCATATGAAGTTGAATATTGTTCTTTCAAGGTCTGTGAAGAACTTTTTTGGGATTCTGCTGGGTATTGCATTGAATCTGTAGATTGCTTTTGGTAAGATTGCTGCTTTTACTATGTTAATTCTATCTACAAAAGAACATGGTAATCTTTTCATTTTTTAGTGTCTCTTCTATTTCTTTCTTCAAAGATTTAAAGTTCTTGTCATACAGGTCTTCTACTTGTTTGGTTAGAGTTACTTCATGATATTTTATGTTATTTGTGATTATTGTGAAGGGTAATGTTTCTCTGATTTCTTTCTCAGCCCATTTATCATCTGTAAAAAGGAGGGCTACTGATTTTTTTTTTTGAGTTAATCTTGTATACTGCTACATTGCTAAAGGTGTTTATAAGTTGTAGAAGTTCCTTAGAAGAATTTTTGGGGATACTTAGGTAAACTATCATATCATCAGCAAATAGTGAGAGTTTGATTTCTTCTTTTCTGATTTGTATCCCCTTGATCTCCTTTTTTTGTCTTGTTGCTCTAGTTAGAACCTCAAGAATGATATTGAATAGAAATGGAGAGATTAAGCAAAGTTGTCTTGTTCCTGATTTCAGTGGGATCACTTTGACTTTCTCTCCATTTAGTTTGATGTGGAACGTTGACTTGCTTTATTATGTTTATGTGTGTTCCTTTATCCCTGCTCTCTCCAAGACCTTTATCATAAAGGGATGTTGTATTTTGTCAAAGGTTTTTTCAGTGTTTAATGAGGTGATAATATGAAGTTTTTTTTTTAACCAGTTTGTTAATATGATCAGTTTTTTTTTTATATTGACAGATTTTCATATGTTGACCCATCCCTGCATCTCTGGGATGAAGCCTACTTAGTCATGGTGGATGATTTTTCTGATATGTTCTTAGATTCAGTTTGCCAGTATTTCATTGAGTATTTTTGCATCAATGTTCATGAGTGAGATTGGTCTGTAATTCTTTCTTAATAATGTCTTCGTGTAGTTTGGGGGTCAGGGTAATTGTAGCCCCATAAAAAGAATTTGGCACTGTTTCTTCTGTCTCTACTGTGTAGAACAATTTGAGAAGTATTGGTATTAATTCTTCTTTGAAAATCCTGTAGAATTGTATGATGAAACCATCTGGCCCTGGGCTTTTTTTCCCCCATGGGAGACTTTTGATGACTCTATTTCTTTAGCAGTTATAGGTCTACTTAATTTGCTCATATGATCTTGATTTAATTTTGGTAAGTGGTATTTACCCCAAAAGTTCTCCATTTCTTTTAAATTTTCCAATTTTGTGGAGTACAGAGTTTTGAAATATGACCAATGATTCTCTGCATTTCCTCTATGTCTGTTGTTATGTCCCTCATTTTGTTTCTTATTCTGTTAATTTGGATAATTTCTCTCTGCCTTTTGGTTAGTTTGGATAAAGGTTTGTCTATTTTGTTGATTTTGTCTCATTGATTCTTTTTATTTTTTCTTTGTTTCTATTTTGTTGACTTTAGCTCTCAATTTGTTTATTTCCTGCCATCTAGTCCTCCTCTGTATGTTTTCTTCTTTTTGTTTCAGAGTTTTTAAGATGTTTTGTTAATTCATTAGTGCGGGATTTGTTTTCAGCTTTTTTCTTTTTTTTTTTTTTTTTTTTTTTTTTTTTGGTTTTTCGAGACAGTATTTCTCTGTGGTTTTGGAGCCTGTCCTGGAACTAGCTCTTTTTTATGTAGGCATTTAGTGTTATGAATTTTCTTCTTAACACTACGTTCACTGTGTCCCATATATTTGGGTATGTTGTATGGTCATTTGTGCTGAATTTTAGGAAATTTAATTTCTTTCTTTTTTTCTTCTATGACCCATTGGTGATTCAGGTGTGCATTGTTTGTTTAATTTTCTTGGGTTTGTGAGCTTTCTGAAAATAGTGTTACTGTTGAATTCTAATTTTAAGACATGGTGAGCTGATAGAATACATGTGGTTATTTCAAATGCTCTGTATCTGTTGAGGTTTGCTTTGTTATCTAGTATGTGGTCAAGTTCCTAGAAGGTTCCTTGAGGTGCTAAGAGGAAGATATATTATTTTATGTTTAGATGGAATGTTCTAAGATGCCTATTAAGTCCATTTGTGGCATAAAATCTGTTAGATATTTAATTTCTCTGTTAAGTTTCTGTCTGGCAAACATGTTCAGTGGTGATAGTGGGATGCTAAAGTCTCCCACTCTTAGTGTGTAAGGTTCAATGTATGATTTAACCCTTAGAAGTGTTTCTTTTACATATGAGGGTGCCCTTGTATTTGTTCTTTATTGAGATTTCCTCTTGATGGGTTTTTCCTGTGACTAATATTAAATGTCTTTCATTGTCTCTTTTGATTGATTTTATTTTGAAGTCTATTTTGTAGATATTAGGACAGCTACCTCAGCTTGTTTCTTAGGTCCATTTGATTGGAAAAGTTTTTCCCAACTCTTTACTTTGAGATGATGTTTATCTATGAGGTTGGGTTGTGTTTCTTGTATGCAGCAGAAAGATGAATTCTATTTTCATATCCACTCTGTTAGCCTGTGTCTTTTTATAGGTGAGTTGAGTTCATTTATGTTAAGGGATATCAATGATCAGTGATTGTTAGTTCTTGTTATTTTAGTTTTTGTTGTTGTTGATGTTATTGTGTGTACTTCCCCCTTTTTGGAATTTGTTGCTGTGACATTATCTATTATCTGTGTTTTTGTGGATGTAGCCTACTTCTTTGGGTTGGAGTTTTTCTTCTAGTCCTTTGTGTAGGCCTGGGTTTGATGTTAGGTATTGCATAAATCTGGCTCAGTCATGGAATATCTTGTCTTGTCCATCTATGGTGACTGAAAGTTTTGCTGGGTATAGTAGTCTGGACTGGTACTTGTGGTCTCGTAATGTCTTATAATACTTGACCAGGACCTTCTGGCTTTCATTGTTTCCATTGAGATGTTAGGTATTATCTTGATAGGTCTGCCTTTATATGTTACTTGGCCTTTTAATTTTGCAGCTCTTAATATTCTTTCTTTATTCTTCATGTTTAGTGTTTTGATTATTATGTGGTGGGGGGACTTTTTTTTTTTGATCCAGATTTGGTGTTTTGTAAGCATCTTGTATCTTCATATACATATCTTTTTTAAGTTTGGAAAAGTTTTCTTCTATTATTTTGTTGAATATAATTTCTGTGCTTTTGAGTTGGCCTTCGTCTTCTATCCTTATTATTATTAGATTTGGTCTTTTCATGGTGTCCCACATTTCTTGGATATTTTGTGTATAACTTTTCTTAGATTTAACATTTTCTTTGACTTATGAGTCTATTTCCTCTATTGTATCTTCAACAATTGAGATTCTCTCTTTCATCTTTTGTATTCTGCTGTTTATGCTTGCATTTGTGGTTCCTGTTCATACTTCTGTTTCCAGAATTCCCTTAGTTTTTCTTTTCTTTATTGTCTCTATTTCAGTCTTTAGGTTTTGAATTGTTTCTTTCACCTGCTTTGCTGCTTTTACTTTCTTCTACTTTTTGAAAATAGGGATTTGTTGACTTCTTCTAACTTTTTGTCTGTCTTTTCCCCTATTTCTTTGGGAGAACATTTCATTTCCCCTTTAATGGTCTCAAATAGTTTCCTAACTTTTTTGGGGGGTCATTTTCTTTTGCTTCATATGTATTGGAGTGTTAAGTCGTATTGTTTATGAGCTACTATTTTTTTTTTTTGGTGTTATGTTGCTCTTTGTGGTGTTGAGTGTGTTCTTACCTTGTCTACCCATCTTTTTCTCTGATTGGTATAGTTGGGGCCCTGTCTCTGATATCACTCTTCCAGGTGCCAATAGATCCAAGGTTCAGATGATTGCATCTTATGATGGAGTTGGGATACTGTTTCCAGTCACTCTAGACATCTCTTGGTATTTCTGGAAGTAACTTGGCACTCCTAGTTGTTGCTCTGCATTCCTAGAAGTTGTTTGGTCCTATCCCCATGGAGGTTGCCGATTCAGTGCTGGTCCCATAAATGTGATTGACTGGGACCTGCTTTGGAGGAGGTCACTGGCCAGGTCCTGCTCCAGGGGAGGTTGCTTACTCAGGCTTGCTCCAGCTGAGGTCCCTGGTTTGGGCCTGCTTTGGCGAAGTCATTGGCCTGGGCCAGGTCCCACAGAGGTTATTGGTTCAGCCTGGTTCAATAGTAGTCACTGGCTCAGGCCTCCTCCCTCGGAGGTTGCATTTTTGTACTTGCTCCTGTGGAGGTCGCTGGCTTGGACTTGTTCCCTTTCCTCCTTTCTTATTATAAAAAATAAAGTAATTTTTTCTGCAGAGTACCAAGAAGGCTACTGTGAAGCAGTCTTTCCTAGAAATAGTTAGGCAAAGAACCCTAGACAAAGAACTATAAGCAGCTAATGACTGCTGGAGAAAGGAAAATTAGTCTCTCCAAGGAATGAGTCCCCTTACTGTTGGTTAACCTTGAAACCATTTGCAAACAAACACCAAAACCTAACTTAGCAAGTTGTGAGTGTGTATGTTTGTGACAATAATGATAAAAGAAAAAGGAGGAACTAACTTGACAGTAGGGGACAGAATATGATGGACGGGGTATGGGCAAGGCTATCTGAGAGGGAGAGAAAATGATGTAATAGTATTTCAATTAAAAACCTTGTTTAGAAGTAAAATGTATAACGACTTGACAAGCCTATTGAAATATGCGTCCTTCTTCTATTTTTATCATTTGAGGCAGACTTTTTCTAGCCTCCTCCTGTTTCTCAGTTTTAATTATCAAAGCTGTATCCTAAGTGTTTACTTCAATGACTTGTTCCCAACATAAGACAGAACAAAGTGGTCGAGGATGAGCAAGCTCACACACCTCTTAAGAGGAACAGTGATGCAGAGAGATTTAAGCTGGACTCTGTCTGCTATAAGTGGTTTCTTACTCCATGTACTCCATGCCTGTTGTTACCTGGGGAGATATCTGTGATCAGGAGGCACAAGTACAACCAGCTCAGGCGATGCATATAGTTCTGTTGAATGAAGAACTCTGTTCAGTGTTCAGGGTCAGGCTTCTCCAACATGACTTTTATTTTTGGTGGCATTTTAGTCTATTTTTCTGTATGGGATGTAAACCATGGTAATAATGTCCTTTTACAAGAAAGTTTGCTGAAAAATCTTTTTTCCTGGAATTGTTTTCTGAGAGCTGATACCTATGGTCACCAAGCTCTATCACAGTTTTTGCCTTTCCATTCCTTTCTTTTTGAGGCAGAGTTTTTAAAATGTATTTAGCTAAAAACAAATTTTGGAAAAGATTGATGGTGGAGATAGCATGGTAAGTCATCTGTTTCCTATATACTCAGAATTTAGAGGCATTTCTGAAGCTTTAATAGAAACTAACCAGTTCATATTGTTTTTCATAACAATATGTAATTAATGTGAATTATGAGTTAATTGATATTAATGTTTATTTGTGAGAGAGTCTAGCTCTGGATCTAAGCTGATTTGGAAGTTGGTACAACCCAGGCTTCTTCTCCTCCTTCTTTTATTTATTTATTTTTTTTAAAAACTTGCCATGTTCTTTCATAAGCCTCCTAGGTCATGGGGTTACAGATGTGTACAGTTACTGCTAGACTTAATTATTCTTATCTTTAAATAAATGCTTGTTCTCATTCACTTGGAAAGTAGTTGAGTCAGATCTAATCAATGGATTATTCCACAGACATAGTCATAATTTGGTGAAATTCCTGGGAAGCAGTGGAAACCAGGAGACAGGGCTTATCTAGATAGGAACAGATCACATGGGTGAAGGGTAGGGGGAATCCTCCATTTGTAACTTGGTCTTACTCTTCCTGTAGAACCATGAAGCCTCTGGCAAAGAAAATATTTCCTCCTTTTGTGTAGTAATATGAGCGGCGGGGCTGCATCCCCAGCACTGGCAGCTTATGCTCCGAAATAACAACACACAAACTGTATTCATTTAAACACTGCTTGGCCCTTTAGCTCTAGCCCTTACAGGCTAATTCTCACATCCCGATCAACCCATCTCTAATAATCTGTGAGCACCGGTCTTACCGGGAAAGGTTCCGCATGTCTAACCTGGTGTCTTGCTTAATCGCGTGCGTCTGCCCGGGAGAGCGGAGCATGGCATCTCTCTGAGGCGTCTTCTCCCAAGAGGAGAGCTGTGGAGTCTGAGCTCACTTCCTCTTCCTCCCAGCATTCTGTTCTGTTTACTCCTCCCACCTATCTTCTAACCAATGAGGGCCAGCAGTTTCTTTTTATTTAACCAATGAACTTCCTCCGTCATTTCCCCTTTTTCGGTTTAAACAAAAAAAAAAAAAAAGGCTTTAACTTTAACATAGCAAAATTACATATAACAAAACAGTTATCAAGTAAAAGTTACAATAATCTTTATCATAACTAAGGAAAACTATAACTATAACTAACTATTCTTAACTCCATTAAAGACTCCAGAAAGATATAATACTACCTAAGCAAACAAGAAAAAAGCAACTTTTAAAACTCTAGAAATGACAGAGACATCTCGCTGCCTGGACAGTCACCCAAAGTTCCTCTGTACCATTGGGGCATCCATCTTCAGCCTTCAGGCCCATGGTATCCAGCAGACATTTCCATAAAGCAGGAAAATTCAAAGTCAGTTCAGTCACTATCTGTTGTGTCCTGCAGAATGTCTCACAGACTCTTTCATGAATCAGGAACCCCGAAAGATCATCTCACCTTAGGCAAGTTCAGTAGTCCACTCTCTGCGGGTTCTCTGTGTCCAGTTTATGCAATAGTCCAGGCAAGAGCAGTTTCTTGCCCAAATGGCTATCAAACTCCATAACGAGCCTCTTCGATGCCCATCTTCCTCTTGAAGTAGATTGCTGCTGCCAGGAGCAGAGTGTCTCATTGTCATGCAAAGTCCTAAGCTATTAAAACATTTAAAATGCCATATTCTATAATCTTTGAAAAATATGAAGAATGCCTATCTAAAATATATCTACGCAAATCTAGAAAATATTAACTAACATGACTACAAACTTGACTATTATTTATGATTATCCATCAACAACCTATATTTCCTAATTATATATTACATTTTAATAATGAACTACACAATCACAATACCTTAATAAAGATCAGAAATACACATACATATAACAAAATTGACCATAAATCTCTATCAATAAAGCAAAATCTATACTAATGCAAATTATTCATACCTATATCATATCCCCCTTTAAATGTAAAAGAACATTTATAAACATTTTTTGGGAATATGGGCGCAGTTATTTCTCTCCAAACTGCTTCCTGCTGAATGGGGGCGTTGTTAATTAGGTCTTTCATGGTATAACCTGTGAGCTAGTTTCATCTCAGTTGGCAGTTGAGCGAAGCAATTTTCTGAAGGTGTTCACACCAACCCCTCAGGAGGGCGTGATCCATCATACCATATCAGGATAAATGCAATCCACAAGGTCTGATCCTCTGTGAAAACAAAATAAGAAACTCCTTTCCAAAGCATCATGTCCTTAGATCCAAATTTCAAAGTCAAGGCATCAAAATATCTATGTTGGATTAGTTCAGCAGCATTTATAAATAAATATCTTTTAGCATCTGTTGCTCCTTCCTCAGCATTTAAATAATTTAAAGAGAGAATAATAGCATACAGTATTAAAATTCTCTGTGTATTTTCCATCTTTGTGCAGCTTTGTTTTAACCTCTATTTTGTTTATTTTTACTTTTAACTCTTTGCTTTTTGAGACAGGTTCTCTGTATCTTTGACCTGAAGTAACTCTGTAGACCAGGCTGTCTTTGAACTCTCAGAGATCTGCCTGTCTCTGCCTCCCAGGCATTCGGGATTAAAGGTGTACACTACTACACATTGAACTCACAGAGATCTGTTTGTCTCTGCCTTCTTCAGCAAATCCTACCTGCGTGCACCACCACAACCGGCTCAGTCGGTAGAGCATGAGACTCTTAATCTCAGGGTCGTGGGTTCGAGCCCCACGTTGGGGGCCAAATGAAGGCGTAAGTCACAAACAATGCCACACCAGTTTGGAATTATGATTAATAGGGTGGTATTTATTTAAAGGCGAAAAAACTTACAGATCACTGTCCCAGGCAACAGCCTTCTACGCAACCAGGAAGGGAGTCTAGTTGCCGGAGGAGCAGGAAGTGAAGAGAGAGACGAGAGGGAAGTGGCCACTTTTTTATTTTTTAAAGAGAGAGAGACCATGCCCCAATGGGCTGGTATCTCAGCAGCTATAGGCTGGAGGAGTGAGAGGACCTCCCGCAACACTTTTGAGTCATTTCTGTTCAGTATTTTGGCGCAGTGATAAAAAGTGACTAACACTGTGTTTTCTCTCTCTCCCTCCCTTCCTCACTACACACACACACACACACACACACACACACACACTTCACTCAGATGAGAGCCAATCACCAGGTATAAGCTGTGGTTCCCCATTGTCCCTTTATATATGGTGAGTAAAAGCAATCTCTAAAAGAGGCTAAATGCATTTGATGTTATATCAGACATCTTTGGTAAGGGATCCTAAGTTACCATTTCAAATATATATCTGACGTCCAGTCTTGCAGTTACAAATCAACCACTGGCCTCACTACATCCTGGTGATTCCAAATCCCATTCCTATCATGTTGAGAATAAATATCAGAAAAGACCATTCTTTTTAAAGACAGATGTGCCTATCAACCACAAGGAGGTTACTGAGAACAGTTTTCATCCTGAAGATATTTCCTGTTATGAAATTAATGACAAATCGTGATAAAAATTTGAGGATACACAAAGGTAATTTTCTGATTCTTTTGAGTTTTACATAATTAAAAGGTATCTCCAACTTTTGAAAAGCATGGTTTCAGTAAAATAAATCATATTAAAATGTTGATTTTACACAACTCTTCAAAACGCCTGTTGGAAGGTAATTAAAGGAAAAACAAGACCATTTAACATCAAGTGATCAATATTTTTATTGCAAAAATAAGTGGCTCATTCATGTAAAATTTTTGCCTCCTAGTAGACTATTTCAAGGAAAACTCAAATGTACTTTCCATGACTACCTCTATTAGAAAAACCTTCATACAACTGCAGCCAAATATTTTGTCACATCTTTATACAAAATCAGATTGTCTTAAAAAGCTAAGCAAGCAAGAGAGGGTTAAGAGGAAGGAGACTCACGGTCAGGAGCTGCACATTGGGAAATGGAGACCATTGGAAGGGGCTGAGGCAAGCAGCTCATTTGATCATATTTCAACAATGCCAACATAGAGAAAAGCTATTTTCATCAGGTCAAGGACTGAATTCATTAACTATTTATCAAATGCTTGGCGCTGAGCAGCACTAAGCTCCGACAGATGGCTTGAGACCTGAAATTTCCCAGTACAACTATATCTTGCATTCGGGTCAGTTTTATGTTCTACAAAAGTACTCACTGCATCTTCTCTTTGGCTTCAAAGTCTGCAGATAGTTCCCATTATTTCAGTCATTTAACTTTTCTCCCCTTCTGTCTTCATCCAAATTGCCTGTTTCGAGACTTCCAAATCAGGATAATTTTATACTTTTGTATTCCTCTTTCCTAGTAGTTTCACCTATTTCTTTAAAATGAAGGGAAAATACAAAGTAAAACATCAGCACATTTAAAAATATAGGTGACCATTTTGTTTGTCTTTAATCATTGTAAAATATTTATTTTCACCATTGTTGAGTATTAGAGAGGTGAGCTGATGTTTCTGGACACACATTGCTGATAGCAGTGGCAACAGATTCTGTTTCCAGATGAATTTTAATACAGTAACTATTCTTTTTATAAAATAAAATTGCTTTATTGATTTTTTAGGATTTTTCACATAGTATACCCCAATTCTGTTTATCTCCCAGTCCCCTCACAGTGACCTCTGACTATTGAAAAGTTCCCCCAAAGGAAAATTAAAAAAAAAAAAAACTAAAATCAACCAAATCAACCAAACAAACAAGCAAGACCTCTTTGATTCTCTGCTTTCTGCCTCTTCATTTCTCTTAGTGGCATTGGGAGTGTGTTACACAGTATGCCCTTTGTCCAATCAACCTTACTTGCAAATGTCACTGCAGTAAGTCACTGGTCTGGGTCCAGGCCTCTGGCATTTGGCATACCATCATCAGGAGGCCCTCATTGAAACTCCTCGCTGATATCCCATAGCTACCCAGAGTTGTGGAGATCCGGTGGGTATCATTCCACAGAACTAGTCCCTTTACTTGCTACAATAGGACAATAGAGTTGATGTATGGTGGACCAACCCACGGCTCTGAATGTAGATATGGGTGGTAGTTTAGATGGTCAGTCTGGGACACTGGGTCTCTTCCCCTTCAAGTGAGGAAGCCAGCTCTTCTATGCCCAAGCATTCAGGGCCTGCTCTCCCATACTCTTGGTGAGGGGTGGGGCTAGCTCTTCAGAGTGCAGGAATAAGGGCTGGTGCTGGGGCAGCTCTCGCATGAGGGATGGAGCCAGTTCTTTTACTGCAGTATCTAGCAATGGTCAGTGCCAACTTTCCCAGGGCCAGCAAAGGGCAGGCAGACAGTATCAGCTCAGCAGGGCTCTCTGCTTTCATCATGAATGACTCCAAGGGACCTCTGTGGTAACACATGATACAGACATGAACTCAAAACCCAGCTGTAGGACTATAGACCCATTAAAGGCCCAGACCTCAGGCATCTACATGGCCTTCGATGGAAACAGTAGCCACAGATATCAACACAGACCCTGCCTACAGTAGGGGCATGAGCGTTGTTTACCTCTGTGTGACTCCAATTTTCAAAAAGTGCCAATCCCCAGTGTGATAAACTTTGCTAATAATAAAAAAATTTAGTAATTACATTTTTATCACATGTTAGTTTCTGAGTCTGTTGTATTTGTGTGTTTGTTCATGTGAAATCATAAGTACTATCAAGTTCATTTTTATTTTCTCTTAGTTATCTCAGTACATACTTTGCTATAAATTCCTTAACATACCTATTGGATTCTAGTATTCAATTTAGTTTGATTTTCTGATTAAAAAAAGATTATGTGTCATTGAGGTTCTTGCCTTACACAGGACAGACACTGGGCTAAGGAAGATACTAACTCATGTGATAAACAGAGACCAAGGATTACTTTTATGGAAGATGTGAATATTGAGGTTGGCTAACAATTTGTTGACCATCAATAGGAATACAGAATAAATAACAAAGGTGCATTTTGCTCAGCCAACTAAATATCCTCCAAATCACAGGCATTTTAGCAGATTTTAGTCAAACTGAAATATATTATCCAGAGTATAAAACCAACTTCTGAAAAAAAATATTGCTAAAATCAATACTGCTTTAATAAATGATGTAAGTATGCCAGGTTTGGTAGATGGGGCTGATAAAATTCTCTACTACTATCAAATATTACAGGTATAAATTACATAATTGCACCTGAAATTTGGAGAAAACACTTTTTATTGTTATTGATTGCTTTAATCTATAATATTTATTGATTATTTATAAAAGACTTAAAATTACCAATGCCTAGGAAGAAACAAAATGATAGAAATAACTATAAGTAATAATAATCCTGAACTTTCTATGTGTGCATTTGTTTATAAAAATAAAATAGATTGCATCGTAAAGTTATTTTATGATTATATGCATAAAATATGTTCTGGGTCACTGAATTTTTAACTTATTTTAATGCATTAGAATAAACTATGTCTTTATCAGAATTTATTTAACCAATACTAGTGTAGTATTATTTATTTGGGATAATTTTGTTCTTACACTATCATTTTCTGGGTGTTGGAGAGCTGGTTGGGCTTTGTGATTAAGAGCACTAGGCTTAGATAGATACTCAGCACCCACATGGCTGCTCTCAACCACCAGCACGTCCAGTTACAGGGGATACCATGCTATTTTCTGGCCTCTGCTGACCCTGCATAGACATGGAACACAGACATTCATGCAAAACACTCATAAATATAATTTAAAAAAAAATTTCATATATATATATATATATATATATATATATATATATATATATTCATTCTAATGTATTTTGGTGTTTTATGTACCAGTTCTTACATTTTGTATAGAACATTGAAAATGTATCTGCATTTGCTTCTTGAAGGATAACAATATAGAAAAAGACTACAGGCAGGACTAATGAATATCTCAGAGTAAGTACTAGGAACTGTAGCTTCTTGAAGCCAAGTTTAAGAAGTATGACATAATGCCCAAGAAGAATTTATTATTTTGTTTTTTGTTATTTTTGTTTGACATAAAGTATCATATAGCATAAACTAGTCTCATACTTATTTTGCAACTTAGGATGAGCATGAATTCCCGATCCTCTTGCCTCTACTTCTTAAATCCTGGCATTACAAATGTACTATTATATCCAGCTTTGGAAGCAGATTCTAAAAGTTTTGAGAAAGCATGGTCTACTAGTCACTCCACATATTGTATCTCTCTTCCCTATTTTTGAACAATTAAGAGGGAATATATGAACAGCTTAGGCTGAGAGAAGATAAATAGACGTGAGACAGACCATTTAGGGGGAAAAACATGAAAGATTGATGTGGGATTCCCTTCTGTATTCTATGAATATGTTTTATTTCCATTGGTTAATAAAGACACTGCTTTGGCCTATGGCAAGGCAGAATATAACAAGGCAGGAAATCCAAGCAGAGATAGAGGAGGAAAGAAGGCGAAGTTAGTGAGAACCCATGTAGCTTCAGAAAGAGAAAGATGCCATAACCTTACTGGTAAACTACAAACCTTGTGGTAAAATATAAAATAGCAGAAATGGGTTAATTTAGGTATAAGAGCTAGCTAGGAATATAACTGAGCTATTGGCCAAACAGTGTTGTAATTAATATAGTTTCGGTGTAATTATTCATGTCTGATTGGCTGGGAAACAAAATGCAGCTTTCGTTTATAAAGGATAATGTTGATTGTCCATAATATTCCCCCCTCAATGGTGGTTGGGTGCAACACCTGTCCCAGTGAGTGCTTTTGGGAGATAGTAGAACATTTCTGGGGGATCCATATTTTTATACTATAATTCAGAGGCACGCTGAGAAAGAAAATAAATTTATTCATGTCCAATTATTCAAATTTTAAAATTATTGGTTACCACATCATCATGCACTGTGTAGTGTCCAGTTAAGATATGAAATTTGTACAGATAATAAGTGAACAAAGACAGGAAGCAATGTTCTAAGCAGAGAAAAGAGAGTACATTGTGAAGATGAATGAAGTGGACTGTGTAGTAATAAGGGCGGTGGGGCTGCGTCCCCGGCACCCTGCCGCCCATGCCGCTAGCTCTAGCTTTACCCGAAATAACAACACACACACTGTATTCATTTAAACACTGCTTGGCCGTTTAGCTCTAGCCCTTACTGGCTAATTCTGATATCCCAATCAACCCATCTCTAATAATCTGTGAGAATCGGTCTTACCTGGAAGATTCTAGCCTAGTCCATCCTGGGTCAGAGCTTCATGGCGTGTGTCTGCCCGGGAGCAGGGCATGGCGTCTCTCTCAGGCATCTGCTCCCGAGAGGAGAGCTGTGGAGTCTGAGCTCACTTCCTCTTCCTCCCAGCGTTCTGTTCTGTTTACTCCTCCCACCTATCTTCTAACCAATGAGGGCCAATGGTTATTTAACCAATGACCTTCCTCCATCAGGACTGTACATATGAACATATGGGGCTATGTTCATACAGTCAAAACAATGAACTTAACTTCTGTGTGTATTTGTGGATACTTCCTTAGATAACTTCTGAGAAAAATAAATTCTTTGACAAAATCCAGATTCAACTTTGGCATTTTTGATAGAAATCAAATCAACTTTCCTGAGATTCAACTTCTTTATTCGTGTAGTGATGTAGTCAGACCATGTGGCCTACAATGTTAGGAATACTCAGATAAGCATATTTGCTTTCAGAGTAGTCACAACTGGATTAACCTCCTCTTAAAGACCTCCAGTCTTAACTCTTGTGCAAGTAGCAGTCATGTTTCTAGAAGGCTTAACATTCTTCACTTGTGTGTAAATATGAGCATTAGCTGCTCTTAGGCAGCAATACCTTTCCCCTGTTTTATGACTGAGATTACAGCTGCTAGCTAAGCTATTATCTTTAGTCACGCTTTTTGCTCAGAAGAGATGCCATGGCCAATGAAAGCTATGAAAGGAAACATTTAATTGTGGGCTTGCTTACAGTTTCAGAGGGTGAGTGCATGGCCATCATGGAGAGGAACTTGGCAGTGCCAGGAAGGCCTGGCACTGGAGCAGTAGCTAAGAACTTGTATCTGATCTATAAAGCAAAGAAGAAAGAGAGAGAGAGAGAGAGAGAGAGAGAGAGAGAGAGAGAGAGAGGGGCAGAGGCCTATCAAGGTCAAAACCCACTTCCAGTAATACCTCCTCCAACAAGGCCACACACCTCCTAATTCTTCCTAAACTGTCCACCAATAGGAAATCAACTGTTCAGATATATTAGTCTATGCTATTCTTATTCAAACTATCCCAGGTATTTAGTGATAAAAAAGCTTTTTTTCTTCATTTTTAGAATCATTTTAATTTTTAAAAAATGGACACAGATAATCTGTAAGACCAAAAAGAGGCAGCAAGGTTGGAAGTTAGGAACTAAGGTCTGCATTATGGATGATTTTGACTGGAAGGCATTTTTAATCCCTCCAGATTAAACAAACATAATACAACACTTACTGGCAGTGCTGAGCCATCAACACAAGACCAGCTTTAAAGAGAAGATGCATGCGGTTTCCATTTATGTTTTTATTTGATATTTACTCCTCTTGCTCATATTTTCTGTAAGGTTTGATTTTCAGTGAATATTATTGTGTTTATTGTGTTACTGCTTTGGTTAGAGGCTTGGTAGACAATTTAATGAGCTATTTTATTCTATTCTAGGTAATATTCCTGGTACTATTTTAAGAGATTAAACTTCAATGGACCAAATTCTGCCCTAGGAGGTAGACTAGGGTAGGGTTATATCATGTATAATGCAACTTTGTGGTTCTCAGTGCGGTACTCAAATCACCCCCATGAAGGCAGAAACTGCCTTGTTTTCTGTACTTTCCTTAACATCTAATTAAAAAGGAAATACTTCTTAATGGAAATTTATTTTATTGTCAGTGCTTCATGAAGCATTTCCCATGTCATTTTTGTAGAGATTTGCTTTAAAAATATACTTGGATGGTAATTTTATGACAGAGGAGGAAATAATTAAACTATAAAATGAACACACATCACGGAGCGCATTATGTGACTTTAGCGTTTACATTTCAGGCTGAGCACAGATGGAAGCAATGTGTCCTCTGTAGGGTTCAGACTGGCCACTTTTCCTTAAATCCTTGTCACCTCTGCCTGCTGGGATTTCAACAACTGCAATGTACAGTCATTCCGGAGTTGCTTGTACTTCCACTAACTTAACAAGTTTTCAACTTTAAGCTGAAGTAGCTTGGGGATGCTTAAAATTTCCTATGAGATATGCTAAGGATTGGTTGCCAAGAGGCAGGTATGACCTCAGGATGGGATGTATGCATTACTATCATCCATCAGTAGAGAACCAAATTGAGTTTCAAGGTTTTTCATGAGTCTGGCCACAAATGATAACCCCTAAAGAGCCCAGAGCTTTGTACCAAGAATTAGGAATTACCAGAGATAAATAACATTCCTGTTGCCAAGTAGCAGACCATTTGAAAACTGCATATGTGATGGCAATGCTAAGTAGAGCTACATAAAAAGCTATCTGTCCCCAGAGAAAAACTTCTTTCCACCCTTAACTCTTTTTTTTAAAATATTTATTTATTTGTTTATTTATTTATTTATTTATTATGTATACAATATTCTGTGTGTATGCCTGCAGGCCAGAAGAGGGCACCAGACCCCATTACAGATGGTTGTGAGCCACCATGTGGTTGCTGGGAATTGAACTCAGGACTTTTGGAAGAGCAGGCAATGCTCTTAACCTCTGAGCCATCTCTCCAGCCCCACTCTTAACTCTTAAGAATGTCTCTAACCCTGTTAGGACTGCCTGCTATGTGAATGACATTAAGGGTTATTTATATATTTTGAATGTGTCCTCCAAAATTCTTGGAAATTTAATCTTTAGCGCAACAATTTTTTTTGTTTGTTTTGTTGTTTTATGTTTTTTATTTTTTGGGTTTTTTTTTTGAGATAGGGTTTCTCTGTGTACCTTTGGCTTTCCTGTAACTCCGTCTATAGACAAGACTACCCTCAAAATCAGAGATCTGCATACCTGAGAATCATGTTACAATCTACAGATGAAGAGAGGCTAAGTAACAAGGAGGGCTTCAGCAGGGGCACATGGATCTCCCTGGGAAGGGAATAAAATGCATTTTTTCAGATGTACAAGTAGATGAGAATGGGAACAGATGATGTAAAAATGGTAAGATGTACATCTGTTAAGAAGTGATTAAACCAGGAAAACTCTGTCATCTAGAAAAGATTAACCTTATCCATGCAAGTGGGCTAGCATAAGAACAAGCTTGGCCTCAACTTTCTCCTAATTCTGGAAGTTCCCAACCATTCTAGTATAAGCACCCAGAGTGTGGGCCATAGCGTTCATAGCCTCAGAGCCTTGATTGAGAGTAGTGTGCCTCAATTGTGGCAGTGGTTGAAGTGCCAAGGGGCATGATTACAGTGGGATGTCCTCAGGTATTGGAGGAGGGAGCTGCTTGTTACTTTCTGGCCACCCGAATAGCTTAGACCTGAAAAAACAACACAGAAACTGTATTAATTAAATCACTGCTTGGCTCATTAGCTCTATCTTCTTATTGGCTAACTCTTACATATTTATTTAACCCATTTCTACTAATCTGTGTATCACCACATGGCAGTGGCTTATTGGCAAAGTTTCAGCATGTCTGACTCTGGCAGTGGCTCCATGGTATCTCTCTGACTCCGCCCTTCTTTCTCCCAGCACTCAGCTTAGCTTTTCCTGCCTACCTAAGTTCTGCCTTGCTATAGGTCCAAAGAAGTTTCTTTATTCATTAAGAGTAATCACAGCACACAGAGGGGACTCCCACATCACGCAGGTCTTGAAGCAAACACTAGGGACAGCAGATGTGGCAGTAAGTATTAAAGGGGTCAGGTGGGATGCCACAAGGCAAATGACTTGGGGGATGGCATGACTGTGCTAAACCAACTGTCAACAGTGGTCCAAGATACTGTGTCATCTATGGCACTGGACTCAGTTGTACTCCTGGCTGTTGCTGGTTTTGCAAAGAAGCAGCTTTTTGTGTCTCTATGATGGAATGTTGGTGAGGTACCAAAGATGGACAAAAGTACATTGCCTTGCAGTTTATCTCAGTAAGCTCAACAATGTGGAGTTCCCTCCCTCCAGTATAGCTTCCTGCTCTCAACCCGCCCTTATCGGGAGAATGTTCTTGGACCTGGAAGACTGACCTTATCTAAAAGCTGTCCATAAACCAGATGCATGATTAATTTTTAGCTTGACCCTTGGCACAGATTCCTGCTAAGAAGACTTGCACTAGGTGCTCTGCTGTAGGACCCTAGTGTCACTTACTAAGCCTTGTGATAGGAGTGCACCACTTAATGCAAATTAGGGTTTGTCCCCAGGCTTCCAAATCCTATATGTTACTTATACTCTGGAATAAACTTGAGCTGATTCGCCAAAGTCTGTCTACCTGAGGGCTGTCTCTGTTCATGCTCATGGACCGCGCACAAAGCTTTCTATCACTCCTTCTGCCTCGTTCTCCTCTAAGAGAAGGAAAGGTGACCCCCATGAGTATCTTGCCTGTATGTATGCCTATGTACCACTAGCGTGCCTGGTGCCTACAGAGATAAGAAAAAGGTGTGTTTGTCAGATCCCCTAAACCAGAATTACGAGTTGTGAGCCAGGGTGTGAGTGTCGGTGTTGGGAATTTAACCCATGTCCCAGGAAAAGCAGCCAGTGCTCCTAACTGCTGAGTCATTTCTCCAGGCTTTGGTAATTTCGTTTTAACTATTAAAGTATTTACTAACTGGCTCACAAAATTCCTGTAAAGTTGGTGCTTTTGATGAAGCAGCTGAGTTGTTACCTACATACCTGGCACTGGAAGATAGCTTATTTTAAACCTCCTTCTTCGAAGCTGTTTCCTTTTATAAAGTCAGCAATATTCCTGAAAACTGCTACAATTGCCACTACTTATCGTGTTCTCCATCTAGTTCAGAGATTTATGTATTTAATAGTCGGTGTTTGTGTGATTTTGTTTGCCAATTGGTGTCTTCATCCTTGACTCACCTCTATGTTCCTTTTCCTTTTTGTGCACCTAGTGTAGAGAGAAACACATCCCACTCTCATAGCTTTACAGAACAACTTTATGCATAAAGTATCATTCAAATAAATTTTGCCAATGAATTTAAAGATTAGCTTCAGAAAGAATTTTAAACCTGAAGTTGAAAGGATATGCATAGGAAAATGCTTCGAAGTTAATTCTCATCTGTATGCATTGTTAGTGATGTCATTCTGGTTTCTAGTGGTCAGCCTCGCTGACTCACTGAATGATCCTTTCATAGGAACCTCTGAACCTCCTTGGCCACCTGAGCAGTTTGTACAACTGTCAGCCTAAGGAACTCTTTGAAGACACTTTGATTTTTACTTAATTTTATCCTGTAAGATACAGGTGTTAGTGTGTGTGGCTGAAACTGTAGGCCTTTTGAAATTATCTCAGGAAAATAATCAAACTTGGTTTAGATATAACTTTACATATGTCTTCTTTTACATTCTGTTTACATGTACAAGGGGAAGATGAAGGAAGATTGAATGTCTGGTTATCTCCAATTTCTGTGGCCAACTTCGAGCCATTCATTTTGATTTTGCTTTGGCTTGGGGCAGCATTTTATATCATTCCTAACTATGCTTGCAGCACGGACTTTCTTCAAAGACCGAGGAAACCTAGCTGTAATCGGGCAACTTCAGTACCTATGGAGAACACCACCAGCAGAATAGCAGCAAGTGGAGTCTGGATCACAGTGGCCTATGTAATTAATCACATTTGGCTTCTGTTTTCCCGGTTCTCATCTTTTTGTTTTGTTTTGTTTTTAAATTAAAAGTCTTCACATTTGCAAATGTGTTTCTATTTAGATACGGCAGGAATGCTAGACTGGAAATGCATTGGTGTGCTAGGTGGCCTATGACATTAAACTTTTAAAATTGAAAACGAACCCAAGTCCTAGCGGCTGTTCCACTTTATACAGTCGTGACAGTCCTCTCGGTGCCTTGCCCTTTCAGTGTCATTTCTCGCACAGTCTGGCTCAGCAGCCTGAAAATTAAATGACATTCAGGAGCAAACTCTTGCCTGCCTGGGTGGATGAGGTTGGCTGCTGCTCCGAGAATTCACGTTCTCTGCTTTGTTCTCCAGTCCTCCTACTTGCTCTATTGAAATTAAATTTAAAGTTTATTTATTTTGAAACTGAGGTCATTGTAAATGAGAGTTGGGTAAAATGTTCTGATAAATATCGTTCAATAAGATTCATACAGAATTTTGTTTTAGTCTTTAAAATGCTTAAGAATCTGGAACAGCATTGTTTTAACTTATGGTGAAGATAATCATATAGATAGTGATATTTATAGACAGCTTTTGTTATGAATGATATAAAAATATTCAAGCTATAAACCATGTTCAACAACTGTCATTTCTGATAACTCCCTGGGCTTTGTTTCCTTGACCATCTTCATTTACCTTTTTTTAAAAACTATTTTCAAGCAAAGTTTGGTCCTCAATTAGTTAATCTGCAAACATTGACTCAGGGAGATGGTGTAATGATAGCAATCCTCACCAAGTGAGTTGGCTTGCTCCATATATGTCAGACCTGCTTAAGTAAAGCTTTTTTTCTCATGAAAATTTTTAGCCTCAGATTTCATCAGGTCCCTTTCCCTTTTGGGGATTTAGTTCCTTCTTTCTTAGTTAGCAAACTCAAGTCAGGAAATAAAATGTATAAAAAGGCATAAAGTATGATGTAATCATCAGCACATAATCTAGGCACATTTCTATAAATCAGTGGTAAGTTGCCAATTAAGGAAAGAAACAAAGAGATAATATAGAAGATCCTACTTGGGAGTGCTGTAGAATAGTTTGAAGGGGAATTCTATTATCAGGAAAAGGATGTATTTAAAGAGCCCTTGTTTCTGTACTTGACCCTGATCTAGACATACTTATAGCTTTATAGCAAACACAAAACTCTGGCAATTTCTCTTTTTTTATGTTTTTTTTTATTTTTTGCTATATTTCTCACTTTTAATATAGAAATTAAAATTTATTTAATTAATAATAATTATTAAATTAATTATTTCTGTAGTAAACACAGAAATAAGGAAGAACTAGTTAGATTCTTAGAAGTAGCCTTTAACTACCACTTTCTCCCTTGTTTAAACTTTGCCTTAATTAGTTAGACACTATAGGTGTCTTGAGCCTAGTTTACCGAGTTTGTGAATCAATCAAATAGTCCTAGATTCAAAATATACATTAAAAACCAGTGATTTAGAGAATGATGTGTTTTCATATACTCTGAATTTAATGTTTAACTTTGACTCATAAAACAATAACATTTATTTGGTAACATAGTATCCTTTCAGATGATTATATTAACAGGTGTTGCGGGAGATCCTTCCGCTCCTCCAGCCAATAGCCGCTGAGATACCAGCCCATTGGGGCGTGGTCTCTCTCCCTTTAAAAAAGTGGCTACTTCCCTTCTTGTCCTCTTCACTTCCTGCTCCGCTTCCTGTGACTAGACTCCCTTCCTGGTTGCTCAGAGGGCTGTTGTCTGGGACGGTGATCTGTAAGTTTTTTCCCCTTTAAATAAATACCACCCTATTAATCATAATTCCAAACTGGTGTGGCATTGTTTGTGACTTACGCCTTCAAACAGGTCCTTTTTTTTAAAAAAAAAAAAAGTGTTATTTTCTTCAATTAAATAGTGTATTACCAGCACCTTGCTACTAAAACCATTAGTTTATTTTCTGTTAGTCATTTTAAAACTTTTGCTAATCAAGGTATTTTGTCATCATACGGTCTGTGCAAAAATTACTTTCTGAAAATTCACTCTTGCACTCATAGGACTCACAGGGGAAATCATAATGTCTGCAGACAACTCAAGTCTCCATGTTTTAAAATCCACAGCCCTTATATAAACCATAATTGGGTCTATGAAGAGAATGTGGGTCACATGGATAGCCGGATACTTCAGGGGAAATGCAGATACAAGCATATTGGCCTGAGTGCTGGATATTGGGCACAGAACTGAACAAAGTTAAGGCTGGAAATGTCCCAGAAGGTTGGCGGTAAGGCCCTGGATGGGATAGTTTAAAGAAGAGATGAAGAAACACCTGTTTCATACACAAGACTAGGGGCATTTTCTATATTCATAAAGAGTATAAGTGCATCCATTTTTCTGGCTTGTCTTGCCTAGGAAAAAGAACTCAGAGGAGCAAACACAGCAATCCTACAGTTCTTGCATAATCATTCACTTTGCCAAAGTTAATTGAAGTTAATTGTTGTTACAGCCCCTCCCTCACTGATCATGTGACATTTTTAAAATGGTACATAGTTATTTCTATATAAAGTTTTAAATAGATGAGAGCTCATTATTAATTAAGAAAATAATGATTGCCTTAATTAAGAGAAAAGGCATTTGCCATTCATTGTCCTCAAATACCTTAATCAATCTAAAATCCAAACTAAAAGATGATGTGCGTTTAAATAGATCCCCCCACACACCTAAGCAGCGGAAGTTATAATGCTCAAGTTAGAGAAATATCTAGCACCTAATGCAGTAGGGAATTTCTGCTAACAACTATCCCTGAGAGACAGATTGAAAAGTAGATTGGGAGAGCAGTTAAAGTAAGTTTTCACTAATGATTCTACCCAAGGCATTAACCCTGAAGACCATGCAGAAAACTGTGTGGCTCTCCTTTGATGACTGCTTTTGCCTAGATGGGTTGTTAATCATGCTCAAGCAAACATTTTAAATAAAGGAAAGCAACCCTTGGCATTAAATAAAGCTTTGATACTACACTGAAATTTCACTTCAAACAGCTGGCAAGATGTTTTGGTGGGTAAAGGTACTAGCCACTAATCCTGACAGTTTGAGTTACAAATTTGAGATATACATGGTAGAAAGAGAAAATTGACACTTGAACGTTGTGTAGTACACACTAGCACAAGTGTGTGAGCATTCATATTCATAAGTGACTGGACCACCAAACATGGAATCAGTAAGTTGATGTTTCAAAACATCTCTTCATGATAAACATACGGGTTTTTAGAGAAAACATTTGCAAGAAGTCAGGCAGTTTTCATGATTTGTTTATGTGTTCACAGCTCATAATTTCACAGGGTTACTTATTCTGTGAAAAGATCATAAAAGTAATACTTACAAGGTACTTTTACTTTAATGAAGTCAAAGAGCCTCCCTTTTGTTGCCCTGGTCAGTTTGTGGCTGAGCCTTTAAATTTCCCTGCTTGGTGAGTTGGCAGTGAAACTGCTTATAAGAAGTGTGTCACATTTACAACCCTGGCTTCTTTGTTATCAGTGTCCAAATTAATTTCCTAGGATTCCAGAATTTCTAATGAGAACTATTAATTCTTGTTTCTTATCTTTTGACATGAATGTAGTACATATTGAAGTACTCACAGTTCTCTTCAGGAATTCTCTGGCTTTCCATATTTTTAACACATCTGTCTGCTAAATGTTTTCAAATTTCCCCTGTGTGTTCTACATTGAGCATGGTAGCCATATGCAGATGCAAAGACTACCACTTCAGACTTCTCTAACATATCTCAAGGTTCTTAAGGCATTTCTTACTCATACCTTTATTTGTGGAACACTAAGTCCAATACGAGCCAGCCACAGAGGAAGTTTGGGAACCTTCTGCTTGCATGCAAATGCGGTCTCCATTATTTACTACTTATATGGTCTTGAGCAAGTAAGCAAGTGGCACTTCAAAGTAATATTAAAATGTAGAAAAGAACATATTGTGCTAGATGACACAAGCTAGAGTCATCTGAAAGGAGGGAACTTCAGCTAAGAAAATACCTCCGTAAGATGGGGATGTAGGAAAGTCTGTAGGACATTTTCTTAATTAGTGGTTGATGAGGGAGACTTCACCCCATTGCAGGTGGTGACACCCCTGGGCTGGTGGTGTTGGGTTCTATAATAAAGCAGGCTGAGCCAAGCCAGGGCAAGCAAGACAGCAAACAGTGTTCATCCATAGCTTCTGCATAAACTCCTGCCTCCAGGTTCCCACCCAGTTTGATTTCTTGACTTGGTTTTCCTCAATGAACTGCAATTTGGGATATGCAAGCCAAATAAACTCCTCCCCAAGTTGCTTTTGGTCCTGGTCATGGTGTTTCATCACAGCAATAGTAATCGTTAAACACACACAATGCACACATTCACACAGACACACTCATGCACAAGCCAGCACAAAGTAAGCATCAAATGAGTAGCTATTCTTAGTGCATTCTATTTTGAGTAATATTTTTAGTTGGAAATTTTAAAATTACATAAGTAGCTAGATCCTTTGTAAACAATCAATCAAAAGAATTAAATGTTAAGAAAATGTGTCTTTTTTGATTGTTTAAATACATATATGTAGATGCCACTACTTTTTAAATGTACTATCTTAGTAATTAACTCTTTTGTTATTAAATGAAGTGAGTGGCTAATTTAATTACGAAGCACTGCTGTTTGTTTTGGCACTTGATTTTAAACTCAGGACCTAGGTTAACATTGAATGGCTGAGCTGAGTCGCCAGCCTGGTCTTGTAAGTTAAATAAATGTTTCCTTTATATGATTGCTAGTATTAGAACTATAATATACCTCAGCAGGAGTACTCAATAAATACTTAATGACCAATAAAATGGCAATCAGTGCTTCTGTCTCAATTAAGTTTTCCCTTTTCTAAAAACGTCATTGTTTTTTCTGACTTGAGTATTCCAGCATTCACCCTAAGATATCCTTTTGAGTACTCTTTTGGTTTCATCCTATACTGTAGGTATTTCAGAGGCCCTACCTACCCCTGCCCTTTCTCAATCCCCCTTCTGGTCTTCCCTCCCTTTATCCCCCTTTCTTTCTTCCCTTTATTCACCCTTTCCTTTCTCTTTCTCTCCCCTTTCCTTTCCTTCTCTTCCCTCCCTTTCTTTCCTCATTGCAGCAGTTACATTCTTTAATCTGGAAACACACTCCAGGTAACCTTTTTTCTCTTCTGTTTTTTCCCTTGCAAGTTCCTAATCAGTGTGTCTGTTTGGGAATGTTCTCTGGATGTACCGCAGCTCTTAAGAACTCAGTATTATTCTTGCAGAGCTTATTAAACATCCCTCTTCTAGAAGCTTTTGCTCCTCTGCTGCATATGTGGAAATGAAGGTGTCATTTGTCAAATCTTCAAAACCAGAAGTTGGCGAATGATCTGTCATATTCTGCTCTCTCATGCTCAGTCAGTAAAGCATTTCTGATTGCTCCTGTGGCATTGCCTTTTGTTATTTTCCAGTTGAAAGACTCCAGTGGTTTCACACTCTGAATTCCGGAATCCCCTTTTTGCCATACGCTCATTTATCTTCATCTGTTATGTTGAATGGCAGCTGCTGTGGAAATTAGAAGGAAGGACACAGTGGAAATGAATAGTTTTGAAACTGAAGATCAGCAGCATAAGGCTTCTTGAAAGGTGGCATTTGAGTCCAGAAGGAAATGAAACTCGCTTTGCCATTGGCATTTCCAGGGAATGATTTCAGCAGAGGAATGAGCAACTGCCCAACCACTGAGAGATCCTTGGGGAATTCTTTTATTAACATAGTGTGAACTAGGAGGAAGGAAATAAAAGATGGGATCAGCAAATAATTAAGGGTATTGTTAAGGAAAGTTCCTGAAAGATGCTACACTTTAGCCTGACCCTTCTCCGAAGTGCATTAGAGCTTTAATGATTGTAGAGAGGTTGGGATGTTGCATGTGTAAATAATATTAGTATCAAGGGGAATATACTTGCTTCCCTCAAAACTCAGGCCATGACTCCTTCTATTTCTGATATAACATCTTTCTAGTTAACAGATAAAATCTTTTAAAATGTATTATCTTAGCAAAACTAAAGTTTTTATCAACTAAAGGTTGAGTGCCATTGGGCAGCATCTGAGACCTATAGCTGAAATTTCCTTTCTCTGCTGTAACTTGGCTACCTGATATTTCCAGAAATATATTTGAAATGTATCCTGATTTATGACCTTCTTTTTCTGTTTCCTAACTATCTTCATGAAATTGCTACCATATTGGAACATGAAATTCTGGACAATGTGAACCTGTGTTCCTCATGTTTAGAACATATGTTCCAAATAAGAATATATATGAGTAACATGCAGTCCTCATCTAATAATCTATGTTCCTCAAATTAGTCCTGCATATTTGTCTCCAGAATAATTTATCTCTTGCTCCTTAAAAGAGAGGGCTGTGTTTTTATGTTGACAGTACAGGAGTGGTGAATGATTGAGGACTTAATAAAACAAAGCTGTGATTACATGCTTACTGTGAAAGACATGGGAAGTCATTAATTACTATCAACTAAAAAAAATGAATGAATTTATGTTTTATAAGAATTATTCTGTGAACTATGTTGGGGATGGGTGTCTGGGGAAACAGAGTCACCAGATAAACTAGCTGAGAAAACAATGCAGGTGAAGGACAGCGGTTACTTGAGCTGGGAGAGTAGCTCTAAAAAGAAGTGAGAAATGATTTATGTCTTTATGATCTGAGTCAGGAAATACAGCATTCTTAACAGCTATTAAAGTCTCTAATGTTATAGCACAGTTTTCTGAATCTATGTCTTAATCCAATATGCAGTAATGGGTCATAGGCTAGTAATTTACCCTTCTTTAGCAATTGATTAAATACATGTCCTTCATCTAGCTTAGTGGGTTTGCATAATACCCTTGGAGCCGGGAAATAGATAGCAAAATTACCCAGACCAGATAGTTCTACAGTTATGGTTTTTCTTCATTTTTCCTCCATCCCATTATCAGCAAAAGAACATGTCTATACTGCTTCTCTACTCTGCTGTATGACCAAGCCCTGGCACTTCCCCATAGTGAAACTCCATGGCACCCATTTCTCCCAAGAGAACTGTGGGTTCACACACACAAGGATACAACAGGCTGCAGAACTCTTTAGTTTATTGACATTTGTTTTTGGACTCATGAAACCTCATCCAAGGCATCATGTTTAAAACAGATATACACTGGATATACTATAAATGTATTTGCCAGCTCAATTACTCCACTTGAAAAAACGGTTTTTACTCTATAATTTTAAGGGAGTAGCTCCTCTTTGGCATCCCCATGTTCTTCTGGAACACCAAGCCCAGCTAACTACTCTTTAAATACAGTCTCAAAGTCTTGTTAAGCTTTCTTTATTTTACTTTCTTCTTCAAACTATATATTTCAAATAGCTCATCTTTGTGCTCACTGACAATTCTTTCAGTTCATTTATTCTCTTATTTATGTAGCATTTTTAGTTTTATTAAATGTATTTTTCTGATATAGAATTGCTGCTGAATTTTTTAAAGATCATCCATTTCTCTGTTAAATTACTCTGTTGTTTTATTTAACAAATTACTGTTCTATTTCATTAACTTTCTTTCACTAAATACATTCAAATTCTCTAAGAATTCTTCTTTGTTGATTATATTCTGACTATTATGAATATTAGATGAGGTCATGATTTAATAAACTATTTTATATGGTTTATTTTTATTAGAAATTATGTTACATGTTATATATTTGTGTTTGAGTGTCGGTTTGAGCACACAAATGCAGTGTCCACAGATGCCAGAAGGAATTATAAAATCACATGGAGTTATAGATACAGTTGTGAGTCACCTGAGATGCATGAGAATTATAAAATCACATGGAGTTACAGATACAGTTATGAGTCACCTGAGATGCGTGACAAGAACCGAAGTCTGAAAGAGGAGTGCATAGTCTTAACTGATGAGCAGTCTGTCTAGGCCATCTTGAAACATCCCAATGCTTGTTGTCATGTCACTTTATCAGGTATGCATTCTCTTAGTACACACACAAAGACGTGCACCCATTTATTTGATACACCCAGAGTTTCTCAGTGTTATTATATTCCTCACTTACTAACTTTCTCATATACTCTGCATTTTATAATCTTTGTAGGAACAGGTGACTGCCATGAAAATGCCATATTCTGAGCTAAGGTCTCAGTTTTCCCACTGATTTGCCACAAGAGTTTGAATTCCAGGAAGGAAGCAAGAACTATTCCCTCCTCCAAAGCTGTTCTATAACTGCATCTGTCCATGCTGGGGTTTATAGAGGACCCATCATTCTCATAAATACAATTCCACTTTACTTGGCTGTTTCACATACCCATCTCAAACAACTTCATGAATCAGTTCTGTCATCCTTCCATAATGATTGAATCCTATTGTTCAAGGCTGCCAAAAGCAATGTCACAACATTCTCACCCTATCCACATGAATAGTGGTACCTACAAGCTCCTGAGAATTCAATGGGGCAGACTAAGGGGAATCTTGACAGCACCATTATTTTTTTGAGTTTTGACTAAGTAGTCTAAATGCCATTTTATTCATATTGAGATGTGTCCAATAAACTGGCTTTAACAGTAATTCCTTTCAGTTAAATTTAATAAACTCAGTCAAGAGGAGGGACGAAGTAACATTATCTACTAAGACTGCAATGGTGAATATTGACTTTTTAGAAATAATTTTGCTTCAAAAAAAGTGACATATATATATTTTTAGAATCATATTGTAAACTTAACTCACACATAATAAAAATGAGCAAATATATGCCTTAAGATATTCCAACACCTCTGTCAGCTACTGACACATTTAGAAGGTAAGGCAGCTTCTGCCCTTTTCTAGATCCTGATTTCTAGATCACAGACCCAATATGATTTTCAATAAACATTATGTTATTGTCTGGTTTTGCATAAATTAAGATTTGACAGCTGTGAAAAACTGTGTAATTGCTAGTTAATTTATTATGTAGAGAAACAGTAATAAGTAGTGATTAGTAAATATAAAGTTTCTAGGTATGGGCTTATTATAAAATTATTAAAAAGCATTTATATCAATACTTAATTAACTATAAAGTGATAAATGTTTTGGGGATACAAAATGATAGGTAGAAAAGAATATAGAGTTTTCAGATTTATACTTTGGTGACTTTTTCTTAGTATTTTTACCTGATTACAAAATTTTGAATTCGTATTATATGAAACAAAGTATATGAAGACAACTTAAATGTTAATCAAAATCTAATATCATGTTTCTTTCTTTGTCTTTGGAGAGTCACAAGACAGTGAAATGTTACTTACAAAATTTCTGTACTCTTCCTCATTAACAATAAATAGTTATGATCATTGATAAGGACAATGAAAATGTTACCAGTTCATGAATATGAGCCATTGTGATCTATTGATGATGTCTGAATATCCACTTTCTAAAGAATTTCACATTCTCCTTTTAGTTTATAATGCCTTTGTTTACCTTTGGCAAGATCTTCTATTAGTCAAGGTCAGTCAGGGCAAAGGCACGAGGTTAGTTATACCATCAAATGCCACAATCAGTAATAGGACAGGTAGCTGAATTTTGTTCATGTCATTTGTTGAGAATATTCAGAACTAAATTTGCAGAAAATAGATTGCCAATAGGAATGTGAAAAGAGATGTCATTAAGTAAATAACTTTAAGTAGGGTTGTTTGAGCTAACTTATGATTACAAAATTCTAAAGAATAATACACAAGATCCTACAATAGTTAATGGAAGACTAAACCACATTGCAATACTAATATAAATATTATTGTGTCGTGAAATTTGTAATTCAAATAACAGGAACTTTAGAATTCTTATTTTATCAGGTTTAGCTCAAAAATTTTTAGCAAGGAACTTACATTTTACTTTCTTGCCTGTTGTGAAGATGAAGTAATTGCGGAATGTGAACTCTGCAAATTCAAAAGTACATAGGGAGGAAAAAACACAAAAACACATCAATACTTAATCATTTCTGACACAGATTTTTAAGAACATAATATACAAAGGAGAAAAAAGCTAATGGAGTGTTAGGAATAAATGACTTGCCTCCTAAGAGCTTGCTTCTTCATTGACTTCCTTTGAAAATGAACATCTATCTTCTACTGTCGGTGTGCATTCTCCTTACTGTTGGAAACCGAGAGCCACAGTGACAAAATTTCATAATTTCATATACTACTTGATGATAACTCAGTTGTACCTATAATTCACCACATTGGAAGGATTTTCAGATTTACCCTTTATTCAAGAATATCATTGAATATGCCCATATTCTAAGTAAGCAGAAGTATCATAGCAATTTTTAAATTTTGTGTGTTTTGAACAAAATGTATTATCAACGCATGCCAAAATACACACATGCATAAACACATACACATTGCATAATATGGGAAAATTCTGGAGACATTACTAAATCATTAGATTTATTGGAAATAGAAATACTACTTTGATAATTTCACAATACTATCATATCCAGATTTATAAGCTCTGAATATTCAGGTGCTTCTTAGTTCTTACGTACTTTGGGTTTCCAAAAATTTTGATTCACACATTTAACTATGTCAGAGTGATAATGATTTAGAAAAAGGAATAGTACTTTAGATAATAGCAATGTCTGCCTTAGAGAGGTGCTGAGATTTGGCTATATAGTGACTCAGTTCAGCAATACCAAACAGAAATTTGGTGAGTAGAAGTTTTGTATAAGACACTTTACACAAGAGTTCAACATGGACATATTTTTATACCACATGTATTTATAAAAGACTGATCAAAACAACAAGCCTGCGTAGATTAAAATCATATGGAAACTGCCCTGTTAGATATCATGGAAGAGAATCAAGGAGTACTGCTAAAAGTTACTACAGCCACTACCAATTTCCAGCACTCAGCATGCTCTCTGTAAATATCACATCGCATTTTGATGGTCATAATAACAACATGTTATGTTATAGACAAGAAAATAGAACCGAGTAGAATTTTGTCCAATGCCATTATAATATGAGAAACACAGGTTACAACTTCTATTTATGTACACCAACAGAAGTGCTCTCCATAAAAGTGGAAAATGTGAATGGATGCTTTGGGGGGAATGTGGGAGGGGGACAAACATAGCACATATCAAATAAGTTATGAACAGGAGAAGCTTTAGGTAGAATGACAAATGAAAGATAGAAATGGCCAACCAGGCTTTAGGGATGCTGAAGACTGAAGACTTTATCTGAGGAAGAAAAGAGAAAAAAATACTGAATAGTGTGGAATATAAGTGAAGAGATGGGTTAGGGTTGATTTCTCTACAGAAATAGGAGGTAACTTTTGTTAGGGGAGATGAATCCGCCATTCACTTTATTTCCTTGAGCATATTTTCAAATTGTAAATGTGATAGCTTAGATTTTGCCTAGGCAAAGACATTTCATAATAAAAAAAATCACAGCATTGAAACTGATGACCGAGATAATTTTGAAGTTAGTACAGTGTGAAATGTAATGAAAATAATAATTCTTAATATCTCAGCAGAGCTGCTTTCCTGTTTTTCAAATCACAGCAATGAGGTACGTAGCTGAAGGGAATTTTTATTTAAAGACAGAGAAGAAAGGATAGAGGAGGAATGGAGGCATGTGGAGAGGGAAGGAAGAAAGAACAAAAGGGAAGAGGAGGAGAGTTTTACTCTGGTCATACAGTGCTTACAAAAGAAGGGATCTGAGCCTGTGAATTGGGAACCAACAAATAATCTGATATTTGCAGAGGCTCGTACCTGCTGCTTACATCTTTGTTCTTCAGACTTTCTGACTTTCCACAAGAAAAATTATTATATTTAATCGAAAATGTATTTTCACTTTAAAAAATTTATCCACAGATTAGCCAGTTTTAGAATTCAGCTTTTGAGACTAACATAATAGTAGCTCGGATACTCATATTATTTGTGGTTGGATATGTTATTACATGAGATGTCATCACCATTGTATGTCTGGCATTAACACCTATTTATTGATTGGCAGGCTGAAATTTCAGAGAAATCATTATTGTGTTATGTCACTACGTGGCTGAGTCCTAGGTGGTTTTAGTTCATAATTTGTTTTAGTCAAGAAAATTGTAAATATATTTAGTGTAAATATATATGTCTATCTATGTATATATATATACTTGTGCATATATATTCTCTCTCTCTCTCTCAGAGAGAGAGAGAGAGAGAGAGAGAGAGAGAGAGAGAGAGAGAGAGAGGTTGAGCCAGGAAAGCTCCATTTTGGATTTAGACTGCATGTTTGATAGTATTCAGTTGTGCTGTGTTTGCCTGGAAAGTTTGTAGGAATTATGTATACTGTTTCTCTGAAATACATGGTGAAGGTTATAATTTCCAAGGGAAAATATTACACAATTGACTTCATCAGTAAACATTCTAAGCCAGAGATGTCATTTGAGAAACTCCAGACCAGATTCTTCCACTTCAACTATTAAACATTCACACAAAAGCTCAAAATGAACAAGTACCCCTGCAATGCACAAACACAATGTATTCAACAGAGCAACATAGAAAAGAATAAGAATACAGTTATTTAATTCTGACTACTTAGTCTTTATTATTATAGACCAAAAAAACCACAATTATTGAGATACATCTCTTTGCATAGAGTTCTGGAGAAGAGGAAAGAAAGTGATTAGGCAACACTTCCCCTGGTCAGCCTTACTCTATCCACAGACCAGTAGTCTGAGGCCAGAGAGGAAGATTCCTTCTGATACAGTGCTCATTGTCAGTAAGCACACGATGGGAAGGTTTCATTAATCAGTTGCAAGGGATTCTAACATGCTATTCTCTAGAGACCTGTGAAATATGTCTTATCATTGTAAAGCTAGTATAGTTCATGTAATAATTTTGTTGTTTTACTGCCTATTTTTTCATGACACTAAAGAACTTCTGTTCGCCACTCAAGATGCTTCTGAAACATCAGAAGAATGAATACTCTGCTATTCTTTTGAATTTGAAATTTGTTTCTGGGAGTTCAGCCAAAATTCCATCAGGACTGCACAGAAGTTAATGTGTTGAACAAATATGATAAACGCATGGGAAAGAAATAGGCTATGATAAAAATATGATTGCATGTATAAATGTTTATTTAACATAAAATGCACTTATAAATGTTGCATAATAAATTTTAGAAAGTTCTGATTAAATTATGCTAGAAAAAGATCCTTCCTTTAAAAACCTTTAAAGCATGTAGTTACACCCATGAGAGAGTTTTGTGGCAGAAATTCAGTTATAGTGAGGTATTCGATTATGCCCGTTGTGTGGTTTTGTCTTTTGTGTACTTAGTATTCACAGCACTATGGCAACATTTTAAACAGTAAGCAGTATGTAAAGCATTAAATGAAAACCAGGTGGTTTATTTGTCATTCTCCTGGTACATATAGATATTGCTGCAAATGTATGAATTTTCAGTTTAACATTAATTATGAAAGTATTCCTAGCTTTACCACTGAATTTCTTTCTGTTTCCCAGGTTTTAAAGTGGGCTCCACAAGAGGTCAGTTATACTCACTGTAGATATCTGCCACTTCATCGAGGGACGACTCACACTTATGCTCTAAGAAACAAGAGAATGAAAATGCCTGGTCCATTCCTGCTGATTTACTGCCATTTATGCAATGCTATGGGATCCTCCTATGCGTTCTCAGTCAGGGTAGTTTTAGGTTAATGTACATTTAATGAAAAGTGAAGTGGATAGCACTAGATATATAGGCATGTAAGTGCTGCCACCTGAGCAAATGTTCTCTCAGTATTCTTCATGGAAATGTTTAAAATGCAACCCTCTGTTAGAACCGAAAAGAATTGTAAACACTTGATAGGTTTGAGATGAGATACAAAACACTTTCATTTGAGGTTTGAAGCCTTGTTTAAGAGCAACATTGCCTTTCCAAAGGAACAAAGCCGAGCTGGCGATGCAGGGGCGGAAAAATACTCTCTTTTTCCTTTGGATCAAAACCATTTTCCTCCACTCTTGAGAGAGGAAAGAGGTTTTTCTGGAGGGAGTGATGAATGAGCTTCACACTGTTAGACAACAATGTCTGATTATCTGAAGGGAAGTGTGGGTGGGCCTTTATAAAACTACTCACTGCCATGAGACAGCCCCCTGTCGAGTTTCTTTCTTCCTCTTTTATTCCTTCAATCTCTCTAATACACATGTATAACATGTTAAGAACTGATAATACTTCCTTCACAGGATTTCACTCCTGTAAGTATAAGAAATGGAACATTTAAATTACTTTACAGATAAATGAAGAATGTAGAATCTGAGACCTAGTTTTCTAGTCTTTCACACACTTCTCTAGAGGAAATCTTTGCTTCTTTATCTGAGCAAGAATATAGTTGTCTAAAATTTACCTAGAAATATTTCATTCAAAAATTCTTTGAAAACATTTTTAGAGTCAGGCTTAGAATTTAAGAATTGGTCTACAAATCCTAGTGTTGACAAGGTTCACATTAATTTTCTCAAATTTCCTCATTCTCTTTGGTAAAATGAGGACTCGTTTTTTGTTTGTTCTTTCTTTCTTAATCTATCATCCAGTTGTACTGACTGAAGATTTTTAAAGATCAGAACAAAGAAGAGATTTGATTAATCGCTTTAATTTGTAAGAATAACAAACCATTTGTTCAAAGATGGTATCAACAAAACAAATAGGCAAACAAAAGCAGAAAGATAGTAGGATTATGTGTATCCTAGAATTATATGTTAATAACCAAACCAGGACAGAAATACCTGTTTCAAATTGTATTTACCAGTACACACTGAAGGAAACCCACACTCCCTGTACACTGCTGTGACTTGAATGTGAAATGCCCTCCACAGCCTCATGCCCGTGAACTCAGTCCCTGGTTGATGTGCAACTGTGCACCTCCAGCAAGTGGGTCCTACCTGGAGACAGTGATAGCACTGAGTGGTGTGTCTTAGGAATTATAAACCAACCCAGCTGCCTGCCCATTCTCTCTCCACTCTCTAATTCATGACAAAGAGAGCAGTCCTCAAAGGAAACACTTACCTCACACCTGTTGCCAAGGTAGACTGTGTATTCTCAACTTGGAGCCCAACTTAATTGATAATTATACTTCTTCTTTTGGATTTTTTTGTCAAAGAGACAAAGAAAGTGGGAGGGGGCACACAATCATTCCTCTCTTTGGATGGTACTTAAACAATGGTCGTAACTGGTGGAATCCAGAAATGGAGTCAGAATTGTAGTCAATAACAACACCCAGTAGTCATGTGTCTCTATGCCTGTGTTGGATTGGTGTGTTCTGTGGGAAAGCAAACCCCATGCAGGAATTTTGCAGTGAAGCTTAGGGATAAAGAACAAGGAAGATAGTGAAGCAAAGCTCTTTAGAAGTTTTCACTGTGAACAGAATAAAGTTTGCCTTTGAGATCCAGATCTTCTTGCTTTTGGCAAGTTACTAATAGTCTACTTGGTTATACCAAAGTGAGCCTGTACCTCCTCAAGAGAAGTGAGTGATGGTCAAGACTAGTGTGTTGATTAGGACATAAAGTTAACGTTTGGGTTTTGTTGGAGCCTGAAGTTGTTCCATTTTATACAATCATTGTAATCTTTTCCTGTGTAACAATTTATTTGTATCTTTTAGAGAGTCTGCTTTGTTTCCATAGTAATAGGCTTTTTGAAATATTAATAACTTTTTAAGAAAACTATATATGTTGTAGGTGTGTGGACACACGTACTGCGGCATTCACGTGGTAATCAGAAGACAATTTGCCAGAGATGATTCTTTCCACTATGAGGTCCAGAGATTGAGCTCACTTCTTTAGACTTGGATGCAATCACCATTACCCACTTAGTCATCTCATCGGTCTCTAGAAAAATATTCTTTAGGAGAAGAGAACAAAATATCTGGGTTTTGTGAGGAAAAGAAATTGTAAAATACAATTCCCATATGAGTTGGCGCCTCAGAAGAAAGTTAGCCAGCCTCATGTGAAACTCCACAGAAGTTATCTGCAGCCAGGAGCACTCACTAGTAAAGCAGATGAGCTGTGAGGCTTGCAACTCGCCTCTGCCACAGCCACAAATATTGATCTGACAGAGTGGTACTCGAGTTTAGCTTCTATGGATCACATGACTCTACTGCTATGAGCCTAGTTCACTAAGCCTCACTGCTCAAATCTCTCTTCTGAAATCTGTCACTTAGGAATGTCAGATTGCTGTGAGCTAGCTGAGTACATACAATCTGATAGCTCATAGGCCTTTCTCTACTTCTGTCCCTAAAGACCTCCAGCAAGTCTGACACGTAGATGGCTCTGCACAGCCCTTGCTTTGCACCTTGCTCTACATTTTATGTTACGGTATAACCCAAGAAAAGCACACCAACAACTAATCATATATGCCTCAGTATACTTCTACTATGTTGATTTTATATACAGTTTAATATTATGTATATGTAATAGTTCAACTGAGAAACACCTCCTATAATCTCTAACATTTAAACACTTGTTATAGGAGGCTGCATATTTTTCCCAGCTGCTCAGCCCTGAAATAACCACACAGAAACTCTATTAATTAAATCACTGCTTGGTCTATTCGCTCTAGCTTCTTATTAGCTAGCTCTTACATCATAATTTAACCTACTTCTATTAATCTGTATATCACCACATGGCTGTGGCTTGTTGACTGAGATTTCTGTCCTGCCTAGTTCCTGCAGTCGTTAAGTTCCAAAGAAATTACACAAAATTATAAACTGATTGGCCTAGTATCTTAGGCTTCTTATTATCTCTTATAACTTATATTAGCCCATAATTCTTGTCTGTTAGCCATGTGGCTTTGTACCTTTTTTAGAGAGGCAGTCATATCTTATTTGCTCTGTGTCTGGCTTCCTCTCTGTCTGGGTGACAACTACAGACTGAAACTCCCTCTTCCCAGAATTCTTGTTGCTCTGCCCCTACTTCCTGCCTGGCTACTGGCCAATCAGTGTTTATTTAAAGTATAAGTGACAGGGTATAAGCCATTGTCCCACAGCAGTGGCTTACCAGGTGAAGGTTCGTTCAGTGTCTCTCTCTGACAGGGCTACATGGCTTCTCCTCATTCCACCTTCTTTCTCCCAGAATTCAGTTTAGTTTTCCCCACCTAGCTCTAGGCCCAAAGCAGTTTCTTTATTAATCAAAGGTAATCACAGTATACAGAAGGGAATGCCACATCAAACACTTGCTTCCTCCTTGGTCTTTCTATTTGAGGCAGCTTAGGAATGTGGCCTTGCTGGAAAAGTATGAAACTAAGGTTGAATGTTTAGAGCCTAAGACCTTACCCTCCTCCCAATTTTCTGTCTATGCTTCATGCTTGTGGCTCAAGATTTGAGCTCTCAGTCTGCCGCTCCAGCACCAATGTCTTCCTGCTCCCTTGTCTTCCCACCGCTATGGTGATGGATTTTTATTCCTTTGTAACCACAAGCCTGGTAAATTATTCCTTCTTCAAGTTCTCTATAGTGTTTTCTCACAGTACAGAAACATAACTAATATAGCATACTATTACATTGTAAAAAATAATCTAATAACTAAAAGTAAAACATTTAAAGTTCTTTCTAACCATTTAAATTAAAAATGATAGCTTCAAATTGGCACCGACGATATGCTTTTATCTAGGTCAAGTGAGTTTCAAATAGTCACAACTATTCTTTTTGGTTAAGCAGATATTTTAATATATACTATCATGAGAAAAATAAATATACTCATATACAATTTACTAAATGCTGTCATTTTGCTATGCTTTTTATATTATTTTAAGGAAAAAGAACCTACATACCCAACAAAAGGATCCTTCCTTTCCCAATTCCTCTCCTGTTTCTTTTGTATTGGTGACTCAGAAAGGTAAACCCTGAGAATGTTTCAGAAATAAAAGAAATATTTTCCCTTTTTTACTTTCATGAACAATATATAATATTATTTTAGATTTGTCTAAGTTTTCAGATCTACGTGAAATCTACTTATTTAAAACAAAGACATAACACTATCACCCATACTCATAAAGAGCTTTGAGGATCGTTTTTCCTTTGAAATAATGGTGTAGGCATATTGCCAAAGGCTGTTCATTCATTTCCAGCCACTCAGACCCAAAATAAATACACAGAAACTATATTATTTAAATACTGTTTGACCAATAGTTTAAGTGTATTGCTAGCTAGCTCTTACACCCTAAACTAACCCATATCTATTAATCTGTGCATCACCACAAGGTTGTGGTCTACTGGCAAAGTTTTGGTAGGCTCTGGCGGAGGCGTCTGTCTTCTGTGGCGGCTACCTGGCTCACTGACTCTGTCTACTTTCTCCCAGAGTTATTTTAGTTTTCCCACCTAACTCAATTCTGCCCTATCACAGGCCAAAACAGCTTCTTTATTTATTAACCAATAAAAGCAACACATATATAGAAATACCTCAAACACCGTAGGCACCCTTGTGTTGTGTCCCTGAGTGAATAGTGCAATAATTTCTGTATGTACTAGAGAAACACTGAATGTAAGACCCATTTGTATTTACTGTTGTTTTCAATTTAACTTAAGAAGTGTATGTTATTTTGCCCTGGAGAGAGTGCTGAGCTTGGAGGCCACACAGATGTCAAGACACTGTAGCTCTACTGAGCATATCTAAGATGTAGAATGGACTTTCCCAGGGCATGGAAGGTGATTGAATGCTTATGCTTGGCCAGATGTTTTGTGATTCTACTGGGAGTATCTAAGATGTAGAATATATTCTCCCTGGGCATGGAAGGTGACTGAATGCCTAATGCTTGGCCAGATGTTTTGGTATTGTGCTTCTAGTGGGAGTATCTAAGATGTAGGATGCATGCTCACTGGGCATGGAAGGTGACTGGCTCTTAGGCTTGGCTTTTTACATCTTCTTTGATACTTAACCTTTTCTTTGTTTCTTCTGAATCTCTCTTCATTCTATGTTTTATTCTAAGAAGATAATCTCAAAATAAAGGACAGGCAGTTAATTTCTTGTTCTTAAAGTAGCAAGCACACTCTCTTGTTAAACAGTCAGGGATTTTCTAGGTAAAATATATCTAGTTTTCACTAAGTCTGATGGAACCAGGACTTTACTCTTCTTCAACTTAAGTGACTTACTTCAAAATAGACTGATACAGCTTCTAGAATATCACATTTTAACATTATCCCTTGAGAATGGAATATTTCCCATGTGAAGGAGTGTGTGTAATTTTGAAAACCAATTTTACACTTTCTTAATTTGTTCTTTGGGATAAATATGTGACCCAGCAATACTACCTTTATGTAAAAGCTCTTGAGAAACAACATGTTCACACACAAACTTTAATGTTAATTCTAATAGCTAAATTTTTTAAAAGATTCCAAAAAGTGGGAATAACAAATATATACATTAAATACTAAATGAGGCCTGGCGGTGGTGGCGCACGCCTTTAATCCCAGTACTCGGGAGGCAGAGGCAGGCGGATCTCTGTGAGTTCGAGGCCAGCCTGATCTACAAGAGCTAGTTACAGGACAGGCACCAAAAAACTATAGAGAAACCATGTCTCAAAAATAATTAAATAAACAAATAAATACTAAATGACAGAAACATTATGATATATATCTTTATAATAAAATATAAATCAGTATTAAAAGGGACATTATTCTGATACTTAGCATATTGTGAAAAATGCCTAGAACATATTATGACATCTGATAGATATCAATCATGAAAGTTCATCATGTTGTATAATTGATTTTAATGAAAATTCCACAATATGCAAATCTATATAGATAGGAAATACATTAGTGGTTGCTTACAACTAGATGACAAGTGACAATTAGTGAGATGATATTTCTTTTCAGAATGATGAAAATATTCCCCATTAGATTATGGCAGTAATTATACAACGTTCTGGTTACGACAAAACTCACTGCAGCCTGCATGTCAAACAGATGAATCTTATGAAATGTGAATTATGTCTCCACAAAAGTGTACTTTCATGGATAGACAAAACAAGGCATTTTAAGGTGAATATAAACCTGAAACGTTAAATAACATCTTATTTTTTTTCTTATAAAATGTGAATTTAATGGACTTACAAGATGATGAACAATATTGATCACAAAAATAAGAAATTGGAATAGACAGTTCAAGTTTATCTGGCAATGTGGCATTTCCCCAATAGGTAATACAGTGTTTATTTACTCATTTCTGTAGCATTATAGTTTTTAAAGATACTGGACACTCTTCAGAAACGAGTTGTTTTAATTTCAATGGAAGTTAAGAAGGAAAAACGTGAACTATTTTTAATATATATATATATATATATATATTGTTTTGATCACATGTTTACTTTTATTTCTCTACACCTTTAAGGGAGATGTATATTTTAGATATATACTGATGTTTATAATAAACTGGAAGCCTCACAATGCATACATGTCCCATTTTAATAGACACTAAGACTTGAAGTGATTCAAATTTTAATTCTGCAGACCAAGACCAGTAAGCACAGAGACTCATGAGACTCATTTCCAAGCAGTATAACAAGGAAATGACCTGCAGAGTAAAAATCACACCAGGACTGAAAATGAAAAGTTGAAAACCAAAAGAGGAGGTACAAAATGCAGAGGTGAAAGTTAACAGCTGTGTCTTCTAACAGAGGGTAGATCAGGGAAGTTGGGGAGGCTGCACAAGTATGCAAAATTAAGAGTTGAGTTCCAATATGTTGCTTTTGAAGTAGTTGGTAGATATCCAAGAACAGAACTGTATTGAAAAATCATAGAAAAATATAAGCTTCAGGGACATGATTTAGTCTAGAATATTATCTGTGTAGAAACTTTATGATTTCTGCCACATAACTAGATGAAATCACTAACAGAGTGTAGATAGAGAAGGAAGATTGCATATTAAGAGACCAATGGAAGAGAAGGGAATAGTCAAGGAGACAGAGAAAACTGTGACTATAATCTTAGTCCCAGACCAAGGATGTACAGTGTCTCGTGTAAAGAGTGTGCCACTGACACATGGACATTGGATATACTGTAAGTACCACCCTACTTCAGAAGCTACCGTGTAGAGACAGCAGCATGAAGGGAAAATTTTACTCTGTAGGTTTAAGTTGTTCTTACTTTAGCACCTTCTTGCCTAAAGGCAATTGTCAGCTTCAGCTGCGAGGTCAGAGTATGTCAGCAAACTCTTAATCTAAGAAATTAAGAGCAGAAAATTGCCTATTACATGAGAAAACATTGAGGAGGAAAGAGAAACACATGCTTAAAATTGTCAGTTGAAGACTAGAAGTCATATCTATTTGATGATTAATATGCAGTTTCTATGATGGACAATTTTGCTTGTTGATCAAACTGCGATTTCACCTAGTAAAATATTTCATGTAAAAGAATTTGACATTGCCTTCTTATCTTCTACTATGTCAAAATATTTGTTGTAGTTGGAATGTTAAGGTTATAAAAATATATTAAAATTAACAAAGCTATATTCCTCAACTATATTATATAGTTGATATATACATAATATAGTGTAGGTAGGCAATAAATACACTAAATTTTTCATCTATGCATAATAAAATAGTGCTGAAATCACACAGCAATGATCCTATTTTATGTTGTAAAAAAGGTTTCCATTTCCTTTAATGAAGTGAGACTCAAGTCTGAAGAAACTACTCACAATTAAAGACACTTTTGTGTCGATCTGTGGCTTCAGGGTTCTGCAGGCCTGTAACCCAACATGAAGGACAGTTTGGATAGCCATTGTTGTCTCATGATGACACATCACTAGAGCGTGACTACACCTACTTCTCTCAGTGCTGACCAGTAGAACTTCTCATCAGTACAGTCCAAGACAAATCAAAATTTTTGGTTGAACCTAATGGCTAATCTAAGACTAAGCAGAATCACCAAGTCTGCACCGGATCATGTCAGTTGTCCAGTAATTATTAGGTCTTTGTATGGGATTTTATAATTGGTTTAAATTTAAATTAATTTTAAGCTGTGGGAGACAGAGAAATAGTTTCCAATGATCTTTGAAATGAAAAGAATCAACACATTTCAAGAAGGAGGCCTAGAATGCCTTTATGCCAAGTGTCTTAAATAGTGAGGGATGTTCTCTTAGTATGTTCTTTTTCACGCATAACTTTTCTCTCACTGGGAAGACATTGATCAGTGATTGGATCTGGGAGATCAGAGCAAAAAGAAATGCAGCAAAATTAAATTTAAGTTCTTAAATTTAGGTTTGAAATCCTTTATAAAATATAAAGATATAGTTCTAGATGGGCGGAGTGGGTTGTTCTGCCCTCTGGATATGTTGATCAGGCTATAGAGATGGGATGTGGGCAGAAGTTTATAGAGGACTATTTTCAGAGTTTTGGGAAGTCTCAGAAGATAAAGCTATCAGCAGAGAAGCATTTTCTGTAAATGACAATAGACTGAGGATAATACATGGACGGATGTTGGGAATGCTAACAGTTGAAATGGAATGAGGAAATTGAATAGGCATGAATGGAAGATTTACACAGGAGAATATAAGCAGAGAAACATGTTATAAGAAAATTTTATGCTTTGTCACCAGAAGTAATAGGGATGTTGAAAAGCAATGTAAAAAACGAGGACGTTGAACACATGCTATTAAAATCAAAGGATGGAAGTTCGGAAAATGTGGGATAGTACCATCGCCTTAAAGTCACAATAATGCTATCCTAACAGATATAGGTAACAGATACCTTGTAAAACAAATATATTTGGAACATTTTAAAGAAGCAAGCTTTCTGAGTACAATGAAGAACCTATTTCTTTTAGAATGCCATTTTAGGAATTCCTGAATGAACTATTTGTTCTGGGGAATATGTTGACATTGAACTAAATTTATATACTATTGTTATTTTACTCCTAAAGTGATAAAATGAACTTGTTAGATTCACCTCTGAGTCTATGTAGTTTTTCTAAGAAAAGCCACCTAAATGAACAGACAGCTGATGGCCAGACATAATTTACTAGCTGTGACTGTGTCTGTTTTCCAAGCAATCAAATGGGGATAATGAATTATGCAGCTGAGGCATGCTGTGGATTAAGTGGCTTTTGTAAAATGACCAGCAGGGCGCCTGGTACATAGAAGGCTCCTGGCCGGGGATCTTAATCTGTGTATGCAGATGTTCTCACTCTTTCTTACAGGAGTCATGCAAAGTAGAGCAAGAGACATCTTTGGAAGCATGGCTTTTTCTTGGAGGTGCTGAGCTTCTGTCTCTGGAATTCACTTAGACTTGTGTCTAACATGTGCTCTTGTTCATGAGCACAAGCTCATACTCAGGACCTCAGAAGGTGTTAAGCTTCACAGAGGAGAATATCAATTATTAAGACATCATTTTGCTAAATTTGGTTTTCTTTCCACTGAAAGCCTGACTCCCTGGTACCAATTCTGTCTTTGCCACAATTCTAAGAAAAGCCTCTCATCTCTTTTACATGGAAATCCTTCAAAGAATGTAAAATGGTTAATGCCTTCTAATTACTTATCAGGGCAAAAGGTTATCTTTATTTATATATTTTGATCATATTCCAACTTCCTCACCCAAAAAAACCTTTAATTGTTTGCACAAAATTCAATTAAACAGCATCTTTCAGAACACTGCCTTTCATTTGTCCTTCCTTGCTGATTCTCTTTTGGAAGTAATATTGCTACAATTCACTCTGAAATATGGTAGAATGACAACCATTTCCTTATCTATTGATGACCAAATATAAATCATTGTACATAAAAATAATCCAAAAATTGTTAAATGATCATTAAAAAGTTAGTAAAAAAAAGTGAAAAAGTCATAAGTTTAAAAGTTAAACATTATTAATTTCTTATTGTGGAAGTAAAATTGAAAACAAAATATTTTGTTTCAAAATAATCATTCTCTGCACAGCAAAGAAAGGATTGACATTGCTCCTGAAGCCAACAAGCCACAATCTGCACAACATACACATTTCTATTTTGCAAACAGATAAGCATTACATACAGGTCTCAAACATGAACAAACATAAGACGAGGAGACCCAGAAACAACAGGCATTTTTACTGGATTCATCTGTATTTGTCTGTAATTTGGTGACCATCTGTGGAAGTTTGTTTTGTATCAAGGGGAAAAAAAAACAAAACCAAATATACTTGCAGCCTTACTGAGAGAGGTTGTATCACTGAGCACAGTTACCACTCCCCTCTCACAACATAAGGATGGAGGCGCTTTTCCCTTGATGACATTTTATAGAAATGACATTTAGGTTCTGAAAAGGAACATTCCTGGGTCACTGTACTAGCAGGACACTTGAACAGTTTCTAAAAAGATTCGCATTCTTTTAGAGATAAAATTTATGCTCTTTTAGAATAAACTCTCTAAGAAAGGGAAGATATCTTCATGAAAATAATTAATGAAGTCTCTTGAATTTTTGTTTATCCTTGGATCATATAATCTGAATTTGATTTGGATTTTGGGTTGCATTTTTACTGGGGAGTATTACAACCTTGCAAACACAGCATTCCAGGAAGGGGTCCATAAACACACACACACACACACACACACACACACACACACACGAAATTAGAGATTTCACAGATAGATCTGCTAAGGAAAGAATATGAGGGATTAGACACTCTGAAGTGTTTGAGGACTCTTCCTGGCACAGGAAAGACAGATGTGTTCTACAGTGTAAGTGTTGGTGGGGGGAATGAGTTCTTTCCAATCTGATCCCTCTGAGAACACCCAGCGGACACACCCACCCAGATTCTTCAGGTGTCAACCCAACATTAACTCTAAGACTGTTCTTGCAGGTATCTCCTCAAGATGGGACCATGGATTTCATGGGTCAGTGCTAGGGGTCTTAGAAGTTGGCCAGTTTGCCAAGCAACTCATGTCCCTTGAAAAAGAATACCTACATCAACTGCATAGGCTTAGTGTGCAAGGACCTGAATGGGACTCCTGGAAGAACCACTGAACCCTGTGAAGCTGAAATGCATAACAAGTTATAGACCTGAACATCATATTTCCAACACACCTTGCATTTAACAGACCTATACTAGATTGAGAGTTTATGGCAGCAGGCATCTTCTTGTGATATTGAGTGAGGTCTTTACCTTCTTGTGATCTCAACTGTCTCACCTCTAAAATAGGAAGCTTGTCTTTATCCCATTATGTAAAAATACAGTTGGTGTGTTTGGTTTCCTTGAATTTCCACAGTTATGAATTGTTAGTATGTTTCTTTGACTTACACTCTGCTCACGCACACACAGGTCAGGTTTGTACTTTGTAAGGTGTAGCAATCCATTTACAGTACATTGGATGTTCCACAAAAAAAAAAAAGTGTACTCTGTGCATAACGGTAGAGATTTGATGGCTGAATGACAAATGGTAGCTATAACAAATAAGAGCAGAGTTAGCTCAGCTCTCCTCGTGACTATGTTTCTGTTTCTAATCAACTGATACAGAGACAAGTGCTGCTTTCCAATACGCCATATGGACCTGCCACTACCATTTCATTACCTGTACACCGCGCACCCAATTAAAGTGGACTGGAAATATGAACTCAGTATTCCCTACATTGGGGGTGATACTCAGAACTGTTTTATATAAAGACAACTTCTATTAGCCTCAGAATTGACCAGAAATATTTGTAAGTGACTCTGAAGATGTTTCATATTTTTTTTTGTGACCCAGACAACTGATGGGCTCATGGTTTTCCTAATTTCTTGATCCTTGGACTGAAGCATTTGGAATGTTCTACAGTGAGAATTTCTGGCGACACGAGGCTGTTATCACAAACTCCTGTCACATGCTCAGAGTCTGCTCTTCATTTAGAGTGCTTCAGACCAGATTTGTACTGCTTGGCTGAGCAGACATTACTGAGTTCAGTCCCCGAGGCAAGGCACAGTTCTCTGAAGCAATCTGGCTCACTATCACCCCTGCCACAGAGATTTTGATTTATAGGAAGACAGAGCCAAAGACATAAGAATTGACATTTCACTATTTCCTAGCTCCCATACATTAACAACATTACAGTGTAGCACAGCACTATAAAATGGTCTACATTTCTTGAACTTATTAGCCTGCCAATGCAATATTCATTTTCTATTTATCTTGCTTATACTTGTTATGACTTTTTGAGGAGACTCAGAGTTTATTGAAAGCCACAAATATAAATTCTAGTTCATCACAGTACAAACTGGCCGGAAAAATCATGCAGCTTCTTATTTTAGTGGGATAGGTTTGAACTTGAATTCCATTAAAAAAATTATTTGTCCAGTGACTAAAATACTCTAACCTTTCTTTCATTTAGGAAAAATTCCTAGCTGATTATTTTGTTGTCAGTCTGTATGACCTTCAATTTTCACTTTAGCTGAATGAAATATAACCATTCCCTTTATTTTCATGAGAATAAGTATGAATAGTTTTGTGTTTCCAAACATCATTCATTTATTACATTAACAGTTTTAAAACTTGAAACATATACTTCAGCTTTAACATTGTACACATAATAAATGTTTATGAAGCTTTGTATTAAGTACATCATACAATCATACATCTGATTAATACAGTTTATCAAATAGACATTTGATTGCACAAATACCTTTATTTCTGTCTACATCATTATTTAATTTCTAAAGAATGTAAGTTATTATAGATACTTGATTTGTCCCTTAAAAGTGACAATTGTTCTGTTGTTTCTGAAATGGTAAACATTCCTTATCAGGACTAATATGGATGGGCAATAAAATTTTCTTTGGGAGCAAATATGGAGATAAGTAATATCTAACATTTTTGTTTCTTGATATTTTGTTTAAGTATTTAGTAAAGTCAGGATCCCAGTGCACACATTTGTGTCTGTCATGATTAGTGCCATGGCCTTACTAATATTTAAATCCACAATTTAAATCCACAAAGAAAATGGTATGACCCCCCAGTGGCAGAAACTTCGAGAATTAAATCTTATTCGAGGACTCATTTGATTTTCTTTATTAGTCTTAAGGTTTTAAAGTTATAAGCTTCTTTTCTACTCAAATTGCTTCTGAGACTATGTGAAGCTCACATAGCTTTGGAGATTCCTGGAGGAGAGGCCAGTTTTTTCTATGGTTAAACAGAGACTGTACAGTAATGTCTACTTCTTTTTCAACTTGTAGAAGTAAAATCACTTAAGGACACTAAATATATTTCACTTGATGACTTTTTGTCCTTACTCATTAAGGATAAATTAGGTACCAAAAATATTTAAGGGTTCATTATTTTATCTTATTGTATATTTGGAACAGCATAACATTTTAATTATATGTGTGTATGTGTATGTGAACATATATGTATTAAATATATTTCACATATATAAAATATGTTATTATAAACATTTATATATTTTATACATAAAAATCATTCATATAATATATAACATATAATTATATATCATATACAATCACATATTTATATAATTATGAATAATATAAATTATAAATATGTTATTGTATATAACTGCATATTTGAAACAAATTAACCTTTTAAATATATATTTATGTTTATGCATTTGCAATATGTATAGATATATGACATTTATATTACATGTAATATACATATATATAAAACAAATGACCATACACATACCTAGATAAACAAGTGAAAATCTTAGGTTTCTTTAAAAATATTCTGTAGAAGAATATTTGTGTTCAAGGAATCATTCAAAACACAGTTAAAGATAGTAAAGCCGAGCTATGCATTCCTATACAGGAATCAACATTGTCTATGTTATGTACACACTTAATATACATAAAACAAGACGGAAGTTTTTCTTTGTGTCAGTTTCATGGATTTTGTTTATTTTAGTCAAAATTAGATATACCTATAGATTAAGAGTTCAGATGTCCTATTTAAAATAACCTCAACTTTCCTTGCAATGGCATCTCCTCAGTGCTGTCGATGTCTGAGATTCCCGAATTTACCTGCAGTCAGCCACTGTCTCTTTCTTCTCCTAGTTCTCTCCTGTTGTTATGCTTCTTCCTCAGGATAATTGGTGCATTACTCTATGAGGGTGGAGGAAGCAGAAGCAGAGAACAGGGTTTGAATGGCTGTGGGTAAGATAGAGATTGCCCTCTGGGAGACAGACTTCAGTGAATCAGCTTAACTTTATGCCAGAGTATAAGGAGTATATAGGATGGGGAGCCTGTTTGAATTAAGTGGCATACTCCTATCACAAGGTTTCATACATAGCAGAAGGGTCCTATAGCAGAGCTCCTAGAGTAAGTCATAGTTATCATATGTGCAGAAGGGGAGGCGACCAGCAGAAAACTAAGCCAAGTCACCCTAGAGATAAATCAGGCATCCAGCGTTAGAAAGAGCTACAGATAACCTTAGTCCTCTGGCCCAGCAACTTTCTGGGTTAACAAAGATCCAGTCTTTTAACTGCCATGCCAGCAATGGTATGCTTAATGTCTTTGATTTTGCAGATGAGGACAATTGTCTTACTGTGAAAATCATGGTTTTCAAATGATAGTACATAGGCCTCTTCATAAAGTAAGAGTTCTACATTTCTGTTTTCGTAGCATTCTCTGGGGGATTCTGAAAGCCAACAAAAATCACAGAACTAGGGAGCAGGATAGTCCACCAAGATAAGCAGCGAAAAAGTGGTGTTTTGGCACAGCTACTGGTATGCTTTAGGCTGTCACACTACATGAAGTCTATCTATGCGTATGACTGGCATGTCTGCATAGAATCCATTGCATGTATTTTTATCAGTCCTCTTTGAATCAACAATCTCCCATGACACTTGTGTTTAGCGAGCTTTCATGAAGAAGTATTCTGTGGACAAACACAGATACTACAAATATCTACTCTGTTTTGGTTATGTCACTGCAGATTTTGTAGCAAAAACTGAATAAGGGCATTGTAGGTGTATGGATTTATGGATGGCCACTGGCCTGCCAGCAGCCACAGCCGGTACTCTGGGAGAATGCATATGACTACTCCACAGTATGGGCTGCCAGAAAATGACTTCTATCAGTGTGTTATCTAAACAACTGGATGCTCAAATACCGTGCACTAGCAAGAGTGTAAAGTGAGTAATGTGCCCATTTTAATACATGAACATAGTTGAACTCTATTTTTCAAAGGTAAAATTAACTCCATAGAAGTAAAGGCTCGTCTGTCAACCTCAAGCTTACCATCTTCCTACTAGGAACCACAACTACAAATATCATTCAGATCTTGTTCTGTACTTCGTGGCTATTTTCAATATTTTGAGTTGGAAAGGAGATTCAGTTTGTGGAGTCTTAAGGTTCCAAGTTCAGGACACATGGTTGTAGCACCCCCTGCTGGTATTAAAGTCTTGAGACTCAGCCTTTTTGATTTCCCTGCAATGTGTTCATTCTGTTTATAAATTAAGCAAATAAATGCTTTTGGATGCCCATTCTGTGCTCGGAGAAACTATAACCATATGAGCTTTGTATCTGAACAAGCAAAAGCTATTTCTCTATGAGAAGGGGAAGGAGGAAACAAAGAGGGAGGAGGGGTGCATTATAAAAATCAAAGCAAGGTAAGAAGAACTGAAGCATAATGGATGCCTTTATTTTACAGCTTGGTCTGTATTTTATGAAATTTTCTGTCTGTTCTCTCAGAGTGCAAACAGACAGTTAATAAAGAGTATCTGATTCATAACATTTATCTCAGAAATCCACACATGATATCCACAATGTCTAGTACATAGACTACCTATTCTCTTATTCATAACAAGTTCCAAGCAGAAGTCACACACAGGGAATGCAGTGCAATCAAGCCACATGTAAGATATGAAGATATGTCTGTATATGGTTTTGGGCTAGGAGAGGCTTTTACATTGAAATAGGCACAGCCATCTTTGACTAGCATAGGAGAGATTTCTCAAACACTGTTTGCAACCATGCTCCTTGTATGTACTTAATTATGTCTGAGTTGCCACTCAGTGCAAGAGGAACAGCGACTAATCACAAACTGCAAGCCATAGCTGTTACACATTCTATTTCAGTCCTTCTGTGTTCACTTGTAATCAAGTCAGGAAACTTGGTGGAAGCAGAAGAATAACAAAAAGGTGCTATCAGGATTAAAAGTTAAGAAAAATGGGGGAGTGGAGCTTTGGGGAATAGGTGATAGGAAAGAATAGGAACGGCCTTGCATATCAGCAGCAGGACAGGGACAGGCTGCATAGTGGCAGCACTGGGCACTCCTGAGTGAGCAGGGACACAAGGCCACTTTAAGACTCCTACTAGTGCAAGTGGAAATCATTCCAATATCTGGTCAAGTCCCTTCCATACTTGTATTCAGGAACATTCTTTCACCACATGGGTATGCACAGTCCTTGGCGTCTTCCATTCTGAGAACTCCTTACAAGCCTGGTGGTAACTGTGGAGAAGGCCACTGAGAACACAGCTTTTTCTGTTCTACCAAGCCACTTCCCACTAGCTTCTCTGGATGGTCATTCATTCTTCATTCATTCATTCATTCATTCACTTACTAGAATGGGATCTCACTGCACAACTGAGATTGGCTTCAGCTTCCTAAGCGTTGGGTGTACACAGGCACCACCACTCTTGGCAGTTTTTTCCTCCACTGGCATTGATCTCCAGATTTTTACTGACCACCCACTCTGCATACTGACCTCCATCTGGGGATGCTTCTGAGAATTTACCATTGACAATATCTGCCTACAGAATTCAAATTCTCTATGGTGTGCTCACAAAGTTGACATAAATGGTTGCTTAGTCAGTCCACAGACACCATTCCGTATAAACTATGTCTCAGACCTATACTTTAGCCCTGAAGTATGTATCATCTATAGGATCATGAAACTTCATCTTAGCAAAAAAAAAAAAAACAAAAAAGGATGTAGCTTAGCCAATATATTTCGTGTTTTCTGTGGGTTAACTGCTGTAACTCTACATTTGTATTTTTGTTTTCTCCAAGTGTTATATTATGTCCTTAAATAGCTGAAATGGGCAATGGTTTAAGACCTAATAAATCTTAAGCATAAAGAGACAAATGCTACAGCTCCAACAGCATTATACATATAATCTATTACGTTGTAGGCAAATAAATTGCATGGCCACAAAAAGTAAATCTTGTAGGATGCTTTTACACAGGCGGTCGTAAAGGTGCCAGCAGGAAGAACTGTACAGACTAAAATTGAATTTCATTGAACCACTGATCCATCCAATCTTTTATTCTTTGGAATTTAGTTTATATTGAAATTTGTCAAATAACAAGATAAAATCACTGGAACCCAAGGATCTCACTGGTCAACTTAAAATTAGATTGTTTATTAGAATAAATGAAAATATTGCTTTCTCGCATGAGTGATAGACATAGTGCCAAGTGTTGAGAAAGATACAAAGTTCCAGGATTTGAGCAACAGTCACTGTCCTGCTAAGAAATTAAACAATAAACCAAATACATTACCTCAGAAAAAAATAAAATAGAAAATGTACTGAAAGAATTTATTTTGTTAATTAGCATGAAACAACATCTACGCATACATTGTCAGCTAATATTTACATTCTCAGAGAGTTCATCATGTGGCTGGACAGGTTGTAGTTTTGCAGAGGAGGGGTGAGGTCCTTGTCTCCATTTGACAGATGTGACAGAGGCAGTCTCTATTATGGAAGCCCTGTGGTATGAAATGAATACTGTTTGTGGTCAGTTTACTTTGTAAGACGTGGTGTTTGGAAAAGGGTACTGGTATTGGAGCTGCATGTTAGCATTGTGGAGAAACAGGTCCTGACTGCAACTCTCCCCATATCCTATGGTTCAACCAAACACTTCCACTCAGTGCCTCAGTACAAAGGGAAAGGCAGAGGCTATGAAAAGGATGACATTTTAACTGTAATGGGGATGTTTTCAGTATTTTCAAAGTTTACAAAAAAACAATTAATGTGTTATAAAGTCTATACCTACTGAAAAAATATCCATTTTTATATTTAAAAATTTTAAAGACAGATTCTTTGAACATGTGTGTCCCTCCTTGTATCATCCCTCTTGTCTGCAGCTCAATTATAATAAACCCCTGTCCTTTGTTTTCTTGCTTTTTAGTCTCTCAATTTCTTATTCCAATAAGGAATTCACTTACTAATAAAATGGTCCTGTGAAACCATTTTATCGATATCAGAATAGCCTCTATTGTATCAAGTATGTGAGCAGATTTTTTTAGATTTGCCTCTGGATTTCTCTCAGTAATTTAGATTGCTATATTGAAAAAAATCTACCTAAATAGCAAATGTACACAATTTTCAACAAACCTTTTCTAGTCTTTTTATTTTATGACTCCATTTTCAAAGAATACAGTTCAAGATTTTACAGATTTTGACATTTATCTCTCTATAACCATTATTTTAGGCCTCTCTCATTTAATATATCACCTATTATCTTTCTACTCTCCTGGTACTGCAGGATATCATGCATCCAATGGCACAGCGCCCAGCTTGAACTCTATTTAACCACTAACTTTTTAAGTCAAGGTTTAGTATGTACATTGCAATTGTATGTAAATACATTAGATACATTCATTTATATCATGATTATGTTTTCTCTCCTTTTATATTTTAATCATTAAAAGCCATCTAATTCTATTCATTGACTTGACATTCTTCACAGTTCTCATTGGTGCAAAGAAAACTATGTACAGGCATGATGATAGCCCCTCTTAATAATGCCAGACTTATGTGTGCATGAATAGTGGCCTTAGCTACTTTAAGTCATCTACCTGAAGCCTTCTGCCCTTGCCCCTTAAATACTCCTGACTGTTTTGTATACCTGCTGTGAAGTAGTGCATCCAAGATCTCCATAGACTACTGTTACTTCAGAGTCCTGTTTCAGACCACATTTGTTGGAATTTTCTGGTTCCTGAGTTTTGTCTCCTCTCTCTCTCTCTCTCTCTCTCTCTCTCTCTCTCTCTCTCTCTCTCTCACACACACACACACACACACACACACACACACTATCTTTCACTCTGTTTTTAAAAAGAAGCTTTCTGAGAAAATGTGTTTAAGAAATTGAAAGTATAATAGACTATAGTTTTAGATTATGACTTGATTAGCTTTCTTTCTGAGTACAAATATCTAGATTGAAGATGATTTTCTTTGTAACTTTGAAGGTGTTACATGATTATAACATTTCTAATGTGGCTGTAAATAAATTTTGCACTATTCATGCTGAAATCTTTGGCTTTATATGTGTTTTGTTTTTCTCATGGGTAATTTTACTATTATCTTCAATGTAAAATTTTGTTATTATCTTGAAATCTTCTGTCATTCTTTTGTAGTAATATTTCAAAAGTCATCCTGTCTCAAGAATAATGCCAGTTTGTAAATTTTGTTTAGTTTTTATGCATTAATTCTATTTCAAATATTATATCTAGTCTCCTTTCTTCTAATTGTTATTAAATGAAAACTAGGCTTCCACATTTCATCTCAACAATTTTTTAATTATTGTCTTTTATTCCTGAATCTCTAATTCCTCTTTCTGAAGGATTTCCTAAATATTATTATGATGGAAGCTGTGCGACTTCTTTGAGGAACAAGTCTGAGAATAACACGAACAGTTTTCCTTGTGGCAAGACCCTGGAGACCCTGACCCACTTGTCAAAGACCTAAGGGCAGTTCACTGCATGATTCTGGCCATGACTCCAGAAGTGTGTGTGCTTTGCATTCTCTTTGTTTTTGCTATGTTACCTACAATGTTGGGCTGAATGAGTCACAGTAGGCCATGAAGTTTAAAATTACATACTTGCATAACTGATCTGGAAAGAATGATTTTAACCACTAGAATCTTTGAGAAATGTTACTAAATAGATTGTATCAAGAGTTAATGGGAATAGTCAAGAGCAGAGAATGAGCAGAATCTTAGAAACCCACAGTCCCCTCGCTTCTGATAATTGTGGCACTACCCTAAGGAGTGAAGTGAGTTGGACATAAAGACAAGGGATAAACAGTGCCAGCTATTAAGAGTAAGTTTCCAAGTTATGTTGCCTATAAAAGAAATGGAAAAACTTGGTATAGCCCCAAAGGAGATAGAGTATTACATGATATAGAATGAATTGATCTGGCTTCGATTTGTGAGTTTATTGTAAGAACCCAGACCCTATCAGATGTAAATATTAACCACTAGAGACAAAACTGTCTTTCACCCTTTATGACACTGTAATTTCAAATGCTGCCAAATGGGCACACTATTCTACCTGTAGGTGTGCCTATTTAGAAAACAAGGCAAGAAGCAAACTGGTACAAATTGTAACTATTTTTAGAAACATTAATTAAAAACCAATTGCAAAACTGTTCATGAAAACCTCTGAAATTGTATAAATAAAGATAGTCTAGACTATCTGGGGCTACTTGTTTGAACAACAGGGTTCACAATTTCTTAATTGTGTCACTTCATGCATCCATCTCAGGTCATTAGACCCATCTGGAGCCAGACTCCCAACATTATTGTGCCAAAAATATGTTAATTATTTTCTGGCTATTTATAATTAAAGTTTCATAAACATTCATAGTTAGAAGTATCTTTAAAAAGGTTTTGATATTCTTTCAAATAATGCAGTGAAATGTTGCTTGAATTAATATGTTCTGATGGTTAGTTTTCCTTGATAGCTTGACACAACCTAAAATCATTTCGGAAAAAGAGTCTCAATGAGGAATTGTCTACATTGACTTTGCCAGGAGGCATGTCTGTGGAATAATGTCTTAATTGAGGTAGGAAGATTCATCCCATTGTGGAACAATTAGAATAGAGACTATAAAGTCATAATGACAAGGTGGAGAAATTTTATCACTCAGTCAAAGAAAATGTCAAATCCCTGTCAAACAAAGGATGCAAAATGAAAGAACTCTGGGACATTATAAAAGACTAAATCAGAGCTGGGCGGTGGTGGCGCACACCTTTAATCCTAGCACTCGGGAGGCAGAGGCAGGCAGATCTCTGTGAGTTCGAGACCAGCCTGGTCTACAAGAGCTAGTTCCAGGACAGGCTCCAAAACCACAGAGAAACCCTGTCTCGAAAAAAAAAAAAGACTAAATCAATGTGCACAGCAAGAGAAGAGAACCAAAAGCACAGAAAATATTGTCAATAAAAATCATATAAGAGAACTTCCCTAATCTAAGGAAAGAGATGTCTGTCAAGGTCCAAAAGGCCCACAGAAGACAAAAAGAGAATTTAAAAAGAAATTCCACAGATCTTGTAACAGTCCAAATGCTAAATATGTATAACAAAGAGAGAATATAGAAAGTGGCAAGAGAGAAACATCAACTCACATACAAAGACAGGAACATCAGAATAATAGCAGATATCACTGTAGAGACCCTCAAAGCCAGGAGGAATCAGACCAATGTTCTACAATCACCAAAGCCAGTCCAGCCTGCTATACCCAGCAAAGCTATCAGTATTAATCAAAGAAAACTTTTCATGATTAAAAACAGATTTAGGAAAAGTACATCATTAAGCCAAAGTGTATGGCTGATCATGAGGGTTAGCCCCAAATATATAGGTATCATTTTGTAGAAGGAGGCTGCTTGATCATTCCCAGCCAGCCAGCCCCAAATAATCACACAGAAACTATATTCATTACAATACTCTTTGGCCTATTACCTCGGTTTCTTATTAAGTAACTCTTATATCTCAAATTAACCCATTTCTATTATTTCATATTTTAGCACAAGGCTCATGATCCATTACCTCTTGCTTTTTGAACAACTACATGGCATCTGTCTCCTTCACCAGCTACATGGTATCTCCCTGACTCCACCTACTCTTTCTCTTTATATCCCTTCCAGACTGGCTATAATATGCCTTGCCATAGGCCAAAGCAGCTTTATGCATTGGCCACTAAAGCAACACATATATAAAAGGACATGCCACATCACTGTTGCACTGTGCATGGCTTGAACATATATGAGGCCTCAAATTCAACCTCCTCAGTTAGATGCTTCCTTCAACAAGGCCATACCTACTCCAAAAATGCCACACCTCTTAATAGTGTCACTTCCTTTCAGGGCTATTTTCTTTCAAACAACCACAGTCCACTCCATGGTCCCTAAACGCTTGAAGCTAAAATGCTTTTGGTTCAACTTCCAAAGTCACCTTAGTCTATCATAGTTTCAACAATGTTTAAATGCCTATTCTGAGATTAATGCAATCTTTTCATTATAGTCTACAAAAATCAAAATCAAGAAACAGATTACATGCTTCCAACATATAATGGCACAGGATATACGTTACCATTCCAAAATGCTGGGAAAGTAGCATGGTGAGAAATTTCTGGACCAAAGAAAGAAAAAAACTAGCTGGGAAAACTCCAAACTCTGCCTCTCCATGTCTGATGTCAAATCACACTTCATATCTCCAGTTCTGTTCAGCTCTATTGACTGCAACATACTTCTTTCCCTTAGGCTGGTTCCACTCCCTGTTAGCAGTTTTTCCTCCTAGGTGTCTCATGGCTCTAGGATCTCCAATATCTTGGATCCTACAAAGCAATCCAGATTTCACTTCCACAGCTTCACACAATGGCATCTCTGGGCCTTCATTCAGGGACAACCCTGACACATGCCTGGCTTCAGTGGTTTTCCTTAGCTTCATTCCTTTATCCTTAACTGCAGAACCGTGTGGCCAAGGCTGCCAAGTTCTGCTGCTTACTGGGGTTTGAACTTAGCCCCCTTGTTCAATTACATCTTCACTAGCTTTCTGTCCTTCATTTCCTAAGCTTGGATCTTTAGATCCTGAAACTGGATCTTTAGACCAGCCTAGCTTCAAATTCAGAGCTCTGCCAGCCTCTACCTTCCCAGTATTGGGATTAAAGGTGTGACGTACCACACCTGGCTCTAAACTTCTCTTTATTCCTTTTCACAAATTGGACATTTAGCTGAGTGGGATCTTGCTCTGAGGTCACCACTCCCTTTTTTCCATTTTTTATTCCCTTTATCTCACTGAACACAAGATTTAGCTCTATTCCATGTCCTGGTACCCTTTTCTCAATTTGTACATTATGTATTTTTATTTGCTCAGAATGATCCTTTTTATTATAAATCTCCATTAGTATTATTGCTAATAACCACACAACAAAGTTGTGTGATTTTTTTTTGTTTTGTTTTGAGATTTCCTCTCCCAGTGGAATTAATCCAAGACTCTTCACCTTAGCCTCAGGAAGACTCTTTGGAAAAGAGCAAATCCACCCACATTCTTTACCAAAATATCACAAGAAATATTTCTTGGCAACATACCAAAATTCTTCTCCTCTGAAATCTTTGACCAGCCCCAGACAATTCAGTCGTTATCAGCACTATTGTCTTCCATGCTCTTATTAGTTTAGCTCATTAATCAGTGCTTAAATAACTTCACTGCTTTCCTAACTCAAAGTACCAAAGGCCAAATTCCTCCAAACAAAATCATTCTCAGGGTTATCACAATACCTTACTTCTGGTACCAACTTTCTGTCTTAGTTAGGGTTTCTATTGCTGTGAAGAGATACTATGACCATGGCAACTCAAATAAAGGAAAAAAATTAATTGAAGTGATTTCTTACAGTTCAGAAGTTCTGTCCATTATCTGAATGATGGGGATCATGCCAGCATGAAGGCAGACATTGTACTGACTACATCTTGATCAGAAGACAACAAGTAGACTGTCTCACTGGACATGGCATGAGGATATATTGGACCTCAAAGTTCACCTCCACTGTGACACACTTCCTCCTACAAGGCACACTACTTAAAAAAAAATCCACACTTCCTAATAGTGTCACTCCATTTGGGGTCATTTTCTTTCAAACTACCACATGTCTCTCTCTGTGTCTCTCTCCTCTCATGTCTTTGCACTTGCATGCTTCTCTCTGTCTCTATCTCTGTATGACACTGTCTTGATTCATAACCATGTTGACTGTCTTCTGAGTAGTACATTCGTCACACTTTCCTACATGCTCATTCATTTGGATGTGTCATATGTCATAGGTTTTTGAAGGTGTTCATCTTGATACTAACAAGAAATATTTCACTAAAGGCATTCCAAATGATCAGAAACTTTGAGGTGAAAAGTTTCTGCCTCATGATAAATGTTCCCTCAATGAAAAAGAACAGTGTGCTCTGTGGATAACAACTGCCTAGGAATTGGAATGGAAGACTTCAAAGACCAATGACCAAGATAAGGCAGATGCATGAGAAGGCAGAATCGGATCATTTACGTTGATAAAGATGCAATATAAACTAGTGTTCCTTTTCTTAACACTGTCAAAATGGTACCAAATGTCTGACTGTTGCCCTACACCAGCAGCTGGAACGTATTGCAGAACTCTAGCTGATTATTTTGGGATTCTATAGCCCAATCTGTAAGCATAATTTACAGTATGTGAAACATATGCAGAAAGCAAGCAGAATCCTCCTTTCTGCTTGATGTTTGAGGTGGATTTTCTAATGACCTAATCTTTGGTCTTGCGACATCTTATCTATGCCAAACTCTCAATATTGAAAATAAATTTAATTTCCTCCTTCTTCATTACAAAATCATTAGCAATTTCATCAGTCTGTAAGTAGTTATTGAGTGTCTTTTATGGGGCTTGCATTGTGCTAAGCGTAGGTTTGCAAGAAGACAAAGTCAAGTGGCTTCTACTTTGTAGGACTGACCAACTCTATAGAAAAAGTTATTCATATTTATTCAGTGACTTAGCACTTTGAAAAAACCACTGTTTCATGTGCTAGCTTATAAAGGTTTGGGGGAATGGTGACAGGTGTACCTTGCTGATTTAGAAGCTTCTTGACACAGGGCGAATGCTCAGGTCAGGTATGACACTCAGAGGTGGACTTTTAAACATTTTCCCATCCCCCCTCCCTCCCTTTCTATTCCCAAACACATCATGTCCTGTGTGTGTCATCTGAACTCTGCTTCATGAATAATTTACTTTAATTGGTAAGTTCCGCTGGAGGCTACATCTCCTACATAATAGACAGTTTATCAGTGAAGGTAGTTTTCCTGTTGAAGTTTCTGGCTAACATAACATTTTACAAGTCACAGTGCCTCTGATTTCTAGGTCAGAACCTTCCTTCTTATTGTTTAATCACTTTCTACTTTTTCCATAGTAAAAACTGTTAGCCTAATATTAGACATCCATTTTACCAAAGCCAAGATGAATATGTATCTTTATTTAAGAGGTAAGAGTGTATGTTACAGAAGATACCTATGTATCAAAGTGAATGACTTTTTGCTAGTAATTCTTGGGAATCAGAGCTCATTTTTACTGTGGCATAAGCAGTAAGAAGTCTTGATTTGCTGCTTCTGTGTGAAAACTCTTTGACTGTGAGCTGAAATCACCAGCTATGAAGAAAGCTATCCTTTGAATACTGATCATTGTGCAGTAACAATGGCCAGCCATATTACCTTAATATGCAATCTTGGTGTCCCTCACCTAGAGAATGAAAGGACTGATAAGCTCCAGTATAAACATAATTAATGAATTGAAATAATCAGTTTGAGTTTCGATTTTGCTTTCTTCCATGATTTTATCATTTGTCCTATGAAGTTTTATGATATTTTCTTGAGTAGTGTTAAATATTGTCATCTTTAATGAGTTAATAAAGAAAAACAACATGTTGAAATCTGCTGCTTACTGTTTTAAACCCTCCACTTTGTTTTAAAATACGTTAAATTTGTTTTAGCTATCAGAATGCAGAAAAATAGTTTTTCTAATACGAATCATTATAAGAATGTCCTCTAGAGGGATCCATTTTATTGCTTTATAGCTATACATTTAGCATTGTTGTATATTTTTATTATACGTTAGACTGCAGAAAGATTAATGGCCACAAGGAAAGAAAGAAAGAAAGAAAGAAAGAAAGAAAGAAAGAAAGGAACAATGGATTGTGGAACTTTCAATTTTTCAAAAAAAATTTGATATGATAAAGTATATCTTTAGGTAAACAAAAATTACTTTCATATGTGAAATACTAAGAAACTTCACTTTTTAATTGAATTTATCATGTCAGTCTTATTCAGTCATTGCTGATAAAGTGGTTTCCTCCAATCAGCGCAATAATTATACTTCATTATCTGCAGAAGATTTTAGCATGGTGACAAATTCTAAAATACTCTCTTGTCGATCTTCTGCACATGTTAAAGTGGTTTTCACTCCTTAAAATAATACCACTGAAGTGACTCAGCTGTTCAGAGCTCTTGCTGTTCTTGCAAAGGACGTGGGTTTGGTTCTTGGGTCCCACATGAGGAAGCTGACACTTGCCTGTAACTGGTAGGGATGATGATGTGCTCTTCTAGCTTCTGGGAGTAAGGCAAGCATGTGGTGTGTATACGGGCAAGCATGCATACACATATACAAAAACAAACACAATTCTAAAAATAAAACCATTTATGTTATGTATTATGAAATAAAATTAAGGATGAATTTTGAAAATTCTGAGGGTGTATGGGTCAAACTATTTGTGTTTTAATTCACCTGTACATTTTGTGATTTATTGTGAAGAATGGCATAATCATTTTTTCAAATAATTAAAAAAACATAGAGGGGAGGGGGGAGAGAATGGAACTGGAGAGACAGCTTAGCACCTAGGAGCAATAGCTGTTCTCATAGAGAACTTGAGTTTGGCTCCTATACATGTGGGTGGTTCATTGGGTGGCTCACAGTTACACTCATGACTCCAGGTCTGGGTTCCAACACCCTTTTCTGGTCTTTATGGGCACCTGTATGCATGCACATATACTCATATATGGACATATAAACATATACATAAATAAAATAAATATTTTAATAAAAGAGACACAAAATTAAAAATAAAGGCACCAAAGAAAAACCAGCTTTTTTTTTTATTATAGAGACTTTTATAAAAATTAAGGGAGATTAGGAAAGACCTTTCCCCATACCTAAACGAAGAGTGGATTTTTGTTTTCTTTAAAATTTATTTTTATTTGTGTGTGTGTGTCTGTGTGTGTTGTGTGTGTGTGTGTGTGTGTGTGTGTGTGTGAGAGAGAGAGAGAGAGAGAGAGAGAGAGAGAGAGAGAGAGAGAGAATGTGTGATTATCTGTGCATATGTGTGTGGGTATCTGCAGAGGCCAGATAAAGGTATCAGATGCCCTGGAGCTGGAGTTAGAGGCAGGCAGTTTTGTGTCACTTGATATGGGTGCTGGAAGCTAAACTCTGGTCTGGTCCAAGCATAGCCACCACTCTCAACTGCTGAGCCATCTCTCTAGTCCTAGTTTGTCATAGATGACGGATAGATAGAACTAGCCCCCAAGCCTTTGGTTTCCACAGTCAGTTACATGGTGGAACCAACTAAAAAGTGTTGCAAACTGGGAAGTGCTTGGCTTCTGCCCAGAACCATTTGATTTAGTTGGTCTGGAGTAGAGTCTGAGATTCAGAAGTTTTCAATCTCAGTCTTCTTATGCTCGCTCAACGCTTCCTGGACATTGACCCATCTCCTTTAACTGTCTATATTATATTCATTTTTTGTCAATTTCAGTTAAGAAAATAGGTTACAAAATAATTAAATTTCAATATCTGATATATGAATAATAGAGAAAATTAGCCTGACTTAAAACCATAGAACTTAAAGCGCTCATGCATGTACACACACACACACACACACACGCACTCACTAGAGTAAAATAACTAAAGTTATCATAAATAAATGGTGAATTTTTGAAAATTTAAATGCATAGGTATCAAATTAGTATGTGTGCTTTTGAGCTTTGATTCTTTTATGCATTCTTATTGTGATTTGTTTTTAATCTCAATTTACTTCTTGTGTTATTGAAGTGACCATACATTTCTAATATTTATGATATTTAAGAAAATAAAGCTAAAATTTGGCACGTACTTTGCTCTTTCTAATTCTAGTGAAATCCCTTGATAGATTTTACTGAAGTCCTAAAATTAAATCATGTGTCCTTAGCCATTTTCATCTTCCATGATGGTTTTGGTTTAGGAGTATACAGAATGTGAGGAAAGGCCTGAAGATCAAAACACCTATGAATTCATTCAAAATTTCACTTTGGTCAAGTGGCCTGGAATAACTTTGTTTTTAGAACTTAGAAGAGAGAAAGAAAGAAAGAAAGAAAGAAAGAAAGAAAGAAAGAAGAAAGAGAGAGAAATATATATAGAAAGAGAAAATAAAATAAAATAAAATAAATAAAATGAGAGAGAAAAGTGCTTGTGTAAAGAAACCAAGAAACTGAGCAAAGGGAGTATCAAAGGCAGAATCAACTGGACTCAGAGTACTAATTACTTTCCTAAGACTGTGACAAGACACCATGACCAAGGCTACTTATAAAAGAAAGAGCTTAACTGGGCTTACAATTATAAAAGAAAGCACAATACCATCCCTAAAGAAAGGAATTAGAGTATAATAGGGAAATGGTGGACCAAACCCAGAGCCAAACTCTGTAGCTCCATGTCTGATATCAAAGGGCTTATGTAGATGGCCCTTCCCTTCCAGCTTTGTGGACTGCAACACACCGCTTTCTTTGGGCTGGTTCAGTATACTCCTGTGTACAACTCTTCTTGGCAGATAGCCTATGACTTTATCTCCTCTAGCATCTTAGGGTCTACAACACAATCCAGGTTTGACTTTCACAACTTCATGAAACAGTTTTTCTAAGAACATTCGGGCAAGAAGTCTCTGCCACAGTCCTGACCTCAGCTTCCCTCCATAACTGGGGGAGAAGAATTCACAACCCCTTGACTCATGTATCCTTTATGATACTAAAGGCAGAACCACATGGACAATGTTCCCAAGTTCATCTGCCTGCTTGGGATGGACCTGCACCCCTTGAATCACATTTTCAGCAGGTTTCATTCATTTTTGCTTAATAGGAGCAGTAGCTGAGTAGGGTCTTGCCTTGAGGGAACCCCTCCCTTTATTCCATTTCTAATCAGGTTCCCCTTAATCTCTTTCAGCACAACTCTAGGCTCCAGCATTGCATTCCTAACATGCTTTATTTTTTATTCTCTTTGACCTCACATTCTCCTTTTCGTAGTAGATTTGCATAAGTCTGATTACTATCTACAAAACAGCAGAGTCAATATTAGTTTACCATTAAATCTCTAAATTAGACCATTATTTTCTAATTTAGTTCCAGGCAAATTCTATGGACAAAGACAGAAAGCAGCCACATTCTTTACTAAAGTAGCACAAGAATGGAACTTGGTTTCTAGCCAAGTTACAACATAGCTTTCCTCTGAAACTTCTTGAGTTGGACCTTCACAGTTTGATTAATTTTCATCACTACTATCTTCCACATTTCTATTTTTTATTGAGCTATACATTTTTATCCACTCCCCTTCCATTTCCCCTGCCCCACACATTCTCAATTTACTCAGGAGACTTTGTCTTTTTCTCCTTCCTTAGTGGATCCATGTATGTCTCCTTTAGGGTCTTCTTTGTTGTCTATATTCTCTGGTGTTACGGCCTGTAGGCTGGTTATCCTTTTCTTTATGTCTAATATCCACATATGACTGAGTACATACTATATTTGCCTTTATGAACCTGGGTTCCCTCACTCAGTATGTTTTTTTTTCTTTCTAGTTCTTTTCATTTGCCTGTAAATTTTAAGATGTCATTTTTTTTTTCTGCTGAGTAGAACTCCGTTCTGAAAATGTACCACATTTTCCTTATCCATTCTTTGGTTGAGGGGTATCTAGGTTGCTTCCAGTTTATGGCTATTACAAATAATACTGCTATGAACATAGTTGAAAAAAAATGTGTGCATTCTTTGGGTATATGCCCAAAAGTGGTATTGCTGTGTTTTTAGGTGGATTGATTCCCAATTTTCTAAGAAACCCCCATACTGTTTTCCAAAGTGGCTGTCAAAGTTTGTACTCCCACCAGCAATGGATGAGTGTTCCTCTTACTCCACATCCTCTTCAGCATAAGCTGTCATTAGTGTTTTTGATCTTGGCCATTCTGACAGGTATAAGATGGTATCTCAGGGTTGTTTTGATTTGCTATTCTTTGATGGCTAAGGAAGTTGATCATTCCCTTAAGTGTCTTTCAGACATTTGAGATTCCTCTTTTGAAAGTTCTCTGTTCAGGTCTGTACCCATTTTTTTTTATTGAATTGTTTGTTCTTTTGATGTCTAGTTTCTTGAGTTCTTTGCATATTTTGGAGATCAGTCCTCTGTCAGATGTGGGGTTGGTAAAGCTATTTTCCTACTTTGTCAACTGCCTTTTTGCCTTGGTGACTGTGTCCTTTGCTTTACAGAAGCTTGTCAGTTTTAAGAAAACCCAATTATTAATTGTTGTTCTCTGATGGAGGAAGGTCATTGGCCAATAAAGAAACTGCTTGGCCCTGTGGGTGGAGTAAACAGAACAAAATGCTGGGAGGAAGAGGAAGTGAGCTCAGAGTCTCGACAGCTCTGCTCTCCGGAGCAGACGCCTCAGCAGAGACGCCATGCCCTGCTCCCTGGCAGACACACGTGATGAAGCTCGGACCCAGGATGGACTAGGCTAGAATCTCCCCGGTAAGCGCACCTTGGGGTGCTACACACAGATGATTAGGAAGGGGCTAAATTAATATGTGAGAATTAGCCTAGAAGAGAATGGGCCAAGCAGTGATTAAAAGAATACAGTTTGTGTGTTGTTATTTCGGAGCATAAGCTAGCCATGTGGGCGGCCGGGTGTGGGGGACGCAGCCCTGCCGCCCCATATTACTGCAGTTCTCAATGTTTGTGCTGCTGGAGTTATACTTAGGAAATGGTCTCCTGTGCCAAAGTGTTCAAGGCTACTTCCCACTTTCTTTTCTGTGAGGTTCAGTGTGGTTGGCCTTAATGTAGAGGTCTTTGATCCATTTGAACTTGAGCTTTACGCATGGTGATAGATATGAATCTATTTGCATTCTTCTACTTGTCAATATCCAATTATGCCAGAACCATTTGTTGAAGATGCTTTCTGTTTTCCATTTTATAATTTTTGCTTCTTTGTCAAAAATCACGTGTTCATAGGTGTGTGGACTGATATCTGGTTCTTCAATTCGATTCCATTGGTCCTCCTTTTTGTTTTTGAATGCCAACACAAAGCTGTTTTCACTAATAGGATAGTTCACTAAGAATCTCTGTTTCTGAGACATCAGGCTATGAGGTGTCATGTGAGTTGTAATCTGAAGAATGCAAAAGCATAGAATGGGAAAAGTAGAATGCGTTGGTATCCTTGTCCTGTGGAATGAGCTGTCCTAAAATCTGACTTAGAGAACAGAAATTTAGAGTTATGGTGTTTATATTGAAAAGTTCAGAGTTCAGTCCTTCCTGCATTTGGCTCTATGAGAAATACTATTTGTTTGTAGCTCAAAAAAATTTCATACCCATTATGCCCCATAATTATGATTTGGGATGCAAATTAATGATGAAAACAACAACTTTTTACTCAGTAAACTTCAAGTTATATACAGTTAACAAAGGATCCAAAACCTTGCCCTAACTCCCTCCTGGGGTATACAGGGCAGGGAAGAAGATGTACTTGTGGTTTACATGGCACATGAATCTGGAAAGAAAACCCTGTACATGCGCACTCTTCAGCATAATTTAATAGACATCATGGCCTCGTCACCAAAAGGAAATTTCTAGTGTTGATGTTGGTTTTCTAGGTCCTATATGTCAAATTCTTTAAAAGTATACTAAACATTTTTTCTAATAATATATTAAAATATCCTTTAAATTTTTTAAACTCCTTGACTCCTCAGTTATTGTATAGCTTTTTTCCAATTCCCAAACAGTAACATTTTTAATTTTTATTTCTACTGTATTAGCATTTGATTTATAAATTCTGAACAGTATAATAATATATATTATAAATGTATAGTTTGAGTGATTTTTAAAATAATTCCATTTACTATTATATTATTTAAACTTTATATTATTTTGTTAAAGCGTCTGTTATCATCAGCAATGGGTTACATTCCAACATTACCTGACCTGTTTTATGTAGTCTTGCTATAAAAGTTAGAATTAAAGGATCTGTAATAAAGGTGAGAATTTTGTCATTGATTTATATTTGGGGGCATATTGTTCATAATAATATTTAATAACTTCAGCTTTATAAGTATTGAAATTGAAATAGAAAATTAATAATAAGGATAATTTAGTATATGTTTCAAATTACAGAACACTCAAGGAGAAAATATAAACACATATATAACAACCTAAAGCATAATCTAACAAATATTTAAATTTAACTTTAATGGCAAATTTTATTTCTGATTATTGTTTCATTGGTGTTCAAATGCATTTCAGACATAAGATCTTGTATTATTTGTTTAATCAGGTATACTTTCTCTTATTGTATTTTATAATCTGACATAGGTAACTTTCTTATTATTTTCTTCACTGGAATTGCCCTCCAAGTACACAAATAAAAGACCCAGTTACTACCTGATTTCCTTTAGCCAAAGTCCCTAGCTTTGACGTCTTCAGACTAATTAGATAACTGCATCTTATTCTGCCAAATAGATAAATAAATAAATAGATAGATAATAAATAGTCTAAGACATTCCCTAAACCTCCCAATGTTTATGTGTACTACTCTACTGGTCTACTGAAAATGTAAATTAGAAGATATAAAATGATATTTGAAATGAGTGAGGAGACAAGCATTGCATTCCTCTTACCCTTTGACGATTTTGTACCCATACCACATGTTGACTGGGGAAATGGTGCATTTTATGTGCAACCATCTTCCTGACACGTTAGAGAAACATGACTTCAGCTGCTACCTGTGTTTCTCTTTACCTCCATTCTTTACCTTTGACCACTGGATATTTTCTCTGTTCACTTTTGAAAACTAAGAAATAACCTTATTTAATTATATCTATTTTAAAAGTTCTGTGTCCATATTTATACTTTTCTATCTCCCCAAGTTTCTGTAAATTAAGATATATAGTAGGTTTTCATAAATGTTAATCTTTCATCTAAATTCTACTGTTCAGAAAGCTTAAGTTATTAACTGTATAATGAAGAATATGCCTGAAATATAAAACAATGACAAAATTTTCCGAAGATTGTTACTGATTCTCTTATTTTAATAATTCATGGTTAGTTAAAAATATACCGTTGACTCAATTTAATTTTTTGGCAGGAGAGATAGGAATGTCAACACATTCATTTCTTTCACTGTTATTACTGTTGAACATATGGTATTTTAATATAATTGAGACAAAATAACATAGTTCTCAAGGCAAATGCTGAACATATAAATTTTTCTGGTGACAGTTTTTTTAATGAAGGCACTATTCTGAAAATCTAATCATACAAAAGTGGCAACATTTTGGCAAATGGATAGACAATTAGGTATGACTAGCCAACTACAATAATCCTCTAACTTTCTGATGTACCAGTCAAAGAATTATAAAAGGCATATACATAGAGTAGAGATTTCAGAAAAAAATGGCAAGCGACTAATGACATCTTTTTCATAAATCACTATTAAGCTGTTAAGAATTAATAATTACTCACTGTCTTTTGGTAGTGACAAAAGAATTTCTAAAGGATGCATAATCATTTATTCAACAAAATCTGTGGAAATTCAACAAGAACAAGGGAGCCATGGCCTCAGAAAAGGACTAATCTAGAACTTTTACATTTGTTTAGCTAAAAGGCTCTTCCACAGAGTTTTTTTTATAACATATTTTGGCATCCCCATACAACTTCCTGCGTGGAAGAAGCATATAGGGTTGATTCTGTAACCTAAGAGACAATATTTTCCATAATCTTTTTTTTTTTTATTGAGAAAAGGAGAAAAAAAACACAAGTTTCCATCTCCTCCCAGCCTCCCATTTCCCTCCCCCTCCTCCCACCCTACATCCCCTCCTCCCACCCTTCTCCCCCTCCCCCCACTTCTTTCCCCCTCCCTCTCCAGTCCAAAGAGCAGTCAGGGTTTTCTGCCCTGTGGTAAGACCTAGGACCTCCCCCCTCCGTTCATACCCAGGAAGGTGAACATCCAAACTGGCCAGGCTCCCACAAAGCCATCACATTACGTAGGATCAAAACCCCGTGCCACTGTCCTTTGCATCTCATCAGCCCTCATTGTTCGCCATGTTCAGAGAGTCCAGTTTTATCCCATGCTTTTTCAGTCACAGTCCAGCTGGTCTTGGTGAGCTCCCAATAGATCAGCTCCACTGTCCCAGTGGGTGGGTGCATCCCTCGTGGTCCCGACCTCTTTGCTCATGTTCTCCCTCCTTCTGCTCCTCATTGGGACCTTGGGAGCTCAGTCCAGTGCTCCAGTGTGGGTCTCTGTCTCCATCTCCATCCATCACCAGATGAAGGTTCTATGATGATATGCAAGATATTCGTCAGTATTGCTCTAGGATAGGGTCATTTCAGGTTCCCTATCCTCAACTGCCCAAGGAACTAACTGGGGACCTCGGCTTGGGCACCTGGGAGCCCCTCTAGGGTCAGGTCTCTTGCCAACCCTAAAGTGGCTCCCTTAACTAAGAATTGTGGTTCCGTGCTCCCCTGTCCAACCTTCCTTTATCCCAATCCTCCTGTTTTCCCAAGGCCTGACCTCCTTCCCTTCTAACTTTTCTCTCCCCATCTCCCCTTACCCCCATCCCACCCCACCCCCAAGATCCCAATTTTCTCCCCGGCAATTTTGTCTACTTCCCTTAGCCAAGAGGATAACTATATGTTTTTCCTTGGGTTCCCCTTCTTACTTAGCTTCTTTAGATTCACCTATTGTAGACTCCGTGACCCTTATTTATGGCTAGAAACCAATTATGAGTGAATACATCCCATGTTCATCTTTTTGGGTCTGGGATACCTCAGTCAGGATAGTGTTTTCTATTTCCATCCATTTGCATGCAAAATTCGAGAAGTCATTGTTTTTTACCGCAGCGTAGTACTCTAATGTGTAGATATTCCATACTTTCTTCATCCATTCTTCCATTGAAGGGCATCTAGGTTGTTTCCAGGTTCTGGCTATTACAAATAACACTGCTATGAACATAGTTGAACAAATTGCCTCAGTAAAATAAAAGGACAGTAAGAGAGTGGCATTGCTGGTTGATTCATATAGAATCACATATAATATATATGATATATATTATAATCACATAGAAGAATATGAAAGAAAAATTGGCTAAGAACAATGTATGCCTTGCAAACATGGTCCTTTGTTATAGGAAAATCGTTCCAGTTGGCTTATGTAAATGATGACTCTCAGTTTCTCTACTTCCCAGAAAAACTGTCTCAGAGAGACTTCATAATTATCAACTTCTGGAAGATACTATTCATGATGCCACAAAATCCACACTGGGTAGTGGTAACCAGATGCCATCAAGCTGCACACACAAGACTGATTCTTCAGCATTCTGGTTTTTCATGGAAGCTCCGGGGGGGGGGGGGGGGTGAGAGTGCAGAGTTTTCTTTCCTCACTGCTTCCTTCCTTTTTTTTTTTATTTTTTCAATTTATTTATTTATTAAGGATTTCTGCCTCGTCCCCACAACCGCTTCCCATTTCCCTCCCCCTCCCCCGATCAAGTCCCCCTCCCTCATCTGCTCGAAGAGCAATCAGGGTTCCCTGACCTGTGGGAAGCCCAAGGACTGCCCACCTCTATCCAGGTCTCGTAAGGTGAGCATCCAAACTGCCTAGGCTCCCACAAAGCCAGTACGTGCAGTAGGATCAAAAACCCACTGCAATTGTTCTTGAATTCTCAGTATTCCTCATTGTCCGCTATGTTCAGCTAGTCCGGATTTATCCCATGCTTTTTCAGACCTAGGCCAGCTGGCCTTGGTGAGATCCCAATAGAACAGCACTGTTTAAACTAGAGCACCCTACCCAATTTTATGTTGACTTACCCTATGCTGTAATTAGTTTTCCAAAGAATTGTATAACAAAACTAAAGAAACCAATGCAAAAATATAACTATACAAATGTCAACATGCTGACAGTTGTTATAGTACCAGTAGCAGAAGACTCCCAGAGCCATATGAGAGCAAGAAAAGAGACTGAAAGAAAGGTTCAGCGATGCCTAGTGGTCAGAAATACAAGGTACATATTCAAGTTCTACAATGTACACAATTATGAAAATAAAGTCACTGACTATAACTATGTCACTAAATAAGAAAACAACAAAAAAGTAAGATTTTAGTATGGCAATACCCCCCTTTGGCCTTGAACAATGAACACTAGAGCAGCAATTGCAGACCACATGTTGGGAATCTCTTGGAAAGGAACATCTCTCCCAGATTCTGATCACATGTTCTTTTGTGCTCAGGGGCAATTAAGCTTTGAGTGATATGTTAGTATGGTTTGAATGTAGTTGGCCACCATAATCTCATAGAGTGGCACTATTAGGAGATATGGCTTTGCTGAAGTTGGCATGGCCTTGTTGGAGGAAATGTGTCACTGTAGGAGAGGTTTCCTACACTCAAGATACTGCTTGGTGTCTTATTCGACTTCTGTTGCCTTCAAGATGTAGGATTCTGGGCTACAGCTATAGTACCATGTCTGTTTACATGCACCATGCTACCCACCATGATGATAATGGACTGAACCTCTGAAACTGTAAGCAGGACACTTCTATTAAAAGTTTCCCTTTTAATAGTTGCCATGGTCATGACATATCTTCATAACAGCAAAAACCCTAAGACAAAGGTTAGTGCCAGTCATGGGTATTATTGTGACAGACAGGCCTGACCATATTTTTGTTTGGAGGAATTTGGACTTGGTACTTTGGGTTTGGAAAGAAGCAGAATGCCTTAAGTGCTACTTAATAGACCATATGGGCAGGGAAATGAGTGTGATTTGGTGAACTGTGGGAATCAGGAAGTTTCAGAAGAGAAAAATGGTAGTTTTTCTTCTTTGTTTTTCGAGACAGGGTCTCTCTGTAGCTTTGGGGCCTGACCTGAAACTCGCTCTGTAGACACAAGTGATCTTGAACTCACAGTGATTTCCCTGTCTTTGCCTTTTGAGTGCTGGGATTAAAGGTGTGAGCCTCCACTGCCTGGCATAGTTAAAGAAAATCTTAGAGCCAGATGTGGTAATGCATGCCATTAGTACTTGGAAGGCAGAGGTTCACAGTTCTTTGAGTTTGGAGCAAGAATGGTCTACAGAAAAAGTTTCAAGACAACTAGTCTTAGACAGTGAAAGATAGAAAGCTGGTGAAGATGTAATTGAACATGGGGCCATGTCCCAGCTCCAGCAGGCTGAAGAATTTGGCAGCTTTGGCCACGTGGTTCTCAATTTAGAGTTAAGGACAGAAGAAAAACATTATGGAATAAAGCCACTGAGGCCATGTATCAGAGGTATCACTGAATGGAGGCCTAGCAGTGAAACCATTTCCTAAAGCTGTGAAGTTGAAGCCTGGATTGCCTTGGAGACACCAAGATTTAGAGAGGCCAGGTTTGTGGGATACCTCCTGAGGAAAGCTAACATGGAGTGGAAAAAGTTCAAGACAAAGAAGTGTGTTGCACTCAACAAAACTGAAAGAATTTGAAGATGCAGAGTTTGGAGTTTACCCAGCTGGTTTTTGTTCTTGTTTTCCTCACTATGCTTCCTGCCCTGAACTTTGGGATGGTAATGTATATCCTGTGCCATTATATGTTGGAAGTATGTCATTTGTTTTTTATTTTGATTTTATAGGGTATTGCAGTTAAGATATTGCATGAATCTCAGAAGAGACTTTGAACTTTGGATTTTAAAACATTGTTGAAACTGTGATAGACTATGGGTGTATTTGAAGTTGGACCAAATACATTTTGCATTATAATATTGTTACATGATTATGAATTAAGTGTTTAACTGATTATTCCTTACCGATAAAAAAAATCAGGAGTCAGATATTGGGTAAGAACCTGAATGATCAGAGAAGCAGAGAAGCCACAGTTCACCTCCTCTCTTTTCCATTCCACAACCCAAAAGGCAGAGATTCTCTTTAAGCCTCATCTTACTAGTTCCTCAGTCCTCCAAAGCCTCTATGGTTAATGTTAGTCAACTAGTGGCTAGTTGTGCCCTCTGATTCAAAACAAACTTTATTGTTAGAATGTGATCAAAATGTCACAAAACATTTCCCCCTTTTTGTCTAAATGAAAAGGAAAGTTTTATCTCTAACATGGTAAAACTATATACATTGAATACAATAATTGTGTGTATATATATACATATATATGTAAGAATTACATTAACAGTGTCCATTTGTATGTGACAAATTCAAGGAAAATACTTCATTATCTATCCTACCTTGGTGGATTCAAAATATTATACTTAATTTTTTTTCTATCCTAATTTATATCACCAGCCCTAAAATTCTTTTTATGGTTCTCATTACATTGTTAAATTAATTCACTGCATAGGTACAATACTTTAAACAGGAGTAGAAACATATACACAGTATGCTTTGCTGAGGGATAGTGAACTTATACACTGCACAGATTTGTCACTTTATTAATTTAATAAAACACCGACAGGAAGTATAGGTGGTGTGAGCAGACCAAGACAATTCTGGGAAGAGGAAAGCCAGAGAGTGAGTCACCAACCAGATGCAGATGAAGCAAGATGAGAATGCCTCACTGAGAAAAGGTCCTATGTCATGTGGCTAAACATAGACAAGAATTATGGGCTAATTTAAGTTGTAAGAGCTAGTAATATTAAGTCTGAGATAAGATGCCAAACAATTTATAATTATTATAAGCTTTTATGTGTTTCTTTGGGACTGAACAACTGTGGGACTGAATGGGACAAAAACGTCTGTCTACAAAAAAAAAAAAAAACTTAAATTTTTATCAATATACAAAAATATCTTAAATAAGAATAGAAACATATATACAATTTAACAAAAACAACCTCAATCTTGTATTAAAATACAAAACCCATACCAATGTAAAATATTTAAAGAGTTGCTGTGGTCATGGTGTTCTTCACAGCAATAAAAACCTAAAGACAGGTGATGAAAGCAAACCCTACAGGCTTTGTATTACTACTACTAAGGCATTTTGCAACAGAATAGAGTCAATCATGATCTCAGTGACATATATCTCTCTCCAAGGGAATGGTTAGCTTCCTTTCCCCTCAACCACTTACAAGATGCCACTATGCTGAAATTGGTGTCTTTTAGGCATGAGCCCCTGGGGAGCCTTTGGGACACTATTCAGTGAGCAGAAAGGGGAATTCTTTTCCTTTGCCTATCATATGGTCACTATTATACATGATCATGATGGGTTCCAGTGAAAGGCTGCAAGACTCTGTAACCAGGGCATCCCTAATAGGATAAAGAATAAGGACTCATAGTTAGGTAACTTAGCACTGGATTTGTTTGTTTGTTTGTTTTTTGGTTTTTCGAGTCAGGGTTTCTCTGTGGTTTTGGAGCCTGTCCTGGAACTAGCTCTTGTAGACCAGGCTGGTCTCGAACTCACAGAGATCCGCCTGCCTCTGCCTCCCGAGTGCTGGGATTAAAGGCGTGCGCCACCACCGCCCGGCTGTTTGTTTGTTTTATGTGTGAAATTTGTGCATCTGGACTGGTAGATAGGGCAATAACCTCTTTTCCATTTGAAATTTCATATCTATTCATGGCCCACATATCGCTGATGGATACAGTGAATTATAAAAGCTTATAGACTACATGCAGCATCTCTTGTAGGCAATCCCTTGAACGTTACGTCTTAGTTTCCCCGTAGACCACAATGAATGTTGCAAAGTGTGTAGTCATCTATTTTAGTTTGCTTTCCTAATACTGAGATAAAATTACCATGATAAAAAGCAGCTGACAGATGAAAGTATTTGTTTTGGTTTGCAATTCTAGAGAGATAAGAACCCATGACAGTGGGGCATTATGGAATCAGGCAGAAGGCATAAAAACAGAAGCAGAAAACCGAGAGATCACATCTCTATGCTCACAATGGAAGCAGAGTGTGAACTGGAAATAGGGTGATGCCGTAAAAACCTCAAAGACCTCCCTAAGTGATATACTTCCTCCAGCAAGAGAGGGGACAAGATTTGAAAACACGAGTCCACAGGATATATTTCTTCGTTAAACCCTAAAACTATCTTGGTGATTTCTACTTGAGATTTCTTGGAACACTGTGTCAATGTTGTTTATGATTTGCAATCAGATTAGAAATAAGTGAGCTCAGAGTATAGGGTCAGAAAGAATGGAGTTTGAAATACGGCCTTTACATTTAATGACTGTTTAGTCTTAGAAAAATCAGACCTTTGAGCTTTGTTGTCCATTTGTCAAGAAGGAATTAGAGCACCTACACCAGTGTTGAGAAGAGCAACTGAGGAAACAGATGTAAATTCTTGTCACAATAACTAGTAAAAGTGGCATATTCCATAAAAAGCAAGAACAATTTCTTCTTTCCTTGGCACTATGTTTTATGAATATGTATTTGAAGTAAAATAACATCAAAATGAAAGAGGTAAAAATAGAAAGGGAAATAAAAAATATTTGTAATTCTATAATTGGAAAAGGAGGAGAGATATAATTTTCTGAGCATCAGCTATACACAATGAGCTATGTTTTAAATACTTAAATCCTAACATCATCAAGAAATTATTATTCTCATAAAACATAAAAAGAAAAAGTTTCAGAAATCTACAGATATTTAAAGACATCACATGATAATACTGAAAATAATACTAAAGGAAATTTCTTATAACTTTATTAGAAACAAGGCTTAATTACAGCTCTCTTGATTTTTTCAGTAGATATATTTCTCTTAATCAAATGTACAGGATGCCTGTAGAGGTCTCCTTGACCACCAATTGATTCAGGGATGCCTTGTGCTTTTTCAGTAATTGTATTGTGTGTGTGTGTGTGTGTGTGTGTGTACTCAAGTAACATATTATTAATGCCATTCTTCTAACCCACAAATTACATGTTTTTTTCTAAACAGCTGAGCTAAAATAAAAATTTTCTATTCCAGTACATTTTTTTTTGTAATAGGAACAAAGAGTTAAAAACTTAGCAGGCAAAAATAAATTCATTTGTCCACTTTTGGTTTGCAAACTTGACAAAGATTTAGTTTATTGCCTGTAAAGATAAATTATATTTCATGTAAAATTCTGAAAATTTTATAGAAACTAAATTGAATGTCAAGAAAATTATCATAGTATATCAGAAATGAATTGAAGAAATAGATGCTTCAGTGATTTTAGGAAGTGGTCTCTTGGCTTACTTTGTCTGTGTATTGTTGTCTTTCATTCTTATCACCTAGGATACAAAGCATTTTTCTAGAGTGCTTACCAAAAATTGAAAATCAAGGACATAGTTCTTCTATCCAAATGTTTTATGAGAAAGCTATACAAGTAATAAAACAGAACCAATATCTAAAAATGCATTGTATTTCTATTAGTATTTTCTGTTTTTTAAAAAAATCTGAGTTCTAATATTTTCTGAAATTAGGCAACTGAAATCAAACATAGAATTGTTACAATATTAACAAACATCATGTCTGTGTAGTTTGAAAGAGAGATGTCCATAGGCTCAGTTTTATATAAACTTGGGCTCCCATTTGATGGTGCTGAGTGTGGACGCTTAGGGGGTATGGCCATGCTGGAAGAAGTATGTTGCTGGGCTTGGTTTTGAAATTTTAAGTCTCATGTTACTTCCAGTTCACTCTGCCTTTTGCCATGATGGACTACAATTCCTTTGAAACTCTGAGCCAAAACATACCTTTTCCTCTTCATTCTTTTTTTCATATAATTTTGTCATTATGGTAAAACAGTAAATAATACATGTTTTTCAGAAACACACACACCTGAAAGCACAGTAGTTTCTGTTCCTTCAGATAAAATGGAAATTGTTGCTTGAAAATTTCTCCCTTGTGATCTTATGGCCTTTCACAGAGCGATGTGAAGAATATCTGGAGCCACTGGACATCACATTCTTTTTCTTGGATAATGAGCAAGTTGTGAAGCCTGGCCTACATCCCGTCAGAAGGATCTGCCCTCAGATTCCCTAGTCAGTGAGGCCACAATCCTCATGAGCCACCTGCTTTCTGTTGTACTTCTGACAGGCTCACCAACAAGCTCTCTCTCTCCTGAGAGATGAAGCTCTCTCATGTTTGCATTTTCATTGCTCTGGGTTTTCATAGGTTGCTTTCCCTCTCCTAGAAGGCTGGCGGAGACATGGCTGTAAGCATTACCTTTCCTCAATGAAGTGTATATAAACTTGTGTCTAAGGACTCCTGTGTGTGGTTGCATTTATAGCCCATCTGACTGGAAACAAAGGAGACCCTTAACAATGATTTTGATTCCTATCTTTTCCTTTTGAATTTGTTGATACGTAATTCTCAACATCCAAAGCAACTTAAACACAGTGTTTTAATATTGATCATTATTTTATCATTCTGAGGTTATAATACTTATGCCCAAATAACCATAAAATTCCAAAATATAAAATTTGCTCTTTCCTTTAAGATTCCTAATTTGTTACTGCTGCTAACTGCCTGGATTGTTCATGTGGACTCTAGATATTCGCAAATATAACTTTTCTGTTTCTGTATATCAAATATGCAATAAGCAATAATCTGATTTAGAGCTCTAGTTCTAAGGTTTTACCGAACAAGGCTGTAGTAACATGCAACCCCCAGATCACAACAGCTTTAAAAGTAAAGAGGCAATGTATTGGTCATGTTAGCAATGATTTGATATGGATAATCAATGAATTGATTCCTCATGGTCTCATACAGAATCAAAAATAGGTCAGAGAAGTTATTACTTCTCAAAATGCACATACTTAGACAGGCAGATCTCTTTGAGTTCGAGGCCAGCCTGGTCTACAAGAGCTAGTTCCAGGACAGGAACCAAAAGCTACGGAGAAAACCTGTCTCAAAAATTTAAAAAAAAATGCACATACTTATAGCAACAATAAACAACAGGGGAACACACAGAAACACCTGATAGCCCATGAGAGCTAAGAATTGCTTTGATGTGACCTCTGTCACATCTGCTCAGATTCAGTGTCTTTCACCACAGCAAGAATAGTTGGGGCTTGTAATTTAGGAGTGTCACGAGGGTTATAATCTTCTTATTGGAAGGAAGAAGAAATGTTTGGAGCAGTAAGGAAATTGACTATTCTGAATTATTTCCTCATTTTCAAATATAAGATTATTAATTATACTCAGAAGGTGGCATAATGTTTATTTACAGAAAGTGGATGCATTCTCAAAGAGAGTAAACCTTTATCTCTACACCCTTAAGGTCTTCTGCTCGAATTAGTTACCACAAATCAACAAGAGAAACATGGATATAGAACTTGTATGTGGGAGCCAAGAGGGGGAAGAGGAAGAAGGGGTAACAGAAAGCTTTGAACACAGTCATGAGCACTAACGAAGACAGCCCTCTGCGAGAGAGAGTTCAGCGTATCAACTCAATTTTATTCAAGAGTATAAGGAATAAATTGGATTGTGGAGCCTGGGGACAAACTGTAATTTGCATTAAGTGGCATATTCCTGTCATAACACTTAGTATGTGGCAGTGAGGTCCTACAGCAAAGCTTCTAGCACAAGTCTTCTTAGCAGGGATCTGTGCCAATGATCAAGCTAAAGATGAATCAGGCATCTGGTTCTAGAGCCAGGCACCTGGTTTAGAGATAACTTTCAGATAAGGCAGTTCCAGGTCTAGGGACATTCTCCAGATAAGAGAGCGTAGAAAGCTTTGCTGGAGAGAGGGAGTTCCATGTTTCTCATCTTATTGAGATAAACTGCTAGACATTGGGAAGACTGTGATCTCCACCCAGCCAGTGATGTCTTCCAACACCATGGGACAATGAACAATCAAAGATATGGTGAAGCCAATTGCTTATATTGATATATGAAGAGACATAACTGTAGAGAAGGCACCCAACTATGCAGCGAGAAGGAAGATTCAAAGTTCTAATCACACACTTTTCTCATCCCCCACCCCACCTGGTAGTAAGAATTTCCTTCTTCCCAGTATAGTGATGATACCTTTCACATCAAGTTTTATCTCCTGCGATCAAAAAGGGAATGTCATAGCACCCAGCCACACTTGCCATTTATCCAAGGATCTGTGATTGTGCATACATAATCCTACTGCTAGAAGAACATATTTTGGAGTGAAAGTTTCTAACATTCTTTACAGAGAGAAAGAAGACCCTTTTAAATTCAGTAACAGGTGGTGATATTCATTAAACTCCATCAGGTAATGGAAGGTTCATCTGTCATTTTAAAGAAAAAATTATGTGTAAATAACTATAATCATGAATAAACAGAAAATAGGATGGCATTTATGAACTGATTGTGAGATTTCAGTTTATGAACCTCATTTAAAGAGAAATCAACCTGGATAATAAAGTTAACATATCAAAATACCATAAAGCCAAAATAAGTTCACACTTAGAATCCTAGGATGCACCCAACTTCCATGCCCTCCCTGCTAAGGCCTTACTCTGCTCTGGTGATTTTTGAGCAGATTTCCCTTCCTTCTCAAGGCAATATGTCTAACAGTAACAGCTATTTACAATTCTTTCACCTGGCTAGCCTTATAAGGGTTCTGTATTTTGTCATTTCTTGAATATCTTAAATACTCTTCCATATGAAGGAAGAGTAAACTTCTCAAAGAAATTTACCAAGGAAAACAGGCTAATGCAACTGTGGCCGAAGGGGTACAGTGAAGACTCCAAGATATTGGGTATGGCAGAGCAATGGACTATCCACAGGTAGAGAATGGAAGTGGCCAAAAAGAAAGGCTTTGTATGTCATAGGCACAGAACAGGAGGAGTGGGACTACCCACTGCTTTAGTCCAAGTAATTTTATCAGTATCCCTAGATGCCCATCATGGAACTGATGAATTTGGTACTGACCCTGCCTATTTTTCGGTCTTGCTTTGATTTGATCATCTCCTGATACATCTCCATTCCTTGCTTTTGGAATGAGAATGTTTGCTCTTTACTATTGTATACTAGAACTATGTAATTTTTTTTAATTTCCCATGAGAGCATAATAAAGAGATTGCCTTTAGTCTATGGAGACACTTTGGACTTTTGGACAGTGCTGCTATTCATTACTACAGGGGCTTTCAGAGAATGACTGAATTTATTTTGCATTATGAGATGGCCTGTAGGAGAAATTCTAGATTGGCTCAGTTGTGTTTGGAAGTCTCACCCTAAATATTGTAGGTACCATATCTGATGATGTAATTTTGTACTTATTAAAAAGGAGGAAGTAAGATGAGCAGCAGCACACAACTCTCTCTGTTTCCTGTCTATAGATATACTGTGACCAGCTGCCTCCCATTCCCTGAGACAGAATTAACCTTAAACTCTTTCTTTTAAGTTGATTTTTTCAGGTATTTATATTTGATATATCCAGTTTCCTTCTTTGGGATTTAACAGACATGTCATTAAAAATAAGAAAATTGAACAATTTTTATTGCGGTGACATCAGAAATGATAAACCTTTGATTTCCTTAACTTTATACTTAACCTCAAGAGATAAAAACAATGGATCTTGGATTGAAGAGATGGCTCAAAGGTTAAGAGTACTGTATGCTCTTTCAAACGTCCTGAGTTCAATTTCCAGCAACCACATGGTGGCTCACAACTTTCTGTAATGAGATCTGGTGCCCTCTTTTAGCCTGCAGGATACATGCAGGCAGAACACTGTATATATAATAAATAAATAAATGTTAAAAATGTATTTTGAGGACCTTTTTCAGTCCCTGGAAGATAAAATTGGACTGTTATGTTAGCGATATAGAAGCTGGTATGTATCCTAGAACAATAGTCATGACCACCACCCACCATAATAAAAACAGGACTGGACATATTGTATACAAGTATCATTATATACTTGAGAGATATAGGCAGGAAGATCAGGAGTTCAAGGTAATAGTAGGCAAAGATCAGGGAGCTCCGGCCCAGCCTGGGCTACTTGAGACCTTTGTCCCCATACCCAGGAAATAGAGGCAGGTAGATCTCCAGAGCTCACGGCCAGTCTTGTCTACCCAGTGAGTTCCAGGTCAGTCCAAACTGCATAATGACAAACAAAAACCTAAGAAGAAAATATATCTTGAAAACAACTACACCAACAATAATAAAAACCCAAAAGAATATCAACAATAACAAGAGCAAAAAATCCAACAAGAATAAAAGTAAGCCAAACCAAAACAACAAAAAAGCCCTCTAAATTTAACTGTGTTTCAATCTGCAAATTAGCTTAAACTATGTATTTTCTCTATTTTAATGTATCCTTTCATAATTCTTGACAGCATACACTTTGATAACATATGTACTATCTACAGAATGGTATATGTTTATGTGAAAATACTCATTACATTGATCTTTCCTATGCTAATTTAGGAATAATAAAACCAAACCATGCATAAAGGAGCAAAACTCAAAACAGGAACTGGGCAAGAGTACTCACTGTGCATGCATAAGGACCAGAGTTTAGTATTTTAGTGAAGACTAAATATTCAGCTTAGTATTCATGCGAAGATGTGTGCATGCGAAAGTGTGTAACTGGAGCTCTGTTTGGATGGAGATAGCTGGAGGTTCATTGGGGGCTTTTGGGTTATTCTCCTAGTTTCAGTTTCACTGAAAGCCTGCATTTCAAATGGGTGATGGGGAGAATGATAGAGGAAGACAGCCCACAACCTCCTCTGATTCCTGTAGGCATATACATGTATGGCACCATATCCATACCACACACAAAACATCTAACAGTAAAATTCTAGTTAAAAAGGTTTTAAAAGATATTTTTTATTATTACACATATCCAGTCAAAGAATCCAGTACTATTCTTTAAAGTATTTCATTTTCTTGAATCTATTTAGAATAGTTTTTCTTTCTAAAATAAGCTTCACTAACTAGCTGTTTCTTCTATTCAAACTGGCTGCCTTTTATTTTCTCTTCGCATGCAATGGAAAATTTAAGTATATGGAAAGGTAATTAACAAAAGTCTGAAAAGCAGTTCAGTATAGAATTATATCACCAACTAAGATATCATCAAATTAAAAATTAGTAATTTCTAAGACGCAGCGTTTGCAGATTTGCATGCAAATATGATTGGCTTAATTTATTTAATTATAAAACTCTTCAAGCATTTTCATTATACTCTTCTGAAGAGATTTTAATTATAAAACGCAGTTTAACACTTACTACCTTGGTGATGTTTTGCAAGATAAAGCAGGCATTTTTTTTTCCAGGCAGACTTATGTGGTTTTGCTCACCTTACAAGCAAGCTGATGGTCTATTGTATGTTATCTTTCTATCTAAGTATCTATCATTCATCTATAAGTCATCTGTCATTTAGATTTCTATTTGCTTCTCTTCTGTCAACACACCCTTTTCCCCAAAGTGATTAACTTGTGTGTTTATCATTCTTTTACTTTTCCTAATGGTTTAAGATGAATCCTTATCACCACCTAGTTTATTTTATACACTGTGAAGATTGTAAAAATGAAACACTGTCTTAGTCAGTGTTGTACTTCAGTGAAGAGACACCATGATCATGACAACTCTTATAAAGGAAAGCATTTAATTGGGGGTGCTTTACTGTGTCAGAGGTGTGGTTCATTGTCATGATGGCCGGAAGTATGGTGACATGCAGGCAGACATGGTGCTGGAGAAATAGCTGAGAAGTCTGTATCTGGATCTGCAGGCAGCAGGAAGAGAGAAACTCTGGAAATGGCTTGGGATTCTGAAACTTGAAAGCCCACTCCCAGTGATACAGTTCCTCTAACAAGGCCACAGCTATTCCAACAAGGCCACACTTCCTAATGGTGCCACTCCTTGGTGACCAAGCATTGAAATATTTGAGCTTATAGGAACCATTGCTATTCAAACCATCACACATACTATTAAGTGATGTTTCTTTCACTCGGCACTGGCTGTGTTCTTAAGGGTTCCTGGTAGATGAAGTAATTATGGAAGCTGCACTGCCTGTTGCTAGCTCCATATCGATGCTACCATATCTCATTTATCGTTTTATCAGTGGAAAATTGAATTATTTCAAGGGTTAGTCCTGAATGATGGTATCTTGAACATCTTTTTTTTTTTTTATTTCAAAGAAAATGGCTAAAGAAGGCCTTAAAAAGTTAAGTTTTAGGTTTCATAAATATTGAAAATTAGGGGTTCAGAATGGCTTATTGGGTAAAAGCAGCACCTACTCTGAAACATGAGGACTTTATTTCTAATCTCCAGTACCCATAAGAAGCGAGACATGGTTGCTCATGCCTATAACCCCAGCATTGGGTAGACAGTAAGATGGATGCCAGAGCTTTCTGTCTAGTAGCCCAGATGATATGGTGAGCTTCTAGTTCAGTTACAAACTCTTACACGTGCATAGACAATGGCTTCTCACCCAAACCTCCACAAAGAGACACTTGTGTACATTCACCGTATACACAGAAAAAGTAAATAGTGCAATATTATGTTGTGATGGGTATACAATATTTATTCCTGTACAAAATGGTGTTAGTTTGTATTACTGTTTTTATATCTTCATCATAAATTATTTTTCTTTGTGTGTGTTGTGTGTATTTTCCCAGTTATGATCTTTTCTTTTCTTTATAATATTCTTCTTTTAAATAGAAATTCTTAATTTTGGCTTACTTAAATCAGCTTCTTGTTTAAGATTTTGTTATATCAACTTTATTTTCCACCTTTATCTCTCCCACATTGCTATTTAAGGGGCATTTTATTCTCTATTTCACACAGTTCCAATTGTCCACTTGGGAAATCCTGAAGTTTCACATTCCCTTCTTTCTGCTACCTGCCCTGGCAGGTGGAGGTGTGTGGGGGGTTGAATTGTTACATCTTTCAGCTTCCACTCAAGTTTTCTTCTTTAGTCAAGTAGTTTCACTGGCTTTAAAATTTATCATTTTTAATTATGTTCTACTACATTTTCACAAATGAATTTCTTTATTTTTTCTTAACAATAGATAATTAACTGGATAAAATATTCATATATATAGAAAACCGTGTAAACAAGTTTCATTTATAGTCCAGTTGCTTTCTTGGTTACAGTGCCTGCCAAGACTGAGTCTTGGTTACTCCTTACAGGAGAAGGAGTAACCTTGGTTACTCTTTACAGGCAGAATAACCAATGTTTCTCTTCCATTGATACTTCTTTTCAAACACAAGTGATTAGTCTGAGGAACACCTGTCTGATGATCAACTACTACATTTCCTGATCTTACAGTGATTTGACTCACTGTGCATACAGGGAGCAAGGGCTCCATCAAGAGCAGTGGGAGGTTACATTGAATTTTGTCTGGGTGGTATATAATCAGGCATTGTCATTTTCAGCAATGTAGTTGGTAAGGAATCCAGTTTCATAGCCATGAGCCTAAAGATCCATAAGTGAGATGAATGAAATCAAAGCTAACAGTGAAATCATTTAAATTGTGAAGACCATATGCCATAAATTGGCTAATTGCTTCAATAATAGGCATAAAAATATGTCCACAGAGCAGAAAGGGCAAAGCCTCAACAGTGGTCTTATGATATTTTGGTGCAAAAAGTAACTACTTTTTGCTCTTTCCAAAGTGTCTGCTTGAGGCTAAGTGAAGAGTTTTGGATAAATTCCATTAGCAGATATTATCTCAAAACAGTCTAGTATAGACTCTGTTGTGTGGTTATCAGTGTGGACTCTGATGAAGATTTATAATGAAAAGAAGCAAGCTGAACAAGGAAACATATTTGAGTGGGAAAGTAGCACCAGAAAGTGGAATGGAGCTAAGTTCTGTGTTCAAGTAGATAAACACATTAAGAAATGGAATAAAAGAAATGGTGACCTCAGGACAAGTGCCCATCCATCTAAGTTTCTAATTTGTGAAGAGAAACTAAAGAAAAGCTTAGAGCCAGGTGTGGTGGCACATGCCTTTAATTCCATCACTCAGAAGGGTGAGACTGGCTGATCTCTGAGTTTTAGGTCAGTCTGATCCAAAGATTCAGTTTCAAGGTAGCCAAGCTTAGGCAGTGAAGGAGAGAAAGCTAATGAAGATATAATTGAATAAGGGGCCATGTTCCAACTGAATGTGCATCAGAACTTGGCAGCTGCAGTCAAGTTTAGAGTTAAAGATAGAAAAAACAGGCAATGGAATTTATCTCCACAGCTAAGGAAAGTCACTGAAATCAGGCATGTGTCAGGGGTGTCTCTGAATGGAGGTCATTGTCTGAAGTGGTGAACTTGAAACCTGGAATTCCTTGGATACCCCAAGATGTTAGAGATGCCAGAATCTTTGAATATCTGCAGAGGAGAGCAGCTAATAGGGAGTGGAACCAGCCTAAAAGAAGGAAGTGTGATTCAATCAAAAAAACTGAATAGAGTAGGAGATCTAAAGAGCATTTTGATATTAGACAGATATATGGAGTTTGGGGTTTGCCCAACTAGTTTTTGCTTGCTTTGGTCCAGCATTTTCTGACTATGGTCCCTTCCCTGTGTTTTGAAATGGTAATATATACACTGTGCCATCATTTGTTGGAAGTATGTGACCTACAATTATTTATTTATTTATTTATTTTTGTGACCTACTTTTTTATTTTAATTTTTGCAGGTGATTACAGTTAAGAGATTGGACGAATCTTGGAAGAGATTTTGAACTCTGGATTTTAAAATGTTGTTGAGACTGTGATAAAATATGGCAAATTTTGAGGTTGAACTAAATGCATTTTGCATTATGATACTGTTATAAGCTGTTGGGGTCAGGGAGTAAAATGTGGCAGCTTGAATGTTATTGGCCCTCATAATATCATAGGGAGTGGCATCATTAGGAGGTATGGTTTGTTGGAATAAGTATGGCCTTGTTGGAGGAAGTGTGTCACTTTGGGGGTGGACTTTGAGGTAGGTGTTCTATGTTCAGAATACCTCCTAGTATCTCAGTCAATTTCCTGTTGACTTCAAAATGTATGACTCTCAGCTCCTTCTCCAGCACCACATCTGCCTGCATATTGCCATGTCCCACCATGATGACAATGGACTTAACCTCTGATTTGTAAGTAAATTATCTCAACTAAATGTTTTTCTTATAAGATGTGCCATGGTCATAGCAATAGAGACTCTAACTAAGATAGGGAGCTTTAGCAGTACAAGCATAAATAGAGTAAACATGTTGACTTTGACTTTTTTTCAGTATAGTGAAAGCTTACAGTCTAATTAGTGTCAAAGAATATCAATTCAATTTTGTAACTAATAGAAAAATGGTTGGTAACAGAAGATTGACATCTGAGCCTAAAACTAATATGATTTCTGTTTTATTTTCATGCTCTGTGTCTGCTCTAGCCCCTATACTGTTAAGATATGCTCAGATTATTTCTATATCCTGTGACTAGGGATTAAAATATTGAATTTCTGCCAAAATGATGCTACAAGATGGCTGTTTCCCTTCACTTGCTATGTGGTGGGAGCAAGTGTTCTGATGTGCCTGTGTTTACTGTAGTACTAGCATGGAAGGGCTATGTGTTTTGATAGACTTTACTGTGTCACTAAAAACTTGTATGTTGGATCAGAATCTTTAGAATCTAGCTATGTAAAGAGATGATAAAGTAACTATGGCAAAAGGGTCTTCTGTATGGGCCCATATCCAATACATTGGACATCCTTTTAGGAATAGGAAATTGAAGGTTAAAACACAAAAGGAATACCATGTGAAAACAAAAGATGAAGAAAGATGTCTGTAAAGGAAGCATGGGGTCTCACAGGAAGCCAAACATGCAGCTTCCATAAATATGAGAACGTAAGTCTTTATTGCACAAACTCCAAATCTGGTATTCTCCGTGGCAGCCCCAATAAACATATAAAGCCTGGCCAAATTACAATTAATTGTGTAAAAGCTAACAGAGTTTCACACATTTCAGGAAGACACATCAAACATTAATTTTGCTATGATTTGCCTATAACTTCAGTGAGTCCTCAGGGTCAATGTGCCAGGAACTTAATCCCTAGCACAGTGCAGTCCTTATACTCATTCTTAAGATGTGGATCTGTTAGAAGTTGATCAGACTATTAATGCATCAATTTTAGAGGGAGTTAGCATAGCACTCATAGGAACAGATCAGTTTTGTGATGCTGGTAATTTATAAGAGAATGACATCCAACATGCTTGCCCCCCCCCCAAAAAAAAAAACCTTCTTCTCAACCCTGCAATGATGCAGTCAACAGAGACCATGCTAGATTTTAGTGTGTTGCTACTTGGGAATTTTAAGTCATCATAATTGTAAAGCAAAATCTCTCTTTTATTTATAAAGAACCTAGCCTCTGGTACTGCTTTATATTAATAATAAACAGCTACTCTCAGGTATTGTATTATATTAATAATAATCCCTGCTGAGAGACTAACTATGCTCATATCTACACATCAAAATATTGCTTGCTGAGCAAGATGTAAAATTGGAAAGGACAAAGAAAATGCCTGAATGCCAATTAATTTTATAAAAGGATGCGCTAAAACATTATTTTTTTATTTATGAGCAATTTTCATCATAGTGGTTCCAGTGAATTATGCCAGAAAAATACAGGAGCTACTTACCTTAATGCTTTCAGTTGAGTGCCTGTGGACTAATTATATTAGAATGTACGGTAAGAGGGGTAGAGAGCTTTACCTTGAAGTCAGCCTTCATATTCACTTTTTTTTTCATTCCTGGCTTTGGCGTTTCACTCCTGGCAGATTGTGCTCGGTGGGTTTCCACATGGGTTCATCAATACACTGTGTACCAGATTGCCCCAAACCTTAGCAGCTTAAAAATGAACAAGCAAACAAGCAAACAAAAAAAAGCATGCTTTACTGTCTCCATTTCTGTGAGACAGCAGCTGGGTTTGTTTTAAGTTGGAGTCTCTTCTTGCACGAATTTAATGTGTTAGCTGTATCCTTTTTCCACCAGGGATAAACATGAGGACGGATCTGCTTCCAGGCTCCTTCAGTGATGGGCAGTAAAATTCAGTTTTGGGAAATTGAATTGAGATCCCCAGTGAAGGACTTACTGTTGGCTAAAAATCGCCCTTAATTTCTTACCTTCGTGATCTCTTGGTGGGGTATGTCAGCACACAACAGTTAGCTTGGCAAAGTGTGGTGTGTATGTGTGGACTGTGAGGGAGGTTCTTTGATAACTTAATCTTGGATACACCATCATTAATTTGGCTATATTATTTTGAGTTGCTAGAAACAATTCATTATACCCAGCACATCCCCAAAGAAAAGCTATTACACAGGAAGCATGTTATTGAAGTGTCTGAATATTAAAGATGATGGAGAGGAAAGAGATAGCAATATTAATTTATATAATTCATTTATTCAAAAATATCCCTTCTGTGTCTACTTATTACAAGAAGTCATTTTGAGGCTCAGGAAATACTGTAGGAAAGAGATAGCTTTCTAAATCTTATTTATATTAAAAATTCAGTGGATTATTATAAAGTTAGCTTTTAATTACAGGGTTATTGATTTATTTCATTCTGAGTTAGAGTACTATTATGTAGCTCAAGCTGGCCTGAAACTCAATATCTTGCTACTCTAGTCTCTTCAGTGCTGATCACATTTGTGTATCATCACCCCTGGCCATCCTTTACAGCAGTAGCAACTGGTGTGGGAAGTCCTTCTGTGTATGTGTTGCTTTTATTGGGTAATGAATAAAGAAGCTGCTTTGGCCTGTGATAGGGCAGAATACAGCTAGGTGCGAAAACTAAACTGAATGCTGAAAGAAAGTAGGTGGAGTCAGTGAGACGCCATGTAGCAGCCAGAAAAGAAAGACATGAGCTACCAGTTGGAAACTTGGTGGTAGGCCACCAACCTCATGGTGAAATAAAATAATAGGAATGGATTAATTTAAGATGTCGGAGCTAGATAGAAATATGCACAAGCTAATAGGCCAAGCAGTGTTGTAATTAATATAGTTTTGGTGTGATTATTTCAAGTCTGGGTGGCTGGGAAATGAAGTTTCCACCAACAGGCATCGTCTTTCAAGAAAAACGGAACCTATTAATGATGTTATTTAAATCCAATAGAAACCCTTCCCAGGAGATTACCAAAGTATCCTAGTTTGGCTTCTGTTACTATAATAAAACGCTGACCAAAACAATTTTGGGCTAAAGGTGCTTACTTCATTTTATCTTTCCTGGTTAAAAGCCTACCCCTGAGGGAAATCAGGACAGGAACCTATGGGCAGGAACAAAAGCAAGAAGTGTGAATGGATGCTGCTTACTGGCTTGTTCTCCCTTGCTTTCTCAGCCTGCTTTCCTATATACTCCTGAACAATCTGCTCAAAAGTGGCACCACCTACAATGGGTTGGGATTTCCCACATAAAATCAATAATTAAGAAAATGCGTTCTGGGCTGGGGAGTTGTCTGAGTGGCTAAGGGCACTTTCTGTCATTAGAGCTCATAGGAGCTCATAGACTCTGGACCAACAGATAGGGGGCATGCATGGTACAAACTTAGGCCCTATACATACATGTTGCAGTTGGATAGCTTGGTCTACTCATGGGACTCCGAGCAGTATGAGCTGGGACTCCCAGCAGTATGATCCCTAATGTGTTGACTATTTTTTGTGAACCTATTCTCCATACTGTGTTGCTTTGCCCAGCCTTAATACAAGGGTAGGAGCTTGATCCTACTTCAACTTGTTATGCCATGGATTTTTGATACCCATAGGAGTTTTGCCCCTTGCTGAACATTCATGTCGGCCTGTTACTCAGCACTCTCACCTTTCAGATCTGCCTCTCTCCCCAGTTCATGACCATCTCCACCTCTCTGTTTCACCTCCACCCTATACTCACTTACCATAATAGGCACTATTAGCATGTGCCTAACTATTTTGATAAGCAAGGCATATCATAATATGTCTAATTGGTACAGAAATTTTGCTGGAGTTCTCTCATGGCCCAGGGCTATAAACCTCAGGCTTCATTTGTTGGAATACTTCCTGTCCACGCACATGGTGTGGGGTAGAGCTGTTGCAGATATTTAATTTCCTAATAACAAATAAAATATACTTATTTATCATAAAACATAAACTGAATTGCAATTTATTATTTAAACAAAAAACAAAAGCCAATTAACTCTTCCTATCCACAAACACAGCAATCATCTTCATTTATTTATTTTTCAATTTTGTTACTGCATTCTTTAATAAAAGATTACTTTTGTTAGCTAAAATAAAAGGATACTCTGTGGCAAATGCATTGTAGAAGCATAATGAATTCAAAGGCACTATCAATCCATTTCATGGAGTAAAAGAAACAATCCATTTGCACTTAAAATTAGAATAATTTAGAATTGTAGAAAAGTCCTTTTAAAGTTTATGAAATAAATAGGGAAATATAGGTTTGATAGAGAGGATTTGTAAGGACTATGGAGAAAAATAGGTAGATGAAAAATCAGATTCATCATGCCTCCAAAGTCAACAAAACACTACAGCATAGTGCATATATTTTGTTCTGTGCTTATCTGATACTGAATCATAGCTAGTCTTCAACTTCTAAAAGAGTTTTTCAGAAACACTTATTCTCTTTAAATCTGTTTTCACATTGTTTCATTTGCCCTTCTAAATGTTCCTAACTCCCCCTGCTTAAAGAGTATCCTCAATGCAAGGACATACAAACTTTTAACTGCACTTATTCACTGTCAAAGAAAGTGACAAGTTGAACCAGAGAGATGGAGAAGGATCACAATATATCATAATACCTCCCCCAGAAGCTGATTCTTTATCATATGTCCTTTCTTTCTTCATAAAAAGATGCAGTGTAATATATCACAGGAAGTATGGCTTTGTGAATATCAGAAAAATATAATGCCATCATGTAATGCATCATATATATGGTATAAAACAATTTGATTTTGGGGTCTTACATTATGTTATATATAATCATAAGCTTACATGGGATCATCACGCTGAATTTCATGGAAAGCTATCTTCAAATTTAAAGCTACTCCCATCTCAGTTTACCAGTTGTCTGGTTTCGATTGGTAGTAGTTTTTTTTAACTCTTCTCCAAGAAATTTCTATATGTCATGAAGAGTTAATGCCATTTCATATCAGTGAAGAAGGCAAAGCCAGCTCAGTTCATAAATAAGTGCTCTCATTTTTTATGAGCTCTCATCCCATATTTATATCAGTTCTCATTGTTCTTGAATATTTGAGAACTGACATCCAATGGGAGTTGAAAATTGAGGCCTAACCTGAGACCATGGGTGACCAGTTCAATTTTTCTAGCTCCTCACCATGTTTTGCTGAAGCCTGGGTGTATGATTGGTTGTTTCAGGCTTTGAGGTGCTAAACACTATGCTCTATACCTTAATGAGTTGGCTGACTCCCACAGCACTTCTATGTCCAAGATGAGATGATTTGGACATTCTGGACTGGACATTAAACTCTTGACACAAGCCTTGGGAAGTTAATGTAGTTACTACCAAAAAAACTATTGCATGTCGATACATTGAAATACTGACCTGGGGACTTGGAGTCTCAGAGCCTGCCTTGAGTTGTATGTTGAAGAGAATGTTACCATCTACAGAAATTTCTAAATCCTTCAAATTTTAAGACACAAATGTTGTAGTCCATTGCATTTCAACTTCTGTTGAAGGTTTGTTTTTTCTTTCTTTTTGTATAAGGTTATCGTGTACAACTGCTGAAATCACTGAGATGTGAGGCAAAGGTCTGAGGGCGTAGGATTAACTCAGTGCAGAAGCCTTGCTTCTGTGGTTTGGATAAATGTTTCTCAGAGGTTCATAGTCTGATGTCTTGGTCTCCTGAATGTGTTCCCATTTCTGATAGCAGAACCTTCAAGAGGTGAAGCCTGGTGAGAAGTCCTTTCATTACTGAAAGCATTGGGCTTGTAGAAGATATCCCTTCCTTTTGCAAGCATTTTAATCCTGGCATGGGGGTGAATGTTTCTACCTCTCATTATCATATACTGCTTTACTCCAGACCCTAAAGCCACGGGGCCAAACCATCATAACTAAACTCTCCTATGTGAGGGAGAAAACATTTTCGCTTTAGTGTTATATCAAATGTATGCTGCATAAATAAAATGTGAAGAAGAAATTTATTTTTCAGTTCTGAGTATACAGCTTCATGCTTTTCGAGACTTCTTAACCATTTAAAATATGTTGACCACCAGCTGGTAGCCATTCTAAAGGTAGGGAGGGTGAGAGCTCCTTGTGCTGATTTGTTTGTCTGCAGAGGGCTTTGGGGTATTGAACATTTGCATGTGTCTTTTGAGAAATGTTTGTTTACTTTGAGTCTTTTGAATTTGTTTGCTTTTCAACTGATCTGTATGAGGATCTTATCTATTTTAATATTGCCTTTTATCAGATCCTTATTTGGCAGTGTTCTTTAGAAGATAGAGGGAGTTCCCAGAATGGTTTAGTGCAGATGGTATTGGGTGCTCCAGCCGTGCCCATCTGCACCCAGGGAAGACTGAAATACTTAAAATTACACCTGTGAGAATGGCTAAAGTCAAAAACACCAACGATAACCTTTGCTGGAGAGGTTGTGGAGGAAGGGGAACCCTCATCCATTGCTGGTGGGAATGCAATCTTGTGCAACCACTATGGAAGTCAGTGTTTCGGTTTCTTAGGAAATTCGGGATCAACCTACCCCTGGACCCAGCAATACCACTCTTGGGAATATACCCAAGAAATGCCCTATCATATGACAAAAGCATATGTTCAACTATGTTCATAGCAGTATTATTTGTAATAGCCAGAACCTGGAAACAACCTAGATGCCCTTCAATGGAAGAATGGATGAAGAAAGTATGGAATATCTACACATTAGAGTACTACTCAGCGGTAAAAAACAATGACTTCTCGAATTTTGCATGCAAATGGATGGAAATAGAAAACACTATCCTGAGTGAGGTATCCCAGACCCAAAAAGATGAACATGGGATGTACTCACTCATAATTGGTTTCTAGCCATAAATAAGGGTCACGGAGTCTACAATAGGTGAATCTAAAGAAGCTAAGTAAGAAGGGGAACCCAAGGAAAAACATATAGTTATCCTCTTGGCTAAGGGAAGTAGACAAAATTGCCGGGGAGAAAATTGGGATCTTGGGGTGGGGTGGGTTGGGGGTAAGGGGAGATGGGGAGAGAAAAGTTAGAAGGGAAGGAGGTCGGGCCTTGGGAAAGTAGGAGGATTGGGATAAAGGAAGGTTGGACAGGGGAGCACGGAACCACAATTCTTAGTTAAGGGAACCACTTTAGGGTTGGCAAGAGACCTGACCCTAGAGGGGCTCCCAGGTGCCCAAGCTGAGGTCCCCAGTTAGTTCCTTGGGCAGTTGAGAATAGGGAACCTGAAATGACCCTATCCTTGAGCAATACTGACGAATATCTTGCATATCATCATAGAACCTTCATCTGGTGATGGATGGAGATAGAGACAGAGACCCACACTGGAGCACTGGACTGAGCTCCCAAAGTCCCAATGAGGAGCAGAAGGAGGGAGAACATGAGCAAGGAAGTCGGGACCACGAGGGATGCACCCACCCACTGGGACAGTGGAGCTGATCTATTGAGAGCTCACCAAGACCAGCTGGACTGTGACTGAAAAAGCATGGGATAAAACTGGACTCTCTGAACATGGCGAACTATGAGGGCTGATGAGACGCAAAGGACAATGGCAAGGTGGTTTGATCCTACGTAATGTGATGGCTTTGTGGGAGCCCAGCCAGTTTGGATGTTCACCTTCCTAGATATGGACGGAGGTGGGAGGTCCTAGGTCTTACCACAGGGCAGAAAACCCTGACTGCTCTTTGGACTGGAGAGGGAGGGGGAAAGGAGTAGGGGGAGGGGGAGAAGGGTGGGAGGAGGGGGCATAGGGGGGGATGAGGGGGAGGGAAATGGGAGGCTGGGAGGAGGTGGAAACTTGTTTTTTTTTCTCCTTTTCTCAATTAAAAAAAAAAGTCACAGAATCTAGTTAAAAGGAAATGATTATTGATAGTTATATGTAGAGGAAACAATAGGTTTGAGGATAAAATTATATATTTCTTCAAAATACAGCAATTGTGTATCACTTCAGAAAAAGTCAATAAGAGTTTAAGAGATTAATGTACGCTTGTCTTGTTCCCCCCCTCCAGTTGTATTAAACCATTTAGCAATGTTTTGACATTAATAGCTATGAATAGAATTGAATTCTGATTGGATTATATTAAATTTTTTGGTCTTAATGATGCTTATCAAATTATTTCATTAAAAAATCAGGCTAAATTTCAAAAAAAAAATTCTCAATTCATGGAGATGGACAACTCAGCAGTCCCAATCTGTTACTTTAGGCCTCTGAGATTTCTAGAGGGTCACTGAATTCTGTCAACAGTGGTGAACAGCAGTAGACACACACATGACTAGCAAGATGGAGCAGGTAAACATTGCTGTTTTTCTTACCTCTTTCCATCAGCGGGAGGGATGCTGCCCATTCCGGAGGGGGATTTTCTGCCCACAGTTAACCCTCCTTGGAATTGACCTCACTGATCCATGCCCAAGAGACATGTCTCTTAGCTGAATCCAGGTTCAGTCAAGTTGATAGCCAAGAATAACCATGACACATTATTTGCTATGTAGCTTTTAGCACATTTTTCTTCCATTATCAAAAAGACATTTTCAGAGAAGTTCTACTTTTAGGTTTTTACTTATTTATTTTATATTTTATAAGTATTCATATTTTGCCTGAATGTATATATGTGTACTATATGTGAATGCCTGGTGTCCCTGAAGTCAGAAGTGGGTATTAGATCCTCTAGAACTAGAGTTATTAACAGTTGTGAGCTGCCGTAAGGGTAGTGGGAACTAAACTTGGATCTTTTACAATAGCAACCACTTAGAAGTATTTTATTGTTTTGAATTTTTACAGTTTGGAATGGTGCATTTAAGTCTTTAATCTAGTTTGGGGTTGTTTTTTGTATATGATGTAAGTTCAAGTTCAGTGTCTTTCTGGTTGGTGATATTCAGTTTCTTAACTCCATTTACTAAAAAGAATATTGTTACTTCGTTGTTTAGGATTGATTGTCTTTAAACGTAAATATTCATTTCTGGGTAATGTATATAAGATATAGACCAGTGATGCCAGTGTTATATGTTGTGCAAATTATCCAAGAATGTCTTGGCTTTTGTGGAGTCCAAATGATTTTGGAATTGTTTTTATGTTTTTATAAGAATTCAATCAGGATTTCGATAGAGATTGCCTTGTGTCTGTAGAAAATTTTGAGCAGTTGATTTTGTAAATATTACTTCTTTTTTATTTATTTTTATTTTTAATTTATTAGATTTTAAAAAATATCAATCCAAGCTCCCACTTGCACCTTCTCATTTTCACCCACACATCCCACCCGTATCCAATCCTCAGGGGGTAAGGCACATTGCTTAGTGGAAGGTCCACAGCCCTCCCTACTATATCTAGGCTGAGCAAGGTATACAACCAAAGATAATAGGTTCCAAAAAAGCCAGCACATGCAGAAGTGATAAATCCTGGTGCCAGTGGCCCCTCAGTCTGCCCCAGCCTTGCAGCTGTCAACCACATTCAGAGGGACGAGTTTGGTCTTATGCTTGTTTTTTTTTTCCCAGTTAGGCTGGAGTTGGTGAGCTCTCATTAGCACAGATAGAATGTTTCAGTGGGTCTTGATCTTTTTGCTCATATTCTCATTCCTCCCACTCTTCAACTGGACTTTGGGAGCTCACATAAGTGAATACTAGCTATAAACAAAGGACATTGAGCCTCGAGTTCATGATTCTAGAGAAGCTAAGTAATAAGGTGAACCCCCCCCCAAAAAAAATACATAGATCTACTTGGAAATTGGAAACAGACAAGATTACCTGACAAAATTGGCAGCATGGGGGTGGGAGGGAGAATGGAGGAGAGAAGGGGAAGAGGAGGGAAGAAAGGAAGGGTTGAAGAGAACTTGAGGGAATGGGATAGTCCAGATGAAGGAAGGACAGAGATGAAAGCAAGGAAAGAGATATCTTGATTGAGGGAGCCATTATAGGGTTAGCAGAAACCTGGCTCTAGAGAAATTCTCAGAAATACACAAGGCTGACTCTAGCTGGGACCCTAGGCGATACCGGAGAGGGTCCTGATCTTGGTTTGCCCTGTAGTCAGACTGAAGAATATCTTAAATATCACCATAAAGCCTTCATCCAGCAACTGATGGAAACAAAGGCAGAGACACTGAACGGAACTCCCAAAATATTATTTCTTTATGTCCATAAATAAAGAATTTCTATTTATTGACAATTTCTTTCGTTTAGTCAATTAATACTCCCTAGTTTTAGTCCATAAATGTGTTGCTTCTCTTGTTAAATTTACTCCTAAGTATTTTGTCTCTCCCTTTGTTATCATAAATGGATCTACTTTCTTAATTTTCAGAATGGAAAAACCAAGGAAAACTTGTGTTGGAAAAGACCTACACAGAGGAAAGTCCTTGAGCACCCTAAGTCAAAATTGTTGTATCTGTGCTAGAAATCAATATGCAAACTTCTCAAAAAGTTAAATGTAACTGTTACAATTTTTAATTAATTCAAATAAAATAAAATAAATATGTTGGTGATGTATCCATTCTCCCATGTCTTTTGCAGCATTATTTATTATAGAAAAGACTTGGAAACAACGCAAATATCTGTAGATGAATGAAAGGATAACTAAAATGTAGTTTATGTACACAGTCATATTCTTAAGACTTCAGGAGGACGGCCATCTTGCCATATACTTCACCAGTGTGTCCTGAAAATGTTATGCCATTGAGATACGACATTGTCCCACTCATAAAATTTCAGTTAGTTAAACTCACAGAAGTAAAATGTATAAGAGTTGTGATTGCTATGGTTGAAGAGGAGGAGAATAAGGACAGATTGTTCAAATAGTACCAACCTTTAGTTATTCCAAACAAATTACTCAGAGTACAATAATCTGCAGCATATTGAGTACAGCAAAATCAATATTATGTTACCTAGTTAAAATTTGCTGAAAGAGCAGATCATAAATATCACCACGCATACAGAGGAGTATGGCAGTAACTATGAAGTACTGGATATGTGGCTCAGCTGATTATATGATCACTCCACCATTGATCTCTGTGTCGAAACACCAGTTCATAGTCCTAAAATACATACAACTCTCATTTCTCATTTGGGCCAAAATGAAGCTGAAAAACAAAATATCAAATGTTGCACATCACAAGCATCTTTGCAGTGTGTAGACATTAGTAGTGTTGTTTGAGATTATTTGGCAGTGCCTACAATTTATTTAGCTGTAACCGTAACATTGTTTTTTGCTTTGTTTTGTTTTCTTGGCAGTAACCAAAATTTTACTGCATCTTTAAGCTGTACTATACTAGAGGTTTTCTTTGTTTGATGCAGTTGGACTCTCTTTGGGGACTTTCTTGGATGGCCAGTCAATAATGACTCGGAGACTTTTATCACTTAAAGGAAAGCTTGACCTTTTGCTTAGTCTTTTCCCCAGCTAACTCTTATAACTTAAACTTACCTCTTTCTATTAATGTATGTTTTGTCACATAGCTTTAACCTCTCCCAGATTCTGTATTTCTTACTTGATCCACTTCTCTCTTGGCATCTCTCTTGCCTAGATTCGCCTCCAATTCAAAGTCAACAATACAGCTTAGACGATCCAGATGCTCTTAGAATTTCCCATCCTTAAATGCCTTTCTTCCCTCCTTCCTTCTTCCATCTTTCTCTCTCCTCTCTCCTTCTTTCTTTACTTTTATACATTACTTTACTCTCTCTTTAAAGACTTTATTATTTTTAAATTATTTATTTTATCTATAACTGTTTATACTCATTTTCTCAAGACCTAAGTATATTATTAAAAATATGGTTTCTGTTAAGAACTTTTTTTTTCCAGTCTGGACCCAACTTTTTGCATGCCTGCAGCATTCTTGCAGCATTCTCTGACTATATAAGAGACAAATTTTAAATTGCCAGACCACCTGCTGCATGTTTCCTTTTAGCACATGGCACTGGCAGCTGGCTCCCACCCCTCAACTTGACCTTATCTTCTTAGCTGTATCTGGCCATTCAACTGTGCCTAACAAACCCAGTTAGACCTAACCATGCCAGCTCTGGGAAGCTATAGTGTATACAAAGGCGGCATTGCGATCTAGTTCCTCACTGGAGTAGCACTCCAGCTGCTAAAGTACTCATTTGTATAACAAGGCTTCTTAAAACATTCATGCCTCTGTTCTCGGCAAACACCATGACTACTTGAGAGATGACACTAAGAAGTCACGGCAAACTCTATGTTTAGAACTTTTTTCAGCTTTCTCAGGCCATATTGGGTGTCATAAGTAATTGTATTTTCTTGGACCATCATCTTTTCAATAATGACACAGAAACTTATTAATTATATAAGCTGGGCTTTTAGCTAAGTCTAGTTCCCAACTAGGTCTTACAATTTAAGTTAACCTGCTTTTATTAATCTATATTTTGCATGTGACTTTTTAACCTCTTTCCCATTCTGCGCACATAACTTGTTCCAAAACTTGCTGCCATCTCTTGTACCTAGTTTCATCTCCAGTTCCTCTCTCTTCCTGAAAGTCCCACCTATTCTCTCCTGCCCACTTATTGGTCATTCAGCTTTTTATTAAACCAACCAGAAGAGGCCTTGGCAAAAACACATCTTCATAGTGTACAGAAAGATTATCTTACAACAAGAGTTTAATAGTTTCTTTGAGTAAGAATATAATCTCAAATTAAATCACGGAATAGAACCACACCATACGTTTAATTTCTTTGTAGCTTAAATTTTTCAAAAGGTTTATTTACTTTTCTGTGTATAAGTGCTCAACTTGCATGAATATATGTGCACCATGTCCATACCTGGTGCCATGGATGTCAGAGGACTGTGTCATTTCCTTGAATTGGAGATGCAGACAGTTGTGAGCCATCATGTAGGTGCTGGGGATTGAAACAAGCTCCTATGGAAGAATGACAAGTTATCTTAATTGTTGAACCATCTCTCTAGCCCTTGTGACTTAGATTTTGAGGTTATTCTTTTAATAGTCCATGTGTTTGCCTTCATTTCTTTCTTCAATCTAAATTTAGCTTGAATGTAAATTGATGTGGGATGTCCTTGTGTATATGTGTTGCTTTTTATTGATAAATAAAACTGTTTCAGCCAATGGCTTAGCAGAGTAAAGCTAGGTGGGAAGTCCAAACAAAGATACAGAGAGGGTGTAGTTGGAGTGGAGTGGAACAGACTCCATGTAGTCAGGGAAGGAGAAAAAAGCCAGAACATTACTGGTAATCAACAGTTACATGGTGATACATAGGTTAACAGAAATTGATTAAGATGTAAGAGCCAGGTAGGAATACACCTAAGCTATTGACCAAATAGTGTTGTAATTAATATACTTTTTGTGTGATTATTTGGGTCTGGACAGCCAGGAAATGGAAGTTCTAGAATACCTCAAGTCAGAACTCCTTTTCGCTCCCAGGTTTCTGTTGTATTTCCTAGAAATAATTTATTGATAGCTAGCATGTGCAAATATTTTGTTGTTGCTGTCACATCTGTTTATCCTGAGAGGTTTGTTTCTTTGTGTCTTCCAGACAGGTGACCTACCTGCAAACAGACCATGTCAACTGACCTTCACAGCACCATTATCAGCTCTCTCACTTCATGTGATCTTGTCTGCCCTAGAACTCTTTTTAGGAAGACTACACATTACTTTCCTTTTAAATTTAAACCTTATTTGATTTGCCTGTTTGAGAGAGGAAAGAACATTGCGGTGTCAATGAAGCAAACATTCATGAGCTCTAATAAAGTGAAAAGGATGATTCTGTGGAGGGCTCTGTTGTATATATGTGGAACATTGAAGCAGGGATTTGAAGTAGGGAAGAAAGTATACTCGACTCTGAATACAACACAAGAAAAATGGGAATGTACAGTCAGGGTGGTGTTAGCTGGCTATGTAGGTAATGACAAAAACAAAAGAAAACCGAAAAATTAGCAAGCAGTTTCCCTTGGACAAATGTTAGTCAGACCTCTGAATACATTCTCTCCAGCAAAGAAAAAGGACCACTGCTTGCTGCACCCAAAGTATGACCATGCTAGACCGTCTTTGTACCACAGAAATTTAAAAATAATCCCGTTGAAAGAAGATCATTCTGAGTCTCCAATATTCATATTTAATGACATTCCATATCTGACTAGTTTCAGTAGCTTACTGCATTCTGAAAGCTATGTCCCGTCACCCTATTCAGTCTTCAAGTTGGGTAATTGAGTTTCACTGACTCCTAGTAGATCCTTGTAGACAATTTCCATTCATTGGCCTCAATGTCCCTGTGATCACAGTCCACACTTTTATTTATGTCTCTAGTACTTGTGAGCTCCATTGAAAGAATTCCATTGAACCAGAGTGCCATACGGAAAACAGGCAGAGTTCATTGGAGTAAATGAAAGCGTACTCTGAGGTTGAGAGAAGCTTTTTCTGAGGACCATGCCATCTCGAAGTAAGTTTGTAAGACAGTATAGCTGGATTCCCTCATTAGTAGTTTGCAGCCTGGATCACAAAATACTAGAACAGTGTGGGTTTTAATTTACTCGTCAGAAGAATGGGACTTGGGTGATGTCTCTGATTATGCACAGAGACATGATGTCACAGACTGCCTGAGGGCAATTAATGGAAAGATATCTATATCTGGAAGTCCTAAACATCAGAATATTATTGAATCGCAGGAGGCTTTCTGATATAGAACAAACACATATTCTTTCATACTCTGTCTCATAAAGAGGTTTTCTGGAATTGTCTATCTGGACAGAATATTAATCACCTGGACTTGCTATGTCCTGTTCTGTCTTCCATATGGCATGCTACCACTCATTAGGATTCATTCAGTGGAGTTCACAAGAGTGGAGTGTACACCCAGATCCCAGGGGCAATAGAGTCAATGAATGGAAATTTTCTAAGAGGATATACTAGGAGCTAGGAAAGTGCACCTGCCCAACTTGATTCAACAGGACTCTTGCTGAAGGTAGGACAGGGTGATGAGATATAGCCTTTTGAATGGTGGAAGTTGGTGAAACTCATTATATGTAGGACATGATTAAATTTAGATATTGAAGCCTCCCTCAATGCAGTTTAAAGAGGATTGCTTTTACATTTTTGCAGTGGAAGACAGTCTAGTGTGGTTGCACACAGTCTGATTTACAGTAAGTAGTGCTCCCTTTGCTTGGCAGAATGGATTCAGAGGTGTGTGACTAACATTTGCCCAAAGGAAAGCTCTTTGTCAAAAGATAAAAGAAATATTATTCTGTGGTGTTTATCCGTAAATGGGAGAATGTAATTTTCAACTTTGAACTGCGTGTGTTTGAGAGCTAACCCCAAATCGTGTCCCCAAGCCCCTCCTTCCCTTTCTTGCATTCACTCATTCATTTTGTTTTTTGCAAAGAACCCCATACTCCTTAAATTCCCTTTATTAGATAATTGAAAACAAATAGTTCAATGAAATTCGAGCAATAAAATGTATTTAGTAAAGCAGCAGAAGCAGACAGGACTGTCTCCACTTCCCCACCAAGCAGTCTGTAAATATCCTTTCCTATGAGCAAAAGAATAATAATGCACAATAATTATTCCATAATAATACATTTTCAAGTGAGGACTGCCTCCAGCTAGAACCGTGCTCCTTTCTGTCAGCTTGCGTTCTCCTGGCACTCCCAGCTTTGGTAGTGTTCCCCTTTCTTCCCTTTCCTTTGCCTTTTGTTCTGCCTTGAAAGGCTAGGAAATGAGCATAAAAGCTGTTTTCCTTGGGCAGTGAGCTGAGAGGGAAAGCTGGGCTCCCTGTGGATTAAGCATTTTGATGCAAATTTACCCAGCAGAAACAGTGCCGCTGAAGGCTGTAGGACCCTAGTGTAGGAGATGCCTGACTGCTTCCTGTCTGGATGCTGAGTATTAAGTACACTGTTGAGCAGCAGGTGCTTATCCTCCTCTATACTCAGACCCCATAAGTCTTGAGAAAAGACAATGTCCCTCCAGGAAGCTTAGCTAGCCCATAAGATGTGGGAGAAAACATATTTAGGCCACAAAACTGAGAAAATGAAAGTAATCAGAGCTATTAGAAAAGTGTTTACATTACCACCACACTTCCAAACAACTGGCTTTTAAAATAACTTTGCTTTTCAGGTTAAAAAAAAAAAAAGTAGCTATTTCCTTAAATAAAAGTATTTGGCTACAAAACTGGAAAGATTCTGTTATCCTGACTGTATTTCACTACAATCTTTATTGCGTTATCACATTTTCTTTAACATCTCCTAAATATTCAGAAAACTGACACAGACCTTAAAAACGATTGAAACTGGATTTTTGTATTTTGGGTTGCAATTTAACTGGAACTCTTAGGAGAATATTCCCTAACGAGGAGAGGTTTTGAGACATCAGAAAAATACAGTTTGAATTTCGTATGTTGGAACAACGAAACCCATACTGAATCATGTCTATTAATAAAAGTTTCTATTATTGTGTATTCATGTTATTCTTGTGAAGATAATTTAATAAACAAAAATAGAATTTTATATTGTATATTCACATAATAGAACACTTTAAAAATTGGGAGAAAAAAAGGATAGAGGGTGTGGAGAGATGACTCTCTAGTTTGGACCCTTGCTCTAGCAGAGGACTTGGGTTCAGTTGATTCAGTATGCACATGATGGCTCATAGCCACCTGTAAATCCAGTACCAGGGTATCTGCTTTGAAAGAAAATGGCCCCCCAAAAGAGTGGTACTATTAAGAGGTGTGGCCTTGTTGGAATAGATGTGGTCTTTTGGAGGCAAGCTTTTTAGGTCTCATATATACTCAAGCCACACCCAGTGAAAAAAACCACTTCCTGTTGCCTGTGCAACATTTAGAACTCTCAGCTACCTCATGCTGCCATGCTCTCTGTCACCGTACTCCACGCCATAATGAAAAAGTATTAAAACTCTGAAACTGTACACCACTATCTCAAATTAAATGTTTTCCTTTATAAGAGTTGCTGTGGTCATATTGTCTCTTCACAGCAATAGAAACCCTAACTAAGACACTATGCAATACCCTCTTCCAGCCTCCATGGGCACCAAGAATACACATGATGTATGCATAATATGCATATACATAAACCACACATATAAAGATTAAATAATTCTATTTTTAAATTATAGAATTGAAAATAATGTGTCCTTGTACATGGTTACCTATTTTATTGCAGAGGCAAAAGCCATTTTACTGTCCTATGATGTATTTTGGAAGTCTATGTCAGAGGCCTACAAATACATGTGGACATAGTTGTTTGGGTGGAAGTGTCACAGCAGGCCCTGGCATTCATATACTCAAAGAGTCTCGAATGTTCCATCCCAAGCCCCCTCCCCTGGGAGTTGCCTCAGTCCAGACTCCACCTCCAAGAAAGCCTGCCCAAACAATGCCCCTTCCCAGAGATGCTCAAGACCACAGGGTATTTAAATTGTGCCCCAGAGAAAAAATGTGATTTTCCAGTCTTCCTTCCCTGTCTCCTCTCTTGGGGGATGGAAGATCACCTGGGAGTGATCTTATCCATTAAGCCTGTTTTTTTCTAATGCAGTTTGATTTGGTCTGATTCAGATTATTGCATCAGCGGAGAGATTTATTAGGGAAGCAAAAACTTTTCAGCAATCAGTGTTGGTGAATCTATATATGACCCTATACCCCAGAATGCAGACCCTTAGCGTTCATAAAATTTATAATGGGAAGATAGTTATATTTCTGCCTTTTCATCCGAGAAGAAAACAAGCCAAAACCCCTTAGGATCGGTTTTCTGATCACCACATGATAGGTCAAACATCCCTGTTATATCTGAGAAGAGGAATGTTCTTATTTCTGAAGACAGCACAGATATGAATTCGAGCCAACAGACTGCCTGTGCTTCTCCAGGTTATGATGAGATGATACTTTTCATCCCATTACATATTTATAACTGTCTGTTTCTACCCTAAGACTAGCATAAGAGATGCACAATGCGGCCTATATCATCAGATCTCAATTTCCTATGACGCCTCCTGATGTGGCTAATATTGGTGGTTATTGACTACAGCTAAAATGTGCTAACTCCAAGTTGTCATGCAAGCCAGTAAGCAGTACGTCTCCACAGCTTCCTCTACAGTGCCTGAAGTCAGATTTCCTGACTCCCGCCCTGACTTCCTTGGAAGATGAACTATGAAGAGCAACTGCGAGCTGAAATCACTGAAATCAACCCTTTCCTCCCCAGGTTGGTTTTGGTGTTTGATCATAGCAATAGAAACCCAAGAGAGCTCATGGATCATAAATTCTACAAAGCCTGAATGAGTATGATATTCTTTTGTTGTCTTTCTGTACTTTGATATAGGATCTTCAGCAATAAATCTTGTATGAATGAACAAAATGCATTTCTTCTTTCTTGGACCTGAAAATCACACCATCTGTCAGGCACCACCCATATAGCACAGACAGATAAATGACTTCTTCCTGAGAATAGAAGGAAGCTGTTCTATAAGTTTATTGGGTGAGTTAAGTCTATAAGGGCACATGGACATATTGGAATTGTATCAGAGAAACCCCAATATGGCAGGCATTTAGCACTGCACAGATAAGGTTCCACTGGCCTGACACTTGATGCTCATGAAGAATTAAATCATACCAGAAACAGATGAGCTATAAGCCATAGTTCTGCTCTGTAAAAGCCCATCAGGGAAAACTGCTTCTAGGTGAAGGTCTGGCATTTCAAACTACCTAAAATGTGGAGGAGTTATTGCATGTGATCAGGTTAATTACCTGGTTAAGGGTCCATTCATAGGAATGTGGAACCACACCTAGGAAGGTTGATCAAACTTAAGTCATAATAAACATAGAGAAGACACAACTCTCCCTTCAAAGAGGTAATATTTTTTTTTCCTAGAATTCCTGCCCCTCAGTACTATTGTCCCTGGCTTTCATTGTGTTCTGCTGAGTCTGACCACCTTAAGTTAGAAAGGTGTAAGTTTTCTTTTTCCTACCTTTTTCCTCCTAGGTACTGGCCAGCACCTAAGTGTAGGTTTGTTTAATTTTTGTACTGTGTGCTTCCTTACTTTTTCTCTAAAGCTCATTTACCTCTTCATGTCACTCGGATGCTTGTCTACCATGTAGTTGACACCATGTTTATTTTAAATACCGTGTTCCACTCTCTTTCTTTCCACCTCCCCTCTCTTTTCTATCCATAAACTTATAATAAACTTCTCTCTAAAACCGACACTCTGTGGTCCATGGATTTTATTTTATTTTTTGAAGTTTTTAGACCAAAATGGACGTTAGTTAGAGCAGCTTTGGTGGTCATTGATTTTATAGCACGCTTGCTCACAAAGAAAAATTATGTCATTCTCAAAAGCTCTTCAATATTCTCATACTAAAATATGGATGTGGATGAGGGGAGTCTTTTGGGCAAGACTCCTGCATTGGAGAGAATGAAACCATTGAGTGAGAAAGGAAATGATATCACTATAAAGTAGCTTTACATAGACCTCAAGGGCATCAAAATAGACAGAAAGAACCTTTCTAAAGAGGAGTAAACAGGGATGAGAAGAACAGATGTTTGGAAAATGGAGTGAGCAGAGGGATTAACAGAAAAGTAACCAAGGATGCCCTTTCAGTGAGGTCAGGTGATTCTCTTTGAGGTCAGGGTCCATTCAGGTGAATTTGCTACATTACAATGATCTCTAAGCTCCATTAAATTTGAAGAAGACAACCAAAGAATCAGTTTTGAGAGAGAGAGAGAGAGAGAGAGAGAGAGAGAGAGAATTTATCCTGCAGCAAAATGCCAGCGATCAAAAACAAGAGGGTAACAACAAAGAAAGGAAAACTATGTAAATGGCCTTAAACTAAATCAAGGGTCTGTTCATATAATCTAAAGTTTTACCTAATAGTCACAAAAAGATATTAGGTTACGCACAGAAGGCAATACATGGCTATTAAGCAGGCTAACGATGGCTTAAACTAATTTGCTATGGACTTACACCATGACAAATCTCTGCACATCACAGATGCTCTCATAGTCAGTGATGCTTTGCGGACATGGCTTCTTTCCAGGGATTCTCTTTCATGAAGTGTAATTTATAGACTTTCCCTTTTCAAGTTTGGCTAATCATTTATGCGTCCAAACATGGAGTGTTTGAAGGTTGCCTTTTCAAAGGTAAACACAATGTCAATTTCTAATCTTGTCTGTGTGGCATAGGAAAAGGACATTGTTTGCAGAGATGATTTCCCAGAACACAAAGCTCTGGGAAGATGTTTTAATCTTCTTGTTTTTTAGGATCACAGGCTCTAGTAAAATTTAATATTGTTCAATCATTGTTGTTAGGGTATTTATGCTTAAATTCTGATTATGCTCATCTGTGTGCCTGGCTCTTCTTGCTTGGCTTTCTAGTATTCCTCCTGATGATAGCCAGAGATGGAGCTGGGCCCTGGTCAAGTTAGAGGAGGGACAGAGTAGGAGAGCAATGAAAGGCATCTTGAGAGAACGAGTCATTATGGTGTTAGGGAGAAACCTGTTCCTAGGGAAATTCACAGAAATCCACAAGAATGTCCTCAGCTAAGATTCCTAGCAATAGTGGAGAGGGTACCTGAACTTGCCGTCTCTGTAATCAGATTGGTGAATACCCTAACTGTCATCATAGAGCCTTCATCCAGTAACTAATGGAACCAGATGCAGAGATCCACAACCAAACACCACAAGCTCCAGGAATCCAGTCAAAGAATGGGAGGAGGGGATTTATGAGCAAGGGACGTCAAGATGATGAAGGGGAAATTATAGAGACAGCTGAACCAAGCTTGTGGGAACTCATGAACTCTAGACCAACAGCTGTGGAGCCTCCAAGGGGCTGAATTAGGTCCTCTGCATGTATAACTTGGTCTATCTGAGGGGACCCTGGCAGTAGGATAAGGATCTTTTCCTGGTGGATGAGCTAGCTTGCTGAAGCCCATTCCCTATGGTGGAATGCTGTGCTCAGCTTTAATGCAGGGGGAGGGCTTGAATTTGCCTAGACTTAATGTGCCAGGCTTTGTTGACTCCCTATGGAAGACCTTGCCCTTTGGGAGGAGTGGATGGGGAGTGGCTTGGGGCCAGGAGGTGAGTAGGGGCAGGGAGAGGGGTCAGAAGGAGAGCTGTGGTTGGAATGTAAAATGAAATTTAAAAATTAAAACATAAAAATATAATAAAAAGAAAAATTCTCACAGAGCTCGCAATTGTCCAAACAGCTTGCTGGAGAGGAGACTTAAACCAGCATTTAGGTATGTAACCCTAGTGCACTACCTAAATCCTCACCTCATTGCAAAGCCACCAAGATGCATTTAGGGGCCCCTGGATCCCTTTTTTTCCCCTCTCCCAATGTGGGTACATTGACTAGGTCTCTTTAGATGGCTGTTTTGATTGCTTTTTAAGGGTGAGTAGCAGAACCCAGCTTCCTCGGCACAGACTGTGGCTCAGAGCCGTGTAACACTCCTTTTTCTTTAGTTTTCGAGCCTGTCTTTGTTTTCTCTAGGAAGCGATCTCTTTAAGAGCATAGCATAGTTTTCATGTTTCTCCTTATTAGCATTTCATTCCTACCTCGCACTACAGTGTACACCGGTCAACAACAGCAGGTTGAATGTTCAACAAGAATAAGACACTCAAAATATTTAAAGATCTCTTCATGATAGGAGGTCAACAGGAGCAGGGAGAAGGTGCTCAAACATTGCCGGTTTCAGCGAGGAGTTCACAGAACATGTCAGTTCCATAACATACCGCTATATTTCCTTGAGACTCAGGTCAAGAACAGCAGGTTGAATGTTCAACATGAGTAAGGCACTCAAAATATTTAAAGATCTCTTCATGATAGGAGTTCAGCAGGAACAGGGATAAAGCACTTGAACGTTGCTAGTTTCAGAGAGGATCCCACAGAACATGTCAGTTCCACAACATACTGCTATGTTTCCTTGAGAGAATATGACCAAGAGGTAAACAAAGCAAACAACTATTTGGCATCACTTCATGTTTTACAAAATTCTAGCATTGCTGCATACTGGGGAGGGGGTCAGGAACTGAGCAATGCTGCCAGTGTTTCCTTTAGAAATCCTTTAGATAACACCTAATGATTGCTGTATACTGGGGAACAGGAACTGAGCAATGTTGCCAGTGTTTCCTTTAGAAACCCTTTAGATAACACCTAAGGAGAATGGATGGGTTTAATGTTGAGTTCTCATCTTTGAGACATGCTGAGTGTGCCAATTCGTGGAGAGAAGGATGGCCAAGCAGATGTGCCTGGCTTATCTTCTGATTTGCTTGCATCCAGCTGACTTAGGAGAATGCTTGAAGGTAAACCTAGGGAGATGTGTACTCTAAAAACACATTTCTACTTATGGCTCAGCCCCCCTTGTTTTGCTTTCATAAACATTGCAAAATGTGGATTCTGCCGGTTGAAAATGAAACGTGCTGTGAAGTGCCAAAGACCAGCTTTGACAAAACACGTATGTTCCAGGGTAGGAGTGTGAGGACTAGAATTATTAAGCAAAGGGAATAGAGGTATAAGGAAATAAAAGATGGGAACACAGAAAAGCACCAGGACAGATAGTCAGTGAATACTGACTCTGCCTCATTTATTTTCCACAGTCTTATATATTCCACTCCAAAAGGTGTGTGTGTGTGGGGGGGGATTGCAACAGACTTCATTAACATGATATAAGGAGACCTTTGGAGTGCATCCACCCCTATACCCAAAATTCTATTTTACCATACCCTAGGTCCGAATCTCTCCTTTATAGCCACACTGTTGTCAACAACTTTGAGAGAGCAAAAATAAGCTCAAACTCTCTGACCTCCAGTAAATGTGGGACAGGCTCACAACTATGGTCTTCACAGTGATGCTTTCATGTATTTTGCAATTTTTCTTTTTTAACTGTTTATTATGGCATTCTGTCTATTGATGTCATAGCTTTAGAAGTGTTGAAGAGATGCTATGCTCAGGAATATTGACATTCCTGCTGTTAAAGTTGAAAAAGCACATTTTGAATCACCATGTTAACCTGTGCAGCTAAGGATGTCATGTTATCTAGTCTGTGTTTCACAGAGGAGCGCTCATCACAGATCTATCAGTTATTCCTATTTCACGAAACATCATTTGTGGACATTGAATTAAAATTCATTTTTCAGTATCATAAAAATTGAAATGTCACTTGCTACACAGATCAGTCATTTGGCGAGTATTGATTATTAGCCTAAGCAGCAGTTGGAATCTCAAAATAGAATTGGACAATTATTTAAAATCTGCAATCATTTTAAAAGCAGAAGAACTAAATTATCCCCACTGCCCTCCCTAAGGGAAAAGCCACATTCTTCTCACAGCTATGATGTGAATGCCAAGCTAAATGATAACTCCGCAACTTGCAGTCACCTCATCAAGTCACCAGAAGCTGACTTGTTGATAGCATGTCACTGAAGTGCTTTTCTCTCCAGGCTAATGACTCATCAGCTTTTCTGAATAGATGTTAGAGTTTAGCAATTGCGAAATTCGGAGGTGATAATAAATTTCAAGAAAAAAAAAGTTTGTGTTCTGCAAAGTGCTACCAGGGACAAGCAAAAGTTTAAGGTTTTGCCTCCTTATCTGAGAATGCAAAGGCCTCTCTTGGAGGGACTGTTGGCAGAGGCACTGGTGTTGGCTCATCAATGCCTGGCTCCGGGAAAGCATTTGCTTCTCTGTTAAGAAAAAAATAGTAGCCAGGCAATGGTGGCGCAGGTGCCGGGAGATGGAGGCACACGCCTTTAATCCCAGCACTCGGGAGGCAGAGGCAGACGAATCTCTGTGAGTTCGAGACCAGCCTGTTCTACAGAGCTAGTTCCAGGACAGGCTCCAAAGCCACAGAGAAACCCTGTCTCGAAAAACCAAAAAGAAAAAAAAAAAAAAGAAAGAAAAAAAAATACATTGACGCTATCACGATGAACTGTTTTTTTTTCCACAGATAGATACTGCTGTCAAGAATTCTTAAAAATGAAGTAAAAAACATTCTAGCAAGTGCTAGAGTAACCAATTACCATTATTTAAAATGGGCCACAGTGCTGGACCTGTTTGAAGTCTGTGTGAAAGCTTGAGAACTCTCCCAGGGATCCAGAGATATTTGCCAGTTTTTCAGGGGACAGGCTCTCGGTGGTACTGTGAGAGCAAAGGTGAATTGTAGACTAACCTTCAAGAAAGGAGAACAGCAATAACTGTGCAGTAATTTGCAGATGCAGAAAGAATGCAGACTGGCTAGACATTCTTCCCATGTGAGGCAATTGCCAGGATCTGAGGCAAGGTGAGCCATCTCCTCAAAATACTCAAAATCTTACACCCCAAGTGAGAAGACTCTTGGCACAGAAGGAAGCGAAAATTTTGGAGAAAGGTTTTTTCTAAAGAAAATCTTAAAATGTTTTTAGCTGTTAACTTGGGCTTGAAGATGAAGAGAATATTGACTTAAAATCTGAAAGAACTGCATGAATAAATTAAAGTGTCTCTCTCTCCCACACAAACATGTGATTAAGAATTGGTGGTCTTTCCTCAGAAGAACCAAGTAGGGGTGGAAGATCTGAGTCTGGGTGGTGGCCCTTTTATAATACAAGAGGCAAAGGCAAGAAGGATGACCTCTAGTCTGGTCTAGGTAGTGAATTCCTCACTAATAAATGACACATAGGAAGAAAACTCTCTCAAAAACATTAAAACCTATAAAACAAAAATAGTTGTTAAGAGAGTGGAGGTTTCTAAGTTGCAGTTTGTCTGATTGAATACTCAAAATGAGATATTCTCTCTCTCTCTCTCTCTCTCTCTCTCTCTTTCTCTCTCTCTCTCTCTCTCGATATATTTAGGACTTTAGAAAAGATAAGCATATTGTCATTCATTGCCTGGTGAATATTTGGTGTAGTTTTCAGCATCTTATGTGCTTCCATGTTTAGACACCCTGGAAGATAAAGATATAATCATATCCTTTCAGCCAAAAATATCTCTGAGCTTATCTCAAATTCAAATTTTCATATCGAAGTAGAAAATTCCATTTTCAATTTTAGTTCAAGACACAAGACTTATATATAAATGCCTATAAGAGATATTATGATACCAATATTAGAAAATAATAATGTTGTAATCCTAGACTTCCTGCATTGGAGTCGAACTTTCCTCCCTTTCCTAGAGTTCATATAGAAAACACACGCACATCTGCATTCTTGTTACACACCCTGTGATCTCATTTGTGTTCTGCTCTGTGATAAACACTAAGACAAGAAGCAACTCGGAAAGGAAAGGGTTTGTTTAATCTTGCACTTTATAGTTCACAAGGGAAATGAAGGCAGGAGTTGGAAGCAAAAACCATGGAGGAACACTGCTTGCTCTCTGGTCAATGATCAGCTAACAATTTTATGTAGCCCAGGTCTACCTGGTGGGGTATGGCACCTCGCCACAGAGGTATAGACCAGACTATATCACTTAACAATTAAAAAGATGCCTCACAGACATGGCATCCAGCCAATCAGATCTGACTAATTCTTCAAATGAAGGTTCCTCTCCCATTATCAGCTGAAGTTAACTATGGCATTTTTTTTTTATTCCTTGTCAACTTTGACATGCAAACGTATCAATTTAAACTGTAAGTTTTCTTTTCTGCTTTGTACCATAATGCCATAATATAAAATGATCTTCTGGCTCCAAATGGTTGGGTAGCAACTGCTGCCTCTCCAGTTCTGCCATTTGCAGCATATTTAGAAGACTTATGTTGCCTTTACTCTATGCCTGACTCTGTCCTTGATGGTCATCCCATGGTCCTGGAATCTCTAATATCTTGAGACATCCACAGTAATCAAGGCGCTCCAATATCCAAAAGGCCTCTTTTGAATTCTCTTCCAGGACTTTGACCATATCATCTGTTACCAGGTATCAGCTGCAGTCTCTGACCCCTCAATCTTTTATCCTCCCATACCTTCAAAAATAGTATAATATGGGAGACTCTATCATATTATTAAATTTTGCTGCTACCTTAAGATGTAACTTTAATTCCACTGGGTCACAGCCTCTGCATTGCAAGGAACAATTCCCAGAAAATTTCACTTCAATGATATTGGACTTTTATTAATCACATTTGATCCTAATCCTCAACTCACCAATATCCATTGCCTCAGCAAAGCACCAAAGGTTTCATTTCCACACATTTTTAATTCAAATGTATCACATGAACAGTCTAATCTGTAATAACAGTATATAACCTTTTCCTGGGTCATTATTTTCTAAATAATATAGCAAATCAACTCTTTGTAAAACATATTATAAATAACATATTGTAAATAAAGTTGATTTAATATACATAAGGGGTATGTAAAAATTATATGAAAATATGGCATCATTATATTTAAGGGATTTTGGTATGCAGAGAACTTGGCTTCTGTAGAGGTCTATACTCACCTCTTAGGAATTGTAAGAGATATAAATATGCCCAAACTTACAGATATCAAACACATACACACGCAAACACACACACACACACACACACACACACACACACACACAAACACACTTATATAAACTATTCTCAATTCTAATAAAATCCCATTTTGACTTTACCAGCTGTTTAGTAAGTCACTATATTTGGTTAGGAGTTTTAGGATTTAGGGGATAAAAAGAATGAAACAAAGACTAAAACATATCTTAATTTTAGATGTCTACTTTTAAAAAGAAATCTGTCAAACTTTATTTCAACTTGAATCAGAAACTAAAAACTTTTGCAAGTGCCTTATATTAAAATCCATTTCTATTATCTCATAGAGCAGGCATTTATGATAAGACTTGTAATTCTCAAGCTATAAAAGAAATAAAATAAGAAATTAAGAATCGAACACAGAGATTGCAGTTGTAAGCACACAGCAACTATGAATATCTTTGTAAGAGCTGGGCCATGCAACATTCCATCATGGGTAGAGGAGGCTGGCTAATATTACATCCCACTCCTCCTTAGGATCTTATGATTGATCACAGTTACTAAAGTGGAGGGTGCTATTTTTTTTACAGTTACTGGGTGGGGATTATTTTGGAAAAGAAAAGGTTCAGAGGGAAAAAAAGAGAAGTAATGAACAATAAAAATGGGTGAATATAATCACAATACATTCTATAAATGAATGAAATTGTTAAAAAGGGTTTTAAAATATATTACAAACCAATAGACAATTAATATTTCTTCTGTTTATATAGCAATAAACATTAAAATTGGTGAATTTTTATTTAAAAGTGGAAGAATGCAGAAAAAAGCAGACTGCTAAGTTTGTTAATATAAGTATAGCAAAAATGTTTCATTATTAGTTGAGCATTGACAATAATTATTGTATATCTTTTATAGCTTAATGATTGGTTCATATAGTAATGTAGTAGCTGATTAGATAGTATGGTGTTATGTGGTGTGATTGACAACATTTTCCAGAAGTAGCCTTAAAAGCAATTGTACATTACTGTTTCAAAATGAATTTGATGCACCTCTAGTGGATGGATTGGGTCATTTCCTCCTTTAACACAGTAATGCGCAATTGATAATAAGAAGTGCTTTTCACACGGACCAAAGATAGGCACTAGGGAAGCTAGGAATGTTGAACATACAGGGTTTTCTCTCGCACAGAAGGGTTAAATACCCGTGTCCACCAGGAGAGCTGGGAGTGGATATAGTTAATAGCCTGAAGATCTGTGCTATCTACAGGGCCAAGTCTCATCTGAATTCCCCAGACTATGTTTATTCCAGACTATTTCTCCCTAGACCTTTACTCTGAGCATTGTTTCTCAGTCAATACTCATTTTTATGAGAGAGGTCACATGTACTTTACAAAAAGTGTTTTGATGTAGTCACGTCTTAAGCTTTATTTGATAACTGTAACTGTCACCAGGAAATATTTTTAAATAAATCTGTCCTATTCTTATTTGTCAAAAATAAATTGCCTGGGATCAATCTCTAGAAATTTGAACCTATACCAGCTACTGAGTTACATTGAACAGATTTCATTCTTGCTGCAAGCAGATTATTACTCTGCCAGCCCGGGTGTTTGCAGAGACCCCTCTTCAACAGGGGTACATTTCATGGCCCTACGTTCCTTGTACCCCACCTCATCGGGAACTCATTCCCTGTAAGCCTTCTCTGCACTATACCTTTTAAGATAAAGAAAGCTCTGTCACTGAACTAAGATGTGTTGCTTTGTTGATAATTACCTTCACAGGGATCAGTGATTAGAACTGATGTTTGTCATGTCACAGAACATGTCATGACAAAAACCAACTAGAGGAATACCAACATTGTCACCATGGGAGGGGATGACCTTTATATAATCTGTTGTAAATTACTAATAAGGATATAAGAAGGCGTTAAAAACAATGTTCATAGGAAGGGCTAAAAGGTAAGTGTTATTAGAGACCATGCTGGCTAGTTTCTGCCAACTTGACAGCAAGGAAAGTCATTTTGGAAAGCAGGCTAAGCAAGCCCTGGAGAAGAGGTCAGTAAGCAGTGTTTCTGTATGGTCACTGAATCAGTTCCTGCCTCCAGGTTTCTGCCGTGAGCTCCTGTTCTGACTTCTCTGGGTGATGGATGGCGAGTTGTAAAGATGATGCTGTAAAGATGAAACAAACAAACAAACAACAACAACAAAAACAAAGACAAAAAAAAAAAACTTTTCTCCCCAAGCTGCTTTTGGTCATGGTGTTTTATCACAGCAATAGAAAACCTTGCTAAGACAGAAAGAAAGCAAGATAAATGGAATCTTTGTTAGAGAGAGGTGATTCCCCCACTCCAAACAGGGGGAACCCAAAACAAAACCAAATATCTGACAACACTGTCACCTGCATGAGATAGAGTATGGAAAATGTACTTCGTGAACTTAATGTAGATAAGAAAATTTGAAAGTAGAATGCATTATTGCTAACCTGAAACATTCAGCTTTATATAGGAAACTGAAAGTACAGAAAGATACATGTAGTGCCATTTCAATTGTATTTTAATAAATAAAGACTGCCTCAAACTCTGAGAGTAAAACAGTCACAATGGTCAGTTTTACAGACCAGGATATGGTAACACACACCTTTAATCCCAGTAGCCACACTAGTTGCCATAGAAATTGGGTGGTGCATGCCTTTAATCCCAGTGGTGCACACTTTTAATCCCAGCCCTAGAAAGAAATATGAGATGCAGGGAGACAGCTCTCAGACAGTCTCATTCTGAGATTCCTGGTGGCAGGATAGCCATTTCAGACTGAGGTAAGAGCCAGTGGCTGGCTGTTTTGCTTTTTGCATCTTCAGGTTGAATTCCAATTTCTGACCCTGAGTTTTTATTAATCATGCTTCATATACATTAAAAGCCCTGCAACATTCTGAAACAAAATTTGAATTTTAAGGAACTATAAATAAGCTAGGACTTAATGGGTCTGGGATTAAATCAGAAAACTTTTGTATTTTATTCTCTCCAGATGGCAAGCGGTCTTAAAATTAGAAAATAACTTCTATTCAGGCATCCCATTCAGAGAGATCTTAGACCCTTGGAGATCTCAGAGAGATTGAGAGAGGTGCTTCACAAATCTGGAGCACTTCGGAAATGCATCACAATGGGTCCCACAAAAATAATAATTAGGAGACTTTTAGGATTTGTGTGCCAATTGCCTTACAGAATTCCATGTGGAAGAAGTTGAGAAAGGCTAACAATAGATGGGAAAGCATTTGTCTAATATGGTATCATATAAATTGTGATGGTCACAAACCTTTAATATTTTTGAAAATAGTGGCCTCATTCGTATCAGAAATAGCAGAGACAGAAAAATAAAAGTTTGATTTGTTTACCTGAAAGCCTGCGAGCAGGAAGTGAAAACTCTATTGATTTTTTTTTTTTTTTATAAAAACCAAGGGAGCCTCAGCAGAACAAAGTCAGTGATCCACAATGTGCGAAAGCAGGTTTTGAGACTGACCAACTCCCTGCAGTGCAGTACACCTGACTCAGGAATACGCCCATCTCCGACCCTGACTTCGGAGTCTGTGTGTGCCAGTTGCTGCTCTGCTCTTCAAGATGCCCATTGTGTCAATCACAGTTTCTACCCTCGATATCTGTCCTCCAGTTCTGTGTGTGTATGTGTGAGAATGTGTGTGTGTGTGTGGTGAGTGCATAATTTGTGTTTTACTTCTCAGTTCTAGGTACTCAGTACATGGTACTTAAGATGTTATTTCTGAGTAGTGATAGCACCCTGTATTCAGTAAATAACTTACTAATTCTGATGTACGAATCCTGGTCTTGAAGAAAAATACAAGAAATTCCCTTCCAAAATGGTTTGACAATAATCGTATGCACATGCTGCAGGAGAGCTGCTGAAGCAGCATCAACTCCATTGCAACTTGAAAATGAAAGTACTATCAACTGAAACTGGCCCCTCCCTGACAAGCACCAATACATCAAATATATCAAATGGCAGTTTTGAGTGTGAGGAAGTGGGAACATACACAGACTAGCTTAGGAGCCTTAGAAGACTCCTGATTCTAAAACCTGGATTCCATAGTCCTGATGTTTATTTTATCTGAGAAACTAAGTATAGCAGTTTTCCCATAGAACTTGGTGTTGTAAAAATAACAAAACAAAACAAACAATGAAACATATTTTGAAAATTACGTTAACTCAGTCAGGAGAGCAACTGCTGCTATTGTGTATCTCCATTTTTCTTGAATATACTCAGTTCCCTTAAGTTAATTTAATTTTGTCTTGTTAGCGCCAGCTGCTAAATCTTTTCCAATGTTGAATTCTTTCCAAATTTAAAGAAAATTCTTGGCAAATTCTCTGTTTCTTATTGAATTATGACAGGTTGAGAAATGATCTTTATTGAGAATAGTCTTTAAGATCTGTTAGCAAAACTGGGTAAGGTTTCAACTTGTGAATAGAAACACAGATAGATAATACCATCCCAAGAACTCACTAGAGGACGAAAGAGAAAGGACCCTTGGGTGGAGAACATTGTATCTTGCCCCAAGTTCTGCACAGAAAAGAACATGGAAGCATCTCTCCACTGGAATGACAGCTGCACAAGGAGTCGGTGAGAAGAACATTATACAGAAAATGGGGTTTTAAAACATGCATTTCAAACTGCCTAGGCTCCCACAAAGCCAGTACGTGCAGTAGGATCAAAAACCCACTGCGATTGTTCTTGAATTCTCAGTATTCCTCATTGTCTGCTATGTTCAGTTAGTCCGGATTTGTCCCATACTTTTTCAGACCTAGGCCAGCTGGCCTTGGTGAGATCCCAATAGAACATCCCCATTGTCTACATGCATTTTATAAACATCTTGTATACATTTTGATAAAAAGAAATTTGTTAAGATTAAATATAAGTGAAAAATACCTCTTGTCATATATTAATGAGGAATGCTGGTATTTCTTATTTTTAAAATGCATTTTTTTTTGCCATAGAAGTATTCTCTGGTCTGTGGCAGACAAGGTTGAATGTAGGAAATGGTTAGGGTTTGAAAGACTGTAACCAGTCCTCTGTGTTGCACGACAGTAGCCCAGCTTTGAAAGGATCATGAGTGTGACAAACTTCATACCAGCTCACTCTCTTCTTTGGGAAAAAAAGTGAGTCACAGGCTTCCGAGGACATTTTGTTCTTTGTTTAAAGGTTAAAATGAACAGTACATTAAACATGCCTAAAGATAAAATCAGTGAATTAGTAGGTCTTGGTTACTGTAGCTGGGAAAAAATCCCTGGACTGACTGTTTGATGAAGATGGAGGGTTTATCTGCCTTCTACTTTGGAGGCTGAAAATCTCAGATGTCTGTGCCTCTGCTGATGGCCTTAGGCAGGCATCATCGAAACAGTGAGACTGTGATTGGAAGGGGTCCACTGAGGATTTTGGGAGCTTGTGTAATTCAGCAGCCTGATCCACTCTTCAAAACAGTTTGCTCTCTTGGACATCACTTAGGTTCCAGGGCAATACATTAATCCTTGCAAATCATGGTGCCCTCCATGAACTGATCATCCCCATCCAGCCCTCTTTTTTAATAGTCACATCATGTCTCTAGATCCCCAACCTGTGATCAAGATCCCAGCACTTGAGTCTTTGAAGAAATAGCTTTAAACCTTTTTAAACCATGGCTACAAGATGACTACAAGAAATTTCTAATTCAAAAGACAAACTATGGAGTATTGTTGAATAATGGTCTAGTCATGTCTCTGCCAATGATTTATATGCAGGGAAACATTGTTAAGGCCAAAACATGCCGCAAAATCTTGTTTGGCTTTTGTACTTCAGGAAGCGTTGAGGCAACACACCTAAGATATTCAAGAAGCAATCGATAGGATTCTTTGTCAAAGCATCAAAAGACTTAGAGTCCCGTGGATTGTTTGGAAATAGGTTTCAATAAGCCCTATTGAACTTCCAAGTGGCATGTTCATGAATTTGTGTGCCCAGAAATTGAGCAGACATTCACAGAGCTGAGAAGAATGGGCTAGCCAGTATAAGTGCTCATGCTGAGCACTTAAAATAGATTACTTTTAACTCTTACATCCACCTTGAGACAGAAATATTAGCAACACTAGTTTACCATGAAGACAATAAAGACTGTGAGCACCAAGCATACTCAGAGTTTGTTACGGCCGTGAATTCTCCTGTGCTTTCCAGTCACGCACTAATTTATCTACATCCTGTCCCTTTAATTGGATGATGAAGATGATGATTGTAATGACAGTTACAGGTTTTCAAATCACAGTATCAACTGTCATGCTGGGTGCTTTTTGTACTTTCTCTTGTATGGCTTTGTATCCCTAGATCTCTTTGTCATAATAAAAGATTTAAGGAACTTTCATTTAAATCTTCCATCATTATGAAAACTGAGAGTAGAAGCAGTTAAGTCATTTGTCCCAAATCATTCAGCACTTAAACGGACTTGCTGGGATTTGTACTATGACAGAATGGAGAGACAGCTAGGCCTTTACCCTTCACACAGAATTGATTTTGAACTGAATCTCTGAGATTGGATGGGTAGCTAAAGGTCTTTATATAAGAGAGGGCCATTCTTTTAAATGCCTATCACTTCTATTGAGAGATTCTGTCCTCACTAATAAACTTTCTGATGTGTGTGTTTAGGTTAAGATTTGTCCTCTATTTGGGTTTAGCAGCTCTTTTAACTTACATAGAAGACTTCTGTGTAAGATATCACTGAGTTTATCTTCAACTATCTGCGATGATAGTAATTTGAAACAATGGGGAGAGGCTCAGAGGAGATACTGTGCTTGAAGACTCACTTGGGCCTTGTGGGGAGATATTCCTGTCAGCAACTATTTTAATTCGATGTATAAACTACTTGAAAAATTAATACCAGACATTTTATAGTTTTCTTTAGCATATGAAACATGTTTATCAGGCAAGAAGCCGTAGTAGAGAAGGAGGTGTAGGGTCCTGGAAGCTGTAAAACTGCTGTTAGATTGTCCATAGGAATGAAGACCAAATACTTTAGTTCTGGTACAGGGGTGTTCACACACTATAAGTTTATGATTGAAATTTTCTTCAATGAGCACAGAATTGATGAACTTTTCCAAGAACATCTTGACCCATTTTCGTACACTGGTTACTCCCTCTCCTACAAACTCTGTGCTCTCTGTTCTCATACCTGTGTTCTCTATCTCTCTCTCATATAGATTTTCCCAGGCCACTGTTTCCATTTATTCCTGAGATAGGTTACTGGAAGGAATTTATTTTGTATGATTCCATGAAAAAAGTTGTTGGCTGTAATGTAACAACATAACTTAACTGACTTCTTGGGCAATAGTCTCCCCTCCTTTCATAGACTCTTTGGCTTAATGCAGATGACAACACCTGACTTAGACATAGAAAAACATACAGAAAAACATTCTCCAACACCATGTCTTTATGTAAAATCCACTAAGCAAGGTTCAGGCATTCTAACTCCTCTGCAGAGAAGTCAAGGACCACGTAAGTGAATGTCAGTGGATTCTGAACACAAACAATCTTTCTTCTTTCTGTGACTTCCCTGCTTGCAGAATGCTCAGAACCTGATTTAGCAGCATAGGAATCATTTTCAAATGAATGAAATCAGAAATTTCTCAGAATTAGAAAAAGATTCCAATCCATATACAGGAGACATTTAAAATAGAAAACAAAGCCAGTAAAGACCCTTCTTTCATCAAAATATAACCAAACACTAAATATACAAAACAAAGAGAACATGGAAAATATACCAAAAGTAGAAAGAGATAAAACAGGCACCAATAAAGACAGGTTTATCTGAATAATAACCAATTAATAAATTGAAACATTAAAATCCAGGAGTCTCTGAAATGGTGCATTTTAAATTATGAAAGACAACACTTATGAATATAGGATAGTTACACAAAACAAAGTTATCTATTATAACTGAAGGAGAAACAAAAACATTGCTTAATAAAAAATAGACCAAAGAATTTATAAGAAACAAGGCAGTTCTTAAGAAGATATGAAGTAATCCTTTGGGTATAAAGGAAAACAAAAACAAAAGCAAATTAACCCATGAGGTCACATCAAAGAATAAGCCATGGTAAAATATAAATAAAAGAGGAAGAGGTAACACACACACACACACACACACACACACATATATATATATATATATATATATATATATATACAGACACACACACACACATACAAATCCACAAAAAAGGAGATAAGAAACAATATAAGCCTTTCAGTAAAAAATTCTTACCAATTTACATGTCATAATAAAATAAAGAGAAATATCAGAATAAAATAACATTATAAATAAAATGGACTTAAAGACATCTACAGAACATTACATCTACAAAAATAAAAGAAAAAATTCTTTTCAGTGGTACATAGAACTTTTTATAAAACATGATATAGGTATTAAGACAGGCATAAAATATAAGATAATTAAAATAATTAATAGTATTCTATTTTAGCACAATATAATAAGACCACAAATTAAAAGCAATAAAATCTTAGAATATACATAATCTCCTAAAGATAAAGCAACACACTATTGAATAGTGTTTGAGTGAATCCTTAAAAAGAATTTAAAATAAAATTTCTTAGTATCAAATAAAAAATATATCAAATACTATGGAACAAAATGAAAATAGTCTTAAGACTAATATAACAATAGTAACAAAACAGCAAAAGGATACATATATATGGTTCTGTCGTATTAAAACCTGTTGTGCTAGCTTTTAATAATGATTCATTAAGCAATTTACTGACAAAGTCATTTGTTTAAATCTGGTGGGACAGACACTCCCTCCCTCATCTCATACTTCACCCATTGAAGTAGTATTGGGACAATTAATACCTTACAGCTGGACAACAGAGGGCAACAGAGATCCAGGCTTCACTGTGAGCTGGGTCCCAAAGGTTCTGCCTGCAAAGGATGAATGCATGCTGGCACAACTCCCCTCACACCTCAGGGCACAGGAAAGCCTCGGAATAAGCTATTGACTTACTTACCTCTTGTTTTTTTTTCTGAGATATTGGGATAACATCGGGCTGTTTTGGAAGCCCCCATCTATCAGAAAATGTCAGAATCCGAGCACATCCTACAGTCATTCTTGAGACCTAGCTGGAGTGAGGCTTCAGTTAGTGGTGCCTCAGTAACTGAATAATTGTTCTGTGGGAGAGAAGGCATTCTTTTCTTTGTCAGTGCTATCCTTAGAGCTCACAAACTTTGTGTTTGACATTTCTGTATGAAGGACTGAATTTAAGTGCAAATTGCCTCATAAGAGAAGCAGCTACACAATGGGTGATGAGGAAATGTTAGTTGAGAATCTCTTACACCGTGGGCACTGAACTTCATGCACAATCAGTACCTTCAGGAGCTCCAAGATGCAGTAGGTGTTTCTCACTTACTTCATAGCACCACAGAGAAGAGTGTGAAATGAATCCCAGTTTCTCTCATGTCGAATGCTGTGTCAAGTGTACTTGAAATACAAGATACAGAGCAGAAATGGTAATGTTTTCAAATTGCCAATTCTACATGTTTTGTTGCTGGGTAGATAAATGCGCTTTTAAATATGAACTATTCTTAAACCACATAATCTGATCCAAAGTTAATTTTCATTTCTTCAAAATGCAATTCTCACATTTAAGATTTCCATCATGACTAAACAAAGTTAATATGCATAACAGTGTCAAGGACATTTTAAAGATTGCAGTGTTTGGTGACAGCAGTTTTAAAATCCTTCCTGTCGCATCCATGGCAACTGGGGGACATAGAGTTACTGGTCATATATATTCTCTCCCTCCTAAGAGTCTATACCCCTGCATATCCTACTCGCCCACGCTTCTCAGGCTCCCCACCTCTGAGTAACTTCTGATTTCTGTCTCTTCCCTTAAAAACATTCTGTGTACCTCCTGTCCTCCCCACACTGTACTTCCTCACTCACTCCACTAGGATAGGACGGTTTCCCAAGGGAGAGTACTCCAATGGCTCCCTCAGACAACTGCCTGTCCTCGGTACTTGTATACAATGCTTTGATCCCAGCTCCCTAAGAGTCTCATTTTCTTTGTTTTTAGTCCCACCCTCACTCTGCAGTACCCGTCATTTATCTTCTTCAGAACTGGATACTATCTCAGTTTCAAGTGTCCTGCTTTGAGTCTTCATCCTCCTTCCAAGCTCAACCAATTAGCACTTTCTAGCTATTGATCTGTCTTTTTTTTCTTTAAAAAAAAAAACAACTATAACTATCTATTCTTCAACTCCATCAAAGACTCCAGAATATAATATTACCTAAGTAAACAGAAAGTGAATTGTAAGCAACTTCCAAAACTTTAGAATTGACAAAGACATCTCACTGCCTAAACAGTCATCCAAGTTCTGAATCATTGGGATGTCCAGTCTTCAGCCTACAGGCCCATAGTATCCAGCAAATTTTTCCATGAAGCATGAAATTTGAAGATCTGTTCTGCCTTTTAAGAGCAAAGTCTATCAGTTGCTTTCTTCTGTGTTCTGTTTTTTTTTTTTTTGTTTTGTTTTGTTTTGTTTTGTTTTTGTTTTTCGAGACAGGGTTTCTCTGCGGTTTTGGAGCCTGTCCTAGAACTAGCTCTTGTAGACCAGGCTGGTCTCGAACTCACAGAGATCCGCCTGCCTCTGCCTCCCGAGTGCTGGGATTAAAGGCGTGTGCCACCACCGCCCATCTCTTCTGTGTTCTGAAGAATGTCTGGCAGACTCTTTCATGAAGCATAAACCCAGAAAGATTGTCTCACCTTCTTTAGACAACTACATCAATCATTTTTCTGTGGGTTCTGCATGTCCAGTTCATACAGGATAACATCAAGCAGTCTAGGCAAGAGCAGTTTCTTACCCAAAATGGCTAACAAATTCCATGAGGAACCTCTCGAAGTAGATTGGAACAGATGTGTCTCATGGTCATAAAAAGTCCTAAATTATTAAAACATTTAAAATGCCATATTCTGTTGTTTGAAAGATCTGAAGAATATCTATTTATCTGAAATACATCTTTGTACATTTAGAAAACCTAACTAACATGACTACAAGCTTGACTATTATAGATGACTCTCTATTAACCTATATTTTTTAATTATACATTACATTTTTAAATGAGCTGCACAAACACAATACCTTAATCAATAGCAGAAATATACATAAAACAAAATTGATCTTAAATTTGTACAAATCAACCAAGATCCACACAGATGCAAATCTCTATAGAAGATTCCCTTTTAAATGTAAACAAACATTTACAAACAATATTAGGGACATTTGGGCATGGTTCTCTCCAAACTGCTTCCTACTTTTTTGGGCAAAGCATTTTTGGGGGTATTCACAGTGACCTTTTGGGGGATCTTGGTCCATACAACCACATTAGTCAGGTAAGATTCCACAGGTTCTCATCCTCTGTGGAAACAAAAGAAGAACCTCTTTTCCAAAGCAACTTATTTTTAGACCCAAATTTTGAAGTCAAGATACCTTTAAGACTTCCCAAAACAGTCAGAACGCTTTGTGCTGGCAAACCAGGAAGCCCCATTTTGAAACTACACAGATTTTTTTTTTTTTTGCTACCACGGAATCAGGAAGACCTCTCTTAAAGGAGCTGCAGCAATAGAGCAAGAAGCTGTGTTAAACTCTGTTTTTTTTTTTCCTAGAAATATTCCTTTTCAAGATTTCTTAGGTCTTTATGTGGATTTAACTGGCACATGCTGGAGTGGCAATCTGTTGTTGGAGGCCATTTGTTCATTCCTGGCTGCCCAGACTTTGAATAACCACATAGAAACTATACTAATTAAAATACTGCTTGGCCTATTATATCTAGCTCCTAATTTGCTGGCTCTTACATCTTAATTTAACCCATCTCCATTAATCTGTGTATTGCCACGTGGCTGTGGCTTACTGGCAAGGTTCTGGTTGGTGTCTTCCATCTTTTCCCTCTGGCAGCTCAATGGTATCTCCTAACTCTGCCTTCTTACTCTCAGCATTCAGTTTAGTTTTTCCTGCTTAGCTCTACTCTGCCCTATCACAGGCCAATGCAGATTCTTCCTACATCATTTCTCTTTTATATTATTTTATTATCTCCACTTTTACTCATCTATTTTTCTCCTTTACATTTCCAATTCCTATCATCTACTTCCCAGTATTTATTGATCATCTTTTACATCTCTCAGGACTAAATAGATAAAACTGAAAAATATTCTGGTTACAAGAGAAGAAAAATTATTATATTATATAAGAAAATATAAAATAACACTTATTTTTATCATTTAATTATTGAATTATTGATATTTTTCTATCATAAGAATTTATAGAAACAATAGTTAATATACTGCTCATATTCTAAATAATTTTCTTTCAATACATGGAAATATTTTTGAGCTAAATTCCTATTAGAAGCTCTTTCTAGGACATTAGTGAGGCAACATGGTCCTATTAAATTCTGACAATGACTAGAACTGCCTAAGTATTTTGTCAATAAATCAAAGTAGAATATTTAGTGAGGACAAAGATTTCACTCCTTTGTTGTTGGAGGAGCTGCGGGCCTGCTTTTCGTCCCACCCGGCTCCCGCACAGCTAGCTTTACACCAGAAATAACAACACACAAACTGTATTCTTTTAAACACTGCTTGGCCCATTATATCTAGCCTCTTCTCGACTAACTCTCACACCTGGACTAACCCATTTCTATTAATGTGTGTAGCACCCCAACGGGCGCTTACGGGGAAGATTCTAGCCTACGTCCATCCTGGGTCAGAGCTTCATCATGTCTGCCCCAGAGAGGAGAGCTATCCAGTCTGAGCTCACTTCCACTTCCTCCCAGCATTCTGTTCTGTTTACTCCACCCACCTATGTTCTAACCAATGAGAGCCAAGCAGTTTCTTTATTTTTTAACCAATGACCTTCCTCCATCACTTTGTTTTTGGTTATTTTTATTTATGAGTTTCTTGGTTGAGAATTAAATTATTAATTATGTCAAAACTAACAATAGTTTCAAATGACTGTTATTAAACAACTTTAAGTTAAATACTTATAGATATTTCAGCAGATGTATCTTGTTTTAGAGAATTGATATTATCTTTCTTCTTGCACTTCAGGAAAATTGCTAAGATTTCACTTTATGTTGTTCTCTAATGCATATCCCTTTCCTGATCTTTGAATAGGTGGATTATTTTCTTTAGGTTTCCAGGCTGGAATTATAATTTGAATCTTCACATGTGACTGAGATTTCTTCTTTTTTCTGATCACAGTTTTTTATTTGTTTATTTTTTAAAAATATGTATGCTTTTTTCCTTTTAAATCATACTTGAAGAAAACAAAATAGATTATGCCAAGAAGACTACAGTGAACTAAAGTCAGAATTTCAGATTACTTTAATTGAATTTTCAGCTTAACAGCTAGTAGTCCAAAGCACTGTTTTGAAAGAGAAATGAAGACTATTTATTTGTTTGCTTACTTATTGGGAAACCTTGAAAATAAGTAACCTCAGGCTTCTTCTTCTTCCTTCTCTGTTACTGTTTTCCTATTTTTGTTTATCATCCTGATTGCAGTCCTTCAACACACTATTATCGTAAAGGTGGATACAGCTCCAAAACTGATAGCAATCAAGAAGGGAAATTTTATTTCATACAACGTAATTTACATACATTTTATCTTAATAATATGATAATTGCTACAATTTGATGTAATAATGTTTAACAATTTAGTGGAATTTAATCTCCTCTGTTCAGTAAATATCATTTTTTTTTGTTTGAAATAAGAGGACATCAAGGTACAGAAAACTTAAAGCATCTGCGTGTCTCAGTTAAGGTGAGTATTTGTTTTAAAGCATGCCACTTCCTGATCTTGAAACGTAGAGGAACTTTCTGAATTCCTAGGTGAAGTCAGGCAGTTTTACGAAGAGGTAAGTGAGTCTACTCCAGAAGTGCTCTGCTCCTGGTGACATGATGCTGTTTGTTCTTGTAATTACCTGCTTTACAGATCCCACCAGGAGGCCACCATGTTCCCTGCTTTAGAGGTTGATATGTATTGTTTGAAAAACAGTTCTGAGGAAATTACAACAAAGGATTACTGAGTTTATGTAGGAAGCATCCCAGTGTCTGCTTTATAGTCTTCATTAGAAGTGGGAACATGAGAAAGGAAAACTAGTTATTGATCATAACCCAAATTATTTAGCTGATGCTCTTTCTGAAAGGGAAACTAGGCACATGAGATAATGTTTAGATTAAATAAGTAAAAACTCACTTCGGTGCTACCAGCTGCTCTGTGTCTAGTCACTACTTTAAAGCACTCAGTCTTCAATTTGTTCCTTCAATACAGACTAGATAAATATACATATATAAGTATACACACATGTTGAACACACATTGGCTCATCTTTAATATTATCTTTTCTCTAGAGGCAGTGATTATATTTTTCCAAAACAAATAAGATTTTCACGAGCAGAAGAAGTTCACCATTCCCTCCCTTGTTGTGATACAAGTTCTTCTGTTTCTACGCCTGCCTCAATGGGGCATGGCTTATCTAGTTTAATAATGTGTGTTTGCCTCAGGAATTATTAATCTAATGATGGACTATGTTCCCAGAGGTTCCCAGGTACCATTTTTGATTTTCTTGACTCCAGGCAGAATTGCAAAATGATTGATACTGTAATTGTTTCTCTTTCCTTACTGAAATGTTTGCACCTTTGCAAGTTGGAATTACGAACGCAGCAAGAAGTTTTTCTAGTTAAGTGTGCTTTAGCCTTCACAGATACAGTTCCGTATTTCTCACTCACAGGGAGTTCTTGCTAAACAAGGAAGCCAGGAAAATAAAAATGTCAGCAACTTATGCATTTAGATTTCACTCCCAGCTGAATTTCAATGTAAATATATTGAAACACATTATGTAAATATATTTAAATGTGCAACACATTTACATTTAAATGCAAATTGAAATAATTTACATGTTAGGTTTTTGAATGTCAGTCATTATAATACAGTGATTTCCTGACCAAAAGCTACCAATCAGAATGATGTATGCATATGTTTCTTAATTAAAACCAAAGGTTAAAATGCTGACCCAGGTGTGCAGAATAATTTGCAGAGTGATCTTCTCCTTGAAGATATTGGTGATTAGAGTTCTTGATGGTGGGAGAATTAGAGGTAAATTCAGAACTCAAATAAGAATTGAAAAACAAAGACCAGGAGGAAGAATGCAAATGTGTGTCAAATATTGCATCAGTCGGTCTTAGATGTCCTGAGGAATATATAGTTCCCTGCCATGATGATTTCAAGCATCTAGTCTTTAGAGGTATGGTTAAGTGATGACTCCACATAGGTAACAAGGTAAGTCGAGAGCAAACATGAGTCTGACCTGTCTGTTAATATGTGTTCGAAGAGTTTATACTGTGAGAGTCATGGACTGTATAATCTCTGTTGAGACTTCCCATGCGCTCCCGGCCTGTTACCAGTGCCTTCTACCCTCCCTGCCCTCATTGTGACTGCATTGTCCAGCCTTACCTCATAACAGTTTCTCCTAACACCTGGCTTCACTCTTTTGCTACTCAGTTGCCTACAGACAGCTCTGACCTTTTCCCATCTCACCACGTGTGGTGGTGTGAATGTAGCTGGTGCCCATAAACTCATAAGGAGTGGCACCATTAGGAGATGTGGCCTTGTTGAAGGAAGCATGGTCTTGTTGGAAGAGGTTGGATGACAGAGGCCTTAAATCCCGACCAGGAGGCTGTAGGGCACACCTTTATTCTGTGCCACACCTTCTCTAGAAGTGTGTCACTGTGGGGGTGAGCTTTGTGGTCTTTTTCCCAAGCTTCATTCAGTGTGGCAGTCAGTTGGATTCCTGTTGCCTGCAAGATGTAGCAGTCTCAGCTCCAGCATCACCATGCTTCCTGCATGACCATAATTGACTGAATCTCAGAAACTGTAAGCAAATCCACTCAACTAAATGTTTTCTTTATAAGAGTTGCTGTGGTCATGGTGTCTCTTCACAGCAATAAAATACCCTAAAATCCTGGGTAACTCTTCTTTTCCTTTCTACCTGAGTAACATCCAGAGTCTTTTTTTAAAATTAATTTATTTATTTGTTTTTAAAAAAAAAAACCCTGTCTTTTCTCATTTTACATACCAATCTCAGTTCCCACACCCTACCATCTTCCCGTTTCCTCCACCTCCCTCCCCATCCACTCACTACATCTAACACATTGCTTTGAAGCAAGACCAGGGCTCTTCCCATTATATCTAGGCTGAGCAAGGTATTCTTCCAAAGAGCATGGGTTTCAAAAAGTCAGATATAAGCAGTATCCTGGTTTCACTGCCAGTTACCTCACAGACTGTTATATGGCTATACAACTGTCACCCACATCCAGAGAGTCTAATTTGGTCCTATGCTGGTTCCCTCACTGTCAGGCCAAAGTTGGTAGGCTCACATTAGCTCAGGTAAACTGTTTCAGTAGGTAATTCCATCTTGGTCTTGATCTCTTTGCTTGTATTCTCTCACTTCTCACAGTCTTTGACTGGACTTTGGGAGCTCATCCCAGCACTCCACTGTGGATGTCTGCATCTGCTTCCAACAGTTGCTTGATGAAGGTTCGATGATGACATTTAAGGTAGTCATCTATGTGACTACAGGGCAAGGCCAGTTCAGGCACCCTCTCTACTATTTCTTAGGGTTGTAGCTGGAGGTCCTGTGGATTTTTTGTGGATTCCTGGAAATTTCTCCAATGCCAAGTGTCTTGTTTACTCCATAATGGCTCTCTCAATCTGTTTCCATGCTCTCCATCTCTGTTCTTGCCCCATCTCCACCATCCTGCTTCCTCAAGTCCTCTTTACCCCTCCCCTTCTCTATTCCTTCTCCCTTTCTGGCCTCCCTTCTCCTCCCACTTCCACATTACCAGATTTTTTTTTTAGGAAATCTTGTCTATTTCCCCTCCCCATGGGGATCTATGTATGTTTCTTTAGGGTTCTCCTTGTTACTTAGTTTCTCTAAGTTTGTGGACTACAGAGTCATTATCCTTTGCTTTACAGCTAGTATCCACTTATGTGTGAGTACATACCATGCTTGTCTTTCTGGGTCTGGAATACCTCACTCAGGATTTTTTTTCCTAGCTTCATCCATTTGCATGCATATTTCAAGAGTCTTGATGAAGCATCTCTTCATGAAAGTAGATTGCATGGAGAATGCCTAATTTATATCCTGATGAGGAGTTTCTTTGAAAAATAAGATGTTGGATTCTGAAGAATGGGGCTCTTTCAAACTGGTTTGGCTGTTCTCCAATTTAATTACATCTCATAGACATATATTTCCTTATTGTTTCTGGCCATCCACTCCATGATGCTCATAGCTCTGCCAGAACTGCCCAAGCATGGTCAAGCAAGAAGAAGGCAGAATTCTTAGAGGCATTGTAATATCTTTCTGGACAGGTCATAAATATTCCATATATTTATTTATTTATCTGGCTTTTCTATCATAGGGAAACAAATGGCTTCATTAGTTATAAAACCCATCACTGTATTCAATAATTTGTTCAAAGGGCTCACAGAACTCTGAGGGAAAAAAAATCTACTTACTATTACTGTTTTGTTGTGATATGTTACAAGAACAACCAGATGGAAGTAACATATAAAACAAAGTATAGGGAAGAAAGTGTTTAGGTATCTTTCTATATGACAACATCATGTTCCTTTACTCAACCTTATCCTTAAGTGATCGAGTTATTATTTGGCTATGAGGATCTTCCATTCAGTCCTTAACTTACCATTACCACATGTACTCCATGCACAGAAGATTCTGGATACTTTTTTTAACACAATATAGAAGAAGGACTTGGAGTCAAAGTGACACCTTTTGTTATATGTACATGACATTCTGATCACATCACTTGACTACATCTTCTCATTTTGGACTAAGAGCATCTTTTCGGTCTATATTCTCCCTTTCTCAAAAGGAACACTCTTAGTTCTTTTCGTACAAGGGAGAACAAATGCATTTCTCTTCAAAGTCCCCTTTAACTTGCCTAATACACTGTATTTTGAGATTCTTCCTGACAAAGGTAGGTCCTGGCAGAACAGTTTTGTATTTAGGTATCGTTTTCTGCTTCTCCTCACTTCATGAAATAACCCTAGTGAGAAGCTGTATGCAGAACTTTCACTTCCTGGATTGTTTCCTTGTGATGTAGATGGAAAAGCTTGGTGATTCACGCACCACCTTCTGTAGGGAATCACCCACTAAGGGGAACACTCTATGAATCACAGAGACTTGGTGTCATAAATTAAATGTAAACTAAATGAATTCACACAACCTTATTCCTTCTCAATAATGATTCAGTTGAAAACCATTTTAAGTCAAAATATTCAGTTTTCTCTATACTTCCATTATCCCAAAATGTAATAAGCACCTTTCTTCTTGTATTTCTGAAAAAGTATTTCCTCCCAATCACTGACAATGTCCTCTAAGTACCAGAGACTTCATATTGAAATAATATACGTCTAAATACAGACAAGCACATTTGGCCAAGGTTATGCACGATATGTTTTTCTATTGCAAACCTAGCTTTATAATAATGACATATGACTTACTATTTACAGGTAAGCAGGGAGAAATAATGGATATGTAAATAGAATTTTCTTATCGCCTCATAGTCTCCTTTAGGTAATAAAAGCAGCATCCCTCAGATGTGATCTTTGTGACTATTAACTGCTGAGCACCACTGTGCAAAGGTTATTATTGCTTAGTCATGTATTCCATTTAAATTCCATTATTCCCCTAGCTGGAGGACCAATATTAGCATACCTGTTTACAGACTCTCATGCTCCACTGCCAGAGCCAGCTGGACACTCAATTCCAATTCAGAAGAATCCAGGTGTACGGGGTGTAAATCAGCCAGTGGAAATAGAAAGCACATAGAATACGTATTCAGCTATGGATTTTACTGTGTAGATTGGAACTTAGGTTCACCGTTAATCATAACTTCAAAATTACATACACAGCTAATTAAACCACCAGTTGCCTTAGTGTGAGGCCATTTAATTACTTGCATCTTATTTTGAGAGTGATGGTTGTTAATTATCAAGTTGCAAGCGAAATTAAATATGATGCTTTTTCTCTGCTAGATGAGTTGTGATTGAAAGGAGAGACTGAACTAGGTCAACCTGAAATAGCAGTGTTACAGGAAACACTGGGATGTGTTTAAATCACATAGGGTGGTTTTATTTTAGGTCTTATGCCAATTTGAATGGGAAAAAAAGTGGGAAGATAAAGATAACATTGGATCTGAGACCTTTTGGTTTGTTATTTCTTGGTTATAAATTAGTCATAGTGGGAGACTCATGGTCCTCAGAACTTCCCAAAACATGTTCCAGGAAACAAAGCTTTTGAAGACTGTTAGTTGATATATATTATAAAAGGATTTCCAAGGACAAACTAAGTTGGAGAATTCTCAACTAAACATACAAAAATTTAAATTGATATTTATAAGTTTTTGGTCTGTCTCCTAAAGTTTGAACACGGACATCAGTTTTCTCAGGACATGTTAGAAATTGGAGGGACGGAGCCTCTGAGTTCTGTTGAATTTAAGAATTTTTTTCAAAAAAAAAAAAAGAATTTTTTTCATCATTCCATATTCATAAAATTTATTGGCATACTCAGCAGATGGTAGGTCCAGGTCATTAAACAGCACAGAAAAAAAGGCACTGTAGAATGTTTACATGATGACTTCTTTCTGTTTTAAATGACCAATTTTTCTGTTTTTTTAATTAAAAAATTAAATAAAATATTTTGATCTTATCTCACTCCTCCCTATCTCTTCCCATGTGTTTCTTTCTTACATTCCTACCTATCAACTTCAGGATTTTTCCCTTCTCTCTCAGAAATTAAAAAAAAAAACCAGAAAATCAAAACAAACAAAACACAATATTCAAAGAAATGTCAAAACAAGCCCTCACCCAACCTCTAGATCTCAGAGTCTTTTTGTGTTGGCCAACTACTTTTAAGCATCAGACTTGCCTGGTATGAAGCTAATATACCAAGTGACATTCCATTGGATCCACCCGATTTCCTGTTTGACAGCTAATGTCAATTGTGAATTGATTCTTAATCAGGGACAGGACTCTGTGTTTACTTCCTCATTTTAGTGCAGGGAATTTACATAAATTGAATTTGTGCTGGTCTTGTGTGTGCTGCCACAGTCGCTCTGAGCTCATATGTGCCTCAATCCTGTTCAGTCTGGGAAACACTGTTTCCTTCAAGTCATCCATTACCTCTGGCTGTTGCAGTTTTTCCACTTCTTTTCTCTATTGAGATCACTGAGATTGCAGGGAGTGGTTTGATATAGACTTTACATTTAGGAGTGAGTGCTCCAAAGTCTCTCACTCTCTGCACATTGTCCAGTTCTAGCTCTCTGTGTTCTTTCCCATCTAATGCTAGAAGAAACTTCTCTGATGATGGTTGAGTGAGGCATGGATCTATGAGTTTAATTGCTATGCTTCCTTAGAGGAATAATAATAGTTAGTTTTACCCGGCAGTGCTGGCACACACCTTTAATCCCAGCACTCGGCAGGCAGAGGCAGGCGGATCTCTGTGAATTTGAGACCAGAGTTAGTTACAGGATAGGCTCCAAAGCTACACAGAAACCCTGTCTCGAAACCACCCCCTAAAAATAAAATAAATAATAGTGAGTTTCCTCTAGGTTTCCAATGACATATTTTCTCTCATGTGGATTTTGGCTTCTAGCTTTCCATATGTCTGATACAATCTGAATTACAATAAATGTTAGGTATGTGGTAGGGGAAAAAGGAGTAAGAAGGGATTTCCCACAGAAGGAAAAATAGAAAAAAAAACCTGTTACAAAAGCATACATGAGAAATTAGAATAGGAAGATTAAATGGGGGAAGGATAGGAGATCATGATAAAGGAGAATACCTGAGGAATGTCAACTACTAACAGAAGCCATTTGGAAAACTATGTTGAAATCTACTATTGGAAAAGGTCCCTAAAATATATACATATATAAAAGGGATTTAAGTAGAATCACCATATAATGGAACATTCAATGTCACAATTGGACATCTTATGTGACCAAGTAAAGCATTCAGTGCCAGGAATGGATTACTTGTTGCTAATCCATTGGCCCAAGAGGTCCCATGGACTGCCATCAAACATCACAGGCTAAGACTATTATTTAATCTCTACAACTTGATGACAAGGCCCCATTGCTGAAAACAACATGTACTTATATCCATGAACATGGAAAAGTCAAACTAGTGTCCAACTAGAAGATTAATTTCCTTATCGTTTTTAAAAATGAGAAAGCGGCCTCAAATTACTTAAAGGCAGGACTGTCTATAAAAACGGGTACATTTTGCTCCAACTGAACTGTCAACAGACATTATAGATCTACAACTTGATAAGCTTTGGACACATTCTCATGTGACTATGCCTGTCGTGTCAGTCTCAGGTACAAGGAGGTTAGGATACCACTAGATGAAAAGAGAGCAAACACAACACATCTACTACCATTTGTCTGTATCCTATATTCCAGAGACTTAGCCATTAAAACAGCGGTGCTCACATTCAATTACCTTGACATCAAACTAGAGTATACTGATTTCATATGCATGGAGTTGGTCTAGAAAATAGCCTTAAACTCAACAAATTTATTTGTTTGTTTGTTTTCTTTGTGACTTTGGAGATCAGATTTAAAGTTTTACTCATTGTAATGGCTGGTTTTATGTCAACTTAATACACAATAAGACATCAGAGGGGAAGGAGCCTTGATTGAGAAAATGCCTCCACTTTCTTTATTAGTGATCATTTGGGGAGAGCCCAGTCTATGATGGGTGGTACCATCCCTGCAGAGGTGGTCCTGGGTTCTATAAGAAAGCAGGCTAATTCCTGTTTATGGTGATTATAAATAAAAAAAGCTGCTATGAGCATTATTAAACAAGTATCCTTGTGATAGGATGTAGCATCCTTTGTTGCTACAGGAGTGGTATAACTAACAGAGAATAGATAATGAAAATGTGGTACATTTGCACAGCGGAGTATTACTCAGCAGTTAAAAACAATGACATCATGAAATTTGCAGGCAAATGGATGGAACTTGAGAAAATCATCCACAGAGTGAAAGAGGCTAAGTAACAAGGAGAGATTATTGGGGTGTTCAAGGTTCTCCCTGGGAAGGGGAAATAGAATACATTTCATGGGTGGATTAGGGGCAGATGGATGAGGTTTGGAACAGGAGGGATCGACTCAGGGAGGGGGTAGAAAATGCTGGGAGAAATGACTGCAATTAGGGGCATATTAGGGATGAGATAGAAACCCAGTGCAATGGAAACTTCATGGCATCTGTAAGAGTAATTCTAGGAAAAACTCCTAGTAGTGGAGAACACAGTGCCTGAACAAGGCCATCTTCTGTAACCAGGTAAGAGCTCAACTAGAGGGATTCAGACACCAACCCAGCCACAAAACCTTCGACCTGCAGTTTGTCCTGCCAGCAGAGTGTTCTGAGACCAAGCTCAGCAGAACCATCATCAAAGAGATCAGAGAGACCTCATCCAGGAATTGATGGGAGCAGGTGAAGAGTACCACAGTCAAATGTTAGGCAGAGATTGGGGAGTCCTGCAGGGGAGGGGCAGGAAGGATCGTAAGAACCAGAGGGATCAGGGACACCATGAGAACATGACCCACAGAATCAATTGATTGAGATTCATGGGGCTTGTAAAGATCAGGGAACCTGTAGGGGTCTGAGCTAGGTCCTCTCATATATGTTATGACTGAGTAGTTTGCAGTTCTTGTGTGATTCCTAACTGTGGAAGCAGAGGTGTTTGTTGATTCTTTTGCTTACTTATGAGACCTCTTTCTTTTCCGGGTTGCCTCATTCAGCCTTGATATGAAGGTATGTGCCCGGTCCTATTGTAACATATTATGCTATGCTTGTTTGATGTCCATGGGATGCCTACTTTTCTCTGAAGGGAGATGGAGGGTGTGTGAATCAGGGGGAGACAGAAGGTGGAGAGAGGAGCCTGGGGGAGAGGGATGGAGGGAAAACTGAGAGAAGAATTAAAAATAAAAACTTCAATAAAAAGAAAAGAAAGTAGGCTGATTAAACCTTGGGAAGCAAGCCAGTAAGCAGCACCTCTCCATGGACCCTCCGTTATCTTTTACTTCCAGGTTTCTGCCCTGTTCCAGTTCCTGTCCTTATTTTCTTGGGTGAGGAATATCAATGTGGAAGTGTAGCCTGAATGTACTCTTTCCTTCCCAACTTGCTTCTTGTTCATGGTGCTTTGTTGCAGCAATAGACACTCATGCTATGCAAACACTCTGCTTTGGCATAGCATGCTTAATTGTCCCTCACAGACATCTCATTCGTATACTGTGCTACAGGGGTAGAGCTAGAAAGGCAGGCTTAGCAGATTTTCTTTTTCTATTTGCTCTTAGCTTTGCCATTTTATCTAAACCTGTTACTATGTAAACTACTTATTGAGGTGGGCAGAGCTGTTGAAAACTGGGGAGCAGTGGTCTCTGACATAACTGTCACAGTCTTTGTGTGTTTACAGAAATGCCTCTTTTGCTTTAAGTAAGTCCCTTATGAGTTTTGTTCTACTGGAATCATTTTCTTTTCCTTAAAGTTACCTATGAGATAATGACTTCCAATGATGTGGGATTTCCCTCTGTATGCTGTGAATATTATTGGTAAATAAAGAATCTGCTTTGGGCCTATTGCAGCACAGAATAGGGCAAGATGGAAATTCGAAGCAGATAGAGGAGGAGAAAGTAAATGGAGTCAAAGAGGAGTCATGAATCCACAGCAGGAGACAGACACGAAATAGAACCTAACCGGTAGGCCACAACCATGTGGTGATACACAGATTAATAGAAATGGGTTAATTTAAGATATAAGAGCTAGCAAATAATAAGTGTGATCTGATAAGCCAAACAGTGTTGTAATAATACACAAAGATAGCCGGGCGGTGGTGGCGCACGCCTTTAATCCCAGCATTTGGGAGGCAGAGGCAGGCGGATCTCTGTGAGTTTAAGACCAGCCTGGTCTACAAGAGCTAGTTCCAGGACAGGCCCCAAAACCACAGAGAAACCCTGTTTCAAAAAACCAAAAAAAAAAAAAAATACACAAAGATCTGCCTGTCTCTGCCTCCTAAATGTTGGGATTAAAGGTGTGTGCCACCATACCCAACTACTCTTTTTTCTTCTTATTTTTTAAAGGATTTTATCCTTTTTCTTTTCTCTCCCAAGCCTACATATATTTATAAACACACTGTAAACCATATAGAGGTGTTTTTTTTCATCTGAATGATTCTTTAATTTGCTAAGCAATAAAGCTGAGATTAAAGCCCTGACTTTGACAGCTGGATCTACTCCATTTCTTAACTTTTTGAGAGTCTAGCTTCATGTCAGAGGTACTGGTTGGAGCCATGTTTATTGCCACAACTCTATGAAGCTTCAAGGTCCCTGCCACTACCAAGAAGCATCCTGTCAGCTATTCATGAACACCATCTAAGTGTTTGGTGGCAGGGCCACTAAAAAAAGAGCTAAAGCTGAGTCAAAAACCTCTTAAATGAGATATGCTTGACTCTAACAAACAGAACTCACCTGAGAAAATGTTGCTATCAAAGAACTGTCCTTAATCCTGTTCTTTTGTGTCTAGAATTACTTCTCATTATCTCTCAGGTTTTATGTGGATATAGTTGCCATGTTGATACCATTTGTAGACAGAGGTTTTTTGTTTTATCCAGACCCACAGCCATTCAGTTCCAAAGAAATACACAGAGACCTACATTAATTATAAACTGGTTGACCTATTAATTTAGGCTTCTTATTAATTAACTCATATCTTACATTAACCCATAATTCTTGTTTGTGTTAGTCACGTGGCTTGGTACCTTTTATCAGTGAGGCATTCTTGCTTCCTCTGCATCTGGGTAACAACTGTAGACTAAGCATTTCCTCTTCCTAGAATTCTCCTATTCTGATTGCCCTGCCTATACTTATTGCCTGACCACTGACTAATTAGTGTTTTATTAAAACAATACAAGTGGCAAATCTCTACAGGGTACAAGATCATTGTCCCACAGTAACTTTCAATTTCCTGTCAGTGAACAATCAATCTTTGTTGATAAATCTTTATTGTTCTCCCAGGTCTTCCAATGACATTTGCATTGTGTCTGAGGGAACAGCATCAACTGTGATAATCTTTTGCATATGGGCTTTACTAAGACATTTATCCTGATGGTAGGCCTGTTGTACATAGCTGTTATATCTACAAGAGAAAACAAATTATCTTATTTTTGTATCACATATTTGATATGTTACATATTATTAGTTTTTAATTAAGTTCTTCTGGCATTAAATTTTTCTTCAGTTATCATAAAAATTCCATGAAATATAATATAAATGACTTCCAATTTGAGTTAACTACAATATATTTTTCCAAATTGACTCTGGTAAGTTAGAATTTTCACACTGTGTTCTGTTTTGCTTTCTCTTTTATGAATATTGTCCTGGCCCCATAGACATCAATGGCAATGTCACTTTAGAATTCATACAGTATATCTTGTCATTGTACATAGGCAAATAAAATAAAGTACCTTATAGCTATTATAGAAAAAGTGTGTTTCTTGACAGAAAGCACCTATAATGAAAGAGATCATGCATGGAATTCATTGATAGTCAGCGCTAAGGCAATAACAGGTTCTGTCAGATCCAAGCAACCTCATTTGACAGAAGTAATGTTTCTACTTTGTCTTCATTTAGGACAGCTCTGCTTCAATGACTAGGTAACTGGATAAAGAGCTGTAACAGCCAGCCCTTCAAAGTGCTTTTCCAGAGGAATCCTGAGAGGAAGTTAACAAGATTTTTCTTTTAGAAAATATGGAAAATAAATGGTTTTTATAAGTAATTCCTTCATGGTTCATACAATTTTTTTTTGAAAAAAAAATAGTTGTGCTAAGACAATTGAAATCATAATGGAAACTAAAAAGAATATTAAAATAAATTTATGTAAGAAGGACTCTTGATTCAATGTATGCTTTGGTTTAAAAATATCTTTCAAAGTCATTTGTCATGCAGCAATAGTTGCAAAAATAGGCATTTGTAGATTTTTTTTCCAGGACTGAGCAGAATCTACATTTGAGAAAAAAAAACCCAAAAGTATATATTGATTTAATTCTGGAAATATTAAATTCTCTGATGAGTTTTTAAATTTTCAGAAGAACACAAGAAAGGGCTATATTATTAAAAATCAAGCTACATTCAGGAGATGTTATTTGTGCTCTCTCTCTTTGCCAGTTGCTAGTTATGTGACTTTAAATAGTTTTTCCAATTATTTGGGTAAGGAGATTTTTTTTCCAAAGTAAAATAATTGGGATTTTTTGTTTGTTTGTTTGTTTTTTGAGACAGGGTTAGGGTTTCTCTGTAGGTTTGGAGGCTTTCCTGGAACTAGCTCTTGTAGACCAGGATCGTTTCAAACTCACAGAGATCCACCTGTCTCTGCTTCCCAAGTGCTGGGATTAAATGCATGAATTACCACCTCCTGGGTATTTGTTGTATTTGGGGACAAGGTTTCTATGTGTAGCCTTGACTGTCCTGGAATTCTCTGTAGACCAGGATGGTCTCAAACTCAGAGGGATCCACATGTTTCTGTTAGTCTAGTGCTGGGATTGAGGCTGTAGGCTGCCACCACTCTGCCTTTTATTTTTTAAACCTGACCATTAGAAAAGAGTGATTTTTTTTTTGTGTCAGTAGTTAAAGTGGGGTTAAGAATACAAAAGAGAAACTAATACAAGTGATAGAAACATATCATATAATGCTGAATCATTGATTACTGATTGAAAGTTATTTTAAAATCTTGTTACGGAAGGAGTGTCAGTGAAGGCAGCACCTCTGTATAAAGCTTATTGGTAGCATTTATTTTTCAGTAATCTGAGAAGGAGCCAATCGTTCCTTCCTATGATGCAATAGAAGCATCAGAATTGTGCTATCTCAAAAGGCACACAGTTTCAGCCCAGAAAAGCAGAGAAAATTCAACAAATAAAAATTATCTCACACAAAGCAAAGCAAGGTTTCTGAAACTCATTTTTATGGACTACTCTACCTCTCAAATCGTGTAAACAGGACAACTGTTACAAGCACTGATTTTGACTCCAGAGAACTTTGGCTTCCCTCTAGTTATGATCTTCTTTGACACTATGCATTTGTTACTCCACACAAGTACGTTCTTGTCTGTTTACATTTAGACCGCAGCAAAGAACGGGCACCTCATCATCTACACACCATCATCACATGCATGATAACAATGTGGAAACCGATGATATACAAAGACAAGTGACTCATGCCAAAATTAAAAAAAAAAATCACAAAGTCTTGATTTCGGATGCAGCCAAAGATTCTAGCTAATTAAGGTTATTTATCATCTAAAAGTTAGCTGTTCTTATAGAAAAGATGTAAATGGAAGTTTCTGTTCCACCATAAAGAAACACACAGAGGCTTATAACAATTAAAAACTGTTTAGCCTATTAGCTCAGATTTATTATTAACTAGCTCTTACAACTTAAATTAACCCATAAGTATTGTCTATGTTAGCCACGTGGCTTGGTAACTTTTCTCAGTGCAGCATTTTCATCTTGCTTCCTCTGCACCTGGGTGGTGACTGCAGAGTTAAACTTTCCTCTTCCCAGAATCCTCCTAATCTATACTTCATAGCTGGCTACTGGCCAATCAGTGTTTTATTAAACTATTGCAAGTGACAAGTCTTTACAGTGTAGAAGAGCATTATCCAACAGCAGAAAGGAAATACTGAACCAGTATTTGTCCTTAGTACCTGAACTGGATTTTTGGAGCCCATTCCCTATGGAGGGATAGTTTGCACAGCCTAGAAACAGCAGGAAGGGCCTTGGTCCTGCCTCACGTGATGTTTCAGACTGTTGACTCCACAAGGTAGGCCTCACTCTTTCTGAGAGGTGGATGGAGTGAATGGGGGTTGAATGTGAGAAGGTAAGGTAGTGGGAGGAGGAGAGGGTGTAGGAACTGGGATTGACATATAAAATAAAATCTCTTTAAAAATAAAAAAAAAAAGAAAAGGAAAGTCTGAAAAGAACAGCTAGACTAATTCCTTTTGAATTTATTAGTTTTGGTTTTACAGAAGAGTTTCAAGATTTTCCTGTCCTTATATTGTCTTTGTTTTCTTCAGGTTGTTCTGTTTATAATTATGATATTATTTTTGTAGATTATTTTGCTTCCGAATTAAGAGAAAGGCACTTAAACTCTGTTAGGAAGTTTGAGCATGGAAGGTTTAACTTTATCTTTGAGAGAGTAGTAATCTAGTGTCCTTTCTGTTGCTGTGGTAACATTCTCTAAAGCCACTTAGGGGAGGAAAGGGTTATTTCAGCTTACAACGCCAAGTCACTGTTTGTTCCTAAGGCAGGAACGCTGGGCAAGAGCTTGAAGAATTTTGACCAAGGAGCTTACTTTATAGTCAGGCCATAGACAATACTGCTTGCCTGATGACTGGTAGGCATGTACATAACAAGCTTTCTGATATTATTCAGAACTACCTGCATAGGGATGGTACTGCCCACATGGGCTGGGTGCTGGCACATCAGTCAACAATATGGACCATTCCCCACAGACGCACCTGTAAGCAATCAACTCTAGGTAATTCCTTAATTACCTCTCCTCTCAGACAACTCTAGGCTGCGTCAAGTCATAATTCAGGCTAACCAGGACAAGGATCAATTTTTATTAGTAGCTGCTTCAGCTTAAAAACCTACATTTGCCTTGAGAACAGTTTCATCAGAGAAGTACTTCCTTATGACTTGAGGCAAACATTCAAGTGAGCACCCGACTCCCCTTTACACGTATTTGGGCACTATGAGAAGTTCTAAAACCTAGGGTAACCCTTTCTGCTTTCCTTGTAGTGTTTAGTTTCACTTATCTGAGGTTTCTTTGCCTTCTTCTCTCTTTAATTAAATATCCAGATTCCTGCAGAATTGGTTAGTGAGTAACTGGCCATTCTGACTCTGGGAAAGTTCTGGACATTTCACTGTTCCTTTTATAGAGATGTCTGCAGTCCCTCTTCTCAGTTACTGCCTCATAGGACAAGTTCCTTAGCCATCTATAAAAAGTGGTCTTCCAAACTTGGCATCTGCAATATTTGTCTTTTTTTTTTCCGGATGTATTTCTATACCTACTGCATCTGTGTATATGTGTGTGTGTGTGTGTGTGTTGTTATGGATATTTATGTTTATGCAGGTGTGTGAGAATCAGGGGTCAACCCTAGGAGTGATTCTTCAGGATTGGAGTCACCCAGTTTGGTCTTGGAAGCACTGTCTTTCCTTGGCCAAACAGAGTATGCTTGTTGGCCAGTGAACCCCAGGGAATATGGCTGTCTCTGCCTCCCCTATAGTGTGACTACAAACACTACGCTCTGAACTTATTCTCCTGGATTTTGGGGATTGGACTCAGATCCCCATTCTCATTGCAAGTGCTTTTCCCCTTGAGCTCTTCCCAGGCAGTGCTGTTAGTACTTGTGCTCGAATTTCCATTGCATTTTTCAAGGCCTTCTTGAATATCTTCACAGTGTTTATTTACTTCTGCTTTGTTATGACATAATCATATTAGAAAGAACTTAAATTCTTAGCAGCAATCTCAATACAGCAAGTATTCTTAAAAATATGTTAACATATTTGTCCCAAATAAGTTGCCTCAAATAAACTAACTCTCTTCTGAGACATTATGATTGCTATAAAAATGGTGTTAAAGAGAAAAATTCTTAAGATGCCCTTAAGTGATTTTACTCATACTATTCTTTCCAATATCCTAAGATAAATTATTTCTGTTAAAACAAAGATTAATATTCATCCATAATAATCTCACAATGCCATTGTTGAAAATATCAAATCATAAACTTGGAGCTTTTTTAATGACTCTTTATTAGTTCACAGATATGAACTAGCTCATGAGTACAAATGCAGCAAGAAAAATATGAAGAATATGAATCAACTTGAAGTAAATTACATACATGTGAACATGTACACGCACACTTACACTGCTTTCACAGCAGTCTGTTCTGCTGGATTTTTTTTTTTTTTTTTTTGCTTTGAATTGAGAATGTCCTTACACTAACATGCTTCAGGCTATCTGAATCTGTACTGGTCATACTCAACACTCTTCCATTACTGGGAAAATAATTATTGCCAAATGCCTTTAATTCTACAGTTAATACTTCTAAGTGAGAATGTGAAAATAAAAGATGTCCTAACTCTTGTCAAATTTGACCTTCATCTTTAGCTATAAGTTATAATCTACATTTCAACAACTTGCTAGAAAAAAATCTTTGATAATTAAAATATATAATTCCTGTTGAATTTCAACTTATCTTTGTTTTGACATGTCACATTTGAGGAGGCTTTGGCTGAGAACATTGCTGGTCATCTAAATCTCAAGGTACTTTAATGTTCTTAAATTAGATTTTTTATATCATCCTCATAAAAAAATATTACATTTTTATTCAAAGGTGAAGCAAAAGAAGATTTTGTAATAAATACCATATAATAATATACTACAAAATTCTCCACTGACATTTTGTTGCTATGTTTTATTGAAGAATAGCATTTTTGTCAGAATATAAGAGCTAGGAGTATAACATTTTTATAATTACTTGGTAAGATTTAGTTAAAAATATAATATATTTTTGACATTGAGTATATTGACAATTGATTAAAATTGATTTTTATAAAAATTTTGATCCTACTTAATGTGCTGGCTTTGTGGAAGCCTAGCCAGTTTGGATGTTCACCTTCCTAGATATGGATGGAGGGGGGAGGACCTAGGACTTGCCACAGGGCAGGGAACCTGGACTGCTCTGTGGACTGGAGAGGGAGGGGGAGAGGAGTGGGGGGAGGGGTAGAAGGGTGGGAGGAGGGGGAGAAGGGTGGGAGGAGGGGGAGGGAGATGGGAGGCTGGGAGGAGGTGGAAACTTGTTTTTTGTTTATGTTTTTTTTCTTCTTTTCTTAATAAAAAAATTATTAAAAAAAAAAAAAAAAAAAAAAAAAAAAAAAAAAAAAAAAAAAAAAATATAATTTTTACACAGAAAGACAGAAAGGTAAATCTACAATAGTTTGTTTCAGTCATAATGGTCACAAAATACACTCTGGGAAATGAAATATATTAACTAATACAGAATGACCTACATAAATACCAATGATAAATTACAGCTAATACTTAGAAGAAACTCCTAGAAAGTGAGGTGAACTTTCAGAATGGTCTTTCTCTATAGTCTTGTGAAGCAATTAGTTCAGCAAGCTCTATGTAATTGTTGAATCTCACCATAGCTATTTTTCTGTAATTCCACACTTGACCCAAGCATGGCCCTAAGAGGACACGGAATGATTCTTTTTGATTGTTGAATTTCTACATCACACTAAAGGAGGTAAAATCTTGAAAAATGAAAGGTTAATTTGGAGGTGACCCTTAGCACATGACCTACAGCAACCATTCACTTGTCCTAGAGGAAACTTAGATCTAAGACAGTCACTTGGCCTCTTTCACATAAGAGTGCAAGGAAGAATACCTCTGTAGCAGGGCAAGTCACATGTGCGAAGATCATAAAGGAATAGTGAACATGTTTAGAGGTAAAATTTGCAGGAACAGAGGGAGGACTGGAAGACTCTGCTGTGTTGTTAAGGTTCAGATACTCAGATACCAGAAATATTTATTCACATAGATCACCTGCTGGAGGAAACCCTACCGCCAGTAGCCTTTAAGTTACCCACCCACTTAGGTGTGGACTCTTATACTATAAATGCTGATTTAAAATGAGCGTATTCGCTCTGTTTTCCAGTTGCTGGATTCAGTTCCTATTCCCCATTTGTGCAGAGGACTGTGATCTGTGAGTCTACCTCAAAATAAATAAACCTTTATTATACTCAATTCTGAGGTAGTGTGGGATTTCTTTTAAGCGTCCATTTCAATCACCACATATTGAAAAATTTCTATAGATGGTATACTTGTATAGATACACACACATGTATAATCCACAGTAACAATATACACTTTCTTGAAAATACTAAATAAAAATTTTAGTTGCCGCAATCCATACGTCATGTACGAGTAACATATCCAGAGTCTTGGAATTGGCTCCCAAATACTTATTTCTGTATTTGGAGACAACAAATAAATTATTAGTGTAAATACTTCCTGACCCTGAAGTTTTTCCTAATCTTGAAGTTTTGTCTTCATTTTTGGTTTCTTTAGTTTAAAAATGTCTGAATCAGATCACATCATATTCTAGAATGTCAATGCATGGTATTACCTGGTGATAATAGTTTTGGTTAGTATTTCAAAGTTTACTCTACTAATCATCTTCTTTTTCACTGTGGTTAGGTCTATATTGTTTTTAGACTGTTTTACAGCAAAAGCATCACTTTTTTTTTGCGAAATAGGAAAATGTCAACTCCTATTTTCTTGCAATTCATGTCTGTTTATGTGATTAGTAATATTCTTAGCCTGCAATTTCTCTGCAGAAAAATTTCTTAAAGGCACTCTTAATTATATGAGGAGTAATTTTTTTGTTAAATAAGGTGTAATATGCAATATATGTATATAATGAATATAATACATATTATATAACACACACATACACACATTGTATCTAGGAACACAGACTGTTTGCATCACTACTGGTTTGAAATGAAAGAAGAAATGAGGGTACCTTTCTCCAAAACTCTTATTTTTCTCCCTCTTGAGATTAGCACTTAGGTTAACGGTTAATCTGCTAGTTATGAGTAGTGAATCAGTTCAGTTTTTGAAGATGGTTATGACAGCACACTTTCAGACACTTGTCCCTCTTCCTGAAGAGGCACATTCTACATCTTCCTTGTTTTTCAGAAACTTGTGAATGTTTCAATAACAATGGAAGTCAATTGCAAGGCAACAGTGCTTCATCCCTGATTTCTGTCTCTCCTCACTTCTCTCTCTCTCTCTTCTCCCTCTCTCTCTCCTTTCCTATTGTCTTTTCCTCCTTTCTACTTATCCCCTTCCCTTCCCCCTTTCTCTTTATCCCCTTCTCTCTCATGTTTATTTCCTCTCAGATTCCCGTCACTGAACTGGGAGGCCATGTGTACTTGCTCTTGTTAATATCCCATTTGACAGATGTGAACTGCCAAGCCCAGGACTGTAGAATCTTTTCAAGGTTACTTTTCAATCCATCCTCCATCATCTCAGCTAAAGATGTGTAGCATATAGACAATCTTTCCTGTCAAACCAGCCTGAATCGTCCATTGATGGGCTAGAAGAATTTTTGCATTTTTTCCCCTAACACTGTTCGTGGTAGCTGATCACGCAGCTTCAATAACTAGAACAAGAAGTTAACCAATTTTTCTTCAGTTTGCTCTAAGGGGTTATGTTCTGCCCATCTTGTGAACACATTTGACCCGAGTTGTAAGTAATGAAATCAGAATTAATAAATGTCTGGGAAGAAGGGTAAATACTCTTCTTGCTTGATTTTAAAACACAACCTGCTGTCTAGAAAAATGGAAGACTCTACACATCAATTAAATAACTACTGCTATTTCTCAGTCCACTACTGCATCTCTGTCTGTAGTAGAGTGTGATGTTGTTTGTTGAAGGCGATGCCATTTAAACTGTCATTAGATGTAAGTGAAAGATGGTTTTCCTGGACTGGACCTAGAATGGAAAAGGAGTTCAGTGAATTGGAGCTCAGTGATGTAAGGATCTGTGATGTACATTCCTCTGGAAATGCTGGAAATTGAAAAGCCTCATAAACAATTGGCTTCCTTACTCATCTGTGCTTGGTATTGTGACAAACTGTCTCATATGCATTATGCGGAGTCTGGGTGTTGGCAGCTCAGCTCCTGGTAGGCCCTCTTTTCCATAAAGAAATAATCAGTTCTTTGACACTGTGATTACTAAACTAAAATATTCAATGTACTTCCTTCATCAAAACAAAAATTCATTTTGTTGTAAATGTCATGTTCTGTCAGCACTGCAAATCTGTCAAGTTTCTACTTCTACTGAAATGTAATTCCGGCAAGTAGGGTGGCTGCTTTGTGGAAGTTCTCTCTCGAAAGTATATTTGACATTTAAAAATAATGTGCCATATTGGCACCACTTTATTAGGTTAGCTATGCAGTGTTAATGCAGAGTTTGATATACATTCAGGTCACAACCTAATGCACTCTTAATGAAGTCTATTTTATTGAGTTGGCCATTGGTTTTGATTACGTAGTTATAAGTTACTTGCTTGGGGGACATTTTAATTGTTTTTTGATATTAAGTTTGTTAAAGGACAGTAATTCATTGTCTTTTGATAACAAGTACAGGAATTAATAGTGCAGTTTCTGGTGGTATAAATTTTGGTGGGTTTGGATGTATCTCAAATCATTGAATTCAGGATATTATAAATGATGGGTCCAGTTTCCCCTTGTTTTAACAAGGTGACACTAGCCAACATGTTTGTTTGTGTTCTTCACACCCATTATTTCAGTGGCAAAGTCTCAAGAAAAATTTCTATTTTGAAATTGGACTTTGATTTTTAGAAAAGTTTTTAACTTTGTAGTAAAATTGAGTGAAAGGTGAGAGATCTCTCATATATTCCTTTTTCTCCTAGACACACTTGTCCAGCTCCCTGGGTTTCTCACATGAGAGGTTATCTTGAGGAGCCAGCCGAGATTAGTGTTCAACTGAATAACCAGATATAACCTAGCCAAGCTGATCTTCAAAACTGACCTCACAGTCTATTTTTATCAGTGTGTGAAGGCGTAAGTCACAAACAATGCCACACCAATTCGGGGTTATGATTATTAGGGTGGTATTTATTTAAAGGGGAAAAAACTTACAGATCACTGTCCCAGGCAACAGCCCTCTTCGCAACCAGGAAAGGAGTCTAGTCGCAGGCGGAGCAGGAAGTGAAGAGAGCGAGGAGAGGGAAGTGGCCGCTTTTTTAAAGGGAGAGAAACCACGCCCCAGTGGGCTGGTACCTCAGCGGTGATAGGCTGGAGGAGTGGGAGGACCTCCTGCAACACCTCCCCCTTTTGTTTAAATAAGAGAGTTCTAAACCTACTATGAAATTATATACAATAAGTACAAATATCCTATTCTAACTAGCTTAGGTCTTATATAATAAATAACTTGGCCAAGTCATGAGAGAAAGTAACTACATTTATATAGTCTTCAACCCCATCGAAGATCTGAGAAGGGAAATAATGTTACCTGGGTAATTAGGAAGTTCAGTAAAACAACTTCCAAAACATGCAACAAATTACAGAGACAACTAGCTACCTGGGCAATCACCCAAAGTCACATTAGCAGCGTTGAAGCAACCAACTTTGGCTAAGGCCTAACATAACTGACATACCATTTTCTAAGGCAAGCAACTTTTCAAAACTATCTTACCCTGTCTTGGCAGGATATGACAGTCCTGTTTTATCCATTGATGCATGCTCTGTATCTTTGTCAGTTGTTGAGGTATGGGCATTTCTTTCCCCAAACGCCAGTTCTGCCAAAAAGAAAGGCTCCAGGTGGAGTGTCTTTGGTGCTTAACATTCTCTCGGGAATAGAGTGGTGTTGCCAGGAGCAGTTGTGTCTCACTACCACAAAACTCTGAGTTAGATTAAAGGCCATTTTCTACAGCTCTTTGAAGAAGTTGAAGATTATCTATCTATACTGAGTATAATCTCTATATATCTAAAGAACCTGATTAGTCTATTATAAATGACAAACTTAGATGACTATTAGTCTATATAATTCTCAATATCTATCTAACTTAAAGACTAAGACAATAAACGACTGTGAAACAAATGAGGACAATGACCTCCATATATAAACAATGTACAAATATACATTGCAGTAGGTAAATATATATCAATACACAATCATTATATAAGTATCTTAATCAGAGGTAGAAATGTACACTGCAATATGGTAAATATATACAATATATATATATATATATATATATATATATATATATCAATACAATATATGTCAATACATAAAAAATGTTTTAAACAGAGGTAGAAACATGCATGCGTACAATAGTCAATATAATTTAACTTTGTATCAATATACAAGAATCTATAGCAATGTATTTGTCTAAAAACAGTAACTCACAATTACAAATCTATTATCCCATCATCCCTCTTTTTTTTTCTTTCAAAATGATCCCTGAGCGTATAAAATTCCTCCCCCAAGCCTCAATCGTATACTAATTATAATCAACCCCTAAATGATGTTCCTAAACCCAAGGGCAAGTTTTATTGGGAAAGGGGACGTCGTCCTCTAGAATTACTTCCAGCTGTCATGGGGGCGACGTTCTTTCTTGGGGATCCTGTGAAAGTGAAATGATGGTTAAATTTCAAGATCAATGTCTTTTAAAATTGCCAATAGTCTCTGAGTATTTTGTGCAGGTCTGGCCAAAATGTTGTATAAGATGTGCACCATTTAAGCTAACCAAGTTGGAACTGTCTTGTGCAGCTGGTACCAAAAGCAGGTCTTGTAGTAGCGCTATCAGTATCATGACGTCATATCAACCAGGTGGAGTTGCTGTTATGGGGCCCCATCTTCTTCCTGGAAACTTCAAATGTCACTTCAGGAAAAACTCATTGTTCATTATAAAAAACTTAAACATTAATCATATAGACATATATAGACATATATATATACATATATATATATATTCAATGAAAGACATGATAGATATATTCAATGAAAAGTATGATAGATATGAAGAAAAGCAAAGATGTTTTCTAAACTCATATTTCTTTCTGTCCCATATCATGGCTCTTGACATGAGACAGAAACTCCAGAAACTCTGGGTTTTTCTCTTACTAACAGGCTTGGAATTGGAGAGGGACTGAGCCAGAGTCCAACTTCAAAACCAGCTTTATAAATTTAGAAATATGGTTTAATATTACTTACACAACCTATTCAGTTGTCTTGATATTTCCTATTGGGCAGGTATTTTTCCATCTGTCAGTATCCAAACATCCAGGGTCCCTTGAATTTCTCAAAGATGAGTGTTTTCCTGTGGAGATAAGAACAGAACCCTGCCCCCATTCTATATGTTTTTCTTACCACCTGTATGAATATCATCGTTGTGGATGAGTTGTCATTTCTCCTTTTCAAGAGGTTTCTCCTCTTCAAATCGAAACTTTATTAATTTTGATGGTATCCACAATTTTTCTTCTCCTGTGGAAACAAGAGCAAAACCCCTTCCCCAACGTAGCACATCTCCTGGCTTCCACTGAGAGGTCAGCACATCTTTGAAATAAATCGGTTGATTTAGTTCAGCAGACTTTTCCATTATCCAATGTCTTTCTGCTGCTGTCATTCCTTTCTCATTAGCGTTAAGAAAATTCAAGGTTAATAAAGCATTATGTAATCTATTTCTGGGGGTATTTTCAGTCCCTTTCTGTTTGTTCAGCATATCCTTTATAGTACGATTTGATCTTTCTATAACTGCCTGACCTGTAGGATTATTTGGTATACCTGTAATGTGTTTTATATTATAATAATCAAAAAAGTGTTTCATTTTCTTAGATACATATGCTGGACCATTATCTGTCTTTATTTGCGCAGGTATAACCATGATGGCCATAACTTCCAATAAATGTGTGATTACTGAATCAGCCTTTTCTGAGCTCAGGGCAGTAGCCCATTGAAAACCTGAATACGTGTCTATGGTGTGGTGTACATATTTTAATTTACCAAATTCCATAAAGTGGAACACATCCATCTGCCAGATTTCATTTCTCTTAGAACCCTTTGGGTTACTCCCTGCAGGCAACGGTGTTTGATTATAGAAAGAACAAGTAGGGCATCTCTTTATAATGTCCTTAGCTTGTTGCCAAGTAATGGAAAATTCTTTCTTTAGGCCTTTACTATTGACATGATGCTTCTTATGAAATTCCGAGGCCTGCAACACAGTTCCAATCAATAATTGATCAATCTCAGCATTGCCTTGGGCTAGAGGACCAGGCAGACCTGTATGGGACCGGATGTGTGTTATGTACATCGGACAAAGCCTGTTCCTGATTATGTCTTGTACCTGGATAAACAATGAAGTCAACTCTGTGTCATCTGGTATAAATTCAGCGGTTTCAATATGCAAGATAACTCTTTCTGCATATTGTGAATCTGTAACTATATTAAGAGGTTCTTTAAAATCCCTTAGCACCATAAGAATGGCATATAATTCTGCCTTCTGGACAGAATTATAAGGGCTTTGTTCCACCTTACTCAATTCATCTGACTTGTAACCTGCTTTCCCTGATTTATTTGCATCAGTATAGAACGTACGGGCTCCAGTTATTGGAGCATCACGTACAATTCTAGGAAGAATCCAAGAAGTTGTTTTTATGAGATTAAGTCTATCACTTTTGGGATAGTTGCTATTAATTTCTCCCAAAAAGTTAGCACAAGCTCTTTGCCACGGTTCATTGTCTTCCCATAACTTTTTTATTTCTTCAGTAGTAAAAGGCACTATAATTTCTGCTGGGTCTATACCTGCTAGTTGACGAAGTCTCAGCTTACCTTTTATAATTAATTCAGAGACCTTTTCCACATAAGTTTTTAATTTTTTACATGGTTTATTAGGTATAAATATCCACTCTAAAATAATATCTTCCCTCTGCATTAGAATCCCTGTAGGAGAAATTCTGGAAGGCAATATGACTAGGATGCAGCTAAGATTTGGGTTCACCCTATCCACATGTGCCTCCTGTAATTTTTCCTCAATCATTGTCAGTTCCTTTTCTGCTTCAGCTGTCAGTTCTCTTGGACTATTCAAATCTTTATCACCATCTAAGGTTTTGTTTAAATGAACTATTAGATCAGGTGTTATCCCAACAGCTGGTCGTAGACTGGAAATGTCTCCTAACAATCTTTGGAAGTCATTAAGAGTCTTTAACCCGTCTCTCCTAATTTGTGCCTTTTGCGTTTTAATTTTCTCTAACCCTATTCTGTAACCTAGGTAATTAATAGAATTTCCTCTTTGAATCTTTTCAGGGGCAATTTGTAATCCCCACCTAGGCAAGACTTTCTTTACTTCTTCAAACATCCTTTCTAAAGTATCTTTATTTGAATCAGATAATAAGATGTCATCCATGTAATGATAAATGATGGACTTGGGGAATTGTTTACGAATTATTTCCAATGGCTTACTTACAAAATATTGGCACAGTGTAGGACTATTGAGCATACCCTGTGGGAGGACAGTCCATTGATATCTCCTATTAGGCTGAGAATTATTGTAAGTAGGCACTGTGAAGGCAAATTTTTCTCTATCCTTTTCTTGTAACGGTATAGTGAAAAAACAATCTTTCAAATCAATAACTATAAGAGGCCATCCTTTTGGTAACAGAGAAGGCAAAGGAATTCCAGATTGTAGTGGGCCCATAGGTTGAATTACTTTGTTGACAGCTCTTAGATCTGTCACCATTCTCCATTTACCAGATTTCTTTTTTACAACAAACATAGGAGAATTCCAAGGGCTGGTTGATTCTTCAATATGGTGAGCATCTAGTTGCTCTTGCACCAGCTGTTCCAATGCCTGTAGTTTATCTTCAGCTAGAGGCCATTGTTTGGTCCATATTGGCTTCTCAGTTAGCCATTTTAAAGGTAGGGCAGTTGGTACCTCTAAAGGTTTGGTATTTGCTGTATGTTCTTGTACAGCCTGAATGGCTGGTGACCTTTTTTCATAATACCTCTTCATATCCTTCCCAGAATTATGAGTTCCTGGAAATACAGGAATGTTAATCTGGGTATTCCATTGCTGTAGCAGGTCACGGCCCCATAAATTTATGGCAATATTGGCTATATATGGCCTTAGTCTTCCTATTTGCCCTTCGGGCCCTATGCATTCAACCCATCTTGTGCTTTGTTTTACACGAGATAGGGTTCCAATTCCCAGGAACTGAACATCTACCTCTTGAAGAGGCCAATTCGGATGCCAAGATTCTGGGGTAATGATACTTACATCCGCACCTGTGTCTAATAAGCCTTCAATAAAAGTGCCATTTATACAGGCTCTTAGCTTTGGTCTTTGATCATTAATAGAAGTCTGCCAAAATATACGTTTATTTTGTCCTATTGGGTTTTTTGACTCATCCTCCACACGTAATTCTTCATTTAGACCAGTATTACTTTTTACAGCAGAAATTGGAGCTTTTAATTTTCTTGGTGAAGCACGTTCTCCACTGTGACTGGGAATGACTGGGCCACTGTTGGCTTGGGGGCCTGCGAGAGGCCCCCCAAGGAGTTTCCCGATGATATCGGATTGCCCCGTCTGTTTGTTGTTGACCTACATTCGTTGGACCAATGCCTGCCTTTACCGCATCTCCTACATATACCTGAAGGCCGAGGTCTCCTATTTTTGTCATTCCCAGAAGAGATATTATTCCTAGAAATTCTTTGCCTGCAATTCCTTTGCAAATGTCCTAATTTACCACAATTAAAACACCTGGCAGTTTGATGTCTCCTCATTGCTTTGGAAATCGCTTCTCCTACCCAAGATTCATCATTATAGCTAAACGTCTCAACATTCATCGTATGCTGAATCCATTCATCCATAGGTGCTGATCTAGACTTTAAAGGCCCAATTATCTTTTTGCATTCTATGTTTGCATTCTCAAAAGCTAGAGATTCAAGAAGTATTCGTCTAGCTTCTGGGTCTGTTACCCCTATGTCCAGAGCCTTAATTAATCTTTGCAAAAAGTCAATAAAGGGTTCTCTCTGTCCCTGCCTAATTTTGGTATATGATTCAACCCTTTTTGCTGGATCTTGTATCCTATTCCAAGCATTTAAAGCTGCTTGGTGACATAGACACAGTACTTCATCGTCATAAAGAGTTTGGACCTGTGGATCAGCATATTCTCCTGCCCCAAGAATTTGATCTTGGGAAACATCAATACCTTTTGCTCTTCCTTGCTGTTCCATATGTTTGGATTCTTCTCTGAAATAAATTCCGAACATCAAGGAAGGTCCATTATCTAAAACTGCAGACACTAACTGATGGAAATCATGGGGAGTAGCTCTAGCATTAGAAGCCCAAGTCCTTATCATTTCCTTTACATATGTATTGTGCAAGCCAAAATTAACAACAGCTTGCTTAATTTCTTTCAGATCATTCATTGCTATTGGCGTCCATCTAGCTTCTCTGACTCCCTTTGAGCCTTTAGAAGTTGATGCTTTTTCAGAATTAAGTATAGGGTATGTCGCTAGAACCCTGGGTAAGCCAGTTCTAATAGCTGGTGGAGGCCTTATATCCTGTCCTTGTGCCTCCTTACTCTGTTCACCAGCTGCAATAATTTCCCCAATCTTTTCAAATCTTTTTATCATTGTCTCTCTTAAATCCTGAATCTCCTGACCTGTATATATTTCCAGTGATTTCACTGAGGTATCAATTTTTTGGTCCCCATTCTGCACCTGTGATTCCAAAGCTTTAATTTTTTCCTTCAAAGATAACATGTCCTCCTTAAACTTTTCTTGTATATCATGTAGATTCCCATCTTGGAGGTACATTCTGTCTGTTACCTTATCAAAACTTTGTGATAAAGTCTGAACGTCAAATTCAACAGCCTGAACCCTTTCAGGTAACTCAGTTCTTGGTGTGGGATTCCCCTTTGTAGACTGTGAATACCATTGGTTAATAAAAAAAATCTGCCTTGGCCTGTGATAAGGTAGAGTAGAGCCAAACTGGGAAAACTAAACTGAATGCTGGGAGATAAGAGACAGAGTCAAAGAGAAACCATGTAGCCCCTCAGGAGACAGACATCTGAATTTTAGATGGTAAGCCACAGCCTTATGGCGATACACAGATTAATGGAAATGGGCTACTTTAGGATATGAGTTAACCAGAAATATATTTAAGCTATTGTCCAAACAGTATTGCAAATAATGTGGTTTCTGTGTGATTATTTTGGGAATGAGCAGCCAGGAACCAGCAAGTGGCTCTCCTACAACAAGTCTCAGCTCGATTTCTTTATGTCCAGCAATAGGAGTTCATCATCAAATTTTGGTATACTACTAGCAGCAGTGGCAACAGCAAGTACTTGTGAAAGTTCTCAGTATCCTCCTAGTTGACTAAAGTTGTTAGTGGCTTTTTCTTTCTTGGTAAAAAAAAATATCTGACAGAAAGAACTTGTAGAAGTAAGTAAAGGCTCATCTTGTCTCACAGTTTGAGAGGACAGCCCATCATAATAGGGAAAGTGTAACAAAAAAGTTGACCTAACTCTGCTGCTGGGAACATGGGATGCTGGTTACACTGAGTCCACAGTCAGAAAGAAGACAGACACAGAGAAAGAGATATGAATGCTCCATTTACTTTCTCCTTTGGATGTAATTCAGGTACTGCCCAGATATGGTGTCACACATTCATTGTGAATCTTCACACTTCAGTTAAACATCTATGGAAATGTCCTTGGAGATATGTCCAGAAATGTGTCTTCTAGGTGATTCTGAATCTACTTAGGCTATTGGTAATGATTAATCTCCCTAATGGGAAGCCCAGTCCTAGCATGGGGACTTTATTAATTAACCTTATGATTTTGAAAAGTGATTTTTGATAAATGATGGATGATACTGTCTACATTTAACCACTTTACAGTTTTTAAATTTTCATTTACAAGCATAGGCTATTGTAGATTTTCCTTGGTAACATGTTGTCTATCATGAACTTGATAATCAATATTCTCCACCCCACTCAATGTACTGTCAGGACATCCATTAGGGATGGCATGGCTTGGGATTTTCTTCTAGAGCCTTCCCAGGGACCTCTGTTGATGTTGAAGTCTTCTCTGTGTGCTGTGTTTACCGTTAATGAATAAAGAAACTGCCTTGTCCTGTTGACATGGCAGTTCTTAGGTAGGCAGGGAGGACAGGACTGAATCCTGGGAGAAAGAATGGTGGAGTCAGAGAATTCCAAGGATCTGCCACCAGAGAGAGATGTGCTGAAACTTTGCTGGTAAGCCACTGCAGCATAGTGATACACAGATTAATGGAGATATGTTAAATTAAGATGTAAGAGTTAGCCAATAAGAAGCTAGAGCTAATCAGCCAAGCAGTGATTTAATTAATACAGTTCCTGTGTGATAATTTTGGGTCTAAGCTAGCCAGGCTGCCGGTATAAACAAGCAGGCCCTCCTCCAACACTCTGTCTCCCAAAATTTATACATAGGTGGTGGTGGCTAAAAGACTTGTGAGAATTTCAGTTATACCTGACTTGTGCACATTGCATAGACTGATTCCACATTTTTACCCATTTAGATATGCTTGTTCATCTTCCAAAAGATTTCATAAACCTTTAAGCTATTTAGGGTTACTGTTACAAAATTAAATATTTCTTATAGAGGGTAACTAAAATCTCCAAAGGCTCACAGCAATCCATTCTAACAAATGTCAGTTGGTCTTGGGAGTCAGTGGCTTAGGAGAAACCTAACAATATACATTAGCAAGGTCCAATATAGCATGGGAAGATTTTGTTACCTGTATCACTGTTTTATCTTAAAAACAGCAATGTTGGGTGTATCTGTGTAGATGAGATGAATTTTTGTGTGTGTCCCATAACTATTTTCCATCTGTAATCCTATTCACTCATCCTAGGATACTGCAATGGCCCACTGAGCATCCCCACAGGGCTCCCTAGCAGCAAAGGGGAGTGGAGCTTCAATTTTACTTGCTGTATCCACTTCACCTTTTAAAGGTCTAACGGGCTCCATACCAGTCCTCCAGTGGTTTGCCTTGCAACACTGGGCTAGTGACAGGGCACTTGGCTGAGGAAACAATGTTCAGCCTAGCAAACTTTCTTGTAGAGAAAAATGTGCACTGTGCAGTTGGAGGCCGGGCCATAACTGCTCACTCACAGGAAACACTGTCCTTTTACCTCTCTCTCTCTGTGGATCACTGGCACCTACTACCAGGTTCACAGGGATCACTGGCACCTATGGCTACTGGTATTCATGGGGTCCTCTAGGAACCAAGGCACACCTATTCTACTCACCTGTCTAAGCACAAACACTACGTATTAGTGGGAGATCAATGAGGATACAATTAACCATGAGACCACTAATAACACTGAATGGTTCTTACTGGCAAGAGACGTTGAAAACTGGTTATGGAAGTGTCGAGAGAGGTTTCTGTCCCTGAGACTTATCTCTGTAGCTGTGAGCACAGTAGAGGCCACTTTCATCTCCCTGGTTTCAGTCTATAAGCCTTAATGAAGGTCAGAGGCTCAGCATTTAGCTTTCTGTCATTTTTCACCTGAGGAAGTTCATCTTGACGAAGTTCTTGCCACATTTGCTGTTGAGTGACAGAGACAGGACTTACCGTCCTCTTCCCTTTTGACTTTTTAGCATTTTATGGACCAGAATGATATTCCAGTTGAAGACACTAAGAACTACTCATCACCTTTCCTACCTCCTAAAACCCATGACCTACCACAGGGCTCAGAAAATTCACAATTTCCTACCTGAGTCCCGAGGTTCCTTTGGTCAGCCTCTGTCTTCACCTTCAGGGGAGTGCAGTTGTGTCTGGCCCAGTGAGCTGAGCAGCATGTATCATCTCTGCAATGTCCGCCCACTTCATTTTGATTTCCACCACATTTTATCCCTCCTTACTCTTCAATTCTTCCCAAAGATTACAAGGTCTAGATCATGGAAGAAGTATTTCACATAGAGGTAATCTTTATTTCTCTGTTCCTTAGCTGCCAGTTCCCCACCATGAGAAATGACAGGCACTTACTCTATCTTACCTTTTCCATTTCCAATTTGTCTGTCATGTCAGAGGTTAACACAGAGGATGTAACTATACTGTTGGTTTTCTCATGTTAGTTCTCTGCTTATCTGGACAGACAGACAAACCTCAGTCACATATCTCATCACCCATTACAGGGCAACACAGCTTATGCCACAGCTTCTTTTATTTATTTATTTTTTTTATTTTTTTATTTTTTTTTTTGGTTTTTCGAGACAGGGTTTCTCTGTGGTTTTGGAGCCTGTCCTGGAACTAGCTCTTGTAGACCAGGCTGGTCTCGAACTCACAGAGATCCGCCTGCCTCTGCCTCCCGAGTGCTGGGATTAAAGGCGTGTGCCACCACCGCCCGGCCCACAGCTTCTTTTAAAATCCTCTTCCACATTGCCTATTTTCTCATCAAGTGGGGGCAGCTGACCAACACCCAGAGCAGAGGGAGGTGGCCTCAGTGGTGTTTCCCTCACACACTTTCTACCCTGACATTTCCTCTGGGCAGATACCTCTGCCTCTGCTGCATGTGAAAGCTCTAAGAGCAGGGGCAATTCTGCTGTTACAAATAGCAAGTAGGCTTGGCATTCCATAGCATGTGAAAGATACAGGTCAGGCAGCTTGCCTCCACGAAATCTCCATGTGCAGAGAGCTTAGCCTTACATCTTATCACACATAACCGGGGCAGTACAACTCCTATTCTCACAATTTATTGCCATTCTGTTAATTTCCTACTCAGGCCTCAAATGTTATGTAATTCTACTATGGAGATGTGAACAAATGCCTACTCACACTTGATATGGCAAAGCATGGATGAGAAAAAAAAAAACATTCCATCCAACTCCATCTTGGGAACCAATGAGTTTATTAGAATTACTCACAGGAACATGGGTAAAATATTACTCTCAAAAGTTCATCAAACAGCTGCATCACAGTAAACCTCCTCCCAGCATGAGTGAGTCACTTGAAAGGTACATAATTGGGACCCCCTCTCCAGTGACCCAGGTTCTGCACACTTTAGCACCTCCCAAGATAGTGAATAACTGAGGCAGGATATAGGAAGCTGCAGGGTGCAGGAAGGAGTGAGTGGCTGCCATCTCAGGTGAGGGTATTGTAAGTGAGACAGTCACTGCTGCTCTGACTTCAAGGTGGGTTTAGCGCGTCACATCCAGGAGACAATGTCCACAAAAGAAGCCTGTCCTGGCTATTTTTTTGATAACTTGACGCAAGTTAGAGGGAAGGTGAAGAGGGAAACCCAATTGGTAAAACGTTCCTACAAGATTGGAGATCTGTGAAATATTTCTTTGATTAATAACTGTTGTAAATGGATAGAGTAGTCCTGAGTTGTGTGAGAAAGCAGGATAAGCAAGACAGGAGAAGCAAGGCAGTAAGCAGTTCTCCTTCCCAGTTTCCCATTCAGTTCCTGCCTCCATGTCCCCACCTGGAGTTCCTGTTTGACTTCCTTCAGTGATGGAGTGAGATGCAGAAATGAACCCCTTCCATGCCAAGTGGCTTTTGATCATGGTGATTATCACAGCATTAGAGACCTAAGATAAAGCCTAAGAGATTGCTTTAGGCACATTGTCCTTTTAAACCGAGTAGGTTTTTATTATACATTTCAGCAGCTCATGTCTCAAACTGTGATTACAGTAAACAAAGTTAATCAATTTGGATTCTCTAGGAAATTTTGTGTTCACTGTTTTCCTGACTTACTATGTTTTGAGTTGCAATTGTATATACATTTACATATAGCACAACAGCATGTTGCGGGAGCCCCTTCCGCTCCTTCAGCCAATAGCCGCTAAGATACCAGCCCACTGGGGCGTGGTCTCTCTCCCTTTAAAAAAGCAGCCACTTCCCTCTGCACTCACTCTGGCTTCAGGCTACTCTTCCAGCGACTAGACTCCCTTCCTGATTGAGCAGAGGGCTGATGTCTGGGACAGTGATCTGTAAGTTACTCCCCTTTAAATAAATAGTTTCTCTATTGGTCATAATTCCAAACAGGTTTGAGATTTTGTGATTTACGCCTTCAACAGCAGAGTTAACACACACCGAATTCATAGATTACATTGCTGGAAAAAAATTCAGGATACGATACATTATTTTTTTTTTCATTTTAGAAATATACCAACTTTCTCCTAAGAAAGTTTATTTAGTGGATATAATGGGATTGTAGTCTGGGAAATAAGGATGTGGAAAAACTAGTGCATTACTTGATACTGGGAAGTTGTGAGAGAAAATTGGAAAGAAGGAAGCAAGGGTCACAGAAGCCTGTTAATGATTAAAAATTTGTGAAAAGAACAATAAGTAAATGCTATGCAAAAATTAAACGTGTGTATCTGTACACATGCGTGTGTATGAGTGTGTGTAATGCACATATGTGAGCTTCTTACAAAAGAATATGAAAGAAAAGGTGATTATAGTTCCTTTATGCTTTCCTTGGCAGACACAGAGCTTACATACATGGTTGTTCTGTGTTGTAAATGCTAGGCAGACTGGCTTTTTCCATCAGTAAACAAGGAGAATCGGAGGTTATTGGGCAGGACTCTAGCTCTAAGAATTATAACACCCCGAGCATCTGTGGGAAGGGAGGACATAGTGTGCTGGCTGTGCAGCGTCTGTGCTTCTCCTTTGCATTTCCTTACCTCTCTCTTGCTGCATGGGCTTCTCTTCATGCTTGACTAACCCGTCAGCCACCATCATCCATAATGTACATTACAAGCTTGCTAGTGGCTATTTTTAACAAGCACACATAGCACATTTTACTTTGGAAATCTGTGAGGAAGAAGATAAATAATAGAATTAATACTTTGTGTATTTCTCTATGGAATTATGTATATTAAAGAATATCTGCAGGCCAAAAATCTTATAAAACAAAGTTAAAGCTTGAAATGTATTGTAAAATAGTTTTTATAAAAACACAGGCAGTGGGATTTTAAAAAGAGCATAATTGGAAAATATTACTCTTTCCAATTTTTTGAATAATGTAAAAAGAGACAAAAGACTTTTCAAGTCCTATAGAAATCTTCTAATTAAAAAATCTTTTAATGTTATTTTATTATTTGTTGAGTGTAATTATAAGGTACAACACCACAAAAGGCAATTTTGGAAACATACTTCTTATAGAATAAGAATCCCACTTATTTTCTCTAATTCAAACAGTAGATTTTTATTGAATTAAGAAAATGTTCAATCCTTTTATTGTGTTTGCATGATTTAGACAATTAAAAACTTGCATATAGCATACAACGTTCTGCCCACAACAGATCAAACCACCCCCTTGACTTTTTATTTCACCTATCATGTGGAGTCTTCACATACCTGAGGACAGCGTTTTTCTTAACAGGATTAACTTTTGTCCCTAATATTCAGAGAGACATCTACATATTGAAATTCTGAGAATGTTTCCACTTACCATTTCAGGCAGCCATTTGTAAGCTCTTGACATTGACTCCTGACCTCTCTACCACTTCCTCCATCCGTTCTTCCTCCACCCCAACCCTTATGGCCTTCTTAAGGCTATTACCTAGAGATGCTATGCTTGCACTAGAATCTCCCCAAAGGGAGTCTCTCCTCATTTCAATCCATACAAATTTGGGGGTAATCTTGAGGAGATAACTGGCAGATTTCACACATGTCTCCTAACAAAAGAAAAAAAAAAACAATAAATATCTTTTTACTGTTGTAGACACTTTCTCAGGATGGGTAGAAGCTTTATCCTGGAGCTGAAAGTGAAAAGTAGTCTGTTCCCAGCACATGGATGGTATTTTGCCAAGTTCTGAACCCCTGAGAGCTGTATCATTGGATTTTGGCCAAACGTTCATTCATCTCCAAAGTTACCTTTAAGGATCTTTGGAATACAGTGGCAACTCCATATTACCTACCAACATCAGTCCCTGGGAAAGCTAGAAAGGCTAATGGATTTATTAATACATCTATCAAAACTGTCTTTTGAACTTCATCTTTGCACTCAACTCCTGTCTCTAGCTTTAACTTGCATTCAGGCCATACCCTGACTTCCTTCCTTCCTCAGTCCATTTCTGATCATCTACAGCCTTTTATTTTGGGAAATTTAGCTCCTCTTTAACGAGCCCCACCCCAAGACCACTTATTTTCTCTCACTCTCTTAAGATATCTTATCTGGGAACGTGGTGATCGTGTCCACCTTCAGTTTTCCACTGACCCTATACCCAAACCATTTTAAGATAAAGAACCTCCTAAGTGCCCTAACTTTACTTTTCATCCATAGTCTGTATCTGTCTCAGCTAGCAGATACCATCCAGGAATCCACCTTGACCCTGAAACTACTCAAAAACCAGCTCCTCTCCCCTCAGTGTTTCTACAACTTATTAAGGGCTGAAAGGGGAGACACTTGCCTTTTTCTGAATGAAGACTGTCATTATTGTGTGAACTAGTCTGGCCAAATGGAAGATGGTATTAACATCTTACATGAACAAACAAAGGCTTCCAGGGACTGGCTATAGTGTCAAATCCTTCCTACACAGAGTCTTGGCTACTACCTCTCCTTGTCTCACTGGTCTCTCTTTTTCCCGTTATAGTGATTGTACCTTGTCTCTTCAGGTTCAGGAGAGAATTAGTGAAACAACCCAAGTGTCAGTAAATCAGATACTTCTGATGGAATTTTCTTATGTCTCTTACCATCACCTGCAAGCTTGAGAAAACCTGCTTTGGACCAACATTCCAGACTCCACCCCCAGGCTCCCAATCTTCAGGAAGGAGCCAGAGGTTTGTCACAGCTCCTCATCAACCACAAGTTAAAATAATTAGTTCCAAAGTGAGCAATCAAAATGGAAGTAATGATGGCAGTTTCCTATACAAGATGCTGACCAGATGAACATAACTGTCTGAAACAAGCCTAAATCTCTCATTCCTCAGGAATCTCTTCCATCACCTCCCTTATCCTCTTTGCAGGTCAACTACCTCAGGCAAGGGTACCTGGTGACTAATTAATCTCTGCAGCCTGCATCAGCTCAAAGACCCCCGTTTTGTTGTCATATAAAATACACGTGCTTTCCCATAAAGTTGCTGTCTTCTATTCTAGGAGGCAGATCAGCAGTTTGTTCCCTTAATAAATTTTTCTTTATACCCAAGGAGTGGTTCAGTTTGGTAATTTCACTGAACACTTGCTTACACCTTCCAGGGGTATTAGATCACAGGGATACTCTTGAAAATATTTCTGGTGCTGAAGAATTGTTCATTACCTGGATTGAGGAATCGTCTCAGTTTTTGTGATAATGATTTTTAAAACATAATCATATATAATATGACCAAAAATGTACCTAAGCAAGCATCAATTGTAGTCAGACTTTTTTGGACTACTGACTCACATGACACAGAGATTTCTTATTAATTGTGAAAGCTTAGTCTTGTTTCCAACTAGCAATTAATACTTAATTTAATCCATTTGTATTAATCTATATTCTACTATATGTTGTATTACCTCTCCTCCATAATGTACTTCAAACTTCCTCATGGCTCCCTGGAAAATCCTGCATTGTTTCTCTCCTAACAACCTCTATCAATCTCTATCTTCCAATTTCTATTTATATCATTATACTCAATGTTCTGATTTCCCTTTTTCTTGTACATGTATAATGTGTGTGTGTTTATGTGTGTGGGTGTGGAAGTACACTTGCTAGAGTATATATGTGGAGGTCAGAGGACATCCTCAGCTGGGGCTTCTCACTCTCCACCTTGTTAGAGGCAGGATTCCTTGTTATTTATTCTGTGTACATCAAACTAGCAGGTTTCAAAGATTCCCCTTTCACACCTCCACCTCCTGGTAAGTGTGGTGGAACTGAAGATGTATGTTTACCACATCCTACTGTACATGGGATCCAGAGATCCAAATTCCAGTCCTCATGTAAGTTGTTCATCTATGGAGCCATCTCCCTAGCTTATAATAGATACCACATTCTCTAAATAAGTTGAGCTTCTATATTTTATTGATAAGTTAATTCTGAAAATTTTAAAATAGATATCCTTAAAGCATTAAAATAATACTAAAGATTTTGGAATCTTAAATACTCTTACAATCTGCAAATAATGTTTTAAACTGAAAAGACAAAAATATAATTCTATTTAAAACTGATCTTTCAAAAGTTCAGCATATCCCCAAGTGCATCTCATTGTGCTTCCTAGTTTAGCGAGGGAAGGACATATAAACTGCTTCTTAAGTCTTACCAGCAATGAATAAAGCTGTTATAAACATTTACACACAGGACTTTTGCTGACATTGGGAAAATAATAGTTATTTATTTGATGATTTTTAAAGTCAGAAAAATTGAATTGTCCTTAGGCACTAAGTTCTGAATGCTAGTTTGCTAGAGTTGCTAGGAACAAATGTCTTTGCCTAGGCAGATGATTAATTCTATGAAGACATTTTGCATAGATATCTCTGCTTTACATTGATTTTAAAGCTAACAACCTGCCATTAATCCTTCAAGGCGAGAGAGTTTCCTATTAGTTGTCATTAGTTTGTTTAAATGGTTGCATGCTTGTTGTTGTTTTGCTTAATTCCTTACTTCTCTTCCCTTCTTTTCTTCTCTCCTGATTGAAGGAATGACTGGAGACACTTTCATATATATTAGAGGGAATTATCCTTAACCTAACAGTGGACATGAGTTATCTAGAATACTATAAAATAGAATAGGTACATGTCAACCAGTTTCTAGGAAGGGTACCTAAAGATTTCATCTAAAAATGGTCTAAAATATGCAGGGACATTCTCTGTAAAGTTATCTTTGAGCCTTCGAAGAGTGTAGCAAATGTACACATTTGAATCAAAGAATGTTTACTCATCTATCTATCTATCTATCTATCTACATATATATAGTATATGTAAATATATACATACTTAGTCAGAAAAACCCTGTCAGCCACTCAACAAAATGGGTTCAGATAGCCAACCATAGAAATATGAACACAGTGGAACTCCAGATGTGCAGCTCTCATCACCAGAACACAGATAATATGAAAAATATAGAAAATGTGTGTATTTCCTTCAGTGAACCCGAGAGGTTAGGAAAGCAGTACAAGGCCATGATTCAGGGGAGTTCCGAGGAGAGAAGGTATAATGCAGGGATGTGAAGGTGGAAACATTTAAAATAGAACAGGATGAACGAAATGGAGTTGAGGATGGAAAAGAAGGGTAGAGGATGGTGTGTCAGGAGACATAACAAATACTAAGCTGTTGTGAAAAAAACATAGAAATATATTAATATAAAAGCATATATATTAAATATTTTAAAAAGATTGAACAAATGTATCCTATAATGGAAGGAGACTATCTTTAAAAATCAAAGTATCAGGAATGAATTACCTCTCTGTGAGCTTTTGTCCAGTGGGGTCTCACAGACCCCCAAACATTGCATTAATGGCTATTGCTCTGGGTTACAATCTAGAGTATATCAGTAAGATGCTGGTGCTGAAGGTTTGAGTCATGGGGGAACCACCCTGACATTTACCTGGAAGTTTCATTTCTATGGGCTAGCTTAAGCTGGAAGGTGTTATGTTTACTCTTAGAGGAGAAAAGTAATCATCAGTCTTACCCAACAGTGAACTCTGAGAACTACAATAGTGGCAAACCTGAAAAGATATGCCCACTACTATAAAAGTGATACAAGAGTCAGATGGGTATCTAAAGATTTTCTGATTGGATTTAAATCTCACTCCTTGAGATGAAACACACACCTGATGCTTGGGGATTATTGTGAAAAAGGAATGGAAAGACCAGAACCAGAGGCTATGGATAATTACCATGAACCAGTGTTTTCCAGACACCATTAAGGCAGTTATTTGCAATGTGAACTCACTGTGGTACTTACAGTACACACTAAACATGTATAATCTAACGAGCAATATTATTTCAGTGTGGAGCAGAGAAGTCAGACATAAACTCTCATCCCTAGGTTAGCAGTTATTGGTCATTGATAGCTGCTTATGAGGGGAGAGTCAGTTATCTTTAAGAATGTTATCTCTGGCACATAAATCACACTCCAGGGCAGGTAACACACTAGTAATATTTGGGTATCACAAATTGAACTCAATGTGCTTAAAAAGAAAAACGATAGGAAGTTAAATGGGTAGGAAGATACATGTGGATCTGGGAGTAGACTGAAGGAATATGCCTAACATACATTGCATAAAATTTCAAAGAATTTCTAATAGTATTATTTAAAAATATCTAGACATAAAATGATAGGCATTTCTTATAACTATTAAAATTATTACAGAGTAGGAGTTAATAATATAGGGGGCTAAATAACTTTATGGAACTTTCATTGAAAAATTCAGCAATTTTCATGAGTCATCAAATTAAATTAATGCTTTAGGAAAAAGCTTCAGACAAAATGAAAGAAAACTATACATCCTAATAAACTGGAACGGTAGCTATTACCTTTGATATTGGTAGAACCATCTCAGTTTCTTGGAATCAAGGAAAAATGTCTAATAGATACACAAACAAGACATGGCATCCAGAACAGAACTGCATCCAGACTCCATGTGAGGTACCAAATACAAAATGTTAAGTTTGCATGACCTTCCACAGCATCTGTGATATAGACAGAATCACTTATTTTAACGGCCACTCCATATTCAAACAGACTAAGCTCCATTTACTCTGTTAGTCTCTGTGACTGGCCTTAGGATATAAGGTTAACAACTCTTGAATTTTTGCCCTCAAGGAATTCTATCTTGTATTTAAGTCACATACAAACAAATGCAATTCTTGGTGAAAGGGACATGATAAATAACATACATATATTACAGTTCCTAGATAGAGGGAAAATTTGCCAACTGTGTAACTCATTAAGACTGGATGAAGTGTCAGGTGAAAATGCAGGCAAAACAGATTTCTCTTGAAAGTTATGAATGATGAGAAGTAAAGATCAGCTAAGTACTCCGGATTAGAGATGTTGACCTGGGTTGAGTATTTTGCCAAAATTTCCACATGCATTCATAGGATATTTTATTAGGTGGATGGATTTATGAAAACCATGGTAAAGCTATATTTTATGGTTCATATATTTTGTATAATGATGTCAATACCAGGTAAGGTAGAGGTAGCTTCTCAGATTTCAGGAGTACCTGTAATAGCCTGTCTGATGACTCGCTTCTTCCATTCTGATAATATGCCTTTAAAAACAATGTCCTTTAGGGTTCAATGGACCATGAAATAGTCTCTGCAAAAGTACCCCTGGTGCCAGCACCGAGACAAACATTCATTGTGGCTGTCAGCTATAAGAACCGGGAAGAAATGAAGCACATTTATTATGTACTGATATATTCTGACTAGATAATCCTTTTTAGTTGGAGAAACCATAAAAGGAAAGTGCAGATTACAGTTGGCAAACTAGTAAAAAAATAAAATGCAGTTCAGCTGCACCAATTTTACTTCCAATTTCACAGCTGGATAATCTTCTTTATAAACTGATATTTAAAAGTTTTGCTGACAATAAATACACTATTAAATAAACAATTTATAATATCAGAAAGTCAGATGAAGGAATGGATTTTCAAGTGATTTTTTCATATTTTTAAAATGTGGTAATTCTGCTATATGTTCAGTAGTTTAATTAAGAAACTAATAAGAATTGACATTGGTATTTGCATGAAAATGCGATTAGAGTTAGAATTCTATAAACCATTTTACTTTAGATAATATGAAATAGCTACTTTTGTGCTGTTAACGGTAAAAAATAGATTCTAAGTAGTAAAGTTTTTATTATGAAATACAAAATAAGATAAGTGAATAAATTTCTCTGTAGCTATAATCATTAAAAATACTGACAAACATATTTAGAAAGCAAACCAGAGAGAACTGCCTGAACATTTCAGCACCTAGTAAGTTCCAACTATGCATAGCAACAGGTTGACCTGATGGCAGTCTTTGCAAAGAAGGATGTCCACACTCCCTTGCACCCTGCGTCATCAAATGTCTCCCAGAATGTCTCTATGTGGCTATATTTTTAAAGTGGGAAGCTTGCCTCTTCCTCAGAGGTTTAATCACAACCAACACTATGTCATCTTTTTCTATGACACGAAGTCCTTTAGAATCTCACACTGTGCTGAATGTTGTCTATTTGAGTGAGTTAAAAAGCATGGCTTAGTGGAGTCTCAGCGTATTCTCATCTTAAGTAGATGCATTGGCTGTTTATGTCTGTTACTTAACTCTGTCCTTATAATCTAAACATACCCTGCCTCAGGAAGGAGGGAGCCTTGGAAGACTCAGGAAGCCAATAGAATAGACAAGACCCACAAAGTTCTACTCACAGTCAGTTTTTACATTGTTTAATCACTGGTGAGTTATGCTTGCTCCAGTGGATAGTTCCACATACATGCACAAGAACTGGCTCTGGTTAATCAGTGGATCACAAAACAAAAACAAAACGAAGACTTGAATGTAGAAAGAAGGTTTATTCAGCAAAGGACAGAAGGTTTTTTAGGAGGGTGGAGCTGTGAATGTGACTAGAATGTATTTTATTTATTATTATTATTATTATTATTATTATTATTATTATTGTTTCATTGAAAATTTCCACCTCCTCCCCTCCTCCCACTTCCCCCCTCCCCCCCACTCCCCTCCCCCTCCCTTCCCAGTCCAAGGAGCAGTCAGGGTTCCTTACCCTATGGGAAGTCCAAGGTCCTCCCTGCTCCCCCCAGGTCCAGGAAGGTGAGTATCCAAACAGACCAGGCTCCCACAAAGCCCATCCATGCAGTAGAATCAAAACCCGGTATTATATACATGTATGAAATTATCAAGGAAGATTTTTTTTTACATTTTTTGTTTACTTGTTTCTTTTTTTTTGTTGTTGTTTTATTTTTTTTTCCCAGACTGGTTTACTCCGTGTGTGCACCTGGCTATCCTGGAACTCTATCTATAAATTGGACTGGCCCAGACCCACAGAGATCCACCTGCCTCTGCCTCTGCAGTGTTAGGATTAAAAGTGTGTGCCAACACCACTCAGAAAGAATAATTTTTTAAAGGATAACAATACAAAAGAAATAAGCAGGTAATGGTAATATTAACCAAATAATGGAAAAATTTTAACTACATCAGTGATGCGGGATTTCCCTCTGTATGCTGTGAATACAATTGGCTAATAAAGAAATGTTTTGGCCTGTGATAGGGCAAAAGAATAGAGGTAGGATTGGAAAACTAAACCGAAAGCTAGGAGAAGAAAGGAGGCAGAATCAAGGAGAAGCCATGGAGCTGCCACCAGAGACAGATACGCTGAAGCCTCGCTGGTAGGCCACGAGCCTTGTGGTAAAACATAAAATAATGGAGATGGGTTAATGCTACATGTAAGAGCTAACTAGCAATACGCTTTAGTAATTGGCCAACAGTGATTTAATTAATACAGTTTCTGCGTGGTTATTTCAGCCAGGAAATGAACAAGGGGCCTTCTTACTACACATCAGCTTATCCACAAAGAGAATGGAAATGTGACACCATTATTGAGAGATGATATTCAATCCAGGAATTAGTGTAGTATAAAAACAGAATGAGTAAGTTGTTACCTTGAAACCCAAGGGGACATTTTGTTAGGCAAGAGCAATATAATCAATATTACCTCTCATGACTTCCATTTCAAGGTGGTAAATGGTAGAGGGGAACACAAGCTGAAATCTTCACCTTGCTCCGAATACACTTCTATAATTTGAACACAAAATATCCCCTAGTAGTTCAGGTTATAGAAAGTTGGTCCTCAGATAATAGCTTTATTATGGCAGATTCTGAAATCTTCAGGAGGCAGAGTCTAGCTGTAGGAAGTAAGTCATTGGGAATATCATTTTGAGGATTTTTATCTGATTCTCAATCCCCTCCTTAATTTCTATTTTTTTTGTTTGTTTAAGTGAGCAGCCTCCTTCTCTATATACTTCATCCATGACATTATTTCTAACAATAGGCTCAGAAACAGGAAGTCAAAAATCGTTACTCTAAATGTTTGTTATAGGTATTTTTGTTGACAATTTTGAAAAAGTAACTACTCTAGACATACAAAGAAATCATAGATTTTCATGACACTACTCGAGACTTGATACAAAATGAGTGTAGAAAATCTCACAGAATAAAAGAAGGAGGAATGGGAGGAGGAGGAGGATAAAGAGGCGGTGGAGGAAAACATTGTAATCAGTTGATTCATAACAGAGCCTTTCCCAAAGGAGATCAGAATTTGAGACTTCTCTTATCATTACCAGGGAGGAGAGATTAAAAAAAAAAAGAGGGTGGTGAATAGAGGAAGGAAGGCAGAGAGAGAGTTCAGGGAATAAGCAAGAACATATCCCTATTTACCCTCAGAGCTATATCCCAGTGTTCTACTCCCTGCATCTAAGCCCTACATGTGAAATGTCTATTACATCATGAACTAATGCAATCATTCACTTGTGAAGTTAGGTCATTTAGAATCTAATAACCTGAAGCTTCACCTATGAACTGCTAAACCAGATACCAAGCTTCTGCTTTGTGGTTATCCAACCATTGTGTTTATTTGCTTCCATGGAGGATTAGAAAGACAAATAGTAACATATTCACTTGCTCACATTCTTAAATCAGTTTTCAGATTGATGAATTAATACAAATGTTGCAACCCATAAGAAGAGCAGAAGCTCTTTATTTGAAAAGTATATGTGGTGTGTGTGTGTGTGTGTGTGTGTGTGTGTGTGTGTGTGTTTGTGTGTGTGTATATGTTTTCCTGTAGTAATTTTCTCACCTTCCTTCTCAATCCAACTCTGTTAAAATCTTCACTTCAGGAAAAATGATCTAATAGTGTTTTGGTGGTGGACCCAAGAGGTGATCCAATCTGAATCCTAAAATTATGGTGTACTCAGAGATAAGGAATGGAATATTAAAACATTGCAGAAGCAAAATATAATTTGACATCTTCCTTGAAAAAGAACTAAATGTGATCATGGTCCATTTATTAAAATATGAAAGTCTACCTTCACAGACATACATGCATATCTATCAGTCGAACAGTCAATGTGACTGCTTCAGTGTTATGGTCCTCTTGTCTTCTGTGCTTGGCATCTGTCCCCAGAGATGATCCCCAGCTAGTTTGTTTTCTTTTCAGCATGTGTAATTCATACACTGTTTAGTGATCAAAATTATTCTGGCAAGAAGACTTTGACTAATGACTATAGTAGACACCAGCTGGAGTTAATGTCACATGATTATAACCTATTTTTACTTGGTGTTTCTTGTTTGGATGAAAGCATTTTTCCCATTAATGCAAGCTAAGATTTAGTTTTCAATTTACTTTTTCCTAACATATAATCTCATTGAAATCAGTTTTACAAATTCTAGTGTGTGTAAAAACAAATAAACAAAAGGAATGCATTACTGATCCTCTCAAACATAATTTAATTACCAAATTTTATATTTTAGCAAATGTACCATGATCACATTCAATTCTTTATCAAAAAAGATGTCATTTTGCTTCTGCAATGTTTCTATTCTTCCATTCCCTTTCTCTAAGTATCTACCATAATCTTAGGATTCGGATTGGATCACCTTCAAGTTCACCACCAAAGCAATATCAGATTATTTTTCTTGAACTGTAGATCATAATAATAAGTAATTGCTTAAAAATCTAGTTTCTCTCTATTGTTAATGTTGTGTTCTAAACGTTCACAATCCTATTATCTATTTTGAAATATTTGATTGTAAGGTAAAATTACATTTTTGTGCTACAGGATATTAGATGCTTTTCTCCCAATACAACATCATTGCTGTAGCAATTAACCACCTTTCTCCCAGCTCTGTCTCCTCCACCCTTTGCCAAGATCTAAAATCCACCAACCTAATTTTTACTTCTTTGGGATTAACTTTATCTTACACATTTAATGGAGATCACATGCTGTTCATCTTTTTAGGGCTACCTTTATCACTTACTAAAATATGCTCCAGTCCTTCTTTCTTTCTTTATTTTTTTTTTTTTTTTTACATTGTGGCAAATAGATACCTAAACATTGGAGCTTTCTTGGGGAATAGACATCACCACACGGTTTAACGCAATAAGAATCAAGCTTATTTGTTATTTTATACTTAGTAATGGTAACAATGAATGCAAACTGGGTTGAGTAAGACCCACTTCCCTTCACAATGGTGTGGTGTAGTCCAATTGCATTACTATGAAATCTTTAGAAATCATTAAGTGCAAAATAAAACAATAAAGAAGGGCAAGCACTACGTCTACCTTGAAATTAATTTGGTGGGGAAGCTCCTGGAACAACTTTGTATTCTTTAATGAGTTCTGACTAGGCCAACATTTTAAACCAGATGAAACAGGGCCAACCACTTCCTGCCACCTACAAGGAAGTTTAGTACCTATGTCCTTCCCTAACAGTCTCACACTTGCCTTCCTTCCAGAACTAGATCAGGCCATAGGCTTCTGCTTCAGCGGATAATGTAGGAAACTCAAGGAGAAAGGTGTGGACACGAAAGCCCTACCACCTGAGAGACAATAGAACAGAAAACAAACCCGGGTCATAATTTCACAAGAATTGATCTTTGATATCAAATATAAAGAAGTCGGGAAACTGATTCAGAAAGGACAATCCTTTACTCAAAACTCAGGAGGGTCATTGGAAGGCATTGTTTATAGGACCATTTTGGTTGTTTGGGTATTTAGAATCAGATTCATGAACTCCAATGACTCCCTTGAGGTATGTGAGTCAAAACCTCCTTCATTACAGATTCTGAAAGTGCTTCTCTTGCGTTGGGGAGGAGCTTGTTCCCTTTGGGATTCTGGAGACCAGAATTTAGTTGTTCTTCCTAGAGGTGAAAGTTGGCATCTATAGAGGAGATAAATTTGGCATGCTCTGCTTGGAAGGCAACTTCTTTCGGAGCCCAATCTGTTAGTGTTTCCCTTGGCCACCAGAAAATGTCTTTTCTGGTGTCCTATACTATGGACTATCACTATTTCTTCAGGTAACATTAATTTATCTAAAACTACTTGAATGATTATCTCCATAGGTATCAAGTCCTGGCCTTTGATATGATGAGACTCAGTTTTGACATGATTTTTAATACTCTAAAGATGTATTTGAAGCAAATATAGACAGTCCTTTCCTTTCCTTTCAGTTATTTTAAAGCTTGTTTAAAAGTGAATAATTTGCAGATTTATCCTGACCCATTATTAGATACCCTGCCCAATTCTAGGATGAGTAGAGTTTCTCCTTGGGGAAAAGGCAGAGAGAGAAGAGGAGAGGAGATTTTGTAGGTGTCTTGCACTCTATTCAATTTCTCTTAGTCAGGGCACAAAAAAAGGACAAAATGTTTTAATGTGTTCCTAGGGAGGTCACTGGGGAGATTTCAATAATTCTGTTTGCCAAAAACTTTTATAAGAGATTAATAAAAGAGTATCCCCAGGAGTGGGAATAAAGGAGGCAGCGAAAGCAACCAAGAGAACAAAGTGGTTAAGTCTGAGCTGGAGGATTACTGAAGGGCAGTATCTCTATCTTTTAGCTCCTGTGTCCCATATCTTGCCAGAGTTGACTTATTGGTAATGAAGCAGCAATGTTCAATTAGAAACGCATAGATAATATAACTATTGGCAGTCACCAGGAGATGGATCAGCAGTGGTTCTGAAGAACGATAGCTAGTGAGTCTTTCTAGTCTTTCTAGCCTTGGATTACTAAGAACAAAGTGGTGACATATTTGAGGCCATCTGGTAACTATATAGAAAGTAAGATTGACTGGTGAAAGTTATTCCTGAGCTGGAGACTCTCATATTTATCCTGTCAGGACCATTAGGATTGCGATGAGGAGTCAGATGTGTCTTGATGGAGGTCAGGCATATCGTGATGGAGGTCAGGTTTCTCCTGATGATTAAGACCCGGATGAGTATATTAGGAGTAGAATGAGATCGTGAGAACAGAAATGGCAAGCTAGACTGCAACAGGACACCCTTTGTTCAATTAGAACACCTCTGAAGGTGGAACGGTAATTCCAGGGCTCAGCATTGATGTTTAGGAAGAGGCATTTGGAGGAGTAATGAGTGTGAATTGGAGAGCAGGTGGAGGTGGGAATCAGGGAAATAGAGTAATATTTTGAGTGGCAAAGGAAGGGCCCAAGGCAGGGAAATAAAAATAGACCCTCTTCCTGGAAGTAGAGGGATCTTGTTTGGTTTTCTGATTTGTGATAAGTGGGCAATCTAGTTAGCTGGAGGAGACTGTCAGATGGAGGAGCAAGAAGAATAATGAGATAATGAATGCAAGGCTGCAGAAGTAGGGTAGAGACTGCCCACAGGACAGGAGAAAAAGACAGAATGAACTAGGAGTTTTATCTGCATGGGGCAGAGGGATTAGCTATAGGGGCTGAGGTCTATTTCAGGCAGATGATGGTAATGGCTAAACTAAAACCTTTAGTGATGGTATCAGTAATGTTGTCCTCAGGAACCTGGCTGGGGATGTTGAAATAGCCAAAGGAGCGGCTGCGGTTCAGGCTGAAATGTGTAATGGGGGAGGCTATTCAGCCTGGAAAGAGGCTGTCTGCGAGCTGTGCGTTTCTCTCAGTCACACTGGATAAGTAACATTTTTCTTCTTTTTGTTATTAATTTGACTGCTTCACTTGGCTTCTCAAGGATGAACGACTGAACCTGAACTCTTGGGGTACAGACGGTGACCCTAAGTTGGGTAACACAGGTTTGAAGTGGTCATTGGAGATTCTAGAGTATGTAGGAAATATGAGGTTAGTTGAAAGTGGATCTCTTTGATGCACCTTCCATGAGATTTTTTTTTTCTTTTTCTTTTCTTTTTTATCCACGATGAGGGTAACCTCACTTCTTTATCCTGTAAGAAAGCTGAAAAAACTCAGTGGTCTTACTGAGTTGGACGTCAGTGAAATCACACTTTGTTCTGTCTTCAGTGCTTCTTTGGAGTGGATGGAGAAGTTAAAACAACCAGCATAAGCCTGTATTAATATGTAGCAAGTGTTAATGAAACAGGGCAGGCAGGCTTTGGCCCTTAAGGAAAGGCTGCTATAAAGAACAGCAGGATGTTGTTTAGGTTTCCTTAGATTCATTTAACAGTTCCAGACCCATCTTTCTCTTACCGTGGTGTTCTTTTCTTTCTGATATCTAATATTCTGCAGCAAAAGCAATCTCAGGTTGTGGGAACCTGCTGGCTCAGCATTCACATTCCCTAGGAGACGCCTTTTAGCCAGTGTTGAAAGGGATGGCAGAGTTCCTTGGTATCCTGTCCTAGGTATCCAGGCCAAAGGTCACTCAAATGTAGCTTTTCAAGGCTCAGGACAGCAGCACTCTGCAATACTCTGAGGCATTGCCCTTGAATGATTCTGTCTCCGCTCTCCTGCTTCCTTCCGTCATTACTAGGTATTTCAGAGTGATTCATACAAAAAAATCCAAATCCATCTACACGTTCCCTAATGTATGCTAATAACACATAACAATGAGAACAAGTTTTGCTTGTTTTCAAAAATCAAATCTCAAAATACTAGTTCCCTGCTATTCTAAGCAGGTTCTAATATGGTTGCTTTGAGTGTCCTCCCACTGATATTTGAAAGGGTCTGTTGAGGGTGACAGGGTATAATTTATGCTGTAGGCCTATGAGTGCCACGAGCAGACACACTTTCCCATGTGAATGCCCTGCTAAATGACCCTGGTGGCATTGGCTAGAATTAGCCCAGCTGGGAGAGTTTGAATTCCCTCGGGCTATTACAGTCTGGCACTTGATTGGTGTTGGCTGCAGTTTAGTCTTTTACCAGCTATTTCTGCAGCACATCAATTCTGTGCCATTCAGCAGTGTCTGCGCTGCGACATAACCATGGTGATCTGTTCCATTTTGAACTTATCAAATAATTGTATGCAGCATGTCCTTGGTGACTCTGCATCTGAGATGTTCCATGTTTTCTCCTTGCCAAATTTCACATCAAACTGCTTAAGTTGTGATAAACAGCCAAGGTCTGTTTAAGGGTTGTATTTTCAGGTTTGAGTAGTCAATCAAAATACCCATAATAAAGAATGAAGCTTGTGGGGAACATTTAAAGTCTGTTGTTCTCCGAGATTTTGTGGATATTTGTGCTAAGTCAGCCTCTATCACTTTTATGGCATTGTTTCTTGAATTTAAGCATCTCTGCTGTATTTCTCTTTACAGGTCTTCAGGTCTTATTCTCTAAAACGGCTGACTATATGGCATTTATGTAGCATTTGAGAGCCATAATTCTAGGCATATCACTTTATCAGGTCCCTGCCTTTATACTTTATACAGTCACTGCATTGTTTGAATACAATTGATAGTTTATAGTACCCTCTAACAGAAAGATGGTTACAAAGACACTTTTGCATGTTTTTATTGTTTTTTTTATCCCCAAATGGACTGGAATATTTTACATTGTTGAAATTTATCTCACATATAGTTGGGATTCTACTCATGTGTAGAAGCTGTCATTGTCACCTAGACGTCAGTAGACTAAAAGAGAACACAATTTTAATAAATAGTTTGTCTCAAACATAAACTGCTCAGCAGTCAGATACAGTTGATATTTTTGACTATTTTACTATTTATTAATAGCAATTTTTAGTCTTTAATAAAATACAATTAAACACATATTGTGTAAATATAATAAATAACTAAAAACATAAGTATATTATCATTACTGCTTTCAAAAGATATTAAAAAAGAAATAAGCTTTCAAAATAATGGTCTTGGAAAGAGAAATGAAAGTGGAAATTGGATATCTGATTCTGATTGGGCTTATATAAAAAGGTGACAATTTTTTGTGATACGAAAGTATTATAATGCTGTAAGCAGGACGAGTGGCTGATTTGAATCAGAATTTGCAATATTAGAATGTTAGATAAGTGGAGCAAGTTGAAGCCCAGCTTAGGAGATTTCAGAAGGGAACAAGAATATAACGGAATCTCAGATAGAGCACTTTCTGTCATAGTCTTGCAAAGAATCTAGCTACACTCTACCTGTCTCCTGAGAAATTATAGCTATTTAGAAATTAGAAACTACATCTTTTCAGACAGGTTAAGATCAGGGCTATGTCCTGTGACCACTCTTATACAAGTGTACAGCAGAAGAAAGAGAAAGGTATAAAGTGAAGGGGGAAAGAGAGAGAGAGAGAGAGAGAGAGAGAAGAAGAAGAAGAAGAAGAAGAAGAAGAAGAAGAAGAAGAAGAAGAAGAAGGAAGAGAGAGAGAACGCTAGTGCAAATGAATAGTAAAAATGTTCTCTTTTGTAAGGAATGAGGTGTTTTAAAGTTGTAGACACAGCAAGTGCTTAGAATTTTAATTGTCTAAGGTACTAGCATCATTAAGAGGAACCTCTAGTTCTGCCCTGGACCAATGGAAAAGGTGTTCCTAGGGAAAGACTCATACTCATCAAAGGTTCCATTGCTTGAAAAAGTGAAAATTAAAAGTTCTTTGAAAGCTACCAAAATGATTTTCTTCTATAAAACAACTGCCTAGGGAAGAGTTTCCCTACTGCTTTTGAAGACTTCCCACATGAAGTCGCCCTTCAGGAAGTCGCACAGTGCTATTTCAGGGAATCACTGTGGTAAGGAATTGTGTAATCAAGTTAGAGTTCTGTACAAGGAGGTCCCAAGAGGTCAAGTATGCAAAGCTACAAAACTGAAACATAACTTGCAATGGAGACCTCGGGATATTTGAGATTCTAGGATTGTGAGACATTGACCAAGAAAGGATGCTGCCTTGGAGTAGAGGTAGCCTAAGACAAATCCCATGTGCTGCAGGAGCAGAACTGGAAGGACTGGAAGGATTCAAGCATTTTGGAGTCCAGCTGATTTCATCAGAAATTCCAGATGATCATCATGACACTATAGGCTTTTGTTGGTCTTGGTGAGTTTCTCCCTTGCTTTAACTCAATTATACCTTACCTTTTAGAATGACTTTTGTTTTGTTTTTGCCCTGTAACATTGTATGTTTTAAGCATGGGATTTGCTTTTTGGTAACACAAGCGTTAATTGTTAAAAGGCTGTCTGTAAATCAGAAGCAACTGTGCACTTTTGAATTATGGGGACTTTTGAAGTTGGGTATGTGTTTTGTATTATGAAGTATCTATAAGCCTGTGGAGACAAGGTGTGGAAATCTATGATTTAAGAGATTTTGTGTGCTAAGTCAGTAAGAGGTAAACTTGTGATGGTTAAAATTTGGTGTCATCTTAGCAAAACCTAGACTATTCTAGGAGGAAAACTTCTGGGTATGCCTATGAGGAAACTGTCAGATTAGGTTATTGGAGTGTGAAGAACCACCCTAACTATAGTTGGAACTGTTCAATGAGCTGGAGGTCTGGACTGAATGAAAAGATAAAAGAAAAACGGTGATATATATCAACTGGTCAAGGAACTTTCTGTCAAGCCTGATGATCTGAAATTGTTTCTCAGGATACACATGGTGGAAAGAGAGACTCCTACATGCTTTTCTTTGACCATTACCCATTCACTCTGGTATACATACACTGCTCCATAAATAAATAAGCAAATAAGTAAAATAAGTAAGTAAATAAATAAATAAAGATTTTTTAAGAAGATGAGTTATTAACCTGCATTCATTTTTCTCTGTATTTCACCATGGATGTTTACTAAAACTTTTGCTTCTATGACTTGTCTGCTATGGTGGATTATAGTATCTCACTGTGATCCAAAATAATACCTTCCTTCCTAAAGGCTTTTTTTTGCCACAATAATACAAAAAGCAATACCACTTCTTAATTTGCAAAGTACCCAGATTTATGCATTTGATTATGGAAAAGCAAAATGAAATTACACTGGTGAATATTGCTGTGAAAAGACACCATGACCACAGTAACTCTTTTTAAAAAAGACATTTAACTGGGTAACTTACAGTTTCAGAGATGTTGTACATTATTATTATTGTGGAACATGGTGGTATACAGGCAAACTTGGTGCTGGAGAGGTAGCTGAGATTTCTACATCTTGTGCAGGCATTATGAAGTGAGCTAAGACACTGGGTGGTATTTTGAGCACAGGAGATGCCAAACACTACCCCCATAGTGACACACTTCCCCCCAAAAGGACAAATCTAATTCAAGGAGGCCATACCTCCTAATATGACAGTCCCTATGAGCTTATGGGGGTCAATTACATTCAAACTATCACAGCTCATAAGATAGCATGCCATTTGCAATTGTATGAGGGTATTCCTGGTAGTCAATGCTATGAGGTAGATGCTTTCTTCTGAGATGTGTAGAGATCAGTAGACTTTCATAAGTGACTCGTTTTTAAGTGGTCCCAAAATAATAGGGATTTGCAAGTATATGGAATGTGAAAGTAAGTTATATAATTGGAAGAACCGAGAAGCTGAATGCCTTGAAAAACAAGACAGAGAGATCAGCTGCAGGAGATTTATAGAAAAGAACTCCCTGGAGTAGGATATGTGCCTTGACACCTGAGTACAATCAGTTCTGAACTTATTTCCAGAATCTATTCCTTTGTTTTATTTTCCATTATTTTACTGACTAGGAATTCTAATACAGTGTTATTTGAAGGGGAAATAGTAACTATCCTTTTTTGGTTGTCATCTTGAGTAATCTTAGACATGTTAAAAATGATTTTTGATGTAGGTTTTTTTTAGGTGCCCTTAACTGAAGTGTCAAACTCCCATTCCATTTTTAGCTGAGGGATTTATCCGATGAGTTGACTTTTCCAAACATTTCTCTTATCTATTTAGTTGGGTGATCACATGATATGCATCTTTGAACATTTGCTAACTTAATTGATGCAAATATTTACAGTACAGATTTTATTGAAGAATATTTCCATTCTAGGTCAACTATTTAACTGCCTGCTTACTTTTCCTAGCTCCTAAAACATAGTTTAAAAATGTTTAACATTCTGGTTTCTGTCTTCAGAATTAAAGGCTATGTATGTAATACTTCATGTGACAAAAAATGACAAGACTTTGTTCATAGATATAGCTTTGTACTTTATTCTCAGCCAAGATTTGATAAATTTAATTACAGCAATCACTACAGCATAAAATCTATAATATATTATAAAGCAATCTGCTGCTTAGTAATGTCAAAATTAACTGCTAACACATGACATTTAGAAATACCATCCTTTGATACTGTTGCATTATTAGTAAATCTATTATAGGAATATCTAATTTTATGTCTCTGACCTCATGATATTAAATATAATAGGTAGAAGAAGTCATACTTATCACTTGGTACTTCTCAGAAGTACTGATTCATTTATAATAAGATTTAGCAATATGCTGTATTTCTTCCAAAATAAGTCATCTAGACTATTTTTCTGTTCCTGGATTATTAAACTCAAATCTGTTTAATTAGAGAGTTGGAAATTGAATAGTCAAGTTCTGCAAACTCAAAAATCTTAGTGTAGTGTCTTTTAAAAGTACTTTTTATATTTCAAAAGAATGTTGAACCTTTATATAGAGATATATCTCATCTATCTATCTATCTATCTATCTATCTATCTATCTATCTATCTATCTATTCTAAATACATGTGGACAAGTGTGTCCCCATGTAGAGCATGAAAGAACTTATTGCACTAAAGTCCAGATTTGGGTATCACTTACAAGTGTTGCATTTAGGAGCATAGGTGAGTGGTATTTTCAGAATCATGGATAATTTAAAGCTGCATCAGAAAATGTCTAAGCATGCATTGTTACTCACACATGTTGCATCCCCAGTTTCCTGAACAGCACGCTGGCAACTTGACTGACGGGAGCTCTTCTCCTCAGCAAGTATTGCTGGTTAAACCTAAGCAGAAGCCTTGTGGCTCATGAAAGACAGAAAGCTTCTTGAATCTTGGAAAGTTTTGTTTTTTTCTCTGAGTCTTATAAATTACATTTACTTGCTGAACTTCTTTCCTCCCTACAAGAGGAATTTCCAATTTAGAGCAAATATTTATACAACTGGCATATAGTTCAAGAAAGTTAGCATAACTTCTTTTGAAATGATTAGTTTTTTTCTACAGTTTAATAAAACTGTCCAGTTCTATTAATGTATGTAGTCCATGTGTGCAATATTGTTTTCTCTAGTTGCAGCAAAAAGAGAAGTTAAAGTACACTATCAATGTGATTAACTAAAGAGCATCAGATTCTACCTGAGTGTGGGATTTACTATGAGTTATTGCTCACATGTCACTTGAGAGTCTAGAACTTATTGGATGACAGTTACAAAAGAGCTTATGTATTAAACTAGCACCTAATGACTTGTCATTATCCTCACAGATTAGTGTTTAAGGTAATTTGAATGTAATTGACCCACATAGTATCAAAGAGATTGGTACTATTAGAATGTATGAACTTCTTAGAGTAGGTCTGGTGTTCTTGGAGGAAGTGTGTTATTGTGGAGACAGATTTTGAGGTCTCATATCTGTTCAAGATACTGACCAGTGTCTCACAACACTTCCTGTGGCCTTCAGATCAAGATGTAGCCAGCACCATGTCTGCCTGACTGCTGCCATGCTCCCCACCATAATGCCAATAGACTGAGCCTCTGATTTGTTAGCCACCACCTGAATTAAATGCCTTCTTTTATAAGAGTTGCTGTGCTCATGATGTTTTTTCAAAGCAATAGAAACTCTAAATAAGATAGTCAATCTCTCAAGTATTATCAGAGAAACTTTTATTGAAGTTGAAGGTGGTGAAACACAGTGATCCACAACTGGTCAATGTGTGGAGAATAAGAGACTATGGATTTCTCAACCCTAAATAGGACCTCAATATCACACCCTCTTCTCCAAGGGGATAGGGATCACTGCAAAAGAGGGGCCAGAAAGATTGTAAGAGCCAGAAGTTGTAGGTCATTACAAGGAAACAGTATTTCCAGACACAAGAGTACAGTGTCACATATGAACTCGAAGTGGCTGTGAAAGCATGCGGAATCCTTTGCAAATTTTAAATAGGCAACATCCCATTGTATATGGGGAACATAGGCACAAAATACCACCCCCTTTTTTTAAAAAAAAAACAAAAACACCTTTTTATTGATTCTGTTTGGATTTCACATCTGGATCCCACTCATGTCCCCATCCTGTCACATCCACCCGCTGAGGAGAGACTAGTAGAATTCATGTAACCTAAACGAAAAGCACAGCACACTAAGAAAATGAGCAGGACATCAAGGTTTTGTACTATAGCAGGATATTTAGCATTCAGATGATTATACCTGAGGAGAAGAGGAGAAAGAGTGCTGAGGACAATATTCAAAGAAGCAGTCATTGAGTTTCCCAAATTTGGTGAAAGCTTTTATTGAACAACAGATCCAAGAGATTCAGTGCACATGAAAAACCAAACATAAATCCAACCCTCAAACACATGCACCTACATTTTGGAAATTGATTTGAAAGCTTCCAGAAAGAAAACTTTCTGTTGAACTTGAGTATGAATTATGGATTTCCATCAGATCCCAACGAACTATGAGCAGAATTGCATGGCTGATTCTCCAAATATCACAGGAAAATAGTCTGTGCATTCTAAACCCAGTTTTTTTTTCCAATAAAGGACAATGTGATGCAAGAAAATATTCAAGAGAAAAGAAATGATAAAATTTACAGTAGAAATCTGAGTACATACAATAGAAAAATAGAATAAATTATTCCACATAAATTTTAGATTGATAGTTAAACAAAATTACAACCTGGTCTGACAGTAGTTGTTCACTGAATAAAATCAAAACACACTAATAGAAAGACAAAAAGAATTTTAACCAACAGTAATTAAACCACACTTCTTAATAAGCACATATCATTGTCCCCAAGACAATGTGCCTTACCCTCTCTGATGAATGGATGGGGGGTAGGGGAATAGGTGGAGGGAATAAGAGGAGGGGAGCAAGTGGGAACTGGAATTGTTATGTAAAATGAAAAAGAATAGTTGGTTTTCTTTTTAAAAAATAAGACAAAAGAAATTAAAAATAATAAAGTCTTTAATGAGAGAATAAAGTAACATAAAAAGAATAAGTCATGTAAGAATGGGAAATATAACACAGGACATTTGGACCCTATATAGTGTTATTATTATTAACTTCATATTTTTAAAAATTCTAATGAATAAAAACAGCAGCAGCTGAGAAACACTGGACTATTAAAAAGGTGGTAAATTAAACCAGTCTATATATGGTTTGCATTGAGGCAGAGACTATGTCTTTGTTTCTATAGGAAAAGAGTTACAATTCATTAAAAATAAATAAAAAGATAAGATTTTACTTGTGGAGACCTCCTGAAAATCTTGGCTCCAGACATGAAGGAAGAAACCAAGAAAGACTACAAGACAGGTGAGGTATATTCTGAGTTTTCTGCACAGGAAGAGCTCTGAGACAGGATGAGACATGATAAATCTTGTTCGCTACAGAATCCTCCTGACTTATTATTACATGCCATTCTTTCATATAACATGGATGGTGACTTGTATTACAGTTGGTTATGCAGTCCAACTGACTTACAAAGCTGACAGATACCTCCTTCCTGCTCAAACATAGAGCAGAGAATTATCTTTAGCTGATTTGTGCATACTTCCATACTTGTTACTGAAGATATGTATGTTACCTTATAAGGTTTGAGTGTTTTCAGAAAAAAAATAGTACCAGACACCAATAAAGACAAGTTGCCTAGGTGATCCAGCCTCTTAGAATTCCTGTACTGTAGTTTTTTTCAAAAATCTGCATCCAGAAGAACTTCAAAATTCCTGCCGGGCGGTGGTGGCGCACGCCTTTAATCCCAGCACTCGGGAGGCAGAGGCAGGCGGATCTCTGTGAGTTCGAGGCCAGCCTGGTCTACAAGAGCTAGTTCCAGGACAGGAACCAAAAGCTACGGAGAAACCCTGTCTCGAAAAATCAAAAAAAAAAAATTCCTGCTTCACAGAAAAGTCTGTCAGATATTCTAGGCCTGTAGGCTGAATATGGATGTCTCAAGGTTGTAGAGGAAACTTGGTTAACTGTCCAGAAAGACAGCTATCTCTATTATTTCTATAGTTTTGAAAGTTGTTTGCTATATACTTCCTGTTTACTCAGGTAATATTTTATTCTTCTCAGATCTCTAATGGGGATTGAAGACTAGATAGTTCTAGCTTTATAGCTGTCCTTATTATCAAATTTAGAAAAGAAACTCACAAAAGAATTGTAAAGTTTATAAAGTTTGAGAAACATAAAAGCTTAAGTTGTTTATCAAAGAAAATATTTTGAAGTCTAATATTTTTTAAGTTGATAATATAAATTATGATAGAAAGTGCTGTAGGTACTAAACTTTGGACTCATCATGATAGGATAGATAATAGAGTACTTTCTCCAAGGTTGCCAAATAAAAATGAACTGGACATTGTGGATATAATTTTTACCTGATAATTGTTCTTATTTATACATTTACTGTGTTAGAGTTGAAACACTTCCTTTTCATTTACACAAATGGGGAAATGTTGCAGAATATTTAATAGCACTGTGTGAAGATGTCTCTGTTTTACCGCACCTGCCTAATGCACCTCTGATTGGCATAATATATAGCTGAATGACCAATAGCAAGGCAAGAGAAGATATGCAGGATTTCACCGGAGAGAGGGGAATTTGAGAAAAGAATCAGAGAGGTGGAGATTTGCCAGTGAGACGTCGATGAGATTGGACGAGCAGTATGGAGATGTAATGAGCCACATGACATATATTAATATAAATGGTTTAATTTATATTGAAAGAGCAATTAGCCTAAGCTAAGGCCATGTTTTCATGCTTAATAAAAGTCTCCCTGTCATTATTTGAGAGTAGGCAGTCCAAAGAAAGTCCACACACATTGTTTGATTCTCAGCTCTCCTGTGTGGCAGATTATAACTGCCTGTAATTCTAAATCCAGTGCATCCAACACCATTTTACAGCCTCCTCAGACACCTGCGCTCATGTGCACAAACCTCCACACTGTTACATATCAACATACACAGAGTTAAAAATAAAATATTTTTTTAAAAAAATCAATTAACTCTAAAGCCATAAAGACTTAGTCTTATATTCTCCACAAAAAACATTAAATCATTCTCTCCATTTTATAATTATCTCTTTTCTCTGCTTTTTGTTTGAATTGCTGTGTAGAAGCTCTATAACTGGTTTTATCTCATGTATTTGTTTTCGTTTTTGTGGGTTTTGCTTTAGCAGTGATGGCCTAACATTAACTGACTATACTAATGGAGACGAGTGCTTCCCCTTCCAGAAAAATGCTAATCTGATTCAACCATACACAGACATTTTTCATAAAATGTTTTATTTTATTTAAGATTGCAGTATAATGAAAAGTCAAAATGTTAGACATTTTGTAAGTTGTCTTTGTTTTCCATGAAAGTAGATTGTTTTGAGGTAAAGTATGTTTTACTTGAAGGGATATATACGTATTTAGGAAAAGTTATGATTTCTATATTAAGTAAAATTTATTATATACTTATTAAGATAATAAGTTAGGCATGATACAATTCACCCACAATCCTAATATTCACAAAGAATGGGTAGTCAAGTACAGTCTAGTTGAGATCCTGAGTCACTGTATTCAAAGCAAAACCAAGTCAAAAAAATAACAAGAAAAACAAAACAACACAAAAGACCAAAAGCTAAGTACCAAGTAAATATGTAGTACATGTAGCATGACAGAGAGTTTTCAGTTCAAAGAGAATACACCCAAGCACCCCAAAATGGCAGGCCCACTTCCTTGGACCAAGATGGCAGTTTTGATTCAGCTCAAACTGGACTATAGAAGGACTTCTTGTAAAGAAATTAAAAACTCATAGGCTGTGGTGGCATATGCAGGTAGGATTTTCTGAAAGATACAGAGGCAGGAGGATCACCAGTTCAAGACCAGTCTGGGCTACATATTTAATAAAAACTTAGGGGAAGCATTCCTCTAAATTCTGTGAAATGGGTTTCTGTCAGCTAAAAGGTGCCACTTCCATTATCTTCCCTTGCTTCTTGTAAAAGACAAACAAACATATGGCTCTTTATTGACATATACCTGAGATCATATATTAAAGCTTAAAACTAACCTCTGGTCTCCTCTGGTCCCTAGTAACATGAACCTGTTAGGAATATCAAACCCCTATGCTAGCCTTGGCATCCTGGTTCTTCTTTCTTGCTCTCCTCCTCTACTATGCTAGCTCCCAGGCTGTCCTGGATTATAGTTTACTCCCCTTTTCATAGCTTTTCCACTCTCTTATAACAGCAATTGTCTTTCACGCCCACCTACTATTTTCTGGCTTCTAGATATACCCCCTCCTCAGCACTGTAACTCTGACCATGGCTAGTTTGTTTTTCTCTTTGCTCGAGCCATATACAGATGCCTCTGTTTTGTTTTGTTTTCTTCATCATATTTACAATAAAAGACCTTCCTGCTAACCATGAGGTCATCAGTTCTGGGTTTATTTACCATGTGATCACTTACAGAGAGTAACTTCTAGGCAGGCTGTGGTATTTGGGGCACCTAGGGATTCAGACATGATATATTTTCCCAAAAAAAATACATGAATTTTAAAAACTATACTTGTGAGCTATGGACTCCTTTTGACTTAATTCATTTATTTGGTAGGAACTGGATCTCCTCACAACACAAACTGTGCCTGGATACAGCTAGGGACAGGTGAGCAATTGTGTGTCAAATCCTACCCAGGACTCATCGGCACTCTGTTAGGTGAGTTGGTCTTCTTAAGTAACATAAATAAGTTGTAATATTTTAATCATTCTGTTTAATTTAGTTACTCAGTTTATTTATTTATAGGTATAAGATAACTCTTTATATGTGTAATATTTCTTTTAATAAAATATATAATAATTTTAGGAAGCTTATTTTTTTAAATTTTAACAAGATGTTCTTCATCATTTAAGTATTCTACCAAGATAATTTTGTAAATCATTTCACAGAATTACTTAATCCATCTGTCATTTTATGGAACAGTGGAATTAATCAAGAGCAGCAAGACTTCTGTATTAATAACTGAGAAAAAACTATGAGATACTAATTGTCTGTGGACTGAAAGCAAGAAGATGTGTAGGAATATAACATTTTCCACTACTTCACTGTAAAGTCAATGTTGCTTTGATTAGATTCCTTTCTACTTGGTCAGTTCTAGTTAGCTGTTTTGCCCTTTTCTCCCCCAAGTCCTATGTTTCAATGCACACTGAAAGACATACATGCACGTGCACATGTATGCACACACATGCTCATATACACACACATCAGATATATCACTGATAGTCACAAGAGAAATGTGTTTATAATCATTACCTTAATTGTAGTTAGATAGGCCTTAGGAAAACATAGACTCTCTCTGCAGAATCTTTTTTATCATATAACATGTATGGAGACATGATTCACATTCCTTTTGTAAATGACCAGAGTTTTGTTCAACAAGGTTTACCTAAAACTAGAAAAATACTGCCTCTCTGAACATGTAGAATACAGAGGTATGTACCTCAAAGTATTTTTGACAGCAATAGAAGAAAATAGTAACCTAAATGCATAGTGGATTCACTCTATAATCCCTAACTGATGGCTCACCAAATGGGGCATGTGGTCTCTGACTCAGGCTATGCTACAGTTCCCACAGCAAGATTCTTCTTCATTTTTTTTAATCTTGTAGGGTTTTCTTTTGGGGGGGGGATTATGGATGGAGGTTGCAAGGGCAGAGATGCAAGGGAACAGGGAGAATAGTGTGATCAGAATGCATGATGTGAAATCCAAAAAGAATAATGAGGCTTGTAAGAAAACAAAAGAAAATAATGACTGTTGACAGAGGTTTCTGTTCCTTCTGGTTTCACAGCTGTTCAGCCCCAAGGAAACATACAGAGGTCTACATTAATCATAAACTGGTTGGCCTAGTAGCTGAGGCTTATTAATTAATTCTTACATCTTACATTAACCTGTTATTCTTGTTTGCATTAGCCACGTGGCTTGGTACCTTTTTCAGCAAGGTAGCCACATCTTGCTTTCTCTGTGTCTGTGTGATGACTGCAGACTGAAACTTCCCTCTCCCCAGAATTCTTGTTGCCCTACCTCTACTTCCTGCCTGGTCACCCCATCTATATTTATTGCCTGGCTACTGGCCAATCAGTGTTTATTTAAAATACAAGTGACAAGGTACAGACTATTGTCTACAGCAAACGACCATATAGTTTGTTAAATCTCACATAGTCATTCTATATCTACACACTTCCATTATTTGCTTCATAATTGATTACTATGAAAACAAATATTCTATGTTTCTTTTTCTATTATCAAATGTTTGGAAAGAATGGTAATCCCATCTTTATTAATCAGACTTTTTGTCATCTCAATGAATGCTTGACAAAACATGTTAAGAAAGAAAAGATGAATTTTACCTCAGATTTTCAAAGGGTTCAGTCACTATGGAAGGAGGGGCAGGTTTACATTACATCACCCAAGAAATAAAGGGAGAAGGAGGGGACTAGGGCAACATATACCTCATAAAGAATGTCTTTAGTGACTTACATTGTCCAGCAAGGACCTACCATCTAAGTGCCCATGACATAAAAATTAACACCACCACTAGGTGGAGACCAAGCCTTCAGTATATGAACATTGGAGATAAACTTTATATCCAAACCACAGCATTTCATCCCTAACCCCTAAAACACTCCTGCACACCTCCAGCTGCAAAAAAAAAAAACAAAAACAAAAACAAAACACTTAGTCCGTCTTCAAGACTTTTCATAATTTTATCAATTTCAATTTTATTAAGAAGCATAAATTCGTTATGTCCTAATAAACTTTGGGAAAACTGTTACCTATGAAGATCTATGTATTTTTAAAGCTACATACTCTCTAAATACAATGGCATGTGTAAAATATTGCTGCTGTGAAGGGGATGAATGTTGCACACATATGAAGGAACAAGATCAAGATCCACAAGGGTGAAATGACCACCTTCTGGGTCTGGCTATGCTCTTGTTGCAGTTTTCCTTGGCTGACATTCTTGATATCTTTGTTTCTTGGTGTCACTAGCATCACCCTCACATCTTCAGTCACTACTCTGAAATGGGCTGGATGAATGGATCCTTCCAATGGGTCTTAGTATGATTCTGTCTCTTGTGATACACACTATGACCACAAGAAACTTGAAGAGTAAGGGGTACGTTTCATCTGATACTTCAAGGTCATAGTTCATTTCCAAAGGATATCAGGTAGGAATTCGAGGCAAAAACCAAAGGAGAAACTGTAAAGGAGCACTGATTACTGAACTGCTCTCCCTGGCCTTTGTTCAGCCATCTTTCTTGTATAACCCCAGTCCATTTGACTATGACAGTACCATCCACACTGGATTGGGCACATACACGTTGACTATAAATCAAAACAATGTCCCACAGACACATCAACAATACATTTGAGGGGGTATAATCCTTCAATTGATGGTTCTTACAACTGTGTCAACTAGATAGCTGAAGCTAACTAAGGGGTTATGTTGTAAATTAGATAGATTCTTAATCCATATTTAGATATCTGCGCATAGGCATCCATGTTTCCATAATTCTTGCTTTCTATGTTCTTAAAGAACTGTAATAATTTATGTGACACCAATGTCATCTACTAGTCCAAGGGAGATCTGAGTCACTGGATTAGGACTTCATAGCACTTTGGGATTGCTTTTGTGGTTATACTTAGGAAAGTACTGTTATGTGTGGTTTTCTGCGAACAGGGAATCATGAACCTATTTTCTCAAATTAAAGTCTTTTGAATAAGTTAAAAAATTCATATCCTTGAACCTTTGATATGGGATGTTGAGTTCCTGGGCCTTAGACCATCTGTACACTCCACAATACTCAGACCTAGTCAGGGTCCCACATCCTGTAAACTGCCAAGTATGGTGAGGCCAGGAGATACGACCCTGTCTGTGCCATTACAAACCTGAAGACTTGCCCTTGTTTGCCAGGTCAGTGTAGTGAGTCTTCCAGAACATAACCCACCTGTGCCATACCCAATCTTCAGGCCCTGCTCAGGTTATAGGTACTCTGGCCTCTGCTAGTGAGTCCAGAAACTTCATCTACCTGCAAAATCTCAAACTCGTAGACCAAGTTGCAGTTACCCAGCCTAGAAGCCCATGTAGTATCCTAACCAGTCAAGTGCCTGAGAGCTCATTTCACCTCTGACATCCTCATACTCTAAGGCACAATCAGGTAACACAGCTTGAACTCCAGTCCAAGTATATCCAGTCATTGGTTCCATGCTCATGTTTTTTTTTTTTTTTGCTTACTACAGAATTGGAGTAGTTTATTCCTGCATTCCAAAATCAATACAATATTTAAAAAATTAATTTACTCGTTTCATATGTATTCGCAAACCAAATCAATTAAGCATGATAAACAAAATCAAACTAGCACTAAATGGAGTCAATGTAACATGTCAGGTCATACATATAATCAAAGAAAGAAGTCCACTGTTGTGGAATAGTAATTTAAGATATGTTACATTTGTTTATGCTGTGGAACATTTGTTTAATGATGCAAAGATGTGTTGCATTTTTTTATGTTACATTTGTTTAACTCTGTGAATCGGTGTTACTGTGCCTGTCTAAAACACCTGAATGATCTAATAAAGAGCTAAATGCCTAATAGCAAGGCAGGAAAAAGAATAGGCAGGGCTGGTAGGTAAAGACAATAAATATAGGAGAAATCTGGGAAGAACGAAGGAGGACCAAGAACAAGGAGAGGAGAAAGCCAAGGGCCAGTCACCTAGCCACACAATCAGAAATGGAATAAGAAGGAAAGATACAGAGAAATAGAAAAAGATGAAAGCCCATAGGCAAAAGGTAGACTGGATAATTTAAGTTAAGAAAAGCTGGCAAGAAACAAGCCAAGCCAAGGCCAGGCATTTATAAACAAGAATAAGCTTCTTCACTTAAACCAATTCCAAATGCTTCTTCTCAGTCACACCACCATGAAAAGTCAAAGCAGAAACCCCAATTCTAGCCCTAATCCGGGTACATTTTATTATTGGTGATGTGTTTTGGCACTATGATAAAGTGCCTAATGAAACAAGTTACATAAAGGACTCACGCACACCTTCAGAAATTTTAGTAGGCTTTTAAAAGCGAATATGGAAGAGTGTTTGGGAACAAGGGAGAGAAAGAAAGACACCCAAGAAGTAGAAAACCTTGAAGGACCTGATCCCAGTGCCATTCTTCCTTCTGAAGTTTTCAGTCTGCCAACATTACACAGCTTGCAGCAATAGACGGTCTCAGCATATCAGACTTTTGGATAGACAAAAAACAACACCACTGCAATTTAAAGCAACTTTGTTAAAAAAACCAACACATTTTATATCATCTAGAAGCCTAATTTCTGAGTTGTCTGGCACCAAGTGCAAGTCGTTTTGGTGATGTCCATTCATGTATCACCTATTTAACAACTATCCTGCACTCTATAAGCAATAATAAATTGAATAGTATATTTTCAGAAACTATTGTATATGAAATTGTACAAAAATGGGAAAAAGAAAAAACAATTGAAATGTAAAATACAGGGAATGATGAGCATGTTTCAGTATAGTCCTCATTTTGGTAAACGGTCCAAAGGTTAGACTCTCTGTTTTGCTTTCTATTTTCATTCATCCTTTATCTTAGTTTGCTTTCTATGGCTGTGATCAAACACTGACCAAAAACTAGTTGAAGAGGAAAAGGTTCAATCACTGAGGGAAGTCAAGGCAGGAAATCAAGCAGTATGACAATTCTGGAAGCAGAAAAGTGAAATAGAGACTAAATATTTTTGCCTACTGACTTGCTCTCTATGGCTCACTCAGCTTGCTATCTTACATAACCCCAAACTAGTGTCCAGGGTTAGCTCTGCCCATGTGGGCTGGGCTTTTCTGCATTAATAATCTTTCAAAATGATTCAACACAGACTGGCTGGATCCCAGGCAAATCTTCGGAAGCAATTTTCTTAGCTGAAGTTCCTGATTTCTAAATAACTCCATCTTGTGCCAAGCTAACCAAAACAAAACACAAGCAAAGAGCAATAACAAAACCATACAACTATCAAGCACACAATTTTAAATCCTTTTTCAAAAACCTATTGATTGATTGATTGGCTGTATGTGTGCGTATATGTTGTCCCATGTGTGTCATAGGGCCTATATGAATGTTCGAGGATAAGTTTTTGGAATTGGTTCTATTCTTCTAATATGTGTTCCAGTGGATCCAACTTAGTTAGGTTTAATTGATCCTTGGCTATCAAAATTGGATATAGGCACTTCTTAATATTTACATATAATAACTAACAAATATTAAAATATATACTCACTTTGATATTTTAATAGTATATTTAAGGTTTTGTGCATTTAGTATTTGCTGGGTGATAATCTTATTTAAAGAGTAAATATGAATAAAAATCAACAAGTAATATCATCATTCATTTTACATGATGTATTTATGTTAATATGTTCTGTGATGGTAAGTAAGGTATTAATATTTTTTTTGATGATCTAGGAGAAAGTGAAAGAATCATAAAGTTATAAATTGAAATGTAGGAAAATCACAAGTCCACAAATACAAAACTCTAGGGGAAATCAAATTTAACTAATTATGACAGGTGACCCTGAATATTGTAGATTCTGTGTAGAAACACACCTTTACCATTTTGCTTATGAGTCCATTTTGCTTATGAGACACTGCTGCTGAGCTGAGGAAGAAAATCAGCACTCCCATTGGCTGGCATCTCCTATCCAATTCCTGAGGGATGCCTCTAAGTTGGGGAAAACATTGGTTTATGTGGGACAAAATGTCATCGCTCTTGGCTTAAATGAATTTAAAGCTCCCTTTGCCACTATAACAGTCCTTTGCTATTCATCACAACAAGCATCAGGCTGCACTACTGGTAATTTTTCCAGTTAGTGTCCTTAATATTATACTATATTATTGATTTATTTTTCACTGCAACAAAGATAATGCTATCTAGGTCAACTGTTGAAAGATTAAAATATATTAAAATTGAGCATAATATTAGAACCAGAGAAAACGTGACCCAAAATTCAAATATTATAAAGTAAAATTTAAAATTGTCACCTAAGAACAAAATATATGTATTAGCAAAAAATGATGGTTTGATACAGAAAGACTCAGATAAGTTAAGTTCAATCTGGCCCTGTCGAAAGCTAGCTGTGTGATTAATTGCATGTGTTCTAAATATCAAAATTCAACTACCCTATTGTGAAATTCAGATAATAAAATAAGTGACATATTCTTGATTCTTTTTTCTACTTATTTTATTTTTTAAAATAGAAAGAAAAGTATCTTTTTTCATTTTCCATACCAATCCCAGTTCCCATTCCCTCACCTCTTCCATTTCTCCATAGCCCCCCCACCCCCTATCCACTCCCCAAAGAAGGTAAGGCACATTGTTTTGAGGACAGACCAAGACACTCCCTACTATATCTAGGCTGAACAAGGTATCCATCCAAAGTGAATGGATTCTAAAAAGCCAGTATAAGCAGTAGGGTTAAACCCTGGTGCCACTACCAGTGGTCCCGCAGTCTGCCCCAGCCATACAACTGTCACCCACATTCAGAGGGACTAGTTTGGTCTTGTGCTGTTTTCTTCCCTATCCAGCAGGAGTTGGTGAGCTCCCATTAGCTCAGGTAAGCTGTTTCAGTGGGTGTCCACATCACAGTCTTGATCTCTTTGCTCATATTTTCACTCCTCCTACGCTTCCACTGGACTTTAAGAGCTCAGCCCAGTGCTCTGCTCCATCTCTGACTCTGTTTCCATCAGTTGCTGGACAAAGGATCTATGGTGACATTTAAGATAGTCATCAATTTGACTACAGGGCAAGACCAGTTTGGGCATGCTCTCCACTATTGCTTAGGGTCTTAGCTAAGGTTGTATTTGTGGGTTGCTGGGAATTTCTTTAGTGCCAGGTTTCTTGCTAGCCCCATAAAGGCAAACTCAATCAAAATATCTCTTTCCTTGGTCTCCATCTCTGTCCTTCTCCCACCTCAATTATCCCATACCTTTAAGCTCTTCTTCACCCTCCCTTCTACCCTTGTTGTTGGGGGCCAATTTGTAGTAGGAAGGTTTCTGTCTAGCCCAGTCCTATAATATTCACACAAAAACCATATTATTTGTAATACTGATTGGCAAATAGCTTAAACGTATTTCTGGATGACTCATATTTTAATTTAACCCATTTCCATTAATCTGTGTATTTTCATGTGGCTGTGGCTTCTCGGCAAAGTTTTGGCATGACTGCCTCTGGTGGTGGCCCCATGGCTTCTCAGTCACTCCACCTTCTTTCTCCCAGCGTTCAGTTTAGTTTTCCCAACCTAGCTAAATTTTGCCTTGCTATAGGCCAAAACAGTTTCTTTATTCATTAACCAATAAAAGCAGCACATAGACAGAAGGACCTTCCACATCATACCTTCCTCCCTTTCCACCCTTGCTTTTTTTCCCCCACCCCCATGTTCTCAATTTTGTCAGGAGAATTTATATATTTCTCCTTCCCAGGGGCATCTATATATGTTTCTCTTTGGGTTCACCTTGTTATTTAGTTTCTCTAGCGTCATGGACATAGGCTCGTTATTCTTTGCTTTACAGCTAGTGTCTACTTATGAGTGAGTACATACTATGTTCATCTTTTCGGGTTTGGGTTACCTCACTCAGGACAGCTTTTTCTAGTTCCTCCATTTGCATATGAATTTCAATATGTTATTTTTTTTTTACCGCAAATTAATACCACATTTTCTTATCTATTCTTTGTCTGAGGGCCATCTAGGTTGTTTCCAGGTTCTGGCTATTACAAGTAATGCTGCTATGAACATAATTGAACATATGTTCTTGTGATATGAATGAGTACCCTTTGGGTACTTTGTGCCCAAGAGTGGTATTGCTGGATCCTGATGTAGGTTGTTTCCCAATTTTCTGAGAAACTGCCATACTGGTTTCCAGAGTGGTTGTACAAATTTACATTCCCAACAGCAATGGGGGAGTGTTCCATTTACTCTGTATCCTCTCCAATATAAGATATCATTTGTGTTTTTGATTTTAGTCATTCTGACTGGTGTAAGACAGTATCTCAGAGTCATTTTGATTTGCAATTCCCTGATGGCTAAGGATGTCGAATATTTCCATAAGTGTTTTTCTGCCATTTGAGAGAATTGTTGAGAATTCTCTGTTTAGATCTGTACCCCATTTTTAATTGGATTATTTGTAATTTTGATGTCCAATTTCATGAGTTTTTTTTTAAATATATTTGGGAGATCAGTACTCTGTTTAATTTGGAGTTGGGGAAGATCTTTTCCTATTCATAGACTGTCTTTTTGTTTTATTGACTGTGTCCTTTGCTTTATAGAAGCTTTAGGAGGTGCCATTTATTTTTTGATGCTCTCAGTGTCTGTGCTACTGGTGTTATATTTAGGAAGTGGTCTCCTGTGCCCATGCATTGAAGGCCACATCCCACTTTCTCTTCTATTAGGTTCAGTGTGGTCAGATTTATATTGAGTTCTTTAATCCATTTTAGACTTGAGATTTTTGCATGGGGATAGATACAGATCTATTTTCATTCTTTTATGTGTTGACATCTACTTATGCCAGCACCATTTATTGAAGATACTTTCTTTTTTCCATTGTATAATTAGCTTCTTTGTAAAAAATCAGGTGTTCATAGGTATGTGGATTAATATCCAGGTGTTCCATTCAATTCCATTGATCAACCTGTCTGTTTTTATACCAATATTAACCTGTTTTTTGTTACTGTTGCTGTATAATAGAGTTTGATATCAGGGATGGTGATTCCTTTGGAAGTTCCTTTATTGTACAGGATTATTTTGTTTATCCTGGTTTTTTTTTTTAACATATGAAGTACAGTATTGTTCTTTCAAGGTCTGTGAAGAATTGTGTTAGAATTTTTATGGGGATTGCATTAACTCTATAAATTGCTTTTGGTAGGATGGCCGTTTTTATTTTGTTGATCCTACCTATCGAAGAGCAGGGGAGATCTTTACATTTTCTGGTATCTTCTTCAATTTCTTTCTTCAAAGACTTAAAGTTCTCATCAAAACAGGTCTTTCACTTTTATGGTTAGTATTACCCCAAGATATTTTATAATATTTGTGAAGGGTAATCTTCTCTGATTTCCTTCTCAGCTTCTTTATCATTTGTAGGAGGGCTACTGATTTTTTTTTTTTGAGTTGATGTTGTATCCTGCCACATTATTTAAGGTATTTATCAGCTGTAGGTGTTCCGTGTTTTGCGGGTCACTTATGTATACTATCATATCATCTTCACATAGTGAAAATTTGACTTTTTCTTTTCCAATTTGTATCCTCCTTGATCTCCTTTTGCCATATTATTGATCTAGGCAGAACTTCAAAACTATGTTGAATAGATATGGAGAGAGTGGACAGCCTTATCTTGTTCCTGATTTTAGTGAAATTGCTTTGAGTTTCTCTCCATTTAATTTGATGTTTTCTGTTGGCTTGCTGTGTATTGCTTTTATTAGGTTTAGATATGGACCTTGTGTCCATGATTTCTCCAAGATGTTTATCATGAAGGGGTGCTAGATTATGTCAAATGTTTTTTCAGCATCTAATGAGATGAATATAAGTGTTTTTTTTCTTTCAGTTTTTTTATGTAGTAAATTATGTTGATAGATTTTCGTATATTGATCCATCCCTGCATCTCTGGGATGTAGTTGACTTGATCATGGTGGATGATTTTTCTGAAGTGTTCTTAGATTCAGTTTTCCAGTATTTTATTGAATATTTTACATCTACGTTCATGAGGAAGATTGGTCTATAATAATCTTTCTTGGTTTAGTCTTTGTGTGGTTTCAGTATCAGGGTAATTATGACCTCGTAAAAAGAGTTTGTCAGTGTTCCTTCTGTGTGGTTTCAGTATCATGGTAATTATGACCTCGTAAAAAGAGTTTGTCAGTGTTCCTTCTGTTTCTATTATGGAGAATGCTTTGAGGAGTATAGGTATTAGTTCTTCTTTGAAGTTCTGGTAGCATTCTGCACTAAAACCATTAGCCCTGAGCTTTTTTTGGTTGAGAGCCTTTTGACGACAGCTTCTATTTCCTTGCAGGTTACAGGTCTATTTAAATTGGTCACCTGGTCTTGAGGTAATTTTGGTATATGGTAACTATCCAGAAAACTGTCCATTTCTTTTACATTTTCCAATTTATGGAGTACAGGTTTATGTAGTATGATCTAATGATTCACTGGATTTCCTTGCTGTCTATTGTTATGTCCCCCTTTTCATTTTTGATGTTGTTAATTTGAATTTTCTTTCTGACTTTTGAATATTTATGATAAGGGTTTGTCTGTTTTGTTGATTTTCTCAATGAACCAGCTCTTTGTTTCATTGATTCTTTGTATTTTTTCTATATTATTGTTTTCAGCCCCCAATTTGATTATTTCCTGTTGTCTACTTCTTGTGGGTGAGTCTATTTCTTTTTGTTCTAGAGCTCTCATGTTTGCTGTTATTTCTCTAGTGTGAGATTTCTCCAATATCTTTATGTAGACACTTAGTGTAATAAACTTTTCTCTTATCACTGTTTTCATAGTATCCAGTAGGATTGGGTATGTTTTGTCTTCATTTTCATTGAATTCTAGGATGTCTTTAACTTACTTCTTTATTTCTTTCTTGACCCAGGGGTGGTTCAATTGAACACTGTTCAAATTCCATGAGTTGGTTGTCTTTTTGCAATTTGTGTTATTGCTAAATTCTAGCTTAAAAACCATGGGTGATGCGATATGATACGTGGGGGGGGTATTCCAGTTATTTTGTATTTGTTGAGGTTTGTTTTGTTACTGAGTATGTGGTTGATTTTAGAAAAGGTTCCATGAGGTGCTGAGAAGAAGGTATATTCTTTTGTGTTTGGGTGAAATGTTCTATAGATGTCTGTTAAGCCCATTTGAGTCATAACATCAGTTAGTTCCCTTATTCTTTGTTAAATTTCTGTCTTGTTGACCTGTCCATTGGAGACAGTGGGGTGTTAGATTCTCGTGCTATAAGTTTGTGAGGTTTGATGTGTGATTTAAGCTTTAGTAATGTTGCTTTCTCATATGGGGGTGCTCTTGTATTTAGGGCACAGATGTTCAGGATTGAGACTTCATCTTGATGTTTTGGTCTTGTGATGAGTATTTTTATATTAATATTAAGAATCTATATTCGCTTGTTTCTTAGGTCCATTTGATTGGAAAATCTTTTCCCAACCTTTTACCCCGAGGTAATGTCTGTGTGTGAGATTGAAGTGTGTTTCTAGAATACAGCAGAAGGATGGATCCTGCTTTTGTATCCATTCTCTTAGCCTGTGTTTTTTTTTTTATAGGTGAACTCAATCCATTGATATTAAGAGATATTAATCAACAGTGACTGTTAATTCCTGTTATTTTTTAGTGGCAGTGTTTGTGTTTTTTTTTTTTCCTTCTTTGGGATTTGCTGGCGTGAGATTATCTGTTGCCTGTATTTTTTGGGGGGGCAGTTAACTTCCTTGGGTTGGACTTTTTCATCTAGTACTTTCTCTAGGGCTGGATTTGTGAATAGGTATTGTTTAAATCTGGTTATTGCCATGTAATATCTTGTTTTCTCTGTCAATGGTGATTGAAAGTTTTTCTGGGTATAGTAGTCTCTGTTTGCATCGGTGATCTCTTGCTTTCTACAGCACGTCTGTCCAGGACCTTCTGGCTTTCATTATTTCCATCGAGAAATTAAGTACAAGTCTGATAAGTCTGCCTTTAAATGTTACTTGACATTTTTCCTTTGCAGTTCTTAATATTCTTTCTTTATTCTGTATGGTTTGTATTTTGATTATTACATGGTGCAGGAACTTTTTTTTCCTTTTGGTCTAATCTATTAAGTGTTCTGTAAGTTTTTTGTAACTTCATAGGGATAACTTTCTTTAGGTTGAGAAAGTTTTCTCCTGTGATTTTGTTGAATATATTTTCTGTGCCTTTGAGCTGGAGTTCTTCCCTTTATTCTAACCCTATTTTTCCTGGGTTTGGCCTTTTCATGGTCTCTCAAATTTTCTAGATATTTTGTGTTAAGAATTTGTTGGATTTAGCATTTTCTTTGACCAATGAATCTATTTCCTCTATAATATCTTCAACACCTAAGATTCTTTCTTCCATCATTTATAATCTGTTGGTTATACTTACCTTTATAGTTCTTGTATATTTACCCAGATTTTTCATTTTCAGAATTTCTTCAGTTTGTGTTTTCTTTATTGCCTCTATTTCAGTCTTCACATCCTGAACTGTTTGCTTCACATGTTTGATCATTTTCCCCCAGGTATTCTTTAATAGATTTATTGATTTCTTCCAATTTTTTTTGCTTGTTCTTTCCTCCATTTCTTTTTTTTAATATTTATTTATTTATTATGTATACAATATTCTGTCCGTTTATTGTCAGCAGGCCAGAAGAGGGCACCAGACCTCATTACAGATGGTTGTGAGCCACCATGTGGTTGCTGGGAATTGAACTCAGGACCTTTGGAAGAGCAGGCAATGCTCTTAACCACTGAGCCTTCTCTCCAGGCCCCCTCCATTTCTTTAAGGGAATTTTTCATTTCCTCTTTAAAGGTCTCCATCATCCCCCTAAATTTACATCTAAAATTGTTTTCTGATTTTTATGTGTTAGGATGATTAAGTCTTCTGTTTTGGTGTTCTGGTTTTACCATGTTGCTTTTAAGGTCGTTGAATGATTTCTTGATTGGTGCATTCCAACCTCTTCCTTCAATAGTGTTGACTGTGTCTTTGCCTCTTGGTTCACCTGCAGCTGTGTTCTTGGAAACCATCTGCTCTCTACTGTAGGTGTCTGCGTTTCAGGGACCCACTAAGCTCTCTGTTGGCCCACTCTTTTAGTCTGCTCTCTCTTTTGGTAATTTCTTTGTAGCTGCAGCCTGTGTTTCAGAGTTCCTCTGAGGTCACAGGAAATAGGAAGGTTTTGGGGCAGAGTGAGACTTGTAGCTTACAGGCCCGAATGGGAAGGGAGTGTTGGAGTAGCCTACCTGCAAGAGGTTTGCCTGCTGTCTGGCTAGAGAAGCTGAGGCAGGTAGAGAAGGGGCCTGGGGTTTTACTCCAGTAGGGAGAACCTAGAGAATAGGGTGCTCCCCTCAGTGGGCGGTCCGTCATGTCTTGGTCCTCTCTATATAGTTGCAGCCTGTGTTTTAGAGTTCCTCTGAGGTCACAGGGGACAGGAGGTTTGGGGATGTAGTGGGACTTGTAGCTTGCAGGGTCTCATTAATGGGATGGAGTGTTGGAGCAGCTGACCTGCAGGAAGCCTGCCTGATGGCTAGCTAGAGAAGCTGAGGTAGGAGTGGGAGAAGCCAGGTTTTTTCCAGGTATGGAGGGTCAAGAGTGGGGTGCCTCACTATATGGGTGGCCATTCACCTCTTGGTTCTCTCCGTGTAGTTGCAGCCTGTGTTTCCACTCATAATTCTTAAGTGTTGAGTCTTTGCAAAACATGTTTGCTGTCTTTGAATCTGATTTATGCTGTTTGTGAGTCATATGTGGAATCACCATTGCTTGGCACAGAAACTCAATTGCATATTTCTCCCAAGTCTCCTTCAGAGGTTTCACATGCTTAGGATAAAGTAAGCCATCATAGACGTATTTATTTCATAGAAACCAGAAAATAACATAGTGCAAGGTGGGTTAGTTTTGTTCATTTAAGAACCAGCTGTTATATATTTGTTAGCTCTATATTATAGTTACTCTAAAGTGTGACTGTGAACTCAACTTTGATGAGTCCCATCTGGACTCTGAGAGGCAAGCATGCAGGAGTGTGGAGAACTTGATTTTGCTACCAGTGATAATACTGTATGGAAAGGGATATGTACTTGACTGAGGTTTCTGGTATTTTAGAGTTCCAGTTGGCTCACCTCCAATGCTCTAGATTTCCTTGATATCTGGGGACAGAAACTATATTTTCCAGTTTCTGTGCCAATATTCACTACCTCATCCTGGGAGTAAGGGCTACTTCTTTTCAAGAAAGACATAGTCCCACACCAGATTTTGAGGTGCAGATCAAGCAGATCCTGAAGGTGACTGCAATCTTTTCTAACTTTGGCTGATCACTTATTTTTTTTAGAAAAAAGAAAATACAGAGAAACATTTTTGAAATTTAAAAATTTTATTATTAAAGTAGAGTTACGATTTATAATCACCTTAATCATCTTTGTATATTTAAAAGGCTAAATTAAAAGGAAAACTTGTTGTCATCTGTCTAAGTACATATTGGTCAATTTCCTCCCAGGAAGATTAATCATCAATTAAAATTTTAAATGATTTCAAATAAAAGTATAATTAAAATGAGATAAAAACACCCTGATAAAAATTATGTTTGCCTTTTATTAAAATAATTTTCTGTAGCATGAATTCCAATTGGTCTTAATAATAAAAACCCAGAGCCAGATATTAGGGTGAACACTGAATGATCAGAGAAAAAAGGAGCAAGCCACTAGATAGACTTTCTACCTCTACTGAAACATTCAGACCTAAGGAGCAAGATACTGTGTGTACAAATCTTCAGATTGAATGGGTGAGATCCTGTCTCCACTGGCCTTATATCCCTGACTCCACCTCCCTAGTGCTGGGATTAAAGATATGTGCTTCCCATATGCTGACAACAAAGGTATTAGATCCCAAATGCTAGGATCAAAGGTGTGTGCCACTACTGCCTGGCCTCCATGGTTAGCTAGTGGTTTGTTCCACCCTCTGATCTTCAGACAAACTTTATTTGTTAGAGGACAAAGTAGCACAACAATTTTCCTCAAAGAGTTAATTTATTTGGTAACAGAGAGTATCAGATGGCATAAAATTTTGAAAGAAATCATGCAAGCCTGTGGTACACACTGTAAGGAATAAATGATATATAAATGCTTTGCAACGTAAGGGGAATTTGTTTCCTCTGCGGAACTGAAGAGTACACGATATGCATTAAGAATGAATTGACAGCCATATCTGAGTTAATGTATTTTGCATTAATTAATGTAGTGGAAAGAGTATATTGGGAAGATGGAAATCCATTCTCTAAGTGACTCTAGAATCATGATGCAAAGAAATGATTATTATTTCATCAACCATTATCTCTGCCTTTATGAATTTTGCATTACCAATAGACATTAATCATATAAACTAACTGAATATATTATTCAATTCTCTTTTTTCCATATTAATAGAAGTCAGTTCAATGAGCTGAATTATGATTCAGTTCCCACCAACTACTTAATTCTTATATTGAATCTCTAAGTCAGAGGATCTTAGGCAATATCGGTCATGTAAAGAAAATCCATTAGAATAGACATTAATTCAATTTGATGGTATTATAATAAGATTATATTTGGAAACAAAGAAAGTGACCAAGGATTTACACCTAGAGAAAAGATAATATGGGGGGGGGGTAGTCATCTGCCCACAAGATGTGAAATCTTTGAGGAAGCCAAATGTGTCCTCCATCTTGACCTTAAGCATCCAAGAGGTTGAGAAAATAGATTTCTGTCATTTAATGTCTGTTACACTTTGTTCCAGCAGTTCTGGTAAGTGAACATAGTTAGTTTTCTAAATGACATTCTTTTTTCAAGATCACTTTTAGCTTTAGATTAAAATTGGTTAGGAGGTGCAGATTGAATACTTCTCACGATGCCCACATTCACCACCAGGTGTTATCAACACTCTTCACCAGAAATGCATATTTAGCATGATAGTTGAACTTGTACTGACACTTGCTTAAAGTCCACAGTCTATATTGTGTTAATTTCAGTTGTTTTATCTTCTCTGGGCTCTAACTGCTTTATAATGATATCCACCTATTTGCAATGTCATGTAAAGCAGGATCATTGCTTCTTCTTCTTCTTCTTCTTCTTCTTCTTCTTCTTCTTCTTCTTTCTTCTTCTTTTTGTTTTTCGAGACAGGGTTTCTCTGTGGCTTTGGTGCCTATCCTAGAACTAACTCTTTCAGACCAGGCTGGCCTAGAACTCACAGAGATCTGCCTGCCTCTGCCTAAGTGCTAGGATTAAAGGTGTGCGCCAACACCGCCCTACTGTATCATTGCTTCTTAAGTCCTGGGCTCTCTCCATGCATTCTTGCAGTCCATAAATCCTTGGAAACGATATTCATTTTACTCTTTCCATAGTTCTGGTATTTTCATGATTACATATATTTAGAGTATGAAATATATAGTAATATATAGTACTTTGTGTATATATGCTTTCATGGTAGGCATTGTTCTTTCTTCCACAATTTATGTGACAGGATCTCTTTGTTTTAGTACAGATGATACATACTCTGGATGTATTACATATTCCTTTTCTTTCTTTCTGTTTTTTTTAAGTTTTATTGGTTCTTTGTGAATTTCACATCTTCTGCCTCAATCCACTCATCTCCATGTCCCTCCATCTCTCCATATCAGTCCTCTACCCAGGTAACTTCCTCTCCCTTAAAAGAAAACAAAAAAGTATCTCATCATGGAAGCTGAGGAGTGTCACAATGTGTCAATTTGCCCAAACAGCTTTACTTGCCAATGCTCACTGTACTGAGTCATTGGACTGGATCAAGGCCATTGGCTTCTGCTACACTATCAATACTGGGACCTCATCAGGACTCTTCTCTGAGATAGCCTGTTCTTGCTCTGGGTCATTGACATCCTGCAGCTTTGATTTTGCAGGACTTGCCCCTTCATGAGCTCCAGCAGCTCATAGGTGGGGTAAATGTTGGGATGGGCCATCTCAAAGTACTGGATCAGTGCCTCATTGGTATCTGAGTTGATCTTTCAGCCTGGGGTGCCAACTCTCCCTCTTAATCCAGGTGTGGGGTTTGACCATCTGCCTGTGGCAGCTGGCAAGGGGCATAATTGATTTCTTTCATACTCACATGCTCAAGGCTAGCTATTTGTCACCCACATCCCCCAGGGTAAGCTCTCCAGTGCTTCCCTGCTGAGAAATGGGGTCAGCTCTTCTTTGTTGCCCAGGCAAGGTGGGGCTAACTCTCTCAAGGAGTGTGGTAGCTGATGAAGGGCAGGACCAGCTCATCTGCAGCTTAAAAGGGATGGTGGTGTCAGCTAAAATCAGTGCTGGCATATCGACATATATTCAGGTGACAGCCCAGACCGCTGACATCTACTTGGCCTTTATTGGTAACACAAGGCATAGGCATCAACGCAGCTCCTGGCTGTGTCAGGGCCATAGACCTAGGTATGGCTCTCTCTGGAAGCTGGGCCTGAACATTCTCATGGCCTCAGATGGCAGCACAGACTTCTCGGATCAGTATGGCCCTCAGTGACAGCATGGTACCAGGATATCAACATGGTTCCAGGTGGCAGCTCAGGCTCCTCATATTGGCCTGTTTCTCATTGCAGCTGCATCCCTAGTTCCACCTCTCTCGACAGTGTGTGAACTGCTGCATTTCCCCTTTTCTCCTATCTCTCCCTCATGTACCCTGTCTTTCCCATTTTTCTGTTATATGTTTGTTCATTGAAGTAGAATTGTGTTTGTCTACTAGGCATAGGGGCCCTGGTCGCTATGGAGCCTGGACAGGCATTGGGTGTCAACATTGCATATTCTTTATCAATCACCTCCTTAAAGATAGCTTGACTGTGTTTATGTTTGAACAATTATGAAAAAAAATCTGCTGCAAACATCTTTTTATATGCTTGTGAATACACAGATGTTTTCAGCATGATGAATGTTGAGAAGTGTATGTTTTGAGCCCACAGGAAAAAGGTGGCAGTGGGAGAACCAGAAATGAGAAATAAAGAAGAGAAAGAAAATCAAAAGCAATAGCTGGGGCTAAGAGGTCTTGCATAAGCTGATGTCTTGTGCCAAGCCAGTTTATTCTGTGTCCTTGTTCAGGAGTGGAATTGGCAAGGCTCATCTAGTGTTGGAACTAATTCCTTGAAAGTGTCAAAGTTGGGGTTTCTGAGGACCCTACTCTTCCCAATGGATGTGTTTATCAGTCCTCGGGCATCTGCCTGAGATATGCCATGACCTCTCTTCTGACATTGTCTGACTTAGCACTCTGCTGTCCTTGGACATTTTCCTCATGTGGATAATATATATGATGTTTCTTAATAATGTACACCTGGAATTTAACTCATATGTCTGACACCTGAGAGCAAACAATTGCTGTTCTCTCCCTGGATCTTTGAAGAGAATATGGAATGTTCCTCATGACTTCTCTTTGGGGAGGTCATTCCTGGGCATGATGGTTAATATCCACTGTCAGGTTGACACAGTTCAGCACTAAATAGGAGACCAACCTCTGGGCTTGTCTAGAATAGATTAGTTGAGATGGGAAGATCCACCTGAACTGTGAGCAGTGCCATTTCATGGCCTTGGTCCTGGTCTGCACACATGGGAGAATGTGAGCTGAGTGTTCATCACTCTCTGCTTCCAGACATGCAGCAATGTAACCAGTCATCTTCAGCTCATGCCACCATTTATGACTTCTCTGTCATTATAGACTATATCTGGGAATGGTGAGCCAAAATGAACTAGCTCTTCTTTAGGTTGTTTTGTGAGAATGCTTATTTCAGGAACAGAAAAAAAAAACATACTGAAAATTCCTGGTAAGAAGTGAAGCTGTTGCTATGAAAAACCTGAACATATGGGTTTTCAGCTTTGGGGCGCTAGTTGATGGACAGAATGTGGAAGTATTTGAAACTTTGTGCTAGAAAATGCAGAGTTTAATGGGCCATTCATGTAGGATGCTGAAAAAGAAGAATGCTGAGGAAAATACAGACAGTAGGGGAACAGCTCATGAGGTTTCACAGAATAATGACTCTTTCAGGAACTGTGCTAGAGAACCTATGTGCTGTGAGAAAATGATCTGTATCCTGTCAATTATATTTTAAATAGACGCTGATTGGCCAGTAGCCAGGCAGGAAGTATAGGTGAGACAGCAAGGTAGGAAGTAGAGGTGGGGTGACGAGAACTGGAGAATTCCAGTAAGAAGAAAGCTTATTCTGCAGTCGTTACCCAGTCACAGAAGAAGTAAGATGTGACTGCCTTGCTGAATAAGGTACTAAGCCACGTGGCTAGCATAGACAAGAATAATGGGATAATATAAGTTATAAGAGTTAATAAGAAGCCTGAGATAATGGGCCAATCAGTTTATAACTAATGTAGACCTCTGTGTGATTTCTTTGGGACATAACAATTGTGGGAACTGGGCAGGACAGAAATACCTGACAATACATACATAAAGTATTACATTCTTGCAAAGAATCTGGCTGCTGTCTGAATCTTGAGACAGAGGGATGTTGATTTGGAAGGCAATATGCTAATTTGTTTGGTAGAAGAAATTTCATGATAAAACAGCATTTGGATTGTCATGACCACTGCTTACTTGTATCCAGGTAAATAGTATAGAGGGAAGAGAGAGAGAGACACACACAGAGATAGATAGAAACAGCGAGACAGATTCAGTGAGAGACATACACACAGAGAAAGACAGAGAGATACAGAACAAAAAGTAGAACAGAAAACTATTAAGAATGTGCTATTTTTCAAGGAAAAGAGCTTCAACAAGTTTTAAAGTTGCAGAAATCCACATTGAAAAACAGGCTGTAGTCCTTCAAACGAAACCTCATGCCACAAGAGTATGACCCCACCCTCCAAGACTCCAAACTGTAAAAACATATTTGTAATATAAGGAAGGAGCCTGAATCAAAAATTCCACTGAGGGGTTCTCTGTTCCTAGGAACCAATTGCTTAGGAAATTGTTTCCCCAGATTTAGCACATTGATCTTGGTACAATTGTTGTCAAATGGGGTCAAGTTCACCACAAGCTATCAGTAGAACTTGTCAGCAGCATCTACACAGTAATGATTTTGTAGTTGGAAAAGACAGTGTTGAAGAGTTCACAGTCTTGATTTATGGCTCTAGAGAGCTTTGAAGCCAGGCAATGTTTGGCCAAAGGAAGTCTCTACATTAAGAACTAGAGAACCTTCCATTGGGACATCAGCCAAGGAAATATTTGGACATAAAGTTGAACGGACAGGCAATGTCTGCTATAGGAACCCAAGTTAGAGAGGTGGAACTACCCAATTCCTGTGAAGTTGAGAGGATTCCATCCTGGGTCCCAGATGTTGGAAATGGAGTGGCAAGGTTAGGTGTTTTCTTGACTTAGTTTCAGTCTTGTTTCCATAGACTCATTCCTTACTGTGGCCCCCATTTTTCCTTTTGAATGAAGATTTTTATTATGTGTTGCAGTTGGATGGATGTAACTTGATTTTGATTTTTTAAAGAGCTCATAGACTGTTCCCTGGAACTCTGAGCTAAATTAGACCCATTGCTCATGAAGTTACTTAAGTCGGAGTGTTTTACCACAGCAACAAGAAAAGAAGTGAGTGCACACAACCCATGCAATCTTCCAATTTTTCTAGGAATCGGACTCCAATATATTCCTGCCACTTCTCTGTTAAAACCACAAGACAGACCTCTGTCCCATTTAGTTCTGAGTGCCAGCTATACCCAGCATTAGCTAGAGATTTGTGAGTAAGAAAGGATGAATAAAGGATGAGAAAACACTTGGAGTATACTATGAATAAGCATAAAGAATTTTGCAAAGTTTCCTTCTCTGTCTTGAAATAGAATGAGCTCCCAGCTTCTTCCTGGGGAGAAGGAATTGGGCAGATAAAATATGACATCCTTTTTGGTTGCCTTCTTCAGCCACTGGTTGGCCCTCATTTGTCTAGGACACGGGTTAAACAAGGAGAACCTCAGTGTTCTGGGAGCAAAATAAACAGAGAGGAGTTTGGAAGAATTTGATGATGTCAGGTACCCCAAATCTCTGGCACCAGATGACTGGTGTGTTTGTCTTTTAGTGGGAACAAACAGTGATTATTGGTATCATAATACAACCTTCCATGAAGAGTATGGAAGTATTATTTAAATTAATTTAATTCTAAAATTTTGAACAACTTCAAAATTATGAACCATCATCAGTAAACTGCACTCACTTAATCTGATATTTCCTTTAAAACACACAGTGTAATCTAATATGCAAGAAGGTCGAAAACAACTAATTCAAGTTGCCTTTTAAGTCATAATAACATAGAGTGCTATTCTTTAGAGTTCTGGGCTTTATTTATTCAATACTATATAATCTAAACTACAATTTATCTTGATTATAAGTCATTTTTATTTGTTAGAAATGAAAGTAGGACAAATTTAGCAAATTATTCTGTTTCCTCAGTCACAGAAACACAATTTAAAGTATTTCTTCATTGAGATAAAAAACTATTCCAAAGTTTGGAATATCTTTTATTGACTCTGGGTGATTTGGAAATGATACAGCACTTAAAAATTAGGGCCCAAATAACTTCAATGAAGAAGAGGCAGGAAAAAATGTAAGAGACATTTCATGTGGAAGAGAGCTTTGAAAAACAAATTTCTGGGTGTTGATATGCCCATTGCATGTTTCAACTCCCAGCAGAAGCTGTCTTTAGGGGACCTGCACAAGATCAAAGCAGACAAAATTCCAGCGTGGATATTGGAGGTGCTAGTTGACAGCTGGTGGCTACTGTGAAGATCACTGCCCTTTGAGATGTGGCCTCCAGTACACTTCTCATGTCCCAGTGGATAGCCACAAGTTCATGAGCATATAAGCAATGTAAATCTCACTCAGTGGGTTACTAATAAGAACAATGAAAGAAGAAGACCTAAACTTCTTAGAAAAATTGGGTTGGTGCACTAGGGGGATGAATATGATTAATTTGTTTTGTATAAAGGTATGAATCTTTCAAAGAACAAAAATAGTACATCAAGTATAATGAAGTAATTCACTAAAGAGGGGGAAATAAAAAAGCTTTGAGCCCTCTTTAAAAACAATGGTACATGTTTTTCAGAAGATTATTTCCTGGCTCTTCATAGAATGGTGGAAAGACCCAGGGATTTGATTAGAAGCAAGTTCTATGAATATGAATTTGTTAACCAGCACACTTAAATGCTTATCCCACTGGGAAGCAGAGGGCATTTAATGAGCCTAAGTATGAATTCTGAGGCAAACTACTCAAATCACAAATTAAAGTTTGTTAAAGTGGCCTGTACTGGAAAATGGCTCAGTACATAAAGACACTTGAGCCAAGCGTGAAGACTCCAGTTGTATACCCGGAACTCACATGGCAGATGGAGAGAACTGACTTCAACAAGTTGCCCATAAGTGTGCCATGACAGGTGGATGCACACATATACACACACACGGATGTCAAAATAAATGTCTTTATTCCATAATTTTAAGATATTAATTTAATCTTTTCCGTTCCTCAACTGCTCCAATAGTAAGTTGCAAATTAAAATAACTTTTGGTTGAATTGTTTGTAGTGGAATGCACAAAGAATGTAACGAAGTGCCTTGCACACAGGGACTGTGAGTATCCCTGCTCAATATCATCACACAGTAAAATGTCAGTGTATTTATGTTTAAGTGCTACATAGAAACCTAAAAAGTGCAGTAGCCACCGTGTGTTGCTTCAGTGAGTGTATTCACTGTATAACGTTTAAATCAAGGTAAACCTAATCTTCAAACTTTAATCGTGCTTCAAGGTGGAAATATTTGAAATCTTTCCCCCCTCAGTGTATTGTTCTTGTCAGCCTACTAAAACTTCTTACTCTGGTCTGATTGTAACTTCATAGCTATTGCTCACCTCTCCACCCTCCCCCTTCTCTCCACAGTGACTGTAATCAGTTTTGGATACAACTACCTTTTGCAGATTCTATTGTGAGTGAGATTGCACAGTATACCTTTTTTTATGTACTTGGCTTTTGAAAGGCTATTCTTTATGTTCACATGAAATACCTGTTAGAACTTAAATTTACACACAGTATTATTTCAAAACATGTTAAATGGGTAAGTATTCAGTTCCAACACTGAGTGCAGTGTACTGCCGTGCACCAGAAGGAGAAATGCTCTATGCTCCTGAGGTTCAATCAGTGTCCACTCTTCTCATCTGTTTTCTTCCAACACTGATTTCTTTTCACTTTTCTTATTTAAAGAAATGTCAAGTTTGGAACTTCCTCTCATCAGTGTAAGGCACTCTTTTTTTTGATATGAAAATTTCTTTTAACACATCAAGACTTACTTTAAAAAGTAACCCCATAAGTAAATATGATATACTAGATGAGGACTTTTCTTCAACTACTAGATGTACTAGGAGAAAAATTTGATTTAACAGCCATTTATTTTTGCTTTCTAACTCTTCATCCAGATGAGCAAGGATTTCTTAGCATTGAAGCGCTTAATACATTTGCCTGTTTTCTTTTTTTACTGGAAGAAAATACAGAAACTTATACCTAAAATGATATATGATTATTGCCAGAACTACTTAATCTAGATAAGACCAAAGTAAATTTGAGATAACTATCTTCTTCTTTCAAATACCTTATGTGATAAAATTGTAGATTCTGCTGCTTCAAAAAGAGAACTGAATTCTGAGACTAATTCGCATAAAGATTTAATGATTATTAAAAATAACTCTAATTTGAAAAATAAGCTTCTTAAAGATGTGGATAATTAAATCTGTAGTTAAGGATATAACATAATCACCTCAGGGAAGGAGTTTATAATTTATCTCACTAAACAGCAGTCAGTAAAAACTCAATTTGCCGTGGAGGCAACTAAAGGTTGGTTCATTGCATTGACATGAATGACTGATGCTGTCCTATTATCTCTGTGCTCATGTAATACATATAAATACGCCATACACATTATGCATGTTATATATAACATATATAATGGATGCAAGTATTGAGTTTTCAAAATCATATCTTGAAATATGTTTGAAGAGAATGATTAATTTATACTAAAAACAAATCACTTAAGGCAGAAAATTTCAAGAAATGATAATTAGAATGTGGGAACTGAAGGATCACCCCTACACACAAACACACACACACACACACACACACACACACACACACACACACACGGGGAACTCTTTCCAGGATCTTCAAATACCTGTTTTCATGGAGAGATCCTTTATTAAGAAAGGAAGAAAAGTTGAAGTGGCTGCTTTCTGATTCAGGCAGAAAAATAGCAGCAAAGACCATGTACATGTAATTTTTGTGAAGAGAAAACTGGAGAGATCTGTATTAGAATGGGCTAGTAAGCACTGGGATATTTTCATTGGGCATGTTACATTAGTAGCAGTACAGTCCTACTAGTCGATTTATGCTTGAAACTTATCTTCCAATGCTTCCAATGAACACAGCCAAACAGAACACTCTTCTTTCGAATGAACAAGCATCCCGGACTTCCTAGTGAATATTGGAAGAAACTGTACAGAAATGATTGTTTAATGTAAAATACTGTCCAAAATATTTACCTCAATCTTTTTGCTTGATCTTTATCTGTGACAAAACATTTATTTATCCAGTAAGGCATGCTGACTTCTATGAAACATGATTTGGTTTCCATTTCATAATAGTACATTACTAGCATCTTATCCAAAGTCAGCTCAGCTCATCTCCATATCAAATTATGCCATATTTGAACAAGCTGCCTTGACTGAGCATTTTTTTACTAAAATAACACTGTGCTGTTTATTGCTTGCCTTCATGTATGTCTAAAAATACTAATTATTGCTACAATTTCATACCTCTCAGGTTATAATCCCAAATGTTTTCTTTCTTTGTACCAAACAAATTCAGTGTAATCTCTATTCAGTTCTCTGCACACACACACCCTGCACCAGAAATAGAAAACAATAATCTTAAATGTCATATACAAATGTAAAAATTCCGGGTAATATGCCGTGGGTGTAACTACCTGTCATACACAGAAGGCACTATTTAGTAGTAGAACCCCTGGTCTTCTGAGCATTGTAATCTTTCTGTCCTTCTGTGACATTCCATGAGTCTTAGGTTGCAGTGCTTGTATTGTAGCTGCATCATTTGAAAAGAGACACAGCATAGGTGGCTCTTCTCTGAATTTTGACCAACTGTGGATTCTTATGCCAGGTCACACCTACTGCAAAATGTTTTTCAAGGGTTAGGACAATAGCCTGTAATGTTTGGTGTGCCTCTGGAAATCCTCTGACCAAATACAACTCAAAGGGAGGTCTCCCAGGCCTGGAAAGAGGGTTTTTGTAAGATAATCTATAACTGCAAGGGAAGCATCATGAGGTTGTGAGGGAGTAGAAGAGACATGGTAAAAGAATATGAGTGATGGGTGGCAATATACAATAAGAAAGCTCACATGTGAAATTCTCAAAAAATTAAAAATCATCAGATAGTTAAAATAATGTTTAGGAAAAAAAGCAGTACTGGAAGTGCAATTCTTGACTTCCAACTATACTACAGATCCATAGTAATAGAAAAAGCTTTATGCTGAAAAATATAAGCAAAATCCCCAGAGAAATCAGACATATAGATCAACAGAATAGAACAGAGGTGCAATATATAACCCTATACACCTTCAGAACATCAATTTTAACAGGCTAGAGTAAAGACAGCATCATTCTAAAAATGGCGCTTGACCTACAAGATACATGGGAATGGAATTAAGTCCTTATCTCACCATGCACAAAAATTAACGCTGCATCTATCAAACACCATAAAATAAAACCTAAAACTTTGAAAGGATTAGAGGAAAAGGTAGAATATTTTACAACATACAGGCAAAAGCAAGGACTTTATATATTTTTTAGCTTTATTGCTACTTTTTACATATAGGATATAATAGAATGTTGACTCCTCTGTCACTTATTTTTCTGCTGCCATGGATCTCTGCATCCACTGCTGTTCACTGGAAAGTGTAGCTCCTCTGATTAATGCTGGGATAACGTGTGCCCTTGGGTTTAAAGATAGATATTTAAAGGGCAGTTTAATGCTGCCAATTTGCTGAACACTATGCTTTTCTCTACTAGGGCCTATAATCTCCATAGCCGTGAATTTTAGACCAGATATACAGTACCATTTATGAAAACTTTAATGATCTTATTATTTTACCACTCTGATTTAGTTGAATGTCAATAAAAATCACATCGAGGGTTTAGAGATTATATATACACTGGTATAAATTTAGATTCACAGATTTTTCAGGAATACGGCAAATGTTTTACCTCCACTTTTAACCAACCATAAATGCATAGTTTTCTTTAAGACTGATTTACATAATTTATGAGTAAAAACTCCAACAGTGACCTTTTTTCTTGGTGGGGAGGAAATGCAATTAATCAGTGATGGGAAAAGTTGATTTTAATTTTATGTTTATAATTTTCATTTCAGTCAGTCAAGACACACTGAAATAAGTCCACCTACCTTATTTTTCTGTGGTCCTATGGACAAATATACTACCATTATGTAATCACTGCTGCTGTATAATCAATGCCACCAGTAATGAGCACAGGAAGCAATGTAAAGTTCATGCCGCAAAACACATCTAGGGAAACAGTTCTTCAAGAAGCACACATTTTCTCTAATGTGCTTCTGTAGAAACTGAAAATTGGATGTCAGTCTGACGCCCACAAACAGATTATTTTACAATCTGAAGACCTATGCCAGAGGAGCTATTAGTTCCCATTTCCACACACATCACTCTGTATCCTGAATAGCGGATTGCTGATACATTGGGCTGGTTATTGTATTTTAGTGTTTAAACCCTATCAAATCAACTCTGTGGGTCAAAGTGAATGTGTCTTCATTCAAACACACAGCGGAGAAGTCACCTTAGTCATCAGGCAGAAACACAAATCTGAATTCCTTCACTGGTTCATCCATCATTAAGCATTCATTAAATGCCAAGTCAACATACCCTGAGGTTACTGTGACACACACCAGGGATCCAAACCACTCACCAAATGGAACTTTTTAGCCTGCTTTAGATGGGACTTTCATGCCAGAGAACCGCATCATCAATCATCTGCCAATGATTATGTGTGTCATTTCTAACGGGTGCTTAGGAGTATTTGTCTCAAGCGTTCGACAAACATTAAAGCAATAACTGATGCTTAGACTCTGGTAAAATGACATAATAAGTCAGTATAGGATTTCAACTAGTTTAAAACTTTTCATTCTTTTATTGAATAAGATATAAACTACAGCCTATGTCATTAATCTGAATACATGTATTGAAGAACTGCAGTAAATAATTTTACAGTTGATATATCCACTAAATATTTATTACTCATCAAGGCATCTGTTTGGAAGAGGGTATGTCTATTTTCATACTCTATAATGTTATTATTTCATACCAATGATTCTTAATATTGAAAAAACATTTTTGTGAATTTGTATAACATTTGTAAAAATATTAATCAATCAGTAGACAAAGTATAGGGACACATTTAAATATGTATGTAGAAAATTAATAATTTTCTTTCCAATAACAATTTTTCTAAAAATGTTACTATAACAGTATAATTTGTTAGTAATTTCAAATTCATAAATGTCAAGTTGTTTAAACTATATGACAACAAATGTCTTTTGTTTATTTTATTGACACAAGGTCACATTTGTGTTCTTGTCTGGCTTGAAACTCCCTGGTCTCAAACTCATAGAAATCCACCTGCCTTTACCTCCTTATTTTTGGAATTAAAGGCATGCACTACCACAAGTGTCCAAATACATACATACATACATACGTACACATATATATATACAGCAGTGAGGGAAATGGAGTTATGAACTTGGCTCTCGGATTTTGGACCTAAACTGAAGTCTAGTTTTTGCTAGACAATTTCTTGAGGTAATATACAGAGTATGTTTTCTCTTCATTTGATGAGGAGGCAAGATTATACAGTTTTGGAAACAAGGGCATGAAGGAGGCAAACAGAAATCAGAAAGGAATCAGGTGACTTAACCTTACAAATGAACGCATGTACTATCATAACACTGTACATAAGGAACTGATTTTGTATTGATCTTTCCACATAGATAAATATGTAAACTGAATGACAGAGCTTTCCCAAATAAATGAGAAATTGCCCAACTATTTTGTTTATTTAATGCAAGTTTTGCCATGTACATGAAGGTTATGGTTCAGGTAATCTTCAGTGAAACTTAAGAATCTACAATGTCCTGACAGAGCTAAAGTGAAATATAAATTTTATTTTGTGTTTCCTAATTGCTAAGGATATCAAATACTCTTTTTGAAATTTCTTTTTAGCTCTTTAATCTCTTCTTTTGAGGCTTTTTTCTTCTGCATCTGTTAATTTGTCTTTAAGTCCATTTATAGGATTGATTACATTTATTAACTTAGGTATGTATGTTGAATCAATGCTGAGTCTTTGGATAAAGCCAATTTGATCATAGTGGATGATTTACTGATATATGTCAGTACTCAGTTTTGCGCAAGTATGTTATCTAAGACTTTTTTCTTGCATGTTCAGTCAGTCATACTAGTTTATAGTGATTATTTTCTCCCTCATCTTTCCCTTCCTTTTTTTCTTTTCCTCCTCCTTCTTCCTTTCATCCTTCTTCCCTTCCTTCCTTCCATCCATCTTTCCTCCTCCTCTTCTTCCTCATCTTCTTCTTTTTCATCTCTTACATAGTTTAATAGAAGCACTTTGAAAATGCCCCTTCTCTTTCTATTTTTGAATAGAGATATAAGTTTTAAGTTGTCTTTAAAGGTCTATACGATCCTACTGTGAATCCTTGTGGATCTAGGCTAATTTCCCTCAGATGGAGTTTTAGAAGTTTCAGTTTCCTCTTCCCCTGGAGATCTGTCTAAATTGCTATTCTTCCTGGCTTATTGTTGATGGTTTAGATGAATTAAATTTCTATTCATTTGTTTTAGGTTTTCTAACTTAATGGAGAAATGTCTTTAAACATTCTCTTTTAACATTCTGAGTTTCTTTAGTGTCTATGTTTTCCTCTTTCTCTTCTTTCTTTCTTTTCTTTCTTTCTTTATCTTCTTTCTTTCTTTTCCCTTTCTTTCTTTCTTTCTTTCTTTCTTTCTTTCTTTCTTAAAAATTGAGACAAGGTTTCTCTGTAACTTTAGAGATTCACCCTGTAGGCAAGACTGGCCTTAAGCTCACAGAGATCCACCTGTTTCTGTCTCCCGAGTGCTGGGATTAAAGGCTTGCACCATCACTGCCTGGCTAATGTTTGTTTTCTGATTCTGTAAACTTAGGCCTCCCTTTTGTTATTTTTGTTGGTTGGGCCAGTTTATCAGTCTTGTATATAAACTAAAAAACAAAACAAAAAAAAACAGGTCTTAGATTTACGTATTTTCTTTGCTTATATTTTATTAATTTCTACTCCAATTTTTATTAATATGCACTACCTACTGTATCTATTTGGTTTGTTCTAAGTTTTATTTTTGAAATATTTGAATTGCATCTTTAAGCTATATATTTAATATCTTTTCATTTTTTTAAATGTAGACACCTAAAACTACAATGATCCATCTTGGAATTGTTTTTAATGTGTCCCAGAGACTTTGTTATGTAGTGTTTCCACCTTTATTTAATTCCAGCAAATTGTTAAATTTCTTTCTGACTTCTTTTTTGATACATTCAATACTTAGCAATGTGCTATTTTCTGATTATGGGTTTTGTTTGATTATGACATATTAGTTTGCTATTAATTTTAAGCTGCATAGTACTATGGCCAAAAAGAATACAAGGAGTTAGTCTATTTTTTCTTAATTTGTTATTATCTGTATTGTTTCATATTATGTGGTGTAGTTTAGAGTAGTTCATATGGGCTGCTTGGTATTTCAGTGGAACAGTCTATAAACTTTTACTAGGTCTTTTTGATGTATTATTTCTGATGATTCTCTGTTTAGTTTTTGTTCAAATGGCCTGATTATTGGTAAAAGCGGGCTACTGAAATGACCTACTATCACTGAATTGGATTAGTCTGTGTTTTTAAGTTTGAATGAGCACTTTAATGAAATTGGGTGTGTCAGTGTTTAAATATATATAAATGATTATATTATACAATTATGTGATATATATATGATAATTATGTAATTAATCATAATATATGATTCATTATATATAATTGGTTTCAATCTTGGTTAACAGTTCCCTCAATTAGAATGAAGTGTCCTTCATCTCTTCTCATTAGTTTTAGTTTGAACTGGTTTTTGGCAGGTATTAGGATTGTGACACTGTTTGCTTCCTGGTACTATTTTTGAGGAATACTTTTTCCCCTGTATTTTCATATTTGGTGATGCCTGTATTTAAAAATTAGTTTCTTATAGAAAATGGAAATAATAATTTAGTTTCTTCATCCATTAATCTGGCTTAAAATCATTCAAGACTTGAGTTCATAAATACCTAAAGTTATTACTGTAAGTTGTATGTTGATTGATGTCATTTTTTGGGCTTTGTAAGGTTTTTATTCTTATTTCAATTTTGTGTTTCAGTCTTTCCTGTTTCTTTTTTTTTATAGTTGCTTGATTATGTTTATTCTCCTCTTCAGTCTGAAGTATTGTTTCCAGTAGTCTCTGTAGACTAAGGTTGGCGAACATGGAATCTTTTAGACTTTTATATCCTTAGTTACTTTTCTTTCTCCTTCAACTATCCAGATACTTTTACAGAGCACAGTATCATAGACTACTATCCACAGATATTTAGACCTTGGAGTGCACTGCTACACAGTCTTTGAATTTAAAATAGAAATCAGCTATTATTTTGACAAGTTAAGGGTGACTTCTTGATTTTCTTTATTTTTCTGTCATTTTGATTTTTTATTTTATTGATTTTTTTTGAGCTCTACATTTTTCTCTGCTCTCCTCCCTTCCTCTTCCCTCCCCTTCAACCTTCCCACAAGGTCTCCATGCTCCCAATTTACTCAGGAGATCTTGTCTTTTTCTACTTCCCATGCAGACTATATCTATGTATGTCTCTCTTAGTATCCTCATTGTTGTCTAAATTCTCTGGGATTGCAATTCTCTGGGATTGGGATTGTGGGCTGGTTTTCTTTGCTTTATGATTAAAAACCACTTATGAGTGAATGCATGTAATAATTATCTTTCTGTTTCTGGGTTATCTCACTCAAAATGATAATTTCTAGCTCCATCCATTTCCCTGCAAAATTCAAGATGTCATTTTTTTTCCCAGCTGTGTGGTACTCCATTGTGTAACTGTACCACATTTTCGTTATCCATTCTTCAGTCGAGGAACATTTAGGTTGTTTCTGGGTTCTGGCTGTGACAAACAATGCTGCTATGAACATAGTTGAACATATGTCCTTGTGGCAGAATTTAACATCCTTTGTATATATACCAAAAAGTGGTATTACTGGGTATTGAGGAAGGCTGTTTCCTACTTTTCTGAGAAATTGCCACACTGACATCCAAAGGGGCTGTACATCTTGCACTCCTACCAGCAATGCAGAAGTGTTCCCTTTACCCCACAACCTCTCCAGCATAAGTTGTCATCAGTGTTTTTGATCTTGGCCATTCTTACAGGTGTAAGATGGAAACTCAGAGGTCTGTCTCAATCAATTCAAATTTTCATCAAGTTTATAATCAGAATTAACTGTCACACTTGCTGGTGAGGCATTTGAAAAAACATTGAATTCAATACTTGGATAAACTAAAAACGATTAAAATTTATCTATGAACATTTTCTGGTTATGAAAATATACATATATTAAAATGAATTCTGGAGTTATTTCTTGTGTGTGTGTGTGTGGTATGTATATGTTTGGTATGAGTGTATTGTGTTATAATGTGTGTGCATATATTTATATAAATGTGAGTGCACAGATACAATGTTGGACATATTATTAAGGCATTGAAAAAGCTTGGGTATTGGTCCTTGACTTATGTGATTCTAAATCCAGCAAAGTTTTCAATCACCATCGATCACTGGCTCATTTAGCATCCATCTGTTTATGTAGCATCTATCTTCATCTTTCAACACTCCTTATTTGTTTTATATACTTAGTGTATTAATGATAATATGCTGTGAGGAGTCTCTTTTGTTTAATTATTGCTTTATTTATTACATTTTATCCTTACTCACCATCTACCGAGTCTACATTTGACTTGTTTTGGGACGGTTTAATAGAAAATCTGTGTGATTCGTTTGTCTACCTGGGTATATCTTGCCTTAATTTGTGAACTATTCTTCTATGGTACTGTTAAAGAGCTGCAGTATGCCATTAATATTTATTCTTCTCCTTAATCTTTGCCTACAATTAAAGGAATTTGTCTTCTCATTGTGTTCCATAGTTCTTGGATATTTCCTTTGTGGTTTATTTATTTCCTAGTCTTTATTTGTGTGGTCCAATTCCTCTACATTGTTTTCTAATACTGAAATGTTGTCTCCTACTAGATGCATTCTATTTGCAAGGTTTTCCACTGAGTTTTATAGTTGGGTTATTGTAATTTTTCAATTCCATAACCATTTCAGCATGAGTTTTCTCCACTATTTATGTCTCTTTACTGAATGTCTTATGTCTGTGTTTTTTTGGACATGATTCATCTATTTATTGCTATTTTCCTCAAATTCACTAAGCTGTTTATTTGTGTCATCATTAAATTCCATGAATGTTTTGATGAAATTTACTAGTTTGTTTATGTTCTGTGTTCTGTAGTTCATCTAGGAACTTCTCTCTGAAGAACATTTCTATATGGCTTTTGAAATGTACATTTTTACCTTTTATATTATTGGTGCTTGTGTTTTCTGATGAGACCTTGGAATGTGGATTTCTCTCACAGTTGTCTGTCTAGTGTGAGATTGTACACAGCCTCTGTTGAGTGGAAGTTTGGTTTTGGTATTAGCTTTTATCTAAACTTGGTTGATATCACATCTGGTATGAGAAGTTGACAGAGCAGTCTATCAGATGCCGGTGTTGATTTTAGGTTGGAGGAAAGAAAGTGATTCCAATTCAATGGTGAGCATGAAAGGAGGTGAGTAACACAAATGTCTAGGTCTACTTAGACTGGACATGTGAGAGTGGTTTGCAGGGGCTGGGATCTTGGGCACTCATCAGGCTAGGCCTGCAGAGAGGCTGTGTAGAAAAACAAGCCCTTAAGGTAGGGTATGGTGTGAGTAGATAATGCCCCAATGATGTTATCCAGCTGAATCAATGCCCAGGTGTATGTCCTGAGATAGATTCTGTTTAACCTGGGCCCAGCATGTGGACCAAGGAAAGACCCAGAGGTTGTCTGTGGTGAGAGCAATCAAGGATCTAGTAAACTAAACAAATTGAGCTGGAACCCAAGGTTTGAGAGTGGGCCAAGTCTGAGGGTTCAGAATAATGACTTAGGTTAACATAAACGTATTTAAAAAACAAGTTTATATCAACAATGGACCATGCAGAATATTTTGTATGATGGTAAATGATAGTTTTATTTAAAAATATCATTTATCATCATAGAAAAACAACAAGCAGACACAAGTTAAATAGATAATGAGCATCCCAATTGCAATGAACACATCTACATCTCAGTTCCAGCTCAGGGAATATCACAGAAGAGGAAGTGAAAAGACTTTAAGAGTTAGGATAGCAGGAAATCTGCTGTGGAACAGTCTCTTCTAGAAATGGCAGACAGAGAAACCAACACCTGATATAAAGTACAGCTGACAAGCAGAATGAGGTTTGAGAACATACTTTGATTTTTGGAAAATGTTGACTTAGAGAAATCTTTTTTTCCAAATGGCAATTTTAAAATTTTCTTTTCATTTAAAAACGATGCTCTACTTGTCTTTCTTAGTCATTTAATAGAAACACAGCATTTTTCCCCTTTTAAGTATATTTTCCAACTGAAGAGTCCTATCTTTCTGACTTTTGAGATTATATATCCAAAATATATAGTCTCTCTCTAGTCAACAACTTTCTTTGTACAATGAAGTTTTACCCTCGCTCACTTGTGCACTCAGTATAGGAACGCCACCATGTTTTTGTTTCCCTATCTCTTAGACTCAAAGGGACACTGAATGGCATCATATCATCCACAAGATATGTGAGCAAAGTGTGGCTTAAGAGAAACAGAATGAGAACCCTAGCTACACTTGACCCAATATCTCTATAATCACCTCTTCCAGTCAGACTCTTGTTAATACAGATAAATATGCTGCACTTAACATTCCTCATTATTCTATGGATAGTCGAGAGCTGGTTTTTGAGGAGATAAAGAAGCCATCTGCTGCTCATATCAGCGGGAGTCCTCTTCAGATGAATGTGTCTTCCCACATAATTACTACTTTGAGGGTAACTAGAGAGCATAAAATTGTCTTAGTTTTGCTATTGCTTTAGTCCTGCTCTTCTTTAAAAATAGACTCAGCAATTTCCTGCTCGATTTCCTTGGTGGGTTCTATTATTAATTACCTTTTGACATTGCACTGAATGTCACCTCATCCAGTCACAGGTTCAATCATTAAACCTGCCATTAACGGACACAGTTTTATCACCAAGGAGTGTAATGTTTGGAACCAAAGAACTTTTATTCGGAAAGGCGTTAAGTAGCAAGTGTCACTTTGTAGTGTTCATGTTAGTAAATTTGTTAAGGGTGGGTCTGAGAACTGGAGCGAGTGTGTATTCTTTAGGAATATGTTTTAATTTACATTTTAGTTCTAAGATTATATGAATTTTGAGCTTTTCTTGATTTGCTTTTTTGGGCACTATTTTGCTCAAGTAATTAAAGTCACAATTGCACAAGTGCTTAATCCAGTATGTAAAAGTCAATTATAAAATTTGACTAGAATTCAACATCTCCCTTTTATGTTTGCTTGGTTCTTTGGTCTGTCAAGGGGATAACTGAATAATGCAGTTCACAGCAAATATTTTTTTGCATAATTTTTATTTTGATTGTACCTAATTTTAAGAGGCAGAATCCTCTAAAGTCCAAAGCAAAAGCAACAAATTCAATGTTAAACAACATACACTCATACCACACTCCAAAAGAAGTCATTTAACCTTGATAGATATTTGTAATTTATAATTTTATACTACCGCTTATTTTCCCCTATCTATGTTATCTATTGAGTTTAACACGGGAGAGCTCAGTTCCTATCCCTGAAATGCATATGTGATAAACGGTTAAAGTTATTTAAACTTTAATAAATTGTATGTATTGCTATTACACTTCTGGGGTAGATTTGAGAAATTAGATGCTTCTCTTGCTTACAATTACTTTTTTTTAATTTTTCAAAAGTCCTCCATTCTCTTTTAGCTTCCTGTGCTATTAGCGGCAAGTTCTATATTTTTCTTATGGTTCCTCATAGTGTTGAACTGAACTTACTGCCTTCAACTGTGGAAGTGTCTGAGATAATCTTTAGGTTACTAATATTCTGCTACCTTGGTTTGTGTATTATGTGCAGAAACACATGTATGCATATTTTACACATAATATTAATCTATTTTTTGATACAAGTACTCTTTCTTTGACTTTGGAATTTTATTTTTACATAATATTTTTAATGATTTGCTCCTCTGTGTTTTGTCACTGACTGGCCTGGAACAGCTCTGCACTTGGAGCAAGATAATTTTTATTTTGCTTTTATCTTCTCATTTTTCTGAAAATGCTAGCAACCACAGTTTTTCCCATGGCAATGTTTTGTATTATTGTCCTTTTTCTTTCTTTCAAAGACAAACAAATGAACATCATCTTGTTCAGATTCTTTCTCTCATGTTACCAAATTTTGACAAATATGTTCTGGTCTTTTGTTTCCTGACATGTCTCTTCCACCATCTAAAATTTTACAAGGCATCAGACCACCAGCAAAGTGTCTCAGAGGTGAAGGCACTTGCTGCCAAGCCTCGTGACCTGAAATCAATCTCTGGGGCCTATGTGATGGAAGGAGAGCACCAACACTCAAAAGTTTGTTCTCTGGCTTTGTTGTGGCTATTGTGGCTTATACACACCCCTTCTCAAATTAATAAATAAAGAAAAATTAAAAAAGCCAGTGAGAGACTCAACAAGTACTTGATGAATAAATAAATGGTCAAACAGATTCATTTTGGCAATCTCTTATCAGAAGACATTTTAAAATCCAAGAGCAATTTCTATGAGAGGCTGATTTGTTCATCTCTTAGTTTTTGGGGAGTGATTACAATGGGAGACAGCTAGGCCTTTTGTTCGATCATTCAAACATTAGTATATGAGTACTTTAAGGGGTCCTGTTTCCCCAAAGAGGTCAACTATCTGTAGCTGTGTGAAGGGTTGAGACAGGAAATTTTTCCTGATAAAATTTGTAACCTGACTGAAGAAATGGATGCTGGTAATGAAATGTCTTCCTTCTGTCTAACTTCCCAGAGTTCTCAGTGATCCAGATGCAACTGATCCCTGATGTGCTGAATACCACATCCCTAGATCTAGAGGCTAGCTCCCACATCTAGTCCCTGTGGGTTAGTTCCTTTGGAAAGCAAAACTTCGGAGTGCAAGGACTCCAGTGCAAGATCTGTAGTTCTTTTAGGAGTTGGGGATCTAAAAGTTGAACCTGTTCCAATGCATACTTTCAGCTAATATTTACATGTGCATTCATTTGCCATTACATTTCTGATAGACTTTTTGTGTGTATGCATTCCAAGCACTCCCTGGATATACTTAGATTAAAAACACTTCTTTGCTTGAATTTCAACTTTATTTATCTGTTCTATTTTTTTTTCTGATACCTCTGCCAGAGATTCTCATTGTCTTCAAGTCTGATATCCACATTCTCTTTTTCATCTAATCCAGCTCTTCAAGTCTAGCATTTTCCTCTTGGAAAAGCCAATCTGGAATTCTGGCCTATTACATATTATTGGTACATTTTACGTGCTTTCATTTCATCTCAACTTTCTATATGCCAGCAACTATCATCTTCTGTATGCCATCCTGTTCACCTATTGTCTTCTTAGTGGAATTTGGGACAGAGTGACAAAAAATAAATGGATTTCATGGAACAAGACCAGCTGAAAAGTGCCATGATGTTGTTAAAACTTTGATATTTAGTTTCCAAGGTGTGTAATCATTTTGGAATAAAGCTTTAAAATCAATGTATAGGCAAAGCTAGCTTTATTATGCTACACAATTTTTTGATGCTTTTAATTGTCACTTTAAACTATATAAAGCAAGCTGGAAAGGACAGTACACTAGTAATCCCAGTTCTTGAGAGGCTCAGAGACTATGGATGGAAATTGGAGACCAGCCTGAGGTACACAAGAAGTTCAAGTCCCTATGATTTGACTGTACTATCCTTGGGTATATAAGCAAAGGATGCTCAATCATAATACAAAGATACTTGCTCATCTATGTTCATAGCAGCTTTACTCATAATAGCCACAGCCTGTAAGTAACCTAGATGTACCTAAAACAAAGAATAAAGAAAATGTGGTACTTTTATACAACGGAGCATTTCTCAACTGTTAAAAACAAGGTCATTATGAAATTTTTCAGGCAAATAAGTGGAACTAGAAAAAAATCATTCTGAGTGAGAGTCAAAAATCCAGAAAGACAAGCATAGTATTTATAAATGGATATTAGTTGTAAAGATAACCAATATACAATCCACAGACCCATAGAGGCTAGGTAGCAAGGAGGGGCCAAGCAGGAAAGCCCAGACCTCTCTGAGAAGAGGAAATAGAAGAGATTTCATAGGTGGAATGGGGATAGGTGGGGATGAGAACATGAGATATACGATTGGGGAGGGATAAAAGAGGAGAGTCATGGAAGGGATAACTGGAAACGAGGGATGGTTCAAGGTAAGAAAGAAACCTGGTGCAAGAAATACTCCCAGAAATCTACAAGGGTGACCCCAGCTAGATATTCAAACAATAGGAGATGTGTATCCTGAACTGGGATCAGGCAAGACTTTTAGTAGACGGGTTAAGACACTAATCCAGTCATAACCTTAACTTACAGTCTGTCTTGCCTATGGGATGTGTTGGAGTAAGGGTGGCACAGAGATTGTGGGAGTGGCCAACCAATTACTATTCCAGACCCATGTCATGAGAGTGAACCGAACCCACCCTTGACACTGCCTGCCATGCCAAAACCCAGAAGTTTGATGTTCCAGAGACCTAGGATAGAAAAAACACAATGATATTTAATAAAAATTAATGTAATGATGACTGATGATACACTGCTGTACTCTTATATTGGTGTCTAGCCCAATTGTCATTAAAGAAACTTCATCCAACAACTGATGGAAACAGATGCAGAGACCCATGGCCAAATATCAGACCAAGCTTGAGGAGTTCTGCTCAAGAGAGGGAGGTAGAATTGTAGGAGCCAGAGGGGTCAAGGACATCACAAGAAAACCCACAGAATTAACTAACCTGGGCACATAGGAGCTCAGAGAGACTGAAATGACAACCAGGGAGCCTGCATGGGCCTGACCTAGACCCTCTGCATATATGTGACAGTTGTATAGCTTGGTCTTCTTGTGGGACCCCAACAGTGGAAGAAGGGTCTGTCTTTTACTCTTTTACTGGCTCTTGCAACCCTAATCCTCACATTGGGTTGCTTTGCCAAGCCTTAATACAAGGGAGTCATACAAGTATTTAGTCATACTGCAATTTGATATGCCGTGGTTTTTTTTTTTTTCATATTCATGGGAGGCCTGACTATTTCTAAATAGAAATGGAGGAGAGGATGAGAGTGGGCTTACAGGGGAGGTAGGAGAGAGGCTGGGAAAAAAGGAGGGAGTGGGCTGACGAGAGAGAGGGACTTGATTGGGGGAGGGGGAGGGAAATGGGAGGCGGTGGTGGGGAAGAGACAGAAATCTTTAATAAATAAATAAACGGAAAAAAAATCTGACAGCTCAAGAAAAGAATTGCTATCACATAGTATTAAATTATTTGAAGAGATTATTAATTATTTAATATGAAAAAAGTTTAAATACATTCTATTTGGACAAATAAATTATAAGATATAGAATAGATGTGGTGAATATAGTTTCTTTTCATGCAAATGAAAATGTGATCAGTTGTTATACAACTGAACAATAAATTCAGGACTGCCATGGAGATCTCTAATGATAGAAATTTTTTTTTGTATTTATACTTAGTAAAAACAAATATACATGACCATATTTGTAGATGGAATGGAAAGGTTGTTTTATTTGCTTCATGGAGGTATTACAGTACATACTAGAAAGTAATAATGAATAAGGTTGAAATAGGGAGGGATTGAGCACTTGTCAAGTCAAAATTGAAGGCGTCAGGCAGGAAATTGGATTTTGTTTTAGGATAGCATGCAGTTTACCTTGTACCACTGTAACAAATGCCACAATATATACTTTATGACATCTTATCCTTCATTTGTTTCAGTTCTTAAGATTTGAAGACTAGAAGGGACTCTGATTTTATTGAAATAAAATTCACTATTAAGCATGTTAGGTTTGTTTCTTAAGTATGTATTTTTCCCCAGAGAAAATATTAGCTTTTGGTTGTCAGCTTGGATAGAGAATAAATAGCCCCACCAGTACTCAATCCAAATTCCAAAAGGTCTTTGATTCTCATGACATCAAACATTCTACAGGTACTTATGCTTGTTAAAAAGCCAGCTGTTCTCTGCTGCAGGCTGAATGTAGCATTTTGTTTTATCTTTCTTCTTGGTTAGATGATAAAAAATGAATGAGAGAGAAAGAAGAATTCAATAACAATACCTCCTTTATTAAATTCTAGAATGCACCTCATAATTTATATAATTTATACAAATTCATACAGCTAAATCAACAAGTTCTTTCCTTGTGAATGAAATAAAACATACATGTTAATTTTGTGTGTTCAATAGAGTCATACTGACTGTTCCTTTCTATCCTCCCTTGAAAAGAGAGAAATTGCAGAACACTCTCACCACAATATAAGGTGTACAACACAAAAAAATCCATTGACTTGGCAAAATCCCAGTGCAAAGTCAGAAGCATGAGTTCTTGTGGGAATATTTGTGGGGGTTTTGTATGTATATGTATATGTGTTGTGCATGTGTATACATATACACATATGTGCATGCAGGTGCACACATATATGGACACACATAGAGTCCAAAGATCAATAGTGTGTGTCTTCCTTAGTATCCCTCCATCTTATTCTTTAAGACAGGCATTTTTTTTTTCAGCACATAACTCATTGTTTCTGCTGGGTTAGCTGGTCAGTGAGCTTCAGGGATCTCTTGTCTTTACACTTCTTCTCACAAGACAGGGTCATAAATTCATGCTAATCTTTCTAGGTAATTGGGATATGAACTATATTTCTTGGGAAACTCTTTATCCACTCAACTATCTCCATTGTTCAATATCTGTTTTTTTTTCAATTTATTTCATATATATGTAAATGTGCATGTATGTTTGTGTGCACACATCAATGTGGGTGTGTGTAGGTTGGAGATTAATAAGGATGTTTTGCTGTTTATCTGAAAACTTGTGGAATTCAACTCTTTCTACCATGTATATTATAGGGATCAAATTTAGATCATCATTCTTGGTAGCAAGGTAGGTCACCTGATGAGCTATCTTGGCAGCCCAATATTTTAAATAACAGTATAATTGTTGAGCTTCTAAAACACTCAAAAGTCCAAATCTATTGGTGATGTGTAGCTACTTAATATCATCACATACATCTTGTGCAATTCAACACACATTAACTATTTCAGTATCATTTTGCTGACTGAAACAAATAATTTTAAGCAAATAAACATCCCAATATGCAATAGTAAAAAAGTTCTGCAGAAGAAATTTTAATAATTTATGAAATATGCACTTTTCTAGTATAATCCTTTCCATCACACATTGAATACTATTTTATTGACCACCCACATACCAAGATTTAAAGTGGCTAAGTTATATCTGAAAAGACAACAAGCAAAACTTTCCAAAGGCTTAGGTAACAAAACTGCAAGGATTTCAAATGAGACCAGCACAAGGACATAATAGAGGCCATATTGCTGTTGAGTTGTCAACAGTGAAACACAGAGACTCCTTTGTAAATAGATAAAACAATGTTCATAGAGAATTAACAGCCAAGATTAGAACTTTCAGCAGAAGCCTCAAAGTCAGAAGAAAATAGAAAGAAATTTCTTGAAGCATTGAATGAAAAACAGCTGCTAGCCAACTGCTCTGTGTACAGTAAACTTAGCCTAGACGAATAAAAGCAACATGTGGCTATCAATTAAAATGAATCTCATGAAATTCATCACCATTAGACTTTCCATGTGCAAGTTTCTATTTGGTTATAATGAGTGGGTACAAAGTATTAACATGAAAATATAAAGATGTAAATGTGAATATATATTCAGTTTCAGAGTACTCTAATACTGTATAGTAATAAGTGAATCAATTTCAATGCTTGTATGATGTGGGATTCCCCTCTGTATACTGTAATTACTATTAATGAATAAAAAAACTAGCTTGGCTGGATAGGATAGAACAGAGCTAGACTGGGAAAACTAAACAATGCTTGGAGAAAGAAGGACACCATGCTGGGCTGGGCAGGGCAAGCAGAAAATGCCATATATACCCTAGTAATGCTGTGGTTTAAATTTTTAGGAAGTGCTTAGCATTTTAAGAAGCAGTCATGGCCTGAAAATAATTATAAATATTCAATATAGACAAATTCAGATGGAAAAGATCTTTAAATGGGTCACAGCATTGGATAAACATACATAGTCTTGGGAGAGAGAAGAAAAAGAATATAGACAGTTATAAAGTATTTAAAGAAACAGAGTACAGACAGTCATGGATTAAAAGGTGGAAAGAAAGACTAAACCACATAAAGATGGCATATATACAGAAAGTCTGGATTATGTATATTATTGTGTTTTCTTTGAATTTTTTGACTGCAAAAAAATCATTTGATATATGGAACTCCTAAGCCACGCCAACATGCATATATTTAAATATATCTTGAATTCAAAATATGGGTCTAAGGATATGTTGCTTTGGAAAAGTGGTTCTTCTTTTCTTTCCACAGAGGATGAGAACCTGTGGACTGCTTCCAGACTAACATGGTTTGATGCATCAAGATCCCCTGAAAGGTTGCTTCTCTCAGCTGCTGACTGAGATGAACTTAGCACATGGATACCCAATAAAAGATCTGATTAACAGTGTTCTAGATGTACAGAAAAGTATTTCTGATGGATAAGGATTCTTCACATCTTTCAAAGATTACAGAATATGACATTATAGTATTTTAAGAATTTAGAACTTTTTATTACAGTGAGACACATCTGCTCCTGGCATCACTAATCTACTTCAAGAGAAAGATGGGGTTAACCATTTGGGCAAGAAACTGCTCTTGCCTAGACTGCTTGATGAGCCGGATATGCAGGACCCACAGAGAAATGATTGCTAAACTTGCCTCTAGGTGCAATGGTCCTTCAGGGTTTCTACTTCATAAAAAAGTCTGCTAGACATTCTGAAAACACAGAAGAAAGTTACTGACAGCCCTCAGTCTTGGCTTTGAAGAGGAGCTGGTGCCAGTGGATTCCTGTTCTCAGGTGCAGTTGCTGTTGCAGGGAGATGATGAGCTGAGAACTTTAGCAAAATGGAGAAGCACAACATGGCAGTGACCTATGATGATCTACATATCAACTTCACTCAGGAAGAGTGGGATTTGCTGAATCCTTCCCAGAAAAATCTCTACAAAGATGTGATGCTGGAGACCTTCAGGAATCTCACTACTATAGGGTACATTTTGGAGGAATGTAACACTGAAGAACATAGTCAATGCTCTAGAAGACCTGCAAGGTAATTTTCCTGTGCAAGTTTATAACAATGTGCCTCTGATGAGTTTGTAATATGTCCAGGAACAATGAATCAAAAGTAGCAGTGTAAATAAGCACAGCTTTAAATGCATTGATGGTTATTAAATTCTCACAAATCCATAAAAAAAAAGAAAGTTACTGACAAACTGCCAATATAGGAGGAACTGTCTTTGAAGTTTCCTGCTTCATGGAAAAGTCTGCTAGATACTATGGGCCTGTAGGCTACTGAACCATGTCTTAACTCTGTTCTTTTGTGTCTAAGATTTCTTTTTAAGTTTTCTCAGGTTTTAAGTGGATTTTAGTTGGCTATGTGGGTGTCAATTTGTTGAAGGTGGCCACTTGTTTGTTTCAGCTGCCCAGAACCAAAATAATCACACAGAAGCTATATTAATTAAATCACTGCTTGGCCCATTAGCTCTAGCTTCTTATTGACTAACTCTTCCATATTAATCTAACCCATTTCTATTAATCTGTGTATTGCTACAAGGCTGTGGCTTACCTGCTAAAGTTCCATCTGGCTCAGGCAGGGCTACCTGGCTTCTCACTGACTCCCCCCTTCTTTCTCCCCGTATTCACTTTAGTTTGCATGGCTACCTAAGTTCTTCCCTGCTATAGGTCCAAAGCAGTTTCTTTATTCATTAATGGTAATCACAGCATACAGAGAAGAATTCCACATCAGTTTTGCACACAGATAAATAGGATGGAGACAATTTGTAATTGCGATTCTCTCCTCATTGGTATATCTCAGTTTGTTTTCAGTTGGCAAAAACTATGACAATGTCAATACTACTTATAGCAATTTATAGATTCAAAGAAATCTCTATTAAACTCTTAAGAGTGTTCTATTTCACAGAGTATGAAAAGAAGATTTTGAAGTGATATGGAATTAAATAATCCCTCAACTAGATTGAGTAATCCTGACTAAGAAGATAAAAGCAGAAGGCAACACACTTCCTGACAGTGAGTCATATAGCAACACTATAATCATAACTAGGGTTTATCTCTGGCAGAAAAAAAACAGATACCTAGAGCAATGGAATGGAACAGATATTCCAGAGTACTTCCATGTATAGATGTTCAAACAATTCTTCACAAAGATGTCAAGCATATACAGTTGGTAAAAGTTTGTCTCTTCTCTGAATTGTGATAGAAAAATATGATACCATTTTGTTCTTATCTAAGTTGTTCTATTTATAAATAAAGACTCAGGAGTCAGATATTGGAGTAAAAGCCTGCTAGTCACAGAAGCTGAGAAGCAACCAGCTGACCTTCTCTTAAAGCATCTCTCCTGTTCCAAACCAAAAATGTTTACAAATCTCTAAATCCCTCTCTCCTCCTTCCTGTATATCTCTCTATCCATTTTACCAGGTCCTCTGTACACTCTATGGCTAATTCCTGTCAAGTAGTCACTTGCTTCACACCTTGATCCAAGGTTAATTTTATTAACACAGTCTTGGAGTTTCACAGTGAGAACAAATATCCCACAACCATATCCACATTCGAAATTATTACAAAAAAGTTTATTTTAAATCATGCCCAAAAACTCATGTTGAAGCCTTGGTTATAAAACCTGAAGTCATAAAAGTCCTAGGTAAACATGGAATAAAAACATCTTGGCATTTGGCTTTTAATAATTTTTAATATAAAACTCAAGGCATACAGGCAATATAAGTGAACATATACAAGGATGGGTTCATGAAATCTATAAGCATCTGTCTGTTAAAGGCAAAGCTCACACAATGAAAAGTTTCTCTATTGAATGAGGCTGAAGACCATGTAGCTCATAAGAGAAAACTGCCTAATAAGGAACTCATGGCATATCAGCAAAAAGTTAAAATAACCTAATTTAAAAGAACACCACAATATATGAGTAGATGTAGTCATATGCAAATGAACAACAGGCACATTAAAGAGTGTTCATTGTTACTATCAGAAAATGCAAATCAAAATCATAGCAAGAGATTTTCTAACACTTTGTTAGTATGCCTATTATAAAAATGTGAGCTAAGAAATGTGCAAAGTGGCTTGGGAATATTTTACAGGTCTTGCAGTTCATGGGAATATAATTTGGCATAGTTATATGGAAAATGACTTGAAAATTCATTGAAAACTGACATTGTAACAACATGATTTAACAATTTCTGTTCTGAATGTGGAAATGAAATGAGAACTGATGTGATATGTTTATGCTCTTGTTCTTTACAGTGTTGCCCTCTGTACTGAGGTAGGGAGGCAAGACTAGCGTCTGCTAATGGACGAGTGAGCTCAAGATGTGGGGAAGGTATACAGTAGAAAATTATCCAGGCTTGAAAAAGAAATTCTATAGCCTAAGACAACAGGACTTGAAAAATATGCTGTGAGGGGAAATAAACCAAGCACAGAAATAAGTACGGTGTGATCTCAGCTGTGCATAGAATCTAAAACAACTGAACCCATAGAAGGAGAAAACTGAACAGGGAGATTGAAGGACGGTTACCTGGGGTTGGAGATTGGGAGGTAAATGGAGAAATGGTTTCCAGGTTCAAATTTGCAGTTACAGTATTGCTACATTCTGAGGGTCTAGCACGTGGCAAGCTGACTGCGGTTAGGACTCCTATACATTTCTTATTTGCAGAGGAAGTGCACACACACAATGATTCTGTGATGTGAGGAATATGTAAATTAGCTTACTTGTTTAAAAGACATTAAACAGCATCCATGCATTTATTAAATTAGAGTGTAGCAAACTGGAATGATTTTTGTCAAGTTGACACAAACCTAGACATACCTGAGAAGAAAGAATCTCAGCTGAGGCATTAGATTTGTCTGTGGGGCTTTTTATTTGTTTGTTTTGCTGATTAATTTGAGTGGTACAATCCCTGGGCTGTACAAGAAATGTAGCTGAGTATATGAGAGAAGCAAGCAGCGTTCTTTCATCATCTCTGCCTCTGTTCCTACCTGCCAGGTTCCTGCTTGACTTCCTGCCTTGACTTCCCTCCCTGATGGACTGTAACCTGTATGCAAAATAAACCCTTTCCTCTTTAAATTGCTTCTGGTCATGATAGTTATCACAGAGACAGTGAAGCAAATAAGGCTCATCCCTTAATTAGATACCCATTTTATTAGTTAATTATCATTCAATGCAAGAGTTGATTTCTAAATTTGTTAGATATTACATGCAAAACAAATGCCATTAAATGCAGAGGAAAAAAAAAAAACCTTAAAAGAATGAGTCTGGCCTAGGGCAAGAAATCCCTGTAGTGAGAAAGTCATGAACTTACCCAAGTCATCACAATGAGTTCACAAGCACCATTTTCTTACATTGTGGGTTTCAAGAACATTTATGCCCTTATTTCTAGGCTTTCTGAGATGAGAATCTGTTGGATAGCATGCAACTTGCCCTTTCAGTGTTCTTCCACCACCCTGGGGACATCTCAGCCATCTGGAGTTTGTTGTCACACTGTGATTTCTGCAGGTTTGTTTAACTTTTAATGTCTCCAGTCACTTCTTTTATTATTTTCTCTGTGCATAATTTTTCATTATATACTCTTTATATGTTTTTTTTTAGTGTGTATTGAAATTGCTCAATTTAATCGTGAAAGTGACTCTTTAAAGACTCAGTCTCTTTAAAGTAATTCCCATTCTTCCTGGTACTTAAAGATTTGCCTCTATTAGAGTCAATGATCAGAAAACAAGTCACATCTACCAAATGAGCAGGGCTAGATGAGGGTCAGGTATCATGAGCATGCCCAAGCAGCACCCTAGATGATTTAAAGTTCCAATTGATTTACTGCTTATGTTTTCTTAGGTGATAAAGCCCACTGGTTTTTTAAATCCATTACTCATGTTTCTGAAACATGGAAAATTACTGCAGAAAGAGTGTTGCTGGCGATCTAATGATGACAGGATAAGCTTCCTAAAATGAACCTGCTGAAGATTAATTTACAACCAAAATTCCCCTTTGCCTAAAACTTAATCTATTTCTAAATATTATGGCTCTTTCCTTTGCTCCTCATGCTAATTTTTCCTTGATGATGAATTCTATGGGTGCTCAGCAATCTCTGCAAGGTAAGGATCCCCAGGCTTGGCAGCAGGCCCCCTCTGCAGACCTGAGTGCTGCTGCTCAGTATATCACAGAGATAACCCGAGATGAGCACAGTGGATGGTTGTGTCTTTTGGCTGTATTTATCTAAACTGTATATTTGATACATCAGCATTGCATTTCTCCACCCTCTGCTTCTTTCACACCATCACCATGTTATTAGTAAGAATATATCAACCACTTAACGAAGTTATGAATGGGATCCCATTCTAAACTAAACAGAAGGCCCCAGATAGCCCTACCTTAAACATTTTATTGAAAGCATTTCCTTCATTTAAGACTTTGTTCATTTCCTGATTGAAAAATAAAATTAGCTAGGAGTTAACTCAAAATTATAAAGCTTCAGCACTTGCTTTGATTTTTGTTTTCAACACATTGATCAGAGCCCATTCAATAAAAGCAGATGGTTGACTTTGCACTTTGTTCCTGGCTCAATCTAATCATTTAATTTTCAACCACTTGTTATAATTCTGGATCAGTGCATATTAATTTTTCTGAATAGTGGTTATCGTTGTGACATTATTCAGATAGGTATATACAATACTTTGATTTTTTCTTTGAAGTACAATTATTTCAAACTCTTTAAAAATATTTTATAGGACTTAATTAATACTTATACAATAGAGTGAAATAGCATAAAGGTAAATATGCAAGTATAATAAAAATATAAACTCAGTAAGCAAAAAGACAAGGAATACTAACAGTTTAAAGATAACAGTATTCAAATACTTAAAACTGTTTTTTCATTGAACAAATATTTTTAGACATTTGTTATGAATTAGCAAATGTGAAAATGTTAAACAAATACTTGAAAATAAAATACCATAATCTCTGCTGCTCTGTGTGGGAGGCGAAGAACAAAAAAAAAAAAAATGTTTAGAAATGAACTCTGTCTCTTAAACCCAACCTATGGCATGTATGACTCTTGTCTTCTTAAATTTCTCATTCACCCTCTGATGCAATGCTTCAATCTATTTTTAAAAGTTTTGAAAAAGAAAATCTTTGATACATAAAATGATAAAATTTTAAGAACTAAGAGGGTATGTAACATGAGAGTTATTTGTAGAACGTAACAACCAAAGAAAACAAGCTAAGCTCAATCAAACTGCTAGGTAGAGATATCTAAAAGAGTGAGGTTGCTTTTCATGCAAAACATTGTTAAGATAATGATACCTAAGTTTGGTTAGTTTTAGGGGCTGAATCACTCCTAAAACAGAGTTAATATAAGATGTAAGTAAAGAGTTCTGACTATATAGACTGATTTTATTTAGAAATTCTGACACTGGCATATGGCCCCCAGGCAGTGATAACTACATCCCTTTAAAAAGGAGAAAATTTAAAATAGAAATAGACATGTATAAAAGGAAAATATCATAAAGTCACCCAGGGAGAAAGCTGTGTGACCATATTTGTAAGGCTATAAGACAAAGCACAGATTTCAGACAAACTCCCCAAACTAGGAGAGGCACTTCAACCTACAGACAGGCAGTAATGTGAAGCCTTTGGTTTGGGATTAAAGGTCTTTGGAAATGTAAGAAATATTTACGCCAAGTTCCCTTATTTTCAGGACTATTATAACAATAGTAGAGAGTGAAAACAATGCATTTTTGAGATAATAAGAAGTTGTATAAAAATAAAAGAACTATATTATTATTAAAAGAAAGTTGTTTGAATATAGATTGAAATGAGGGCTCATGGATATTTTGTAAAGGACACATGGTTCACATTATTCTTTGGAGACTGGAAACCTTGAGAAAACACAGAGATTGAGTTTAAGTTACTGGATCTAAGAAGAGGTAGTATAGTTCTAAGAGAGAGGGATGGCACTGAAAAATACATGAAGAAGAAAGAGCAGAAGGTTACCGACACTTTAATTTTGTAAGCGCTGTGGATTTGGTTCAGAAGAAGCTAGGCTATGCAGGCCTCATTTGGTAAACTGAAGATTGGTGATCAACCTCAGCAACCAGAAGCTATAAAGGGAGTATATAGATGTATAATATGGCCCAGCCTATTTAAGACATAAGACATGTATTCAGGGATGCCTTGCTTAAAACAATTCACAGGAAAGAGAGTAAGAAGTTGAAATTCCACCTATATTCTTCATGTGGGATTCCCCTCTTGTAGAGAGCTGCGTGGAACCGCACCTAAAAGATGGCACTGGCTTCTGCCCTCCGCAATCCCGAAAGCAAGTGCTCTCTAGGATAAACAACTCCTTATTTGGCTAAGGCCAGACTCTTGTGATTATCACCTGATGATCGCAAGCTGTTTTGCATATGCGTGGACCAATGAACGGCGCCCACGTGGCTATCCAGGGTTGGTAGCCCAGGCCTACTTAAGGGCTGGGAGAGGTTTGCGGTCATGACATCCTCTCTTTGCTGTGAATACCATTAGTTAATAAAGAATCTCCTTTGGGCCTATTGCAGTGCAGGATAGTGCAAGGTGGGAATTCTAAGCAAATAGAGGAGGAAATGTAGCAGTGTTTAAACTTTAGAAATTAGCAGAAGAAGGTTGGGAAGCAGAGCTTGTGTTGGGTCAACTGCTAAGAACGTGATAAGCTTTTCTAACTGTCTTCTAGAAAGGGAGAGACATTTAGAAAGAAGAATTAGCCTGAGGAAAGGAAATGACATGTGGAGCTGGTTCTTTGATCTAAAATGCTCAAGTGGCCTCTGGTGTGTGAATCTGTGGAAAGTAGAGTGTCAAGAGAGAGAACCTCTGAGCGCTAAGATGGCACAGTGAGAATCTTTTTTTTTCTTATGAGTGATGCTAAAGTTCATTCTTTCCATCTACAATGATTGACATCTCACCACAATATTACAAGGATATTGAAATATCAGCCTTACTACTGAGAACTTTGCTTGGTAATTATAACATGGTCAGAATGTGCCAGAGACTTCCTTCTTCAAGTACACAGGCTAAAGGTGAGACAGTCCTTCAGGGTTCCTGCTTCATAAAAGAGTCTGAAAGACATTCTGCAGGACACAGAAGAAAGTGACTGACAAACTACCATAGAGGTAAAACAACCTTTCAAATTTCCTGCTTTATAGAAAAGTCTGACAGATACTATGGGCCTGTGGGTTGATGATAGATGCCCCAGTATTATAGAAAAAACTTTTGGTGACTGTCTAGGAAGCAAGATGTCTCTGTCAAGTCTAGAGTTTTGGAAGTTGCTTACAATGTACTTTTTAAATTAGGTAATATCATATCCTTCTGGGGTCTTTGATAGAGTTGAAGAATAAATAGTTATAATTTTCTTAGATTTGATAAAAGATACAGTAGATATAAATATTGTAACTGTAATTATTGCTTGATACCTGTTTTATTATACCTAATTTTACTATGTTAAATTTAAAACCTTCCTTTTAATTTAGACAGAAAAGGTGAGACGATGTGGGATTCCACTCTGTATGCCATGAATATGTTTTGTTACTCTTGGTCATTAAAGAAGCTGTTTTGTCCAAAAATCTTAGTAGAGTAAACCAGGCCAGAAATCCTAAAGGAGATATAGAGAGAAAGTAATGGAGTCATAGAGACTTCATGTAGCTTTTAAAGGAGGTAGACTTCCGGAAATCTTGCCGGTAATTCACAGCTTTGTAGTGATACACAGAATAATAGAAATGAGTTTATTTAAGAAGTATGAGTTAGCTAGAATTATTCCTAAGCTATTGGCCAAACAGTATTGTAATTAATATAGTTTCTGTGTAATTATTCGGGCCAGGAAACAAACGAGCAGTCTCTGCCTACAAGCAAAGCTGACTTTTAGAGGTGAAGATAAGTAAGTCTGCACCTCATGAGTTTTAGCCCAGCTTTGCTAGAAGGGGGATGTTGGAAATGGTCACCATGATTTTCTAGTCTAAATAATCAAGGCAGTAATCAAGGAGAAGTGGTTTTTATATCTTTGTTTTAAGTCAAAATTATTGAAGCCAGTTTTCCAATGAGGTCTCAGTACTTCTGACTGAGTTTTTCAGTGCCAATAATACTTCAGTGTGAGTGGGACATGGCAACTTACATGACTGACATCATTATCACAGGATATCAGGTACTGCCTCTGGCTTCTTGACTTCTTCATAGGCCTCACCATTTCTCACAAATACCAAAAGCTCTATGACATGCAATTCCATCCCAAGCTATTACAATTGAGATTTTGTTGATGTTCTCTGAATTCTTTACGGTGATTCAAAGTCTAAGTGCTGAATCACATGCATGATTCTAGAGTTGTTTTGCGTCACTGGGTAAGGATGGAGTTAATATGCCTTTTCTGTTTTATTCCTTGAAAATACTGAGAGATAGGAGTGAAGTTCATTACCTCTCACCATGTACAGCCAAGACACAATTGTTTGCTTCTCAGTTTCTGTCAAAATAATTCTTATTGTACAAGATTAATAACCATCCAACCTGATAAGACTCAACACACTATCACAATCTCACTGCAAATAGTAATTAGGCTTGCAAACAAATTTGACAACACGTCCATGAAGACAAACTACTGCTGGGCATAAAATGTGAATGATTGGGACTAATCTGATATTTCCTCTACTGTTGAGGAAATCATAGACATCATTTCAAAATTCTCATTTCTTCTTCATTCTGTGGGTTTGGTACCAGTTACTGTAGGGGAATGAGGTACACTGGTAAGAATGGCCTGCAAAACATCCCAGCCACTGTTTCCTGAGGAATGTTCCCAATGAAGGGAAATTATAGGGCTACTTCTCATTACTTACAGATTTTTCATAAAGAGCCAAAATGAAATGTTTTCTTCCAGGAAGCAGCATTTTACTTTCAGACTCTCAGTGTCATCATAGTTCTCTCTGAGTTCTATCCTACTCAGATTAGCAACAAGGTTTATTGGTGGAGCCTGGTAAGATTGAGGCACAACTGTAATCACAGCTCTGTAGCAGTTCTTTACCTAACAAAAGATAATGTTTTGCTACTGAGAAAACAAGATCAATTGTTCCCTAAAATAGAAGAAAAAGTTCTACTACTGCTGTATTTATCTGAAACTATCCAAGAATTGTGCATGTTAACTTTTGGAAAGGCAGAAACATTAATTAAAGATGTTGCGTAACATATAGTGCATTTTAATGATATCTAAAGAAGTATCATTTATACAGAAAATACATAATATTTTTCTTAGAAACTTTAGAAAAGTGGGTTATATACCTGAGAAAGTTAGCACATAATAACACATCAAGGAGATTATTCAGGATTTTTGAAGGAAAGCAGAGATTTCTAAAAGTGAATAATTCAAAGTTTTTTAAAAAAAACAACAAAGGACTGAAAACAGAAGTCCTTTGAAAGGGTTCCTTATAGAACTTCTAAGTCCCATGATTTAGTCAATTAGTTAGATTTACTTTTAAAGAAAATAAAATTTTATAATTAGGAGAATTACAGCAGAGGAAACACCCAAGAAACATTAGTTTCAAATAAATAATAAAAAATAAATTAAAAGTACAAGGAGAAGTCTCCATTTTTTATCTACATGACCTGCTACATTCAGGTCCTTCACTCATTATAACCAACTATGAAACTGCGATATGGAATAGCAAACCTATGATCATGTAACCGGAAAGCGTGCCTAATAGAAACAGCCACTGATCACTCATAAAAGTAATAAAAGAAAACCAAGCAAACAAAAACAGAGAAAAGGAAGCCTCCAAATTTTGTCTAAAAAATTTGATCTCCTCACTGAATATAGCAACAAATTAAAGAAAATCCAGCAACCTAGCAGACATTGGCATGGCTACATCTGAAAGATGAGTGTTCATCTCCAGTAGAGAAAGCTCCCAGGAGAGACATCTTCATACATTTCTCCAACTTAAACATATCACAGCTTCATATGCATGAAATAACAGCTAGAAAAGAGATACTTTCATGATTCCAGCTTCTGTGGGCTTCATATGGAGTATATGTTTATGCTCATTAATGAGTTTTCCACAAGGAAGGAAAAATCTAGTTACTGATATTTGTATGGTTAATATTTCTTTTTAATAAGATTTAAACTTTTTGCCAACTGTAGTCTATCCATGAGAAAAATATATGAAAATGTATAGTAAAATTTGACATGAGATATGAACTTTATACCTATCATTTTAATTTAGATGAAGGGCAATTGTAGAAATGCAAACATTAAATATATAATGTCTTAGGAAAGGACTCTTTGTGTATCTTTAATCGTGATTAGAAATATTTACTATGATTGTTTGAAAGATTATACTTTTCTGTTACAAAACTATTCTTCCTTCCTGACACTCAATATAAAAACTTTTAAAAATAGACTGGTGATGAAAGTATAATGTGGTTGCCAGATATCATAAGTATCTATACAGAATTCTGACAATTAAGTGTAAAATTGATCATCAATCTATCAGGAGAGGAAATTTCTATGATACTGGAACTCTATGATGTCTCTAGTGTGGGCACTTGTTCAAGAGTAAGACATAAGCTTACTGGATAGTGGTCCATAACTATTATTTGTAGCAAATTGTATGTATTGAATATCTACTATCTGCAAATTATTAATAGTATTTTATATTATGCTTTCTTTCTTGTTAAAAGAATCTATTCACTTGGGTGATAGTTTTGTATTTTAAAAAGTTACATATGTAGGTGTGTGTCTGTGTGTAGACTGTGCATGTGAGTGCAGTACCAATACAGACCAACAGCGGGTGTCAGTTCTCCCTGGAGCTGGGGTTACAGGATGCTGGGAATTAAACTCAGGTCCTCTGCAAAAGCAGTGAGCCGCCCTAATTGCTGAGTCATCTTTCCAGTCCTGTGTTTTTACAGTTTTAAAATTTATGAATACTTAATTTGTAAATGTTGACCTAAAAATACAGCTCTTTTGTCTATTCTAGAGGTAAATACAAATTACCATGGATTTGGAACACAGATTTGGGTTATCCAAATGTCATGTTCTAATGTGGTAAGGGTTTCATGAAATTTTTATAGTAAAACAACAAGGAAATCACAAATAAAAGTACTCTAACATGCAAAAAAAATAGAGGCTTGAAATAAATATGACTCAGGAGTTAAGAAAGAGTTCTTACTACATTTGTGGAAAACCTGGGTTCAACTCAAAGCACTTATGTGACAGCTTAGGTTGGACCATAGATTATGCCTCTATTCTAGAGGACCCAAAACCCTTGCCTGGCTTTCAAGAACTCCATTACATACAAGGTACACATAAACTTCAGCAGGAAAACAAGCATACACATCAAACTAAGCTACCTATCCATCATTCATGAGACAAACTTTCAAAACCAGGGTAATACCAAAACTTTAAATGCTTTCAAAATTAGTATTACAAATTATGTTGATACCCGTCTCATGTATTTATAATAAAATTTTCATCTGGTTGTACTGGTATCAAGGTGAATATTAAGTTTTACTTTTATTATGCAGAACTAAATAACCTTCACTCATATTTCAGTTAGTTTTTGGATTTGAGACTATATTAAATTTTGAATTATTTGTTTATATCCTATTGAGGTTTCTATTTAACTTACAAGTAATTTTTAGAAAAATTGTCTTGTACACTTTTAGAATGCTATTCCAGATTATGTTTATATAATGTATATAGCATTTATATCTATGAGTCTTATAAAAAATAGAATAACTAAGCTGGGCAGTGGTGGTGCACGCCTTTAATCCCAGCACTCGGGAGGCAGAGGCAGGCGGATCTCTGTGACTTAGATGCCATCCTGGTCTACAAGAGCTAGTTCCAGAACTGGCTTGAAAGCTACAGCAAAATCCTATCTCAAAATATATATATCCCATGGAGGAAATGCACAATTCAATGAAAACTTAGTAAACATACTACACTTAATTCATAAAGATTTTCTACATGTGAATTGAGAGGAATAGAATATAATGATTAGACTGATCAGTAAGGATGGATTTCCTGGTCAGATATCCCTTAAACCCAGTTTTCTGCTTGTCCAATTAACTATTATACTACATGCTTTCCAGTATGAATGGAAATTTCATTTAGTTATTTGTGAAATTCACAAACACACAGAAAATAGCAATTAAAATTTTGAATGAACTCTGTGTGGGTAGGAAAGGCAAATGTTAATCAATATATATATATATATATATATATATATTCTAAGGTTAATTAGCATATATCCATAATTGTTAATTAGTATATAAATATTCATACATGTATATTTTATGAAATTTTAGAATTCCACTAAATTAGTGGCTTCATGAATTAAAGAAAATTTCTGCATTATAATAATAGAAAAGTGCTTCTAACATATGTTTTAACTGAGTGTATATCTGATAGTTTCATAGAAGGGAACACAATACTAAAGATCAGAGTTTTCATCATTATTTAGAATATTCAGATGACATTTTAATTTGTTGATTCCAAAGATAACCTATTTATAAAGTAACTGATAGATAATATCTAGGTATATTCATTTAAGAAATTCAACATTATATGCAATTTTCTAAAATATTAAATAGAAATACAATGTTTTAATATTATGGAGACAAAATTGACAGTACAAAGCCTTTGTTGCTTTAGTTTACAAAATTTATGTTTGAGATAATGCATGTTTTACTATCCATATCCATACTTATTACTCTAAGACAATTTATTTTATACTGATGTAGTGATATGTTGCGGGAGGTCCTTCCGCTCCTCCTGCCAATAGCCACTGAGATACCAGCCCATTGGGGCCACTATTGGCTTGGGGGCCTGCGAGAGGCCCCTCAGGGAGTTTCCTGATGATATCGGGTTGCCTTGTCTGTCTGTTGTTGACCTGCATTCATTGGACCAATGTCGGCCTTTACCGCATCTCCTACATATACCTGAAGGCCAAGGTCTCCTATTTTTGTCATTCCCAGAAGAGATATTATTCCTAGAAATTCTTTGCCTGCAATCCCTCTGCAAATGTCCTAATTTAGCACAATTAAAACACCTGGCAGTTTGATGTCTCCTCATTGCTTTGGAAATCGCTTCTCCTACCCAAGATTCATCATTATCTAAACGTCTCAACATTCATAGTATGCTGAATCCATTCATCCATAGTTGATGATCTAGACTTTAAAGGCCCAATTATCTTTTTGCATTCTATGTTTGCATTCTCAAAAGCTAGAGATTCAAGAAGTATTTGTCTAGCTTCTGGGTCTGTTACCCCTATGTTAAGAGCCTTAATTAATCTTTGCAAAAAGTCAGTAAAGGGTTCTCTCTGTCCCTGCCTAATTCTTGTATATGATTCAACCCTTTTTGCTGGATCTTGTATCCTATTCCAAGCATTTAAAGCTGCTTGGTGACATAGACACAGTACTTCATCGTCATAAAGAGCTTGGACCTGTGGATCAGCATATTCTCCTGCACCAAGAATTTGATCTTGGGAAACCTCAATACCTTTTGCTCTTCCTTGCTGTTCCATATTCTTGGATTCTTCTCTGAAATAGATTCCAAACATCAAGAAAGGTCCATTATCTAAAACTGCAGACACTAACTGATAGAATTCATGCGGAGTAGCTCTAGCATTAGAAGCCCAAGACCTTATCATTTCCTTAACATATGCAGAGTGCAAGCCAAAATTAACAATAGCTTGCTTAATTTCTTTTAGATCATTCATTGCTATTGGCGTCCATCTAGCTTCTCTGACTCCCTTTGAGCCTTTACAAGTTGATGCTTTGTCAAAATAAATTACAGGGTATGCCGCTAAAACCCTGTGTAAGCCAGTTCTAATAGCTGGTGGTGGCATTCTATCCTGTCCTTGTGCCTTCTTACTCTGTTCACCAGCTCCAATAATTTCTTCAATCATTTCAAGTCTTTTTATTATTGTCTCTTTTGAATCCTGAATCTCCTGACCTGCATGAGTTTATAGTAAAGATTGTATGGTTCTTATGAGTGGCATATTCTTCCTAAATGATAGAATATTCAAAAGAATACTGAAACCTAGTAACCAGTAAATTAGATTATCCCCATAGTCATATAAACCTTGCATGATATGACCCATTGTATTAGCGAACAAAACAGTAAAATTTGTGTTGGAAACGAAGACCGCCATATTACCTATTATCCAGCAGGTGGCGCTATTGCCAAGTCATGACGAAAATGGGGTCCTGTTTCAGTGTCCTCCTAGTATTTGTTAAAAATTGGGAAATGCAAGTTGCTCAACAAAGTAAATGTAATTGAATCAATTCCGTACATGGAACCATAAACCCAGAATCCAGGAGTAGAGGAGAGTAACCCAGAAGCTGTGTATGCCTCCACTCCCCGAGGGGTTGCAGCTTTTGGCAACCGGCAACCGAGTGCTCTGGTTCGCGCCACTTAAGAGCTGCGCTTGCAAGGGAGATTTGAAAACGACTCAGAAAAGAGCAAATCATGCAGGCAGAGACTACGTGGGCCTGTGGAGTTTAATTCCACCTGGGGAGGCAAACGATAGGGTACGTGGGGACTTGAAGTCAATCTGAGGTGTATAAAGGAAAAATATAAAGAACTGCAGCAAGAAGAGCCACTGCGTGATAATTTATATTAAACTGCTGGCTCCACGCACAAGGCACAGGCCACAAGGCACAGGCCACAAGGCACAGGCCGCGGCTGAGGGAGAGTGGACTCGCGCCAAGCCAAACTGGTGGCAGGCAGCCAGTGGGGGAAGGAGGGGTCCTAAAACCAAACGTTGGGCACCAGATGAAGGGGAAGGCATAAGTCAAAGACAATCCTACATCAGTTTAGAATTATGATTAATAGAATGGTTATTTATTTAAAGGGGAAAAAAACTTACAGATCACTGTCCCAGACAACAGCCCTCTGTGAAACCAGAAAGGGAGTCTAGTCGCTGGAAGCAGAGCAGGAAGTAAGAGAGAGAGGAGAGGGAAGTGGCCGCTTTTTTAAAGGGAGAGAGACCATGCCCCAATGGGCTGGTATCTCAGCGGCTATTGGCTGGAGGAGCGGAAGCACCTCCCGCAACAGTGATAGTTTTCTCTTTTATAATATTCTAGTTTATTTTCATAGACTGGGTAGTTACAGATGAAGAAATGTATAGTGCATGTTCTGGAACAGTCCTCAGTGCAGAAACTTCCAACTCTGTGGAGTTGGGGTGCACAGCACCTAGAACATGTGTTCTTGATTAACTTCTTACAAGCTCCTGGCTTCCAGCTTTCTAGAGGTTCAGTTCCTGTCCTAGTGCTAATTTTTAAGTTTTTGAGAGTTTAATAAACAAATACAATGTATTTTGATCATAATCACCATCCTTCACCTCACACGACACCCACACCCCTCTCAATTTCCCATCCTGTTCTTTATAAAATAATTATTAGATCCATCTGTGTCTGCATGAGTGTGGAGCCATTCTCAGGAGCATGGCCTACCTACAACAGCCACATTGCTAAAAATAACTGTCTTCCCCCCAGCAGCCATCAGCTTTCATCTAGGGAAGGGTGCCTTGTGAGCCCCTCTCCCATCTGTAATGGAATATAGATTGGCTTAATCTTGCACTGGTCTTCTGAAGACAGCCATAGCCACCATGAATTTTTAGAAACAGTAGTCCTATCCTATACAGAAGACATTATGCAGTGATTCTTACCAATCTTTGGCTCTTAAAATCTTTATGTCACCTCTTCTAAAGCATTCCCTGAGCCTTGAAAAGCAGAGACAGAAATATATATTTATCATTTGGTGTTAATACTTATTTTAAGCTTGACTAGACATTTAGAAGTGCAGAAAATAAGGACCTGCATTTTTTAGATGTAAAGAATCTATTTTCAATAAAGGAAGGGGAAAACAAACATTTGAAGAGCTTTCATTCATTACCATCTTTATACTGCTCATTCACTTATGTCAGAAGAAATGATGACTTTTTTTTCCTAATTCTTAAGATTTAACATTAAGAGAAGAGAACAAGATTCTGTTGCATTTGTGACCTCTAGAGGCCAACACGAATGTGATATATTTTCCTCTTTCAACACTGCCTCCGAACACAGTCTTTAGGGGGTTAGGATTTATAGATGTTTAAAAAAAATGAGTAAATTTAACAGAATAAAAAGGTTTCCATTTTAGATGCCTATGTTGCCTTTGCTAATCTGCTTAATCAATGATAAATACTTAATGACATAGGCAATAAAATGTAAACAATTCCATGCAAACATAAGTTGCAAAAGTACTACTTTGCTATTATGAAATAGTTAGAACCTGCATTTTCAGTTATTTGCAATATAATAAAAACACTTTCCGTCGCAAAAAAAAAAAAGATTTAACATTAAGAAAATCTTAGAAACAAGTTATATGACCTCATGGTAATTACATAGTAATTGTGAGGTTCCTGGTAATGGGAGTCTTGGTAAAATAAAACTGGGTTGAGAAGGGAAGTATCTCAGAGCTGGCATCACTGCTAGTCAAAACCCAGCAGTATTATTGTTCATCAGAAGGGATTCTTTTGGTTTCTGCCTCTTCCAGTTTCCATCCAGAAGGCTTTGGCTGCCTTTTCTGCATGCAACTTTATTTCTCATGAAGAGGCACAACCTTCTTTTCTAACTCTATGAAAATACTCTCAAAATTCTCTAGACTCTCTCCTTTGGTAATAACCCTGGCTAATTCCTGAATATCCAGTTTTACTCTGGGATCCGCATGCTGCCAACATGTGCAACTACTATGCTAGATTACTATGGTGATCGGGGAGTGTCTCTGTCCCTTCTGCTTCAGACAGATGGGGTTGCTCTGAGTCATAGATCTCTGCTGACTTAGTGCTGCTGTTTGCTTCAGTCAGGGAGTGACGTAGGCTGCAGCCTTGGTTCCTATTCTTTATCACAGCATTGCGTCCAACAAGAACATTTAATATCTGTGCAGTTTGCTCCCATCTTACGTGTTTTCCTCCTTGAGGAGCTTCTCTTGTTTAACCCCCATCTGTTAGAGGCATGTTTGACACAACATGATTGGGTTTTTTGTTGGTTTTCCATCTTCACATCTTCTATATCAAGCCAGGATCTTCACCTCAACCATGCCTCTTTCAGAAAAATCCACTTGGAAATACTGTCAAAACTCCGTTTATGTGTGCTGTAAAAGTAAACCCCAAATGTCTATATCAACTCTGCAATCTCAACAATGGCAGAAAACTAGTTTGACACCACATACAGATAAGTGTTGAATTTTGTTTACTATCAATGGTTCAAGGATAAAATTTTACAACAAATTTGGAGATTGCTTCCACAATATCACCTTCACTTTCAAAGACATTCTGTATTAGAAATCCCTGGCACTTGATTAGAAATACAGCTCAGTAATAGAACATTTATCTATTGTGCCTTAGGTACTGGATTTAATGACTAATGCTGTAACAAAAGTAAATAAATAATTTATTTCCTTTGCTTTAATTTAAAAACGAGTACATAAACATACATAAAAATATTGACAAAATGTATTAGTCCTTCCTAAATGTCGAGTGTATGTAAAGACAAAATTATAGATCAGTGTTCTTTTATAATCAACTGATTAATAATTTTCTCTCTAAATGTATTATTATCTTATGTTAAATATGTAATATGTAAGCTGTACATTACACAAGCATTGATATAAAAGGTAAAGTATGCATAATGCTTATCTCTCAAAGGAAACATAATCTTTAGCTAAGGGTTTGTATTTGAAATATGATAACTGAATCAAGTATATCAATATGTGTGAAGTAATGTATCCATGAAGAGAAATGATGCTTCTATTGAAATAGGGGAAATTAGTATGCATCATTAAAAACATATGAGGTATAAACTGCAATAACATCTTGTTGAAATGATTCAGTGAACATCAAAAAATGCTTGTTGCTAAAAAAATCCTTGATGAGATGTCTCGTCTCTCTTGTCAATCACTTTGGGTTGAATCTTTTCAAAAAATAAATTAGAAACAATGAAATGGCTTAGTTGATAAAGGTACTTAACACAAACCTGTCTACTTGAGTTAATATTTTAAATTCGCATAAAAGTCAGGAGAGTCACTTATGTGAAATTGACCTCCGACCTTCACATGTGCACTCCATGTGAAAACCTATGCACATATATCATGTACTCATGCCAGCTCACAATAATACTCAATTTAAAAAGTAAATAATTTAGTATTTATTTTGATGTTATAATTATCTAACCCTTTCATTTATTTAAAGCAAAAACATGTAAACAGAACTTATAACAGGAGCATAAAATTACTTAGCTTATGCATGAAATGTTTTACTTTTATTAGTTTTATACTTCTAGAGATGAATTATTGAGTTTCCTTTCAAAGCTAGTCATTATTTCCAAAGAGCCATTAGAAATATAGTGTAAACTCACACAAAAACTCAAGCCCTCATTTCTCATTTCCAGCTATGGTCTACTTATAAGAGAAATCTTCTTGCCTCTATGTCAAAATTTTAGATGATTTTAGGTACTTTGGCCCTTGATTTTTAGCTTTTCCTTTTGCTATGATGTCATCCATCTTGTACATCTCATCTCCAATTAGGACAAAATTTTACTTAATAAAATTTACATCGAGATTTTATAAAATTTCAGGAGAGCTTTTTTAAATAATTTATTAACTAATATAAATATATACATATATTTGTATATATTTATAAATTTAGACTCTAAACTGTATATTTACCCATAATAGAAAAGACTATGTATATATTTTTTCAAGCTGTCTCTAGAACTTTTAATGAACATATATTATAGTTAATAAATAAAATGAGCCAGCTGTGATGTCTGAGACTTGTAAACCAAGAGGTTGAGGCAGGGAGAGCACCTACAAGGCCAACTGGAATTATGTAGGGGTTTCTTAAAAAGAACCCCACAAAAACCTGGGGCCAGTACATAAAATTATTAGCCATGCAAGTCTGGCTGTATGGTTTTAAATATGTTGGCTGTTTTGTCTTCAACTGGAACATGCCCATCTCTCTTAGGGTTTCTATTGTTGTGAAGAGACACCATGACCAAGGCAACTCTTGGTACAAGAAAATATTTAATTGGGGCCGGCTTATAATTTCAAAGATCAGTCCATTATTAGCATAGTGGAAAACACAAAGGCTTATAGGCAAACATGTGATGGAGAAGGAGCTGATAGTTCTACGTTTTAATCCACAGGCAGCAGAAGCAACTATGTGTCACATTCCATGGAACTTGAGCATAGGAGACCTCAAAGCCCAAGTCCACAGTGACAAAATTCCTCTAACAAGGCCACATGTAATTCTACAAAGTGATGCCTCCTAATGGTACCACTTCCTATCAGGACCATTTTTTTTTTTTTTTTTTACAAACTACCACACCAATTTGCCAGGTTTATACATTTAAATACCTATACCAGATTTAAAAAAAACAAAAAACAAAAAAAAAGTCAAATCAGTGATCTAAGTTTACAGTGTAGGAAATATAAAAAAGAGAGCTTTGCAAGCAAAAAAAAAAATTAATGGGTTAAAGTCGAAGAAAATTGAACTCAAGATTAAAGGCATAACATATTATTGATACTTTTATACAATGTACCATCTTTGTGAGATGAACAAATTATTTGAATGTTACAAATTCCTAAAGATTATCCAAGAAAAATCAAAAAATATCTCTCTTTGTCTCTCTTTGTCTATCTATCTATCTATCTATCTATCTATCTATCTATATCTATCTTCTATCTATCTATCTGTCTACCTACAATCTATCTATATTATATTATACTAAAGGAAATAAATGTACAGTGAAAAGATCTTATAAACCACCCTAGACTGATTCAAGGAGAAATTTTTGTCTTAGAAATAATATCAACACTTTTTTCTTTCTCTGTCTTATTATTTATTAGTATACACCCTGGGTATGTATTCCTCAATGTTTCTGTACTTGAAGCAAATGGGATAATTTTGTAAGGTAGTCATTAGAGTCATAGCATTCTGATATTGTAATATATAAATCAAATTTTGGGGAGCAGCAAATATCAATTGTTCCTGATACCCACCTCCTCTTTTGCAAGTTTTTTGTGAATAGTTTGCTTGTAAGCATTTGTAAAGTGAACACAAAGGAACAATACTCATTTGAACTGACGTAAGTGACTTTCTAAATGGTCCTTAATTCTTTCATTGTCATGAATTTCTAATATGTGTAAATTCAAGACATTGCAAAATGCATGATTTATACCTTTTATGTTCTAATTTTCCAGATCATTAGCACTTCAACACCATTTTAGGGATTTGGTGGACTGGAGCTGGATGATGAATCATTCCTAGAATTTGACATTCACACACAAATGAGCAAATACACATACACTTACTGTTACATATTCAAACATTTTAAATTATTTATTATTTTTAAGTGCCATTAGAACAAAATATATTAATTAATCTTATGGTCTACTATTCTGCTTATAAAATCAAATAATTGTTTTTCTTCCTTTGTTGGGAATTTGTTAGTAGCAGATGATTTCAATATTTCACTTTACCCAAAAGACCAGACATCTAAACAGAAAACATAGAAGCACATGAATTAAATGACTTTATACTTCAAATGTACTTAATGGATGTATTTAGAACAGTTCAACCAAATGCAAAGGAATATAAATTCTACTCAGCATCACACATAAGTAGCTCTACAATAAGCAACATATTTTGACATAAAACAAATCTTAGCAGATTCGGAATGATTGGAATAACTTCATGATATATCTTATTTGATCACAATAATATTGAAACTTAACAATGACAGCAAATAAATCTCTAGTGAGTATGCAAACTCACGGAGATTAGACAATTCATTACTGAATGATGAATGGATATAAAAAAGAAAAAAATGAAGAACTAAATTAAAATAATAACAGAATACAACACAATTCTGGGACAAGTTAAATGCATTCTTAGGAGGGAAATTTATAATGATACCTTAAAAATTGAAACACCAAAAATAAATGACTAAATTATTCAACAAGGAATTGGAGAAAATGAAAGAAAAAACTCAAAACTTGCATCTAACACTCCATAAAATAGAAAAAATAAATTGTAAAATCCTAGGGAATCAAAAGTACTCTGGATAGCTAAAACATTCCTGAGCAAAAGATCAATGCTTGAGTGATTAGCTTTCCAGATCTCAAGATATATTACAGAGTCATGGTAATAAAAATAGATATGTAGACCAATGAAACAAAAGGGAACACTCAAACATTACCACATACAACTACAGCCATTTATTATTTGATAAAGATACCAAGATCATACACTGCAGTAAAGAACCATCTACAAAAAATAGTGCTGAGAAAGCTGGATATCCAGATATTAAAGAATGGAATAAGATCTGTCCCTGGCACAAAATACTACTCCATATGTATCAATAGCTAAGTGTGAATTCTAAAACTAAACTGCTAGAAGAAAATATAATCTGTTTCTTATACAGTGCATGAAAGGATACTGCATAAACTCCATTTTGAAATGAGGTACCATTTCTCCAGAAACTAAGTCCAACTCTTGACAGACAACTCCAGAAAACTAAAAACTTCCTTGCAACAAAAACAATGATAACAAAATTGTAGAAAGATTGTGCCACAAAAACTCACAAATATCCATTCATAGATGAGACAAACAACTATAGTGTTGAAAGGTAGGCATCCAATGGAAAAAGATCCCAAAAGCACAAATTTTATTTTTTAAAAGTAAATGATGCTGTTACCTAAAACATAGTCTCATGTATGTCTTTTTCAAGGAATTAAAATTGATACATTACATCAATGAAAGTATTCCTATTGATAATCTGCTATATATGTACATCGGTGACTAGCCTAATAGTCAGCAGAAAGACTTCTTTACCAAGAAAATGATGGAAACAGATGCAGAGACATACAACCAAGCAAACTTTATGCTAGTGTAGGAATCTGGGTGAGGGGGGAAAAGAATTGTAAGAGCTATAGGGGTCCAACTCACCCCCAAGAAAACCCACAGAAACAAGTAACCTGGGCTCATAAGGGCTCACAGGGACTGAACCAACAAGAAAGCATGCATGGGTCTGACCTAGGCAATCTTCATATATGTTACAGTGTTTCACTTGGTCTTCTTATGGAACTCCTAACAGTGGGAACAAGGACTGTCTGATTCTTTTGCCTGCTTTTGGGACCTATTCCTCCTACTGGATTGCTTATTCCAAACTTAATAGGAGAGGAGGTTTCTAGTCATAGTGTAGTTTGATATGCTGTGACTGCTTGATATCCACAGAAGATCTTCCCTTTTTTGAAGAAAGACATAGAGAAGGAGTGGGTGGGGGAGACATTGAGAGGGATATTGGGAGGTGAGAAAAGAGAATAAACTTGGATTGGGATGTAAAAATATAACAAATAAAAACAAAAATAAATATATACACTATTAAATTTCTTTTTATATATATATTTATATATTTTAAATATTTCTTTACTTAATCTCTGTATGAAAGTACAGACTTATCATCCCAGCACTTGGTACACTGAGTCATGAGACTTGTGATTTTGAGGCTAACCTAAACAACAGAATGAAACTTGGCAAAAAAAGAAATTCCCCTCATAAGTATGTATACTGTAATTACCATGTTTCCAAATGAAAAGGATTCTTGTATATTTCATTCAATTTCTCATAATAATAAGTAAATATAGAACTCTATTTAATATCTATTTGCCCCTGACACATGTCCCCATAAAAATATTTTCTAAGTTTTGAAATCTTTATTACTGTGGATCATACAAAGCATTTTGATAGCTACCTAAAAATACTATAACATGAATTTGTTTGAAACTATTTAATACCAGCGAGGAAAAAGAAATGTGTGAAAATCACAAGTTAGGTTAAGCATGGATAAGATGTTGGTAACTAGAACCTGTGTGAACTAAACACAGAGAAGCAAAGAGCACCAAAGGCCCAGATTATTCATGAGGCATCAAGAATGTATGAGGCACCAGAGGCACTGAATAACAGGATAAATTAAATATACATGAGACATATGAAACACTTATTATTCATGAGGTCTTAATTCAGTCACATATTGTTGACATCCATTTTGGCCCAAACAGTTCTATGCCCAGAAAACTCACATAAAACCCATTGCTGTGCAGCAAGATCATCTGCAAGCTGCTGCTATTCGTCAGGGATGCTCATCTCTGTGTTTCTCCAATGGAGCAAGAACCTAACATTTGCCCAGGGCACTTTGTGCCAGTGGGTCCTTTGCTTGAACATCAACTCTCACTCTGGCAGCTCTATAATTATAGAGGAATTAGAGAAAGGTAAATTGCATACTTCACCCTGAATTCAGAGTGGGCCCAGTTGAATGCACATACCGTTATAAATATGCTCTTGTATTGTGTCCCCATTGCTTTATGCTCAATATATCAAGTGCATGTGAAAAATCAGGTGCTTTGAGCACTTTGATTTGTTTGTTCCCTACTTGGTAACTATTGTGACTGCTTCTTTTGCATTGTGCTAGAGGTTCATTGTTGTACAACAATAATTGTCCATATAGAATCTTCTGATCCAATCAAGCTTTGTCTGTCTTTGAAATTATTTCATTCACAAGGTGTTATTCATTTTACTGGATGTTGTACCTTCCAGACATAAATTTATAGGGAAACAAACTTCTGAGGTTTTTTGTTTGGTGTTTGGTGAGTTTTACTGTTTTTTTTTTTGTGTGTGTTAGTTTGTATTTTTTTTCAGCAGTTTATGCCATGCAAGAGCTATAAATGATAAGAAAAATTATTCTTCATTAGTTTTAAATTTATTTTATTTAACTTTTTGACAATAATTATTTTTTATGTGTATATGTGAGGGTTGCAAGTGTCCTTTGTGCAGTATATATGTACCTGTCACCAATGGAAGACAAAAAAGTTCCACCAGAAAATTGATTTCCTAATACTGGAATTATAGATGGTTATAAGCCAACAAATGGATACTGGAACCCTACTTGGATCTTCTGCATGAATCGTACATTCCCTTAACTGTCTGCTGTCTTTCTACCATGACTAATTTGAGGACTTGCAGCAAGTACAGAAGATAAAGTAATAAATTCATTTTAATGTCAGCATTATGAGTTTCATTTTTCATGCAAGATGACTGTCAAAAAATTTAGAGTTTTAACACTATAATAAATTCAATTGTACTTCTAAATACATTTTACTTACATGGTAATTTTTTTGGTCTCATTAGTCAACCGATTGATGAAATGTATTTGACAAAGTCATTTATGTACTCAAGTTAAACTCAAATAAACAAGAAAAATCAATGAAGTAATTACCATTACTTAGATCTTCTAGATATTTTAAGAATTTATATCCATGCAAATCCAAGTCTTTATGGTTTTCTGAAGCACTTAGATTACTCTCAGAGATTGGAAAGCTGCAAGGTGAATGGTCCACATAGAAAAATAATGACCACCTCATCTCTCCTCTTTTCATTCCTTTGCTCAAGAAGAAACTGCATGTTTGTGGCTTAAAAGTTTTTGTTAGAAAAGTTAGAATATTTGGATGGTGTCCCAAATAGAAGATTCCAAATGAGATTATAGACTATGGTGAACATGTTATATAGGAAAAAAATCTTTTGAAATTTAGATATAGCAAATAGCATGCAATGATGGGTAGTTCCTTTTATAATGGATTAATTATTACCTGTTTTTGTTTGAGACAGAGTCTCAAGTAGACCAAACTGATTTTGCTGATTCTCTTGTTTCTTTTTGCTAAGTTATGGCATTCAGACACTCATCTATTATATCTGAATTGTATCTTACTTCTTAACATAAGTTATGCAACTCAGTGATCTACTAAGTACCACTTTTAAAAGACCAATAATGTATTTAACAGTTTAGACAGATTATATAATAGTTATGCTGCATAGTTTTATGTCAACTTTGCACAAGCTGTAGGTAAATCTTTAGGGTATTTTCTTAATTAGTGATCAGTAGGGGAAGGCCAGTCTGTTGTGGATAGTGACACCCTTGGATTGGTAGTCCTAAACGCTGTAAGAAAGAAGGAAGAGCAAGTGAAAAGGAGAAAGTCAGTTAACAGCACTATTCCATGACCTCTGCTTCAACTTCTGCCTTCACACCACTGCCCTGCTTGAGTTTCTGTCCTAATACTTTTGCCGCTAAACTGGTAAATGGAAGTGTGGATGAAATAAACCATTTCCTCCCCATGTTGCTTCTACTCATGGTATTTCATCACAGCAGTAGTACCCAAACTGACACAGTAGTCAAAACATTGTTGCTAGTTGCTCTTTACCTGTTATGTAGTGCTGTGCTCTTTAAAAAACAGGTTCCCACTCATACTCACATATCAATAAGAGAACACATTGTCAACATCCAGATATACTTTCTTTACATGTAGAAATGTAGCTATATTTTATATGTCCCACTATTTCTACCAATATCCCTTTTACCTATTAACTGTTATACATCCATGGATCTGTGTATCTTTCATGCTACTGGTAAAAAGGAAAATCACTTCCCTTTATCCTCCCACAGTCTTTGTCTGATCTGTAATTACATTTTTACACATTAAATTAACATGTAAGAAGCTAGTTTAATTACACATCATGCATGAGAGAACCACATTAATATGGAATTCAAAGAAAGGCCAGATTACAGAAAGTGATGTGACATCTTGTGCTACAGAACAGGACAGGGTCTTGGGATTGCTCTCAAATTATGGGCATGTGAGAGGAGGAAACACACGTTGAATCCAGGTATCTTTGTTCTTCATATAAAGTCTCTCAAATGCCAGTCATGGCCTGAGAGTAACTCACTTTCTAATGGAGATAGGATTACTTAATGAAAGTTTTCTTTGAAAGTGTTATTTCTTTCCCAGATTTCACTGTGTGTAGAAATCTCAAAACTGTGCAAAAGTGTACTAAGTTCATAGTAGAGTTGCGGCTTACGTCTATATGGTGTGATGCTGTACCCTATGCCCTTGAAGGACTCAGAAAACTACACCCCTCAAAGAATAGCACTTTAGTAACTACTTCCAGTGGAGAAAGTGCCCTAGAACAATGTCCCCCTGACCTTCCTTCTCCTGTCTTTCCATCTTCCACTCCATTTCTTGTCAGAAACAAGACATGGAAGTAAGGATTCCTTTAAATTTTTCTCAATACGTATCATAGAAGCTTAGAAGACTCCTCTGTCCTTTCTCCCTTGAGGATTCTCTTCCCAGATGATTCCTGCCCGCTTACTTGTAGAAGAAATGTTAGTTCAAAAAGCTCAAGGAAAATCCAAATGAATAAGCCTTTCTTGGTTTCCTTCTGTAAAATGTTATCATTAGTTCATATCCCTCTGAGAAATGCAAAGCAAACAAACAGCAGACAAAAAACAGAAGAAGAACAATATAATGCACTTTAAACAAATAATAAAATGCTAAATATATAACATTGCCTATGGTTATGAATGCTCTAAAATAAAATCAATTGGATATCTGTTAGAGTTCTGTGAAGAACTTTTACACAGAAAACTTAACATTAACATCTATGTTAGAGAAACTTCTGTGATTAAAAACATAAATGCTTAAGTTAGTCAGATTAAATCAATGTTTAAAACCAGGATATAGAGGGGATAAGCCAATGACTGAGTCTGGAGAATGTTTGGTACTGGGACTCAGTGTATGGTGAAATGAAAATATAAAGTTAATATTATGAAAATTTAAATTTCTTCTCTGAGTCTAAGTTACTTTTATGTATATGTATTCCAGGAAAAATACCTTGAAATCTATAATTGCATCTTAATGCTGAGTTATTAATATATCAAATTTAGTAGTATTCTTCCATAGAAATAGAATAAATTTAGAGATGATTTTACATAACAGCTCATATTGTTAATAATTAATTTTTATGTCTGTTTCAGGAGCATTGTGTAAATCAGAGAAGAAATTTGTTGGGTGAATTCTACCCATTTAGTCTAATGATTCTGGGATCAAACTCAGGTCATTGAATTTGGTGCAGGTATTTTACTGAGCCAATATTTCTTACTGTAAGAAATGAATTTAAAATGTTTAGTGAGTTTCATACAAGAGGAGGCTATCAAATGTTATTTGCAAGTGATGTGTATTTTCCAAAAGAAGAAAGTGAGCCAATGAAAGCCATGTAACTATGTTTGATAATAGACACAGGCAAAGATAGTTCCATCAACCAAATTCTGAGTTGAGTGGTATACTTAATATTTGAATTAATTATCCTAAAACAGGGGATTTTCATCTAAACCTGTTGCCCATTCCTTGCTGACCTCCAACTAACCCTTCAGCTCTGCATGTCAACACATACGAGGCTGGCAACAGCGATGTTTATGTAAGACCTAGCCTTCTTCTATATCTCACAGTTGCATTTACTCACTTTTGTGTTAATATATTTCAAATACTTTATGGATATATGCATGTGAACATACGTGTATATATACATAAATATGTAAATTACCGGCTTAAAATTTTTATTATTTCACTTCATGATTTCTTAGTGATTAGTCTTTCTGGTCTGAGGAGCATCAAATAATCAATGATCATGAGTTCCACATGAACCTAAACTATATATTGAGACTTTGTCTCAAAATATTAAAAGTCATATCCAAAAAATAACAAAACTGAAGCAAATGAATCAGTGGAGGAAAATCAAAGGCTCTACTAGCTAAGAAATAGTATAATATACACATAAGAATGTAAAACATTACAACTTTCCTTCTTCAATCTATATAGACACACTTATTCTCATATGTGGCTAGGTATACATATAAGCTGAACACATTGACTTTTAAATACATATATAATTGCTTTTAGAGATAGGCACAAACCTGACAAGACTAAGTTATCCTCGGTGGTGAAAGGCACTCTAAAATATGATTTTAATTCTTTGCATTATTATAATTGTTGTATTTTTATAAAGGCAATGACATTTTTGGCATTATTTTTGTTACTGAATATAAAACACATCTCTTACATTAGTGCACACTGTCTACCATCTTGGGGAAAGTAAATTTTATTCATTTATTTGTAATAGTATTTTACTATTATTTTGTATGTGTGTACATGATGAAAATTAATCTTGAAAGCCCATAACTTAAAATTCATCAAGCAAGTATTATTTTACTTAAAGTATGTGTAAGATTTTATGGAGTACTCAGTGAAAGTGGAAATATCCAAATACAAATTTGCTACCGAGTGGCTGCATTGGTCGCATGTCTACGAGGCTGTAGGCTGTCTGCCTCTCCGCTTGCAGTGAGGCAATGGTTCTTCAGTTCATCGGATATAATGAGCGCCTATACTGTCAAGCGCAGTGAATCCTGTGGAAATTGAAGTGCATTTTCAGTGAACATTTTCTGTGGTACATTTTAAATGCTGTCTTGACGATGATATGATGTGGGTTTTTTTGTTACTGTTGTTGTTTTCTGGCACTAATACATCATCATTCTGTAATTTTTCTAGCACCATCATTAGCCTTTAAGAGTATAGCATATGATATATGAACAGAAGCTTAGAAAAGATAACTGGCAATTGCGCTTTGTAAAAAAAATGGATTCTGTTTTTGTGATGAGAGTCATAATTATTATTATTGTTATTATTATTTTATAGAAAGGTCATCTTTCATTGAGAAGTTTGTCATGTGTGTAAATAAAACAGATAATATCATGGTTTTTTTAATTTAATAAATTTCAGATGGATAGAAAATATGAACTGTAATAATCTTTAAGCTACCAAGCCATTCTGTAAATCAATTTCTTATGTTCTTATTTTATCTTATTTTCTTATCAAATATCATACAAGAAGGAAAAATTTTGTTAAGACCATTTAAGCTTTTTTGTTAGGGAAATTAAAGATCCTAGAGGTTTACTCCATATGTGAGAAAATGAGAGTTCCTAGAGATGGAAGGAGATCCCAAAACACAAAAAGGAGCTTTTCCCAGCTTGCATGTGGGCATTTATATCCTCCTAACTCTTGTTTGCCAAAGGTTTTACTATGGTAAAACAAGATGTCATAATTCTCTAATATATAATTGTAATAAATATTAAAAATATTCATAATTACTTTTTCTTTTGACATTATATTACAATTCACTGTTCCTGGAATTATCTGTTTTGATAAATAAAACCTGGGTGAAATGTGTATTCGCACATTTCCAACTGAGAGTTTTGAGCCTGTGGACACCCTGTCTGCACACCACCTCTCTCTTCAATGAGTGCAGAAGCCCAGAGACAGAGTCTGGGAGGCTAGGTCCTTAAGTGAAAGGTAGAAGTCCCCAGGTCTATAAATCCGTTATTATGGGACCTTGGGTTTATAGTGACAGTGTTCTCCATAAACTTCAATGGACAAATATTTGTTCCTTTATTATCTTTTTATATTTAACACTATGAATTTCTGTTCTCCTGCTTAATCATTTTTCTGTCTCAACTAGGGAGTCCTCTATGGACTACCTTTGTGTAGCCATAATTTTTAAGAGCATCAAAGAATCATGATGGGCCTGGGTTGTAGTGCATTATAGTGCATATTGACTGGAGGGAGAGAGCATATTAATAGATACAAACGCAGTAATTTAAAACAAAGCTGGGGCTATAGCACAGTGGTAGAACGGCATATTCTTTAGGCCCTAGGATCAATCTCCTGTACTGCAAAATAATAATAATAATATTAATATCTAAATGCACATTCTATTAGCCTGCTACAGCTTGTAAAGCAAAGTGAATCACAAATAAAAATATTTAACTAACACAAAGTAGATTAAAACACATGCATACTGACTGGTCAGTTGTTGAAGTTTCATGGGGTCCCAGGATTCAAACACTGGATGAGCTAGAAGTCACGTCAGCAACGCCTGGGCAATTGGGTTGTTTCCTGGAGTTTTTCCCCCTAGGGTCTGGCTCAGAATTGAGAGTGAAGCTTTCCAGGCTATTGCAGAGAGGTTCCTGAAGTCAGGTGTCACTGTCACTTCTCTGTACCATGCTTTGCCTTATCCACAGCCCAAGCATTGACAGATGCACCCTTTAATCCTGTGAGGTGTGTTTTAGACAGTGGGAGAGTGATGGCCACTCTTTGGAAGCCTTTCTTAGTTCCGAGTTTAGTCATTCGGTTCTCACTGTCACAGCACTTATTTCCCTCCTTTATTTTCAACCATCGTCATCAATCTCCTTTCTCTTCCTCTTGCTCCCGGTGACCACAAATCTTTCTTTTCTTTTGCTTTAACCTTTAAAAGGAAGTACAGAGAGGCTTGGCGGTGGTGGCGCACGCCTTTAATCCCAGCACTCGGGAGGCAGAGGGATCTCTGTGAGTTTGAGGCCAGCCTGGTCTAGAAGAGCTAGTTCCAGAACAAGAACCAAAGAAAAAGCTTCGGAGAAACCCTGTCTCGAAAATCAAAAAAAAAAAAAAAAAAAAAAAAAAAACAACAACAACAAAGGATGTACAGAAGTGAAGTAAGAAATCATAAATGGGTGGCTTTTCTCCAAGGGTGAGGCCTTCAGGATGCACAAGAGTCCTGTCTATTGATAGCTTATTCTCCTTGTAGTTGGATCCATTTTATTTATTTCATATTATTGGTACACGAGAGTCTGTGTTGCTTATTTTTGGTATTTTAAAAAGAGCTAAAATTAATATTTTGAACAAGTCTTAATGTAGACAGATTTTTACATAAGTAGTGTTTCAAAATATATTACTTTTTAGTTTGTTTCTAATGTTATTTGCCATTTGTCATTAATATAAACCTTGTTTTTCATTTCAGCAAAGGCATAGAATATAAAAAGTTGAGCAAGAGATATTCAATATATTGATTGAAACAAGTATGTTTGGTGTAAAATCAGTTGCAATTGCTCTCTCTGTATGTTGTGACTATCTTTTCTTACCATTGGTTAATAAAGAAGTCAATTTAATTAGTAGCCAGGCAGGAAATCCAACCAGATACTGGGAGAAGATGGGCAGAGTCTGGGAGATTTCAGCAGCAGCCAGAGAAGTAAGATGTGAGGTAACAAGCCATGAGCCTCTTGGCAAAATATAAAATAATAGAAATGGATTAATTTAAGTTGTAAGATCTACTTAATAAGCCCAAGCTAAAGCAGTTTGTAATTAATATGAAGTCTTGGAGTGGTTATTTGGAAACTGGTGGGTAGGACAGAGGCCTCCAGTTACAACTGAGAAGTTATACTTCAGAAAATTTTAGAACATTTTGGGATGTGGGTATATTAGGCAATAATGGTTTAGTAGATAAAGCATTTTGCATGCAAGGACAAGGGTTTGAGTGAACATAATGAACTTGGTGGCCGACCTGAATCTTAGCATTCAGAAATCAAAGAGGAGATCCTGGGCTTAAAATATAAAGTGAAAAGTGATGGAAGATTATAGTGACATCAACCTCCCTCCTTCACATTCATGCATACACACATTCACATGAACTTTCATACACATGCATACCACACATGTGTGCACATACATATACACACGTACACACATCACACACGTGAAAAAAGAAAATAAACCAAATAAAACTTGTAAATAAATTCTTTTGTTATTAGTTCTTGTGACTGAATTGGGGTTAAGCAGACATTATCAAATTTACTGAGTTCTTAAACTTCATATCTCAGAGAATATTTTCAAATGTTTCCAGCCTCGTAGCACTATCCAGTAGCAACATCTTTCCACCCCACCTTGCCAGCTGCTACATATGACTGTGATCACAGGGTGCTTCGAAACTGAATAAGCCACTTAACCAAGTGATTGTCCTTAGATGTTGTCATAAAGGATGTTCTTTTATATGGCTAATGACGTTGGATTAGGAATGTGCAGTATACTTTATCCTCTCTTCAACAGATGGGCATCATCACCCCAGATTTTCCATAGTAGTAGTTATCTAGAGCCTTGTGCATCCTAGCAGGTGATCTACCAATGAATGACTCTCCCAGCTCCTGTAACACATTTTTAACTGAGTTATCATTTTATTCACTGTTATACTATGGTAATTTCTTATACATTCTGGATATTAGCCTCTTGTCAAATGTCTTGTTTGAAACCATTGTGTATATATTAGGGCTTCTGGTTTGTTGCTTTTATGAGATCCCTGACTGTGAGAATGAGTGGGTCTCTGTGTATCTGTTTCGTATGACTTTTCATGTTGGGTTATTTTTCTTTTGTTACTTTCGTAGTGGGTTATTTTTCTTCTGTTTATTTTTGTCCTATTCCAATGTATTAAATTTTGCTTTTTAGTACTAAATTTTATTTTTATCCCTTGGATGCTTATTTGTTTTCTAAGGAGGTGCACAAATGGGTGAAGCAGAATGAGAGGGGAGGTGAGGAGGACCTGGGAGGAGTAGGAGGTGAAACTGTAATTACAAAATTTTCTGAAACAGCAAATTCATTTCTTTAGTCACTGCCTCCACTGTCTTTAGATGATTTTTGACAATATAGCTGTGTTAAATTAGGAGCCGTGACAACAATCAAAGTACGTGTTTAACTCTCCTATATCACAGACTTCTGCTTATTATAATAACTAAATTAACAACTACTAATGTATTCATAACTTTTTACTTTTCCATGGCATTTTAGTGTTGTAATATGAGCGGCAGGACTGCGTCCCCAGCACCCCGGCCGCCTGCTAGCTTATGCCCCGAAATAATTACACGGAAACTGTATTCTTTTATACATTGCTTGGCCCACTAGCTCTAGCCTCTTATGGGCTAATTCTCATATTTTGCCTAACCCATTTCTAATAATCTGCGTAGCACCACTAGGTGCGCTTACCGGGAAAGATTCAGCATGTCTGACCTGGCTGCTGGCTGCATCGCTTCTCCCAGGGAGAGGGGAGCATGGCCTCAAACTCGCTTCCTCTTCCTCCCAGCATTCTGTTCAGTTTACTCCACCTATCTAAATTTTAACCTATCAGGGCCAAGGCAGATTTTTTATTTAAGCAATGACCTTCCTCCATCATTTCCCCTTTTTCTGTTTAAACAAAAAGGAAGGAAGGCTTTAACTTTAACATAGCAAAATTACATATAACAAAACAGTTATCAAGTAAGAATTACAATGTTTATATATATTTTATCTTTATCATAGCTAAGGAAAGCTATAACTATCTATTTTTCAACCCAATCAAAAACTCCAGAAAGATACAATATTACCTAAACAAACAAGAAATAAGCAACTTTCAAACTCTAGAAATGACAGAGACATCTCGCTGCCTTGACAGTCACCCAAATGTAGTGATGTAGGGATAAGTCCCGCCCCTTAGTGGGCGTGTTCGCCTCGGGCTAATGTTTACCTATCAATCTGGCTAGCATGCTAGCAGTGTTGGCTTCTGCTTTGCTGGTCTCCACAGGAACGGTGGTTCTGTAAGTCTATTTCCCCATTAAAGCTTAATATATTTTTACAATCTGTCTGCATTCATTTATGCCGTTACATTTTAGGAAGCAGTATACAGCCCAGATCAATAATTTTAACTTACTGAGTTTGCATTTTGGTATCAAGAATGAGGAGATATTATTTTGTCTTCTAGTATTGTTGCATTCCTACTGTGATGCATATGTGATGAGACAACTCTAAAATCAGTCTTCTGTTATTACATTCTTACTGTGATGCATGTATTTTGAGAAAACCCTATAATCTGTCTTCTGATATATTACTGCAACCCTACTGTGATAACTATAAGCAAGAAAACCATATAATCTGTCTTCTAGTATTACTAGAGTCATACTTTGATGGGTATATGATAAGACAGCACTATAATCTGTCTTCTAGTGTCATTGTATTCCTACTGTGATGCCTATAAAAGTCATAACCATGTAATTTGTTTTCTAGTAATACTGCAGCCCTACTGTGATTCCTGAAAGGTGACACAATCCCAGATGTATTTAATATGCAGTCACATTTGAAATTTGTTGTGTGTCCCATATAGATGATGCATTTTACACTATAAAACATCGTAAACATGACTTTGCTGTAGACTGTTTCCTCCAGTATAGTAAAGATTTCATTGCTGCTGTACAGATTCCCAGTTCATTTTTCCCTTTGACATCTAAATAAATCTCAGCCTTTGAACAAAGTGAAATAGGGGAACATCATGATTAAGCTCTCAGTAACTCTGAACTAATTTTTTAAAACTCATGGTATTTACTGTAGAAGACAGAGAATGTATATTTGTTTTGTACATTTGCGAATTTTGGTCTAACCTTTGTTCATTTTATTCTCAGCTGGTTGGTTTCTCTTAGTTGGCTAATTTTTTCAAATTAATTTTATTGAGCACTACATTTTACTCTGCTCTTCTCCCTGCTTCTCCCCTTCCCCCTTCAACCCTCCCTGAAGGTCCCCATGCTCCCAATTTACTCAGGAGATCTTGTCTTTTTCTACTTCCCATGTAGATTAGAAATATGTAAGTCTCTCTTAGAGTCCTCATTGTTGTCTAAGTTCTCTATGATTGTGGTTTTTAGACTGGTTTTCTGTGCTTTATGCTTAAAAAATACCTTGCAGACCAAATTATTTCATTTTTCTCAGGGTCTTTTGAGCTTTCTGGAAATTTGTATCCTTATCTTCCACTATATTTGGGAAGATCTTAAGCCATTGTTAAATTTCTTTCTTGTCTCTGCCATTCCCCTTTTCTTTTTTTCTGGGATACCCACAATGTCTGAGTTATAGTTTTATAAAAACTAATGTATAGTTCACTGAGGTGAACTATACCTCTCAAAGGCTTTCTTCAGAATTTCCATATCCTTCTTTTCTTACCTTACTCTGATATTTCAAAATACCTGTCATCAAATTTAGAGATTATTTTTTTTTCTGTCTGCCTCATTTTGTTGCTGATATTCTTAACTGCGCTTTTAAAAATATTTATTGAGCTATTTAGTTGAGGGATTTCTGTCCAGCTCCTTTTTCTCCTCTTTCTGTCCCTTGCTGATTCTCCTCTCATTTCATATGGTGCCTTCTCAGCATTTCATCAAGCTGGCTATTATGTTTCCCTCTGAGTTTCTACAAAATCAATATTTTGAATTATTTGTCAGGCAATTTACTTAGATCTTCCTCATGATTTGTTCTTAGATGACTATTGTCCTTGTACAGAGAGTTGCCTACTCCTGCCCCCCCCCCATGTTTCTTCATGATTCTTCCAGCACCTTGTTCTTTGCGTGTTTGGCAGGTCATTTTCAGAATACCTTTTATGGTAAGATATTTTCACCTGGTGATACATTCTCGGCTTTTTAAATATATAAGGCATATTGACTTTTGTTCTATGTGTTGGTGATGTATCATTGTTTCACAAAGCCTCATGGGATGCTTGTAGGGTGGTACAAACATGCCTCAGTTGCTAACACAGCATTCATAGGCAGCACAGATTCACTGGCAACTCCTTTATGTGTCTCTGAATGTGAGTGTGGAGCATCTGTAAATTCCTGCTGAATACAGTGTACATGTGGTCACTCTAGTGAACTGATGCAGGTAAATGCAATCAAGGCAACAGCAGAGAAAGACTGTTCTTTTTTTCCCAAGTGTTGTGAAATATGGGGCTCCCACCATGAGCCTCAGTGAATATGGACCAAGGTACCAAATAATAATAGGAAGTACTTCTCAGTGTCTGAGGTCTTCACATGGACAGCACTGTAACAGTATCCCTGATACCATGCCATGTAGTTTAAGGAACGCACAGAAAACTAAGAGTTTCATTATTTGCCATCTAGTTTAACCATTTGTCATCCACCTAATGAACTTGTAATGATATACTCTGTAGATTCTACACAACACTTGAAAATGGTGACTTACTACCTGATTATTCATCTTACTTATTTATTTCTACAGTTAATGTGGGAGGAAAAGAATCCCTTAATATTACAACTATTATAAAGTTTTGGAGCAATGTTAACTTAAATCTAAAAGTTGTGCCCTTTTGGAAAGATAATATAGAATAATAGTTACTTACAAAGATCGGAGGTAAGCCAGAAGGGAAATATCTGTCTTTCATCTACACGTGTCTTAAATACATAAAGGCATAAAGGACAATGTTCATGTGTGTTCTCAAGTTTTAAGTGCACAAGGATTAAAATTAATAAACTTCCCCATTTAGTTCCCATTCCAAGTGAATACTGATCCAAAGTTCATGAGTTGCACAATTAAGGTAATTAATAGTCAACCACTATAACTCCCTTAAAGGCTCTCTAATTGCTTTTGATTTTTCATATAATTTCGATGAAAAATGTCAAAATAAAAAATGAGGTCAAAGAGAGAAAGTGTTGCTAATTTTTCAGAGAACCCAGGGTTCTTTGATGTTTTGAAGCAGAAAAAAGCAAAAGTAGAGGAAGTGCCCCCCTGTCAGATGAAAGGCAGAACTGCGTTGTTTGATGGAATGCACAGATGAGAAAACATTTCAGTGAAAAACCAGTCAGTAATTTGTAATATTTAAGAAAAAATGCTCTAATTACAGTTATTGGAATTTTAATATTAAAAATAAAATATGTTGATCACATTTACATGAGTGGTTTAAATTCAGTTTTGGAGGAGGGAATCAAAGGATGAATACAAAGGAGCAAAGTGGAGGAAAGTGACTTGGTAGATGAGGACAAGAGAGATCTCAGAATCTTCCCTTTCTTCTTCCTACATTTCCTGCAGCCTTCTTAATATCATCCTTCCTTCCTCCTTCCCTCTTAATTTCTTTCCTTCCTTTCCTGTTTTCTTCTTTCATTCTTGTTTTCCTTTCTAGAAAATTATTAAAAATGACCATTCTATAAAATTGAAACAAGAGCAATGAACAATGACAACACACATATATAGATATATAGGAAATAGAACATTCAAAAGATTATCAGTTGTCAAGCTTTTTATCAGAATGTATTTTCTACCAAAATCTTATTTTCTGTACAGTGGAAAGAAAGATGCATATCTTCCAGGATACTCTACTGCACATACCTGTTGGCAAGAAACCCTTCAGTCAGTATTTGGTGCTCTTTTTGTTAATTTTTAATTTTAAACCTCTGTAGCATGACTTTGGTACCATTGCAATTAACAGTAAAAAGTACATTTTTTATTGTATGTAGGTATAGACACATACATATAACTGAGCATATTTGAAAAATATAAATTTATACTACAGTGTCTTTTTAAAAAAGGAATCTATGATACATTAGGAAGATATTGCAAATTAAGATTGCTTTATGATAATATTAAATCACCCTGAAGGTTTTATTTTGTTTCCAGAAGCTACATGGTAAGGAGGAAACCATTATTCTTTTGTATCATGGAAGGAGAAGCTAGGTTTTAGCTCTCAGTAAATGTCTAAGTTGTTAGACTTAGGGTAAAACTGTAGACGTAGTCAAATATTTAAGTGCAGTGAACACTGGCAGTGTCTATGTTTATTTGTTTTAAAGAGGTGACTAATTTGTCCTTGAGGCTTAGTCAACAACAAATTATCAGAGTTTAAATTGCTACCTGTTGACATAATTTTGAAATTATTAGTTTTAGTTTTTAGATATAAAGAAATGAAATACTGTAAGTACAGCTAGAACTCTCAGAAGCTTATCTTTCATTTTTTCAACAGAAAATGAGAGAAAATATTTTAACATAGTATGTCATTATACTATCTTGACTAGAGAAATGGTCAAAATACTACTTTAATTTGTCTTTACACTCCTCCTGCAAACCATTTTTGATTTATTAGCCCTTTCTATGACTGTAAGTAAAAGAAACTGGTACCTCTTTTCCCAAGAGGAAGTAGGACAAGGATGAATTACTGGAAATGTGTGAGTTTGCATCCTTGTGCTGGGTTACAGTACCACCTTTTCATCAAAGAAATGTACTTTTTGTATGAATATGCTCAGAAAGAACAAAATCATGTGAAATAGAAATAAATAGTACTTGTAAATCTCAAGACATTGTCCTACCCTTTGCACTGAAGGCTCTTTTCTGCTGTCTCACCATCTCTGTCTGGCTTGAGTTGGTGAGCTGCCATTAGCCCAGGTAAACTGTTTCAGTGGGTGCCATGGCCTTGACCTCTTTGCTCATATTCTTACTCCTCCCACTCTTCAATTGGACTTGGGAGCTCAGCCCATTGTTCCACTGTATGTCTTTGCCTCTGTTTCCATCAGTTGCTGGATGAAGGTTCTATGATGATACTTAAGTTAATCGTCAATCTGACTACAGGGAAAGGCCAGCTCGGGCACCCTCTCCACTATTGCTTAGGGTCTTATCTGGGTTCATTCTTGTGGATTCCTAGAAATTTCTCTAGTGTCAGATTTCTTTTTTTTTATTATATGATTAACATTATTTAACATTTATATATTAATGACTTTAAAATTATAACTATTCAATATTTATATTTTCTCAGAATATATTTTTCTCTGATAATTTTTTATTACTTTATACATAATAGGAATCAAAATATCCATTTTCTCCCCTTCTCCCACTTCCCTTCAGCTCCTTCTCCCCTCCCTACCCCCTCCAGTCCTAAGAGAGGGCAGGGTTCCCTGCCCTGTGGCAAGTCCAAGGCCCTCCCCCTCCATCCAGGCTTAGGAAGGTATGTATCCAAATAGAGTAGGATCCCAAAAAGCCAGTACGTGCAGTAGAGATAAATCCCAGTGCCATTATTTTTGGCTTCTCAGTCTGCCTCAATTGTGAGTCCCATTCAGAGGGTCCAGTTTGATCCCATGCTCTTTCAGTCCCGGTCCAGCTGAATTTGATGAACTCCCATTAGATCAGTGGGCGGAGCAGCACCTGTTCTACAGAGCCCTGCTCTTTCTCCCATCACTTGTATTTTATGACTGCTTGTTTCAGTCAATATGAGGCATAGAGGAAATGAGTGACTAAAATATATTGTCCATTTTTTTTGTTTATATGGCTTATTATATTCTAAAATAAACCCATGAGAGCCTCACTGTCGCTCATATAGCAAATGCTAGGATGTGAGTTCAAGACATTTTCCAACGTGAAAGAAGTTTTGATCCCGCAATGCCAAGTGATTTTGCTGCTCGTGCTCAGTAAGATCCCTGCTGAATTGGCATATGATCTGCTAGCTGCCTCCTTTCTATCAGCGGGCACTTAAAGGGGCTCTCTGCTGGAAATTCTAGATGAAGTCAGTGCAAACAGACAAAACACAACAAATGATAAATTATTCCAGCAGATAGTCCCCATTTTGGCATACAGCTGAATTTCATAGAATGTGATGTTAATTGCTTACATAATGAAAATTATTCCCTACTCAGAAATGCAAGAACATACTGAATACTCAGGAGTAACCTATTGGTTTCCTCTGATTTTTTCAATTAAATATGATTTAATTACCAGAGGACAGGGAATTACATTTTCAAAAATGGTTCTAGAACAGAAGCAACTTACTTATGCTAATGTCAGCTAACATTAGCAACTAAAGTAACTGTCAACACTTAAATAGGATTTTATTGCATTGAAGATGCTTAGAAATATTAAAAATTAGTATCATAACTTCATTTAGTTTGTAATAACGTAATATATAAGTACTTAATTCAGTTTTATATATACTTAATATTCACAGAAATACATTTTATCTTCCTCATGTTCCATCCTTTCTCCCATTTTTTTATTTTCTTCTTTTCTCTATTTTTATGTTTTTGTTTCTTTTGAAGTAAAGTTGATATTTAATGTGTGTTTACCAAATCACAAAACATTTTAGTCCACTCGTTATTGGTATTCTAGAATACCTGAGAGTGATTGCTCTTCTCTCTTGGTAGCTAGCATATCACTTTTGTATGTTTCGAGAGTAAGTTCCCAGGAGAGTTCCAGGTCATTTCCATCTCAATTCTTCTGTGCCCAAAGTATATGATGTCTTTATCAACAGGGTCTTATCTTCAACTTCAGAGAGGCAACCAAAGCAGTCCTAATAGCTTGCATTGTTTTGGGATTCTCTCTGAGAATGAGGTTTCCTCTCCTGGAAATGTGTGGTACTGGATTTTCGTTAAGTTTATAATTCTTATGATGTACATTATAATGCTAAGCAGTATAACTTCATTAAAATTATTTATACCTGTATACTTAAATACATATATTATCTATGTGCCTTTAAGTAAACATTAAGTAACGTTTTCCTATGTGATATTCAATTTTTTTATCCTCCTCTCTGCTTCCTTCTCCCTCACTATTGCCTTCCTTCTCTCCAAATGAAAATGTCCATTTTTATATGTTTCCATTTACAGCACCTGTGCCTACTATCCCTTCACAAAAGCCCCTTCTCTCTACAATGTTTCCTTTTTTTACTTTCCTGACTTCTTCAGTGAGTCCAGATTTTTTAATCACGTGTAAAGATTTAGAGCTAGGATCTACAAATAAAAGAGAACACAAAGTGTATTTCTAGGTCTGAGCTACCTCAATCGGTGCAAGATTTTCTAGTTCCATCCGTTCGCTTTAAACATAAATTATATGGAACACAGTGCTGGTACTGAGAAGCCTCAGAACTTGTTGTCACTGTCTAGTGAATGCTGTCATGCTGTGTCATAACGTTGTTGAGGGACAAGTAAGCATGGCAGAGACAGAGGGATGAGGGGGAAACAGCCCCTCCCAAAACAAGTTTTGCTCTTGCTATGACTGACCCTATTCACCCAAGAGAACAATGATACTATGGCACATTTATCTCTTAATGTCTGGATATTCAACATGGGTAATTTAATTCCTTCATGAGTTTTGGAGGGCACACAACATAGCACATAAAACCACTGTGAATTCCACAGCTCTGTTCTAACTCAATGGTATGCCTGGCTTTTGTCTAAATGTTAAATTTTTTAACTTAGCTGATTTTTTTTTTAATCTCCATTTTCCTGGAAGATTTGGAATGGGATTAAAATTTTGGTATGATTAAGAATTCAATGATATAGTGATTTAAGATGTCAATATTTTATACATATATATAATTATCTATGGTTTTCTAATGAGTTTAAATGCACCTTAAAATCAAAATGCATAATAATATTTTTTACATCTAAAGAGATATAAAAATGAATAAACAGGCTGGGAGAAGAAAGAAAATCTTATTATAATTTACCACTAAACTATTTTCATTGCCAGAATATTCTCATATATATTAGACACCTTTGTGGCTTTATAATATTCATCGTCATAAAAATATATAAATAAATATAGGTAAAAGACGAGAAATAAAAGTGTAAAAATAAAAAGGATAGTTCAAACAAAATAAAAACAGAACTAAAATATAGTTAAAAGAAAGAGAAAATGAAAACCCACTGGGGTACTTCTTTCCAGGGCCTCCCATCCTGGAATCTAATTGACTGTGCTTGATTGAGGTGGTGAGAGTAGCTGGTGTCTATTGCTCTTGTTTTTACCACAGTGGCTGCATTGTACTGGGCTGCAGATTGGACATGTCAAGAAAAGGGGAGCACTGGGGTTATATCTGCTTTAGAAGCAGCCCTTCTTCATGTGCCAACAACTCTTGTTTACTCCAGTGAGTTTTGTGGCCTCTGCTCGGGTTCCCACATATTCTAGAAGCTTTATAGCTTAGGAGGCAAAAAATCCAAGTAAAGGGTACCCTCCATGTGAGTATATTAGAGATGATAAATGGTCTACGTTATTGTTTTACAAATGAATATGAACATTTATGGGGTGAAATGATTTCTTAGTGGAACAACTTTGAGTTTAATCCTTCTACTTAGTAAGAGTTTGGGTAGAAATGAGCATTTTATCTACTGGAAAAATATCTGGTGAAAAGAATGATTATAAAATGTTTAATAAAATGTTAGTAAATTGCATTGTGTCTTATGAATACATATTATAAGACTTAAGATATATTTAGAATATGTTAAGAAACACTCTAATATCTTATTGGACTAAGATGAATAAAACCTAAAAGAAATCAGAAAATGATTTATTATATGGTTACTTTTAGATTCTAAATTTTAAGTATATATATTAATCATACAGTCATTTACTTCCTCAAAAATGTAAAAGATAAGCATTAATTTTATTCACACATTATCCTTTCTCTCAGGCATCTATGGTTTAGACAGTTTATAAAACCCTCTGGATAATTAAATTTTAAGGCAAAAACTAAAACTCGATGGGATTGAGTTTCTTTTATCTTCCCTTTGCAACTTCATGTATTTGTTTGCACAGTAGTTTAGATGCTGATATCTGAGAATTTTACTTTGCATTTTAAGTCAAATAGAAGTTAAAAAAAATCCCATAGGAAATCACTTTATATGAAAGAGACATATATTGTAGGTCCCATAAAAAGTGAATTAGAGATTTAAATTACTTTCTGAGAAACATAAATAAATACGGTTTTGAAATAAATACAAACATTTCAAAAATTATTGTTTTTTAATTTTTTTTTCTTTTTTGCAGGTAAGTAGGTGATTCTATACTTGTTGTCCAAAGCAGTGATAGGATGGTGTCTTTTTTGTATGTAACAGGATCATGATGGTGTTGAAAACTGTGGTTTGGGGCCAATAATTCAATACTTTGGTGCAAGATGATTTTCTGTTTTGCCTCCACTACTGAATGAGGCTTTCTGATCAAAGCTGAACCTTGAAGCTTCAAAAATGGTTTCCTTTAATTAGTGTCCTATATTTTATCCAAATTGCTGATATTTTCCAGTTGCTCAGGTGAAACTCTCAAGTGTCCTTTAAATCTGTCTAACCACTTTGTCTCTGTGAATTTCCACAGTGCTGTAAGCTTTGCATATTTACAATATGGGGTTCATTTATATACTCTTAGTTCTTTTGTAGGAATCCTATATATCCCATACATCTGGGACAATCGTTTCCTCTCTGCTCTTCATTAGGAAGTATTGAAGTGGTGTTACCGGTGGTTTAACTGTCTGTCACTTCTCTCTATAGCATGCAAGTGCTGCAATTAGCACTAGGAGTCGCATACCCTAACTCTCACAACCTTCCCTCAGGAGAGATGAACATATTTTTTAAAAAAAATCCAAGGTCCTCCCCCCTCCCACAGGGCAGGGAACCCTGACTGCTTTTTGGACTGGAGAGGGAGGGGGGAGGAATAGGGGGAGAGGGAGAAGGGTGGGAGGAGGGGGAGGGAATAAGGAAACTTTTTTTTTCTTTTTCTCAATAAAAAAAAATTAAAAAAATTAAAAAAAAATCCAAGGGAAAAAGAATCTCAGTGCATGATGGGTCTGTCAATCCAAAAGGAACCTCTCTCGTTCTCCAAACATATCAGGCGAAATGCGAATCTGATCGTACTCTTACTTTGTCTCTTCCTCACAGATATAAAGCCTCATATCTTTTAAACTTTTACTAATTGAATAATTGCTTTATTGATCTACCATTGGCAGACAGCTTTGCTGAGGCAAATGATCTCTCAATGTTGCTTTTTTCTGATTGCAACCCAGGAACCTGCTGATCTATGCTCTCTCTTTTAAATCTGTGACCATCCTTCTTTATTACTCTGCATTGTCAAATAACTAGCAGAAATGGGAAATAAGGAATGTGAGTACTGCTCCCCTCACTCCAAAAAGACAATCTGGAGGGAGCGTGTCTGTTTAATACTGTTCCAATTACTGTTCCTCTTGGAGCAAGTTTTGCTTTGCATTTTGTCTTTGAATATAGTCCTGCCATTTATCTCAGACATCTCTGAAACATAAGACCCTTCCAGCTCTGATCCTCAGAGTCCTGCATTACAGATGCTCATTGTCACTTCCAACCAAGATCTAGGTCTGCCAACTAAACCAACATTAAGAAAGAGAATGAACAGGAATGAGTATGATATGAGATCACATCCATATTTGGGTGAGGAGCACAGATTTCTCCAGTTGAGGCAGAGAAATGCATAGGCTGTGAGACTGCATGGCCTTGGTCTGTGGTAGACCCAGAGAATTAGTCATTCTTAATAAAAATAACTTCATTGTTTAATTCCTACTATATTGCTTATATTTGTAATCTGATATTGTCTAATTCCTATTATAAGTCTTATATTTATAATCTTATGGCCAATTCCACTATGGAAGCCTTAGTTTTCCCTTATATTTTAAAAATAAACTTGCTTTTTCTTGCTCACTCTCCCTTTGTCAATGTCTTTAATAGTGAACATGAGACAGCAAATGAGACATTATCTCAGCTTGACTTTTGATGACCATTGATTGTCTGGTTTTACTCCCTGGGTCAAGTCCATATGGACTGAAAGAGTCCCTATTGCTATCAGATATTTACATAAAAATAATATCAAGATACTATCAACAAAACTATTACTGTATAATTAATAGTAATGCAAGAGTACTTGTCTAAAATATAATTTGAAAAAAATAAAACCTCATTTCTACCAACAATATTTTATATTAGACATCTAGTAATCATAGAGTGTTATCAATATATAGTTATTATTAAGTTAAATCTGTGACAAACTAATGTGTACTTATGATCTACATGTGTTATGATAAAAGTACTACAATGGAAACAAGTTTGCATGTACACATTAGCAATACACATGCAGTTGTATTTCAGTATATATGACCAGGTAGCTATGTGCACTTGACTAAAAAAGGACTGAGTAGTGCAAGTAGAGTAGGAGGCAAGACATCTGTTCTTTCCAGATCTATGAAACAGAAGAATTATGTGTACACACATTCAATAAGCACAGGTTTTATTTATTCAAAGTGAAACAAGGTGAATACTGCAGTAATTGTTTCCTTTATTTTTCTCAATTCGTTGTTCAAATAATTGTCAGCATTTGATCTACATTTAATTTGCATATAATTCTACAAAATAAATTGTAGCTGTTGAAGTATTTTAATTTTCAAGTCAACTAAATCATGAATAAGTATATAGGACTGCTAATTTAGTCATCTTTATGGCTTTTCCCTTTAGTGTATACGTATTTCACACAAGATTATCCTTTAGAGCAAATTTAGACTCATAGAGAAACTAAGCTGGAAGAAGGGATTTCCAGTTTACCTCATACCTACACACATGAATGACCTTCCTAATTACCAACAGCTCCCAACTTAGCAGCATGTATTAGAGCCGATGAATGATGGTTATCATCCCAAGTTTAATGTTTACACTTGTATTCGTAATTGACATTTCTACTTTCCATCTCTAATAAATCTCTGAAATAGTTTTGTATTCGTTTAACAAAATGTAAATATTGTCACTGATGTGGGTTTAGGTCAAATAACAAACTGTGTTTCATAAAATTATCACAGCATTCTATTTTCAGAGAAATTACTGTATACGGTGTGCTCTTTTGTTCTTATTTATAATTAATTTCTTTTTGTTTTTCTTATGTGTTACACCAAAAACAATCCCTTTATGAATAACCTTCACACTAACAACACTGCATTAATTAGGGTGTTTTTTTTTTAATGCAATACTCTGGATCAGAAATCCAAAGAAAGGGATAGTTCGGGGTACATTTCACAACATGGAACTTGAAAAACCATGGAACTTCACCATCGAGATTAATCTGAGCCATCTAATTAAAACTCAATTGTTTTTCTCAGTATAAAAGATTATGTTTTTGGAATGGCTGAAATTTTTTATTTGAAATTCAAAGGTACACGGAGGTTATCTTTTCAGGACCATTCAGTCACAATTTAGGACAGTATGGCAACTTGAGGAGAGTACATTTTGAGCTATTGGCAAGGACTGCTTGCATGATTTAAAATGAGCTGCAGATTAAGGTATATTAGTGAAACTGAGGTTCAGCAATGTCATCTGAGGTTCTAAAAGAGAATGATTCAACCACAAGTGGACACATAGGGACACTTCAAAAATTCCATATCATCACTGTATCCCCTCACTATTGCACACTATTGCACTCTGTTCTTTTTTGTTTTTTTTTTTTTTTTGATTCTACTGGAATTCACATCAGAAAATATACCAAGTTTCAAATTCTGATGCAGGATCTGTTGATGTTAAAAGATAGATAAAAATGGAGTATGCAATTTTCTACAGAAAGAAGTAACTTAATTTGTGTGTGTGTGTGTGTGTGTGTGTATGTGTGTGAATATTTCTTGATGATCTGACAACTCTAGAAATACAAGAAGCCCATGGTCTTTTGTCTGTGTCTGTATGTTTATCTTGTAAATACTATATGAGAATCATGTGTAGGCTATAAAATTATTCACTAAAATTTATAAAACTTTTAAACTTTGTTTCTCTACTACATGATATTTTTAGGCAATAGACTAAAATATGGTTTTATCTTTAAAATGAGGGGTTGGAATAATGGTGTTTCAGAAAAAAAGACTAAATTTTATTCTCATATTTCTATGAAAATGATTTTCATGAGCCCCTTTGACAAAGTGAAAAATGTAAAACACAGAACATAGAACTTTAGGAAAAGCAGCACAAGCAACCTGATAGGTCACAGAAGTAACACCAAGATGGCCAACAGCTTGTACTGAGAAAATGCTATGCAGGCAGATTTAAGGAAAACCATGACCACTATAGAAACTGAACCAATGGACATACTACACTCTACAGCAAGGAACACAGGGTCATAAATTGGATCACTTCAATTATTTTTGTTCTTGTTTTGAATAGGATCTCTTTCTGTAGCTCAAGTTAGATTAGAAACTACTAGGTCACCCAAGTTGGGCTTGATGCACAACAATCCCCCTGCCTCAACCTCAAAAGTGCTAGGATCGCAAGCATGAGGCATGACATCTGTTTTGTAATTCTTATGATTATACACCATGATTTGATGTGGAATTTCCCTCTGTATGCTCTGAATATCATTGATTAAAAGGAAATTGTCTTGGGCCTACGCAGGGAATAGAGGTAGGTGAAAAAAAAAAAAAAACTAAACAGAATCCTGGAAGAAAGAAGGAGGAGTTAGAGAGAAGTCATGTAACCCCACCAAAGCGAAACAGAACTTTACCCGGTAAGTCACAGCCATGTGGCAATACACAGATTAATAGAAACGGGTTAAATTAAAATGTAAGAGTTAGCCAATAAGAAGCTAGAGCTAAGTCTGGGCACTGGGTCCGAATCATCGGGGCACCCAAGCTGGCGGGAGTCTCTTTGTTTCTATGGCCTGCCTGCACCAAGCAGGGTAGGTGCTTTGTTTGCGACCTGCCCACCAGCACGGAGGCCTGATCTCTAGGCGCCAGGAGACCCAGCATTGGGGTGAGTTTCTGACCCTGCGGCGCCAGCCCGGGAAGGGGAGTTCAGAGCTTCCTTGGCCCCCTATCCTTCTTGAGCTCTCGGCAGGGCCCCCACTCCCTGCATACCTCCTCTTTCTTCCTAGCCCACCCAGCTTCCATCCAGAACCCTCCCCAATTTGCCCCACCGCCCTCTTTCTGCACATAACATCACCCAGCCCAGCCTGTCTGGGCACTGGGTCCGAATCCTCGCAGCACCCAAGCAGGCGGGAGTTCCTTTGTTTCTTTGGCCTGCCTGCACCCAGCAGGGTAGGCGCTTTGTTTGCGACCTGCCCACCAGCACAGAGGCCTGATCTCTAGGCACCAGGAGACCCAGCATTGGGGAGACCAGGCCTTGGGGAGACCCAGCATTGGGGAGAGACAACGTTGGGGAGATCCAGCATTGGGTAGGCAAGGAGACCTGATCCGGTAAAGAAGATCCATAAGGGAGCATTTGGAAGAAGAGATGGGTAGACGCCAAGGCAAGAATTCGCCCAACAAGCTGAAAAGCAACATGAAGCCACCAGAAACCAGCGACCTCACAACGGGAGGACATGAACACCTTAATCAAGAAGAAGTAGAAAAGGTTGACTTCATGAAAGTGATTGACGCCCTTAAACAGCATGTAAAAAATGCCCTTATAGAAATGGATGAGAAATATAACAGAAAGTTTGAAGAACTGAATAAATCAGTGAATGATACCCTAGAAAACCAAGGAAAAACAATCAAACAGATAATGGAAACGGTGCAAGACGTGAAAACTGAAATGGAGGCAAAGAAGAAAACACAAACAGAGGGCCGGCTGGACATGGAAAATTTAAGTAAACAAACAGAGTCTACAGAAACAAGCATAACCAACAGAATACAAGAGATAGAAGAAAGAATCTCAGATTCTGAAGATACCATAGAGAAAATAAACACTCTGATCAAAGAAAACAGCAAGTCCAGCAAACTCTCATCACAAAATATTCAGGAAATATGGGACACAATAAAAAGACCAAACCTAAGAATAATAGGAGTAGAAGAAGGAGAAGAAGTGCAGCTCAATGGTCCAGAAAATATATTTAATAAAATTATAGAAGAAAACTTTCCCAACCTAAAGAAAGATATACCTATGAAGGTTCAAGAAGCATACAGAACACCGAATAGGCTGGATCAAAAAAGAACATCCCCTCGCCATATAATTATCAAAACACAAAGCATACAGAATAAGGAAAGAATATTAAGAGCTGCAAAGGAAAAAGGCCAAATTACTTATAAAGGTAAACCTATCAGACTTACACCTGACTTCTCCATGGAAACCATGAAAGCCAGAAGGTCCTGGATAGATGTACTTCAGAAACTAAGAGACCATGGATGCAAGCCCAGATTACTATACCCAGCCAAGCTTTCGTTCACTATAAATGGAGAAAATAAAATTTTCCAGGATAAAAACAAATTTAAACAATATGCAGCCACAAATCCAGCCTTGCAGAAAGTAATAGAAGGAAAATCACTAACCAAGGAGTCCAACAATGACCACAATAACTCAGACATCTAGAGACCCTTCACCAACACAGATCAAAGAAGGGAAACACACAAACTCTACGACTAAAAAAATGACCGGAGTTAACATCCACTGGTCATTAATATCACTTAATGTCAATGGACTCAACTCACCTATTAAAAGGCACAGGCTAAGAGATTGGATACGAAAACAGGATCCAACATTCTGCTGTTTACAAGAAACACACCTCAACCACAAGGGACAGGCACCGACTCAGAGTAAAGGGCTGGGAAAAGGCTTATCAAGCAAATGGACCTAAGAAACAAGCAGGTGTGGCCATACTAATCTCTAACAAAGTTGACTTCAAACTTAAATCAATCAGAAGAGATGGAGAGGGGCATTTTATACTCATAACAGGAACAGTTCAGCAGGATGAAGTCTCAATTCTGAACATCTATGCCCCTAATTTAAAAGCACCCACGTACATAAAAGAAACATTGCTAAAACTCAAGGCAGCCATCAAACCGCACACACTAATAGTAGGAGACTTGAACACTCCTCTCTCACCAATGGACAGGTCAATCAGACAGAAACCTAACAGACAAATAAGAGAATTAATGGAGGTAATGAATCAAATGGACTTAACAGACATCTATAGAACATTCCACCCAAATAGGAAAGAATATACCTTCTTCTCTGCAGCGCATGGAACCTTCTCAAAAATCGACCACATAGTCGGTAACAAAGCAAACATCCACAGTAACAAAAAAATATTAGTAACCACCTGTGTCTTATCAGATCACCATGGATTAAAGTTAGAATTCAACAACAATGCTACCCCCAAAAAGCCTACAAACTCACGGAAACTGAACAGTCAACTACTGAACCATACCTGGATTAAGGAAGAAATTAAGAAAGAAATTAAAGTCTTCCTGGAATTCAATGAAAATAAAGAAACAACATACTTAAATTTATGGGACACTATGAAAGCAGTCCTAAGAGGAAAGTTCATAGCACTAAGTGCCCACTTAAAGAAAACAGAGAAAGCACACATTGGAGACTTAACAGCCCAACTGAAAGCTCTAGAAAAAAAAGAAGCAGACTCACCTAGGAGGAGTAGAAGATTGGAAATAATCAAACTGAGGGCTGAAATCAACAAAATAGAAACACAGAAAACAATCCAAAGAATCAATGAAACAAAAAGCTGGTTTCTGGAGAAAATCAACAAGATTGACAAACCCCTATCCAAACTAATCAAACGGCAGAGAGAGAATTTGCAAATTAATAAGATCAGAAATGAAAAGGGGGACATAACCACAGACACAGAGGAAATTCAGAGAATCATTAGATCTTACTACAAAAGCCTATATGCCACAAAACTGGAAAATCTATCAATGTAATCCAGCATATAAATAAACTGAAAGAAAAAAACCATATGATCATTTCATTAGATGCTGAAAAAGCATTTGACAAAATTCAACACCCCTTTATGATAAAAGTATTGGAGAGATTAGGGATACAAGGGTCATACCTAAATATAATAAAAGCTATATACAGCAAGCCGACAGCTAACATTAAATTAAATGGAGAGAAACTTAAAGCCATCCCACTAAACTCAGGAACATGACAAGGCTGTCCACTCTCGCCATACCTCTTCAATACAGTACTTGAAGTTCTAGCAATAGCAATAAGACAACATAAGGGGATCAAAGGGATTCGAATTGGAAAGGAAGAAGTTAAACTTTCGTTATTTGCAGATGATACGATAGTGTACATAAGCGACCCCAAAAACTCCACCAAAGAACTTTTTTTTTTTTTTAAAGATTTATTTATTTATTATGTATACAACATTCCTTCCATGTATGCTTGCATGCCAGAAGAGGGCACCAGATCTCATTACAGATGGCTGTGAGCCACCATGTGGTTGCTGGGAATTGAACTCAGGACCTCTGGAAGAGCAGTCAGTGCTCTTAACCACTGAGCCATCTCTCCAGCCCCCACCAAAGAACTTTTACAGCTGATAAACACCTTTAGTAATGTGGCAGGATACAAGATAAACTCCAAAAAATCAGTCGCCCTCTTATACACAAAGGATATGGAAGCAGAGAGGGAAATCAGAGAAGCTTCACCTTTCACAATAGCCACAAACAGCATAAAATATCTTGGGGTAACTCTAACCAAGGAAGTGAAAGATCTATTTGACAAGAACTTTAAGGCATTGAAGACAGAAATTGAGGAGTATACCAGAAAATGGAAGGACCTTCCTTGCTCTTGGATTGGGAGGATCAACATAGTAAAAATGGCAATTCTACCAAAGGCAATTCATAAATTCAATGCAATCCCCATCAGGGTCCCATCAAAATTCTTCACAGATCTTGAGAGGACAATAATCAACTTTATATGGAAAAACAAAAAAACCAGGATAGCCAAAACAATCCTATACAATAAAGGATTGTCTGGAGGCATTACCATCCCTGACTTCAAACTCTATTACAGAGCTACATTGATGAAAACAGTGTGGTACTGGCATAAAAACTGAGAAGTTGACCAATGGAATCGTATAGAAGACCCGAATTTTAACCCACAAACCTATGAACACCTCATTTTTGATAAAGGAGCCAAAAGTATACAATGGAAGAAAGAAAGCATCTTCAACAAATGTTGCTGGCACAACTGGATGTCAACCTGTAGAATAATGAAAATAGACCCATATCTATCACCATGCACAAAACTCAAGTCCAAATGGATTAAAGACCTCACTATCAGTCAGAACACAGTGAACCTGATAGAAGAGAAAATGGGAAGTACCCTACAGGAGATGGGCACAGGAGATCGCTTCCTATGTGTAACCCCAACAGCACAGACTTTAAGGGCAACATTGAATAAATGGGACCTACTAAAACTGAGAAGCTTCTGTAAAGCAAAGGACACTGTCACCAAGACAAATAGGCAACCTACTGACTGGGAGAAGATCTTCACCAACCCCGCAACAGACAAAGGTCTGATCTCCAAAATATATAGAGAACTCAGGAAACTAGACTTTAAAATGCTAATTAACCCAATTAAAAAATGGGGCACTGAACTGAACAGAGAATTCTCAGCAGAGGAAGTTCAAATGGCCAAAAGACACTTAAGGTCATGCTCAACCTCCTTAGCAATCAGGGAAATGCAAATCAAAACAACTTTGAGATATCATCTTACACCTGTCAGAATGGCTAAAATAAAAAACTCCAATGATAGCCTTTGCTGGAGAGGCTGTGGAGGAACGGGTACCCTCATCCATTGCTGGTGGGAATGCAATCTTGTGCAACTACTGTGGAAGTCAGTGTTTCGGTTTCTCAGGAAATTCGGGATCAACTTACCCCTAGACCCAGCAATACCACTCCTGGGAATATACCCAAGAGATGCCCTATCACATGACAAGAGCATTTGTTCAACTATGTTCATAGCAGTATTATTTGTAATAGCCAGAACCTGGAAACAACCTAGATGCCCTTCAATGGAAGAATGGATGAAGAAATTGTGGAATATCTACACATTAGAGTACTATGCTGCGTTAAAAAAACAATGACTTCTCAAATTTTGCATGCAAATGGATGGAAATAGAAAACACTATCCTGAGTGAGGTATCCCAGAGCCAAAAAGATGAACATGGGATGTACTCACTCATAATTGGTTTCTAGCCATAAACAAGGGTCACGGAGTCTACACTTGGTGATCCCAAAGAAGCTAAGTAAGAAGGTGAACCAAAGGAAAAGCATATAGTTGTCCTCTTGGCTATGGGAAGTAGACAAAATTGCCGGGGAGAAAATTGAGATCTTGGGGGTGGGGTGGGATGGGGGTAAGGGGAGATGGGGAGAGAGGGGGGAGAGGGGGAGAATGGGGGGGATCTTGGGAATGGGGGAGGATTGGGATGAAGGAAGGTTGGATGGGGGAGCACGGAAGCACAGTTCTTAGTTAAGGGAGCCACCTTAGGGTTGGCAAGAGACTTGAACCTAGAGTGGTTCCCAGATACCCAAGCCGAGGTCCCCAGTTAGTTCCTTGGGCAGCTGAGGATGGGGAACCTGAAATGACCCTATCCTAGAGCAATACTGACGAATATCTTGCATATCATCATAGAACCTTCATCTGGTGATGGATGGAGACAGAGACAGAGACCCACACTGGAGCACTGGACTGAGCTCCCAAGGTCCCAATGAGGAGCAGAAGGAGGGAGAACATGAGCAAAGAAGTCGGGACCACGAAGGGAGCACCCACCCACTGAGACAGTGGAGCTGATCTATTGGGAGCTTTCCAAGGCCAGCTGGACTGTGACTGAAAAAGCATGGGATAAAACTGGACTCTCTGAGCATGGCGAACAATGAGGGCTGATGAGAACCCAAGGACAATGGCACGGGGTTTTGAACCTACGTAATGTGCTGGCTTTGTGGGAGCCTAGCCAGTTTGGATGTTCTCCTTCCTAGAAATGCACAGAGGGGGGGAGGACCTAAGACTTACCACAGGGCAGGGAAATCTGACTGCTCTTTGGGCTGGAGAGGGAGGGGGAGAGGAGTGGGGGGAGGGGGAGAAGGGTGGGAGGAGGGGGAGGGAAATGGGAGGCTGGGAGGAGGAGGAAATTTGTTTTTTTTTTTCTCTTTTCTCAATAAAAAAAAAGTTAAAAAAAAAGAAGCTAGAGCTAATGGGCCAAGCAGTAATTTAATTAATACAGTTTCTGTGTGGTTATTTTGGGGCTGAGCAGCTGGGAACCAACTAGTGTCCTTTTCCTATAACGATCTGCCTTTGAATAATAAATTAAATTACCTGCAAAGTATATTTAAAGCACACACTTTAACATTACTTTTACTATAAGTTAGAACACATTTCCCATTCCTCACAACTCACCTAATTCTCATACCTCTTGTCTTTCTTTGAGTCATATTGAAACACTATATCCTATAACACACAACAAATTTCATTTACAAATATTAAAATATAAAATGCTATTTTTTAAATACCCAAAATGAATTGCAAAACAGATTGAATTTCATTGAATATCAGACAAGTGCAGAGAAATTTGCCTGAATTAGTTTATTTACTCTATTAAAACAGATCAGGTATCTCAATTTCATAAATTAAGCATGACAATGTGTGATATTTTTTAAAATCAACATTTTAATATTTGTAACAGTTTATTAATCTACTTAACATATACCATAACTAGATTTTTTTAAAACCTTTCAGATTTTCTAACAAATAAAAGAATCTCATTTTATCACAGTGAATATCTTCATAAAGAGCAACATTTAGGCACTTGGTCTATAGGAAATAAAAATCAGTCACTTGCTGATGAAAATTAGTTAAATTTACATAACATAAGGAATCATCCACAGATAATTTCCAATATGTTTGAGGGTTTGTCTTGATGGCTGACCTATTAGAATTTAGAATCACCTAGTAAATGATTCTCTGAACCAGTCCATGACTGTCACTCCACGAGGATTGACTGAGAAAGACTTAATCTGACTGCTGAGCAAGCCATCCAGTGTGCTGAGGTCTCATACTGGAGCAAAGGGAGACAAAGGGGAAAGGAAACATTGTTGCCCTCTGTTTTCTGACTACAGGCTGAGTGTGACCAGTCACCTCATACCTTTACTGGCGTATTTCTCCAGTACTGAGGGACTGAACTCTCAAACTGTGAGCCCAAATAATCTTTCTTTAGGTTTTTTTTTCTTTTATCGGGTACTTTTTCACATCAGTGACAAAAGTATCTAATACAAAAGCTTACATTAAAATCAACGTAAAACAAACAAACAAAAAAATCTCAGAAATCAACAAAAACCTCAGAAAACAACAAAAAACAGATGTTTTCTTAAATGTTATGCCTGTTTAGAAAGGAATGATGTGTGTGCATGCACACACACACACACACACACACACACACACACACAATTTTACAGACCTAGATTAGGGTAGTTACTAAATGAAACCCTTGCCCAGTCCAAAACTTTATACAGGTCAATGAACTTCTATATAGTTAGAATACCATTGCATAGTTGTCAAACTTTGTTTTGAGCTTTACACCTTCACTATCAATTACATTTTTATAATAATGTCCACCTTTAAGAAAGAAAACTTATAAAAATAACACATTTTAAAAGTATTCATCCTAGTACCCTGTTGACACAAATTCCCTCCTTTCTAGTTCCCTTATTTTTATCAAATCTGACTGGTGAATAACTGTCAGGGAGTTAACCAACAAATACAAAGACAAATGATGTAAAAGGTGCCAAAATCAATGTTAGAAAACAAACAAAAGGTAGTTGCTAGATATTTTGCATTCTGGGCCAACACTTATTTGCCTGTGTTGATAAACGACAGCAAAAAGTTTGCAAGCATAATAAAAATCCTTCAAGCCTGGCATTGGAATGGCATCCCTCATGGGAGTTAGCATCACTGATGTTTTGCTAAGCATGACTTCAGAACTGATGGTAATCCACAAGCATTCAGTTTAACATCAGGAAAAAAATAAGAGCGTGAAGGACAAGAAATCAATATTATGAATTCAAAGCTGTGAGTTATCTACCTATGGGAATACGTACAGTTGTCTCTGGGAAACGAAAGCCCTCACAGTGCCAGTGTTGGGTGAGTGGGTCGCATCTGCACAGATGTTAAGAATGGCTGTTTATAAACTATTGTAACTGAGACTTTCCTGATGTGGGAGTGTCATATATCAATCTGTTGATTTCATTGGTTAAGCAATAAAGAAACTGCTTGGCCCTCAAAGGTTAAAACATAGATGGGTGGAGTAAACAGAACAGAATGCTGGGAGGAAGAGGAAGTGAGCTCAGACTCGACAGCTCTGCTCTCTGGAGCAGAGATGCCATGCTCCTCTCTCCAGGGTAGACACACGCTATGAAGCTCTGACCCAGGATGGACATAGGCTAGAATCTTCCTGGTAAGCGCACCTAGCAGTGCTACACAGATGATTAGAAATGGGCTAAATTAATATGTGAGAATTAGCCTAGAAGAGGATAGATAGAAATGGGCCAAGCAGAGTTTAAATGAATACAGTTTGTGTGTTGTTATTTCGGGGCATAAGCTAGCCAGGCGGCCGGGGTGCTGGGGACACAGCCCTGCCGCTCATATTACAACACTTTCCTTACTATACATTCAACATTTAAATTTATGCAGACAAGTCCTTTTTTATGTTGTCTTATGACTCCTTGCATGAGTTCCATTATTTCTAGTATTTTTTACATTAGGAACATAAAATCACATAAGAATCATTATCTTCTCTCTTGTAGTTTTTATTGATTATTTTATCTAACTCCATGACTACTAGTACCAGATGGTAGCAAGATAATCCTATATTGAACAGATTTTTTGACTATCAACATCAATTCAAGTAAATTTTTTTAGTAAATTATGACATACATACAAAAAGTAAAGTGTACCATATGTCACCACCCTAATTTCATTGTCCAAATGTGGTTCTTTTGTTTTTCTCTTCAATATAAATAAAATGTTGGGTTTTAAAGTCTTAATTTTTGTCAGAGAACTTATGTATAAAATTTATCCATGTCTTTGTGAATAGCAAAGATGTTATAATTTATAGATACTATTCTATATTCCATTATATGAGTGCAGACACTTGTTTTGTTGAACTATAACAGATAGGGCAAGTATAACTTTTTGATCAGTATGCATCACTTCTGCACAATGACAATGCTATCCCTATATTTCTGTCATCACTTTTCTATTTCTTTCACAATCCTTGTTCCTCCCTCCAAGTAGGAGGAATAAGTCAGGCAGGATTTAATAGGACATCCAGTTGGAGGAGCTTTGTGTGGAATGGCATAGGATAAACTTCTCCATAGGAGTAGGGTCAGCTGGGTGCTTTCTCTGCCTCTCTAAACTAGCAGGCTTTCAGTCCAGCATCTGGCTCCCAAATCTTTATTGGTAAAATCAAATGGCAGAGACATTGTTAAAAACAACATTTGGTGTTCCAGCATGTGGCATTACCAAATGACAGAGAAATGATGCCATCACTAGACAAACTGAGAGGTCATCAAATTTGGTAGGACATCTGGGAGAAGTAATGAGACAATGAAAATCTTCTCCAAATTAAGAATGGGAAAAATAATTCAGGGTATTAGGATGCTGTATAGAGTTACTTTGGATGACTTGAAAATAGAAGCAGAAAAAGAAAATATAAATGACTTATCTGAGACTGACATAATATCGATTATAATCACTATCAGTCTGGTAATTAATATTTTATCCTTACAGCCATAGTGATTTTTGTGAGAAATATGAAAAGTGAACTGATTCAGCCTCCCAAACTCAAATAATCACACAGATACTGCATTATTACAACACTCTTGGGCCAATGTCTCAAGCATATTTCTAGTTAGCTCTTACATTTTAAATTAATCCATTTCTATTAATCTCGGTACAGCCACAGGTTATAGCCTACAGATAAGGTTCCAGCCTTCTGTCATCCTTCTCCTTCTTCAGTTACATGGCATCTTTCTGACTCTGTCTACACTCTCTGTATATCTCTGTTTAGATTTCCTGCCTGGCTTTATTCTGCGAAGACATTGACTGAAAAAGCTTCTTTATTAACCAATGGTAATAAAACATATTCATAGCATCAGATGGGAGTCCCTTATCATCTTCCTTTTTCTGTCTAAATAAAAAGGAAGGTTTTAAATATAGCATAGTAAAATTACATTAACAGAATAGGTGTCAAACAAGGATTATAATGACAATATTTCTTTGTGTGTTTAAAGTTTCATATCTAATTTATCTTTTATCATAACTGCAAAAACTGTAACTATCTGTCTTTAACTCTTAAGAGACAGCACAATACCTAAATAAACAGGAGTTTATTATAAACAGCTTTCAAAGTTCTAGAAATTACAGAGACATTGCCTGTACAGTAACCCAAAGTTTTTCTGTAACTTTGGGACATCCATCTTCAGCCTGCATTCCCATAATATCTGGCAGACTTTTCAGTGAAGCAGAAAATGTTGCATATTTATTCATATATACTAAGGTATATTTAGTTTCAAAAATTTCAAAAAAAAATTAAATTGAAAGATAATACTTTTTCTTTTATCCAATTTTTTTTTCTTTTAAGAAAGATGAAACGTGCCCAAAAAAGTAGCCCATCAGAATAAAGGTTCGGACAGACATTTATCTTTCTAGGAGAAGAAAAGCATCCAACAACAGAATCAAGAAAGCCCTGGATAAGTGAACCATCTGAAGAAAAAACATGGCTCATCAACAGAAAATATCACAAGGAAAAGAGTAAATTGGCCTAGTGAGATCGCCTGCCTCCAGCTAAGGGACCTGAAATCCTGACTTGGAGCCAGGTGATGGTGGCGCACCCCTTTAATCCCAGCACTCGGGAGGCAGAGGCAGGCGGATCTCTGTAAATCCGAGACCAGCCTGGTCTACAGAGCTAGTTCCAGGACAGGCTCCAAAGCCACAGAAAAACCCTGTCTCGAAAAACAAAACAAAACAATCCTGACTTGGAGCCCGAGACTAGCTCTGTCACCATGGCACCCATCTCACCTTAATGGTTCTCCCTTCCTCCGGACAACCACCCTATGTTCTTAACAAACAGTAGACATCTTTGGGTTACTGCTGTGTTCTACCCAATCAAGTTTGCCACTAAGCTGAAAATCACTACTCAACGATCAGCTTCTATAAATTGCCACAAACTGCTCAGGACAATCAAATTTTTGAGTTCATATGAAACTGACATAAACATTTTACAAAACTTTGAACTCAAAAATACTTAGCCCTAAAACTGATAAATACAACCAAGCTGGACATTGTGAAAAGCTCAACAGAAATAGTTTCATTATTGTAAATTGTCTTATTCTGTTAGCGTTAAAACCCATCCTTTTTATTTAGACAAAAGGAAGAAATGTTGTAGGATATTTGATCATACTGTGAACCCCAAGATGAATTATTTACTGGAAAAATACTTTTATCTGGGGTTTGGTTCAGCCCTAGTACACACCATTAATCCAAGAGCTTTCTGCTTGGATATTGTAAACAGGATTAAATAATATCAACCATAAGTCTAGAAGTAACCAGCTGATAGGAAAAAAAAGCATATCAGGTTAGAGGGAGTCAGGAAGATGGAGAGAGAGATGCACAGGAAGTAGAAAAGAGGACATCTGGTTGGAGGAGTTTTTCTTTGTAATGTCATAGGACAAAGGTCTTTTTCTGGGACATCAGCAGAGGAAGATGGTCAACCAAATGCTTTCTCTGCCTCTCTGATTTCGCAGGCTTTCACCCCAGCACCTATTGAAATAATTTTCCCATGTTTCAGAAGTATCTTCCTGGGTTTTTACTAAAATGGAGATATTTTGTAAGAATAAAATGTGTTCTAATTTTGTGAAGCAGAAAAAAAAGTAATAAATACCAAGTAAGGATTAGATATAGAAAATTATAGATAAGAGATGTATTTTCTGATAAATAAGATTCAGGGGAAAATAAATGTGCTTTTAAAATAAAACGGTATTTTAGACAGTTTTAGACAGTTTTTACACTAAAGTAAAAGATTGCTTTACGATGAGAAAGTAGTGAGGCTAAAACTAGAAAGCTCTGCAAACTCCAGAAGGTCCAAGAACATTCCAAAAGATTCCTGAGAGCAAATGCAATGATGGAATGTGCATGATTAAATTGACTAGAGGTTCCTTTTCCTAGGGTTCGATGGCTGCTAGAAGCTTATTTTATCAGTAAGCTGGCTTCAGACTTTTGGAGAGACCTACAGAAGCATCCATCAGACACATGACACTGCAAATTAACCTTTCATTGTTGAGTTTTTGTGTTTTTAACAATAGAGATAAGATACAGATAGATTAAACTGCCTAGAGTGAAAGATTAGAGGCAAGAGACAAAGGCTATTTGATGCTACTTGATGCTACTTGAATTGGGTGACAGAATTCCTCAGAGAAAACCCACACCAAAGAGACTGAATTGTGAAGAAGCAGCAATTGCTACAACCATGCATAACCAAGGCACTGGAGAAGAGTTACCCTCAACAGTGTTTTAAGAAACAGATCCCAGCCCATCTACAAACAAGGGAAAATGATGCACCAAGTTCCATGGATTAAATACTTGACTTATTGCTGTAATGAAGTTCCTGACAGGAAAATTACTGCACATGGAATAGGAAGAAACTGGTCACATTGGCATCCACCCTCAGCAGCAAAAAAGCAATGAAAACTTGTGCTGGGACTGTTTCCAGCCTGGAATACCAGCCCAGGGACTGGTATCATTTACACTCTTGGTGGTTCTTCCCACCTTTGTTACCTTAATCTCAAAAATCCCTCACACACATGCAATCAAGAAAATGCCCAAGAGATATGTGCACAGACTAATCTGATCGAGATAATCCTGACTGAGACTGTCTCATGCAACTCTGAGCTGGATCAAGTTGAAAGCTGCTGCTAACTAGTAAAGTTCCCAAAGTATTTACTAATTCCAACAATGCTTCAAAATTCAAAGTCCAACTCTCATGTGAGATTCCCGGAAATATTTGTTAGTTCCTATAAAATAAAAAAAAATTACATACTTCTAAAATACAATGACAGAGAATGAACATTCTCATTTCAATAGGTAGTAATGGGGACACAAAAATTTGATCAAAGAAAGACCAAAGAACCACAGGGCACAGAGCAAACACTCAATCCTACAGCTCCATATCTGGTATCTGGAGCTCATGATGGTATTGTTTTGGCTCTAAATAACCAAAATACAATACAGGAATAGCCCCACTGCTCCAGCTATGCTGCCTGCAGTACACACAGCCTCTCTCTTTTGGCCAGTTCTATTCTCTACCTGATACTTTTCTTTGATAGATGCCCCACAAGCTTGACATCTGAAATATCTTGAGGTCTTCAACTTCATAGCTATATGCAGTTGGGGTTCGACCCTGCCATGCGTGCCTGACCTAGTAGTTCTCTGGAATCATAGTTCATGATTCCATAAGCAACTCAATTTTGTATATTTCATGTAACTAACGCAGTAATGCCATATGGACAGAATGCCACTTTAATGGCCTGTAGCCCAGCTGCTTGTAGAGTTCTTGTCACCTCTCAAACCTAAAGTGCAGGCATCCACTGTTTACAACATTTAAGAACTTTCCTAGCTCAGATTTCCATAGTCTCTCAAATTCCCCATCCATATCTATTTAAAATATCTAAGAATAATCATATAGTCAATCTTATATCAACAGCCTGACTTCTTGGTATCAATTTTCTGTGTAATTACTTATTTTGTGGCTGAGAAAATACCTGACAAAAGAACTTTTAAAAAAATAGGGCTTGTTCTGGCTTACAAGTCTAGGGGATACAGCCCATGCTAGCAGAGGTGGTATGGCATTTGGGGCAGGGGTATCAAGTCACATTGTATCTACAATCAGGAAGCAGAGAGGAATAAATGCTTGTGCTTAACTTGTTTTTTCCTTTCAACCCAGGCTAGGACCATAATTAATGGAATGAAAATACCCACAAGTAGGGTGATTGCTTCTCAATTACTCTAATCTAGATAATCCTTCATGAATACACCAAGGTAGACATTTTCACAATGATTCTTAATCCCATCAAGTTGACAGTCAATGTGAGAAATCACACTTTGAAGGGAAATCAGAACTTCAGTATTGCCCTTAAATACTGAAGATGCCCAAAGTTCCCTAAAATAAAAAGCTCTACTCAAGGGACTATCGATGTCTAAGGAGGTGTCTTTGATTGGAAAGACAAACAAATGTCAGTTTTTTTCTGTTGTTTTTTTGAGACAGGGTTTCTCTGTGCATCAGTCCTAGCTGTCCTAGAACCAGCTCTGTAGACCAGGCTTGTCTTGAACTCACAGAGATCCACCTACCTCTGCCTCCTGAATGCCAGGATTAAAGGTGTGCACCACCACCATCCAGCTACACTTTATAAGATGTAAATAACCAGACTGCTTACAAATTACATCAACTCAATCATGCTCTAAGGCTATACACATGGCTTATGTCACTCTTTGAAAATTAAATGTAAGCCCTTTTTTTTTTTTTCCAAAACAATAGTGGCTACTCAACAAGGCTCTATCTAGCGTGTACAATAAGTTCTTTGGTCTACAACAAACCAGCAAGAAACGAATTAATTAATTAATTAAAAATAATTTAAGAGGATTTATGCCTCATATAACACAGAAAAACTATCATTAACCACTCTGTTTGTTTGTTCGTTCAGAAAAATTATATAGTCTGCAATCCAAAATGTTTTTCGGGTTTATCTGCCCTTTCTCTGTAAAACGTCCAAATACTCCAAACCAGGCGCTAGACTGCCCTTCCTCAAGAGGCTTTTCTGATGTGAGGTGTCCTTTTGTATGTTGTGAACATGTTTTGGCTTTAGGTGTTGATGAATAAAGTTATTTTGGCATATGGCAGGGCAGAATATAGGTAGGTGGAAAAGTCAAATTTAATACTGGGAAAAAGAAGGTCAGGGTTGAAAGTAGCGCTAGCAACTGCTGGAGGAGAAAGATGTCAGAGCATCTATGGCAAGCCACAGGCTACATGGTGATAATACAGATTGAAAGAAATAGATTCATTTAAATGTAAGAAGTAGTCAGTAGTAAGCCAAACAATTATAACTAATATTAAGCCTCTGAGTGATTATTTTATAAGTGGCTGAGAGACCAGGTTGGAAGCAGAAAAGCCTCCAGCTACAATTTTCCCTAAATAATATAGTCATTTTTGTTACTTATCCTCTTTTTACACGTTGTCCTCATGGCTACTGCTCCTGGTTCCCCTTGATCTCCTCTTCCTCCTCCACCCACTTAACCTTACATGGCTCAGAATCATGCCTACTCTGGAATTTCCCAGGTGTCTCTGCCTCTAAATTTCTCTCCCTTTTATCTACAGTGAACTGTCTCCTAACCACCATACCTAGGAGCAGTCATGTCCTTCCTTTTTGTTTCTTTCTTTTTTTTTTTTTCATTTGCCAGCAGCTTCCCTTAGTTATAGAAGGAGATTCCATTCCTTCTCTATGTCATTGATTCTAAAGCCTCAACCATTGACCATAGCTGCTAAATTCTGCTGTTTGCTGGGATTAGAACAAGGACCCCTCATCCAAGGAAGACCAGGTTGGACACGAACTCAGAGATCAACCAGTTTCAGCCTTCCTCGAGCTGGGATTAAAGGTGTGAACCACCACTCTTGGCACTAAACTTTGTAAAATTTTCTTTTCACTTTTCTCTAAAGTTCTTTTTGCAAGTTGGAAGCTTAGCTGTGTGGGGTCTTTCTCTGAGGTCAGACTCTTTATTCCACTTAGCGTTTGGCTTTTCTGTAATGTGTTTACACTCCCTGGTGTTCCTTCGTCCTCAAACCGTACATTTGTATTATTCCTCACCCGGCTTGCCCCTTTTCATTATAGACCTACATAACTGGCCATTAATAACCATAACACAGTCAACACAATTAATCTCAAAATTGTTCAATTTAGCCTCAGGTAGACTTTTCAGACAAGGGCAAAAAACAAATCCAAAATATTATAAAAATGATCTCTAAACCACATACTATATAATCCAGTTCTCCTCTGAAACCTTTTAAGCCTGGCTTCAGCGGTTCAAATCACCTTCAGCACCCCTGGTTTCTATGTTCCTTCTAGAATCGTTCATTAAGTCCTGCTTAAAATGCCTAATTGGTTTTCTAGTCCAAAGCCCCAGTTTATTTCAAATTCTTCCAAACAATAACATGGTCTAGCCTATCAAAACATTCCCCCAGCCCCTGGGATCAAATTCTGTCATAATTAGTGTTTTGTTGCTATGATGGGACACAGTGACCCTGGCAACTTTTATGAAGGAAACGTTTGGTTGGGGTTAACTTACCGTTGAGAGGTTTAATCCATTATCGTCATGGTGGAAAGCATGGTGCCATGCAGGCAGACATGGTGCTGGAGAGATAGACGAGAATTTGACATAAGGATCCACAGGAAGCAGGAAAAGAGAGAGGCACGGGGCCTGGGATGAGCATTGGAAATCTCAAAGTCCACCTCCAGTGACACACTTCTAAAAAGGCCACACCTACTTCAGCAGGGCCGCACAGCTACTCTCTGTGGGCCTATGGAGGCAATTTTCATTTAACCCACCACACGTGTCTATCAGGACTTGTACCCTTCCTTTTTTTATTTTTTATTTCTCCATTGTTTTTCTTTATACTGTTTATATAACATGCAATCAATAACTAAAGCCTCACTCTATTTCCTTTTAATTCACTATTGTGTTCCTTTTTAAAATTCTTGTTTTCCATAGCACCCACATGTAACTGACATTGTGTTATTTTTACCACACATGGGATCTCACTCAAACGGTAATGGAATGAAGACAGCTGTCTTCTGAGACCTAAAGCCTCTTCCAGTTTTGACAGCAGCACAGGAGGAAACTGTGTCCTTGTTCGAGTACTGAATGAAATACCCTGCAACCAAGGCAGTGTGTCCTAGTCTTTAAGATTTGCATGCCCAGAATTAGTACGTTTTAACAACTCATTAACATCATAGTTACCAGATACCTCATGACAAGGAGTATTTGATAGCGTCACCACAAATTTTAGATATAACAGCAGCATATTGTCTTCTAGATTCCTCTCAAATCTTTTTCATGCTTTTCATGTTCCCACTTAGATCAGACCTGATAAGAGGATATATGCTTCTAGTAAACATAATAAGGTATTTAAAATTGGTCTTTATTAAGTGTTCCTTAACTTTTAAATTTTAGATCTCAAAGTCACAGAGGGGCAAACTGAGGTAGAATATAAACATGAAAAAAATAAAAATTTTAAGGCAAAGTAATCTCTCACCTACAGCCTCTCACCAGCTGAAATGCAAGGATCACAATATACTTCACATTTACTGTGAATGTTGAATTACATGTGTGTGTGTGTGTGTGTGTGTGTGTGTGTGATGTTAAAATAGCTTTGAATCAAGGAGGTAGGGATATTGCTTATTTGATAGACTGCTTACTAAGTATGCAGAAGACCATGACTTTGTTCCTATTCAATCTTAGCTATAGAAAGTGGATGCAGTAAGTGTCTATACTTTGAGGTAGAGGCAGACAAAAGACATGTTTAAGATTATCCTAGGCTACAGAGAAAACATAATGCTAACCGTGTGTGTGTGTGTGTGTGTGTGTGTGTGTGTGTGAGAGAGAGAGAGAGAGAGAGAGAGAGAGAGAGAGAGAGAGAGAGAGTCTGTCTCAAAGAAAAAAATAAAGAACCAGGCTTAAAGCCTCAGTTCTTGGGTTAGGCCTCATTGCTCCTGCATCTTTTTTCTGGAAATTTCACATAAGACTATTAACGTCGTTTACAGTAAAGATATACAAACTTTCTACATTCCTGAGATCCTTATCAATTATAATACTGTCACCTGTTTCTGAGAGCTACATTCTGACCTCTAGGATTTTTATTTTTTAATCAATTCTTTAAAGATTTTTGTTTCCAAAACCTCCAAATTTGTGACTATGGTAAAGGTAATCGTCTTAGGGATGTTACTGCTGTGAGACATACCATGACAAAAATAACTTGGTGACCAAATGGTTCCCTGCATCTTACCCTTCCAGGTAACATTCCACCATGGAGGGAAGTCAGGACTGAAACTCAAGCAGCACAGGAACCTGGAGGCATGATCTGAGGCAAAGGCCATAAATGAATGCTTGCGTGTTGGCTTGCTCTTGCCATGATTTTCATATACCACTTTGGACAAGCTGCCCAGGACTGTCATTGTCTTCAATGATCTCAGTCCTATGGAATCAGTCATCAGTCAAGAAAATGCCCTACAAACTTGACTGTAGGCTAATTTTATGAGCACATCTCCTAGACTAAGTTTTCCTCTTCTCAGATATGTCAACTTGTCAGAAACAAACCAGGCCAATAATGAAATGTGATTCTTTCAGATTAGCCAATATCACGTGATACATCTCCATTTCATACAGATTCCCCTCTGATAAATCATCACATTATTTCATATTCAATTTATGCAGCACTGTTATTAAGTTGCCATCTGTCTGTTTTAGATATAAAAATACATTGAAGTGTTTTACTGGCTTTTCACAAAGATGGCAGAAGTGCAGCTCATCTGACCTGTTTTGTTTTTTTCCAGTGAATTACTGCATGAATCTTTGAAATATACTTGGAGAAAAAGAAAAAGCAATATGGAGCCAGAGAATGGGTAGTTTGTCCATGGGTATGGGTTTCTCGACATAGAGTAAGAACAAAATTTAACTAGTTGTCTAAGAAAATATAAATGAGATGAATAATTTCCTGCAAATTCTATGCAATATTGAAGTTCTGCATAAAGCATGCGTGTGTGGAGCTCACATGTGCACGCACACACACACACACACACAAATGTGGGGGCACATTTCAACTTTTTCATTTAAATACAATGAAAATTTATTTTGCTGAGACAGGGTTTCTCTATAGCTTTGTGTCCTGGGGCTAGCTCTTGTGTAGATCTACCTGCCTCTGCCTCCCGAGTTCTGGGATTAAAAACACATGCCACCAGGGCTGGAGAGATGGCTCAGAGGTTAAGAGCATTGCCTGCTCTTCCAAAAGTCCTATGTTCAATTCCCAGCAACCACATGGTGGCTCACAACCATCTGTAACGGGGTCTGGTGCCCTCTTCTGGCCCGAAGGCATACACACAGACAGAATATTGTATACATAATAAATAAATATTAAAAAAAATGCATGCCACCACTGCCTGGCTAGGAAATTTTCAAAAATATTACTTTCTGAGAGATCTCAGAACACCTACTTGTTCAACATCAAACTTGTGCTTCTCATCTTTCAAGTGGAAATAGTACTACACAATTGTTAATGAGGACACATAATACATTGAAGTTAGCATTTTAACACAACTGTTAAGCAGCTTCTAGGTTCTGTGTGGACAACCATATATTACGTGTATCTGTCTGTTTTTCTTAAAATCCATGGGAAATGAAAACTTAGATTTTGGGGCAGTAGTATCAAAATTATTCTACATAAGCACACTTGCACAGCTTTCTGTGACATGTAGAAGACACATCGTAGATAGGAAAAGCATTGAAATAGTAATAGCTCATTGAGTAGCCATTATGCTTATTTTAAAGTCATTTCCATGCAATAATTTAGTGTCAATAGTTAATAATAATAAAATAATCATTACACTGCTGTTGAAGAAGTAGAAGACCCCGTTCTCTTACATATTACAGAAATGAAGACAGAGAAGAGCATGTATTTAGAAGTGAGCCAGGCTAAGTCTCTTTAAATTATTAATTTAAAACTGATTATTATTTCATTAGTTAAATTGAATGACTTGTTTTAAAAAGTTTTTCTACTGTGTCTTTTGTCAGTTCTCGGACACTAAGCACAAGTCAGTAGCCCGTTCAAACAGGTGGGAATCATGGGCTGCTGTAGTTGAGAAATATGTTACTTTTTATTTCTGAAAAAAGATATTAAAAAGCATCTTGTCCATTTCAGTCACTAAAATAACACTTCTATTTGACTTATCTTTCCCAGATTTTACATCTTTGTATACCCAGACTATGTTTCTGGCTTTTTCCAAAGAACTTCAGAATGTGTAGTGCATGTCTTGCTTTTGTGCATACCTGCATTTCATCACCTGGATTTCTTGTACCTTGTGACTGTATACATTTGTGCATACCTGCATTTCATCACCTAGATTTCTTGTACCCTGTGACTGTATACATTTGTGCATACCTGCATTTGATCACCTAGATTTCTTGTACCCTGTGACTGTATACATTTGTGCATACCTGCATTTGATCACCTGGATTTCTTGTACCCTGTGACTGTATACATTTGTGCATACCTGCATTTGATCACCTAGATTTCTTGTACCCTGTGACTGTATACATTTGTGCATACCTGCATTTCATCACCTACATATCTTGTACCCTGTGACGGTATACATTTGTGCATACCTGCATTTCATCACCTAGATTTCTTGTACCCTGTGACGGTATACATTTGTGCATACCTGCATTTGATCACCTGGATTTCTTGTACCCTGTGACTGTATACATTTGTGCATACCTGCATTTCATCACCTAGATTTCTTGTACCCTGTGACTGTATACATTTGTGCATACCTGCATTTGATCACCTGGATTTCTTGTACCCTGTGACGGTATACATTTGTGCATACCTGCATTTCATCACCTAGATTTCTTGTACCCTGTGACTGTATACATTTGTGCATACCTGCATTTGATCACCTGGATTTCTTGTACCCTGTGACGGTATACATTTGTGCATACCTGCATTTCATCACCTACATTTCTTGTACCCTGTGACGGTAAACATTGCACAGATAAAAAACAACATATGCGTTATGTTTTTAAAAACCATTATAATAAACTGAATAACATAAACTGATTTAGAATATTATACTTAAAAACAATATTAGAAATGATTAGATACATGAGACAAGTATGGGGCATTATAGTTACCCTACTGAAATTCTTGTAATAAATATAAACTTCAGGTGTAAAGAATCAGCAAGACTGGGATGCGGGGGGGAGTTCTGAACAAAGGAAATAAGACAGGTATTTCTTTCTGAAATAAATGTGGGATCAGAATGTCACCCTAACTGTGTAGCATTTTGTCCAACAAATTTCAACCACTCAACATACCATTTCTGCTGGGTTTCAGATATTATTACCTGAGGTGGAGAGGATAAAATTGAAAGAAGAAAGGTTTACAACTAAACCAAGCTCTGGCAATGGCAGAGGCCAGATTAAAATTCTTTCTCTAATAAAAACAGCATAAATGGGCATCTTTAAAGATAATTTGAATGATATTAATTTTTGGAAATTAAAAAGTATTGGAATATAACTAAGTGTAGTACGTTTTCCAATGCAGTAATATTTTTGTAAATGACATAAATATGAGAATATTTAAAAGTATATGTTAAATATTCATGTCACCATCATATAGATAATGAACTGAACAGAATAAATCAATAGAGTATTTTCAGGAAAATTTGTTAACTAATAAATGGTCTAAATTAATTATATGCCTTATATTTACTAAAAAACTGTCCAGTGCAGCTTTTCCCTAAGGTCATCAACTTTTGGGTGAATTCAAATGGTTTGGACAAAGCATCTTGTATATATAACATTGCTCTTCATGCCAAAGAAGTGGTTCTCAAACTGGATTCTCTGAGAGCTTGTAACACCAGTTTTACTTACTCCCACACTCAGTGTTGTTGATGCTGTAGATCCCTCAGGGAAGATAATAACGACTGCATTTCTAGGGATTCCCTGGATGGTGCTAATGGTGGTGAAACAGGGAGGGAACTTCAACCTGCTACACAAAAGAGATGTGTAGCCTGCATGTGCTCACTACCTCCACACTCTGATGGAGAAGAAAACGACTCCAAGCAAGAACATGGCAGTTCTCATCATGAAGTGGGAAACACCTTCCATGGTGACCAGAAGGGGATGCTGGAGACTTAGCTGTACATGTTGAAAGTATTTCTATTTCTTGCTGGGGATCTGGAGACATCCAGAGTATAGCAAGACTCCAGTCCTACACATAATTGACACCATATTAGGGAACCATTCTGACCTGAAAACCTAGAGGCCCCAATGCCTGCAAAATAGAAACAAAGATCTAGTCTATAGTTCCAGAATCATCCCCAAATTAAAAAATTCTAAATGTGCTAACCATGCTTTTTTTCCTGTAATTCTGCTTGTTAATTGAAGTGTGACAGTCAGGATATAGACTTTGTGTATACAAGACAAAGAGCAGCAAGTCTCAGGACTGATGAATTCGGCAAATCCCCCATACTGCCACTGGCCAGCATAGTGTTGGCTTTAACTATGTCTGTATGATAATTACCTTTATTGGAAGTGCACACTATCTTAGGTTCTAGAGTATTGCTCAAGGGAGATGGTCATCCTACTCAATCCATATTCTACGCTACCTTAAAACCCAGTTCTTGGCTTCAGTGGAACTCCATGGAGAGTAATATGTAATTCATCAAATCAGCTTCCATTACAGAAACCCTCTCCAATAAATTTTGTTTTATGAATTTTTTTCTGCAAAGGAGTTATAAAATAGAGAAGAAAGAAACATTTTAATACAAACATCTTGGTGTTGCAAATATATATAGAGAGATTCTATTGTATTATATTATATATTTTATTATATATAATTATATATGTGCATATCTATTCTGAGGTATAGAAGCTGGCACATCAGCAACCTAAGATTTCCAAGGTTTACATGGCAGAAAACAGAAATGACGTAAGACCTTTAAAAAAGAGGTTAAATGGTGTGGCTTTTGCTTACTGAGTTCTGTGTTTTATGACCCATGGCACTTCTTGTTCAAATAAGATCTTTCACTGAAAATTGTGAAATTATTATTTTTCTATCTGTACAATTAGCTCATTTTTATTATGTTATAAAAATGATTATATTTTATATAGATATTAGCCTGAATATTGTGTTCTAATTCAACTGTAGAAATGTGTTGTTAAAAGAAAATTTATGCTGAAAAATGTTTAAAATGTGTTGAAACTGCAGTATTAATGTTCAGTCAGGGTAAAGACTAGGGGATTGTGATTGTAGATTTTGCCAGATTATTTTCTACTCAAGAGTACTTTGTGAATAAAAGTTTTAAGATCAGGCGAGAGAAAAATGAAAGATTGAAATCTTTAAAGTAAACAAGATTAAAATAAACTTGTACTTAAAACAAAGCCTTTATAGCATTCAGATGCAGGAAGAATTGCAATGTCAAGAACTTGGGTGGGGATGAGGGTCCAGAAACAAGGGATAAGGAGAGGGGTGAAGGCAACACAAATACCACATAGTAATTTTAAGGTTTAGGCCATAGTTTTTCAGCAAAGCTTTGTCTTACCTTACAATACAATAAATGGCATATTGTAAATAAATTTATAATAGAGTAAATGGAAATGTAAAAAAAAAAGTACCCATTTTACTAATGCTGAATTTTGGTTATTCTATGAACCAGTAAAGCTTTATTTTACTAGAGTGAAAAAAATAATAATAACTTTCAAACAGTTTACAATTAATTGTAATTGTCAATTATATCCAAAGAAACTCCAGAGACTTGAATCATAACAAATGATTATATGAATGCTATGTTGCATTATGTGAGTCACAGCTATGCCACATGATAGTTTTTTTTTTTGATATTTCTTGTATTTTAAAAAATGCTGACTGCTACTCTTGCATGTGAAGTCAGAAACAGATACCTATGTTATGTATAAAAGAGAAAAAATAAAATTTCTCATTAAATAAGGAGAGGGGCGAAGGCAACAGAAATACCACACAGTAATTTTAAGGTTTAGGCCATAGTTTTTCAGCTTTCTATTTTATATATTCCTAGCACATGTGCTGTACATTTCTGAGAAACTGTATACCTAGTCAGTATGATTGTGTGCGTATCTTGCCTATCAACATCTAAAAAAAAAATTAGCCTCATATTTAAAGCAGTATGTTAATATGCAGACACTTCACTCTGAGGATAAAATTGCTTTTAAGTCAATTATTACTCAAATGCTAAAGCACTCTGCCATGACGCTAATCCTGAGTAGAACAACTTGACCTTTAAAAATTCTTAAAACCTCCCTGAATAATTACTGCTCAGAGCAGTGTTGGCAGATTTTCAGATTAATGATGAGATTATCTTTTTTCATCTGTTAGCATTTTATGTACTCCCTTTTATCATACCTTCTGAGTCTTGATTTCTATCAGGCCCATCTCTTTTGATTTCCCTCATCACTTCATTATATAGTCTCTTTTGTTAAATTGTTTGTTTGTTACAACTTTAGAAATGACCTACCTCTAGTTACCTAATGCATATGGTCCCAAATTTTTGTGTCTTAGAGAGTAGTTGTCCTTTGGACCACAATAGAAATAAAGACTTGACTAGGAAGCTTTCCAGAGCTAATGATTCAAATGCTTTCCCATCTACTACAGATAGGATTTTTGTCTGTGTCCTTGTTCATAAGATTCATACGTTGAAACCCTAAATCTAACATGAGTGTATTGGAACATAGTGTTTCTAAGGACCGAAGGTTAAATAGGATTATAATGACATGGCCATGCTAGTAAGATCAGTGCCAATTCTGGTTTCATTTCTGTGACTATGATAAAAAAAACCCTGACAAAAAACTTCTTATGAGAGAAAGGTTTTATTTTTGTTCTCAGTTCCAGATTACAGTCCATATCTGAGAAGTGATATTGGCAGGAAATTGAAACAGCTCATCACAAGATATCTGCAGTCAAGAGTAGAGAGAGAACGTATGTGTGTGTTCTTCATTTTCAGCTAGGTTTCTGTACTTGTACCATAAAAAAAAAAAGAAAAGAAACAAAACAAAAAAAACAAACAAACAAACAAAAAAAACCCACAAAACTTAGCATATTGATCTGGCTAACCAGATTGATGTAGCTGACCAACAGAGCACTTATTTAGCATGTTCAAAGACAGAACTTTAGTCTCTGGTAGAGGGATGAAGGGGAAAATGTGAGCACATCCTATTCTGAAACTCATTTTAGAATGAACAAGTGCTACTGTTTCTGTTGAGGCTCCAACTGAAATCATTATCTCAAATACATCAGTATCTTTGTTCGGGTTTACTATTGTTGTGAAGAGACACCATAACCATGGCAACCCTTATGAAGAAAACATTTAATTCAACGTAGTTTGCTTGCAATTTCAGAAGTTCAGTCCCTTATGATCATGAAGAGAAGCAAGGCAGCATGCAGGCAGATGTGGTGCTGGAGCAGAGAGGCTACATCTTGCAAGCAACAAGAATGTAACAGTGAGGGAAGCTTGAAAGAAAGAGACCTCAAAGTTTCCCTCCCCCACAACAGAGACACACTTCCTTCAACAAGGCCACACCTGAGCTGTTGTTTGGTCAAAGGTTCTTAGTAAACATTAAATGTCTGGAAGAAATGACTGGTTGTGGGCAAGTGTTCTTTACCAATAGTGTCAACTCAGTAGTGGCTTAATTAGTAATTATGAATTTTAATTGTGTTACTCTGGTAACATATGACTAAAAGGTGGTGATTACATGATGATAATGATTGCTAGAATAAGACTAATTTATTATCTCATGAATGTTACGAACTTCATCTATGGTAAGTGCATTATGAATGTGGATTTATGATCATTCCATTACTATTGCAAACTTTTTTAAGCAAACATATTATCAAGTTAATTTATCTTCAATCACAAAATATCACACACTACAAAGTCATTTTGTTCATGACTAATATGTCTCACAGGTTACTAATCTATCTACACTGATAGGTTTCAAGTAGTCTTTCTTTAACATGGAAATTATTGCCTTACATTTGATATATATATTTAATACATTATATAACTTTCACTTATTCCATTTTTATGATTCATTTATTCAGTATGTATGCAGAGGTTCCATAAAGAACTTTTCATAAGTCATATTCTCTGGCCATATTCATTCCCTACCCTTCACCTTAGTCCTCCCATTCATTATTCCAGGCAGTCTCACTTCTGTTTTTTATGTCCTCTATGTAGACATCCACAAATGAGAGGCAATGTGATATTTACCTTTCTAAGTTTGCTTACTTAGGCTAATACGATAATTTCAATTCATGTCCATTTCCTTTTCTTTATAGGAAAACAGGAAATCTTTTATAATAGTGTTTGTTTTCTCATTTGCTTGTGTATAGTTTAGTGCTTTGGATTGAAGTCTGGGCTTTGCACATGTTTCAAAAGTGTGCTACCACTACAGTTTCCGTCCTTTATAAATATTATTAAATAATTAATCAAGTATAACTTACAATCCATTCCTAGAAAATTCAAATCCTAGTGCAGGCTACAATTAATTTAAAGCTGAGGGTCACCCACATGGCAGGAGAGGATAGGAGCAGTACCTCATCACACAGAGAGGCTGTATCTTTAGTAGTCTTAGGCCAGCCTTTCTGAAAGTCCTTTCCATACGGACCTACAACTAACTCTCTAAAGCACAAGGCAGTGCTGGGTGTGTATTATGCCTCTTCTAAACATTCTGATGTCTCCCTACTGCCTTTTGATGGTTGTACTGTTTTTCTTCATTCAGTGTTGAACATCACATGCCAGAAACATTTTTTTATGACATGTGTATTTAGAACAGATTTGCCATTTCTATTTAATGTCAAAAAGCACATGGACATGTTACAGAGTAATCAATGCTTGAACAAGTTTATATTTTGCCTCTGTGAAAATGCCAATAACCAAGACCAGAGGCTTTTATCTAACAGGGCCAGTATGTTGGATAGAAATTTTCTTCCTTAGTACAATGGTATCCACTGTTTTGATGACTGCATGGACAATTACATTTCACAGCCATACCTTCATGGGGAGTTTCTTTTTTTCCAAAGTTAAGGATTATGTTGAAGCTGGGTATCAGTTAGAGTATGTTAAAACAAGAATAAAAGATATCTTAGGGAAACATAATTAAATGTGTTGATTTATTCTTGGAAATTGATGCTTGTTTTCTGGAGCTTGAGTTATATAGTACTCTTCTAAACAGTACTTGGCTTCTTGCTTTTGTTTTTCAAGGCAGGGTTTCTTTGGCAGCCTTGACTGTCCTGGAACTTTGTCTGTACACCAGGCTGGCCACAAACTCACAGATCCTACATCTGCTTTCTGAGTGCTAGAATTAATGACATATGCTAGCACAGCCTGGGTAAGTTCTTGGCTTCTTGGTGGAGAAAATTTTTAAAACTTTGAGTCGGTTCTTTTCTTAGTTAAGGTTTCTACTGCTGTGACAAAGCATCATGACCAAAAGCAAAAGGATAAAAAAAAGTTTATTTCAGTTTACATGAGTAATCAGTACATAATGAAAGAAATTCAGTGCAAGAATTCAAACCAAGAACCAAAGAGCAGGAATTGACACAAAGACCATAGGAGAAATACTGTTTACTGGCTAGCTTCTTATAGCATTCTCAGCTATATTCTTATAGCACCCAGAACCACCAACTCAAGGGTGGCATCATAACCTCAGGGGTGAGCAAATCCCTTACATATCAGTCACCAGCAAAGAATATTCCCTTAATCTTGCTCATAGACCAATCTAATAGAGGCCTTTTCTCAATTGTGTTTTTTGTCTTGGTAAATGACTCTAGCTTTTCACAAGTTGGCATAAAATTTGGCAGCATAGTCCTTCAAAGGAACCTGTTTGCTGATTCTTGCAGAAATGACAGGTTGCTGTTTGGAGTCTTTTGTTGTTTGTTTCAGAAAACTCAATTCTCTTCTATCTTTTGAAACAAAACATTATTCACAGGAAGATTATAAACAAAAATACATTTATAGGTTATCATGAATAGCTTTGATTATATTGACACATAACATCAGACTGGGGTGATTAAAATTCTCATATGAATGACTATTCAATGATTATCCAGAAGGCACAAACTGTATGGAAGAATGCTGTTGGCTCAACTCCAGGGCTGTTACAGTTATCCCTCAGAACACTGTAGCTACCAATAATGTCAGGGTGATTTGCATGTAGAAAGAATTCACTTGTATGGAGGTTCAAGACATTCTTTGAACATAGTTGAGCAAGTTTCCTTGTGGTATGATTGAACTTTCTTTGGGAGTGGTATAGCTGCATCTTGAGATCGATTGACTCCCATTTTTTCTGAAAAACTGCCATATTGCTCTCCAAAGTGGCTGTACGAGTTTGCACTCCCATCAGCACAGGAGGGCAGGGAGGACAACAGGCCCCTCATCTTAGTACTCAGCCTCTCCTCTGAGCCAATCGTAAACAATTCTACCCTAATTGTCCCTGGTTGTGGCTTTCATGTTTCTAGGAAAGGAGAGAGTACACAGGCTCCAGGGCAGGGGTATTGACTACTATTCCATGTGACAACCATTGGGAATCCATCAACTGCACCAAATGCAGACCTTTAAGGACAGCATGGCATCCCTTCATCCACATGAAGTGCAGATCTTCCAAAGAAGTTGCTTTGGCTAATTTGACCACACTCTTTCTACAGCTCATCACATATGACCTATAAGTAACCTTAATAAACTAATTTGTTCCCCGCGGTGCATACTGGGAAGTTTGAACTTTGGATTGTCATTGGAAACTTATGGGGAGATAAGCAATTGTTTCACAGTCCATTCAACTGATGGCTCACAACAAAATTGTGGTATACAATAGAGTTCTAGTCACTTGTAAAGAAAATGATATTAGTAGTTTTCCAGATAAATAGATGATATTAGGAACTATTATATTTACTGAGTAAACCCAGACCCCCAAAAGACAAACATTGCATGTCCTTTCATTTGTGGATCCTAACTACAAATCTTCAAATGCAAGAACATGTACCTGCAGAAATCAGAGAAAGTCAAAAGAGACCATGGGGGAGGAGAGAAGGTACTCCAGAGAAGCAGATGCTAAAACTGGCAAAATAGAAAAATGTGTATGTGTGTGTGTGTTGTAGGGAGTCACTTTGGTTTCCCACCTTGGTGCTGGTTAAATACTGAGAAATATGCTTTGCTTGACAAAGTAAAAGCAATTAAATTAATTCTGTATAAGGAGCAAGGAGCCCAGAACTCAGGAGTAGGGATCACAAACTGGAAGCTGTACAAATAGCCCTTGGCAGGGAACTCGGTGGTCTGCAGGAGGGGGAGGGTTACGTGAGTTTGGGAAATTTTCAAGTTGACCCATGTACTTTGCTCTACTGTGGCAGGGTTTTACAAAAAGAATTGCTTAGTAGGTGAAAGCAAGACAATCAGGCAGAGGTGGAAGACTTTCTGGGCTGTGGATCATTTAGCCCTTTTAAGCCTGTCCACCTGGTAGGTGTGGAGTTCGGATCCACGTGAGCTCCAGACGAAAAGAAAAGCTAAAAAGAAATCCCACACTAGCTCAGAATTGAGTATAATAAACAGTTATTTATTTAGGGGTAGACTCATAGATCGCAGTCCTCTGCTCAAATGAGGAACAGCAACTGAATTCCATATAAGAGGTAACTTAAAGGCTACTGGCTATAAGAATTCCTACAGTGTGTGTGTGTGTGTGTGTGTGTGTGTGTGTGTGTGTGTGTGTGTATGTGTGTGTGTGTGTTGTTTAACTATAAAGGGGAAAGGGAAGCCAATAAAAAAGGAAAGGAAGGAATGGGGAATAATACAGAAGATGTTTGAAAAGATTATAGAGAATTATAAAATGCATTTAATATAAATTTAATGAATTTATATTACTAAAGTGATAATGCTTTCCCCAAGCTGTAGACTATTTTCCATCATCACCTTTGTTATTACGGATTAGGAAGTTGACATTTAATTTTTTTTCTTGCATGGGTAAGAGCAGCATCTCAGAGAAAATGTTCTGCAGCGTTGCTCGAGGTTTGCTAGAGCAGGTCCTTTAAACAGAATGTCGTTATCAACATAATATGGCAAGTATATATGTTTATGATCTCACAAACCTAAAATATTTTGAAAAGAATGTTAATTTACCTCCCATGTAAATTCATCAGATTGAATTTAGAATGCTTAAGTAATTCAAAACTCAGATGTTTGGATGCTAAAATTACCAAGCTAATACAATTTGTCAAAATATCCATATCAAATTCTGTTATTGGCATGTTTTCCCTAATCTAGTTTAAAATTCTATTCTTTCATACTTCCTAAATTGTGATGAAAATTAGGATTTATGTTACTTTGCTTTACCCATGGCTATTTAGCTCCTTGTCCTATTGAGCAGTGATTTTCATTTATTTTTTATTCTTTGTTTAGCTTTCTTCACTCCCTTGTTTTTGTTTAGTATTTTAATAAAGGTTCTTTGTAAATATTAACAGTAAATTTTAGACATGAGAATTCCAGATTTTACTCATCCTTTCTACTAGTGTATTTTCAATGTATACTTCTTGGTGTTTGTAGACACTATTAGTAATATGACTATCATAATTATTTTGTATGGTTGCTATTAAATACTTTAATTTATTTGCCTGAGTAAATAGAGGGGGTGATATTTTCTTTCGATTCTCAAACAAAGAAATAAATAACAAAATAGGGTTTTCAGTGAAATTTGAAGTTAATTGCTTTGAGAACTAAAGAGGGTTAAACATCTCCAAGATATGCATCTCAAATGACATAAACTGGCAACTAAGTTGAAGTAAACTAAGCCAGTTAAATTAATTTTGCTCTTCCATAGCAGTTCCAATAGATTAACTTACTTTAAAATTAGCATTCTTTCTTTATTAAAAAGGTGGGCTTCCTCCATTTATGAACATTTTCAAATATTGTTAGAAACATTACAAGTCATCACCTGTGGGGATTTTGTGTGTTTGTTTTTCACTTCGTTTTTAATCTCCCTTTGCTTAATGGGTCTACCACAAAAGCCTGTTTCTACTTACCTGTGTTCCACATTTACTCCAAGTTAAAAATATAAACCAAAAGATTCACATTTATGATCCACAGATAAGAGGAAATGATGGAATAATCTTTCTGTGCTTGGAAGACATCACTTAATACATTTTTTTTTTTTTTGAGTTCTATCCACTTACCTACAAACTTCATTTTTCTGTGCTGAGGAAAAATGGTCTTATACTTTGTAAAGATTTGTCACTTGTAATTTAATAAAAACACTTTATTGTGCTGTGGGACAATGGTTTTGTACTTTGTAAAGATTTGTCACTTGTATTTTAATAAAATGCTGATTGATCAGTAGCCTGAAGGAAGTAGAGGTGAGGCAACCAGGCAGGAAATAGAGGTGTGGGGGGGGGGTAATGAGAACAGGAGAATTCTGGAAAGAGAAAAGCTCAGTCTGGAGTTGTCACTCCATCACAGAGGAAGCAATATGAGAATGCCTCACTGACAAAGGTACCAAACCACATGGCTAACACAGACAAGAATAATGGACTAATATAAGTTATAAGAATTAATAATAAGAAGCCTGAGCTAATAGGCCAATCAGTTTATAATTAATGTAGACCTCTGTGTGTTTCTTTCAGACTGAAAGGCTGTGGGACCAGGCAGGATAGAAACTTCCCATCAACAGATGATGAATATTCAGCTGTGTAGATGAACCATATTTTTCGTATTCATTCATTAGTTAGTAGACATTTATGTATTTTACTGTTGATTAACTACTACAACCATAATAGCTAAGAAAATGATATGCAAGTGTCTCTGTAGTAGGATATACCAAGTCCTTTGGGTACATGACCAGAAATGGTGTAGCTGAATCATGTGGTAGTTCTACTTCTAGTTTTCTGAGCAAACTCTGGATTTATTTCCAAGTCATCTGTATGACTTTGCACAGCCAACAGCAGTATAAAAGGATACCTCTTTTTCCATGTTTCTGCCAGCATTTGTTGTCATTTATATTTCTGTATCCCCAATTATGGCCATTCTGACCGGAATGAGGGATATAATCTTAGCATGCTTTTTAATCTGCATTTCCCTGATGTCTAACATTTGGAATAAGTTTTAAATTATTTACTAGCAATTTGTATTTCTTGTTTTGAGAACTTAGCTCATTTCAGTAGCCAGATTTTGGGTTCTTTTCTTCATGTTTAGGCTTTTGTGGACTTGTATATTATACACACTAATCCTTATCATACAGCAATGGTTTTCTGTTATTCTGTGACTTCCTTTTCATTCAAATGACAATTTCATTTTCTGTACAAAAGCCTTTTAGTTTTATATGATCCCATGTGGCTATTGCTGTTTTTAATTCCTATGTTGAAATCTTATCAAACATTTTTAGTCATCAGAAAAATGCAAATCAAAACAATTCTGAGATTTCATCTTACACTTATAAGAATGGCCAAGATCAAAAATACTGATGACAACTTATGCTGGAGAGGATGTGTGGTAGAGGGAACACTCCTGCATTGCTGGTGGGAGTGCAATCTAGAATAGCCCCTTTGGATTTAGTATGGTGATTTCTCAGAAAATTAGGAAACAACATTTCTTAAGACCCAGCAATACCACTTTTGGGTATATACCCAAAGGATGCTCAATTGTGCCACAAGGACATGTGCTCAACTATATTCATAGAAGCATTGCTTGTCATAGCCAAAACCTGCAAACAACCTAAATGTTTTTCGACTGAAGATGAGGCGCTTGCTTGCCTCTAGCAAGCAGAGTAGATCCGAGAAATTGTTACTATCAAGAAAACATGCTTTACTCTTTCCCAAGCTTTTTCAGGCTTTCTGTGGATTCAGTTGTCCACGTGGGCGCCATATGAAGTAATAGGGGTAGCGGCGGGGCTGCGTTCCCAGCACCCCGGCCGCCTGCCCGGCTAGCTTATGCTCCGAAATAACAACACACAAACTGTATTCATTTAATCACTGCTTGGCCCATTCTCTTCTAGGCTAATTCTCACATATTAATTTAGCCCATTTCTAATCATCTGTGTGTAGCACCCCAAGGTGCGCTTACCGGGAAGATTCTAGCCTATGTCCATCCTGGGTCGGAGCTTCATCCCGGGAGCGGGGCATGGTGTCCCTCTCAGGCGTCTGCTGCTGAGAGGAGAGCTTTCGAGTCTCTGACCTCACTTCCTCTTCCTCCCAGCATTTTGTTCTGTTTACTCCTCCCACCTATCCTCTAACCAATAAAATGGGCCAGGGCAGTGCCTTTATTAGCCAATGACCTTCCTCCATCACACGTTCTCAATTAATAGACCTCATTAATATACGTGCTTGTTCTTTTACCATTAGCATACTCTTTCTAATACTGTGCATCTGTAATGTAATCTGAAATCATGATATCTTCTGCAGCATTATTTCTGCTCCTCTTCTGTTAGCTTGGTTTTCCTTGAAATGTGTGTGTGTATGTGTGTGTGTGTGTGTGTGTGTGTATGTGTGTGTGTGTGTGTGTATGTGTGTGTGTGTGTATGTGTGTGTGCCTTCTTCTATATTTTTGAGATTTTTTTAGGTTTTTTGTGAGAATCAGTACAGAAATTTTGACTGGAATTGATTGAATCTGTAGAATGCCTTATTATGGTCGACATTTTTACAAGATAAATTCTAATCCATGAATATGGCAGATGTTTGCATCTTTTAGTGTCTTCAAGTTTCATACTAGAGGTCTTTTTTCTTATTGTTAAGGTTTATTTCAGTTGACATATTTTATTTCAGTTATTGTGAGTGGGAGGTGTTATTTTATTTTTATTTTTATGACTGGGAGCATGTCTTTGATTTCTGTTGTCATTGGTATGCTCAAAATCTCCTGATTTGTGTAATTTATATCCTCGATCTTTGATGAAAATATTTATCAACTCTAAGGATCTTGTAGTGGAGTCTATAAGGCTGCATTCATAGGGCCATTTACAAACTCAAATACTTGATCATCTTTTCAGAAATACTGAGGCAGAAAAAGTCAAGCCATGAAAGAGTGGGGGATGGAGAAATGAAAGTCTGTGGAAAAGTGTAACAAAAGTTATGAGTTGATTGAAAGACTATTTGTAAACCTATGATACTACAAAGTGAGTAAAAAATATAATTAGAGGAGATAGTAGAAGATAAGTAGTGTAAAAGAATATGGAGATAATGTTAAATTTTTAAATGGGGATGGGATAATAAGATTACTTTAACCAAAGGTAAGTCTGTATGAAGATACCTACGGAAACCCGCTAGTTTGTAAGGTAATTTATAAATATAATATAAAGAAGGAATTTGATCAGAGGAACTCCTATAAGACATAATTTATTTAATGAACCCCACAGTGCCATGTGCAGGATACACCTCTACAAATTGCTACACAGTGAAGCTCCAGGACCACACCAAACAACCAAATTTTTCATTGTCCTTTGCTGTCAACTCTAAATAAATTGAGTTCTGTTTGTGAAGATAAAACCCTCTGTGCTATCAGGACACTGAGAAATTAAGATCAAACTGACAAGTAAACTTTTTCCTTGCTGGGTACCTTTCATAGTGCTCCACAGGCTGCTAGGGGAGACAATGCCTAAATCTTCCCCAGCTCTGGATGCTAAATACTATAATACCAACATAGCACAAGTAAGTGTTCCCACTGGCTCAGTAGTGGCAGCTGTGGTTAGCTCCATGTCTGTCTATGACTGAGTCACTTAAAATGACAGCCTTACAGTCTACTAAGAAGCTATTGGTGGTTGGTAGCAGTTTGGGGAGAGAGTAGCTCCTCTCATTATATGGCTACTGACAAGAAGTATGTTGTCAGAACTAACTGAACTCTGGGGGCAAATAACAACAGCAATGATAATAATTGATGGAGGAAGGTCATTGGCTAATAAAGAAACTGCCTCGGCCCATTTGATAGGCCAGCCTTTAGGTGGGTGGAGTAAACGGAACAGAATGCTGGGAGGAAGAGGAAGTGAGCTCAGACGCCATAGCTCAGCTCTAGGGGGCAGACGCGATGAAGCTCTGACCCAGGATGGACGTAGGCTAGAATATTCCCGGTAAGCGCACCTTGGGGTGCTACACACACTAATAGAAATATGCCAAGCAGTGTTTAAATGAATACAGTTTGTGTGTTGTTATTTTGGGGCATAAGCTAGCCAAGCAGCTGGGAGTTGGGTGGCAGGAATGCAGGCCCACAGCTCCTTCAACAAATAATAATGATGATTAGACAAAAAAGGACATGAAATTGGGAGGTAGATGAGTTGATGGATCCCAGAAAGAGACTGGAAGGAGATAATAGGGATGGATAAAATCAAAAGATGTTGTACACATGTATGAAATTCTAAAAGAATAAATAAAACTATCATTTAAAATTTAAATGTGCCAAGACATATAACAAACATAACAAAGGCCTATGATAACACCCATTCAGGCATTCAAGTGTAACATTAGTGATTAATTTCTTTAAAAAGCAAATACCAGAAATATTCTTAAACTAATGTAATAATAAAAGGGCATTGAATCAGGCAAAATATATGAAAGATTAATATCTATGTAGATCTAAGGTAAAAATAATAAAAGAGTGGTTTGTGAGAGAATTTTTCTTTCGTTTTCTGTTGTTAGTTCCTCAGTTTCTCCTGAATAAGTGTTTATAAATTGCTTTCAAGAGTCCCATCGTACAGTAAAGAAGTTACATAGAGTCTAGGACCTAATTAGGACGTGTTTGTGGTGAACTCAGCTAATTATGGTGCAAATACAATTACATGACTGTGTTCTAAAAAAAGAAAAGAAAAAAGAAGAATCTAGGCATTCACCAAGATTTTATAAATTCTAATTCATCGAGAATTCAGCTCAGTAGCTAATTGGATTAAGGCAATCAACCAGAGTCTCGCTGCTCAGCTAAGATGCAACAATTCTTTCTAATTAGAAGGTGGGAACATCTGGAACTGGTATAATTTTCCTTTGGCACTGGCATTTGGGTTCTGTCATGATGGTGTAGATAATATCAGATTTCATTGCCATGATAAACATAAAACGAACAATGCTAATCAAAAAAAATAAAAATAAAAATAAAAACTGCATCCACCCTTGAGAAGTGAAAAATTCAGGACCCTGATCCCTGGCAGATGGGAAACATAAGTATTGACTGACACTCTCACCAATTTTATTCTTGAGAATTGTTTTCTAATTGCAGTAAGGAAGGTGGAATCAAAGCAAAAAGCAGAAATTTTGACACTGGATGAAAAATAGTTTGGGGGCTGATGGGTACCAGAATTCCCAAGAAAGCAAAAGCCGCACTCTTTGGTACCTTGTCCTCAGGTCTCTGATCAAGCCTCTGCACACAAAGCAGAAGAATATATGAGCTTACCTAACACCGGAACAGAGGACTTACCTGAAGTGGAAAGACACACAACATCAAGCCTCACCAGGCCAATATAAGGCTGCTGGTTGGGATACAGGTATAAAGTTTCTACAGACGGAAAGGATGACTGGATTTAGAAGATGCTACTTAATCAATGAACTACTAAGGAATGGGACCTGGATTTCCAAAGGACTGTGGACAGTAAAGAATGTGCTCATGAGGTTTCGGACAGATACAAAAACTTTATTGTACTAGAGGCCATTCATGTCACATTCTTTCAAAAATATCATCTAAATTTGTCCAAATTCTCAAACGCTGCACAAAGGCACATGTGATAAGCTAAGTAATCAGGTGCCCAAGCATTTAAGGCAGACCCACATTCTGACCTTCACACAGATATCACTGACTTCTTCAATCTTGGTTAATGATGAGAACTGGAAGAAAAATTCAGAAGATAAAACCTGAAATTTTTATTTAGAAAGCCTATATAACTTTGGGGCTGAGAAAACCACGATTTCTAAAGAAACAAGTGCCAATACAAGGAAGCCACATTCTATGCAATGATCAGATAGAAAAATGCCTTAAAGGTATAGAGTACCTATTTCCCAGCTAGATTTGAAAGTATCTTGTTCTAGCCCAATTTTTTTGTTCTCGGCTTTCAACATAACATGAAGCATACAGTCTCCCACTACACCTGTTCACTCTGTTCTACTGTTCACTTCAGACCCAGAGTAATGCAGCCGGTCATGATTTACGAGAGAACGTGAAATATGGGACCAAATAAATACTTTCCCTGGAGTTGGTTTGATCCAGCATTTGCTACAATAGTAAAAACACCTACCAATACAATAATCTGTTTATTCTTTCCCAACGAGTGTTCAGAGATTTTCCTTTTTGTTTGTTATAAATGTTTTCTTTGTATTCTTGACATTAAGAACAAACATTTCCTTGACTTTATCATCTGAATATATGTTAAAATATACTCTTCTAATTTTGGTTGACACTTCAAGTAGATATTGTTTAGCAAGTTTTTTTTTTACCAGAAAAATGTAGAAATATCAAATTGTATAAATAATCACTTTTTATCCTGCCTTGTATGTTTACTGGTTCGCTGCAGATATTTATGTGATATCATACATTCAATACACCAAAAAGCTCTGTTCCTTCAGTGTATCCTTATGGTTCATCATGTGTTCTCCTTTCTTCTTCCTATTGCTAATCAGCTTGCCAGGGAGTTTCAACTCTTTTATCAGCATTAATCAGCTGATAATGAAGCCATATTAATTTGCTCACTGTCAATTTCCTAAAAGGAGCATCAAGCATTCATTTGTGCACTCATATATTTTGGAAGAGCAAAAATTAAACAAGCAAAGAGATGTAGTGCAGTTTATCACACATCTTCTCTTTCTTTCCTGTAGTATGCACAGGTTTTCTCCCGACCACTAATTACAGAACCATTACAGAAACATCAAGTCCCTTTGTCAGGAGAATGAAACCAAAGGAGAAGCTAAAACCAGAAAAGTGGGATAGGGGATCTTCTGTATCCTTATTAGAATCTGCACTAAATAGTTAGATAATATAGAGCAAAATGATTAATGTTAATATCCATTTAAAATTGGAATTAGATTGTTTTGATCAGGTATTTGTTACAATTGTGGATTGCAAGCCTAAACCTATGACTCTCAGGACCTCTAGGAAGTCCACCTCTGCAAAGCCTCGCAGGGAGAGACTGTGAGGTAAAGCAGCCACAAACAGAAGCAGTTTGCTTGCTCTCCACAAAGCCTCATGAAACTCCAAGGAAGCACAGAAGGAATAAACAACCATGTTAGGTGGTGGGCTGCTGACTCATTGTCAAGGTTGCTCAGCAGAAATGCCAGAAATGGTTATGTCTGTCAATATGGGAGACTGACTTTTTTCCTCGATGCTTTGCATGTATCTGTTGTGCCTGAGATTTAAATGTGTGGCAATGAAAGTATTTCTCTTGAATATAGGAAATGGTAAATGGCCCAAGCATCAGAGATAGCCCAAGCTTGGTAAAATGTTAATTTCACTACTTATTAGTACAAATTTAGAATAAAATCATAACTGTAATATCATATTAGTTACATCTGTCTAACCACATTACTGTAAACATATGTTTGTTTGTGTATACATCATATAGAATATGACTGAACAACAGAATGGCATTATAGCTTTAAATTTCATTTTATTTATTAATATTGTCTGTTCATGTATGAATTCCGTGGAGGCTAGACAATAATTCATAAAAGGCAGTTCTTTCCATCACTGTGGGATCTAAAGATTAAACTCAGGTTGTCCAGCTTGTATTAACATTTTTACCTGCTCAACCAACTCACTGGTCATAGCATTCTAGTTTTAATAGACAAGTAAAAATAATGCTGGGGAGATGACTCAGTGTGTAAGAACACATATTGAGAAAGTGAGAGAACCCTCGATCAAATCTCCAGCTTCTACTTAAAGTCTATGAATAGCTTGGAACCATTGGTCAGCCAGCCAAGGCAAAATGGCAAGCTTCAGAGTTACTGGAAGACTTTGTCTCAGCAAAATTGTCTGGAAAATCCAGGTGGAAACCTACTATTTTGTAAGCCAAAGATTTTGAAAAACATTTTAAAATTCCCTGAGGTTTAGAGGTTCAGAGAAAAGGCAGCATCCACACTGAAAAGCTAATTAAAAATTGGAATTGGCCATGGTTTTGAAAGTCTTATTTGACTTTAGGGACAAGTTTAGCCTGCCTAATTAAATTAATGTTAGGAGACTGTATGCCAGACACAGAAAGTCTAATATCTTCTTTTCAAGTGGAATCTAAAATATTGGAAACCACAGAAACAAAGTGTAGAGAATTTATTAGAACTAATTAGAACGATGGCAATTTGGAGAATAGTGGAAGAGAAGTTCAGTGTCTCCATATCACATCTCATATTGCTACTGAATTTTAAAATTTTTGATACTATATATAACATTTAAATGATCCAGTAGCTATAATCACCAAATGTAGGAAGCTATGTGTGCTTCATATAATTGTGTAATTAGATAAAAGTTTTTCTCATGTTGGCCAGCTCTGTGTGTGATATCTACTTATTGTGTTGTCTCTTTCTTTTCTTTGATCCCTTTATTTAAATAAGAGGAAATGGAAAGGAATATGTTGACTAAGGTTAAGATGTCAAGTTTTGTCTTACTCTGACAAAATATCTGGGAAAGCAACTTATAACAGAAATTTTCTATCATCCTGTACTCTGTTGATTCTGTGTCTCTGGTGAGCGGAGCATCATGAAAGTAGGAACATAGGGCAGAGGTTTCTCACATCATAGCACACAGGAAGTGGTCAGAACAGTTAAGTGGCGGGGGGCGGGGGGCAGGACAAGTTTTAGCTACTGAAGCAGAAGTCATTGTCTTGTTTTCTCAAACACTCAACAGGTTTCCCACCTGTCAGGAGTCTATTAAAATATAGAATCCATCAAGGTATTAGTGAACATTTTTTAAAGAAAAAGCTGTTACAATCTAATCACTTACTAAAAGCCTATCAGCTGTGTTCCAAGCCTTCAAGGCATGAGCTTGGATTGGGCACTTTCTGCAGCAATATAGCAACTTTCAGCAAGTATGGATAGGTGAATGCTGTGCACAATGCAGGATGATAACACTAACAAGGTGCGCTTTTAAAATGCTAAAGTATAGGTTATATATATATAATATAATATATATATATATTCATGATGGTATGTATCATTATGATAAAAAGCATGATATACTAAAGTACCTGACTGAATATTCCAGATTGTATACATAGTTGAAAACATTACATTTTACATTCCATGAGTATATATAGTTACTTATCACACATATTTTATTAAAAGCTATGGTTTATGAAAGAAATTTAAAAGGTATCTTTGCTAAAAAGTCAAGAGTCCTGCCAGCAACATGTCTATCATTAAATCAATCAAGTAATTCTTCAGGAATAAAGAATTCAATGGATGCTCTTGAAGGTGAGTATGATATATACCAGGAAGTGATTTTTTTTTTCAATTTGAAATTTTGTGGAAATGCACATCAACTCTGTAGAATAGGGATTTATGTTCAGGAGGAAAGTGGATGGAGAGCTAAGTTACTTTATAGTGAGAAGGGGAATTTGGGGAGTGTTTCTTAATCTGCTATGAAAACTGCAGTGTGGCAAACCTATACTATTTAAGACAGCATTGGTATGGAAGGCTATTCTCAGCCAAAGGGCTAACCATTATATCTGAAAGAGCATGCTCCTCTATGCATATACTAATACCCTGAGCTCCATCCTGTTTTAATCTTTTCTTAGAACATAACAAAGCCTATAGCTTTTTCAACTCCTACATGAAATAAAAAAAAGTTGTAATTTTTCTGCTTTTTGCCTGTTGTATAGAAATATATAGAAAATTTCAGTAGATTATCGAATGAATGATAATTAAATCAGCCATTCACAGAGCAACCAAGATCACACAGTTTTAGAGAAAAGAGTCCTGATGAATAAGCTAAATCAATGAAATAAAACGAGTGGGTCTTAGGTGTTGTAGATTATGGTGGGTGTTCTATGTAGGTTGCTGGGCCATGGGAAATTGTCATGTTTCAATGCCAGACAAAATATTTGTAATTGCATGCCAAAGATGCAGAGCGTTCTCAAGCCATATGAGCATGGTAGGAGAAATCTGCAGACCTTTCGATCTGGCTGGGACTTGTGCTCCACCCCGCCCCACCCTGGGTTTCATTCTGTTGTAGATTATAATAAAATAGTTTCACACTAGCCCAGAATGGAGTATAAAAAATTATTTAGGGGTAGACTCACAGATCAGAAGTCCTCCCTATGAGTAGGCAACTGGAAATAAATCCAGAAGCCTAAAGGCCATGAATGATTTTACATCTGTATATATATATATATATATATATATATATATATATATATATATATGTGTGTGTGTGTGTGTGTGTGTGTGTGTGTGTGTGTGTATATATATATATATATATATATATATATATATATATATATATATATATATATTACATATGACCAAGCCCAAAGTGGGCCAGTATCTTAAAAGCTATTGGCTGAAAGAATTCCCACAGCACTCCAGGGAAGAAAGTTAAGCAATAAAAGAACAGACAGGTGGAATCAAGTTTATCTAGTGAGCTCTCAAGCCAAGTTATGCAAGCACCCTTTCTACACAATATGGTGAGGAGTCTGAGAAACTGTTAAGTAAAACACTGCCAAGCAACGGAAGGAAAAATTTCCAAAGGTAAGGCTAACCAAATTATCCAAACAACAATGCAGCTTTAGAAAACAAAAATTTACCTATACAGTGTTACCTACCTTTGCATTTTGAGGTCAAACATGTTCTACTTTTCTTTCTGTTATTGTGATTAAAAAACACTGTCCAAAACCAACTTAGGAAGAAAGAGTAGATTTGACTTACAGGTTATATCCTATCATCATCAAATAAAATCAAAGTAGGAACTCAGGGCAAAAACATAAAGATAGGAATTGAAGCAAGGACCATTGAGGAATATTGCATTTTGCTTAGCTATGTGTTGACTCAGTCCACCTGCCTAGTGATGGTACCCTCTCCATGAGATACCTACCACATGAATTAGTAATCAAGAAAATACACAGACAATGCCCATGGGCCAGTCTGGTTATGCCAGTTCCTTTCTCTCAGTCATGTTACATTGACAACTGAAGGTAATTATGACAAAATATGTCATTTAAGAATAAATTGAACATGAAAAACTTGTAGATGAATGAATAGCAAAGATCTGTAAAGGGCAAGAAGAGAATTTGGTGAAGAATGTCAGTTTGCTTGATAGTAGATAATTCTAGCAAATATGTATTAGGCACCATTTGTAATAAATCATTTATTTTAATGTTCTCAATCAAGACTCTGCCTAAAAGTTCTAAACACAGAGAATGGTCTTTTGATGATTAGCAGTTTTATGAATATGTGAATTTTATTATCTTTTTAATTCACCATTTGATGTTTATTACAATATATTTCAATCTTGATGTGCAGGATCTAAAATTGCTATCTTGAATTACATTTCATGTGTTACTAAGATTTAAAAAAAAACCTGTTATTCGATTTCACTCCCAACAACAGACATTACAAAAAACTTGATATAATTGCTCTGTCAATAAAAGAGAGTTATACAACTGTCAAAACAGCCTTGCTTAAAGTGGTCTTTGCGGGGCTTGTTTATGGAGTGCTCATGTCTAGAGGCTGCAAAAGATTTGTCAGCCTGACAGTGTCTACTCCGGCAGGTCTGCTCTTGCCTTTTCAACAACATTAAAATGTGTTATGGAAATGAGTATGGTCTCTACCAGGGATAATTACACTTAAAATAAGACATAAATAGCTGTAATTGAATTAAATAATCTACAGTACTCATTTACATCCAAAGTCCACACATTGTCAAAATAGTGGAACCTACACACATTAAAATAAGCAGTTGGTTAATTGGCAATTACTATGAAGGAAGTGTAGGGAGTGGACGAAATATTTACATCATTTAGTGTAATTTCAAGTTCTACTGCATTGATGAGGAGGCTATGACTTGCCCAAATCTATATACCAGGTAAGGCCATGAAATGATAGAAATGAGATTCATCTGGGTCATTGTTGATAACGCACCATTGCCTTGGTTTATTATTTATTTGGTTTTTATAGACAGAGTTTTCCCTGTAGCTTTAGAGCCTGTCCTGGAATTAGTTCTTGTAGACCATGCTGACCTCGAACTCACATAACTGCCTCTGCCTCCCGAGTGCTGGGATTAAAAGTGGGGGCCACCACCACCTAGCTTGCTTTTATTTTTTCCCTTAATTTGTCACTCACACACATACAAAGTACAATATCTGCCAAAGCAGAGCTTACAACTGTGTTCTTTACCTACTCATGATGTGTAAATTTTGTATGTTTTATTTTAAATTATTACCATGAAAAATTCAAGTGACTTTGTTCCACAAATCTAGAATACATATCATTAATTTACCTCTAAATGCTGATTTCACACATTTAGTTCTAATTATTTTGCGATTACCTCCTAATTATTGAATGATTTCCATTATTCCGTTACTTGTTAGATAGATTTATAGTTTTATTTAGAAAGTACTTTATAAATAGATATTTTGATTAATGTATATTTATAGCCCATATTATTGGAGTTCAATGTGATATTTCAATATATTCATTCATCATTTTCTGATGAATCCAGCTTCCTTTTCCAAGCATGTTCTCAAATCTTAGTAATCACTATTCTGTATTCAGTTCAACATTTTGCTTAAAATTTTCTATCTATGAAATAGAGCATACAGCACTTGTCTTTGTGTGCTAGGCTTGTTTCACTTGGCATGCTATCCTCTGATAGCACACTGTCATAATTACTTTTCTGTAGAACTAATAAAATATTACTACAAAAGTCACTTAAGGGAGTTTATTCTCACTCACAATTTGAGGGTACACCGTGGCAGGGAAGTCATGATGGCTGCAGCTTGAGGAGGTTTATCACATTATATCCTGATCAGGAAAAAGATAGAGGTAAATGAGATTGTTCAAGTATTTTCCTTTCAATGAACTGCAGGGCCCAAACTTAGGGGATGCTGGTGTTAACTCTTCCTGCCTCAATTAACCTAATCAAGATAATCCTTTCCAGGCATTGTCAGAAACTACCGTGGTCCACATTATCCCTCACAGGTAGGCCCAGGGCTTAACCATTTCAAGATAATCCCTCATAGGAATGCTAGTTGCTGTAAATTGAATACTAACACAATTCACCCCTAACCAACTTGACATAACCACTTTTAAGATGTAATGTTCTATCCTTGCTCTCATAAGATGGTCAAGTCATAATGTAAACTCATTCAGTCTAACTTCAAATGTTTCATAGCCCTTAGGAATCTTAATGCGACTTAAAAGTCCAGGATTTCCTCTGAGACTCAAGGTAGTCTGTACAATTAAGAAGCAAGTTACATACTTCTAACATACAATGCCATGGAGTAGACATTCTCATTCCAAAAGTGAGTGGTCATACCAAGCAAGAGTCAAACCCAGCATGGCAATTTGAAGGTGCATTCAAGGCAGGTGCTGAGAAATCTGTTGGAATTATTTTAAAAAATAGCTTCAATGAAGAGAAACGTATTGCACTTTCCTTGCTGAATGTGAATGAAATGTAACCCCCAATTAGCTATGATTCTGATCTTCTTATCACAGGGGATTGGATTGTACTCTCAAACTGTGAGCCAAAATAAAACCTTCTTTAGGTTGCCTTTGTTAGGGATCTTGTCAAAGCAATTAGAAAATCCACGTTGGCAGATTCCTCACCGTGTCTGTTGTGAAGTGTAATGAAAGAGAAATGAATGTGTGGGAACCTCCTTGGTATGCTAATTTTACTGCCTTTGGATAGAAACCCAGAAAGAGGTTTTCCTAAACGATAGCAGCAAATGTATTCCAAAGTGTGATCTATTGAATTTATATTTTAAATGCTTTTGAATAATGAAGAGATTACAGCAAAATGACAAAGATTAAAAAAAAAAATACAGTTAGGTTTAAAAATCAATTAAGGGCATTGCTTCCAGGAAAGTTCCCCTGTTCTGCATCAGTATCCATGTTGAAAACTTTCTCTAATTTCCTAAAGAAAAATGCTATGACAAATGGCTTTGCATGCACAGATATACTATGAGGGTGGATCCCAATGTAACTTACGGATAATAGTGAGCTCCTACGTGAGCGCTGGAAATCAAACCCTCACCCTCTGGACAAGCAGTCATTGCTCTTAAACTCTGAGGCATCCTTCCCGATACCCTCCAGTTTCCTTTCACCCATTTTTAATAAATTTTATTTTTAAGGTAATTGTGTAGCCATCTTCCTATAAGAAATAGATCCTGCTTGCTATGTTGTAGGCCTAAATTATTGTTTATCTCTCACATCAAGATAAACAACCAAGCAGAAATGAGTCCACCTTTAAATCTCTGATTCTTCCTACATCATATATATGTATATATTTGATTTTTCCCCTTAAAAGTTGAAGTATAAAATTTTTTTATGAGGATAAAGACTCATTTGCGAGTTTTTCATCTCAAAGAACCCTTAAACCCTCATAATTTGCATTAAGCAGTATTTTTTATTTACTTTTCCTCTATACCCCTTTCTGTGTGTACTTATTAACTTTGAAATAGCATTTTGGAAGGAGTAGTAATTCTTATGTAAGTTATACTATTCCAGTTACCTTTGGAGAACTATCTTATCCTTGTCAAATTGTGTTAGATGATAATACCAACATATATACAGTTGTCAAACTGCAAAAAACTTAAAAACTTAGGTTATACTTTATACTTGAGTTGCAGATAAGAATGTTCAAAATATTCATAATTTCACATCCCACAAATTACAATTTTTATCACCCCAGGCTTCCTCATTTTACTCTTCTAAACACATGTGCCTCTCACATGGTAATAACTATATCCCAAATTCCACCATATATGCCAGTGTTGCCTTTCTGGACATTCCATACATATTGTTTCAGTTTGTCATCATTTGGGCATGAATTCATACTATTCAATTTTAATGGCATTATTTTTTACTCTTTAAAAAAATTAATTTGTTAAATGTATGATATTTTATAAATCTAATATATTCTAGATTTTCTATTATATTTTCTTTTGCTTTTTGGTGTTGAATCTGTTTAAATCAAGTATTTGTTTCTTCTGATTGAAATAAGTATGTACTAATCATTTCTTTCTTATATATCTAGGAGTATAATTGCTAGTATATATGTTTGGTATGTTAATCTCTTGTCAACTTGGCACAGGCTAGAATAACCAGGGAAGAGAAAAACTCAATTGACAAATTGCCTCCATCAGATTGGCCTGAAGCCAATTCTGTGGGAAAGTTTCTCTTCTAATTATTGATGGAAAAGAGTACCTGAATGCATTCCTGGGTTGTATAAGAAACCAGGCTTGGAAAGCAAGCCTGAAAAAAACATTCCCCTAGTGTTTCTGCTATAGTTCTTGCCTCTAGATCCCTGCCTTGCTTGAGATATTGTTCATTCTTTGCCCACTGAGAGGTTGTTATCAGGATGTGTAAGGCAAATCCTATACTCTTCCTTCCCCAAGTTGCGTTTGGTCATTGGTATTTATCACAGTAAGAGGAAACCAAACTAGGACAGCATGTTTAGCTTTTGTAATACCCAATATTTCTCACAAAGATTAAATGATTTATACATGAATTATCAATGCATAAAAAATCCATTTTATACATCAATTCTTAGCATTTTCTTGTTTTTACCTTTATAGATATTTATGAATATGTCAGTGTTATGCCTTTTATTTTTCTGATGAATGGTGTTAATTGTTCTCAGTGCCTTACTGTCCATTTATCAATCCTCTTAGTGCCTATTCAAGCATTTTGCTTCATTAAAAAAATTTATAATCTCATTTAGTTATAGAACATTTTAAATATAAATATATAGTGAGATATACTGTGCATGTCTTTTCCATATATGTGATCTTTTAAACTTTGAGAATATTTTTCAAAAAATAGAAGGCGTTAATATTAATTAAATTCACAGAATCAATCTTATATGCTTAATGGTTTTAAAAGGAATCTTTATTCACATCAATTTCATGAATATAATTCCATATTCCTCTAAGAGCTATTTCATTTTCCATAGTAAGATGGATTATGAATTATGTTTACTTGAATAATATGTTACAAACCACAGTTCATATTTCCCATATGTTTATTTTATTTTGCAATGATTTTTTTTTCTAAAACAAGTCACTGGACATAGGAATCTGCTTTACAATGCTGTGCTATACTACTGATATACATTACTTTGTACCAGAATTAATTTCTTTCCACTTATATTTCTGTCTTTTATTATCTTAGTTTAACTGATTTCTTAATATTATAGCTCATCATATGTTCATGTGGATTTTAAAATGTAATAGGCAATTTCCACAAAACATAGTTGTTATGTTTCTGAGAAGAATATCAATTGGACCATATACCATGTTTGGAAATGCAAACTAATTTACATATTGAATTTTAAATGCTCTCACATATATTTCTTCATTGGTTTTCTGTCTTTTTCACTGAAATTTTCTAGATATTATAGAGGCAACCTTGAGTATACTTATTTAGCTATATGATGTGTGCAATGTTATTTGATGCCATTTTAAAGGGAACCTAAGTCTATAGCTCAAATTTTCATTTCTAGGTACATAAAATGCTTCCACTCTCACTATATTTCACATATAAGTGAGACAATAGCAGTAAAGATTTTTTTTTTTTTTTTTTTTTGGTTTTTCGAGTCAGGGTTTCTCTGTGGTTTTGGAGCCTGTCCTAGAACTAGCTCTTGTAGACCAGGCTGGTCTCGAACTCACAGAGATATGCCTGCCTCTGCCTCCTGAGTGCTGGGATTAAAGGCGTGCTCCACCACCGCCCGGCTCAGTAAAGACTTTTAAAAGAATGTTCTTATTGAAAGGCTGGAGAGAAGGCTCAGTGTTAAAAGCACTTCTGGATCTTTCACAGGCCTGGATTTAGTTCCCAGCAACCACATAATCATTCACAATCATTTATAACTACAGTTCCAGGTGATCTGTAGATATTCTCTTTTGACCTCTGTGGGAACAAGTCATGCATGTGGCATCCAGATATATGTGCAGAAAAAAACACTAATACACATAAAATAAAAGCAAATAAAACCTTAAACAATGTTTATTAATTCTTTGAGAATTTCATACATTGTATTTTAATCATATTCACCATTCACCCCTTCTTCTTTCATTCCTGATCCATACATGATTTCATGTTCATTCAACTTTTGTGTCTTCATTCATTTTTTTTAAGCTTTCAAGTCTAATTTGTGGTGCTCATGTATTCTTGTGTATGTGGACATCCACCAGAGTGTTGTAAACCTATCAGGGACCACACCCTTAAAGAAAAATTAACCTCCCTTTCCTAGCAGCTATGAGTTACCAATAGATTCTCAGCTGCACGAAATTCAATCCTAAATGGATCAAGAACCTCAACATAAGGCCTAATACCTTGAACCTGACAGAAGATAAAGTAGGGCATATGCTTGAAATAATTCACACAAGGAATTTATTTATTTATTTTTACAAAACATTGTTGTACAGGCATCAAAACAATTAAAAAATGGAAGTTCATGAAACTAAAATGTTTTTATACAGAAAAGAACACCATCACTCATGTGAAGAGGCTGTCCACAGAATAGAAAAATTCCTTAGTGGCTGCACTTTTGATAGAAAATTAAAATGTATAAAAAATCACACATCAAGAAAAAGAAGCCATTTAAAAACTAGGTCCTGAAACTATATGAATCTTCATAAAGAACATAGAGGGCCAGACAATGGGGTCATACCCCTTTAATCCCAGCAATCTGGAGGCAGAGGCAGGCAGATCTCTGGGAGTTCAAAGCCAGTTTGGTCTACAAGAGCAAGTTCCAGGACAGGCTCTAATGCTACACAGAGAAACCCTGTCTTGAAAAGCCAAAAAAAAAAAAAAAAAAAAAAAAGGAGAAATCTTCCCCACACTAAGGAAAGACGCACTCATGCAGATAAAGGAAGCACACAGAATACCAAACAGACAAGACCAGGCAAGACCATTCCCACAAGAAGCTGCTTGTGGTGGCACTTTCCTTTAATCTCAGCACTTGAGAGAAGCAGTAAGATCTCTGAGTTCTAGGCTAGTCTGGTCTATAGAACTAGTTTCAAGGTAGCCAGAAATATACAGAATATCCCTTCCTTGGAAAAAAAAAAGATAAAACAACACAGTATAGCAACACTGAGTAGACATAACAAAGAAAGTGTATTTAAACCTGCAAGGGGGGGGAAGCACAAGTCACACACACACACACATATGTATACACATATATGAAATCAGGATAACAGAAGGGCCTAGAGCAGTCATCTAAGCTCCAACCCATGAGGTCAGTTTAGAATAATACACCCAGCAAAGCTATCTACCATAACTGAAGATGAAAAAAAGATTTTCCACAACATAAGAAACCTAAAAAAAAAAAAAACTTTATTTCATGATTACAGGTCTTATAACACTGTGATAAAGAATTGTCTCCCAAATAGGAAGCAGTGTCTAATATAATAGAGCTCACTGTATAATAGCAACATTACAGAGAAGTTATAAACTAGGCACTTTGTAAAATATTGCTTAGCTTCTAATCTAAAATATTGTATATTACAAAATATTAATTGAAATCCATTTATAATATGTTTCTATAGCTAAACTAAGATATATTCAAACCCACAAACTGCTGCTTATAAGTGACAAGAATGATTGTGTTAGAGTGGGTATCTGATAAACTTTTGTGTCCTACAATTTTACTCAAGGCATAACCATCTGATTTACTTTAAGAGAAATTTTAAGAAAAACAACCCTATGCTACATATTTTTATACTCAAAATATTTCTCAGTTTGTAAAATATTACCCCAGAGACTTTTAAAAGAATTTTAAAATTCATAGATCTTAATTAATTAGTTAGTTAATTATTTTAATTAGTTGAAAATTAATATAAAATGAAATTAAGGCAAAAAAAAAAACAGACTCAAAAAATTACCTCAAGGTGTTTTTAGAATTACATCTAATCAAGGAAAGTTATCAAGAGTTATTATCTGCATTTTAACTTTAATTATATAATAAAATTGAGATTGGTATAATAAAATAATGATTTGCTTTAATGTTATCCTCTTTAGCCTTGTTAACTTGACACTACCTAGACTCATATGAGAAGTTTAACTGAAAAATGAAGACGGATGCTAAAAAGAAATCCCACACTAGCTTAGAATTCAGCAAAAAAAGGGTTTTTTATTAAGGGTAGACTCACAGATCACAGTCCTCTGCACAAACAGAGAACAGGAAACAAATCCAACAGCTTGAAGGGAGGCTGGATGCATGCTTTACATTGCCATTTATAGTGTAAGAGGCCATGCCCAAGTGAGCAGATAACATAAAGTCTACTGATGTAGGAATTCCTACAGCACCTCCCCCTTTTTGTTTAAATGAGAGAGTTCTAAGCCTAATACAAAATAATATACTATAAGAACAAATATTAGGTATAAAAATTAGAATTACAACCAGCATAAACAATTTCAAGCAAGAAACATGGTAAATGTTTCAATAATTATCCTATCCTAAGGAGTTTAAGTCTTGTATTATAAATAATTTGGCCAAGTCATGAGAAGAAAGTAACTACAACTATCTGGTCTTCAACTGTATCAAAGACCCAAGAAGGGAAATAATATTACTTGAGTAAGCAGGAAGTGCAATCAAGCAACTTCCAAAATGTTCAACAAATGACAGAGACAACTGCCTACCTGAGCAATCACCCAAAGTCTCATTTGCAATGTTGGAGCAACCAACTTTGGCTAAGGCCTATAGTAATTGACAGACCAATTTTCAGAGGCAAGAAATTTTCCCAAACCATCTTACCTTTTCTTGGCAAAATTTGATAGACTTTTTTCTTTTATCCTGCTTGTCCTGTCTGGACATTGTACATTTTGTTAGGGGTCAATGCATGGGCAGCTCCTTGCCCAAAGGCCAGTTTTGCCAAGAAGAAAACAAGTTCCAAGTAGATTGTCTTCAGTACTCAACATTCTCTCGGCAATAGATTGGTGCTGCCAGGAGCAATTGTGTTTCATGTCAACAGAAACTTAAGCTATTTAATTACCACATTCTACAGTTCTTTGAAGTGGCTGAAGATTACCTATCTATGCATAATAGAATCTCTATGTATCTAAAGAATCTGAATAGTCTAACTATAAGTACGACAAACATGGATGATCATTGACCTATATACTTAATACCTATATAACTTAAAGATTAAGACTTCATATTAGAATATTAAACAATCTTTAAACAACTGTGCAACAAATGAGGACAATGACCTCAAATGGTTAATCTGAGTATTCCATTGTTGCAGCAGGTCACACAATAAATTCCATAAATTCCCTGCAATATTAGTCCAGAAGGTGTCGTGGTTGCAGAGTCATGACTAGCAGTGGCACAACTGGTGGTACCACAAACAGTCCTGAGCCACTTTGGTTTTTCGTGTTGGTGCTGGTTAAATACTGACAAATATGCTTTGCTTGTTTAATTAAATCAGTTCTGTACATGGAACAAGGAGCCCAGAACTCAGGAGCAGGGAGCACACACCAGAAGCTGTACAAGTCACTGTGAGGCAGAGAAGGCTGCAGTGTGTGTGGGGGTTGAAATGTGTGGGCTTGGAAAATTTCCAAGTTACTGCATGCGCTCAGCTTTGCTATGGCAGAGATTTTTAAAAAGCGGCCTAGTAGGTAAAAGGAAGCCAAACTTGTGGGGGTGGGAGACTTTCTAGGCTGTGGACTGGTTAGGCTTTAAGCCAATTCACCCGGTAGGCATGGAGTTCTGATCCACGTGGGCACCAGATGAAGAGGGACACTAAAAAGAAATCCCACACTTGCTCAAAATTGAGTATAATAACAGGTTACTTATTTAGGGTAGACTCACAAATCACAGACCTCTCCATAAACAGGGAAGAGGAACTGAATCCAGGAGCTCAAAGAGAGGCTGGGTGCACACTTAACATCAGCATTTATAGTATAAGAGGCCATGCCCAAGTTGGCAGGTAACTTAAAGGCTACTGGTGGTAGGAATTCATACAGCATAGGAACAGCCTACATCAGTTGGTTTTGGGCATTTTTGTGAGGATTGTCTTTACTAGTCATGACCTTAAGACTGCCTGCCTTATTGTTCTTTCCCCATGGTTTCTACTTCAAGTTCCTACTTCTGGTCTTTCCCTGATTCCCCTTAAGGATAAACTGTAACCTGGAAGTATAAGCCAAATAAGCCCTCTCTGCATATTTGCTTTGGGACCAGTGTGTTTTATCATAGCAAAAGAAAGCAAATTAGAACAATTGGTAATGGCTATGGATCTAGAAGATAAATCTTGTGGTAGTATTTATTAATTCAATTATACATTAATGGAAAGCTGTCATCATGATGGATATGCATTGGTTTTATGGAAAAAAAACACATATATTTCTAGTCATTGGTTTTCATCACAGAACAATGGTCAAGTAGATTGTGTGGGGACACCTGTCTTTTGGGTAAGTCACTGGCAATTCTGTTAAACTCTTGTGAAATCATGGCATTTCTCCCTTCTATAATATCTCAGCAGTGTATAAAACTGGCTTTTCCTATAGGGCAACTGGTTACCTTCCCCATACAGTGAAGCCCTGGTGTGAAGGCATTCACTAAGTCAAATCTTGTTCTCATAGGTACAATCTACATAAAAGTAGCCCCACACGAACTGTTTTTAGTGACAGTACTCAACTGATTAGAAAGGAGTTCCATATAGAAGGCAATATGTCTGCTCAAACAGCAGACTCAGGAAGGTGTGTAATCTACTGGTCTTCTGCTCTGACTTAACAGCTACTAATATTCTGTATTTAGCCTTCACCATGGTTTCAACTAACATTAAGATCATAGCCCAGGAAACTAATTGTTTATATAAGAAAAAATTCCTGAGTCACTAAAACTAGCTTCAGCGAGAAAAATTTTCACTTGGGTACTCTGCTGGAGTTAAAAGCAAAGTCCCCAGAAGAGGTTTTTTTTGTTGTTGTTGTTCCTTATCTGGGAAACATCATAGCCATTCCCCTCCTGAGACCTAAGATGCTTCAGTTGCCAGGTGCACCAGGAGTGTTACTATTAAAATGCAAGCCTTATATCATTGTTACCATCTATGGGATTGTTGCCTTGTCTGTATGCCTTATAAGCTGAAAGCTTTGTGGAGAACAATCCTTTTTTCTTCCCTTCTTCACTCCCTTACCCCAAGTAATAAAGAAACATTCAGGAAAAACGTGCTTCAGGCAGTCAGTTTGTTCTATCCCTCAGATCCTGGTCCTCTGCCTCTTTTTGCCTGCCATAGCAAATTTTTCTGGACCCTGAAAGGTTTAATGGGCTTAACCACAAAATAAACCATGGTAAGCAAATGTCTAGAACTGGTGTCCATGACTTTGGTGTCTTGAGACAGGGCCACCCTCAAACCTTATGCTAGATTTCTGAGGAAATTCTTTGTATTTATTAACTTAATCATAGAAATCAATAGCTTCGACAACAGTTAGAGATACTAGATAAATGAACTAGTCAATAGCTATCTTGGCTTAGAACTACATACTTCCTACAGATTCACTGATGAGTCTAACAAGAGTTCATTCATTCAAATATTTTATAGATAGTTAGAAGCTCCTGATTCAAGCATTGATCTCAACTCTAGAGGAAGATTTTTAAAATACAGTTTCTTTGCAGGGGAGCTCTCAGTTCAGGTAAGGTGAGACTATGTTACAAGAAATGATAACTATGTGATTGTGTAATTTATGCATAAACTTCTTTAAGAGTATAGAGGTCATGTCTCTGCAGGAGTCTAGAGGGTTTCTCAAGTTCAGGTAGCAAAAAGACAGAAAAATGGTACTGTCCTCTCATTGGCCAGAGATAATGCACATCCCCTAATTTTGTCACTCTTTCCATCTCCATTGCATAAAAGGATAATTGACTGTAGCTACAGAAAAACAAGTGCCAGCCTTTGTAACAATTGTCAGGAAAGTCACTTACTCTTTAAGGTCTGATTCCTCAACTCTGCCATAAAGAGATATTTACCACTGACTATAGAAGACTCAGCTACAAAGCTTCCTGTATTCACTGAAAGCTTCCAGAGACACAATGAAAAAAATCATAAAAATACATGGCCATGCAAATTGTATACAATAAATTTATTTGAAGCATTAAATGGCATCATTAAATGCAATAAATTTTTTCATTCCAGGGATAACATGAAAGATAGGTTTGGCTACAGCATAGAAAATAATAATAATAATAATAATAATTAACAATAGCATTGTCAGTTTCAGATAATCTATTGCTCAGCAGTTGTAAAATCTTGTCTAGGGACCGTGATAAATGAGGTAAATGCAATTTCTTAATCTACCTAGTAAAAAAAATTATAATTTTCAGACCTTTAAAGAGAGGATCACATCCTTCATCTTCTGAAAAGAGGACTTTGTTCAAAATATTCTTTAGCAATCCTCTCTCTTGGGACTGAGAATCTCTGAGGCATTCACAAAGCTAGCTCTCCACTGCTATTACCCTCATGTCAGCTGTAAATTGTCTTGCAAATGCCTTCTTCATTTTGTTTACGTAGTTTTCTGCCATTTTTAAGTATGCTATACATAAACTATGGTGTGACATAACAAATAACACTCATAAACTTTCAGCTGCTTTGCAATCTTATGCATCTGATACACATGCTTTGAAAATACAATAGGGTGTGCTCAGCAGCTCGGATGCTTCCCAGCTAGAATCATGATGATAGTTCTTGTATGCATTGTTGAACAGAAAGGTAAATTATGCTATTCTTGTAAAGTGTCTTCATTTTGATTCAAACTCAGCGTCTTTCCATCATCCACATGTTAAATTGAGACAATGTCTCTGCCTTTTAAATCCACATACTGGGGAAAGAGGAACTGAACATAATAATTTCCAGTTTCTTTTTTTAGCTTGAACTTTTGTTTACTTTCCAAATCTTTTCTTTTACTTTAACATTTCCATATAAATGTAACAGTTATTTGCTTCGACAAAGTATGATGTTTATTCCAATCAACATTAGAATTGATTCCGAAATAATTAATTATTTAATTATTTAATAATAAGTAAATTGACTAGAAAGGTATGTGAAACAAATGTTAAAAGAGACTATGAGCTTTCATTTGTGAATGGGGATCACCGATTTCAAGAGTTATTAACATGCGTTTGTTGACATGGTTTTGATCAGTGGCAACTCAGACATTAAAGGTTAGGAGTGAGCAAAAAGAAGGTGCTTGTCATAAGATGAAGAAGAACTGTGAATGAGATGATGCAGGTTGATAAATTTCCATGAAGAACTTGAAAACATCATTTCAACTCTTGTCACTGTTGTTATTTACAAAGCAGTTATCTTAAACTCTTGAGATGCCCAGAAAGAAACAGAAGGGTCATTGAAACAGTAAAATATAGATGAAAAGAAGCCCTGACATGGCCACAAGAGGTCTGAAAAGGGGATCGGTAAGAACCCATCCTCCATCCCCCGACCTCCCACACAAAATAAGGTGACATTTTACAGAAAAGATGAGAGTGCAAGGGATTTGAACGGTGGCTGTGTTCATAACAGGCAAAACTCAAAAGACAAATGCTTCTCTCCACAGTACTTCCAAGTGTTTTTATACACACTATCTAATTTATTTCTTTAATAGTCTTCTACTTTAAGACATGAAATTCCAAGCCAGGTCAATATAATTCAGCCTCACTATGCTCATTAAAATTTCCTATCCTAAGTCAAAAGTTCAATTTCCAGTCAAACGAAAGAGGGGCTAAAATACACAGCTCTTGGGGTTCTCACTTTCTAAAGGCAGCATCTCAGGGAAAGCTGCCCTCCCAGTGATTAGAAAATTGAATGCAGCTCTTAATCTTCGATCTTTGCACATTGCTGCTCAATTTAATGTTCTGTGTAGGAATTCCTGCGGAGCCATATCACTGCACAAACACTCAGAAAACTCCCAGAGTGACAATTAGTCACTGAGAAAGAGTCAGCTTGAGGAGAACACAAGGGGCAACTTCAATAGGAGGAGATTAAAGAGTACATAATCAACAAGATTTTTCTTAAATTGATTTCTTAATGTAGCATGACCTGACTTAGTATTAAAAACATGATCAAACAACCACTTATGTAGACTCGTCCATGTAATTTTTATTTTTAAATGTCTAGTTATAAAAAGAAACTCACAGAATGCTTTAAAAGCAGTCACTGTCACCAATGATCTGATAAAGCAAAGAAAAGCACCATGCGACGTTGAAGCCTTTAACATATTTTTCAAGTTTAAGAGATGTGGTCATGTGTAATCGTGATAGGAAATATTTTCAGCAGTTTAAAATAAAAGTTAAAAAATACAGTTATGATTTTTAAATTATTTTTAATTAATATATTTAATTTTCTGAATATTTTTATTTAAATTATTAAATTAAACATATTTTTGTTTAAAAATAAATAGAAAAATGAATCAAACTACCGTATCCCAGGAAATCTTCAATTTCTATAGCTCAGCTAAGGAAGACAATATGAGAAAGCTATTGCTCTGTAACATGTGGCATGGTATAATAGGTGAAAGTTCACACACAGGAGCATATCCTAAGTGCAGGAAGTAAATTTGTGAAGCATAGGAGATCTTTAAAGTAGGAAAAGCATTCTATGTGATGCTGTAAGGATATAGCCACACAGACAGACAGACAGACAGACACACACACACACACACACACACACAAACACACACCAGTGTGGTACAGATACTCCAGAGACTGGGGCAGGAAGATGACAATTTTAAAGTTTGCTTGGGTATCTTTCTTTCTTTTCTTTCTGTTTTTTCCTTTCCTTTCCTTTTCTTAATTTTACATTCTGACCCTAGTTTCCTCTCCTTCCTCTCCTCTCATTCCCTCCCTCCTCCTGTCCCTCGGCCTCACCCGCAATCCCCATCCACTCCTCTGTTTCTGTTCAAAAAGGGGCAGGCCTCCCGTGGGTCTCAAAAAAGTATGGAATATCAAGTTATAGTAAGACAAAGCACCTCACCTTGTATTAAAACTGGGGCAGGCAATCCAGTCCTTGTACCTCTGGCTCTGACAATCCTTGGTCCCTTGGTCCCTGGGTATCAACAGGATACCCAGAACTTGGCCTAATATTTGTAGCTGTGAGTCTCTGTATCTGTTTCTATCAGGTACTGGATGAAGGTTCTTTGATGACAATTGGGGTCCCAGGTAAGCAAGGGAAATCATTACAAAATGGAAGCTCTAGAATTTGTGATCGTCTTAATATCATTGAATTGCTTACTGTAATGTCTTAAATGGTCATTTTTATGTGTTTTTAAAAATAATATTTAAATTTTGTTTGTCCCCCAAAGCTAATACTGTTTGATATACTGTGGTGGAGCATGAGGAGGTGTTGAGACTAGAACCCAGATTGCTCAAGGTGAATGCCAGCCGTCACAGAGCATCACACAGGGACCAGGTTATTGGGTGCTCTTCTCGGAGGCAGGGTATCAATGTTAGTAGAGTTTACAGAGGAAACAATTGCTTGGTTTTATGAATATTTTCTTGAGTAATTGTTATTTGGGAAGTTTTGTAAGTAAACTGCAGTGATTTTTAATGGCCTTTCATTGGACAACACAGCATCTAGCAATGACCCCTTTAAGTGCTGTTGTTTGGTAAGTTTCTCTTAATTGTACACTTGCTCCAGGCTGTGCCTCAGGAGGTAAAAGAAATGGTCACACATCCGGAAAGGCCTGGGAGCATTTTACCACCCAGCCAGCAGTATAAAAAGGAGGAAGCACTTGTTAGAGGTGGAGATGCTGATGCTCATCAGAATGAGAGAGAGATACTCACCACTGAGGAAAGTGCCTACAAGCTACAGCATGGAGAGTTCCAGGGTTGCGGTTGTTGAAAGTCATCTCCTATGCTCTGAGGATGCAGTTTTGTCTGGTTGTTCCTACTCCTTGTAAGTAACCCTCTACCCATAACTCTCCAAGTAACATAAATACTCATTGGTTCACCAAACTGGGCGTTCGTACGACGGTACTTGCTATTGTTGACTACCTTTCTGGAAGAGTAGATGTGTGTAGTGTCACTCCAGGAAAAGTCTGCCACACAACAGCTGGTTATGAACTCTGCGAAATCTAACTTTAATAAAGGCAGTTTAAGTGATGGAAACATCCTACGAAGCACCTCTTCACTGTCTTAGTTGGCAGCACACATGACTTGAACGAGTGCTTGTGTATTATATATGAGTCAGTGGAGTAACTCATCTTCTTTCCAGGCTTGTAATGCATGCTTTTCATTGTGTCTCTTTCTTGTCCCTTTGTTAGTTTCCTGAACACTAATTACTGAACCTGGCTGCTTGCTTTGGAGTGTATCACAAGCCGCTCACAATCTTCAGTGCCCAGGAAATTTCTTTCTAAATCGGATGCTGAGGCTCTGAATACTGATTTAACATCTTAAAGCCTGCTAAAACTCTGGCTATATAAATGGTTCTTTTGAAATATGATCAAATTTAAGAAACAAATCATCTGTTTAATGCTTGTACTGCAAAGCCTTATTTTCTTTGCAAAGTAAAAATTGAGTTAACGACACAGGAAGCAGTTACCTTTTCACGGCAGTTTTTAAGAAGCAGCTTAACGGTACTATTATGACAACTAAGTTTTAATTTGAAAAAGAGGATTCGTGAAATTATTTATATTCTTCTTGAAAATACAAATGAATTTCTATCCTGGTGTTCTCAACAAAGAAGAAACCTTGACGGAGAAATACGTTATAGTTTGTTACGATAATATGCGTCTGACAGGATCAAACTATTGCCTTCTACCATGGAAGCTAAAAATGAGTTAAAAGTTACATCTAACATAGTTAAGATAAAGTATGCTGAATTCTGATGTTATTCTTGCTTGTTTCAGCTGAAACCCACTGTCTTGGGAGGGCTAACACTTGTGAAGGCTGCCTCTTGAAACAGATGCGCTGCGAGAACTGCCCTTATCAATTCTGCTTCTGTAGACATGCTTAACCACGACAGAATGTCCCCTTGGTGGCCATGAAACACAGAGACCATCTGCAGGTGGCTACACAGGGGAGAAATTCATCATAGTCCTTCAGCCTCTAAAACCGGGAAGATATTGCAGATAGTAGCTGGTCTTTGCAGAGTGGTAATTCAGCCCTCCGCAGCCCCCACCTCCACCTTGTGTAAAGCAAACCTGGCTTACCTAGCTCTCTGTGTGCTCTGTTGGTTCCTCAGAGCTCAATTTACAATCTCTGCATAAAGATCTTTGTCAATGCAAATAAATTCATTAACAAATCCAAAATTAGGAATGCTTTATTTACATATTTGGATTATTCTATGTTGGCAATACAAAAACTTTTTTATCAGGTCCTTGAAACACAAGAGAAGGCTATCTGTAGTATTCCTGATTTCCACAGCATGACTGAGCTTCCCTGGATTACTCACATGGGGGGGGGGAGGGTATGTACTCTGGCAAACCTAAGGTTTTGGTCGATATCTCTTTCATGACACAGATTGTTAAAGGAAGGGAGGAAGTTCTCAGACACGACAAGCATTATAAATGGTGAAAAGACTAGATGCATGTTATATAGAAGTTTCCTTTGAGGTAGAAATCTTCCATCTTGAGGGAATCTTCTTAAGACACAGGATTTAAAGGGAAAGTGAAACAGCAGCATATTTTAGGACATAGTGTTTACAAGGAGGTGAAAAAACAGCATATTCTAGGCAATGAGACACTCCACCCAGTAGGAAAGCTGCTTTAAGACAAACAATAAATAATTCAAATAGCTACATGAAGCCCTTGAAACTAACCAAATTCACTAGGCCCTGCCATTTCAAAGAGAATATAAACAGTAAAGATTGCTGAGAATCATGCCAGCACATGCTCAGATGTCTCAAAGAAGAAACCAAACAAACTGCTTAAGAGAAACTGAGACCAACTGAGTTTCCTTTGAAAAGTCTCTGACCCGTTGAGACATCTTCCAAACTGTTGAAAACTGTAGAACTTCCTTCATGCTGTCCAGTATGCTCCTCCTCAGCTGTCTTTGAATCATTTCTTCTCCTGTAAATCACCCTTCACCCATATTTTTCTAAGTAAACACAGTAAAATGCATTGGCTCACCAAATTGGAGCTGGATAGTGTCTGGATATTGTTCTGTTCTCTGTCCCTGTCTAGAATGAGTAGGCATTTGCTCACATCTCCCCTGGAATAGCATCTCACAGCAGTGGGTGATATTTGTGCTCATTTTCTGAGCTGTGTTTTCCTGTCAGAGAAATAATATCACCTTCTCTTTTTCTAGAGTCTCACCTCCCCAGTACTCAGATTTCACAGTCTAGAAATTCTGTTGTTCAATAACTTTGCTATAGGTAAATCACAGCAAGCTATATAGATTAGGATGTCCCTCTTCTGCGTCTGCTTATGGTATTTTTTATTTTTCTCATTGCATTAGCAGCCAAGCAGAAAAATCAGCTCAGTGATGGGAGGTGGAAGTTCTTCTATCATTTATCTGAATCTTCCTCGTTATTTCACTAAATTCCAGTAGTTGACATCCATTTCTAATCACAAAATTGTAGCTTGGTTCTTTCTTCCATCTTCCAACACCAAACTACATAATATACCCAGCATGGCAAGCTAGAGTTTCTTCCTTGTCATCCTGGTCCACTGTGTTATCTAGATTAGAGGCTTAAGAAGAGGCAGATAAACATATGTCTCTTTCAATAAGTCATTTTCTTCTTTAATTCCTTTAGCATTTCTGTACAAAAATGACCATCAGCAGACAGTCAAGCAGACAGCCCGAAGAAATGACCATCCCATCACACTGGCTGAAATAACCCTTTAATAGTGCAGTGGACTAAAAGATTCTCAGTACCATCCATTCTAAACCATGTATTGACCACAAAAGATGTCATATGGGTTACATTTCCCAGATAGTTATATGATCAACTTAAAATAGCATATGTGATAGCTTCCTTCTCTTTGTTTGTATCTTTGGCACTATTACTGACTTATCAGCTGTTCCAAAAAATATTCATTATTTGCATATGAGATCTGGTCCTGAGGTGGCATGGTTTTGCTAATTTGTAGTATACTGGGAAGTTACATAGGAAAAAGAAACCGCAGTTATCCAGAGACAGTCATGGTGGTTAACACACAAGATAGCTGCTGCCATGTTAACCAGATCACTAGATTGCTGCGCTGTCATTGTTTAAGTAGTCTCTGAACAATGCAAACTAGATGATTATAAAGTAATCAGTAAATCAATGTGAACTGTTTCACACATGTTGCATGCTCTATTATAATTAGAAAGCAGTGAATTTTTTCTTGACCACGGTCTGTTTCTATTTTTCAACATATTGGTGATGTGTCTTAATTGCTGTCCACCCAGTTGAAGCATTTGTCTAAATTGTTAAATTATTAATAAAACTGTTGAAGTCCGATATCTATAAATGATTAAAAAACCAAAACTTAAAAATACAAATAAACGGCATTGCAATTTAGGGGTTGACAAACACAGGGGCAGATGTAACAGTAATTTAACCAAAATCTTGGCATCCAGATTGGCCTCTTCAGGAGGTAAATATTTAGCTTCTAGAGATTGGGACTTTGTCTTAGATAAAACAAAGTCCAAGGTGGGCTGAGTGTATAGGACCAGAAAGACAGGCTAAAGCCATATGTGACTAGCATAGCAATGAGTTTGTGGTGACGTGATTTATTATAGCAATGGAAAACACAGATTGATAATCCCCCAACATATAAAGAGTAAATAAAGAACAACAGAATGGTCCTGGAAAGAGACAAGAATTCACAATGAACACACTTCCAAGAGCAGCCACATATAAATTTATTGAAATGTTACTATAATAGTAAGCATAAAAAACAGATGCCTATTAATACAAAATGTTGAAATTTAGATAGTATTCCAGAACCAGTAATAGGCTCAAAATTAAAATGACTTCTGGTCAATATAATAGGACTGCTTGAAGAAATCTGGGTTAATCTAGAGAACATTCATGTTCTCAATTATGCATGTGAATTACTTAAAATCATCATTGACCAAATGTTTCTAACATAGGATGGTACTAGGATGGCTTGTAGCATCTCAGTTATGAATTTTGGCTGTAATATTGTGATGTAATTATGTCACAACTTATTTATTATGGAATTCTATTTATTGCTTAAGGAAGTCCCAAAAGAAAGTATCAGGCTACTTCCTGTTCTCTCTACTGTAGACAATAAGCTTTAAGCTTTATGCTGTAAGATAGGAGCCACAATAAGACTATGTATCATGAGAAGCTGGAGAAGAATCATAGTACCAAGACCCTTAACAGGGCCCTTAAAACAATTCTTTTTCATTTTGCCACAGTTTATATGCTAAGTTCATTCTCTGTAATAACAACAAATGGTAGATAACCATGATCACAAAAATATTTTTTATACTTTTTAATACTCTAACAACTGTGCTTGAGTAGTGATAAAAAAAAGCCAAGGTTTGGACAATTATGACATTTTATTTTATAATGTAGAGATTCAATTATTATTATTTTTTTTCAATTCTATATATTGTGATACATACATTCAGGTGTCTGTATTGGATCTGGATAAATTACAATATCTGCAAGAGCAGGTATTCTTAACATGTGCATCACCTCTACAGCCCCAAGATTCAGAATGATTATTAGTAAAATCAATATTTTAAACTGTTCAAGTGTACTAAGTCTTTCTCTGTCCTGTCAGCCAGCACCAAATGATGGCATGGATATCTATTATTAATTATGAAAGCTTGGGCTATAGCTTAGGCTTGTTCCTAAATAGTTCTTATAATTTAAGCCATTTATATTAATCTACTTTCTATCACATGGCATTACTTCTCTTCCATCTTGCACTTCCTCTTTCCTTTCCATGTCTCCTGGTGTCTCCTGGGTTCCTAGATTCTCCTCCTCTTCTTTTCTCTCCTTGGATATTCTACTGCCTATCTTTTGGCTATTCAGCTTTTATTACACCAATCATAGCAAATACATCTTCAGAGAGCATACAATTATCTACGACATTCAAGGAGAGCCTGTCTCATTTACAATATATGATAAAATGCAATGATACTATAGCTAAATGATTAAATTTAATTTCTGAAGTATTTTTGCAAAAACTGACTTGGACTTTCTCTACTGACTATGCAAATAGGTTTGTGAAATGATAACATGTAAATTTTATAGATAAAATTCAGGTTATATAATATAATTTAGAAAAAACCTAAGTGAAGGATTGTAAGAAGCAGGAAGTGCCCTTTTCTAGACTCAAGAAATGTTAGATTTGTAATCTTGCATATCATCATAGAACCTTCATCTGGTGATGGATGGAGATAGAGACAGAGACCCACACTGGAGCACTGGACTGAGCTCCCAAAGTCCCAATGAGGAGCAGAAGGAGGGAGAACATGAGCAAAGAAGTCGGGACCACGAGGGATGCACCCACCCCCTGAGACAGTGGAGCTGATCTATTGAGAGCTCACCAAGACCAGCTGGACTGTGACTGAAAAAGCATGGGATAAAACTGGACTCCCTGAACATGGCGAACTATGAGGGCTGATGAGACGCAAAGGACAATGGCACGGGGGTTTGATCCTACGTAATGTGATGGCTTTGTGGGAGCCCAGCCAGTTTGGATGTTCATCTTCCTAGATATGGACGGAGGTGGGAGGTCCTAGGTCTTACCACAGGGCAGAAAACCCTGACTGCTCTTTGGACTGGAGAAGGAGGGGGAAAGGAGTGGGGGGAGAGGGAGAAGGGTGGGAGGAGGGGGCGTAGGGGGGGAGGAGGGGGAGGGAAATGGGAGGCTGGGAGGAGGTGGAAACTTGTTTTTTTTTCTCCTTTTCTCAATAAAAAAAATTAAAAAAAAAAAAGAAATGTTAGATACAGATCCTCGTATCACATGAACAAGCAGTATCAAATGAACAAGCAGCCTCCTTACAACATTGGTAGATACGGTTCTCTAAGAAGCAGATGGTAAGATGGAAAAAAAGTGTGTCTATGATTTATGAAGGGAATATTACAGTGAAAGAAAATAGGGAGAGTGTCCTACAGGCTGAAAGAAAAGATTTTGATGTTAGCTTGTCTTGAACCTGAGTGAAGAAGGGAGAAAAGTTGGCTGGAAACAAATTTAAAGACTAAAAGTATGGAAATGAGTATTGGAGGAGTATTACCCTTACCTCATGTCCTATCTAGCAAAAACTATCATCAGTGTTTTTTATCTTGGCCATTCTGACAGGTGTAAGATGGAGTCTCAGAGTTGTTTTGATTTGTATTTCTCTGATGTCTATGAATGTAGAGCATTTTCTTAGGCGTGTGTTTAGTATGTGTGTATAGTATGCGTGTCTTTTTTTCTGTATGTATGTGTGCATGTTTGAAACTCTGTAAAACTTATAACTCCAGATTGCAACAGCTTCGGAAAAATACAAACACTTGGGTAGCCACCATTTTGTCCTCATCATCATGTTTAATAAGAGTACCCACATGTGCTAGTATTATTTGACTTATTAAAATATTCCTTTTAATCTTTAAAAAAAAGACTAAAAGTAAACAGTGAATAAGTACTTTTTCTTTATTTTTTAATTTGAAAATCAAATATGTTTTTTTCTTATGATTTTTTCCACTACAACCACTCCACATTTTATTTGTATCTACTTTTGATTTCAGTGATCTTCTGTTTATTTTCAACATTTTCTAGCTTGTAAACTATTTTCTCAAGTTCCTGTTATGATGAAATATACCTAATCAAATTTGATTTTTGGTTTAAACATCTGTAAGCGTTATGTAGCAAAAATTCTAATTGGTTTTAATAATAAAAATTCAGAGTTGCCTATCAAGGATGAAAGCTGAAGGATCAGAGAAGCAGAGCTGGCAACCATTAGAGAATTCTTACCTCTACCATTGCTCAGACTGAAGTGGCGAACTTGTCTCTAAGAATCCTCAGACTGAGTCTCTCTCTACAAAACCTCAGATTGCATCCCTCTCTATGAATACTGAGACTCCATCTAAGCTCTGTCTCCTCCCACCTTATATCCCTCACTCTTCCCAGCTATATTGCTACTGTCTCTACCTCCCTAGTGCTGGGATTAAAGGCATGTGATCCCAAGTGCTGGCATCACCTTTGTGTGAGCTCTGTTTCTCTTTTAGACAGATTCAGTCTTGTGTAACCCAAGGTGAACTTGAACTCACAAAGATCTATTTGCCTCTTTCTCCCGAGTCCTGGAATTAAAGATGTGTGCCACAGCTGCCTGGACTCTATGGCTAATTAATAGCTTACATCTGCACTCTGATCTTCAGGCAAGCTTTATTTGTTAGATTACAGACAAAATATCACTACAATGTTAAATACATATATAATCTTTATCTTTATTAATGATCCATCCCTAATTTATTTGTTGCTCAGGACTGAAATTGCATGCCTTCTTCATTCTCCCTGCAAATATTTGCCACCCGAAACTATAATTTGAATATTCTAAGGACCATATAAAAGTGGAATCTCATAGGATATGTCTCCTTCTGCTTGATATTCACTTACCATCATGCCTTCAATCCACCTATGCTCCTGAATATAATAAAATGTCCTTCCTTTTCAAAGGTAGACACTATTCCATTATATGTATATATCACAGTTAGTGTAACCAGATGTCTTTCAGTTGATAGTTGGTGTGCTTCTGAATTTTGGCTATTGTGAGTAATGCAATTGTTCACATTGGTTGCAAATATTTTCTCCAGGTGTTGCCTGAACTCTCTCAGATATATATATATATATATATATATATATATATATATATATATGCAATGATTAGATCTTTTGGTAATAGTATTTGTATTTTAATGACTTTTTATTACCCAACTGGCTGCACCATATTTCATGTTTACACTGGAATTTCAGAGAGCTTTCAGTTACTTCATGTCTAGTCAACTATCTTTTCTTCCATGTATTTTGCTATTTCCAATCATAAGCAGTCTGAAGAGTAGCTCATTAAACTTTTCAGGTGCACTTACCCAATGTTTAGTAAGTTGAGTCACCTTCACTTTTTTATGTACTTTTGACCCTTCGTGTATCTTTGGAGATGAATCTGTTTAAGTAATTTGATTACTTTTAAAAATTGTTGTTTAACTTTTATTGCTGAGTCTTAGGGATTCTTAACATAATTTTGACATTGGTTTTTATCAGGTGTGCACAATTAATATCATGATTTTATATTTCAGCACTGGAAATTTTCTGAGGGAGACTCAACATAGAACCATGTTTATTGTCCTCATCAAAGAAAATTATGACAGAGCAACATAATGATTACACCAAAGTCAACATGGGAAAATGTTATGTTTTTATTTAGTAGGAGCATGCTTGAAAAAGCCAAGGGATCAGGAATGACTTAAAGATGGCTGCATGACCAAAAAGATAAAGACTCTCAAAAGTGACATTGAAGCTGTCTGTAGACAGCTGGGAAGTTGGAATATCTCATCTTTCCGCAATTCTGTTCGGCAGCATCTCCTCCCTCAGCTACTGTTTAATATTTCTTATACTCCTGAGAAGGGGCCCTGAAGAATCTTCCAGGCTTGTTTCCTAGACATGTGGCTTTCATTTTGCCTTCTGAGCCTTTCTTTCTCATGGAGGAAATATTTTTATTCATAGTAAAGTGTAATACAAGTGGAATGTTTTAAATAAAAGTGGTTTGAAGTTGTAGAGCAGTGGTCCCCAATCTTCCTAATGTTGTTAGCCTTTAATGAAGTTCTTCATGTTGTGGTGACCCCCAATGACTAAATTGTTTTCATTACTATGCCATACTGTTTTCTATTATTATAAATTATAATGTAATATCAGTGTTTTTTGATGAACAGTCTTAGGCACCCCCGAGAAAAGGTTGTTTGACTTCCAAAAGTATCACGACCCACAGGTTGAGAACCACTGTCATAGAGGGTTTGTTCTTATCATAACACTCAATTTCCAATATATAACAAGATGTTGTGTTTTGTTTTCATTATAAGTAGTATTTGTAGGTTTTCTCCATCTAATATTTTACCTATTTGCTTAACTACCAGTTTAATCTCTTCTCATTATTTTCTTAAATGTCTGTTAAATTCTTCCATTTTAGTTAATATAAATATAACTGACTTTTGAACATTGACTTCTCTTGCATCCATGAATTCATTCACTAGTTCAAAAGGTTTATATGTGTGTATAAGTGCATGTGTATGTGTATGTCCCAGTGTGAGTTTGTATATGTGTGTGTGTGTGTGTGTGTGTGTGTGTAGCTTTAATAATTTTTAGGTATAATGATTTTTGGGTATAAGACCATTTGATCTGTGCATAGGGAGTCCCCAAATAGTTCCAAATTGTAAAGACTTTGCTATCACAATTGTCTTGGTGAGAAGACAGATGTTAGAGTCCACTGAGAAAGAACAGTAGTGATGGCAGGAATGTGGAAAATAAAAGAAAGAAGCTGGTACTTTACAGGAACAGATTGTCTTTTGCTTGAACAATGAAGGGCAAAGGTCTCTCTGTGGGAACAGAGACCTGTGAGGCTCAGGGGGCTTGAGGATTTTATAGGGTAGAAAAGGGAACTTTTGGGATGGAAAATCTCATCTGCAGATCTCTTCCTCTGCAATCTCTAACTTTGAAGACAGAGAGATGTTGGTATGTTGGCTTTCTTATGGGAAGCCTACTGGATCCTAAGTGCCTCCAGGTATTATCAGTAGATCAGCTTTCCTGTCTGGAGTTCTCGGTTCACCTAAGGCCTTGCAGTCATAGACCTTTCATACGGTTTTTCTAGAATGTTCCTGTCAAGTCATCCTTGAGAGGTGGCTACTGGGGTCCTGTGTTTCTATAATATTGGTGACTACATATCTATGAGGCATTCATTGATAGGTGCACAGGGTAGAAGAGAAAATACTCTTGAGAATATGACCAAGACAAGACAAGGATGTGGTTCTGATTGTCAGGGTAGAAGATCTGGGACTTTACTAATCCATGCTGTCTGCTTCTAGCAGTCTTTATGTGTACTTATGCTCCCGAAAATATGTAAGTAATTTCATAATCATTCTGATGTCAGCACGTAAGTTCACACAAGTTAGCCTTTCTTCTTTATAAGAAATCACATAAAAAGTGAAAAAAAATAATAACTTTCCTTGAATCTGTCAGAGAACTGAAACTGAGCAATTAAGTAAATATTTGTCAGATGGCAGAAACTAGGTTCCTCACTGTTAAAGTAGGGAGGTTAGGCCAAGTGTGGGGGAAGCCTTAATGATCCATGTGATAATACGTTAGAGCTAGAGACTTCAGTATGGACCCATGCTAATCTTGATGCAGATGCAGATGGAAAAATGTAATTATGTAAATACATGTACACATGGATTAGGGTGTACACATACGTACTCTGTCATTTGAGACCTTTCAGAGCAAGAAAATCATGATTGTGTTGAGGCAAAAAAATGTGACTTCTTGCCTTAAAGGGAATAAGAGATATTTATTCTGGAGCCATATTTGAGTGACCATGGTCTAGAAACAAAGATTTAAGTTAAATCTATATCGAAAAGGCAGTAATATGGGGGAAGATTATCTATAAATTCACATACTATCTAATGAGATGCTAAGCTTTGGATTGGAGAAAGCTTGGGATTTGCTAATGGATTCCAAAAAGGGTTTTATCTATTTGTCGTAGGATGTTAGTTCCAAACACATAGGTAAGCAAGGACCTGTCATTCAGAAGACCAAAGCTAGCCCAAGATTGGTATTTAGCCTCTGGATATGCAACTTTCCAAACTCTTCACATCACTGCAGTTCTGATCAGTGAGTCTTTGTATATGCAGCTTCTTTCTCGCAATTCTCATTGACAATAGTAAAGTCTACCCAGCAATTGCATCCTGTTGACCTTGATGCAGAATGCCATCCTGTAAAAAGAGGGACCAAGATTCTATTTAAAATGGCTTATTCTGACTCTGAGGGTGAAAGCATGCCTTATGAGCTAGGGAAATCACACAATGCCTCCAAATAAGGAAGTGCTGCCAAGAACAAGCTGTGGATGATTTTCAAGTGTCCTCCTTGTTGTTGAATAGATAACACTAATGGCTTCCTGTTCTTGCTGCTTTCAGGAACTGTAGTTTTCTGAAAACTTTAGAAACTGAGCTGTGTCTGTAATCAACATGCACAATATAGTCATTAGAGAATTCCAGCAGATCTTAAGAACACAGCAGTATAAATATGAAAACTCCTCTAAAATGTTTTATAGTGAGTGATTGCTTCTAAAGCTGTATTAAGTTCATAAAGTTGTTTTACAAAGTTTTGAATATTTCAAAATTCTGACGAAGAACAAAAGAAGAAAGCTCACGTTGAAAACGGGAATTATTTTTATTAAGTATTATGCTGGTAAAAAGCTTGCAGTTTAATTTCACTCAATGTAAAATGGTTTTTGAAACATATGCATTTCATTCTTGCTTGCAGAATAATGCAGCAGGTTTAGAGCCAATTGTGAATTGTGTATGCATCCCAGGCAATCAAAAGTACATTTCTCATTGCTTTTGTATGTAATTTATTAAGAAAACTGTGTAATTTGAAATAATGTATATTTCAAAACTATTTCTATAGAATGTCTGGTAGGACTAGCAAGGTCTTATTGTTGGAGAGAAGAAAGCAAAAGCTAGAGAAAAATGACAGCAAAGCTTTCTCTAATGTTACTCTACAAAATTGATTCCTACATATAGACAAAAGCCAAATGTCCAGCTGATGTGCCAATTTGAAACAAGCCAGTGATTTTTAAAACACCCTTATTTTAATTGTAATCCCTTTATTTCTTTATTGGTTTCTTAGCCATTTCAGATTTCTCTAATGAGAATTCTCTGTTTCGGACTGTACCCAATTTTTTAATCAGATTACTTAGTTTGCTGATGTCTAATTTCTTGAGTTCTTTACATAGTTGGGATGTGTAGTTGGTGAAAATCTTTTCCCATTCTGGAGGCTGCCTATTGGTGTCCTTTGCCTTAGATAAACTTTTCAGTTTCATGAGGTTCCATTTATGAATTTTCAATCTTAGTACTTGTGCTGTCAGTGTTCTGTTTAAGAAATTGTCTCTAGTACTGATGTGTTCAAAAATATTCCCTACTTTCTCTTCTAACAAGTTTAATGTATCTGGTTTTATGTTGAGGTCTTTGACCCACTTGCACTTTTGTTTTATGCAGGGTAATAAGTAGGAATCTCTTTATATGCTTCTACATGCCAACATCAGATATACCAGCACCATTTGTTCAAGACACATTTTTTGTTGCTGCTTTTTCTTTTTGGTTTCTTTATCAAAAAGTCAGGTGTCCATAAGTCTGTGAATTTATATTTGGGTCTTTGATTAGTTTCCATTGGTTCACCTGTTTTCATATCAATACCATTACAATAGCTCTATAGATCTTGAAATCAAGGATGGCAATACCTCCTGAAGTTCTTTTATTATTCAGGAATGTTTTAGTTATTCTGTTGTTTGTTTTTCTATATGAAATTGAGCATTATCCTTCAAGGTCTGTAAGGAAATGTGTTGGGATTTTAATAGGGATTGCATTGAATCTATAGATTGTTTTTGGTAAGATGACCATTTCACCTATGTAAATTCTACCAGTCTATGACATGCCTTGCCTGCAAGATGGACTGTGGCAATGGGAGCTCAGAGCTTGGAGGAGTGACCAACCAATGACTGGTCTAGCATGATGCCTACACCATGAGAGGGATCCCATGCTAGACACTGCCTGGATGGTCAGGATCTAGAAGCTGGATGTCTCAGAGACCTAGGGTAGAACCAAGCACGACTGACAAGAAAAAAAAAAAGTCAGTGAAATGATTCCTAATGATAATCTCCTTTACTCATAGGATAGGTGTCTAGGCCAGTCATTATCAGAGAGTTTTCCTCTGGCAGCTGATGGAAGCAGCTAAAAAAATCTCAAAGCCAAACATTAGGCAGAGCTTGGGGAACTCAGTAGAAGAGGGGGTGGAAGGATTGTAGGAGCCAGAGGGATTAAGGACACCAGGAAAACATGGCCCACAGATTTAACTAAGCAAGGCTCTTAGGGGCTCACAGAGACCGAAGTGGCAATCACGGAGGCTGCGTGGACCTGTTCCATGGCCTCTGTATACATGCTGTAGTTGTTTAGTTTTGTGTTTTGTTAGATTCCTAACAATGGAAATGTGTTGTCACTAACTCTGTTGCCTGTGGAGGCCGAAAAATGTAGGCCCATTTCTACCTTGTCTGACAGAGAGTTTTGGGGACTGACAGACTTAATTGTACCTTCTAACTGAAAAGGTGGTTGGTTGTCTGTAGTAGGAAGGCCGTTTGTTTGTTTCCTGGCTTCCAGGACTCCTGAAATAACCACACAGAAATTGTATTAATTAAATCACTGGTTGGCCAATTACTTAAGCGTATTGCTAGCTAACTCTTACATCTAGAATTAACCCATATCCATTATGTTATATTTTAACATGAGTCTCATGGCCTAACAGCAAGGTTGTCTGTTTCTGGCGGCAACTCCATGACTTCTCCCCTGACTCTGCCTTCCTTCTCCCAACCTTCAGTTCAATTTTCCCCACCTAGCTCTGTTCTACCCTATCAGGCCAAGCCACTTCGCTTATTAACCAATGGTATTCACAGCATCCAGAGGGGAATTCTACATCAGTTGTCTGACTCTTTTGAAGTTAAGATAGCTCAATGCCATCTTAACAGGTGGTCAGGATATGCAAGTGTTCTTCTTATCCTTTTATTGTCACTACTGGAAAGATGGTCTTCAGGGTAGGTGACCTAGGGTACCTTAGCTACCTAGATGACAGAATACTAAGGATTTGATGTCTCAGAGTAATAAGGCCATAGACTGTGTGATTTATCCCTTATATCATGTTACCTTCTCCCCAAGTTTACAGTGGGTATGGAAGCTGTGGAAAAATAAATGAAGGTGATTTCAGGGTTTCAGTAATCCCTAGAATGCCCTCCCGATACTTTCTATGTTTTCTGTCTTATTATTTTTATGTGTCTTCATATTCTTTACTTACATTTCCTCAATTCCCATGCCCATACCATGGTAAAAAGTATTTTTGTTGAGGCCGGTCCTTGACAGTTGCCCATTCATGGGATGGTTGCCTCATTCAGCCTTACTATGAGGAGAGATGCCTATTCTTATTGCATCTTTTTATGCTGAATTTGGTTGATATCAATGGGAGTCCTGATCATTTCTGGAAGAAAAGGGAGGCAGTGACTCTGGGGAAGAGGAGACTTGGGGGTAGGGGAGAGGGAAGGGAGGCTGAGGTTTAAATATATTGTGAGAGAAAAAAATGAATAAAAAATGGATGATACTTATTTAACAGTTTTTAAGTTCTAATTCAGGCTTGATTTCAGAAAGATGCCCTGTGTGTCAAGATTCCAGATGCGGCCATTCTACCATGCTATCTATTAAAAAGAATTTTGTGAATATTACTGTTTCAAATTGATTTTGAAATCTAAATAGGAAAACTTAAGATATTATGATTTATTTTTAAGTCGTTCTTGCAAAATACAATGCTTTACATTTGAATGTCCATCTATTGCAGACAGTATTGATCACCTTTGTTAATGATTTGTTACATAACAAATATTTGGAATCAAACCACATCTCTAAATCACAAAACAAGAGAAGAGAATGACATATGAAACAAAAGTCAATGAAGTTTAAATAAAACACATCAAAATAAAAATAGAACTTTTGACTTATAGAGGTAATTGTCACATATATTATGTATTATACACTAGGTATAATACACAGCTAATGCACACATTAGGTATTATACCTACCCTGTACAACACAGTAAGCATTTTAACTGAAAATAAGTAACCTTTGAAGTATGGCTCTATATATTACTATATACCACATAAACAACCACAACTTATGATTTTCAGTCAATCATGTTTAGGCTAGAAGAACTGAAGTAAACTATATCTAAAGAAAAGATAAAATTCCATTTAAACTTGATCTTTGCACATTAAAAAAAAGAAGCAATTATTTATAGTCACAATATATTTGCTATATCATGTGAATTTACTTTTAATATGAATTAACATATTATAGCATATATATTATGTTAGTTATTATTAGTTATATATAAATATATTATAGATAATAATAAATAATATTATAGATATAAATATATATTTATATATTATCTATAAATATATTATAGATAATAATATATATATAAAATTTTAGCCCATTTTATTATACTTATCAATATATTCTTGAAATTTTATGAATCATTTATTATTTTAAGTATTAGACTATTTATGAAATCACATATTACCTATTCTATGTTAAAATAGTTATCTCTTCATTTTCAAATCAACTCGATTTTTATTCAATCTAACTAGCCTATTATGCAATATTGCTTGTCGTAGATTATATTTTTACTTGTTTTAAAGACTAAAATATAGAAACACGTAGTATTTATTTGCTGTACTAACCCATTAGTTTCTGTCAGACATGACAAGGCAATAAACCTGTTAATTAGTAAGATGATTTCTTAAAAGATAAAGTAAATTACAAAGAGTTGCAGCATTCTTCTCTAGTTAAAACCACACAGTTATGGAAGAAGTGTAGCAATGGTTAATATTTCACAGTGTGTGTCGCTTGATAGCTTTACAGTGTTGTAGTTGTGCAGGATCATTACCATCTAAGGAGGAGGCTTTGTGTCTTCCCATACAAAACACATTTTTCATGATGTAATCAACAGCTTCAGTGTGCATGTGAACAGGGACTGAAAGTGTCTGAACAAATGGATGCTGAGGTTCAGGACAAATGCCCTACAGAGGACAGTTATTGATGACACTCCTGGGTCTTATTCAGTGAGAAGACAGTATCGCTCAAAGAACAATTTCCTAGAGGGCATGCCCACATGTGTGACATCTATGGCAACCGAGCATCCTATGTAACAACCTTGTAGGTGACAAGACTTTTACAGCAAAGGAATGATGATAGCCTTTTATAGTATGTCAATTTAGTTGTAGTGACAGATAACTTTACTCTTTTGAATTTGACTTTCTGACTATGACCTTGAACTTAAACATAAAATTTTTGTACAGTATGGTAGTTCATTTGTATTTATACAAATACAGATTATTTATCTTTAGAATTTTCTCTCTTCTATAAAAGTTGAGGTCAGCTATCCATCTTTATTTTCATTACCATTACCTCTTTCTTCCATATTGTACTATGCATCCTTTCTTTTTCTTTTCTTCTTTTTTTATTGACAGTTACATTTACTGTCTAGTCTTAATCCATCAGCCTTGATTTTACAAGATGAAGAATCCCTTGCCTTGGCAAAGGTGCATTCTCTATACTGTCCTTGCTCATATTCCACCTTCCTTTCCCTAGTGGTGTAGTCTTTTTTAGGCCCAGTGGTTGATATTTCAGTCTAAGTGATAATCACTAAGGAGTTTCCCATGATTTGCTTGTGGTTGGCATTTGATGAATAAAGGCTGATGAATCACACCTCTGGCAGTAATGTGGTCGTTACAGACATTAGAGTTTGATAACAGAATCTGCTTGACATTACTCTCGTTCTTCCAAAGGATAAACCACACAGGAACACAATGATACTTTCTCCACTTGACTGAAAAGTAAAATGCCTAGATTACATTTTACTCCTTGCGTCGTTCAAGATCTGGTTTCTGTTTCTCTCCTGTGATTTTAAATTCCTGAAAACTTATATGAATTGAACAAGGTTGTGTAGATTTTGTATTATTCGGTCTATTCATTCAAAATAATGATTGTGAAGTTCACCTAGCTTTCACAATGTAAATTTATCATTCTTGTTCTTGATGAAAATTACTTCATAATAACAATAATCTCACATAGTTTATCTGTCATCTGTGTTTGGACTCTTGATACTTTGAGTTATTGCTTCTTAGGTTCAGCTTCCATTCCTCCTGAGAAAACAGCTGAGAGGGCTGACGAGGCCCTCAGATAAATGCTGACTAACATAGGAGCATTAAAAACTATTTTGTGGCCGGGCGGTGGTGGCGCACGCCTTTAATCCCAGCACTCGGGAGGCAGAGGCAGGCTGATCTCTGTGAGTTCGAGACCAGCCTGGTTTACAAGAGCTAGTTCCAGGACAGGCTCCAAAACCACAGAGAAACCCTGTCTCAAAAAACCAAACAAAAAAAAATATGCTCAGATAGTTTTTATTGTACTAATCCAGACAGAAAACTTTTAATCATAATGTTTTTCATTTCAAAATTATTTTTTTAGTTTGAATAACTTTAGGAAATATTTTTTTTTCACAAATCTGGAGTCTTATCTGTAGCTCCAGCCACGTGTCTGATAGCATCATCAAAGACTTACATGAGTTTGCTTTTCTGATGTAGTTAATTTTTATTCCATAGGTTTGGTCCCAAAGCAATTTATATTTTCCATGATCTTTTATAAGTGGAATCACATAGTAGTTATGTTCAGTTTTAGGAACCACATAAAACACAGAGAATTTGTCTGATAATAAATTTCATTTCTCTTAGAATCATAGTTGAGACTAGAATTAAACCATCATGCCGGGTTTGAAGAAACTGGAAACCATTTTCCCCATAAATGGTGGCATCTTCTGTGTCTGACAGAAAGTGTGTGAAAGTTACAATTTCTGTGCATTACGAGCAGCACTTGGCATGAGGAAGGGGTCGGTATTGGGGGCTATTAGGTCAATGTGCTTTGATTTGCTTTTTCATCCCATTGGTTATTCATGACTGTACACTTGTGTATTGTTGAGAATGTCTTTGCCTGGCAGTGAATTTGACAGAATATTTACTAAACACGTGTCAGTACAGAATGATTTATTTGGGTTTAGAGTTTGAGGGTACAGTCTACAATGGTAGAGAAGACCCAGCAGCATAAGTATGAAGTGGCTTTGTCAAATTCTATCTGCCATTAGGAAGTAAAGAGTGATGAGTAGTAGTGCTCAGCTCAGTTTTGCTAAATATTCAGTCTAGAGCCTGAGTCTTTAGAATTTGTGCTGTCTATATTTGGAGTGGATCTTCCAATCACATTTAAACTAATTTAAAACTGTCTCCCATCTCATTATTTAAAGGTCAAATGTCCAAGTTTCTTCTGAGACTAGAGACAATTGCTTACCTATAATTTTCTGTAATGTTGAAGAAATAATACCTTTCCAACATATGGTGGCACAGAGCAAATAAATACTTCTATTCACAAAGGTTGAACTGTGGATATAGAAAAGAGAGGTTGGAGCCAAAACAAATAGTAACGTAAGCACACTATGAATTGCAGCTCTATATCCAGCATCTGGAACTCTTGACGGAATTACCAGAGACATGAAGGTTTGATGCCTCCACAATTCTAGATCTGCCATCTGTATCACAATAGTGTCTTTTTAAGGCAATCACAACTTTGTGAATTCCGTTTTCCTAGGCAGGTTTCCTGTGGTTCTTCAGTATTCTAGGGTCTCTATTGCAATGTAGATTTTAACTTTACAGCTTTAATTCAGTTTTTCAGGGTTTCCTTGCATAGATTCTAATTCTACCACACAGTAGCCTCAACACCTCTCAGGAACCATGGTCCAAGTCCCAATAACCATTTCATCCTTTATGCCAGAAAAATAAGAACCATGTGGATGATACTGTTAAGTTAAACATCAACTTGTGATGGGAGCCTCATCTCTTGCGTAACAGAAATACCTGCTTTTGTGTGCCGACTCTGGAGAACCATTGTGCTATGAAATTAATGTTGAATATAGAGCCCATTCATCAGCCTTCTCTGTTTAAGTTCCCTCCTTTCAAATAACTTTGCATTTTCATGAGATGGAGATTTTGGTGGATTGGGTCTTGTCTGCAGGACATCTTTTTTATTCTCCATGTCAAAATATGAAGTTTCTCTTTAATGGTGCTAAGAACTTCTGAAATTATAGTTGATTTAAATATCACCATGTCTGTAAAGTTAAATTCAGTCACATCACTTTTCTTTCCAAACTCTGCAATCATATCTTACTGCTCCACAATTTCCTTTGGATTTCTCAGTTTCCATGCCATAGCCTGAGCGGTAGCCTATCTTGAAATTTAATCCCAAACAAATTAGTCCATTGCCTCACTCGTGTTCTCAGGACATGAACAGAATGCAGCCAGGTTCTTTGCCTCACAAATATTGTTAGTCCAGTTTTTATATAGCCCTGTTTCCCCATTGAATGTTTTTATTATGTCTGCATTTCCTTCTACAGTCTTGTTTTAAGAGTTCCTATCTGAATGGTACGTCAAGTTCTCCTTAGCAGCATGTTAAGGTTTTCTAGCTCAAAGTTCCTAATTCTTCTGTGTTCCTCACACAAACTAACTCCCAAATTCTAAAACGCCTACCATCAGATTTATCACAGAAATGTCCCATGGTTTGGTATCAATTTTCTGCATGTCACTTTTCCTGTTGCTGCCCTAAAATGCCTGACAACAGCAATTGGGGAAGGAAGATTTCATGTGGTTCCCAGTCTTATGTGGAGGGATCTGTTCTACACGTTTGACACCTAATATCAATTGCACACTTCATGAAAATTAAAAGCGCCATGGAAATAAACATCTGAGTATTTCTCTAAGAGACTTTCTAGACAGTGTGAACAATGAAACTTAGATTTAATGTATTGTATTTTGTATTATTAGTTGATCGTGAGTCTATAACAAGAAATACTAGAGAAGTTATGTCTTAAAGTAGATATTTTCAGTCGCGTTCTTAAGGGATTAAATTTGTAATAAGTTTTATTGATTGTTACCTTGACAGGATTTAGAATCCTCTTGAACATGAAGTTCTCAGCATGCCTGTGAGGTTTCCTTTACTGGATCTTTCAGAACAGGAACTGAGACAATGATCCAATCTGCCACACCATATCTAGCCCAAGTCTGCTTAATTATGTACATTCTTTCAACCCTGCCCCAATTCTTCTTGTTTAGACCTAGAATTGTTGTTATCACAGATGCCTGGGCATCGGTAGCCTGAACATGCCAGCTTAGTCATCCATAACCAACTTGCCAGTTAAAAAGATAATTAAGACTCCAAAGTAGAGAAAGGAGTTTTATTTAATGTAATCACATTGAGGATACAGTGGTCATTAAGTCTGTCTTTGAGATACTAACTCAAAACTTAGGTTTAAATAGGAGGAAAGAGGTATGCATAATTAGGAAATATTAGACCAGGAATGGTCCAGTCCATCATTGGTCCATCATGTAGGCTCCATTTTCTCTGCAACATAGTTTGTTAAAGCAAATGCCTGGTAGAAAAGTTCCTCCTTTCATACAAAAGAGCTTATACCTTTCCCTTCCCTAAATGTGGTATTCTTGGGAAGTTCCAGTTCCTAGGAAATCACTGCACAAAGGTTCTTACAGTCAAAGGGAAGAGTCCAAGCATCTCTCGTCTGTCTTTGCTTTTCAACAACAATCACTTTAATGAGAGGATTAGGATGTCTTACCAGGCTACTCCTTTGAACCTCATGAGGCTGAGGCTATTGCCCTCAAACTCTTGAAATATGAGCTCCAGAGCTGTGAGAAAACAAACTTCCTTTCAGCCAAAAATGTTTCCAATAATTATGTCAACAACAGCAAGAAGAAATACAGACTTCCAACGGAGTCTAATCTACACAACTTTATCTGAAAGTGTCACCTATTTTATGCATCACTCTTCAAAGTTATAAACGTGCCCGTATTTTTATGTCTGGTGAAGAATTACTCTTTATAAGGTGTTCAGAAAATTATTTGACATAGAGAAAGATCTCTATGTTATCATAAATTTCATGGAAACTTCTTAACAATTTGGTATGCTCTGCAGTTTTTGTAATGGGTGGGCAAGGATCAGATATGAGATAATCAAGGAAAATTACAACCAGATCTTGGTAACTGCCCATGGTGGTGAGGCAGGGAGTTATATATGAAGGATCAAGAAAAATGTAGCTTTGTGTTTTTGTCCTGAAGCTGGAGCTAGTTCCTTCCACTCTCTCAGGAACTTAGGGAATAACAGTTTCCTCATTTGTCCAACATGCACAGCAACCATGGTTCCCCATCCTCAAAAGATCCAGCACTCATTATAATACCATTCGGATTGTGGATTTGATTCCCATTCTGGGTTTTTCTAGAGTACTATGGATTGAATGAGCTAAAAGGAAAATGCAACCATCCATGATTTAGGAAGAAAAGAAGGATAATTTTGTCCTCATGAATACTAATTCTCCTCATAAATATTTACAAAATCATCTCTAAAACTCACCACGTGGAAGCTAGTAGGTTGTTACCATCACACTATTTTTATGTACTGCAATTTGCTTTGCTAATTAAACTTCTTAAGTTAAATATATATCTTGACTAAATTTTTCCCTTAGTACAGATTCAAATACATCTTAAACATAATTTCCAAAGGTGAATGCTTTCCTAATCTTGAATGAAGCTGACAGTAAAATTGTAGTTTATAAACTGTGGCACATCTAAAGAACACCTAATTGGACCAGCTCTATGTTCTTAGAAATAGAAATGATGGTGGTGGTGTATAGGAGAGAGATGCTTCAGTAGTTAAGAAGGTATAATACTCTTCTTGTGGAAGACTTGTGTTTGATTTGCAGCACCCACAATAGGGATGGATGGCTCATGGCAACCTGTTAATTCCAATTCCAGGAGGATACAATGCCTCTATTTTTACAAGCACCTAAACTCACAGACATAAACACCCATATATACATATTAAAATAATAAAAAACGAACACTGAAACAAACAGAAATGATGGGATGTGATTGTGTAAATATTGGTGTTCTATACCTAGACATAATTTTAAGTTATTTATTAATAAGAAAATAATTCAGAATATTATATTCCAATTATATGTTGGTGGCACCCCAAAATTATTTTCTTCCTTTCACTTCTCCTTGTGTACTTTCTTGTTTGCTTGCCTTTCTTTCTTCCTTATCTTAGAACTCTTTCTTCTCTAACCAGCATCCTGCCTTCCTGTCCCCTTTTCTAGACTTTCTTAGAGGAAGTTTGTTCTCTTGCAGTTCTATTGTACACACACACACACACACACACACACACACAGACACACACACACACACACACACACAATTAGGGATAAATGCAAACAGACTTTAAAGTGACAGAATTGTCAAGAATGTGAGGGGGGCAAGAGATGCTTGGCAGTTAAGAACACTGACTGGTCTTCCAGAGTACCTGGGTTGGTATTCAGCACCAACATCAGTACCCAATAGAAGACATAGTATAGACATGTTTTAGAAAGTTGTAATTCCTTATGTAATCACAATATTTTCTCACAGTATTATATATATGCATATACATATATTACATTGTCGAATCTATTTGTGCGAAGCACAGTAAGTAAACTTATATATATGTATATATATATGCATATAGTTATACAATGAAAGAAAGCAAAACATCACTCTCTCAGCAGGTGTAATGAATAATTTGATCTTAATTGATAACATTTATCCTTACTGGCCTTTCTAGTACTTGGCATAAAAAAAGCATTGAAAGCTTAAAAATGTGTCATCTACTTATTGGATTTATCCTTCACTCTGCATAGTTTACCTTGGAACTGTGGATTTATTATGTGATGCTACTTTGCAAATAAAGGGCTGTGTATTTGCATAGTAATTTTCCACAGATACTTTTTTGTTTTTATTTTATTTCATTTTTACCTATTTATTTATTTTTAATTTTTTTATTAAAAATTTCCGCCTCCTCCCCGCTTCCCATTTCCCTTCCCCTCCCCTCACTCCCCTTCCCCTCTCTCTCCAGTCCAAAGAGTAGTCAGGGTTCCCTGCCCTGTGGGAAGTCTAAGGTCCTCCTTAGATTTTTCTAGCCTGACTCAAGTGGAATACTGTTGATACAGGACGTTTTGTTTGTTTGCTTTATGTTTTATTGTTGTTTTATTTTTCAAATAAAGCTAATTTTTATTTTTTATTCATCAACACATACCTATAGATATTTCTGCTTTGCTATTAGGAATTGTATCAATTCCTCCTAATTACAGACTTGATTTATAGGCAAATTATTTCAGACAATTATCATAGCAATGTAGTTTTTAGTAATTAAGTAGGAAATGGATTAGTGTCTGGTTTCTTTTTTAAATTTAATTTTAATTCTTAAATTTGTAGATACTGTATTTGGGTCACCTTTTTTTTCCCCTATCTCCTCCCTTGTCTCTTTACTCACCGAACCTCAGTCTCTTTTTCCTCTCTAAAAATCAAACGTGTGTAGATTGCCCACCAGGTCCTGGTTTAACTTTGGTATATGGTACTTATCTAAAAAGATGTCCATTTCTTTTGCATTTTCCAGTTTTGTGGCATACAGGCTTTTGTAGTAAGATCTAATGATTCTCTGAATTTCCTCTGTGTCTGTGTCCCTTTTCGTTTCTGATCTTATTTATTCGCATGTTCTCTCTCTGCTGTTTGATTAGTTTGGATAGGGGTTTGTCGATCATGTTGATTTTCTTCAAGAACCAACATTTTATTTCATTGATTCTTTGGATTGTTTTCTGTGTTTCTATTTTGTTGATTTCAGCCCTCAGTTTGATTATTTCCAGTCTTCTACTCCTCCTGGGTGAGTCTACTTCTTTTTTTTTTCTAGAGCTTTCAGGTGTGCTGTTAAGTCTCCAATGTGTGCTTTCTCTGTTTTCTTTAAGTGGGCACAGTGCTATGAACTTTCCTCTTAGCACTGCTTTCATCGTGTTTCATAGGTTTGAGTATGTTGTCTCTTTATTTTCATTAAATTCAAGAAAGACTTTAATTTCTTTCTTTATTTCTTCCTTGACCCAGGTGTGGATCAGCAGTTGACTGTTCAGTTTCGATGAGTTTGTCGGCTTTCTGGGGGTAGCCTCATTGTTGAACCCGATAAAACACATGTGGTCACTAAATTTTTTTTATATCTGTGGAGGTTTGATTTGTTACCAATATGTGGTCAATTTTCGAGAAGATTCCATGAGCTGCAGAGAAGAAAGTATATTCTTTCCGATTTGGGTGGAATGTCCTATAGATGTCTGTTAAGTCTATTTGCTTCATTACCTCCATTAATTCTCTTATTTCTCTATTAGGTTTCTGTCTGATTGACCTGCCCTTTGGTGAGAGAGGTGGGTTGAAGTCTCCTAATATTAGTGTGTGAGGTTTGATGTCTGCCTTGAGTTCTAGTAATGTTTCTATTACATAAGTGGGTGCTTTTATATTAGGGGCATAGATATTCAGTATTGAGACTTCATCTTGATGAATTGTTCCTGTTACGAGTATAAAATGCCCTTCTCCATCTCTTCTGATTGATTTTAGTTTGAAGACAGATATGTTAGAAATTAGTATGGCCACACCCACTTGATTCTTAGGTCCATTTGCTTGAAAAACCTTTTCCCAATCCTTTACTCTGAGTAGATGTCTATCTTTGTGGTTGAGGTGTGTTTCTTGTAAACAGCAGAATGTTGGATCCTGTTTTTGTATCCAATCTCTTAGCCTGTGACTTTTTATAGGTGAATTGAGTCCATTGATATTAAGTGATATTAATGACCAGTGGTTGTTAACTCCAGTCATTTTTTCTTTTTCTTTTCTTTTCTTTTCTTTTTTTTTTTTTGGTAGTAGAGTTTGTGTGTTTCCCTTCTTTGAGTTGTGCTGGTGAAGGGTCGCTAGTTGTCTGAGTTATTATAGGCAGTGTTGGCAATGTCTTCTATGGTGTACCTGGAAATCATGATTCATATATAAACATAGCTGTTTTTAAACAAGAAGACAAAGGCGAATACAATGACAAATTTCTAGAGAAAAATAAAATTAGGAATGAGGAATGAGAGTAATGGATACATGGTGGAAACACTTGCGATACCCTCATCTGTGTCTGTCAAGGGTGTAATCCACTGCGATTCCTCTTCCCACTCAGTAAATAAAACCTCTCGATGATCCTCCACACGAGAGTTACAGCAAACCATGGCAGAGACACTGAATTGTGCATTATATTTCTCATGGAAAGAAAACCTGCAATTGGTGTGGTCCCCAAGGGAAAAAGAATACCCCAGAACAGGAAGTGGGGGTAGAATAGGAGGAGCAGTCATAGCACTGACTCCTTGTCCGTAGGCCATGCAGCAACTGTTTCCATGCAGCTGGAAGAGATCACCCTGTCTTCCCATCCAGAGTCAGAGCTGCTAGAGGATCAGGCAACTTCACATTGGGTCTTCTGAAAAATCTTTTCTGGTGCCTCCAACATAGTCCATTTTAATACTAAAAGAGGTTTAAGTTAGAGAAGAATTACAGTAGATTACTAAAGAAAAATTTTGAGTAAGAATATTTCTGGAAAAATCATTAGAAGAAAATAACTATCTTGTACTTTCTGATGGAATATGTTACAAATATGAGAGCATTTTGAAAACAGAATTATATCATACTTTAATGAAATTTATGAAAAATTTTCCATGTAGCATATTTGTCTTTTATTTATATTAATAAGCATGCACACAAGTAAATATATATTTACTTGCAAAATCAATATAAGCATGACATAATTAAAGCACATGACTACATTCTCAGGTTCTGAAGATACCTTAGTAATATTCAAATCACAAAGCTCATTAACCTTTATTCAAATACAGCTGCATTAAGACTTGTTTGACACACATTTGCATTGAATACTTCTTTTGAGCTCTAAAAGGTCACCTAACTATATTTTATTAATGTTGCCTTCAATTTTATTTTATTTTTCTGCTTCTATATCACTTCAAAAAAGAGACTATTGGCATATCTATTAGTTCTGCTTAAAGAGAATCAATGTTAGCACAGAATGAACTTCTGTAGCTAGTCTGTCTGCAGGTGGTAACGTGGCTTATTTGAATATTAAACAGATTTCACTTATTTGAATGGATCATTGATGACTAAATTTACAAAATTTTATTGTGAGTTCATACCCTTTAAAGATATTCCATAAATGTATAACCAAAATGCCTACAAGAACATCATCCTGTCTTTATGTTCAGGAGACAGTGTGGTACAACTGTGGCCATAGTCTAAAACACGTGATTTCAAGCTATGTTTTTGGATACTGACCACAACTATGGGCAGCATCGTCATAAAAGACACATTTGAATCTCAAGGGCTTAACATAGTAGAGATTCCATTGGGAAAATTTTGCCTGTAACCTATATCCTGATGTGTTTTCTTTCAGCGCTTTTATCATTTTTTACTGTTAAGTCTTTGACCCACCTTGATTATTTGTGTTTGTGTATGTGTGTGTTTGTGCGTGTGTGCACACGCACGTACACACATGCATGCATAGGATTAGAAAAATGGATCCAATTCCGGTCTTCTGTAGATGGTAATCTAGTTTTGTCTGTATCACTTTATTTTCTCTGCTACTAGTCTACATCTCTATTTTTGTTCCAGGTTCTTGCTCTTTATCATGGCGGCGGCTTTGTAGTTATAATTTAAGGTCAGATAATATATTATCTCTGACTGAGTTCTTTTGCTGTTTAAAATTGCTTTTATCAGTCATGGATTTGTAGATTTCAGTGTAAGTGTTAGGGTTGTTTCTACATGTCTGTGAAGACACATTAGAAATTTTTTTGGATTGTGAAAACTTGGTTGGTTATTTCTGGTTGTATGGCCATCTTCACAAAGTGCACATACTACTCTAGGAGATCCTTGAACCTAATATATTTTTCTTTGCATATTTTAAAGATTTTCTTTATGAAATTGTTTACCTCATTGGTTAGATTTATGCTTAAAAGTTTTACTTTTTTTTTTTTTTTTTGGTTTTTTGAGACAGGGTTTCTCTGTGGTTTTGGAGCCTGTCCTGGAACTAGCTCTGTAGACCAGGCTGGTCTTGAACTCACAGAGATCCGCCTGCCTCTGCCTCCCAAGTGCTGGGATTAAAGGCGTGTGCCACCACTGCCCGGCTAGTTTTACTATTTTTTGAACATAGCAAAAATAGGATATTTCTCTAACTTCTTTCTCAGCAAGTTTGTTATTGGTGCATGGAAAACTTAATTTTTGTACGTTGAGTTTGAATCCTACTACCTTATTAAATGGTATATCAGATCCAAAAGGATTCTACTAAGTCTTGTAAGGTCCTTTAAATCTAGATGCATACACTTTGCAAATATAGGTAGTTTAGCTTATTTTACCCTTTTCTTACTTTCATAGTGTTCTTTTATCTTCCTACTTTAAGAATTTGAGTGCAGCATGATTAATAAGAACCCAGAGACTGATATTGGGGTTTAACCTGAAGACCAGAAAAGCAAAACAGCCAGTCACTGGCACTTGCTTCAGTTTGAAATGAAGATCTTGCATCCAGGAATCCTCAGAATGACACTGACTGAGAGCTGTCTCCTCCTGTCTTATGTTCTTCTCTATTGCTAGGATTAAAGGCATGCACCATTACTGCCCGATTTCTATGGCAAACTAGTGCGGCTACTGAGATTAAAGGTGTGTGTCACCATTCTCTGGTCTGTAAGATTGATGAGGGTGGCTGTTTTACTCTTTGATCTTCAGGCATGTTTCCTGTTTTTGTCAAAAATAAAAAAGAATGCTATAACTAATATAAAAAAGAATTGTGCACAATAAGTACAATGACTATATACAATATGTACAGATAATAAATGCATCAACAATGTTTGCATTTGACAAATTTAGAGAAAATACTCATATCTATCCTATCTTGGTGAGTTCAAAGTCTTGTACCTAATTTACTTTTTGTCATAACTTGATTCTTATTAACTAACTCTTATATCTTAAATAACTATTATTTTGTTGGGATGAGTCCTGGCCTTCAGCTGGATGTTGGGACTAACGAGTACTGGCTTTCAGCTTCTCTTCCCTCCTAGAACCTTCTAATTAAAGTTACTAGAAGCTGTACCTAGCTTAGAGGATCAGAGGATGGGATTTTCACCTGTTGGCCATTGACTGCAGTGTATTTAAGCCTACATGGTGATAATAAAGAGGGGCTTTGGTATCAGTATTTTAAGGCCTGCGTGTTGGTCTGTCTCTGTGTCTGTGTTCTCAGTCTTCAGTCCTTTGCCTGAAGCTCACGAACTGGGGTCTAGCGCATAGAGCGCAGACTGGGGCCGCGATGAGCAGCATTATTTTATATTTTATCACGAGTCGTCTGGTTTCTTACCTCACATATTGTTTTTTGGGTGGCTACATTCTGTCTGTTTGGCTTTGTCGTTTTTCTCCCCGAGTTCAGTTTAGTTTTCCCACCTAACTATATTCTGCCCTTTCATAGGCCAATGCATCTTCTTTATTAATCGATGGTAATAAAACACATTCATAGCATACAGAGGGGAATCCCACATTGTTTGATTAATGTATTGAATAAACATGAAGAATGGGTAGCCTTGTCTCATTCTATATTTTAAATGAAATGGTTTCAATTCTCCTCCCACTTAGTATAAGGTTAGCTTAAAGTTTGGTATGTGTAGCCTTTCTATTGTTCAGGTATGTTCCATCTATTCCTGGATTCTGTGTGAAGGCTAAATGCATGTAGTGAAATGGAAGTGATACGTAACAAAGCCAAGAGACCAAGAAGGGGCCCATAAGACAAAATAAAAAGAGGATGTATGGAGAAAGCATAGAACGTGTAGTATGAAAAAGTAAAGGGGGTAAGTGAAGAAGGAATGGTACTTTAAGGAAAGGGGGGACTGAGTATAGGGTGGCATCTGTACTGAATGTAGACATTTTCTTCTCACTATTTCCTCAATACAGAGCTTTAATTGTATTACATGTTATGAATTTAAAAAGCACATGAAAGCAGAGACAGTAAACCTATTAAGACATTGTGACCTAAAACATGCATTTTATAAGGATAATTCATGCCCATGAAAGGTTATTCTGAAGGCACATGTATACACACACTTGCACATGAATCTGCCAACGAGAAAAGATGCTATTTAATCATCTCCGAATGGCAGCAACCTGAAGAGGATAAGATAAAGCATGATGAGAGAAATGACTTAGGAAAGGGAACCTCAAGATCAGAAAATACAACACTCTCTGCTGTGTACACTCGTGTAACAAATCAACCCAAAACTTACAGATAGAAAACTAAGGCACTGTTTTGTGATTTCTTATGACTTATATGGGATTTTGGCTAAGCTGCATAATCTCTTTCTTATGATGTTATCTGGGGTATGTTGAACTGGAGGCTTCACTGGAGCTAACACACGCAAAGTGTATGACTGAAAAGGCTAACAGAGGTTGCTAGCTGAGATGGGGGCTAAGATGAGACTAGGGAGCTTTGAGTCACTCCTTTTTTAAGACCTTTCCTTCAGTTCCTAAGGTTTTCTGGAGGGTATTAATCAAAAAATACTGAATCTCTTGAAATGTACAGAAAGAACTTAGATTTCTTAAGATCCCAATTTACATACTATATGTCATGCCTTAAGTCGTGCTTTATTATTCAAATGAATATAGGCTCAGCTGTACATGAGAACAGAGACAGATTTTCTGCATTTAGCAATAGGGGAAATTAAAGAGCATTTCAATTTCTCTTGAGTCTGCAATAGGTATCTCCACAGGATGTTACTTATAGAAGTAATGAGAAGCAAATATATAGAAAAAAAGAAGTAAACAAAAACAAAAATTAGATTTTAAAATTATAAGAACAAACTGAAAACCTCTATTTATAAGATTCTGAAGATTTAGTCTTATTTCCCACCGCTTTGTCTTATTTCCCACCGCTTTGTCAAATTATTAATGTGTGGTGTCTTTTCAGGAGACATCTATAGTATTGAATACTAACAAAATCTAAAATGCTAAAATGTTTCTTGCTTGAGCCTTTTCAGCTGTGGTTCAGGGTTAGAAAGCTAGGAACACAAAGACAAATGACTCTACTTAGGAAGGAAACAGGATCTAGTGACTGTTATGAGTTTGCAAAATTTTAACTAGAGAAAATAATAATTTATGGTTTAAAAAGGACAGAAGAAAAACCTTGAGAATGCTTTAGAGGTTATTTCAATTGACTTTCCCCTGTGAGCCCAGGATATCACCTCTCTTTTAGTAGTCATGTGCCATGCTCAGTATTTGAATCAAATACAAATGTGTTCAGCCTATTCTTGAGGCAAATAACATTCATCATATCAATGAGTTCTATGTGTATAATTTATCATGGCTTTTGTTACACTATGCCGCAATTGTTTGATAGAATTTCTATGATTCCAGACTAAGAGATCCCTTACACTCAGAATTAATTCTGAGTGAAAAAAAGTGCTGCCATGAGATTGTATGGTAAGCTGTATTAAGTAAGACAAAGCAATGTTCTTTATAAATATGAACTACTTCTGTCTCAAAGGTTAAATATTTTTTTTTGCTAAAGAAATAGCTTTATTAGTTCTTACTAAAAAATTCACCTCACTAAAGAATATAGTAAAATTACAAGACACTGATTTTAGTGGCATATATCTAACAAGATACTTGATCAAAAATTTGAGTAAATGTTAATTTTCCCACTGAAAGTAAACCATACCAATACATGAGACAACAGTTTGTGAGATATGTCGTTGGGCACGACAGAGCAGAATTCCTGAAGGATGGAAATGTAGGCCATGAAGTTGCCTGAATTGGCTGTGCTGATTTTCCAGTCTGTAGGTCAGAGAGGGAGAATCCAAGTAGAGCTTGCCAGACACCACAAGGTGAGGAAATAGAGCTAAGAGTTCAGGAGGCCCAGGGCAGTGAACATCCCCAGGAGTTCTTCTGACCACCACCGCCATCATTCCTCAGCAGTGTCTGTGTGTAGATCATGGATGCTGTTGTGGAAATGGTGTAAAGGATTATGGGAGCAGTACTCATCGCCCAATACACCCTGGGACAGAACACTACTCAGAATATGGTTGTTTTCCTACCCTTTCTCTCTAAAGTCACTCGTCTCCATGGAAGAGAAAGTCTAGATGTAGAAACCAAGTTGATTTAAAGGTTAAATATTTTATTACAATTTAAATACACCTTTTCTGATTATGTTGTTTATAAAGAAGGATGTGACAGCCGAATTAATAGACACATTCACCAGTGTTTGAAAGAAACATAATTTTGCATATTTCAGTTTAGAATTGAGTTACAAATAATTGTAATTTAGATTTTCATTATATCAGATGTAGGATACCAAAAATGGTTTTACTTAATAATGCATTTACCCCAAAAACATGTTCAAAATATTAAAATTTGAAAAAACAAGCAGCATTTCTACCTATTCAATACTAAATTAGTTTTAGTTTTTAATTGCACTGAACATAACTTTAAAAATTTGGTATCATATTCTCCAGATGCAGCTAGAGACTGTTGAACCCTATATTTCAGCCAAGCTAGAAAATCTACCATCTTTACCCTGTTCCATCTGGACTTGCCCAAATCCTCAGCTAGAGGCCTACAGCTACTATTCTTCTAAATGAACACAGTATTAAACAGACTTCTAATGACTTAACATTATACACATTAATCAATACAGCACTCAACCATCATGAGTAAAGCCTCTTCTTGCAGCATATGGCACTTAACACAGAGACCCATAACTGGCCACCATACACAGAATAAGAAACTTTAAAATGTTCAGCTCTGAATCAGACATCTATGTCATACCCCTTCCCTTAAGGCTTGGAAATTTCTCGGAAAGGATTTTGGGAAGAATAAGTGTTAGAGATGGCAAACGACTTCAAGAAAGCTGTTTTTCTGATGCAGCAGGACTGGTGTAAATATGAAATCATGATGACTGTGACAGAATCCACAAGAAATTTACCAAGCTTGAGAAATCCCAGCATAGCATAGGGCAGGGGGAAGCAGATGAGGATGAGATGGAGATCGTTTTACTGTGAGCTGAGGAGCTACTGACATTTGATAGTTGCAGGGAGAGGCAATCAGTTTTAAGAACGTGATCTCTGATATATCAATCACATTCCAGAGCATGTCCCATATCTGAGAGTAGCAAACCTGTGTAAAGAGGACTCAATGTTGCTTTTTTTTAAAAAAAAAAAAAGAAGAAAATGAAATAAGGGCATGGACAAACAACAAATGTAACTTGACTCAAAGAAGGTAGGATATGAAGACTAATACCCAAGATTGTTTTTTGACCATAATACATGTACACACATACATATATATATGCACAGAAGATAACTAACAATAATAGAATTGCTTGATATCACTAGCCATGATAAACATTAAGTTACTTCTTGGGACTGTATTATGTGTTTAACTTGACTGACTAAAAAAATAGGCTGAGAATATGCAATCTTGGAACTTTGTAGAGAGCTATAACATATAACACTAATATAGTATTAACTGAAATAAAAACTAAATCAGTCACATAGAATATTTCATAGTTTTTTGTGCTCATTTATGAAGTCAATTCCTTTAAAATATATGTAAGAAAAATCTCATGTTTTATTGTTATTTTATTAAGTTAAATGTCTTGTATAAGGATATTAGTGTTGGAGTTATATTATTTATAACATCCCAAATTACAAACACACGACAGCCTATCAACAGGAGAACCAACAAGACATTCGGGTAAATTCATATCATGGAATGCTGTTCATCAGTAGACAGGGACCAATTAAAATGGGTATGGCAATGTCGGTGATGTTCCTATAAAATAGATTTATGGTATATAAAGAATTTATATGGACATAGGAGACAGAGAGAGAGAAAGAGAGAGACTCTAATAATTCAAATAATTGTCAGTCAATCAAATCCCATTGAACTGAACAGTCATGGCATGTTTTAATAGATTTAAGTGATATTTTAAAAGTAATCCATCTTCACAATTTCTGTTATTTTTATATTCTATTGTGAACACCTTGCTTTCAGAGACTGAAGCCTAACCATTCCATCTTATGTTACAAGTGAATTTTGGAACATAAGAGGAGAAGAATTAGCTGTATAACACAGTATATATATATATATATATATATATATATATATATATATATATTCATTATATGGTAAGATAAAGAAGGAATATTACATTTTTACAAAAATAAAAAAAATAGTAAAGAAATAAACATGGTGGAACACAACTGTGTAAGAGGGAAAACATGATATATATATATATATATATATATATATATATAGTGTGTGTGTATTGATAAATTATATGTGTGTGCTTTTGTTATGCCATATACAGACTTTCTAATTCTCTGTTAGATGAACATACTGACTTCTGTTGTTCTCCATGCTTACAAAGGCTTTGCTTTGAGTGTTATTTCAACACAATTTGACTCCCACAGGGCCACAGCACTTACATCCATCATGAAGAAGAGTTGTTTATGATACAACATGATGCTTCCTGTCTTGTTGAGTGATTCCTCAGGCACTCAAGGGACAATGATTCCAAACAATGTCTGATCCTCTACTAAGACCCTTGGCTCCATTTTTGACTAATTATATGGCCAACAATATTTGATTAAATATTAATAAGCCTTAGGAAACAAGGTTATGATTCTACCCACTTGGCTGATTTGGCAAAGGAACTGACTCTTATGTCCCTCACTTAATTTAGATTAAGAATGTGGATGCACGCCTCGTGGTCCCGACTTCTTTGCTCATGTTCTCCCTCCTTCTGCTCCTCGTTGGGACCTTGGGAGCTCAGTCCAGTGCTCCAGTGTGGGTCTCTGTCTCCATCCATCACCAGATGAAGGTTCTATGATGATATGCAAGATATTCGTCAGTATTGCTCTCGGATAGGGTCATTTCAGGTTCCCAATCCTCAGCTACCCAAGGAACTAACTGGGAACCTCATGTTGGGCACTTGGGAGCCCCTCTAGGGTCAAATCTCTTGCTCACCCTAAAGTGGTTCCCTTAACTAAGAATTGTGGTTCCGTGCTCCCCTATCCACCTTTCCTTTATCCCAATTCTCCTGATTCCCCAAATCCCCCCTCCTTCCCTTCCACCCACTGAGACAGTGGAGCTGATCTACTGGGAGCTCACCAAGGCCAGCTGGACTGTGACCGAAAAAGTATGGGATAAAACCGGACTCTCTGAACATGGCGAACAATGAGGGCTGATGAGACGCCAAGGACAATGGCACGGGGTTTTGATCCTACTTAATGTGCTGGCTTTGTGGAAGCCTAGCCAGGTTGGATGTTCACCTTCCTAGATATGGACGGAGGGGGGAGGACCTAGGACTTACCACAGGGCAGGGAACCTGGACTGCTCTGTGGACTGGAGAGGGAGGGGGAGAGGAGTGGGGGGAGGGGTAGAAGGGTGGGAGGAGGGGGAGAAGGGTGGGAGGAGGGGGAGGGAAATGGGAGGCTGGGAGGAGGTGGAAACTTGTTTTTTGTTTATGTTTTTTTTTTCTTCTTTTTTTAATAAAAAAATTATTTAAAAAAAAAAAAAGAATGTGGAAAATTCAGGCTCTTCAGTATTTGAAATTATATCCAATTGATGGAGGAAGGTCATTGGTTAATTATAATAAGGAAACTGCTTGGCCCTGATAGGTTAAAACATAAGTGGGAGGAGTAAACAAAACAGAATGATGGGAGGAAGAGGAAGTGAGCTCAGAGGCCATGCTCTCCTCTCCCCGGCAGACGCAATTCAGCTCCGATCCAGGATGGACGTAGGCTAGAATCTTCCCAGTAAGCGCACCTTGGGGTGTTACACACATTATTAGAAATAGTCCAGGTGCAAGAGTTAGCCGAGAAGAGGCTAGATATAATGGGCCAAGCAGTGTTTAAAAGAATACAGTGTCCGTGTAATTATTTCGGGGCATAAGCTAGCAGGAGCCGGGCTGTACGAAGAGGCCTCCAGCTCCATCAACATCCAGTCATCAATAGCGTATAATTTTTAGCTATAGAAGTATCCTTTATTCCAGGTCGCAGTGTCATATATTTATATTGTTCTGATGTTCATGGAAACTCAAATTTTATCAGTAAGTCCATTCTGTTTAAAAAGTGGTACAACAGTGACTAATGGAATAAACACTATTAAAAGCAATAAATAAAATTCATTTGTCTAAGGGGTGTTATGTGTAAACAAATGAACAATGGGTACTGTGGAGCTAGGGACATGGCTTCTTAGCTATTGTGCTTGTGCTATGCAAACTGGATACCTAGCATGTAGTGAAAAGCATGGCATGTTATTGTTCCTGTCATCTCTGTGGTGGAAGGTAGAAATAAAGAATTGTTAATGTCTCACTGGCTAGTTATGTTCAATGAGAGACTGCCTTGGAAAATAAAGTGGACAATAATGAAAGAATACATCTGTTATAAAGCCCTGACCTCCACTAGTGCACAAATAGAAGCACACATGTGCATGTAGCATCCATGCATATACAATAAATGTGAAATGAGGGCAATAAGAAAATGCATATTACCTACAATGAAGTTTGATTCCATTCTCAATTTCACCAATATTTTACTACTCATCTAAAAAGTAGTAACAATAAAATGACTCCTAATGTTATTTTTCTCTACTCACAGATGGGTGCCTTATTCAATCATTATCAAAGTGACTTACTCCTGTAGTGGATAGGAACAAATACAAAGACCCATTGCCAAACACTACACACAGAGAGAATTTGTACAGATCTAAATGGGAGGTCCTATTGAATCCCTCCCCACAGAGTTTGGGAATCTAACAGTAGATGAGACAGAAAGAGTGTGGGAACCAGAGAGAATGGAGGTCATCATGCAAACAAAGCCCCTTAAATCAACTGAATAAAACTCATGTTAACTTGGAGAGCCTGATGCAGCAATCACAGGACCTGTTCTCATCTGGACAATATATATATATATATATATATATATATATATATATATATATATGTATACACACACACACACATATATATATGTATATAAAACAATTTATAGTTTCACTTCAGTACTTTTATGGGACTCCTGAGTGTGAGAGTATCTTCTTCTAGTGCCTTGTCTTGGGGCTCTATTCCTCCTTTTGGTTTGCTATGGTTTGATACAAAATGACACTTGGTACATGGAAAACCTCTCTACATGTAAAATTATTCACTTTACCTCTTTGGCTAGAGTACCTCGTATTTTACATGGCACATGTTTGCTAGTAGGCAGAGCAGCAAAGCATCATGTTTGTAACAGGTATGCATCTTAGAAAGGATCTATATTAATCAAGTATATTGCATTAAAATAAGGAAAACAGGACAGTAAATCCTGTCATTTGGATCAGATCCAGTAAGTCATAGTCCAAGAAAGGACTACTCTGTCTCTCTGTCTCTCAGTCTCTCGGTCTCTCTGTCTCTCTCTCTCTCTCTCTCTCTCTCTCTCTCTCTCTCACACACACACACACGCACACTATAATGTCATATATCATAAATAGTTTAGTCAATGGAAATACAGAGCAATGTAAAAATGTTTGGATGTTAATCTTCACAACAATTTTATTCAAAACAGCCACAAATGGAAGCAATACAAATGTTCAACAGTGGACAAATAGATTAACAAAATATATTGCATGCATAAATGAAATATTATCCACCTTAAAAATAAGGAACTGTTACTCATGCTGTGTCCATCGCCTTTGTGCAGCCTTAATGAAATAGCAGGGCTGGGAGATGACTCAGCAAGTAGCAGCAATTGCTGCATAGCATGAAAACCTGAGCTCAGATCCACTGCATCCATGTGATAAGCTGTATATAAACTTATGCATCTGTAATCCCAGTGCTGGGAGGAAAAGACAAAGAGCAATGTGTCCCTGAAGCTTATATGCTACCGGGTTAGCATAGCTTAAAAATGGTGACCTCCAAATTCACTGATTGAGGGACAATAAGATGCAAAGTAAGACAAAAGGACACCTACCTTCATTCTCTGGACTCTGAACTCAGATGTATGGGTACAGGTTCTTGTACACAGATGAGTACACATACTCATACACCACATAGTCATACATGTACAAAGAAAGAAATGGTAAAAGCAATGATAAAGATTTGTCATATGTTTTAGAGGTTCTGGCTCATTTTGTGTTAGAATTATTGGCTAGGGAATTAGACAGGTTGAGCATGGAGGTCTGGGCATAAAAATAAAAATTATCTCATTATTAAAAATCAAAGAAAAAACATTAAAACATATAGGCAGATTGTCCAACCAGTCAGCTCTGTCCCACCAACTGGCTTCCAAATAATCACTGAGATTTATTATTAATTATAAATTTTTGGCTGATAGCTTAGGCTTATTACTAACTAGCTCTTACATCTTAAATCATATTTATGAATCTATGTGCTGCCACATGATTCATGGCTTATTACCTCAATTTTTACGTGTCCTGCTTCTTCTGCATCTGGCTGGTGACTCTCAGTAACTCCACCTTTCTTTTTCCCAGCACCCTCTCTGTTAGGCTCTCCCACCTAATCTATTACTATCTGGCTATTGGCCAGTCAGCTCTTTATTAAACCAATGAGAGTAATGCATAGTCACAGGGTACAAAAAGTATTATTCCACAGGAAAAAAAGAAATTAGGATACAACATTTTGTTCTTGGGACATGACCCTAATCTCATCAGCCCTATTCACTAGGTCTGTAAATATTTGCATCTTATTATGTCCCAAAGCAAAGTCCTGAAGACTTGACTGCTTCCCATGCTGTTATTGGACAGCTGTGGAAGCAAGTGAATTCATTTTGGTAATGTCCATAAAGGGTTTATTGAACTCTGGTCTCTGCTTTCTTTTCTTCCTCTCTGTTTCCTTGCTCTACAACAACATTTTTCCTGTGACATTTTGCATTCCATAGGCCTGAACATAGAAGAGCTTTACAATGACAGTCCAAAATGTCTGAAATCAATAGTGAGATTAAATCTTTCTTACTAAATCATTTTTGTGGTATCTTGACACAGCAATAGAAAGTTGACAAGCAGAAGGTATCACACCTCCCAAACACATTTGTAGGACATCTAACATACAAATTTCATTATGCTATTAACACAGATTAACTTCAAAAAGCTCGTTAGATGAAATAAAGCTAAAACATAGGGTCAGATCTAATCTGATTTGCACAAGTATCTAGAATAGTTAAAATCATGGAGACAAAAGTAGAGTGGAGGTTGCCCAAGGATGGGATAGTGAAGTCATACAAACTTAGTGTTTAATATATGGAACATTTTAGTTTCTGATCATGAAACATTGTGTAGATGCTTGACATCACACTCATACATCATAGAGAATATATTAAAGAGAATGAACTGAACTGTGATTGTGATTGTTAAGAGAATCAGTATATGTGTGTGTGTATTATCTATCTATCTATCTATCTATCTATCTATCTATCTATCTATCTACTATCTATCATCAGTTTATTTTGAGACAGGGTGTCTCTATGTGAGAGCCATGGCTGTTCTGGACCTCACTCTGTAGGCCAGGCTGGCATGGAACTCAAAGATATCCTCCTACTTCTGCCTCCCAAATTCTGGGATCAAACGTGTGCACCACCACAACTGGCTAAGAGGATCAATTTTAATTTAAGGCTTTTTGTCCTACAATCTTTAAAAGATAACAGCTTGTATATTTTGAGACTATTTATTTGAAGGCCATATTAGCACTTTTCCATAATGATTTCTTTTTTTTTTTTTAATTTATTTATTTATTAAGGATTTCTGCCTCGTCCCCACAACCGCTTCCCATTTCCCTCCCCCTCCCCCGATCAATTCCCCCTCCCTCATCTGCTCGAAGAGCAATCAGGGTTCCCTGACCTGTGGGAAGCCCAAGGACTGCCCACCTCTATCCAGGTCTCGTAAGGTGAGCATCCAAAATGATTTCTTTAGAGGTAGTCTGAGGGGTAATAATTAAAAGTAGCCATTAAATTAGCCATTAAAAACCTAAATAAAAATTTAGACACATAATTGCAGATGTAATCAGACGTGTCAGTTTACTAATATTGCAATTATGAAAGTGAATATTCAAATAAAGGTTTTTTTGCACCAAACTGAATTCTGAGTAACATGAATACTTCCAATTGCTTTTACAGTTTACAGTCTAGAAAACCCCATAATATCTTGTGTCCGTTGATATCACAAACAAGTGTTTCCTTATATTTGGAAAAAATAACATCATTTGGTTTAGTTAGCTGGTGTAGTAGCAGTAGAAGCTACATGTGAAATTATAATTTTGTTGGAAGCTGTAAAACCATGTTACGAGATGCCACGATGACCACATTCCTTTGCCTATGTTAGCCTGTGAGTTTATTTCTCCAGGTAAGTAGTCTATAAATGCTTTAGTAAAACATGTCTCATTATAAGTTCTACCATTAGAATTATAGTCATGTCACTCTACAAAGTCTTTAAAGTACTGACATTTTCACCTGGACTGTTGCCATCTTTATTATTTTTAAATTTGTAACAATCTATTTTACAAGCCAGAGAGTTTTCTGTCTTATTCTTTGCTTCTGCTGCTATCAGCTTCCCAGGAGTTGTTTCTTTATATTCATAAAACAAAAGAAATACTTAAGTTTATTTATTAGACAATTATTTAAACCTAAAATAATGACAATTTCTTCTTACTGGCATGACAGACATAATATATTTCCTCAAAAACTGGAAAAATAACAGACCCGAGTTGGCCTGAGTTGGAACATTATTGGGAACACCAAGTCTGAAAAATACAATCACTCCTTTCCTCAAATATTCAACAATCCCTGGAAAGAACTCTGGGAAGTTCAGTACAGTTCCTTGCAATGTTTAACTTCACTCTGAAGTTCAAATTGTATTTTTGACAAGTTTTTGAAATTCTTATATGTGAAGTTGTTTTGAAAAAATTAAATACTCTCAGCTCTCAAGACAACTATGAAATGCAAATTTAGTTTCACAAATATCTTATCTTTAAGAAAAAATAAAAATAAAAAAAACCCCACAACACCAAAAGACAAAAACAAAAGCAAAAAAATCGAGCAGAAAATATTCCACCTTCTTTCTGCTTTGAGGTGACCCAAGTTGATACCACCACTCTTTGACCAAGGCATAACACCTCTGTTGCTTTCTGTTTGCAAGACTCATGAGCACTATAGCAAATGGAATTTCTGGGTCATGGTACTAGTAAGGAGATTATGCTTAGAGGAAACTCAAAACAGAAATGAACAAGCAAAATGGGAAATGTCATTTCAGCATTCATGATGGTTATATGTTCAGGTTCCATGGCTCTCTCCTTTGTGTAACTACATTCTCAATCGTTTTCAGATTATTAAAGATCCAAGTTTTTATATCAGTCTCGTTTTACATGTTAGCTAGCTCATCACTGATTTCTAACACACATTGACACTTTCTGAAAGAATGTGTTTATATTCACTAGGAATGGATGAGTGTTCCCCTTACTCCACATCCTCTCCAGCTGGATCATTGGTGTTTTTGATTTTAGCCATTCTGACAGGTGTGAGATGGTTTCTCAAAGTTGTTTTGATTTGCATTTCCCTGATTGCTAAGGAAGTTGAATATGACCTTAAGTATCTTTTGGCCATTTGAACTTTTTCTGTTGAGAATTCTCTGTTCAGTGCAGTACCCCAATTTTTAATTGGTTTATTTAGAATTTTATAGATCCTTCTGGAAATTGGAAGCAGACAAGATTGCCGGGCAAAAGTTGGGAGCATGGGGGTGGGGTGGGAGGAAGGGGAGAGGGGAAGAGAGAAGGGAGAAGGGAAGGATTGGGGAGAACTTGGGGGAGTGGGAGGTTTGATATGGAGGAAGGGCGGATATAGGAGCAAGGAAGAAAATATCTTCATTAAGGGAACCATTTTAGAGTTAGCAAGAGATTTGTCTCTAGAGGGGATCCCAGGTATCCATGGGGCTGTCCCCTACTAGGTCCTTGGACAGCAGATGATAGAGTGCCTGAACTGGCCTTGTTCCATAGTCACACTGATGAATATCTTGCATATCACCATAGAACCTTCGTCTGGCAATGGATGGAGATAGAGACAGAGACCCACATTGGAGCCCTGGACTGAGCTCCCAAGGTCCATTTGAAGAGCAGAAGGAGGGGGAAGATGATCAACGAAGTCAGGGAACATGAGATCCACCCACTAAAACAGTGTGCCCGATCTAATGGGAGCCCACCAAATCAAGCTGGGGCTGAACTAGCATGTGATCAAACCGGACTCTCTGAATGTGGTTCATAATGGGGGCTGACTGAGAAGCCATTGATAATGGCACTGGTACTTGTTTCTACTGCATGAACTGGCTTTTTAAGACCCTAGTCTATTTGGATGCACACCTTCCTATGCCTGGGTGGAGGGGGACGGGCCTTGGACTTCCCACAGGGCAGGGTACCCTACCCTCTCTTAAGACTGGAGGGGGAAGGAGAAGGGTGAATGGGGGAGCAGGAGGAGAATGGAATTAGGGGAGGAAGTGGGAATTTTTGAATGGAAAATTAAAAATATAAAATAGAATGTCTTTTATTATCAAATCAGCTTCCATCTATGAGATGAAGAACCATAGATTTCCCCCATTCTATTCACTATGTACATTTGAAGTTCCATGCAAAACTTATATTATATGTTATATTTGAAAAACACTTAGTCTGTGGGATCTTATTTTTATGTATGTGTAATATGAATAAAGGTTATTTTCTTTGACTTCTCCTCCTTATATTTGTGTTCTAAATGTGTAAAATTATGATGGAGTTAATTTGATTCATTATGAATGGAGAATATGGAGATTTCATTAATATATGAGCAGTGGATAAAATACCTTAGTTTAGTTTTAAAAACTGGCAGTTAAAGAATAATCTATAAATTTTTATATCTTTAGCTTAACTTGTTAAGAGAAAACATTTAAATTTGAAAAAGTACATAGTAACTCTAAAGTAAATGTTATGCAAATATCATTTAATTTTTGCTCTCCTGGTTTAGATGACATCTGGTTGGATCTGCAATCCATAATTCTCAGCATCGTGTGCAATCTCAGGTACCAAATTTAATGGATATGTCAGATAAAATTTGTTCTTGAGTCATTTTGTAGTCTGTGAAATTTTGTTCCATATAATATCTATCTTCTTTTTATAGTTGCCTAAATGAAACTTTATTGAGCTTATGCAGGACACTGTGCTATTTAAGAAGGACATTTTGTTAATGGAATGGTATCAGTCTAAAGACAGTTTTATGTATTTTGTAAAAGTAATGCAGATGTTTTTAAAGCTAGAAATTTCTTGTAAAGACTAGAAAACATTGTATTTCAGAATTCAAAACATTTATATTAAAGTGAGAACTAAAGGTAACAAAAGTCACGCTATTTAGTATAGGTTATACCATGACTTACGACTTGCTATAAGTCAATTCATCTTGATTCATTTCTTTTTCATTTATAATAAGTACATGGATGTCTTTTTCAAGTCATAAAAATACAACCAATGAACTAGAGTTGGGAATACAGCTCAGTGGTAAGTCAACTAGCAAGTACTTTCTTGGGGCAGATGGGGATGGGAACAGAGGGGATCAGGTCCAGAAGAGTCAGAGGAGAGAGTAGGAAGAGAGAACAGGAATAGGTAGACATTTAGGGGCTATGTGGAGACCTAGTGCAGTGGAAATTTTCTTTTATCTATGAGGGTAACCTTAGTGAGGACTCCTAGTAATGGAGGGTATGGATATGGGACCTGTATCAGGCATCCTCCTTAAGTTACCTAGGCTTTCAGTGGTGAGACCAGACACCAATCCAGACACAAAATCTTTTACCCACCACCTGTACTGCCTGCAAGATGTGGGGAGTAATAATGGCTCAGAGCTTGTGAGAGTTGCCAACAAATGACTGTTCTAACCTGAGGCCTAAGCCAGTAGAGGGAACCCATGCCAAATCCTGCCTGGATGACTAGGAACTAAAAACAGGAAAGAGCAAGAAGAAAATCAAATAGGATTAGAAAAAAAAAAACCCAAACTGAGTGAAATGATTCCTAAAAATATTCTGCTATACTCATAGATTGATGTGTAGTCCAGTTGTCATCAAAAAAATTTACTCTAGCAGCCTTCCCATCAGGGAACAGATGCAGAGACGTACACTCAAATATTAGACAGAGTTTAGGGATCACATAGGAGAGAGGGAGGGAGGATGTTGAGAGATAGAGGGATATAGGACACCAGGAAAACACAGACCACAGATTCAGTTGGGCAGAGCTTATAGGAGCTCACAGAGACTAAAGCAGCAATCAGAGTCTACATGGGTCTGCAAAATTACTTTGCCCAACAAAAAGCAGAAATCAGTTTGGAGAGAACTATGCCAATATTCCCAAATGTTATCTATTGATGTTTGTTTACATTTAAAGGGGATATGCTATAGATATTTGCATTGGTATGAATCTTTGTTTATTGATACAAATTTAAGGTAAATTTTGTTATACTATGTATATGTATTTCTAATCTTGATTAAGGTATTGTGTTTGCCCAGCTCATTTAAAAATGTAATGTATTATTAAGAAATATAGGTGACTAGATAATCATCTATAATCAAGCTTGTAGTCATTTTAGTTAAATTTTCTTTTTTTTAATTTATTTATTTATTAAAGATTTCTGTCTCTTCCCCGCCGCCACCTCCCATTTCCCTCCCCATCCCCCAATCAAGTCCCCCTCCCTGGTCATCCCAAAGAGCAATCAGGTTTCCCTGCCCTGTGGGAAGTCCAAGGACCACCCACCTCCATCCAGGTCTAGTAAGGTGAGCATCCAAACTGCCTAGGCTCCCACAAAGCCAGTGCGTGCAGTAGGATCAAAAACCCATTGCCATTGTTCTTGAGTTCTCAGTAGTCCTCATTGTCTGCTATGTTCAGCGAGTCCGGTTTTATCCCAGGCTTTTTCAGATCCAGGCCAGCTGGCCTTGGTGAGTTCCCGATAGAACATCCCCATTGTCTCAGTGTGTGGGTGCATCCCTCGTGGTGCTGAGTTCCTTGCTCGTTCTCTCTCTTTCTAGATTCAGAGATGTATTTCTGATGAATAGGCATTCTTCAAACCTTTCAAAGACTAAAGAACATGACATTTAAATGTTTAATAACTTACTACTTTTCATGACACATCTCCTTCTGGCAGCACCAATCTACTTCAAGAGGATGATAGGCATCAAAGAGGCTCTTCTTAGAGTTTGTTAGCCATTTAGGCAAAAAAAAATTGCACTTGCCTGGACTACTTGATGCTATGCTGAATGAACTGGACATGGAGGACCCACAGAGAAATGACTGCTGAACTTGCCTAAAGGTGAGATGATCCTTCAGACTCCTTCATGAAAGAGTGTGCCAGACATTCTGCAGGACACAGAAGAAAGTGACTAATAAACTGCCAATATAAGCAAAAGTGTCTTAGAAATTTCCTGTTTCATGGACAAGTCCGTTGGATACTATGGCCTGTAGGCTCAAGACGGATGCTCCAACTTTACAGAAAAACTTTGGGTGACTGAACAAGCAGTCTCTTTCAACTTTAGAATTTTGGAAGTGGCTTACAATGCACTTCCTGTTTACTTAGGTAATACATTCTGCTGGAGTCTTTGATGGAGTTGAAAGAATGGATAGTTATAGTTTTCTTTAGTTATTATAAAAGATAAAGTAGATATTAATACTGTAACTGTAATTATTGCCTGATAATTATTTTGTTATATGTAGTTTTAATATGTTAACATTTAAACCTTCCTTTTCATTTAAACAGAAAAGGGAGGTCATATGGGATTCCCCTCTGTATGCTTTGAATACCGTTGGTTAATCAAGGACAGTCTTGGGTCTGCGCAGTGCAAATTAGAGGCAGGTGGGGCAACCTAATCTGAATGCTGGGAGAAAGAAGGTGCAGTCGGGAAAGCACCATGTAGCCACCACTGGAAACAGATGTCCCAGAAACCTGCCAGTAAAACATAGTCATGTGGCGATACACAGATTAATGGAGATGGGTTAAATTAAAATGTATGAGTTAGCCAATAAGAAGCAAGAGCTAATGGGCCAAGCAGCGATTTAAAATAATATAGTGTCTGTGTGATTATTTCGGGTCTGAGCTGCTGTGTGGTGGGGAAATGAACTAGCGGCCTCCTACATCAGAGGAGCAGTAGATTTGGGCAGAGAGGGAGGTGAGAGAGCTAGGAGGATGGGAAAGAGAGGGGGTTTTAATCAAGATGAATTGTATAAGAGAAAAATAAAGAAACATGCAACTAATGAACAGGTCTTCCCTCAAATATAATATAGATAGTGAGTTTTGATGTAATATTGAAGGAATCTCTATACTGTAAGTTTAACAAGTTAGTTTTACCCAACAAACAGTGCTGAATAATTGCTGAAGGGCATTTGTCAAAATTAAAAAGGGTTTTTGATTGCCGTCAGTCCTGACATGGAGTATAGTTGTTGGCAGACACTGATCACTAGTTGTTGTATGATGCACAGACTAGCAAACAATAAAACTCTATCTGGCCCCAGATCAGTGGAGTAAGGATGAAATAGCTACTTTACATAAGTTTCCCTCCATTGATTTCTTAGGTCAAAATAGTAATTAGTTTCACTTATGCCAACTTCAGTTACTCTGCAAAATTATTAGAAGCCATTTGCTTGGACAGAAATTGCATAGCCACATTCTGTCTACTTAGAAAGGAAAGAGCTTTATTATTCATTGGTGTTGTAATTAATTTACAGGATAATTCATCTTTTAAAAAATGGTGACATTGCTACAGTTTCAGGGAGTTGACTAAACAGTTTCAAAATTGTCACATCTAAAAATGTTGTCTCCTGGATTCATGCCCTAGGAATGATATTTTGTTTTGTTTTAGTCTCCCTATCCCGCTCTCCTCTCTCCTCTCCCCCATCTCTTTATTTCTCTCTCTTTCTCTGTCTAAATTAGAATTTGGCATTATTATATATCTTCTAGAAGGTTCATGCAGTAAAAGTGCACATAAAATACTCTTTTACCAAGTTGTGTTAGATTAAAGATTGCTTTTATTTTTACAAATATTTTTTTAAACTTATGAGTCAAAATTTGTAAATACAATAAATTCATCATTGGAGAGTATACATACATAATATACACATATGCACACACACATGCACACACACACACACACACACATATATATATATATATATATATATATATATATATATATATGATTATGGAAAGTTCACTTACAGGAAGATACCATGCTTGCAGCTGTAAAGGCATTATTATCCTTACTGAAAAAGAAAAAGATGCATTTTCACACCTGGAAATAGAGAATATGAAAATTTTTGGCTTTTCAGATTCAAATATTTACTGTATCTTTGAAGAAAGACTTACTTTTGACTCAGTTCTTTAAAACTAAATAAAATCCAATTAATCAAATTTGAGAATCTAAGACAATACCACAGGATCCCAATAATGATTAAGTGAAATCTGTGAGTTGTCTGGCATAGTGCTTTGTCCTTGTCACCTTAAATATGTGATGGAGTATAAGGACGGCTTCTCTTCACTAAAAGGATCTAAAGAATGTCAATATCAAAGTGTTTGCCTTATACCCACAAAGGAAATAATATGAAATCATGGCAAAAATATGGTTTGTAATATTGTCTTATGATATGGAATGAAGTGCAAAGTTTTATGGAAATGAACTATTAATATCAACAACCTTATGAAAATAAGAACATATTCCTCTCCTAAATATTAATATAGTTTACTATGTTCTTTGATTTATAGGTAAAAAATATAAACTAGGGGACTGGAGAGATGGCTCAGTGGTTAAAAGCACTGACTGCTCTTGCTCAGGACCCAGGTTCAACTTCTAACAAAACATGGTAGCTTGCAACTATTTGTAATTCTAGTTAAAGATCTGGATATCTGATATCCTCTTCTGGCCTCCAATGGCACCTGCACACACAGAGTACACATATTAGAAAAGTACACATACATGTAAATTAAAACAAACACATATTCATGCTTATATTTGTTCATTTTATAATAAATATGTAATGTATGCAAATATATTCATATTGATATGATAGTAACTGCAAGTGAAATAATGGAAATTTTAGAATGATAAGATAAATGAGTAATTTCAAAATAAATGCAAAATAAAAAGCAAAATAAAGATGTAGTTATTGTGAAATAAGTAAAATTACCAGGTAAAATTGAAAGGAAAAAATATATGTATTCTTTCCTCCTCAGTGCTTACCAGACAATAAATTACACTGTTGAAAGAAGAACTGTGGGGGATATAGACTGCAGAAGAGATGAGAGAGAGAAAGAAGAGAGAGAAAAAGAGAAAAGAAGAAGAGAGAGAGAGAGAGAAGAAGAGAGAGAAAGAGGATATCTATATAAATGAATGTCAGAAGGGAGAAAAACAGTCGAGAACATGAGACTGAACAAACAGGAACAAGGCAGGGTTCTACAACTACTACAGAAGTGAACATTCACTAGACAAGGCTCAAGCAAGAACAGTGGAGAAGGTCTTGGAGAAGGAGATATATTGAACCAGTTCATTGAGAAAGGATTTTTCTATTATTTCTCTTTTTATTATAGGGCTGCTTTGTTTTAAAAATATGAATACTTCTTTACAGGTATTCTAAATTCAGACTTCCAGGGAACTTGAATATAATCCTGCTGTGTAAATAAAATTGTCAAAGAGACACAAAGCAATAGAAGTAATGCATAATTAATGACTTAAAACAGAATGTAGAGGAGGAGCAACTCCCCATCATCCAAAGCCACAGATGATCAAAAGCCTTCTAGGTGTTTGAAGCAATGTGACAGGATGTCACACAGCACACCACCTACAGACTGGACACTGTTGACCAATCACTGAACATGGTTCTACCATGTCAGAACTCCAGCACTGAGGGTTCTGGGTGAGATCAGGTAAGATGTCTGTGGAGTAGATTCAATGCATAGAGTTCATATGGATTTCCAGATTCTTCCAGGGCTCCGCTCTCCATTGTGTGAACCCTCTTCACAAGTTAATAGAGGTCTGTTGTCAACAAGTTAGGGTTATATGTGCTGAGTGTAGGGGGAACTGAACTGAACCTTAAAGTGCAGCTTTCTCAAACACATTTTCATGAGTTAAACGACACCTTCCATACCACAAAGTGAAACTTTTATAGGCATTTATAATAAATGCTGCTCCTTTCAGAAATATCATCTTGCTGCAAACGTGTTTCTGAATATTTTGTTTTATCCTGTGGAATGTCTTTTATTTAGAGATACTGTGCAATGCCGAAAATTGCAATTTCCTTGACAGAGAACACATCAATGGAAAATATCATCATGTCTAGCTTATGGGTCTTTCCAACACTTTCATCACAACAACAGGGTAAATGCCTCATCCACAGCCAATTTCCTGTACTCTGTTGACTTAAAATCAAGCTCAAAGACTAAAGCTCTTAAGGAACCATCTTTGGAGATATGTGTAGGTAGAGTCATGTACTCTGGTGACACACAGGTGAGGGGATCTGTCTTCCTAGTATGTGACAATATTTACTCTCTATTCCATAGAGTAGACAGACATAATATCTTCTCGCCATGAAAGTGTCTCCTCATACATTGACTATTTCAAACCAAGCTTCTGAGTGGGTATTGATGATCATTTGTGTGTTGGTTTATCTGTAAATTTATTTTACCTCCTGCAGATGTCATCATTTTCAAGATATTATATATAGTGTACTTCCACCAAAAATATCTGAGTACCTGTGGTCTTGCCCAAATGTACTTTATCATCCCCATATCCCTTGTTGTTCTACCCTGTTTCTCCCTGACTTCTACTAGACAGAACATAGGCATCTCTTATTTTTACAGATTATTTGTGTACACTCTGAGAAAAAACAAAGTATCACCTCATTCATTAAGTGTGTTTAAAGCATATCACAATATTACAATAAATAAAAGCAATTTTTTATTTTTGTAATATATTTTATTGGCTAGAATCTTACTTCGTGATAAAGAAAGAATTGGAAGCCTTCTTTTACTAGCCTTACTTTTATACACCTTTGTTAAAAGTATCTTTTCTCAAGGTATTATAAAGTATTTATCTCACACTAATTTTCATAAAAGGAAAAAAGAACTTCTATGAAATATACTCCTTCATATGTTGAGGGGTTATAAATAAATAAGAAGAGTGTTTAAGCCCACAATTTACAAATTATGGAGGCAAGACATAAGCTCACGGAAACATCTGTGTTCTAATTCCAGGAACTTAGGCATATGTTATCTTAATTAGCAAAGATAACTTCAAAAATGATAAAATGAATGATTGCTATATTTCAAAAGCTATCCTGGTTTATTAAGACAGGGTGAAAGTTTCTTATTATAAGTGAGTTAAAGTGGCCAGGAAGATGAGCATCAAAAAGCAGGTTTGGTGGAGGAAAGAGATGACTCAGTTGACAAGTTACCTGCCATATAGACATGAGGAATTGCGTTTAAATTTCCAGCACTAATTTAAAAACAGAGATGATGGCATGTGTGCATAATTCCAGAACTGAGAAGGTAGAATCAGGATAATTATGGAGCTTACTGGCTTGCTATTTCAGCCAAAATGCCAAATTATGAAGTTAACAAACTTCAAAAATTGTGAAATATGTCTCACAAAATAAGATTGAGAGTGGCTGATGATAATACATGATATAAACCTATGGGTTACACACACACACACACACACACACACACACAAATAAAATAAAGAGCAGGTAACACAGAGGTGTGTCAGAAAAATAGTATTAATAGCATTGCAGCTAGAGAAGATGGGCAAGGCCATGAGTTAAGAAATACAGACGATAGCTTGAGAAAACTAAAAAAAGACTTCCACAGAGCCAAAGAAGGACTATAGTCTTTTGGCACATTGACCTGAACTCAGGAATCTCTCCACTGTGAAGAGCATGTCCATATAAGTCACTGATTTTGTAATGATTCAATTATAGCATAAATAACAAAAACCCAGAGTCAGATATTGTGGTTCAACCCCAAAACACAAAAAAGCAAAGCAGCCAAACCACTAGAGAAGTCTTACCTCTACCAAGGCTGGGCGACAGCAGACTAGTCAGACTAAGCAAACTAAGCAGAGTAAGCAAGCTAAAAAAAACAGTACCTCTCTCTCCATTTTTTATTCCCGCTAAAGCTGAGATTAAAAGTGTAAGTCACCACCACTTTGATTTGTTTCTGCACTGATCAATAGGATTAGCGAAATTCCGTATGAGGAAGCATCTAGTTGACCCATGTGGCACTCTAAGATAATGTCATCCTGCTGGATGAATGTCTTGAAGTATTCTAACAAGAGACCCTCTGCCCCTCTCTGTCTGCTACTATTACAATATATCAAAATTCTTTATCACATTGATGTATATTAAATGTTCCTAATTTAGTAATGGAAAAGAAAAGCCATAATCCACCCCTATAAATGAAGCTATAATAGTCGTTATGTTTTCAATGAGAATGGCCCGCATAGGTTCATATGCTTGAATGCTTGGTCTCCAGTTAGTAGAACTGCTCTGGAAGGATTAGGACATGTGGACTTGTAGGAAGAGTTATGTCACTGTGAATGGGTTTGGAGGTTTCAATAGCCCATGCTAGGCTGAGTCCTGTGCTCGCTCTCTCTGCTTGCTGCCTGCATGTCAAGAAGTAAAACTCTCCGCTACTGGTTTAGTTCTAAGCCTGCCTGTTTCCCACCATGATGTTCATAGACTAACCTTCTAAAACTCTTAGTAAGCCCTGAGTTAAATGCTTTCTTTTATATGAATCGCCTTGGTCAGGATGTCTCTTCACAGTAATAGAACATCAACTAAAATATACCAGATGCTGATTATGGTGATGGTATCCAGCCTTAATGACCTTCAAAACAGCAAGAATTATGTCAGATGTGTTGCCATTGTGTGCTGTTGACAGATGCTAGAGGCTATTATTGATGATCTAAAGAAATTGTGTGGGACGTATACTGTGGAGCTATATGACTATCCAGATATTTTTAATGTCTCTCAATTTATTTGCAGGCATTTTTCACAAGCCAATGCATCATGAAATGTTCTTTCTAAGCTACTAACACAAGAGATGCATAACATGAAAATTAAATGACTTTGTAAAATGCTCATGGCAGAAACTGTACTGGAATACAGGCACAAAGATTATATATAAGGTTTACTTCACAGTTTCATTTTAATAAGATATACATTCCATCAAAGAAGTCCAAGATAGATATGCATATCATACATAATTACATGCCAGTAATGTCACTATGCAAGACATTTGGAATATGGAGAAACCTTGACTATTTTTATGAAATACCAAATAAGATGAAATTTCTCTAACTACACAGAGGGATCCTAATTGTCTTGTGCCAAAGTAGTAAAAACTAATTGAAACTGTATTGGTATTTGTATACAAATTTAAGTATCCTATATTTATTCAGTATTTTGATGATATCTATTAATATTTATATTAACAGAAAACTGATATGGAAACCAGAAGCATAATGTATCTCCGTGTTGTAAAAGATAGAGTTTAAAAAGCCATATGAAACAAATGATTTGTGAAAGAAGTTTCTATTAATTGAAAATATTTTTGAGATGTGAGCATTTTACAGTATTTTGTAGGTTTGCTTCCTTTGATAATTTATCTGTTTGTTTTTTGTTTTGTTTTGTTTTGTTTTTGATTTTTCGAGACAGGGTTTCTCCGTAGCTTTTGGTTCCTGTCCTGGAACTAGCTCTTGTAGACCAGGCTGGCCTCGAACTCACAGAGATCTGCTTGCCTCTGCCTCCTGAGTGCTGGGATTAAAGGCGTGCGCCACCACCGCCCAGCTGAAATATCATATTGCTGGGAGTTAGGACCCTGTATAATGCTACTTTGGATAACTTGAAAATGAAAGCAGTAAGTGAAGGGATAAATGGCTTAGCAAAAATTAACAAAATTGCAAGCACTTAGAAAGACTTATTAATGAAAATCATACAAATACTAAGACACTTGCAGAGGAGTTTACACAAGAAACAACTGTACCTCCACATGCTGAAACTTAAGAGGGGCAGCCCAAGGTTAGAGAAAACAAATCTTAGCTTATCCAATTAATATACAAGAATGACTAGCAGATGACAGACACCTTCAGGTTATGAAGAAAACAAAGTAAATGAAATCCTATGGAAATATTAGATTTGAAGAATTTAGGAAGCAGTCTTTTCATATGGTATACTTTCACCTTATTTAAAGCAGATGCTAAATCTATGGGCAAGTCTAAACAGAATTCTTCCCCCAAGACTGTAAAGATTGAGGCACAGCAATATTGGAACCTGTTCCTTGGGTAAAATATGGAACAAGGAAGAAAAATGAAGCTGGGTTCGCAGAACAATGAAATAGAGCTAGAGGTATTAATATTTGAGGGAGAATTGATGAAGCCAATATTTTGCATTGTTAAGACAGTTTGAGTTTGATGATCACATCTTGGCCCTGTGTAATGTAGCAGCTTTACGTACTTGGGACAAGTTTGAAGAATCTGGAAGGAGGACTAAGTTACTAAAATTGTATAAGACCCAAAGAAGCCTTTGTGTTTTTGTTTGTTTGTTTTTTGCAAAGATTGATTTCATCTATAAATAAAATTATATCAGGTCCAGATGTCAGACAAACATTTATCGAATCATTGGTGTTTGAAAAAGCTAATTCAAAAGACAAAGGGGTGATTAGGCCTTTAAATGCAAGTTACCATCAGTAGATAAATGGGTTAGAAATATAGCTGATATTGGATAATTTGATAGAAGAAGCAATTTTTAAAACTTTAAAATGAGATGTTTTTATTGAGATAAGCAAGGACATTTGAAAAAAACAGTTGACAAGGCATTCCTAGAAACAATGTATTCTCTAGAGATGTCGAAACAGATAGTCTCCAACCTTCTAGAGTATGGAAAAGGTGTGGCAAAGACCAGTATTTGACGAATGAATGCAGATCAATAAGAGACAGCAAGCTGGCCCTTTGTCATTGGAAAATACTTTAGGGAACATTGTCTCTCTGTCCCCAGTATCAAATTTGGTTAAATTACTCTCTGACAGAATCATAATAAACTCATTTACAGAACAATTAAGAGACTTAATGCCTTTTGTAAACAACAACATTGCCCTAGATGTGATCAAGGACAGAACACCTTCAACTGATAAAACAGAAAAATCAGGAGAGACCAGAAAACAAGTATGTTGGCAAACTGCTATAAATTACCAGAGATCAAAACTAACTATACAATTAAATGGCAATGAAATCGAAGGCTTATTCTACACAGGTACAGATTTAACAGTAATTTCCAGAAATCTTGGCATTCCTGTCAGCCTCTTGAGGAGGTAAATATTCAGCTTCTGAGAATTGGAATTTTGTCTCAAGTAAAATGAAGTACAAGAGTGGTCAAGTGTATAGAACCAGAAAGATAAATGGAGAAATTAAAACATATGTGACTAAAATAGCAATGATTTTAAGAAGATGTCATTTGTTTGCTGCAATGGAAAACACAGATTAGCATTCCTCCACTCTCAGAAACGAACTATAAAATAAAGAAGGCTTCTGAAAAAAATATCAAAAGGTTTTATCAAGAAAAGTCACAAACCATCCAGTTTGTACATAAGCAGAATACAACAGCTGCTGATCTTCCAAAGGTGCCTACAGCCCTAACTTTAAAATGGCTGACAAACCTGTGTCTGTAGAAATGTCCTCTGAGATCAGAAAATTTATAGACACTAGAACAGTTGGTACTGGAGCAGCTAAATACTCAACAATTTAAAAATTGACCTATCCTTGAATTTCTCCTGTATTTATCATTAAAAAGATCTGGAAAATGAAAAATAATAACATTTTAGAGCCATAAATAAGGTGATTCAGTCAATGGGCTCTTTACAGTATGAAATTCCCTTGCCTCCTTTATTACATAAGGCCTATTATAGTGATTGATTTAAAAGACTGCTAGTTTACTGTCACTTTACAAGAATTTGATAGAGAAAAATTAGCCTACACAGTGTCTACCTATAATTCTCAGTCTGTTAAAAGGTATCAGTGAAAAGCTCTTTCATAAGGAAAGCTTGGCAGTCCTTCCTTGTTTCACTATTTTGTAAAACAGCCATTAGAAATAATTCATAAGCAGTTTCTTCAATTAATAATTTACCATTGTATGGATGCTTTCTAATTGGTTGATTTCTGTATCACATGCAGATACCTTAGAAAAAATGTTTATGCATTGAAGAGAATGTTTTCTTGTTGGGGATTACAAATTGATCCTGAAAAAAAGAGAAGGAGGAGATTTGATTAATTACCTAGGGTAAAATATAAGTTTACAGAAAATTTAATCACAGAAAGTACAAGTCAAGAGAAATCAATTATAAACTCTTAATGATTTTCAAAGTTTTCTGGTAGATATTAACTGGCTATGACCCAAGATTGAGTTAAATACTCAAGAATTAAACAAATTATTTCAAACCTTACAAGGTGATAAGGATGTAAATAGCCCAAGAGATTATTTAACGAGTCCAAAGATTCAATATTTTATGGACTAAACTGTCCATTATCAGTTGAGACTAGGAGCGAATTGGCTCTGGTAGAAAAGAAATTACAGGATGCACCAATAGAACACTTAGATCCAGAATTAAATTGTATTCTAGTTATCTATCTTCTCATTATCCCACAAGAATTCTTATTCAGGTGGTAGATAATATTTTAGAATGGATATTTTAGCAACGATGGAGTAAAATATTGAAGACCTAGGTAGAATAGGTTTGTGAATTAGTTCTGAAAGAAAAATTGAAACTTTATCAATTTGAAGAAATAAAACAAAAATAATTTGCAGTACATGTTAGTAACATTGGAATTGCCGCATAATTGTCAGAAATTAATGAACATTGACAAAGAGCTTTCAGAAATTTGGGGACTGAAGGAGATTAGTAAAGATATCCCCAAAGCAAGAGACCAGTTTATGAAAAGCACTACCTGGATTCTCTGCCATATAGTGAGAAAAGTTCCAATTTCTAGAGCAACTATGTTATATATTATTGGAAATAAATCAGTAAATGTAGGTTATAAGTCAGAAAAAAACAAGAAAAATGCCTCAAAGTCCTTATGATTCAGTTCAAAATCAGAGTTATATGCTCTTATCATGATATTATTAGATTTTCCACAATTTCTTAATGTAGTTACTGACTGTTAATATGCACAAAGAGTTGTTTTGTGTATTGAAACTGCTAAATTTATTCCAGATGATTCAAAATTAGCTTTGTTATTGATTCAATTACAAACAATAATCAGAAATAGAAATCATCCTTTGTATATAACACACATCAGATTCATACAAGTCTACCAGACCATTTAACAACACAAGGCAGTGATGAAACTGATCAGCTATTAACAGAAAATGTGCTGTGAGCCTCAGAATTTCATAAGAAACACCATGTTAATGGCAAAGATTTGAAGAAAAACTTTTTCCATCACTTGACAAGGAAATTATAAGAAAATACCCCTTCGTTCTTTGTATAATCAAACTCCATTACATGCAGGAAGTTACTCAAAAGGTGCCCAAAGAAATGAAATTTAGCAATTTCATTTAGCATATTAGTGAAATATGTTTCATTTCACAGAGTCTGTGAAATTAATGTATATGCATCCTACCATAGATATATATTCAAGATTTTAATGAGCAACTGCTTTAAATCCTGAAAAGGCTGACTGTAATTACATATTTACTATATGTTATTGCTATTATGGGGATACCTGTATAAATTAATACTGACAATGCTCCTGCATATGTCTCTAGCAAAATATTTTTTTTCATATTATATATAAAGCATATTACAGGTGCACCACACAATTCTAGAGAAAGATCTATTGCACTATAAAAGGTATGCTTAATAAACAGAAAGAAGCAATAAAGATCTCCAGAGATAGATTACATAGTGCTTTATTTGCTGTAGCAATTCCTACCACCAGTAGCCTTTAAGTTACAGGCCCACTTGGGCATGGCCTCTTATACTATTTATGCCAATGTAAAGCATGCATCCAGCTTTTTTTTCCAGCTGTGGGATTCGGTTGCTGTTCCCGGTCCAGCAGAGGATTGTAATCTTTGAGTCTACCCCTAAAAAATAACCCTCTATTACACTCAATTCTCAGTTAATGTGGGATTTTTTTAAGCATCCTTCTTCATTTATTAACTTTAAATTTTTAAACAGTAATGAAAAAGGAATGACAGCTATAGAGAGACATTGGATAGTAGAAAAAACTTCTGAATTTTGCCAGGAATTTCTTTACTCTGTACTTCCTGTTTACTGAGGTAATATTTTAATCCTTATTACATCTCTGATGGGTATTGAGGACTAGATAGTTTTACTGTTCTCTTTGCTACCAAATTCAGAACTTACACACTGATGTAAAGTTTATAAGGTTTAGAGAGATAAAAGCTTAAGGTGTTTATCTAAGAATATGTTTTGAACTCTAAAATAAATTTTTATATTGGTAATACACGTTATGATAGAAAGTGATTTAAGTATAAAACTTTGGATTCATGAAGGTATGATAGACAATAGAGTACTTTGTTGTTTTTCAAATACTTATGGACTAGATATTTTGAATGTGATTTTTAACTGATACTTGTTTTTATTGTATATTGTTTTACTGTGTTAGAGTTCAAACTTTTCCTTTTTATTTAGACAATAAGTGGAAAATGTTGCAAGACATTTGGTCATACTCTGAAACCTGAGACTGTGTTAATCAAAGAAAATCTACCTTGGGCCAGGAAGAGAAGTCAGCAACTACTTGACGGAAATAGTCATAAAGAGGAAGAAGGAGTCTGGAAAAATGGATAGAGAAATGTACAGGAAGTAGTGAGGAAGGAATTTTGGGTTTGCCGATTTGTTTGGGTAATGGTTTGAGATGGTGAAAGACAGCCCTCTCTCTTTCTTCTTTAAAATAATTTAAAAAGTTATTCTTTTTTACAGATTTGAGTCTCTAAGTCCTTAAGAGCATCTTAAAGGCAGGGCTGTTTATATCTACAATCTTTTTAAACCCTAAATAAAAAAAAAAAACCCTTCAAGAAACAAAGGCAGTCTTAACAACCTAAATATAAATATAAATAATAAAAATAATAGTAAGACCTATTTATAAAATTAATAAAATGATTCCTAATGAAATATTGCTATAACCATAGATCAGTCCATTGCACGGCCATTATCAGAGAAGCCTCTTCTTGCTTTTTGCAGTGATTACACAGAGAATCACAATTGGACAATGCAGAGACCGAGAGATTTTGGCACACTCATCACTAATTAGGTTGTCTTCACCAAATCCCTCCTCAATGCATAGAGATCTTAAATATGGAAAAGGGAGCAGAAATATAGTAAAAGGCAAAATTGTTGGATGATTTCAAAAAGACGCCATCTTCCATAGATTCAGGACTGAGACAAAGGAAGATATCACTGAAATTGTGACAGTACACAGAGGAGCTCTCAGTCCAAACAAAATGCCTGCACTTGGAAGTGGATGTGGAAACAAAGTTCCATCCCAATTAAGAGATTAGCTGCAATTTGTGTATGCTGGGAAAAGAGAAAATGAGTTCTGTCTCCAACAGTGTCCCTGGGTATATCAACCACAGTCTAGGTCAGGCCCCATTCCCAGGAGTTGCTGTCCAACCCAAAGTGGACTTCATGTATTTTGGGGCCTTTTTTATTTTGAAATTTTTACTTATTTTTTGCTTTGTTTCGTTTTTGAGACTGAAAGAGAGAGGAAGAAAAAACTTGAAGTTGGGTGAGGAGGGAGGTAGAAAGGACCTGAGATGATGAGATCGAATATGAAAAAAAAGTTTTTATTAAAAATTAAATTAAAAAAATCAGCTTAAATATTTTAAATAAGAATCACAATACATTGAGTTTGGCATGCGTGAACTGCTCATTGTGATAATTTTAAAATAACATCTCTTCCTCACACATGGGCTCCCTTCAGATTCAATCGGAAAATAGCTATTTAAGTGTCTTGAATAATTTCTGTCAGAATTAATGAACATAAAGGGTTCTGTATTCATAAAGACTCATTTATATTCTAGGTTTTTGTTTTTCAATTGAAAAATAGTGATTTTTCTTTTCTCATTAAAGTTAGTTTAGCAAAAGAACACAGATTGCTGGTGGAGTTCTCTTCAATAAGATATATATATATATATATATATATATATATATATATATATATGAACCAATTACATTTGGCTCATGCAATACTAATAAATGCCTTTATATTGTACATAACTCCAAGTTATTAGTAAAATTTGTATGGCATTTTCAATGTACTCACCCTAAAGGTAGAATAAAATTGTGCTTAAAAATAATTTCTTATCTTTAGGATAAAAAACAATTAAGTAAACACTATGCAAATATGAACTTGATAATTAAATATCTGCTTGCTTTAATTATATAAGACTCTATTTCTACTAATAAAGTATTTTATATGACAAGAATATAGTATGTTAATTTTGTCATATATTTTGCACAAAATCAGGAAGCCCATTTTACTAAGAGGAAAGGTTGTTGGCAAAGATAATTAAATGTCAATTTACTGCTGCTTTACCTGGAAAAGCAATGATAACATGTTTCATGGTCAGGTCTTTCTACAGGGCACAACAAATCTTACTTTACTCATGAGGTTCACCTGCCACCTCTAGCAATAAACTCACATCCTTTTAGACTGTCTGAAAAACAGTTTCTATAAAAAACAGTTTCTATAAAATCTCTTTGTGATGAGACTGTCATTCTACTACAGAGCTGACCATCAATCATCCACTCATATATCCATTTGTAATTTATTGATCATTCATTAAAAATATTTTGAACATTATTTATAAAATTTCCTCAGCTAATTGCTATATAAAATACTGATTTTTAATATGCTTATGTCTTTCTTTTCATTTGCCTTATCATTTTGTTGTTACAGCTACTTGTGTTTCTCAAATACAGTTTGTAATTCTCCATCTCTCAATATTTTTAAATACTCTTTTCTCTATTCTGAATAGTTTCTTCTTTTCCTCAAAAACATCTTAAAAAATCTTTAAATCCTACATCTATCTTAATTGTCTCCACAAAATATCCGTAGACTTTCTCTTAATAGCCAAATCTTCCGTTATTACCATTGTAGTATTTTTCATTTTTTTTGTAATTTAACCTCTATGCCCCTCCATTTTGTAGACTTTTACTAGCTTGACATTCATTATTTATTAATTGCATAGTAAATCTCATAATATACAAACTGTTAGGACATGTGCAATGAACTTAAATGCATAATTTCTAATTTTGACTTCTTAGTAGCTCACAGATTAGTGGAAGATAAGAATACTGGAGTAGCTATAATTAAAAAAGCTAAGAAAATAATTCGAGATTTCTATTAAATATGTCACCAATGTAATGATCCCCTCATAACTGAATGTATCTCTTTAAGTCATGGTTGCATAGTTTCTGTGACTTAGCAGAGTTTTCAATGAGTCAGTTTTTAGGCCAATATCCAACCTACATCATATTCTCCAGGAGAGTATATGAAAGTAAGTTTCATTAAGTGCTATATTGAGTAAAAGGTATTCATCTCTTTTCTAAGAATTGATAAATCAATTTTTTTCCAAAAGACTTGAAAGTATCCATTCCATAAATGATGGATTAAAGTAAAATAGGATGGATTTTAGGAATGCTTTTGCTATTTTTCAAGAAATAGTTGTATGAGTGCAGCTATTTGAAATGAATATACAATTATAGAAAGATATACACATAGATCATATATAAAATCACACTTTATGTGATTTTGACACTTAGTTATTTTATTGAGGTAGTAAAAGAGATTAGTCCTATACTTATTTCATTTTCATGACAGAGATGAGTAGAACTTAATTCTTGAACATTAAAGATATTTATATTCCTTATTATTCAAATATAAGATTTGTGTTCTACATTAGAGATCTAGAAATGACTTAAGAGCTTGGCTAGGATGCAATAAGAAAGTCAACACTTTGTTGTTTTTTGAAATTAGATTTATCACCTTACTAAATCCAGCCACAATCTTGTCTTAGACAAAGTTTCAAAACATCAAACACATTTCATGTTCTAGGTTTATATAAACTTAAGAGTATTTCTTCCATAAGCATTCATATATATATATATATATATATATATATATATATATATGACATGCTATTGATATATACTTAGTTCTGAAATTTTATAAATTCTCATCTTGTTTCCACGAAAAACTTGCAACATGCATTTAAATAGACAATCAAATATTACGTTCAGTTCCTCTTCCTCAGAACATTTTATTATGAAACTCGAGAGTAACAGAACAGTTACACAAGAAGTAACTAGCACTTGTCTTCATTTTAAGTCTCCATTAAATTTGAGCAATAGGTTACAAAAAATAAATTGGCAGCTAGTTGGCCTGGATGTATTCCAGTTGTTCAGCAAAGTTAATCAGATGAGAATTATCATTACATGTTGCCTGCATGGCAATTGCGCAAGCCAGCATGACTTTGGGGAAAGACTTATGCTTCAATATTCAGGGTTTACTGACACACTAACATCTAGGAAACAACATATAAATAGCTACCTTAGTTAATAAAATTACAGTTGAAAAGTCGACAAAAGGTTATTTTATTTCTTCTTTCAGTGATTTGGAAAAACATATAAAAACTGATAAAATGGCAGATACCATGTGGCAATAAAGACCAAAGTAGTGCTTTGCATTAGACAATAAGGCATGCCTGATAAATACTCCCAGTCCCTTTAACAAGCACCTACCTCTATTGTGATTCAATGAACTGCATTGACATGTGAAAAAGAGCATACTTCTGACAATTCCTTCAGTCTTTAGATTTTTATTCATTATATTTTCATTTGTAGCAAAATTATAGATCTCAGGTTTACTTCTTTTCTGTTTACTGTCTGTAATTTTCTTAACATTTTAAGCTATTTTAACTCTGTAAAAATGAATACTATACACTGAACATTTTCATCATACTGACTCAAATCATTTTTGCTTCATTTTCCTGAACTCTCAGACCAGGAATAAAAGATAATGAAGACAAACATTTATGGATTTTCATTAGATTGTGCATCCTTATTAATTTCTTAGTTGAGTCTTCATTTGAATCTTTTTTGCTTGGCAAATTCAATAAGACAAATGATACCACTGTTGTTTTTCTACCAGTTTACATAATCTTGTTAGTAACAACAGCAAATCATAAAAAACATTGACTTTTGTATCCTATGATTCTACATTGTCTCAACCATATGCTAGCTCTAGGATTAGCAAAACAAAATCCTATTCCATGTTAAATCATCCTTTAAAGAGTAGAACGGAAAGACAATTTAACTATGTACCATTGAAGATTACATTATTGAGCCAGTGAGATGGCTCTGCAAGCAAAAGTGCTTGCTACCAGCCATAACCACCTGAGTTTGCTTCCCCAGAAGCCACATGCACATGATGGAAAAAAAAGCTGCCTCCTAAAAGCTGTCCTCTGACCTGTACATGCAGAAGATTGCATATGTGCCACACAATAAATAAATGCAAAAATATTAAATGAGGGAAATAAAATGATGTGGCAATATATTGTAATATATTATATTATATGTGTTGTTTAATATTTGTCTAGGTGCCCATAAATATGTATATGAAAAATATTTAACTTTTATCATTAGCATGTTTCAAAGTACACATAAATAGTATCACTATAGAACCATACTAAAACAATATTCCTGGAACTTATTCTTGATATCAAGGAACATTTTCTGAGTGCTGTCTCCATTGCTTTATATACATATACATATATATGTGTGTGTGTGTAATTTTTTAATTTTACAATTAATACACAACTGATACACATTTTTCTTAGGTTTTCCAAGTACATTTACTGCTTGTAAAAAAGAAAAAAAATAGAACCAAAGTTTCTATCTTAACCTTTGCCTACTTTGTTTTAAACATAGGTCTTGTAAGGACAAATTGAAATCTTCAAGCAGTGGTGGGAACTTATTTCACCAAAGCTGTAGATAGCACTCACTAAGACCACTGTACAGAAGAAATGGACTTATGTCACACAATAGTCTGCTTAGAGGTCAGAGATATCTGTCGTGTTCCGTTTATTTGATATTTACTTTTTATTCTTACAATAAATATGTACCATGTCATCATAATATAAGCACATTTTGTTAGGTATATGTTAGATATAGGCCAGAAAAGCATTTTAAACATATAATTTATGAGACTTTAAAATTATTTTTCTTCTGCAGACAGGCATGTTTTGCTTTTGCAGATTCTTATGTGGGCATTCTCTGTTGCACATTTGTTTCAAGTTGCTGGATAAACAGGGCAGTTACAGCAAAGCTTGGAATGGAATTATAACACTGCAAGAGTGGTGTGTATGGGATATCCACCTGGGTTTTTATCAAATGAGGGTGACTGCCATAATTACACTTAGGTCTCTGCAGCATTATATATCTCACATCTTTCTAGATCCCATTGACCTTCCCAGTGGTGCTAGAGTTGCAATTTATGCAGTTCCAGTATTTGAAGCATCCCACTGAGAACAAGACAAAGCCCATTTAAAGCAGGAATTGCCTTAGTATGTTGCCACATTCAGCTTTCCTTTCCCAATCCAACACATATGCAACCACTGTCATTTAGCACTTGTTTGGTCTGACATTTTTATTCCAAACTGACAAGTAAATCCTTTCAATCAATGACAAGCTGTAATTTCTTTAAAGGACAGACTGTACCCCACCTCCGAACTTACAGTTCATGGTTCCTCCATAACCCACTGTGCTCTCTTTGTGATTTCCACAAGCAAAAATTACAACCAGAATACAGCAGCCTTTTTGAAAATGTAGGCATGTGACATACCTCAGATTTCATATAAAATTCCACTGTGCACTGTGTTAGGGAATTACTGAAAGGTCATAGTCATCCTGACAACTTCACTGTAACATTTAGAAGCATTCTAATTAGTAATGCCAACCCTGACTTGTTCCCTGTACACCTTTCTTAATTAGCATGAGAGGCAAACCCAGACACATGGATTGTATTTACCATCATGTACATTGGAAAACAATGTTAATGAAAGACCCAAAGAACATATTAATAACTATACTTTCTTAGCCAAGACAAAGGTGTTCAGCATGGTTAGTTAACTTATAACTCATCAGAATTATCATGGCAGACAGCATCCTGCTTCATGTGACAGCAGTGGGTCGTTTCTGGAGCTTAAAGAGTGTCATAGGCAAAGATGCAAGTCCTCTGTCTACCTCTAAGTGACCTGGTCTCAGTATTCAGAAACCTCTAGGTCAGTGAAGGAATACTCAGACCCATGGCCTGCCAACTTGACTTTGTGATTAAATATTGAAGGTCAGGTTGATACCGTGGCTAGAACAACCTTTTTTTTTTCTAAGATGGCACATGGTGTTTGACAGCTGACAGATGTTTGTTGCTTGCTGCTGTTGCGAAAGTGGAAATTTCTCCAGAATTAATACTTACTCTCTCTTGACCACTACAGAAATCCACCTTCAACTATCCCTTACATTTATGCATTCGTCTGCTCATTTCTGATGTCTCAGCACTTAGCCTGATGTCTGGGAATCAGCAGGTGTTTGGTAAATTTGACAGTTTCCTGAGATCATCCTAGAGTCACAAAGAGGACAGGCATCACACTTAGAGGAATAGCAGTGAAGCAAATTGCATCTCTCATCTACAGTGAAAGTTACCTGAGGGCAGGTGCTTTCCAGATAATGCAATTCATAAGTTGATGTATTCAGAGTTGAAACTCTTGCTAACTGCACCCCAACATCTTCCCTCTAGGCTTCACTATTGGTGATTATCAAAATCCTTAACCTATGATTTCTCTTCCCGTTTTAACAGTTTTAACTCGAAACTGTTAACACAAAAGCACAACTCTCACCTCAGCGGGGTTAGGAGATGGTTTCTTCTTGAGGCAAGTAGGCGTGACCATGATCCAGGAGTGCAGTCTCCAGCTGCTCTAACGTTCTGGTCCATAGATATACCAGTTTCATGCAGTATCCATAGTAACAGAAAAGAGAATTTTAAAACCAAGGCAGTCTACAAATTCTTTAGGAGAAATATTGGGTAATCAGTTTCTCCAAAACTTGGAAAGTTCAAGGACACTTTGATTGCATTGTTAGCCTTTTGATGAGGGGATTCTTGTTCTCTGTCTGTACTTGCCAAAGGATTTTCCTAGCAGGCACAAGCATGTTAGGTGACATACAGAGAGGACAATGCATGGCTATTAAGGGAGCTAACAAGTCTTTGCCTCTTCACTTGAAACTCCCCAAAGTCTCTACAAATATCAAAGTCCTAACCGGTTAATCAGCCTTTTATTCACAGAACAAAGGCTTCCAACAAGTTTTGCTCAGCATGGAATCACAGTGGCTTTGAAGAAATATAGGAATTGTAATAAGTATAAATTCTTACTTTAATTAGGCTCAATCTGACTTCTTTCCCCCCCCAGTAATGGTCTCTGTATGCATCCAAAGGGACTTTAACCTGCCAGGCCTGTATATGACATTCCATTAGTGCCCCCACATTGCCTTTCCTATGCAGAAAGCAAATTACTTTTAATTTTGGTTTATTTTTTTCTAAAATTAAAAAAAATATTTAAATAAACAAGATCTCACTGTTCTCCATATTAAAACTGACACTCCACTCAGCATTCACTTCCTTATGAACTTGAAAATTCTTATTTCAATTGTTAAGACATTTTCCAAGGAGACCTGTTATAGCTAACCTCTTGCCTATGAAATACCGTTGTCTCTCTCACCTTCAATACTCGCTATCATCAAATAGGCTGGATTGAATTTAAAATTAAGCATTCAAAAATTTCTGCCAGGCATTGCATTTTAAAAAGGATGAAACAAGAAAGGAATGAATTCTGGGTACTGGTTTAGCTCAGTCATTTTTAAAATTTAAATACATTCATCCACGTACCTGAGGCTCATGTAGTGAGCATCTCTCAGGCATGTAAAAATGTTTTAAGTTTCCCTTCCTCTTTTATGCACGAAACCTGTTTTATGTATAGTTTGCGATCACAAAGAGCACAGATGTTACATGTTCAATGAGTCCTTGGTGATTCTTCATCCCACAAGGCTTTTTGTTCAGGGTTCCACTTATCATCTCAGATGAAAAAGTTTTTATGGCAAGCAGTATACATTATCAGTTTTAGCACAAAAGCTTTCCAAGAAAGTAGACACTTCTTTTCTGATAATATTATGTTACTTGTAAAAGGAACACACTTCCCAGAAAAGCAACACTTCTCTAAGTCCTATTGGACTCTATTGGGCCTTGGTGCAATGTAATCTATGCACCAGTTAATGGAAATGAGATAAACAAATAAATAAAGACTTATGCAGTAAATGTAAGCTTTCTTACTCAATGCATATTTGTAGCTGAATGTTTTTCTCTGTACCACTGATCTTCCTGTACAGGTTTCTTTCCCACTTGCTGGTCCCTCCAGTCGCTTATGAAGTAAATGAAGTAACCATTTAGAGGCTCAGTATCAATTACAGTTGTTTGGCCAATGGCTCAGTCTTATGATTGACTAGTTAAGACATTTCTTGTAATTTGTGTATTGCCATGAGTCTGTGGCCTACCAGTGGTACTCCAGCATTTTACTCCTTCAGTTGCTATATAGCATCTTCGGATTCTGTCTTCCTTCTCTCTGCCTTTTTGTTTGAATTTCTCTTCTACCTATATTTTTCCTGGACATTTACTGAAACAACTTTAATCATCAACCAATAAAAGCAATGCATATTTACAACATACAGAACTTTGCATGTTGATGTTAAGCGACTTAGAAAGGTTATATTTCATGGGTTTCCTTTTATTTCCAGGTTAATTCATAATCTAAGTAACTCAATAAATCCTCTTTTATAACAGCATAGGAAAAAGCACACATTTTTCTACAAAATTTTACAGTCAGTTTAAAAAATGTATATGTAAGTAAATATACAGAAAAGAAGGATACATGGAGTAATCATCCCAAACTACTGTGAGACAGGAATTTGGAAGGAATACTCTTCAACCATAATAAGAATGAAATGCGGTCACTTGAAGTAATATAGATGGAGCTAGAGGTTGTTTTATTTAATTAAAATAAATTACACAGTGGAAAACATACCAGCACACTTAGAATAGAATAGAAATCAAAAGGGATCTTCTGGCAGTTGAAGGGAGAGGTTGAGGTTGAGGGACAGAGGGAGAATTTGAAAGGTGGATGCTATTTAATATGTATAGGAAGAAGTCCTGGTATGCCTTATGCAGTGGCCCAATTACTGGCCTCAGTAACGTACTATCAATTTCAAATAGGAAGAAGAAAGAAGTCTGAATGTTATTGCCTTGGATCTGTAAGACATGCTAGGAAGAAATAAATGTATTTTAAACTTTATGATACGTCCACAGTGGACAGAGTTTCACAAGGCATTCTTAAATATGTGGAAGATTGATTTCCACATAACAGAAAAATATATTTTAATTTAAAAATCTGGAAGAACAATAATAAATATAAGAATCTAGAATTTTGATTATTTCCTTCTGTTCTTTAAATTCTATGAACACATAAAATGGGACATAGTCCTTCTGAACTAATATATTTTATATGACAGAGACAGTTTTAGAAAAATTAAAATTCTATGACTATGAAAATAATCTCATATAATTAAAGACAGTCATGGTATAAAATGTTGTACATTTTAAGGGTTAAAGGTACAAGTTAAGTCACTCATGACTAATGATACTGCTATTACGTGGATTACTACTATCATGAAATAATAAAAATAAAACTTTCTCATTACTCTTTATAGTCATCAGTTGAAGAGTTTTGACAAAGTCCTATTGAGGGAAAACTTAACTTCTGAACAGAATATCCAGCCTGATTGAAATATGAAATTGCACTTGAGTGAGTGAATCACCTGGCCTACTATACTGGCTAGTTTATGTCAACCTGACACAAACTAGAGTCATTAGAGAGAAGGTAACCTCAACTAAAAAAAAAAAATACCACCAAAAGAGCCATCTATAAGGCATTTTCGTAATTGGTGACTGCTGTGGGAGGGCCCACTCCACCGTGAGTGTTGAGATGATGGGATGGTGTTCCTATGTTCTATATGAAAGCAGGCTGGGCAAGCCATGAGGAGCAAGCCAGTAAGCCACACCACCCACGGTCTCTGCATCAGCTATTGCCTCCAGGTTCCTGTCTGCTTGAGTTCCTGTCCTGACTCCCTTTGGTGAGGAACAGCAATATGGAAGTGTTTGGTGAATGGCAGTGTGGAAGTATGCCAAATAAATCTCTTTTTTTTTTCTTAAAGTTTCTTTGTTCATGGTGTTTCATCATAGCAAAAGAATCCCTAAGACACCTAGGGACCAGGTCTCAGGAAGACAGGCAAAAATATATCTTAAGCAAGGTAAAAGAGAGAGGCAGAAACATTCTTCCAAAATAGAATCAATCCTATTCCCTCCCTTCTCAGAATTTCTGTCCAGTAGAACAGTTCCTGTGAGCTAATATTCTTCTGGATCTGCCCACTTTTTTGAGTGAGAAAGACAAATTTTTATTTTTCTATTTTTTCCAGATGATGGTCAGAATTTGACTAAGAATCTTTACACTTTATAGCTCCCTTCTACACATGTGACTACTTCTTCTACCTCCAGTCTGGCTTAAATAGCATGCCTTTTCTCCTCTTCCTCCATTCTTTTCTTCTGAGCATCTACTGAGATTAAAAGTGTGCATCTTTCGAGGGCATTTCTTAAAAGTCCTCCAGTATGATTGTTCTTGAACTGAGTTTCTCTTTGAGTCCATTTGCATTTTTTTCAGGAGACATAGAACCCCAAATGAAACCTAACTTCCTTGGAATCATCTGAGAGCCTTAGGGTGACATTCCCCACAAAAAGTAACATTCAATATTACTTTTGCATTCTGTGCCATAATTATTATAATACATCATGTCATCTAAAATCCCTGACAAATCTTTGTCTAAATAGGCCAAATACTGGATTCAAAAGCTAGGATAAGCTTATGTGTTTTTCTTTCATAAATATTTCCTTTAAAAATCCCTTAAAATTCTCCTTTTCCTTCCTGTTATATAATACTGATCCAAATCCATAAATTCTTTTATTATGCATGATAACTATCAACATTCAATTTAAAAAGTTGTTGATATAGTTTACATAAGAAACTTAAATATACATGGAAGGAAAAAAGCAGTATATTTTCATTGATACTAATCCTTAGGGAAAGGCTAAGTTAGCATAAAATATCAACCTTGTAGAAAATACAAAGAGAAACAGCAGTCTATGGCTGGGACATTTTCAGAGTGAATAAAGGAGGAAGACTGTAAATTAAAGTATTGCTGTTTTCCACTCTCCTCCTGCTTCCTTTCCTTCATAGCTGCCTCCTTAGTTCTTCTCTTCATAGCCTCCCTTTTCTCTAGAATGGATTCACAATAGGTATAATAAAAGCTTGAGGATTTATAATAGAAAGGAAACAACAGTGCTGATACGAGATGGAAAAATTGATTAAAACTTTGAATTGCTGAAGTTTCTTCTTTAAATAGTAGAGAGTAAAAATTAAGAACAGAAGACCGAAATATTTAGAGTTCCTGCTGAGTTACATGATAGCATCATCGGTATAATTGGTAGAAGTGAATCTTTACACTTTATAGTGGCTACTTCTTTGACCTCCATTCTGGCTTAAACAGCATGCTCTTTCTCCCCTTCCTCCATTCTCTTCTTCTGAGCCTCTACTGAGATTTAAATTAAGCATCATTTCAGGGTATTTCTTACAAACCTCCAATAAGACTGTCCTCAAACTGAGTTTCTGTTTGAGTCCATTCTAAACTTTTTCCCTGGAGACATAAAACCCCAAATGGAACTTAATTTTCTTGGAATCAACTGCCAACCATAGGGTGACTCTTCCAAATGAAAGCCACAATCAATATTATTTTGTATAGGATAAGTGGCAAGTTCCTGCTCAGAAGTTCTGAACTTGAATTTTTATTGAAAGGATAGAAATGTGAGAACCACTCTGGGATCTTTTGAAAGTCACTCCTAGTAGCAAAGAGTGCAACAAGAACACTACTAACAAATGATATTACTTTCAGGTGTACACTGCTGCTTACAAACGCCATTCACGTGCACACTCTCCGAAATGGAAAGGCCATAAATAAAAGTGCAGCACCAGTGAGCAAATTCAGCCTGGTGAGTCCCTGAAACATTGCCTAATGGCCCCATCTCCAGCCATCAAGCCTTGCTGCACAGCCTGTATACTGGCCTTGCATAGCACAACCTAAAATATTACATGTAGTGATGAGGCGAGCAGGCCTGCTTTTTGTCCTGTCCGGCTCCCGCACGGCTAACTTAGCCCCGGAAATAATAACACAGAAACTGTATTCATTTAAACACTGCCTGGCCCATTAGTTCCCACCTCTTATTGGCTATTGATTCAATGCATTTCTAATAATCTTTATCGCCACTTGACTGTGGCTTACTGGGATGAGTCTAATCGGCGTCCGTCTCAGAGAGGAGAGCCATGACAACTGCCCGACTCTGCTTTCTTCCTCCCAGCATTCTGTTCAGTCTACCCCACCTATCTAAATTCTGCCCTATCAAAAAGCCAAGGCAGTTTCTTTATTTAACCAATGAAAGTAACACATAGACAGAAGATCCTACTATACCAACTACATCATACACACAACAAAGTAAAATATGACAACAAATACACAAATCATGAAGAATTTTCACTTGTCCAGGGCCCATCATAAAATCGCAATCTATATAAAAGCCCAAAAAGTATGTTTGACCACAAATCCAACAGTGATATCAAAATGTTCTCCAAAGAGAATTACCTAGTTGAACCCTAGGACACCAAACAAAACAAAGAAACAAAGACCATCAAATTTCATCAAAAATTTCAAAGAGTTTGAGGAATATTTAAACAAACAGTTCAATGAACTTCAAGAAAATGGCAACAAGTGCCCAAGTGATTGCAAAAGAAGGGAAAACATAAAGCTCAATGAAATGAATAAGGAAATCGAGGATTTAAAAACTGGACGCAATAAATAGATGTAAATATTGAAGAGAACATAAGTACACCTCCATGTACTAACATTTAAAAGACAAAGAGGCAACAAAAAGATGATTTAAGGATGTAACTCAAGAATCTGTAAAACCCAAACTAAACCAAAGCCAGTAGATGGAAAGAAATGACAAAAGTTATAGCAGAAATTAATGAGATAGAAGAATTAGCTAGAGCAATAAAACAAAAAAGGGAACTTAAAAGAATACAAGTAGAAAAACAGTAAGTTAAACTACCTCTACTTTGCAGGCAATATATTATACATAGGAGAATTCTAAATTTGGAAGAAAACACTTCTGGAAATAAACAAAATTTCAGAAAAGTGGCAGGATAAGAGAATTAAATATCAGAAATCAGTAAACATTCTATATACCAAGAGCAAGCATGCTGAGGAAGAAAGGAGTGAGTACACAGACTCCCTTCACAATGACCCTAATCAAGAAGCTGAGACACTTTCAAATGAAAACTTCAAATGTTTGAAAAGATTAAAGAAGAGAATAAAGAATAGAAAGACTTCCCTGGCTCATGCATTGATAGAGTTAATCATGTAACCAAAGAAAATAATTCAATGTTTCACTTCAGAGGTATAATATTCCACAGTTTTATATATTTATATTAGAAACCAGTCTGAATATCTTTTAAAACAATTAATCATTACTATAACTTTTATGATGCAGCTTTGCAGTATGATTGTCTTTTAAGGATCTTAGCAAATAAACTTGACTAATAATATTCATGCTATTGGGCTTTTATGATATGTTGCAAATATTTTAATATTAAATTCTATTATTTCTTATTTTCATGAAACCAATGACATTGGGCTTTTTTTATACTGCAAATATTTTAATATTAAATTCTATTATTTCTTATTTTCGTGAAACCAATGACATTGGGCTTTTTATGATATCCTGCAAATATTTTAATATTAAATTTTATTATTTCTTTTTTGTGAAACCAATGACTATCTGTCAAAAAGAATAATGAGAGATGTGAGATAACTGCTGTCAAACTCATAATTGAAAAGTAGTGATTTTCAATGTTAACATAAATCACAGCTTCTTCCTCTTGCTGAGCTAATGTTCTCTGACACCCTTTACAGAAAAAAATTCTAGAGAAATACTTCATACAATCTAGTCAAAACAATAGATAATGGGGTTACTAATCTTGAACATAAATCAATCAGAATAATAGAACTCTGGGGTCTCAAACTAATACTTAACCATTATGATAAAAATCACATTACACTGCAGAATAAGATTGGGGTAGGCTAATTATAGCATTTATATGTCACACTCATGAGTAAGATCATAGGGAATCAAGCAGTGGAGTCTGACTCAGAAATGTGAGTCTTAACAGTTCAAAATTGTTTGAAAATGCTCCAGATGTCAAGGGAGAAGTTATGGACAACAATGGTAAATGAAGCATAAGGTACCAGAGCTTGCAGTTGGTCTTTCAACCAGATGCATTTTCTGTAATTTATATGGACCATGATAAGACACAGATTGTATTTTGAAAATTCTAGTGATGTGATCAGAATATAAGATACATATCTTATAGGTCTTATGAAGGGGCTCAAATAAATAGTCAACCCTTAGATTATTTCACTAATTGCATTCAGTGGAAGAAACTAAAATAGACCAAGACACTCTACCATCCAGAGTAGTTTAATTTAAATGGACAAAAAGGAAAATCCACTTTCTATCCCAGAAGAGTAACTGTGTTAGTCAACTACCCAACATTGTAAACATATTTGAAATAATGGACTCAGGAGTGATAATGGCTTGTTTTAGATCCCTTTCCAGAGGTTTGAGATTGCCTTGGTGTTTGTTTGGTCTCTGGCCAGGCATGGAATCATGGTGGATGCACACAGCATTTATTCTACTGTAGAGCAGATGCAGCTTGCTTCATTCCACTGCAGAGCAGATTTAGCATGTTTCATTCCACAGTAGAATAGATGCAGCAAGTTTCAACCACTGTAGAACAGATACACATGCTTCAATCACTGTAGAACAGGTACAGCATACTTCATTCCACTGCACAGCAGATGCAGCAAACTTCATTCCACTGTAGAAGATGCAGAATACTTCAATCACTGGAGAACAGATGCAGTGTGCTTCAGTTAATATAGAACAAAAACAGCATGCTTCAGTCACTGTAGAACAGATGAAGCATGCTTCATTCCACTGCAGAGCCGATGCAGCATTCTTAATTCCACTGCAGAGCAGATGCAGCATGCTTCAATCACTGTAGAACAGATGCAGTGTGCTTCATTGTGCTGCAAAGCAGGTAAGGCACCCTTTATTCCACTGCAGAGATGATCCAGTGTGTTTCATTGAACAGTTGAACAGATTAAACATACCTCAGCCTCAGTCTCTATGGAACCGAAGCAGTGATTTTTTTCGACTACACATCAAATACAGCATGCTTTATATCACTGTAAAACAGATGTGATGTGCTTCATTCTGCTGGAAAGCAGATGCAGTGTGTCTCAAACACTGGAGAATTGATTCAGAATGCTTCAATCATTGTAGAATACATCTAGTGTGTTTCAATCACTGTAGAACGTAGGATGTTTTAGTCACTGTAGACCATACAATGTGTTTCTATTACTGCATACCACAAAAACATGCTTTATCATTGTACACCATACAGTATGCTTCAATCACCTTAGAACATATGGAGTGTGCGTCAATCACCTTCGAATATGTGCAGGGTGTTTCAATCACTATTCCACACAGCATGCTTCAATCACTGTAGACCATACATAGTGTGCTTCAAAAATCTTAGACTATATAATGTGCTCCAATCACCTTAGAACATATATTGTGTGTTTCCTTCACTGTAGACCTTACAGAGTCACCAATAAGGTGCAGAGGAAGCAGGATGTGTACAAGATGAGGGAACAGGCCATGAGCCACTGGCAGCAAGTAAAGTAATAGAAACTGGTTAAATTAAGCTGTAAGAGCTAGAGAGAAACAAGCCTATCCTATAGGCCAGCATTTACAATTACTAATAAGTCTCTGTGTGGTTATTTTGGGTGCTAACTGGCAGGACAGAAAATTACAACTACTGAAGGGGAAGCTGGTGTCAGTATGAGAGAAAAATGATTTAAAAAATCATTGTTTTTCTAAATTGCACTAAGGATACTTTATTTAATTTGAAAATATCTCTTGAAAAATCAAAGCATTAGACTATTCCTAGGAAAAAAAAAGCATTAGACTACTCTTAGAAAAAAAATGCATTAGATTGCAGTTAATTCCCCATCTAACTTGAGGCAGGTTCCCACCACTTACACCAGAGAGAACTGTGTGAGTGCACTTGTGTCTGTCTACGCTTTGGATGCCTTAGTTCCAATCATAACAGAATAGATGTCATGCAGTGACCATTGATGCAAATATATTTTTTTAATGCCAGCAAGATTAATTTGGTTGATTTTTATATTGCACATTGTCATTGATTTTCTTTGGAGTACATTAGAATTTTTATTTGACATTTGTTATTATTTGTAACTTTCTAGTTGGCAGGCAAAATAGTGACTTTCATTATAACATTTTTTACAAAAACACATAATTGTGCTGGGCTAATATTCATCCTCTCACTGTCTTTCCCTGTTTTTTTGCCCTCTGGTCTCTTCCTTCACTCAAATGGTGCACATTCTCCTGGTATTCTGGATGTATATACATAATTACATATATTATGCAGATAGTTGAATCTAGATTTGGCTCACAAGAGGAAACAAATCATTTTTAACTCTTTTGCCTTCATCATTCTCTCCCTTCCCCATCCCTTTAGATCCTAATTATTCATTGTAATTAAAGATGATTAATTCCCTGCAACATTTGATCAGTTTGTTGTCAGTAAACAGTCCAGTATTACTGCAAAAGAATCTTATAATTACTGTTTAATCAAATATTCATCTATAGCCTGCTAGAATGTGGAAAATTCAAGTGTTAAATTTCGAGTCAATTCAATCTCAATTCAAATATCTAAATTTCTCTTTTCCTTGCATTATAACATAATCCACAGCAACATGAGAAAAACAAAATGTTGGCTTTAAGTGTGTGTGTGTGTGTGTGTGTGTGTGTGTGTGTGTGTGAGAGAGAGAGAGAGAGAGAGAGAGAGAGAGAGAGAGAGAGAGAATCTGTACTCACACACTGCATATGTCTGAGAGAGAATTCCAAAGAGAATAGAAGGAGTACTAGAAGTTAAAGATAGAAAGGAAAAAAATCATGACATTTAAAGTGGGCATTCTCTTTGGGAAACACTGTGCAAATGTAAATGGAACTCAAACACTATAACTTAAAGTAACCTAAGCAAAGAGCACTGCAACATGAAGAGATTTGGAACAAGTGGGCTGACATTTGAATGGGTCTTATTTTTGTTAAATAGATACTTTTAACTATAATTACATATTACCTAGTGTTGATCTGTGCTATAAAAATGCTAGACACAATTGCAGGAAAGGTTAACAAAATATTGAAGAATTTAAGATTCTGTGGCAATATTTCAGAAGAAAACATTGGTTATTACATACAGATTTAGAAGACTGGAATCTAGTTGGAAATAAGAAGAAGGAAAGGGGAATCATTGTGATGAAGATACTATGAGACTAGTGATCTCCTTGTTTTACAAAGATAAAAGGAAGAAATATTTTCTGTCTGTTACCCTAGGAAGGGCCCAGTGATAACCAAGGTGACTGCTGTTTAGTCAAAAGTTCTGAGAGTAAACATATTTTTTTCAAGAGAATTTCTCTTTAGTATTTGACAAAATGATGAAATATGGATCAAATATAAAATTTGCAATTTTTCCATTTTAATGTCAAATAAATGACATATTTATAAGTCATGTACTATATAAAAATCACAATCTCTAAATAAACAATTTCATCAAAATCTCTCAGGGTAATCTTATAGAACATTAACTTCCACTGACCAGTGGAGGAAAGAAATGTAATTACTGTTTTCATAGCTTAGTGGTTTCAAAGCAAGTGAATTTATTTTCTGTCTGTTTCTCCTGTCTGCTTTCCATCACTCAGACGAAACCAAACTAGATTTTCTGGTGATGTGGAGTATATTTTTGTAACACTGATCTAAGTTATTTTTTCCCTATGGTTGTATAACAATTAGTGTTTAGTTTTAAAAGAAGACACATGTTTTATGCCTCCTTGTCCATATAGTGCACAAATATGAAATGTACTTATAAGGAGCTCATGCAGTCAGACTTTAGTATTTAATTTATTTAAAAGACTTGAAAAGGAGATTTATTTTCTTGTCCCATAGCTTCACTTCCACAGAGGGATAGAGTTTAAAAAACCAGAAGTGTAGCAAACTGTTAGAAAAGCCATCTACACAGCAGAAATCTGTTCACAAACTTTTTTATATGAAAGAAAATCATTATGTAGGCCAGAAAAATTGAGAGAAAGTTGTTGGGAAGGTTGCTTGTTACATAAAGGAACACTCTTTTCTTCTTTTTCTTATTTGAATATAAAAATAAATATTATACTTAGAATGATCAGTGTGGGCTTTGTTAAGGAATACGTACTAACAATATTTTCCCTTCCTCTTTACTAGTGAATGTTTGTTGTCCCTTAAAAAACTACTCTTTTGTTTATATTGATGTAAACCTGTTTTTTTTTCAAGAAAAAAATTTTTTTTTACTTGGAATTGACTTGTTCCTCTTGAATACTCATCAGCTTTTGCTATTCCCACAGTCCTAAATATGAAGTACAGATACAAATGTGGGCTTCCCTAGGTGAGGTTCTTATTGTTGGTTACAAGTCAATTAAAAATGCTGAAAGCTTCCTAAGGGACTGTGCAGTGTTAATCCAGTTATCGCTTTAATCCAATCTCGGTGACTTTCCCAGCACTTGAGAGTAATATAGCCCTCATGATAACCAATTAGGTATTCCACATAAAAACCACAGCTGCTTCAGTGGAGAAAATGATTACTGTAGCATCTGGTAGTGTACTGATAAGCTTATCAAACAGGAAACTAAATCTTGAATATCAGCTGCTCTTTATTTCACCACCTTTCAACTCCCAAGAGCTAGTGATTCTAGGACACCAGCAAGAGGAGTCAGCAGAGGAGGACTATCAGGAGACTCAAGAGTATGCATATGTGCAATTCAGGCAAAAGCAGGAATCTAAACCTGAGTTAAGTTCTTTGCACATCTTATACAATATTTCCTTAGTCAGAAATACAGAGGATAATTATACTGGAGGAGAGCACACAACATTTCATGTGATGGGTATATAGAAACACATAAGCAGTAGTACCAAGAAAGATTCCATCAAGATAGAAATATAATTAGTGAGTAAATATTCTGCAGCTTCATCTTCTATGACATTTTTGTGTTTCTCAAAAATGGTGATGACATTTAAAAAATATAGAATTAGTTATCATACAATATTCCATGACAAAAAAAGACACAATATGGTGATAATTCTACAAAAATGTTAAAATATTTCAGGAAAATATACAATAAAAATATTTATGCTCATAGACAAGAGTTTTCTCTAGTTAAGATAGATAAGCAAATAGCAAAAAATATTCAGTTAGGATAGCAGCTAATAGTAAAGCAATTCCCTAGAATGTGTAAAGCCCTGGATTATGTACTGAGACAGGAAGGAAATATGTTGAATCAAATGCACACTTTTACAAGATAAAAATTGATAAATTCTTGCAAAAACAAGTGTGTATGTATAATATATTCATATTAGAGGCTAAGGGATAATGACAATTCAATATTCATTGACACAGATAATCCAGAATACCAATCTATGGTGGCAGGAGATGTTTTAGCTTCTTTCATTAAAAAAAATAGCAAATATATTAATTCAGAGCATCTTAGGCAAACAGATTATATGGAAGGATGGATGGATAAATGATAGATTATAGATAGATAGATAGATGATAGATAGATAGATAGATAGATGTATACAATGAATAAAATATTGGCACTTTCCATTAGACTTTAATAAAGAAAATGTTCTTTCTTTTGTTAATTTTCTTGTTTGTTTTTTTAAGGGAATGAGGAATGAGAGAGAAAGAACGTGGTAATGGGTGAGTAGAGAGCTGTGGAGGATCTTGGAGGAGTTGGGCAAGGATAAAATATATGACCAAAATGCATTGCAAGAAAAAATTTAAATAAAAATTTTTAAAGTGAGAATCCATGGGATTGTAATGAACTATTACTGTTCTTCTCAGCTGGTAATGCTGTAAATCTTCCATCATCTGAAACAAACCTTAAAGCAGTGAATAATAATTAAAATGTGAATATCCAGTAACCAAGGTATTCTACTCCTTAGTGTCTCCCTTAGCTAAAATTTACACCTTTTTCAAGAAGGAATTCATAATTGAAAACAGCTTGAACATCTCTCTGTGTGAGTTAGTGTGTGCCTATGGCATTTGTATGTAATAAGACATACTGACAGTTTTACAATGGATTTTATGGCAACATCCTCCAGGTGTATAGTTGAACTTGAAAAGAAAAACACAGGGTTATATCTATGACACGTATTTACACTTAAATCCACACAAAATGTGATATATCATTATTAATTCATACTTATGTCTGCAAAGGCATGATGGATGACATGGACTGCTAAACAATTATTTTTTGAAAACGATGCAATGTGAAGTGTGTGGAAGTTAAGACCTTAGTGTAGGTTAACAGACTTAATGTTTAAATCATGACAACTTTATATAAAAAGAAAACATTTTATGTAATTTCAAATATGTTTACATTATGCTTTATATTTTATTTTTGATTTCAAAACTATAAATTAAAGTGGACCAAAGCATGGAAGCAACAGGAGAAAGAAGCAGTGAATTGTGGAAGGGAGAAGAGAGGGAGGGGATGTAGATGGGAAGGGACCTATGTAGATGTTCAGACAGTAGTAACATGGCTTAGCGGCACCTTCCTGTAATTTCTGTATGTACTTGGAGGAGGCAGGAGAATTTGTGTGAATTCAGTGTCAGGCAGGGCTCCATAGGCAGACTATTTATTTATTTATTTATTTATTTATTTATTTATTTATTCACAAATAAATAAGTAGATGAGTAGCAAAGATATTTAAATTTTAATAATACACATACACAAATGCATTCACTCTCTGGTATAATTGGAAGGAATTTCACTTATTTGAGTGCCATAATAAATCCAAAGTAGTCAAGGTATTTTAATATTATTGATTCCAACTCCTGAAGAACCTTTATGACATCCCTTATTATGTGTTTGTTTCTTATTATCTAAACATTAGTAAATGTGGAAGGCAGAAGGTATTCAATATTGGAAGTGAAACACATGATTCTTATATCTACTATCTATAAATTTAGATGACAACAGAGATAATGCAGGACAGTTTTATATAAAGTACTCTTGTCACTGTGACATACCAGTGATCTATTTAAAAGCATGTGCAGAACACATGTAGAACTCTATGAATGAGGTAATTTCTAGGGCAGATTAGTTTTGGGATATTTGGGAATTTCTGCTCAAGGCAAGTCAATTATTGCCTTGGAAGCAAGGTGTGTTTAGTTGTTAAACCAAAGCCTTAGATTATAGATTTTGTTTAATAAAATAAATAATAATAACCTTTATACAGACTAAATGTGCCTATTTTATACATCTAAATGGAAAATACATTTTTTGTAATCTATACTAGACTAAAACAGAAGTAAACAAGTTAATGTGATTTTCCTCAACCTGGGTGATCATTAACTGATTAGCTTTAAGAGTTATTCAGTATGTTTCTGGTCTCTTCCAAGGCAAAATCTGTGCAATGAGACTCATTGATGCTTTAATCTCTTCTCCAGTTCACACTCATGGTTGAAAATCACTGCATATCAGCATGCCAAGGGAATGCCGAAGTCTGAGTGCTAATGCATTAGAAAAACAAACTTCAATATAAAATGTTCATGTTTTAGAGAAAATGATGCTAAATTTCTAAGTCTTCTGACAGCAGCTGAATAACAGATGTAAGTCGCAAAATACTGCCAGGGAAATAATATTATCTGTAGGAAATAGACGCTTTTAAGGTTTGTACTAAAGGCCATGTACTCAAAAATTAGCAGACCTAAGCAAACCAGCATAGATTCCTTTCTTCTTTATCTTTTTTTTCTTTTTTCTTCTATTTGCAATTAGTTATACTCTACACTCAACTTACCAACAAAAGTCTTGACTTTTGAAAAGGTGAAGTTCAGTCAACGGGTGCTAATCAATCAAATCCCTGTTGGGTGAGACAAAAAAGTTCAATGCTACCATTGCTCAATATGGTAAATATAAGAATATTTGTGTACTGTATATCCAAGAATTCAAACACAATGGTTTTCAAACTTTTCATGCAATAATTGGTAGCTATTGAGACAGTAAATATATTATAGGAATCTAGGTATCAAGCATTCTTAACTACTCCATTCATTCATATTATACAACTTTTAAGATTTCTAACATTTTAAATAAACATAAATAAATAAAATTGAATTGGTTTATATTTTCTGTGTTATTGAAGTTCTGTTTGGTCATGTGTACACAGTTGTTTTATTTGTTTTGTTTTGTTGAGAAAGACTATGTGGTACAACTTGGCCTTGAAGTCACAATTCTTTCTTGGATCTTAGGTCAAGAAGGAAAAGAGGGCAAGAGAATCCTTCTAACAATTACATCTGTAACATTAAAACAACATGTATTTTAATTTTGTTTAATAATATTAATTTCATAGATTTTATATTTTCAGTAAAGAATGGTCCTTGATTTAATAATAAAGAATCTAATATTTAATATTCTATATAGTACCTAGAAAATAATGTATTATATTTTCATTACTGTTGATTTTCACTCTTTACAAAACACTTCAATCCAATGTCATATAAAACTGAGTCATGACTGTAGGAAAGGTTTGTCCCCAAACAGGAACCTGAGAAGAACAGCAGTCTTAGTCACATGTTAAGTAGTCTTTAATTACCTTCTAGAAATCTATTATTTTGATTCCTTGTTCATCTAGCATTAGTAAGTTGGTGGTGATATATGGGAATCACTGTGAGATAAATGGCAGCCATGGGTCCTGCTTGCATTGCCATATATAGATCCATGACCACGGATTCAATGAACATTGGAAAGGGGAAGAGCCAGGTGCAATTTAGATCTTTGTCTTACTCATTACATAAGTTGACATTAAGGTTACTGTTCTTAACATTAAGGTTACTGCATTGTACCTTGTTCTAATTATTTGGCATATTTTAACTAATTTAATATTTACAACAATCATCTGAGAGTGGAATTTCTGTCACCATTTCACAGTTAAGAAATACAAGGAATCAAGATTGCTTGAGGTTCTACACCATAAATAACAGAGTGAATACCAGGTTCTTTAGCACTTAACTACTCAATCAGTTTGTACTGAGACGGAGACTATGCAGTCACTTTGAGAAAGAAGAGTGAGCTGAATTTCAGAGTTATTTGGAGGAGCTTGTGCTATAGTTGAATGAGGCAGACAAGGGTTTTCAACTAAGAGAAGAACACTAAAGTCACAGGTGGAAATGAAGTTGTGAGCATGAGTGTTCTGCCTCAGTTCCGCATGAGTATATTAAAGCTCACATAAAGATGTGTATTCCTCCATAGGCTTTCACCTCACAAGGAAACAAATGATGGAAAAGACTATGGAATGAAAAGTGATCAGTCGAAAAGCAGAAGCACCAAGAGTGACTGCTGTCCCGCAGGCACCCATGAAGCTCTATGCTAGAGGCCGCTCCCTAGGATAATTTCAGGACTTCAATGAAGGCTCCAAGTAAACAGCACTTAGATTTGAAAATCAACTTGCCCATCAGCAAGAAAAGACAGTTTCACACCCATCCATCCAGCATGGATGCTTCTTGAGGACAGGTGACTTCTCTGGCATGGTTGAAGAGGTCATTCAGATGGAGAGTGTTGGCGTCTGAAGCCGTGAGTGAGGGCATGACTGCAGAGTCTTGCACGTTGCATTCATGGCTGCACTCTGCCGGTCTGTGTTGTAACATAAAGTGATGTCTTATGCATATCAGAGCACCACATAATCTTCTGTGTTTTACTGTTCAGAAGATGAGCATAAAGGTTTTATATTTAAATAACCCAACACTAAGGGAATTGCTTGCCTCCAACTCTTCAGACAGTTTACTCTGTCACTGGTTTTCACTACTAAAGGATATTACGATGGCAGAAAGAATTAAAAGAGCAGTATGCCTGAAAAAAAAAGATGTAAATTTCACTGTCACTATGAATATCTCTACTCTTCTTGGCATTCCACCTCCCAAATTCTGTTCTCATAACAGACTCTGTCAGGTAATTGGAAATCGCCATGTGCAGAGGACACAGGCTCACACATCTGATTGCATAAGGAGTCCAGCCACAGCGCTGCTGGCTATGTAGCAGCTTTCAATTTAAATTCTCGCTTTCAGAACAGGAGCAATATACATGTCATTCTTCTCCAAACAGATTTTATCAAAATTAGATTCTGATCGGTTTCCTGTTCCTTGCAGATAACCTATGCCAAAATGGTGAAGCTTAAACTCTCAAATTCATAACAGACAAGTGGATATACTTATGAGCTATTGGTTTTGCTTGCCTGCTGAAGATGGGATCTTATTGCACAACTCAGCGAAGCCTTACATCCAATCTTCCCATCTCAGCCTCCAGAGTCTGCTGGGATTTCAGGCGTATGCCAACATGTCCTGCTTATAGGTTATCATTACTCTCTATCCTGTTTATCTAGTAATGTAAATTCAGATCAAGTAACAGGTCTCCAGCCTCATAATAGCTAGCATTCAACAAGTGAATTTTAATAGAATCTGGAATCTGGGTAGTACAAAAACAATGGTTTATTATGTGACTTTAGTAAACCAAATTTATGTAATTTTATGTATATATGATAATGTATTACTCGCTTTTTTCTAACTTCTCATTTGGAACATGATCTATGATTTTACTATGATTGGCACAGACATTCTCCCTCCTATTATATATACTTATTTTTCTAATGCATGTGTCACTTAATGTTTCCTGAGTTAGTAAGCCATCAATAATGTGTTCAAATTTGAAGCTCAAGCTAAAATATTCATTTTCTAATGCATTACTGCACTATCATCAAGTTTTATATGTAACACAACTGGACTTCAGCAGAAAGGTGAAGGCCCCTATTTTGTGGGTTAAAAATATTATGTTAGGGCTCTACTGTGGCTCAGTGGCAGAGTTTTTAGCTTAAATATCCAAGACCATAGTCTGGAGTCCCATAACTCCAAACACACACACGCACACACACACACACACACACACACACACACACACACACACAGAGAGAGAGAGAGAGAGAGAGAGAGAGAGAGAGAGAGAGAGAGAGACAGAAAGACAGACAGAGGGGGAGTTGGTTTTAATGGAATTATATAAAATGTACATTAAAATTGTTAGGTATTCCTGCATACTGACAAATTATGTTCTATTTTATAGGAAACTGGAAAGCTATATGTTATGAATACAACACTTGATCTAAGTGATAGCAATAATTATAAAAATATTTTGTGTTCCTTACTTTCAACAAGTGTAGTGCATTGTAAGGTAAGTAAATTCTGATTTTAAAAAAGTGAGCTCTTCATCATGTTATACGATGAAGAAATTACAGCCAGGTGTGGTTGAGAAATGTGTGAACAGCTGGACCATAAGCATTGCATTGCTAAAGACATCTTCTTTCTCATGTTTTCTTCTTCTGGAAATTTACACTTTTATTTTCACAAGCTTCTTAGATATATTTGTGAAGACATTGATAAGTGGTAAAGATTTCTTCCTTTAAATCTTGTTCTTAGCCCCTCTTTAGATGAAGGCCAATCATGCCAGAATGGATCAACCAGACCAAAGAACAGAATAAGATGAGCAAATCCCCAATGAAACTTCTTGCGATGACCAGCTCTGTCTCAGTCCTTTTCATGACCATCACATCAAGCCTCTATGATAACAAGCTTTTAAGACTCTCACTGTGCAGAAGAAAAGATCACTGGGTTTTCTACAACATCATTGAGTTTCAGCATTGTCTTTTTTTTTTTAATCACCATAGGCATCTGGCTTTTAGTTTAGCTTGTATTTTACATTTGAGTCTTTTATATAGGAATCCAAAGAAAACATGGAGGGGAAAATGCATTTAATGAAAGTTTTCTCTTCAGGTTTGAAGCAAGATCATTAAACTTGCCTTTGGTTTTTTTAGACCTATCAGATAGAAACAAAGCAACAACAAACAAAACAAAAGAAGGCTTAAAAGGTATTAGAGATGTCTATGGACACATTCCACACATGAAATTGGAGGAGGCTAATGCTTCTGACGTGATTTGTGTCCTGAAATCTTGGCTAAAGTCATGAATTGTTCCTTGAGCAAATCACAGCAGTGATGTATTATCCTTGCATTCCCATGTCTTTTGCCAAATCTTATCACCAGGAACAAGATTCTTCCTAGGTATGCCCTCAATTTCAAAAGGGAAATGTTATTAATACAGTAAAACCATGTCTCCCTGCAAGAAGAAAAATAATTTTCCCTACATTTCTCTCATTTTTTTGTCCTCTAAAATTAAAACATCTTAACTACTATGAGTTCCAAGTAAAACTATTGGTCTGCTCATAAGCATGCCTGCTCAACCTGAAAAGGAGTCCAATAAGCACTCGACTGGGCTGGCTGATAGAGAACATCTCCTAAAGCAGACCCAGAATGCAACACAATTGCTGTTGCACCTGAAGGACAAATCCCCCACAGGACTGTCAGAACACCTTGTTAAACGCTGGGCTCAGAGTGCCCTCTGGGATTCTAGCTGTCTTTTTAAGACTCTCAGCAGTAAAGTCATCTCCCCGCTCCACTTCCACTTTAACATTGATCAAGAGTTTCACCATTACTTCCCCAACCAACTTTTATCACTTACACATTGAGGTACAAGCTGGTACACATGTAATCAAGCTGTTCAGGACAGTCCCTTTTATCACTTACACATTGAGGTACAAGCTGGTACACATGTAATCATGCTGTTCAGGACAGTCCTCTATGTGTGTATTTGTAGATAAATATACCCTCTAAAATGTTATTAATGTTTACTCATGAAATATAATATTACAATATAAGTTTATTAGGTTTACTTTTAGCAATGATTTTGTGATTTATGACTAAAAACATTGACCTTCAAAACCATCATCACAGCCAACAGATATTGTCGTTACAAACATTCATGTGTGAATACTGCCTCTCTCAAAAAGAATGATAGATAATTTATTGTGGAGAAACAATCCCCATGTACATAAATAGATGAATGGATAAACAAGTTATAAGACTCAGTAATAAAACAGAGTAAGCGAGTGGTGGAGGAGATGATTCCATAGATAAGAGTGTCTGTTAGTTATTCTTTCAGAGGACTTGAGTTTGGTTCCCAGTGCCCAAATTAGGAAGCCAGCAGCTTCAATAAACTGTAATAACAATTCTTATGTAATGTATTTGAAATCACACAAAACCTTTAATTATAATATGCCGTTCTCTCATTGCAGCCCGTTTTCTGTAATATTTCTACCTTCCATACATTTAGGAGCAGCAATAGTTAAAATCTCCTTGAACAACAGAGAAGTATTTTGCCTTGGAATACTTTAATCATATTCCTCATGTTTAACACAGGTACTCTTAAAGCACAACCACCAAAATGTTGAATCACAAGCTATGCTAAAGTCTGTACTTGATAGGTACAACTTATAATTCAACTTATTAAACACCCTGCGTACAATGCTTTCTAAGTATATCACCATGGAAACAGGCATTTCAGAGAATTTTATACATTTTTTAACACTGAATGAATATCCTTTCTCTTGGCAATTATTTTGAAATACAAAAAGCACTTATTACCCAGTGAGTCATCAGAATATGAATCAAGTCAATCCAGGCTTTAAAAAAAAAAACTGTTAAATGCTCAAATATTAAAGATGGCATGTCCTCATTTTTCCACTCCAAGAGTGCAATCAAGAGACTGTAAAATGGAATTAGAAACTTATCAACACTTTTGCTTAATATTTTGAATTTTTTACATATATACCACATATTTAATGCCCACAATTACACAAATGTATTTCATATATATTATTGCACAGTGCCTTAAGTCTTTGTGCTATTAAGCACAAATAGATTATCACATGAAAACAGCTTAGTAGCTGTTATTTCCCTTGGCATGAAGTGACTTCACTCAACCACAGTAATAATGTATTGTGTATATTTTTTCTGGCATTTTTCTATATGCTGGCTTCTGTCTATATGGTTTGCTAGATATTAATGCAGCATTTATAGCAATAATGAGTCCTGACCAAACTGTAATCTAATTCTGTTGCAATAATTATTTATGGTATTTGGATCTAGTAAGAATTTTGTCTATGAAGTCTTTCTCAAATTTTTAATAAGTCTTTACAGTGTGAAAAGAGATATTGAAGTCTGATAATATCTGCAACACTCACATTTACTTCTCTGTTCTGGAGGCTTTGAATAAGACATAAGCTTTGGTATTAATCATTCATCATTTTTTTTCTCAAATGTCTTATTTTCCTAGATAAGAAGGGTCTACATCAGTGATTCTAAATCTGTTCTTCGTATCAGGATCTTAGAACTCAGGTTCCCAGAACCAACTGCAAGGATTCTCATTTAACGGATAAGCCTTAGGAACTGGGAGTTTTTACAGTCCCCTAGAGGATTCCTATACTAATAAGCAATTTGGATTGAAAACTACCGCTCCAGATGGTTCCCTAGCCTGACATGGAGACTCTTATTTCCTCCAGCTGGTCCAATACCCTTTGGCTATATAATCAAATCTCTTACTTTTATAGTTTCCCAAATTCACATCCTTAGTTTCATAACCAGTAAGATTTGTTGTTCATTTACAGATCATCCTACTTTCTCTCCTGCTTTCACAGATTCAATACCAGCTGTTGTGATTTTAATGTAAATTCCCCCTACACACACACACACACACACACACACACACACACACACACACACACAGACTCATGTATTTGAGCACTTTGTCCTTAGCTGGTAGGGGTATTTTGAACGTTTGTGGAATTGTTAGAAGAAGCCTCACTTGAGAGAAAGTGACAATGGGGACAGGCCTTGTTGTTTGATATCCAAGCTTTGTTTCTTCTTAGCTTTCTGCTCCTGGTTCTTTCCATAATGCCTTTTGTGCCATGATGGACTGTATCTCTTAGACTGTAGGTCAAAATACATATCTGCCCTCTTATGTTGCTTTCAGTTGGATATTTGGTCATAGCAATGGGATAAATATATAATATAGATAATTGGGACTGAGGAAAATGGCAATTGCTTTCACTAACATTATTGTTGGCTCTTCAATTTTGGGGCTTATCTGTAGGAAGAATGTGGAAGAGTGCACAATATCCATCTAGAAAGCTCTGGAGTACACTAAATAGAATGTATGGGACTGGCCATGCTGCTGGAAGTTGGAAGATCAGAATAACAAAATATGGTCTGGGTGTACAGGCTTGCTCAGGAGGTTTCAGAGAGCAACAAATGCTCTCTCAGGAAATAAGATTGTTATATTCAGGAAACCGAGATCATATTATTCAAGAATATGAGTGTTTCTGAGTTTTAAAATACTGGATGAAAATATTTAGCAGCTCTAATTTCAAGGTAGAAGAGCACCCATGATGCATTATGAATGCTTTTTACTGCTTCCATTTTCCATCCAAGATATTCAGTGTGAGAGAACAATTGGTTCAAAGGTTTGGCAAGATAAAGGGCAGGAGCAAGATTAAAGAGGCAGCGAAAGTGAGTGTTGAAAAAGAGGGTATAATAGTTAAAGAAATTAGTGTCACCAAAGAGAAACGAGTTCTCTACCAGAATCACAGGAATGGTGCCCACACAAGAACATGCTCATCAAATAAACCAACTTTAGAAAATGCAAATTTAATTGGAAGGAGAAGGCATGAATTGAGAACACAGCTGCAGCTAAAGCCTCTCTGCCCTCCAACTCACCCCACACACTTAAAACAACTGCCTAAGAAAGCAACTTTGTTAAATTAGCCAACATGGTTCATAGAGGCCAACACAGCTCTGTTAAGCTTGTAACAAATATTGCCCATAAAGGACTAGGTTTGCAAACATATAAGATTAAAAAAGATTCGGGCCACATAGTCTTGCTCTATAGTTATAGAAAGATGGTAGTCTCAGTTGTAGGGTCAGAATCTATACAAGGAGGACCTGGGATTCCATTGACGAAACTGTGAGAAGTAAAGACTAAATTAGACTAGACATGTTGGGCTGTTTTAGATGCTAGAACCATGGAAATTTTCCAAGGAAAGTTGTAGGCATCGAGTAGAGTTTAACCAAGCTAATGCCTGATTCAGGTAACAGAGCTTTGCGTAGGCCCAACCTCTTTTTTTTTGTTTGTTTGTTTGTTTTTTGGTTTTTTCGAGACAGGGTTTCTCTGTGGCTTTGGAGCCTGTCCTGGAACTAGCTCTGTAGACCAGGCTGGTCTCGAACTCACAGAGATCCGCCTGACTCTGCCTCCCAAGTGCTGGGATTAAAGGCGTGCGCCACCATTGCCTGGATAGGGCCAACCTCTTGGAAGTGATATTATTCACTTCCAGGATGCTGAGTATGGGCTCCAGGGTTTGCATTTATCCTGCACTGGTTTTTATCAGTGTTCGTTTGACCTGATCTTCCCTCCTTTTTCTTATTCTATTCTCTTTGGATTAGAAATATTCATTCAGTGCCATTATATGTTGGAATCATGTAGTTCAATTTTGAAGTTATAGGAAATCACAGTTAAATTTGTGTCTTGGATAAGACCAGATATTTTTCATTTTATTTTAAATTTAAAATAGATTCATCTTTCGTGCAATGCATCCCAACTGCAGATTATTCTCCCTCCACTTCTCCCCCCTACTCCCACTGTTAGGACTCCCACAAAACATCAAGCTGACAAAAAATTTTAAATAAAAAAATACATGACACAAAACATCCAAGAAATCTGGGACACTGAAAGGAAAAAACTTATGAATAAGAGGAACAGAACAAGGAGAAGAATTCTAGCTCAAAGGAGGTGCATGTAAAGGTGCAAGAAGCATGCAGAACACCAAATAGTATGAGCCAGAAAAGAAATTCCCCTCACAGCCTAGTAATCACAACACTAAACACATAGACCATAGAAAGAATACTAAGAACTTCAAAGGAAAAAGATTAAGTAACACACAAGGACAGACCTTCAGAGTTATGCCTGACTTCTCAATGGAAATCCGAAAAGGCAGAAGGGCTTGGACATATGTCCTGTCCACTTTAAGAGAGGAAAGATTCCAGCCCAGATCACTATAACCAGCACAAAGTTCAATTATAAATGGAGAAATCCATAGATGACAAAATATATTCCACAATAAAGTAAAATTTAAACAATAACTTCTTCAAATCCATGCCTTCAGACAGTGATAGAAAGAAAAATCCAAAGCAAGGAGGTGAATTTACATTTTATCCATTTTTAATAAGTTTTCATACCATATATATTTTGCATATTCTTTTCCTTTTCCCAACTCCTTCCACATTCTTATCATCTCCCAGAAGGGAAGGAAGTGCTCTTAGCTACCGAGCCATTACTCCAGCAACTCTTTGTATGACTGAGAGACATATTAACTCATGGGTACAATGAAAAGTTGTTAGGAGTTTGATATTGTGGTCCATTAACAAAATAATTGTTGGTTACTCTCTAGTGGGATACCTTGCTCAGCCTTGGAATAGTGGGGAGAGGCTTGGTACTGCCTCAACTTGCTATGCCATAAGAGGCCTTACCCTCTCTGAGGAGTGGATGGGGAATGGGAGAATGCATATGAGTCAGTAGAATGACGGGAGTGGTGGAACTGTGGTTGATATGTAGAATGAATAAAAACATTAAAAATGAAAATAAAAATGAAAACCAAAAACAAATCAAATGTATGTTCTTCCTTTGAGTTTTCATTTGCCCTAGAAAATAATATCTGTAGATTACTAAACAACCATCCATTAAAAATGCTCCTAACAGAATTGGAAACCTTCAGTAACATTGCCCAAATGAAACTGGTTTGGATCCTTGTGTTCCTTCAGCATTTATGACAGTATAAAGCAAAACTGTGGAATTGAATTTGAACTTATATTTATGCCATTTCAGAAGCAAGTTTACTCACCTTTCTGCAAATTTTCAGAACCACGAATCTCAAAAATATCTGTTCATATAACTTAAAAAATTTAAATTTATATTGCAAGTATAATTTCATTTTATAATTATGTGCCATATTATATTTTATATGCATTTATTTTATGTTCAAAAATGGACAAGAGAAGCATAATGTTCATACCCTTTAAAGGGTATGAAAGCAACAAACCTCACAAAAAACATTTTTCTTTATTCTGCAGTACATTTTCAAATGGCTCACTATGTATTCCAGAAGGAAAATGCACATCACTTTTTTACAGTGTGTATGTACACTTAATATACAGCCATACTCGCTCAGTTATACATATACCTGAGTCCAGTTGGCACCTCAGAGCGGACCGTCTCTATCAGCATGGCAGAACCACAGTTTATGGCAATTTTTTATGATGATCATCTCTGAAGTGGTTCTGATGAGTTTTAAGATTCTAAGGACAGGCTTGTCTATTCACTGTCCAGTACAGATGGTTTCCATCTTGCCTAAACACACGCCCATATACTTGGCCAGTCATCACTGGGAAATAGTCTGCATAAATGTCCAGTATCTACTGAATGTTTTGAGGATCATTTTCCCCAGACCAAAGGCTAAAACAAATGCTTATATAGCATCTACACATGATCTTTTTATTGTGCTGGACACGATTTAAGATACATGCATGGACACTGGAGCTATGTACAGACATTCTGCAATTTCACATCGTAGAACAAAGTCATGGATTTGTTGTGCAAGAAGTGGGAGTCCTTAAATAACTACCCACAAATCTCCAAAAATGACTTTCAATATGCCTGGACAGTTTCAAGGATTTCAGCACTTAGCTGTGTAACAGTGATTTCAGCTTGTCTGATCATTGTGAAGCAGAAGAGACTTGGGCTCCTCCGGTGGCTACAAACCCCTCCCTATGTCCATGAGGAAGATATCTCTGTTTTTTTCCCCCCAAGGAATTACCTTTTCATTAATTTTTCACCAAAAGCATTGCAGGCTTCATCAGTCTGACAAATTCAGGTATTGCAGCATATGTGTGTTGTTGCAGATGTAGCATCTAGCTCTGTGTAGCCCTTGTCCTGAACACTGGAATTCTAAGCTCAGCACTGCGGTCCTATTGTATGCCTTTTAGATTTGGAGAGATGCTCCAGGGGCTGATTTGGCAGGTGATGTGTCACCTTTTATCCTCTTACATGGGGTAATTATTGTGGCTGTTGAAAGTCACTCTTCGTGATGGGCTGATTATTATCATCAGTTTCCTGAGATACCTATCGAGAAAAACGGCTGACAGAGGAAAAGACAGAGACGTTTTAATAGCTCTCAAATTGATGGACTGATACAATTTAATCTGGGCAATCAAAGCTGTAAAGAAAGCAAAGGCAGGCCTGGCCTGGTGGCCTTTGAGAATCCCATGCTTGGACAGACGCCAACACCATCCTCATTGGATTGCACTTTGTATTTCTAAATCATGTCTTCACTTTCAAGTCCCTGCAGAAAGCAGTACCTTTGTTATTTGGCAACAATCTCTGATACTGAGCTATTCACAGAATGGCTGAATTAACCTCCAGTTCCCCCTCATGCTTCAGGTGTCTAAATCTCAGAAATCAGATAGTGATGGGAGAATGAGGCAGGGGTTGGGGAAGGACATCTCAGCCCAGAGCAGACAAGAGTGCAGCCAATTTCTCAAGTGAAATGGCATTAGCTTTGTCAGCCAGTGACCTCACTGAGTGACAATATCCCCCAAGGGAGGACTACCTGCCAACCAGCCAATGGTCTCAGACTCCCTTCTGTGTGAACATGTCAGACCAGGAGCGCTGAGTTTGCTCTGAATAGGGTCAGTATTATGAAGAGGCAGCATGTTACCTGTGACCGTGCTGGCACTACCTCGCCTCTAAATGCTGCCAAGAATTGTTGAAAAACGCCTATCCGCTGCTTGAAAAACACTGTGCTCTATGTTTTTATGTAATAGCCTTTTATGAAAATCCTAGATATTTTTATAATTTTCCTTCCTTTGTCCCACATTAAGTCCCTTTCTTAATCTGTGTATTTGATTTCCATATATTATATTTTTTCTAATGGTAAGCAAAATAAAAGTTTCCTTAACATTGATTTGATATTATATCTGTAGTAAAAGGAAATAAAATTTAAAAGTTGAATGCATGAACTAGGTGCTGTGGTACATGCTTGCAATCTCAATATCCAGAAAGTAAATATGGATCAGGAGTTGAAGGCCAGCTTGGGCTATATAGTGAGACAGAAGCCAATCTAGGCTACATAAACCTGGTCTTACAAAAACAAACAAATGGAAAAATATTTAATTAGAAAAAACTATGTGAGCTAGGGGAAATGGCTCAATACTAAAGTGCTGTATTACTTAAATCCATAGAACCCAAATTTTTAAAAAAGCAAACCAAACAACCAACCAAAGAGACATATTGGCATGTGCTTTCAATGTGGGAGGTGGAGAGGTGGAGACAGAAGAATCTCTAGGTCTTATGAGTTAGGCAGTGTCCTGAATGACTGGGAATCTCTGTCTCAAAGTGTAAGCTGGAGAATAGTTAAGGGATATCCCTGAAATTGACCTCTGGCCTTCACAAGCCACAAAGTCATGCATTCATATATACTACAAACATGCATACACACACAAATGCGTTTGTACATACATACCTACAAATGCATAAAGGCAAACATGCTCGTAACTGAAAATAATAAAAAAATCTTTTAAAATTATTAGGAATAAAGGTAAAAAAATAAACAAAATAAATAAGCAGGGATTATATATGTGGCTGTCAAACAAACAGAGATGGAGAAAATGAAAATATGAAAACTAGAAATATGAAGAAAAATGATCACAATTCCAAAAGAAATTGTATGACATAAGATTTGTGGCCAAGTGAAAACTGAAAAAGAAATAGAATTATTGGATAATGTCTTATGAAAATAAAATCCAATTGAGACATTGCTAAACAACAAGAAAAACAGATACTTATTATAGTACAAGTGTGGACGCTTTTTCAAAGCATGGAACACTCAGGCTGTATAAATAGTATAAGAGGCCACGCCCAAGTGGGAAGGTAACTTAAAGGCTACTGGCTGTAGGAATTCCTACAACACCTCCCCATTTTGTTAAAATAAGAGAGTTATAAGCCCAATACAAAATCATATACAATAAGAACAAATATATCAAGCAAGAAACATGTGATAAATGTTTTAATAATTACCCTATCCTAATGAGTTTAAGTCTTGTATAATAAATAACAGCCAAGTCATGAGAGGAAAGTAACTACAACTATCTAGTCTTCAACCCCATCAACGATCCTAGAAGGAAAATAACATTACTTGAGGAAGCAGGAAGTGTAATCAAACAACTTTCAAAATGTACAACAGATGACAAAGACAACTGTCTACCTGGGCAATCACCCAAAGTCTCATTTGTAATGTCGGAACAACCAACTTTGGCTAAGGCCTAGAGTAACTGACAGACCATTTTCAGGGGCAAGAAATTTTTCACAACTGTCTTACCTAGTCTTGGCAAGATTTGACAGTTTTTTTCCCCCTATATCCTGCTTTTCCTGTCTGGGCATCATACATTTTGTCAGTGGTCGATGCATGGGCAGTTCCTTGTCCAAAGGTCAGTTTTACCAAGGAGAAAACAAATTCCAAGTGGAGTATCTTTGGTGTTCAACATTCTCTCGGAAATAGGTTGATGCTGCCAGGAGCAATGGTGTCTCACTTTAACAGAACCCTAAGGTATTTAAATGTCATATTCTACAGATCTTTTAAGTGGTTGAAGATTACCTATCTATGCAGAATACAATCTCTATGTATCAAAAGAATGTGATTAGTCTAACTATAAGAATGACAAGCATAGATGACTATTGATCTATAATTCTTAATACCTATATAACTTAAAGACTAAGACTTTATATTAAAACATTATACAATAAACAACTGTACAGCAAATGAGGACAATAACCTCAAAATGTAAACAATGTATACGCGTCTTGATCAGAAGTAGAAATGTACATTGCAATATAGTAAATAGATCATAAAATTATATCAACATATAAAAATGGTAGAAGCATGCCTGCATACAATATGACAAAATAATTTTGCCTAGATATACAAATATTGTAGATGAAAATAGGAACTTATTTAATATAAGTTAAGTTTGTATCAATATACAAAAATCTATACCAATGTAAATTGCCTATAAATAATAGCTCACAAGTATTCACTCTATTACTCACTATTATTATTAGTGTGAGTAAGCTCACAAATTCCTACATCATTAAATGACATTAAGGGTCATCTTTCTTCAATGCTTCATTTGAAAAAAATGTAATCTACCATGACTGAAATTTATTCATAGATAAAATTTCCAGATTTTGCTAGACCATTGGCATCATCATCAGGCCGTAGAGATCCAGGACAAGCATATAAAGAATTCTAATAAATCAGTGTTTGAGCTCATAATAAAATGTTTACATTATATAAAAGAGTATTTAATATTGTCTTTTTAAACCATATATCAATCTCTGTTTATCTATCTATCTATCTATGGAAATCATCAATGTCTTCAGTACTGAGCATCAAGACACTGATCAAGTTGTTTGGTGTGGTTTTCATTGGTACTGAGTACAGCTGCCAGGATTCTGTCACTGAGCTATATTCTTACCTACAGAATTGTATTTACCTAAATTTAAAGCATTTTGACCAAGGAAGAATATCTTCACAGCCTTATATCCTATCATAGAAAGCAAAAGTTATTAAAATATTATTATTTACAGTTGAAATAAGATAAGTCTTTTAGTTTTATGATGACAAAAATGCCTCCCAGTTGGCAAAGGCATACCTTTCATTAGAGCCCCAATTTTATTTGGTATTTAAGAAATAAACAAGAGCAAGTTAAATGGGAAGAAATACAATATAAAGCTCATATATCACACCAGACTTAAGGAAATAATGTGTGTGAGTGACTGGAAGATTAAGAAATAATTGAAGTTAAAGTAATAATATATCTTGCATTCCAATACGTGTGACTATCTCAGGTCACAGCATATTTATCAAAGTTCTCTTCACATTCAAGGAAAAATTTAATTATTGGAACAATTTGTCTTTGTATAGATGTCTCCTCTTCCTTCAATCTTTTTATATCTGTCACAGCCCCATTGAGAGGAGAATAGTTTTGAAATATTTATTACTTCTAGATTCAAAATTTATTCCCATGTTTTTACATAATTTTTTTTCTAGACTCTGCTTTAGCAGATAAGATTGAATTGACACAGAATACTAATACCTGTGGGACCAAAAGTGTTCATAACCATTTCTTAAAAGTGTATGAATCAAACGCGATGAATAAGTGAGCTCAGTCTTCTCTCTGTGGCCAGAGTTGAGACATAGATGTCCTCTGGTTGTATGCTTCTGTGAAGATGCCCATTACACTACTGGGAAGGTGTCTATTGAATGACTGAACATGAGGTGCTCTTTCCATTTGTGTAGTAGTGGTATGAATGATGAGGGGTAGAAGGTAACTGAGGGAAAACACATCTGTAATAATTCCACAATACTCGGTTGAAAGTACAGTTGGGAGCTGGAGAGATGGCTCAGTGGTTAAGAGCATTGCCTGCTCTCCCAAAGGTCCTGAGTTCAATTCCCAGCAACCACATGGTGGCTCACAACCATCTGGAATGAGGTCTGGTGCCCTCTTCTGGCCTGCAGACATACATACAGACAGAATATTGTATGCATAATAAATAAATATTTTTTTAAAAAGGAAAGTACAGTTGGTCTGAGAAACTCAAGATGATGCTAGCATACTTTTTACACTTTGAAAACTCTTTGTCTCTTTGAATTATCCATCTGAGAGCTAGAACAGCTGCCTTTGTCATAATCCATGATGTTCCTACCTTTCCAACCTCAGGAGGTAACAAACACTCTATGCAAACTTTCAGATCCATCTGTTCCCTCTCTAGGTTAACATAACACACAGGAAATGCAAGGGGATCTTATCATTCTCTTTTTTATAAGTTGGTAGTTTTTATCTGTTGCTTACTTACTTGGTTTTGGCTATTTATGTGTGACTGGCTATCATTTTTACTGTATAAGGAAGATTATAATTGAGACATCACAAAGGAAATGGGTCCCTTGGGAAAGCTTGCATCAGAAAAGTCCCTTGATATAAAGCTGAGGCTCAGTAACAAACTGGGAATGTGCCTGAGTCCAGGTCACTTGAATTGGTCTCAACCTCATACCACATACCTGAAGCCCTGTGAACAGCCTCCACCCACTGAGAATGGGCCAGACAAGATTATTGTCATTTACACATCAACAATTTCCTAATAGACAGTTGCATGTAAAGTGGTTCACCCTAACTGATTAAGAACTGGGCCGAAGTAGTCCAGAGCAGGATGCTATCTATGTGCTTCTTCATACTATACTTCTCACTTTGTCACATACTATATAAACCTTTTTTTTATTCGTAAGTGATGACTGAGTTCTTGTGAAGATCAGCCAATACCTCCAACCATGCTGGTGGCCCATATGTGGAACAGGAATTTTCTCTCAGCTTCTCACGTCTCTCAGTTTGGAACCTTTGCAGGACGTAGGGACACCCGAGGATTTCTGGCTATGATAACCCCCAATGTTACCTGAATGTCTTTTTGCTTCAGCGCTAGGCTTGATAGCCCCTAAAACACTTGGGTCAGGGCTTGAAAATGCCAGAAAGCTATGATTTGCATACTCTGCTTTCTTGCCACAGCCTTGCCTGCTTTGTATACAGATTCCTCACTATCCACAAAAGTTAGCAACCCAGCTCTCTATACTGTTCTGGTGGGTGAGGGACTTAACCTACTCTCACAATGCTATGTCTCTGTTTTGGGACCCTTGGGGAATTCTTCTATGACTAGGGTCTGTTATTTATGGGGAAACTCTTTGTTGTAACCCAATGGTCTGTTTGACAACCTATGGTTTCAGCAGCCAGGAAAAGAGCCTAGTTTAACATATCCTTCAGTGGAAAATTCCTTCTCTCTTGGAACTGAGGTAGCTCTCTGGCCAAGCTAGCTCTTTGGTGAGATCCTTCATCACAACCCCAAACTTTTTCCTAAGAAGCAAGCTATTAGGCTGGGCATTCAGGGCACCCCTCTCTCTAGTCTGCAAGTGCCAGCTTTAGACAAGCCACTGAAGTGCAAAACATAGGTGTAGTGCCTTCATATACACCTTTCAGGTAGGGATAAATGAGGGTTAATGTCTACCACATCCCACATTATGCCTTCCACATGGTTCAAGTATATGTAATCCCTGGGAATGAAAGGAGACTATTAATAGCATAAAATACCCCTTTCAAGTATGTTCTTGAAACTGTGGTTTGCAGAAGGTTAGCAAATCTCAAAGTAGGTAGCAATTATTCACTGTAAGTCACAAAATAATTATTTAGAAGGCCAAGTTTCACTCAGGAAAAATAATGTTGGTCAACAGGAGAGGCCAAGAAAGCAGTTACACTATAGCCCTTGTGTAGTTTTGTTCTTTTATCCTATAAAAGAAAACCATCTGAAAGCCTTAGGAGGAAGCCAGTTAGCAACGTTTCTCCATGGCCTCTGCTTCAGTTCCTGTCCCCAGGTCCCAACCTTGGGTCTCTGTCAAGAATTTCCTTCCTGATAGACTATAACAAATTAGCTAAATAAACCCTTTTCTAACCAAGCTGCTTTTGGATATGGTCTCTATCACAGGAATAGAAACCTAACAGGCAAAGAAAATGCTACCAGGAATAAAATATTTCAGGGACCATGTCTTGGCTATGAAAGGGGTGCATGGGACTAGAGAAAGCTGTTGAATGGTCAGAGTTTAATGAACTCAACTGAAATCTTGGATCATAGCAGTGTTGAGAGAGTTGCAGACGGTAGGTGCCTGTTTTCCCAGAAAAGTAAGGAATCTGTCAGGACTGCTCAGGTGATATTTTGAATGAAGAATATGGTTTGGATCTAGTTGTGGCTCACAAATCATCTATTCTAAGAAAAAGCCACTGTCACTGAGCTAAAATCTGGGAAACATTTCTCCTCCTATTAAAGGACTACAGAGAACCTGAGGCTTTGTAGTACATGATAGGGGCAGAAAATAGGTGAGTAGAGGCCACTGTAACCTTAACAGAGATCTCTATATATAGGGGATGCCAGAACTCTTGGGTGACCGTAAAGGACAGTAGCCAGTTGGTAGGTTCTATTCCGAGGTTAACTGTGTGTGCTGTGGATGGCAGAGAAGTAGAGATATTCTGGCCATTTGGAGCACAGAAAGTCAAAATTATGTTTATGTTTTAGGTTTTGCACATTGAGTTATTTACACTGCTGACCTTTGGTTTTGCCTAAGTATTGCTGTTTCATGCCCTGGTTCTTCTTTTTAAATATGAAGTGTGTGGGAAAAGTTGAGATCACTTGATGTGCTTGCACAGGTCCTGGGTTCAGTTCCCAGGACACATATGGCTCAGCTCTATCTGCAACCACAGCTCCAGGGATTAAAACTTTCTTTTGGCTTCTGATGATAATTGCATATGTATGGTACACACACATACTTTCAGGTAAAACATTAGTGCAATTAGTGTTTTGTTTTTTTAAATGTGTATTTTAAGCCAAAATGAATTCAAAGCAATACAGAAAGCTGCCCTTTGTTCTTCTGAGCACAAAAAAAAAAAAAACCTACTGAGAGGATATTAGAATTCTAAACACATACACACTAAAATTAAAAAATATTGAAAAAAAAAGAACAGATTAACCACAACAAGATCAAAGTAGATTATTTCAAAACCTACTTTTACCAATAGAAAGTCCATCCAGACAAAATAGAAATAAAGCCATGGGAGTTATATGACACCATTGATCAAATGGACCTAACAGATATTTAAAGAATATTTATCAAAAACAGATTCTTTTCAGCAACCCATGTAAGTTTCTCCAAAATGGATCACTTATCTTTGCACAAAGCAAGTCTGTAATTCCCGTCAATTATTCTGGCTTATTGGAGAAGGTTATAAGTTATAGTGGAGAAATGTATTGCTATCACTGAGCTAAATAAATATAACATCAAATGGCCTTAGAATCTATGTTCATACTCACAGAGAAATGCCATTCTTGCCTTAATCAGATAAATCTATCTTTACAACAAATGGCAAGGCATGCAGAAATCCATGGCTTCTAAGGATGTTGAAAATAATGGACAGATGAGTCCTCATCCCTAAACAGGACATTTATATCCCCTCTGATACTCGGAGAACATCACAGAAGAGGAGCAGAAAGAGTATAAGAGCTAGGAAATAAGGAGTAGGGTCAGAAAAATACTATTTTTTTTTGGCATAGAATACCCATTGTAAGTGTGATCTCACTATAGATGTGGTGGCATAAAGTGCGCTTGCACATCATGGAGTCTGATGACAGCTAAGCATGTACTGGAAGATGCATGTGGAGCCCAAATTATTGTTGAGCTTTTGGATTTTTATTAATTTAATTTTTTATTTTATTTTCTTTTTTATATTAATTCTTTTCTTTATTAGTATTTTTCCATTCAATTATTTACACTTCCTTCCCTCTTTCCAATCCCCTCTCGCTCCAACACATCCCCTTCTCCCTCTCCCACCCTGCTTGAGAGAGGGCAGGGAACCCTGCCCTGTGGGAAGTCCAAGGCGCTCCCCCTCTACATCCAGGCCTAGGGAGCTGTGCATCCATATAGACAAGGGTCCCAAAAAAGCCAGAACATGGCGTAAAAACAAGTCCCAGTGCCTTTATCAATGGCTTCTCAGTCAGCCTCCATTGTCAGCCACGATCAGAGAGTCCGGTTTGATCACATGCTCATTCAGTCCCATTCCAGCTGGATTTGGTGAGCTCCCATTAGAATAGGCACACTGCTTCAGGTGGTGAACCAACCCCTCGTGTTCCTGACTTCTCTGCTCATCTTCTCCCTCCTTCTGCTCTTCAACTGGGCATTGGGATCTCAATCTGTTCCTCTGATGAGGGTCTCTGACTCTATCTCCATCCGTCGCCGTACGAAGATTCTATGGTGATATTCGAGATAATCATCAGCGTGATAATGGGACAAGGACCTTTCATGTATCCTCTCCTCTGCTGCCCAAGGACCTAGCTGGGGACATCCCCGTGGACACTTGGGATCCCCTCTAAAGCCAAGTCTCTTGCCAACCCTAAAATGGATCCTTTAATGTAGGTATCTTCTTCCCTGCTCCTATATCCGCCCTTCCTCCATCTCCACCCTCCCACCCCCCCAAGTTTTTCCATTCAAAAATTTACACTTCTTCTTCTCCTTCCACTCCCCTCCCACTCACCCTCCTTTCTCCTCCTCCCTGATTGAGAGAGGGCAGGGGAAGTGCAAGGCCCTCCCCCCTACATTCAGGCCTAGGAAGATGTGCATCCATATAGACTAGGGTCCCAAAAAGCCAGAACATGCCATTAACATATTATGAAAGGGAACTTTCATAAGAAGAAGGTTAATAGAAATAAGAAAAAGTAGGATAGAAAGTGAAAATAGTCAGAACATAGTATAAGCATGTGTGAAACTTTCAGCTAACAAGTTTAACTAATAAAAAACGTCTTTATAATATAGTTAGAAGGGACTGGAGAAATAGCTCAGTGGAGAAATAGCACTGAGTGTTCTTCCGGAGGTTGGATTCCCATTACTCACATGATGGCTCAGGAACCACTGCAGCTCCACCTCCAGGCTATCCAATGCCCTCTTCTGGCCTCCAAAGCCACTGCATGCAAGAGATACACCAAAAGAAAGAAGGCAAAATACCCACGCACATAAAGCAAAATAAGTAATATTTTTAAAAGCTGGAAGCAACACAAATTGTTTCCAATTTATGGGTAATTAAGAATTTTATACATCTCATTTACGAATGTTATCCAAGAAAGAAGTGAGAATTAAGGAGCTGCTACATGCTACAATTCAGACAAGCCTTAACATTATTATTGCTAAATGATCAAGCTAGACAGTAATTTCCCTGTGTATGACTTCATTTATTTTAGATATTCATAATAGGAAAAGTCATAAACAGTAAGTTAATTTCAGGTTGCTGGCTCATCAAAGTAAGGAAGGAATGGTTGATCATTAGCTAGGAATGGAACAAAGAACCAATTGGGTAAGTTTGTGTGTGTGTGTGTGTGTGAGAGAGAGAGAGAGAGAGAGAGAGAGAGAGAGAGAGAGAGAGAGAAAGAGAGAGAGAGAGAGACAGATAGACAGACAGACAGAGAGATACAGACAGACAGACAGACAGACAGACAGACAGAAAGAGAGAGTTCAGTCCTTGAATTGAACATCTCAGCAGTCAGTATAGTCCTCAATGCTATCTCACATTTGAGGGCACCCTGGCAATTGGGAGTCGCTCAGTTCACAAGGCTGGATACCTCATTTGTCTCAATGTGGTACCAGAAGCCCACCTTCCCTCTTTCTTATTCTCCTCGTCCTCCTGCTTTTCACCACCAGCAGCTCCTTCTCCTCCTTTTTCTTTTTGCAAGCAACATCACACTTATCTCATCCTCAAAGGTAGACACTGTTATCAATTAGGCTTGTTTATTTTTACACCAGTTAGCTAATACCACATAACAAAACTCCAGTGCCACAGTATAGGCACTTACAGCTGACCCGCCTGTCATGGTCAGCACAGAGGTCCTGTTCATTTTGATTTAGTTTGACAGGCAATACGGGGTGATTTTGGCCAAGACAATTGAAAAGTGCTGGACTCTTCTCCAGCAGCTAACCAACCTATGTCATCAGGAGGGAGAGTGAAAGCACAAAAGTCAATGTGGCATCAAAGCCCAGAAAATATCCGAAGAGCCTCTGGTCTCTAGTCCCTGAGGAAGCTTGGAAATTCCGATATCAACAGTGTGATCAGAAGCAGTGTTAATGGGACAAGTTAACCCCAAGGCAAAAAGGAAGGCTAAGTGAAGATCTTTCTGTTTTATACTGAAACAGCTACCAGAAGGGGGCCACCCACATTTAGATTGTTCTTTCTACAGCAATCAGAGCAAGCAGGGCACTTCTGTAGGTGAGGCTCTCTACTCAGGTGATAGTAATTTATGGCAAGCTGACATTAAAAAAGCCACAATAACGAGCTGTTGGCACTAAATGAATCGAGAGAAATGTGAAATTAGAGGACTTTTGAGGGAAAGGAAATAGTTCAGGGGCTGTAGGTGTGAGAAAAGGGTGTGGGCAAGGGGTTAAGTAGAAGAAAACATAAAGATATATACATACAAAACAGGCCATATCTAAAACTTTGTGTGCTAATTTTAAAATTAATTTATAAGTAAATTAAAATGGCAGAAAAACAGGAAAACTCCTCTTTAACATGTGGAGATAGGTTATATTTAAAAATTGTTTTACAGGTAAAGAAACTCTCTCAAACTCATAGACTCGACCATATTCTATTAATTCCCACTACATTTAAGCTGTGAGGATTTCTCCACAAATCCCTACCCAATACATCTACATCATAGATCATGCATTAGGGGAGAGATGGCAGGAAGATTGTAAAAGCCAGAAAACCAGAAAGTCTGTTGTGAAAGTCCCTCCTAAAATTGTCTAAATAAAGAGAACTGGAATCATAGCATTATCAACGAACAGGTTAACTTGAAAAGGGAAGAAATTTTCAGGGTCCCACCCCTAAACAAAGATTGGCTGCTAGGAAAAAGATAAATAGCCTCTTCCAGGGGTCAGCCTTGAAACCATATACATGTAAAAAAAATACAGATTTAGCAGGTTTTATATGCATACATACACATATATATGTGCATGTGTGTATATGTATTCACATATTTTCACATACATATATATGTAGCAAATAAAATTAAAGAGAAAAAGACAATCAATTTGAGAGTGGGGAGCATGGAAGAAGTTTGAGGAAAGGGAGCGGGGAGGGGCGGGGGCGAGGAAACTAAGGGGGAAGGTGATGTAATTCTGTTTCAATGAAAATATTTTAAAAATGCAGTGTCATACAGAAGGAAAGGAACAAATGGCATTTTCAGTTACAGTTGAGAAGTAGGACTTTTGTAAGTCCTTCAGAGTTGACAAGATTGCCCGTGGAACTGAATTAGTCTAAGTGGCGGGACAGAAACTGTGGTGGAAGCGGTGCGGAGTCAGCACACTGAAATGGGAGGTCTGCAGAAGGAAATGAAGTATTTCATGTTTTTATTTATGTGTTCCTGGTTTTTTTTTAGTCAGCAAGCAGCTGTTTTATTATACAGAAAGAAGGCAAGCTCCAAATTTGACAAAAAAGAAAGTCAGCAAAAATAAATTCAAGAGTTAATTTTACTAAATGCCCACAAATCATTCAGTCCTGCATTCTGCACGGAATGGCATCAGGACTGCAAAGACAATTAGCAGCTCAGAAGCACTGAGGATTTTGTCAGCAGAGTTTTTAGGCATTTAAGTGTGCTTTGTTTATGTAAATCCTATTTACTTCATTGATCAGCATAAGTCTATAAATGGAATATTAAGTGTATATGCTGTCAACTTAAACTAAGTGGCCCCATTGCAAAACTGCCAGTGTTATCAAATATGGAAAAGAACATTGTAAGCAATTTGATAAAGGCTCTGCCAAGATTAAAATGCCTTCTTTTTGGTTCTATGTATTTTTATATTAGATATGAAAGCTATTCTGCCCCTCCCTCCAACTTTTACCTGTTTGTGCATGTATCTTTATGCTTATATTAATATATATATTAATGCATATTATAATATATAAAGATAAAATGATAGCTATCTTTACATCATTTTTAGATAAGCTATAAAATTCTCATTAAATCTATTACCTTCATAAAGCACAAGTACAAAAATAGGATTTGACTTCCTCTCTAAATCTATTATTTCAAATTGAAATTAAAATAAATTCAGAAAATAGGACAATCTCTAACTGAAGCATTTCAGTCTATTCTTAGAGCAATTTAAATACCGAAGAGATATCTATTACTGAGCTATAATAATTCTATATGTTCTTGTATTGTTTTGGTGATTGATGTTATGATAAATTATTCCATTCATTATTAGATTATTTGCTTGATGTGCACTAGTCTCTGCTTTTAGTCCTAATTACAACAGAAAATAAGCATGGAAAATAGATTCAATATAATCACATACATTTTTACGTATAGTACATAAAGCATGAGTTATTATAATCACCTCACTTCAAAGACTCCTGTCTCTGACCCAAGAAAAAGGAGTGTTGTAGGGACAGACCAAAAGAGATGGTGTTCCATTTAGTATTAACCTTAGTCATCCAATAATGTCTCTACATGAACCTAAAATGATAGGGTTGGATTTCAGGGACCTTGCACAAGGCTGAGCACATGATGTTCCCGGGACAATGAGTTGACTGAACATGACATGGAATCCAAACACCCTTTTTCCAATAACTGTTCCAAAGTTGTTACATTTCCTTTTATGTTTACTTTTTGTCAGTTAGCTACTGTTACCTGAATCTTATTTTTTTTCGCTACAACCTAATATTTTTAGTCATTTCCATTCCACTATAGACACTAATAATTTTCCATGACATGTGCAAATTTGTTTACTGTTTGCAACACAGTCTAGCTGTATCTATTTCATTTAATAAAGATGTTTTAATCCATTTCTGGTTTTGAAGTCACTGGTTATGAAGTCACTTCATAGATTATCTTCTTTAGGAAATTTTCATTATTTATAATCCTTTCATAGTTCTCTTTTGGTTTTTATAAGTTTTAGTGGTTTGGAATTTTTCTTTATTCCATGTCTGTTTACGGCCTCAAGAATTATGAATTGGGATTCACACTATTAATCAAGAATTATGTTGGGCTGATCATGTGGGAAGACCTGTCTATGTGTTCCTTTTATTGGTTAATGAAAAAAATCCATTTTGACAAGTGGCTTAAGAGAATAGGGCAAGGTGGGAGTTCCAAGGAGATAGAGGAGGAGAGAGTAGGCAGAGTCAGAGAGTTGCCATGTAGCCACCTCCCAGGGACAAACATGCCGGAACTTTGCCAGTAAGCCACAGTTATATGGCAATACACAGATTATTAAAAATGGATTAACCAAAGATATAAGAGTTAGCTAGCAATACGCCAAAGTGATTTAAATAATATAGTTTCTGTGTGATCATTTCATGGTCTGGGCAGCCTGGAACGAACAAGCAGCTTCAGCCAACAGGCTGGGATGTAGCTAAGTTAGTAAAGAGCTTTCAAAGAACCTGGGTTGAATCCCTGTCCCTGTATAAAACAATCTATAGTGATGTGGATGTGTGCAATCCCAGCCCTTGGGAAGTGGAGGGAAGAAGATCAATTATTTATGGTCAACCAGAGATACATAGTTGAATTTGAGGGCAACCTAGGGTACATGAGGACTATGTCTCAAAGTAATGATGATGATGATGATGATGACGATGATGAATGGGCTGGAGAAGTGGCTCAGTGCTTCTGAGCATGTGCACTTATTGCTCCTGAAGAGGACCTGGATGCAGTTCCCAGACTCCATACTGGTATTTCACAAACAATCTTAACTCGAATTTCATCAAATTCATAAGATCCCATGACCTCTTCTCAACTCTGTTGGCATCAGACACTCACATGAAGTACATCTATACATGTGAGAAAAAAAGTCATACTTATAAAATAAATAACTTAAAACTGTAAAAAAATAGAAAAATAAAAATAAAGAAACTTCATAAAAGAATTATTCTTCTACCTCTAAATGTTGGTCAATAATTTTACACATAAGAATTTAGAAATATCAATATAATCTTGTCTTGGATAATACCATTAGTAATTTCTATGTTATTTCTTCAATTTAAACACATAAAGGTTTTCTTATTTAATTATATTGTCCTATCTCCCACTCTCTCTGTATATTTGAGACAGGTTTGCACTGTATAAATCTGGCTGGCCTTCAACTCACCAACACTTCTGCCTTAGGCTTCCTAGCGCTTCACACACTATAGACAAACACTTTACCACCAGATAACTATGCCCCTTGCCTCTAGGAATTGCTCTCCAAAACACTGGGCTAAAATTTGCTGGCTCATTTTCATCATTACCTAGTTTCTAAGATTTTTTTTTATTTTTTTGTTTTCTTCCTTGTCTGTATGTTTTATCTTCTTCTTCTTCTTTCCTTCCTTCCTTCTTTTCTCCTTCTCCACATATTTTACTTATCACAGAGAATTGCCTGTATGGATTCTTTTTAAAGAAAAAATTATTTCATGAAACGTTTCCTCTGAAGCTCAACAGGAAAAGTAGATCCAATGACTGTCCCCTGGTGTTGGAGTACCTTGTATTTAAGGTTACAGTTCACCGTGCCTGGATAGCTCTCTGAACTTGTTATGATGAACTTGTTATAATGTGGAGGACTTCCTTTGCAATGGGACTCCCTCCCTACCCAAATTGAATAGTGTCTCTAGGCCCACATTTCTGATCTTGTTTAGAAGCTGCCCCTGATCCTGGATGCCAGACTTACCTTTTTTTATTTTTTTTTTTCTTTCTGGTTTGTTTGTTTTGGTTTTGTTTCTCTGTGTAACAGCCCTAGCTATCTTGGAACTAGTTCTTGTAAAAAAGATGACCTTGAATCCTCCTGAGTAGTGGGATTTAAAGTACTTGCCACCACCACTTGGGTTCTGACTTATCTTAAATGTGAACTTTAACATAGTTCCTTGCAAATGCCCGCCTCTTATCCATATGATAATTAGGTATAGTGCTCCAGCTGTATGGTAGGACAGTGCAGCCAAACACAAATTAGGTGATGCGACAGCCACTGTCCCCATCCTATGTATCCTATGTATTACTGTGAAACAGAGCTGAACAGTAGCACTGAAGCAAACTCCCAGAAGGTTGTTTCCATTGCACTCACAGGCCATACAAAGCTCTGCATGCTGCCTCTGCTCCCGTTGTCCTTGTAGCCTGGAGGCCAATGGACCAGAAGAAATATGGATACCCTGTATCTGGCACCACAAACAGCGAGTTCTTGTCTGCTCAGAGTTTGTGAGTACCCATTTGGCATCACCAGAGGGTAGCTGTGCTTGTTGCCTGGTCTTGCAGCCAGAAGTCTCTTTTCTTTCTTTCTCTTCTCCGCTATACTTTTCATTTGTGCCTGTAATGATCTTTTCGCTGCTCATAAAAACCTGGTAATGAAGCAATCAGTTTAAGTCTCTAACACGGTTGACAAACTCTGAAATCTAGGGCCAGGTTTGCATCTAGGACTTTGGGGAATCCCCCGTGGCTCTGCAAGGCCCTGGGAATTCTCCACACTGGCCTTGGTGCTTCTACACCTTCTTTGCCATGGGAAATTCAAGTATCTTACCAGCTAAGGTATGATGTTCCTTCCATGATGGGAACAGACGGTCCCAGGTCAAAGCCTGTGTCTTCTCCAAGACAGAGCCTGTTTCTCCACAGCCACACATGAGGCAGAATCTATGTCTTCACTGTGGCATGGGACAGATCCCATGTCCTGGCTCCCAGGCAGCCTGCTTCTCCTGGCTTCCCCTCCAGTTCATCCTCTGCCGCAGTCCCAAGCTAAGACAGTTGTATCATCCCAAGTCCATGGATGCATTATCACGGATTGAGCCATAGGGAATGAGAAAGAATTTTCAACTCTCTACTCCTTTTTCTTCACTCCAAAACCTGCCTCTTTCTGTCTTCTCTCTCTCCCTAAACTATGTAAATGTCCTGTCTGTACATTTGTCACAACATGGAAGTCAGAGACAGAGAGACTCCTGCCCCCTCTCTGTAATGTCTGCAGCTGTTTCTTCTCTCTGCCCTGTTTTCCCTCCACGTGGGCACATAAGGGCTTGTCTGGCTCATGTATCCTGTTGCACCCACGAGGGAATTGCCTCTCCTGCTCTCTCCTGCCTCCCAGGAGCTGTAATCCTTCCTGCAGCAGCCTGGAAGTGTCACCGAAAATCTTTTCTCTTTATTTTAAGATTATGCTGTGCACTCTGATCTCAGAATGTGGAAGTTGCCCATCAGGATTGGTTTAAAAGCGATATAGTTCGTAACAAAGTGTCTTTTTTCCCCATGGAAAGCTTTGTCTGTTTCTCTAGAAAGCTGCATCTGCCGGTGTCATTAGAAAGTTTGTCTGTTTGTGCATTCTGGTATGTTCATGAATGTTGATCCAATATGGCATGGAGACAAAATAGGTCAAATATTTTGTTGTCTCTTAAGGCACAGTCACCACATGGCTGTCTTGATGGCCAGACCTCAGAATGCCCCACTGAGCCCACCGGTCACCAAATTTGGGTTAGCTGCAGTTTGCATATCTTTTGGGAGTGGATAGCACTAGTTATTTTATGCTATTCTATTTTATTGGAAAGATGGTTCTAGAGTTAGGTTCTGGCACCCCCTTCTCTAAATGTTAGCAAGTTTAAAGTTCCCTTTACACCCTGGGTCAGGTTATTCTTCTTGGCACAGAAAACAAAACAAAGCAGCCAAAAATTAGGCTTGGTTTATGTAAACATTCTGCACCTCAAGATTTATCTGTTATTTTTTTGGATTTGATTGAAAATCTGCTAAATCTATGGAAAGGGTTGACTTAAAACATGTGGTATGATTCCACTTTGGAATCTAAGCAACATGTGCCTGGTTGCCAGTTTTGCGAGGGTTGGGGAAGACATACGCCATGTGATTTTCACCATCATCTAATTCAAGGTGACCATGTGGAGTTGAGTGAACCTACCAAGGAGGCAACAATAGGTCTCGAAGATATTTCTGATTAGAGTGAATTTTTGTGTGGTAATTCCAGCCTTGTCCTTAAAAAAAAGTTTATAAATCCTAGATATTAAATATTAAACAATCTACACTATTAGAGCTTGTTTTTGCATAACGTGTATTATGGTAGCACCCGCTTTGTTCCCTCTTGAAGTAAAGAATAAAACGTTATTTTTGAGAGATCTTAAACCAAAAAGGGTTTTGGCTCTTGTAAGCAAACTAAGAAACTTTAAAAATTTACACATAAGTTACTAAAGTGACTGCTTTAAGAAACAGTTTAATAGGCTATTAAACATCTAAAGTTCATAAAATTTTTATTATGTCTTATAATACACAATCTTGATAAGTAAGTAGCTTTAACAGCAGCCTTTTTCAAAGCTTTAGCTGCCTTCTTAGATCTTTTCATGTGTAGAATTCAGGCCACAAGCATCGCTTTCCCAAGAGTTAATACTAGTTGTAGACACAGTTACCTTACTCCCAGACTCCAGAGGAGAAGAGATGAACTTATAAAACAGGTTTCCATGAACTTTTTACTATTCCCTTATTCAAAGGAACACTCTCTACACTGACTGCTCTCAGTAATTAACCACCTGTTTCTTGTGATGAATGATCAAATAAAAAAAAGAATAAAGTTTATGGAGGTTCAAAGGATATGAAAGTTGAAGTTTAAGAATCTAAGAAAATGTCACAAGGTCTAAGGTGTTTAAGGTATGTAGAAAATGCTGAGAACATGAAGACAAAAAAAGTGTTTTGAGGTTCATGGATGGATATAATTTGCAAAATTACAAAGAAGTGTCTTAAGGTGAATGAAAAACGTTTCAGATTCTTTTTCCTCACTATGCAATTGTTATACTAAGACTTCAAAAGCTGCGAGTTTTAGTATTGATCAGTGGAATTCTGACAAACTATTAATTAAGCTCTGGTCAAACAATTGACTACTTATTGTTTAGACACAAGCTCAAGATTTTAATTTCTCTTTGGCTGTCCTCTAAATATAGGCTTACAGTGATTTTCATCAGAGTAAACATATCTCCGTTCATCTATATCTGGTTCTCTGGACAGAGGAAAAACATGTTAATATTTTTTTAACCCCAAATTATAGCTTTTGCCAGGACTCAAAAGCGTGAGTCCACTTTAGCTGCTTTACACACAACAGTTAACTCCCTTTTCTACAATGTGGATTTCAATACAATGGTAATGCTAATATATCTAAAATTTTTATCTCATTTGGTAAATTAAAACTCATATAGGCTTCAAGGAATAAAAGTCATAAGGCTTTGATCCATTTGTCAAAAGATCAAAAAAACAGGGCTCCAAATGTAAGGTTTTACCTAAGTTCCTGACCTTTTACTTATGTCCACAGTCTATGTTTTAACAGGTTTCCACTTGATTGACAGTCACCATCCAGGGAGCGCCTGCAAACTATAAGTCACTGAGCTCTGGACTTGCTGAAAGTTGATGTGAACCAGCCCAGCTGATATCAATGCTCCATGCTTTTTCAGCAGGAGCAGCTAATCAAATGCTTCTGATAAATTTCCCATTACCCAGTCTTTGATTTGCCTTTCAGTCTTCCTGGGCCCTGCCAACCTATGCCCCAGTTCAGCTGAGAGCAGCATTAGAAGAGAGTACATCATCTATGACCCCATAATAGCTCCTACAAAAGGCTGAGTCAAAAGGAAACTTCCCAACATAGGAAACAAAATGGCTCCCTATAATGCCAATTGTCCTATAAAAAAGCATTCAGATTTATCCACAAGTAAATTTATTAATTAAAATGGTTCCATAATGTGATAGGACACTTGGCCTGCTTTCGGCAGAACAAAGATATATTATCCAACACATAGCCTTTGGCCCTTCTGCTTTCTGTTGATTACTGTTAGCACATATATAATTTATTTAATAACTAAATGATACTTTGTATTTGTGTACCATTAAGCTAACAGTTATTAGATCCTAATGTAAACCAGTACCTATCACAGAGTCCAGGATAAAACTTTTGGGAGAAATGTTAGACCAAAAGTTAACCTGTGAGCAACACCTGCCCAAAGACCAGGTAACCTTCTGGGATTCTGGGAAACTTAGTTCTTGAAAGATAACACCTGCCAAAGGACCAGGTATCTTCCAGGGATTCTGGGCATTGTAGTTCTTGGAAAACAATAACAACACTACATTAAAATGTCTGGTGGCATATGAGTTTTGTCCATAAATACCCCAAAAACATGAATCTTGAGGCCATACAGCTGGAAAGTTTTCAGATGCTGGTCTTGGTTAAATTTTATGTTTGTCAGTATTTAAAATTTTAAATTTACCTTCTGTCATATGTGTGTGTGTGTGTGTGTGTGTGTGTGTGTGTGTGTGTGTGTATTTTCATTCCTGGGACAGTAGACTGAGGCAGCTATTTAACATATCAAAACTTGGACATGGCTGCCAGATTCTCCCAACATCCCTCAGTTTCTACCTGTTACCTCTATCATACCCTGCCCCAAATTTTAAAACCTAACAATGGTTCCACCTTTACCAGCTCCCATTCAAGGTCTTGTGGTCACCGTAGGAGGTTGCCCAACACATGGGGATTTTTTATAATCTCCAGGACCAAGGGATCATCCAAAAAAAAATCAAACTCTAAAGAAGCAACTAAAAAAAAACAAAACAAACATATATACCTCTAAAATACAATTAGCAATGGCCCTGGCCATCCTAAATATCTTCAATATCTGCAAAAGCTGCAAACATCTCCCATCTTGGTATGATGGCATTACCCACATCACTCTCCTCACAATGGGAAGGGTTTTTGTTTTGTTGTTGGGTTGTTTGGTTTTATGTTATATTTTTGTCTTTTTTTTTCTATAGGACCAACTGAGGCCTACTTGGGTCCCAGCTAATCAGAAAGATGGCCTGCCTCTCACTGACCAGTCATGGGAAACTTGACCCCTCCTGGAACAACAAGGTCTCCTGGAAGGACACCATGACCTTGTAGCCACTGCCCTTTCTATGTTGCACCCCTCCTCTCAGGCCTCCCTCATTCCTATTTTAATGAAAGTCTTTGTTATATTACAGGTCTGTTCTGGCAACTGCTCAACCCCCTAATTATCAACCCAACATTCACCATCGTTCTTTTCTCTGACAGGCAACCTAAGAGGGCAAAAATCAGGAGATGGGGGTCTGTGGATTTCCCCAGCCAAGGATGCCAAAGCTCTATTTCTATTTCTGTCTATTTTAACTCAACCTCTGTGACCCCTAACCCCTTTCTATGCTTCCCTTGTTGAATAAAATGTTTGAAAAGGAGAAGCAGGCTGCTTCATGAATCAGAGCCATGATTGTGACTATCATTACCAGTCCTGAAAAATAGAACTATTATTAAAAACATCATTATTATAGATGACCACTGGAATGAAAGATGGAGAGCAGGAGTTATGGGAGAAGTATACCCACCAGCTATGTTACACATCTGTCTGGTGATATTCGTATTTCTCAACAGCTGGTGCAGGCTTCCAGTTCACACTAATCTATAGAAGCTGTCCCTTGGAAGGGTTCACTTTTCTCCTTAAACATGAGAGTATCTCTCCATACCTAGTAGAGCAACAACATTGTTTGCTCTACCAGCAGCAGCACCCATCATGATAGAGGTCATTTCCGAGTGCTGTGAGGCCTTAGAAATAAATAAAATATGAAAATCCTGTCTCCACAATTCTTGCAGACACATCTCCACAGGTCACCTTGACTTGGGTCACTGCTTCTATCAGATCTCTGATAAACCTACCAGAATGCTACATCTGTTTTTGCCTAGTTTTCTTCTTTTTTTTTTTTTTTTTTTTTTTTTGGTTTTTTCGAGACAGGGTTTCTCTGTGGCTTTGGAGCCTGTCCTGGAACTAGCTCTGTAGACCAGGCTGGCCTCGAACTCATAGAGATCCGCCTGCCTCTGCCTCCCGAGTGCTGGGATTAAAGGCGTGCGCCACCACAGCCCGGCTTTGCCTAGTTTTCTTTTTTTTTTCCTAGTTTTCTTAATAGATAGACAAGTTCTATCCACGGATGACCTGCTTAAACTTGACTATAAAAATATGTCTGAAGCAGTTTCTGTTGAGTAGTAATATTTTAACAATAATTTTGCTAATATAATCCATAACAATTTCTTGTATAATTTTGGAATTAATCTCCTAGGGTTTAGTAATATTTTTCTCTTGGAGTTGATTATCAATCAAAATCATTTTTCCATTTCTATGCTTCATGAATTTAAATACCATGCTAGCAATTGCTGTTTATCTTCTTTGAAATTACTTTCCTTTTTATTAGGAAGTGCACATTGTATGAATAACAACACATTTAATTGAGTAGAAGTCTGGACCTTAAACAAAGTTATACCATCAAATTTGAGCTCAAGCAAAGCATACATTTAGCTAGAGACTACCATATATGCATCTATCTATCTGACAATATCTGCAGTATATTTTGCACGAATTTGTTAATTTTTTAAAGTACAACGAGAAAGGACAGCTCACATCTGAGATTACTGTGTAACAACTGTGTGCTTGTTGTTCAATAGGTTGACAGATACATATTTCAAGAGTCTGAACTGTAGAAACGAGTGATCAGGCTGAACTTTATTCTGTCTATATTTACTTCTCCCCGGTTCAACTCTTTGCTTCCTTCAAAAACAGAACTACAAAACTAGAATATTTTTTATCATAACAATCTACGTGTATTTTAAAATGCAGATTCAAATCTAAAATAACTTTGAGCTGAGCTGGCACATATATTGCACCTACTGAAATTGCATCTTTAGAGTGAAAAGAAGCACAGTATTATAACGGAGAAAAATAAAGCAAGCATTTTTGCAAGGAGAAAGCATGAGAATAGTGACAACTTAACACTGAAGATGTTAGGAAGTTGTCTAATGAGAAATGCAAATGTCTTCACATGCATGCACTATAGACAAAGCGTTCACCCACATTTGATTTTTAAAGAACCATGCAGTAAAATTGAGGACATTTATGCTGTAAAATCAGTTCTTTCCAATACAATCTATACATTTATATATAAAGATTTACAAATCACAAAGCCTATTGAGGGAAACTGATTTATCATAAGTAGATATGTTAATGGTAATAGTTCTTTCATGACTAAGATTATGATACCATTCATTGTTCAGCTTATTTCCCTATATGTATGTCTGTATGCATACATAGTTTTATTGTATGTATGTATGTATGTATGTATGTATGTAGGCAGGTATGTGAATTGAAAGAGTGTAAGAGCCAGAAGACCAGGCTCTGATGATCTGTACATTTGCTGTAAGAAAGTATCCTCAAGTTATGGTAGGAAAGCAGAATGCCTGAATTCCCAATTGCCTGAACAACGACATCAGTAATTAATGTGGATGAAGAAAAGCTCACAAGGCCCCATCCCTACATGAAAACTATAGGCAACTAATAACTGTGAAGAAATGGGTAATGAGGCTTCTCTAGTGATGAGTCCCCTTACTCAAGGCCAAGTGGCCAGTACTAAACATGTATATACAAAAGCAACACTAATTGTCACTCAGAAAGTCATATTGCTTACACACAAACACACACACACGACAGTAATAATTAAGGAAATGGAGACCATGTATTTGAGAGAGAACTGGAAGAGGGGAGACAGAGAGACATAGGAGGAGCTAGAAGAAGTGGAAAATGATGTAAAAACAGTACATATATGGAATTAAAAATCACAAGCTTTGGAATACTAGTAACTGAAAGAATAAAGTAACAATATACAGGGGAAAGTAATTAATACATTGTAGTGCAGCATTATGGGAAAAGTCTCACAGAATGGCAGATTTAATGGTGTCCCTTTGATTACACAGACGCTTGATTGTCTGGTAAAGATCGGTGTATACAATGTAATGTATTAGAATATTAAAATTTAAATTCATTAAAAATTTTTGTATTTAAAATTTAAATGAATAAGTATATAAAACGGAAAGAAATTAAACATAATGCACTAAAACTATGGGAAAGCAGCCACGTTTGAATTTTAAATGGGCTGAAAAGGAAGCAAAAGAGAACAGGGATTCATCAAGCAGGGTAAAATGCAGGTCAAGTTTCTGGTCTGATGGGAGTATATATGAGTGGGCAGCCTAGTGAGAACCTAATATTCATGATGATTCTTCCCCATTACTCTTCCTAACCAAACTATCGCTAAATTACATAAATCATAGCAGTAAATGTGTCATTATACAAAGCAATCTTTCTAGCAGGAAACAAGTTAGCATCTGGTCAGGTGTCACTGTCCAGTTCTGTATTGATAATTCTGTGGCCTTCATTGCCTTATGGATTAGAGAGTTATACAGGGTCTCAGGCAAAGACTAAGAAGATGCGTCATCAACTTTCAGTCTACATTTGGTTTCTCATTAATGACATTCCATAAAGTGTCAAGACAGAACACTTGCCAGGGCACTATCATTGCGTTAGGTTTTTTGTTTGTTTGTTTTGTTTTGTTTATTTATTTATTTTTTTATTGAAAAAATTTCCACCTCCTTCCCACCTCCCATTTCCCTCCCCCTCCCCCCACTCCTCTCCCTCTCCCTCTCCAGTCTGAATAGCAGTCCAGATTCCCTGCCCTGTGGGAAGTCCAAGGTCCTCCCCCCTACATCCAGGTCCAGGAAGGTGAGAATCCAAACAGGCTAGGTTTCCACAACGCCAGTTCATGGCAGTAGGATCAAAACCCAGTGCCATTGTCCTTGGCTTCTCATCAGCCCTCATTGTCTGCCATGTTCAGAGACTCCAGCTTATTCAGTCCCAGTCCAGCTGGCCTTGGTGAGCTCCCAATAGATCAGCCCCATTGTCACAGTGGGTGGGTGCACCCCTCACAGTCCTGACTTCCTTGCTCAGGTTCTCACTCCTTCTGCTCCTCATTTGGACCTTGGAAGCTCAGTCCGGTGCTCCAATGTGGGTCTCTGTCTCTATCTCCATCCATGGCCAGATGAAGGTTCTATGGTGATATGCAAGATATTCATCAGTATAGCTATAAGATAGGGTCATTTCAGGTTCCCTCTCCTCAGTTGCCCAAGGAACTAGCTGGGAACATCTCCCTGGAACCTGCGAGCCCCTCTAGAATCAAGTCTCTTGCCAACCCTAAGATGGCTCCCTTAATTAGGATATATACTTCCCTGCTCCCATATCCACCCTTCCATTATCCCAATCTTTGTTTTAGTTTTTATTAAAACTCCATTCTTATAAGCCAGTTCACATTCAGTGGGGTTCAGTTTGACTTTTCGAGACACCATTTAAAACTCCTTATATTCTTTTCCATTAAAGACCAAAGACACCACACGGACAAGGAAATCACTTCTAATTCATGTCTGTAACTTTATTTAAAAATTGTGAAAAAAGTTGCATTTTTTTTCATATTGGAGCCCCCGTATCTGAGAAGAAAAGTAATCCTCTATGGCATGGGGCCTGTGATTTGCTTTCAACTTTTCAGTTATTCATATTAGACTGTTTCAAACAACCACACTAAAAGTATCCCCAGCATCGACTTCATTCTGCTTCAGAATTTTTAGTTACCTCCCACAGCAACATATATCAAATGCACTTTCCTTCCTAATTAACTTGTTAGTTACTTATTACATAGGAATTTGAAGGTACTAATCAAATGTTCTGTTTGTAATTGTGTTGCATTAACCTTGATTAAGGATGCATTTATCTCCATGAGGATTACATTAAAATGTAAATGCTACAATTCTTGATTGATGTTCAGTTATATCAAACAAAGCAATTACTAGTGAACTGGATCAACTGATAGACAGTGCATGTCCTGAATTCATGACTGCATATGTATATAAATATACTGATTTTCCTTTAAAACGTTAGTTTCGAGCATAAACAAAGCTTTCTTTTTGCTTAATCAGAACAAAGTTTTACAATCCAATGAACTTTGATAGGCAAAATGTTTTTAGTCATATAGCTTGGTCTTCTTGTGGGAATCCTAACAGTGGGAACAGGGGCTGTCTCTGGCTCTTTTGCCTGTTTCTGGGACACTATTCCTCATATTGGGTTGCCTTAATAGAAAGAGAAATGCCTAGTTGTACTCCAACTTGATAAACTGTTTTTGGTTGTTATCCATAGGAGGAAATCCTGCCCTTTTTTAGAGAGAAATAGACAAGGGGTAGGTGGGGGTAAGGGTTGTGGGAAGAACTGGGAGAAGAGGAGGGAGATGAAACTTCAGTCAAGGTATAAATAAATAAATAAAATTAAACAAAAATTAAGGAAAGTTTAAAACTAGAAGAACAGTGAATAATGTAAATTATAAGGGGAGAAAAAGCAAAAATAAAAAAAAAAACTAACAACAAACCAACAAACAAAAAGTTCTTCCTGCTAACATGTATAAATGCCTTTGTTTTCTTCCCCTGTGGCAGATGGAAAGAGTTACATATAGTTACTACCCCCAGCTAAAGAGCTATTGGTAATTAATATATACCGGGAGAAGAAGAGCTGGTTTCTCTTAAGGGTGTCACCTTATGTAGGATGACTACACTCCAATGGAAGGCCACACATCCAAGAGTAAAAGAGCAGCACAAACCGTAATTGGTGAGCTAAAAAGAAAGGAAAAATAACACAGGTAGATGGGTAGGCATCTGGAAGGAGGTGAAGGAGGGGTGAATATGACCAAAATACACTGGACATGCATTATGATGATGGTGTCAGGTCAGACTTGTGACTCCCTGAAACATCATTTCTTATGGTCAAATGTTTAAAATCATTCTTCCAGAGCTTGAGTTATACAATCCATGGCTGTTATCTGTAGTTGACCTATAGTGTGTAAAACTGCTTCTTTCCATCTCTAAAGATGATTGTTTGTCAAGCTTTTCCCACGACTTGGTCTTCACCCTTATACTACTGGCCTGTGGTAATCACCGTTCTACCTTTTTAAAAAAACCTTAATGTATATTAGTATATATAGTCTATATGTATGTGTATATATATATATATATATATACGCAAATTATTGGTTATGTGTGTATGTATGTGTCTGTGTGGGGATTGTTGTATGTGACCGTACTGCCCATAGAGGCTGAGAGAGTAATCAGTGCCCTAGAGCTGGAGTTACATGCATTGCTCACTGAGGGTGCTGGAAACTCTCTAAAAGCAGATTTAGGTTTTCTGATCTCTTCCCAAACCCACCATTCAGCTTTAATTTTTTTTTTGAGACAGGGTTTATCTGTGTATCCCTGGCTGTCCTAGAACTTACTCTGTAGACCAGGCTGACCTCGAACTCACAAGGATTTGCCTTACTTCACTTTCTGAGTGTTGTGGTTAAAGGCATGTGTCACCACACCTGGCTTCAACTTTCAACTTTTATAATTAACTTTTTATTTCAGGGAACCCTGACTGCTCTTTGAACTGGAGAGGGATGGGGAGAGGAGTGGGGGGAGGGGGAGAAGGGTGGGAGGAGGGGGAGAAGGGTGGGAGGAGGGGGAGGGAAATGGGAGGCTGGGAGGAGGTGGAAACTTGTTTTTTTTTTCTCCTTTTCTCAATAAAAAAAATGGGAAAAAAAAGAAGGTTTGGATGGAGGAAAGGGCCAGAGGAAATGATGTGTTTATGTTAAGATCACAAAAAATAAAAGGAAAAATTTGAATGCTATATTGGCAAATAAAAAAGAAAAAAAAAAGAAAAAATACATTTACAGTATATATTGCATTACGGATATTTATTTCCTTGCCACTTATCATCTTTTTTCCTCATACAATTATGCTTCTATTTTCCTTTCATTTATACATAAAGATTGTGTGACTAAGAAAAGGCTAAGAGCCACAAATAAGAGGGAATGTGCCATGTACCTTTCTGAGATTGGTTTAATTAGCTTAATTGATTTCTAGTTTCTATTTTCTGAAAATTACATAGTTCCATTCTTATTTATGACTGCAATAATTTTATTGTGTGAACATATTACAAATTTTTATCTATACTCCTGTTGGACAATCCCATATATCAGTGGAAACATGTATTATTTGTCTTTCTGCATTTAAGTTTTCATTTGATGAGATCTGGTTCCATTTATGATCTTGATTATGACAAAAGTTCATGTTTTGTGGTTATACAGTATTCTGTGACACCTCTGTGCCGAATTGTCTTTGTCCATTCTTCTGTTGATGGATTGATTGGCATTGGTTTCTGCCATTTCTTGGCTATTATAAAAACTCAAGTTTACATTCTGTGATGTGATGTATTGCTTTTGTTTCTTTTGAAAACAAGCCAAACAGTGGAATTTCTTGATATATGGCAATGCTCTTTTTAATTTTGAGGAACACCTTACTATTTTCCATAACGGGTGTGATAATTTGCATATAAACCATCGCTGAGAATGTGGAATTTCTCCAAGGCCTTCATGACAGTGTCTTTGGTCTTTTGATGATGTTTTTATTATGGTGGGGTGGTATATTATTGCAGTATTGATTTGCATTTCTTTGGTGATTAATGGGTTGAATATATAATATGTATTTACCATATGCACATGTATTTATATATGTATATAATTATATATATATATATATGTCTGCTCATTTGTCTCATAAGCTCATATTAGTCTTTTGCCATATGTACACTTTGAAAATATTTCCTTTTGTAAGTTTTCTCTGTACTTTGTAGACTGATTCTTTTCTTCACAGAGTTTTTTTTTTTTTGATTGACAGTTTTGCTAACTCTGCCTTTGTTTCCCAAGTTTCTGAGGCTCCCACCCACTGCAATATCTGAAGATTTTTCTTGTGTTTATTTTAATAATTTCACTTTCTCAATTCATAATGTATAAGCTTTTGATCCCTTTACAATTATTTGTACCTGGTAAGAGACAGAGCTTCAGTATCAATTTTCTGTAAATTAGAAACACAATGTTCCCAGCAGCTATTAGAGAGACCTTCTTTCAATGTATACTTTTAGAATCTTTTTCAAGTATCAGTTGGCTGTGCTTGTCTGGGGAATAAAATTTGGCTCAGTTTTATTAATTGGTTTTATGTCTGGTTTTATATTGATACTGTGATTATTTGATTATCACTGTGCTATAGCATTATATGAAGTCAGGTAGCTTGACACCTTGGGCTTGCTTCTTTTCAGAACAGGTTTCTTTGTGTATCTGAGGTCTCTTGTGGATTGTGTACATTTTATAATTTCCTTTAAGTTCTGTGAAAGAGGCCATTATTATTTTCATAGATTAAATAGACAACGTAGAGTGTATGCTATTTTAGCGATAGAAGTTTTTCTAACCCACAATTAGAGAAGTGTTTCCAGTCCTTGGAGTTCACATCAGTATCTTTCATCAGACTTCCCTGAGTTTCATCCCCACAGTTAATTTGTTCCTAGTTATCTTCTGCTGCATCATAACTTAGCCTCTTCATGGTTTCTTTCTTGACAGTCTGCTTAGTGGTATGTGCAAATATTGCTGAGTAATGCTAGTTGATTTTAATCCCAAGCCTTGAATAGTTTTCTCTTAGCTGAGGGGTTTATACAATTGAAGGCATGCCACCTGCAATCAGCGGTGACTTCCTTTTCTCCACTCCCGTTTATATGTCTTTTGTTTTGTTAGCTTATCTGGATGTTCTTGCTAAGAATTCTATTGCTATGTATAAAACAGAAACTATGAGAGAGGACATTCTTGTCTCATTTCAGATCTAATTCACTTCACAGTGCTGATTATGTTTTCAATTTTTCTACTGCTTTTTCTCATTTCTCCTCCCCATGATTCATTATTACCATTGTAATTATAATATACAAAGCAATTATTTTGTATCTTCTGTATATGCATTGTGTTGTTTTTGCTGGGGACTGAAAATAATTTAGACAATGAAAACTGAGGTATGCTTGTATTAATGCAAGGCCCCACTTTCCTTTCCCAGTGCTTTTAAATGTGATTTTGTTATTCCTGAAGTCTTGAGGTTTTTCAATTCTTAGCCTCATTGCACCAGTGCTTTCAAATTATTTTACCGACATATTGTGCTTGTTGGTTGTTCAGAAGATTTCCTCAATGTCCGTTCTCATGTTAGTACAGGTCTTTCCTTTTTCTGCGTGGTGCTTCCTCTTGGAGTTCACTGAGCAGTATTGCTTGGCACGTCATCGTTTGATGAAGAGGACAGTAGAGAGCTGTTTCCTGATTAAAACTTGGCTGTAGCCAATTGATGACTTGTTCATTCTTGAAAGCATAATCACTTCGTGTCCCTAAATTTTGTCTAGCTTGGTTTCTGAATTCAGCAGGTATTCTTGTTTCTTTTCTTGATCAAAGTGGAGTGTAAAGGCGTATGTGCATGTGTGTATCCGTGTGTGTGTGTGTGTGTGTGTGTGTGTGTGTGTGTGTGTGTGTGTGTTTCTGGGCTACCCTAAAGGCGGAGTCTTATCATTATATTAGTTGTTTTTTGTTTGCTTTGTTTTAGATTTTGGTTTTTAGAGACAAGGTTTCTCTTTGTAGCTTTGGAGCCTATCCTGGAACTTGCTCTGTAGGTCAGGCTGGCCTCAAACTCACAGAGATCTGCCTGCCACTGCCTTCCGAGTGCTGGTATTAAAGACCCGTGCCACTGATGCCCTGCTATATTAGTAGTTTTGAAAGGTTTTGGGAGAGCGGGACAAAAGGCAGGAAATAGGTGAAGGGCTTCCTTAGAATCTGTAAATCTCTTTTTCACGTCCTGCCACTATTTCAAGATTTCAAGTTGTCTTCCTGTCTCCTACATGACAATCTGGAGCGAAAAAGAGAAAATACCATAAGATGTCGAATCTGTTTTGCCTTCATTTCCAACATCAGCTGCCTTCAGTTCAGTCATCATTCTAAATTGAGTTTTCTTAGTGTCATTGTGTATTATCTTGAATAATCAAATGCTTCCCTCTCTCACTCATTATCAATTTCTGGGTCTCATAGATTATAAAGTGGCTTATCAGTGTGATGGTTCAAGCATGCTGTCACAGGCAGGAAATAATTGCTATAGTTAGATATGCTGGCACAGGCATGCAAATTATAGTATTCAATACACTGAGGCAGGAGGATTACTAGGTTAATATCAGCCTTTGTTACATACTGAAACTCTGCCTCATAAAAACTAAATATAAACTAGTCATGAGTGTTAGCTTATCTGATTTATTTTGTTCTATTTGAGTGGCTGTAAATCTTTCTGGTACTCGTATCCCCCAGGGGAATCTGGAGATTAAATGAAGGGGACCAGCAAGAAGAACCTTGTTCCCCACTTTAGGCACCAATTGAAGGGGACCCTGCTGGTGGCCATGGCAATAGATAATAGAACCATGAGGAAGTGAAAATGAAAACTCTTGGTTTACATTGACTTTGACAATTTAGGTCAAACTTTGGGGAGTTGGATGCCAGCATATGGAAAACCAGAATAATTTGGTAAGATGTTTCCTGTTGTAAAATAATCCCCAGGGAACTAGAAAGCGCAATTATATTGAAACTCAACTCAGAGCAAATGGAGTTTCTTCCAAGAAGATTGGTTCTAAAGAAGGGCTAATTGTACTAGCTAAAGGACCCAGGGAAGTCTCTGACCTGGTTTTGGTCTTAGGGATAGTAAAGGGGTCACTTGGGATATTTGCCATCCCTGTTTGTGGGAACTTGGGTGAGCCTCTGACTTTAAGAGTCATTTAGATCACTAGACACTGCTGATCCTCATTGTATAAGCTTGATATGACCTGACCAGACAGATAACAGATCACCTGGCTGTTAATCACCTCCAATTCTCAGCTTTCTGGATGGTAGAACAAATTTTATATCCATTTGTTTGAGAATACAGTCCTGTGTGCTTATTGTTTCTATTTTTCCTGGAGATCTGTCAGTACAAGGACCTTTGTGTTGTGTTCCCAATAATGAAGGTGATTTAAAAACCATATAATTAATACTTATAAAATAGCTAAACAACATAAAAACAAAAAGCAGAAGTACACTGTCTCTGGTACCTGTGCTGTGCTAGGAAATACGCAGGTCTAGTTATTGAACATAAGATTCTGGCTAAGTTTCCTAACAGTTCCTCTTTACAGATACAACATGAACTCCCTGAAGATGAGAAGCCTGCCAAGACAGCCTGGAAGCTTGGAGCTTTATCTGCCTAACTGGGAAGTGCCTGTGTCCACAGCTGCTCTCTTACACAATTTAAAAAGGGAGAACAAGGAAAGAAATCAGTAACAAGGTTTTATTAAAACATTTCCAGATAGTAAAGGAAACGTTGCTGCCAAATTTGTTAGGAAAATACACACCACTAAGTTTTTAGTCATTAGAACCAGAAACACTTGGGATTCAATGTAGGGCCAAATTTACAATCTTAAGACTTAACCTCTCAAGGAGATAAAAGATGAAAGAGCAAAATGACACACATACTCCTTTTGCTTCATGTTCTGCCTTCCCATACACACGCAGCCCTAAAGGTATAAAAATAAGTTATAGGAAAGAAATTTAGGTATTTCCCTGTTTTGATCTAGATCCACTTAGGCGACAAACTCTGGTCATGTTGCTGATAAATTACTGAGAATAAATTATTTTCTGAGCACGTCTCTAATGGATTAGCCAGATCAGATTAACTGCAGTCAGTGTGCAAACTGATAACAGGGTGGTTCCATGGTATGGGAAGGTTTTATTGCAGACATTAGGGAGAGAAACTACATCCAGACTGACTGGAATGGTCCAGAACAAAGAGAGAAAGAAAGAGACTGAATTTTCCCAGCAAACTGGACATGGCGATGTATGTCTGCAAGAAAAGGGAGATTAGCAGGAGCATGGGAATAGAGAATGGGCAAAGCCCTGGGAGCATAGCAAGAGAGCAGAGAATAGTGGAAATTTCCAGGTTGTAAAAAGAAGGTTATATGAAGAAGGTTCTATGACCCACTTGGTGTAGGGGAAGAGAGGACTAGCATTGGGGCTTTGAAATGTATCACAGGCACTTGTGGGTGGAGACTGAGCGATGCTGGAGGCTAATGTGGATGGTGATACACTGACAGGCACCGTAGGCCTTTGCTATTTGGAGAGGTATATATCCCTTTGGCAAAGGTAAATGGACTAACTCCTTTTGGAAGATGAGAACCTTCTTCACTAGTTCCCAAGGAATACTGGATTTTATCTAAGTGCCAAATTCCTCTTATTGTCAACATTGAGCTCATTTCTGGATATTTGAACTACGTTTTGGAGTTTTGGGAATTGAAATTTCCTTTGGAGCTGACAGTAAGATGGCCTACCATGAATGTTCGGCCGCATCATTCCTTGGGATAGCATTCAAGGTCTTATATAAAGGAGAAAGTCATCTGAGCATGACTGTTCATTCATTGCTTTCTGCTTTTCTCCCGCAAATGAAAGGTGAAGAGGAGCCTCAAGTTTCTGCTGCTATGACTTCCCTACCATGATGGACCATATCCTCAAACTGAGGGGGGGGGGCGCAGAATAGACACTTTCCTCCTTACGTCACTTTAGTCATGTATTTACTCATAGCAATAAGGAAAGTAATTGATAAATAAAATTGATACTGAGGAGTGGGACAGTTTCTGTGATAAAGCTGATCATGCTGATTCTTTGGGAATAGTTTGCAGGAAAAATGCTGTGCTCTGTATCTGTGGATTCTGAAAGCCTTAGAGTGATGTACAAAGTCTTAATGGATCGTTCTGGTGGTAGTTTGGAAGACAAAAGTGCTAAGAGAAATATAGTCAATTCAGTCCCAGCTGATGAAATTTCAGTTTGTGTACTTAGAACATGAGCACAGTTGGAATTTAAGGTACTAGACTAATGGTTTGGTAGAAGAAATTTCAAAGACAGTACAGAATTCACACTGTGTGATGATTACCGTTACTACTCTTATGAAAATCTACAGTAAGAGAACAAGGAGTGGAGCAGAAATATGGGGAAAATGTGCAATTTGGCAAGAAAACGTGTATGAGAAAGTTTAAAGTTATCAACAAGGCATGTTGCAAGATAGTTGTAGCTGTTTATAGAGATTAACACCATTAAAGAGAAAGCTGATGATTGCAGCAATACAAGGGGAGAAGTGCCTTGAACACAAGGCTTTAGTATGGAAGGCTCCAGTTTCTAAAGATGCATATCCATTTGAAAGTGAGAATGTCATGAGAGTGTTTCCTTGCGCAAATCCAACTGCCTAGTAGAGTTTTTCCTCAGAGCCAGCCTGGAAAGCATACAAAGACCCATGCAGTATAGCCTAGGGAGGCCAACCTACCCAACCTACATTTTGAATAGTAGAACTTGGCAGAATTACATACATGGAACTGTTCGTGTAGACATAAAATATTCAAAATTGAGGGTGCCATGGAGATTTGTTTCACAGTTTCAGTTTCAGAAAACTCTTTAGGGCTAAGCAATGTGGCTGGAGTCCATGCAAGGAGTCCTGAGAAGACACTGTACAAGTCGGTGATGATGAGTAAGTTTCAATAGATGCCTCAGTATGCTGGAGGCCGCAAGCTTGATAGTGATCCAGCCCTCAAAAGAAGCTACATGTGTGCACCAGGCAGCAGAGATGTTTTGGTGGGCTACCTAAGCTAATTAGAGTCAAATCATTTGTCAAGAGCACCAGATGCTGGGTATTACTCACCCTAAATGTGGGTAACAACATTCCATAAACTGTGGACCCAGACTAAATAAAAAAAGAAAGGGAGGTAAGCAATAGCATGCACCACACTCTGCTTCCCATCTGACTTCATCTTATGGACAACAGCTTCATACTCCTATGATGGCAGTTCCCTAGAAATAAAGCCCAAATAATCTCATTCTTCCTTAAGTTTTTTCAGTCGGGTATTTTACAGCAGTAAGGAGGAAAGTAGCTAATACAGACAAGCAAACCAGTTCTGAACCCATGAAGCATAGCTTGATGTTAAAGGTCTAGTTCGGTTGCTTGTGTAATATTTGCTTAGGAATATACTAGTACAATCTCAACATCTTTGAAAGTAAAATATCAGATTCTTTCAATTTCTTATATAATTTTTATGCTAACAATTTAGTGTTTCTGTTCAGCAGATAGACAAATATAGCAATGTCTTCACTGCCTATGAAAATCAAATTGCTTATTGGAGAGGATATGTTACTGGATTTTTTCCCCAATGTTATATTTAGGAAAACACATACTGAGATATCTTAACATGTGAATATTTTCAGCATTCAAAAATATCTTGCCATTACATACAGTCTAAGAAGAAGAAACTATCTTCCTGGTTCATAAAGTTAACAAATCAGCAATCATCTCTGGTGGCACACTGTCCTCTCAGCATGGAATGGCCATTGCTGTCTTGAAATCAGAGCACAGGACCTCCTCACAAAATTAGGCCAATTACAGGGGGACAAGAGCTCATGAGGCAGAATACTCCATATATCTCAGAGAGAGACAGACAGACAGAGACAGACAGACACAGAGACTGCAGCATAAGATATACAGGTTTAGAAATGTTCATCTTGAAGACTGTGATCAGAAGCCATGAAATGCTGTCAAGTACAAGAAGTCAGAGGAGACGAATAAAATAATGAATTTCTCTAGTGTTTCTGAATGATGCAGTACCAATAACATCTTGTCTTTGGCCTAATCTTCTGATCTCCACAAGTAGAAATCATGCATACTTACATACATGCATACATACATACATACATAGTATACAGCATTGCTTTGAAGCATCAAATATATAGTAGCTTTTTACAGTAGCTTCAGGAAATGAATATACTCCTAAAAAATCACCATGCAACCCAAGCATAGTCACCTATCAAGTATGACTGTCTCAAATGCCTGTGATACTGACCAGTTTTTATTCTGCTAAGGAGATGTGAATACAAGCTTAGGATTTGTACAAAATCAGCCATATTGGTAATATCTGGTAGGACAGACAGTGAGTGCAGTTTACTCAGCTTAAGAATTTCTAGACTTCTCAGAAAGAAAAGGATCTCATTTATTTTTAATATTTGTCCTATCTTGTCTTGAAAAAGTGTACCAGTCACCTTCTTTGGTGTCCTGTTTGTCCAATTTGGACAACCTATAATCAGCAGTCAAAGCAAGGACAGTTTTTTACCAAATGGATAACTTTGCCACATTGAAAGCAAGCTCCACATGGAGATTCTTTGATACCCATCATCCTTTTTTGAAGTAAATTTGTGCTGCCAGGTACAGACATGTCTCACCATCATGAAATGCCTTATACTATTAAAACATTTTCAAAGCCATATTCTGTATGTCTCTGAAGTGTTTGAAGACCATCTGTCTATTTAAAATATGTCTGTGTTTAACCCTGAAAACATACCTAACATGGCCACAGATTTTATTGTTAGATGACTGATGTGCGAGTGTCATCTATCTGTTGCTTTCATTGGTTAATTAATAAAGAAACTGCTTGGCCTTTGGTAGGCCAGCCCTTAGGTGGGTGGAGTAGACAGAATAGAATTCTGGGAGAAAGAAAGCCGAGTCAGGCAGTCGCCATGATTCTCCCACCCGACACAGACGCAGGTTAAGATCATTCCTGGTAAAATACCACTTTGTGGTGCTACACTCATTAGAAATGGGTTAATCAAAATGTGAGAATTAGCCAATAAGAGGCTGGAACTAATGGGCCAAGCAGTGTTTAAAAGAGTACCTTTTCCGTGTAATTATTTTGGGTAAAGCTAGCTAAGTGGTGGGAAGTGGCCCACCACAGCTCCACTATAGATGACTACTAACCTGTATTTCTTAATTATCCAAAAGAGTTTGGAATAATAATAATGTTTAAAGACTAGAAATTTACATTACATTGTTAAATGAGCTGCATAAGTACAATAGCATAAAAAAGATTAGAAGCATGTATACTATATAACAAAAACAACATTAAATTTGCATCAATATGCTAAAATCCATACTAATGTAAAATATTTCAAGCAAGTAGTTACTTTTTTTAGTTTAAAAGTACATTCAATAATCTACCCTTTATCCTATCATTCCTCTATCCCCTTTTTCTTTTCAGAACAAGATTCCAGAATCTAATTTTCTTTACTTAGTTTCCTCTATGACTATCACCAATAATAACTTGTAAATAGGTCTCCTAAACAATGATTAAAATTCATAATCCGTGGAATGACCAAAATCCACCCAATCTACCTCTTGTGAATGTGTGCAGCATAATATTTTTTCCCATATTTTATGTAATGAAATTTTTTTTAAAAAAACAAAACCAATTTCCCCATTAAGAATTCCCAGCTGTCTCCCAAGATCAGCTAATGATGACAGCAAAGTGTGATGCTGGTATTGCAACATAGCATGGCTGGGCAGAGAATGCAAGCAATAGTGCATGGCCTGGCCAAGGGCATCTATAGTTGCCTCTGTGTAGTTGAGGCCTGAGAGTGTGTGCCAGTAGTAGTAAAAGTCCAAGTGGGTGACTAGAAAGCACACCTGGTATGGCAGGTATCTGAAGAGAGGGTTCCTGAGGAAACGGACAACTCAGAGAGAAAGAGTGAGCTGCTTGAAATGTGGACACAGGGGCATGCAAAAGAAGCCCATGTGGTGGGGAGGAAGAATATGGGGGAGTACCTGAATGACAGAGACGGTAGTGGTGAGTGGCTAACTCCTGTAGTTTTTTGGGCCCAGCTTCCTATGGCATTTGGAACTGTGAAGTAATAAGGGCGGCGGCGGGGCTGCGTCCTCAACACCCCAGCTGCCTGCCTGGCAAGCTTATGCCCCGAAATAATTACACGGACACTGTATTCTTTTAAACACCGCTTGGCCCATTTCTATCTAACCTCTTCTAGGCTAATTCTCACATATTAATTTAGCCCATTTCTAATCATCTGTGTTGCGCCCCTAGGTGCGCTTACCGGGAAGATTCTAGCCTATGTCCATCCTGGGTTGGAGCTTCTTAGCATGCGTCTGCCCAGGAGCCAGGAGCATGGCGTCTCTGCTGAGGCGTCTGCTCTGGAGAGCAGAGCTGTAGAGTCTCTGAGCTCACTTCCTCTTCCTCCCAGCGTTCTGTTCTGTTTACTCCTCCCACCTATCCTCTAACCAATAAAATGGGCCAAGGCAGTTCCTTTATTAGCCAATGACCTTCCTCCATCATTTCCCCTTTTTCAGTTTAAACAAAAAAAAAAAAGGCTTTAACTTTAACATAGCAAAATTACATATAACAAAACAGTTATCAAGTAAAAGTTACAATAATCTTTATCATAACTAAGGAAAACTATAACTATAACTAACTATTCTTAACTCCATCAAAGACTCCTGAAAGATACAATACTACGTAAGCAAACAGGAAAAAAGCAACTTTTAAAACTCTAGAAATGACAGAGACATCTTGCTGCCTGTACAGTCACCCAAAGTTCCTCTGTACCATTGGGGCATCCATCTTCAGCCTTCAGGCCCATGCTATCCAGCAGACATTTCCATAAAGCAGGAAAATTCAAAGTCAGTTCAGTCACTATCTGTTGTGTCCTGCAGAATGTCTCGCAGACTCTTTCATGAATCAGGAACACCAAAAGATCATCTCACCTTAGGCAAGTTCAGTAGTCCTCTCTCTGCGGGTTCTCTGTGTCCAGTTTATGCAATAGTCCAGGCAAGAGCAGTTTCTTGCCCAAATGGCTATCAAACTCCATAAGGTGCCTCTTCGATGCCCATCTTCCTCTTGAAGTACATTGGTGCTGCCAGGAGCAGAGTGTCTCATTGTCATGAAAAGTCCTCAGTTATTAAAACATTAAATGTCCTATTCTGTAATCTTTGAAAGACATGAAGAATGTCTATCTAAAATATATCTCTATATATCTAGAAAATCTAACTAACATGACTACAAGCTTTACTATTATCGATGATTATCCATTAACAACCTATATTTCTTAATTATACAGTACATATTTAAATGAACTACACAATCACAATACCTTAATCAAAATCAGAAACACTTATACATATAACAAAATTGACCTTAAATCTCTACCAATAAAGCAAAAACTATACTAATGTAAATTATTCATATCTATATCATATCCCCCTTTAAATGTAAAAGAACATTTATAAACATTTTTTGGGAATATGGGCGCAGTTATTTCTCTCCAAACTGCTTCCTGCTGAATGGGGGCGTCGTTAATTAGGTCTTTCATGGTATAACCTGTGTGCTAGTTTCATCTCAGTTGGCAGTTGAGCAAAGCAAATTTTTGAAGGCGTTCACACCAACCCTTCAGGAGGGCGTGGTCCATCATACCAAATCGGAATAGAAGAAATGAACAGCGTCTCATCCTCTGTGAAAACAAATAAGAAACTCCTTTCCAAAGTATCATATCCTTAGATCCAAATTTCAAAGTATCTCTGTTGGATTAGTTCAGAAGCATTTATAAACAAATATCTTTTAGTAGCTTTTGATCTTTCCTCAGCATTCAAACAATTCAAAGAGAGCACAATAGCATACAGTATCAAAATTCTCTGTTTATTTTCCATCTTTGTACAGCTTTGTTTTAACCCCTATTTTGTTTATTTTTACTTTTAAATTTTTGCTTTTTAGGACAGGTTCTCTGTGTCTTTGACCTGAAGTAACTCTGTAGACCAGGCTGTCTTTGAACTCTCAGAGATCTGCCTGTCTCTGCCTCCCAGGCATTTGGATTAAAGGCGTGTGCTACCACACCTTGAAGTCACAGAGGTCTATCTCCCTCTGCCTACCAAGTGTTGGGATTAAAGGTGTGTACCACACACAACAACTCTCTTCCTTTTTTTATTTTTTACTTTAAGAACTTCAACTTTTAGTCTGCATATATTTTTAACACACTTTAAACCATTCAGAAATTTTCTCTGTCTTTGAATCTCTCTTTACTGTATATCTCTCTTTTTCTGACCACATGAATCTTTAATTTACCAAGCAATATCAGTAGGATTAAAGGCGTGGCTTTGCCGGCTGGATCCAGCCCATTCCTTAGCTTTCCAGCCTCATGGCTGAGGTACTGGCTGTAGCCAGCAAGCGAGCTTCAGCAGCCTGTGCTTGCAAACCGCACAAACTGCCTGCGTAAAAGAGTCAGAGTTTGTCCTGGCAGGACAGCCCAGAAAGCCGGCATTTTTAAATGGCACAGCTTTTTTCCTGCTACGGCTGAAAACCGAAAAGCATGCGTTCAGCTTTTCGTCAACACCATTTAAGTGTTTCGTGGCAGGACCTCTTAATTAGCTGCAGGCTTTACAACTAAAGCTGAGTCAGGAAGCCTCTCTTAGATGAAAGCGCATGCTTGCCTCTAACAAGCAGAGCAGACCTGAGAACACAGCCAGTCTAGTTGCCATCAAACAAATTGTAGCACTTTACTCCAAATGCTCTATTCAAAAGCTCTGTCTCCCGCAGGAGCCAGACAGAGATCGCAATGGTGGCACAGCCCCAGGAAGTCGCGCTTTAAAATGACACAGCGTTTTTTCTGCTACTGTTGCCGAATCAGGAAATCTCTCTACAGCACGCCACCAACAAACAGCAAAAATCTCTGTTAAACTCTCGCTCCCTTATTTTTAAGTCTTCTCAGGTTTTTTAAGTGGGTTTAGTCCATCACGTGGGGCGCCAACTGTAGTAATAGGGGCGGCAGGGCTGCGTCCCCAACACCCCAGCCACCTGCCCGGCTAGCTTATGCCCCGAAATAATTACATGGACACTGTATTCTTTTAAACACCGCTTGGCCCATTTCTATCTAACCTCTTCTAGGCTAATTCTCACATATTAATTTAGCCCATTTCTAATCATCTGTGTTGCGCCCCTAGGTGCGCTTACCGGGAAGATTCTAGCCTATGTCCATCCTGGGTTGGAGCTTCTTAGCATGCGTCTGCCCAGGAGCCAGGAGCATGGCGTCTCTGCTGAGGTGTCTGCTCTGGAGAGCAGAGCTGTAGAGTCTCTGAGCTCACTTCCTCTTCCTCCCAGCGTTCTGTTCTGTTTACTCCTCCCACCTATCCTCTAACCAATAAAATGGGCCAAGGTTGTTCCTTTATTAGCCAATGACCTTCCTCCATCAGAACTGTGGTCAGGCATCAGCTAGATATTCCTGTACAGAAACCCAAACTCACAAAGAGGGACTGGGAGCAGGGAGGGAAAGTCAGCTGCTGAGGTGACTCCAGCAGCTGCAAAAACAGTTGTAAGTGGCTGCCTTGTAATCCTATGTCCCCTGTTAGATGTCTGAAGAAGAATTTATCTAATTATTCTGTTATCAATAACAACTTGGGATTCAGATACTTTGGTGAATACCTGACTGATCAGAGAAATAGCTGAGAAGTGACCAGTACTCTCTCTCTTTTTCCTTGACCCAAAAAAGGGCTGAAAATCTTTCTATACCCCTCCCTACTTCTTCCTGTGTCTCTCTACTTGATCTCAGTCCTTTAAAACCTCTATGGTTAATTTTGGTCAGCTAGTAGCTAACTCTGTTCTCTGACTTAAGGTAAATTTTAGTGGTAGTCTTAGGAGTGCCAGAGTGTCATCAAAATATTCCGCATCACGCTATACTTTCTTTGTGCATAATTCCAGTGATTGGTTCCTATGGTTACTGTTGATCTGGTCTGGGCTTCTGATGTGCAATGCAATATTCACTGGTGGTGCTTCTTATTCCAATGTGAAACCCCTCATGTCTGAGTCTGATCTTTATGTGGAATAACTATTAGTTTACATTAGTCTGACAGATTAAAGATAAAGTATCATGTGTGAAAGTTTACTGCTCTCGGCAAAAAATCCGAAGCTTTATTTGACATCTTGGCAAATGTCTTTGAATCTGTGTTATTGATTCTAGAAGATTAAGAGCCTATGTGGTCAAACATTCTGGGGTTATTGTTCCAAGGACAACATCTAAAATTTTGTGTTCTTGAATCTCTCTCAGTACAAGGAACTTTAATTTGGCATTACAAAAACTTTTTTAGTTTGTTTTGACCTTACATTTTACATATTCTCACCTATATGTATGGGTTATGTGTGTGAATAGTGTGTGTATGTTTGTGTGGTTATACATGTGTTTGCATATACATATTGCTGACAGAAATAGTCTTGTATTATTTTATCTTTACTATATTGATTATTTCTTAGTCACCACTACAGGTAATTGCATTTAACTTAAATATTGATATTGATATCAAATTATGAATACATATTCTATCTAATAACAGCACTTTTATGGTTTGGAAGTGAAATGTTCTTCATAGACTCATGAGTTTCCTGCTGCAGTACATTTTAATAAGTTCCAATGTGGTACCTGGAGTAGATGGGTCAGGTGGGAGATTATGGAGGAGTGTTCCATGATGCGTATAGTCTACCACCTCCTCTTCCTGTTCTGTCTCTGATTCCTTATCTACCAAGAGGTGAACATGTAACGTCATACTTCTGCTTCAAATCACTTCTCCCACCAATGCTTCCCCACATTGATGGGCTGCATCTTCAAACCATGAACCAAAACAAATCCTTATTTTCATGAAGATCTCTTAAGGTATTTGATCAGAGAGATGAGAAAATGAACTAATATAGTACTCTATCACTTCTTACTCAACCTTAAATCTATATAACCTTGAAAATTGATCAATACACCACAGCAGAAGAACTATAGATCAAACGAATAAAGTTCCATTACATTACATTTAACCTGATAAAGTTAAGATGCTTTCTTAATTAAAAGTATTTATAACACAGTATACACAGGGCTATAATTATTATGGTATAATAAGAAAAAATAGCTTAAGGTCAGCAACCTAGGGGTATCAAAAGGACACAACACTTCCTTGAGGGTATTTATTGGGAATTATATAGCTTGGGTGAACATATATAGCTTAGGAATGTCTGTGTCGTGATAAAACCATTGCCAGGACTGTTTTCCTCTGCCCTCAAATAATCTAAACTCTTGGAATCAGTCATTTGCTTCTCCATCAATAGCAAAGAGAATGGCTATCTTGAGTAGGAGGCTATCATTCAAATTGTCTCTAAGGACCACCTGAACTATTTCAAGAGTACCCCAGCTGCTTTAAGTACTTCACCAATGCCCAGAATAAACTCTCTTGCAGCTCTAAGTCAGCAGTGATCATGGTGCTGTGGATGTCACAGTTGTTAAAAAAAAAAAAAAGAGGCCCTGTTCCTTTGCAACTGTAGTCTACTAATTAAAGTTCACTTCAGCCATGATCAGTCACTGTGACCATTAGATGATGCACTCTTTCTGTAGTCATTGTTGTCACAGGTGAGCACTTCCAGTGGTCCCTCAACAAAGAGCTCTTGACGAGAGTAAGTTCAAAGCTGGGATTGCTAGGAATGAAAGTGAGCCTGTGCCCAGTAGAGCCAGAAACTGTGCATTGTTCTCAGTCTCTCTTTCTTTATTAATTTTATTGAGCTGTACATTTTTCTTTTCTCCTCTCCCTACATCTTCCCTCCCATTCAAGCCTCTCCCATGTTCTCGAGATTCCCAATTTACTTAGGAGATCTTGTCTTTTACTACTTCCCATGTATATTAGATCCATGTTTGTCTCTCTTAGAGTCCTCATTGTTGTCTAGATTCTCTGGGATTATGATTTGTAGGCTGGTTTTCTTTGCTTTATATTTAAAAACCACTTACACGTGAGTACATATGATAATTGTCTTTCTGGGTCTGAGTTAACTCACTCAATATGATGTTTTCTAGCTTTATCCATTTGCCTGCAAATTTTAAGATACCATTATTTTTCTCTGCTGTGTAGTGCACCATTGTGTAAATGTACCATATTTTATTTATTCATTCTTCTGTCAAGGGGCATTTAGGTTGTTTCCGGGTTCTGGCTATGACAAACAATGCAGCTATGAAGACAGTTGAACACATGTCCTTGTGACATGATTGAACACACAATCAAGAAAAAAATAAATGCATATTTCAATATCAGAGAGCCTCCAATAATTTTGTGACACAAAATATTGATCTTTTTGTAAGTCCTTGTTACCCTCAGATGACTGTTTAAAAATGTTTTGTAGCCTGAATTCTTAAATACAGCAAATTGACATTTAGAAAGTTACTTCCATGAGTTAATTAAATTTGTTCCTAATTGTAGTCACTAAATGTGTTCATTAGTAATAGGTAAATAGTCTGACATTTTAAACAAATGTTGATTCAAATCCTCACACAATCAAAGCTTAACTGGGCAAATTCATAGAAATCACAATTTTCTTAGAAATTGTTTTTCTTAATTATAGAACGTAAATAATAAACATTAATGTATTTCAGTCAAATATTCATAAAACATATACATAAGACTTTAGTAGCATAAAACTACATGCTAAAACTCAAAATAAAATACTGTTTGACTCATAATATTTGATAAATATTTGCTTTATTAATGCTTAATTAATTCCCTTGTTTTAAAGTGAAACAGGAAGGAGTGTGCATTTAAATATCTTGATGAACTATAACATGGACAAAATGCATCAAAGTGCAGACATTTTATAAAATTAATAGACATGAACCCTAAATTGGACTTTAGGTTTCTTTTATTGTTTTTGTTTACTTACTGTTTTAGTATTACATTCCAACCAAAATTTCCCCTTCTTCCTCTTCCTCCAGCTCCTCCCCCCACCTTCCCTCTTTCACTCCATTTCTTCTCCCTATTCTGTTTCTCTTCAGATATGAGTAGGCCTCCCATAGATATCAGTCAGTCATGACACATCAAGTTCCAATGAGAGGAGGCACCTCACCTTTCATTAAGGCTGAATGAACAACCCAGCAGGAGGAATGGGTTCCAAATGAAGGCAAAAGAGTCAGAGACAGCCCCCACTCGACTGTCAGGAGAAGACCAAATCACATAACTGCAACTTATATGCAGAGGGCCTACGTCAGTCCCTGGTTGTAGACCCCAGATTAGTTGTAACTTTTCTTGAGTGTCTTTGGCCACTGTGGCTCCTACAATCCTTCCTGCCCCTCTTCTGCAGCATTACCAATTGGTGCAACACCATCAATGTTTTACTGTGGGTCTCTGCCTATGTCTGCATCAGTTGCTGGGTGCAGCCCCTCCAATGGCAGTTGGGCTAAACAACAATATTTGCATATAGCAGAATATCATTAGGAATCTCCTCATGGCTTGTTCTTTCTTTTCTTTTCTTTTGCCAGTCTGGTTTGGCTCTTTCTCAGGTCCCTGTTCTAGGCCCTCAGAGTTCCTTCTCAGTCTTTAAACGGATCAGTCATTAGTTGGTTACTCCTATAATCTCTGCGCCATCTTTTCTCCACCAAATCTAGCAGGCAGGACAAACTGCAGATCACAGGATTTGTCACTGGGTTGGTACCACAGTCTCTCCACTGGAAGTCCTGCCTGGTTACAGAAGAAGGCTGGTTCAGATCCCAAATCCCCCATTGCTAGGAGTCTTAGCTAGATTCACCCTCGTAGATTCCTGAGTGTTTCTGTTGTTCTGGGTTTCTAGCTCATCCCAGAGATACCTCTTAACCTGAAAGAAAATAAAAAAGTGGAAAAAAGCCTTGAATGCATTGGCACAGGAGACAACTTCTTGAACAGAATACCAATCGTTCACATACTAAGAGATAGTTAACAAATGGGACCTCATAGAACTGAAAAGTTACCTTAAGGCAAAGGATGCTGTCAAAGGGAAAAATGGTATCCTGCAGAATGGGAAGAGATCATCACCAAACACACATCTAGACTTTAGATTTCTAATAACAAGCAATAAAAATAATATGTATGCTTGTGTGGTTTGCTTTTATCTTATTCTATCTATCATCCATCTATCATCTATCTATCTATCTATCTATCTATCTATCTATCTATCATCTATCTATCTATCTATCATCTATCTATCTATCATCTATCATTTATCTATTATCTATCTATCTACCATTTATCTATCATCTATCTACCTACCTATCTTTCTTCCTGTCTACAGCTATCTATCTACCTGTCTCCTTTCTATGTATTTATTAAATATCTAACATATTTCAATATACCTACATATTCATATATCACCATATCACCTATCATTTTAAATATCTGTTATCTATATATCTATGCCTATAGTCTAACATGGTGTAGTTAACCAGTAGACTATTATTTTCTAGCATTCAGACTAAGGCTTTCTTCATGTATCTTCAAACTGTGTTCTGTTGTATCACACGCAATTTAGAAGCCATCTTCATCAAAACAGGAATTTTTCTCCCTTCTCATTGAAACACTCTGCAAAGCAAATGGAAAAGTAGTCCTGGATAATATCAAGCTACATACCAAGATCAAAAGGAGAATCTATTTCCTAGAATTTGAAATAAATGTTGCATATGAACTTTGCAGTTATATTATAAATCAGGGAATATCACACATTACGCATACCTACATCGTAACACACATAATGACAGAGTTCACATTTTATTTTCCTTGCAATAATTAAAGCATTGAGAGAAATCTGAACAGTGGGTGGATACCTGCAAACTAACTAATATATTAAGTATTTATCAGCTGTTCCAACTAAAGGATAATATGTCAGCTGTCATGTTTTGTGAATTACGCATTTCTTTCTTGCTGTTCAAAGACCCATTAATTTCGATAAATTCTATACCTCATTACAGAATCTTGCCTTGAACCATATGGGCAACAATAGCAGGTAACCTGCAAAGTCTAACTTCCTTAGAATTATCTAATTCAAAATCTACTATCTGTTGAGAGTCAATGATTACAAGCACCCCCAGTTTGAATTATAATATAAATAAGTAGAATCAGTGCACAATATCCAGCATTGAAGACAACACAAAACTGTACCAGATTATGCCACGAGACAACATATTACCTCTCGGGTGTTTATTTATATTTGTGTTACAATAATACATCACAAAAATACGCAGACTAAGACAACTAGAGTTGAGATAGCCTGACGTACAAAATATTGCCCAGTCGCTCAAATGATAGTGTTATTGTGCTGATACACTGGATCATATTTACAGTATTTAACACAGAAAAGGAAGTTAAGAGTATAATTTAAAAGTGGTAAAAGTAGAAACTTCTAAATTTTGATGGAAATTATAAACAATATATTTCAAATAGTAACATGACCCAACATTTTAAATAAAGTTATTTTATAATTTTATAGTATATTGTAATAAATAAACACAAATGACGTATTTTTGCATGTGTACTGTATCAGGCTTCTTCTTTTGAGCCACCAACCAGTTCCCAAATCTTGATAAGAAGATGTATTAGTTATGAATGCTTGGCCTTGTCTTACTTATTTTAATCTGTTTCTCTTAATCTGCATTTTGCCTTGGGGCTTTCTACCTTTCTTTCTGTGTTTTCTACTCGCTTCTGTGTCCACTGTCTGGCAACTGTCTGGTGGATCTGGGCATCTCACTATCTTTCTCCCTTCTGCTCTCCTCCTACTCCTTTTTCTCTTCCTATTTATTCTCTCTGTCCACCAGCCCTTGCTATCTTTTTTTTTTTTTTGCCTAGATATTGGCCATTCATCTCTTTATTAGACCATTTGGGTATATTTGGCAGGTAAGGTGAAAGAGCAACACGTCTTCCCATATTTAAAGAAATGCAGCTGAAACAAATGTAACATGCCTTTGCAAAGTTTAAGTAATATTCCACAGCATAAACAAATGTAACACATTTTCACACAGTTAAATATTTTACTCCAATCTACTTGCTGATTCTCTGGAATTCCTTTTTCAGAAGTGTCTGCCATTTCTCTGAAGACCACGCCATGACATTCTTAACAGAAAATAAAGTTTAATTTTAAAGCCTAAATATAATCTATAAAACATATACTTCAAAGATATTCATCTCTAAGCCACAAATTCACAACTGCATGTTTGACAAAGCTTGGTTAAATATGGATTCTAGCTGTGAACATTTATCCCTGATGTCCACAGCAAGCCATTACCTCAGCTGGACCATGTCCCCACTCTGTTCTTTCCTGTGTCAGCAAGGTGGTTTTGCACTTCTATAACATGGTCTAGAGAACTCTTTTCATTTCTTCAATGTTTTACATTCTACAACATATTTTCCCATAAAATATTTATCAATAAGCATACTGACTTTCTTAACTATTTTATTCAATTCATGTGTTTTGATTATATTTTATTTGCAAAATAAGGTAGAGAGAAATGATAATGGAGTTTCATTGTACCCCTCATAAAAACTGTAACTGTTCAACTGGCTTCATGTTTGCAACTATTCTTTCAACAATCTGTAATTTTTAAAGACTATTTCTTTATTTACTTATTTATTTAGTGGCATGGTATTTTGACTAGAAATGGCTCCATAGACTTGTGTGTTTGAATATAAAGCTATAAGGAGTGACACTATTAGGAAATGTGGCCTTGTTGGTGTAAGTGTGGCTTTGTTGGAGTAGGAATGAGACTAGGTGGTGAGCTTTGAGCTTTCAGAAGCTCAAATCATGCCTAGTGGCTCACAGTTCCCTTCCTGCTACCTGCAGATCCAGGTGTAGAACTCTCATTTCTTTCTCCAGTACTATACCTGCCTGCAGGACAAAGTAGGGTCTGAAAACCTACCCCCATCTATTCTGTCTGAACACTGGCTGGCTTGATCTTATGCAGGTCTTATTCATAGCCATAACTGCTATGAGTTCGTCAGCGCAATAGTCATGTCACATCTAAAATAAAGAATTTCATAATATTTCTGCATTTCTCTCTACCTTTGGTTTTCACATTCTTTCCATTTCCTGTTTCCAGGGTTCCCTGAGCCTTACTGGTGGCAGTAATAGAGTTGATATAGGTATCCCATTTGGGGCTAAGCATCTGCTCTCTTATTCTCAATGCTTGGACCCATTAGCCTCACTCCATTGACTGCTGCCCATAGAACAGCACAAGAAGCTTCTCTGAGCAAGGTTGTGAGAACTCCAGGTCTATGCGAAGAAACATAAATATCTAGCAAGCAGTATTATAATATTATCATTTAGCAAAATAACAATAGTCAAATTCAGTCTTTGGCATATTATTCCCCAGTTTTGAGCAGTTTTATTTTCTTTTGTATTATTCTATCTTTTATTTTTGTTTTATACTTGAAATATAATTACCACTCCCTCTTCTCTTTCTTTCCTCAAAGCCTCCCACTTTCCCTTCCTTACTCCTAAAATCCCCATTCTCTTTTTTCATTAGGTGTTGTTAAATGCACATGCCTATATGTATATATGCATATGTTTCTAAAATAATCTGCTCAGTCTATATGATACTACTTGTATGTATGTTTTCAGGGCTGGCCATTTGATGTTGGATAGCCAATAGCCAGTTTTGGTATAACAGATGTGAAATTTCCTTGCACGGAGCAGGCCTTAAAACCAGTCAGAAAGTGGTTAGCTAATGTCTTAGAGTTTTCTATTTCTGTGAAAAGACACTATTGTCACTACAACTCTTACAAGAAAAATATTTAATTGAGGGGTCTTGCTTACTGTTTCAGGTGTTTAGTCCATTATTATCATGGTGGGGAGCATGACAGCACACAGGAAGACGTGGTGCTGGAGGAACAGTGAAGGTCCTATATCTTGTAGGCAACAGGATGTTGAGTGACTCTCTGGACAGTATTCAGATCATACAAAATCTCAAAGCCCACCCCCACAGTGAAACATTTCCTCTAACAAGGCCATACCCACTCCACCAAAACCACACATCCTAATAGTGCCACTCCCTAAGAGATTTTGGGGGCCAATTACATTTAAACTACCACAGTAAGTCTATGAATGTCATATCATTATTGCGTAAAGGTGCAGATCTTTCCTGGGAGGTCAGAATTGTGGCATGCAGAGTCTGGCCCTGTGTAAGACCACAGAATATTTTCTTCACTATCAGGTGAATAACACCCTCCATTTCCATGAGAGTTAGACATCGAGGAGGAAGTTGGAGACTGGCTTTCCTGAAATCTGTAGCCAAACTCCATAGTATCTTTGGCAGTAGAGTTTTACTATGTAGCCACTGTGGGTAACTATGGCGGTAGCTTGTAATTATTTTGGAGACATGAATGGTCTTCCTGACTGACCATGTGCATTGTACTATAGCTTTAATTTGATAACTCATGATTTCTTAGAGCAATATTGTCCATGCAGGGTCATTCCACTTGAAATCCAAATTTTTAAATTTATATTCTAAACTTAACTTAGTAATTAGTAGGTTTCAATAAGATTTCTATAGATGTCTATAGTTTTTAATTTACCCACCTACTCATCAGTTGCTTCTCTCCCATCCCCAATTTTCCAATTCATTCTTTAATTCTCAGTGATTTCTCTTCTTCTTGTTCATCAAATATGTTCTACCATCATTTTAATTTTATTTTTTAATTGAGTTATGAAACAGTACATTTCCATATAATTTTCATACCCAATTCTTTTGCTTAGCCCCACTCCCAATCTCTAATTTTTCCCATACTCCCGTATACCTCTTTGTTTAAGCCATTTAAACTTCACTCTCCATTTGTCTCTATTTCCATTCCATCCTGTGAAGCAAGATTTAAATTCAATCAGAAAGTTGTTAGTCACCCTCATAGCACTTGTTCTTCTGTTGCATCAATGGGCTCAGCTTGCCTGGCAGGTAGGTATTGTAGCACGTAGTGTTTAGTGTTGGGTGAGACTATTGATGTCTTTCCTTCCTCAGCAGCCTGCATAGAACATTTTGGCACTATGAAGGCTAACCCACAGGAAGGATAGATTTTGCCAAGTTTGAGACAGATTTCTCTATGCTCTGAAGCCAAAGTATATGGTCTCTTAGGGATTGAGATCTCAGAAGTTTTTCAATGCATGGACCAACCCAGGTTTCTTTCTACTATTACTTTCTACTTTAGTAATACAGTGGTATAGTGATGCAAGATGCTCTTGTTCATGAGAAACCTTTGCATCTCCCCATGACTAATGATGTTTATAAATATTTAAAGAATGTAAAATCAATAATAAAAATGGAATTCATTTGCATTGAGAGTAAAGCAAATACGGTGAAGGCTGTAAGTGATTTAAATGAACCACACTGTTTTATTTACACTCCTCAGGTATGTGAGCAGAATTTAAGTGCAGTTACTCTATAAAGCAACAGGATTCTTTTGTACACAGAGGCAGACAATCAATTGTTTCATTGCTTCTTTCAAAGACAAACTAAATGGCACATAAGACATTTGGAGATTATTTTTCACATTCTCAAAGGAGACATTATGCCAAGTTGGAGTTTCAGATAGTACATCATCAAGAAACATCTGGGCCAAATTTCCTTTGAATTCATGTTTCTTCAATACACATACACACAATACACATACATGCCTAACAATTACATTTAATTTTTTGTTGTAGAGATAACTACTCATATCTAAATTTAAGAATATTTTAGTCATGATTTACAAATTAACCTTTCTAGCTAGATCATGAAGCTACAGAAAATTAACATGCCAATGAACTGAATTATTGAAGTAGACTAACCTTTTGCATCTTTAAGTTGAAATTCATATGTTATTAATAACAAGTATAAGACACTCATTAATTACCATTTTTATGTCTCTCAGTGAACAGGAGCATATACTAGTAGAGCTAACCAAAACATATTTTGCGTTTCACGGTAGTTATAGCAGGAATGGTTCTAGTTTAGCAACTTGCCTATGATAATATTCTTCATGCCTCAAATGTTATAGTCTGTTACTGGAATTGCAAAATATAGCCTTCCATTATTATTTTATTGTATTTCTGTCAGTCTTACGTCCAAGAACTTAGTTTGTTAGTTCTAGTCATGTGGACACCACACCTGCAATGGGGTTACATCATGGATAACACAATGAGTTTTGCTTTTTTGTTTCTGTTTAAAACAGTTATTTTATGTCTATAAATGTTTTGACTGCATGTATGTCTGAGAACCACATGAGTGACCTGTACCCACAGAGACAGGAAATACTGGATCCCCTGTGACAGGAGTTGTAAATGATTATGGGCAACTGCAGCTATGTGGGTGCTGGGATTTGAACCAGAATCTGATGGAAAAGCAGCCAGTGCTCTTAACTGTGAAGCCTTCAGCCCTCATCTTCTTTTTTTTGTGTGTGTGTGTTTTGTGTGTGTCTCTCTCTGTGTCTTTCTATGTGTACATGTGCACATGTGTGTGAATGCATGTTTATGTGTTTTGTCTGGATGCATGAGTATTCAGTTCCCATGGAGACCTGAAGGGACAGCAGCATGAGTTTAAGGAAGTTTTGTGTCATGATGTTGATTTTGAGCACTTGTTCTGCTTTTAACTCCTGAGTCCTCTCCACAGCTACTTAAACTACAAATTCTTAATGTGTTGATTAGGGCCACCCTCATAGTTTCCAGAGAGTTCCCATTCTACTACACTCACAGACTGAAGGCTAGCATGGTCGTCATTGGAGAGGTTCCATCCAGCAACTGCTGGGAGCTGATGCAAAGAACCACAGCCAAACATTAGGCAGAGCTTAGGGAATCCTGCCAAGAAGGGGAGGAAGGATCTGAGGGACTAGACTGGTCAAGGACACTAGGAGAATACTGCCCACATAGTCAACTAACCAGGTCTCATAGTGATGGAGGAAGGTCATTGGTTAGTTAAATAAAGAAACTGTTTGCCCTGATAGGTTAGAACATAGGTGGGTGGAGTAAACAGAACAGAATGCTGGGAGGAAGAGGAAATGAGCTCAGAGACGCCATGCTCCTCTCTCCCGGGCAGACGCACTCGATGAAGCAAGCCACCAGGTCAGACATGCTGAATCTTTCCTGGTAAGACCGGTGCTACATGGTTTATTAGAGATGGGTTGATCAGGATATCAGAATTAGCCAGTAAGGGCTAGAGCTAATGGGCCAAGCAGTGTTTAAAAGAATACGGTGTCCATGTAATTATTTTGGGGCATAAACTAGCAGGCGGCCAGGGTGCTGGGGACGCAGCCCCGCTGCTCTTACTACTACATCATAGGGGCTTACAAATACTTGAGAAGATAATCAGAGAGCCTGTATGGGTCTGACCTAGGTCCTTACAGATAAGATATCATGTGTAGCTTAGTGTTCAGAGACATCCCTGCTCCCACTGTTAGGAGTGCCACAAGAACATCAGGCTATATAATCATAATGTAAATGCAGAGGACCTACCTAGCTCATGCCCATCCAGGCTCCTGGTTACTCCTTCTATCTCTGTGATCCCTCGCTATTTGAGTCTTTGGGCTGGGTTCTTGTGGTGGCTCTGACAATTCCGGTTCCTCAGACTCTTCTTTTGTTGGATTCCCAGAGCTCCACTGAATGTTTGGCTGTGGGTTTCTGCATGGGCTCCTATTAATTAGTAGATGAACTCTCTCTGGAGACCATTATGCTAGGCTCTAGCAATGAGTTTAGTATAATATAATTACGAATCATTTCTTTAGCTATCCGGTCTCTGCTTCCATGACATGTCAGGTGTGGCCTCCCTCTCTGCAATGGACCTCAAGTTGGGTCAGTGATTTGGGGCGTGGACTAGGGGCTAGTGGGGGTGGGAACAGAAGGGATAAGATGGAGGTAGGGTGGGGGGATCGAGTACTGTGAGAAACAACTGGGAAAGAAACTGGAATTTTGCAAGACTTCCCTGTGTAATGTTTCCGTTGATGCTTTTCTTCCTGAGAAGATTAAGTTCTGTATTGTAGCAATTCTTAAATAGACATTGTATTTTATAGAAGCTTAAATATGGCTATTTCGTTCAATTATTTTTATTTTACATGAATATTATTTTTTATCACTTTTAAAGATATTTTAGGAAATAATGCATTGGTTTACAGCCATTGCACTCACAAGAGACCAAATAGCAACTGTCTCATGATTTGATAAGATACTCAATCCAACCACTGTAGCCAAATTGTTCCAATGCTAAGACATCACTGCTTCTCTTGAAGTAAGATTTATTCTGAGGGATAAATTAGACAGTTTTCGAAATTTCAAAACTGGTTCCATAGGCAAGATCTTCTGTGCTCTGGCCACTAAAATTCACTGAACTTACTTTCCCGATTATTGTTGTGGTATTCCTGCTTGCTTTTAACTGAGCTGGTAGAGTAAGTAATTTATGGTGTTACTGGCCTGAGGGGTTATTTTTTTCATTGTTATATTTCTCAGAGTAATTTGATAGGCTGGTCACTTCTTTATGTGAAACTCTTTTGTATTCAAGATGGGTTAATGTTTGATTAACACTTTTTTCACTTTACTGACATTCTGTTATGAACCTAAGTGGTCCTCTGCAAGGGCACCAAAAGTTCTTAACTACTGAACTATCTCTCAACCTCCCTCTATAATATTTTTCATATTTTTTCTCAAGATGTTCATATGGTTTATAAAAATGGAGAAGAAACTCCTATAATCTGAATAACTATATTTAATTCCTGGTAGAGATGAATATGTTCACATCTCTATTTAAATAATTTGTTTTTCCTTTGGAAAATTTTGTCATAAAATGAAGAAAACCATGAGATTGTCAGTTAAATACACCAATAAAATCAAAGCACTTTGATTGATCTAAAACATCCAGAAGCTCTATTTGTAAAGCCATTCCTAGTGGTACACCAGTTTGCCTTCAGCTGCCTCAGCATCCTCAATATGACATGCCTTCATACTGATTTTGTTTACTTTCCTCCCTTTACATTTATTTTCTTTTCACATTACACATTCATGACTGAGAATCCTAGGTTGAAAATTCAATTTTCATCTCTGCCTTATTTCTTTTTGTTTGCAATTGTGCTCTGGTTCATTAGGGATGTGCCTAAATGACATGCTTTAATTTTCATTTCCCTAGCATTTCAATTTTACTATCTGGTATTATCATTGTTATTTTTGTACAATATAATTATCTACTTATGAGTGATTGCCCTCCAGTCTTTGCATTATATTCTGCTGAAATATTGCTGCCATATTCTTTTTTTTTCTCTGTGTGATCTTGGTCATGCCTTTTATTTTTTTTATGTTTTTTTATAAATTTATTTATTTATTAAGGATTTCTGCCTTGTCACCACAACCGCTTCCCATTTCCCTCCCCCTCCCCCGATCAAGTCCCCCTCCCTCATCTGCCCGAAGTTGCCATATTCTTTTTTAAATTTTTATTGAGCTTTACATTTTTTTCTGCTACCCTCCCTGCCTCTCCCCTCCCCTTGACCCTGTCCTATGGTCCCCAGGCTCCCAATTTACTCAGGAGATCTTGTCTTTTGCTACTTCCCATGTAGATTAGATCCAGGTATATCTATCTTAGGGTCCTAATTGCTGTCTAAGTTCTCTGGAATTGTGGTTTGTAGGCTGGTTTTCTTTGCTTTCTGTTTAAAAACCACCTATGAGTGAGTACATGTGATAACTGTCTTTCTGTGTCTGGGTTACCTCACTCAAAATAATGTTTGCTAACTCCATCCATTTGTCTGAAAATTTGAAGATACCGTCATTTTTTCTGCTGTGTAGTAGTCCACTGTGTAAATGTGCCATATTTTCCTCATCCATTATTTGGCCGACGGGCATCTAGGTATTTTTCAGGTTCTGGCTATGACAAACAAAGCTGCTATAAACATAGTGGAGCACGTGTCCTTGTGGCATAATTGCTCCTCTTTACCTGCGTCTCTGGAGTTCATTTTCTCAGGACTGCTCCAGCCCAGGCCGCTGGCTCAGTTCTGCCTCCACAAATATCCTTGGTCTGGATCCTTTCCTGATTCAGTGGAGTCCACCATCCAAGACCTCTCCAGCCCAGGTCACTGGCTCAGTCCTGTTATTGTGGAGTTCACTGCCTCAGGCCTGCTCTGCTCTGGGTTGCTGGCTCAATCACAACGTTCTTATTATTTATTCTGTCAATTTTCCCTCCACTGCCTCTGCCTCCCTCTATCTCTTCCTCCCTCCATTCATCTTTACATTTTGGCCTTATTCTCATTTTCCCATCCTCCCTTCCTTTCTTACATCCTGTGTAATCACAATTTTTCTCTTATTTTGACTATTATTTATGTAATTTGGACAACATATTTTTCTTAATTTTTTTCTTATTTCATTATTTCCTGATTTTTGTTATTTGTCTCATGTAGTGTTACATGGTATGATTTTTTGGCACTTGAATTTTCACATGTACAACTGTGGCTGATTTCTTGCCTTGCTTCCTTCATCTCTGCTTGTTTCCTCTCTGATGAGCATAGAGGTTCATGGTCTTTGTGATATTTGCATCAAAAAGACAACATTTCAACAAGGCAACATGTTAAACCAAGGTAGGGTTGGGACAAGGCTTTGTTGGCAATGTTTTAAAAACAGCCTAAAACAAGTCACAAGAGCAGTGTATCATCCACTCCTCTTTGAGCCCTAAGGCATTTTTGTAACTCTTATTCTGGGGCTGGTTGTAGATGCTGATTCACATGGGTTGGTGGAAACAAATGCTATGGCATTGCTCAGTATCTTTTGGAAGAAGGAAGAAATATTTTTATATCTTATATTGAGTCAACATTTTTTTTTCTTTCAAAGATACCAGTGAATCACATCTAAGTGCCAAATACCAGGAACTGAGAAGGTTTGGTGAGCCCTATTAGAAGCATGTATGTCTACAAAGTTTCTATGACTCTACTTGTTGAAATAGTCATAACAACCTATAATATCTAATGGCTTTAAACAGGAAAATTTTAAAAAGAAAGCAAGCTCTATATGAACTGCTGTATGATCAATGTGCTATTTTAAATGTGATATTTAATATCAAATTAAAAGAATTTGAATCTGAAAGTGAGACTGTAATTAGGTATAGCATCTACACATTACTGGATATCTGCTAAAACTGACTTTCTCAGTTGCAATGGTTGGCAATATATCCAGGCCTGTGCAAACAGAGTTGTGTGGCCACCTGCATCCTTGATGTGATTTTAGGTGCTGATGTTGTGAAATGGATATCCTATGCTTTTTCACTCACAGAGCGGAGTTCATTTTCTCTACGCTGAATTTTCCAATAGTCTCCATTTTGCTTCCAAGTATGTGCCATCTCAAGCTAAATTCAAAGCTGTAATTAGCTAAGAATCAGACTAATGCAATTTTAGGAAGACAAAGAGTGCTTCAGTACAAACCATCTTGAAGATAATTATAGCTTCATGTTTTGGTCACTAGTGAATTTTAAAACAACGATTATGTTGTGAGTCATAACTGTTCGTCGATTAAACTAGAGCGAAGCTACAGAAGCAGAATCCCAGCTTCAGAATGCTAGGAACCGCCACACTAAGCCAGTGAGCTAGTTCATCACTGAACTCCCTCATTACCTAGTCACTGCTGTGGACAGGAATAGGAGTGTAGCCGAGGTTCCCATCTGACACAAATGGTGTGGATTAGATGGACTCACAATAGTCAAAGTTAAGTAGGACAACAGGTAATATTTTATTCTGTCTACCCTATGTGTGAATTTCAGAAGGCCCCCTGGTTCCAGCATGGCTGCAACGTGCTCACAGCGCAATGACCATACTAAGTGAGGACACTCTCTTTTGCTTTAAGGTTGCTTTGCTACTGGAATTAGAATAACTCCGTTTGGGGTATCTGGAACAGTAGGGTGTCCACTAACACACACTGAAATGAGTATTTTTCTAAAAGGACTGTTTCTCAGCAAGTGCTGTCTTACTAAAGGTTCACAGCCAGAAACATTGTCCTACAGACAAATCCTTCAGATGCTGTTTTTGTATTAACTCCCCAGCAACTCAACCGAGACACTTAAATGATGGGATTTTGATTAAAAATGCATGACGGGAAAGCTCCTCTTAAAAAGAATGTGGGGAAGCCAGCTAAGAGAGTGAACCACGGGTGTGTCTTCACTGCAAGAGTCTGCTTAAATATTTACAGACTCAATTAAAGGAGTAGGGACTCTGCGGTTTTATTGTTACATTTTTCTGCTTTACAAACCATCGATGGATTGTGCATCAAAACTTATCTCTTGAAGAATACGTACGCTTTAACTCTTTACATGATATTGCTATGTGTAGATTGTTAGTGTGTAAAACAGTGCTTGCTAATTGAAGAATAAAGCTTGAGTATACACACACACACACACACACACACACACACACACACACCATCAAATGAAGGCAGTGTGCCATGCACCGCACTCCCATGTCTGCGCTCTGTGCTCTGGCACCCAATTCACGAGCTTCTGGCAAGGGGGCTGGAGGTTAAAATACACAGACAGAGAGAGAGCGACACGGGTCATCCTTGAATTCCTCAAGAATGCCCCCTTTATTGTGTTCAGGGGCAGATTATATAGAGATAGCCACGCCCCAGGCAAACCCACCAAAAACCACTCTCCTGCCATCAGGAACTCCTGAAGGTCTGCTCAGAGCAGCTATAGGCACTCAGATCAGGGGATTCCAAGAAATTCAGGATCTGGGGTCTCACTGCTCCCAACAGCAGTGTGTGTGTGTGTGTGTGTGTGTGTGTGTTCTGTTTTTTTCTTTGGCGTTATGAACAAATGTCTATTTCTTGTGACAAAACACAAACGACAGAGCAAAAAAGTGATTTCTTTCCAGTCTAGATTAGTGAACCACTGAGGTCATTGCAGTTCCTTTCAGGAGTTTTAGTGAGGCATTGCATCTGAAAGCCCACCTGTATCCCAAGTTGTCTAGCATGATTTGCAGGCAGTGTAACTGATTGGAGAGTTTCTTCTCCCTGGCTGCTGTTACCACTTACAAAACCAGGGGGAGGAGCCTTGGGTATTGTGTAAGATTACAGAGCTTCCTAAAGCTCCACCACATCTTCCTCTACCCCATTCTCTTTCCTAAAATGTTTTCTTCTGTCTCTTTCTCTACCATTTTTCTAAACACTTGAAAATAACATGAAGATGCATTAAATTCTTTCATAACGTTTCAGTGTATTTTAGGGAAACAAACGTACAATCCATAAAGTCCAAAAATTAATTTAATGTTATTGTACCTATTATTACAAGAAGTTAGTATATGAACTCTGACACAATGCAACTAAAGAAATTGGTAGTGAATTTATTTCTATTATGCCTTTTAAATATTAATTTATTACTGAATCTGCATATGATGTGGGGGAGGGGGGTGTATGGAGATCAGAGGACAGCTCTGTAAATAGGCTTCTCTCTTTCCATTTTATGTGGGTTCCTAGGATCAAACTCGGCATTAGGCTTAAGTGGAAAGCTTCTTTACTGACTGAGCCATTTTTCTAGTCCTACCATGTCCCTTAAAACCCATTTTCAAGTGAACAGTTGATTCATCTTCCTCTTAATGTCTACAGTAACAAGAAATTGATTAAAATAACCCACAGCCTTGAAGTTTTCTTATCCTACATGAAAACAAGATATATTTAGTGTCTATTTTATTCAAATAGATTTTTGTGAAAAAAGTGATTTCATTTATATATCTAAATACAGTGGTAAGGGAAACATACGTTCTTACTAGATGTGTTAGTGAGAATTTCACATCAAACTGTAGATTTTAATCTCAATATTAAATGTACTATAACACTCTTGTCTCACCTAGTTTTCAAACTTTAGAGTAAATATGTGCCTTCTCAGTTAAAAATAAAACACTTTAATTTAGTTAGCACCTTTGGCTATAAATGTACTCTAATTTAATCCAGGAATCAACATCTCCTGTGTTTTAAAATGTTACTTTGTATTTGCTCTGTGAATTATTTAAACAAAGGAGAAAAGTGTCAAAAGAAGCAAGGGAAGAATGCCAGATGGCCTGACTCATCGTCTTTCATTTAGTGCATGTCAGTAACAAGATAGATAATTTGAATAAAATTATGGAAAGGAAAGGTGTTGAACATGAAAATATGACTATGTCAGGGCTTACTAAATCAGAGCTTCTGGTAGAAGAAAAAGATCATTTCCTTCACGGTTATAACTGTTGTCGTGAGAACACCATGTGTCTTACTTATTTCCATGTTTTGGGTAGGAAATTTGAATAAAATCTCATCCATTAACAGCAAATATTAATTATCCAAAGCAGAGGATTTTGTTTATATTAACAAATGTTTTGCAAGACTGCCATCTCAAACCATTGTATCTCATGCAAGTTCTTTCCATATCCTTGAATTAATTATGTGAATTCAGTATATAATAAAGCACAAAGTAGTGAAACAATCCCTGACTCAGTAAAATATGCTTCAAACAGACTTGCTTGGCTTTCAGAGATTCTGGAATTTAGTGTTTAGAGAATGTGAATGTACCAGTTTTATTTCAAAAATATGGAAGCCTTTCTGCAGAGTGCAGGATAAAGATTACTGACTGAGGGTTGATGGCACAAATTCTCATATGCTCTCTTCAAAGAAGCTACATATCACTGGGTAAAGCCTCAGTTGTTCCACATTGTTTATTTTGAGAAATATGTATCTGTAAATTTTATTTGTAAATGATTTGATTGTTCTTATATTAAACAAGTTAATAAAAGTGAAAATATTTTGCCTGGTAAAAAATAATGTACAATTTAATACAAATACACGTACTCTCCAGTGACATATATAGACATAGAGCTGAATGGGATATGCTATATTTATTAGTGGGTCAATTATCACAATGAAGATATAGTATATAGAATATATAGATATTAGTATAAATTATACATTAAGGAAAAGTCCTATCAAATTAATTGGTTTTCTATTCTTTATTGAGGAATCAACATTTCTATAATATGTTTCATTTTTTTGTTTATTTGTTTTTTGAGGCAGGGTTTCTCTGTAGCTTTGGGGCTTGTCCTGGAATGTGCTCTGTAGACCAGGCTGGCCTTAATAAACTCACACAGATCTGCTTGCCTCTGCCTCCCAAGTGATGAGATTAAAGGTGTGTTCCACCACTGCCTGGCATGTTTTAAAACTTACATGGCTATTAATATGTAAGCATTTAGATGAGGGGCACTGCGTCATTGTCTTAGTTTATAGGAGGGGAAGAGGTAGTTCAGCAATAGACCCATGTGTATGTGGAAACTTTGATGTAGTAAATGTGGCTGCTACACCAATAGCAGGCATGCTGAGAAGAGACTAGTCACACAGGAAGAAATAGCTAAATTTACATCTGTGTAGATGCGTAGTAAATTAAAGTACAACAATAAGCATTGAAATAAACCCAAATTAAAAGAATATTCAGACCAACATTGCTACAACTTGCTTAAGAAGTAAATTTTTAACAAAAAGCTGAAACTCACTGCAAGGCAAAACATAATCATAATTACTACACACTTTCACTTACTGAAAGACACAAAAATTACTGATAATCTTTAAGACAGTAAAACTAATCAATAGTTAGTAACAAGATTATTATATCAGAAAAACCCAAATTAATGTGGAAAATTGCAAAGAAATGTAAATAGAATTCTCACAGAAGAGATATTCCAATAATGTTCGATGTTCTTATAAATAAAAATTTTCAAGTGTAGTGATGTAAAATAAAAGAATTGCATTAAAATAAAAAATAAAAAAATAGAAATAACATACATGTATATACCTATCAGAATGGTGATAGAAGAATGAACACTAGAAACAAGGCTGGTAAAAATGAGAGCTGGCACTCCCACTACCCACTGGTGATGGGGCTGGAAACCCCACCGAAGTGAATGCTCATTGAAACAGTGAGAAGATCTGACTCGTGCAGTTATAGTGGAGTTAGGAGTCAACTCGGTATGGTTGCAGTCTAAGCTGTTTAACAAAATCCCTAATACAGTGCTTAATGGTATCTCTGAAATGACTACAGATGGGTGGAGTTTCTATATCTGCCTATTGGTGAACATTTCATCTTTAAAAAAAAGTAATGGAGGCGGGTGGTGGCAGCACATGCCTTTAATCCCAGCACTTTAGAGGCACATACAGGGGGATCTCTGTGAGTTCAAGGCCAGCCTGGTCTACAAGAGGCAGTTCCAGGACAGGCTCCAAAGCTACAGAGAAACCCTGTCTTGAAAACTTAAAAAAAAAAAAAAGACAAAAAAAGTAATGGATGGAATAGCATTGGCTTTCCAAAATTTATTTTAAGAATTTAATGTGTTTCTAGGTTTACATAGAAAAATAGACACCATATACAAGAAAATAGGAACCATAATATTGAAAAATAAGACTCCTAGATTATCACACAAACAGACCTGAAGGTGCTATTCACTCAGCAACAGAAATTATATGCAGCTGAGTCACAGTACTGAGAATTAGATCAGCAATTAGATTATCATGATGAATAAGGTACTTAAATATATAGAAATTTATTTGAATAGAAGACAAGCATGAGAATTTCAGTTTTAGAACACATATATGAAGACCTTTAAAGTGACACTGTATCTCCCTATAAGGAAAACACACACACACAAAAAAAAAAATAAAAATAAAACAAATAACTTAGATCCACTAAATGGCAATCATTACAGACTGACTTTTGTCTTAAAACATGGAGCATGAAGCAACCACTAGGAATCATGAGAAGCCACAAACAGAACCTTTAACAGTATCAACCCAATAGTATTATCCAACATATGTCAGCTTTATTAACATTCAAATGTAAGAGCCCCTGAACCTCACACTCAGAAGGCAAGGCAGGATGATTATTGCATGTGTGAGGCCAGAATGGGCTCCATAGTTCCAGGCTATCCCAGCTGCAAGGTGAGAGCCTATCTTAAGCAAACAAACAAATTACAACAGCAGACAACACTCTAATTAAAACGTGATTGAAGTATTTGGAGACCCCTCACCTGGGTAGTACGCTAAAGGAAGTGTATGATAGGACTATTAATATCATTTGTCATTAGGGAGCTACAGATTAGAAAATAGTGAGATACCAATATGTTAGGGTGGCCAAAAATCCAAAACACTGCCATGGAATGTTGGTGGGTGTTTGGGGCAGCAAGCCTCTTGTTCCTTGCTGGTCACGATGAGGAACATGGTTAGACTCCTTACAAGAAAGTCACTTTCTTACAAAACAATATATATTCATATATTTTAATAGCACAATTAATTTTGTGGTATTTACACAAATGGCTAATAAATTATGTCAACAAAATGACAAACGGAGGAACAAAAGTTTATAGTACCTTAAATCACACTTGTCAAAGTTTAGAAGCACCCCACATTTTGCTTCTAAATTTTATAGATTAATTCATCAACAAATTGTGGTGCACCACAGAAAGTATTATTCAGTAACAAAAGAAAATGCATTAATGTAACTTAAGAAATGTGAACACATTGCTAAATGAAAGAAGCCAGTTTTAAAGGAGAGCAAGACTGTAAAATAACATTGTTCAAACTACAAAACTCTAGGTCCCCCCAAGTACCAGAGGCCGCAAGGAGTTAAGGAAGGATAAATAAATAGAACACATGGAAAATCTAGAAAGAAACTAGTTACTCGCTCTCTTTTGTTGCTAGACCTCTGCTCTGTGTAGCATTACCTAGGTATGCTCGCTTGCTATGTAGGTTGCCTGCTTTGCATGCTCCTGCATTTCTGTGTGCCCAGTGGGACCCTGCACTTTTCATGTATTCACACACCTCATGTGCTTCTGCACTCCTCAGGTGCCTCTGTATGCCTTGTATGCCCCTGCATGCCTGTGTGCCCTGCATGCCTGTGTGCCCTTGCCTGCCTGTGTGCCCTGCATGCCTATGTGCCCCTGCATGCCTGTGTGCCCCTGCATGCCTGTGTGCCCTTGCATGCCTGTGAGCCCTGCATGCCTGTGTGCCCTTGCATGCCTGTGTGCCTCTGCATGCCTGTGTGCTTCTGCATGCCTATGTAGCCCTGCATGCCTGTATGCCTCTGAATGCCTGTGTGCCCTGCATGCCTGTGTGCCCCTGCATACTTCTGTGCCCCTGCATGCCTGTGTGCCCCGTATGCTTGTGTGCACCTGCATACCTCATGTGCCCCCGCATGCCTGTGTACCCTTGCATGCCTGTGTGCTTCTGCATGCCTGTGTGCCCCTGCATGCCTGTGTGCTTATGCATGCCTGTGTGCCCCTGCATGCCTGTGTGCCTCTGCATGCCTGTGTGCCTCTGCATGCCTGTGTGCCTCTGCATGTCTGTGTGCCCCTACATGCCTGTGTGCCCCTGCATGTCTGTGTGCCCCTGCATACCTCTGTGCCCCTGAATGCCTCATGTATCCCTGAATATTTCATGAGATCTGGCATGCCTTGTGTGCCTTACTCCATCAGGGTGGTATGGTACTTTCTGGAATTGTGCTAGTATGAACCCCATCGAACTATACAACTCAGTGTCAATCTTATTATGAACAAAACAATCTAGTTAATAATGCATCAATATTGGTTTATTAGTTGTAAAAGTATATCATGTCATTAAAAGATGTTGATAGAATAAAGTAGGGCAGGCTGTGTCACTTGTAAACATTGGTCAATTCTCAATCATTTTTCTGCAAAGTAAAAGTGCTTTTAAAATAAACTCAATTTGAAACACCAGCAAAACAGCATATTATATACATATGAAAATTATTAAAGTAGAAAGGATAAAAGTGGTGTTGGGGCATTAATTAGAAAATTGGGAGAATTGGGTTGCTGATTAAAGATTAAAAATTGAAAAAGAGGGCCTAGAGAAATGGCTCAAGTGGTTAAGAATACTTGTTGATTCTGCAGAGGACTCAAATTATTCACATTGACAGAACTGACTTATTTTGACTAGAGAGCAAGAACATCATCATTGCAGTTCAGTAGTATAGAACTGGGGATATTGTCATTGAAAATGATAAAATTATCTCATAATATCAAGTATAACAGGACTGTAATGTTCTTTTCTTTTAGTCACAGGACCACCCCACTAATGTGTGAAAGAAGTTTAGAGTCTTGAGGAACTACAGTGTCAACTTCAAAACAGATACTTGTTTTGGAAGAATCATAGAAGAAGCAGGTTTGCCCATCCTGGGTGTTCACTCTAAATTGCCCAAGGCAAAGCTACCTGATCCATGGTAAGTTATCTCTCCCAGTGGAAAAGTCTGCAACCCAAATCAAAGCTTCACAAGTTAGGATTCCCATTAAGCAGAAGAAGCCAACATGCTCTGAAGAAGCTCTTGTGAGGAGCAGTCGGCACTCTGACAGTCTCTGATTACCTATAGCAATGTAGATGACCAGAAACAGAAGGTGCACATCTGTACTAACAATAAATCACTTTCTCCTTTCTTATAAAGAACAGAGCAGACCCAATTATTCCTTAATCTGGCAGGAGAGGGGAATGGGAGGCCCATGTTTTCTTTTACCTAGTTAACTCCAACCACACAGGTTTTATTTTTTAAGGAAGCATTATTCTTCTTCTCAGATAAGATTACGAGAGTCCCCCACTGATTGTGTCAGTCTGATGAGTGACAATATGGATAGGTTTTTTTTTAAGTGAGCATGAGGATACTGCTAATGTAAGATGTAAATTGAATCAAAGGAGAATTTTTAGTTGCTCCATGACATAAAATAGATACAATCCATTTTGTAATGAATGAAAAAAGTTGAGGGCTTGGAAAAATTGGAGAGCCTAAATAGTTCAAGACAGTCGGTAAATGGAAATGCTTAAACAAAACTGCCTACGCCACAGGGCATAGTTAAAAGATTAGCATTTTTAAATATACTACCTGTACTGTACTATGGCTTGAGGTCTGCTGTCGATGCTGGTGTTATAACATTGATTTTAACGTAGATAATCTTCATCTCCAGTTCACAGACAAGCTCAAAAACTTCAGATACTGTCTTCAGTTGAACTGGATGAAATAACGTGCTTCTGTGAAAGTTAATCAGTATGATCATGAAGCATAAACTCATTGTGTTCTCAGTTTGGTGTATATATCTCTACAAAAGCCATATCTCAAGCAAAAAATAAAATGTTTGTATTAGTCAGGACAATGCTACTTGCACTAACAAACAGTTCTATAACTAACAGATAATTATTTGTATCCACAAATAATTCAGGCCTTTCTAAATGTCAAGGCCCTCCCTGAGCAGTGAGTTACAAACATTACCTTTATCTTAACCACTAAGCCCTCGCTTTAGCCTTAGGTTATCTTTTCTTTTTTCTTTTATTTTTTTAAAATTTATTTATTTATTAAAGATTTCTGTCTCTTCCCCGCCACCGCCTCCCATTTCCCTCCCTCTCCCCCAATCAAGTCCCCCTCCCTCCTCAGCCCGAAGAGCAATCAGGGTTCCCTGCCCTGTGGGAAGTACAAGGAACCCCCACCTCCATCTAGGTCTAGTAAGGTGAACATCCAAACTGCCTAGGCTCCTACAAAGCCAGTACGTGCAGTAGGATCATAAACCCATTGCCGTTGTTCTTGAGTTCTCAGTAGTCCTCATTGTCCGCTATGCTCAGCGAGTCCGGTTTTATCCCAGACTTTTTCAGACCCAGGCCAGCTGGCCTTGGTGAGTTCCCGAAAGAACATCCCCATTGTCTCAGTGTGTGGGTGCACCCCTCGCGGTCCTGAGTTCCTTGCTCATGCTCTCTCTCCTTCTGCTCCTGATTTGGACCTTGAGATTTCTGTCCGGTGCTCCAATGTGGGTCTCTGTCTCTGTCTCCTTTCATCGCCTGATGAAGGTTAATATTCAGGAGGATGCCTATATGTTTTTCTTTGGGTTCTTCTTATTTAGCATCTCTAGGGTAACTAATTATAGGCTCAATGTCCTTTGTTTATGGCTAGAAACCAAATATGAGTGAGTACATCCCATGCTCCTCTTTTTGGGTCTGGCTTACCTCACTCGGGATAGTGTAGTGTTTTCTATTTCCATCCATTTGCATGCAAAATTCAAGAAGCCCTTGTTTTTTTTTTTTTTTTTTTTTTTTTTTTTTTTTTTTTTTTTTTTTTTTTTTTTTTTTTTGGTTTTTCGAGACAGGGTTTCTCTGTGGCTTTGGAGCCTGTCCTGGAACTAGCTCTGTAGACCAGGCTGGTCTCGAACTCACAGAGATCCGCCTACCTCTGCTTCCCGAGTGCTGGGATTAAAGGCGTGCGCCACCATTGCCCGGCTGCTGAGTAATACTCTAATATGTATATATTCCATACTTTCTTCATCCATTCTTCCACTGAAGGGCATCTAGGTTGTTTCCAGGTTCTGGCTATTACAAACAATGCTGCTATGAACATAGTAGAGCTTATACTTTTGTTGTATGATAAGGCCTCTCTTGGGTATATTCCCAAGAGTGGTATTGCTGGATCCAGGGGTAGGTTGATCCCGAATTTCCTGAGAAACTGCCACACTGCTTTCCAGAGTGGTTGCACAAGTTTGCATTCCCACCAGCAATGGATGAGTGTACCCCTTCTCCACAACCTCTCCAGAAAAGGCTATCATTGGTGTTTTTTATTTTAGCCATTCTGACAGGTGTAAGATGGTATCTTAAAGTTGTCTTGATTTGCACTTCCCTGATCGCTAAGGAAGATGAGCATGACCTTAAGTGTCTTTTGGCCATTTGAAGTTCTTCTGTTGAGAATTCTCTGTTCAGCTCAGTGCCCCATTTTATAATTGGATTGATTAGCCTTTTACAGTCTAGTTTATTGAGATCTTTATATATTTTGGAGATCAGACCTTTGTCAGTTGCGGGGTTGGTGAAGATCTTCTTCCAGTCAGTGGGTTGCCTTTGTGTCTTAGTGACAGTGTCCTTTGCTTTACAGAAGCTTCTCAGTCTCAGGAGGTCCCATTTATTCAATGAGGTCCTTAATGTCTGTGCTGCTGGGGTTAACATAGGAAGTGGTCTCCTGTGCCCATGTGTTGTAGAGTACTTCCCACTTTCTCTTCTATCAGGTTCAGTGTGTTCGGACTGATATTGAGGTCTTTAATCCACTTGGACTTGAGTTTTGTGCATGGTGATAGATATGGATCTATTTTCATTCTTCTACAAGTTGACATCCAGTTATGCCAGCACAATTTGTTGAAGATGCTCTCTTTTTTCCATTGTATACTTTTAGCTCCTTTATCGAAAATCAGGTGTTCATAGGTTTGTGGGTTAATGTCAGGGTCTTCTATTTGATTCCATTGGTCGACTTCTCTGTTTTTATGCCAATACCAAGCTGTTTTCAATACTGTAGCTCTGTAGTAGAGTTTGAAGTCAGGGATGGTAATGCCTCCAGACGATTCTTTGTTGTATAAGATTGTTTTGGCTATCCTGGGTTTTTTGTTTTTCCATATAAAGTTGATTATTGTCTTCTCCAGATCTGTGAAAAATTTTGATGGGATATTGATGGGGATTGCATTGAATCTATAGATTGCTTTTGGTAGAATTGCCATTTTTACAAAGTTGATCCTCCCAATCCAGGAGCAAGGGAGATCCTTCCATTTTCTGGTGTACTCTTCAATTTCTTTCTTCAAAGACTTAAAGTTCTTTTCAAATAGATCTTTCACATCCTTGGTCAGAGTTACTCCAGATATTTTATGCTGTTTGTGGCTATCGTGAAAGGTGATGCTTCTCTAATTTCCCTCTTTGTTTCCTTATCCTTAGTGTATAGGAAGGCCACTGATTTTTTGGAGTTGATCTTGTATCCTGCCACATTACTAAAGGTGTTTATCAGCTGTAGGAGTTTTTGGTAGAGTTTTTGGGGTCGCTTATGTATACTATCATATCATCTGCAATTAACGAGAGCTTAACTTCTTCTTTCCGATAAGAATCCTCTTGATCCCCTTATGTTGTCTTATTGCTATTGCTAGAACTTCAAGCACTATATTGAAGAGGTATGGAGAGAGTGGACATCCTTGTTGTGTTCCTGATTTTAGTGGGCTGGCTTTGAGTTTTTCTCTGTTTAATTTAATGTTAGCTGTCGGCTTGCTGTAAATAGCTTTTATTATATTTAGGTATGACCCTTGTATCCCTAATCTCTCCAAGACTTTTATCATAAAGGGTTGTTGAATTTTGTCAAATGCATTTTCAGCATCTAATGAAATGATCATATGGTTTTTTCTTTCAGTTTTTCTATATGGTGGATTACATTGATAGATTTGCGTATGTTGAACCAGCCCTGCATCTCTGGGATGAAGCCTACTTAATCATGATGGATAATTTTCCTAATGTGTTTTTGGATACGGTTTGCCAGTATTTTGTTGAGGATTTTTGCGTCGATATTCATGATTGAGATTGGCCTGTAATTCTCTTTCTTGGTTGGGTCTTTGTGCGGCTTTGGTATCAGAGTGACTGTAGCTTCATAAAAGGAATTTGGCAATGACGCTTCTGTTTCTATATTGTGAAATACATTAAGGAGTATAGGTATTAGCTCTTCTTCGAAGTTCTGGTACAATTCTGCATTGAAACCATGTGGTCCTGGGCTTTTTTTGGAAGGGAGGTTTTTGATAATGGTTTCTAGTTCTTCGTGACTAACAGGTCTATTTAGATCTTTCACCTGGTCTTGGTTTAGCTTTGGTATATGGTACTTATCTAAAAAAATGTCCATTTCTTTTGCACTTTCTAGTTTTGTGGCATATAGCCTTTTGTAGTAAGATCTAATGAGTCTCTGAATTTCCTCTGTGTCTGTGGTTATGTCCCCCTTTTCATTTCTGATCTTATTTATTTGTGTGTTCTCTCTCTGTCGTTTAATTAGTTTGGATAGGGGTTTGTTGATCTTGTTGATTTTCTCCAAGAACCAACTTTTTGTTTCATTGATTCTTTGGACTGTTTCCTGTGTTTCTATTTTGTTGATTTCCGCCCTCAGTTTGATTATTTCCAGTCTTCTACTCCTCCTGGGTGCGTCAGCTTCTTCTTTTTCTAAAGCTTTCAGGTGTGCTGTTAAGTCTCTGATGTATGCTTTCTCCGTTTTCTTTAAGTGGGCACTTAGTGCTATGAACTTTCCTCTTAGCACTGCTTTCATAGTGTCCCATAGGTTTGAGTATGTTGTACCTTTATTTTCATTAAATTTAAGGAAGACTTTAATTTCTTTCTTGATTTCTTCCTTGACCCAGGTGTGGTTTAGTAGTTGACTGTTCAGTTCCCATGAGTTTGTTGGCTTTCTGGGGGTAGTGTGATTGTTGCCTTCTAACTTTAATCCGTGGTGATCTGATAAGACACAGGTGGACACTGATATTTTTTTTGTATCTGTGGACGTTTCCTTTGTTTCCGAGAATGTTGTCAATTTTTGAGAAGGTTCCATGAGCTGCAGAGAAGAAGGTATATTCTTTCCTATTTGGGTGGAATGTTCTATAGATGTCTGTTAAGTCCATTTGCTTCATTACCTCCAGTAGTTCTCTTAATTCTCTATTAGGTTTCTGTCTGATTGACCTGTCCATTGCTGAGAGAGGTGTATTGAAGTCTCCTACTACTAGTATGTGTGGTTTGATGTCTGCCTTGAGTTTTAGTAATATTTCTTTTACGTAAGTTGGTGCTTTTATATTAGGGGCGTAGATATTCAGGATTGAGACGTCATCCTGACGAATTGTTCCTGTTATGAGTATAAAGTGTCCATCTCGATCTCTTCTGATTGATTTTAGTTTGAAGTCAGTTTTGTTAGAAATTAATATGGCCACACCTGCTTTTTTCTTAGGACCATTTGCTTGAAAGACCTTTTCCCAACCCTTTACTCTGAGTAGATGCCTGTCTTTGTGGTTGAGATGTGTTTCTTGCAAACAACATAATGTTGCATCCTGTTTTCATATCCAATCTCTTAGCCTGTGCCTTTTTATAGGTGAATTGAGACCATTAATATTAAATGATATTAATGACCAGTGGTTGTTTACTCCAGATATTCTTATTGTTTTTGGTAGTAGAATTTGTCTCCCTTCTTTGAGTTGTGCTGGTGAAGGGTCACTATATGCCTCAGTTATTGTAGGCAGTGTTGGCAATGTTGGATTCCTTGAGTTGCAATTTTCCTTCTATTACTTTCTGTAGGGCTGGATTCGTGGCTACGTATTGTTTAAATTTGTTCTTATCCTGGAATGTCTTGTTTTCTCCATTTATAGTGAAAGAAAGCTTGGCTGGGTATAGTAGTCTGGGCTTGCATCCATGGTCTCTTAGCTTCTGCAGTACTTCTATCCAGGACCTTCTGGCTTTCATTGTTTCCATAGAGAAGTCAGGTGTAAGTCTGATTGGTTTACCTTTATACGTTACTTGGCCTTTTTCCTTTGCAGCTCTTAATATTCTTTCTTTAACCTGTATATTTTGTGTTTTGATTATTATATGGCAAGTGGATGTTTTTCTGTTTCGTGTTCTGTATGCTTCTTGAATATTCAAAGAAATATCTTTCTTTATGTTGGGAAAGTTTTCTTCCATAATTTTGTTAAAAATATTTTCTGGGCCTTTGAGCTGTGACACTTCTCCTTCTTCTATTCTTATTATTCTTAGGTTTGCTCTTTTTATTGTGTCCCATAATTCCTGAATGTTTTGTGATGAGAATTTGTTGGCTTTGCAGTTATCTTTGATCAGTGCCTTTATTTTCTCCATGGTGTCCTCAGAATCTGAGATTCTTTCTTCTATTTCTTGTATTCTATTGATTATGCTTGTTTCTGTAGGCTCTGCTCATTGACCTAGATTTTCCATATCCAGTTGGTCTTCAGTTTATGTTTTCTTCCTTGCTTCCATTTCAGTTTTCAATTCTTGAACTGTTTCCATTACCTGTTTGATCGTTCTTTCTTGGTTTCCCAGGGTATTATGTACGTATTTACTTATTTCTTCAAACTTTTGGTTATACTTCTCATCCATTTCTATAAGGGCATTGTTCACATGTTGTTTAAGGAACTTTATTGCTTTCATAAAGTCAATTTTTTCCACTTCTGTGTTAGGGTGTTGAAGACCTTCTGTGGTAAGATCATTGGGTTCTGGTGTTTTCATGCTGTTTTTAAGATTATTGGGTGAATTCTTGCCTTGGCGCCTGCCCATCTCCTCCTATCGATGCTATCTAATGGGTCTTTTAAAACTGGTTCAGGTTTCCCTGCTGGCTAGGGGCTCCTCTTACAAAATGCCCTCGCTCTGTTTCCTGGTTCCTGCAGGGGGGCAAGATCCCTCTCACCCCTCAGAAGGGTCTTCAGAAATAGGACTCAGTTCCTCCTTTGTCAGGGACCTCTCCAACCAAAGGCCTACCTCTTTGATTTAGTTGTAGTGGGGCGATCTGCTCTCGGTGTTGCCTGAGGTTCCTGCAGCCTGCTTCTGCTGCCACGATGGTTCCTCCCGCCTGCATCCTGCGTCCTCTGCTTCCGCACTGGTCCCAGCTGGTCCCTGCTGGCCGCTAAGGGCTTCCTCCAGCCACCTCCGCCATCCGGGTTCCTGCCGCCTCCGCCGTCAGGTTATCTTTTCTTAATTCACTCATTTATCCACATATTATCACAAGCTGGGAAATATATATCCATGTTACAGTTTTACTTGTTAGAAAGTTGAAGATTGAGGCCCTGAATAATTTGTATTTTATGAGAACCTTAGTTAGTATTGTATCCTCGCAGGGCAAAAAGGATAGAAGGGCAGTGAAATGGTACACACACTGTTTTTATGTGGGACAATAGACCGAAATAAGTCTATACCCTCACTATCTATAACAAGGGCTCCACTGTCATCATGAGGATTTACCTTGTGACTTGGTCAACTCCTGGATGCCAGGTCAGCTGACAGTAAATTACAACCATGCATGATGAGGGACACAGTGATAGGGTATCAAGCATTTCTTATCATCAGAGTGGCAAGACTGTGTTACGTAAGAAATTAAAGTGGTGGAATGTGTGAGAGAAAGAGAAACATCATTCTCTTCTAATCACCTTCCCTAGAAAGGACTGCTTCATCCTTACATTCTGCAAGGAGAGCTTTACTCTTGGCTCCATCTACAGGCTGGAACTACTGAACCTTACAGACCAACAGAGGATACATCCTTTTATCAATATTTCATTCTTTATGATGTGGAGAAAGGGCATTTCCAGAGAGTCTTTTCTACAAATTCACTGCATAAATCTGTCAGAGGTCATGCTTTCAGCTGGTCTTCATTAAAGCTCATAAAAAATATTTCATTGTGTCTAGTTGAACATGGACGAAATGAATGTTTGACCAGTAGGTCATGCTCCTTTCTATCCTTTCCTGTTCTTCACAGAACTAATTTGAAGATTGCATCAAGGGGGATAGAACATCAGAAGTGGTGAAAAATCAGAAATTTTAACAATATGTAAAATAAAAGACATAATATTTTTTGTCACTCTTACTCTTGTTTAAGAGAATACTGAGTGAAAATGTGATGAGACATTCTAAAGTAACAGTGAATTAGTAGATCTTCTATAATTTAGCATATTACTTAGTATAAAAATTAACACTGATTAGGAAATTGTGAACTGGGGATGGTGATACATTCATATAATGCCAGACTTAAAGTAGAATATTGACAAGAGTTTAAGGTTATCCTGAGCTACATGAATGCCAACAAGAATCTTTCTCAAGAAAGCAATCAGACAAGCCTTTTGAGTGTTTACTACCATTAACTTCATATGAAATTTATATGAAACTAGAATGTCACTGATATGGGGAATTAGTAGCTTCAGGTATTACATGTTCCATACCTCTGGACTTTGAGTGAAGAGTCAATAAGGCAGCATTGAAGTATCACTGACATCACAAAAAAATTTAAAAATATGTTCAACATGAAATCATATCAAAATAGAGGAGTAATTATTCAAGTTATCAAAAATAATGTTTGGTGGTTTGAATAAAATGAACTGTAATGAAAATTCCTTTCTAATGGAGGTTGTGATCTCTCTCCATGTATACAGAAATAAATATTTAGAAGGCAATTTGATCCTACATTCATTTAACAATGTAATTGTACTAGATTCTTCATTAGTACACATGACTAGTCATAGATTCTTGTCCCGTTACAAATACCAACTATGAGTGCTGTGTGTGGAGACAACATTACATTTAATCAAAAAGCAGTTTAGCTCATTGTGCCACAGGAGCTTAAATATACAATAATTTTGACATTCTATATGTTTTGGGTTTTAGATATGTACTTTTATAAAGTAAATATTTTACAGTAATTTTCTTTTTAGATGAAAAATATTTATCAAGTATGTCTATTCCATTTCTAGTCTAATGATGTAAGATTAGGTCTGGCCTGATTCTGAAGAAGTAACCTTGATGACAGTGTGGTGATCAAGGCTGTAAACCAATAATTTCACACGTATAGAAAGAGAAGATTGTTTGACTGTCATGATGTTCATAATATTATTTTATTAATAGATATGAACAACAAAATTTTAGTTAATTATCTTTATGGAATATGAAATAGTGGAAGATCTATACAAATTACAGAATACTAAGTAAAATTGAATTCCTTATTAAGTATAATTGGGTCTCATTGGTGATTAATAAATAACTTCTGTTTTCTCACCACCAATTTAACTCTAATATCACATATAAGAAAACATTTACATTGGTGATCACAGTTAAGAGCTTGTTGAACTGGTTGTGTAGTCACAGGCTTGCAATCCTAGCCCTGGGGCGGTGAAATCTGGAGGAGACAGCCTGAGCTATGTGACAATCTGTCTCAGTTCCCTTCCCTCCTCAAACCCTCAAACAACAAACTACATTCAATCATTACAGAATGTGCAAGTCTTATGTATCCTATAAAAACAATAGCAAGTGTACAAAGCTGCAGCACTAATTAAAACCTTGTTAGATACAAAATAAATTATACACCCTCAGAAAGTATTGGAAGGTATCCAACTTCAAAAGCACACAAGACTAAAATCCTGACTGAGATAAGATAAATCCAAAAAGACAGGGGCTGATATTCTCTCGTGTAAGGAAGCTAGAATTGAATGTTTACAAATGTGTGCTTATGTGTTTAAATTGAACACCCATCCCATAGAAGGCAAGAAATTAGTATTACGGGATGTGAGCTGTGATTCAGGTTGGGCTTCATCCTTTCTAGATTGCTTTTATGGTGTTCACAGCTGCTATGTATGCTATGTTATTATTGAATGAGATCATATTTATGAAAACCTACCTGTTTTCACATGGAATATAAGTCTGAACCATATAAACCCCTGAAAGCAGTCATGGAAATCTCAATGTTACCTAGTAGGAAGTGAGAAGTGAGTAACATGTACTATAATAATTACAGAAAATAACGTTCCTGACTGTCATCAGCCCTGAAGAATACATTCACATTTCTCAGCAGGAAAACTATAGGAGAATATGATACATTAGAAAAACATTTTTCAAAAAGTTTCTTTAGGGAAACAATATAATTCATGAAATTCACACCCACACTAAACTTTTTTTTCAAATTGATTTTTACACAGAAAATGTTTGATTACTGTACCTAGAGAAATACAAAAACCATCAACATGCAGCCTTCAGGCAACTGTAAATCTGAGTCCTGATTATCATGAAGAGTATATCACCTGATGTTTCAAAGCACCTGGTCACCATTTGAGGTGTGGAAGTTTGTGCATAACCATCACCGGTGACACACAGCTCAGAAGATGTAGAGAGAAGAGCATGAGATGATGAAAAAATGCTTTCTCACTTTCTGGATGAAGTTGGAAAACAATTCTTAAAGTAGAAGAGTAGAGTTCCCATGAAACCCATATTTTATTTCAAGGTGAACATTTATCAGAACCCTCTTTATATTTTCTCATATGTTTATGAAACAACTTCTAGGATTTTTAATTTTTCTTTAAGCAACTATGAATTTAACAATTGTATGTTTTCAGTATAACATCTCATTATACATTCTATTCAACATTTAATAAAGGGAGTAGTTTTCTATTTTTGAGAAACTGAAAACATTTTCTCAAATACTTCTAGCTTTCTGGTTGAACATGAACTTGACAAGATAGTAAGAGTTACATTTCATACACATTCCATGTTTTTTCTCCACTAATATCATTGTTGTGTTTTCAGTATTTGTGACCCTTGAGTGTAGTAATAAGAGAGGCGGGGCTGCGTCCCCAGCACCCCAGCTGCCCACATGGCTAGCTTATGCTCCGAAATAACAACACACAATGTTGTTGCCATGTTTACCGCCACAACTCTGTGGTATTTCAAGGTCCCTGCCAGCAAGCAAGCTTCAGCAGCCTGTGCTTGCAAACCGCATGAATCACCTGCATAAAAGAGTCTGAGTTTGCCCTGGCAGGACAGTCCAGAAAGCCGGCATTTTAAACGGCACAGCTTTCTTCCTGCTACGACTGGAAACCGAAAAGCATGCTTTCAGCTTTTCGTCAACACCTTTTAAGTGTTTCGTGGTAGGACCTCTTAATGAGCTGCAGGGTTTTGCAGCTAAGGCTGAGTCAGGAAGCCTCTCTTAGATGAGAGCGCTTGCTTGCCTCTAGCAAGCAGAGCAGACCCAAGAAATTGCCACAAGAAACATGCTTTACTCTTTCCCAAGCTTTCTCAGGCTTTCAGTGGATTCAGTTGTCCACATGTCTGGGCGCCAATCTGTAGTGGGAGCTGTGGGGCTGCATTCTGCCACCCAGCTCCCGCCACCAGCAAGCTTATGCTCCAAAATAACAACACACAAAGTGTATTCATTTAAACACTGCTTGGCCCTTTAGCTCTAGCCCTTACAGGCTAATTCTCACATCCCGATCAACCCATCTCTAATAATCTGTGAGCACCAGTCTTACTGGGAAAGATTCAGCATGTCTAACCTGGCGGCTTGCTTCATAGCGTGTGTCTGCCCAGGAGCGAGGCATGGTGTCTCTCTCTGAGGTGTCTGCTCCTGAGAGGAGAGCTGTTGAGTCTGAGCTCACTTCCTCTTCCTCCCAGCATTCTGTTCTGTTTTCTCCACCTACCTGTGTTCTAACCTATGAGGGCCAGCCAAGCAGTTTCTTTATTTTTTTAACCAATGACCTTCCTCCATCACTTGAGAAAGTAAGATTGGAGAACCAATTGGAGTTTATGCATCATTCATTCATTCAATAGGAATTAACCTCAAATCAACAGTGGTTTAAATTATGTGAATATATAACATAATACTTTATGTGTAATATGTGAATTATTATTATTTTTTGCTCTCTACAGTACTGGGATATAACACAGAAGTTTCTATTTGCCATAAAATACTCCATCTCTACACTATAAGCCGAGGTGTGTGTGCGTGAGTGTGTGTTTTTGTGTGTGTATTGTTGTGTGTATGGCATAAGGGTTTTGTGATTTAAGTAACATTTTTTTTATCACTTTGTGATTTTTTAATTGCTCCTTCATATATGAATCATAACTTCAACAAATGCAGCAGATAAATAGGTAAAATTCTGAAAATACTCAAGAGACGAGATGTTCAACATATTGCTAGGAGACCATTCACAAGTTCCATAATAGCACAGGAATTATAAGCTTTCTCATGCAGAGCATTAGAGGGACTACAAGTTACATGTCAGCATGCCTTAGAATTAGCTCGCACAATCTTCTTCATCTGCTGCAAGAAGCTCATCTGCCAAGATGACCTATACTGTAATCAAACTAAATTGTATGTTTTTGCTACATTGGCTATTTACTCCCATTTTTATATGCATCCTTCTTATTCATTTTACAAAACAGCCTAGCTGCAAGGAAGACTCAGGATATGAATTTTCCCCTTCATTTTCCAGCTCAATAAAAACATAACATTTTTGAAAGTTAAAAATCCCATTACATTTAATACATTCATTTTAAAGAATTCATTGGAATAACTTACCTTGGTAATTTGTATGTCCTGGAGCAACTGAAGAATGAATTAATTCACTTTTATTACTTAGATTACTTGAAAGAACGAATATACATTTATCCACCAATGTCAAGTCCTGAAATTATTTCAATAATGTGTCTTGGTATTAGAATGTAAAAGTCAATTTAGAACTCAGAGGCACTAAATGTCCTTTTAATTCATGGTGAATCCATATCCCATAGGAGGACCAGTCCCTTGTTATTTCATGAGAATATCACACTCTCTCAACCTTATTGAAAGAAGAGTGTAATTTATTTCTCATAGGGTTAGTAGAGTGATAATTTGATAAATGTATGATGGATTTAACCTAGTGTTTGCAAATATGTATTTGGTAGTTTGTTGTACATGTTTCTTTTCTGTCCTACACCATCTCATATAAAGTCTCCTTGACTTTCTAATCATCCAATGGGTTTAAAAACATAATGTGCAAGTTTCTATGTGTGAAGAATGGAATGTATATGTGGAGTTTAATAAAACTTTACTGAGATCTCATATAACTACCTATCTATAATTTATCTACATCTATCTATCATCTATCTATCTATCTATCTATCATCTATATGTCTAATCATTTATATAGTTACTTTCTGTTCTTCTAACTGAACAATGACCTCATTATGCTAAGCGAAAGATCCCAGACCAAGCTGCACATTATTCATGTGTTTAAGTGTTGAGTTATTTAGCATGGCCCTTAAATATTTTAGGTGTTTGTAAAACTCTATTGGAAATATATCTTCTATACTGGACTGGCTTCATTCATACCAGCTATCATAGTGGAACTAATATAACTGCAGCAATATTTCCTTCACATAATTCTGGAGAAAAAGTCTGCTAAGGTAAAATACCATAAATAAATGATATAGTTATATTGATCCTTTGTGTTTCTCCCTAATCGTGTGGTCACAGAGGCCACAGTTAGCATCTTCCAACATTTGATCTCCTTTCTTTGTCATTATATCTGACCTTTAGATCCCATTTAAATAAAAACTGAAATGTTCTTCCTTATTTGAAGTGTATGTGGCCTGGCTTATGTTTTCATCGTTGCCATCATTGGACATCCTTTACCTGAATGTTTGCTGTTTCCATAGGCCCTGTAAAATATTACCCCTCATGATCATTCCTCTTTCCTGCGGCCTCAATGAAGAACTAATAAATATATCATCACCTAAAATGTTATGCATTGAACACTATCTTTGGGATCACCAAAGAGCAAAAATATTCAAATTCAGTGTTTTGTGGAATCAGCATAAACCTTTTGTCTATTTGAATATCGGTTTCATTTAATCATACAAAATCAGCTGTAATCTTGTTTAAACACAACTGCACTGAACTTTAACTACTACAGTGGCAAACTGATAGTGAACCTAGATAGCCTTTAATGACAGAGTAATCTTTCCAGCCCTATGCAGGTAAACCAAACACACCTTTAAAACTTTGTTTTTATATAGCCTAGTTAACTTGAAAATCAAAGTGGCTATTTTATTTTCATCGTATTATATTGTGTCAAGTTGATGATGATCAGGTTCTAAGATTAATTCCAAGTAAAAATTTCAAAATAAACATCAGTATGTAAATAAATTAAATCAATGTTAACATACTAGAAGGTGAGATTCCCTCTTCTAAGCTTTCCTACCATTATCTGATTACTGATAAATTGCCCTTGATAATTATATGATATTCCTAAGATTCCTTCCTGAAGGAGTTAGGCACTTGCATGATAATATTTCCTTTCTCTACTTATCGTTTTGAGCAGTATTTTAAATGTACCCTCTATTACATCTGTTATATGGTAAAAATGCTAGCCTTTGGATTTCTTATTGTGGTTTTAAAGCATAAGCCAACAGTAAATATTAACATATATACTTTAGTTCCTTTGTAGACAGACATAATTATGCAGTTGCTTTATATATAGAAGGAGATGAACCTAACACCCTATTGAAAATTTTAGTATAATTAGTAAATTCCATAGATTGAAGCAATTCAAAGCTATTCAAAAATCCAAAAGTACTAAAGCATCAGTGTAGTCAAACCTTTTCGTCAGGACTATCTGTCCCCAATAATGGCATGGAGACTTATTATCAATTATGAAAGCATGGCCAATAGCTTAGGCTCTTTCAAACCAGATCTCACAACTTAAATTAACCCATTTGAGTTAATTTACAATCTGACATATGATTCATGGCTTGTTACCTCCTCTCCTTCATGTCCTACTTCCTTTGGATCTCATGGCATCTTTGCCTTCTTCTATCAAGGGTTCTCTCTGCCCCGAAAATCCTGCCCAGCAATTGGACATTTAGCTTTATGTTAAACCAATCACAATGACAAATATTCACACAAAGTAAAGTAATAATTCTCAGTACATCAGTGTTAGAATGTGTCCCATTTGAAGCTATATTTACCCAAATAAAGAGCAAATATTGTCCCCCAAAGGTAGAAAGAAAAAGAAAGACGGTATTAAAGGAACAATTCCTCAAATTTATTCAAATTTGAAAAATAATTTAAAAATGTATATGTAAATTTGCAATTAAGTCACTTGATTCAGTGGGGCAACAAATTGATGGTTCTGAAGGTAAATTGCTGAGTGTAATATCAGAAAAAGTCCATTCTGTTAATATTTAAAGGAATTCTAGATAAAGCAAACAAATTGGTAATTATAGAGCCTAAAGCTTGAAATATAAGATTTTCAGAGCATGTACAAATAAGTCTGATAAAACATTGGGATACTTCTGTGGTAAGATTCTGTATCTACAATTTTGGTTTTGTTGGTTCTTTTATTACTGTACATATTTCTCAAATTGCATGAATTACTATGTAGGTTTTAAAAGTGGGACAGGTTGGTGCAATACTGCAATCAGAATCTGAGGCAGGTGGTTTGTGTATTTTGGGTAAAGCTGTACTACAGAGCGTGACTCTGTTTTGAAAACAAACAAAAGTCATCTCCTAGATAGCTAAGTCATGGTATACTCATCAAATGTAGTGGTTCCAGCAGTATAAAGACATGAACTCTTGATATCAATAACAACAGTAGTCATATGCTAGCAAATAAAATTTACTGAAAGAAGAAAACAGATAGTGCATAAAGATTATGAGATTTATATGAAAATCTTAAAACATACAAATCAACATAAAAGGGTGCCTGAGAGAAGTATGAGGTAAAGAATCCCATGTAGTAGGGGAAATGTCTAAGGCACTCAGGGAATGTTGATTATTTTTAAGTGATAGGTTCATGACACTAAATTGTACATCTTCAGTCAGTTTTGGGGTCAACACTAAATCAATTATGCTGTAAAAAATTAGCACCCACTTGTATATCCTGCCCATTCCAGTAACATTAATAATCACAACATGACCTGTCATAAAAATCTAAGAACACTTTGAATGAGAGGTGAGATGTCTTACCCTAAAATAATTGAATAATGCATCTTCCTTTCCAGTTTTGAGGAGAAAGACAGCATCATTTTCAAAAAGAACCATAAACCTCTGATATTCAAGAGTCAGTTTCTGTTATTTCCTCTACCTTCCTATGTAGAGGAAGAGACAACAGCATTAAATGGGTCTCCCTGTACTTTCCAGATGTTTACTGCCCCAATCAGTGCTATATTAAGAAAAAAAGATGAGAAAGCAGACAAACATAAAGCCCATCAGCAGTGTCTACAGGGAACTATGAAGAGAAGAGAAATGGATGCATACTGTTCTCTGTTTGGAAAAAGACCACACAAACACTTTCAGGAAGCTAATTCATATTCTGGGAATGAGTTATGCTAACAGCTGGCAAGGTAGTTTAGATCATGTAATGTCTTTGGAACTCTATGAAATTGCAATTATTTTCTCCTGTTTCATGATTAGAAAATTTAGTTAAATTCCAATGCTCAAATAGTATTTCAAATATCTACAAATTTTTAAGAAAATAATTTCTATGAAAGGGACAAGACTGATAATTTCTATACTTACCCAGACACAGACCAAAATTACAGAAAATCAATAAAGAAAACTAACTGTGTAACTATTGAGAATCAGCTCTACCTCTTTGGAATTTTTTATCAATAAAAGTAGAATAAACGAAATGATCTGAAATATTCTTTCAGATTTAAGTATCAATTTTATGTTCTTTTAAATGTGAGCTGTTGTTGTAAGGAGACCACTAGTGTGTTCCTGTCCACCCTCTGCTTGTTAATTTCCCTGCTGCCAAGACTCCAGAATAATCACACAGAAACTTTATTATTTAATTCACTGCTTGTCCCTTTAACTCTAGCTTCTTATTGGCTAACTCTTACATATTAATTTAATCCATCTCCATTAATGTGTGTATCGCCACATGGCTGTGGCTTGCCGGCAAAGTTTCAGCACATCTTTCTCTGCCAGTGGCTCCATGGCTTCTCCTTGACTCTGCCTCCTTTCTCTACCCTCCAGTTTAGTTTTCCCTGCCTACCTCTATTCCTTGCACAGGCCCAAGACAGTTTTCTTTATTAACTAATGGTAATCACAGCATACAGAGGAAAATCCCATGTCAAACTGTATGAATACTAGGTAAGACCATGAAACCAGCAAAATGCAAAGACCTCTGCATGTTGAACTCACACTGTCTAAATGGAGACAAAATAGGGCCTTCTGGCTGAAAGGGCAAATAGGTATGTGATCTCTACCATGAGAATTTATTTAAAAGTTAGTAGCCTGTAAGCCAATGAGTGTTCTTTAGAGATTTTTACAACTTCAATTACATTTTGCGTGGTCCATTAAGTTATATAATTATTCAGACAGAAATCACTTCACTGCTGTAGGAAATCCTTCAGCCAGTAGTCTTGAAGATATGAGTCCATTTGAGTGTGGCCTCTTATACTATAAATGTCAATGTAAAGTGTGTTCTTGCTCTTTCTTTTGGCTGCTGGATTCAGTTCCTGTTGCCCATTCATGCAGAGGACTGTGATCTGTGCATTTACCCCTAAATACATAACCTTTTATTATACTCAATTCTGACTTAGTGTGAGATTTCTTTTTAGCATCTGTTTTCAACTCAGTGTAGATTTTAAACATACTTTGTAATATATGATTCATTTTAAACTACAGGCTATCTGTTTAACCTAGTTATTAATGCATCTCTATGAATAGAAATTGCCTCCAAATTAGGAGTTCACAATTCTAAGGTCCTTTTCAATATAATGTATACTACCCTGCTTAGCCACTGTTGAAGTTTGTTATTGGAAGGGATGGAGCAGTGACTCAGTGGTTAAGATTACCTATAGCTCTTCCAAAAAAAAAAAACATTCAGTTCCCCAAATCCACATTGGGTAGCTCTTAATTTCATCTAACTAAAGCTCTAGGGAATTTAATAACCTCTTGTAATTCCTTTAAGCATCTACAGGTTTGTACATTCACCCTCATGCAGACACACATATATACATATCTTAATCTTAAAAAAATAAAGTTCTTCTTAGATAAGAAGATTTCTATTTCTACTTATTAATATGCACACCAGTATCCATGCATGATTCATCATGAATTAAATAAAAACAACATTGATTAAAGAGAGATCATAAAACACAAGTAGAATTTAATATTAATTCAGAGCATAAGTCCTTAAGCCACCAAGAACATTGAGTCCATAATGAATTACTTGCCTTAACACTCAGTTCTAGCCAGACAGAGGCAGAATAAGTATAGATAATGTACAGTGTGCCCAACAAAGTGTGCAGACATTAGAACAAAATGAATCAATAAAATAAACAGATAGAAAGAAGTTAATAATACATAGTCAAATATTTCCCAAGGGATTCAAAAATATAAGGTGGATTCTAGGAGAAGGTAGCAATGGCCAAGGTATCTCAGTAATATCTAATGCCAGAATCCACTGAGCTCAAACATCTTCCTCATCTCAGATGTTCAAGCGGAGTCACGAGCTTGAACTCAGCATTTCCAGCTGAGTCTCACATACCTGTAAGATTATTCTAGAAGGATAATATTATTTGTACTTCATGAATTAATCCATAACATCTTTTAAATATCATATTATTTGCTTCTTGTTCACCTTCTGTTAGTCAGAAACCATTAACAAAGCTATACAAAATAATTAAAATCTCAACCTCATAAAAGGCTTCTTCACAAATTTCTCATGTGTTTTATAAAGCTTACTTATCACAACCAAATGCACCAGAGTTTGCAGTGGTAGCAAGAGGCAGCATCTCCCCAGGCCTAAAGCAGAAGATGCCTAAGTCTCCATATCTCCCCACCATTTCCTGTATACTTGCCTTGTTTGGCACACTTTATAAAGGATACTCTAATTAACTGTAAAATTGCTGATAAGTGAGACAGCATAGTTATGTATGCTTCCATGCTATTCCATCACCATTAAGCCTTGACATGGGAGTTCTACTAGAAACACTAGATAACCTTCCCTGGCCAGAGAACCAAAGCTCAGACCAGAGGGTTAAGCACTCATCCATCACACTAAACACAGCCAGATAACCACTGAAGAATGCTGTCAAAGGATATATAAATCTTTCTCATTAGACAACTTTAATTTAGAGAACATAAAATCTTTAGGCAAATCAAGAATTTCATGTAATAAAAGAAACTGCTACCATGGTATTAAAAACAAAATAGTACTGCATAAAAATAGCTGAGAATTGTGACTTTGTCATAGAAAATATTTCCTTTGTATTGCCTTTGAGATGTAAAATGTTTATGTCTGTCATATCTTATTATGGGTTAGATTTAGTGAGTATTATACATTTCTTTTCTGTAGTCCTTTCTCCCTTTGTCTTTCTAGTAGTTTTTGAGACAGGGTCATACCAGCTCAGGCTAGTCTTGATGTCAGTGTGTAATAACAACTTTTTGTAGACTCCAAATAATCCTCTTTTGTTCTTTCTCTTATCTAAGGCCTAAGATTACAGGCATTCATTACAAGATCAGGATTCTGTGTATGGAAGTTAGATGAGGCAAAAATTATAGAATCATGTCCCAGAGACTATAATCCCTCAGGAAATATTGTTCAGTGGCATCAGTATCATTGGAAGTCTAGTTGACAGCTAGAATTTTTAAAATATCCATTGATTTTTCACTTCACTATAATGCTGGATATAGATTCTTAGAGTCATCCTTACTCAGCTCTATATAGTCCAAAGGGAAAAACATTATAACAGATAAACCTCCTGTATGATTGAATCTAAATTATATATATATATATATATATATATATATATATATATATATATCCATATATATGCACACACATGTATACATATCAAATACATTTCAATATAATTTCCAATCATTTAAAATGCATAAAGGCAAAGCCATTCATCAGGATGTTCAATAATTAAATGCACAAGGGGACTTTCATCTTTTCAGAGACTCTTGTATAAATTTTTAAATGAAAATTCATTTTGTTATAAATATAATGGTATGCTATAAAGTATAATGCCATGTTTAACTATTTTAATCGATGTCTAATGTGAGGTTCTTGGAGGGAATGCATGATTATTCCATGCTCCACTTATTTTATCTGGCTTTGGCATTGTATTTTTCGATAGATAGTGCAGCTACACAGATTTTAGAAATCTCTGTGGCTGGAGGAGTCTATCAAAACATAAGTGGAGTGACTCTTACGACAGATAAACAGCCACGAAAAACTCAAGTGACTACGTGTGTTTGTGTGTCTTTGTGTTGTTGTATAAGATACTTTTAATGCCTTTTGAAAAATTTATTGAGCTCCAGGTTATTATTTAAAGAATTTTTTGGGAGAATATTTGCTTCCAAAACATAAAAATATATAAAAAAAATCCAGATTGGATAAAAAATAAAACTTAAGCAAACATAATTGTATTTTATGAAATTTGTATTTCATAGATCCGTAGTTTATGAAAGAGAAAAATAAACCAGATACTGAAATGCCCAGGTAGGTATGCTTAAAGGTTAATATTCACTTGTAATTGTAATAGAGAAATGATTATTGGACAGTTATGATGCATATATAGTTCCAAGGAATCAACAGCAAACCATGGCACTTTGGATTCTAGGTTCCTGACTTTAATACAAATTGTGCTTTTACTTGGTTTTATACTGTCCCTTCTTTTTTGTACCCATCCCCTCTCCAAATATGCTCAAAACCTGTTCTTAAAGCACACTTCAAAGTTACTTCTAGTGCTCATATTCTGTAATAGTGTTTGAGGCATCCACATGCAGCTATATGATAATGGGCTTGAAACAGGGTGTTAGTGGAGAAACTGGGACCTGCTTACAAACCCCTGAGCTAGTATATTGTCTATTTTGCTAAACAAAACAAAGGTTTATCTTCTAGTTTTACTCATCTCTGAAATAAGAAACTTGTGTAAAATCTCTTTCTAGCTTTGGTATCAATACCTGACTTTAGTCAGATACGAAGGCACATAAATATCCAAATACCTACCATACTAAATGTGAACATGAGATAAAATACATATTTATTATGCAACATAAAATATTGATTTAACCAATTTTTACCAGTAAAGACAGATTTTATGAAAAGGAAATATATTCTGTTACTTAGAGAATATTACCAACATAACGCCTCTAGTCTCTACCTACACCTTTGTCTCTGTAATGTTAGTCTGTGTTTCTCTGTTAGGTGCTCTAGACTTAACAGGGTCAAAAGAAATGTTTTCAGTATTTATTGTACATGCCTCCTGAGGGTTGACAAAGGCTCATTGTTGTCACTTATAAAGCCAGGTTGACTGGCAGCTTCATTCTGACAAACACTTCATAAGTACTGCACCAGGGAAAGAAGCAGAAATTGACCATCAAAAATAAATGATCTGATCTGGAAGAGGCACACATTTCTGCTCATACATCACTAGACAAAAATAATCACATGGCTGCATAAGACCTCAGTGGGGAGAAAAAGAAATTCTTATTCTGAATGTTAGCTAAAGTGAGGGACCTAAAATGTAACCGATTATGCATCAATTTATTCATCTGTCTTTTTTCACAGGCATTACATTGGACCATTATACTTTGATAATATTAGAAACATTGCTAATATTTCCTAGACAGAATTTCAGCCAACACGTGAGAGACTCAAACATAAAACACTTTTCAAGCACCACTAGACATAGGGAAGTTTGAATATGGAGCTAGAGTTTCGTTTTGAAAATATTAAGATTGCTCATGAAAGAAAACACTCCAGAGTATAGTAATCACAGCCCACAGCTTAGATTTTCATGCTCAGTGAACCAGAGATCAACAATAAAGACATCCAATTGCTCACACTAGAGATGTTTTCTAATTTTTTCAGATCAATCTTTCATGAGCTGAGATTCATTAAACACGTTCATGACATGAGAGAGTCTTTGGCACTTCCTAAACCGAAGAAGCTATTTCTTAAAACCAAAGATGCAATCGTAACAACCACATTTCAAAATTAACTTACAAATAACACAGAAAACAAATTTAAGCTTCAGCTTTCTGTTCCAAGTACATAAGATAAACTCTGAAGAAAGGTACATTTCTTTCTTATTTAAACATCATTTTTAAGTAGATTTTAATAAACAAATATATTTTTCCTATGTCAGAGTCATAAACGACAAAGCTGTCCCATGATTTTACCCTTCAAATTTTAAATGCAGGTTCACATAGATGTCATTTATTTTGGTGCATTAGCAATCCACAAAAAAACAAATTAGCTTGATAAACGATTATTTCAGAACAGAACAGAAAGCTACAGAACACATTCAAGCACTCGAGAAATATGATATTTAAAGGTATCATCTTTTGATCTCAAGAAGAGCTATGTTTATTTTATCTAAGTGGAACAAATCCTTGTTTACAAATAAGCTTTGTTATGAAATTTCATGTGTAGTATTGCTAGTTAGGATTCTAAACATGTCTCAAAAGTGCAGTGCCGTGTAATGTTTGGCTATAGCTTCGCACAAAATTCCATTTAACACAGTTTATCTCAGATACATTATTGATATTGTTCCTTAAATCTTAGATCTAATAAGTTTCCAAATGTGAGTGAGGGAGTAAGAAGGACAAATAGATTCATTTAGCTACTGAAATGCAACATGTTTGGTTTCAGTTTCTTTATACACAGTTTTTTATGAATCTCTGTGTGTGCCTCTGTCTTATGTCCCATGAATCTGGGCTAATGTCATGCATTTTTTTGACCTTTCAGAATTATCAAGCTATTGATCAATTTGTAAATAAAGCAAGATATTAATTTTTCCATAGGCTCTAGTAAATTTGAACATTGCCACTGAACATGTATATGTATAGATACATATATTTCTGCTAATCCCTTCAGCATTTCCCATATCCATCTTGGAAGTCTGTTCCTTTCCTCAGTTCTACTCACTTATTAGATGATCTTTCCTTAAATGTATGGATTCATATTAATTTGCAAATTATTTAAAAGTTATATATTTAATCATAATTTTTTTCTAGGATCTTTTGTAAAAATTATCATTCTAGAGTCAAAATATCACTTTGATGAGCATATCAAAAAGTATGATTGGATGTTTGTAGCTTCTCATAAGTGTCAATATTCTATTTATTTTGTAATTTATTTTGTAGTCTCATTGACTGTGAGTTTGATAACTAATTTAATCATAAAATGGTAATTTAAAAAATTCACCCTCTAAACTTACTGTGTCTTAAAAATATTATTGATGAGAATAGAATAATAGAGAATTTGAATTTCTAAGCTGAAGAATTCAGAAGATCCAATATTATCTAGCAGCCCATATTATTTTTATAATTTCTAAAAATTATATATGTGTGTGTGTGTGTGTGTGTGTGTGTGTCTAATTTAATTTATAATGAGAGCAGCCACCATGTGTTTTTCCAGTCTGCTGAACTGTAATCCAGGGCATCCATGGGCATGAGCACAGGCATTTAGTCCCACCCCTTTGCTCAGTCAAGCATGAAGCAAGTCAACTGCACCAGGCAACAATATGTGCAGTCTAGCGTGAGCAGAAGTGTTCAAGCCTGACATAGTAAACAGAAGTTCAGAAAGGAATGTGCGGAAATAAAAGCAGAAGAAATACTAACATCACTTATAAAAATCAACTTTATTGAATCCATAAGTTAAACTTGGGACAGGGCACATTATATGTTTTCTGCATGGTTTACTCCTTTGAAATTGTGGCACTCTTTAACACAGCATGCATTGACCCCATCATTTTATTGAGTCTTTCCCCACTGCACCTTGTATATAAATTTTGTTTGTTTATTTATTGGTCAGTTGGTTGACTGATTTTGCAAATTGAATTGTTTTAAACCTGGATTGAGCAAGTCAGTTTGTACTATTGGTTTCCGCTATTTAGATTATTTTGAGTTTCTTAAACTGATAAATATTTTAAAATTCAGACATATACATTTTTCTCTTTATTGTAACACACATAATAGATTATTATGTAGTGCAGACAGACTTAGGCAAGTGCTAGTAAACCAAAAACTCATTTGACTTTTCTTATTGAGATACTTTTATCAGTGGTCTGTAACCTAGTCCATAATCCTTTTTGTAGTTCATTCTGGGTTAAACATTTAATATACATGTGTATTATATATTAAAAACTATATTGTGAATATGCTTGGTTTCCAATTCCTAATTTCTTCAGAAGCTGAGTGCATGAATTATAAATCCCTAAAATTTCTACACACAACCTATTTCCTCTTTAAAATTGATTATTTATTTATAACCGATGCTTCTATCAGTGCTGTGGGACAATGGTCTGTACCCTGTCACTTATAATTATTATAGTTATAATTATTATAAATGAATGCCTATTGGCCAGTAGCAGGAAGTATAGGCAGGAAAACCAGGTGGGAAGTAGAGGCAGGGCAATGAGAAATCTGGGAAGAGGGAAGTTTTAGTCTGCATTTATCATCCAGACAGAGAGGAAGCCGGACACAGAACAAGCAAGATGTGGCTGCCTCTCTGAAAAAGGTACCAAGCCACATGACTAAGACAGACAATTATTATGGGCTGAAATAAGTTATAAGAGTTAATAAGAAGCTCAAGCTAATAGGCCAATCAGTTTATAATTAACATAGACCTCTGTGTGTTTATTTGGGACCAAACAGCTGTGGGTGGCGTGGGTAATATAGAGGAATTGGGTAGGACAGAAACCTCGGCCTACATTTCAGTCTGCTTCAACTGAAATATGCAAACCTTCTTTTTCAATTACAAAAACTATGACAAAGTACCTGAAGAAATAGATGTTAGAGAGGAAAGATTTGCTTTGACTCCTTTTAGCTTATGGAGAAGAGAAAGAAAGCCAACAAGAGAAAAGGATGAGAAAATCCACAAGCACTCAAAGAGAAAGGTAGAAGATATACCCTTCAAAGTTAAATTCCCAGTCACTTACTCTTCCAGTGAGGACTCCACGCAATACTACTTCTTCACTTTCAAATAGTAACTTCAAATTATGTATTCAATTCAATGAACCCTGGAAAATTGTTACGTTGAAATTAAGCCTTCAACAAACATTTGTAAGGGACACTTTATATTCAAATCACAGCTGCTCATGTATACCACCCAGAATGTACTTTAGAAAATGCTAAGTCATTCTGTAGGAATTTAGATTATTTTACTCTTGTTCATGTTGAATAATTAGACTTGGTATTATTCTATGGGATAATGCTTTTATACACTGCAAAGACTTGTCACTTGTATTGGTTTAATAAAATGCTGATTGGCCAGTTGTCAGGCAGAATGTCTAGTCAGGGCTACCAGACTTAAAGAATTCTGGGAAAAGGAAAAGAGAGACATAGTCACAAGCCAGATTCAGAATAAGCGAGATGAGACTTTTTTCCTGAGAAAAGGTACCAAGTCACATGGTTAAACATAAATAAGAATTATGGCTAATTTTAAATTGTAAGAGCTAGTTAGTAATAAATTTGAGCTAATAAACCAAGCAATATGTGATTAATATAGTGTCACACTGGAACTATATTAATATATTACATATGATAGACAGAAAAGAACAGAGTCAAGCCTGGCTTCCTTGTAGCAACATGGTCTTGGGTGGGCTCTGTTTGCTAGAGGCAAGCAGAGGGGAGGGTCCTTTAATAAAGGCTTCCTGATTCAGCCTTAGGGACAAGAACCTTGCAGCTCATTTAAGAGGTTCTGCCACTAAACATTTAAATAGTGTTTATGAACAGGTAGTGGCAGGCTTCTTGGTGATGGCATGAACTTTGAAATTCCAGAGAGTTGCAATAAACATGTCCCTCACCAGTAATTCTGCCTTGCAGCTGGATTATCAGAAAGCTAAGGAATGGGACAGAACCAGCTGCCAAAGCTGAAGCTTTAATTCTAGCCATATTGCTTAACAGATTAGATTTATGCATTCAGAAAAAGATAGTGATATATAGCAAAGACAGATTCAGAATGAAAAATAAAACACTCTAAATGATTCACAGTATGTTTAAAATATATATCGGCTTAGAAGAAAAAAGATAATAGATAGAGAAGGTCCTTTTAAAAAATAGAGTAGCTGGGTGTGGTGGCATATTGCATTAATCCCATAACTTGGGAAGTGGAGGCAGGCAATTCTCTGAGTTCAAGGTCAGGCTGGTCTTTGTTTAGTGTGTTGGTTACATGTTGTTTTGGATAATGTTTGGGAAAAAAAGTTAAGCAAATGAGATTTGATACAGGGCTTTTGTTTTGAAAACAAAAAAAGGGGAAACTGGTATGGGATAATGCTTTTGTACACTGCAAAGATTTATCACTTGTATTGATTTAATTAAACACTGATTGGCCAGTAACTAGGCAGCAAGCATAGATGGGACAACAAGACCAAAAGAATTCTGGGAAAAGGAAAATTGAGACACAGAACCAGCCAGATGCAGAGGAAGCAAGATGAGACTGCCATCCTGAGAAAAACATACCAAGTCACATGGCTAAACAAAGACAAGAATTATGGGTTAATCTTAAGCTGTAAGAGCTAGTTAGTAATAAACATGAGCTAATAGGCCAAACAGTGTTGTAATTAATATAGATTCTATATGATTGTTTGGGTCTGGGCAGCTGGGAAATGAAAGTGCAGTCTTCATCTACAGGATGATATGTAGTTTAAAAAATGGTTAGGTTCTCCCTTTTAAATATTTATATTTAGGACTAAGTCTTATTTGTCTAATCTGCATAAATTAAAAATCAATATATAAATTACCCATAATACCATATATTTATATATAATTGAATTGATGAGGATACTCTAAAGTTTACCTGGAACAAGTAAATATATTAAGCAAGAGTCTATAGGAAGTGAGAAGAAGAAATTAAATTTGAGAGAAAACAATGGCAACCATTATAATCTAAAATGCTAGAGTTAATGAAGACTGTGGTTAACACAATGTGTGAATTGATACAGTAAATCAAGCACTGTAAAGGGCTTCATAATACTTTAGCACATTTATTAACTCTGTCATTTTAAGCTATCTCTCTTTGAAAGGCATCAATTTCTACAAAAATGTTTTTCAGTAGCATATTGAGTAGACAAAGCTACTAATTGCCTTTTGTGGTGATAAAAATAGTAAATCATATTAGACTAAGGAGGCAGAAGAGAAAGGAGAGTACTTTAATCTCATTTTAGGTCTAGTATTTGTAGAGGAAGGGAATGGGAAGGAAAAGAAAGCCTCAGACTGTAGTAACAGTGTTAAAGAATATGCTCCTGGCCAGTGGAGAACTCTCTAGTCAAATGTACCTATTCTGAGTCTCATGTCCCACAGGACTGGGCCTACACCTTCTTCACTGGGGCCATCTAGGAGAGGTGATCTGAGGTAGACCCAAGGGAGTGGCAGTGGGGAATGTAAGGGAGCTATGCTCCTTTGGGTAAGAAATATAAAAAGTATATTTTTGAAGTCCCCACAATCTATGATGTAAGTCAAAGCATGCTAGTAAATTAAATAAATGCCTCTCACAATTGACTGATCTGGTTTACTCAGTTATCAACAAAAGTATATTTGTTTTAATTTCATTGTGACAGGATCTTAGAAAGACTGACTTTAGACTAGTTATCTTTGTACCTCCACTGAAACTAAACAATGTACTACCATTCATTTTTGCATAAGCAGTTTGTCATGATATTAATATACAAAATATATGGATATATCACTTTGATTTTTCTTGAATAAGGAAGATAGAAAATCTGGATGATCTGACAAAAGACACTCAATCTAATTTATTTGAATTTTTAATAAAGTGATATTTTGGAGAATGAGGTATAATCGTTCTGTAAAAGAGAAAATAGCGTAGCAGATTTTTTTCCTTTAGCCAGTGTGTCAGAATTTTTAAACATATTTGTGATTTGTTTTAATAAACTAAGGGCCACAAAATGTTTAAATGTTATATATAGATAAAATACAGTCATAATTTAATGTGTAAGATAAGATCATGATTTAACTAGAAATGATAAATTATCTAAAACATAAGGTTGTTGTCTTCAATTTAAACTCAGGGGACGGTATGTATGATTCTTATCCAGTGAACCTTAATCCTGAAGTTATTCTTGAATTCTTGGAAATTTGGAGTTTTAGAAATTTGAAGAGGATTATCAGCTGCTCATGGTCACTCTCCAGCTTTGTGTGAATACTAACAAGCCCTCCTTTTTCTATTTCTGTTTCAGAATAATTTATTTCTCAATTGTGATAAGGTGTTGGAAAAATCATCCAAATCTTTTAGAAATGGATGTGGCAAAGATCGAATAGGTAAAGTGTGATAAAATCAAGAATATTTTCCCCTAGAAATGAAGGACTAAACACATTTTCATCCAATAAGATTATATACTTGAAAACAGCAATGACCCCTAAGATCTCTGTCTTTAGTACTGGAGAGATGGTTCACTTGTTAAAAGCCCTGGGTACTCTTCCAAAGGACTTGGGTTCTGTTCCCAGTACCCACCTGGCAGTTTACAACTGTCTATGACTCCAGTTTCAGGGAATCCTATGCCCTCTTCTGGTCCCCCAAAACACTAGACACATGTGATGGCTGCTTATTCTTGGTGTTAACTTGACTACATCTAGAATGATCTAAAAGAAAAGAAAAGAAAAGAAAAGAAAAGAAAAACAACCAAGAGGGCACCCCTGTGAGAGATTTTTAGTTCACTGAATCATGTGAGGTTGGAAGTCCCATCATAACTCTGAGCCACACCCTCTTGTGGTGTGTAAAGAGCAAGGGAAAGAGCAGTTTTTGCTTTCTGCTTGTGTGCCAACATTCTTCCTGACAAGCTCATGTATTTTGCTGCTGGCGCTTTCTTTCACTTGTACTCATTCATGGTTCCAAGGGATTCTAAAGATCAGATGAAACATTCAGCCTCATGGACGGAATAGCTACAAGATTCTTGAATTTCCTTTTGGTAAACAGCCATTGCTGAATTAGCTGGTTCACAACCTATAAGCAAAATTATATAAAATCTATAAATTATATAAAATATAAAGCAAAATCTATAAATTATATCTATCTACCTACCTGTCTATCATTTATTCCATTGATATATCTTTCTATATATGCATACATACATTAGTATTTCTTTTATTGTCTATTAAATTCCATAATCTATATTAATATATATATTGATTTCATTAGTCTGCCCTTTAGAAGTATCCATGATAATATAGCATGTTCGTGGTACACACACATACATGCCTCAAAATAAACTCTACGCATTTAATTATATATTTCCCACAAGTAGCTTCCAAGTGTAGAATTTGGCCAGCATCCAGCTAGTAATCCAAGTTTCAGGGCAAAGATGATTAACAGGATGTTGGTCAATGAATGAATTTTTTTAGTGGGAATGTGTGAAAAGATTAGAAATGAGAATGACAGGCAAAGGAAAATTGAGATTTGCTGTGCTATGAATGTCTGGACCTTTTACATGTGACAATCATATACCCATTGACATGACGACAACATAAAAATATGGGCCTTTAACATGTTACTAGGCAATGAGTGTGCTACCCAACTCTTAAACAGAGACTTGATATGGCTAGCTAGCCATGCACTCATGTGTGGTCACAGGAAGGACTCATGGTTTCTATGAATCAGAAAATGGTCTCTGAAAATGTGGATGTGTAACATTTTACTGACATGTTGACATGAGATTTTCTAGCCTCAAGGATGAGACACAACCTCTTACTTTTTACCAGCTTCCTTGTCTGTGTATCCAGTTTGTAGCAGTCTGAAACAATTTTTTCAAAGACTGATTTCAGCAGTCATGGCTTGTCCAGAAGATAGAATGACTAAGTTGTTTTGGTAAGTGAACATATAACCAAAGTGCCTTCTAAATATTTTCACTCTTATAGACTAATGCTGTTCTCTGCCTTATGCAAGAAAGCATATTTTCTGTACTAGGAAGCAATTAATGCAGAGACTCAATGATGGTCAAATGTTGAGAAAAAGTGACAGTCCTAAATGAGAGTGAAAGGTCATCCTCTCCACAGCACTGGGAACATTATGGAGGAGGAGGCAGTAAGAATGTAAGAGACAGGCTGGAGAATAACGCAGTTCTGGACCTGTCATTAAACTCATCAAGACCCGAAACACTGGGCCTCTCTACTTCCAATCCAGGAGGGGCTTGAGAGGATCTGCCTCTCTCTTTCATAATACAACTATTGGTAAATTGTATGTTATACAGTAAATAACCTCTGTAAGCAAACATAGTTAAACCTAATGGATCATAAAGAAAACAGACGTGGAAGTAGGAGGGGGATTATTTGAGAGTAAGGTGTCTGCCACGCACCGCAGCCCCACTCTGCTCTCTAGGCGGGAGACCCCAGCAGAAAGGGGCTGCAGGTTGAGGAAACACACGCAGAGACAGACCGACAAACAGACCTTTAAACACTGATACCAAAAGCCCTTCTTTATTAGCACCATGTAGGCTTAAATACATTGCAGTCAATGGCCAACAGGTGAAAATCCCATTCTCTTATTCTCTAAGCTAGGCACAGCTTCTAGTAACTTTAATTAGAAGGTTCTAAGAGGGAAGAGTAGCTGAAGGCCAGGACTCATTAGTCCCAACAGGTATCTGCAGTCAAAATGCAGATTGTATATGAAAGAAATTATAAAATAATAAAGTTGCATCAGAATGGTCTTTTAGCATTTTTCTCAGGTGAGCAAGGAGATCTGATTTTTTTTTTATTGAGAAAACGAGAAAAAAAAAAACGTTTCCACCTCCTCCCAGCCTCCCATTTCCCTCCCCCTCCTCCCACCCTACGCCCCCTCCTCCCACCCTTCTCCCCCTCCCCCCACTCCTTTCCCCCTCCCTCTACAGTCCAAAGAGCAGTCAGGGTTTTCTGCCCTGTGGTAAGACCTAGGACCTCCCCCCTCCGTCCATATCTAGGAAGGTGAACATCCAAACTGGCTAGGCTCCACAAAGCCATCACATTACGTAGGATCAAAACCCCGTGGCATTGTCCTTTGCGTCTCATCAGCACTCATTGTTCGCCATGTTCAGAGAGTCCAGTTTTATCCCATGCTTTTTCAGTCACAGTCCAGCTGGTCTTGGTGAGCTCTCAATAGATCAGCTCCACTGTCTCAATGGGTGGGTGCATCCCTCATGGTCCCGACTTCTTTGCTCATGTTCTCCCTCCTTCTGCTCCTCATTGGGACCTTGGGAGCTCAGTCCAGTGCTCCAGTGTGGGTCTCTGTCTCTATCTCCATCCATCACCAGATGAAGGTTCTATGATGATATGCAAGATATTCGTCTGTATTGTTCTAGGATAGGGTCATTTCAGGTTCCCTATCCTCAACTGCCCAAGGAACTAACTGGGGACCTCGGCTTGGGCACCTGGGAGCCCCTCTAGGGTCAGGTCTCTTGCCAACCCTAAAGTGGCTCCCTTAACTAAGAATTGTGGTTCCGTGCTCCCCTGTCCAACCTTCCTTTATCCCAATCCTCCTGTTTTCCCAAGGCCCGACCTCCTTCCCTTCTAACTTTTCTCTCCCCATCTCCCCTTACCCCCATCCCACCCCACCCCCAAGAAGGAGATCTGATTTATTAGTAGATTGTGGGATTTAGTTTTGAACATGGACTGCAACAGGAAGGACACATACCCATTCATGGATACATTGCCTACTTCAGCCCAAGTCAACCCAAGGAAAGCCAACTGCTGAACACTGGTAGCAGTGCTCCAAGCAGCTTTTAAATTCTTCCTACCTAAATCAGCTTCTTTTCTTTCATATGTTACACCTTCTGCCACACAGGCAAAGGAAAGTGGTAACTGAAGGTGACCAAGAACATACACTTACTTTCATTGAACAGGAGGACAACGGTTGTGAAGGATTCTCAGGGGAATGTCACATTTTCTCTTCTCAAACTCACCTGTGATATTGCAAGTGACACCACTGCAATATCTCAAAGTCGTCTACAGCAAAACAGTTAGAGGATGAGAGTAGTCGGTTTTGAAAATAAGTTCCATGTATCTGTACGAGGTTAGTTACACAGCTATGTTCCATGTGTCCTTTGAGAATAGACATTTTATTACTGAGATAAAGTTGCTGAGGTCCACAAAAATGTTTTTACTAATGTGCATATGTGTACAGTAAGTGTCTTTGAGAATCTGCTAATGGTGAGGGTTTGTGCATGTACGTGAATATATTCATATGGTCTTACATAGCTACCTTTATATATCAATATTTTAGGATAACAGTGAGCCCTTGTGGCATACAATGAAATTTCTGTCAGTTTTGACCTCAAGAATATTCTGTCAAGTTGGCTGTCACTTTGCCCTGCCAAACAAGGAAGTCAACTCTGTTGAGATTATTGTAGCTTTTTCCTTTTCACAAAACAATCTGATTATTGTGCAGGCTTTGGTGACACTTAATCGATTTAAACTATTTTAGTCATCTAACCAGCAGCAAGAAAATGTGATCTATCTCTTTCAACCTCATTTATTTTAAAGATGAATAGTCATATATGCTAGTGAAATTGCTGCTCTGATTTCTTTTATAGCTCTGATTTGGTTACCATGAATGCCAAAAAAATTAATTAGTATTTGTGCCTAGGAATCTGTCCTTTTATTCTTTCAGTTTGTCTCCCAAATACTATAGCAGTACGTGTGTGTGAGACAGATGATGTTTGTACAAATCTGTGATTGTCTGGACCTTTTGATTTTAGTTGGAACTGAATGTTTTATTCTATTTAAATTTCTAAAATTGTAAAAAATTAAAATGGCAATATTATTAGTATGAGGAAATTTTGTAAGCTTATCTAATATATGTGAGCTTTATCTGAATCATAACCATCATTACATGGTCAGATTTTGAAAGTAAAATATTAAAAAGATACTAAAAGTTATTACAGTCCCTCGTGAACTAAAAAGCATTTTCAATGAAGAATGTTATTATTTGGGATTACTAAACCATTTTTCGCTTGCATAATACCATAAAATCTGGGTACATTAGTGGAAGCCATGAAGAGTGTGAGAATTGAATATCTTACATAACATTTAAATCAGGTTAAATATGCTTATTTCTTATGTTGCTTATTATTTTTGGTGAAAACATTCAAAAGTATTTCTTCTGATATCCTGAAATGTAGAGGATATTACATTAATCTCCAGTCAGCATTCTGAACAATACACTAAACTTCTTGCTTTTATCTGCCTGTAACCTAGTGTTTGCTTTTCATCCCTCTCCCACATACACATTAATTTCCCCAACCAATGGTAATCAATAGCATACTATTCACTTCTACAAAGCCATTTTCTCTGGATTTAAACCATGAGTGGCTGTTGCTTTAATTGGCTTTTCTCTTCCTGGCTTATTATATTTAGTATATGGACCTTCATCCAGTTCCATCGACTGTTTTGCAAATGGCAACTTTTAATTCATTGATGTCTGAACAATATCCCATTGATTACATTTAGAGTCTCTGCTTCTAAAAATGAGTTGGAAAATCCCTGTGAGAACATTCCTGTGTACAACTTTTGTTCTCCAGAGCCATGTGTACATTCATGGCATACTCACATCAAAACACATGTGAGCTCCAACATATATGACTGATATTCACTGGTGTTTATATTTTAGAAAAATAGGAGCAAATTAAATTATTTGATTGTATTTAAATGCTCAAAGACACAGTTAAGAAATTTGTTTCTCACTTATTGTCCTAATCATTCTGGAAACAGCAGAGAGATTTCCAGGTGCAGCACTGAGGAGAAATGTAATGATGTTTGGAAGATAATTTGGAAAGATAGTAAAGAGAAGAAAACACAACCATCAAAGCAAAAACGTGCAATTAAGTGGTTGATCAATATAGAGAGCAGTAAAGTTAAGGAGGGAACTGGTACAGACAGGACACTTAGGAAAGAAATTGGAAAGTAGCAACAACATAGGTAGCATAGTCTATCCATAATAAAAACAAACATGTGATTAGAGAGTACCTATTTTGCCAAAATGCCAGCAGATGTCTTCAACCTGTTGAAAGTGTTGTTTTCTAATGAAGATCATTTGATTGAAGAACTAAATCTTTGTCAGCCACCAAGGGATTACAATATTTACTGTGGTGTTTTATAAAGGGCTCCAGTTAGAGCAAAATCTCTTTACCTTCTCAAATATACATATATATATATATATATATATATATATATATATATATATACACACACACACACCTGTGTGTGTGCATATATAATTTCTAAATTCTAATGACTCAACACAAGACTCTAAAGGAAAATGTCTCCTAAATATGTACTCTCCTTGTTTTAAAATTACTGAAATACTTCTCAATTTGGAGGTTATACTTATTTGAATAATTAGCACTCAACACTGCATTTGCATATATGTCATTATAATTATTTAACTTGCATATGAATTGAAAGATTGGGTTAAATTATTTGAATATTTCAAGGGAAATACAGAATTATGGCAGCACTTCGTAAAGAGAAAGCATTTTTTAACCTGTAAATAGGTGACTACATCTCATCTTACATATTGTTTTACTGGGAAATATAACCTAATCACTAGGTAATCATGTGTATATAAAAATGTTTTCATTTTAAAAGAAGAATATATCTGCTGAATAATATCTCACTATGCTAATGTACAAAGTTTTCTTTATCTGTTCGTTAGTAGATAAACATCCTAGCTGTTTCATTTCTTGGTTATTATGAATAGAGCAGCAATGAACATGGATGAGCATGTGAGGGATTGTCGGATACAGGATCTTTTTGGTACATTCCCAAGAATGATACAGTTGCATCATTCAGTAGACCTGTTTTTCTATTTTTGGGGAACGGCTACATTGATTAGTATAGTGACTACAGCATGTCCACTGCTAACAACCATGAATGATTGCTCCCCTTTTCCTACATGCATGCCACTGTTTGTCGTCATTTGGCATTTTATCTTAGTATCTCTGACTGGAGTAAAATGAAAATTCATAGTAGTGATTACTTTCTAAGTTAAATTGTTGGATAATTATGCTGGACATTTTTAAATTGATTCTCAGCTGTTTATAGTTCAGGCTTTGAGAACCCTTTGCTTAGTTCTTAAACCCAGGTTTTACTAAGTTGTTTTTCTTTTATAAACCTGTATACCTTTATTTTTCTAGGATTGCATACATAAGTACTATACTCATATTATTTTTACCTCTACCTCTCCCATCATCCGAGTCCTTTTATGTTCTTATGCTTCCTATTAAATTTATGACCTCTTCTTTCATTATGTATGTGTATATTATATTATTGTATTTATTATATCATATTATATATAATCAAAGTTCCTGAGAGCTTTTCAATTCACATTGACCTATAACTGTTTTGATTATGGACGTTACTATTAAGTAACAATATTTTTGAGATTTTAAGGGTACCATTTATTTGTTATATATAGAACACTGTCTTACAGCAGATTTCCTTATCCTTTTGATTTTACAAATGGTCTATCACCTCTTCTTCAATGTCCACTGACCCTTATGCATACGGGTTGCATCGAAGACATATCAATGCAGATAGCCATCTTATGGCCTCTTGTACTTTGCATTTTGAAGAGTTGTGAACTATTGCTGTGGGAAGAAGCTTCTTTGATGACTATTATTACTACAGAACAATTAGTAGAAGAAAATGTAACCATCGTATATCTGAAAAACAAACAAAATACACCCTAGAGAAAAATCGGCGTCTTGAACAAATAGGCCTGGTCAAAAAGGTAAGTTCCACATGAAAGAGTCAAATTAGAACTAAGGCTATGTCACCCTCCACACGAATCAGCCACAAATGGTCGGGTGATCTCAAAGTGAAATCTAAAACTCTGAGACTTCTACAGGACAATATAGGCATGACCCTCACAGGATGTAGGAGTGGGCATGGAATTCCTGAATAGGGCTCCATTTGCCCAGGAATTAAGGCCAAATTGACAAATGGGATCTCATATAACTGAAATGCTTCAGTACAACAAAGAAATCAATAAACCTATGGAGAAGATTCCCTAGAGAGTTGGGGAGAATCTTTGCTTGCTACTTATCTGACAAAAGAGGAACATGGGATGTACTCACTCATATTTGGTTTCTAGCCATAAACAAAGGACATTGAGCCTATAATTAGTGATCCTAGAGAAGCTAAATAAGGAGAACCCAAAGAAAAAAATATAGGCATCCTCCTGAATATTAACCTTCATCAGGCGATGAAAGGAGACAGAGACAAAAACCCACATTGGAGCACCAGACAGAAATCTCAAGGTCCAAATCAGGAGCAGGAGAGAGAGCACGAGCAAGGAACTCAGGACCGCGAGAGGTACACCCACACACTGAGACAATGGGGATGTTCTATTGGGAACTCACCAAGGCCAGCTGGCCTGGATCTGAAAAAGCCTGGGATAAAACCGGACTCGCTGAACAAAGCGGACAATGAGGACTACTGAGAACTCAAGAACAACGGCTATGGGTTTTTGATCCTACTGCACATACTGGCTTTGTGGGAGCCTAGGCAGTTTAGATGCTCACCTTACTAGACCTGGATGGAGGTGGGTGGTCCTTGGACTTCCCACAGGGCAGGGAACCCTGATTGCTCTTTGGGCTGATGAGGGAGAGGGACTTGATTGGGGGATTGGGGGGGGGGAATGGGAGGCGGTGGTGGGGAAGAGACAGAAATCTGTAATAAATAAGTAAATTTTTTAAAAAAAGAATATACAAAGAACCAAAAAAGAAAAGTCAGGAAAATGTTACTCAATTAAAAAATTTACTATGTGTCTAAATAAAGAATTCTCAAAAGATACAATAAAAATTGGCTAAGAAAAGTCTTTAAAAATGTTAAACATACTTAGTAGGCAAATTGATATTAAAATTTCTTTGATGCTTTATCTTACCACAGTCAGAAAAGCCACGATCAAGAAAACAATGGAAAACAAATGCTGACAAGGATTTGAAGACAAGGGATCCTCATTTATTATTAGTGGACTTACAAACTGGCCAGCCACTTGGGAAACAGTGTGGAGATTGTTCAAACAGTTAAAAGGGTATCAGGGATATAAAGCAGCTATTCCCTGACATAGTCAAAAGGATTTGACATCCTACTTCATAAATAGATGCTCAGCTATATTCGTTGCTGCTCTATTGACTATAGCTGAGAAATGGAAACAATCTAAATGTACTTCCACTGATAAATGGATCATAAAAATGTGGTACATATGCACAATGGTATATTATTTAGCAGTAAAGAATGACAGAATTTGCAGGTAAATGCATGGACTTTTTACAATTTACCAAGTCTGGTAACCTGATGTTAGAAACACAGGCACTCTGCTCTTCTCTCTTATTTGTGAAGCCCACTTTCAAATTATTAGGTGTGATTATATAACCCGAGGTAACCACAGAAATCCAGAAAGTGAAAAACAGATATATAGTGGGCAGAATCTCTGAGGAAAAAGATAATGGGTGTTGGGTGCCATGAAGAGGGAAACAAGAAAGAGGAGTGGGAGACTTTAACTTGGGAAGTAGAGAGGGAGGTTAAAATGGATACAGAGGGAGGATAGTGATAAATAATATTAAAATTGTCTGTAAAATTCATAAGGAATCATACCATGTTATATTTACCTAAAATTATATATAATGTGAATAGAAGTTTATGTGTATAGCATAGATAGTCTAAATGAGGTTATGCCACTTGGGGTTACAACTTTTCCCTTATCAAAAAACTACAGATTCAATGTCAGGTATGGGAAACCTTACTACAAGAGTCTGAAAGACCCCTAAAACAATATGGGTTATTGCTGTCACACTTTGTTTTCTCCTAGGTTGTGAAGTTCAGAACCTATTGCTGAAGATAAGTTCTCTTCCCTGAGGACTAGCTCACATAGAACTAAACCTGCCTAGTGAAAATGTAATAGATAGTTCTACCCTGCCATAAATGCTGTCACAACAGAGACCAGCACAGCGAGATATTTCTAAAGGCCTAAGAGCAGCACTTACATCCTGGCTGCAACCAACTCGCTGTTTAATTGGACTGGATGGTTGCTGACTAAGAATAAATGTCAACATTTCTGTCATCAACAAGCCTGGGAGAATGGATGCTCCTTTCACAGAATTCTCTCCTTGAATCAGCTGATTTCTCTACTGTGGTCTGTCTCCTTGTTCTGACCACAACAGTGTTTCTCTTCCTATTATAATAAATTACCAAATACTGTGTGGTTTAAAATGAAACAGTTCTTAGCCAGTTCTGGAACATAAAATCCCCAGGAAAGATTTCACTTTTGAGCTGGAGGGACAACCCTGCCCTCTCCTTAGCTAACTTTATAGTCAATGATTCTTTCCTTCCCCAGTTGTAGCCTCACTTCCCACGCTCTCTTCCCTTACACTGCCTTCCAATTTTTGTCTTCTCTCTCTCTGTCTTAAAGATACCTATTATTGGAGATAGGTTTACTTAGATAATCTATAATAATTTCGGTTTACAATCCTTGAAATAATTAGAGCTACAAACATCTTTTCTTTGCAAAAATGTAACACAGTCCTTGGAATGAGGGTACTGTTGCATAGCTCTGGGAAGAAGACATTATTCAACGTGTGTCACTCCCCCTCCATATAGTGTGTTCTCTGTGAAGAGTCAGAAGGGCTGTGAGTTAGGGAAATTATAAAAAAAAAACTTTATACAAACAATGCTTTCCTGATGTATGTTAGCTTAGTGGCCGTGAGGATGTATGTTAGCTCATTGGCAGTGAGGATGTATGTCAGTCAGTGGCAATGAGGGCGGGCATATGTTAGCCCAGTGGCAATGAGGGCTTATGTTAGCTCAGTGGAAGTCAGAACATGTGTTTAACTCAGTGGCAGTCAGGACATATATTAGTTCAGTGGCAATGCACATCCAACAAAGGGCGATCTATTCTACCATCAAGAATGCAGTTAGGCACACAATGATGCCTTTTGAGCAATCTACGCTCTATATGTCTTGTCTCACCTCCGTTTGCTAGCTTCAAACTGGTAGAGGTTCTCTTATCCACAGTACACACTTCAGTAGAGTGTGATCTCTCAATATATTAACAATCAGCTACATACTATAAAAGTTGCTCTGAAACAGTCAACACTTTGGGAGTTTTATGTTTAGTATTTCTTTTATAGCTACTTTAAGAACCGTTCTACTTTATAGATCTGTCAGTTTAAAAACTACTTTAAATAAGATAGCTGAATCCTACTTCCATAGAAAGATTATTTATTCATCATTATCAATTTGTGCATCATCACTTTTAGATAATTAACACATGACTAATGAAATCAGAAAAAAAAGTAAAACCTGTTAATCTCCTACCAGTTTGTTTACCATTTCATAAAATTACATTATAAGGTATATACATTTGTAAAATATAAGGTTATTTTGTTTCTAGAAATATTTTCCCTCTGATGAATTGCATTAAGTTTTGCTCTTTCTCCTTTAGGCTGATTTCACAAAAGCCATTGGCTGTATCTAAATGAACTGCATCAACAAGACAGCAGTTCAATTACCATTGACATTCTCACTGTGCAGCACAATGCCTAGTAGAATAAAACAATATATTGTTTGTAGATTTTTTTTTAATTTGAAGAAACGCTTGTCTCACATCCTGGTATTTTAAGACATTCATCTTTTTCTAATACTTTTTCTGAGCCATAAACTTGATTAAGCTATATCATATTGTCAGAAATAAGCAGGCATAACGTCACACAGAACTGATTACAGACCATCTTTAATGCATTCATACCACTTCATTTCTGCATCTTTATTAATATTTTAGACATAGCATATTAGAAATGCTGCTATACCACCTAATTTGTCAAGTTAATGACCAGTTGCTTCTATCTAAATGTTTCTAGGCTTGATCATCCTACATACCCATCTGAATATTTGAACTACCTAAGAATGGACTATTGAGTAAATAATAGTTTTCAAAATTATTTTTGTGCACGTTTAGATCATAACATGAAATAAGTCTCTATGACTTTGCTTATCTCATGGGATCATTTCTGATAGTTACTATGGTATCATAAAATAAAAAGAGACTGACTCAAACTGCATTAAAATGAATTAAGCGGTTTAATTTATTTCCCCACAAAGGAAAATAAAAGTAGTCCAGATCATAGTCTCCCTACATTGAGCAATAAATATCAACAAATTCTCCATATACTAAGTAAATAAATAAATGAAAGCAAATAAATGAAAAATTACTTTGAGGTCCATGAAACACATGGTTTCTGAAACTCTGAGATCAAATCCAAATGCAAATGAACATTCCTGAGAAAATGAAGAAGGTGGATGAATTGGGTCATTATGGTCCCATATCTCTATAGAAACATATAGAGTCCACTGTGTGTATGCCTGGGAGTGTTATAATTGGAAAATGTGGTAGATATATTTTCAGCTTTTTGAAAGAGCACCACACAAATTTCCCTAGTGGCTGCACCGGTTTGCACCCACACCAGTGGTAAACAGATATTTCTCTTTACCCACATCCACGTCATCATTTTTTTTTTAAAATAAACCTTAGCCATTCTGACTGAGGTAAAATGAAATCACAGAGTAGTTTTTTTTTTAATTTGCAATTCCCTGGTGGTTAATTTTTTAAATATTTTAAAAATCTTTCTTAGACATTTTATTTTATCACCTTTTTTCTTTTATTTGCTTTCAGGTTTTTCTTTTTTATTGAAAATGGACATTTTTTTCATACAATATATTTTGATGATGGTTTCCCATTTCCTTTCTCCTTCCAGATCCCTTCCATCTTCCCATTCATCCAACTTCAGGCCTTCTTTCTCTCTTTTTAAAAAAACAAACAGGAAGTTTTAAAAAAATAGATAAAATAAAAACAGAATAGAACAAAGTACACAAGCTGTGGGCACAAGAAGCACATCTGCATGCAGAGACTATGTACACACAGGACTTCTGAAAATTTTCTCTTCAGACCTATAATCTGTTTTTTCCCCAATTAATGTAAACCGATTCTTTTCTCAACTAATATATTCTGATTAAGCATTCCTCTCTGTCTATTCCTACCAGTACCTCCTACCTCCCCTTCCATCTGGATCCATTCCCTTTCAGTCTCTCATAAGGACAAGCTTCTAAGAGACGGTATTGAAATATAACAAAATACAATAAGTTAAAACAAACCCATCACATCTCATCCATGCTGAACAATGCAAACCAATGGAAGGAAAAGGGCGTAAGGGAAGGCACAAGCATCAGTCACTCATTTGGATGCATAATTTAGAATCACATTAAAAACAACAACAACTAAACTGAAAGCTATAATGTATATTCAGAGAGAGGACCTAGTACAGATCTGTGAACGTTCTGTGCTTGTTGCTTTAGTCTCTGTGAGATTATATAAGCTACTGCACGTACTGGCTTTGTGGGAGCCTAGGCAGTTTGGATGTTCACCTTACGAGACCTGGATAGAGGTGGGCAGTCCTTGGGCTTCCCACAGGTCAGGGAACCCTGATTGCTCTTCAAGCAGATGAGGGAGGGGGACTTGATCGGGGGAGGGGGAGGGAAATGGGAAGCGGTTGTGGGGACGAGGCAGAAATCCTTAATAAATAAATAAATTTAAATAAAAAAAATAAAAAAGATCTATATATTTAAAAAAAAAAGATTTTTCTCTGTAATTTATAGGACCTTATTTTACTTGGTGTCCTCAATCCCTTTGTGCTCTTATACTCTTTCTACCCCATCTTCTGCTGGATTTCCTGAGCTACAAGAGGAGAAGTGTAATGGAGACCTCATTGTAGGGATAGGTCCTGCCCCTTGGGGGGCGTGTTCGCCTCGGGCTAATGTCTGCCTATAAATTTGGCAAGCGTGCTCCCAGCCATTGCTTCTGCTTTCCTGGTCTCTGCAGGAACGGTGGTTCTGTAAGTCTATTTCTATATTAAAACTATATATATTTTTACAATCTGTCTGCATTTGTTTATGCCGCTACATTTTGGCATCCAACGTCGGGCTATTTTGCCCCGACTCAAGTGGGTAGCCTGCTAGCTAATACAGCACCCTCCCGGGTGCTGTTTTTCAGTTCCTGACTCCGGCCCCAGTGCCGAGTCCAAGACATACTCAGCCACACAGGCCCATTCTGCCTGCCTTGGCTAAGTTTTGCAGCGGAACCCCACTGCCTGAATTAGCAGAAGCTCAAGTACCTGCGGTTTTGCAACAAAAGCTGCCACAGCGGCAGATTTGGTCTGATACAAAGTGACTTGGCCGGGCAGTGGTGGCGCACGCTTTTGATACCAGCACTTGGGAGGCAGAGACAGGCGGATCTCTGTGAGTTCGAGGCCAGCCTGGTCTACAAGAGCTAGTTCTAGGACAGGCTCCAAAAACACAGAAACCACCACTGGCAGGAACCAATCATTGCAGGTAAAAAAATTTTCTTTTATAAATAAAATGTCTGAACACATTACTGTTCAAGAATTTAACAGATTTTTTAATTGTACCATGTGGGAGATTTTACAAGAGGTGTCTATCACCCCACATCTATGGATCCTTCTGGGATTCGTAGTTTTCATTGGCACCAAATGGTTTGATAATAGAAATATGATAAAGTCTTTACGAGACGAATCCAGGATTCTTAAGGCAGAGATTGAACGCTTAAAAACAATTGAGAATGATAACAATCTTCTCAAGAATCAGTTTGAAGTTCTCCAGGCTGATAACAATCTTCTCAAGAATCAGTTTGAAGTTCTCCAGGCTGATAACAATCTTCTCAAGAATCAGTTTGAAGTTCTCCAGGCTGATGTTAAGGAGAAATTCATTACTATGGAAGAGGGAACAGCTGATCTGGATCGTAAGGTTCAGTCCCTTTCTGTAGGAACTGAAACATTAGTGGCTGATATTAAGGAGAAATTCATTACTATGGAAGAAGGAACAGCTGCTTTGGATCGTAAATTCCAGCAGTCCCTTTCCGTAGGAACTGAAACATTAACTGAGGGAATCAAAACTGCTGAATATGACAATCGAATTTTGTCTAAAGCTTATGACAGATTGGCGGAAAGATTGTCAATACAAGAAGGCACGGTTTATGCCATAAAAATTATGTCCAAAGATGAGATGTTATCTCTAACGGACAAACTTCATACTTTAGAATCCTCAATGAAGGCTTTGGAACATAATTCTGGACAGGAGATTCACACATTGCAGAAGGCAATGGTGAATAGAATGGAAAAGATTGAGGAATTTCTAAATTCTGATGAAGCAGAGCAAAGGGTAGAAAGGCAAATTTTAACTACATCTGTGGGTAAGTCTCTCCGGGACAATTTCCACAAAGCTCTACCTACAGCTCTACCTGCCTTTCCAGTAATAACAACAGAGAAGGTGATTGGTTCCAAAAACCCTAGGGTCATCAAGGAGGATACATGGGAGCCTGTCCGTATAAATGACCTCAAGGAAATAAAACAGGCTGTCATGACTTTTGGGATGCAAGCCCCTTTTGTTAAAGAGATGCTAAGATCTTGGGCCACGACAAGCAGAGCAACCCCCTCAGACTGGCTCCAGCTGAGCTCTGCGGTACTCGAGAGTGGACCGCAATTGAAATGGCAATGCTTATTCAGGCAAGAGGCTAGACTCTTAGAACAGCAGGAAAAAGCGAAGGGAATTGACATTTCCCTAGATCAAATTCTAGGTGAAGGGCTCTTTTCCGATCCTCAGGAACAAGCTAATTTGGATGAAAACACACTCTCCATGTGTACTACAGCAGCCTTAAGGGCTTGGGACAGGGTACAAGACCCAGGACAGAGAATGGAATCATTTGTCAGAGTTAAACAAGGTCAGAGAGAACCCTTTAGTGACTTTTTACAAAGATTAACTAAGGCTGTACAAATAGGGATATCTGACCCAGAAGCAAGACGTATAATGATTGAGTCTTTGGCTTATGAAAATGCAAATGTGGAATGCAAAAGATTTTGGGGCCTTTAAAGCTCAGATCAGCGCCCTTGGAAGAATGGGTCTTGCATACACTCAATGTTGATACATTTGATTATGGCACTGAAGCATGGGTAGAAGAAGCAATTTCCAATGGTAAAAGGAGACACCAGAATACCAAATGTTTTAATTGTGGCAAAATGGGTCATATGAAAAGGAATTGTAGGCAACGGATTTTCAGAAATAATAATAATAATAATAATGCATCTTCTAGAAATAACAGAAATAGGAGGACTCAGCCTTCAGGTTTATGTAGAAGATGTGGAAAGGGCAGACATTGGACGAATGAATGCAGGTCTACAAGAGATAGACAAGGCAACCTGATACAGTCGGGAAAGGTGAGAGGGGGGGCCTCACAGGCCCCCATGGCAAACATGGTTCAGTCATTTCCAGTTTCTGCAGAGAACATGCCTCATCAGGACAATTAGGAAGCCCCATGCCTACTGTTACAAGCAATAATGATCAGAAAGATAAGTTACGTGTGTTTTGGCAAACTTCTATAAATGATCAAAGACCTAAACTGAGAGTGTGTGTGAATGGCATTTTTATTACTGGCCTGCTGGACACAGGTGCTGATGTAAGTATCATTACCCCAGAATCTTGGCATCCATATTGACCTCTTCAGAATGTAAATGTTCAGCTCCTGGGAATTGGAACCCTATCTCGAGTAAGGCAGAGCACGAGATGGGTTGAATGTATAGGGCCAGTGGGATAAATAGGAAAATTAAAACCATATGTAGCCAATATTGCAATGAATTTATGGGGTCGTGACCTATTACAACAATGGAATATCGAAATTAACATTCCTGCTACTTCTAGAGCCTATATTTCTGAGAATAATATTAAAAGATATTACAAACAGAGAAAACCGGCCATTTGGGCTGTACAAGAACAAGCAATTGATGTCCCTTCAGAGATACCAACAGCCTTGCCTCTAAAATGGTTGACTGAGAAACCAATATGGACAAAGCAATGGCCTTTAGCTGAGGAAAAGTTACAGGCTTTAGAACAGCTGGTACAAGAACAATTAGATGCTGGACATATAGAAGAATCTACCAGCCCTTGGAATTCGCCTGTATTTGTGGTTAAGAAAAAATCAGGTAAATGGAGAATGGTGACAGATCTCAGGGCCATCAACAAGGTTATTCAACCTATGGGCCCTCTGCAATCTGGAATTCCTTCGCCCTCTTTATTATCAAAAAGATGGCCTCTCATAGTTATTGATTTAAAGGATTGTTTTTTCACTATACCTTTGCAAAAAGAAGATAGAGAAAAATTTGCCTTCACAGTGCCTACTTATAACAATTCTCAACCTTTGAGGAGGTACCACTGGACCGTTCTCCCCCAGGGTATGTTAAATAGCCCCTCCCTGTGCCAATATTTTGTGAACCAACCATTGCAAATAATATGCAAGAAATTTCCCAAATCTATAGTATACTATTACATGGACGACATCTTGTTATCCGATTCAAACATGGATACCTTGAACAGACTGAAGAAATAAAGATACTTTTACCTAAATGGGGATTGCAAATCACTCCTGAAAAGATTCAGAAGGGAGATTCTGTTAATTATTTAGGTTATAAAATAGGTTTGCAAAAAATTAAGACACAAAAGCACAAATTAGGAGAGATCGCCTGCGGACTCTTAATGACTTCCAAAGACTGTTAGGAGACATTTCCAGTCTACGACCAGCTATTGGAATAACACCTGATCTAATAATTTATTTGAACAAAACCTTGGATAGTGATAAAGATTTAAACAGTCCCAGAGAATTAACAGCTGAAGCAGAAAAGGAACTGACAATGATTGAGGAAAAATTACAACAGGCACATGTGGACAGGGTGAATCCAGAGCTCGATTGTATTCTCATCATACTACCATCAAAAATCTCTCCTACAGGAATTTTAATGCAGAGAGATGATATTATTTTGGAATGGATCTTTTTACCACATAAACCAAGTAAGAAACTGAAAACTTATGTGGAAAAAGTCTCTGAGTTAATTATAAAAGGCAAGCTGAGACTTCGTCAACTAGCAGGCATAGACCCAGCAGAAATTATAGTGCCTATAACTGCTGATGAACTAAAGAAATTATGGGAAGATAATGAACCATGGCAAAGAGCTTGTGCTAATTTTTTGGGAGACATTAATAACAACTATCCAAAAAGCAAGCGACTTAACTTCATAAAGAGAACTTCTTGGATTCCTCCTCGAATCGTCCGTGATGCTCCAATAACTGGAGCCCGTACATTCTATACTGATGCCAATAAATCAGGGAAGGCAGGTTACAAATCAGAAGACTTGGGTAAGGTGGAACAAAGTCCGTATAATTCTGTCCAGAAGGCGGAATTATATGCCATTCTTATGGTGCTAAGGTATTTAAAGAACCTATTAATATAGTCACTGATTCACAATACGTAGAAAGAGTTATTTTACATATTGAAACTGCTGAATTTATACCTGATGATACAGAACTAACCTCATTGTTTCTCCAGGTTCAAGATTTGATCAGGAACAGGCTTTGCCCTATATACATAACACACATCCGATCCCATATGGGTCTGCCAGGTCCTCTAGCACAAGGTAATGCAGAAATTGATCAATTATTGATTGGCAGTGTGCTACAAGCCTCTGAATTTCATAAAAAAAAACATCATGTTAATAGCAAAGGTTTGAAGAAAGTGTTTTCAATTACATGGCAACAAGCTAAGGAGATTGTAAAGAAATGCCCTACTTGCTCTTTCTATAACCAAACGCCACTGCCTGCAGGGGCTAATTCACAGGGCACCCAAAGGAATGAAATCTGGCAAATGGATGTGTTCCACTTTGCAGAATTTGGCATATTAAAATATGTTCATCACACCATTGACACTTATTCAGGCTTTCAGTTGGCAACTGCTTTAAGTTCAGAAAAAGCTGATTCAGTAATCACTCATTTATTAGAAGTCATGGCTATCATGGGTATACCTACACAAATAAAGACGGATAATGGTCCTGCTTATGTTTCTAGGAAGATGAAACGGTTTTTTGATTATTACAATATCAAGCATGTTACAGGTATACCATACAATCCTACAGATCAGGCAGTCATAGAAAGATCAAATCGAACTCTAAAGGATATGTTGAACAAACAGAAAGGGGTGAAAAACACCCCCAGAAATAGGTTACATAATGCTTTGTTAACCTTGAATTTTCTCAACGCTAATGAGAAGGGATCAACAGCTGCAGAAAGACGTTGGATAATGGAAAAGTCTACTGAACTACATCAACCAGTTTATTTCAAGGATGTGTTGACCTCACAACGGAAGCAAGGAGATGTGCTACGTTGGGGAAGGGGTTTTGCTCTTATCTCCACAGGTGTGGAAAAATTATGGATACCGTCAAAATTAATAAAGTTTCGGTTTGAAGAAGAGAAGCCACTTGGAAAAGATAAATAACAATTCTTTCATAAGGATGGCGAGCATACTGATGGTAAGAAATACAGATAGGTTGGAGGCAGGGTTCTTTTCTTATCTCCACAGGAAAATATTCATCTTCAAAGAAATTGAGGGACCCTGAATATTTAATTACTGATGGATGGACACATTTTGTAAGTATTAATTTATATATATATATATATATATATATGTATGTCTTATTAAACATTTCTTTATAAATATATAGAGCTGGTTTTGAAGTTGGACTCTGGCTCAGTCCCTCTCCAATTCCAAGCCTGTTAGTAAGAGAAAAACCCAGAGTTTCTGGAGTTTCTGTCTCATGTCGAGAGCCATGATATGGGACAGAAAGAAATATGAGTTTAGAAAACATCTTTGCTTTTCTCCATATCTATCATACTTTTCATTGAATATATCTATCATGCCTTTCATTGAATATATATATATATGTATGTCTATATGATTAATGTTTAAGTTTTTCATAATGAACAATGAGTTTTTCCTGAAGTGACATTTGAAGTTTCCAGGAAGAAGATGGGCCCCACAACAACAACTCTACCTGATTGATATGACGTCATGATACTGATAGCTCTACTACAAGACCTGTTTTGGATACCAGCTGCACAAGACGATCCCAACTTGGTTAGCTGAAATGGTGCACATCTTGTACAACATTCTGGCAAGACCTCCACAAAATACTCAGAGACTATTTGCAATTTTAAAAGACATTGATCTTGAAATTTAACCATCATTTTACTTTCACAGGATCCCCCAGAAAGAACGTTGCAGTGTACATTTCTACCTCTGATTAAGAAACGTATATAATGTTTGTGTATTGATATATATTTACCATATTGCAATGTATATTTGTACAGTGTTTATATTTGGAGGTCATTATCCTCATTTGTTACACAGTTGTTTATTGTCTTAGTCTTTAAGTTAGATAGATATTGAGAATTATATATATAAATAGTCATCTAAGTTTGTCATTTATAATTAGAATAATCAGGTTCTTTAGATATATAGAGATTATACTCAGTATAGATAGATAATCTTCGACCTCTTCAAAGAGCTGTAGAAAATGGCCTTTAATCTAACTCAGTTTTGTGATAGTGAGACACAATTGCTCCTGGCAACACTGCTCTTTTCCCAAGAGAATGTTGAGCACCAAAGACACTCCATCTGGAGCCTTTCTATTTGGCAGAACTGGCCTTTGGGCAAAGAAATGCCCATACCTCAACCACTGACACAGATACAGAGCGTGCATCAATGGATAAAACAGGACTGTCATATCCTGCCAAGACAGGGTAAGATAGTTTTGAAAAGTTCCTTGCCTTTAATAATGGTATGTCAGTTATGTTAGGCCTTAGCCAAAATTGGTTGACTTAACATTGCAAATGAGACTCTGGGTGATTGCCCAGGTAGTCAGTTGTCTCTGTCAATTGTTGCACATTTTGGATATATCTTGTTTGTTGAGTAGTGTTTATTCCCTTCTCAGATCTTTGACGGAGTTGAAGATTATATAATTGTAGTTACTCTCTACATTATTTGGACTCCTTGAGATAGAATGTTTAGCAAAGATTTTGTTCTCAATATTGTTTGTTATATTTATTATTTGTTGTTATTGTATATAGTTGTATTTGGTTTGGTTCTGTCTTATTTAGACAAAAAGGGGAGAAGTAGGGATAGGTCCTGCCCCTTGGGGGGCGTGTTCGCCTCGGGCTAATGTCTGCCTATAAATTGGGCAAGCTTGCTCCCAGCCATCGCTTCTGCTTTCCTGGTCTCTGCGGGAACGGTGGTTCTGTAAGTATATTTCTGCATTAAAACTATATATATATTTACAATCTGTCTGCATTCGTTTACGCCGCTACACATCTTATTTAGGGCAGGGTGTGCCAAGGTCTCTCGTTCTCTGTTTAACATCTGGGCTCTGTGTTTGTTTCTATGTGCAGCAGGAAGAAGATTTGAAGAAGATTCTCTGATGGTTTATGTCTCACTTTTCTTTTTTTTTTTTAAAGATTTATTTATTATGTATACAACATTCTGCCTCGATGTATGCCCGCACACCAGAGGAGGGTGCCAGATCTCAGTACAGATGGTTGTGAGCCACCATGTGGTTGCTGGGAATTGAACTCAGGACCTCTGGAAGAGCAGCCAGTGCTCTTAACCTCTGAGCCATCTCTCCAGCCCCATATGTTTCACTTTTCAACTAGATTGTTTTAGTTTCTTTTTCATACTGTTTAGTTTTTGTTGTTCTTTACATAGTTTATATACTAACATACTTTAAGATAAACAGCTATAAAGACATTTTCACATTCTCTGGGCTATTTCTTTACTCAAGCAATTCTTTCTTTGATGTACAGAGCTTGTAATTTCACATGGCCCCATTTGTCAATTTTTGGTCTTAATGTTTTCAGTACCAGTGTCCTGTACAGAAAGTCTTTTCTTTTTTTTTTAATAAATTCAAGTGTATTCCCCACTTTCTCTTTTATTAGATTCAGGGTATCCAGTCTAACATTGAATTCCATTGATCCATTTGGAGTGGAATCTTGTGTAAAGTTTGAGATAAGGACTGTGTTGCTTTCTTACACATTTATGGCTACAGAATGACCACACTACTTAGTCAGGGTGCTGTCATTCATCTCCAGTGTACAATTTTTTTTTCTTGTAGAAAAATGTAAGACTTCCAGAGTTTGTGCTGGTGTGTCGGTTCAAAATTCTGTTTTGTTGATTAGTGTGCCCATTTTTATACCAGGATTCTACCATTTTATCACTAGAGCTATGTAGTATAACAAAATCACCGGTAGGAATGACTCCAGCAGTTTGTTTTATTTTTCAGAATTATTTTGGCAATACCAAGGGCCTTTTTTGTTTGTTCATTTGTTTTTTGTCTGTGTGATCTCATGGAATATGAGATCTTTTATTTTATTTTATGAAAAAAATTATTGGAGTAATTTTTTTTATAAAAAATAAGCACCGTGTTTATGGGGTGTCAGTTTTTAGAATTGTAATATTCTCTTGCTGGTTTTTTCCCTTGAATGAGTATGAACTGAATTGTCCCTGCTTATCACTTCTAAATATTTTTTCATACATGAGTATAGCAATGCTTTTTTACTTAGTTCAGTTTGCTTAGAATATGTCATCCTTTTACTCTAAAGGTAGGTCTGTCATTGATAAGAAGGTGTTTCCCGGAGGCAATGGGATTCAGCTTTATAATTCAATCTGTTAGTTCATATCTATTTATCTGGAGTTGAGATCATGAATATTTAGAGTCATTATTGAAAGTTGTGTATTAAATTCTGTCATTTTGTTGGATCTGTCATTTTTAGATCATTTTGATTAATTTTTATGCAATTGTTTCTTTGGTACCCATGACCTTTTGAAAGGTTTTATCCTTCACTTCAGACTGAAATATTGCTTCTATTATTTTCAGTAGAGCTAGCCTATTAGTCATGATTCCTTAATTTGTTTTTATCATGAAAAATTCTTAGTTTTCCTTCAATTTTGATGAATTTTTTTTATGTGCCTAATAATCTAACTTGACAGTTGTTGTCTTTTAGGACCTGAATTGCCTTGACTTTGGTGGAGCTAGTTAGATAAAACATACCTACAGGGCAGAGTAAAACCATCTTCAATAAATTTACAAAATGAAAAACCAATCCTTGGAATTAAATCTAGATTAATATTGACTTAGAATCAAAAAAAGGATGGCTGTGAGAATTAACCAAGGATTATGGAAAGTGAGTGTGAATGGTATTTTTTTTTCAAACATCAAAAGTCAAAATTCTAAAACATATCACCTACATGTAAAATTATTCACATTACCTCTTTGACCAGAGCAGCTCATATTTTACTGAGTACTCAGTACTGTCTTCCATTCATATATTCAGTATATTGGAAGGACAATACTCTCAGCATCACCAAATATCCATCTGAAGGGTCATAAGTATTAAGACTATCTATTAACTTGATTGATCAAGTCTACCAAACCAGAAATTTAGGAGATAATTTTCAGTGATCTTCATTTTAGTAAGTGTTTCAATTGATTCTGAAACACCTCAATGTGGAGAAGAACTGGGTTAAGATACTGAGGTACATCTTCAAAGACAATGCAAACCAAGAGGAATAATACTCTGGTAAGTGTATTGGATTCTACAGTACCCACTGGTACATGGAGGATGCCGGTGTCTAAAGTTGGAACATCACATATTTTTTTTAGAATTGGGTTCTCAGTGCCTAGGAACATAAATATGCAGATAGCACATTAAAGAAAATGCTCTGAATTTGTCATAAGTCACACACATACAAGTTCATACTTGATAACAAAGCTTGGGACTGAGCAAAATGTAATTTTTTTGGTGGCTATGCCTGATTTTTATGCATAAATAGTTCATCACTCCAGATATTTATATTTTTATCACTACACAGTATGCAGACTTAAAAATGGTAGTTATGTAAGCATCTTTGGTGTATAGATATAGCAATTCATAAGATTCCACTTTCCAAGACTAATCTTGTCTTCTGAGGGTGTTTGCAAATAATTTTGGGATATTACTATTTATTTAAAAAATTAGAGCATTATAAAGACATGTCTGTAAATTATTCATCACTTCTATCAAAACAGACACATACATTGAACACCTAGAGACCAAAAAATAAAAATAATTTCATATTTCATATGAAATAAAAATATTTATAACAGATTGTAAAAACAATTTATCCTTAAAATCATTAAAAATATGATTGTCAAGCTGTCAAGATGACACATTGGGTAAAGATAACTGGGGAGAATCAACTTCTCAAATTTCTCCTCTGACCCTCAAAGGTTCTTCTGGAGCATGCATGCCCTCTACATGATGCACGATGATACATACACACTCATAAACACTAACAATGTGAAAATGATGTTTTATGTTACACAATATCCTGTGCCATAAGAAAGAACATAAGTTTTGTATGTATAGTCTGGAGATTATGTGTATTTCTCCAGCCACTGAAATAAAGAATGTTTCCACAGATGTATTAAATATTGGAAATCATAGCTGAAACCATGTATTTCAAATCATTAAAGACACCTTTCATTAAATATATTGTATTTCCAATATCCTATGAATGTTGAAGAAATATGTAATACAAAGTGCAAAATATAAAATAAAAATCAATCAACAATACTCCTTGTATGAATAAAGAATACATCTGAAAAGGTCAATTGTCTAGTGATTTTTCATTATGTGTCATCTTCTAGAGGAAGAATGAATTTGGATTTATGAGCTCATTATTGGGCATCACAGCACTGCTTCATAACTAACTCCTTGTTTACATATCTCTATTCACATAGCCAGTGGGCTTGTAAGACACCACAACAAGCAAAACTTGGTTTTATTGCTTTTATCTTCACAGTGCATACTGACACACAGTTTTCCCCTTTAAAAAAAAAATTCTAAGATTGATCTCCATGTGAAAGCTTTTTCAACATTACATTAAATTTCTAGGTTGCAATTGATTATTTAATAAAACTATTTCATAGCTTCTGAGAAGATTATTTCAAAGCATTTAGCTTTATGCGAGTCATTAAATTTGCAATGAAAAGCAGTAAGAAACAGGAGTGACCATAACAGGAGTTCTGTAATTGCTTTGCTGAATAATTCCACCATTCCATGGCCAGCCCTGCAGCTCCCACACTGCAAAATATATTTCTAAGCATTTCCACAAACATAGGCATGTATGTATATACTAAATGCTTAAATATTCATTATCACTTCAAGACTTTAGGAACTTATTTAATTTACTCTGAAAATTCCTGGGGAAAAAAATCTCTTTAAACAAATGTTTGCTTAGTATCCTTTTTGGGTGTTATATCATTTTCGGATTTTATCATATATGGAACAGTATATATTTTCCTGGGTTGGCTTTCTAAATGGTATGTACTTAATTCATCAGTCAAAATTGAACTAAGTGTAGACTTTCAAAGAGGAATGTAAAAGATTCATGTTATTAGGATAGATTCTCTTAGAATAGCATTATTTGAAGACCAAAAATAGAAGTAGGCTTATCTTTGGAATACCTTTCCATTACTTGACTTCCATGAATAACATCACTACTCTCCCAGGTGGTCTCAGAACAGTACTCCAGCATTCAAAGGAGCCTATACTTCTGAAAGTCTTGCATCCCTACAAGTCTATAAGAAGTTTAAGACATTATAAGCCAAAAATTTGCTGATGCATTTATTCTGCTAAAACCATGGCATGGCCATACAGTGCCTAGAAGAGGACCAGCTATCCACTCTTATGAATGCTGTCTGAGTGGTAGCTAGGATTCATTGCTTCTTCCAGCATCAAGAAACAGTACTATACACCAACAGCCTGGAAAGTGTCAACTGAATGCATGCTGTATTTTTGTACTTCTACCCAGAGAAACAGTCGTAAGTCAGGCGATCTGCAGATCACTTGTAGACAAGCCTTAAACATCTTCAAAAAATAAGGAAGCAAATAACTAACGTTTAGCACTGAAAATATCACCAATGAAATATTAAAATATGCTCTTGATGGCAAAACTGATGTAAGACAGACATAGCTTTAATTTATATATTTCTGTATCATACAAAAATAGGTGAGTTAAAAAAGTAGAAAATTTATTGTAACTGATAAAAATTTTAAATAAATTAATAAATAATAAATAGCCATTTTATTTCACATGTTATTGTGTGTATCTGTAATCAGATATACCCTGACTTGACTGCTGGTCTCTGATAGCCTACTCAGAGGCTGAATATGAATTATAAATTTTCAGCTGATAGCTAAGGCTTGTTGCTAGCTAACTGTTGCACTTAAATTAACCCATAATTCTTATCTATGTTTAGCCACATGGCTTGATACCATTTGGTGGCAATTGGCAACTCCCTGACTCTGCCCTATCTCTTCCCAGAATTCTCTAGTCTGGCTCTCATACTCAATCTCTTCCTCTCCAACTATCAGTCAATCAACATTCTATTAGCAAATGAGGGTAATAATATTATAGTGTAGAAAATGATTGTTCAACAGCACATCTTAGGCAATCTTACGACATTTATTATAGAAATAGCCCTCAAAGTGGCTGTTGTATACCACTGGGTACCTAGTTGGAAGACTGATTATTTAGCCGAAACACGTTAAGATACTTTCTCAATATAAAATTCTTGAAGTCATAAGGTTTATTTCAGCATTTATATCATTTCAAGCAACTGCCACACAAATTTCCTTTGGATCCCCTCCCCCACACACACATACATCACCATTATTAATCATGTATGTATATTAAGCTGGATTCCAGTTCTAAGGATGGGCCTTTGAAGGTTTAGTGCAATTGATTTACCCCAATCCTTTGGAGCAATGTTTGGGTTTTACTTGGTTGTTTGGTTAGGTCTGATTTGCTTTATGGAGAGGATTGAGTTAAATGAAAATAAGGAAAAGTGAAACTATTAACCTGCTGTGGTTTAACCAGGGGTGATTCATGTTTTCTCCTGAAAGCTAGGCTAGCAAATTCCTGTGACAGCTGGGGCTCTACCATTTATGGTACCTTAAGGAAAGCCAACTTCCAGTGATTTGAAGATGCCAAGGGGAGGATATTAGCAGCCTCATTGTGACGCCATTTAGTTCTATAGGTCATAATATTTTTAAGGATTATTATTCTAGTCATAGACTGTCAATACAATGAATCAATGTGCTCCTTTGCTTCCTCTCCTCCCCTTTCTTTTTTCACTGTAATAATGAATATTTTGAATATTTTGAGTTAAATTATTACTCATTGCCAAAGAAAGAGTACTAGAATGTGTGTAACAGAAAATAGAAGTCCTATTTGGGGGAATAAAGGAGGCAGGTGAGATATAAGAAGGCAGTAGGACAAAAAAAGTCAGTATTTTTGAAGTGTATTACTATATGTGTTTGAAAATCCACAATTAAACTCATTGTTGTGTGTGCTAATATACAATTTAATGTAGAAGGCTTTTATGTGAAAAGATGCATAACTATGAAATTAAAATGTACATATATGTACCCCATATGAAATTATCTTACCTAATTTAATTGATGCCTGAGAATTCAGTCTCTATTGGCTTTCAAATAAAACAGGGCATTAAAATTACTCTTGTTCCTTCTTCTAACTAATGAAAACAATGCCAATCAGTGGTACGTGTCAGAGTGTAATGTCTTAAAGTCAATGGCACTGATAATCAATTCAACTGGATTAAAACGGTGAGATAATATAGAATCTGCCCTCCACGGTCTGTTATAATTTATTTAGGACTGTTAAAATGTAGCTCACTTTGGCAATCACACTCTGAAGATTAAAATCCCACAGATATCAAATGAAGCCATTGTTTAAATTTGAGGACATCTCTTTTTAATGGTTTTTAATAAGCAAACACATAATAAATATCAAATTTTAGAATTTGACCTATTTTCTAACATATCTTGAGTGATGTGCCTGCATTTACAGCTAAGAACTCACTCAGAAAGCTTTCATTTCATTTTGGTAATTAACATATTTAATTGGTAAGATCTTCATCATTCATCAAAAAGAACAATTTTAATTGCTTTCTTTTATTAAAGTGAAAATAAAGGAATAAAGACTAATGAAAAACACAAAAACTACAAATCTGAAACAAGAACTGTCCATGAAGTTTCGCGAGTGGTATAAGACAGTGAACAAACAACTCATAAGATCTGGACTAAAGAGTGAAAAAGTGATCTTTACTGCTATAGTTTAGGTATGATAAACTGCAACCTGTAACAAATATCAATAAAATTAACTCCTTTTCCCAGTTGTTCTTAGGATTGACAAAAGAAAATTTCTTCTCCAATAATGCCAAATGTTTTTTTAAAAATACTGTTATATAATTATGTTTGAACTGGAAAGGTTTCTCTGTCCTGTAGCCCACAACATTCCCTAAACAAAACCTTCTTTGTGTTTGTGTGGTTTTTTGAGACAGGGTTTCTCTATAACTTTGGAGCCTGCCCTGCAACTAGCTCTTATAAAGCAGACTGGCCTTGAACTCCCAGGGGTCCACCTGCCTCTGCTTCTTGAGTGCTGGGATTAAAGGCGTGTGCCACCACTGCTTAGTATAAACAAAACTATAAAGGAAAACTAAATATATTTTTCACATAACATGGGCTATTTTATATCTTCTGATTTCTGTGTTTTGAATTTGTGTTTATCTACATAAAATTTTAAATAGTAAATGTGTAGATTTAGTTTTTAAATTACTATTTCCAGCTATGTTTTTGTGATGATTTTAGTCTAATTCCTTAAGAGAAAAATTGAAAGCATATTCTTTATGATTAAATCACATAATTACTTTTTTGTCTAGGATCGTCTCCAAACTTGAATATGATATCTCAGCAAAAATGTCAGACACATTTTTCAAGATTTAGAGTTAAAAAGAAAACATCAACAATATAAATAACATTGGTTCATACTTTAAAATTTATTTTTATATAATGTTATATATCTAAATAAGCATTGGAGGTTATAGCAAACTATAATAATTTCATACCACATTTGCGTATTTACATGGAAAGTGAATCAGTTAACTTTATTAAGTTTTTTTTTCCTTTTGTTGATGATGAATCACAGGCGGATTAAATGAAATGTCCTGACATGGATGGCTTGCTCTAAACCCACATTTCAAACCAGCATCTTCATTTCCATTTTCATCTGAATTGATGCATTCATAATGTACACCTGTCAAACTTTACATATTGAAAACCTTTTTCCAAGGTGATAACCATGCCCTCTTAACGTTTAGGTGTGATGTACTTTCAGTTAATAATTGTAACTATAGTTACTATTCTGCTCATGAGTTATTAATATGTGTCTCCTCTATTTCAAATAAAAGATCCCTCTTCAATGATTAGCCACACAAAGGGGAAAGTGTTTGTTTTTCACAAATGTTTTCATTTCATTGCTCTACATTAAATACAAAGATCTGAGGGCAACAAGTGAAACAAGACACACCTACAGTTTATACCAACAATGCTGAGCCTCCCAGCCCTCACTGCCTTCTCATTTAATGAAACTTGCCCTTTTATCTTGCTCAAACCTGAACATTTTTCTCTCATTTGATAAAACAGATTCAGTTACTCAGAAATCTCTGCCTTGTATTTTTTTTTTCTTCTTTACAGAAAGCATCCAAACTCCAGTGATTGTTACTGCATTGGCTACCTCTGTGACTGAGTTGAATTGCAGAGCAAGCAAGCTTGTTTTCTGTTCTTGCAAAACTTCTGTTCAGGTCTCTGTGTGCCAGGCAGGTGATTCTTAAATGCTGAATGAGAGGTGGTGTGAATTGTTCCTGCCTTATGTTTTACAATTTTATTTTATGTTCTCTAAAGGTCAGATTCATTTAGGAGAGACTCCTAAATTCTTACCTCCTCACTTGTAGTACTGCTTTCCAGTGTTGCCGCCACTGCAGCAGCAAAAAACACACATTCCCCAAGAGCAACTTACTAAATAAGAAGCAGGAGACTTAAGTGAAAATTGAGATAAATGAACATACCACCAAACTGTAAAAATAACAAAATTCCACAGGTACATATGTTACCTGTGTACATATGTACCACAGGTACATATGAGCAAGATAAAAGGGCACATATGTACAGGTACATATGTACATGGTTACGAAGTAGGGGCCTAAGAAGATGGCTTATCCTGAAGACCTGAGTTTCCATCCCTAAGAGTCCATTTTATTTCTGGGAACAGCTAAGCAAGGGAAATTATTTTTTTATAATCTGAACACAAACTAAGGACACTGAGAAGAAGAACCATCAATTAAGGAACTGCCTTCATCAGAAGACCAGTGGATATTTCTCTGGAAGTTCTCTGGATTTATGATTACTGTGGGACGGCCCAGTCATGAATTTGTATATGTTTGTGTGTGTAGGTGCACATGCCTGTACATGCACACAGGGGCCATGGAAAGTCTTTAGATGTCTTTGTTCCTTTGAAGCAGCATGTCTTACTGAACCTACAGCAGCTTTTTCCACATAGGTTACCAGCCAGAAAGCTTCAGCAACCTTCCTGTCTGCCTTCCTCTTACCTCCAGTGTGGGACTTACAACTGTATAAGGAATAACTTTTACATGGGTGCTGGGATCTGGATTCTTATCCAATATTTGTTTAACTGAGACTCTTACTCATTGAGACATCTCTCTCATCTTTAGAGTCATTTCTAGAGTAAAGTGAATAACTATATGAAATTTGACTCCAATACGTAAAACTACAAACAAATTTGCTATATTTTCATTGATAGTGACACATAAATGTATTTCTGGTTACAATTGTAGTAAGAAATCAGTTCATTCATATAGCTTCTATTATAATATGTAGATCCATGAAATTCGGATAATTACCATTTTAAGAGAATTTGTTTGTCAACATCCTTAGTTATTCTGGCTGGTACTGTGACTTATCCTATTTGGATTTATGCTTATTTTGTATGATATTTTGTAGCACAATTAATAAAACCCAGAGACTGATATTGGGGTTCAACCTGAAGGTCAGAAAAGCAGAATAGTCAGTCATTGGCTCTTACCTCTACCCCAGTCCAAATGTAAATCCTGCCTTCAGGAATCCTCACAATGAGACTGAGTCTCAGAGCTGTCTCCTCCTGTTTTACGTTCCTCTCTAATGCTGGGACTAAAGGCATACACCACTACTACCTGATTTCTACGGCAAACAACTGTGACTACTGGGATTATAGGTGTGTGTCACCACTCCCTTGTCAGTAAGACTGATCACGGAGACTGTTTCAATCTCTGATCTTCACGCAATCTTTATTTATTAAAATACAAATGAAACACCACTACAACATTGACATAGATTACTATTAAAGTAATAATTATTGACAATTGATGGGTCAGTTTTGAAAGATGGATTTAAAATTGAGGGCTGAAGAAGAAACTAAGAACATTTTGTTGATGATGTTGTTGTTCGACGGTGATGTCATTCCTGATGCATAATACATAAAAAGTATTATGCTACTTTTCCTGGTAACAACTATCTAAAACTATACTGTTTTGAAAATTAGAAAAAAGGAATGCAATTAAACAGAATAACAAATCAGGTTCCGTAAAAGGCTGGCAAAGCAACAAAGAGGCATTGCTAGACTGTACTCACCTATCTTCTTTCATTAGCATTATTCTCACAATATTCACAGTTTCTAGGCATAGGGTCCTGGGCTTTCTTGAAATATGGGGACATTATTTTCCTACCAAAGGCACAGATTATTTTAATCTTTGTGTGGTACGTTACTTTCTATTTGCATTAATAGGTATGTCATTTCTGTAACCATCGTCTTGTACTGGGTCTCTCTTTGTTTTAATTATCAAAAACGGTACCTGGATTCCTGAGAGTATTGAATATAATAAGTAATTAAGCACCATATTTATGTGAGAAACAGAAGATATTTTCAGGTAAAAGAAGCAGATGGACCCAAGTCCCCAAAGCTACATCAGATGGAGTATGCGTAAAGCCTCTTGAGAAGTGATGTGCAAAAGATAGCGAACACGGGAAGATTAGAGATCTGTTCAAAGTGCCATAGCTTAGAAAGGACATTGACAACATGGAGACTTCATTTTAGAGTGAATGTATTCAAATTCTTTTGCAACTGATCACAGCTTACCTGGGACTGCACTAGGTTGCCCAAGTGTTCAGTTTCCCAGCTCCCCCAGCAGTGTTAGGGCGTCATTTGCAGCGCTGTATCATCCTCCGCTGCACTTAGCTTGACCTCACGAGATTTGCAACTCTTGTTAGCATCAAAATCCTTTTAATATTTTATATGATTTGATTTGTTAAGTATTCTCCGGCTGGTGAACTCAAATCAAAGTGAAGGTGAAGCTCTAATAGGTCCTGTCTGTCACACCGCTCCGGCTATGTGCAGCTGCGTTGTGCAATGAAAGCACTCCTTCAAGTTAGGGTTCCTTTCTCACTCTGCTTTTATTCACTGAAGTATTAAACAAAGAGAAAAATAGCACACAAAAGGAATACATGTTCCCCCAAGAGAAGCAGTGATTAGCATCTGTAAGTATCCAGAGTGCTACACTTTCTTCAGAACCTTTCTTCACCTACTGGAGATTTGTGCCAATAATCAGTTCTTCATAAATGTAGCATCCGGCATGTTTACATAATTTTTGTTGTTATAACTTATCGAGAAAAAAATTTGTCACCCAAATTTTTGAATGCTACTTTTGGTCTCCAAAAGTTATTACCTAGACAGTAATTTAAATTCCCTTGCATTTCTGGGAGAGGAGGGAGTATTTAAATGAAAAGTATTAAATAGTTATTTATATCATTTGTCTGTAGTACTGTATTCAAGGAAATAATTCTATAGTTTATCCCCTACAATGGCTGTTGGATTCATTAATTCCAAAGTGGCATTGAAGCTGAAAATTAAAGTTAAACTTGGATAAGATTATTTTCAACATGATGTTATTAATATATAAATATCAAAGTATTTTGAAAAGTTATAAATGCATTTCCAAGTTGTATGTATTAATTTTAGAACAGTATTTGGCATATGTTTGTCATACCATATTGAGAATGACTTCTGAAGTTTTCCAGTATTTTCCCTGAAGAAATATAACGTCAAGCGTAAGTCAAGACAATAGACTCTGTCTTCTTATGGAGATAACTGGAAGAACAAGTTCTCCCAAAATAAAAATAAACTAGAATTAGCATGCAAACATGCTATGATAAATGTGTTTCCTTATCTTAAATTGATTATACGTTTAGATACTAGTTAGAGCTACAATACTTATATGAATTATGTTCTTATACTGCTTAAATACTAGCCTTTACAGTTTCTACAAACTAAAATCAATTTAGAAGAGTATCCTGCATAAGAAGAAGAGAATCATAAAAGACAATGTAACAGATTCTCCCTAAAATTCATCATCAAATGCATGGTCCTCATCTATGTAGTAGGGATATTAGAATTTTGCTTTAACTTGTTCCAGATTTAATTGATTTAACAGTCATAGTTGCACAAACATTACTCTAAAAGGCAATATAAAATATATTTAATTAATAGCTAATACTTTCCATATCCAGCAACACTCAATATGTAAAGTTTTACAGACATATATCAAAAAATACTGTCATTTTTACTCCTTGTGAAAAATCAAAATTTCTGTTTTAATAGTGTATTTTATTTATTCTAAACTGATTAAAGATTGTTATGAAGCACTCTATTTCAGTCTTTTAGGGTCCAGAAATGCATTATCAGCTAGCTATAACTTAAAATTTTTGTTTGTTTGCTTGCTTGCTCTCTTCTTGATCTTTTCTTTATAGTAGTATTATTGATGATTACCCTGGTGTTAATACTTTGGACAAAGGTTTCAAGCCTTAACCATATACACAGTAAGTTATTAAGTGTTAAAGGAAGGCCAGAGAAGTCATTTAGGTTCACATAAAACACATTGTTGTTTTCCTATAATTATTATTAATTCTATTGTTTGTAATAGAAAAGTTGTTTATTTTACCATAATTTATACAAGAAATATTAAAATATTCTAGAATTTTTTTCACATTTAAAAGCATATTTGTGAAGGAAATATGAAAAGCAGGAGACAGTAAACAGTTTCTTTGCTCCCCCTACCCCACCCTGCACCAAGTCTCAAGAAACCATGAGAGGCAGGTCTGCAAGGAGATGTTGGTATTATTATGAAGAGGGTTGGAACAACAATCAGTAGACATAGCCCCCCACCCCCCCAAAAAAAACCCAAAACTGCTAATCCTTAGGTTTGTAAAAGAAATAACAACACCTAATATTGAGCATATAGTTTGAACTCTAGTAAGAAATACAACAGTCGCTTAGGAATATGAATGGGAGCCCTAATATGGGTAGTGACTTTCTCAAGGAATTTGTGCTCATTCCATGTGCACATTTGACTGTTTTCAACATTGAGAGCCCCAAAGATATTTTGTCAATCAACTGATGTGCTCTTTTCTTGGGAAAGTCACCTCTCCCATTTCCAGTTTTCCTCAGGAGCCTATGGTTTAGATTTCAGCCTCATGTACTTTTCTCTATCTAGCTTAGAATATTTCTCAGTGTTGTCCATGTTCAGCTGACTTTCGAGGAAATCATGTTGATGAGGAAATCATGTTGATGACACTGATGATACCAGTGTCACTTCTGATATTACTAGAAGACAGCCTCACAGTAAACTCCTTAATATTCTGGTACTTTTCATCTTTCTGCCCCTTCTTCTGCTTTGTACCCTGAATATTAGGTGCCAGAGGGTTTTGTAGACATATTTACTAGGACTGGACTCTACAACTCTGCATTTTGATTGGGTAAGGTTTTCTGTAGTGTTCTCTGTCTGATCATGAAGGATGTTTTCTTGATTTGGGCTTAAGATTACACTTAGTTGTGGGTATAAGGACAAATGTTTATAGATTGTTGATACGGATTATGCTGGTTGAGTAAATTAGTAGTTATAGATTATCCTTCAATAATCATGACTTCACTAGCACCGAGTAGTTAATTAGGTTTCTAGTACCAGACCATGGTCTCCTTTTTGTTGAGAGGCTCTGAAGTCCAACTAGGAAGCTGCTTGTGACTACCAAGTTGTGTGACACTACTGCATCCTTGGAGTCATCATTGAGCTTCTTTGAAAATATACATTCGTAAAGCATTATCTGGATTGAACAAGTTATATTTAGAAATTCATATATATCTACATTTATGTGCATGCAGGTAATAACATTTAGGGGAAGAGAGCACATAAATTTGAAAAAGAGCAGGAAGGTATATATGGGAAGGTTTGGAGGGAGAGAGTGGAGAAAGGAAATGTTATAATTAATTTAGAATCTAATAAATTAAAAAAAATAGTAAGGCTCCTCAGTCACTTACTATACCCCAAATGCTTCTCCTGTGATGGAATATCCAACTAAGTTGTCCTCAGCCTCAGTGGGCAGGGACACCATGTGAATATTTCCTCTACTCACTGCTTTCCTGGGTCCTTTTTACTCATTGTGAAGAATCACAATTTCTGCTTAATTATGTGTTTTATTTATTCTAAACTGATTAAAGATTGTTATGAAGCACTCTATTTCAGTCTTTTAGGGCCCAGAGATGCATTATTCACTAGATATAACTTTATAGATATAAACATGGAAAAAATACTAACAAGAATAAAGTACAGAAGTGCTTATAACAGTGTTTTCCTCAAGGCAAACTAGGGGCAAGGGTAAGTCTATAAACAGCTTGATTTTTCCAAACAGCATAGACATTGCACCAGCAACAAAGTATTCGTGCCCTCGATAGAAAGAAATCTGTAAAATGACAGGCTTTGGGATAGAACAATGCAGATCCATCCCCTAACTCCTTGAAAAAGGAAAAGATAATCTCTTGTCTTTTATTTCTACTTCTTATTCTTTTGTCCTCTGTTTTTGTGTCATTGTGATTCCCCATGTTGTAATTATGACACAGTATGTTAGACATCTTAGAACAAATAGATAAATTTCAAGGTATGTATTATCTATGAAAACTGAATCAAGAGATTGCAAAACAACCTAAACAGATCAATAATTATTAATGATATTTAAGCAGTCATACTTCCCATAATAAAAGTATAAGACTTAGCAAATTTCTTAGTGATTTCTACCATATTTTAAATAGGCAGTAATATAAATGCTGCTCCAAACATTTCATAAAGAAAAAAGAAAGCAAACAGTTACAAATTCATTCATTCAAGTCAAAACAATCTAAGCATAAAGACTAGATATGGACTCAACAACAAATAAACAAATAGACAATTTCCTTGATGAACATAGACACAAAAATTCTCACTAAAATATTTGCAAATGGAATTCAAAACACATTAAAATATACACACCATGATCAAGTAGGTTTCATACTAGGAAAACAATGATTGGTCAATGTGCCATCAAAAAAAGATGTGTCAACATGCCATCAACAGTACCGATGAGTCTACATGCCATCAAAAAAAATAAATGAGATCAGCATGCCATCAAAAACAATGATTGATCAGTATGCCATCAACAACAATGAAGGATGAACATGCCATCAAAAACAATGATGGATCATCATGCCATCCAAAACAACAACAGATCAACATGCCATCAAAAACAATGATAGGTCAACATATTATCAAAGACAGAGTTGATATAATATAAATGAAACATGTGTTGCATAAGTAGAATCAGAAATAGAAATCACACAGTCATCCTCTTACATAATAAATGCTATACATGGAAAATCAATAGCTAAGAGAATATTGAAAGGGAATACCTCAAGTACTTTATCAAAAATCAGAAATGAGGAAAGGACATCTGTCTACCCTGAACCTCTTATGGAGTCTAGTTTCTAAAATCTCAGCAGAATAATAACACAAGAGAAAAATAAAATGGAAACCACCTGAAAAGAAATAAGGTGAAGGTAATATGATCTTCACAACTCCAGCTGAAAACTTTTTGATCAACTATCACTTTCAGTGAAATATCAGGATGAAAAACCAACTAACAAATTTCCATCACTTTCCTATAAGCTGTTTACAAACTTGCTGGAAAAGAACATAGGAAGATACCCTCATGATAGCCTCAAAACAAAAGAAAATAATTACATACTTAAGCGAAGATATCAAACAATGGGGCACTGATATGGCTTATTAGTAAAAGCACTTACCCTACAACTTCAGAAAAAACCCACAGAAAGGAGAAAGGAGCAAGTTGATACCCCAAAGTTGTCATCTGACCTGTATACTTACAGTAGCATGAACACCCCAACACAAATCATGAACACACAGTTACAACAAAATACATTACTTAAACTTGGGAAGTGGAGGCACACACTGTTAATTCAGCCCTCTCAGGCAAAGATAGGCCGATCTCTATAAGTTCGAGGTCAGCCTGGTCTACATGGACTAGTTTCCAAGAGAGCTAGGGCTGTTACATAGAGAAACCCTGTCTTGAAAAACAAAACAAAACAACAAACAAACAAACAAAAATACGACTTAACATAAAAAAAACACAATAATGACTTCAAAAGTCTACAAATGCCTAGGGGTGAATTTGTAGAGGACTTTAGAATCAGACAAGGACGGCCACGTGTGAGGAATGGTATAATTAATATTGTCTAAATGAGTAACATTCAAAAAAGTAATCTCTTGATGCATCATAGTACTCATCAAAATAGCTATGCATTCTTCCAAGAAAATTTTAAGAATTACAAAATTCATATAAAATAATCAATAAAAGCCTTCTTGAGACAAAATGCAATAACTGAGGTCTCAAAATCCATTTTCAGACTATTGGCCACAGCCAAATTATCAATAATCATGCAAACAGAAAAAGGATGAGATGGAATAGAAATTTTCAGAATACATTTTTGACCCATCAACTAATCTGTGTGTTTATTTGTTTTCAGGGTTTCACTGTGTAGCAACCCTAAGCTGTCCGGGAGCTCACTTTGTAGATCAGGTTTGCCTTGAACTCAACGAGATCCACCTGGCTCAGCTCTATCTGTCTGACTCTCTGTCTGTTTGTCTGTCTCGGCCTCTCTCTGTCTGCCTCTCTCTATCTCTCTCTTTCTCTCATACACACACACACACACACACACACACACAGAGAGAGAAAGTGTGTGTGTGTGTGTGTGTGTGTGTGAGAGAGAGAGAGAGAGAGAGAGAGAGAGAGAGAGAGAGAAGGAGGTGTGGGGAGGGAGAGAAGAAGGCCTTTTCAAGAAGTGGTGTTGTGAAACCTGGATATCAGCATTTCATTCTGTCATCAAGAATAAAAAAACAAAATTAATGAAAAGGTTTATTATTAATATAAGGTATTAAGTTTGAAATCATTAGGTAAAAATAGGGAAATAATTCAATATGCAGTCAATTCACACTTAAAATATTACTTCAATATCTCAAAAAATAATAGTGAGAATTTACAAGTACTGATTGTCAAATTAGGAACATTTTTAATAATAAAATATATAATTAATAGGGCAAACTGACAACTTTCAGAATGGGTAAAAATTGTTCCATTATTGGTTCAGTGAGAGATTGAAAACTAAATAAAAGAGCAAGTAATCCATTCAATAAATATACAGGTTATCTTAAAACATATTTTATTAATTTTGTAATTATTTTTTATTAAAAATTTCTGCCTCCTCCCCGCCTCCCTTTTTGCTCCCCCTCTCCCCACTTCCCACTGCCCTCCCCCTAAATATTTAGCAATAAAAGAAAACAATATGTTATATGACAAAAAACAAAACTGAAGTTTGTCATACTAAATGAATATGACAAATGTATAAGGACCTGTTTGTTTTCCTCTTATGGAATTCAGAGGTGTGAGAACTATTGGAAATGTGGAATAAGAAAGGGGCTAGAAAAGCATCAAAGACTAGGAATATGATGAAAATAAACTATATGCATGTATGGAAATGTGATAGTGATTTTTATTTTGTACTATTAATACCTGGGAACTTGGGGATGAGGTAGCATGGGGCTAAGGGGAAATGGGGTGAGAAACGTGAGAAGGGGAGAATGGGGGGAGCTTGGGGGAATGGGATGGCTGGGATAAAGGAAGGGTGGACACAGGAGCAGAGAAATATATAACCTAATTAAAGGAGCCATCTTAGGGTTGGCAAGAGACTGCACTCTAGAGGGGCTCGCAGGTGTCCAGGGAGATGTCCCCAGCTAGTACCTTGAGCAACTGAGGAGAGGGAACCTGAAATGACCATATCCTATAGCCACACTGATGAATATCTTGCATATCACCTTAGAACCTTCATCTGGCAATGGATCGAGATAGAGACAGAGAACCAAATTGGAGCACCGGACTGAGCTCTTAAGATCCAAATGAGGAGCAGAACGAGGGAGAACATGAGCAAGGAAGTCAGGATCACGTGGGGTGCACCCACCCACTGTGACAGTGGAACTGATCTATTGGGAGCTAACCAAGGCCAGCGGGACTGGGACTGAATAAGCATGGGATGAAACCGGACTTTCTGAACGTGGTGGACAATGAAGGCTGATGAGAAGCCAAGGTCAATGACACTAGGTTTCGATCCTAATACATGAACTGGCTTTGTGGGAGCCTAGTCTGTTTGGATGCTCCTGGTCCTGGATAGAAGTGGGAATACCTTGGACTTCCCGCAGGGCAGGGAATCTGGACTGCTCTTCATTCTTGAGAGGGAGGGTGAATGGACTGTAGTAGTAGGAGCGGCGGGGCTGCGTCCCTGGCACCCGGCCGCCCACATGGCTAGCTCTAGGTTATGCCCTGAAATAATTACACGGAAACTGTATTCTTTTAAACACCGCTTGGCCCATTTCTATCTAACCTCTTCTAGGCTAGCTCTCGCACCTGGACTAGCCCATTTCTAATAATCTGCTGTAGCCCACGAGCTGGCTTACCAGGAATGATCTTAACGTGCGTTTGCCTGGAGTGTGAGAATCATGGTGACTGCCTGACTCAGCTTCTTTTTCCCAGCCTTCTGTTCTGTTTACTCCTCCCACCTATGTTTTAACCTATGAGGACCAAGCAGTTTCTTTATTGCTTAACCAATGAAATCAACAGATTGATATATGACACTCCCACATCAATGGACTGGGGGGGAGGGGGAGAGGAGTAGGGAGAGGGGGCGATGTGTGAGAGGAGGGGGAGGGAAATGGGAATTTTTTTTTTGCAACAACTAAAAAAAATAAAATAAACAAAAAAAAATCTGGTAATAAAAAGAAAAAGGTGATATGAGAATTGTATTTTAAATGAGATGTTTGAAGTAATATAATTAAAATTTATAAATGCAGTTAAACTGTATTTAAAGAAATTTTGGAAAATAAGTCAACTCGCCAATATTTATTTTTAATAGTCTCTAAAACCTTTTGTTTTAATGTATCCTTAATGGTTATTGCAAATTGAGAATCTTGAAAAGCTATAAACTGAGTGGGTGCTATCTAGGGAATACCGTACATTATACGCAAACAGGCTTACTCACAAAATGTAAGGAATCCTGTCTCGGTGGGAAATAGATCCAAGTACCTGGATCCAAGAAAATGTGGCTATGCTGAGTTTGTACATCTTATTCGTTGGAACCAGAGTTCAACATCCATGGAACCTGCTTGCTACTTATTTAGCTGTGAACCATAGCCCATGTGTTGTAATAAGAGCAGTGGGCTGCGTCCCTGGCACCTGGCCGCCTGCACGGCTAGCTTTACCTGAAATAATTATACGGAAACTGTATTCTTTTAAACACTGCCTGACCCATTAGTTTCAGTTTCTTATTGGCTAGCTCTTACATATTGATCTAACCTATTTCTATTCATCAGTGTAGCCCACGAGCTGGCTTACCAGGAATGATCTTAACCTGTGTCTGTCTGGAGTGGAAGAATCATGGCGACTCCTGATTCAGCTTCTTTCTCCCAGCATTCTGTTCTGTTTACTCCACCCACCTATGTTTTAACCTATGAGGGCCAAGCAGTTTCTTTATTGCTTAACCAATGAAATCAACAGATTGATATATGACACTCCCCCATCACTTCCCCTTTTTCTGTTTAAACAAAAAAAGGCTTTAACTTTAACATAGCAAAATTACATATAGCAAAACAGTTATCAAGCAAGAATTACAGTTACAATATTTATATCTATTTTATCTTTTATCATAACTAAGGAAAACTATAACTATAACTAACCATTCTTCAACTTCATCAAAGACTCCAGAAGGATATAATATTACCTAAGCAAACAAGAAATCAAAACTCTAGAAATGACAGAGACATCTCGCTGCCTGTACAGTCACCCAAAGTTCCTCTGTACCATTGGGGCATCCATCTTCGGCCTACAGGCCCATAGATTCCAACAGACATTTCCACAAAGCAGGAAATTTCAAAGGCAGTCACTATCTGCTTGTCCTGAAGAATGTCTTGCAGACTCTTTCATGAATCAGGAACCCTGAAATGTCATCTCACCTTTAGGCAAGTTCAGTAGTCCTCTCTCTGCGGGTTCTCTTGTCCAGTTTATGCGTCAGTCCAGGCAAGAGCAGTTTCTTGCCCAAATGGCTATCAAACTCCATAACGATCCTCTTCGATGCCCATCTTCCTCTCGAAGTAGATTGGTGCCGCCAGGAGCAGACATATCTCATTGGCATGAAAAGTCCTAAGTTATTAAAATATTTTAAATGCCATATTCTGCAGTCTTTGAAAGATATGAAGAATGTCTATCTAACTGAAATACATCTCTATATATCTAGAAAATCTAACTAACATGACTACAAGCTTTACTATTATTGATGATTATCCATCAAGAGCCTATATTTCTTAATTATACAGTACATTTTTAAATGAACTACATAATCACAATACCTTAATCAAGATCAAGAACTACATATAAATATAACAAAATTGACCTTAAAATCCATACCAATGCAAATTATTCATACTTATATCTTTTCCCCCTTTAAATGTAAAAGAACATTTATAAACAATATTTTGGGAATATGGGCACAGTTTTTTCTTTCCAAACTGCTTCCTGCTGAATGGGGGCACTGTTAATCAGATCATTTAGGGTGTAACCTGTGTGCCAGGTTTATCTCAGTTGGCAGTTGACTGAAGTAATTTTTTTGAGGGTGTTCACAGGAACTTTTCGGAAGGTCGTGGTCTATCATACCATATTGGTATAGAAGAAATCCACAGGGTCTGGTCCTCTGTGAAAACAAAAGAAGACCCTCTCCAAAGCATCATATCCTTAGACCCAAAGTTTGAAATCGTAATACCCTTTTATCCATTCTGGTTTAGCTTGGCAGCCCATGTAATGAAATGTCTCTCTGTACTTAGCTCCTTCACAGTCAAAAATTTTAAAGAAAACACAATGTACATAATCCAGACTCTCTGTGAATTTCCCATTTTTACGTGGCTTATTTTCCTTTATTTCTTTCAATCTCTTAACTATCTGTACTCTGTCTCTTTAAAGACTTTACCCTTTTTTTTAAGACATTAACTTTATTCTTTATATTCTTTTTCTTCTCTCTCTCAAGCCTACGTACATTCATCCAACAGTGTGACTTATTTAGTGGTCTGAATCTGTCCTATTGTGAATCTGCATTTTTTTACTATCCAGGAGCACTTTTTTTTTTATTGAGAAAAGGAGAAAAAAAAAAAACAAGTTTCCACCTCCTCACAGCCTTCCATTTCCCTCTCCCTCCTCCCCCCCTACGCCCCCTCCTCCCACCCTTCTCCCCCTCCCCCCACTCCTTTCCCCCTCCCTCTCCAGTCCAAAGAGCAGTCAGGGTTTTCTGCCCTGTGGTAAGACCTAGGACCTCCCCCCTTCGTCCATATCTAGGAAGGTGAACATCCAAACTGGCTAGGCTCCCACAAAGCCATCACATTACGTAGGATCAAACCCCCGTGCCATTGTCCTTTGCGTCTCATCAGCCCTCATAGTTCGCCATGTTCAGAGAGTCCAGTTTTATCCCATGCTTTTTCAGTCACAGTCCAGCTGGCCTTGGTGAGCTCTCAATAGATCAGCTCCACTGTCTCAGTGGGTGGGTGCATCCCTCGTGGTCCCGACTTCTTTGCTCATGTTCTCCCTCCTTCTGCTCCTCATTGGGACTTTGGGAGCTCAATCCAGTGCTCCAGTGTGGGTCTCTGTCTCTATCTCCATCCATCACCAGATGAAGGTTCTATGATGATATGCAAGATATTCGTCAGTATTGCTCCTTGAAATGACCAGGAGCACTTTTGATTTGCGCCTTTAAATCACTAGGCGCTTACTGCGCGTAGCACAGGAGGCAGGAAAAAAAGAGAGCATGCAGGCCACCTGTGCACAATTTATCAGTCAACATTCGCCCAAGGCAAACCCGCCCCCTAAAGGGGCTGGCTTAACCCTACACCCATGGTCTACAAAAACATTTTCATCAGTCCTTTCTGTTCAGGCCAATCACTGATCTGTGATAGAGACACAGCAGAAAGCCTAAATAGCCAGGAAGTTGTTCCTTGTACGAACCTGTGTGCTAACAAATGCTAGTAATAAAACCTTGAAGACCAAGATTCTACAGGCTGACTGGAGAAGGATGAGTCTAAAGAACTTCAAAGCAGAATTTGACATGTTGGCCTTGAATTTTATGAAGAAAGCTAAAATGATGGTACAGATTGAAGTAACATCAGGAGCCATGGATGACAAGAACACTTGTAGAAAAGTAGGAATTTAAATCAGAACTTTATTAGTTAGCAAGGGTTGTTCTGCTATGAATTATAACCCACACAGAACAATATACATGCTTCCCATTTTTTCATAAATTAATAATGAAATGGGTTCTTATACTCCTCTAGGATAGGGTTATTATCTAAATAAATATCTAATTTAATAATGTTTTAAAATAACAAGCTAATCTTAAAGATTCAATACAGGGCTTCAATTTGATAATTAATGTGATTTTGAACATTCAATTTATTTCATGAATGTTCATACTTCAAGTGCTTCAATAATAAGTAAGTTGGTTTACATTTCTATAATTGTTTCACAATAAATTTTTCATAATATTTATATAATACCTAATGAACTTTATCACACACAATATGACACAAATGCTAATGAAGAATATAGTTTCTATGGAGTGATTTAGCACCAATTATGAAGGTTTTACAACAATAGCCAAATTATGGAGGCATCTGAGTGGATTAATTGTCAGGTTAGATATGGGTTGTAAGATAATGATATGAGTTATGAATTACTCTCTAATTACTGTCTCAATAAGATGTGGAAGACTATGGGATGAGGTAGTTTACGGAAAAACTGAGTTTCTTACAGTAAATGTCAGATTTCATATACTTGATAGCATTTCAAGGGCCTCTCTCTTCTCTGTCTGTCTGTCTGTCTGTCTCTCTCTCTCTTATATATGTGTGAGCAGGTGTATATTTGTTATAGTATGTATATAGTGGTTAGATGATATGTATGTTGGTTCTCACCTTTCACCTCATTGCAAGCATGGTCTCTTTTGTTTACTGTTTTTTTGTTTGTTTTTGTTTTGTTTGTTTGTTTGTTTTTTATCCCAGTACAGCTGACAAAGGGGTTTCAATGATTCCCCTGTCTCTCCTGGCCATTTCACTCTGTAAGCCCTGGATTTATAAATATATGTTGGCACAAGTGGCTTTATATAGATTCAGGTCACCACACTTGTATAGCAAGCACTTTGCCATCTTCCCAGGCTCAAGGAAATCTTTTGTATGAACAGATATATATTATAATCTAAAATTTAACAAAGTAATCAGAGCTAAAGATAAAAGTTTTGACTCATTAGAACATAGACAACATTCGTAGTAAAACATTGGATCTAAGGTATGGTAGGTTCCAACACCTGTAATTCACATAACTGTACAGGCAAATATTGTGAAAAGATTTCAAGAAAACACCCAGGATCTTCCCCAGGAAATCACAAAATGTTGCGATTATACTGCCCTAATATCTAGGCCTTGAAAATGTTGTAAGAGCTAAATAATAATCACTTGTATCAAATGTTGCCAACAGATTAAAGAAGAATTCCCTATTGACAGTTGGATTTGGCTACATGGAAGTAATTTAGTCAGGAGTGCTTTTGACAGAAACAAAGGAAAGTCGAGCCTTATTAGAGAGAAAGGTAAGACAGTAAGTGGACTTCAGGTGTATATTAGTCTGAACACAATTCTGCTTCATAGAGAAGTCCAGGGGAAGGGTTATCACAGAAGCACAAAAGGTTCAAGACACTAAAACTTTTAATTACTGAAGAATTATTCATTATATTTGTAACGAAAACGAATGAATGAAGACTAACAATGCCTAACATATTGCTAAGAATGGAAGAAAGAGGCCTGAAAGGTGGCCCTAACAAGAGATGGGTGCATAAGGGATCAAGGCATTTTGAGAGGAGAAACGTGGGACTCACTAGTCTTGACACATTTCTGCTCACCTTACCATCCTATGTATTTAAGAAATATAGAATCTTGTTTTGATGAATATCATCAAATTTTTTTACATGTAAATCAAATAACCACTTTCTTCCATAATAAGCTTCTTTTTTTTTTGCATGCAGTGAAGTTATTTTTTTTTTTTTTGGTTTGCTTTTTTTTTATTGAAAAAAAAAATTTCCGCCTCCTCCCAGCCTCCCATTTCCCTCACCCTCCTCTCCCCCTCCCCCCACTCCTCTCCCCTTCCCTCTCCAGTCTGAAGGGCAATCCGGGTTCCCTGCCCTGTGGAAAGTCCAAAGTCCTCCCCCCTCCATCCTGGTCTAGGAAGGTGAACATCCAAACTGGCTAGGCTCCCACAAAGCCAGAACATGAAGTAGGATCAAAACCCAGTGCCAAAGGCCGGGCGGGCGTTGGTGGCGCACGCCTTTAATCCCAGCACTCAGGAGGCAGAGGCAGGAGGATCTCTGTGAGTTCGAGACCAGCCTGGTCTACAGAGCTAGTTCCAGGACAGGCTCCAAAGCCGCAGAGAAACCCTGTCTCGAAAAACCAAAAAAAAAAAAAAAAAAAACCAAAAAAAAAAAAAAACAGTTACATTGTCCTTGGCTTCTCCGTAGCCCTCATTTTCTGCCATATTCAGAGTGCCATATTCAGAGAGTCTGGTTTTATCCCATGCTTCTTCAGTCACAGTCCAGCTGGCCTTGGTGAGCTCCCAATAGATCAGCCCCACTGTCTCAGTGGGTGGGTGCCCTCCTCGTGGTCCTGACTTCCTTGCTCATGTTTTCCCTCCTTCTGCTCCTCATTGGGACATTGGGAGCTCAGTCCGGTGCTCCAGTGTGGGTCTCTGTCTCTATCGCCAGATGAAGGTTCTATGGCGATATGCAAGATATTCATTAGTGTGGCTATAGGATAGGGTCATTTCAGGTTCCCTATCCTCAGCTGCCCCAGGAACTAACTGGGGACATCGCCCTGGGCACCTGGGAGCCCCTTTAGGTCCATTTCGAGACAGGGTTTCTCTGTGGCTTTGGAATCTGTCCTGGAACTAGCTCTGTAGACCAGGCTGGTCTCGAACTCACAGAGATCCTCCTGCTTCTGCCTCCCGGGTGCTGGGATTAAAGGCGTGCGCCACCATCGCCTGGCCTGCAGTGAAGTTATTTTAAGCATCCCCTTAGCAAATTTTATTATACAACACCTACTAACTATTACTCCTCTGTTATATCTCTAGATTTATTCTAACTACATAACTTTAGTTGTATATTCTATTGAAATGGAGGTGGAAGATCCATCCTTTCCTGGAGCACTGTGCAGGTGTTAAGCATTATCAAAATACAGTTAAAATCTGTGGGAAACACTTATTGTTAGTAGGTGTTTCTTAAATTCTCATTGTAAGTACTCATTCTTTATTTATTTTCTTGCAAGTAAGCAAGAGAATTGGTGGATGGGACAATTTGCCTCTCCAGTGAGCAGCTGGTGCATTCTCCTTTGCGGCAGCTGCTGCCTTGAGAACAAGGACTGTTAGTCAAAGAGTCAGAAACAGTGCTGCTTAGCAGCACCAGCAAGGTTGAACACTTCACAGAAAAACCATACAATATTCACAGCTGATTGCTTTGGTTCCTGAAGGTATATCTTTAACCAGGGCTTTTTTAAGCGGTTAGTATCAGAATATTTGCTATTAAATGCCTGGGTGAACTCTAGATGATCCCTGTAATCTTTTCCACCTACAACAAAAAAGAAGTATTTCTCCTGGCTGCATAGCAGAGGGCTAATGTACCTTGTGTCGCAAAGCTAAGTAGGTGCAAATGCATACATTTCTCTATGAGTGAGGATTCTGTGATTGGTCCAGTTCCCTCTCTTCTGGTTATCTCATGAGGCCGTTCACTCAGTGAGTCACCTGGGAGATGCTCTCTTGTACTATTTACCCTGGATTGCATTATTAACTCCTATAAAAGCTACTATTTTCTTGGCTCTTTTTGGTAGTGCAGGCTAAACCCATAGCACAAAGAAGTAAGTAGCAATGACAATAGAGAGGCAGTGATGACTGAGCAGTTGAACAGACTGAGTGTCAAGAATAGTAAAAACAGCCAGCTGCTTGACAGATGAAGACTTTGAACAACCAGGACAAGAATGAGGGGAGTAGTGGAATTAGGGAGGACAGAGATTTGACAGACATCGAAGACAGTAGAAAGTCAAATAAATAAGATGGAAGAACTGTAGATGACTGCCAAGCCTTCAACTCAGATAGGTCAGACCTAAGAGCTATTACACTAGCTACAGAGGAATCCCAAAGGCCATTGACTGAAGGAGGTTCCCCATCAATTATCTATACTGCTCAATCAGTTACAACCTCGAGTCACCTGGGAATTTTGAGCATAACCATTCTACAACCACTACCCCTACTCATACTTCTACTGGACCAGGCTGCAGATTTCTCCTCCCAACTTCATATTGTCTGTCTCTCTTTTCTTTATATTTCACGGGATTAGGGATTTCCAATAAAGCACTGGAAAAATATGAGTGGTCACACTTCTGCAGAAAACCACTCTCCCTCCTCCAACAACCATGACTGCCCATGATTCTCAGCTAAAGATGGGGTCTCATGAGCAAATCCTCATTGATGTTGGAATGTTGACTAGCTTGATCTTGGGCAAGTCACTATCAGCAACAACAGCTGCTTTTTCTACTTGCTTCTAATGGCCCTATCATGTCCAGAGGACACTATTTTACAACAGTCTTCCCTTATCTCTGTCCTTAATAATCTTTCCCCCTTCCTCTTTGATGTTCTCTTTGCCTTGGTGGGGGAGGCTATTTAATGTAGATGTCTTATTTGGGGCTGAACAATGCACAATACATTATTCTCTGCCCTCGATTTGTTGTGAGTCTCTGTGTTAACCGTTGTCCACTACAATGAGAAGCTTTTTTGATGAACTAATCTATGACTATAAAATAGATATTGAGAAATCAGCTTGCTGCTATGTCCATTTAGGAAACTAATAATAACAGTTTTCTGTAGGGCATCTGACATCAATATGACTACAGATTCATGGTCAGGTTTTGATGGTCAACCGTATTTCATGGTAGAACTCCATTGCTGAAGACACTACACACTTTTGTAATAAGACATAGAGAATCAAGTTGATACTGATCTGAAAGTTTCTTGCCTGCTGGCTAGTTTTTTTTTTTTAAGCAGTATCAAAAATTGACATTTAGGTTGACCATCAAAACCAATCACAATAGCCGGTTTCATGTAGAGGTGTCTTTGAAAATCCTCTGACAAATAATTTGAAAGGGAGTTGAGTTTGATAGCTTATGGATTCTGAGAAGAGTGTTTCCCTCTGTGTGGAATAACTTTAAAATGTTTTAGTATATACTTTTAGGAAGCTTCTAAAATCATAGTTCTCAATATGATTTTTTCCAACATTCTTCTTGTTACTTATCTTCATCACACCCCCATTTCCTCTATCCCTGTTAAAATCCTCTTCCCATTATTCCTTTCCCCATTTTATACTACAACTATTCTACTGTTTGCCTCCTTTTCTACTTTCTAGATTCATGATTTCTACAAATACTCCCAGAAAAACTCATGAATCTAAAGATCCTAAGTTTGTTTCCATGCAAGAATAAAAATGCATGAAGATGGTCTTTGATGGTCTGGGTTACTTTACTTCATATAATTTTTCCCGTTCTAATCTATTTACCTGAAATTTTCATGATTTCACTTTTCTTTTCTTTTTTTTTTTTTTTTTTTTTTTTTTTTGGTTTTTCGAGGCAGGGTTTCTCTGTGGCTTTGGAGCTCGTCCTGGAACTAGCTCTGTAGACCAGGCTGGTCTCGAACTCACAGAGATCCGCCTGCCTCTGCCTCCCGAGTGCTGGGATTAAAGGCGTGCGCCACCATCGCCCGGCTTCACTTTTCTTGAAAGCAAAGTAATATTCCATTATTTTTATGTTACATATTTTCATTATCTATTAATCATTCGATCATCCAGGATTTTTTTTTAATAGATAGAATGTCTACAGCAACAATGAAATAGAAATATCACAGATACACATTATCATTTTTAAAAGTACATCCTCAGAGATGTGATATAATATTTCAAATTGCTTTTAATGCAGCAAATTTATGTTTTTTATTTTGTTAATCATTATTAATGTTTAACACCTTTTCTTACATATGTGTATATATAATGTATGTGCATATATTAGTATATATGATATGGGATTTCCCTCTGTGTGCTGTAATTACCATTGGTTAATAAAAAAAACTGCTTTGGGCCAATAGCAGAGATTTAGGGGAACAGAACTAGGCAGGGATAACTAAGCTGAATGCTGGGAGAAAGAAGAAGGATTTAGGGAGAAGTCATATAGCCCTGCCAGAGACAGATGTCAGAACTTTAGATGGTAAGCCATAGCCACATGGACATACACAGATTAATAGAAATGAGTTAAATTAACATGTAAGAGTTAGCCAATAAAAAGCTAAAGTTAATGGGCCAAGCAGTGTATTAATTAATATGCTTTCTGTGTGATTATTTTGCATCTAAGTAGCCAGGAACAAATGAGCAGCATCAATATATATATATATACACACACACACACACACACACAGCATCAATATATATATATACACACACACACACACACACACACACACACACACACATATATATATATATGCTTTTTAAAGGTAATCAGTCTATTAGGCTTTATTTATTCAATATTTTATTTTCTTTGGGTTCTGTGAGTTCCTAACATATTTGGATATGATTCCTTCATCAGAACCTTTCTCTAGGTTTTCACTAAGGGTAATGACTCCTGATGTGAGATTCCCCTCTGTATACTGAGAATAAAGAGTATTGCCATTGGTTAATAAAGAAGCTGCTCTTGTCCAGCAGCTAAACAGAGTAAAGCCACGTGGAAAAATCCAAAAAGGGATGTATGCATGCAGAGAGTACACGGAGTCAAGGAGATGCCATGTAGCTTCCAAAGGAAACAGACACCCTGGAATCTTACCAGTAAACCAGGAGCCTCATGGTGAAATATATAATTATAGGAATGGGTTAATTTTAGATGTAAGAGTTAAGTAATAAGAAGCCTAAGCTATTGGCTAAGCAGTGTTGTAATTAATTTAGTTTCTGTGTCATTATTCGGGTCTGAGCAGTCTGGACATAAATGAGCAGTCTTTACCTACATATTCCCTTTTCATTTTGGTTATCATTTTAAAAACACTGGGAAAACCCAGTATCATTTTTATTTATTCTACTGAGTGCACAGCCACCACACTATTTCTTCTTAATTATCATAAAAGGTAATACCACAAATTACACATTGTAGATATTTTGCATCGTGACAATAGGCTGTGTACATATTTTGGGGAGTTGAAATCTCCTCTCACCCAAACTAATGCATCTGAGTTTTGTAGTCCATGCATGTCATGAGAAAAATTTCATGACTGGTTCAAATGGGTGACCAAATACAGGGCAGAAATGTTTATAGGGCAAGAATCCAAAATTATTAAGGCCAGAAACTGACTCTAGTACAAAAGTTAATGAACTATTTTCATTAGGCGATGCTAATGGATTTGTGAGAGATTGTGTTTACAATCTTCTTCATAATTTTCTTGGAAGACTTTAAACTGTAAAAATCCTTCTTGGCATATCACAAGCAGACTTAGACTTGTTTTGTTCTGTAGCCATGGTTCACTTCATCCTCTTAGAGAACATTAGATTTCCTCATATGTAAGCTGCGCTTGGGTGACATTTTATCCAAGTGTCTGCTCTTCAAATGTTAAATCGAAAAAATGACATTTATGACATTATATCTATGGTTGTGTACTCATTTAAAACCTGTTTTAGAAGGTGGGGTTGATAAAGCCATAGAATGGTTCAATCTAACAAGGTTAGTGATGTGGCATTAAGAGGCTTTATCTGTTATAAGTCAGTCAATGTTGATTCACAAAATAATTCTCATCATATTTAAATTATCAAACACAACTTGATTTGATAGTCTCAGAATTTTAAAATTTTTTTTAAAAGTTCAGCTACATAGTTTCTGTATTGCATGTTCTCAAAATTCATAATGGGCTACTTCAACATACTCTTGATATTGAGTCTTAACATGAAACTACATGATAAAAATAAATGTTTTCATCAGAATTAGAAGCAATAATATGCCTGGGTCTGAAGTGTGAACATCTATCATTTAATATTCTCACATTCAATTTCAATAATTTTGGCTCCAATTTCTACACCTTAGATAATTATTTGTTGCTAAACCCTTTTGAATTGATTGTTTTTTGTTCTCTCAGCTCAGTCATACAAATAATCTGTTGAGCTAAAAAGCCAAAAAATTGTTTGAGTTTTGGTTTTCAATAATGTTTCACCAATATAGATTCTGAATTTTGGGATTTTATCTCCCTTTTTTTTGTATATTTTTTGTTTTTTATTTGTTTTACTGGCTATTTGCTAGGAAGAGCAAAAATGCCATCTTGGAGCAGAGTATCTTGAATCAGGTTGACATCAGGTTATATATTCAGTAATTGCAATGATGTCTTCTTTTTATCCTGCAACTAAATTTAAATGTCCAACTCCATCTCCTCCATCAAAGTGAATTAGCGTCCGCAGATGTTTGCTGGAAAGCAGTGTGAGTTCAGTACAAAAGAAATCTACTTCTACTGACAGTCAGTATTTACACAGATTTCGTCAGGCTAATTAAGAAGAGAGAGGGTGTGACAGTAATAGAAATACATTTGATAAAGCCTCTGCACTTGAGGCAGGAAGTAAATACTTTAATAAATTAGCAATGGACTACAGCCTGAAGAGAAATTCAAAGGGTTCTACAGTAAGTAAATTACTTCCTACATCAGGAAGTAGCCTCGGTAGGGTGGGTATAGTCAATGGGAAGAAAGAACCGACAATAAATTCGTTCAGTAGACGACGGTATTCACATAAAATCAGAATGCTCTGCTCCAGCTATGGAAGAAGAAAGCTTGCTTGTGGAAAAACGTTAACAATTTCACCAATATGTGGTTTCTACATGAAAAAAAAAATGAGGGGGCTGGAAAGATGGTTCCACATTTAAGAGCACTTGGTGCTCTTGTAGAGGTCCAGGGTGTGGTTCCCATGATGGCAATATTGATAATCAGATAAACAGTATGTAGGATCATTCTATAAGGGAGTTTCTGTACTGCATTAACTGTGCTATATTTCAAAGGAAAGTTAATCAGAAAATAATGAAAATCCCTTCATACTGATCAGAGAAACAATTCAGCAGGGTGAAATAAATTCTAAATAATTTATGCACCAAAGGCTCACTCACTTTTATAAAACAAATGCCACCAGATATAAAGTCCAAGATTAATCTCAACACAGTAAGAGTAAGTGATTTCAATATCTCAAATTCATCATTAGACATATGAGCTAGACAAAATAAACAAAAAAATTTTGAAATAAATAATTTCTTAGATCAAATGGACCTAACAGATATGTGCAGCATAGTGTACCCCAAACAACTAAACACTTGTTTCTTTTCTTTTTTTCCTATTTCTCTCTATAGCTGTGCTGAAATTATTTATTTATCTTCTTTTAAGTTTGATATATATGATTCTAAAAATTCATTTCATTCTTTTTACTTTTTATTTTTTGGAACATAGTGTTTTAAGGTATTTCCTTGTGTTTTTTCTGGATTTTAAAATTACGTGGTATACAGGACCCTGGGGTTGAGTAGGTATTTGCCTGAATACTGACAAAGCATGCACAGCCATGGGACCCTGGGGCTGGTTAGGTGATGTTGGAAATATTTATAAATATTTTATCTCAATAAAGCTGAAAATTGAATAATGAAAAAAAATTACGTGGTATAAAGTCTTATATTTCTTATCTAATTTTGTCTTCTCTCTACTTTGGTTAATTTGGCTAATGGTTTGTCAACATTGTATATGCTTTTCTTGAACCAAATTCTTGGGTTTTTTTTTTTTTTTTTGTATTGCTTTCTATTATTTTTACAATATAGGTCTTCCCTGGTGTTAGCTGTTTCTCCTATGTTACTAATTTGGGGTTTCTTTTGTTTTGTTTTCCCAATGCTTCCTGCTATTTATTACAGATCACTTTGGTTTTAAAATGTAGACACTCAAATCTAAAAATTGGTTTCTTTGGAGACAACCCTTAACTCCATGTTTTTTTGGATGTTGTGTCATTGTTTCTATGTACCTCAAAGAATTTAAAAAATTCCATTCATCAGGGCCTCAAGTTGGGGAATTTTATGTAGTTTCTCATGCTGTTTATCTGTAAAACTTATTCTACTGAGATCAGGTTACTGCAACTTTCCTATATTTGTTGAGAATTGCTTTGTGTCTGAATACCTAATGACTTTTGGAAATACTTTATGGGGTTCTACAAACACGTGAGAAAATTCCCATCATACCAAAAGCAATCTATAGATTAAATACAATCCCAATCATTCCAACATAATTCTTCATAGAAATTAGAAGGGCTATTTTCAGCTTTATATGGAAAGACAAAAACCCCAAAAAGAGCAACGACAAAAAAAGGATAGCTAAAATAATCATGAATAATAAAAGAACTGCTGGAGGTATCAACATTCTCTGCTTCATGTTGTATTACAGAGCAATAGGATTTTTTTTAAGAAGCATGATATTGGCATGAAAACAAATATATTGATCAATACAATCAAACTGAAAACCCAAACATAAGTCTGCATACCTATGGACACCTGAATTTGGATAAATGAACTAGAAACAATACTGGAAAAAGATAGCATTTTCAATAAATGGTGCTGATCAAGCATAAAGAGTTCATATGGAAGAATGTAAAATGAATCCTTATTTTTTCATCTGCACAAAACTCAACCAAATGGGTAAAGGACATCAGTGTAAATTCTGTCAGAAAAAAAAAAGTGGAGAATTGTCTTGATCTCATTGACATAGGAAAAGACTCCCTGAAGAGAACACTGAAAGCAGAGACACTAAGAAAATGAATTAACGAATGGGGTCTCATGAAACTAAAACGTTTTATAAAGCAAAGGACATCATTATTCAGAAAAAGCAGCAGTTTACATAGTGAGAATAGATTGAACACACCCAATAAAGAGCTAGTATCTAAAATACATAACTAACCTTTAAAAAACTAAAACTAAAACTCTCAAATAACTGAGAAATACCTTTTAAACTGTTCAATATCGTTAGTCATTGGTGAAGTGTGGATCAAAACTACTTTGAGGTTTCATCTCACACCAGCCAGAATTCCAAGACCAATAAAATAAATGACAACATGTGCTGACTGGGAAGCAGGGAAAAGGTTACGCTTATTCATTGTTGGTGGAGTGCAGTATGTCCAGCCACTATAGAATTCAGTGTGGTGGTTCTTCAGGACAATAAAAATATTTCAAGATCCAGCTATACCACTCTTAGGCATTTATCCAAAGGATTCTACATCCTACCATAGAACGATCTGCCCATCATGTTCATTACTGTTCTACTCACAATAGTCAGAAATTGGAAACAGCCTAGATGCCCTTCTACAGATGAATAAACATAGAAAAATGTGGTACATTTACACTATGGGATGAATATTCCCAACCTGTTAAAAAAAAGTGAAAACATGAAATTCACAAGTAAGTAAATGGATCTGAAATAATTATTCTGAGTGAGGTATCCAAGACCCAAAAGGACAAATATAATAAGTATCTTGCTCATCCATCATCAGAAAAGCTTCCCCCAGAAGCAGATGAGAACTAATAGAGAGATCCACAACTGGACAATGTGCAGAGTGAGAGACCATGAAACTCCCTATTCTAAATGGTTTGTCTTCACCAGGTATCTTCTCTCAGTGTTCAGAAAATTATGTAGAAGATGGGATAGAAATATTGTAAGGGCCAGAAAGGATGGATGGCACCATGGAAATCATGACACCAAGAAAACAGACACAGCAGGAATGATGCACATACGAATTTACAGAGATTGTGGCTGTATACACAGAGCCTCTACAGAGTCAAGCTAGGTGGGGACCAAGGATGAGAGGATGAAGTAAACATGAGCTCCCACCCCAGACAATTAAGTGAAGTGACAGCACGAAGAATAAGAGAAAAATCTTTGCCTGACATCTGTCAGAACATTAAAATCTAGAATATAGAAAGAACTTTAAGAACTAAGCATCAAGAAAGTGAACAACAATAAGAAAAACAAAGCAAAGTAAAAATAATCAAGAGAGTGAATGGTCTTGGTTGATGCACGGTCCACTTATCCACAAACTGTGGTTATCTAAGATTAGGAACCTTAGTTTTAAAACATAAATGTATCCATCGGATTGCCTGTAGGCAAGTCATAGTACATTTCCCTGATTAGTGGCTTATTTGGTGAGCCCAGCTCACTGAGAGTGGTGTGACCCTGGAAAGTTATTTTGGGTGGTGTACGAAAGTAGTTGAACCAGTCATGAATACCAAGCCAGTAAGGAGCCCTTGTCCATGGCCTTCTGCTTCAGCTGTTTCTCCAGGTTCCTGCCCTGACTTCCTTTAGTACTTGAGTATGACCTGAGAATTGGAAGATAAAATAAAGCCTTTCCCCAAAATGTTCTTCTTTGTGATGATGATGTTTTAAGACAGCCATAGGAACTGTTAAGATAGCATGAACAATTTTACCATATGTGACTTAACAGTGAATTATCAAAAGATTACATACAAATGGTAGCAAATATTTAAAATGTGTTCAATATATTTAACTATCACAGAAATAAAAATTAAAATTCCCTGGGATTTTGTCTTATTTCTGTCATAATGAAACAAATAGCTACAAATACTGGTCAGGATGTGGAGAATAGTTAATTCTTATTTAGTGTTTAAGGGAATACAGACTAATACAGTAATTATGGAAATTTCCTCAAACAGCTAAAAACAATACTAGTATGCTGCATAGATGAGTTATATACCAGGGAATATGCCCAAAGAATTCTATTCCCTATATTGCATATGAGCTTTAAGTGTAGTGTTCATCACATTGAGAATTGGTCAAGTCCAGGAAGATAGAAAAGGACAGTTAAAGTCAGGGAATTGTGCTGTCACACACATCCTATATGAAAGTGGAGGGAAAGACTGCTGAGAATTGAAATGTCTAGGAAAAAAAGAGGGTAAGATGGGAGGGGTAAATCAAACTAAGTATATGCCGAAAAGTCATGTAGAATCTATTATTCAATAATCTCATTTAAATATCATTAAAAAAACCTTTGAATGTTGGCTCCCTTCATGGATGAATAATGCTCCCTCAGAACCCATAGTTATCAAACAAAAATTGCAGTGAAAGGTGTATAATGCCTTCCTGTGAGTTTTTGGTCACGGAGTTCCTCAAATAATACAGTATGTTGCTATAACTCTTGTTATCCACCAGAATTTGATGAGAAGACCCATTGAGGACATTGTAGACTTTGGTGACAGGGCACAAAGAAATCGTGCTGCATGTTTGCTGGAGGTTTCCTCCCTACTATCTACTTTAATATGCCCCAGATAATACACAGAATGCTGGGCAGGACAACTGTACCTGGCTGCCAAGCCCGTGAGATATAATAATCATCTGCAAGAAAGTTGTGCCGTATAGTGCAATAGAGTATGGCTGCAGTAGGGATAGCCAATCACTTTTTCATTGGATTTGAGGCTAGCACCCCAGGAGTAAATTCATATCTGGCTTCATGAAAAGGCCATGATTGGTTAATACAGAAACCTACAACCAACCCCAAGTGCTAAGAATAAGCTATGATTGAGTTTTCCACCCTAAGTATGACCTCAAAGTTCAAAAAATTTCATGAAAGAAGGGGTATAAAAAATACAAGAGCCAGAAAATTGTTGATACACAGGAAAAAAATTCTGGATGTGACATAGCCATCACACTACAAACTCCCAGCAGCTTATACAGTAACTCATCACAGATGAGGGAGGGTCCTCATAAAAAACCTTGTCCCCAAGACACCCCTCCATTCCGCATGCTATACTTTAAAATTAAAATTTTTGGATATTCTGTCTGCATACTCAAATAATGTGTTTGTATTATCATTTTCATTTCATACTTGAAGCACTATTAATAAAAGCTCAGAAACAGATATTGGGGTTGAACCTGAAAACCAGTGGTGTAGGAGGTCCTTCTGCATTTGTGTTGATTTCATTGGTTGAATAAAGAAGCTGCCTTAGGCTTTTGATAGGACAGCCCTTAGGTGAGTGGAGGAGACAGAACATAATTCTGGGAGGAAGAAGGCAGGCAGAGAGCTGCCTGCCATGAAGCTGCCAGGTCAGACATGCTGAATCTTTCCCAGTAAGCCACGGCCTCGTGGTAACATACAGATTATTAGAAATGGTTTGAATCAAGATGTGAGAGTTAGCCAATAAGAGGCTAGAGCTAATGGGCCAGACAGCAATTTAATTAATACAGATCTCCATGTGACTAATTTGTGCATAAGCTAGCTGGGTGGCCAGGACGACAAGCAGCCCGCCAGCCTGGGTGTAAACCAGTTGGGTGGTGGGACGCAGCCAGCTACTCCATCTACAACAAACCAGAAAAGCAAAAACAGCTAGCCTCTGATTCTTAGCTCTATTTCAGTCCGAAGTAGAGATTCTGCCTCCAGGACACCTCAAAATGAGTATGAGACTGAGATCTGTCTCCTCCCATTTTATAATCCTCTCTAGTTCTGGGATTAAGGTCATGCACCACTACTGCCTCATGTCTATGGCAAGCTAGTATGGCTACTGGGATTAAAGTTGTATGGTCATTACTGGCTGGTCTGTAAAACCAGCCAGTGTGGCTGTTTTACTATTCTGATCTTCAGGCAAGCTTTATTTATTAAAATACAAATGGAATGCCACTACACATATTATGTTAAGTATTTTATTTGCTATCATGAGCTTTCTAAAAGAGGGATTTAAACAAATTACACATAGCATGTTTAAAGGGATACACATACACCACAGAAAAGTTTAATGCTTAATTTTTAGCAAAAAATCAAATAATGGTTCTAGCAAGAAAAAATGCTATTGAGCAGTATCAGTGAACCTTTCCTCATTGTCCTTCAGTAGTACCCTCTTCATGAAAACAGCAATTCAATTGCAGAAAAAATACAATTTTGTTTTGACCTTGCTGAGGCATGCAGATGCCATGCTGAACTGGGCATTTAAGTAGTTAACTCTCATGGCTTATAAGAATGTGCTGTGTTATTTTACATCTGTAATCCATTTATTAGCATTGGTAGATTTGGTTCAGATGTGAAACCAGCTATTCAAGGAAAACCAAAATATCATTATTTATAACTGATAAATAATCTATTAACAACTGAAGTGCACTCTCAGCTCCGTAGGTATTTCTGTAGTTTTAAAAAGTAATAAGATGATCACTCAGTTGATTTTTAATATATAAAAAGCTAGCTAATATCTTCATGTTGAATTTAGAATTGGGAAGGATTACATGCTAACAGGGGTATTTTTGAATTCTCTTTAAATTGACCACTCAAACTTAATTAATTTGGTTCTGCATAACATTTGAGATATGAATAACATTCTGTAAGAAAATTCAGACCTTTATTTTTATGTGTCTTTCAATTTCTACAGATGAAAACCTTTTCTGATATTTCTTATAAAAATTATGCAGGCTTTTTATATTATTATTCTTTTAAAAAGTTTGATGTCCTAAGCTGATATGGGAAGTTCTCCTGTATATGTGTTACTTTTATTGGTTAATGAATAAAGAATCTGCATTGGCCTGGGATAGGGCAGAGTAAGGTAGGCAGGGAAAACTAAACTGAATGCTTGGGGAAAAAAGGAGGAGTCAGGGAGACACCATGTAGTCCCACCAGAGAGAGAAGCCGTCAGAACCTTGCCAGTAAGCCACAGCCACATGGCGATACACAGATTTATAGAGATGGGCTAAATTAAGATGTAAGAGCTAGCCAATAAGAAGTTAGAGCTAATGAGCCAAGCAGTAATTTAATTAATACAGTTTCTGTGTGGTTATTTTGAGTCTGGGCAGCTGGGAATAAACAAGCTGCCTCCTAAAACACTAAGTATTATTACAAATACACGAGCTAAGATCATTACCACCTATATTTATCTAGATTATTTACTATTACAATTGAGAATCAGGGGGTCACAGACAAACAAATTATGAGTGGATTGTAGGGACTTGAAGAGGAACTGCTGTCGGGCCTGTGGTAAGATGTGCAAAAAAGGCCTCGTGCAGGGATGTCTGCCCCACAAGATCCAAATACTCAGCTATCTTTCACATTTTGCTCTATTATTCTTATTGTTATTTTTATTCTATCATTTTACAGAAGAGAAAATGTTTAGAAGTACTTTGTAAGGCATGAAAACCTCAATGTAAATAATTATATCTTCATGAGTTTTTTTTTTTCGCTTGTGGATCATTTTCATCTAGTTTTATCTAGTTTCAAAAGTTGAAGTAATGTCTCAAGACTAGGAAGAATAATTGTAACAGAACAACCAAGACTCCAACAATCCTTGAACTTATCAGCAATGTTTCTCTGAACTCCCCTCACTTGTGTGTTTTGAGTGCAAAATATTTAGAATGGCCCCAAAACAAATAAAAAGTTCACAATGATAATAATTTCCCAACGGGAACCAACAACTACACTTTTCATTAGAATCACATTTAATCGAAGTATTCCTTATGTGTCAACATAACACATGCTAAAAATGTTATTATATATTAATTTATTAATTATATTATATTAAGTACTTATTTAGATATAGCATCAATTATATAAATTTATATTTAATAAAAAATATAATGGATTGCATTAATTATATATTAATATGTGGTAATATAATTAATTATATGTAGGATTATACATATTAATATTATTATATATTAATATTATTAGAGAGAACTGAAATGAACACAATTCTGTTTATGGATCTTAGGAGGGCAGCACCATGATAGAATTCATATTCCTTTTAATTAGCATAAAAGTTATTTGCCCTTCATGGCATAACCTAATCAGCTTAACTAAAGAAATGACTTAGTAGTGCACTTAGACTAATGAGCCTGTAAATCCACAGGGTCACTGGTAAGAGAATTCTTTCCAGTATTGCTCAAAGAACCAAAATACTATGTATATTATGAAGTGTGGTGCTTTGTAGTTTCACAAAATCAGAATCATGAGACCTATGATAAACCAGATCAATAATATTGAAAATGTTCTTTGTAGCCAGAATTAGAGTACAGCTTACATGAACAGTGAACCTTGGCAAGTTGCATCTGATACTGTAGACTAAGGAAATAGTGTGTGTCTATTAGTTATAGCAGATCTAATAATTCAAATTTTAACCAAAGTAAAATATGTCATTTGAAATCCTGAGACACTGAAATTGTGAGCTGGATAAAAATGCCCCTTTTACTTTGAGATTTCCCTGCTATGAAGTGGAAAGGATTATAAGCAAACATTGGTTGTCAGAATTCTCATTTCCAAATACTGTCAGTCACTGTGCAGGGAGGAGAAGAAACTTCCGACAGTGACAACAGAACAGTGACTGATAAGATAGAAGAGGGAAGAAGAGGACAGAAACCTGCTGTCCTGAAATAAAATGCAAATGAAGGTCATTACTAAATCGAAGAATAATAACAATGCTAGAAAAATGGAGAATAATTCTAATAAAATAATCTACCAAAAAAGTATATTACATTTTGAATGTTATAAGACACAGGCTGACAATTAGATTGTCTTTTTCCCTTGTTTATTGTTGCTGAGAATCAACACCATCACACACAGAGGAACAAACAACAAAACAAAAATAAATACAACTCATGAAGCCTGGTACTCCAAACGCCATCATTCAGTTTTCTAGGCTACTGATTCATCTTTCAGTTTATGTCAAACTTACCCTTTTGCATGTAGTAAATTTAAATAACAAGAGACCCTTTAAACAGACCAGTCAGAAAGTGAGCTAGTGTGACTATGTGCTATTTTTAGATGATCTGCGGTGAGTCCATCCAGAAACAGTAGACGCTGCCCATAAAACAGGGCCCTTCCTGCTCTCCCCTGTCTCACATGTGCATTTGCTATATCCAGCCTTCAGTTTTTGCTTTGAATGTGACTTTGGTCCCTTCTCCACGTGAGTTTCATAAGCGCCATCCTTATTTAACAAAGAGAACAAACAGTATGACCTCTTCTCGTTGAAACTTGCCTTTTCTTATAATTGGTTGCATATTTCTGTGATTTACAAATAGTACTGAGAAAACTTTATTTTTAATTAGAGCACTTTTGCTATTAGAATTAACCTCAAATTTTAAGTACACAAAATAAGGTATTTTATCTGCACGAATGATGAATGTTTTCAATTTATTTACTTAAAGTTCAGTTTTATTTTGTCTATTACATAGTCCACAAGTATGCTACAGAGTCCCTACACATTATTGCCTCCATGAGGAGTATACTGCTCAATGTATAATGCCCACAAATTTATATTAAGGCATAGGAAGTCTACTGATAGAATTACAATTTTGCTTATCAAACTCTGTTACCAGTTGTGAACATTGTTAAAGAGAGGACATTACCACCTTGTGTATATATTTGCATGTGTAGACAACAACTAACATACGAGACAGTGTTTAACACTTAATTTTGGAATAAATACAGAATATATTCAATCATTAGTATGCAAAAATAAGAATATAGTTAAAAAAGCCTACTGAATCATGATGACTGTGAGCATCAAGTAGATGAAATGTACATAGGGAAAATATGGATGATACCAGGGGAGAGAAGGATCCAGGACAAACAGTACTACCAGTGTATTACATCTGCAGGCAAGATTTCCTCTAAGTATTCTGATTTAAATCAAATGCTGGAAAATAATTAATTGAAATGCAGATGTACATTGTCTCTTCTGTTGCTCTCTCTGGGATCTTTTTGTAAGTTTTTCTTTCATAAGACAAAGGGAAGAGCAATATGCTTCCTCTAGAAGCCCAGAGATCAAGTGCAGAGTGGTAGAAAGGAGTGGTTGATATCATTAACACAACATTTGTATTCATATTGCATCCTGATGTATATTTATTTACACTACAGCTGAATATATATTTGTTGTACGCTGATCTGTTTGCTGAAACTATAGATCCCCAAAGGAAAAATAATTTGAATAACATTCTGTAACTCAATCCCTGTCATAGACAATAATAATATGAAAATCTACATTAAATAATTCAGTAGGAAATATAAATGGTCTTTGTTTACTCCAGAGAGGCCTGACACTGATCAACTTCTGTTATTCCTAAACGGTAAACTTGGGATGTTTCTAAGACAAACCCCAGCAATTTTAATAAAAGGTACATGCTTGAACATTGCCAGCACTCTATTGCATCAACAACTACAGAAGACATAAGAAATACTCCTCTATTTAAAAACACAATAGTAGGAGGGAGCATATGCTATGAGCTTTCCTTGCTGCCTCAAAATTACTGCATTTTATTTAAACTAAAAAGAATTAAAAGTGACATAAAGTAGGTGAAAATATCCAAGATATAAAATTGACAACATCGAAGAAAAATAGAATATGGAATGAGAAATTAAATAAACATAAAACTATTCCAATTCACCCCTATCTAGTCTAACAGCAAGACAGGTCATAGTAATAACTGAGTAAATGCTCAAAAAGAAAAGGAAATAGAAGACAGCCCTATGGCCTTAAGAAAAGCAGATAAACTGTGAGCCACAATAGAATTCATCCCATCCTGCAAGGAGGCTTATTATAGTCTAACTGGAATTATACAAAAAAACCATGAGTATACATTCAACAATTAGCTAGTTGTTTGTAAACTAATACTGTGGTAGGGATTAAAACTAACTCTCTCTCTCTCTCTCTCTCTCTCTCTCTCTCTCTCTCTCTCTCCTTGTTCTGAAAACATGACTGAACACTTTACTTCTGAGTTCAATACCAGCCTTCATGAGTTCCTACTTTATGGACAACAAGACTACACAGACAGAGAAAGCCTGTCTCAAAAAAAAAAAAATAGTTTGGGTCTTCAGGAGCAACAGAAACAACATGGACCAACGATGGCTACCGATGGTAGTGCAGGCAAACCACTCATGTCAATAGGACACTGGAATCTGCGAGGTTCATGGGCATCAACATGGATTGAGGCTGCAGCACAGACCACAGTCATCAGCATATTGATCTGAGTGGCTGTGCTCCAGATGTCTGTGGTCTGTGTGGCAGCCTGAAGCCATGGTGATGTCTGTGAGCCTTGCTACGGCCCACTGCCGTATTGACAACCCTTTTCCCCACACCACCAACTAAAATAGTAACCGCTTAAACAGGAAGCTCTCTAAAAGAGTTCTCAGAATGTGTAATGGGGATGTTGAAGTATAGCTCTCCACAATTGACTTCTGACTAGGATACTGGAGGGGAAGGACTCAGCTCTATTTAGGGGCAGGCCACTGACAATTTCATGATGCTCCAGTGAGTATACAGATAACATAAATTGAATTTTTTCCTACTTTTTACATTTTATTTATTTATTTATTTATTTATTTATTTATTTATTTATTTATTTTGTTTGGGGAACAGACCTGAAGTATGATCTGGGTGTATGATGTGAAATTCTTAAAGAATCAATAAAAATATGCTAAAAAAGAGAGAGAATATGGCAGAACATGAATCATTTAACTCAACTTTTAAGGTGCCTCAGACTATCACTCAGGAATGCAGACTGCCACTAAGTCCTATGTTAATGAAAATATTTTAAGTACACACATAGGATCATAGAGAAAATTAAATAACAAAATTAAAATAAGTGTCCCAAGGAAAACTAAGTTTTATTACCTGATAAATAGGATAATAGGAATAATGTAATAATAATAATAAATAATAATAATAATAATAATAATAATAATAATAGAAGCACTATCAAAAACAGCAGTGATTTCAACTAGAAGACCTTATTTTGAAGCACTTCATAGATTTCGGGAGAATATCTGGTATGCAGGTATTTCTGGAGATGCAGAAGTGAACATTCTCAAGGCCCATTTAAAAAAAAGGGACTGCTTCAGTATGATAAAGGACATATTCCAAAGCTAACAACAGGGGTGAATTTAAAAGTTCTCCTAAATTGTTGGAAGATTTGATGGCCCCTGTTGACACTCTGTCACACACTTCCGATAGTCTTAAGTGGCAGTGTGGGAATAATGATCCACGAATTAATATTGAAATTTTAAAAAGATAAAAAAATAGAGATGTGGTGATATTGTGTTTTGTGCTTTATCAAATAAAGCTTGCCTGAAGATCAGAGGGAGGAGCTAGCCTCACTAGTTAGCCATAGAAGCCAGGCGGTGGTAGCAAACATTTTTAATGCCAGCACTCTGGAGAAAGAGGCAAAGCGATCTCTGTGAGCTCAAGGCTACCCTGGTCTACGTGAGATTGAATCAGTCTAAAAGAGAAACAGGGACAAGTGGTGGTGGCTCACACCTTTAATCACATAACTAGTGAAGTGCAGATGGGAAGTGATATGTCTGGATGGAGAGAGGAATATAAGGCAGTAAGAGACAGGAATTTAGGATTGAGTCTGAGGTTTCTAAGATGGCATTCAGTCTGAGGATTATAGAAAAAGGATACCATATTTGGTGTGAGGATTTTGCAGAGGTAAGAACTAGTGGTTGCTTGCTCTGATTCTCTGATACTCAGGGAAGCTTTATTTGTTAGAGCACAAACAAAATATCACCATATAGAGATACTACTATTTTCACATGATTTGTTCTATATATTATATGCTTTATTTCTTTAGACCCCCAAAATATACAGTAAATTCTCAGCAATAATCCAAAAATGTTTATGGAAACAATATAGATACACAAGTCAGTGACCTGGAGGCTAGTTTGGCCAAACTAATCTAAAAGTGCCCACACCAACAAAAACCACAGTTCCTATATAAGGTTATTACTAGCCTCTTTAAATATAAGTATCATCATTTTAATACATCACTCTTTTTATGTTATTCATTAGATATGGAGGTTAAATAATGATTTGTGATTTTCTTGCTAAAAGATCCTGTTCCTAATGAATTTTTAATTTATAACATTAAAATTCAAGTTCATACCACACTGTCTAGTACTCAGTATGTAGTAGTCAATAAATATTTATTACATAAATAAAATAAAGCAAATAAATAGGATTTTGTGAAAGCATGATAATTTATTCTCAATTATTTAAAATCCCATATATAATTTAAAATAAGTACCATTAAGAATCAGTAATAACATCATACATGTTAAAAGTTAATCTGTCTACAACATTATTGGTTTACTTAGATGACTTACATGTGGTCTTTCTTGTCTTTAAAACCTTAAGCGAAATTAGTTTAATTAATTTTGGCTTATGTTACATTTCAAGCTGTTAAAAATGTATCATTTAGTCTAAAAAAAGAACTTTATTATAGACACAGAGTTCATTCTGTTTTGATGGATGGAAACATTGAAGCATTTAAACTGGAATAGAGATTTAAAAACTATCAGAAATTAATTGTCATTTGACAAAACCCAAGTACAATTTTTGAATATGCAATTGAAGTCTTAACATAATGAAGCTTAGTCAGAAACTCTCTTGTGAGAAATAAATATGAGCTATGGAAGATGTTAATTTGAAATATTTTAGAAGGCTTTTGAAACCAGAGCTTGATAAAAATGTAGTTCAATTTCTTTGAATATTTTAAATTAAAATTAAAACTGCTGTAAAAATTCCTCAAGCATACACACACACACACACACACACACACACACACACACACATAATTTTTATGGTCAAACAAATCTCTATACAGTCTTTCCTCAATTGGATTGTGCTTTCAAAAGAACTAGGATCTTTTTTTTCCTGATCTAATTACATCAGAAATTCAAGGTGGCTTCCTTGTGTTAAAGTTAAATCTAGTTATCAAAGGGGCCAAGCCAGCTTGCTATCAGTTAGTCTGCAGGCAGTCTAGAAGATCAGAGACTTCATTGCCAGTATTCTCAGGACTGAAAAGTTTGAATAATCTTTGAGAGTAGATGACACTCTCTAGATTAAATGGAAAGTGTGTTTTTCCCAATTCTGATGTACAAAAACCAAGATACTGTAAAATGAGGGAAACAAGATGCATACACGTATTAAGAAATGCACATGCCTGTGACATATATACACACAATATCCAACTGTCCATGCATGTATTGTCCCACACAAGTATGTATAGTTTTGATTCACTATATGATATGATCTTATATACAATTTTTTGAAGTCAATGAGAGACAGCATACTGTATCTTTAAGTGAACAAGGAGCATGGGTCCAGTACTTTGTCTTAGAAACAACACAGAAAACAATTCCAAAATTGTTTCTTATCCTCTGATCTGTAAATGACAAAAGTCAATTAATTTACAATCTTTTTTTGCTATCTATTCCAGGTTAATTTAAAATTACATGCTTATATGATACACAATTGAATAACCTTGTTGTGTAACTTTAATTCTCTCCATCCCCCAAAGTAAGTTGTCTGATCTCTTGATAGAATTGTGCCCACTCTGGGGTTTAATTGTTCCCTTTATAGCTGTTTACAGAATTTGACATTTTCAGTGAGAATATAATTAAATTTTATAAACATATTGAAACCATATTTGAAAAGTCAAATAAAATAAAATAACATAAAACTAAAATTTTTGAAAACAGACGGACCCAAACTCTTTGGATTCTATATATTTTTATATTCTTACAACGATTAAAGACCCTTCCAATCTGGGGGTGATAAAGGTTACATTTTATCAATACTTTGACAAACTATAATTTAAACAAAGGAAAATCTTCTATTTATTGACTTGTTTTAAAATTATAATATAAATTCATTGCATTTTAATGTACATAACTTTTGTTACAAAGTAATTTTCTCCCCACAAATCAGAAGGAAGTATATTATTGTTTGCATGTGACTTAACAGATAAAAGGACAATTCTAAAATGTGATAATGAAGTCAATGTTGTCTACATATTGCTTTAATTGGAACTATACACAAAGCCCAGCTAGCCATATGTGGTTAAAATGGGAGAAACCTTTTAATGAGCTTTACAGATAACGATGTGTATTCTGCTTTGTTACCACACCAGAACTTTATGGGTGGTAGTTCTTGTTTTGTTTTGTTTAAATAAGTCAAAATATGGAAACTGAAATGAGACCAAAAAGCTTTTAATTCTCTGTTCCATTAAAACCTTTGGATTTATCTTGTGTGTTGACCAAAGCTCCCACATGGGAGTATTTTATACAACTGTCCATTAATTATGTAGAAATGTTAGTTCACAGAATTATACAGATCTTTAAATGGTTCAACTACATGATATATGATATAGAAACCATATTTACCAATAGTATCTCCAGTTCCATGGAGCATTGATGCAGTACACAGTAGAGTACCTGCTTAGCAAATGTGAAGTCAGAGACCAATCTCCAGTCCCAGTAACACAATCACGACACACGCTAGCTGATAGAAGCACATAAAAATATTCTAGCGACCTAATTTTCACAGAAAATTGTGAATTGTATCATGGAAAATTACTATGGTCAGTTGTTTTCTTTAGACCTATAGACCTATTTCACGTCTGAGAATGCCAGTCACCTACTGGAATCGGAATAACCTTGCCATTTCAAATGCTCTAAATGGACAAAAGCAAATAGCCCTGCTGGTCTCAGAGAAGCAGTGTCAATTAGGAATGCTTGCATTAGAAATAATCTGCCATTGTTAGAAAGCTAGTCTACAGTTGCAGTCATTCTGCTATCAAAATCCTGAAAATTTCATTTGAATGCTTTCCTATAGCACTGTTCTGTTGATGTGTAGGAGACACATAGACTGAATATAAGTTCTCAAAATGGGAAAAAAAAAACTTTTGTGAATTTGATCCATGCCTCCTTCAGAACATTTATTGAAATGACATCATTTTTGTATTTGAGTCTAAATCATTGCCATATACAGCTAAGAACTCTTGACCTCACTCTGTACCCATGTGTCTCAGTAAATTGAGAAGCTTCTCTACAAAAGATATCTTGAGCATGGGTAACTGTCAGTGACCACCAAAAATCTGTCAGGTACAAAAAATAAATTACTTATTCATTTTTATTACTTTATTCAATTTCTAATTTTCATTGTAGATTATAACGGCACACAGAGAATGACAATTCTACCCAAAAGCAAAGAATACTGGTATATTGTCTAAAGTGGGATACCTTCTTTTGTAAAAGAAAAGAAAATCACAGATTATAGTTTCAATATTTTAGTTGCATATAGATCAGTCACAAAGGAACAATAGGTTAATCAATATACAAAATAATTGTATATAAAAAATGAAATTACATTCACAATAATTACTCCCAGTGGGTTAAGATATGAAATGCAACAGAAAAATGTTGATTGACTGTTATGAGTTTTTGGCAGATGTATCCTCTGAAGCATGAAACCCATTAGTATCATCTCTTGATACCTCCAATAATTGCACTGAGTCAATGTTTGTCTTACACTAAAGGCACTTACTTTACTTACTAAATAGCACATGGCTAAAAAATTAACTTCAGTGAATCAAATAATCCATATTTTTTCATTTGACATTCAAATGACCATAGTCAAAAATAGCTTGTACCATATGTAGCTGATGGGGGTGTGATTTAACATTGGTGGTTGTGATACTTGGATCCTGGACCCATTGTTAGTATAACCAGCTTCTGGTTAAATGGATTGTATCACTGCATTTCTGTGTGGAACTTTCCGTTGTGAGAGAGAGTGTTACGCTGAGAAGGGGAAATAAAATGGCTTTTCCAGAGGGCTGCATTTGTCGTTAGGTGAAGCTTTAATGTTCCCATGCAAGTAATTAAATGATATTCAAAACAAGATGAAAGATGAAAGGATTTATTGTATAGCAAGGTTTCCACTGCAGCTTTCATTAAATATAACTTCATAAAGGAATATGAATGGCTTGTTTTATCGCAATTAAATACCAAGCACTGTGCTTATGAATGAATATGCTAGTAGGGATTGCATAAAGTAAAATGTTTCAGAGAAACAGAAGTACAGCCCTTTAATACAGAGTGATTTTTACATTTCTTTTAATAATAAAAATATAAACATATGTACCCCATTCTTTGTTGAAACTTACCATTACTGTCAAATAATTAGGAAGAGCACAAATTCAGAGGGGAAAAAAACAATGAAATAAATTTTTAGTTCATGCCATTGTCTAACAAATTCTGAAAAAAGCAGGATCTAACTGATGCACTAGAAATTGAGTATGACTTCGCTTCACATTTTGAAGATAAGAGCTTGGTGCCATTTGTATTGGTTTTCATTTAGCAGTATAGTTAAGTCTAGCTGACTTTATAGCTTTTCCAAGTTATGCTGAATCAAGAAAATAATAAAATTTCTTCACAGGGTCGCAGTAATAATTAGATGAAAGTGACTGTATCAATGTATCGCACTATTTAATAGAAACAAGCATACACTAATTATGAAATGTAATATTGTTAATGCAATTATTATTTCAGTTCAATCATTAAATGTATTCTCCTGAGAAGAAAAACTAATAGTTTTGCTAAAGGCCGCCAATGTGATTTGTCTGAAGGTAAGAACAGATGGCCGTCATATTTGTGTGCCAGCCCTGTCAGGGGATTTAGCAGAAATAGCTCTGTTCAGGAGCAGTCAGATTTTTCTCTTTTGACCCAGGCAGCAGCTTGTAAAACAGTCCTCTTTTTCACCTAAGCATACGATTATGATACTTTTTCATCTTAAAAACGTATCAGGTCATTGTCATGAAGCCCAGTGCTGAAGAAAATGTCAATAATTTGTGCAAATCTATTTCACTTTTGAAATGATTTTTGTCTCATAAAAATAGGTGTTCTAATAAAAACCAAATCCATTTGTGGTTTGGCAAAGTTTGAGATAATGAAAACAACCATTTCCTCATGAAATGAATCTATAAGATCCAAATGAAAGACAAAGTTATTGATTAAGTTTATTATTAGGCAAGAATTGGTCCCTAACAGTCCCTAATTCTAAACCACATTCAGCCTGTATATAATAAACCTTAAAGTACTATTATAATTGCCAGTTGTCAAACTTGAATCATTTAAGGCTACTGACTAGGATCTTTTATTGTGTTCTTAGTAAATATTACTTATGTCCAAAAGCTTCAGCATTTAACAGAATAGTCCAAACATATTTAGATAATCCATCTTAATAGTGGGTTTTATGGCTTTCATATTTTCCATCGGCAGTTTGAATGCTCACCTTACGAGACCTGGATAGAGGGGGGCAGTCCTTGGGCTTCCCACAGGTCAGGGAACCCTGATTGCTCTTCGAGCAGATGAGGGGGGGGAGACTTGATCGGGGGAGGGGGAGGGAAATGGGAAGCGGTTGTGGGGACGAGGCAGAAATCCTTAATAAATAAATCAATTTAAAGGTAGCGCTCAATAAAAAAGAATTTAAAAAAAGAAAAAAAAACAAACAAAAAAAAATAGTGGGTTTTATGGAAACAAGGTTTTCTTCCACTGTAGGCTTCACATACCATTCCTCATTGAGTTACAACTTACATTGCAATTAGTCATAACAGCACATCACAGCATACCGTGATGCTGTTCTTCATTAGCCCAAACAATAGAAATCTCCATATAAATTTTCTTTTGTAAGTTAATATAAGATAAAAACGAGCAAATAGAAAATGAGAATTTTTCTGTGATATAATACATTTTTCAAAGTTTTGTGTTTCCCTGGGTCTCTTCATTAGACTTTGTACTATAATATAGACACAGCCTTCTATCTATTATTAGATTTTCCTGTGGAAAATTAATTAAACTCTGAAGTTCCTAGAAAAATCTACCATATTAAAACAGCTTTACTTCTAGAAGAATTTTCAATATTGAATTCAAATAGCACTTTTTAAATTTGGCCCAAGGGACTAGTGATGTCTCTATGTTCTAGAGATAAGTCATTAAAGTAAAGAATTATACATACACATAGAGCATAAAGATGCATGCTTCATTTCAGTTTAGCAATGTTTTCAACAATAATATTTAGTAATGATGAAATTTAGTCTAAACACACACTGTAACAAAGTCATTTCACATTAGGCTACTTAGAAGTCAGAGATCTCATTTTGCAGATTTGAAGACTTGAAAACAGGAATTCTTTCCTTCTCTCATATAACTTGTATAAGCACACACATGCTACTTTGCTTATTTTGTTTTAGCAATGCATGCTAGCATTTAGTAGACTATGTCTTACATGTAAACCCTATTGGAATGTTTCCATAATAATCAGTCCATGTAAAGAGACTACTCTTCAAACTATTAAGAAATTCAAAAAAATAAACATTTCATGGCTTGAATAACTCACAGAAAAATCTTCTAAAATGTTCTTGGGTCATGAAAACAGACCCCCAAAACAAATGGATTCTCTGTGTGTATGTTTCTGAGCTTCCCTTCTCTCTTTCTCTGTCTGTTTTTATTTTGCTCAGTTTTATAAGTTCCTTGACAATTTCATACATATTCTTGTTTCATTTACTCTTCTAGATCTTCTCTTCAACCCTACTCACCCATTTTTGTGTCCTCATTCTTATAAACACCAGCAACTGGTGCTTTCTATATATTGTTAGATGTATGGCCTTCCTCTGAAATGTGCTCAACCAACCAGGGGACACATACTTAAAGAAAATCAATTCTCCTTTTCCCACCCTTTAACAATTATCAATACAAAGTTCCTTAGGTTGTAGTTAAGTTGCAATGTGCATTTCTTCTATACTTGGTGAAATATTTATGATTTGAGTTTGCATAGATTTTGTGTATTATTTCTCAACTAATGTGAATATATAGCTACAAATAGCCGTCTCTTTCTGAAAACCATATTTTTTCAGATGGTTCTTCAGCAAAAATCCTTAAGTCTTTAGAGAAGGGAATGGAGCATAGATATTCGTCCACAGTCTCTATTCCTTCCACTTTTAACATTTGTAGTTCTCTAAGTTCATTACCATATCCACCAAGATGCTTACATGATGAGGATTGAAAGATACACTCATATGGGTATAATTACAAGTCATTATGTGACCTACCTTTTTCCTGGGATGTACCATAAGAACTGGACTAGCGCCAGAGAGTAGTGGCACATGCCTTAATCCCACACTCAGGAGGCAGATCTCGTGAATTCATGGTCAGCTTGCTCTCCAAGAGCTAGTCCCAGGACAGCTAGGCATGTTACACAGAGAAACTCTGTCTCAAGAAACAAAGATAAAACAAACAAACAAACAAAAGAATTGGCCTGGTAATATATGCCCAATGGTGCTGTTGCAGAATTAATGCAATGGAAATTAACAAGCCAACAACCACTTTCTGATTGGATTCAAGATTCACTACACAAATTGAAATGCCTACCTTGCACCAATAGCAGGGCTAAGAACTTGTGGCAAGACAGGTTTCCCTAGGGAAGAACCTATTAGCTCCTTCTTTCTAAATAGACATATCATTAAACTGACTCCTAATGACTTGTCATTATACTTATATATGAGTGGATCCCTCTTTCCATTTTAATAGGGAGTTAATCCTAGGTACTGATTAAATATATCGAAAGCACTGGGGAAATAGAGCAGTTTTTTAATTCACTGAACAATGAAGAAGTGAACTACTTTCTTCACCTACACATAACAAGAGTATAATGAGAGCTTTAAAATTAAATACATCAATAAATGCTCAGCAACTGAATTGTCCAGTGGAAGCATATGTGTGCTCATATCATGAAGTTTATTAGCAGTTGGCAGGATAAAATATTGTCTTTTTACTGGAAGCAAGCACAAAGAAGACAGTCTGTATCTTTAAGCATTATCACAGCACATAAACTGTTTATTGGCAACATTATAACTATCATGCTTGGACACTTAACAGTTATCCCTGTTTTACCCCAATATTCTTATTTTCTCCTGTTTCTGTCACTCAAATAATTAAAGTCAAAATGAAAATTATACAGCAAAGTGGGAACTGTTTTTTTTCCTCTACAGAATATTTCAAGGAGCATGTAATTTATAAGATTAAAAGTTATTAAGACAAAAGGGAATAAATGAGCAACAATACTCCATTATGAACTGTTAAAATAGCCACATTAGAAATGCAGGGGATTTATTTCAACACAATGCACTGGAAATGAAAGTGAAGACCTAGCATAAAATTATTCTTAAGGATTTTAGGAATAGAACCCTAAAGTGTTGAGAAAAAGATAATTTTCTAATATAAAAAGTCAGACTTAAAGAGCTCCTTAATGAAGCCTCTGCAGGCTCCTTGTAGCACAAATATATAATTAAAATAGTTTTGGTAAGAGCTGGCTTTGAGGGAATCAGAAACACATGGATTTGAGAAAAAACTCCTTTAGGCCAAATTCATTAAAGGCTTTGCAAATGCAAAACATTTGAAAAACAGGGGATATGATGCAGAATCCAAAACAGCTCTGATTTTCACTAGATTTAATTACCAAGGAGACAGAATGCACATTTGCCCCTTTATAACATCACCTTCCACAAAATCTTTATACAATCATACCAAAAATTCCATTAGCTCATTACTGAAACATTTATACTTAATAGTTTTAAAACAATACAGCAGTGAGAAACAAAGTAAGGAAATCTCACATGAATACATTATAACACACAATGTTGATGATGGACACATTGTCATTCACATGTTTTAATGTCATAACTTCCTACAATCCAGCAGAAAACTGACATTTGAAAAGAAGAGAAGAGTGACATGACCCATGAAGTGTATATAAGTGGAACAGAATCTTAAATTAAATTATTTGAAGACATTTTTAAAAAAGGAACAGTTTGCAACTTCTCCTCACTTGTTTCATGGATTTCTTCTCTGTGCATGAGCAAGGGTGCAAGTGTGTTAGTGTGTGTGTGTGTGTGTGTGTGTGTGTGTGTGTGTGTGTGTGTGTAAAAGCCAGAGGACAATCTTGGGATATTTTCACTAAGGAACTGACCACTTTATTTCTGTGACAGGCTTTTGCTCTGGCCTGGGACTTGCCCAGTAGACCAGTCTGGCTGACTTTGAGTTTCAATGATATGCCTGCCTCTTCTCCACAGAGCTGTGATTATAAACATCTGTCACCAAGCACTGCTGACTTACATGGGTTTTGGAAACTCAACTCAAAACCTATGTTATGGTTTGTAGAAAGCATTTTAGTAACTGGATATCTCTTTAATATTTTCACTCTTGTTTTTAATTCTTGCACTTCAAAACAGAAGGTGTTTGAACCACTAAAAGCTGGTCAGCTTTTTTTGTTCCTGCTAACTGAGTTTCCATAATTAAACATGTGTAGGGATACAGAAAATGTCCACAAAGATGGAGAGCCATAGAGTGTTTACATTCCATTTAAATATTTATGAGAAATTTTTGCTGAATTTGTAACTCATACTCTTGTTCAAGATTAAACACAGAATAAGTGTGCATAGTTTGCTCTTTTTATAGACATTTTAATGGAAAGAAACAGGGCAATGTCCAGACAAACTGATTGGCAAAGGAGGTGCCGGTTCCGTGGTGCCACTTTTATAACAGTTCCATATACAGAAATCATATTACGGAATATAGAGAAAGAGTTGACAATGTTAGTTGACACCTTCTAAGGAGAAAATTAAATAATCACAAACAGGGTAGGAGTTGAACAAGAGAAAGAAAAAAAGGAATGAGGCAAAACCAACAATAACTCACCAGAGAATGAAGTATATGTGAACAAAGTGTATCTAAGGATTCACACAGCCTCCTCTGCAGGAGCTATGTTTGAGGGAAAGAGATAGATGCTTGAAGAAACTGCAGCCAGCCTTGTGACTCATCACAAGGAACACCAACCGTTCTTTGCATAGTAAATACAGATATGAATAGGCACAAGAAAATTGTGTCTTCAGTAGAATAAAATATTTCCATTTACATTGAATGAAGAAAGGAGAAGGATTCACGATGATGATAGAGATCTGGCTCAAAAGTTAGAGGAGTAGAAATAGAAGGACAGACATAAAAGGACATTCAAAAGATAGACTTTGAGGGCAAATTAATGGAAATTCGGATCATTCCAAAGCTGAAATTTTCAACTGAGAAAGCTGGGCATATCAGAAGGCACATCTGTAGTGGAAAATGGAAGAATCCAGTCTTTATTAATGATGGAAATGAGAGTATGGGAATCAGATTCTAACTCAACATCGCTGATACTGCCTGATGAATGCTTATATCCTCCTCCACTCATGATAAGGACAAAAGTTATCCGTTGGAACATAATCAAATCAGATGTAAAGAATATTCAGGGAAGTCTGAGATCTCTATATAGCAGCCCCATCCACAGCAATCAGAGACACTAGCAGAGCTCAGCAGTGTTTAACCTGAGATGGGAGATAGTGAAGGTTCAATTTCCTCATCAGAAAGATGTGAAAGAACACAATCTTGACACTTAACATTTCATGTGTAAGAAAATCAGCTGAAATGTGCTTCAACAGATAAACACTTTGCAGGAGCTTGTGTTGGTTGTTAAGTGAGGAGAGTCCTTATAAAATCCTCACAAAGGTATACAATGTATTTGGTCTTATCAATCCCCACTATTTCCTTTCTTAACTCCAACCCTATCTTCCTGCTGCTTCATATCCTTTTTTCTTTGTTTCCACATTTGAGATGAATGAACTGTGTGTGCCCTTGAGACTGTGACTCATCTCACGTAATATCTGCAAGCAACATAATTTTGATTTTGTTTAGCAGAATAAAACTATTTTATGGATAAATAGCACACTTATTTTACTTATTCTTTCATTGCTGGACACCTATAAACCTATTGACTTGAATTAAAAAGAATATAAAAATATTAATAAAGTGTTTTTCTTATTGTTACTGATGTATTGATTATTATTTTCTAGAGAGGAGAGGCAGGAATCCATGTGGCAAATGGGGCTACTATATGGCTGAGACACGGAGTGTGGGGAAGAAAATTGATTCTAGGAAATGCATGTTGTTCATTTTTATAAACCCTTGCTGTTTCTGAATGTGATTGTATACTACCCTCACTTATCAAATCTCTTTTAAAAATTATTTTCAGCATATTGAAACGAAAACCAAAAATACTATTGCCATTACAGATATTATTTAAGTGAAAATTAATTTCATTAATTCTTCAGCCAGCAAGTTTTGCAGACTAATTAAAAATAAAACTGTATAAAAACTAAGTGTATTATAAATGAAAAATTAAATTTTTATTAAATAATTATTCTTCTTTAGGTTTAATAGAAACAAGCATGTGTGTGTTTGTTTGTGTGTGTGTGTGTGCTTGAAGATAAGGCTATTGAGTAGTAACAGAGAAAAACCTAGTTGTTGCTGGAGGCTGCTTGTGTCATTGTCTGGCTGCCCAGACCTGAAATAATCACACAGAAATTATATACTATATTATATGCTATACTGCTTGGCCAACAGCTAAATAGTATTTTTATCTAACTCTCATATCCTAAACTAACCCATCTCCATTAATCTGTGCAACACCATGAGGTCATGCCCTACTGGCAAAGTTCTGGTGGCCTCCGGTGGGAGCATCTGTCTCCTGTGGCACTTGCATGGCTTCTCTTTGACTCTGCCTACTCTCTCCTCCTCTATCTGCTTAGAATTTCTACCTTGCCCTATTCTACTAAGCCACTGGCCTAAACAGCTTTATTCATTAACCATTAAAAGCACCACATAGACAGAAGGACTTCCCACAGTACCTAATTGCTGTGGGGCAATGGTCTTGCACCATGTAGAGATTTGTCTCTTGTGTTGGTTTAATAAAACACTGATTGGTCAGTAGCCAGGCAAGAAGTATAGATGGGGCAACCAGAAGAGGAGACTTCTAGGAAAAAGAAAGGCTCAGTCTGCAGTTATCACCAGAAACAGAGGAAGCAAAATGAAAATGCTTCACTTATAAAAGGTACCAAGCCACGTGGCTAACACAGACAAGAATTATAGGTTAATATAAGATGTAATAGTTAGTAGATAAGAAGCCTGAGCTAATTATAATTAATGTAGACCTCTGTGTGTTTCTTTAGGACTGAATGACTGTGGGACCATGCAGGACAGAAATCTCTGTTAGCACCTAGTTAAAAATTTCTGCAGTGCTTTATTTATTATCACCATGAACAAAACATAAAAGAACATATAACATAGTTATGTGAGACTAAACAGTATAGAATATTCCAAAATCATGATGTTTTGCCATACGTTTTGCCATACCTGGGAAGCTATAGTTTTCATATAAAGAAGTTTTAACTTTCTAGGAAGAGCTAAATTTCTGTAAAGAATCAAACTACAAGAGTACAGGAAGTTTCAAAAAGTCATTATTTAGTCATTTACTCACTATAAACTCAACAATTACTTCAAGATAAAGTAGAAAGTTAGCATAAAGATATATCCTTGATAACAAAACTATAACTGTCCTGTATATTTCAACTGGAAAAGCAGCATTAGAATTTCTCTTATTATGGACATGGAGATTTTCAAAGCTGCTTAGATGTTGATTTACTATGTAAAACTTTGTTTTGTAAAAAAAAAATGTGTAGGCCCAACCTTATTACCTTCAAATATCAAGCAGTATCCTCTTAGCAGAAATATAGCCAAAGAGAACAAGCAGGTCGCTTCCTAGTAACAATAGAATGAAAGCACACTTAATTGGGCTAATGACACACTACTGATATTTAAATATGTATAAGTACCAATACTTTTCCCTTTAGTTATCCTATATTCATCAGGAAATATTCTTCCAAGGAAACAAAAATGGGTCCTTAGGAGTCTAGAAAATAACAGACAATAGAAAAAAAGTGATATTACCCGGGATATAATGAGTTAAATATGTTAAATTATAATTTGACATATTAAAACACACTGAGATCATATATATCACACATGATTACCTTGGTGATAAATTAAAGGCATGCACTATAACTGCCTGACTTTTATTTTGATTTTTATGGGGATTACAGCTAAGAAATTGCATTAATCTCAGAATATACTTTGATTTTTGGAAAGTTAAACATGGTTGAGACTGTGATACATGGAGTTTTGAAGTTGGACTAATACATTTTACATTATGATATCTTGCAATCGTAAGGGGTCAGGGAGTAAAACATGGTAGTCTGAAAGTAATTGGGCCCCATCAACTCATAGGGAGTGGTATATAAGAAGTTGTAGCTTTGTTGGAGTAGTATGGCCTTATTGGAAGAAATGTGTCACTGTGGAGGCAAGTCTTATATATTCTTAAGCCATCCCCAGTTTTTCAAACTACTTCTTGTTACCTGTGGGTCAAAATATAGGACTAGTTGGGCGGTGATGGCACACACTTTTAATCTGTGGGTTTGAGACCAGCCTGCCTACAAGAGGTAGTTCCAGGACAGGCTCCAAAGCTACAGAGAAACCTTGTCTCAAAAAACAAACAAACAAAAAGAAAAAAAAAAAGATGTAGGACTCTTAGCTCCTTCTCCAGCACCATGGCTGCCTACATTTCACCATGCTGCACAATGATGATAATGGACTAACCCTCAGAAAATGTATGCTACATCAATTAAATGTTTTTCCTTTATAAGAGTTGTTGTAGTCTTGGTGTGTCTTCACAGCGATAGAAACCCTAAGACAGACACCTTGATCTAGATGGATTCTGTTTAAGCTAGTCATAGCCTAAATGTTTCTAGGCATATGACTTAATTTTTATCACTGAGAAAAATATCTTGCAAACCAATATATTGGAATAGAGGCTTATTTTGGATCATGGCATAAATTGATCTAGCCAATTACAACAGCTGAGGTGGCTTTCTCCATGTTACTTAAACCCTGTGACCTGGTTTATTTATATTCTCACACCCCTGGAAGCAGAAAACTTGAACTATACCAAAAGAGAATACAACATTAAAAACCTGCTCCCAGACACTCACTTACTGACATGGTAAGGCCACGATCCCAAGTGCCCCATAACCTATCTAACAATGGCATTGGATGGGGACCAAGTGTTCAAACACTTGAGTCTCTGGGGGCACATTTCATATTCAAACCACAGCAGCACAGTTTCAGACTTCACATTAATGAGCAACTAAACCACCCTCCTCTGAAGAAAAATTCACCAAACATTAACAAATCATTAGTCTTAGTACTGTCAGATCCACCCAATATGTTTTGTTTTTGTTTTTGTTTTTTGAGACAGGGTTTCTCGGTGGTTTTGGAGCCTGTCCTGGAACTAGCTCTTGTAGACCAGGCTGGTCTCGAACTCACAGAGATCCGCCTGCCTCTGCCTCCCGAGTGCTGGGATTAAAGGCGTGCGCCACCACCGCCCGGCCCAATATGTTAATATAGTTTCAAAACTCCTCTCTCTAGGAAAGATGAAATGAATACTACCTCCTAATAGTCATTAAGAAGTCAAATATAGCTTTTTATTCTAAAACTTATATAAATGTATTTGCCTATTTTGAGGAATGATTATGTAACTTGTTATGTAGCAATTAGATATGCCCCACAAACTATAAGGAAGGATGATGTCTCTCCCTTATTACATTTTCATTAAGTTCATCAAATTGTCAGCCTTGGAATTTCAGTACAGATGGGATACATCCTAAGTAAATCTTTTACAGGCCATTTGTGGAGACAGCATCCTTCTTGAAGCAGGGATGACAATGTATTCATCATTTTACATATAAGGGTTCATTTGGTTCTGGAAATGAGACTCTATATGAAAGCGGTTCACTGGTCTGTACTGCCCTCCCTACCATGATGCTATACTGGGATTACTCTTACAAAGGTTTCCTATTTAATACTTTTCATAAATCTAATAACTTTAATTTAAAATGTATATTTGAATGGCATAAATAAAGGAAACATAATGTAGAAATTTTCTTCAATACAAGATTTCTGGAAACAGTTTTATTTTTTTCTCTCAGCACAAGGAGATGAGTGAGGGCATGTCACATTATTAGAGTTTTTTTTTCCTGAAAATTGATAAAAATCACAATTTAATTTCTGGCATTTATTAATGATACAAGAATTTGTTTAGTATTTCAAACTCAAACCTCAGAGTAACATAATCAAGATCGATTATATCTTCTTTTGTTTGTAAACACAGTGTAAATTGTTCATCTACATAACATCACATTTCTACACAGGCAAGGGATTCTTTCTAATGAATGCCAAAGAAAGTTGGTTTCAGTAAATAAGTTAGAGTACATGCTTTTAAAATCTCATTCCGATGCATGCACATGCACACATATATTCTAGATGCTACAAATAGAGATATAGCCTCTAGGTCTAGGGAATAAAATGAGAATGGAAATCTGTTGACTGGGCAGGAGCCCTCTGCACAACAATAGAAATCTGTTGCCTCTATACTAAGCTGGGTGGTGCCATCATGCCCAGCACACAGCCCGGAGCTAATGATTGTTCAGTGAGCACTTTCTTCACTCAGCCATCTCCACAGACTCATACGGCTTCTTTATATTATCCTGTTAGTTCCTTTGTATTTGGTCAAACTTAACTTATAGAGTCTTGTGTTATTATATTTGTAATACTCAAGTATATGATACAGGTTGGTTATTGCTTTTCAACTTATTTTTAGGCTCAGAGTTTTAAATAAGGTTTCCAACTCATAAAGGAAGAGTGTAAATAATTCTATGTCAACATGCTGCTAGATGTTGGAGGAGGCCGCTTGTTTCATTCCCAGCTACTCAGCCCCAAAGTAATCACACAGAAACTGTATTAATTAAATTACTGCTTGACACATTAGCTCTAACTTCTTATTAGCTAACTCTTACATGTTAATTTAACCCATATCTAGTAATCTGTGTATCACCATGTGGCTGTGGTTTACCAGCTAAAATTCAGGTGACTGTGACCAGGCTGGGCTACATGGCTTCTCCCTGACTCCACCCTCTTTCTCCCAGCATTCAGTTTAGTTTTCCCCACCCCGCTCTGTTTTTCTATAGCTCTGCTATAGGCCCAAAGCAGTTCCATTATTAATGAATAGTATTCATAGCATACAGAGGGGAATCCCACATCAGATAGTAGAATTGGTTTTTATGCCATGGATGTGGCTAATGTATTTTCTTGCTCACAAAACTTAACAATAGCTTCCTTGATTGTCTCAACTTTATATCATCTAATAAACATGACACACCACGGCACAAAATTGAATAGACATTAATTTGAAAATTATGTACAATCAACATACCTAAATATATGGCTATGTATATATTATTGAGAGATTTACTGGTGTTTTTAATATACAACAGTAAATTCTTGTAAGAACAATGAGATTATATTCTTAATCAAGCATTATTCTTCAAATGGCTTCTTTAGGAATTTAAAAATTAAAAACAAAAGCAAATGCATGGTCAATCAGGGACTGGCATTTGCCACTAAGACACAATGCACCTCTTCCTTATGAGAATTAATACCTTGCTAAACAAGAAGTTGCCCCAAGATATTATAGAATATAAAGTATGTCTCAGTGGTATATTTTGTTTTGTGATATATGAAAAATTTAAATAATCCTTGAAACATAAAGGTCTTTGGAGACAGATCTGTCTTGTTAAAACTGTCACCAAGTTCACTTTGAATACCCCATACATAAATTCATGACTTTGAAGTATATGTCATAAGATTTATTTAGTCTACAAAAGAAATGTCTAGTTAGTATTCATTGGAAGTTGCATTTTTTTCTTTATATAGAGGAGTAAATAAAACAAGAAAGTTGCTAAATACTTTTGTTTAATGGTTCATACTGTGTTTGTAACAGATCACTTGTAGAAGCATTTATAAAGAAAGGCAAAGAGAGAAATATATAAATAAAACTCTAAGTATATCTCAAAACTCAATAAAATAAATATATCCTAAGAAGAGGTGATCAGTAACACTAAGAGCAGAAGTTGAGTAAAGACTGTAGTGGAAATACCTAAAATGACATCCAAATTGCTTCACTGTCCAAAGATAAAATATAGAGTTTGGTGATAGTTATTTTTCCCCTCCATTCCTTTCTCAAAACAGTAATTTGTTCTCCCTAGATTTCCAGGGTATAGGTTATTCGTATAGCTGCATTCTCTTTATCACTTTGTACACAGACACTTATTCTGAGTATTTTAAAGATATGCTAAATCATAAACAAAATCTGCAAAGACAAAAGAAATAGTGTTGATTTTGAAAAACACAACTAATATTCTCCTCTAAGAATTTTGAAACTGAATGATATCAAAGTCTCCCATAAGCTTTATTGCCATTCTGAATGGTCCTTTCTGGGGCATGGGTCCTCTAACACTGAAACCCATTTCTCATGATAAGACCACCAGAAAACTATAAATAGTACACAAATTTCCATAATTTACAAAAATACATTTTGAGACATATGAATAATAGCAGCAGTTATCAATATATTAAAGACATAGTCTTGTTTTGTTTGCCATTGAATATGATCACAAATGTGTAGGTTTCAATGAAAAATAGTCAAAACACCCATAAAAAACATATACTTTATAAATGTCCTGGATGTTACCAGTGTTTCAGCTAATGAGGCCATTTGTTCCCATATACTAGAGGAATTTTGCAGAACTCTATCAAATGCATGTATAAAAATATAAAATTCCTTGCATTCTTTAATGTAAGAACAGTGGATTCATGAATCCGAATCAATGATAGTATCATTAAATCATTAATTCTGTAAATATTTAGTAGATATTTGTTAATCTGTCTGCCAATTCCACTAAATATGCTTGTCACTGTATTGGCTTTCTTTATGATAGTATATCCATTACCATGCTATGTTTTTATCAAAGATAGATGACACTGGCTCTATTATTAATTTCTAAAAAGAGCTATTTAAATTATTTGAAAGGCATATTAAATGGCATGCAGTGCAGTGTACTGCAAAGGAAAATTCAGAATATTAAAAACTAAAACAGCATAGGCATGTTTATTTTTAACAAAAATGTTTGAAGAATGATAACACTACTCTTAGTTTATTTTGATTTAAACTATTTGATGTAGAAAATTTACTTTATGACATTAAACTGAGGCCTTTCCATTAATATTTGGAAGTTTAAAGCAAAATGTTAAACTATAATAATTTGGAAGAAATTAATCCTGTATCAGAGCCAGCAAAATGTAACAGCTGGTAAAGGTAATTGCTGCACCAGCAGCAGTTCAATGACCTGAATTCTGTCCAGGAAAACCATATAAAAATGAAAGGAAATTGACTACACAATGTTCTCCTGTAACCTCCATCTATGTCCTATGAATACTATCTCACTCACACATAGTAATAATGAAGCAATTTGTAAAAAATTCTTTTTAAGTCAGAGTAGTGTATATAAAAGTTATAGGTGAAAAAATTACTTAGAACAATATTTAATATGGAGTTTCACCAAATTAACTTAGCATTTATCTAAAGAAGTAACTTATCAGTTGATTTAGGTGATTAGATTGTAAGTTTCATGACTCAGTGATACTAGAATTTATATTTATTTTACATTTGATAAGATCATCTGGATAAATTACTACTATAGGTTAAAAGTGCTTGCTGCTCTTGAATACTACCTATTTTAATTCTCATTACTCTGTTGGTGGTACACAGCTGCTGGTAATTCCAGTTCTGTGGGATCCACAATCTTCTGTGGCCTCCACACGCACCAGAAATACAAGTAATATGCATATATGTACTTTCAGGCAAACACTCACATATTAAATTAAAATAAACATGAAAATAAATAAATAAATCTTTTCTAAAAATGAGAATTTGAATCATATATTTCTTTCCTTCTGCCCCACTTTAAGCAAATAGAAACACTAACGTACAATATACAAAAGAAAAAGAGATTTGTCTAGTGTGAAAACCTAGGTTCAAATCTTGGTGACAAAAAAAATCAAGCAAAATTCCAAAAGCCATCAACTTAAATATTACCATAAACATAAATACATAAGAAATCACTTCCATAAGTTAGTATAAATTAAAAGTGCTATAACTTCTCTAAATATTTAAATTACTAATCATATATATCTTTGTATTCAAAATTGTCAGTTTAAATTACATTATAGACTAAGAAGTATACTTTAGATATTAATATCCAGTGTATATGCTAATAATTATTTATTCTTACACAATTATAATGTTTTCTCTAAGAAAGCTAAATAAAATGTGTTATCTATTCACAAAATGAAATTCATTGGAAAATAACAAATATGACAATATTTTATTTGAAAGAAGAAAATCACTTTTTCATCATGTAAATTTGTTTTCCAAAGTATTAAAGCTAGCACACTAGAAGAAGGGGCTGATTATGGCATTTTATACATATGCATAATCATAATTTTCTTGTTTATTTTCTTTTCCAATGCCTTCCCCTGAGCCGTTTGCCCACTCTGAATGTTTTCTTTGCTTTCTTCTTCTTTTTTCTCCTGTCACATGCAATATATTACTTGAATCAAAAAACTGGACTTGCAATATTTGTCATTCTTTGTGTATTAATTTGAAATCATGGTATAACTATTTACTGTTTCCTCATTTGTAAAATATATTTAGGAATAAAGAGATGACATCCATGTCAGCCACTTAGAGAATGCATTGTGAGAAAATTGTTTCTTATTAAACAGACTCAGAAAGCATTTTCTCTTTAATTAACTAACTTATCCTTGCCTTTGTCAAAACTGGAATTAAGAAACATAGGTTCAGAATTCCAATGCATATAACAAAAATATTTATACATAATAATTTAAACATTTATCTTAATAATTAAGAAAAAATCAGTTTATGCTCACAAAAATAGAGAAAATAAATAATAACCAGTACAATATGTTGAAAATAAAATCTGATACAATAGGGAAATCAGAAAAATCAAAATATAATTGTATGAACTGATTATTACTATTTATTAACCTCTAGAATAATAAAGAGAGTGAAGCAAATAAACATTCCCATTAAATAATGAAAACAGCAGTTTTTAGTTTATTGTTAGACAGAAAAACTTAAAATACTATGAGGAACTCAGTGTTCACAAATGCCTGTACAAATTTCTTGAAGATTACAAGTTATCATAATTCATAAAGAAGAAAATTGGTAATATGAATTTCTAATAAAAATTAAAACTAGGAATCAGCTAATTATAAATGAAGAATTAAACTTAGATGTCTCCACCAATGAATTTTTAAGAAACGTTAAACAAATAAATAATATGTATTACTCATATTTCTCAGACACTGAAAGTAAAACAAATATCCTAGTTCTTTTATGAGATTGCTATTCTCCCAATGCCAAGATGAAATAAAGTAAGTAAAAGACAATTTTTTCAAAATTTCAGTAAATTGAATCCAACATTGTATAAAGAAGACCATCTAGCCTGACTTTGGTCTATTCATTATAATACTCAAGTTGGTCTAATAATAACAAGATGATGTAAGAAATATCAAGATACTGAAGATGCCATAGGATCTTACTGATGACTGCAAATGGAGCATCTGATAAAACCCTGCACCCATTATTGATGAGAAAACTGTCAGAAACTTGAAGATGGGACTCTTCAATGTTATAAATTTCCTGCAAAACAGAAACAAACAGAATTACTGGGTGTTTCTCCACACACACACAAACATAACAGCAAGAAAATGCTCTCATTTTACATCATACCTAAGTAAATACAAATGAAAAACCTAGCTTGTGTGATGAGAAAAACAGAAGATGTGAAAGACAGTTTATTGATTTGGAAAAAAGAAATATAATTACATTTTCACATATTTGTAACCCCGTCCTGAGGCCTGATAACACAGATATTAAAGAAGCAAATAATCTTTTTAAATTTGTGGCTGTCTAGTTAAAGTAATGAAGATCAATTTTGAAGTCAAAACTGTACAAAAATGAAAATAATTTTAATTCAATATCTATCCAATATCATATCTGTTCATTATAGTACTTGAAGTTTCAACTAGATCAACAATACAGCTAAAGGAGATCAAGGGATACAAATTGAAAAGGAAGAAGTCAAAGTATCACTATTTGCAGATAATATTGCTGCAGAATCTTTTATCCTGCAGCTTGTATTTTAATAAAACGTTGGTTGACCAGTAGCCAGGCAGGAAGTAGAGGTGGGGTAACCAAAACAAGAAAATTTTGGGAAGAGGAAACAGAGTAGTCGTGACCTAGACACAGAGGAAGTAAGATGAGAAAGCCTCGCTGAGAAAGGTATGAAGACACGTGGCTAACATAGACAAGAATAATGGGCTAATTAAGATGTAAGAATTACTTAATACGACGCCTGAGCTAGTAGGTCAACCAGCTTGTGATTAATGTAGAACTCTTTGTGTTTCTTTGGGTCTGAATGGCTGTGGGACTGGGCGAAACAGAAACCTCTGTCAACATAATATGATAGTATATATAAACAACCCCAAAAATTCTACAAGGGGACCTCTAAAATTGATAAACACCTTCAGCAAAGTAACTGGTTACAAAAGAAACTTAAAAACAAAATCACTAGCCCTCCTATATACAAGTGATAAATGGGAAGAAAAAGAAATTGGGGGGAAAATATCCTTCACAATAGCCACAAATAATATAAAACATCTTGCAGTAACTCTGACCAAGCAAGTGAAAGACATGTATGGCAATAAAATCAAGTCTTTGAAGAACAAAATTGAAGAAGTTATCATAAAATGGAAAGATAGCCCATGGATTGTTAGAAGTAACACAATAAAAACGGTCAAGTCATTTTACCAAAAGCAGTTTTTCAGATTCAATGAAATTCCCATCAAAACCCCAGCACAATTCTCTATAGAACTTGAAAGAACAATTTTCAACTTTATAAGAGAAAACAAAAACCTAGGATAGTTAAAACAATCCTGTACAACAATAGAACCTCTGGAAGTATCAACATCACTTAGCTCAAGCTCTACTGCAGAGCAATAGCAATAAAAACCACATGGTATTGGCATAAAAAATGTTTGTTGGTAGCAACCCTTCACGGACACCACGGGGGGGAGGGGCGGTAAGTGAAAGGGCACAGAATCAATGGCATAGACTCTGGAGTCAGGTGAGTCGCAAAAGCTCACTCCTTTATTGAGGATATGTGCAGGCCTCTTTACCACGTTTCAAGGTCCCATTGGCCCATGCAGCCAATTCTGCTATATTGTCCTTATCTCATTGTCATCTATGTCAGGTGTCTTTGTGACAGAAATCTCTGGTTGTAGCAGCAGGGCTTAGGTTATTTCAGGGACGAAGTATCTGCTGCGCATGCTCTTGCAATCTGTTTTGGGAAGGGCAACTGCAGCTTTGGTAGGCTGGCTGATAGTTTCTCCTACATAGGTTGATTAATAGAAAGAAATATAAGACACAGATGTTAATTCTTATTCCTAGGTACAGCAGATTTTTGATAAAGAAGATAGAAATATACAATGGAAAAAAGAAAGTATCTTTACAACAATTGGTGCTGATCTAACTGGATGGTAACATGGAGAAATCGAATAGCTCCATATTTATCACCCAGAAATATTAAACTCAAGTCAACGTAGATCAAAGACCTCAAAACAAAACCGATGCACCAAGCCTGATAGAAGAACAAATGGAGAATAGCCTTGAATGATTAGGCACAGGAGACAACTTCCTCATCAAAATATCAACCCACTAATCTTGCAGGCACTTAAATCAGCTATTACTAGATGGGACCTCATGAAACTAAAAAGTTTCTATAAGGCAAAGGAAACTGTCAACAGTAGCCTGCAGAATGGGAAAAAAATATACCAACTCCAAATCTGACAGAGGACTAATTTCTAAAATATTCAAAGAACTCCAGAAACCGGACATCAAAAACAAATAATCCAATTTAAAAATGAGGTACAGATCTAAAAAGATAATTTGAAAGAGAGGAAGCACAAATAGCCTAGAATCATATAAAGAAATGCTCAGTCATCAGGGAAATGCAAATCAAAACAACACTTTTACACCTGACAGAATGACTTAAAATAAAAACACACATGAAATGTCATGCCAGAGGGGGTGTCGAGCACTACTCCACTGCTGTTGGGAGTGGAAACTTGCATAGTCAATTTGGAAATCAACACAGTGGTTTCTCAGAAAATTAGAAATGAACCTACCTCAAGACCCAGCTATAACACTTCTGGGCATATAACAAAAGATACTTTACCAGGCCACAAGCATATCTGCTCAACTATGTCCATAACAGTCAAAAACTGGAATCAATCTAGATGTCCGTCAACCAAAGAATGGACAAAGAAAATATACCACATTTACACAATGATATATTCTATATTTGTTAAAATCAATGACCTCATGAAAGTTTCTGGCAAATGGATAGAACTAGAAAAGATCATTCTGAGTGAGTGAGCCCTGACCCAGAAAGACAAACAAGGCGTGAACTCACTTAGTAGTGCATATTAGCTGTAAACTAAAGGATAAACAACCTAAAATCCACAGACCCAAAGAATTAAGTCAGAGAGATTGGGAGCCTAAACCAGCCACATAACTTTTAATTTATAATTTTTTCTGCCTACAAAATATGCTGTGATATAAGTGGCACAGAAATTATGAGAATGACCAACCAGTGACTGGTCCTGCTGAAGACAATGCTATGAGAGGGATGTCACCCCTGACAGACAGCCCAGAGACCTAAGATAGAACCAAACACAACTGACAAAAAAACCAAAAATGACAAGGAAACATGAATTTCCTAATAATGTTCTTCTATGCTTGTAGATTGGTACCTAGGCAATTGCATCAGAGAAGCTTTACCCAGCAATACCATAGAAATAGATCTGTAGACCACACCACACCTTAGGTGGACCTCGGGTAATCTTGTGGAAGAGGAGGAGGAAGGATTGTGAGAGCCAGAGGGGCCAGGGACACCACAAGAACACCACAGAATCAACTAACCAGGACTCATAGGGACTCACAAAGACTGAACAACCAACCAGAGAGCTTGCTTGGGACTGACCTAGGCCCTCTGCACATATTCTACAGTTGTGTGGCTTGATCTTCTTGTGGACTTTCTAATCATGGGAGCTGGGGCTGTCTCTGACTCTGTACCAACCTCAATAGAAGAGGAGGTGCCTAGTCTTCCTGAAACTTTTTATACCCTGGATAGGGGATATACATGGGAGGTGTGCCCTTTTCTGAAGAGAAAGGAGGAAGAGATGATTGAGGGAGGAAGAGGGAAGGTTGGAGAGAGGGACTGGATAGAGAGGCAGGGAGGAAAATATACTGTAATCAGACAGGAAAACGTGAATGAATTAATAAATAAATAAAAAACTTAAAAGAAGAAATAAATGTCATTTTAAAATTTGTGTCTCTGTCTAACTAAATGAAGACCAATTTTGAGAGTCAAAGCGGCACAATATTAGAACTAACATTAGCTATTCACACCCCATTTCCCTAGAGCAGTAACTCTAACTCAGTATTTTATTAACCTTCCTAAGACACACCCTTTAATACAGTTCTTCATGAAATTATTTAATTGCTATTTCATAGCTGCAATTTTGCTATGAATTATAATATAAATATCTGATATATAACTCAGAGTGAGTTGTGACCTGAAAGTTGAAAACCTTACTCTGACTATTTCGATAAGATGAAGCCCTTCAAGATATATCCAGAGAACATTAGAGATGGCTGCTGTCCTAAAAGCTCTCTTCCTGTGTGGAGTTGAGGTAACAACAGTGCCTTTCTCAGGGCATATCCACATAGTTAAAGAAGAAGAAGCTAGATAATGCAATAAGGTGAGAATGAAGGGACTAATGTAGCTATTCGTTTAGTAAGATAAAAGAATCCTTTTTTGCGACATTTTACTTACTTTAGTGTGTGGACCAAGGAAGATGCTTGACAATGATACACATCTGTAAGTCATAGGATAATTGCAGGAATTCTTTTTCTCCTTCCACTGCAAAAGCTCTAGTGAAGGGACTTTGTTCTTTACTAGTCGTGCCACCCTACCAACCCATGAGTTGTTCTTGAAGAAGATATTTAAGCATGAAAATCCTTGTCAAATAGATATTAGTTGAAATTTAAAACTATGATTATGTAAAATCAAGCCATTTCCAAAAAGGGATTCTTGTTGTTCTCTCAGTTTTATTTTTGTTTGTTTTTTTTTGTTTTAAATATATGAAAAAAGAATAAGAAATGGTTTTGTGACAGGGCCCCAGAGTTTGGAACCAACCCCAACTTAAGAAGGAGGAAGAGAGAGCACCTCAGTGATGTATTCTGGCAGAAAGTGAGGGAACATAAAGGTCAGGAGGGTCAGGTACAACAGGCTTTGTTTGTGTTTGTTTGTTTACTTACTTATTCATTTATTTATTTTGAGGAGAATGGAACAACAGTTTTTTTCTAATTCAATTATGTTTTATGAATGGTGGTGGGAATTGGAAATCCAAATGATCCAAGTCTCATTATCCCTACAGGCTGCTCTGATGTGGATTCATAGGAGCTGAATCAGATTTTAGAGTTAGGAAGTCAATTTGTGCTTTTAGCATTTCATAGATGACAGCTTGGGTCATAAATTCCCTTTGTTGCCTGTGATCCCTTCTAGTGACTCTCCTCACTGACTGTAAGTCAGAGAATGTTACATATACATCAGCGGAGCCATTCTGTAAACAGTCTTCAAAACCAGCCCTTTCTAAGGCTCCAAGCTACTTAAAACACTGTTCAGAATCAAAAGATATGAAGTCTGTTCTCTATCCTATAAATTTCAACCTAAATATTCAGATTATCCAATCAGCCTCCACATCTTTTCCCCAACTCTGATACCTTACTCCCACCAGCAAAACAAAGTTAATCTTAAAACCCTTTTAGGAATACATTGTTTGCTTATTGAACAAGCCTTATTGAAATACATTTTGATATACAAACAACTATTCATGTTTAATGTGTGAAACTTAAATATTTTAGTATATGCAAACATCTGCGATACTATCAGCGTATTTCAGGATGTAGATATACCCACCATCCCCCAAAATTCCTTTTTTTCTTTGTTACTGATGTGTGACAAGAATATTTAGAAGGAAATGTAATATTAATTAATTTTAAGTGCACAGAAGTCTCAGTCATGCTAAGTGAATGAGAGAGATGCACACAGAATATTATCCTGCACATAGGAACAAATACACAGCCACCTTAGCCTGCAGTTTTATTGTCTAAATCTAAGCAATTAGCAGTTTAGATCACAATGCTGTATTTAGGTGTTTGAATTGCTTTAAAGGCACAGCCCAAACCTAGCCTCTTCATGTAAAATTTTCAGGTTAAATTTTTGTGATTTCCACTAAGCACTACATTTTTTCTATCGTTCTTCTCTCATATGTTATATTCGACTATTTTCCCCTCCCTCCACTACTCTCAGCTCCTTACACCTCCTCTTTCTCCAAGAGCCATTCCTCTTCTGTTTCCCTTCAAAAACAACAAACAAACAACAACAACAAAAAGAAAAAAAAAAGCAGTCCTTCTACCAAACATGTCCTAACAAGTTACAGTAAGACTAGGCCCAAACCTTTTTATCAAGGCCGGGTGAGGCAACCCAGTGGAGGAAACTGGTCCTAAACACAAGTAAACGAGTCAGAGATGCTTCTCCCACACTCCCACTGCTGGCTTCGCAGGAAAACACCTCCCAATCATATGACAAGGGCATTTGTTCAACTATGTTCAGAGCAGCATTATTTGTAATAGCCAGAACCTGGAAACAACCTAGATGTCCTTCAATGGAAGAATGGATGAAGAAAGTGTGGAATATATACACATTAGAGTACTACTCAGTGGTAAAAAACAATGACTTCTCAAATTTTGCACGCAAATGGATGGAAATAGAAAATAGTATCCTGAGTGAGGTAACCCAGACCCAAAAAGATGAACAAGGGATATACTCACTCATAAGTGGGTTCTAGCCATAAATAAAGGTCAGTGAGTCTATAATTTGTTATCCTAAAGAAGCTAGATAAGAAGGTGAACACAAGAAAAACATATCGCTATCCTCCTGGGTATGGGAAGTAGACAAGATTGCCAGGCAAAAATCGGGATCTTAAGGGTGGGGTGGGATGGGGGTAAGGGGAGATGGGGAGAGAAAAGTGGGAAGGGCAGGATGGGGAGAACTTGGGGCAACGGGATGATTGGGATAAAGGAAGGTTGGATAGGGGAGCAGGGAAGCACATATCTTAATTAAGGGAGCCATCTTAGGGTTGACAAGAGACTTGGACCTAGAGTGGCTCCCAGGTGCCCACGGCGAGGTCCCCAGTTAGTTCCTGGGGCAGATGAGGATAGGGAACCTGAAATGATCCTATCCTATAGCCATACTGATGAATATTTTGCATATCACCATAGAACCTTCATCTGGCGATGGATGGAGATAGAGACAGAGACCCACACTGGAGCACTGGACTGAGCTCTCAAAGTCCTAATGAGGAACAGAAGGAGGGAGAACATGAGCAAAGAAGTCAGGACCACAAGGGGTGCACCCACCCACGGAGACAGTGGGGCTGATCTATTGGGAGCTCACTAAGGCCAGCTGCACTGTGACTGAAAAAGCATGGGATAAAACCAGACTCTCTGAATATGGCCGACAATGAGGGCTGCTGAGAAGCCAAGGACAATGGCACTGGGTTTTGATCCTACTTCATGTCCTGACTTTGTGGGAGCCTAGCCAGTTTGGATGTTCTCCTTCCTAGACCAGGATGGAGGGGGGAGGACTTTGGACTTTCCACAGGGCAGGGAACCCTGACTGCTCTTCAGACTGGAGAGGGAGGGGGAGAGGAGTGGGGGGAGGGGGAGAGGAGTGAAGAGAGGGGGAGAGGAGTGGGGGGGAGGGGGAAGGGGAGGGGAGTGGGAGGCTGGGAGGAGGCGGACATTTTTTTTCTCAATAAAATAAATAAATAAATAAATAAATAAATAAATAAAAATATTTATATAAAAAAAGAATATTCAGTGGACCTAGCTCAGGATCCATGTTTCTTTCTTCAATCTCTGTGAGCTCCTATGAGCCCTGCTTAGTTGATTTTGTGGGATGTGTTCTCATGATGTTAACTATGTCTCTGGCTCCTACGATTCTTCCTTTCCTTCTTCCGTGGGGTTTCCTTGCTCTGCCTAGTGTTTGGTTGTGAGTCGTTACATCTTCACTCATCACTTACTCCATGACACCCCTCTGATGACACTTGAATTAGGCCCTAATCTATGAGTACAACAGAATATCATTATGAATCATTTCATTAACTTTTTGACATTTTTTTTATCAGTCATGTTTGATTCTATCCTGGGTCTCTGGGCTGCCCTGACACTATAAACAAATTAAATGTCCCTAATCTGAAGAATAAATAAAGAAAATGTGGTACATTTACAAAATGAAGGATTACTCAGCTGTTAAAAAAAAGACACCATGACATTTATAGGAAAATGAATGGAACCTAGAAAAGATAATCCCGAGGTAAGCCAGACCCAGAAAGAAAAACATGGTAGGTACTCATTTATAAGAGGATTTTAGATGTTAAGTAAAAGATAATCATACTACAATCCACAATCCCAGAGAGACTAAGTAACAAGGAAGGCTTAAAGAGGGATGCATGAATATCCCTGGGAATGCCAAATAAAATAGATTTAGCAGGTAGTATGGTGGTAAGTGGGAATAGGATTAGTAGGGATAAGGTAGTGGATGAAAAAAAATGAAGGGAGAGTGCTGGAAGAGATCATTGAAACTGTGGGGTATTTGGTCAACAATATAGAAACCTACTGCATCGGGAAATCGAAGCAATCTACAAGAGTGGCCATTGCAAAGATTCCCAGCAATGAGGAGTACAGAACTTGAATCCTCCATCTTCTATAACCAGGCAAGGCTTCTAGTCTTGGGACTTGGACATCAGTTCAGGTCAGTTGATTGGATGTTCACTACACAGCCAGAGGGACTTGAGTTTGATTTCTATAACTTATGTCAAAAGCTGGATAGAGGATCTAATACTGTGTGTGAGAGAATATAAAAACACATTTGAAATCTACCATGGTCTACACACACACACACACACACACACACACACACACACACATGCACACGCACACACACAAATACACATACACACACAATCTTAGGACTTTAAGACATGAGATACAGATATTGCACTCTCCTCAGTGTCACAAGGATTCTTTAACATCAATCTCAAGTTTAACGTTGTTCTAGACAGAGCATGAGATCTATTCAAGACAATAACTCAAATATTTTTTTATGTAGAATTCACATCTTGCACTGTGGACTTGGTTTTTGTTTTTATAATACCAAAAGATGTTTCCTTTCATGAGATGTACTGTAATGAAAATAACTCTTTCCAACTTCTTTTGAAAGGAATTCTACTTTTAAAGCAATTAAAGATCTTTGCAACTCTAATTATAAATTAATACAATTAAAAATTATTCTTTGCTTTAGCTATTGTAATATCTGATACCTACTGAAAGTGAAATCACCTGTTTCCGAGATGCATTCTGTTTGTCCCAGTCACTGCATTATGAGTCAAAGAAGTCCTGCATCATAATGGATGAGCTTCCATCCACAAATTCAGCTGAAGAGATGTTTTAGATACTCCAGTTTTGAAATTAATGGTTTAAATGTGTTATTTTTATTGCAAAGCCTTCAAAATTGTATCACTCACAAGAATGGCATCTTTTAAGATGGATGAACTTCTATGCTTAGCTAATTATATGCATTTAAAGCTGGCAACATTTTCAAACCCAATTTCGATTTAAGAAATCTGATGCAAAATTCATGTTTCAAAGAATAATGCTTTTCTCAGGCTTAGTATACTTGAGTTTTATCAAATTTCATATTGTATAGTCTGTTTACTGAATATGAAACACCTTACAAATTTATTAGATGCTTTGTCTGTCCTAGATAATACCATAAGAAGATGTATTAACCCCTGCTATGTAATAAATTTGAATACCCAGGATAGTTTTGTACTAGCCTACGTATAATTCATCATTATCCCAACTCTCCACTTTCTCCAATTTATGTGCATTCTGGTGCTTAGAACAAGTTGATGAAGTGCCTGTTTCTTAGAACATAACAAACCAACATAAAACTTTCCAAAGCTACAAATGTATTTACAAAAACATATAAATCATTGCCTGTCAAATATTAAGGCTAATTTAAGCTCACTATCTGGAAACACTTAAAGCTTTTTTTCTTTCACTCACTGCTTGTTAAATTAGTTGCCTTGTTAATGAAGTTTAATCATTTATTACACAAAGCTATAAAATGGTCTATGTAGCAATAGCTTTAGGGTCTGAAGCACAGAATGGAATAGAAAACACCTTTTAATTCTACCATTTAGAATCTGCAAACATTTTAAAAGGTGACTTTAAAGGTGTGTTATGAATAGTTGGTGGGTTTCTGGTTTTTTGTTTATTTGTTTGTTTTTTCTTTGTTTCTTTTTCATGTCTAACATTGTTGGGACTTGGTACTGTGAGTGGGTTATTAATTAGTTTCTGTTAAGTCTAAAAATTTGAATATGCAGTAGTATCATGCACATTGTTTTGTTTTTGTTGTTGGTTTTTTTCTTATTCTCACCTTTTCTTTTACAAAAGAAGCATTTGTTTTGCTACTTATTAGTGAATTTCAAACAAAAACTTAGGATGGGTGATTTATTTTAATGTACATTAAAAATCATGTTGAAGAATTAATGTCATTGTCTTCTTACACTTACCCAAGTAGACTGAGTTTTATGGTAATGATGAATGGGCAGTTGACATTGACATTTATTCATTTATTCATTAATTCATCCCTTTCCTCATTCCCTCATTTTATTTTACCACAAGCTAAGAATGCTATTGCTATGATATGTCAGCACTTTGTAAGGACATTGTTCTCATAACAAATAGGCAAAAGCAAACAGCAGTAACCAGAAGGTGAATCCACATTTAGGGTGAGCCTTCCTGCTCAATAATTTCTCAAGAAAATCCATCATCCAGCATCTTATGTTTTAGCTGATACTAAATACACTAGAATTAAAAAACAAGATTTTAAAAAAACTTGTAAGTTTACAAGTCTACGTTTTGTCCACTTAACACACAAATGCATCTTATGTAAGTCTTAATTTCCAACCCCCCCCCCCCAAAAATGGTAACAATGTCTTAATTCCATAAACATGGTATAATTATCCCACCTACAACCTCAAATATATTATAGATTTTTAAATATATGGCAAAGTCTCTGGAGAAATATGTAATCACTTAATGTCGCATATCTTAAAAATGATAGCAGAAATTTATAACACTTAACTACTAATATTACTTCAATTGATGTTATGTTACACTAAAAAATAGAAAAGTCAAATTTTTCCTTAAAAAGTGTATATATTCATGTGTTTGTGTGTGTGTATTATATGTTGTGTTCTTAATAAACTGTAACAGAAACATTTCAATTGCAATCCTTGCTTTTGCCACTGATCATGTGGCCTTGGGTGACATTTATAATTGCCTTACTTTATTACTATTTCTCTCAACCTCAAAAAGCACCTAAACAGGTTTTTATTCTTTCTCTCCAGACCTTCACCCCTGAAGTGTCTGGAATCTTTGTTTTGCTACCTTTCTTGTTTTTTTTTGTTTTTTTTTTTTTTGTGTGTGTTTTTCCTCTCTATTTTCCTTAACCACATAACACCATAATATAAATAGACTCCCTAAAGCATTTCCTGATTTTCTAGACATAATCTTCGTTATTTCCATAGTCCAGACCTCCAGGCAATTTCTACCAAACTTGTCTTATAACTAACTGTGTGTTTAAGAAATCCATTTCACCATTCTATCAAGCAAGGTGCTTCAGAATTATGGAAAACAACGAGGACAGTTTATTGGCTGAACATGGGTCTTCTCTTGCACTTCTTTGGCTATGGTGAGTCTCCAGGTCAAAACAATGCTGTGTAGAATACTGTGATGGTAGGTAAGGAATACTGCATGTTCAAGTATTGATTTTGCAGAAACATTACATTCAGGGGAGGAAAATCCATACACAGAATAAGAATCTATTTCAATAAGGACAAGGTTTTGCCCCTGCCATGATGGAAGTGATCTAAAGCAGTGAACCTGTCACCATGTCACTGTGTGGTCACCTTTGTGAATGGCACTGTATTGGGAGCTCAGTGATTGTTTCCATGTTGACAGAGAAGGCATTCAGCAACAGCATTAGCCAGGACAACATTAGTGAGTTAAATTCCATGCAATCAAGCATATGCATAACATCTGATTCTGAAACCATGGCAACTATATTGTTGGGACTATGGGGGATGACAAGGATTACAGTTCTTGACCATCCATATAATGGGTCAACCTAGTTACTTGATTACTGAACCCTTCCTCTGTTGGTGTCACCTTTTAATGAGTCTTTTGCTCATTCTTCCTAAAATATCTTTCTAATCATGTTTACATTAATGTTCATTCTAAATAATCAAATCCTTAGCTATATCTCATGATTCAGTGTGTAATTGCATTGATGGTCATTTCTTATCCTAAGAAAACTGCACAATCACATGCACTGTCCAGTATGAATTATATCTTTTAAGGTGTCCCAGAAAGGGGTTGTAATGTTACAACTCTCCACTTCTGGGTAGTGCCTGCACATCATGCAGAATCTTTAGTAAACCAGGTCCTAGTCTTCTCTTTCTCAAATTATTATATCTATTAAGGCAATAGATAGATACAATCTTGGGATGGGAAGGTACTGTAACAGAAATAGAAACCTTAGGCATTTGGGCAACTTCATGAAACTTGCTTACATACTCAGTACTGAGGCTCTATCAAGTATCTTGCACTTCCATTTGATAATGTAATGATACCATACATATCCTACTTTATGACTTGGTGGGTCATTAAATACCCAGCTCACAGTGGACAGCATAGGATGCATGGTAATTTGCTGGTCCATTGTCAAAGTCCAGTTTTCATTAAGGCCAAGATCTGTCTCTCAAAGGGAGAATGAGTGACTTCAGATAATTGGAGGGCCTTGGTTTGAAATCACAGAGATTGTTCTGGTGACTAGCTTTTCCTTTTGAAGTCTTCAAGAGACTTTAAATAACATACTTAGATGACATTGGAACCTCAGGTAACATTGGATCTGCTGAATAATATGCCAGAAGTGGAAGAGCAGCCTGCACAGTAACCTGCAGCTTTTAAGATCTTTATTTGCCCTATGCCATACTCAGTGATATCAAGTTTCCAAATTGCTTGGTGTGTTGGCTGGAGTAACATGATACTTGAATTAGGAATATGCTCCTATCATAAACCAAATAAGTATGTTAAGTGTTGTTCTTCTTTCTTGGTTGTGGGATGAGCCAGGTGTCACAACCTATCCACCTTAGAAGGAATATGCCACTGACTTCCTAGACATTTCAGGAGGGTACAAAGACCTTGAGGTTGAGTTTGATTCATTTCTCATCCTCTGATATGCATATGCTTTGCCAAGAAGATCAAATTGTTTGCTTTTTGCTGCTCACTTGAACCAATTAGCATCACATCATCAATATAGTTGACGAGTATAATATTTTGTGAAAAAGAGATTCAGGCAATCAATTCCTTGCAAACTAAGTCATGACAGATGGAAATGAAGAATTAATATACCCTTGATGTACAATAGAAGAGGTGTACTGATCACCTTTCCAAATGCAAGCAAATTACCTTGGTGGTCCTTATTGATTGGTATAGAGGTAGAGGGAAAAACTATATTCTAGATGAGTAAATATTCACCAGGTATCATGCTATGTCCTAATCTGATCAAGGACACCTTATTAGGTAGAGAAACTATAAGTGCAGTTACTACTTGATTGAGTTTATAGCAGTCAACTTCTTTCTCCATGATCTATTTTTCTTCACAGCTTCTGCGTCTTTCAAGCCCTTGAAAGTGTCACTCATTTTTGTAATTTCTCCAGTAATTCAATAATGGTTTGGTTCACTGTCTTCTCTAGTAGATTCTACTCTAATCGCTTCCAGTTTCCCTTTCCAACCATAAAAGCCCTTATTTCCAAGGTCATGGAACTAATGCAGGCCTTCTAACAATTTGTAAATTTATCTACCTAAATTATTCTTTCTGGAACTACAGAGTAAATTTGGGGGACTACTGGACCCAATGTGAATTGCTCCATAGTCCCCTACTTTAACTGGAGGGACAAAATATGTATTGGGGATCTCCTTGATTAAGTGTCAGTTCAGAACCATTATTCAACACAATCAGGAATGTCTGATTCTATCCTTGAGAGTGAGAGATAGAGGGAAAACTAACAGTAAACTCAGATATTTAAACAAAAACTCCCTCAAAGAAACCTAACATTTTTCATTCAAGCACTTTTGAGTCGGTAAATGATTCAACATTGGAAATTTGTTGTTAGGCAAGAAACCTCTTTTACTACTAGCCAGTATAGACACTCTTTCATTTGTTCTATAACTTTTATGTTAATAAAAATTATATAAAAACTTGGTAGGCTTATTTAGTTTCCAAAAAGCATGTTTAATTAGCTAGTACCAAAGGACCATATAGTAGTCATGATAATTTAGAAACTTCTTATTGAAAGTAATACATAACTTGACTTTGGCAACCCAATACTTCAACATGGCTCTGTTACTCTGGAGCCCTATTAAACCCATTGTATTTAATTGATCCAGTTCAGGATGATATGACCAATTCTAAGTTCTCATATAAGGACAAAAACAACTACAAAACTTTTCAAATGTTCTAGTGCCCCTCTCAATATTTTACATCTTATAGTATTGGTGAAGGGTATGTGTTTGGAGCTCTTCCATTAAGGAATATTCTTTGTAACACAATCTGTATTATTTGGGAGTCTCTAAAGGAATAGAACTGATAATTACGAACATATATTTTTAAAAGCTAACAATTATCTTGGTTTTCAAAATACCCTTTTAGTAATACAGGGGTTGTCTCATGCCAGAGAAACTAAAAATATTATAGTTTCTCAGTATGAAATGCCGGGTACTTAACAATATTCTGTAATCTGAAGGCTTTGAGTAGTATTAGCTCCTTGAAAACACTGTCTTTAATATATGCAGCTTGTATGCTCAGGCTAGCTCCATTATATCCCATGGTCAAGAAAGCTCCAAAATGCTACTGTCTGTACTAAAACTGAATTGAACATTTTTAATGGCCTCTCCTGTAACACAAATAACAAAAACCCAGAGACAGATATTGGGGTTCAACCTGAAAACCAGAAAATCAAAGCAACCGAGTAACTAGAGAAATCTTTCCTCTACTAAGACTGGACAACTGAAGACTAAGCAGACTAAGCACCAAAAGTTTCTCCCTCTTCACATTTTATATTCCCTCTACTGCTGGGATTAAAGATGTATGACTCCCTAGTACTGAGATTAAAGTTGTGAGTCATTACTACTTGGATTTGTTTCTCGTACAACTGCCTCTGTTTCCCAAATCTTGAGATTAAAAGTGTGTGCCACCACTGCCTGACCTCTAATGGCTTAGCTTTGTCCTTATGATATTTAGGCAAGATTTATATATCAAAACAAATAAAATATCACTATATTCTCCTGGCTTCTCTCAGAGTCAGTTCTTTGGTTCTCTCCATGATCCTTTCAATCATGAAGCTTTCACACTTCCAACATCAGCATTATATAGAATACATTTGTACACATTGCCAAGTTTAGCTTCTACCATAAGACACAACCTTGGCTCCTCTGGATCTATGGTCTATGTGCTGAACCAAAAGGAAAACTTTTTTGCTTGTATTGCTTGTATTGATAGATTTCACTTCATTTCAATGATGCCGGTTTTTGTTTTGTATTGTTTGTTTTTTACTTACTGTATTTATCTGATTCTTTAGTCTCAAATAATCAGTATTTATTCTCTTACTAAAAAATATTTTATTTCTTCAGGTTTTTAATAAAAAAAATCACATGAGTAGGCCTAGTAGACTCTTTCCTTCCTTCTAAAACTTCTCAAGTAATGCAGTTGCCACCTCTACCTCTATCAACATTGTTATCTTTCAGTAACTTTTAACATCTTGTTATGCTAAAAAATTAACCCCCTTTTAAAGCCCAAAGTTCCAAAATTCTTATACAGTCCTCCCTATAAAACCAAGCTCAAGTTGACAAAAGAAAGACCCCACTCTTGGTTCTAATTTCTTTTCTATATTTCTGTTAGTGTAACAGAAATCAAAACATACAAAAAAAATTTTGTGAAAGGAAAGGTTGATTTAGTTTACACTTCCATTTCATAATCCTTCATTAAGAGAAGACAGGGTAGGAACTCAGTCAGTAACTTGCAAACTTGCAGACAGGACCTCAAGCAAAGGTCATAGAGAAATGCTGCTTGGTAGCTTGCTCCGACACAAGTTTTGATGTCTCAGAATTCCTATCTGATACTAAAGGATGTGAATACTACTAGAGAGCTGATGCTTTTCAGCCTACATTGGAACTTGGAGGAAGTAGGTCCTAATACCTGTGAAGGGATACCATAACATCAGCATGGATAAGTTTGCCAATGGATGTTGAATGTGAATGAAATTAAGCCAAAAGTAAAATTGTATTTTCCCATGTCCTTTTACCTAGGCTGGCACCAGAAAGCTTAAAACAAATGTAGGGCCAATATTTCTGCTTCAATAATAGCATCAATAAAATTCCTCACGGGAGTTCCTGGTGGTGTGCATATTTGGTGATATTATATACAATCGACATGACCACCAAGATTAGCTATGACATATCACATCTATAATCAAAGCTGCCCTATTCACAATATCTATGAAAGATAATGTCTGAATTTGTTGTTAAAATTTATAGCTAATCAGATGCTCCAGGCTCAGAAAGCCTCATATTTTCTCATATATTTTATTTCTTGAATTTGAATTGTTATATATATGAAAACAAAAAACTACAAAAAGTATATAGGCAATGAATTAAGTGAAGAAATAGAATAAAAGTAAAAATGAAAGTAGTTAAAATTATAACATACAGTAAAAATTCCAAATGTTTTTAAATTCTTGACATGCTACTGAGACAATAAGTCAATACTGTCTGACAGTCTCATTTTACAAAATTATAATGGTTTATACATTCTTTTATCTTTAAATCTGTAATTTTGATATTTAAAATACCTGTTTAAAAATTACATGGAAAAGTTAAGTAGTACTTAGAAGAAAGTACATGCTACAAGAATATCACATGAAAATGCACATTGAACTTCATGGCTCATAGTAAGGGAGCATACATCATGAAGTCACTTATGGACACTACCCCCGTTTGACTTATTTTGCATTAAAAATATTTTATATATAACAGTGTATGCCAAGTACCAAGTATACTAAGTGAATGAACTCAGTAAATATTATGTATTTTGTTTTTTATTACCCCTTCCTTTTCTCCTTTGTATCCACACATATACTTGTGTATTTATATATACACATTCATAATAGGCTAGGATCTACAAATGGATTTAGTTTTGAGATTGGGTGATCTTCCTTATTATACATTCTATATCCATCTATTCTCCAGCAAATTTTGTGATTATATTCTTCTTTAGAACTCAATAATATTTCATTTTATCTGTTTTATTATTCATATATTTTTATGGGTAATTATTTTGTTACCCATTTTTTACTGGAGTAAACTAAGCAGCAATAAATGAGAGAATGCAAATATCTCTATAATGGGTGTGATGTTCTCTGGGTATGTGACCAAGAATGAAATACTTGAGTCATATGGCATTTCTCTCAAGAGTTTTTTGAAGAATCTCCAACTTGATTTCCACTATGGCCACAATAATTTGCACTTCCATCAGTGGGAAACTAAGGTGTGTCTTCCTTCACATCCTCTGCCACATTTGCTGTCAGATTTCTTAAAGACAGTACTTTATACTGGGGTGAGATAATGTTTCCTAGTAGCTATAATTCTCATTAGCAGATAACTAAGCAGTGAACACTTTTAAACACCATTATTGGCTGTAAGTACTTTATTTGAAAAGTATCTATTTTGCTAATTTCCAGTTTTATTTCTTTTCTATTTACTTTCTGCAGTTCTTTGTAGATTTCTGAATATTAACCCACAGTCTTATGTATAACTGGTAAATTTTTTTCTCTGATTCTGTTTGCTAATTATGTACTCTACTGATAATTTTTTTCTATACAGAAACTTTTTAAATATTATGCACTACCATCTGTTGACATGTGTGATTACTTTCAATGCAATCTTCTGTTCAGAGAATTTTTCTACACCTCAATATCTTGAAGAATATTCTCTATGTTTCTTGTGGAAGTTTCGGGTTTTAAATTAAGATATCTGATTAATTTCAAATTGCATGTGTATGTAAGATCAAAGACATAAATCTAATTTTATTCTTTTTTAAATGGAAGTTCTGTGTTGACAGTACCATGTGTTGAATGAGCTATCTTTCTTTTCTAGTAAGAAAATTCCATAGTTTAAATAGTTATTCAAAGCATGTCAGAGAACACGTGCAAGTCAGTTCTGAAACCTCCTTATGTGAGGCATATGTCTCTCGGTTTATTTTAGATTACTTGTTGCAGCCACAATTAGTAAAAATATCAAACATTGTGTCTAAAATAAACTTACTTGCTCACCTTGATAAATTCAGCCAAAGTTTCCTGTCTAAAGTGAGCTCTAGCAGATCCAATATCATTTGCTCTTCCTTAGTTTATACTGCCACATGCATGAAATAAACTCTATGTTAAAAAAGTCAAACTTTATTTTAATCCAGCTTTACTTCTAAAACATGACTTCATGTTTAGTGAATTTTACAAATAACAGTCTCTTGTATTTTGATATCATCACTTGTATTAAAATTGCTTTATAGAGAACAATAATACGTAGTATTATTCTTCTGTAGTAAAAATAAGTACTATGTATTGTATCAGGATAACTATTGTTGGGTCATATGTAATTTTATTTCTAATTAAAAATAATAACTATTACATGTGTATGAATATTTTCCTACATGTATACACAATGTTTATGCTCATGGTGCACACAGGGGGCATAAGTGAATATTTAATGCTACAGAACTGGAATAAAAATGATTGTGAGCTGCCATGTGAGGGCTGGAGATTGAACTTCAGTCCTTTAAGAAAATAACCAGTAACAGGCAGTGGTGGTGCATGCCTTTACTCTTAGCACTCGGGAGGCAGAGGTAGGCAAAGGGCTGTTTCACACGAAAAACCTGTTCCAAAAAATAATCAAAAGAAAAAAAAAAAGGAAACCAACCTTTTGTTTGTTTTGTGAAGCCATCTCTCCAGTCTGACAAGTAAAACACTTGGGTCATATGGCAGTTCTATCAATAATTTTTAAAAGAATCCCCAACTTGGCATTCCTTTAATCCCAGAACTCAGGAGGCAGAGGCAGGGAGATCTCTCTGAGTTCATGGACAACCTGGTCTACAAGAGCTAGTTCCAGGACAGGCCCCAAAGCTACAGAGAAATCATGTCTCGAAAGTATCCACAACTTAATTCCATTATGGCCATGATAACTTGCACTTCTGTTAGTAGTCAATAAAGGTGTGCCTTCCTTCACATCCTCTCCAACATCTGCTGTCAGATATCTTGTTGATAACACTTTTTACTGGGGTGAAGTAGTGTTTCAAAGTAGATATAATTTACCCTAGCAGATGACTAAGGACGTTGAACACTTTAAAATATTTTTAAGTACTTCACTTTATTTGAAAAGTATTTGACTCATTAGCCCATCTGCTGGTTTTCAGTTTTATTTCTTTACTATTTAATGCCTGCAGTTTTTTTGTAAATTCTGTATATTAACACCCAGTCTTAGGTATAACTGGTGAAGATTTTCTCTGATTCTGTTTACTAATTATATACTCTACTGATAATTTTTGTATACTCAGAAACTTTTTTAAATACAATGTATTCTCATATGCTGTGAAAAATGTTGTACATATAAACAATGGATTGTTATCCAGGTATAAAGAGAGTAAACAAATACATGAAAATGAAGATATTATATTGACTTAGGCAACCCAGTCCCAGAATGACAGTTGATTCCTATTCCATCTCACACATAGATCCTAGTTTTAAATCTTCGGATTTGTATGTTTAGCTTAGAGTATTTACAGATGCCAGAAAATCAGAAAGAGGGCATCGAAGGTGCCGCTTTAAGAAAGGAGGCCAAGTTGAATTTAGTCATTCTAATTTGTTTTCTATTCCTGTGATAAAGACAACAAAAAGCAACTTGTGTAGAGAAGGGGTTATTTCATCTCACAGTTTGTAGTCCATACATAAAGGGAACTCAGGTCAGAAAACTGGAGTCAGAGGTTGACACAGAGGTCATGGAAGAGTGTTGTTTGGTGGCTTCCTTTTCTTGGGTTGCTTAATTGAATTTCTTATATACTTTAGATCACCTGAATACAGATAACACTGTCAATAGTACATGGGACTTCAATATAAGTAGTTATTCAAGACAATACCCACACAATAGTCTACCAATCTTCTGGGTATGTCCTCAATGACAATTCTCTTTTCCAAGATATGTCTAGGATTGTGCCAAATTGACAAAAATCCAGTATCTTACCTACAAATGACAATTCCAAAGTTCTATGTAAGACGTGTCCACGGATACTGCTGCAGTATAATGCTTTTGTACAGTCTAAAGATTGCTTACTAATATTGGTTTAATAACCTGCTTATTGGCCAGCAACCAAGCAGGCAGGGCAAACAGACTAAGAGAATTATTGTAAGAGTAAAGGCAGAGACGCAGAGGAAGCAATATGAGAATATCTCACTTAGAAAAGGTACCAAGACGCATGACTAAACATAGACAAGAATTATGGGTTAATTTAAGTTGTAAGAGCAAGTTATTAGTAAGACTGAGCTAATAAACCAAACAGTTTATAATTATTATAAGCCTCTGTGTGTTTCTTTGGAATTGAATGACTGTCGGAACAAGTGGGATAAAAACTTCCATCTACAGATGCATCAGTGGCACACCTGTTATAAGTGTAATCAGCTATTTTTCACTTCACTTGAGGCCCATTGCATAGGTCGTAATACATACTTGATACTATAATCTGGGAAAAACCTCACTGCTGGCGGTATCATGAGTGCAGGGGTTATGATAACTTCTGTTGTTTAACTAAGTTGGAATCTCACTAAACTATAATCTAAATATTATTATACCCTTAGATGATTGTGATTATCAGCCTTAATCAAAGAAATCTCTTTTTTTTTGTGGTTTTTCGAGACAGGGTTTCTCTGTGGCTTTGGAGCCTGTCCTGGAACTAGCTCTCTAGACCAGGCTGGTCTCGAACTCACAGAGATCCGCCCACCTCTGCCTCCCGAGTGCTGGGATTAAAGGCGTGCGCCACCATCGCCTGGCAAAGAAATCTCTTTACTGTGAGGGAAGTGGATGCAGAGACTTCTTGTTGAGGATGCTTAGAATAAATAAAAATTGTGTGTTATTTTAACAAAACACCACATATATCATTACTTCTATAGTTTTAAGGAACATTGAATAAGAGAGCACAAAAAAATAATGTAAAACCCAGAAGATAATAAGAAAGACTGTGAAGTTCTGTCGTTAGTGCACAACAAATCTCTGAAAACCTGATCTCTCAACAGTAACAGTTGAAGTAATAAGGGCGGCGTGGCTGCGTCCCCAACACCCCAACCGCCTGCCCGGCTAGCTTATGCCCTGAAATAATTACACAGACACTGTATTCTTTTAATCACTGCTTGGACCTTTAGCCCTAGCCCTTACAGGCTAATTCTCACATCCCGATCAACCCATCTCTAATAATCTGTGAGCACCGGTCTTACCGGGAAGATTCTAGCCTAGTCCATCCTGGGTCGGAGCTTCATCCCGGGAGCGGGGCATGGCGTCTCTCTCTCAGGCGTCTGCTCCCTAGAGAGCTGTGGAGTCTCTGAGCTCACTTCCTCTTCCTCCCAGTATTCTGTTCTGTTTTCTCCTCCCACCTATCTTTCAACCAATAAAATGGGCCAGGGCAGTTCCTTTATTAGCCAATGACCTTACTCCATCAAACAGTTCCCTACAATGAGTTTTAAAAAACATCAGGTCTATAAATGATAATCAAAGAGATAGAAAAGACACATGAGACACTCCCCTTTCTATACTAAATTATCAGTTCTAGGGAAGGGGTATTTATTCCTTTCACTAATGTACTCACTTATGAGCTCACTAGGTTTCAATGGAAACACAGACAACTATGATTAAAACTTAGTACTACAAAAGTTAGCCAGTATGTATGAAGATGCTAATTGAGTACCAGCTAGATTTCTTTATGCTCTTTTACTGAAGTATGTGACTTTCTTTAGTAGGAATTTATCTGTCACAAAGTTCTGGAAGAGAACCAAAATATTAGCAATAGCTTGTAATGTTAGGGATAAGGAGGTCTATGAAACTCTCATGGCCAACAACTTAAAAACAAATGACCCAATTGAAAACAGTGCATGGACATGGGTGAGAAGGTATTTTTGTATTAATAGTAACATCATTTACTATATTCAAAGAGTAAGATAGTAACATTTTAGTAGATCTAGTTTCATCTTTTTGAGAAATCTTAGCACTGATTCCCATAGTGACTGGCAGTTTGCATACCCAGCACCCATAAATGTTTGCATTTCCTTGTGTCCTTGCCTTCAGCTGTTGTCATTTTTTTTATTTTATTAATCTTGGGCATCTGACTAGGTAAAGATGAATTCTCTAAGTAGCCATTTGAAAGTGGAGAAACTTTGCTTTGGATTTCATATTTCTACTATCAATTACATTTTTATGTACTTATTTACTACAAAAAAAACTGGAGTATTCCATGACAGACTTAAAACTATAACACAGTTAGTTTCAGAATATCATTTCTGAGTGTCTAAATGTTCATTCAGATGTAGTGACTCTGGATCTGTACAATGTCTTTTTGAGTTGTTATGTTAATCTAACTGTAGAATGTTTTTATTTAAAGGTCATTTACACTAAATAATTATTAAAAATAAAGTTTAATTCAGCATTAAAGGTACATTTTGAGGAAGTGCTAATGAAAAATAAATGACATTAATCTAAGTATTATCCCCAAATATTCAAAACTAACCTTTAAATAGGACAGAAATAAAAGATAACACCAAAAATAAAATTATATAATGTTTAATTTATTAAAATTAAATGAAATGTTGAATTCTTTATAAAAATAATCTAATATCTTAATACCGTGTATCCAGTCACCAATATGAAAATTATTATAGCATTTCACCCACATTCAGGAGCTATCAACCTTTATAAATCATCAGAAAGCAAATTTTATTTATTAACCATACCTGTCTTAACAGAAAATTAGCTATATTTATTATATATGTAAGTTTGTTTGGAAGTAGAAGAATATATTTTGCCTGACTGTATGCCATATATATGTGTATAAATATATGCATATATTACAGCTAAAGAAACATACATATATATATATACATACATACAAATCTATGTTTAATATGAATTCTTTAATATTGCAGTATATATCTAAGGAATCCATCTACTCTGTTGCAGATCCACTGTTGTTCATAGGATGTCTCCAGTGGGAAAGAGGAACATGAGGGCTTGAATATGAGAGGTAGAATCTACTAAGGTCACAGAACTTAAAGATTTGACATTGAAAATCAGCCCGACTTCTCTCTTGACATCTTTATGCTCAGTCTGTTCAATTTGTCTCTGAGTTGGGACATCAAAACTTACATTATTTTTTCAGTGTTAGGAAGCGAACGGTCTTTTGTTTACCAATGATGCAAGAGGCAAGATAAGTGTTTCCTTTGAAGACTACTATCTATGGTGCAGCTAGGTGATACTGTAGGTACAGCATTGCTAGGACCAAAAGCCAAATCTTGACTAGTCATCATGCCCATGCATTTAATAGCAAATGTGTTTGTGTGTGTTCTTTGTAAATCTTAGAGAAAATGACTTCCTTGCATCTGAAAATCAACTCAGTAAAGAGTAACATGTTCTCACATATATCTTAATACCTGAGATACTTCTGGACCCCGCCTAAAGTATGTTTCTTAGAGTCAGAGAACTTTAACAATAATTTATACAGCATTTGTTATGATCATGTGTGCTTCAATTTATTCTTAAAAAGCAATAGAAATTCAATAACTGTTTTTGAATGTTATCTTCACTATACAATTAATTCTTTCAAAAGCAAGATGATCATATTTCATTAATATAGTTCCAGAATAACATAGTGATCAAAAAGATATGAAATAATAAAGAGGGAGAACATGGGATTATATGTTGGAAAAGTTTCCTGACCTAAAAAGCAATTCTATGGTTTAACTTTATGATATTTTATGACCATTGCTCATACCACACTATATGGTGCTGAATTTATGATGGTGTAGACTCAACTTGCATTCCAACATATTACCATCATAGATAACCTTTACAGAAAAAGAATATTGGTTATGAACAATCTAAAGGAGGAAATTGCATGTGAAATGGATGGTATAGTGATGAAAAGTTTCCATTAAGGACTGTAACGAGAGAAAAAAATCATTTAAAATTATTTCCAATACACACTAGGGTCCACAATAAGATTCCCTTTCTTTTGGAATCTGTAATTATATGAAGGAGACTCTGAACTATGGATCATAGCAGCTCTTCGTTGCAGGTACCACTACCATATGACAATGGACCAGATGCTATCTATCTCAGTCGTAATCTTGTTTAGTGTGAATAATTCTTATAGATTATCTATTCCAGAAGATATGGTTCAGCAATTCAACTTTTTTAATGTAAAGAAAAAGAATAGTAATCTGGGTTTGGTAACCCAAGCCCCTGCTCCAAAGTTCATTATGATCCATGTGACAACACCAAACCTAGTGACTGAGATGGGGTCTTCACAACTGTATTCTGCTACCACCAAAAGAGAGCCAACTCTGTTCTTACTGTCAGGACTATATGTAGTTATTGACACAGCTCTCCTATCACATTTGTTCCTCCTCCTATGATGCTGTGACTCTTTTATGCTAGTTTGTCCCTTGCTCCATGGAATCAGATATGAACTCTCAGCTGACATGTTGGCTTGAGAAAAAAAAGCTCTGTAAAACTACTTGGGTACCAAGCTGTTCTCTGATGACAAAAAAGCAACCATGACATTCATTCTAAGCTGATTTATATAAAGAAACTCAAAAGACATTTTATAAATTCATTCAAAATACAAAGAAACAAATTATTAATAATAAAATTAAAGCTAATGATATATAATAGGATGAAATTTGGAAAAGCACAAATGTCTGAGAGACTTGATTGGATTCACAAAAAGCATTGTGCTTAGCTATTCAGGGCAAGCAAATGCAATTCTTCTTCATTAAACTTAACCTACACTTTGAATTGAGAGGAAAACTTTTCTTCTGAATTTTTTTCATAGGGAAGCACAATTGACTTCATGTGTCCCCACTCTAAGGCACTCTGCAATTGCTGGAGCCTCCCCAGCAGAAGTAACATAGTGATTTGATCAGCAAGATGACTTATTTAGCACCAATCAAACACACTTCTATAATCTTCTTCTCACAAAGTGAACTGTGCACACTCTACCTACCATTTCAGAAATAATGTACTAGCAATAAGAGAAACATTGGCCACATTATTTTCCATGTTAAATAAAGCTATGTAATCTGATTAATAGGTCAGGTTTTGTATTTAATATCTACTAATTCCACAAGAGACAACACAATCTCCCAAAGCAGTGATAGGATAGAAAATGCATGAGCTTCTCTGAATCATGTCTCTCACCCTGAGAGGGTATAGCCTCCCTCATGTGTCAGTGCAAAGGGCACCTTTAACTCCCTTTTCCACATCCTCTTGGTATTTACATTAGGAACTTTGCACTGTAATTGTATTTTATAAAGCTCAAGACTCATTTAAATGCCAGAAAATTAAACCAAAGGGATTTCGTTACCACTGGCTGTGTAGGGGATAGAGTTATACAACCCCTATTAATGTTAATGGGAGTTCGTGAATAAATCTCCAGAATACAGAGAAAAATGTATCCCAAGAAGAACATGAAATGGAGACAATAGGCTCACTGGAGCAAAATTAAATGGCAGTTTGATTTCCTGAGCTGAAATCTCATAAAAATGAAGTCACTTACACTTATAATCACTTAGGACTAGTGATTTTTTAAGTAAAAATTCATTTGTCTTTTGGGAAACTTAACTCATATAACTTGCAAGAACAATGATTTTTATATTAACAATAATGTATAGTTTCCCAATATGTAATAATCAGGAGACAACTTATATTCATGTACTTGGAAATTCTCATTTAATGAATATTATGATGATAAAAATCATTTGTAAAGTAAATCAGCACAAATCAAGTTGCTATAATTTTAATACTAAAATTAGATGGTATAGTGCACATAAACAGTAGACAAATTGACCATTGTACATGATTTGTTGGAAAATAGTTCAATTAACTTTAAGAGTTATCGGTGAAGTTAGTAAAATATGGTCATTGAATGTTCAGAAATTATAAACTAATAAATTTTCAGTCTTCTAATGTTTTCATTTTCTTCTATATATGAGTTTCTGAGTGTGCAACTAAATTATTTTCATGGATTGAATCACTTCACACACATCAACTGGTGTTGTATTATAAAACAAAATAATATAATGTTATATACATCCATTTTAATGAAAATAGAAATATCTATGCATTTAACATAAAATATATGTATACTAATATGATCAGATTATATTCCAAATTAATTCAATTTAAGCTTATTTAGCTTGTGTCCAAACTTATATCTTCTAAATATATCATTAAAAATGAATGTCTTTTGGAAATAAATACTTATGCTGGCTAGTTTCTTGTCAACTTGACAAAAGCTAGCATCGTTTGTGGAGGGGGGAACACAACTAAGAAAATGTCCCTACCGTAATGGCAGGGATACAGGTCTTTTGTGCATTTTCTTGATTAATGATTATTGTAGGAGAACCTATCTCATTGCGGATGGTACAGTCATGGGGCTGGTGGTCCTGGGTACTGTTAGAAAGCAAGATGAACAAGTCGTGGGGATCAAGTCAGTAGGCAGAATTCCACTATTCCCTCTGCTCCAATTCTTGCCTTTAGGTTTCTGTCTTGAGCTTTTGCCATGACAAGCATTGAGATGAAATAAACCCTTTCTTCCCTGAGCTGGTTTTGGTCATAGTGTTTTATAACAACAATAGAAAACTTAACTTGATGTGCCATGTTCTGTTCAAGTCCATGGGAGGCCTGTCCCTTAGTGAATTGAAGAGAGAGGAGGTAAGTGAGAGGGGGGATGAGAAAGGAGGGAGGGGAAACTGTGGTTGGTATGTAAAATAAATAAAAAAGTTAATCAAATCAAATAAAGAACCCTTAACTAAGACAACACTTCTACCTAAAGACTCTTTGTCACAATTTCTCAACAAATAATGGATTTACTATTTAAGTTCTTTGATGAGGTATATAGTTCAGTAAGAAAGAACTTGCTTAGCATGCCCGCATATTTGGTACAAGTCCTGTACTTCACATATAAATTAAAATTCCAGTCTTGTATTTAATATTAAATACTGTCAGATTTGTCTTTGTAAGGTGGGGTACACTATGGAAATTGGCTCAACTGATAAATGGTTTTTCTACTTCAGGTTAGCAAATAATAAAGAAATGAACCACCTCCCTTTGAGTTGCTGATCAAGGGTGTATCAAAAAAACTGAAATAATAAAGATGATATGCCTCGCTCTTGTTTGCTCACTAGAACTTGATATCAAGGTCCTATTGCTGAAAGCTGTCCAAACTTTGATGGCAAAACATGGAGAAATCAAGTTGCTACTGGCCAGGAAGTTCTTTCCTTGCTGTCTAGTTTTCATAGTACATGGAAGTGCTTTGCAGTTTACTTGTGAGGTCAGGGAAGTCATCAACAATGTGAACCCTGTGAATTACAGCAATGACCGGAGTGGCAAGATATGTATTATTCGTATGAATATTATGAGGGAAGCAGAACAATTTCTGTTTGGATTTAAGGCCCACTTGAAGGAAAGAAATTCATGGCTTTTGCTGTAATTCTGGCTAAGAACCCAAGGCAAGTAAACTGGTAGGCCCCAGGAGAGAAACAACAAGCATTATTTTGCTGAACGAACACAAAATCCAACTGTTTTCTAAGTTCCTAGCTCTGTACAAACAGGCTAGTGCAGCTCTCAGCACTCATCAAGAAGTTTCTTTGTGCAATAGACAGTGGATGATGCTGAAATCACAAATGATCAAGGAATCAGCAGTAAGTTATCAGTGGATGCTCAACCACAAGTAGATCATTTTTAATAATCCCTCTTTCTAAGTCTCAGATACACTGCAAGAGGGATCCGGGAGACTAAGAAGCAGATGTCAGGAAGGACAAGAGTGAAAGTGTCTTCTGGGACATCAGGATCTTTTCACTAGTGGACCCATGGTTGCCTATAGAAAACCTGCTCAGAGTCACTCTATTAAGGAGATAAACTCTTAGCCTTTATAATCAAACAAGACAACGAATCCATTTCTCTTTACTATTGCTTCGATGATAGTCTTAATTTGGGTTTAATGACAGCTCAAGTTGATACCAATAGAGAGAGTTCTTATACTAAAACCCCTTACTGAATATACTGGTAATATACTAATTGAGTACTCACTGCACCCAGTCTGTTGAAAAACAACAACAACAACAAACTTCCTGGAGGGCGATAAGAGAAAAATTAAAATAGTGAGACTAACGTTTCTACTTTTCTAATATCCCCCCTAACAGTACCTAAATGGAACCTCAAACTTAAAACTTCTCTTGTTTTCCAAAGTACAAGTGCACTTGCTTGAGGGGGAGGCAGCAAAAGGGAGGGCTTCCTTACCCCCTGCCTTACTCCAGGGCTTCATCACTAGTCCTTTCAAGGGGAAACTGACAGTACACTAGAGTACTATTAACATTGCTTAGATAAACAAAATCTTTCTAGTGACACTCAGGATGTCCCCAAGGCTCCATCCATCCAAGCGCAACCTCTCTCAAGGTCACTACCACTAATGGCAGTCGATGCCCCTGAACTCATTGCTCTATGGCTCAGCTATTCTGTTAGCATTCCTAATTAGCTTTGTCATTTCTGAGGCCATTTCATTATAAGCTAAGGCCATTTCTGTTGTTGCTGTTGATTCGACCATTTTTGTGAAGCCAAGTGTGGAACCCTGAAGTACAGAAGGGAAGCAAACAGCAATATGTGTAAAATTTCAACTTTACCTTTCACTGTGGAAGGAATGCTTCACAAGCCGAATTCACCAGGATTCTTGGGAGACTTATTCTCCTGTTCCCGAAGGAAACATAATCGTAACTATTTTTTGAGAACTCCCTCATACTCTCTTTGATTTAGTTGGAATTTAACACACCGCCTTTTATCTCTTGAGAAAATGAAAAGTTTGATGGTCTAAACTACTCCAAGGTTTTATGGTAGAGAAAAGAAATGTGCCCTCAAGGGTAGATTAGTGTACTGCATAAGCTGAAGGTTGATGGGAGGTTTTTTTGTCTCAGTCCTCTAAGAACATTAACTAATGATCTTATTTAAAGAATTCTAGAACATCTCAAAACTTGTTTTTCGACTCTCCACAGTAGAAAAATATTTACTCTGTTTTGATGCAAAAGGGGATATATTGAAACCTGTCATCGGGCACTCACTGTCTACTTCCGACAAGCATGTCTCCTGAAAATGTTAGTGACTGGCAGTTGTACCAGGGTGACAGAAGCAAAGCCTTCAGGAGGCAAAGTCAATGCTGTATGAGTTAGTGAGGTAGTGGCTAATGACTGCTGATGAGTGTGCAAGGCTTAGGTTGGTGGTGCCAGCAGAAATGACTGTGAGTAGTAACAGTCTTTCCACTTATTGGTTCTCAGAGATGCATTATAACTGTTTAGCAATTCTTATTATTACTTAAATAATAATGATTTATGCATTGCAGAAACAATAAAATCTAAGTAGTGTTGAAGAAGATAATATGCAAATAAAATTTCAGTTACTTTATACTCTTAGACACTTTCAATGTCTTCAGGTAATTTTACGTCTTTCAGGTAATTGCTTTACGTCTTCAGGTAATTACGTCTTTCAGGTAATTCCTTTACGTCTTCAGGTAATTGCTTCAATGACTATCAATGTTGTAAACACATATATGTGGTTATGCTCTATTAGTTAATATTAAATATAATATGTTTACAAAACAGTCAATATGATTTACTACTCTACCACCCTTACAAACATTTGTTATTTATATATTTATAACTTACATTTTATCATATTCATAACATTTTTATTTGAACAACATATTCAAACTTCTTTTTTTAACAATAGACTGAATGAAATCGTCACCATTTAATCCAGGCCGGTTGGACAGGAGAGCCTCCCATCTCAAGACTTTCAAACACTGGAAGAAAATATGTATTCTACCTTGACAATCCATGCAATATATTTTTATCTTTTTAAAATTTCTATTGCTTTGTAGTTAGTGTGCAAACTTGGTTTCACTGAGGTGATTTCCTATATGTTTATCATGTAATTTACTTTTATTTGTCTTCCATTATACTCTCTTGTCCTTTTGCTCCTGTTATGTTGGTCCCCTTTCTTCTCTCAAGCAATTTCTCTATTTTCATATCATAAACATATTTAAGGATCATATGTCATTCTTTGAGAGAATGAAAATAAGGATTCCTTCATTTTACATCGATGTTACTAATAGTTGTGTTCATGTACTTACTTATGTGCTCATTTATTTACTTATGCATTTTATTTGATCCCACAAAGTAAGTTGTACAAAAGAACAAAGTTATAAACTTATTGCACACTTGGAACTGCTAACTTTGTCTCTGAATGCCTGATTTTATTCGACAGGTTGGAAATTAAATGTTACTCCCTAACTTGTAATCTATACATGCCCCTTTATCCTTTCCTGGTGTATTGACTGTTGTCTCCAACCCTGAAGACTTCTTTCAGGCCCTGACAAGGGAGTCTGTAGGGAGTTATTGCCCTAATGTCCTTCCATGCTCTCACAGCCATGCTAGCAAACCCAAATCACAGGATCCCAGGAGTTAGAACACTTAACATGTCCTGGGGAATGTTCTGCATTCAAGATGCTTTAAATATTAAGAGGTTTATACTGAAATCAATATTTACAAATAATTAGTTAATACTAATACTGCCTCTATCTGCATTATACTTTATGGCATTTGTAGCCCTATGGAATCATTTCATAATACATTCCTACAAACCTTTTCACCAATATATATTGAATTTCTAATATTAAAGAATAGAGTTATTGTTCTCATAATTTTTCAGAAATGACCCATTAGTAAGATATATAAAACAGGGAAGTTGAGGTTTATATCAAAGGAGTCTTCCAGATTAGGAGCATCACAGCAAACAATCACAAAGATCTGACTAATTTTACTTGATCTGGGATGATCATTCTGTTATCTCTTTTATTCTATTCAACAAATTTGAACAATACAACCTTTGGTTCATTTTCTGATTACTTTATGCCATTTGTGAAGGCCACTCCTTAGCTCTATTTTCCAGGATACTTTTCCAAACCTTTGCAGAGGACACAACACATTTATCAGTCACCAGAAAAGCAAATTACATCTTTGAACATGGTTGAAATTTTTCTTTAACATCACTATATTTCAGACATTAATTCAAGTGCCTAGAGTCTGTCTATAGAGAAAGACAAGAGAGCAGAGAAGAGAGAATCCTCTGAAGGCCACTGCCCTAGAGCATGGGAATTACTCTCAGTGAAAGTAGTTGTACTTCCCGGAAAGCATAAGTATTTAGAATAAAGTTAAAAACTATGTTACTTTAAGAAACTGGCAGCAGTGTTTTTCCCCCTCTGTATGTGGTAAATATCATTGACTCATAAAGAAACCGCTTTGAATTACAAGGCTGTAAAAACTAAACTGAATGCTAGGAGAAGGAAGGCAGAGTCAGTGAGAAGCCATGTAGTCCCGCTGGAGACAGATTCCAGAACTTTACCTGATAAGCCACAGTCTCATGGATAAACACAGATTAAGGAGAAGGGTGAATTTAAGATATGAGTTAGCCATAAATATGCTTAAGCTATTGACTAGACAGTATTGTAAATAATATGGTTTTCTTGTGATTATTTCAGGGCTGAGCAGCTGGGAACAATGAAGCAACCTCCTACAACATTTCCCTAGGGGCTCTGAACTCTTCAACTTTGGGTACAGCAATTGGAGAGGACAGCAACCCACAAATTTTTTAATAGAACACAATTTGCAAGCATGATATCCCTCCACTTTATTGATATGTGTTGTTAACTGTTTCTGAGAAAAATTTAAAACAAAAATGAGGAAATATTGTTACACTTAACATAACAAAAATTATATCATGCCAATTCCCTTTTGGTAAAACAATCTAGGCAATGGAACACAGTTAAACAGTCCTTTGGAACTACAGGAAGCAGAGAAGCTATTTGTTCCCAGATGAAATTTCCATAGAAGCACACAGCATGCACTGATCTTTTCTTCCAATAGAAGTAGAGCCCTCAGCCCCCAGGTGGAATTCGAGTTAACATTGGAATGAGCCAGCAATTCTGCATGAGTCAGAAAATATAAGCCAGCTGATGCTGTGTTTCTAAGGATGCATCTTTATAAAACCTACTGTACTTAATAAATCTCAGAGCTTTCTCTACTGTATCATAGTCAGGTGCCATTATCAGGTGTCATTATTAAAGGGTTAAAAGTAACTGGGTGTTTATAGATAAGCCAGTCAGGTAACAATCTGGAAACTGTTCTTGGCATATATATATATATATATATATATATATATATATATATACATACATATGGGGGAATGGGCAACAATCATTTATCAAGACATTTATCAAATGTGGTCTCATTTGTGATTAAGACTTGTCTTGAGTTGTACCCGAAGTTGTGTGAATATAAGGAAAATTTTAAGTTATCTGTGAAACAGTTCTATACAATTATAGTTTTGAACTGAAAAAACTAACTCTAATTTTATTATTCTTTTCCTTCCCCAAACTAGTTGAGAAATACAGAAAATATGTCATTTTGTCTAGCACTTGTTTTAGCAGATTTGCTAATATTATGGTTTAACAGTGTTTAAATTATTTTTATTGCCAAGAGAATTCTAATGATCTCAAAATAAACAATTTTATAGTTGTTTGTATTACTTAAAGAAATTCAGCAATCTGTGAAACACAGCTAAGGATGATTTTAATACTTGCACCTTACAGATGTTTCAGGTAAGCAAGTTGCCATTTTCTGTGAATAGTGTAAGTCTAAGACTCTACTATACACCTAGGTTTTCTCTTCTATCATGAATCTTTCATGCCAAACAAGGCAGATGTGCTAATATGATGCAGGCTAAATTCTAAAGGAAAAAAGTAAGAATAGAAAAAAAGTTATGAGTTAAATAAGAAGAGCAAAATGTCATTAGAGATACTACAACACAGTGAAACAAAAAAGTGAAACAAAGAAGAAATAACTCACAAAAATTAAACAAGTGTATGCAGTCATATTTTTGCCGAATGCACAGGCCAGTTGTTCTCAACCTTCATAATGCTGTGACCCTTTAATACAGTTCTTCACATTGGGATGATCCCCTACCATAAAATTACTTTCATTGCTACCTTGTAGCTGTGATTTTGCTGTCATTATGAATAGTAATTTTTTCCGATGCTCTTGGACAACCCCTGTGAAAAAGTCTTTGGACAAATTGAGACCATAACAAAATTATTTTGAATGGAACTGTTGGCAAGTTGATAACACCCATTCTTCCTCCTGTCTGCGCATCAACTACTCAGTCTACAACCCAACTTCCACAGACAATATATTGATTATTACCTGGAACTCCAGGTAGTGACCCCCAGACCCAATCTGCTCACTTAACAGCATATTAATAAATTCATGTTGCCCAACACTATTCAGAGTCTAACTCAAAACTCTGGATAGAGACCATACAACCACTCCACCCTGCCACCTACTAAGACATCTTGAGATGTGTTGAAGGAGGCCATTTGTTGGCTTCTGGCTGCTCAGCCCCAAAATAATCACACAGAAACTTATTATTTAAATCACTGCTTTGCCCATTAGCTCTAGCTTCTTATTGGCTAACACTTATATCTTAATTTAACCCATTTCTTGTAATCTGTATATCATCACATGGCTGTGACTTACCTGGTAAAGTTCCCAGCATCTGTCCCTGGTGGGGCTACATGGCTTCTCTCTGATTCTGCCTCCTTTCTCCCAGCATTCAGTTTAGTTTTCCCCTGACTACCTAAGTTTTGCCCTATCAACAGGCCAAGGCAGTTGTTTTATTCACCAATGGTATTCACAGCCAACAGAGTGGAATACCATATCAGGGATGGAATAGTATTCTGTGCCCCACACCACAGTAAGTACCATAATCTTAATTTCACACCAAGAAGCTTGACATGAGAAACATGTGTCATCCTGAGTCTCAACCTCATGGAGCAATGTTCATTCCTATAGAGACTCCAACTGCTGTGACCCAAAATTCACCTTCAGAACCCAGTGTGCCCTTTGCAAACTTCTAAAGATTGGTTAAAGAAATCTAAGTTTACGGAAGGTTTTCTCCTTGTCTCAGAAGTTGCCCCCATTCCTGGTCAAACTGAGACCACCTCTGACACCCGTTTACATGTCAACGTATAGTGGCCCCAATATTGACAAGTTTCAGTAATGGCAAAAAAAGGATCCAATAGCAGATATTCACATCAAGGAACTCTACCAGTGACCTAATCCAGAAACTTGGATCCCACTAAAAACATGAACAACATGAGCAACCATGGCAATATGTCTCCTCTAGAAACTAGCACTCCCAATGCAGTGTTCTCCTAGAAAAGCAACTTAGATTAATGTGCATGAGAGTGAATTCAAAACAGCAATTATATATATGTTCAAATACATAAAAAAGGATATGAACAGATGCCTGAAGAAAGATAATGAAAAGACAAGCAAACAGTTGAGTAAAATGAAACTCTGAAAATCAAACAAAAGCCTCAGAGGAAAGTATCACTAACAAAGTGGAGTGAATATCAGATCTGAAAGACAAGGGAGATGAGATAGATTACTCAAGCTAAGCAAAAAAAAAGTATGTTAAATTATTTAATTGTTAATGAAAGTCAGTACAGGTAAAAATGACCTCTATCATGGATTTAAAAATATATTTCTTATTTTCTCTAATATACAACAATATGTTTTGTGGAAATTCCAAACACTGGATGACAGTATTCAATAATTTTCAACACAGTTCTTAGCAGAACCCAGCTTTCTCTGCCCCACCGCTGCCTTTACTTTCTTTTGTATTTACTTTACTGGAAAGTCATGAAAATCACAACAGTAACCACAGGGCATAAACTTTGCAACGAATCCTGGTGGCTAAGTTCTTAGAAGAAAAGTGTGAAGAGATTCAGCCAAAGTTAGGTATTTCCCATCTTACAAACCTAAATGTGTAAAACCTGTTCCAGGTCTCACTTGCCTTCCTTAGCTTGTCCATGATTGCATCTGTGAGGCTTCAGTAGACAAGCAAGACTATATGCATTAGGAGAAATTGGTCTTCAAAAGCTACAATGACTCAAGGATACGTGCTTACCTGACAAACACAAAGTCCTGGGATCTCTCCTCAATACTCCATTAAAGACACTTTGTGATGTGTAACTATAATCCCATCATTTTGCACAGTGTTATTTGTAGTTGGTTCTTTTTGCTTACTCTTTGTTCTTTAAGGGGCCTGTCACCTAGCTCCAAAATAACCACAAGAAGACATTCCTTCTTATGAATACCTGGCCTTAGTTTGTTTCTAGTCAGCTTTTTATAACTTAATTCATCCCATCGACCTTTTGCTTCTGAGTTTTTACCTTTCTATATTCTATATACTTCTCTTCTTACTCTCTGGCTGGCTGTGTTGTTGAGTGGCTGACTCCTGGTATCAACTTCTCCTCCTCTCATATCCTCCCCTACTTTCTTTCTCTTTCTATTTGTTCCCTCTTCCTGGCAACCCTGCCTATCCCTCTCCTGCCTACCTATTTGTCATTCAGCTCTTTATTAGACCAATTAGGTGTTTTAGACTGGCAAAGTAACACAGCTTCACAGAGTTAAGCAAATGTAACATAAAAGAATGCAGTGCATCTTTACATCATTAAATAAACATTCACATCATAAACAAATGTAACACATCTTCAACTAATATTCCAAAAAGAGTTGTGAGCATAAATTTTCTGGAACCTAGATTGAATTCCCTTAGGAGAAATTGGTTCATTCTTATTAATTTAGCAGATGAATTCACAAAATACAGTAAGAGCTGTAAAAACTGGATGCTTGTTAAAAATTGACAATAAGAGGAATTGATTTGATCTAACATCAGACTAAACTGACCTTATGATTATAATATCATAAGGACTAAAGAGGAGTATCCTAGATATATCTTGGAGCCTCAAACCATAAATATGCATAACTATGAAAATAGTGTTTTTAAATATATGAAGCTAAAATTAAGTCCTTGAATTAATGACAAAATAAAAATATATTCCAGACATTGTAGAAAATCGGACAACTTTTATCAGCAATTGATAATATGACATTAACAAAAACTTTCTGATGGACTATGTAGTCATAACAACAACCATTTTCTTAGAATTCTGAATGTCAAATGTGTAATATAATGGCAGGAGGCTCACATTCTTTCCAAGAGAATATCCAATAAAGTTTACATGATGGCTAAAACAGTATCCATGAATTTGGATATATCCTGATAACTTAATTGAAGGTAAGTTGAAAATTAATAAGATATTCAAGTAAAAAGCTAAGTAATTGGAAAATCAGCAACTAGATTATCCATGGATCAGATAAGAATTCACACAGGAAGTTTTAAATAGTTTTCATTGAGAACTGAGAAGGTAGCAAAATAGGGAAAATGCTGTCCATAAAAACATAAAGACTTGAATTTAAATACCAAGCAGGTAAGCCATATAATTGCAATCCTTGAGTATGGATGATATGGAAGGAGATAGGAATATCCTTTAAGCCCATTTGCTACCCTGTCTACCTGATTAGTGAACTCCATCCACAGTTGTAAACACTGTCTCAAAATATAAGGTGGAGAGAGAGGAAAAATATACACAATTAATTTCTGGGCTCCAAAAATGCACATGAATTTTTTTTAAACTCTTCCCTTTTACTCTTTTGCTTCTCGAGGGCCTGCCACTCAGCTCCCAAGTAAATCATACTGAGTCTTTTCTTTCTTATGAATGACTGGCCTTAGCTTGGCTTATTTCTAGCCAGCTTTTCTTAACTTAAATTATCCTGTCTACTTTTTGCTTTCGGGCTTTTACTTTTCTCTATTTCCATATTTCTTACTTCTTTCTCTGTAACTTTCTGTGTAGCTAAGTGATGGCCCCTGGAGTCCTCTTCTTTCTCCTTATTTCACTCCTGTTGTAGGAGGCTGTTTGTAGTAGCAGGCTGCTTGTTTATTCCTGGCTGCCCATACCACGAAATAATTACTCAGAAACTATATTATTTAAATTGCTGCTTGGCCAATCACAGCATAAACAAACGTAACACACCTTAATATAATCAGCACACACCACACAATTTTAAAAATACACAAATATATACACAATCTTGTCAGCTTAATGGAAATGAAAATATAAACTATCTAAGACAGTGTTTTAGGGAAAAATATATAATTAAAAATGTCTGTTTTAGAATGAAAGTTACTTTAAAATTTTTATTATGTTATTATTCATTCCTTCATTCATTAAGTGTGTGCATACATGTGTATTCTACATGCAAGTGTAGAGGTCGGAGGATAACTTTGGGTACTTATTTATTTTCCACCATATAGGTCCCAGGGCTTAACTCAGTGTCATTGCTGCCAGAGCCATCTTGCCAATCCATAGAAATAAAGGGAGTGTGTATAAAATATTATTTTACAATATTTGTTAGAAAAATCTAATCAGAAATAACGTACAATTAATATTTTCTTATCTACCTATAGATAGATATCGATAACTTAGAATCTTATACATTGAATTGATAGATCACCATGCTAGTTAGCATTAAGACAATGATGCAAACTAGAGTCATTTGAGAAAGAACCATAATTAAGAAATATCCCATAAGATTCACCTGTAGACAAAGTCACATGGGGCATTTTCTTGACTAATGATTGGTGTGTAAGGGCCTAGATCTCTGTGGATCATACCTCCCCTAGGCAATTGGTTCTGTATGCTGTAATAAAGCAGGGAGAACAAGTTATAAGGAATAAGGCAGAAAACAGCATTCCTCTAGAGTCTTTGTTTCAGTTCATGCCTCCAGAATCTTAGCTTGAGTTCTTGCCCTGACTACCTCAGTGATGGATTGAGAACCAAGAAGTGTAAGATGAAATAAAACCTGTCCTCACCAAGTTTATTTTAGTTACAATTTTTTATCACTGGAATAGAAATCCTAAGACAAACCCCGAGTTAAATTTTGTAAGGAGAGAGAGAGAGAGAGAGAGAGAGAGAGAGAGAGAGAGAGAGAGATTAGAATTATCAAGAAAGAGAAAAAAGTTCCTTCTAGGTACTATGCACTGGAGTATATGCCTGTAGGTTCATACTCAGGAGGCTGAGCTAGGAATATGCTGCAAATTCAAAATAACCTTCTGTACATAGTGAGATGTCTCAAAAACATGAAAATAAATAAATACATAAATCAAAAAGATGAAACTATCAATAAAGATCCTTGAGATACTGAGGAAAAGGACACTACATATACAATTGTTTGAAAACAAAGTGCATAAATTCTTTAGCATACTCAACTTTATTTTTGGTGAAATTAATTTTAAATACTAACCCTTATTAAAATTTATATGAAATTTTGCAGAAATTTACAAGGTTATACTAATAAGCTTGTGCAGATGCAAAAACCTTGAAAAGTCAACACTTTTTTGTAAAAACGTCACAGAGGGCTCACATTCGTCTGTGACATAACTTCAGTTATATGGTTGCAGTGATCAAGAAAAGGAGACAATAAAGAAATAGAATATATGGAATAAAATTGAGTCCAGAAAGAAAACAATGGGGAAAAGGTCACTTGACTTTAGAAATGTCACGAAACAGCACAAGGGATAAATAAATCATTTTAATAAATGATGTTGGAAAAACATGGGTATCAATCTTAGCTATGTTTTGACTAGTATATAATTATTAAAACCTAAATTCATAAATGGCAAACAAGACTGGTAAATTGAAATTAATAAGGTTTTGCTCTGAAGAAGACAATAATGGCAAAATTAAGGCAATAATATAATGTCTGAGACAAAATGTTTGCTTGTACTAGTAAGGGACTTATTTCCTAAAGATACAATAATTCTGAAACAAAAATTAGTTAACTAATTGTTTAAATGTGTGGCTGTGTATTTCAAAAGCTGTGATATGTAAGTAGCTAGCAAGTACATGAAAATACCCTCTTGTCATTGTATCACAATGTAGAACTTCATATTCTTTTTTTTTATTTTTATTTTAATAATTTTTTTATTAAGAAAAGAAGAAAAAAAACATAAACAAAAAACAAGTTTCCACCTCCTCCCAGCCTCCCATTTCCCTCCCCCTCCTCCCACCCTTCTCCCCCTCCTCCCACCCTTCTCCCCCTCCTCCCACCCTTCTACCCCTCCCCCCACTCCTCTCCCCCTCCCTCTCCAGTCCACAGAGCAGTCCAGGTTCCCTGCCCTGTGGTAAGTCCTAGGTCCTCCCCCCTCCGTCCATATCTAGGAAGGTGAACATCCAAACTGGCTAGGCTCCCACAAAGCCAGCACATTAAGTAGGATCAAAACCCCGTGCCATTGTCCTTGGCGTCTCATCAGCCCTCATTGTTCGCCATGTTCAGAGAGTCCGGTTTTATCCCATGCTTTTTCGGTCACAGTCCAGCTGGCCTTGGTGAGCTCCCAGTAGATCAGCTCCACTGTCTCAGTGGGTGGGTGCACGCCTCGTGGTCCCGACTTCTTTGCTCGTGTTCTCCCTCCTTCTGCTCCTCATTGGGACCTTGGGAGCTCAGTCCAGTGCTCCAGTGTGGGTCTCTGGAGATCGCTTCCTATGTATAACCCCAGAAGCACAGACATTAAGGGCAACATTGAATAAATGGGACCTACTTAAACTGAGAAGCTTCTGTAAAGCAAAGGACATAGTCAATAAGACACAAAGGCAACCTACTGATTGGGAGAAGATCTTCACCAACCCCACAACAGACAAAGGTCTGATCTCCAAAATATATAAAGAACTCAAGAAACTAGACTTTAAAATGCTAATTAACCCAATTAAAAAATGGGGCACTGAACTGAACAGAGGATTCTCAGCAGAGGAAGTTCAAATGGCCAAAAGACACTTAAAGTCGTGCTCAACTTCCTTAGCAATCAGGGAAATGCAAATCAAAACAACTTTGAGATATCATCTTACACCTGTCAGAATGGCTAAAGTCAAAAACACCAAGGATAACCTTTGCTGGAGAGGCTGTGGAGGAACGGGTACCCTCATCCATTGCTGGTGGGAATGCCATCTTGTGCAACCACTGTGGAAGTCAGTGTTTCGGTTTCTCAGGAAATTCGGGATCAACTTACCCCTGGACCCAGCAATACCACTCCTGGGAATATACCCAAGAGATGCTCTATCATATGACAAAAGCATTTGTTCAACTATGTTCATAGCAGTATTATTTGTAATAGCCAGAACCTGGAAACAACCTAGATGCCCTTCAATGGAAGAATGGATGAAGAAAGTATGGAATATATACACGCTAGAGTACTACGCTGCGGTAAAAAACAATGACTTCTCGAATTTTGCAGGCAAATGGATGGAAATAGAAAACACTATCCTGAGTGAGGTGTCCCAGACCCAAAAAGATGAACATGGGATGTACTCGCTCATAATTGGTTTCTAGCCATAAATTAGGGCCACGGAGTCTACAATAGGTGAACCTAAAGAAGCTAAGTAAGAAGGTGAACCCAAGGAAAAACATATAGTTATCCTCTTGGCTAAGGGAAGTAGACCCAATTGCCGGGGAGAAAATTAGGATCTTGGGGGTGGGGTGGGATGGGGGTAAGGGGAGATGGGGAGAGAAAAGGTAGAAGGGAAGGAGGGGGGATTTGGGGAATCAGGAGAATTGGGATAAAGGAAAGGTGGATAGGGGAGCACGGAACCACAATTCTTAGTTAAGGGAACCACTTTAGGGTGAGCAAGAGATTTGACCCTAGAGGGGCTCCCAAGTGCCCAACATGAGGTTCCCAGTTAGTTCCTTGGGTAGCTGAGGATTGGGAACCTGAAATGACCCTATCCGAGAGCAATACTGACGAATATCTTGCATATCATCATAGAACTTCATATTCTTAAAATGTCAAAAATAGTTTAAAAATCCTGAATCTTCAAAAGAGTAGAAGATTCTCCAATTAGTGGAATATTAAGTGGTATATTCTCTATGTATGTCTGAGTTCATTTCTTTGTTTAACAAGAAAGAATACACACTCTTAAGAATTAATCATAAAGATATATGTTTGTGGCGTTGTATTCCTAATATTTCAACCCTGGCACCCAGTTTGCGAGCTTCGGGCAAGGGGGCTGGAGGTTAAAAATACACAGACACACGCATACAGAGAGACAGCGACACAGGTCATCCTTGAATTCCCCAAGAATGCCCCCTTTATTGTGTTCAGGAGAAGATTATATAGAGATAGCCACGCCCCAGCCAAACCCACCAGAAACCACTCTCCTGAAGGTCTCGTGATCAGAGCAGCTGTAGGCACTTAGATCAGGGGATTACAAGAAATTCAGGATCTGGGGTCTCACTGCTCCCAACACCAAACTTAAAGTCTTTGTTGAAAAACCATGAAAAGACAGAACACTTTGGATATCACCTTTACAAGCAAAAGATTTCAAGACCTGAAACATAATTATAGCAAGTAGCTTTATTATTTATCCCCAAATCTACTTTTGACTTTGCCAAATTTGATGAGTATATCAATCACCAAACGTTCATAAAAGCAATAAAGCCCTGATATAAAAGAGGAGTGACAGTGAGGTAGACAATATCAAGACCAGCTGCTTGTATGATGCGTTTGGCACTGCAGGCCTCCCTTGGTTCTTCAATACTATGAGCCTGTAGAACATACCATGGGAGTGTTTGCTAGTAAAAGGATGATGTTCTAACATCCACAGTTTGACCTGCCTACTAATCTGGAAAGCTGTGTGTTAGGTTCAAGCTTACTTAACATCTTTCCGTATCGTACAGAGATACATGACACAAATCTATACAAATTAGGAAAAGAGAAATGAATGTCTTACGAATATTTATATTACTAAACACTGGGAAAATGATTTTCTTTCCCCGCTTTGCTAACAATAGTGAGAACAATAGAAAACAGCAATCAGTTTGATCCTACAAATCTCTCTCTAAGACTGTAGCTCAACTGAGTGGCTTCCCTTAAAACCTTCCTCATGAGCATGATTCTGATGCCCTTTCGTCTCTACGCACACATCCAGAGCCAGCATGGAACATAGTTGGCTCTATCCAAGCAAGTTTGGCTTGTGGTTGAAGAATTTCAAACTTGGAATTTTATCACATCATCCCTTGATTTTCCTTTCTGGTACACGGCCAATGTTATATGAAATCAGTATTTCTTTGCTATAACAGAGATAATGAACTTGTGTGCTAAATAAAATGTTTCTCAGGTGGATTCCTTGGAGTTTATAGTGATCATGGGGATGAACATAGGCAAATGTTGATAAAGTAGAGATCACCCTTTAAACGAGCTCACATTTTACACAGATCTCTCTTAACGACCTCTGTTAAAATTAGTTTAACTATATTTTAGTTTCCTCATCTGCAAAATCACAATACTTTCTACCTTGTAATTATTCTGGAAAGATATCATAGACATAATTATAGTTTTAAGAATCCTATTCAGTTCTCCAAGAATCATTAAAATGGAGTCTATATTAAAACTGAATTATTATTATAAAGTAATGCATCTCAATTCAAAATAATTAATGAAGACACTTTGCACTGTGATAAAATGTGGTTTCAGTGAGTACAGAAAAAGAAACTTCAAGCTATTTTAATTAAACATCGGATATTCAGAACTGAAGGAAATCAGATTTTGCAAGCTATTTGTATACCAAAAGAACAGAATTCACAAGCTAATTATCCAAAGGTCAAGCATAGAATGAATCAGTTCAGAAATACTAATTAGTGTTTTCCCAGTGATTGCATGAGAACATTTATAAATGCAAAATTAAATAATAGAGGTTATAAATGGAGAGTGTGGGCGACTTAATAATTTATTCCTCCCACTCTAATCAGGATTTCTGACTATTCTCTTTCTCTAGCACAATTCAACAGTCTTCCATTTTCTTTATTTTCTTCTCCTCTTTCCTTTGAGATTGGAACTGTTGACATGACTTTTAATTAGTTTACATTAAGGCTAAAGGAGATCTCTTCATAGTGGAAAGGAAATGGTATTTTAATTAAACTGGTCTTTACTTGTTTATGTTATTTCACTTTCATCTTTCCCAATGAAGTACTTTGTTCCACAAAGCCATGGGGTCTCCAAATATAGTCTCTATTAGACAGATGGTTGTCTCTAGTCTTGCTTTAAGCATAAAAATTGCCTCTACTTTATGGTCATTTGCACATATCATCTTAAAATTAAACTATCTAAGAATGATAATGTTTAAATAATGAATTAAGGGGATATTTCATGTGTGTGCTTCAGTAATCCAAAAGCAGTGGCATACATACAAGTATGACAGACACAGAAAGACGTCAGCATTAACTTGTTGTCCTGGAAAGAATCACTAAATTCAGGAGTGTAGGCACTTTAAAAGGGTGGAGGTTGTTTGGAATAAGACAAAACAAACTCTAAAAGAGTTTCTGATATTTCCTCTGCAAAGCCCTTGATTTGGAAGAAAAATAAATCTACTTGTGCTTTTCAGCTTTGGCGCTAACCCTTCTCTTTGTTTTTAAAGGACATCCTGATGCTTAATATGCAGCTGAAATTAATAGATTTTGCAGAATCTGGAGTTGCAAGTGACTAAGAGCCACTCTCTGGCTGCTGGGAACCAACCCGCATACTCTTCAAGAGCAGCACATACTGTTAATCACTTGGATATCTTTTCAGCCCCTGTGGCATTAATTTCTTCTAGATTTCTTTAAGCTTTAAATCTCCATTATCTCTCTCTGTTTATTTCTAATGGCTACTGTGTTGATGTGTATTGAGTGTCTCTCTATGTAGCCTAGGTTAGCATGAAATTCATGATGGTCCTCCTGCTTCAGCCTCCCAACTCTTGGCAATGCAGGCACGTGTCACCATATTTAGCATGGTTGCTTTTTTATAAGTTAGGCACTTTAGTATATTAAATGTGTTTACTTGCCTGGAAAACCTGTTTTGTATCATCCTATCCTAGTTTCTGGGTCTGCTCTGTCTCTTGCCACTGGGATTCAGCTCACAGTTAGTTATGTTGTAGTTCTTGTGGAAAGGGCTGTATCATATATGGGGTGGCAGGAATAGAGTAGATTTGACCATAACTGTGAGGATTGATCTTGACCTGCTTAGGAGTTGGATCTCTTCTGGATACATTGCTGTGAACACTCCTCTTACTGTGTGGTTGATTATCTCCCCTGCAGTCTCTGGGTCTCTGTCAGAATGCTTTTCTAAGTAGAGTCGATGTCCTACAGCTCTCTGTGCTACTCCACAGTTACTGCACTAGATATGGTGAACACAGCCACAGGTGTAGGGAATGGAAATACTCTATAATAATCTCATGACCCAATTTCAGCATTTTCACTGGGGTTAACTTCCGTTAACAATTCAAATTTATGGGTTTTTTTTTTTAAATTTTTGTTTGCCTGTTTGTTTTTGTTTTGATTTTTTTTTTTAAAGAAGGGTTTCTCTGTAGCTTTGGAGCCTGTCCTGGACCTAGCTGTTATAGACCAGGTTGCCTTTGAACTCACAGAGATCTGCCTGCCTCCTCCTCCCGAGTACTGGGATTAAAGGGATGTGCCATCACTGCCCAGTTTCAAATTTATGTTTTAATCCTTGTTTCCATCTTTACATGACTAGAAAAGTTTGAAAATACTTGGTTTTGTCAACTGCCCCTCTGTACAATGATAAGCATTAATGAACTGTCCGTTCCCTAGTTTACTATAAAGAAGAGGTGAGAGTTCTTCATTGCGGTTTCTGTTCCATTCAGAAACATGATGAAAGTTTGGCTAATTTTGTGGTGAGAACACAGGGTTTTCTAGAGTCACAACCCATGGAAATAGAGGACTCCAACCCAACACCGAGATTTCAAGTCTCTTGACGCTCCACACTCAGACTCTGGAAAGGTCAAACAATTGCCAGCTTTGTACAAACCCATACTGAAACCAGCTGCTCTTGGCTGTAACTGCATTTCCTTCGCTACAGATTTGTGTATGTGTGATCGCCCTGTGACCTCAGTTTTGTAGTGAACCTAAGAAAAGTCTTGTTTCCCAGTTTTCTGGATGATTTTCTTGTGAGGATAGGCATGCTCACAAGCTCCTTGTGTCTCAGAGCTCTTTCCACTGTGCTTATGGTCTTTTGGAGTTAATATTTTAATATGGAATTTAATTTAATAGAATTAACATGGGAAGACATGGAAGGGAAGTTGTAATTCTTCATCCATTATTGTTTCTGTCAGACTAGCTCAATCACCCCATAGATCAAGTGCTCAGATTTTTCAAGGAAAGAACTTCATATTTTCAGCAATAGAAAGACAACAGCATTGCTAATCATTCTTTAGTAGCTACTCTGGTGGTCACTATTAATCTTTCTATGGTTAAATTTTGATTTTTATGTGTTTTTTCTATTTTAATTAAAACATTCCCACACAACATATTTTGATCATATTTTTCCTTCCCCATATCCTTTCCTTCCAGATTCTTCGCACTTCCTTACCCACTCAACTTTTATGTTCTCTCTCTCTCTCTCTCTCTCTCTCTCTCTCTCTTTCTCTCTCTCTCATTACTGGTGAAAAGGCAAAAACTGCTGATTATGAGGTACCTAAGCCCAAGTGGCACATCTACAAGCACCTATAGTTATGGCTCACTGGTTTTCATCGATGTAGAAGAAAGATTATAGGAATGAGAGGACCAGGTTATTTGCTTCAAGATGGTGTAGTGTCTTCTATATATGACAATGATGTCGCATCCATGAAACCTCAAAAATTTGGTCACCTGAAAAAGATGACTTGTGTCACCCAAGTTAAGAAGTCAACATATATGGAAAAATCATCTCAGGATTCTTTAGGTGAAAAGCTGCAGGCACTTAATGGCACCTGAGAGAGGGGAAATCAGTCTTCTAGGTTATCCAATCCTAAGTGGTCATTACTAAATGCATACACATATAATCAACACTAACTGTGCGCAGTGGTTTGTACATCCATCTATACATATATGAGACAATCAAGGAATAGCTATAGTGGGAAGAGAAATAGGTAGAAATAATATATCATAAATTATATACATATATGAATTTATCAAGAAAGTAAGAAAGAAAATAATAACTTGTTAACTTTGTAACAGTACATATGTTTTTCCTTATATGAAGTCATTTTAAAGATGATTAAGAAAGGGAAGAATCCCCTTTCCTCTGCAAGCTGATAAAATTCCTATATTTTATGACACATATGACTAACTGTAGTCAATACTTTAGGAGAATTTTCCAACTGGTTATAAAAAATAACATCAAATGAAAAATTCAAAATGCAAGAGAAACTTGCATGCATGGTCATAAGTTAGTGTAGATTAATAGACACCTCAGTAATTCATAGTTATGGTGACACATATCAGAAACTAATTATTAACAACTAAGGAAAAGAAAAGAATGCAGAAGAAGAATCTGTAGATTTGTTAAATGACTGTTTTTCTCAGTGTAAGTGAAACAGAAAGACGGGGAGGGAGCGAGAGAACATAATGAAGGGGCAGGAAGCCAAAAACTCCAGACGAAGCATGGCAACAAACAATGTCTCTACACTACAGACTGATTGACACCCAAACCCAAATATTTTCAAGTTACACAGACGAAAGAGGGATCTGTGAATTCTTTGGACTGAAAAATTCTTTTTCCAAACTCTCTCATATTAAGGATCTATTTCAGAGATTTGATAAGTAAGGTTCAGGGTACTCAGATATCTAGATGATTACTATAGATGGTGCCAAGTTTTCTTTCCTGTTGATCTAATTAGTTGCCTAAGGAGCTTCGCGTTCAGCCTCGTCCCGCAAGGAATGACACACGACACACCTGAGCTCTTCTCACTGCAGTTTATTCCAGGACTTTATTCACTTTCTCTTTCTCTTCCCCTCTCTCTCCCTCTCTCCTTCCTCTCTCCCTGGGCAAACCTCTCCCAGCCCTTAAGTAGGCATGGGCTGCCAATCCCAGATTGCCAGATGGGCATTGCCCATAGGCCCACGCATATGCAAGCAGCTGATGATCATTGTGTGATAATAGCATAAGTCAGGTCTTAGGCATAATTAGGAGCTGATTATCAGATGTGGCTTCACGCAGATCGCTACAAGGAGCCTAAGAATTAAGAGAGTGTTTTGGCTCACAGTCCCAAGCTACAGTCTGCTGTGGTGAAGAAAGCAAGGCATCTGGAGCTTGGAACAGCTGATCACATAGAACCCACTGTTAGGAGAAATGAGCAGTATGTTTAGGTGGTCTAGCACTCTGCTTGCTTTCTCCTCATTGTCCTGTCCAGGATACTCCTCCTATGGATCCATTCTACTCACAGGGTGAAGGTCTTACTAAAATCAAGAAAATTCTTCACAGACTTGCCCAAAGGCATTTTAACACAAGTGTCAAAGGATCTCTATAGTTGACAATTAAAATGACCATCACATATGACAAATTTATAACAAAGTATTATGAAATCATAAATATCTGAAACATTTCATTTGCATCTGGACTGATCATCATTCTTTCATGAAACTTAGTTATACATAAAACACACTTGGAAATTGGTTTGGATATGTGTGTCCAAAGGGCCCCTGGGATAAAGGTTTACCCCTGGTCTTTGAAATTATTAGGCAGTGATATATCCTACATGAGGTAGCATTTGCTTATGAAAACTGTGGGCCACCAATATCTTTCATGCTTCTCCTGGCATTATGAGGCATTTATTCCACACATCAGTAATTCCTGCCAAGTTGAATGGACTCACCACAGCATAAAAATCAATGGTGACACCTAACTGTGCTCTGAAACTCACAAAATTAGAAGTCAAAATAAATAGTTCCTTTTTTAAAAATTGATTACTTCAGGAATTTTGCTGCAATAATAGAAAGCTGCTGAATATTATAAAGGTGAGTACCTTTTCTATAATGTGGATTACAATTCATTCATACATGAAAACAATCCTAAAATGGTCATAAATTATGTTAGCTCTATACAAATAAAAATACTCAAAAGTTGAAATTACTTTGAGAATATATATGAATATAATTAGATCATGGTTAATAAGTTATAAAACCAGATTAGATGTCAATAAACCAGAGAAATGGAAAATAAAAATAAAAACATATAATGGACTGTTTAAAGTCATAAAGAATGAAGTTATGGTTCAAGGCCAGCCTGGTTTACAAGACAAGAGCTAGTTCCGGGACAGGCTCCAAAGCCACAGAGAACCCTTTTCTCCAACTCCCCCCCCAAAAAAAATGAAGTTATGTGATTTACAGAAAAATGAGTGTTGTTGAAAACAATCATATTATGATAGTTAACATAGTTTCTAAAAGATACATATGTTTAGCCTCATTTGTGGTTCTGAGATCCTATGCAGATACACAGAAAGTGTAAATATATACATATTTCATATATATATATATATATGAAAATAAAAGTGAAACTGTTTCAGGGACAAAAATGACAGAAAAGAGGTAAAAGAACAAAAAAGGAGAGTACAGGAGATGTGCAGAGAGAATACATCTGATGCAAAGTATACACTTATGAGAAAACTTAAGAAGAAATAAGTTATGAAATGTATAAAAGCACAACAAAAAGGTCCATAGGCCATGCTTTAAATCTGAACTGAGAAAACAAAGAGGCTGGCACATCATTTATTGGCTTCAAAAGTAAAATGATTAAACCCAGTGTCCCAATTTTGTTGACAAGATGCAGATATTGAATAGGAAAAACTAACATAATTTTCTTGGAGGGAGACTTCTTTTCTCCTATAATTGAAATTAATCTGCTCTGAAAATCATTTGTTCCACAGAGGATACCTTATTTTAAGCAATGTATCTTGCTTCTGCTTTAGGCTGATGATGTATTATATCGATACATCATTTAAGAGACAGCCTTCAGATATGATGTATTAGAGCAACACATTACTGGAGAGAGAGTCAGGATGCACAATTTGTTAAAGATCCAACTCGTCTTGGGAGATCTGTTGTCATTTTTTAGCAAGAAGGATTACATGCTAACACATCTGACTACCAATTAGTTTTTCTAAATAGCCAAATATTAACACACAAGGATTCAGGAATATATAGTAAATAAAGCTAGTCTTTGGGATTGGTGTGATAGTTCAGTCTGTTTAAGCATGTGTCTTGTAAACACAAGAACAGGTGCTGGTATCAGCAACCTCCCACACACATCAGGGAGTGTGAAATTCTTTCTGTAATTCTAGTGCCCAGAGGATGGAGACAGAATTCCCAGGATGAGCTGGCTACCTAGTGTGAGAGCCTGCTTGGATAAATAAGGTAAATAATGACAGTTGTATACATCCATTGTCAACATTTCACTCCCCCATAAACATGTATGCATACTCATGCACTTATACTTCTACAAACATGTTGACCAACACATGCAAACAAATATGTATACAAGTACTCATTCAATACACACACACACATCTCTAAGTCCAAGATTACAGAGGATCTTTCTAAACAAAATGATGAATGAAGGCATTGAAGGCATTAAAATTAACTAAAAGAACTTAAATGTCTATGACATTTAATCTACTACCTGTCAGTTCATCCTAAAGTTTGAGTGAGAAAAACATGGATTCTAATTTCAGAGGATATAGAGATGGCTCAGCTGCTCAGAGCAATAGCTGATCTTCCAGAGGATATGTTTGATTCCCAGCATCTAAACAGTAGTGCACAGCAGTAATTTCAGTTCTAGAGAATCCAAAGCCTTCTTATGACCTCCATGAACACCAGACATGCGAGTGGTATGCATACAAACAGGGGAGAAAAACACTCATACATATAAAATAAATTTCTTTTTATATAATCCAAATACTATATTTATAAATAATTACTCATAAATTATTTTAGAAATAATTAAATTAAAATAATGTTTCAAATTTCTAAATCTCAATTTACAAAGTAGAACATAAAATATTATGATTTAATATCAGTTTGTGTTATAATGTACCAAAGAGTACATTGTAGAAATAGCCAAGGAGTTTTTGTATTGAATTAGTCTTTATGTAGTAATCAAGACAAGACTTGGGGGAAAGGTTCTGGATACTAGTACTCTAGACTACTGCATGAGCTCATCCTTTGAGGAGATTGTTGAAAGATACTGGCACTGGGGGAGCTGGGTCCTGGTTAAAGGAGCTAGGTCACTGGGGTCTTGTCCTTTCACAGTATAAGGTGCCCTTATGGTTTTGACTTATGGTTTTGACTCATAAGTTTTCTGTTTCCTTTTTGTCATGAGGTGAGTTACTCTGCCCCATTCTCCACCCCTTGCCTCACTGAGGCCCAGGGTAGTGCAGGCATTAGACCAATTAGCTGAAAACTCTGAAACGATGAGACAAACCTATAACTCCAAAACTATATTCTTAAGTTGTTTTTCTAATGTATTTTTTCAGAGGAATGAAAAACTCATTAACCTACCAAAATATATAAAAATCAGATTCCAATAATTACTCTTTGGGAATAATGTGGAACCTATTTTCTATAATATTCCATGTAGAAAATGAGTTATAAAGCCAAGTAGTAGTGACACATGCCTTTAATCCCTGTACTCTGGAGGCAGAGGCAAGCAGATCCCTGTGTGTTCGGGGCTAGCCTGGTATACAAGAACTAGTTCCAGGACAACTGTAAAGTTACAGAGAAACCCTGTCTTGGAAAACCAAATAAAAACAAAAACAAAACAAAACAAAACAAAAAAAACAAGAAAATGTGTTATAATATGAAAGTGAAAGGGAAAACAATGTTGATATTATCAGTATTGTGTTATGATCACAAGGCATCACCAGAACAGTTAGATGCACAGAGAAGCTCAAATACAGACTGTCAACCTTCAGCATTTATGAAAGAAAATGACTTATTTGGTAATTCTGAAACCACTGTAATAATCAGAGTTCAATACAATTAATATCATCCTAATATGCACATTTTTAAGCTTGCCATTTAGTTTTCATCAGTATAAGAGAGCCAGTGGACTTTTATTATGTTTTATGAAGATGTTTTCCTCAGGGATATGTGTAGTTTTTTTGTGCGCTGTGGGTGTTTTTTCAGGAGTCCCAATGCTGACCGCAGATACTGAACCGAGGTTCAGATTTTTCAGGCTTTCCTTTCATAATAGTATTTGTTTTGAACTCCTAGTGAGATCAGTGGCTTTACAAGTTTGCTTCCAAGTTTTTGTGGCACATTTGTCTCTCTCTAGATGATAACTGACACAAACCCAGAGTCTGCCCCAGCACAACCTTCTTTCCCAAGTTATAATAGGAATTCAACAAAGTGCAATTGAATGAATCAAGCAAATGTTCATTCCTTATAAGACATGTACCAATTCTATGAAATTAACCATGCATGTAACTGTAAAAAGACTGATAATTGACTCGTTGAAGAGGAGACCTGCTCCCCAAATAGCTGGCGTCCCGATGTACATTCACTTAACAATGACAGGAGTGTTTTGCAATGTGTTGTGCTGTTGTTGCACAACTACTTGTTGATATTTGTGTTAGTTGATTTTGGCATTGCTGTGGCCAAATACCTGATGAGAAGCAGCTTAAAGAAGTAAGAGCTTATTTCTTCTTAGTGTTCAATCGGGAAGTGGTACTATATAGCCGAGAACTCACGGCACAGCAGTAGGTTCATTGGGTGACTAGTACCATTGCATTAGCAGTCAGGAAACAAAAGACAAGAGTTGGAACCAAGATAGCACACGGTAACCCAGTGACTCATTTCATTTAGCAAGGATCCACTCCTAAAAACATTTCCCTCCCAAGAGGATAACACCTGAAAGCCAACATTTGAACTAGGGAGCATATTTTATATTTAAAACAAAATAGCAAGTAAAAAGTTAGTTAAAGAAGTTATTCAAATTACAAACTGGTACTTTTGGGGGTAAAGACCGAGCCTCACATTGTTGATCTGATTGGCCTTGAGCCGTGTAGGCAATGCTTGTCTTGACCTTACACAAATCTGCCTGCCTCTGCTTCTCATGTACTAGAATTGAAGTTATGAGACAAACTGATTCATTTCAAGTTAAATTTTAAAATGTTTATACACATGCAGATAAAAATGTCAATTAGGAATGTTAGTCACTCACAATTAAAAAAAAATTCTGACTTTGCTTCTTGGTATAATTATGTGGATACGCTGCTATATCATATAATAAGAGCTCTTAAAGTAAATACCTGACATTTGTAGGGATAAGTCCCACCCCTTAGGGGCCTTGTTCGCCTCGGGCTAATGTTTACCTATAAATCTGGCGAGCTTGCAGCACTTGCTTCTGCTTTGCTAGTCTCCATGGGAACGGTGGTTCTGTAAGTCTATTTCTCCATTAAAGCTATATATATATATTTACAATTTGTCTGCATTCGTTTACGCCGTTACATTTTGGCGCCCAGACTCTCACATATTCTCCTTTCCTGATGTCCTCTAACTGCAACCTGAAGACCTTCAGATTCTGATACTGTCCCACACTGCCCACCATAGCACCTCACCTGTTCTCGTGCCCTGATAGGGTTCACAAAATGACTCTATATTATTTATTTGCAGATTTTAAATAAGTATCTTTGTCCACAAATGAATCCAACCCTTGCTGATTTTTATATTTCTTTACACCTCTGTCTTCCATGTATAGTCAAAGAAACAAAGTCCCAACTTTTGCTTTTTTCAATCATAGTGTTCCTCAAGGAGTTTTAGCTCAACAGACTAATAGAATTAAAAATTATTGAAGGGCATTCAAGAGAGCTCAATAAACAAGAATAGTTGCTCAGAATCCTGAGTACCTGAGCTCCTTAAAATGGAATCTACACCATGGAGAGAGAAAGCTAACTCCTGTAAATTATTCTCTACCTAGTAAACTATTACATAATTCCTCTACCAATAAATAAAATATAAATTAATACTGAACATAAATATCTTTTTTGTATTAATCAATAATCTTCAAGCTACAATAAAAATAAAAGTTAATTTGACATTCAATATAATAAGTAATAATAAGCTCATTATGTTTTAGCAAAAACATTTTATTATTAAATAATTATGCAAAACAATAAAACATGGAGAATAGATTTCAAATTTCTACTTTTGTCTAATTAACAGGTCCAAAGGGCTTCTTTGTATTTCTTTGATTAACCATTGTAAATGCAGACAATATCAATAATTTTTAAATAAAAACAAAAGTAGAATCTTCAAAAAAAAAGTAGAATCTTCATGTTTGTTTTTACTTTCTCTTTGCCAACGAACAAAATCTATATACCACAGGAAATCGAAACCAATCTTGTTCTCATTAAGTTTAACTTGTATTAAAATAACAAGAGAAATATGTGTTAGTATATACTTAGTCTGGACTCAGAGCAATCTCAAGCCTTAAAGTCTTTCTGATGGGTATGGGGGACACTGGTTTTGGTGTTCTGGTATAGCAGCCAAATCTGCATGCATTTGGCAACTCAATATGATTGCTTGCTATATGTTTAATGTGGACGTGAACAGGAGTTATGTTGAGATTTAAAATGTTCCTGACAAAATAGAGAGTTCATCTGCAACTTGGTGACTAAAATATGAGGTGAGATGTTTTGCCCTTTTAGCTTCATGTTTGTTAGATTTGAATATGAAGTACCCTCCATAAAGCCTGCTGTGTCCAAGGCTTGTTTCCAAGTTGGAAGTGCTATCTGCAAGTGATGGGACCATGAGGGCACTAACTCCATGAAACATGAAGAATACATTTACCTTTCATTGTTTGTTTATTTTGTTTTTTGTCTTTGTTTCTCTGTGTAACAGTCCTTGAACTTGCATTGTAGACCAGGCTGGGCTCAAACTCATCGACATCCAACTGCCTCTGCCTCCCAAGTGCTGGAACTAAAGGCATGTGCCACCACCACCCAGTGCATTTACACTCTTAATGGGCTATTAGAAGGTAGTAGTTGCTTGGAAGAATTCTAATAGGTCACTGGATATGCCTTTGAATTATTATCTTGGCTCTAGACTTTGATTATCACAGTCTGATTCCTTCCTGCTGTGAGGAGAGATATCTTGTCTATCACATGTTCTGTAACACTTTATTCTGCCTCATCATTCTTCAGCCCCTAAAACAGAAAAAACAAAATACCATAAATGGAAATGTCTGGAAACTGTGAGCCAGAAGTCATCTGACTTCTTTTAGGTTGTTTCCTAGCTGTTTATCTAGAATCAGTGCCTCGGTAGAATGGTTCTCCCACTGCTTATTCTTATTATGATGAATGTCCTCTTCAGAGACATTCAGTATCAACTTAGTATTCACTTGAGTATTCTTATTTACCTTAGAACAAAAATATTGACCTAGTGGTTAGTTTTTTATCAGATCCCATCAAACCAGAGTGAGAGGCAATGTATCCACACTAAATTCAACTCTTATTTTTAGTTCATTTTTCCATACTCTCTTTCAACTCAGCAAGCACCAATAGGCAATTAATTGTGCAAACCATCCAGGATTCAGGGTAACTCCTCAGTGAACCCATTTTATTGCTAGGAATACAAAGTAGCAGGGACATGGAAATGGGATCCTTTTTTTTTCTGTCACTTTCAAGAAATGAGCAAAGTTAAGGAATAATTCATCAGGAGGACAGCTAAGGGACAGATAGAGCTGATATAGTATGGTACACCGCCTTTAGTGTCCAACCTTCTCAGCCTCTAGCAGCTATGTGTCTGAAAGAAGCTTTGCACTCTTCCTCCTCTCCCCTCTTCCTTCTTTAATCGTCAAGAGTGTTAGTAAGTAGAACTGTCTCAGAGTAATGGCTCCTTTCATTGCCGGCAATGCTGATGGAAGGACCTTGAAGCTCTTGTCCTGGTAGGAATTGATCCTGAGCTGTATTTTGTCAGTAGCTGCAGAGCCACCGGCAGCAGTGTAGATCCTTGCGCATACCTGAGGCAGTGTGGGGAACTCTTTTCAGACATATTCACTCAGGTAATGCTGAGATTCTTGACTGAAAAGGAAAAGATTTTCAAGGCAAGCCTGTATGAAACATATTGAGAAAATCATTTTTTTTATTTTTTATGTGCATGTGTTTGTGTGTATATAGACATACATGTGTGAGGATATCCAAGGTAATCATAGATATGTCCAATCCCTTGGAGTTAGAATTACAGCCAGTTGTTAGACACTAGATATGGATACTTGAAATTGAACTAGGATCCTATGCAAAAGCAGCAAGAGCTCTTACCTAAAGAGCCATCTCTCCAGCCCCATATTTAAAGTTAATTGAAAAGTGTTTCTAACATAGATTTAATGATTAACATTAACAAAATGAGAGATGTTTAAAGAAAAAGGACAGCACTTGGCCAGGGGTGAGTTCCTCAAGAAATTTTGGCCTCATGGGTTTTAACTATAGCCATGTGTGTGACTTCGATGATTTCTGAAACCTTTGTTCAAAGATTTTCTAATAGACTACTTTTCCTGGTTTGTTGTTGTGAGATCTGAGGTCATAAGGTAATTCCTGGCCTGTACTGGATAGGATTACAGGCTGTAGAGTAAGACCAGAGGGCACAATGGTGGCTAAACCTATTTCTTACTGTAAACAAAGTTTTTAATTTTTTTGTGCTATTCCTGGGAAAATATAGAAATTATAAAGTCACATCTCAGAAAAGAGTACAGTCATAATCCAAGGTCATATGTGCTCAGGCCTTTAATTGCAGTCTTTCTCTATTTTAAGCATTGTTGTTTGAAACAACTGTAAATAGAATGAATATTATCTCTGCTCCAGCAGTCTTCAGAGCCCGTGTTGATTTTGCTGGAATTCTTAACTCTCCATGGATGGACGCTATCAACCAAACTTTATTCTGTAATGTAGGGGCCTTTTCTGTCCCTTGTATCCTTGATTTTTTTTTCTGTTTTTCTATCCTTACTCAGTTTTGACTCCAAAGTTTCCTTGGGAATGCTGGCAACCTTCAATATGGCAGCCTTGCAGCTTGTGCACCCTGCTGGCTGCACTTGGTACTGATACACCTGCCAAAAATATCCTTACTGGGATTCTGACCTTCGTTTTCCTACAAATGGATCTCGGGAAATGAAGACTGATTGATGGCAAGGTGCCCAGCTAAAAGTTGGTAGATATCTAAGTAGGGGAAAAGAAGATAATAATTATTGGAAATCGTTTACTCTTCCCAGATTCTGTGCTATATCTAAAATATGCAGTTTTGCTATCAGAAAAGGCTTAGAGCAATAGGAAGTACTGTACAATACTTGGTTGGGTCAGGAGAAGATAGAAGTTGGCAATATGAGAACAAGGTGAGAGAAGAAACCATGGTCAACATATTTTTGCTGTTTGAAGCAGAGGTATTAGGACATCCAAAGAATTCAGTGCAACTCTTATGTTATTTTTAAAACCATCTTTTAAAACATGTGTTCATTTGTGTGGGGCTCTTCACCTGGAATTATTCATGGTCCACACATATGATCAGAGAGACAGCAACTAATGGTCAGGTACAGCTGCCTATGATCAGGGAAGATTTTTCTTTGAATGTTTTTTTTTAATAGATTTCAGAAAAGCAGGCAAACATTGCACTAAAAATGAAAATGATAATATTTTAATCACACCCTAAATCACTTTATATGTTCTTTTAAAAACAGTTTTAACAATATTAACAAACTACTCATTCTGGGTTTGGACTATGGGGATTTGAATGAGCTGTTCTACAGCATTATTGCAATAGTATCGGCATACAAAGTTGTAAAAATGAGGTTAATAGTTAAGGTTAATGTGGGATGGAGGGAGATGGGTGTTTTTACTAGTTATTGGTTATTTGCTACCTCATGAAGTTACTTCAAACTTTTTACAGGTAGCTTTTGGACTAGTTACTGAGCTGCATCCTGATTGTTCATTACTATCTATCTGCTCACAAAACCTATGTATTTGGCTTGCTGGAACTAATGATGCCACAGGACTGACCTAGCCATGGATCACACGGTAATGAGTAAGGTGCCCTTCTACAAAATTCCAAAGTATTTTCAACTTTTTCCAAAGGGACAGAGATGCAAAATGAACTAATGTGTGCCTCTGATTCCATTTCCATCCATGCCTGATAAGCATGTGATGAACCGGGATTGCTGAAAACTAAAAGGCCAACTGCTCTCATAGATTCCCCCACTGTGACCAAGTTCCTGTTGACTATTACACTTCTAATATACTGTAATAATTACATATTTAATTCTCTTTTTTTCCATAACCTTCCTCTTGCCAAGATTGGTTGCGATCTTTGAGGTTGCAATTCTTTTCCCATGCCAACTTCCTGAACAGTGGATATACTAGGTGTGTACCAATGCATCCAAACCATAATCCTTATGGATACTACTTTTCAAGTCTAGCTGATAGTTTTGAATATACAATTTAATCTTATTAAATGTTTCTACACAGTTTTGTTCATGTACCTGTCATATTCTATTATTATGTATTCTAAAATCTGGAGTAATTTTGACAGTATAAGAGGAGAAACTACCATAAAAGGGCTGCTTCCATTCTCGTGGGAAATACCTGCTCATCTGGATGGGATGATAAGGCAGAATGGAAGATTCAGAGATCTTACACAATGCCTAATTCAGAGCCTCCCACTCCTTGACCATATTGTGAATTTCCCTCTTTATCCTCATGGGTGATGTCAGACTGCCTCAAAGAAGCTATTTCTCTTTTCTTTCTTTTGCTCTTCCCACTTCTTGATCTGTTGACTTTCCCAGACAGTCCATTATTTGCCCGTCACACATAACAAATCCCACTTCTTGACTGTATGTCAACTTTTATTTATTTTTACTTATTTATACTCTCTCTCAGTAAAATTTGTGTTTTTTTTTTTTTTTTTTTTTTTTTTTTTTTTTTTTTTTTTTTTTTTTTTTTACTGTTTTGGAGCTTTAAATTTCAAGCATTCCTTTGCTAGCAACCTAACACAGATCTCCAACACACAATTACCTAGAGTCTGTTTGCTTTGTGGGTACTAGGAAGGTAAGAGTATTATGTCCATCATTCTTAAGTCCATGCCCATTAAAATTTAGTATATAGACCTGGACTTTTCTAGTCATTAAGAAAATATTACTTCGAGACCAACCTCAGTGATAAATGGTTAGACTATCAGCATGCTATTCTTTGCCATCAATGTCTTTATATGGAACATGGAGCCTCAGAAAAGAAAAGAAAATTTCTTGGTTTCCAATAAATCTTTTCTTTAAAGATAAAGCAATATATGTTGTTCTGTGTATGTGTGACTTGGAGCTATATTTTCATATAAAGTATTCCATAACAGCCTCAGAGATATGTGATTATTGCAGATTATAATTTTTATTTTGTTAGACCAAAGCCTATTCGTATATTCCCCATGTGATGTTAATACTAAAAAATTAGTTTTTTGTGTTTCACAAATAAAGATGAGGTTACCACAGCCCACAGGCCTATTGAGCAATTTGTGTTTAAAAGCAAATTCCTTTGTATTTCTGAAGTGGTGACAGGAGGGACAAAGGGATTCACTGAAATATTTGCTCACCAGCAGTCTAGAATGCTACCCAATAAGAGAAGTCAGTTTAGACAGCAATTATTTAAGTCAGTCATATGGAAAGTAGGAAAAGTATTTATAAACACCAGCCATTCTTAGTTCAAGGAATATAGTCATTACGGTTGAGCTTTACGTCAACTTATCATAAATTTTAATCACTAAACTGGTATCCTCACCTGAAGAATTGTCCTGTTTTCCTTAACTGATTCAAGAAGATCCATCCCAGTGGTGGCTGGTACCTTCTGGATACAGCCCAGATGAATGGGACATGGCAGATTGAAGATTCCTTTTGCCCGTTGACCTCCCTGTTGTCACGGAGTTGATCTGTACTGATGCTGCTGAAACTATTGCTATTGATACTTTTGCTGATCTCAGTACTAAAATTTTCATGGTTAGTGAAGGACTACAAACCAATAATTTTCCCTAGTCCTCCCAGGTTCTTGGTGGCGAGGCAGAGCTATTGAGATGCACCATCTCAAGGACAGAACAAGTACAGAGTTCTTAGTCTTTCTGATTGGATTTAGTTGTTGTCACTATTTTAATATAATAGATAATATATTTATGCATATACATATTAGTATATAGTGCATTCTATTGGTTCTTTTTCCCCAAAGAAACCTGATAAATACAGAAACCTGTGGAGTTAGCACTTGATGTTCAAACTTCACAATGAATTCTTTTTTTTGTCTATTTTTTTTTATTGAGAAAAGGAGAAAGAAAAAAAAAACAAGTTTCCACCTCCTCCCAGCCTCCCATTTCCCTCCCCCTCCTCCCACCCTTCTCCCCCTCCCCCCACTCCTTTCCCCCTCCCTCTCCAGTCCAAAGAGCAGTCAGGTTCCCTGCCCTGTGGTAAGTCCTAGGTCCTCTCCCCTCCGTCCATATCTAGGAAGGTGAACATCCAAACTGGCTAGGCTCCCACAAAGCCAGCACATTAAGTAGGATCAAAACCCCGTGCCATTGTCCTTGGCATCTCATCAGCCCTCATTGTTCGCCATGCTCAGAGAGTCCAGGTTTATCCCATGCTTTTTCAGTCACAGTCCAGCTGTCCTTGGTGAGCTCCCAGTAGATCAGCTCCACTGTCTCAGTGGGTGGGTGCACCCCACGTGGTCCCGACTTCTTTGCTCATGTTCTCCCTCCTTCTGCTCCTCATTGGGACCTTGGGAGCTCAGTCCAGTGCTCCAGTGTGGGTCTCTGTCTCTATCTCCATCCATCACCAGATGAAGGTTCTATGATGATATGCAAGATATTCGTCAGTATTGCTCTAGGATAGGGTCATTTCAGGTTCCCTATCCTCAGCTGCCCGAGGAACTAACTGGGGACCTCAGCTTGGGCACCTGGGAGCCCCTCTAGGGTCAAGTCACTTGCCCACCCTAAATGGCTCCCTTAACTAAGAATTGTGGTTCCGTGCTCCCCTATCCAGCCTTCCTTTATCCCAATCCTCCTGTTTCCCCAAGTTTCCCCCTCCTTCCCTTCTACCTTTTCTCTCCCCATCTCCCCTTACCCCCATCCCACCCCACCCCCAAGATCCCAATTTTCTCCCCAGCAATTTTGTCTACTTCCCTTAGCCAAGAGGATAACTATATGTTTTTCCTTGGGTTCACCTTCTTACTTAGCTTCTTTAGGTTCACCTATTGTAGACTCTGTGACCCTTATTTATGGCTAGAAACCAATTATGAGTGAGTACATCCCATGTTCATCTTTCTGGGTCTGGGATACCTCACTCAGGATAGTGTTTTCTATTTCCATCCATTTGCATGCAAAATTCGAGAAGTCATTGTTTTTTACCGCAGCGTAGTGTTGTGGGAGGTCCTCCCACTCCTCCAGCCTATCACCGCTGAGGTACCAGCCCACTGGGGCGTGGTTTCTCTCCCTTTAAAAAAGCGGCCACTTCCCTCTTCTCTCTCTCTTCACTTCCTGCTCCGCCTGCGACTAGACTCCTTTCCTGGTTGCGAAGAGGGCTGTTGCCTGGGACAGTGATCTGTAAGTTTTTTCCCCTTTAAATAAATACCACCCTAATAATCATAACCCCGAATTGGTGTGGCATTGTTTGTGACTTACGCCTTCATTTTGGCGCCCAACGTTTGGTTTTAGAACCTCTCCTTTCCCCACTCGCAGCCGCGAGTTCGGCTTGGCGGCCCCAAGTTCGGCTTGGCGGCTGCGGGCTTGGCGGGCGCAAGTTCAGCTTGGCGGCCGCGGGCTTGGCGGGCTCTAGTTCGGCTTGGCGGGAGCCCTCCCCTTCCTCAGCCGCCAGCGGCCTTGGACTCCCCACGTGGATTTAAACTCCACAGGCCCGCGTAGTCTCTGGCCGCGTGGTTTGCTCTTTTCTGAGTCATTTTTAAATCTCCCTTGCAAGTACAGCTCTTAAGTGGCACGAACCAGAGCACGTGGTTGCTGAAAGCTGCAACCCCTCAGGGTGACTTGTTCCGTCTCAGGAATTGATTTAATTAGATTTATTTTGTTGAGAAACTTGAATTTTCCAGTTTTTAACATCTACTAAGGCACTGAAACAGGACCATGTTTTCACCGCGACTCTGCAACAGCGCCACCTGCTGGATAATAGGTAATATTGCAGTTTTTGTTTCTAACGCAAATTTTACTGCTTTGTTTTCACTAATACAATGGATTAGTAAATTTATATTTACTAATACAATGAATTACATCATACAAGGTTTATATGATTATGGGGATACCTTAATTTGCTTGTTACTAGCCTTCAGTTTTCTTTTCCATATTCTATCATTAAGGAAGAATATGGCACTCCTAAGAACGATTGAATCTTTACGTACTAATAATGAACAGAAGAATATGGCACTCCTAAGAATGATAGAATCTTTACGAACTAATAATGAACAACTAATTGACAGGATTAAAATTATTGAAAATCAGAGGTTATCTGAACAAGTGGATACTATGACAGACAAAATTGATTCCATATCCAAGGGTATTAGAAAGTTACCTGAAAGGGTTCAGGCTGTTGAATTTGACGTTCAGACTTTATCACAAAGTTTTGATAAGGTAACAGACAGAATGTACCTCCAAGATGGGAATCTACATGATATACAAGAAAAGTTTAAGGAGGACATGTTATCTTTGAAGGAAAAAATTAAAGCTTTGGAATCACAGGTGCAGAATGGGGACCAAAAAATTGATACCTCAGTGAAATCACTGGAAATATATACAGGTCAGGAGATTCAGGATTTAAGAGAGACAATGATAAAAAGATTTGAAAAGATTGGGGAAATTATTGCAGCTGGTGAACAGAGTAAGGAGGCACAAGGACAGGATACAAGGCCTCCACCAGCTATTAGAACTGGCTTACCCAGGGTTCTAGCGACATACCCTATACTTAATTCTGAAAAAGCATCAACTTCTAAAGGCTCAAAGGGAGTCAGAGAAGCTAGATGGACGCCAATAGCAATGAATGATCTGAAAGAAATTAAGCAAGCTGTTGTTAATTTTGGCTTGCACAATGCATATGTAAAGGAAATGATAAGGACTTGGGCTTCTAATGCTAGAGCTACTCCCCATGATTTCCATCAGTTAGTGTCTGCAGTTTTAGATAATGGACCTTCCTTGATGTTTGGAATTTATTTCAGAGAAGAATCCAAACATATGGAACAGCAAGGAAGAGCAAAAGGTATTGAGGTTTCCCAAGATCAAATTCTTGGTGCAGGAGAATATGCTGATCCACAGGTCCAAGCTCTTTATGACGATGAAGTACTGTGTCTATGTCACCAAGCAGCTTTAAATGCTTGGAATAGGATACAAGATCCAGCAAAAAGGGTTGAATCATATACCAGAATTAGGCAGGGACAGAGAGAACCCTTTATTGACTTTTTGCAAAGATTAATTAAGGCTCTGGACATAGGGGTAACAGACCCAGAAGCTAGACGAATACTTCTTGAATCTCTAGCTTTTGAGAATGCAAACATAGAATGCAAAAAGATAATTGGGCCTTTAAAGTCTAGATCAGCACCTATGGATGAATGGATTCAGCATACGATGAATGTTGAGACGTTTAGCTATAATGATGAATCTTGGGTAGGAGAAGCGATTTCCAAAGCAATGAGGAGACATCAAACTGCCAGGTGTTTTAATTGTGGTAAATTAGGACATTTGCAAAGGAATTGCAGGCAAAGAATTTCTAGGAATAATATCTCTTCTGGGAATGACAAAAATAGGAGACCTCGGCCTTCAGGTATATGTAGGAGATGCGGTAAAGGCAGGCATTGGTCCAACGAATGTAGGTCAACAACAGACAGACGGGGCAATCCGATATCATCGGGAAACTCCTTGGGGGGCCTCTCGCAGGCCCCCAAGCCAACAGTGGCCCAGTCATTCCCAGTCACAGTGGAGAACGTGCCTCACCAAGAAAATTAAAAGCTCCAATTTCTGCTGTAAAAAGTAATACTGGTCTAAATGAAGAATTACGTGTGGAGGATGAGTCAAAAAACCCAATAGGACAGAGTAAACGTATATTTTGGCAGACTTCTATTAATGATCAAAGACCAAAGCTAAGAGTCTGTATAAATGGCACTTTTATTGAAGGCTTATTAGACACAGGTGCGGATGTAAGTATCATTACCCCAGAATCTTGGCATCCGAATTGGCCTCTTCAAGAGGTAGATGTTCAGTTCCTGGGAATTGGAACCCTATCTCGTGTAAAACAAAGCACAAGATGGGTTGAATGCATAGGGCCCGAAGGGCAAATAGGAAGACTAAGGCCATATATAGCCAATATTGCCATAAATTTATGGGGCCGTGACCTGCTACAGCAATGGAATACCCAGATTAACATTCCTGTATTTCCAGGAACTCATAATTCTGGGAAGGATATGATGAGGTATTATGGGAAAAGGTCACCAGCCATTCAGGCTGTACAAGAACATACAGCAAATACCAAACCTTTAGAGGTACCAACGGCCCTACCTTTAAAATGGCTAACTGAGAAGCCAATATGGACCAAACAATGGCCTCTAGCTGAAGATAAACTACAGGCATTGGAACAGCTGGTGCAAGAGCAACTAGATGCTCACCATATTGAAGAATCAACCAGCCCTTGGAATTCTCCTGTGTTTGTTGTAAAAAAGAAATCTGGTAAATGGAGAATGGTGACAGATCTAAGAGCTGTCAACAAAGTAATTCAACCTATGGGCCCACTACAATCTGGAATTCCTTTGCCTTCTCTGTTACCAAAAGGATGGCCTCTTATAGTTATTGATTTGAAAGATTGTTTTTTCACTATACCGTTACAAGAAAAGGATAGAGAAAAATTTGCCTTCACATTGCCTACTTATAATAATTCTCAGCCTAATAGGAGATATCAGTGGACTGTCCTCCCACAGGGTATGCTCAATAGTCCTACACTGTGCCAATATTTTGTAAGTAAGCCATTGGAAATAATTCGTAAACAATTCCCCAAGTCCATCATTTATCATTACATGGATGACATCTTATTATCTGATTCAAATAAAGATACTTTAGAAAGGATGTTTGAAGAAGTAAAGAAAATCTTGCCTAGGTGGGGATTACAAATTGCCCCTGAAAAGATTCAAAGAGGAAATTCTATTAATTACCTAGGTTACAGAATAGGGTTAGAGAAAATTAAAACGCAAAAGGCACAAATTAGGAGAGACCGGTTAAAGACTCTTAATGACTTCCAAAGATTGTTAGGAGACATTTCCAGTCTACGACCAGCTGTTGGGATAACACCTGATCTAATAGTTCATTTAAACAAAACCTTAGATGGTGATAAAGATTTGAATAGTCCAAGAGAACTGACAGCTGAAGCAGAAAAGGAACTGACAATGATTGAGGAAAAATTACAGGAGGCACATGTGGATAGGGTGAACCCAAATCTTAGCTGCATCCTAGTCATATTGCCTTCCAGAATTTCTCCTACAGGGATTCTAATGCAGAGGGAAGATATTATTTTAGAGTGGATATTTATACCTAATAAACCAAGTAAAAAATTAAAAACTTATGTGGAAAAGGTCTCTGAATTAATTATAAAAGGTAAGCTGAGACTTCGTCAACTAGCAGGTATAGACCCAGCAGAAATTATAGTGCCTTTTACTACTGAAGAAATAAAAAAGTTATGGGAAGACAATGAACCGTGGCAAAGAGCTTGTGCTAACTTTTTGGGAGAAATTAATAGCAACTATCCCAAAAGTGATAGACTTAATCTCATAAAAAGAACTTCTTGGATTCTTCCTAGAATTGTACGTGATGCTCCAATAACTGGAGCCCGTACGTTCTATACTGATGCAAATAAATCAGGGAAAGCAGGTTACAAGTCAGATGAATTGAGTAAGGTGGAACAAAGCCCTTATAATTCTGTCCAGAAGGCAGAATTATATGCCATTCTTATGGTGCTAAGGGATTTTAAAGAACCTCTTAATATAGTTACAGATTCACAATATGCAGAAAGAGTTATCTTGCATATTGAAACCGCTGAATTTATACCAGATGACACAGAGTTGACTTCACTGTTTATCCAGGTACAAGACATAATCAGGAACAGGCTTTGTCCGATGTACATAACACACATCCGGTCCCATACAGGTCTGCCTGGTCCTCTAGCCCAAGGCAATGCTGAGATTGATCAATTATTGATTGGAAGTGTGTTGCAGGCCTCGGAATTTCATAAGAAGCATCATGTCAATAGTAAAGGCCTAAAGAAAGAATTTTCCATTACTTGGCAACAAGCTAAGGACATTATAAAGAGATGCCCTACTTGTTCTTTCTATAATCAAACACCGTTGCCTGCAGGGAGTAACCCAAAGGGTACTAAGAGAAATGAAATCTGGCAGATGGATGTGTTCCACTTTATGGAATTTGGTAAATTAAAATATGTACACCACACCATAGACACGTATTCAGGTTTTCAATGGGCTACTGCCCTGAGCTCAGAAAAGGCTGATTCAGTAATCACACATTTATTGGAAGTTATGGCCATCATGGGTATACCTGCGCAAATAAAGACAGATAATGGTCCAGCATATGTATCTAAGAAAATGAAACGCTTTTTTGATTATTATAATATAAAACACATTACAGGTATACCAAATAATCCTACAGGTCAGGCAGTTATAGAAAGATCAAATCGTACTATAAAGGATATGCTGAACAAACAGAAAGGGACTGAAAATACCCCCAGAAATAGATTACATAATGCTTTATTAACCTTGAATTTTCTTAACGCTAATGAGAAAGGAACGACAGCAGCAGAAAGACATTGGATAATGGAAAAGTCTGCTGAACTAAATCAACCGATTTATTTCAAAGATGTGCTGACCTCTCAGTGGAAGCCAGGAGATGTGCTACGTTGGGGAAGGGGTTTTGCTCTTGTTTCCACAGGAGAAGAAAAATTGTGGATACCATCAAAATTAATAAAGTTTCGATTTGAAGAGGAGAAACCTCTTGGAAAGGAGAAATGACAACTCATCCACAACGATGATATTCATACAGGTGGTAAGAAAAACATATAGAATGGGGGCAGGGTTCTGTTCTTATCTCCACAGGAAAACACTCATCTTTGAGAAATTCAAGGGACCCTGGATGTTTGGATACTGACAAATGGAAAAATACCTGCCCAATAGGAAATATGAAGACAACTGAATGGATTGTGTAAGTAATATTAAACCATATTTCTAAATTTTTATAAAGCTGGTTTTGAAGTTGGACTTTGGCTCAGTCCCTCTCCAATTCCAAGCCTGTTAGTAAGAGAAAAACCCAGAGTTTCTGGAGTTTCTGTCTCATGTCAAGAGCCATGATATGGGACAGAAAGAAATATGAGTTTAGAAAACATCTTTGCTTTTCTTCATATCTATCATACTTTTCATTGAATATATCTATCATGTCTTTCATTGAATATATATATATGTTTATATATGTCTATATGATTAATGTTTAAGTTTTTCATAATGAACAATGAGTTTTTCCTGAAGTGACATTTGAAGTTTCCAGGAAGAAAATGGGGCCCCATAACAACAACTCCACCTGGTTGATATGACGTCATGATGCTGATAGCGCTACTACAAGACCTGCTTTTGGTACCAGCTGCACAAGACAGTTCCAACTTGGTTAGCTGAAATGGTGCACATCTTATACAACATTTTGGCCAGACCTGCACAAAATATTCAGAGACTATTGGCAATTTTAAAAGACATTGATCTTGTAATTTAACCATCATTTCACTTTCACAGGATCCCCCAGAAAGAACGTCGCCCCCATGACAGCTGGAAGTAATTCTAGAGGACGACGTCCCCTTTCCCAGTAAAACTTGCCCTTGGGTTTAGGGACATCATTTAGGGGTTGATTATAATTAGTACACGATTGAGGGTTGGGGGAGGAATTTTATACGCTCAGGGATCATTTTGAAAAAAAAAAAAAAAAAAAAGAGGGATGATGGGATAATAGATTTGTAATTGTGAGTTACTGTTTTTAGACAAATACATTGGTATAGATTCTTGTATATTGATACAAAGTTAAATTATATTGACTATTGTACGCATGCATGTTTCTACCTCTGTTTAAAACATTTTTTTATGTATTGACATATATTGTATTGATATATATATATATATATATATATTGTATATATTTACCATATTGCAGTGTACATTTCTACCTCTGATTAAGATACTTATATAATGATTGTGTATTGATATATATTTGCCTACTGCAATGTATATTTGTACATTGTTTATATTTGGAGGTCATTGTCCTCATTTGTTTCACAGTCGTTTATTGTCTTAGTCTTTAAGTTAGATAGATATTGAGAATTATATAGACTAATAGTCATCTAAGTTTGTCATTTATAATAGACTAATCAGGTTCTTTAGATATATAGAGATTATACTCAGTATAGATAGATAATCTTCAACTTCTTCAAAGAGCTGTAGAAAATGGCCTTTAATCTAACTCAGAGTTTTGTGGTAGTGAGACACAATTGCTCCTGGCAACACCACTCTATTCCCGAGAGAATGTTGAGCACCAAAGACACTCCACCTGGAGCCTTTCTTTTTGGCAGAACTGGCGTTTGGGCAAAGAAATGCCCATACCTCAACAACTGACAAAGATACAGAGCATGCATCAATGGATAAAACAGGACTGTCATATCCTGCCAAGACAGGGTAAGATAGTTTTGAAAAGTTGCTTGCCTTAGAAAATGGTATGTCAGTTATGTTAGGCCTTAGCCAAAGTTGGTTGCTTCAACGCTGCTAATGTGACTTTGGGTGATTGCCCAGGTAGCTAGTTGTCTCTGTAATTTGTTGCATGTTTTGGAAGTTGTTCTACTGAACTTCCTAATTACCCAGGTAACATTATTTCCCTTCTCAGATCTTCGATGGGGTTGAAGACTATATAAATGTAGTTACTTTCTCTCATGACTTGGCCAAGTTATTTATTATACAAGACCTAAGCTAGTTAGAATAGGATATTTGTACTTATTGTATATAATTTCATAGTAGGTTTAGAACTCTCTTATTTAAACAAAAGGGGGAGGTGTTGTGGGAGGTCCTCCCACTCCTCCAGCCTATCACCGCTGAGGTACCAGCCCACTGGGGCGTGGTTTCTCTCCCTTTAAAAAAGCGGCCACTTCCCTCTTCTCTCTCTCTTCACTTCCTGCTCCGCCTGCGACTAGACTCCTTTCCTGGTTGCGAAGAGGGCTGTTGCCTGGGACAGTGATCTGTAAGTTTTTTCCCCTTTAAATAAATACCACCCTAATAATCATAACCCCGAATTGGTGTGGCATTGTTTGTGACTTACGCCTTCAGCGTAGTACTCTAGTGTGTATATATTCCATACTTTCTTCATCAATTCTTCCATTGAAGGGCATCTAGGTTGTTTCCAGGTTCTGGCTATTACAAATAATACTGCTATGAACATAGTTGAACAAATGCTTTTGTCATATGATAGAGCATCTCTTGGGTATATTCCCAAGAGTGGTATTGCTGGGTCCAGGGGTAGGTTGATCCCGAATTTCCTGAGAGACTGAAACACTGACTTCCACAGTGGTTGCACAAGATTGCATTCCCACCAGCAATGGATGAGGGTACCCCTTCCTCCACAGCCTCTCCAGCAAAGGTTATCCTTGGTGTTTTTGACTTTAGCCATTCTGACAGGTGTGAGATGATATCTCAAAGTTGTTTTGATTTGCATTTCCCTGATTGCTAAGGAAGTTGAGCATGACCTTAAGTGTCTTTTGGCCATTTGAACTTCTTCTGTTGAGAATTCTCTGTTCAGAGCCCGGCGGTGGTGGCACATGCCTTTAATCCCAGCACTCGGGAGGCAGAGGCAGGCAGATCTCTGTGAGTTCGAGACCAGCCTGGTCTACAAGAGCTAGTTCCAGGACAGGCTCCAAAGCTACAGTGAAACCCTGTCTCAAAAAAATAAAAAAAAAGAGAGAATTCTCTGTTCAGTTCAGTGCCCCATTTTTTAATTGGGTTAATTAGCATTTTAAAGTCTAGTTTCTTGAGTTCTCTATATATTTTGGAGATCAGACCTTTGTCTGTTGCGGGGTTGGTGAAGATCTTCTCCCAGTCAGTAGGTTGCCTTTGTGTCTTAGTGACAGTGTCCTTTGCTTTACAGAAGCTTCTCAGTTTAAGTAGGTCCCATTTATTCAATGTTGCCCTTAAGGTCTGTGCTTCTGGGGTTATACATAGGAAGCGATCTCCTGTGCCCATCTGTTGTAGGGTATTTTCCACTTTCTCTTCTATCAGGTTCAGTGTGTTCGGGCTGATATTGAGGTCTTTAATCCATTTGGACTTGAGTTTTGTACACGGTGATAGATATGGGTCTATTTTCATTCTTCTACAGGTTGACATCCAGTTGTGCCAGCACCATTTGTTGAAGATGCTTTCTTTCTTCCATTGTACACTTTTAGCTCCTTTATCGAAAATGAGGTGTTCATAGGTTTGTGGGATAAAATCCGGGTCGTCTAGATGATTCCATTGGTCAACTTCTCTGTTTTTATGCCAGTACCACACTGTTTTCATCACTGTAGCTCTGTAATAGAGTTTGAAGTCAGGGATGGTAATGCCTCCAGAAGATTCTTTATTATATAAGATTCTTTTGGCTATCCTGGGTTTTTTGTTTTTCCATATAAAGTTGATTATTGTCCTCTCAAGATCTGTGAAGAATTTAATGGGATCTTGATGGGGATTGCATTGGATCTATAAATTGCCTTTGGTAGAATTGCCATTTTTACTATGTTGATCCTCCCAATCCAAGAGCAAGGGAGGTCCTTCCATTTTTTGATATCCTCTTCAATTTCTTTCTTCAATTCCTTAAAGTTCTTGTCAAATAGATCTTTCACTTCCTTGGTTAGATTTACCCCAAGATATTTTATGCTGTTTGTGGCTATTGTGAATGGTGAAGCTTCTCTGATTTCCCTCTCTGCTTCCCTATCCTTTGTGTATAAGAGGGCGACTGATTTTTTGGAGTTGATCTTGTATCCTGCCACATTGCTAAAGCTGTTTATCAGCTGTAAAAGTTCTTTGGTGGACTTTTGGGGGTCGCTTATGTACACTATCATATCATCTGCAAATAACGAAAGTTTAACTTCTTCCTTTCCAATTCGAATCCCCTTGATCCCTTTATGTTGTCTTATTGCTATTGCTAGAACTTCAAGCATTATATTGAAGAGGTATGGCGAGAGTGGACAGCCTTGTCGTGTTCCTGAGTTAAGTGGGATGGCTTTGAGTTTCTCTCCGTTTAATTTGATGTTAGCTGTCGGCTTGCTGTATATAGCTTTTATTATATTTAGGTATGACCCTTGTATCCCTAATCTCTCCAAGACTTTTAACATAAATGGATGTTGAATTTTGTCAAATGCTTTTTCAGCATCTAATGAAATGATCATATGGTTTTTTTCTTTCAGTTTATTTATATGCTGGATTACATTGATAGATTTTCGTATGTTGAAACAGCCCTGCATCTCAGGAATGAAGCCTACTTGATCATAATGGATAATTTTTCGGATGTGTTCTTGGATTCGATTTGCCAGTATATTGTTGAGGATTTTTGCGTCGATATTCATGAGTGAGATTGGCCTGTAGTTCTCTTTCCTGGTTGAGTCATTGAGTGGTTTTGGTATCAGAGTAATTGTGGCTTCATAAAAGGAATTTGGTAATGACCCTTCTGTTTCTATATTGTGGAATACATTAAGGAGTATAGGTATTAGGTCTTCTTGCAAGTTCTGGTAGAATTCCGCATTGAAACCATCTGGTCCTGGGCTTTTTTTTTGGTAGGGAGGTTTTTGATAACAGCTTCTAATTCTTCGCAACCAACAGGTCTGTTTAGATTGTTCACCTGGTCCTGGTGTAACTTTGGTATATGGTATTTATCTAAAAAAGTGTCCATTTCTTTTACATTTTCCAGTTTTGTGGCATACAGGCTTTTGTAATAAGATCTGATGATTCTCTGAATTTCCTTTGTGTCTGTGGTGCGTCCCCATCACCCCAGCCGCCTGCACGGCTAGCTTATGCCCGGAAATAACAACACACAAACTGTATTCATTTAAAAACTGCTTGGCCCATTCTCTTCTAGGCTAATTCTCACATATTAATTTAGCCCATTTCTAATCATCTGTGTGTAGCACCCCAAGGTGCGCTTACCGGGAAGATTCTAGCCTATGTCCATCCTGGGTTGGAGCTTCATCCCGGGAGCGGGGCATGGTGTCTGTCTCAGGCGTCTGCTCCAGAGAGGAGAGCTGTTGAGACTCTGACCTCACTTCCTCTTCCTCCCAGCGTTCTGTTCTGTTTACTCCTCCCACCTATCCTCTAACCAATAAAATGGGCCAGGGCAGTTCCTTTATTAGCCAATGACCTTCCTCCATCATTTCCCCTTTTTCGGTTTAAAAAAAAAAGAAAAAAGCTTTAACTTTAACATAGCAAAATTACATATAACAAAACAGTTATCAAGTAAAAGTTACAATAGTCTTTATCATAACTAAGGAAAACTATAACTATAACTAACTATTCTTAACCCCATCAAAGACTCCAGAAAGATACAATACTACCTAAGCAAACAAGAAAAAAGCAACTTTTAAAACTCTAGAAATGACAGAGACATCTCGCTGCCTGAACAGTCACCCAAAGTTCCTCTGTACCGTTGGGGCATCCATCTTCAGCCTTCAGGCCCATGGTATCCATCAGACATTTCCATAAAGCAGGAAAATTCAAAGTCAGTTCAGTCACTATCTGTTGTGGCCTGCAGAATGTCTCGCAGACTCTTTCATGAATCAGGAACCCCAAAAGATCATCTCACCTTTAGGCAAGTTCAGCAGTCCTTTCTCTGTGGGTTCTTTGTGTTCAGTTTATGCAATAGTCCAGGCAAGAGCAGTTTCTTGCTCAAATGGCTATCAAACTCCATAACGAGCCTCTTCGATGCCCATCTTCCTCTTGAAGTAGATTGGTGCTGCCAGGAGCAGAGTGTCTCATTGTCATGAAAAGTCCTAAATTATTAAAACATTTAAAATGCCCTATTCTGTAATCTTTGAAAGACATGAAGAATGTCTATCTGAAATATATCTCTATATGTCTAGAAAATCTAACTAACATGACTACAAGCTTTACTATTATCGACGATTATCCATTAACAACCTATATTTCTTAATTATACAGTACATATTTAAATGAACTACACAATCACAATACCTTAATCAAAATCAGAAACACACACACACACACACACACACACACACATATATATATATATATATATATATATATATATATATATATAACAAAATTGACCTTAAATCTCTATCAATAAAGCAAAATCTATACTAATGTAAATTATTCATATCTATATCATATCCCCCTTTAAATGTAAAAGGACGTTTATAAACCATATTTGGGAACATGGGCACAGTTTTTTCTCTCCAAACTGCTTCCTGCTGAATGGGGGTGTCGTTAATTAGGTCTTTCATGGTATAACCTGTGTGCTAGTTTCATCTCAGTTCGCAGTTGAGTGAAGCAATTTTTTGAAGGCATGCACAGGAACCATTCAGGAGGACATGGTCCATCATACCAAATCGGAATAGAAGAAATGAACAGTGTCTCATCCTCTGTGAAAGCAAAATAAGAAAATCCTTTCCAAAGCATCATGTCCTTAGATCCAAATTTCAAAGTCAAGGCATCAAAATATCTATGTCGGATTATTCAGCAGCATTTATAAATAAATATCTTTTAGCAGCTGTTGCTCCTTCCTCAGCATTCAAACAATTCAAAGAGAGCATAATAGCATACAGTATCAAGATTCTCTGTGTATTTTCCATCTTTGTGCAGCTTTGTTTTAACCTCTATTTTGTTTATTTTTACTTTAACTCTTTGCTTTTTGAGACAGGTTCTCTGTATCTTTGACCTGAAGTAACTCTGTAGACCAGGCTGTCTTTGAACTCTCAGAGATCTGCCTGTCTCTGCCTTCCAGGCATTCGGGATTAAAGGTGTACACTACTACACCTTGAACTCACAGAGATCTGTTTGCCTCTGTCTTCTAGGCACTGGGATTAAAGGTGTGTGCTACCACACACAACAACTCTCTTCCTTTTTTTGTTTTTTACTTTAAGAACTTCAAATTTTAGTCTGCATATATTTTTAACACACTTCAAACCATTTAGAAATTTTCTCTGTCTTTGAATCTCTCTTTACTGTATATCTCTCTTTTTCTGACCACACAAGCCTTTAAATTACTGAGCAATATGTGTAGGATTAAAGGCATGGCTTTGCCAGCTAGATCCAGTCCATTCCTTAGCTTTCCAGCCTCATGGCTGAGGTACCGGCTGTAGGCCTGTTTACTGCAACAACTCTATGGCATTTCAAGGTCCCTGCCAGCAAGCGAGCTTCAGCAGCCTGTGCTTGCAAACCGCACAGACCGCCTGCGTAAAAGAGTCAGAGTTTGCCCTGGCAGGACAGCCCAGAAAGCTGGCATTTTTAAACGGTGCAGCTTTTTTCCTGCTACGGCTGAAAACCGAAAAGCATGCGTTCAGCTTTTCGTCAACACCATTTAAGTGTTTCGTGGCAGTACCTCTTAATGAGCTGCAGGGTTTTGCAGCTAAAGCTGAGTCAGGAAGCCTCTCTTAGATGAGGCGCTTGCTTGCCTCTAGCAAGCAGAGCAGACCCGAGAACACAGCAAGTCTAGTTGCCATCAAACTAATCGTAGCACTTTACTCCAAATGCTCTATTCAAAAGCTCTGTCTCCTGCAGGAACCAAACAGAGATCGCAAGGGCGGCACAGCCCCAGGAAGTCGGGCTTTAAAATGACACAGTGTTTTTTCTGCTACTGTTGCCGAATCAGGAAATCTCTCTACAGCACGCCACCAACAAACAGCAAAAATCTGTGTTAAACTCTCTCTCCCTTATTTTTAAGCCTTCTCAGGTTTTTTAAGTGGGTTTAGTCCATCACGTGGGGCGCCAACTGTAGTAATATGAGCGGCGGGGCCCCCACTTAAGCATATTGCTAGTTAGCTCTTATTTCTTTGGTCTATTAATTTCTTTTAATCTGTGTATCTCTATGTGGGTGTGGCTTAGCAGCAATGTTTTGTCCAGTGTCTGTCTCTGGCGTGGCAATATGGCTTCTTCCATTATTACCTTCTTTCTCCCTGCATTCAGTTTAGTTTTCCCCATGTAGTTCTACCCTGACCTATTACAGGTCCAAGGCAGCAATGTGCCTTATACTTCTAAGGAGTTGATGGTGGTGGGCTAGAAGGGAATTGGAGGAGGTGAGGGAATAGGAACTGGGATAGGTATGCTAAATGAGAAAAGATAGTTTGTTTTCTTTTTAAAAAATAATAAAAGATTGTATTTTCTCTCTTAAATCCTAGTCAGAAGTGAATATAGGAAGAAGAAATAACACAGAGCAAGTGCATTGACACAGTTTGTTACTCTCACAAAAGGACAAAGGAAAATCAACTTTGAGATCATTAAAATTCCCTCTTTCATTTTGACATGTGTCATGGGATCCCTTAAAGTAGAGGAAGGAATGCAAATACTTTATTGCTCAGATGGAGATGTTAAATTTTTAAGTATTTGAAAGATATCCTGAAATGCCCCACAGAATAACCAGTCTCCCAGAGTTTTACTTAAAATTTTATATGTTTTAAAATGCTGAGTACAAGGATAGCTGAAGCAGGCAGATTGTCATGAGTTTGAGGCCAGCCTGAAATACACAGTAAGAGCCTGTCTTTAGAAGGAAAAATAAAGAAAAGCAAATTAAAATTGAAAGTAATTATTATTCTCATGACTAGGTTGTCTCACATGTATATGAATCAAAGTCAGAATGGAATGAGGTGAGTTAAGGTAATACAATAAATCTTGAAAAAATATAAGACCAAAAATGCAAGGAAATCAAGCAACTACTTTTAAATTTAAGTTTCATTAAGGTGGCATCCGATGCCACAACCATTGACAAACCTCACAAGAGAGACTGACAAGTATTTGTTACTCCTTAATAAAGAGAATCTTGAGCAGTTACTTACTGGAACATTAGAAATAGGAAGGATATGAAAAGAGAACTGTATATTTCAATTCAATGAGAGGAGTTCTGAGGCCAATTATAGGATCTTCTGTACTTATGCTCAATGTTACTATCTTATTTGGAGTCACTCATGATGGACTGTTGATAACAGAAAGGCCCACAGCCATATCATGATGGCAAATTCTAAGTGCTGGAATGATTAGTTTCAAAAACCTATGATCCTGTTAAATAGGGGCAAATAAAGATCGTGGGAACCCCATTAAATAACATCCAGTAATTTAAACCTTGAACTGTGGGCACCATATTGCTCTGAGCAGCCAGACCTCCTGTAGAGTCTGGGAAGAGGCTGCTTGCAGCCAGCTGTGGTTAGTTAGACCCAGGACAAGCTTAATGGTGGTGGCGGTGCCAAGCCTTAAAGAGGCAAAGCTCATAAATCAATGAAAAGTCATCATGTGGCCTCAGCAAGGCAGGAACTCATGCTGAGGCACTGATGCCTTCATCCAAATGCAACTGATGAAGTAATAACTAACTGCCTTGCTATGCTAAAAATGCATCATCAGACTAGCCCATCTTCTAATGGACCATCATTTTATCTAGGACACATGAAAAAAAAGTTTCTAAAATACACTCAAGTACATTAAAGAAAACTACTTTCATGTACTTAACACATTTTATAATATCTTACTGAATCTAGGAAAAAAATACTGAAGAGATGTTCAAATTCTGATCAGTATCGCAACCACTTATCTGAGGGTTACAGTGAAATGTTGTTTAAATAACTAACGGCACTCAAGATTAGTTAATGCAAACACACCATTCTGCTTTTGAGAGAATGCATATTTAAAATTAAAGGAATAAAGCTCATTTCTAAACAAAAGCGATGGTGTGCACACAGATTGCCAATGAAAAAAGTGGAGCCTTCTCGATCAGAATCCCTGGTCTCCAAAGAGAGGTCATCACTAATGTTTGCGCATCCACACCATTAAATGTCCCTATTCAGTACGCATAGTTGAGCAGGTTTATACTGATGATTTTGGATAAATGGCATATTTTCTTGCATTCAGAAGATTTCTTGGATAAGTTGACATGTAGGATGACACCTACGTACTTGCTGAACTCTTCAAGGTACCATTCAGTGTGGTTAACTGTAAGCATGATGCTAATGTCTAGATCTGCATTTTGACCCAGGACACAGAGGGATAAGAAAGAAAAAGGAGTTTTTAACCCATACTGGATTAAAGTCTAAATACTGGCAAAAATATTACTAAAGTTAAAATATAGCAAATTAACAATGAGATGAACACAGATATGGCCTTTAAATGTATTTTTTTTTCTTGTCTGTGAGTCTATGCTCTTCTGAGGATCTCACAAGCGATCCCATGAAGCATATTTATAGTGACTATATAATAAGTGCTATATAAATCCAGTCTTGGTGACATACGTATGGAAAGACTTCTTTCCATTTTTTTACCTATTATTTTTTCTTTCAAATCAGTCAGTGAAACTATCAAAGCACCTAATAAACCAACTTATAGTCTTATTTATTAAGGAAAAACATCTTAGCTGAGCTCAGTGGTTCATTCCTGAATTTCTAGAACTTGAGAAGCTGAAGCACAATGCTTGCAGAAAGTTGGAAATAATCTTGGTCTACAGGGTGAAGACCTTGCCCCAGGAAACCAAACCCACCAAAAATGGAAATTGAGACAAAAATAGGTGTATCAAAATATCTTATTTAGTTTTTAAATCCTTTAAACAACATAACTTTTAAAGCCACTACACATCATGTGTAAGTATTGTGGAGACATTTCAACTCAGATTGCCCTTGAAAAACTTACTCTAAGATGTGTACTGTCCTTTTCTAAGAACACCCTATCATTTGCTTCCTATCATTCATCCTTGCTGTCTTGCTGTTGGAAGTCAAGAATGCCTGATTCTCCCAAGTGAAGTAGCAGCTCTATTTCCTGCTTCCACCAGACCATTTTGTGACTTTACCTTCTCCCCTGGGCAGTCATTCCCACTTCCTCACAATGTCATTCTGCTTTCAGACTCTATGAATCTGATTATTCTAGATCTCTGTCATATCTGTGGTGTGCAGGAACAGGTGTCTTTCTGAAACGAAAGTTTTTGCCATGTGGTAGAATAACAACATCTTTTTGTTCTTTATGGCTCTACCCTTATCCAGTATCTCATGCTGAGAACAGCATCTATCTTGTGCTTCTCTTGATTCAGCCTCCCAGGGACTAGGATTACAAATATGAGTCAACAAATCAGCATTTTCTTGTTTTTGGGTCACTTAGTATTCCATTACCCATATTTACCTCAGTGAATTATTTATCCATTTACATCACAACAAAGGAAAATAATTATCAGAGCAAAAATAGTACTTGTAATTAGGAGAAAAACAACACTGTGTTCATATGAAGTGTTAATAAATTATATATAAACTAATATGTAATAACTAATATATTTATATATACTAAGTGTAAAGATGAAAATGAGCAAAGAAAGATGAGTGCATAAGAGAAGGAAAGGAAGAAAGAAAATAAGAAGGAAAGAAAGACAGAAAGAAAATAAAGAAGGAAGAAAAAAGCATGACTAATAAAACCCTTGAATTTAAAAAAATGGACAAAAATTAAGGAAGTATATTTTCAAACACATGTAAAATAAATCATCATTAAAATGAAAAAAAAATAGACTCCAGTAAGGAATGACTTCACGCTGTGGAAGAGAGCCATTGTTCAAACTCCAAACCAAACAAAAAACCCCAAACCTTGTCAAGGGTGTGAGCTAACTGCCTTGGTAATGTAAAATGAGGTAGGAGCAGTAAGTACTATGACGTTCCTCCAAAAATCAACCCAGAAACTTCTAGACAGGGGAGATGGCACAGTGGTTCAAACACCTGCTCCCAATGCCAGGATGACAGCCAGCCTGAGATTCCTGTGTTCAGGAACTGGAGAGAAGGGATTCTGAAGCCACCTGCTTGGAATCCAAACAGCTGAGCTTCAGTAGAGAGGAACTGACTCAAAAACAGGTGGAAAGCTGTCAGGTAGACTGCAGCCACGAAACTCAGGCTTGTGAGTTGTGGTGTTAAGTTCTAGCTCCTGATGCAGCCAAAGTCAGGATATGTCTAAATGTCCAGATTAAACAATTTCATAGCACAATTTTTTTCTGGTTTATCTGCAACATTTTTGTAAAACTATTCCCTTACTTTAGAGCAGATGGACTGAGAGGCAAAAATGAATGCTAGGGCTTTGTTCCCATGTTCATCATTATTTTGTGAATCAATATTGTTTTATCCTAAAGCATTGTTTCTCCAGTGATAGTTCACTGTGATATTTGCTTTTAAGAATGTAGCAGTATATGGACCAACAAGATGGACAGCCAATAAAAGTGATTGTCCACAACCCTGTTAACCAGTTTAATCCCCGAAAACCACATAGCAATCGGAGGTGAGAGTCAACTCCACAAATGTTTCCTCATCCCTCCACACTTGTGGTTTGCATGCACATGCACACACATACACACATGTGCACAAGTACACACACACATACACACACACACACGCACACACACACACACGCACACACACAGGATAAAATTTAAGAAGAACCTATCAATCTACTACCTAGCCATCTGCTGTGGATGTGGTTAGCACTACAGTCAGAGAGTTGGTGAGATGTATCCTGTGCATATTCATCAAAGTTTGTCCTCTCTCCCTTGCCAAGTATATTGCAGGAAGTGTCCAGTGCATTTCCTATGGCAGAACTTGCCTCACTGACTGCTTACTAAGATACTTGCTGCTGGAATCTTGAACCTCACTAAATGGTTGTTGATGTGTAGTAGACACAATATTAAGCAGGTAACTGGTTTATAAGCCATTATTTCTTTTTTTTTTTATTTTTTATTTTAACAAGTTTCCACCTCCTCCCAGCCTTCCATTTCCCTCCCCCTCCTCCCACCCTTCTCCCCCTCCTCCCACCCTTCTCCCCCTCCCCCCCACTCCTTTCCCCCTCCCTCTCCAGTCCAAAGAGCCATCAGGGTTTTCTGCCCTGTGGTAAGTCCTAGGTCCTCCCCCCTCCGTCCATATCTAGGAAGGTGAACATCCAAACTGGCTAGGCTCCCACAAAGCCAGCACATTAAGCAGGATCAAAACCCCGTGCCATTGTCCTTTGCGTCTCATCAGCCCTCATTGTTCGCCATGTTCAGAGAGTCCAGTTTTGTCCCATGCTTCTTCAGTCACAGTCCAGCTGGCCTTGGTGAGCTCCCAATAGATCAGCTCCACTGTCTCAGTGGGTGGGTGCACCCCTCGTGGTCCCGACTTCTTTGCTCATGTTCTCCCTCCTTCTGCTCGCACGGAACCACAATTCTTAGTTAAGGGAGCCACTTTAGGGTTGGCAAGAGACCTGACCCTAGAGGGGCTCCCAGGTGCCCAAGCCGAGATCCCCAGTTAGTTCCTTGGGCAGCTGAGGATAGGTAACCTGAAATGACCCTATCCTAGAGCAATACTGACGAATATCTTGCATATCATCATAGAACCTTCATCTGGTGATGGATGGAGATAGAGACAGAGAACCACACTGGAGCACTGGACTGAGCTCCCAAGCCATTATTTCTTAATGCCCTTTTTTTTCTGAATTATAAATGGATGAGGATGTGGGGATCATAGTGGTATAAAAATTAATTATCATAAAGTTAAAAATTGGTGAGCTCTTTCCCTCTCTCTCCTTCCCTCTCTCTCTCTCTTTCTCTGTCTCTAGTCTCTCTCTCTCTCTCTCTCTCTCTCTCTGTCTCTCTCTCTCTGTGTGTGTGTGTGTGTGTGTGTGTGTGTGTGTGTTTAGATGGGAGCTTAATCTGTTTAGGATGTCATTGAACTGTTGCAGTCTTCCTACCTTATCCTCAGGAACACTGAGATTGTATACTTAATTAAACTTGCCAGGATTTGAACTTCAATTTTAAATTTTAAAAAAGGAGAAAGAGGTGACAACATGGCTACAAACTTCTTCACAGGCCAGAAATTATTTTGAAGGAGAGAAGAGAACAAAATTTTAAAACCTTTCTCCATATTCTCCTCTTTTTACTCAAATGCACCCAAGACAAAAATCACAACCAAGAAAATCATCTTGATTGTTTGGAAAACATAATGTCGAGGCATATACTTAGATATTGATTTCAATGTGATTGTTCCTTGAACCTGTTCATTATAGAAGTGGACATATAGGGCATGCATTCTTATCAGTATAGATTTCATTATTTAACAAAATATTTAGGACCTATTATTTTCAGAGACTAACATTTTTAAAACTTATGTGTTGGGAGCAGTGAGACCCCAGATCCTGAATTTCTTGTAATCCCCTGATCTGAGTGCCTATAGCTGCTCTGAGCACGAGACCTTCAGGAGTTCCTGTTGGCAGGAGAGTGGTTTTTGGTGGGTTTGTCTGGGGCGTGGCTATCTCTATATAATCTGCCCCTGAACACAATAAAGGGGGCATTCTTAGGGAATTCAAGGATGACCCGTGTCCCTGTATCTCTGTCTGTGTATTCTTAACCTCCAGCCCTCTTGCCTGAAGCTTGCGAACTGGGTGCCAGCACACAGAGCACAGACACGGGGGCGCGGTGCACGGCAATGGTGTTGGGATTAATGAGTCCTGGCCTTCAGTTACTTTTCCCTCCTATAACCTTCTAATATAAGTTACTAGAAGGTGTGCCTAGTTAAAGGATCGCCTGTTGACCATTAATTGCAGCGTATTTAAGTCTACATGGTGTTAATAAAGAGGGGCTTTCTGAACCAGCGTTTTGGAACTGTGTGTGTCAGTCTATCTCTGTGTCTGTGTTCTCAACCTCCAGCCCCTTGCCCGAAGCTCGGGAACGGGGTGCCAGCGCACTGAGTGCATGTAGCGGCGTAAACGAATGCAGACAGAGTGTAAATATATATATATATATATAGCTTTAATGTAGAAATAGACTTACAGAACCACCGTTCCCGCGGAGACCAGGAAAGCAGAAGCGAGCAGCTCGGAGCTTGCTCGCCAAATTTATAGGCAGACATTAGCCCGAGGCGAACACGCCCCTTAAGGGGCGGGACTTATCCCTACATCTCCCCTTTTTGTCTAAATAAGACAGAACTAAACCAAATACAACTACATACAATAACAACAAATAATAAATACAACAAACAATATTGAGAACAAAAGCTTTGCTAAACATTCTATCTCAAGAAGTCCAAATAATGTAAAGAGTAACTACAATTATATAATCTTCAACTCAGTCAAAGATCTGAGAAGGGAATAAACACTACTCAACAAACGAGATATATCCAAAATGTGCAACAATTGACAGAGACAACTGACTACCTGGGCAATCACCCAAAGTCTCATTTGCAACGTTGAGTCAACCAATTTTGGCTAAGGCCTAACATAACTGACATACCATTATTAAAGGCAAGGAACTTTTCAAAACTATCTTACCCTGTCTTGGCAGGATATGACAGTCGTGTTTTATCCATTGATGCATGCTCTGTATCTGTGTCAGTGGTTGAGGTATGGGCATTTCTTTGCCCAAAGGCCAGTTCTGCCAAATAGAAAGGCTCCAGGTGGAGTGTTTTTGGTGCTCAACATTCTCTCGGGAATAGAGCGGTGTTGCCAGGAGCAATTGTGTCTCACTATCACGAAACTCTGAGTTAGATTAAAGGCCATTTTCTACAGCTCTTTGAAGAGGTTGAAGATTATCTATCTATACTGAGTATAATCTCTATATATCTAAAGAACCTGCTTAGTCTAATTATAAATGACAAACATAGATGACAATTAGTCTATATAATTCTCAATATCTATCTAACTTAAAGACTAAGACAATAAACGACTGTGAAACAAATGAGGACAATGACCTCCAAATATAAACAATGTACAAATATACATTGCAGTAGGTAAATATATATCAATACACAAATATTATATAAGTATCTTAATCAGAGGTAGAAATGTACACTGCAATATGGTAAATATATACAATATATATATCAATACAATATATGTCAATACATAAAAATGTTTTAAGCAGAGGTAGAAACATGCATGCGTACAATAGTCCATATAATTTAACTTTGTTTCATTATACAAGAATTGATACCAATATATTTGTCTAAAAGCAGTAACTCACAATTATAAATCTATTATCCCATCATTCCCTCTTTTTTTTTTTTTTTTCAAAATGATCCTTGAGCTTATAAAATTCCTCTCCCAACCCTCAATCATATACTAATTATAATCAACCCCTAAATGATGTCCCTAAACCCAAGGGCAAACTTTACTGGGAGAGGGGACGTCGTTCTCTAGAATTACTTCCAGCTGTCATAGGGGCGACGTTCTTTCTGGGGGATCCTGTGAAAGTAAAATGATGGTTAAATTTCAAGATAATGTCTTTTAAAATTGCAAATAGTCTCTGAGTATTTTCGTGCAGGTCTGGCCAAAATGTTGTATAAGATGTGCACCATTTCAGCTAACCAAGTTGGAACTGTCTTGTGCAGCTGGTACCAAAAGCAGGTCTTGTAGTAGCGCTATCAGTATCAATGACGTCATATCAACCAGGTGGAGTTGTTGTTATGGGGCCCCATCTTCTTCCTGGAAACTTCAAATGTCACTTCAGGAAAAACTCTTGTTCATTATGAAAAACTTAAACATTAATCATATAGACATATATATATATATATTCAATGAAAGACATGATAGATATATTCAATGAAAAGTATGATAGATATGAAGAGAAGCAAAGATGTTTTCTAAACTCATATTTCTTTCTGTCCCATATCATGGCTCTTGACATGAGACAGAAACTCCAGAAACTCTGGGTTTTTCTCTTACTAACAGGCTTGGAATTGGAGAGGGACTGAGCCAGAGTCCAACTTCAAAACCAGCTTTATAAATTTAGAAATATGGTTTAATATTACTTACACAACCCATTCAGTTGTCTTGATATTTCCTATTGGGCAGGTATTTTTCCATCTGTCAGTATCCAAACATCCAGGGTCCCTTGAATTTTTCAAAGATGAGTGTTTTCCTGTGGAGATAAGAACAGAACCCTGCCCCCATTCTATATGTTTTTCTTACCACCTGTATGAATATCATCGTTGTGGATGAGTTGTCATTTCTCCTTTCCAAGAGGTTTCTCCTCTTCAAATCGAAACTTTATTAATTTTGATGGTATCCACAATTTTTCTTCTCCTGTGGAAACAAGAGCAAAACCCCTTCCCCAACGTAGCACATCTCCTGGCTTCCACTGAGAGGTCAGCACATCTTTGAAATAAATCGGTTGATTTAGTTCAGCAGACTTTTCCATTATCCAATGTCTTTCTGCTGCTGTCGTTCCTTTCTCATTAGCGTTAAGAAAATTCAAGGTTAATAAAGCATTATGTAATCTATTTCTGGGGGTATTTTCAGTCCCTTTCTGTTTGTTCAGCATATCCTTTATAGTACGATTTGATCTTTCTATAACTGCCTGACCTGTAGGATTATTTGGTATACCTGTAATGTGTTTTATATTATAATATTCAAAAAAGCGTTTCATTTTCTTAGATACATATGCTGGACCATTATCTGTCTTTATTTGCGCAGGTATACCCATGATGGCCATAACTTCCAATAAATGTGTGATTACTGAATCAGCCTTTTCTGAGCTCAGGGCAGTAGCCCATTGAAAACCTGAATACGTGTCTATGGTGTGGTGTACATATTTTAATTTGCCAAATTCTGCAAAGTGGAACACATCCATCTGCCAGATTTCATTCCTTTGGGTGCCCTTTGGATTAGCCCCTGCAGGCAGTGGCGTTTGGTTATAGAAAGAGCAAGTAGGGCATTTCTTTACAATCTCCTTAGCTTGTTGCCATGTAATTGAAAACTCTTTCTTCAAACCTTTGCTATTAACATGATGTTTTTTATGAAATTCAGAGGCTTGTAGCACACTACCAATCAATAATTGATCAATTTCTGCATTACCTTGTGCTAGAGGACCTGGCAGACCCGTATGGGATCGGATGTGTGTTATGTACATAGGGCAAAGCCTGTTCCTGATCAAATCTTGAACCTGGAGGAACAATGAGGTTAGTTCAGTATCATCAGGTATAAATTCAGCAGTTTCAATATGTAAAATAACTCTTTCTGCGTATTGTGAATCTGTAACTATATTAATAGGTTCTTTAAAATCCCTTAGCACCATAAGAATGGCATATAATTCCGCCTTCTGGACAGAAGTATACGGACTTTGTTCCACCTTATCCAAGTCTTCTGATTTGTAACCTGCCTTCCCTGATTTATTGGCATCTGTATAGAATGTACGGGCTCCAGTTATTGGAGCATCACGGACGATTCGAGGAAGAATCCAAGAAGTTCTCTTTATGAAGTTAAGCCGCTTGCTTTTTGGATAGTTGTTATTAATGTCTCCCAAAAAATTAGCACAAGCTCTTTGCCATGGTTCATTATCTTCCCATAATTTCTTTAGTTCATCAGCAGTGAAAGGCACTATAATTTCTGCTGGGTCTATGCCTGCTAGTTGACGAAGTCTCAGCTTGCCTTTTATAATTAACTCAGAGACTTTTTCCACATAAGTTTTCAGTTTCTTACTTGGTTTATGTGGTAAAAAGATCCATTCCAAAATAATATCATCTCTCTGCATTAAAATTCCTGTAGGAGAAATTTTTGATGGTAGTATGACGAGAATACAATCGAGCTCTGGATTCACCCTGTCCACATGTGCCTGTTGTAATTTTTCCTCAATCATTGTCAGTTCCTTTTCTGCTTCAGCTGTTAATTCTCTGGGACTGTTTAAATCTTTATCACCATCCAAGGTTTTGATCAAATGAATTATTAAATCAGGTGTTATTCCAATAGCTGGTCGTAGACTGGAAATGTCTCCTAACAGTCTTTGAAAGTCATTAAGAGTCCGTAGGCGATCTCTCCTAATTTGTGCTTTTTGTGTCTTAATTTTTTGCAAACCTATTTTATAACCTAAATAATTAACAGAATCTCCCTTCTGAATCTTTTCAGGAGCTAATTGCAATCCCCATTTAGGTAAAAGTATCTTTATTTCTTCAAACAGTCTGTTCAAGGTATCCATGTTTGAATCGGATAACAAGATGTCGTCCATGTAATGGTATACTATAGATTTGGGAAATTTCTTGCGTATTATTTGCAATGGTTGGTTCACAAAATATTGGCACAGGGAGGGGCTATTTAACATACCCTGGGGGAGAACGGTCCAGTGGTACCTCCTCGAAGGTTGAGAATTGTTATAAGTAGGCACTGTGAAGGCAAATTTTTCTCTATCTTCTTTTTGCAAAGGTATAGTGAAAAAACAATCCTTTAAATCAATAACTATGAGAGGCCATCCTTTTGGTAATAAAGAGGGCAAAGGAATTCCAGATTGCAGAGGGCCCATAGGTTGAATAACCTTGTTGATGGCCCTGAGATCTGTCACCATTCTCCATTTACCTGATTTTTTTCTTAACCACAAATACAGGAGAATTCCAAGGGCTGGTAGATTCTTCTATATGTCCAGCATCTAATTGTTCTTGTACCAGCTGTTCTAAAGCCTGTAACTTTTCCTCAGCTAAAGGCCATTGCTTTGTCCATATTGGTTTCTCAGTCAACCATTTTAGAGGCAAGGCTGTTGGTATCTCTGAAGGGACATCAATTGCTTGTTCTTTTACAGCCCGAATGGCCGGTTTTCTCAGTTTGTAATATCTTTTAATATTATTCTCAGAAATATAGGCTCTAGATTTAGCAGGAATGTTAATTTCAGTATTCCATTGTTGTAATAGGTCACGACCCCATAAATTCATTGCAATATTGGCTACATATGGCTTTAATTTTCCTATTTGTCCCTCTGGCCCTATACATTCAACCCATCTCGTGCTCTGCCTTACTCGAGATAGGGTTCCAATTCCCAGGAGCTGAACATTTACATTCTGAAGAGGCCAATACGGATGCCAAGATTCTGGGGTAATGATACTTACATCAGCACCTGTGTCCAGCAGGCCAGTAATAAAAATGCCATTTACACACACTCTCAGTTTAGGTCTTTGATCATTTATAGAAGTTTGCCAAAACACACGTAACTTATCTTTCTGATCATTATTGCTTGTAACAGTAGGCATGGGGCTTCCTAATTGTCCTGATGAGGCACGTTCTCTGCAGAAACTGGATATGACTGAACCATGTTTGCCATGGGGGCCTGTGAGGCCCCCCCTCTCACGTTTCCCGGCTGTATCAGGTTGCCTTGTCTATCTCTTGTAGACCTGCATTCATTCGTCCAATGTCTGCCCTTTCCACATCTTCTACATAAACCTGAAGGCTGAGTCCTCCTATTTCTGTTATTTCTAGAAGATGCATTATTATTATTATTTCTGAAAGATGCATTATTATTATTATTATTATTATTATTTCTGAAAACCCGTTGTTTACAATTCCTTTTAATATGACCCATTTTTCCACAATTAAAACATTTGGTATTCTGGTGTCTCCTTTTACCATTGGAAATTGCTTCTTCTACCCATGCTTCAGTGCCATAATCAAATGTATCAACATTGAGTGTATGCAAGACCCATTCTTCCAACGGCGCTGATCTGAGCTTTAAAGGACCCAAAATCCTTTTGCATTCCACATTTGCATTTTCATAAGCCAAAGACTCAATCATTATACGTCTTGCTTCTGGGTCAGATATTCCTATTTGTACAGCCTTAGTTAATCTTTGTAAAAAGTCACTAAAGGGTTCTCTCTGACCCTGTTTAACTCTGACAAATGATTCCATTCTCTGTCCTGGGTCTTGTACCCTGTCCCAAGCCCTTAAGGCTGCTGTAGTACACATGGAGAGTGTGTTTTCATCCAAATTAGCTTGTTCCTGAGGATCGGAAAAGGGCCCTTCACCTAGAATTTGATCTAGGGAAATGTCAATTCCCTTCGCTTTTTCCTGCTGTTCTAAGAGTCTAGCCTCTTGCCTGAATAAGCATTTCCATTTCAATTGCGGTCCACTCTCAAGTACCGCAGAGCTCAGCTGGAGCCAGTCTGAGGGGGTTGCTCTGCTTGTCATGGCCCAAGATCTTAGCATCTCTTTAACAAAAGAGGCTTGCATCCCAAAAGTCATGACAGCCTGTTTTATTTCCTTGAGATCATTCATACGCACAGGCTCCCATGTATCCTCCTTGATGACCCTAGGGTTTTTGGAACCAATCACCTTCTCTGTTGTTATTACTGGAAAGGCAGGTAGAGCTGTAGGTAGAGCTTTGTGGAAATTGTCCCGGAGAGACTTACCCACAGATGTAGTTAAAATTTGCCTTTCTACCCTTTGCTCTTCTTCATCAGAATTTAGAAATTCCTCAATCTTTTCAATTCTGTTCACCATTGCCTTCTGCAATGTCTGAAACTCCTGTCCAGAATTATGTTCCAAAGCCTTCATTGAGGATTCTAATGTATGAAGTTTGTCCGTTAGAGATAACATCTCATCTTTGGACATAATTTTTATGGCATAAACCGTGCCTTCTTGTATTGACAATCTTTCCGTCAATCTGTCATAAGCTTTAGACAAAATCCGATTGTCACATTCAGCAGTTTTGATTCTCTCAGTTAATGTTTCCTTTCCAACAGAAAGGGACTGAATCTTATGGTCCAGATCAGCTGTTCCCTCTTCCATACTAATGAATTTCTCCTTAACATCAGCCTGAAGAACTTCAACCTGATTCTTGAGAAGATTGTTATCAGCCTGGAGAACTTCAAACTGATTCTTGAGAAGATTGTTGTCATTCTCAATTGTTTTTAAGCGTTCAATCTCTACCTTAAGAATCCTGGATTCGTCTCGTAAAGACTTTATCATATTTCTATTATCAAACCATTTGGTGCCAATGAAAACTACGACTCCCAGAAGGATCCATATATGTGGGGTGATAGACACCTCTTGTAAAATCTCCCACATGGTACAATTAAAAAAATCATTAAATTCTTGAACAGTAATGTGTTCAGACATTTTATTTATAAAAGAAAATTTTTTTACCTGCAAAGATCGGTTCCTGACAGTGGTGGTCTCTGTGTTTTTGGAGCCTGTCCTAGAACTAGCTCTTGTAGACCAGGCTGGCCTTGAACTCACAGAGATCCGCCTGTCTCTGCCTCCCAAGTGCTGGGATTGAAGGCGTGCACTACCAAGGCCTGGCAGGCCTCAAACTCACAGAGATCTGCCTGCCTCTGCTTCCCAAGTGCTGGGATTAAAGGCGTGCTCTACCACTGCCTGGCCGGCCTCAAACTTGTGATCCTCCTGCCTCTGCCTCCTTCAGCAAATCCTACCGGCGTGCGCCACCACAACCGGCTAAGTCACTTTGTAACAGACCAAATCTGACACTGTGGCAGCTTTTGTTGCAAAACCGCAAGTACTTGAGCTTCTGCTAATTCAGGCAATGGGGTTCCGCTGCAAAACTTAGCCAAGGCAGGCAGAATGGGCCTGTGTCGCCGAGTGTGTCTCGGACTCAGCACTGGGGCCGGAGTCACGAACTGAAAAACAGCACCCGGGAGGGTGCTGTGTTAGCTAGCGGCTACCCGCTTGAGTCGGGGGCAAAATAGCCCGACGTTGGACGCCAAAATGTAGCGGCGTAAACGAATGCAGACAGAGTGTAAATATATATATATATATATATAGCTTTAATGTAGAAATAGACTTACAGAACCACCGTTCCCGCGGAGACCAGGAAAGCAGAAGCGAGCAGCTCGGAGCTTGCTCGCCAAATTTATAGGCAGACATTAGCCCGAGGCGAACACGCCCCTTAAGGGGCGGGACTTATCCCTACAAGTGCAGACACAGGGGCACTGTGCATGGCACTTATGTAAAACAATACATAAAACAAAGCAATTCAAAAGTACCAACCAAACCATAACAACAAGAACTGTTCCAGTTATACACTCCTTACCATTTATCATCACTATAAAATTATTCCTAAGCAGCTGCTGCAAAGGCAAATAACACTTAAGGATCAAAACTCAAACTAGATCTGAGTCTCATACTTTACACACAGCAAGAAGGGAGTCATGATCTGGGCTTTTGTGGTCGATTTTGATACTTGACTTATATGCTACCATCTTTACGGACTGATTCTATATAGCAAAACTTGGGTAGAATGCAGATTGCATTCTTGAAGAACATTAACAGTATAATTTCAGAGGTATGACATCTGACTCAAAATACGTATGTCTGGGGGCTGGACAAACACCCAGTGGGGATATAGGCTCAGGAATGTAAAAATCAAGCAAGCAAACTGATCTTGTGAAAGAGACACACAATTTTAAAACGTAGACATCAGCCTGATGGGGAGTGATAACTAGGAAGATTTAAAATAATGATCTAGTGGGGGAATGACAGAACATTTGTTCCCATTATCACCTAGAGGCATAGCATTTGAGTTGACCTATTCATGATAACCAGCTGGCCACATGAGGACTTGGGCAGATCTGTCACTCAGCTTGGCATAGTAACTGAGCAGTTACAGAATTTAAATACATGAGTATTTCTGGTTGCTGTCAATTTTAACTTTACTGCTGAGATTCACCATTTAATCTGTGAAGCACTTCATATAGCAAATGTGGAAGGAACAATTTGAACAAAGTATCTAGCTTTGTACAGGGTAAACAATTTTTAAATCTTCCTTTAAAAATTCGTATCAAAAGGTTCCCTGGGTAAGGCAAGTGGAAAGGACTGGGTGTCAGACCAGAGATGACAGGTGACAGATCACTTAGCCTTCAAGGCCATGATGATTGGCTTCTGCTCTAATTTTTTTTTTTGGCTCTAATTTTGAAAGGGAATCACTAGAGTCTTTGAAGCAGAGGAGTTGACAGGACCTGCTTTACATTTTAAAACATCACCTTGTCTGCCGTATGGAAATTGCATTGCAGAAAGATCAAAAGTTGAAGGAGGGAGATAATTTAAGAGGTGATGTCTGGGAGGACACTGTGTTCCTTATTAACATAAGTTAAAACTGGGTAGAACAAGTGTGAGAGGAAAAATCCGAGTTCTATATATGATGCCATGGGATAACCTCATGAAGACATGAAAAACTGTGTTAGAGCATGAAGGAATTACACTATGAGATAAAGGTCATGACTGGTTAGTATAACCTCAGGACATCCATGGGTGAAAGGGAGATCAGGGCTCAAATAAGAAAAGAAACCACAAAGAGATAAAATAAAAATAAATAAATATAGTGGCAGGTTTTATCACATCTAAGTATTCTAGTTGGTTGAAAATACAGAGAAATGGGAGAATAGCTGAAGAAAACTGTAAAATTCAGACAGAGATTTTTAAATTAGAAAATATTAAAATATTTGAATATATCGATATGACAGATATGGTGGAGAATCTAAAAACAGAGAGTACAAATGAGCTAGTCTTTGAGCAGGTAAATGTGGAGAGCCCTCACAAGAGCACAGAGAGCAGATGTCTTGAGCAGAGAGTGCATTCTTACTGGACTCTCAAGCCTGAAGCATCATCTAGTTTGATTTGGGTTTGAGTCTCTCTCAACTGCTTGGCTGAGAGTCAGGAATCCACAAACACATGGCAAGAGTGTGGCAGTTTGATCTGCAGTGTGATTTGGTAGCTGTAAGTTCTTGAACACATGATGTTGTAATGAGATGAGCCCTACCTGTCCCTCAGCCTGTGCCACTGTATGCATAGACATTCTAACATGTGGTGTTTATTAAAACTTCTAACCTCTGCCCTTTTATGTTGGGAAAACCAGCATGCCCTTTGAAACTGCAGTTTGATTGAGTATGAAATGGATGGAGTTATAAAAAGGAAAAACTGCTTAGCATTTGCATTCAGCTTCGATCTTCATCCTCATGGAGTGGAGGTACTTTTCTGGGGCTGGATCAGCATTAAGGGATCATACTTCACCTGTAGAAAGGGAGCTGATGAAGATAATAAAAAACTGCTCCAAACAACTTGAAAGGTACACAAGGGTGGCAGAGTTCAAAGTAAGGAAAGCCCACGACTACAAAGGTGCATAAGAAGCTGAAGTCTGAACACAGTGCATTCCCTTGGGAAGGAATGACAGAGAAGCAACAAAGGGTAGGGACAGTGTGAGAGGGGTTTGGTGAGAGAAAATGCAAGTTATGTTTCTAGCTCAGCTTGAATAACTTTTCAACTCATTCTTCAAGATGAACTTCCATAACATGACACAAAAAGTGAAAATGAAAGGTTTTTGATCCAAACTTCCATTTCTTTGGGATTTGTTTGATTGCGTGCAGTTCTCAAAACATACAATTTAGGGGAGACTGAAGCTTGCCTGGAGTACATTTGTTTTATGTGATATGATAGTCATCATGCAGAATTTGCCCAAGGAAATTTTACCACCCTTGCCAGGAAGAGGTACCCCTGGTTAGTAATAGACACAGTCATGCAAGGTGAAACACAGAAAGGATGAAAAACAGAAGAAGCAAGGTGAAAAACAGAAGAAGACTGTTATTTATCATATCATATAGAAACCCAAAGGAGTCTGAATTTGCCCGTAAAAAATCAGAAATACTTTCTTTTTAGAGAAAAGGCATAAGCAGTCTTCACTCTAAGAGATTCCAGTTAAGCCAACATTTGTAGTGAGTTTTTCTTCTGAACATTAAAATGTTTCAAATGATCATTGGAAAATGTACTATGTGGTGGCTCATTTTCACTTAGCTTCTAACAATGCTAAGTATTATAACAGTGTAAAACAAATCTGTACTATAAAAGAAATTATGAAAATTATTTGTCCAGAACAAAAATATGTTAATCTGATTGTTTAGGAAAAGGAGGGTTAGGTTGTGAGGTGAAGACCTGGGGAGTTTGGTTCTCACTACCGTGACCTGCTCCCTTCCCTGACCTACTAAACACTACTTTCTCTCTGGGGGCATTCTTTGTAAGTGCCTCTCCTAAGATCATTTGAATTAGATTTTCTAAATAGTTAAAATAAATATTTTATATGAAGTACTATGTAGATACATCTCCCACTCATCACCTGGAAAACAGCAAAATACTCCCTAGACCAGTTATCTCCTGCCTTTGGTCTCCTGTGGTCCCTCCAGGTGACCTGAAAGCCTTCCGGAACTGTTGTGATGGCTTGAGGTGAATCTCTTGTGCCTTTGTCAGGAAAGGATTTGAATAAAGTGTTTCTACTACCAATTTGTTTGCTTCAACCAATTTCTCTCCCAGGCTTTTGGCAAATCGCTGAACAGTATGGAATTCAGATTTTAGTTAACAGCTTCATTAGCTATGGAACAGATCCTTTAGGCATGGTGGTCTTACATTCTATCCAGAGAATACTTGCTGATTTTTTGGTTCAGCAAAGCCACCACCAAACAACAAAGGCACATTACTGGCAGTATTAAAGCCCACATGATTCAAAAGATCAATTCTGTTTTGCCTTCTAAAATCATTACATCTGACCATAGTTTTGGCAACATGTTTCATAATATGTTCCATCTGTAAATATTTTTCTTTTATTGCCTTAAATTGATTACAACTAGTGGAATTTTATTTGTTTATATTAATTGTTCAACAGAGATTATGATATTTTCATAAAATACCTTGATTATGTTCACTCCCATCATAGATTAACATGTCTATATATACATGTGTTTTTTGGTACTTTCTCACTAAATTATGGTGAACTACCTTATACCTCAAACAGTACTTGGTATCTAGTACAGATCAAATAAATACTTGTAGGATGAATGGACGAAACAGACTTTTATATCCCTGGCACTATCTAGCATAATGATGCATTGTGTGGGGGATATCCCAAACTATCAATTGATTTAAATTTATTTCCACAGTTCTAACCTATGGCAGTAGTAGAGATGGATGTCAGACTTAAATGCTGAGACCATTTTTCTCTATAAAGACCAATGAGTGAACAGTTCTAATTAGCTGTGCTCATAAACTATGATTTTTTTTTGCAGAAAACCCTGTTTCTCGGCTTATGGTGTCATTTTCTTAATGAGGACTAAGTGCTCATATTTGCAAAGGAAGTTCATCTGAATACACGAATTTCCAACCTACAGGAGAATATGAAAGGAGAGAGCAAGAGAGAAAATAGAAAAGCAGAGCTTGCTATGGAGTATAAACTGAAGCAAGCAAACTATAAAGATTACAGGAAGTTTTACCAAAGCCATTAAAAATAGCCATCCATGTCCTAATGCCACCAAAACACCCACTTTATGTAGCTGAAGATTATTTAGAAAAGTCAACCATTTAAAAAGAATCATCCGATTTCTAAAATATATTTATATAAGACACTGAGCTAATGCAAAGGTATGAAGATCTTTTGCAACAATAGGTAGAATAAAAAATGAATAATTTTAAAAGTGAAGAATTGGAGCTGGTGAAATGGCTCAGAGGTTAAAAGTACTTATTACTCTGGCAGAGGACACAGGTTCAATTTATACCACTTACATGGCAGCCCATAACCATCTGTAACTTCAGTGTCATGTCACATGATACACACTTTTGGTCTTCAAGGATATCACGCACACATGTGATGCACAGACATACATGCAGGCAAAGCACCCTAATATGTAAAATAATAAAATAGTTCTTAATTTTAAATGAAAATTTACTGCAAAGTGGATAGAAATGATGAAAATATATTTTTGTAGTCATAAATTTTAAATCACTAATTTAAGAAAAATAATGTCATTTTTAGGATTTATCATTTAACTGAAAAGAGTAATTATTGTCATAGGAGATATATACAGATTGGGTTTTAACATACTACTCAATACTTTCAGAATCTGAACTTTCCAACCTACTCCCAGGTCTCCAGAGTGTGGAAATCCCTTTCAGCTAAGACTCAACACTCTTTTCACTCCCTTGTCTGGGTTTTCAGTGGGAAAATTCTCCTCATAAAACTGATCTCAAAAACTGACAATTGATCTTTGAAATGATTGACCAGCAGGACCTTCTATCTACAAATTTCTATGGATTTCCTAAAATTCTACCACTGGACAGTCAGTCAGCTAACCTGATACCTGGGCTCTGTTATTCTTCTGAACTGGTTTTTACAGTCTGTCCTTGGGGATACAATGGATTGATGTTGGGGAAGACCACAAGCATTCTAGGTATCGTCTCTCAGAGTGTTCAGCATGTTGTAAACACAGCATGGAAGCAAATTTCCTTTAATGAGTGACTCTTGTGTTTTCAATTGTCTTGTGTGTTTTCTCATTCTTTATGTGGGGCTTTGAGGTTTAAGGAGAGAACAAGACCACCAGAGACACACTTAGAATGAAAGACAAAACTTTATTTAGGGCACGAATTGCAGGACTGTCTCCAAGGTTAGAGAGAGCAATCCTTCCAAAAGGGGATTTGGGGTTTTATATGGTGATTCTATTTGGGCAGGAGAGTGGTGTAGAGTGTTAAGGAAAAAGGAACTGCTGTAAGCAAAGATACCCACTGTAAGTCAAGTCTTTTTGAGTGTACTTCTGGTCGGTAAGACATCAGGGTGTTGTGGTCAAGCTACTCTGCTGAGATACGGGTCAAATAGCTCCTGAGTCATGCAGAACATTCAGTCACCACATGTTTTGGCCATCTTGGTGTCTGTGATGGTGTGAATAACAATATCCTCCATAGGCTCATACATTTGAGTCACTAGAGAGTGGAACTCTTTGATAGGATTGGAAAGATTAGGAGATATGTCCTTGTTAAAAGAAATGGGTACTGGAGGTGCCTTTTCTCATTTTACTTCCTTAAATTTGCAGATCAGGATATATCTCTCAGTCACTTCTCCTTCACCATGCATGGCACCATGTTCTCTACCATGGTGATAATGGACTAAAGCTGTGAAACTGTAAGCAAGCCCCTAATTAAATGCTTTACTTTATAGAAGTAGTCATGATCATAATATCTCTTGTTGGTAATAATACAGTAACCGAGAAAATGTCTTAGATCACCCTATCATGCGCCAGCCTAACATCTCAATCTTTCATTGATTATAGTGAACATTGGTGGTCTCCTCCTGCTATTTCCTGTTGTACTGGGTGTAGAGTTAGAGGGTAGAAAGACTGGGTATGGCTAGACCACGTCAAGGCTGCTCTCTGCTTCAGAAGAGCATACGGGCTGATAAAGGTAGAAGACTGACATGTCAGGAGGACTTGGTTAAAAGTGTGGAGGGTGAATTGGTTTACCTGGTTTTGATTCATTTCAGTAGGAAAGGAGCTAGAAGGAAGGAGAAGAAATGGAGAAGTGGAAAAACAAGGAGGAGATCTCAGTTAGGGCTCTTGGGAGAGACAGTAGCCAAGGTCAGATGATGTCAAAGACATTACATTATGTGGAAAGTGGTGAGCTTTTGCTAGATTGTAGGCAACCAGCTATGTCTTGAAGGTTCTTTTTTTTTTGGTTTTTGTTCTTTTATTTATAAATTTCTACCTCTACCTGACCTGATTAGTTGATGTAATAGCAGCATTCTTTGTTTAGAAAGAGGCAATTTCCTCTTTTTGATGTAGTCAGGAGATCTAGAGCTCATCAGATTTGAAAAACAGAGGGCAGGAAGGAGAGCTGTTCTTGTATCATTCAGAGAGCCCTAGCTGAGCTCTTGGTTGCTGTTGTTAGTTCTTCTGAGAGCTATCTATAGGAAACACAAATATGACCTTATCTCCTCACACACACACCATCCCTGTAACATCACAGAGGAAGTCAACCTGACTTTCACTGTCACAGGGAGGTGAACAGCACAATTGGGAGTTTGAGAGAACAAGGAGAATTCTCCCTCAGTGTAATAAGTCAGGCTTGGGACAATAGTTACTGGGAGAATAGACTGGATGCACATAACAAGAAGGGAAATTCCCTCCTGGAAGGGAATGGTTTTTAGATAAAGTGTAGTTTTTATAGGAATGGGGCCAAAACTTAGTGATGTCTTGTGCCAATCGTCCAATCACTCCATAGGAGTGAGAGAGAGACTGGGAGCAGAAAGAGGTGAGCTACAGAGCAAGAGAATATGTTTTCATAGCAAACATTCTATAGGAGCACTGCTCTCCTTAGGGAACCTTTGAAAGAAATGCAGAGGAAGCTAGTAGTGTAATCAGAGATCAAGTTAAGTGATTTGAGGAGTCCTATGGAGACATTTAGGGCATCCTTCCAGAACATTTCTTAAAGGATGAAATGAAAGAGATTGTTTTGTAGCTGGTTGCCCGTGCTTCTATTTCTTCTAGTACCCCCTTGTACCTCAGTTAGGAAATTGAGGGGCTTAGAATAGGTCTGGAGATACCTAATAATTTTGTTTTGGGATACAGTGGTGAGTGTGAAAACATGGGAGATCTTTTTTTCTCTTTTTTTATTGATTTTTTTTTTGTTGAGCTCTACATTTTTTCTCTGCTCCCTTCCCAGCCTCTCCCCTCCCATTTAACCCTCTCCCAAGGTCCCCATGCTCCCAATTTACTCAGGATATCTTGTCTTTTTCTACTACCCATGTAGATTTGATCTATGTATGTCTCTCTTAGGGTCCTCATTGTTGTCTAGGTTCTCTGGGATTGTGATTTGTGGGCTGGTTTTCTTTGATTTATGTTTAAAAACCACTTATGAGTGAGTACATGTGATAATTGTCTTTCTGTGTCTTGGTTACCTCACTCAAAATGATGTTTTCTAGCTCCATCCATTTGCCTGCAAAATTCAAGATGTTATTATTTTTGATATCTTAAGCTTAAGAGTTCCCATGAAGGTGGAGGCATAATAAACTCCCATCCATGTGAATTCTGGCTGTGTAGGCTTGACCCCTTCGAGCTGAGACAGGTCAATCCAGTTGGACATGCCTTGGAGTCTGACCACCATAGAAATGGTGAGAATCACCAGATCAGGTCCTGTCCAGAAGGGCTCAACGTGATGTGAATGGAATTTCTTAGGTATATCTAATATTCAAGGTTGAGATATAAGTCAATAGGATTCACTATTGGCTTGGGGTGAATCTATCATCTTTTCATGGCAGGGTCTGAGCAGGAAAACAGTAGGCTAGTCAAAATGTTAGGATATAGATTCTAGGGAAGAAAGATTACCCACCAGGAAGGGGCACCCATAACTGAACTCAAACAAGAGCTCATTATGTTAAAAACTCCTATCCATGCTTGCTGCCTACTCCTGATATGGGGAGGTAGCAAACTGATCCGATTAATGGAACCTTTCCAAGCTGCACTAGACCTTGCTTATGCCGCAATTCATTATCTCCTAGTTTTAAACTTCTGGAATCATCTAACACTTTCTCAGAATAAATGATAGCAGATTTTCAGACTGCTTCACAAAGATTTTCTTTCTAAACCCATTCTTTATTATGGAATGGTGGTTCGGGATATTGCTTTGTTTTACCCAATATCTAGAGAATGTTTAGCTATATAGATGATATAATGCTAACATCTGAGTGTTTGTGTCATTGGAGAGACATCTGGATACAATAGCACTTCCTTGTAACCTTATTGGAGATGGGTTAATTAAAGGGAAAAAACCCATAAAGTACACTACATGGCTGGAAAACAAGACTCTCAGAGGCTATAGTATTATTAAATGAAAACCCAAGTGCCAGGTCAGGCCCTTTCTCTGAGTTATTTGTCAGAGAAGCCCCCGAGACCCCATAGAAACCAGAAAGGCTATTGCTACTACTGTTGGTTACTTGAAAGAACTAGAAGGTAAAACTCAGTTGCTTAAGACACCACATGCTTTGACTGCATGGCATGGAGAAATTAAGCTGGAACTGAACTGAAAACTCCCATACTACTGGATGGATTTCATAGGGCCAGAAGAGGCCAAGAAGGCTGCTGGTAGAGTCATCAACATGGCTATTTGACTATGGGTCCTACATGCTAAAATACTGACAAGCCTGAAGTGATGTCCCTGCTTGTGTTGTAATGGCTCAGCCATCATTGCTAAGACCATCAGCCTTCCAGTGGATTTAAGGCCCACTACACAAGAGGACATTCATATCTATTACTGTAAGCCCAGACAAAACCCTGTAGTTTGGGAAATCATAGGTCTCAACGGGGAAGCAACTTTTATTGTTTTACTGGATGCATGTGACATGCCTGCCAAACTGCTTTCTAAACATGTATTGCATTAAGGAGAGCAGCTGGCTGTGTCCTGCCACCCATCTAGCTTAGTCCTGAAACAATTACATAGAAACTGTATTCATTTAAACACTGCCTGGCCCATTAGTTCTAGCCTTTTATTAGCCAACTCTCATATCGTGATTAACCCATTTCTAATAATCTGTATGTCACCACGAGGTTGTGGCTTACCAGGAAAGATTCAGCATGTCTGACTCTGGCGACTCAATGGTGGCTCTCTCTCCCTGCCTTCTTCCCAGCATCCTGTTCTCTTTACCTCACCCACCTAATTTTCTGCCCTATCAAAAGGCCAAGTAGTCTCTTTATTTAACCAATGAAAGTAACACATAGACAGAAGATCCTCCTACACCAATGTATACTTTACCCATAGATTATTGTTGCCATCAACCTCAAATTTTAAATACCGGTGAAGATCCTGAAAACAAATTGCTATGGCATACTGTTCTAAGTTTTAGCAATAAGTGGGTATCTATGCCACACACCCCACTACACACACAAGGCTCAGGGATCATTTTGGAAAAGAAGGAAGAAAAACATAACAACTAGAGGAAGGAGTGGAATGTTGTGTAGAAGTTTCCTCCAAGATTGACATATCCCATCTCCCAAGGAAATTCCTTAAGACAGAAGATAAACAACTCAAAACCGCTTTAAGAAATTTCTTAGAGTGGTAGATTTACTGGGCTCCTCAATCCCAAGAGTAAACAGCAAAGACTTCTGAGAGTTAGTTGCTTTCAGACAAAACCAAGCTACAAATAAAGAAGACTCTGAAACTAGACCAACTCATGGAAAAAAGCCAAAACGGGTCAAGCTATCTGGAAGAGGCTTAGAACAATTGATTTCCCTGGAAACTGTCAGGGTCTGTGGGAAGTTCCATAAAAGACCACCTGTGACATATTCAATCAGCAAGATTCTTTCTTCGAGCATGCAGGGGCCAGCTTTTTGACATAGAGGCAAAATGGTGATCCCAAGGAAAGCTCACAGGCTTCTTTTACGCAAGAATAGGGGAATACCAGGGAGGGGAAGTTAGTCTACAGACTGATTGGTGGGTTTAATCAAAAAATTTCTGGGTTGCTATAGGAGTGGTAGGTGTCTCTAGTGGTTTGGGATGTTCCAACAGCAGAGTAAAGAAAGCTATCTTTAACTACAAGAAGGCTGTAGGGTGCCTGCTGATTGGTTACCCCAGAGTTGTGGTCTTTCCAAGAACTGCTTGCTCAGTTCCAGTAAACGAAAACTGAGGCCTGGTTTCTGACCAGGCTGTTCAGAGTCTGCTATAATGTTTGTTTGGCTCTCTCAGAAAGGATCCTACCCAATCTGATAAACTGCCTGCAGGCTGTGTAGTGCACACCAGGCTACCAGCTTCTGTGAGCTGTCACTTTGGAGCTTCAGAGACATAAGTGTCTCTGGTATGTAGAATGAGAATGGCCTCATAGGCTAATATATTCCTGTGTTTAGTCTGCAGCTGATGAACTGCTTGGAAAGCATTGGGGGTGTGACCTTTTTGTAGTAGATGTTCCCTTGTCGGAGGATGTAGGTAGGCTTTGAAGTTTCAAAAATCCATGCTAGGTCCAATCTACTTCTTGTATGAAGATCAGGATCGAAAGGTCTTAGTTACTGCTCTGGTGCCATGTGTTTGCTTCTTGCCGTGATGACTTCCTGAAACCGCAAGCAGTTCCCAATGAATGGTTTCTTTGTATAAGATTTGCCTTGATCATTGTATCTCTTAACAGCAGTAGAATAGTAACTAAGACAGTATCTTTGAATCATTTCTGTTCCTGTAAATAACCCCTCACCCATATTCTTGTAAGTAATCCCAATATATTTCATTCGTTCATCACATTCGACTTTGGTAATATCCATACTAATCTCTGCTACGGGATCCCTGTCTGACATTAGTAGGTATATGAATTGTGTCTCCTCAGGAAAAGCCTTGTCATAAAACAGGTAGAAACACAAGTCCAGGTCCTTAACTATAACATAGAGAACAATTTCAGAATGAATAGGAGTGAAGCATAGCTATAATGCGTTTTTTGTTAGCTAACTAAGGACAGAGAAAGAGAGAGAGCGAGAGCGAGAGCGAGAGAGAGAGAGAAACTTTGCTCATGTTGACTGGGCCTCTGTATCTGTCCCTCTGGGTAAGAATATTCAGGTAACCCTGCAGCTTTGATTTTACCTGTATACAAACTAGAAACAAAAAGCACCCTTATCTGAGAGAAAGAAAAGAAGGGAAGGTGGCCTGGCAAAGCAAACAGTTCCTCGTGGGCCGCAGGTGGAAGGTGCTTTGGAGTTAGTGTGCATCTTAGAATTAGAAGCAATTCTTATCCACGCTGAGACCTGAAACCTGCAGAATGGTCCTTAAAAATGTGCCATCATGACACATACCCTTAATTCCAGAGTTGTGGAAGCAGAAGTAGGTGAATCTCTGAGTTTAAGGTCAGCCTGGTCTACAGAGTTTCAGAACAGCTGGGGCTACCCAGAGAAACTCTGTCTTGAAAACAACAAACAAACAAAAGAGATGTTGCTGCAGATCTTTTTAAATCTTTGTCCCAGAGCATGGATAAAACATCGACTTTTATAAGTGATTAAGAGAACAATTGGAAATGAGGCCCAGGTAACCATTACTTGAAAAATGAACAGTAAAGTGCATGTAAGCATGAAGGTAGACACACCGCAATGGCCAGTCCAACATGTGTCCCAGTCTAACAGCCCACAATAAAAGCCACTGTCTACAAGATCAAAATACAGCGTTCAGAAAATTACTCATATTCCGATATTACTGCTGAGATTCTGAATGTTTGTATGAGTAAATATTTACAACAATTTAGGAAGTAACATATCCTTTAAAGAAAAATATGGAAAGTATTAAAAGTAAGCCTATTCCAGGCTTCCATTTATAAATTGAACATTTTTAAAAGGCAATGTATTAAATTTTTATTTAAATGTTTTTGTAGGTAAGAGATTTAAAATTGAAACACATTTCAGATCGTGACCAGTTTGAGAGGTTCTTTATAAAATATTCATTATTTTTCCATGAATTCCAAATAGATGTTCTCTGTGCAAAAAAAAAAATAGTCCATTTCAATCAATGTGTGAAGATCTTTGCTATTTTTTTTTTTTGAGTCATGGTCTATGTAGTTTTGGATGTCCTGGAACTCACTATGTAAACCAAGATGGCCTTGGACTCACAGAAATTGACCAGTCTCAGCCTCCTGAAGTCTAGGATAAAGGTGTGCACCCTCAGCATCCAATCAAATTATAAATGTAACTGCAGATATGGATGTTTGACAAATTGGGTGCATATATAATAAAGTGACCTAAGTGAGTATTCCATCATAATATTTGCTTATCTAGTTGAATGGAGGCATTTTTTTCAATAATGAAATTCACAAAGTCTTTGATATGGATGCACTGAATTTCTTTCCCAAAAGAACATTTACAAAGTTAAGAAATGCAATGAAATCTATTTACAATAGACAATTATTAACACAGATACCTATAACTGAACAAGATGTAGCGCATAAGAGACTACTGACTTCTCAGCCCTAAATGGGGCATCTGTATCATACCACCTTTTCCCAATGCTCCTGGATTATAATGAAAGAGGGGAACAAAACAATATAAGAGTCAGAGATGATGAATAACTACAAGCAAAATCACTCTTCTGTACACAATAGGGTACCTGTATGTCTGAACTCACAGAGTTCATAACAATATACAAAAGAAAGAACTGTGTAATCGCAAACCAGACCAAATCACAGCCTGGGGAGATGAGTGGGACATCCTACTCCTCACCAAGGTTTTGCAATTGATAGTTCCTTGAACAAGGAAAGTCAGTTTTCTTTTAGAGTGTAGTCAGCTGTGCTACAGTGGAAAACTATACAACTATGTGTGTGTGAGTAGCAAATATTGAACTTGTAGTGCTTTAGAAAAAAGGGAAGAAAGATGGGTAGGTAGGGGAGGGTATATGGATCTGGGAGGCATTGGGAGGTTAACATGAATAAAGAACATGGAATTTTTCAAAAAACTAATAATGTATATAGAAAATGAATGTGGTAAAAAACTTTCATCATGGCTAATAGCTAACCAATGTCAGATAAGCAGTATGTGCAAAAAAAATGTAACAAATCTCTTATTAATGACTCAACCTTTAATAAGCAGCAAAGTTCTTACAGGAAAGAACCCCCAGGGGTTTAAAAAGTATGGACTAGAATTTAACTCTTTTTAAGACTTTAATAAATGCCTGTGAATCTATTGTGGAAAGAAATCCTGCAAACACAAAGAGTATGATAAACCCTTTCAATATTCTTCAAACATTAGCATCAGAGAACGTATCCAGGAGAAAAGCCCTACAAATGTGAAGAATATGTCTAAGCTTTGAACTCTCCTTCATGGGAGACGCAAATCAGAGAATTCATGTTGCTGAGACGTGTTGCAAATACAAAGAACATGCACCATACTTTATGAAGTACTCAGCTTTTACTTACACTGGAGATTTCATCATGGAGGAGACCCTACGAAAGTAATGACTGTGCTTCATCTCTTCATTCATTTCTTCATAAGCATTGGAGAATTCACACTTGGGAGAACTCGACAGTTGCAATAACTGTAGCAAAGCCTTTAACTAGTTTCAAAACTTAATTGACCCTAATGAATCTTTAATGGAGTAAAACCCTTCAAATGCAAAGAAGGCCAAGTGGTTTAACTATTTATCTATTTTTCACACCTTACTCAACAGCAGCTAATTCACATCTGGAGTCTTTATGTTCCGTCCCAAGCACCCATACCATTTTAATTTAATGCACTGCTCAAAGGAAGAGAATACCTGAGGAAAATGTCTCAGTCCTAACTTGCATATGAAAGTGTCCTTTGGAAGTGTGACCTGGAATCGTCTTGCTGGGGCATGCCTAAAAGCAATCCGGGATACAAGAAGAAACTGAAATTGTCAAATGTCTAAAGTTTAGTTTTCCATAGATAAATGTATTAGTATCTATAGGATCTGTGAGGTTTGTTTTATTTCCAAGAAATACTCATGAATTAATAAAATCTATATATTTCAGAGAGTGATTAGATATAGCTTTTAAATAAGACCAGGATCTTATTCAGTTAACTTTCACAAAACACATTTCTGTGATTTATTCAATGTGTCTGCAATAATGATTTTGCAAGTGTGCTGAAATAGGATATAAATATAATTAACTATTGAGATGATGCTTTGCAGAAATCATTGAATCTAAATTAATCTCTTAAACTAAATATTCATGTAAAGAAGATTTATTTTAAAATGCAGTTTGATTCTGAACAACATTAAGGACTATAAACGAGGCCACAGTATCTCCTTCTCTTGATTTCTTCCCGAATTTACTTTTTCATTGCTGAATGTTTTAAATTCTTTGAGGCAGAAGACAATAGTTCAATAATATAGCATTTATCTACTGTGTGAGGCCTTATCTTCAACACAGCAAAAATAAACAATCAATCATTTAAAATCATTCCCACTTTATCACTTAGGTATAACAATGATTCTCATAGTGACATTTTATATACATATATAATGTATTCCAATCCAATTTACTCTCACGTCATTGCCTTCTCTTGTATTCTTATCAAACATGCTTTTCACCTTCCTCTTTCTATCTAACATTCCTTCTACCTTCATGACCCTTTTGTCTGCATATGACCAAAGAGGTTCACTATGGTTGCTTACAGGAAATCTTTGAGAGTTTGTTTATAGGGCATCGAGTAACGTGCCATTCCTTATGCCACTGAAGGAAAGGTCACACCATCTACTACAGCTATTGGCTGTAAATCAATCCTCAGAGGGATGGGTTCCGTAAGATCTTCCTGCTTCCTAAGAGAGTATTGATAGGTATCTATATTATGCAGGTGATGAGCTGTAACCACAGCATCTCTGAGCTGAGGCATGCAATAGCCTTGTCATACTTGGAAGTTCAGAAGTGAAATGTCACTCTGTTGGCCCACAGGCTCTCACAGCCTTCTGATCCCTTCTTCCATGTTCTCTCTGCCTGGGGAGGGGTAGTATAGATGGCTTATTTGAGACTGGGTATTCAATAGTCGTTTATTCTCAGAACATTGACCAGTTTTGAGTTCCTGTAGTCACTACTGATCACTGCAAAAAGAAGCTTTTCTGACCAAAGCTGACAGCACCACCATTCTATAAGCATAAACAGTTATGCAGAAGGCTCTTGACAGGCTCCATAAATAAATGCCATGTCTCTACAAGCAATGTAGAATTAAGCTTTGCCTGTGGAAAATTTTACATGAGTCACATAAAAATACAGATTTTTCAATTTAAAAATCAATACAGGGTGAAAAATATGAAAGAAATAAAACTGTCTCTAATACCAAAGTCACTCCAAATTTTAAAATTGATGGCTAGGGAATAGTATACTCATTTATATATTGTTTATGAGAATGACTTGTGAAATACCAATAAAAACACAAGGATACCGAGAAGCTCTATAAAATTCTTAGTTTTATGTCTTCTATAACTTTTCTTTTATAAAATCTTAATTTTCATAATAAGTAAAACAATTTATTATGTACAATGTTTAATATAAAAAAAACTGGCATAAGGTAAATACATCCTCATGAAACCATGTATTAGTAAGTTGGACACTGCAAAAAATAAGGAAAAAATAAGATCTATTTTATTATCTATGGCTTATCTGTGAATGCACTGAGTAGAGTCATTGGCTTTCATAAACAGAGGATTGCTATACTTTTAAACATATTCCTTAAGCTGAAATCAGTCAAAATCTAGTGTTAAGTCTTTGACCTACCTACTCCATCAATTAAATTTTTAAATACATTTAAAACATTTGTGGAGAAAGCTGAGTTTAAGTAGACAAAATTGCTGAAGAATAGAAATTTTAATTATCCCTTGAGTATTTCAGCCATCATTCCCTGCTGGGAAGGTGAATGACATTACACAGTAGATGATTGACTAGAGGCATTATCTCCTCAGAAATTATGTGTAATAGAATTGAGAAGAAGTATAAACATTGTTGTGGTGGTATCTCTACTTTGAGGAATCAATTTGGTGCTAGTGAGTAAATTATTTTAAATTGGAATACCAATTATATTACTTTAATTTAGTTCTTTTTTAATTAACATAGAAAGAGACAAGTTTCAATGTGGCATATTTGTACACATGTAATTTGGTTGGTTCTACCTTGAGACTTTCCTCCCCTCTTTCTTCTATTACTCTGCTGCCAATAGTCGCCCTACCATGTTCATGATTCAGATAGTCAATTACACTCAAGAACTGTTTTCCATTCTCATGGTCTCCTTTCTAGTTGCATGATTCACATCCAAACTCACCCCGACATTAATACACAGGCACTGTGTATGTGTGTGTGTGTGTGTGTGTGCTTGATTATAATTAGAAGCTAAATCTCACTTATGCCTGAGAAATGTTCTATTTGTTTTGTTTTTCTCAGTCTAAGAAACCCCATTTACTATGATAATTTATAGATGCAAGCAATTTCTGGTAAATATCATTTTTATGGTTGAATCAAATTAAATTATGTACATGTACCACATTCTTATTATCTATCGCTTGTTGAAAATAACTTCCTTCACACAGCATATTCCTATCATGCTTTTCCTTGCCCTCAGCCCCTCTCAAATTCCCCCACCTCCCCACCCATCAAACTCTATGACCTTGATTTCTTTAGAAAACTAACAAACAAGCAAAAGGGAAAAATAAACTCAAGAAGCATACATGCATAAATACCTACCATAGAGACAATCAGAAAACATAAACTTAAAATACATAAACAAAAAAATAAGACAACAATAATGCCAAATAAAGCAATATGAGATAAAATGTCTACAAAATACTATTGAGTTCACTTTTATTTTGACTCCCTACTGTTAATGATAGAGTCTATCTTGAAGTTTCTTTCATATACCCAGGTAAAATTCAATGGAGAAAACTAATTTTTTATTTGCAAGTGTGTGTCAGTTGCAGGTAACTTCTTGGATAGCAATGTGAGCCTTTGTCTGCTTGGCCCTCTCAGCACTGAGTCCCCTATTGGCATCTCAGGATGTGTGTGCTGCCACAGTCTTAGTGAGTTCATATATGCATCAGTTCTGTAGTTTTAGGAGGATATTCTTTCCTTGGGTTCTTTTATCTCCTTTGACTCTTACAATCTTGCCACCACCTCTTCTGCATTATCTCTTTGATCCCTGAGAAGAAATTGATAAAAAAAAAAACCCATTTAAGATTGAGCATTCCAAAATTTCTTACTCACTGTGCACTGTCCAATAATGAGTTTCCGTGAGTCCTGGTCCTTTCCTCATTGAGTGATTCAAAATTTCTCACGCTTGCATATTCTCAAGTATTGAGTTTCTGAAGGTGCTACATCTACTGAAAGAAGAAGCTTCTCTGATGATGGCTGAGCAAGACACTGTTCTGAGTATAGCAGAACCTAAATAGGAAACATTTTATCTCTATGTTTCTTTAGCATAAGTATATTTGGTTATCCCATAAATTCTTGGCCTCCTGAGAAATGTCAGGCACTGGTTCCGTCACATGTAGTAAACCTTAAATCCAATCAGAATAACTGGTTAATTCTACAATATTTTTTTTTTAATTTTTCGAGACAGGGTCTCTCCGTAGCTTTTGGTTCCTGTCTTGGAACTAGCCCTTGTAGACCAGGCTGGCCTAGAACTCACAGAGATCCTCCTGCCTCTGCCTCCCGAGTGCTGGGATTAAAGGCATGCACCACCACCGCCTGGCTTCTACAATATTTTTAACACTATTGCTCCAGCTTATATAGATGGAAGGCCACCACTTTAGGCCATGGGACTCATTACTGGGTTGATGATTACCTTTCTCCTGTAGTAGTATTCAGAGTACCTTCCAGTACCATGAACACTCGCTGGTAGGGCAACACCTTTGATTAGGCACCATCTCTACTTCCCCATGTTCAATGAGGTTTGTAAGTATTGTCTTCAGCAATAGTGTTTTCTCTACCAGCTTTTAGAGAACAACCATCAATCTAGGCAATACCCTGAGATGTTTAGAAGTTCTTTTGGGGCCCTTTTGTTGAACTACCCTACCAGATGTAACCTGTCCTGGCCATGGAGAACTCAGTTGATGGAATAGGATGCCTAGTTTAGACATTGTTTTTAACTTTATTTGGTGACTCCATTTTGATTTCTTTCATGTATATTTTAGGAAGCCTTTACAGTAGTAGGTTTCCCTATGTTCCTTCTTAATGGTCCTTAGTGTTAGTTTTCCCACCCCCAAACCCCTCCATTACTCATCTCTTTTCCTCATTTAATCTCCTCCCCATTTAAACTTACCACTCCAGGCTCTCTCCTGTTTCTCCATATAGAAAGATTTTTAAAGAAAAGAAAAATCAGCCCCAAATTTAACTTCAACTTTTCTTAAACAGAATTCATCATATTATATTTAGTTAGTACGCCTATAGAACTAGATAAAATTTTTAGATAGGGTAATAACAACACACATAAAAAAAAGCTCCTCACAACCCTTACTGATAAGCTCCCTGGAGATATTTGAACCTAACCAAATATAATTTTAAAATCTTGGTAATTATTATTGCATTTTTTCTCAATGGAAAATCAATTAGAAAAAAATCTATCCCAAAGATTTAAGCAGATGTTTTTCAAAAAAATACATAGAAATAGACAATAGAGACATTAAAAATTATCAGTATCAAGAATAATTGTGCAAATGCAAATTCAAATACCAATTAAGTACCAAGTCATATCCATAGGAATGACAGTTATTAAAAATACAAAGATTAGAAAATGATGGCAAAGATGTAATTAAAAAGTGAATCTTTCCACACTATTGGTAGTTTTAAATTATTACCAACATTATTGAAAATTAATATGGATGTTACTTAGAAGGTTAACACCAGAACATATGATCTAGCCATCCCACTCCTGAGTATATAGTCAGGAGATAGTAAATTGATATGTTTAAACATTAAATTCCCAAATTCATTTGAACATTCTTCATAATAGACATGAAATCAAAACAACTGGAGAGTGCATTATCTTAGAAATAAATAAAATATGAAACACATGTACAAGAGATGACTATATAGCCATAATAAATGATGAAGACACATACTTTGTAACAAAATGAATCATCTAGGAGATTGGAAATAAGGGAGGCACAGAAATACAAGTACTGCATTAATTTTTCACAAGCAATATCTAAACCAATCTCACTGAAGTTGAGAACAGAATGGGAGTTAGCAGAGGTTGGAGAAAGTGGAACTGTGTGAAGAGAAAAGTTGACTGTTATCTATTGAGTTTCGGTTAAGTACAAGTGTTCTGGTGAGCCTCTACATTGGATGGCTGTATCTGAGAATCATATCTCCTACATTTCATAAAGCTAGGGAAAAAAATAAAAAAAGCTGGGAAAAGTTTCGAGAGAGTTTACTGTAAACAAAAGGACAGGTATGTTGTGCTAAATAACATAATCATAAATATGCTTTATATTAAATAATTTTATTTGTATATGTACTGCTACTATATACGAAAGTAAATTAATATCTATAAACTTTATGCAGTGTGTGTCAGTTAAAAAATCAATATTTAAAGCATAAGAGGATTTTCACAAAATTGATCATAGAATGTCTTTCCATTTGTGGTTACTTTGTCACTTTCTTTGGAGGTATAAAGCTTTCATTATAGAGTTCTTTAATTTCTTGGTTATGTTTATTCCTAGATATTTTGCTTTCTTTAAGGTTATTGTAAATTGGAGTAGTTCCATGATCTCCTTCTCTATATGTTTATTTCCTGGTATATTTGAAAAGCTCCTGATTTGTATAAGTTGATCCTACCACGTTATTGAATTTATCATTTTTACAAGTTTTATAGTAGATTTTTTCACTTACTTTCAACCTTTTTAAAGTAATAAATGTTATCTAAAATAATAGCAGTTGGTGAACTGCTGGGATGCTAGCTACCTTCACTCATCAAATGGGATGTTTATGGGATGTTTATATTCTGTTCTAGTTGTCTTTTGGTTTTGTTTTGTTTTGTTTCTTCTAGTCAGTTAAACATAACATAGAGTCATTTAGGAAGAGAAACAACAGTTGAGAAACACTAACCTCCATCCAGGTTGCCAGCAACTCTATAGAACATCTTTCTGATTAATAATTGATATGGGTGGTGTAACCACTTGGAAGGTGGTCTTGCTGTTTACAAGAAGGCAGACTGAGAAAACCATGGTGAAAAGGCCAGTAAGCAGCACTGCCCTAAGGCGGCTGCTTCATTTAATTCCTCCAACCTTCTTTCTTGAGCCCCTGTCTTGATTTCACTTCATGATGGACTGTTATTGGAACATGTAATCCTACATAAATAAATTATTCTCCAAGTTACACTTTTGTCATGGTGTTTTGTTATAGCTATAGACACTTTAACTAAATCATATTCTGATAAAAGTGAAAATTTTGCTAATAATTTTTCTGAGGGTGGTGGAGCAGTTTTACAATTGGAAAGAAAAGGCAGGAGGATAGTGAGTAGGTACAACTACTTCACAGTGTCAGTACTCTACTTCAAAGGCAAACTAATCAGCCAAGCACCAACAATCAAAACAATATAATACAGAAGTGAGGGGCTATCTAGTCTTGTAAAGTCTAAGGAAAGTGTTAATATAATGGTCACTAATTCAAAAAGCAAGAGAAAGTGTTGTTCTTAAGCTGGCTATATTTCAGAGCAATTGTGCAGGCAGATCCCTGAAGTCATTTTTCAAACTATCCCTTGAGAGTAATTTAGTGTCAAATGTCAACTCTCATACTGTGAAGATCTTGAAGTAACCTTGCCACCTGAAATGCAAATTCTCTAGACCTTGTGACCTATCCACTCTGATAGTTCTTAAGTTCTAAAGCACAGCCAATAAAAATTATCTATTAACTCACTTGTAGAGAGCCATCCATAATTACTGTCTGCAGATAAACGGCATTCACATTCTGATACAGAGAATCAGCACCAATAACTCATCCCCATAGACAGCTTTATGTATCTTCTTCTTGCTAACTCATTCTGGAAAGTTTTCAAGTGATATCTTATTATGGTAGAATAGTTTTTTGAAAAAGTTCTCGTGTCTGTTCTTGCTTACAGTAAGTTTTTAGAAGGCTAGATCAAAGTCCACCAAGTAAAGTTTCTCAGTTGGGATGACCTAGCTGAAGTCTTCTGTTTTGATGAATTATAACTATTTTAACTATTATTTTATAAAAATTATTAATCTGTGTTAGTAAGTAAGTAGGCTCAGCGGATAAAGGCACGTGTTAAGCCCGATAACTTGAGTTAGATCAGTGGGTCTCACATAGGGAAGGAAAGAACCAACTCCCAAAAGTTTTCCTTTCACATCTATGTACCATGTCATAGTGCCCATTCTCTCTCTCTCTCTCTCTCTCTCTCTCTCTCTCTCTCTCACACACACACACACACACACACACACACACAGATTTAAAAAAAGTAAATAAAGGGCCAATGAGATGTTTCAGTGGGTAAAAGCACTTGAATTTTAACTCTGCATCTCACATGATAAGAGAGAACTAATTTCCACAAATTGTCTTCTGACTTTCACATATAAGCTGTAAAAATAAAATCAATATTAAAACGTACCATTATCAAACTCAAATTAGACATGAGCGCAATATATTTTGTAATGTATTCAGAATTAAAATCTAAAAGTCATGTTCAAGTGTTTAGCTTTTCTGACCACACAATGAATGACTACGTGGATGAAAAGAAGTTTTAACATAAGGTTGAAATTAAAGAGAGAGAATCAATTAGAAATATTTCTTTAAAACAAGCTCTGAGGGAAAAATGCCAAGAAGAAGACCCTCAGGAAACAGAATATGATTTGGATTAACAACAATTGTAATAATTATAATAATTTTCTTCCAGATTTTACAAAACTCAGCTCATGGTCTCATCCTAAGATTTCCTCCCTTTCATCTTGTCTTTTTGTAATTTCTCATTCTAAGTTTTTTTACAATTTTTCAGCAAATCCCATGTATTAAGATGCCTGTAATGAAGATATCAGATAACATCGTATGTCGGCATCATTATTGTGGCTGTACCACTGCATCAAGAAGTCATAAATGAATGCTACTTACAGTTTTTCTGACAGTCAAACATATTCCCTTCTGAACTGCATTACAGAGATTATTCTTTAGTGCTCTTACTATTAGTACATTGAACCCTTGAGCAACAGACTCAAGTCAGCTGCTTGGGCACTACTTAATGGCATTATACAATGCTTTGTGATTTAATGAGGTCATCTCTTGTTTTATTTCATCATGATGGCAAATCAAAACAATGTGTGCTAAGTCATTAAAAGTGTTGACATACTCAACTTAGGAACTCAAGTCTGTCAAAATATTAGCTGATAAAAAAGAACAGCTGGCAGAACTTATATTGAAAAAAGTTCAGCTGAGATGTGAACTGTGTCAAGACTCAGTGGTAGAAACTGCTATGGGCTGTTTCCTATGCAGCAGTCAAGTACATTTACATTCTGCTTTGATCTTGGTTTTTAAAATGAGATCATTTCTGACAGGTGTTAGAAAGAAAAATTTTTACATGGAAGGCTTCACAAAGCCTTCTAATACTGTTTTCTCTAACTGTAATAAACATTCTTCTTGCATCCAAACACAGACCATCCTATGTTTCTTATGCTCCTTATCTACATATTTGGGAGTTTGTATCAACGTCTTTATTGAAAGGAGGATCAAGACTACACTAACTTTATTGTCTTTCTTTTTTAACATTTGTATCTATTTATTCATATCATATTATAGAAATTATAGATGTGACAAATGCTCACAAACTGAGATCAGGGAAATAGAGCCTCTATTTTCTTGAACAAAAAATACAATGGAGAGCAAAAATCTCATCCTAAAGAAGCATAATGTAATACAATAACCCTCCCTCCCTCCCTCCTTCCTTCTTTCCTTCTTTTCTTCCTTCCTTCTTTCCTTCCCTTCCTTCCCAACAGGCACTATGAGGTCCAAGATGACCTTAGACTCATAGCATTACCCATGCCTCAACCTCCACCTGTATACTCCCCACGTATACTACAATGATGTCTTGCTTACAATATTTTTATATCTAAATTACTGCAAAACCCATTATATGTAGAATACCAGCATGTTGAATGTAGATTGAAAATGTTCCAAAACTTACAGCAGCAGGAAACAAAAACGAATGTTTTTTGCTTAAGGAGTTGAACAAAATCATTATTGATAAAAAAAATATCAGAATTAAGAATCAGATGCTATATCATAGAAGAGTTATGTGAATGTTTCAGGGGAGGCTTCAGTATGGAACCATGATGTTCATGTTTGTGTGTGGAGTTGACAAGACAGTTGGTAAAATGATACTTCTGAGTATAACTGTGAGAGGGTTTCAGAAGATGAGTGCTGAAATTCATAGACTGAGAAAAGAAAAGTATTCTGTAAAAGCATCGTCAAATTCATTGGGTCACAAGAAGGGCGAATCTCCTGTTTGAGCCTGGTCCTGTGGTTCTTTCCTATAGAACTCACAGGGATAGTTAACTACTTCATTCTCAGCTCTCCAAGATTGGACTTTGCTACACCACCAGCTGCCAGGTTCTCATCTGCACAAAACTAATTGCATAAATTCTGCCCCTCTCATATTATCACATTATAGATTTCTTCCTCCCTTCTCCTCCCCTTCTCCTTCCCTCCTCCTTCCCCTCTCTTTTCCTTCTAGCTGTACAAGCAAACACAAACACAAGCACACAAAGAAACCTATTCATAGGAAACTTTTAATGCAATAAATACCTTACTGGGTGGTAAAAATCTGTTATTAGCATTTTTTAAAAAAGAAGCAACTTATGGAAGTCTAAAATCAACATAATTATATTTAAATTTCAAAAATTCGAAAATCAAATATTTTACTCTTTACTTACTTCTGTGCAACAATGAAATTATGCTTCTCTCAAAACAAAATAGAAAAGTTTCAGTGGAGAAATAAGAGAGAAATGTGTTGGAAGTGCACACTCACTTACATGTATATTCTTAAAATTGGTTGTGTGCTTTTGTTATGTACAATCATGTTCATATATCAGATAGTTTTTATAGGATTGATATCACAATAATTAACATAAATGATTTCCTGAAAAAAATTAAAATAAAAACTATATTGAAGCAAATATTAAATGACTCTCAGAAGTGCCAATTGGTCTTGTATAGTTGTGAGGTATCTTTGGGATTAAAATAACAGAAGTGGGGGCAAAGAGTCACACCTGTTTCTACAGCAATTTTGGGTAAACTCCTTAGTTTCTGTGAGCCTTACTTTTTAATGTTCTTCTGGGCAAAGTTCTGTTAGCATCACGCTCATATAACTGACTTTTCTGCCGGCATCTCTTTTTTTTTTCATTTATTTTTATTGAGAAAAGGAGAAAAAAAAACAAGTTTCCACCTCCTCCCAGCCTCCCATTTCCCTCCCCCTCCTCCCACCCTTCTCCCCCTCCTCCCACCCTTCTCCCCCTCCCCCCACTCCTCTCCCCCTCCCTCTCCAGTCCAAAGAGCAGTCAGGGTTCCCTGCCCTGTGGTAAGTCCTAGGTCCTCCCCTCTCCGTCCATTCCTAGGAAGGTGAACATCCAAACTGGCTAGGCTCCCACAAAGCCAGCACATTACGTAGGTTCAAAACCCGTGCCATTGTCCTTGGCTTCTCATCAGCCCTCATTGTTCGCCATGTTCAGAGAGTCCAGTTTTATCCCATGCTTTTTCAGTCACAGTCCAGCTGGGCTTGGTGAGCTCCCAATAGATCAGCTCCACTGTCTCAGTGGGTGGGTGCACCCCTCGTGGTCCCGACTTCTTTGCTCATGTTCTCCCTCCTTCTGCTCCTCATTGGGACCTTGGGAGCTCAGTCCAGTGCTCCAGTGTGGGTCTCTGTCTCTATCTCCATCCATCACCAGATGAAGGTTCTATGATGACATGCAAGATATTCGTCAGTACTGCTATAGGATAGGGTCATTTCAGGTTCCCTATCCTCAGCTGCCCAAGGAACTAACTGGGGACCTCGGCTTGGGCATCTGGGAGCCCCTCTAGGTTCAAGTCTCTTGCCAACTCTAAGGTCTGCCGACATCTCTTACAGCTTCTCTGAGGCTGTGCTGTTCCACATCCTGGTCATTTCTCACCCGGGCTTCACACCAGCTCTGAGGAACTTACTCCTCATCTATGGGGATGTCCCCTACGACAGTCTCAGACTATTGCCACAGACTTCTCAGACACTATCTCTTATGTGGTCTTTCAAGACACTTGTTCTTATCTGTTCAACACACAGGATGTCCTCCTGGCATGGGGCCTATGTCTGGTTTATCTTTGATTGTATATAATAATATTTCTCTGTATTGAATATCTCCTCTTCAAATGTTTCTTATACCTGACTTCCTCAGTTAGACATGGTACTGTTCTCATTTCCTCGAGATTCCACATTGTCTCCAGACATGTCAAGTTCACATGTCTACTATCTTCCTTATCCAATGCTTGATACTTTCTATTTTCTAACTCAGTAGGCAATCCATGTAATATGTATGTCTGTAAGATTCCCTTTTTTATTAATATAACTTTTAAAGAAATGGAAGGATGAAGAAAATATAAATGTTGGTTCTTGTTCTTTTTGGTTTTTTTTTTTTTTTTTTGAGACTGTGTTTCTCTGAGTAACTGTCCTGGTTGTCTTGGAACTAGATTTTGTAGAACCAGGCTAGCCTCAAACTCACAGTGATCTGCCAGTCACTGACTCCTGAGTGCTGCGATTAAAGATGTGTACCACCATCGCCTGACTGATCTTGTTGTTCTTAAGAGGTCACCCTCTGTATCTCTATATGAGTGCAGCAAATTTTCTATACTTCATATTGAACTTAAAATTATAATAATTTTAACTTATAAGTTGTGTCATACAATCGATACCTCAAGAGCATCATGTAGTAAGTTATCACATATATGTAAATTGTTTTATTAAGAAACGTATATTTTCATTAAGACTATGTTATCTATATGTTATCTATATTTGAATTTCTGATACATCCTACCACTATTCAATGCTACTGACTCAATGAAATCATTTATTTACTCTTTGTATATGTACATGTATAAGTTTAAACAATAATGAAATGGCTGGAATTATTTTGGCAAGTCTTGAAGTTTTCTGAAAATATGAGAATGAAATAGTTTTTGCACTGCATGTAAAAGCATGAGTAAAATGATGGTCAAGGAATATTGCTTAAATACACAAGAAATTGGAACATATCTACATCTTCACATATATGTATTGATTTGAGTAACCAAAAGATCAATTAATATGAAATCTCTGTAGAATCACATCCTATTGCATGCACAAAAGAATATTCATCAATCTACTGAGAAAATGTAGTGGGAGATTTTCAAAGTCAAGATGATTACAAAATTAAATCACAGATATTAACTTTATTCGAATTTTCCTCCTTTTGCTTTGGACTTCTACCAGATTTTATTCAGTTAAGCTAGTATTTCTTTGCAGTTTTATAGATACACTTTAAATGAAATTTCAAATCCCATTTATAAACATAAGGTTCATTGTGGCATGATCATTTTATTAAAGAGAGAATATGAAAAGTGTGTGGAGGCCAAAAAATGTGTGCCTATTACTACTTTGTCTGTTAGTCAGAGAGTTTGGAGGTTGCTCAAAATGGTTGACAAGTGTAGCTATATGTCTTGACTCAGGATGTGATTACTTGGTTCTTTTGACATTAAGATGACTCATGCAGCCAGGCGGTGGTGGCGCATGCCTTTAATCCCAGCACTCGGGAGGCAGAGGCAGGCGGATCTCTGTGAGTTCGAGACCAGCCTGGTCTACAAGAGCTAGTTCCAGGACAGGCTCCAAAATCACAGAGAAACCCTGTCTCGAAAAACCACCAAAAAAAAAAAAAAAAAAAAAAAAAAAAAAAAAAAAAAGATGACTCATGCAAGTAGATCCATTTTATTCTGACAGATGGTCAGAATATGCAAGTGTACTTCTACTTCTTTTTTTGTAATATGTGGTTACCTAGGGAATGGCTGCCTTCAGGATACTTGGTCTAGGGTGAGTTCCTTGCCTAAATAACAGAATGGTAATGATTTGATGCTTCAATGTATTAAAGCAATTAACTATGCGAGTTGTCCTTTGTATCATGTTAAAGAAGTCTTTTGTTGCCTTCTTCCGCCTTTATACTGGGGTATAAAATGTATGGAAATTAAATGTGGGCAATTTCAGTATTCATTGTAACACCCTCCCAGAATGAATGTACTGTTTCTGTTTTATTAGTTTTCACACATCTGTATTCTTTACTTATATTTCTAAATTTTCATGCCCCTACCCTTGTAAGGGGTGTTTTTCTTGAGGTTGGTCCCCAACTAAAATGTAGTTTTATCTATACATTCATACGGACACATGCACAGAGACACATAGAAACACACAGATACAGACATACACAGAGACACAGACACACACACACACAGACACACATTCACACACACAAACACACACATATATCAGATACTATTTTTATGGACCTTTTGAATTTTGACCTTAAAATCAGAAAAGGCAAAAAATTATCCTCTTTGTAAATCTTTCTCTGGGTTTTTAATATAAGTTCATTACAAAGTTTTAAATGTTTGTCCTCAAAGTAATTTAATTATTAATTTGACATGTGTATTCTCAGCATTCAGCCCTCCCAATAACAGGTGGATGTTTCTGAGTTGTTACTGTGTATCCAGTACTCTGGACATGTTGTATTTCATGATATTTCCCTTAACTTTATTTCAGGTAGACTGATGGTAGGCATTTTTGGCATTGACTGTCATTCTAACTCTACAAAAATGGGAGCTCGGTTTCATCACATTCACCAGCCACAATCTCTTTCAATATCAAGGACAATAACACCATATCCACCTCACAGTACTTCTGCTAAGAACCAAATAAGCTTGCTTAAACATAATAGGTGTCTGAAAAATGACACTTCCCATTTCATCTTTATAAAACAGAGTAATCCATGAAAATAGTCTTGTATTGCCTAGTGACAGAAACGCATCCTGAGAAATACACCCTTAATGGCTGTGTTGTTAGTTGTATTGACTTAAATAATGGTGGTTATAATCCCCCCAGCTCAGAGATCCACATTCATGGGGCACAATCCCATAATGTCACTGCTAAAGCATTGTTAGGAGAACCATGGTTATGTGGATGAATCATCTTTTGTGTGTATTATAAAAGTGATCCCAGTAAGCTCTTTAGCTTTACAGGCATTTTATCATAAATTTTTATCTTTTTTGTAGGATATCATATTTAATTTTTATTTATTCTTTGAAGATTTTCCACCTGCTACAATGTATCATGATCCCAAGCTTTTCTCCCAACAAATCAACCTCTCAACTTCATGTCTTATGTCTTTGTTTTGAATATCTGTTGAGTATAATTAGTATTTTGAGTATATGTGTGAATATGGGGATTTCCACTGGGAAATGAGAAACCTACTGATGGCCAGAACCACCAAGAAAAATTAATTCTCCTCACCCCCTCACAGTCATAAATTTTAAGTTGTCTTCAGCTAGATGTAGGGCCTTGTAATTTCATCTTGTGCCATTAACCACAGTTGAAGTGAATTTGTGTGTGCAACAACCATGTTCTCTCCAGAAGACAGTATTTCCTAGCCTCATGCCTTGGACCTTTCTTTCTGCCTTATCTTTGATGATGGTCCCTAGTCTGGGCAGAGTTGATATTGATGCCCCATTTACAACAGTTAATTATTCTTAGAACTTTGACCTGTTATAAGCCTTTACATTAACCTTTCCCCACACTTAAAAGAAGCTTCTCTAGCCAATGTTGAGAATGATCTGGATTTATGAGTATAAACATAAAAATGCAGAAGGCTGATTGACAAATTGGCCATTTAGCAAAACAACAGTAGCATCCCCCCGAAGCCTATGACAATCCAGTCATGAGATATTTGAGATTTACAGTACCAACCATGAATTCCTTCCATAGAGAAGGCTTCAGAAAATGGCTAATGACCCCACAGTAGTCATAGCACTATTGTACCAGTGGGTCCATCTCTAATTGCAGACTGCTTGTTCATTTTCTGGCCTCCTAAACTCAAATAATGACACCTAAACTATATTAATTACAACACAGTTTTACCAACAGTTTAGGCATATGTATAGCTAGCACTTACATTGTAAATTAACCCATTTCTATCAATCTGTATATCACTATGAGGCTAGGGTTTACCAGTAAGTTTCCAACAACTTTCTCCTTGGGCAGCTACATGGCATCTCTTTTACTCTCTATATATGTGTCTTCCAGCCTGGCTACATTCTGCCCTGCCATAGGCCAAAGTAGCTTTTTATTTACTAATGGTAATAAACCATATTCACAGCATACAGAGGGTAATCCCACATCATCTTCCATTTTTGTTTAAATAAAAAGAAATGTTATTAACTTTAACAAAATAAAATTATATATAGCAAAATAGGTATCAAACAAGAATTATAGTTACTATATTTTTAAGAGTCTAAAGTTTCATATGGAATTTATCTTTTATCATAACTAAGAAAAACTATAATTATCTGTCTTCAACTCCATTGAAGACCACAGAAGGATATAATATTACCTAAGTAAACAGGAAGTGCATTGTAAGTAAATTCCAAAACTCTATAATTCATTGCCTGAACAGTTACCCAAAGTTCTTCTGTAATGTTGGGGTACCCACACTCAGCCTACAGGCCTATTGTATCTGGCAGACTTTTACACAAAGTAGAAAATTTGAAGATCTGTTATACGTTATAATGGCAAAGTTCATCAGTTTGCTTTCTTCTGTGCCATGAAAAATGTCTGGTAGTTTCCTATTTGAAGCAGAAACCCTGAAGGACCATCCCCTTTTTGGAAAGTTCAGTGGTAACTTTCTTGTGGGTCTTGCATGTCCAGTTCATACAGCATACCATCAAACAGTCCAGGTAAAATCATTTTGTTGTCCAAATGGCTATCTTTGTTACATTGTAGGCAAATTCTTTAATTAGTTTCTTTAATACCCATCAACCTCTTGAAATAATTGGTGCTTCCAGATACAGTAATGTCTCATTGTTGAGAAAAGTCTAAATTCTTTTAAAAAAATTAAATACCATATTCTGTAGGCCTTTGAAAAATTTGAAGAATATCTATTCATCTGAAATATATCTCTGTACATCTAGAAAACCTAACTATCAGGACTACAAGTTTGACTATTATAAATGAATATCTATTAATCTATAATTTTAATTATATATTATATTTTAAAATGAGCTATATAAATATAATACCTTAAAAAGAGTAGAAATATACATATAATAAAATTGATCTTAAATTTATATCAATAAACCAAGATCCATACAAATGCAAAGTATTCATTTACATATCATATCCCCCATTTAATGAAAACAAACATTTATAAACAATCATTTTGGGAATTTGGGTGCTGTTTTCTCCAAACAACTTTTTTTGTTTATTTGGTGAAGTATTTTAGCATTCACAGAGACCTTTGGGGGGTTCTACCTCTATCAAACTATAGAAGCCTGGAAGGAATTCACAGGTTCTCATCTTCTGTGGAAACAAAAGCAGAATCTCTTCTCTAAAGTTACTTATGCTTAGACTCAAATTTTGAAGTCAAGATACCTTTGATATATATATATATATATGTGTGTGTGTGTGTGTGTGTGTGTGTGTACTATTTTTAGCTTAGCAACCCCCAGAATAAAATGTCTCTCTGTAGTCAAAAAAATTCAAAGAAAACACAGCAATGTACATAACCCAGACTCTGTATATTTTCTACCTCTATCTGTTTTTTAAACTCTATTATTTTTTTTAATATTTATTATCTTTACTCCTTTAATCTATGTATATCTGCATTCTTTTATATTACAAAATTTCTTTAAAGATTTTGTTTTATTTTTTTTAACTATTTAGTTCCTTTATAACTGTCTATACTCTTTTTCCTTTCTCTCCCAAGCCTACATACATCTTTTAAACACACTGTGTCTCATTTAGAGGTATTTTATGTCTGAATCAATCCTATTGTGCATCTGAAATCTTTTTTTGACAAGAAACATTTTAAAATAGTAAGCAGTGTGGTCACAACAGCCCTGGATGATAATTTTATATCTCTTGACCTTTCAGTATGATAGAAGATAAGTTTTTCACCAGTTTTTGGAGCCATGTTTATCACTCCAATTCTGGGAAGCAGTTGACCCCTGTTACCACCAAGTACTGGCAGCATGTGGCTCACAAATCTCATTCAGGCGCTGTGTACCAAGAACTCTCAAAAGATCCTCCTTCCTACCAGCAGAAACCAGGAAGTCATTTCATAAAGGAACCACACATCTGTTTGCCATCAGCATACAGAGCCTATCTGAAAAAAAAAAAAAAAAAAAAAAAAGGTGTGGCTATCAAGAAGCTGTGCTTGGCTTCTTTTTTGTAAGTGTTTTTTTTTTTTTTTTAGCTCTTATATGAATCCATGTCAGATGGTAGGCACCATTTTGTAAAGAAAGACTGCTTAGCTGTTTTCCATCTGCTCAGACCTAAATAATCAGACAGAAACTATATTAATCACTATACTATTTGACCAAGGAACTTACGCATACTTTTAGCTGGCTCTTAGTTCTTTTTTTTTTAACTTTTTCTTTTTTTTTAATTATTTATTTATTTATTAAAGATTTCTGTTTCTTCCTCGCCACAGCCTCCCATTTCCCTCCCCCTTCCCCAATCAACTCCCCCTCTCTCATCAGCCCTAAGAGTAGACCAGGTTCCCTGCACTGTGGGGAGTCCAAGGACCTCCCACCTCCTTCCAGGTCTAGTAAGGTGAACCTCCTAACAGCCTAGGCTCCCACAAAGCCAGTATGTGCAGTAGGATCAAAACCCAGTGCCATTGTTCTTGAGTTCTCAGTAGTCCTCATTGTCCGTTATGTTCAGAGAGTCCGGTTTTATCCCATGCTTTTTCAGACCCAGGCCAGCTGGCCTTGGTGAATTCCCAATAGAACATCCGCATTGTCTCAGTGTGTGGGTGCACCCCTCGCGGTCCTGAGTTCCTTGCTCGTGCTCTCTCTCCTTCTGCTCCTGATTTGGACCTTGAGATTTCAGTCCGGTGCTCCAATGTGGGTCTCTGTCTCTGCCTCCTTTCATCGCCTGATGAAGGTTAATATTCAGGAGGACGGCTCTTACTTCTTAAGTTAACCCATTTCTATTAATCTGTGTATCACCATGAGGATGTAGCCTACCTATATGGTTCTGGCATTCTTTTCCTTCACAACCACATGGTTTTTCCTTGACTCCACCAACTCTGTGTATCTCTGTTAGGATTTCTTGCCTGAACTTTTTTTTTTTAATTTATTTATTTATTAAAGATTTCTGTCTCTTCCCAGCCACCGCCTCCCATTTCCCTCCCCCTCCCCTAATTAAGTACCCCCCCCTCAGCCCGAAAAGCAATCAGGGTTCCCTGTCCTGTGGGAAGTCCAAGGAACCCCCCACCTCCATCCAGGTCTAGTAAGTTGAGCATCCAAACTGCCTAGGCTCCCACAAAGCCAGTACGTGCAGTAGGATCAGAAACCCAGTGCCATTGTTCTTGAGTTCTCAGTAGTCCTCATTGTCCCTTATGTTCAGAGAGTCCGGTTTTATCCCAGGCTTTTCCAGACCCAGGCCAGCTGGTCTTGGTGAGTTCCCAGTAGAACATCCCCATTGTCTCAGTGTGTGGGTGCACCCCTCGCGGTCCTGAGTTCCTTGCTCGTGCTCTCTCTCCTTCTGCTCCTGATTTGGACCTTGAGAATTCAGTCCTGTGCTCCAATGTGGGTCTCTGTCTCTGTCTCCTTTCATCGCTTGCTGAAGGTTAATATTCAGGAGGATGCCTATATGTTTTTCTTTGGGTTCTCCTTATTTAGCTTCTCTAGGATCACTAATTATAGGCTCAATGTCCTTGGTTTATGGCTAGAAACCAAATATGAGTGAGTACATCCCATGTTCCTCTTTTTGTGTCTGGCTTACCTCACTCAGGATAGTGTTTTCTATTTCCATCCATTTGTATGCAAAATTCAAGAAGTCCTTGTTTCTTACTGCTGAATAATACTCTAATATGTATATATTCCATACTTTCTTCATCCATTCTTCCATTGAAGGGCATCTAGGTTGTTTCCAGGTTCTGGCTATGACAAACAATGCTGCTATGAACATAGTAGAGCATATACTTTTGTTGTATGATAAGGCCTCTCTTGGGTATATTCCCAAGAGTGGTATTGCGGGGTCCAGGGGTAAGTTGATCCCAAATTTCCTGAGAAACCGCCACACTGCTTTCCAAAGTGGTTGCACAAGTTTACATTCCCACCAGCAATGGATGAATGTACCCCTTTCTCCACAACCTCTCCAACAAAGGCTATCATTGGTGTTTTTGATTTTCGCCATTCTGACAGGTGTAAGATGGTATCTTAAAGTTGTCTTGATTTGCATTTCCCTGATCGCTAAGGAAGTTGAGCATGACCTTAAGTGTCTTTTGGCCATTTGAAGTTCTTCTGTTGAGAATTCTCTGTTCAGCTCAATGCCACAACCTCAGCAGCACAGACATTAAGGACCTCATTGAATAAATGGGACCTCCTGAGACTGAGAAGCTTCTGTAAAGCAAAGGACACTGTCGCTAAGACACAAAGGCAACCCACTAACTGGGAGAAGATCTTCACCAACCCCGCAACTGACAAAGGTCTGATCTCCAAAATATATAAAGAACTCAAGAAACTAGACTGTAAAAGGTGAACTTTTTGTTTTTAACTATACTAAGCCATTGGCCAAAACAGTTTTATTCGTTATCCAATAAATGCAACACATATATAGAAGGACATCACACATGACACATATTGCTGGCAGTTCAACACTCTGGCACGCCAAGTCCAGCCTAGGTAATACTATTGAAGTTTTTTCTCTCACCATGGCCTATATAGCAGCTTCTTACAAAACAAAGGCTACTTAGCAGAAAAATAAATTTTACCTGGTTTGTTCAAGATTGATTTATCTATTTCCTCACACCAAAATGTGTGCTTTTTTTTTCATCTTATTTTGGTGGGCAGCAAATAGCAATGGCAATAGCATGTAATTTTTCTACCTGGCTTTTGGGCTTTTTTAACCAATTACTTGTAGGACAGCAGCCAGTGCCTGGCACTGAGATTTTCATTTAATAACCCATGTCTTCTGAGAGCAGCATTGTCCAAACATAGAGAAAACCTCTGTTTAAATTCTTTTTAAAATTACATTTTTAATTACATTAAAAAATAGAGGTTTTTCATAAGAATTCATTAGATATTCTTAATTTTGGTTAACCCAAACCCTACCACCTCATTTTCTTAGTCCCTTTCTATCCCCACTATTAACCCTATTTAGAAAATTCCTCACAGATAAACCCAAAGCATATCTAAATCCAAACAATTCTTCAATGAAACTGGCTTCCCAGGTGATTTGACATTTTGTCAAGTTGACAACAAAAACTTAACATCTTAGTAGTTCATTCCTAATCCCCCTGCCTCAGCCTGAAATTATAGGTGCCTGTCATCCTAACTGATGCTTGATATACACTCAGAAAATATGAAAAGAACTCTTGACTGTGCATTGTGTTCAGATAAAGCATTCCAGTATGGATCAATAAAATATTAATGGACAGAATCCTATTGTTCTTCTACTTTATAAACTAATATACATTCCTGATATTGTTATACTTGCAGCCAAATGAGTTTCCAAGGAACTACAGTGATTCACTCACTTTGCACCTTGCAAACAAGAGTGGTTTGAATGTAAATAGGTCATTTATTCCCTAAGAATAATTTTTACATGTGTTGTCAGGCTCTAATTATTTCTGAAAATTAACTGTAGAAAAAGGCAAAGCAAATTTGTAGAAATAGGGAGAAAGTGATGTGATTTTTAAAAATTGTAGGGTTTTTTTTTCAATTTTACCAGCAACTCGTTCATGTTTTCTATCTCAATCTGCTACATGAATTATCTCCATTAGATCTTAAACTAAGACTCTGACCTTTACTTACAAATTATATGGTTTTACTTAATGTCTTTCTGCTTCTAGACTGCAGTTTTCAGCTTCCTGTCAAAATTCTGAATGCTTATGAGTTAGTTTTGTTGAGCCATATCTTCTAATCATCATGAGCCCAGCAGGCATAGTGACAATGAGTGTATTAAAACCCTGTTTCCTCTCATTACTGCAGCAGTCTGATTCTGTAAGATATTTCTCACAAATGACTTGCAATTCTTAAACAGGAATTTTTGGAGCAGACATGTACTCAACCCTATAATTTGTTCAAGGTTCAAAATATAATATGACTACATTTGGGTGATAAACATTTGACAGTTAAAAAAAAAAAAAACTTCCAGGGAGCTGGAGAGTTGGCTCAGCAGTAAAGAGCAGTTTTTGCTCATCCATGAGACCTGGATTTGGTTCCCAGCACCAAAATGGCAACTCACAACTACCTGTAATAGAATTCTAGGGCATCAAACACACTCTTTTCAACTCTGTGGGAATTGCATGCACATAGTACAATACATATGTGCAAGAAGCCATATTCATAAACATAAAAATAATAAGTAAAAGATAAAAATAAGCAGAGTGTTTTGAAGAGAGAAGAGCTTCTGTATCCATGCCTTCTCTATATTTATTCCTTTCTAGGACAAGCTGCAATGCTATAAATGAAACGAACAGTAATTTTGTTTCATTATGCCTTTTCAATAATTTTTAACAAGAATTCATTGAAACTGTTATAGTTCTATTGACCACACGGGACATCAGAAGTTTACTTATGTTGTAATAAATTATTCAAGGTTATATATTTAGCTAACGAAGTAGTTCAGGAAAATTAAACCAAAACCTAGAAGGGCAAACATCAAATCCTATAGCATCATGTCCTGTGTCGAAGCTTAGATGACTCTCCCCCTCCAGATTTGTTGCCTTCTACATACATCTTTCTCTTGGGCTCTTTACATGCCGTTCTTCTGGGCAAATATCTCATGGTTCTGGCAACACAAAGACTTTGTGGTCTCTAACTCATTCTGAGGTTATTGTCCAAAATTTCTGCAATGACCTTTTGCCCTCTCAGGTTCCTCATGCTCGGACTCCACAGTCCTCTGAAACTATACAAGAACACTATACAATCCCTTTAATATTGTATATTCCTGACTTTTAAAGGGATACCATCAGGATGATATTGCTAAATTTGGATACCAGATTGGGATGTAATATTGAATCACATGAGTAACTTTTGGTTGCACTTGCTTTCCAGGAACAGAGACCATCTTTTTTTCTTCTCTCATAAACTGGAAGCTTAGCCGAGAGGGGCATTTTCTTTATTCCAGAGATCAGACCTCTCTTTAAAGCAGCTAACTAATTTCATGATTACAGCCTCTCTTCAAGTACAAGCCTTGACTGTAACATGAATTTTGACAGTGTTATTTTCCTCTAGAGCTTTCTTTGGTAGTTCTTTATGCTATAGTTGCTCTTATGTTGTAGACCTGCAAGAGAGTGATTACTAGTCACTGCATGTGCGAAGATACAGTAAACAAACTTCTGGCATGGATGCTCCATGATATGATTAAGAAAAGGGGTTTGATTATAAATATGAGGGAGAAAATACCCAGACACAACTAGGAAAGTCCAGAGTAGACAGAGGAAAAAGTAGACTGAACAAGGCCAATAGACTGTACATGCCTAGGGTTATCTGTGCAAAAAAAAAAAAAAAGAGAGAGAGAGAGAGAGAGAGAGAGAGAGAGAGAATAGCAGGAGACAGAGAACAGATAATACATAGTGAGAATAGTCATGGCAGAGAATAGTGAGAATAGCTAAGTTATAAGAAGGATGAGTAGCTGGCGAGAGGGAAAAGCCAAGTGGCTATTGTTGGGTATAACAAGTATTTATGAGTAGGTACTCCTAGAGCCTAACATAGACCTTCATATGCTGGTAGGCAGCACAGGTACGCATTAATTAGAGAGACATCTGTCCCTTTTACAGTTATACTAGGAAATGACTACTTTTCGCAGACAGGGCTTCAGCTTTACAAATTCCTGAGGAATGCTGGCTGTTGTCCAGATTGAGTTTATTTTAAATATTTTGGCCTTAACAAAGCTAAGCTATCTTGAAATTCCTTGCACCAAAGAAGTTATTCCATTACTTTACATTTATCCCCAGGCAAGTTCTTAGGACAATCGCAAACAACAAGCACATTCTTTGCCAAAATATTACAATAACAGTTTCTAGCCCCTTTGGTAATGATGTTTTTCTTCTAAAACGTATGCCTCCACAGTCTGCATTGCTCTCAGCACTGTCTTCTGTGCTCCTAATAAGATGGTTCATTAAGCCCTGCTTAAAACATTCAGGCACTTTTCTATCCCAGACTTCCAAAAACTAAATTTCCCAATAAAAATTAAAAAACAAAAAATAAGCACACAAAAATCACTGTGGTCAGATTCTTGACTGCAATAGCCCACTTCCTGGTGCCAACTTCTGTATCTGTCAAAAATTTATTGCTGTGATAAAAATATCATGCCCAAGTCAATTTATTAAGGTTTGTTTAGGTTCTCAGTTCCAGAGGGTTGGAGTGGAGGCCATAAGCAGGAGCAAGAATCCAAGCGCTCTCAGAAAGACTGCCAAAAAAGTCCAATTTCACACTCCTGGTTGTTGCAGTGGCTCCTGAGGATGTCACTTCTCCAAGTCACCACTAAAAGCTTATAATTGAGCATAAACCTAGCTTTAGGAGGACTTATTATCTCATCAGCACTTACAGGATATTTAAGTCCCTCATCTAGAATGGCCATTTGATTTCTTTCCAGGTCCCTCTCCCCAGCCCCAGGAGTGCTTTTCCCTATAAGCGTAGCCTTTCACTTCTTATTTCAGCTTGATCTGGTTTAAGGCATTGGCAGAGAAAACTATTACGGTGTTATGGAAACATTTCAGTGAGGACCAAGTGTCCAGGAATATGACCAACCACCATTCGAACCACCAACTAGTGGGAAATTTGTAACTAAGTTAAACTTCAACTCTTTAACCATCATTTCAATTATAGTCAAAATATCACTAAAGTAATTTTAAAAACCATGTTTTCTCAAAGACTCATGGGTCTTTTGACAAACTTTCCTTTCCTAAAGTCTATTTGATTTGGTTGTCACCATCTGAATGGATGTTTTGGCATATAACAATAAGTGCATATGATAGCATAGCCCCATGAATAAAATCTTTGTATGTGCCGTACGTCACCAGAGATGGTGGGCATTTACATGCTCCACAAATTATGCAATTATCCATAGGTTTCTATATGTTATTACACTCTACATTCCTCAGTCACTGTTTTCCCACCAAATGTTATCCAATCATAATGAATTATGAACATTAATTTCAAAAGCAGACATTCTTCTGAAAAATATTTTTCATTGAACAAATATGTTTCCCATGCAATTGGAGTTACAATTACAAATATGTCTGGTAATTCATTGAGAATGTGTGTTTGCTCAACTCAAGTCTTTGAACATCAGCAAGTTGTCAAAAGATTTATATAATTATTTCCATAGGAAGACTATAAATTTTTCAGGTAGCTTTTGATGTATTAGTCAGGACTTATTATTATCTAAATAAGCTAGATAGTGTCTCTGAGAATTTGGAAGGTCATAGAATTTAAAGTCTGCAAATAAAATACTGCATCTTTAATACAACAATATATCAGGCTCTTGCATGCAGCCCCTCCAAACCCCAGGTAAGAAAATCTTGTTTCATCCTTACAAGTGCCGTGCTTTCTTTATACTCAAGAAGAGAAATGCTCTCTTTAGAAAAAAAAAAAATACTTTGAGCGATGTCTTCTCTGATCTCTGCAGTTTCTAGCCTCTGTTTTATTCAGGCTGTCATTGTGTATGCTTGAATTTAATAGATAATCTCAAAAGCAATGCTTAAAAATGGGAACCATTTAAGATGGAAGGAGAAGACAGAAACTTAAGATACTAAATCTTAATGAGTTGAAATAATTACAATGAGCTTTATATCATTGTATTGTTTTGAATATGGAGCTTCCTACAAAGGTAAATATATTTAACCACAGGGGCTGTGGTTGGGGCAGCAGAGCTCTGAACTAATCATGGGGTTTATGTATTCATAGACATTTCGATAATGTCCACAGGACATTGTCAAAAGTTATTAAAAATAACAAAAGATGGAGACTAGTTGGAAGAAAGAGATCAGTGGGTATGGATTCTTGGACTATACATGTGATTCTCTGTCTCTGTCCCTTTTTTCCTCTCTCTCCTTACTGCCTTGCATGATGTTATTCTATGAACAAGGACTGAAAGCAATTTGTCTGCTGGCTATTGGTACAAACCACTGAAGCCATGAAGCAACAGAGGCTCAGAGAGAGGTTTAATAGCTTGAAACACCATTGATCTAAGTGGATCCTGCATATCATTGGTAAACAACTTTGCTCAAACAATCACTGCTGTAAAAATGCAGGGCAATACCCCTAAATGATGCTTGGTGAAAAGGTCTTCTCTCTACCCTTTTATGGTATATACAGTTTTCGTGGCAAGAGGCGAAACTAGTAAAGGATGTTAGCTGTTCTAGTGCCTTACTTACCTATACTACCAACACTTGCTGTTCTAAGGCTATATACAGAACTTTGACATGTCTGTGACATACAGCAAAATGCTGTAGGGATTCTCTGCCTTGATTGTCATCACCAGAGGGGCCATGAACATAGCCCTCAGAGCTCCTGGGACTTCTTTCTTTATGTGTGTGTATATATACATATGTGTGTACATATATATATATATATATACATACATAATATATATATTATTTTTAAAACAATCTTTTCTAATTTTAGATACCAATCCCATTTACCCCTTCCTTCCTTCCCCCCACTCCCACTATCTTTCCATCATCCCACCACCACCCACTAGTCAGAGAGAGTAAGGCTTCCCATACGGAGTCAACAGAATCTGGCACATCATTTTGACACAGGACCAAAGTTATCTCCCCTGTATCTAGGTTGAGAAAAATAACCCTCCAAAAAGAATGGTCTCCAAAAAGCCAGTTCAAGCACTAAGGATAGATCCTGGTTTCATTGCCAGAGGCCTCACAGATTGCCCAAGCCACACAACTGTCACGACATTTAGAGGGCTTAGATTGGTCCTATGCAGGTTCCCCTGCTGTTAGTCTGCAGTCAGTGAATTTCCACTAGCTAAGGTCAGCTGTTTCTGTTGATATCACCATCATGATCCTGATCCCTTTGCTCATATTATCACTCCTCCCTCTCTTCAACTGTACTCCCAAAGTTCAGCCCAGCAACTGATGGAAGCAGAGGCAGAGATCTACAGCTGTAGGTTCTATGATGGCAATAAAGGTAATCATTAATCTGATTACAAGTGAATGCCAATTTAGACACCCTTTCAGCTGTTGCTTAGGACCTTAGCTGGGGTCATCCTTGTGAATACCTGGAAATTTACATTAAGCCAGGTTTTTTGCTAGCCCCATAATGGCTCCCTCAATTAAGATATCTCTTTCCTTGCTCTTCCTCTCTGTCCTTCCCCCATCTTGACCATCCTATTTCTCATGTTACTCTCCTGTTTAAGTTCTCCCCTTCCTTCTCCCCTTCTGCCCTCTTTTCTTCCCCATGCTCCAGCTTTTCTCAGAAGATCTTGCTTCATTTTCCCAGGTAGATCCATATATGTCTCTCTTAGAGCTATCATTGTGGCCTAGCTTCTCTGGGATCATGGTCTATAGACTGGTTATCCTTTGCTTTACATCTGATAACCACTTTTGAGTGTGTACATACTGTGTTTGTCTGTTGAGGAAGGGAGGTAACTTGTTCACTTGTTCTTCCCAGCCACCTGGATAGCTTAGAACCGAAATATTCACACAGAAACTATATTAATTAAAACACTTCTTGGCCCATTAGCTCTAGTTTCTTATTGGCTAACTCATACATCTTAATTCAAATCATTTCTATTAATTTGTGTGTCACCATGAGCTCATGGCCTACCAGCAAATTTTATCCATTCTATCTCTGGTAGCAGATGATGACATCTCCCTAACTCTACCTTCTTCCTCTGAGCATTCTGTTCCATTTTCCCTGCCTACCTAAGTTCTGCCCTATCACAAGTCAAGACAGTTTCTTTATTCAATAATGGTAACCACAGCACACAGAGGGAACTCCTACATCACTTCCCCATTTCTATATAAGGTTTTAACTTTAACATGGTAAAATTACATATAACAGTTGTCAAACAAGAATTACAGTTACACTACTTATATCTACTTTATCTGTTATCATAAATAAGGAAAACTATAACTATAAATTCTTCAACTTCAACAAAGACTTCAGAAGGATATAATAATAACTAAGCAAACAGAAAGTACATTGTAAGCATCTTCCAAAACTCTAGAATTGACAGAGACATTTCACTGGCTGGACAAAGTTCTGATGACTAAGGATATTGAGCAATTCCTTAAGTGTCTTTTGATCATTTGAGATTTCTTTTTAGATCTATACTCCATTTTTAATTGGATTATTTGTTATTTTAATGTCTAGTTTCTTGAGTTCTTTATATATTTTAGAGATCAACCCTCTGTCAAATGTGTGGTTTGTGAAGATTTTTTTTCCCATTCTGTAGGCTGCCATTTTGTCTTGTTGGCCCTGTGCTTTGCCTTGCAAAAGCTTCTCAGATTCTTAAGATCCTATTTATTAATTGTTGTTCTAGGTGTCTCTGCTACTGGTGTTGTATTTATGAAGTGGTCTTCTGTGCCCATGCATTCAAGGGTACTTTTTGTTTCTCTTCTATGAAGTTCAATGTGGCTCGATTTATGTTGAAGTCTTTGATCAACTTGGACTTGAGTTTTGTGCCTGAAGATAGATAATGGATCTATTTTCATTCTTCTACATGTCAGCATCCAGTTATGTGAGCACCATTTGTTAAAGATGCTTTATATTTTCTATTGTAAAATTTTAGCTTCTTGTCAAAAATCAGGTTTTCATAGGTGTGTGGATTAATATCGGGGTCTTTAATTCAACTCCATTGGTCATCCTTTCTGATTTTATGTGAATACCAAGCTGTTTTCATTACTATATCTCTATACTGCAGTTATAGTGGCAATGCCTCTTGAAGTTCCTCTGTTGTACAGAATTTTTTGGCTATACTGGGTTTTTGAAGCTCCTATGACTTCTTGTAGGAAGAGACTTTGGGAAATTAGATAACATAGCTCTTTAGCTTGTTCTACAAGTATCTTAACTTACTCAAAACTTTTGGGCCTCTCTATCCTAATTCCACATAGAATTTCTTATGCAAAGGATGGGTGGACTGGGCAAGATGAAGTATACAATTCACCAGTATACTAGAAGTCTCAAGAATACCTACAATGTTCTAGTTTTTCCCAGTTCCAACAACCCTAATCATGAATATTCTGATTTCTATAGTCTCCTGCATTGAAACATTGTCTGTGGCTTACCTGCTAAAGTTCCCAGCATCTGTCTCAGGTGGCGGATCCATGGCTTTTTCTCACTACACATTCTTCTTCCCATGCTATAGGTCAAATCAGTTTTCTTTATTCATTAACTGATAACATCAACACAAAGACAAAAGGACCTCCCATACCAACTAGTAAAGTTGGGAATCAGAAATCAGGGGTGAATATTTTTAAACAAAGATAGAGTTTGGAGTGACATTAGAAGAGGGTCCCTTAGCAAGGGTTTTGAAATTCTGATATTGGTGCAATAGATGAAGGAAAGTCTGATTGACCTTGTTGAACAGGAAATCCCTGGAAGTCTCCAGGGACTTTGTAGACGCTGGTATAGATGAAGAGGCAGAAATGACCTTGGGTTTACAGGAAGTATATTTTAGGCTCATGTTTGAAAGGAGTATGGACACCAGAGAAGATTGCTGCAAAGTAGTCAAGAGGAAGCAAGAGGTTGTGTTGAAGACCCCTTCTCACTAGCATATTGGTGGAGAAGGGCTAGGAAATGATTTAGTGTGGTCAACTATGAGGTGGAGTTAAAAGGGAGGTCTCTAAGTTTAGAAACTTCCAAATCTAGATTAGATCCTGGTTATTCAAAGACCTCAACTGTGGTTTAGAGAGCTGTCTCTAGAGATCTAAAGAATGTCACCCATCGAGATCAAGAGATTGTCGCCCATCTCTAAGTGCCAATTCCACAGAAGGTGGAATTAAGGATGGACTTAGTTTGGATAGAGTATATCTTAAATGTTCATGTTTGCTGCCTTGCCAGAACAGTTGGAAAACAGAGAGAATTCCCATCAAGAAGGGGAAGAAGGAGTCCATATTAGTCCTTCTTAGGAATAGAAGGAAAGAGAGAGAATTTAAGCTTTAGAGGTCCTGTTGACTGACAATAGTACTCATCAGAAAAAGAATCTGAAGCTCATTTGGGCTGCAGCAAATGATCCAATTAGTGACTTCTTGATGCTTAGCTGCCATTCTGGTATGATGAGGATGATCAACTGTGGAACTGTTCAGAATGAGCTGAGGGTATGTGGGAAAGAGACTTTCAAACAAATTTTATAAAATAAGTTGGTGGATAGGGACAGTAGAAGGCTTACCCTGACAAGTCTAAGAGGCACAGATTACCTTCCAGTGTCCTGTCTGCCTTTCCACAGTTTGTCATGATCCAGGGGCAGATGAGGTGAAGGGTAGGTAGTTTTTCGCCCAGTGGCTGGCATAACCACACTTAAAACATGCCTCTGGTAAGGTTTGTTGGTTCTCTGTCTTCTTTAGAGGTGGTTTACAGATGCTAGGTTATGTTAATATTTCTGTCTACATGTAAGACATTTTTGGTGTTTTTCTGTTCCTCCCTTCTGTTAAGCACCTTAAATGACATTAAACAGATCTCTATGAGGGGTTTGTAGACTACTATCAGCCTCTTTAGTTTTCTTATGAAGTCTAGTGCTGAAAGGAAAAGTGAGCATCGAGTATAAGCATGCCCTCTTGAGCAATTGAGCCTATTTTATAAAGTAGAGCCCTGTAATCCAGGTGAGGATTTTGGCAGGATTTTCATCTGGCCTCTATGTGACCTCTCTTAACTGGTCAAAATTGACTAGTTCACGGGAGGGCTTTTGAAGCACTACCAATCAGCAGAGATTTGTTTTGTCCCAGGCTTCCATGCCAGAGGACTGATTTTATGCATTGGTTTTTAACAGTTTCAGTGGGGATCAATATGAGGAATAACAATTGCCCCAGTGGGGAAGTCATCATTAATATAGTAAACATCATCTGCATGAATCTGTCCAGAGTCTCTCTAATGCATTAACGATAGAAAAAAGAAAGACAGAGATCATGTTGTGTTAGAGCCCATGGGTCCCAACACAGATAACTATTTTCCCTAACTGGACTGGTATGGAGCCGCAAGGAATAATCAGACACAGCTTTCACGGTCATCACAGAAGGGCATCTCAGGGTTCCTTCCTCCTGAAGATCTCCCCGCATTTATTCTCCAAACAACTTTTATACCAACACATAAACTGAGCGGGAAAATACCTGTCTCCTAGGTAACCGGGTGAATGGCAGTTTGTCATGTCTGCCTCTACCTGTCTGCTGTGTATGCTAGCTGTCACATAGGCTTGAATCAGCATCTCTATAAGACATCCTCCAAATTACAAAAAAAAAAAAAAAAAAAAAAAAGGAGCAACAAACATCCTGACCTTTTGTTAGGCAGAGACAGCCTGTCTGCAGGGCTATGTGACCATCTCAGATGGGGCTTATGACTTTTGTGCATGGCTGCCACACCATATAGAAATATGGGCCTACAATGCTGCCAGATAAGGTTATATGACTAGGTAAAATACCTAAATATCCTGATAAAATTATTGAGGTCATTTGGGAAAGAGTCAAGATGTTTCTCTTCTTGAGAAGGATCAGAAAAAGAGAAAGGGAAAGAATGTAGAGAGGCCCATGAGAATAATACACTTAGATGAAATCAAGTCCATCAGATCATAACCAGGTGTAAACCACTAGTGAAGTTTATCAGTTCATAACCGGGTGTGAGGCACTGGTGCAGTAAAGAGAGGCAGCAGTGCTCATGGAAATTAGGGGGCAGTAAGGAAGGAAGATGATGGAACTTATAGAGGATGATGTGCGTGGAGAGAGTAAGGAGGGAGTCAGTGGTTGAGGAGGCAGTGGAGGAGATTTTGGTAGTACTGATAGTATTGGAGGATTTGGTTGATGAGATTGCCGTGTTTTCTATGTGTAAATCAAAGGGAGAGAGAACCCTGGACTTGCGATAATGGTGTCTCAGGATGAGTGTTGTTTCTTACCAAGAGGATTCGATGTATATGGCAAAAGGCATAAGGGGAAGGTGGGAATGAAGTACAGACAGGCATGGGTAAAGGAATTTAGTACCAGTGAGCTGGCAGAAGTCATCAAGGTCAGTAAGAATTTGAAAGTCAATACCCTATTTTCTGGCCATTGAGACTGATTATCATGTTTGTACTGGGGCAAGGCATATTATAGTAAAGAGGGGGGAGAGGGAGAGAGAGAGTAAGTGAAAAGTGTTATGGAATATCATTTTAGCTAGGCAAAGGTGTGTTACATTTGTTTGTGCTGCTTTTGTTAGCGATGTAAAGATGTATTACATTTGTTTTACCTTGCCTGATTAAGGCACCTAACTGGTATAATAAAAAGCTGAATAGTCAATAGCTAGGCAGGAGAGGGATACAGGGATATGCAGGGCTGGCGAGCAGAGAGAAATAAATAGGAAAGAAAAAAAAAGGGACACATTTCTGGGTCCAAAAAGCAGTATGCCACCAGCCAGCTAGATACAAGAAGCAAGAAAATAGGGGGGGGGGGGGAGAAAGAAAGAGAAAAATAAAAACTTCTGTGACAAAATGTGGATGAAGAGAGAGAGGTTATGTCATTAGAGACAGCAAGAAAGAAGCCTAAGCTAAGGTTGAGCATTCATAACTAATAATAAATCTTCCTGTCATGATTTGGGAGCTTGTTTGTGATTCAAACAAAAGCCAGACACGGAAAAGAAAACAACGGGGTGAGGTTGATGATATCACAGAGTCCAAAACAGAAAAGAGATTTGAAGAGACAGGTAAGAGGAGTGGCAGAATCCAGTTTAACATTGGAAGATCCCAGGGTTAATGGAATACAGGAGTTCAGAAAAGGAATACCAGTGTTCAGGCCAAAAGTAGGTAGAAGATACTGGGGAAGAGTCTTCCTTTCCAAGGGTAGACACCGAGGACCTGATAAAAGCAGACGAATAGTGTACACAAGCCAAGGAGGTAAAGATTACAGATTAGGAGGTAAAGAGAGCAGTGAGTCATGGGAGACACATAAGGGGCATTGGCATTGGACAGAACCTTGATTCAGAGGGCATCTTCAAGTGGATTGTGGTTCATCGAGAGAATTCCCAGATCATGAGGGGTTGATATTTTGACATGGTGATGGGGGCTCAGGATCATGTGAGATGCCTATCATACCAGCATGATGTTGTGACAAAGTCGAGAGGCAGTTCTGAGAGAAGGACAGTTACTCCAGTTGGTGAGGAGACATGAGTAGGTGTGCAGGAAAGAGAAGCAGTGAGAGAGACAGACTCAGAATCCAGAGGAGAATGTGATAGATGGCAGAGCCCAGGAGAAAACAAATGATCCATATCACAGGAAATCTGAGTCGTCAGTATGGGTTAGTTAAAGGAGGAACTAGTTTTCCAGACAAAAACAAAGGCACAAGAAACCACCAAGCAAAGCTACTCTGTAGATAGAAAAGCAGTGTATACAAGAAAAAGGCTGCTGGGTGGCCTTGCATAATAGAGGACAGTGCTCAATTGTAAAAGCTTGTTGGTTTTATGGGGAAAGCAGCTTAAAAGCTGGAACATCCAGTGGTTAGCTTGGGGACTCTGACAGACAAATGAAGGTAAGTGTGTTCAGCCAGCCTTCAAAATCTTATAAAAACACTGTAAGATTCTCTTTTCTTGCAAAGCCTAACCCAGGCAGGTTCCCAGGGTAGTATATGGGTTGCAAATGACTTAGAGAAGGCAGTTGATCAACCTGGTTCATCCTGGCCAAAAACACATATCATGATGTATCTTTTTAAAGTAATATGTTGTCTATTCATAGTTCCTTCATGTGTTTGCGGAATTCATAGCATATTGCTCAATAACTGAATTAGACATTGCTTGCAGTGACGATGTCCTCCTGAGCATGTGAGGTAATCAGGTTAGAAGGGTCACTTCCAGGCATGGATAGGCAGGTCCATTTTCACAGAAGTGTTCCAGACATGTTGTCATATTTCATGTTTTATGATGTGAAATGCTTGGGAAATCATGTCTTCAGGATTATAGTGGCTTTAGAAATACAATTACGGGTCCTACATTCCTCAGTGACGAGCTTAGAGCAGTGTCATTTTTGGACCTCTGTCAATCAGGACTAGTGCATAAACTGTGACTCATACCTTGACTTTGTACATTCAAGCAAAAGTTTTCTTGAAATTTAGAGCATGACTTTAAAATAAGTGTTTTGGGGTACCTACTCTTTTTGTTTGTGGCTGTTTTAAGAACATTGACAGACGTACTGGCGGTTTCTATGATATGTAAATTTTCAATTAAAGTTAATAATCCTGAAGGAGATGAAAAGCAAAGATTTCACAAGCTTCTATCACATGACATAAAACCACAAAAACACTTGCCAAATAAATGTTGGTTTGTCGGAAATGCAATGATGTTATGCCATTTTCAAACAGTGAAGTATAATGTGTCATAAAATAATTATAAAGTAAATGTAAAATCATCTCTCTCAAGCAAATCTGCATAGATTTTCTAAAGATAATACAAGAAAATCACATGGAAAGATGAATCAAAGCTTATAGATATCCCCACTAATATCTGTGTTTTTAATATATCCCTTATTCATTAAAGCAATATTACTTTCATTAGCTAAAGAAATAAAGACCAAAAAATCTAAATGGTAGCTCCTACCTTGAATGCAAATACTTTCATTTTCACAAATAGATTGCGAGGTGATTTTAGTATTTTTTCAAGTAACTGTTATTTCTTTAATCAATGCAATGCATTGTGTACAGATAATTACATTTTGATTGACAGGCCAATTCTCATTATCTATCTTCATCTTTAAAGTATAATAAATTTCAGATGAATGAATGAATGAATGAATGAAATAGAAGATGAAGATTATAGGGAGTTTGCATGAAAATTTAAGAGGATATAGTTGTAGATAATTTTGTCATTTTACAAATTCAATATATTATGCAGTTGATGATGTGCTTGCTCGATATGCTGAAATAAGCAGCTGTACAGTATTTCTGAGGCTTCAAGCGAATATCATATTCTGTAGGTCTTACCAACGCCAAAGTATACCAAAAAGCCCTATGGAAAATGAATGATTTACATATTGTTTGGATCAAAAGCTCATTCAGGATTCCCCAACTCCCATGAGAGTAGTAAGCACTATTTTTGTGCAATTACATGTATGCATTTAAAAGATGCTGGATTAGAAATTTTAGTTTATCATTCTGACTTTACTTTAAATATTCAACTGAAGGCATGCTTTCCTGAGTCCTCTTCTTTAAAAAATATTAATTTTTGTAATTTACACAGGTAATATCTGTGATGGTTTAATTATGAAATCCGGTCCACAGGCTTGTGCATCAAAGCCTATGTTCTCAACTGTGGGGAGGGTCCAGAGGCTTTAGAAAGTGAAACCTAGCTGGAGGAAGGAGATCAATCAACTCAGGTATGTAGGGGATGTCTTACATCTGGCACCTTTCTGTCTCCTTTTTATCTTCTTCTTAGCCTCTACCAGGTGATAGCCTCCTTTTCATGTCAGAAAAACCCTCTGAAACTCTGATTATAAATGAACAAGTCATCATTTTAAGTTTTTTACTTCAAATATTTTTTTACAAGTAATTAAAGTAGTTGAGTATCCTAGCTATAGCTCTTCTTCCTTAACTATCCATGTAACTATAAATACTCCTTAGGTCATTGACAGAAGTTCTTTTCATAGTCACATGACTAATCACAAAATATTATTTGTATCAACATATAAAAGCCAGTATACAAAAACACTTAAGAACTTGCACAGCCATGAAAATAAATTTCAAAACCACAATTTCCCTTTCAGGTGATCAGGTAGCTTATACACATCACCCCACTCACTGTTTTGTTTTAGAACGCCTCCAAATTGGTCATTGGAATGGTAGCATATAGGGTGGATATAGACATGAATCTATTCACTAATCAACAATAGGTTATAATGAGCAAAGCAGATGAATCAACGATTGAGAATGAACAAAAAGTGTCAAACTCAAAATAGCAGCTATTTTTCTCAGCCTATGACTTTATTATTAAGTCAAATTATGTATAGAATGGGAAAACAGAAGTAAAACAAATGGATATCTAAAAATATTAGGTGAGTTTCCTGAGTCTCATTGCCTTTGGCCTTCATTTTTTACTCATGATGTTCAAAATGCTGCCTATGAGACATCAGTTGCACAAAAGGAGCTTTGTTCATGATGGATTATTTGAGTTTCCTTTTCTAATAATTATATAGGAGATATGACATTCTCTAGCAAGTCATGGTCCATAAATCCATAATTATGCTTTCATTTATTGTAAGCAAGCTATAAAGCCCAGGTATTCCCATGTGCTCCATAGATACCAACTATGCTTCTCATCACAGCTACCATCATAGATATGACTTGACCATTTCTTTCCTTTATTCATAAGACACAATCTTTGCCATGGGAGCAAGATGAAGCACTATTGACTACTAATCATTTACTTTTTATTTTTCTGAGACCATACTGGAAAGCATTCAGATCTTCCTTACATCTCAGTAGTCTCAATAGTTAGCAATGAGTAGGTGGGATTCCAGAATGAAACCTGTTATGTAAGTAACTCCAGGTTCGTCCATCATTTAGAACATGTAATCTTGTAATCCATGGAATCTTCTGGGTGTTTGAACATTGGAAAAATTAAAAGCTGAAAACTATTGGTTCTGTAAAACTGCTTGTAAATTTTCATGTGGTAAAGAAACTATGAAATATGAAAATTGAACTCTTATCTAGAATGATAGCAAGTAGGTCCAAGACCTGTATTAGAACTGTTTTTAAATTCTTGCTTGCTCTGTTTTAATTTTTTAACAGTGTTCTAGAGAGGTGATTCAACTGATAAAATTACTTGTTCTTGCAGATTACCTAGGTTTAATTTCCAGCACCCACTTAGTTACTCATAATTATTGATAAGACTGCTTCCATGGGATTTAATACCATCTTCTGAACTCGGCATGCACAAAGTGTATAGTAGTTACATAGACGTACATGCAGGCAAAACACTCATACACATAAAATTTATAAATCTAACACATTATATAGTATGAAAGATTTCACTATAAAATTTCCAGGCATATATCATTGTATCTTGCTTATTTATCCTCCCATACACTTGCACCTCCATCCACATTTAGATGGTTCCCTTGGTTCACCAGAGTAGAGAAAGCACCAAATACTGTATCTTTGTTACACACACATTTCCTTCGGTTGTTCCACCCTTCACTTCTGCTTCTTTTAGACCCCTTTTCTCTAACAAGTCAGCTTTTATTTTCACTTTTCACACATGCATGCATGAGTGCACTCGCACACACACACATACACACATACACTTTCTTCATATGTGAGAAAACGTAACTTTCAATCAATTTTCTTGCAAATGACAAAATTTAATCATTGGAACTAAATAAACCTCAAATCTCTCATATCAGACAGAATTTTAGTAGTTGAGTTAATGTCAATTACTGCATTTAATTAAATTGTTTTGATGAATGTCTTCTTATACTTCACGACCATGGGTAGAAAACTGATTGCATAATTTCAGATTTCATTTGCTGTACAGTGCTGAAACTATGATACTTTAGTTAACCACAGGTGGGGAGATAATGAGAAGAAGGGAAAAGAGAAAAGAAAACTTATGAAGAAATACTAATACTCATGAAGGTGATAGAGATCTACCCTGATATATTTTTAATTCCCTAAATAGAAGTCAAGGGAGAAAATTCACCATAAGTCTATTTCATTATGGAAAGAAACTATGGAAATTAAAAGATGTGAGAGAAAAAGAGTTAAAAACTTTCTGATGGAAAGAGTAGATGGTTCTGTTTGGGCAGTCAGCTTATAGTAGATGGGCCTTAGAGACCTTGTTTACAGAAGTAAGGAACTAAAACAGTCCAAGACAAATAATGTCAACGTGTAGCTGAGAAAAATAAAGATAATAAAGATAATTTATGAAGCATTAAATAAAAATAAGCTACGAGCACATTAAATAAAAAGACAGGTTTCTGGGAGAAAAAGAGCAGAGAATAAACAACTTTTATTTTTTCATAGAAATAGGAGCTTGTAAATGACAACCTCTAGAAAACATGACCTCTTGGAAGAAGAACAGACTCACTGTGCATAGAAAGCAAATACATTAAGACAAAGAAACAATAGAAGAGGATGAAAGAAATATGATGATATGATTTCAAAAGTGGGGAAATATTTAGGGTCAGTCAGATTATGTTACTTTGAAGTCAATACTGACAGAGTTTCCTTAACCTTGTAAAATTTAAATTTTTAAAAGGTATAGTGTGTATGTTCAAATAGGTTCAACTTTCTGTTTAATGATAACTGTAATACACATGATGGGATTTAAAATTACCATAATAAAAAGAAACTCTGGTATATATTGTCTTGCATTCTGTAGGTATCTATGTTGTTAGATTCCTTTTGCTCAGATTTTCAACTTCATGTAGTCCTATTGGTCAATTCTTGGTATTATTTTTTGTGATATTGAAGTTATTTCAGGCAGTTCCTAACTATGCTGTGCCTTAAAATGCTAAATTGCCATGTATCATTTGTTCAAGAGGTTGTCTCTCATTCAGGGGAAATTGTTGACATCTTTATCGAAGTTATATAACAATTTCCTCTGAAATGGAACTTTATGTCTTGGATTGAAGCTTGTAAAGACTTCGGAAATTCTAATGAAGTTTCATTAAGATTAAGAAAGTAAAAAGCTCACAAATATCAGGAAGGACCTGAATTTACCAAATTCACAAGTACCCTTCCCTTAAAGTTATATAAGCAGTAAGGACTCCCTAGGAGAGGTTCTCCAACCTTTTGAGTTATAGTAAGGCTGTGCAGACAGCATGAACAATGCCCCTTTTGTGTATTGGTACCCAGCTTGGAAATGCATTTCAGTGATGCAGATGCCTTTGAGTAAACTATGATGCTGTGAGAAACTTGTGTAAAATACAATCCTGTAACTAGTCATAGTAACTTCATCTTATATAAAATCATGAGTTTCCTTCCTCTGGTCCCCGCTGCTCCCAAGTATGCAAATGAAGCACCCTTGATGTTCTTACTCCAACCAATGACATAACTCCACATGGACCCACTGGCCATTCTTCTTGGGGTAGAACTGTCCCCTGCCACCCTCAATGAATGATCTGCCCATTGACACAACCTTCCCCCTACCCTACTCCCACTATATCTCTATGCCCCCTTCATCTTTCCCCCACTCCCCCACTGCCTTGACCTAATGCACAATATTCCTACCATACCATGATAAAACAGGACTCCTAGCAATGTATCTGATGTTAATTTATTTGAATATGGTACATTTATGTGGAGTTTCCTATTGTGGTTGCCTTTCCAATGTGGCATAGAAGGGTCTGCCTCTTTGTTGCAGTGGTGATAGCAGGGTTCATGAGATAGCTGAGAAGAAATATTTAGGAGAAATCCCAGGGTAACCAACTTCCTCTACGAAGGAAGATGAAGCATATATCCTTGAAGAATGGAGTCCACCTTGTGAGTACAAAGATAACTCCCAAATAACTGGCAGATTATAAGATGTGTTGCAATTTCTGGAAGTAATTTGAATAGGAAAGAATATTAAGCAGGCTATGAGGTCAATTGTTTGGCCTTTGTTGTGTGCAATTAGACATGCCACTGGTGTAGGAGTTCCTTCTGTTTATTGTTGCTTTCACTGGTTAATGAATAAAGAAACTGCCTAGTTGATAGGACAGAACATAGGTAGGCGGGGAAGACAGAACTGAATGCTGGGAGAAAGAAATGAAAAGTAGGAGAGAACCGCCAGAGTCATACATGCTGAATCTTTCCCGATAAGCCACTGCCACGTGGCAATATGCAGATTAATAGAAATGGGTTAAATCAAGATGTGAGAGTTAGCCAATAAGAGGCTAGAGCAAATGGGCCAGTATGATTTACAAAATTCAAGAGCCAAAGCACTGAACTTTAGCCTATCAGAAGTAAGGAAGTGTCTCTAATGTCAAGTTAGCTTCGAAAGTTAGAATTGTAAACCTTGGTCCTGAAAGAGACTAAATAATACAAGAGCCCTGCTGATACCCTCAGGAGTTAGAGATACATGGAGCCCAGGAAGTAGCAGAATATCAAGTTGAAGACTCTGATGGTTTAAGGAAATTGTCTAAGGATTATAGAAGGCAAGTCTAGAAAATGTAGTGTCTACCATATATACTAACATATTCAATACTGCTCTATTAATAAAGGAATTGATAGACATAATGAAATTCTTTATAATTCATTATCTCTTGCTAGTGTTTCTTTTTCAGTATCACTGTAGCTGCCCAAACAATTGTCACTTTATGGATTGATTGGATGATATTGGACCTTGCTCCCCAATTTCAGTAAAATCAGGTTTTGTTACATAATGCCTATTCTTGAGTGTTATTATAGATTTGTGTTGAATGGGAAAGAGCAGCTCCAGGATGCAAAGGTTGTCAGACAATAAACTCATTGTCAGGGATGCCTTTCTAATGATTGTTTTCCCAAAATGACCCCCAAATAATGAGTCCTATGCCGCTACTCTTGTTTTCATGCCACAATTAGATGATAAGACACTATTACTAAAGAATGTGCATGAATTGGTTAGAGGATATAGACGATTCAGGCCCAGACTTAAAAAAAAAGCTTCTTCCCTTCTGGATGACTTTCATAATGTTCAGTGACACTGTGCAATTGTCTGGGGGCTTGTCACCAACAGTCCCACACAAATGTATATTCTGCTTGCCCCATAATAAATGACAGCAAGATGTGATTATAGGCCCAATAGTGACATAGATGCTTTAGCATAACCAACATTTTCTGGTTGAATTTATGGGTCTTTCTACAGAAAGGAATTCTGATATTGTGAACCATTACAAAAATCCATGGCTGGAGGAAGTAACTACTATTCCTTTGTTAAATGGATATGATCTGCCTTCCAAATTGCCTTATATATGTGTTTATACACATATATCACTATTGTAAGTCCCAATTGGTCTTGAAAGGAAACCATTCTTTGGAAATGGGGGATACTAAAGAGATACATAATTTCTATGGAACTTCGCAGGAAGGAGTGATTATTACTATGGATTCTTAACTCAAAGCTGATACTTAGATATCTTTATCATCACCAGCAAAGCTCACAGGATATTACAGCAGAGAGGATCAAAAAAATTGTACTAGCTGGAGAAATGTGTTAGGATAGTATGTAATCATTTCCTCTGAATTGAACTACTTCATTCTGGAGAGAAGCATGTAAGACTCGGGAGGTTTTAAAGGGAAACTTTTAAAGATTAAAGAAATCCTAAAGGAAGGCTAATTAAGACTCAGATAACTCTGCAGTGAACTTCATCTTGTGCAGAGAGCTGCAGGGATGTATCTTCTGAGCATCAGCACTGGGTTGTGGGTCTACATTTCAATAATTCAGCTGCCTCTTTATTATCCTGCTCCTGCAAGAAAATCTTCAACCACACTCCTTTAAGTAGCCACAATAAGCTCCTTTTATAATATGAATTATCGTACATATGCTAATTAGAGTGGATTGACATTTGTTCATGTCCTACCACAAATAATGTCATATGAAAGTTAAAATTAAGATATATGTATATGTGAGTGTTTATTTCTATTCCCTCTATTCTATATCATTTATCTATATGCTTATTTTTCTGCCAGTAGCCTTTTTCCTCTTTTGCTATGGCTCTGTTCTTTCTATGTAAGATTGTTTTGACTACCTAGGGTTCCATCTGTTCCATCTCTGGTAATATAGTATAAAAGACTTGCTTATGTTAAGACCTGCAGAAAGTATGCTAGAAACCAATGTTTATTATTGAATTATTACAAAAAATCCCTTAAGAAATGGATTAATTCCAGATGAAAGTATAGAAAGAATATAGTACATATATGACATAATCATTTAACTGTAAAGAAAATTACATGACATTAGCAGAAAAATCTATGGGACCTGAAGTTACTGTGTTAAATAAAGTAATACAGAAACAAAAATATAAATAATTCATGGTTTCCATCTTACAAAGATTCTAGATTTTAACACACACACAATTGCTGGGTAGAAATGGAGTTATAAAAAGAACCAAAAGATGAGAAAAAGGAAGACGATGCAGGAAAAATATAGAGAACAATGTAATAAAATTGGCAAAAATAGAAGGGTGTTCTATTTTCATTTCCAATGTGATAAAATACTAAAACAAAAAGGAACACAGGGGGAAAAGGTTTATTTCAGTTTGTAATCCCATGTTAGACTCTATCACTGGAGAAATGTGAAGTCATGAACTTGAAATACCTAGTAATGGAACATCCACTGTCAAGAGCATAGAGAAATAGGTAAGTGCACGCTCTCGTGTTTCCTTTCTTGTACTAAACTTGAGTTTTCCACGCTTACATAATACAGGATCCACTTCTTAGAATATGGTGGTGGCCACAGATATATGTATGTTACACAGATTAAGTAAGACAGTTTTCCACAAACATGCTTGTTGGAGAGTGAAGACTAGCATTGGACCAGTATATATGTGCTTGTCCAACGAGTCTTCAGATGAGGCAAAAGCCCACAGGGTAAGTCTCACTCAGCAAGGACCAGTGACCCTCAGGACAGCCTAGAATACTACTGGGACAATATGGCCCACATACTCTCTTTTCTCTCATACTATTATGATTCTCTTGATGGTTTCAGTGTCATTTCTTCAATCATGCATGGGACACATGTGACCATTCCTGGAACCCCCATTTCTTTTCTGGAATCTTTTTCTCTAAAGATTTTTTTGGAGCTAATACTTCTCAGGTTTCTTGACTGGAGATGCCTGTTGTGACTAACACTCCAGGAACTGCTCTAATTCAGTGCTGACAGGATCGGAGGCAGATCATCCCTATGCCTGTAAATGTGTTTTGAACAAGGTGTACCTGGTTCCATATTTGGTCAAGCCAGCACCATGATTCATTGTTTCAGTTTAAAGATATTTTGATGTAAAAGTAGGGAAAAATACATATCTGATGAATTTGTTTTTGCTGGAGGTTAACGTTGGAAGGATAGGAAAACCATGCTTCCTAGTATGAAAAAACAATTTGTTTTAAAATCCATAATGAAAGCTATTATCTTGTAGATATTTTCAATACAAGCTAATGAAAAGTGTGTAAGTAAAAAGTAAATAGAAAGAAAGGCAAATTAACCAATACTAATTTGGAAAGAAAGGATATAATAAAGCTCAGTATTAGAGAACATGACTAATACACAGAGGCCTTGTGGTCTGACGGCAGGCAATGCTCAATAAAGAGAAAAAAATAAAGAAATGGCAAATAAATTGGAAAATAAAAATATCTATGCTAGAATATTAAAGCTATAATTTGAAAGTAGATGGAAAATTGTAGAAGACTTAACAAGGAAATGAACTATTAGTTTTGGATTACATAGAACTCATGTAGATTGAGTTCCTAAATCTGTTCTCAATTCTTATTTGGCTACCACTAATAGAAAAATCGTCCACTTTTTTTTTCTTGTCACATGACCTAACATAATAGCAAAAAGGAATGCATTATTCAAAATAATCTTTCTAGAATTTCACTGAAGGGCTATCTTCTCTCTCTCTCTCTCTCTCTCTCTCTCTCTCTCTCTCTCTCTCTCTTTCTCTCTCCATAAAAATAATTGTACAGAGACACCTAGATAGTAAAGGATTTATTAATAAAGAATACACTGTTATGAGAAAGCAATCTGAAGCAGAAACAAAGTTTAGAAGGGTTGGGGCTTGTGGGGTAATTTTCATAGTACATGCTGTCTGGGTCATTCCTAGTAGCAACTTCCTGGAGCATGCTCTAACTATTCCATGTGCCTTGGCTAGGGTATTTCCAGCCTCACTCTTTGTCAATAAACTTATTTTCTGTTAAATTTGAAGCCCTATGTAATGTCTTTCAAAGTCTCTTTCTGTCCTATTCTCCATCCCCATCAAGAGAATATGAATTTTGAGAAGGATTAAAGCATTCTCTCCTACTCTCTGGGCTGTTCAGTCTCTGAGTCTTGGCCTTCTAGGTAGTATCAAGGGTGGGCTCCCTCTTGTGCTAAGAAACTCAACCTCTGCCAGTCATTGGTTGGCCACTCCCCAAATTTCTGCATCACTTATTCCAGCAAATCTTGTAGACAGGGCAAATTGTAAGTAAAATATTTTGTGGCTGAGTTGGGGTCACAGTTCCTCCAACATAAAAAAAAATTGTGGAAAAATGTGGACAAAAAAATTATAAAATTTGTCTATATAAACTGTTTTCATGTTAGATGAAATAATTCTGGTATTGCTGATTTTTCTGGATTAGTTTATTGGGTTTTATTATTGCTATTATTTTTTGAGATTATAAAATAATATATATAAAATTATAATATAACATGTCTTATGAATTTCTTTTCTTGATTTATCTATTTGATGTTAAATGTGATTATTGTATTTGGACTCCTTAGTTGAAGAAGTTTTATAATCTTGTTAAAGATTTTCTCTGTGCTATTGACCTGAAATTTTGACCATCATCTATGTCTATTGTTCAAAGGTTTGATCTTTTCATGCTGCCACGTATTTCCTCCATATTATTTTCCTGTGTTTCTATTTTTCTTATATTCTTTATTTGTGTGGTCTAATCCTATTTTATCATTGAGTTTTGATATTCTGTCTTCTATTTGATTTATTCTACAAGTAAAAATTTTTCTCAAGTTTTCTAATTAGTTTATTGAATTTTTCAATTCCATATTCATTTCAGCTTGAATAGTCTTCAATATTTCTATTTCTTTATTAAATTAAGTTTTTAAATTCTAGATTATCTTTATTATTTTGTTTTGCGTCAAATTTGTTTTGAGAAATAGGAACAAAGGAGATCATGACCTTAGAAAACCCAAGAGTTGTTTAGTAATTATGATGTTTAGTAAGGATTATCATTCTGAGATTATCTAGAATCACCTAGCAGACAAATCTCTAAAACAACCAGTGAAGCGTTACGTGGATTAAGGTTAGTGCCCAGCATGCCTAAGTGGGGTTATTTTGATTAGGTTAGCTGAGAAGGGGTGAACCAACCTCTGTGGGTTGCATCATTCAAGAGCTAAATATTTAGACTGAAATAAAAAAAAGTGAGTTTAGCACCAAGATCATCATTCTGTGCCTTTTGACCATCAACACAACATAAATGATTGTTTTTTAAAGTTTCTGCTATCATGACTTTCCTGCCAAAAAAGCTTTTGTGCTCAACCTGTACATCTACACTCAAATTCCTTCCTCCTTAACTTGTTTTTATGGGTTTACAACACCAACAGGATGAGTAACACACAGATGTAGTATCAAGAAGTGGATTGTTGTGATGAACTTGTGCATGCAATTCTTGTACTTTGGAACTGGCTTAATGAGACTGTGGCCAAGAATTCTGCTTTTTCTCTGAGAACTTTAGTAAAATTGAATTTAAAGATAACGGACTAATTTGGCAAAGAAAATTTCAAGATAAAAGTGCATTCATTTTGTAGCATGGCTACACTCTATAGTATGTGTCTTTATCTACATTGAAAAAGTATAAAAAGTTTGGCAGAAAAGTCTAAAATTATATGCAGTATTTCAGTGGAAAAGAGCTTGAGCAAGTAGAGTTTTGCAGCAAAATCACATCCTGCCAAAGAAGCTATAATTTTTAGGGAGGATTGTCTTGTTCTTACTGGCTGAGCAGGAAACACACCATTGGAACAATACCACCCCTATGAAACACTCCAACTTGTGAAGGTAAATGTTTTGAGAATAGTGAGCATAACCTATGCATTCAGCCACTCTTCCAAAGCAATTTCTTCTGACTGAACTTGGCACTAATGTCCACATTCTGTTGGTTGGTAATGCAGGCATGAAAGAAACCATTGGGTGATGTAGGACTCTCCTCTGTATTCTGTGAATACCACTGATTAATGAATAAAGCTCCTTTGCCCTACAGCAGGGCAGAATAGAATAAGGTGAGAATTTCCAACAGATAGAGGAACAATGAAAGAAGGGTCAGGGAGATGCCATGTAGCCACTAGAGGAGAAAGAAGCCCATGTGCCAGTACCAGTAAACCACAAGCCTTGTGGTTAAATATGAAATAATAGAAATGGGTTAATTTAAGATGTAAGTGTTAGTTAATAAAAAACCTGAGGTAATAGGTCAAGCGGTGTTTTAATTAATATAGTTTCTGTGTGAATACTGAGTCTGGGTGGCTGGGAAACAAATGAGCAAACTCTGCCTACAATTTGGTGATGTTATAAAGACACAGCAGATATTGCAACAGGGACCCCAGGATTTTGGAGATGAAATGAAGTCAACACATCTTTAAAGTATACTGGATTACTTAATTCTATATATTTTCTATTATCCAGTGTTTCTCCACAGCTGACATTCCTTTCTTATTAGTATTTTGAAAATCAAAGTTAATAAAGCATTATGCAATATATTCCTGGGGGTCTCAAATAAACCTTTCTGTTTATATAACATATTCTTTAGTGTTCAAATTGCTCTTTCTCTAACTGTTTGTCTTATAAGATTGTGTGGTATACCTGTAAGATACTTTATATCTTACTAAGTAAAAAATCTGTTTAATTTTCTTAGAGACATATGCTGGTACATTGTCTGTCTTTATTTGTACAACTACATAAACGATAGGCATAACTTCTAGCAAGAGGGTGATTATTGACTCTGCCTTTTCAGAACTCAAAGCAGTTGCCCATTGAAATCGTGAATGGGTATCAAAGGTGTGGTGTGCATATTTTAATCTTCCAAGTTCTACAAAATTGAATACTTGGTCTGCCAGATTTCATTCCTTTGCATACCCTTCCGGATACTTCCTGAAGGTGATGGAGTTTATTTGTACAAAGAACAAGCAGAATATTTTCTTATAATTTCCTTGGTTTGTTGCCAAGTGATATAAAAATCTTTTTTTAAAAAAACATTTGCTACAGACTTGATGTTTTGAATGAAATTCTGGAGGCTCCAGCACATTTTCAACCAATAGTTAATCAATTTCTTCCTTACTTTTTGCTAGAGGGCCTGGCAGACCTGTATGGTTTCTAATGTGTGTTATGTATATAGAATACTTCCTCTTTGATTGTTTCTTGTAAGTGAATAAATAATAAAAATCATCTCTATATCATCTGGCAAAACTTAAGCAGTTTCAATACACAAAACAACTCTTTCTGCAAATTGTGAAACAGTACCTATGCTAAGAGATTGTTAAAAGGAGAGGCAGCTTGTTTGTCCTGGTTGTCGGGTTAGCTTACACCCAAAAAAAAAAAAACACAGAGAAACTGTATTCATTAAATCATTGCTTGGCCCATTAGCTCTAGTTTCTTATTGGCTAAGTCTTATATCTTAATTTAACCCATTTTTATTAATCTGTGTATCGCCACGTGACTGGGGCATACTGGCAAGATTCTAACCAGCATCTGTCTCAGGCAGAAGATCCATGGCTTCTCCCACTCTGACCTTCTTCCCAGCATTCAGTTCTGTCTTCTTCACCTACCTAAATTCTGCCCTATCAGGCCCAAAGCAGTTTCTTTATTCATTAACCAATGAAAGCAACACATGAACAGAAGTACCTCCTATACCAAGAGGTTCCGTAAAATCCATTAATACCATGAGACTAGCATATAATTCTGACTTTTGGACAGTAACGTAACAGAATACAGATTAACTCAAAAATATTTCTTCATTTTTAACGTGGGAAAAAATCTCTTTTAACTAATTCTTCCCTTTAAGAGTTTCTAATTCTCTCACCAAATCTGCCACTGATGACAATTTAGATGATAGTGAATTGTGAACTGACTGCCATTCCAAGGAATAGTAGAAGCCTGCATGGGTTTTAAGGCAGTTACCTAGTTTGGCAGTAGCCCAAGAAGAGAATCCAGGGAAATCCCACAACTAATCAGGAGAAGATAAGTCAAAGTCTGAATGGGGGGTTGTGTAAAAGTGGTCAACTCCTTTGATGTTTGGAGACCAAATGCCTGTGGAGTTTGCTGCATAGGAACTGCAACAGAAAATTCAGACCTTGCACAGAGACCTTTGGAAAAATGGGAGAGGAAAACCTAGCTTTGGGTGGTGACTCCAGCTTCTTGTAGTTCTGGTCAGAACCAGGAACTGAAAAGCCACAGGCAAACCTCTGTTTTGTGAATTAGTGCCCCATATTTGGCACCAGATGTAGCACAAATTCTAATTGGTTTTTAATAATAAAAACCCAAAGTCAGATATCAGGATAAATACTGAAAGATCACAGAGAAAAAAGAGCAAGTTACTGCCACCTCTTACCTCACCAAGTTCTGGTCTCTTATCTGGTCTTATCACTTCTTCTTTCCATCCAACCATATCATTTCCTGCTTTTTTCCTCCAAGGTGCTGGGATTAAAGGTGTGTACCACCACTGTCTGGCCTCTATGGTTAACTAGTGGCTAACTCACACTCTGATCTTCAGACAAGCTTTATTTGTTAGAGCAGAAACAAAATATCACCATACTAGATAACCAAAAGTTATCAGAAAAGGTCTTCTAATATCTGTAAATGTTTCTACGTGGAAAAGCAGAGAAACTGTTACAACGGCATGCACATATATAGTCTTCTCATGATTTTTCTAATTTAAAAGATTTTCAAATAGCAAAACAATTTATAAGACAAATCTGCACGATTCATGTTATATGAAACAGCTTATCTTTTCTCAGATTTTCCAAGGACACTATCTAATTTCCTGTATCAAAACTGAGCAAATAAGTGAATAACATATCATTTAATAAGCTGGTAATGAGCAATCCAAAATAATAGAGTAAAAAAGAAAAGACCAGATATCAAAAGTAATGAAAATGAAATATTTGTTGCCATGTTTGCAAACACGGACCTATACTCCAGGTTGACAAAGAGTTGTTTAGTATCTGCCTCTACTCAGGTTCCTTTACACACCAGACAATGAATCATGATTTCCTTCAAATTATCCTCACAGAATTGTTCAAAGTGCTTAGGTTATGGTGATCTCAAGCACAATTTCCCCACGGTTTAGAAAATAGGAAAAAATTTCTTCATTTGTTCTTTGAGTTACTTCATTTTCAGTTTCATAGCCCATATATTTTCCTGGATTTGATACTGTCATCACACACTATTTTCAAGAGAAACCCAATTTTACCAGCTCACATAAACAACAGTCAAATCCACCATCCTTGACATGAAGTTATCAGAAAAGCTGAACATTTGTTTCCAATAATCAGGACTATTCAATTCCAATACCATGATGCCAACATGTGAATCATAGGTAACATTTTTCCATTCTGAACATTGGCAAAGGATGAAAAGAGACACCAGCCGCACAAATTCTCTAGTTTTAGGTTGCATTTATTCACAATCTGCTGTGACTAAATACTGCAACAAAGATTCATTGTTGTATGTATAAGAAAAAGGCCATATTTTTAGCCAAATATAATCTAAAAATAGATATATAGAGAAAAATATGTCCTCTTCACTTTTCTATACAATTCTGATAAAGAAACACAACATAATTTTATATAAAAGGAGTCTCATATGTCATTCTAAAGCCACTGGACTTGTGATATTTCTAATCAAGTTCTTGCAGATAGACTGGCACCAAATTATTTCTTTTTGTCTTACATGTATAAAACTAGAAGTCATTTTGTAGAAAAAGCAGTTTGCCATGAATATAAAACTCCAAAATCCTGACACATGATAAAACAAACAACTGGTGTCCTTTCAAAATGACAGTTTTACCTTGTAGCCACCATACAGCCCAACATTACATTAATTAGTTTGTCACAATAACAAAGCACTGATGGACCTCATGATTCACATCTGTTGTGTAACACCATTTTGGGGTACACATGAACAAATGTCTACTCAACCCAGATAGGGAACCAATGATAGACCAAAGAATAGATTTCACCAAAATTCAAATGGGGGAATATTGGGGTCACTTGAGTGGAATATCGGAATAGGATATTGGGGTCACTTGCATAAGTGAAAGTGAGGGCTCACTTACAGAAACAGGAATTACTTAAAGGGAACTCTATCACTGAAATCCCACTCCAACATGGAAAACATGAAAGCTGGGACCCTGGACAATTTGCAAGCAATGTGGCAAGTCTTTTCTTGGCATCATAGTGTTGGCCTGTACCAGGAAGACAGTTCTATTAATATTAGCTTCTTCTAGGTAGCTCAATGGATCTGAACTTCTTCTAGGGTGTTTGGCTAATAATGTATCTCTTTCTCTTCCAAGAAACTGGTCTTTTTCTCCTCCCAGGAATCTAGGCTTGTTTCTACCTCCCAGAAAGTTTGGCTGCTCTCAATATCCTAAACAGTTTCAGGGATGATTGAAGACCTCTGAGTTGTTTACTTGCTGAGTTTTAATGAGCCTCCATTTAGAACAGCAGTTCTCAACCTTCCTAATGTTGCAACCCTTTAATACAGTTCCTCTTGTTGTGGTGACCCCCACATAAAATTATTTTCATTGCTATTTCACAACTGTAATTTGCTACTGTTATGAATCATAATGTAAATATCGGTGATTTCTGATGATCTTTGATGACCCCTGTGAAAGGGTCCTTTGACCCTCAAAAACATTGCAACTCACAGGTTTTAGACCTCCTATCAATCTTCCCTGCAGAGTGGAATATGTCACTTCTTTTTCAATATTCAACATCTTAATGAGCTTCCATCTAAGGTGGATTTTTTTTTTATCTCAAAGGAAGCTTCTATGCAATACCATCAAATATATTCTCATTTATAAACCCGAAGATTTCTTCAGGTTTCTTTTTTTCATTGTTGTGTATATTTTTCCTTTCTTCTTTTTTTCTTTTTCTTTCTTCCTCCTTTTTCTTTCTTTCCTTCTTTTATTTTTGAGACTTCTAAGTTACAACAGTCTATTTTATTTATTCATTTAATATATGATAAAAATAAAATAATGGTAAAATAATTATCTCAGATACACTGCAGATATTTTTTAATCAGTCTGTTTTTCATTATCTACTAGTAGTATTATGATTAATAGTGTAAAATACAAATTATTGCTCATGCTTTTAAAGCAAGCCCCCTTCACGTTACTATCTCTTACAATACTGCCTATCTGCTGTACTTTTGAGGAATCTGGAAAACATGCCATCTTCATGCCTCTCATCAGTTTTATAGCACAATGGTCACAATTTGCAACACTACTGTAAGGTCTTAATTAGCTCTTTGATATCACACATTTTTGACAAATACATTTGATTTTTGTTAGATAAGAGTATAAGGTGTAAGGTTTAAAAATAGCAATGACTCAAATAGGTTCAAAACCATTATTTAGATTAGATTAAATAGTTATACAGATTTACTTAAGTTTATTGAATTAGAGCTGGCAATGTCTGACATAGGAAACCTGGCTACATGCTATCTTTCTTGTCTCTGTTTCATGTCTGTGCTAGAATGAACCCAAGGAGACAATGGTTTCCAAATTATCAAATTGGTGTGATGTTTGGCTGTAGCTTAATATATATACAAAGAACTTTGTATAGAGCACATGGTTAATGCACAATGCTCTATTGCCATTCTTTAGTTTTGCCTATATAAAAGGGATTTTCTCTATTATTGTTTTCAATTTTGTATTTTCCAAAGTCATGTGAACAGAATGGCTCACCTTGATTTTTTATTAATTTGCCTAAGTTAAGCTATTTCTGCATCCAAAATAGCTTTTGAAAGAAAGCCTTCTGAGAACAGAGCATAATTCATTGCTGGGAGATGTCTAACTGCACCTATTTTCTGATGAAAAGCCAACAATGAAAAGGAAGCAACTGTCAGCTGTTCAATAGTTACAGAGTTACATGATGAATTAAGAAATATTCTGTGAAATTTCATTGATTTTATGAACTTAAGGTATTTTTGGTTGTTTTTAAATTCAAGACATCATAAATAATAACTATTTCCACTCTGCTTCAGTAAACAAAAGAAGTCAATACAGTGGCTCCAGGTAAGCCTTGGCCAGGAACTGAATCTACCTCTTGGCAGGTTTATTTCTTCAGATATTCCCTGTTTATCACCCTTTTTATTCCCTTATCCACTCAAGATGAAATTTTTTAAAGAAGCAAAAAGCTTGAGGAAATTTGATTTATATGCTGCATGTGTGCTGTAAGATAAAACTAGAAACTCCTGCCACTACTGCCAAGCCAGACCATTCTAGACTTTCTTCTGAGACAGTGTAAGTGATAAGACCTTCCCTGATTCCATCCTTAAGGTCATCTCTTCTGTAATTGACGTGTGTAAACCACTGGCAGAACTGCATCCAGAGAGGGCTCACTATAGGCAAATAGCTCTTATACAGTGACGGGCAGAAAATAGGTTTCTAGAAAGCTAATTCACAGAAGCAAATGTATGGACATGTTTTAACACTCTCATTTAATCATCTGACTTTCCCTTAGCTGTAAGTGTGAAGTAGGCTCATGAGGCATTGATTAACAACTTGTCAGAATCCAAAGAAACCACACACACACACACACACACACACACACACACCCTTCACACTCCATTGTGTGAAACAGCTTTATTATAAATAGGCAGCAAGGAAAACAAGTTTGGGATTCAAAGCAAGTCAAATCTGGAGGATCAGTAAAGCTTTTCAGGCTGAAGTGAGTCTTATATGCACATACTCCGGTTGCACTACAATTTAGGAGCACCGTACATCACTCTGTCCTGGGCAGACTTGGTCATAGGTTGCTATAGCATACTCTACATTTTGTTGACAATTACAGGTATGAATAAAAGAACTAGATCTGCTCAGTGCCACCTAGAGAACTGGCCTTTTGTCCACTACTTGAGTTAGGTATGCCCCTTACAAAAACAACCCATTCCATATGATATCCTACACCACATGTTTTGAAAATGGAAGTTTACAAACCTCTCAAACAAACACCACAGAGCATTGTGTATCAAAACATTGCCCTGCTATTGTTGTTAGTTTTTTTTTTTTTTTTTTTTTTTTTTTTTTTTTTTTTTTTTTTTTTTTTTTTTTTTTTTGGTTTTTGGAGACAGGGTTTCTCTGTGGTTTTGGAGCCTGTCCTGGAACTAGCTCTTGTAGATCAGGCTGGTCTCCAACTCACAGAGATCAACCTGCCTCTACCTCCCGAGTTCTGGGATTAAAGACGTGGGCCACCACCGCCTGGCTTGTTGTTAGTTTTATTGTGACATTTTGCTAAATACTCAATGAAGTTAAAAAAGGGCTCTTCTGGCTCCCTCCCATATGGTGGGGGAAAAATCCTCACTCACTAGCTGAGGCTTCAAATCTATCTGTGACATTAGTAATGCTGGTTTAATTCACCACTTGCGGGGTTGGAGCAAAGCTGTGGTCTGTGACAGAGTCGGATTCTGAATGGCAGACCAAACACTTTACATAGTTACTCATATTTGCAACTACTTAAAACAATATAAAAGTTGATATTCTTCCAGCTGTTTATCACCACATCATTGTGGGAAAATCAGATTGACAGGTTCACACCCCCACACCTAACCCTACCTTTCTATGTCCTTGGTACTTCATAACTACTCTTTCTGGGTCCCTGAAACCACACCCTCTGCAATATCCTTTGCTTTCACAGTTATTTATTTATTTATTTAAGATTTCTGCCTCCTCCCACTTTGAGAAGATACAGATGTATCCAGATTGATTTTACAACCAACATGTTCCTCCAAACAGAATGTGCTTGCACTGTGGCATAGCGAGAGTAGATAAATGAGAAATAAGTAGCAGAGCACTCTTGCTTGCCTTCAACAATAAAAGGTGACCCCCATCCATCTCTTAGTGTTTTGACAAGCTGACAGAAATATTGTTAACTATTGTCATTTATGAAGACTCCCCTCACACTTTTCATTTCTTTCCCAGGAATTATAGAGGCGTCCTGACCTTGCCTATCGCAATTGCCGAAGTTAATCTTTACTAGCATCTATTCCAAAGGAATAAAACAACTTATCACCATCAATTACCAGGTGAAGTATTCTTGCAAACAGAGTATAGTTCTACCTGCAGCAAAGATTGCTGGAATGTTGAGCATAAGACTACTGAGAGAGTGAATGCCTCCAGCTCGCATCCTATCAAACCATGCACAGCCCCGCAGGGGGTCAGGGCATCCTTCAATGGAAAAACAAATACAGTTCGAGTATGTTTTCTTATTCAAATCAATCATGCTTTTAGTGCAAGACTGCTTATGCTTTTCCATATTTTCCAAATATGAAATGAAACAACATTCCAAGGCTATTTTAAATCAGGCCTCACTCTTCTGAGATAAGATTAAATATTCAAGTTTTCAATAGTGATAAGGCAGGATATAATTTAAAGGATGCTTAATTATATAATTAATAAACATTTTATTTTTTATAATTAAATAATACACATTTGCGGTATAGTGAATGAAGTCAGGGGAGCTTGTTTTTCTAAATCCATCATGGCAGAACCTCACATTTTCTCTGAAATAGATAGATGTTTAAAAGTGCAATACTGACATTATATTAAATCAGTATGATTTGTATTTGCATGCTTGTCTGGCTGAAAACAATATAAGGACAGAGTCAGGGTGGGTTAAATGCATTGAAGTTGAAAAGAGACATTTGTAAGAATAAAAAAGTGTGTTTATAAAAGCACTGCCAGAAAACTTTGGATATTGTATGTTTGTATGTGTGTCTATGTTAATGTACAATGACATTCATCTTATTATGAGAGAGTTACTCTAAAAACATTTTGTTGTAAGGTCTGATATGACACACTTTAAATTTCAGTACTTGGGAGGCTGAGATGGGGGATCTCTGTGAATTCTAGGGTAAACTAGTCTACAAAAATAGTATCATGATATCTAGAGCTCTGTTGCACAGAAAAACCCTGTCTCAAAAACAAAACAGTCTAAGACAAAACTACTAAATAATCACCCTCTGTACTATTCTGAACAATGCTTTTCTTAATTAAAGGACAAATAGAAAAATGATAGTCCATGGGGGGATTAAGTAAAGCTACTGCTTGGGAAATTTGCATTTAGCAAATTCCATTAGCTGCTGTATTTATTTCTCTCAAAAGAGTAAAACAAATTATGATATTTCTTCCCATGTGTCCTCATTTCACCACGGTGCATTGCATCTGCACATGGTTCTGTGACTGAATACAGACAGTAAAATCGGGGTTCCTGTGGTAACAACCAGGAAGCAGTACAAGTTCCTTAGCTTATTGTCACTCATTTGTTTTATACAGTTACTGAGAATTTGTCTTGGGTCATGTGGTTTGGATGGAAATATGATGAACAACCTTATAAAAGGCTCTGAGTCAGAGGGAATGAAGAGATTTGCATGAACAAGCTGAATAGTAAATTCAGAGGCTCAGAAATGTAGGAAGAGTGGAAAAATGTTTCTCTAATTAGAGAGTATTCAAACCAAAGAGAAGTTCCTTCTAAAAGAATTTCGTAAAGGGAAAGAACATTTTATTTTAGTGTATACTGGATGCAAAATTGCTAACACATGTAGAGAAATGTGTAATTTCACTTTACATTGTGATTTGATTCCCACATCAACAGCCTCCTTCTCTTTCTCCTCTTGTTCTATCTGATGTCATTACAACCATTTTAATGTTGTTCAGTGAGAAATATTTAAGGGAGAATCCGTAGCTGAACATGGAAAGAAGGCTTTGTCCACAAGTCTTTTCCCAGATCATAAGAAGTATGTTTTTGGAACATGTATTATACAAATACAAAACTTCATAAATTCCATATAATGGAGTTTTAGGAATGACAAAACCAGAGAAATATAATGCTGAAGAATATCCACTTATCTAAATTCAGATATTTGAGTAATTATGTAGCAACAAGCAATTCCTTGAAATTTCTATATGAAATAATATGAAGAAGTTTCAAATTGACAAAATGGTACAAAACTTTAGTCTATTTTAAGTAATTTCATTAACTGATAGTGACCAAATAAATCATATTTAAGAACATATTATATACTGGCTGGTGGTGGTGCACATCTTTAATACTAGTAGTTGGGAGGCAGAAGCATGTGGATCTCTGTGAGGTCAAGGTCAGCCTGGTCTCAAAAGAAAATATGATCTTGAAGACCTTGAAGGAAGTCCCTCCTACTAGATGACCCTATTAATTGGACATAGTGTATAAGAGAGCAGGCATCAACACAGTTGGAAATGAGACAGGTGATTGCTCATTTCTGACACCAAGGGAGGCTAGTTTCCCCAAGGACAGAGCTAGTAATTTCAAATGGAAGAAAAATTTAAATGTATTGAGATCTAAATAACCTCAAGGTCAAGAACTGGGCTGAACTGTTAGCTTATAAACAACTAGGCAATCATTGGGGGTTAAGGGAGAAATAATCAATTCACTGACAAATGACTAGTGAATTTTCAGTACCAGTCCTCAGCAGGCTTTATTCAGAAAGACATGCCACCTAGGACAGCAGGGGTCACTGCCATACACTACATCCCTGTGCACTGAACCTTGAGTCTATGACAGAAACACATTCACGTACTGCTACCATCTGATGTTTCCATCACCTTTTCTCCGCATCTCATAATTAAATACACCTAGCACTCTCAAGCAGAAAGATTTAGTCTTCAGTGACACCTAAATTCATTTCTCAGAATCCACAAAATATTAATCATTAAATGTAGCATATACCTTTCTGAATTATGTGACATATTTCGCTCCAAACTCATCTTTCTTCTTCCCATATCTGACTAAATGTTTTGCCAGTGAGCTGAAGATACTGTGAAACAGTTTCAGATAAGAAGCACATTCCCTGCACTCTTTGACTTCCGCTGAGATTTGGGGAAGCAATAAGCTGAGGACAGGCATCTGAGAGGCAGGACAGCTAAAGCTATCATGTTGGGGGTGCAGGAATAACACTCACAAATACTTGAGAACATTTGCCTTTGACCAGCTGGCTATGAACTTGACCTTATTTCAGACAGTGGCTTTTCCTTTTCACCCGCAGCACAGCTGAGGTTGAGAATAGAACTCATTTAGCTCAACTTTCAAAAAGAAATTGATTCAAAGCCTACTTCCTTTTGAAGGCCAAATGCAATGAGGGTTTCTTTTCCTCTGTGTTTAAAGATTTATGAAAAACTAATTACCTGGATTTTTCTTCAATGAGAAAGAATGAATCCTTGGCTTTCTGTTTCTAGTCTGGCTATATTTAATTCAGATGTATGAAGTATCAGATGGAATCTTAGAAGTTAAATGATTTTATGCCATCTGATTGTAATACAGTTTTTAATAGAAATACATAATATCTTGAATATAATTATTGTATTGAATGGTTTTTACTGGAGTCATTTTAAAAAGTTTTACTGAGAAGTAAAATGATATCTTTCTATTTGATACTATAACTATAGATATTGACTGAAACTGAAAGACTTGAATAAAACATCACTTAGCTCTAAGGAATAACAATTACCTAAATGTATATTTATCCCAGATTAGGTAAAAAAAATCTTAATTAATTATTAAACAAAAGTGTACATTACTTACAGAATTAAAGTAATACAACTACCCAAAATCCTCAGTTTGAATGTTGATTAAATTGAAATGAATGAACAAGACATTGGCAAATCTTGAAAACAACACTGGAAGGGCCAGTTGGTGCCGCCGATATGTCATGGTCAAATAATCCTGAGTGAAATGAAGAATGCTGGTGGTATTCCCACTCCAAAATTTAAGAATACAATAGTGCTATTTTAATAAAAGTAGTTTGAAGTTGGCACAAAACTGGATATGTAGATGAATGGAACAAAATAGAATACCCAAACACAAGTACACGTAACTATAGCCATCTTGTGTTTGACAAAGGTGCCAAAACATTTGCTTGACAAAGGAAAACATCTTCAAAATATAGTGTTTGGAAAACTGTATGACCTCAACGTGAGGCCTGAAACACTGAAAACTGTCAAGAGAAAACATACACAGTATACTTCAAAATGTACAGGAAAAGACCTTCTGAATAGGACCCTGTTTGCTAAAAAATTAAGGCCAACAACTGACAAATGGGACCTCAAAAAATTTAAAAGTTGTACAGCTAAGAAAAAAACCACATGACTAAAGAGGAGGTTTTTATAGTGAGGGAGAATCTTTGACAGCTAAACATTTGATATAAGATTAATATTCAGAATGTATAAATAACTCAATAAAAAAGAGTTCAGGAAATCTATGTTTAAATTTAAATATTGATTACAGATACAAAACAATGAGTTCTCAAGAGAAGAAATAAAAACAGCCAAAAAAATCTCAAAAAGTGATTATCATTCTGAGAAATTAAGGAAATGTATATTAAAACAACTTTGAGGTCTCGTCTCACCTCAATCAGAATGGTTAAGATCAAGACAATAATACGCAACAAATACTTGCAAAGATATGGGAAAATGAGTGCCCTCATTTGTTGTTGGTGGGATTCCCAACTGCTGCAATAGCTTTGATAGTCACCGTGGAGAATTTCCAAAATACTTAATTCTCTTATATGATCCAGCTATACCACTGCTTAGCTTATACCGAAAGAACTAACATCATACAACACAGATGTGTGCTTGGCCACACTCATTTCAACTCTATCCACTATAGCTAGGAAATTTAAAAACAATAAATATTCTTTAACACATGAATAGATAATGAAAATATACATATAAACAATTGGATATTATTCAGATATAAGGATCATGAAATAGCAAAATTTGTAGGTAAATGGATAAATTGATAGAAGTAGAAAGTATATTGAGTGAAGTAACTCAGATCCAGAAAGTCAAATACCACTTGTTCTCTCATCTGCAGTTGCTAGTTTCAAATCTTACACTTCAGTACATATTCCAAGTAACTGCAGAAACAAGGAACGTAAAAAAGGTACCAGGGGGTTGTGTAAAGAGGTCTAGAGAAGGGAACAGCATTGTATGTCATATGAAGGGAGAAATGAAGAATGGGAGGGAATGGATTGGGTGAAGAACATTGTAGTTTGTAATCTATTGTTGTAATAAATACTAAGACCAAAACCAACTTGGGTAGGAACAAGTTTATTTTATTTTACACTTCCAGGCAACAGTTCATCACAATGAGAAGTCATGGAAGGAACTCAAGAAGGGAAGGAACATCGAGGGAGGGATTAAAGCAGAGGCCATAGAGGAATCCTACTTACTGGCGTGTTCATCATGATTTCTCATACTGCTCAGGACTACCTGCCTAGGAGTAGTACCATGCCTAGTTGGCTGTGCCTTTCTTTACCCATTTGTAATCAAGAAAATGTTCCATACTTGACTTCTGATAGAGATACTTTCTCAGTTGAGTTTTCTTTTCCAGATGACTCTAGCTTGTGTAAAGTTGGCAAAAAATACAAAATAAATGAACAAACAAACAAAAACAGAAAAGAAAAACTGAGTAGAACTGGAAGGAAGGACCATACAGAAGGAAAAGGAGGGATATTGGATAACTAACACAAGGGATATAGGCAAAAAAATACAGTTTAACAGCTTTTTGCTGTTTGCTAGCAGCATGCCACAGCTCCTTTAAGAGAGGTTTTCCTGACTCAGCAACAGCAACAGAAAAAGAGCCAAGCCATTTTGAAATGCAGGCTTTCTGGGACATGCTGCCAGTGTGATCTCTGGCTCTTTCAGTGAGATCAAATCTTTGGATGGGGCTCATGAGCAGCATGCTGCAGCTGGCTTGATGGCAACTTGGACCAGCTGTGTGCCTGAAAGTGGGGTAGTGTGCAGCTCAGAGGCTCAAGTGGCTCTGCCATGCTGGACTGGGTGGGGCAAGCATGAAGTAACATATTTGACCTAATAATTCCTCAGTTTAAGTTTTAAGAAGGGCTTAGTATTTTTTTTAAAAAGCGTTCCTGGACAGTAAATAATTGCAGATACGAAATAAAGACAAATTCAGATGAATCATAGTGTTGGATAAATATAGGCTTGGAAGAGAGAAGAAAAAGAGTATAGTGAGTCATAAAATAAAGTTAATACTTTTAAAAAGGGTAAAGTCTTTAAAGAGACAGAGTACAGACATAGATTAAAAGGAGTAAACAAAAAATAAGTCATGTGAAGATGGAAAATTTACAGAGAGTCTGGATTATGTATATTATTGTGTTTTCTTTGAATTTTTTTATGGTGAAGGAGTTAAGTACAGAGAGACATTTCATTGTATGGACTGCTAAGTTAAGCCAACATAAATGTATCTTGATTCCAAAATTTGAGACTAAGGAAATGTTGCTTTGGAAAAGAGGTTCTTCTGATTTCACAGAAGATGAGAACGTGTAGGTTGCTTCCAGACCTATATGGTTTTATGGAACAAGACCCTCTGAAAGGTTGCCTTGAACACCCCCACACAGAAAAATACTTCACCCAATAAATATCAGGAAGCAGTATGGACCTAACTATGACCATGTTCCCAAATATTGTTTATAATTGTTCACATTTAAAAGGGGATATGCTATAGAGATGAATACTTTGCATTGGTATGGATCTTGGTTCATTAATACAAATTTAAGGTAAATTTTATTATATGTATTTCTGATCTTGATTAAGGTAATTTATTTGTGTAGCTTATTTAAAAATGTAATGTATAATTTAAAATATAGGTTAATAGATAATCATCTGTAATATTCAAGTTTGTTGTCATGTTAGTTAGATTCTCTAGATGGAAAGATATGTATTTCAGATGAATAGGGATTTTTCAAATCTTTGAAAGTTTACAGAATATGGCATTTAAAATGTTTTAAGAACTTAGTACTCTTCATGACAATGAGACACATCTGTTCCTGGCAGCACAATTATTTCAAAGAGGAAGATGGGCATCAAAGAGGCTCCTTATGGAGTTTGCTAGCCATTTGAGCAAGAAACTGCTCTTGCTTGGACTGCTTAACTGAATATCCAGGACCCACAGAGAAATGACTGCTGACTTCCTTGCTCATCTTCTCCCTCCTTCCGCTCCTCATTGGGACCTTGGGAGCTCAGTCCAGTGCTCCAGTGTGCTTCACCAGATGAAGGTTCTATGGTGATATGCAAGATATTCATCAGTATTGCTATAGGATAGGGTCATTTCAGGTTCCCTATCCTCAGCTGCCCAAGGAACTAACTGGGGACATTGCCTTGGGCTCCTGGGAGCCACTCTAGGTTCAAGTCTCTTGCTAACCCTAAGGCGGCTCCCTTAACTAAGAATTGTGCTTCCCCACGAGGGGTGCACCCACCCACTGAGGCAGTGGGGCTGATCTATTGGGAGCTCACCAAGGCCTGCTGGACTATGACTGAAAAAGCATGGGATAAAACCGGACTCTCTGAACATGGCAAACAATGAGGGCTGATGAGAAGCCAAAGACGATGGCATGGGGTTTTGATCCTACTTCATGTACTGGCTTTGTGGGAGCCTAGCCAGTTTGGATGTTCACCTTCCTAGACATGGACGGAGTGGGGAGGACCTTGGTCTTTCCACAGGGCAGGGAACCCTGACTGCTCTTTGGACTGGAGAGGGAGGGGGAAAGGAGTAGGGGGAGGGGGAGAAGGGAGGGAGGAGGGAGAGGGAAATGGGAGGCTGGAAGGAGGCTGAAACTTTTTTTCCTTTTCTCAATAAAAATAAAAAAAAAAAGAAATGACTGCTGAACTTTTGTAAAGGTGAGATTATCCTCTGGGGTTCCTGCTTCATGAAAGAGTCTGCCAGACATTCTGCAGAACACGGAAGAAAAATGACTGACAAACTGCCAATATATGTAGAACTGTCTTTGAAATTTCCTGCTTCATAAAAACATCCGGTGGATACTATGGGCCTGTAGGCCAAAAATGGATGCCCCTATGTTACAGAAGAATTTTGGGTGACTGTCCAGGCAGCGAGATGTCTCTTTCAATTCTACAGTTTTGGAAGTTGCTTACAATGTACTTCTAGTTTACTTATGTAATATTATATTCTTCTGGACTCTTTGATGGATTTTAAGAATTTATAGTTATAGTATTTCTTAGTTATGATAAAAGATAAAGTTGATATAAAAATTGAAATTGTAATTCTTGCTGAATAACTGTTTTGTTATATTAATTTTACTATGTTAAAGTTAAAGCCTTCCTTTTTGTTTAAACAGAAAAGAGAAAATGGTGTGGGAGGTCTGAGATAGGGAGTGTTATAGAATGTTAACTGTGCAAAGATGTGTTACTTTTGTTCATGCTACATTTGTTTAGCAATGTAAGGATGTTTGTTTAGTTATGTAAAGATGTGTTGCATCTATTTTGCCTTGTCTGTTTAGGGCACCTGATTGGTCAAAAAAAAAAAAACTAAACAGCTTAAACAGCCAATCACTAGGCATAAAAAGGATACACAGAACTGGCAGGCAGAAAATAAAGGAGAGAAAACTAGGCTCAAGAGAGAAAAAAAAAGAAGAACAAGAGAGAGGAGAAGAAGGAAAGAATGAGGTACATACATGGGACAAGAAGCTAGGCAGACACAGAGAAGCAGTGAAAGTAAGATATACAGAAGTAAGAAAGGTAACAAGCCCTGAGGCAAAAGGTTGTTAGAGTGAAACAGGTTAATTTAAGTTTAAAAAGCTAGCCAGAAATGTGGTTAAGCTAGACCGAGCTTTCAAAACTAATAATAAGTCTCTGTGTCATGATTTGGGAGCTGGTTGGTACCTAAAAAGAAAAAGCCTGGTATAGGGAGAATTTGTATTCCTCAAGGATGGCCTCCCTAAATGGTTATCCAATACTAAGAAGTCAGACCCAAAAGCATATACATACTAGCAATGGATTCTGTGGGTTACTTTGTTTATTTATTTGTATATACACACATGTAACAAAAATAATTTAGGAAAAGGGGCCATGAGTTTGAGACATGGTTATTTCTATTATCATTCTTTGTTGTATTTTGATATTGAAATGTTTAAAACAATTTTTCATTTAATTTTCTCTTTATAACAACATTCCAATTCAGTCTCTTCCCAAGATATAACCATATGCAGATTGGATACATACCTTATCAGAAATTTTTAATATGTCTATGGTAACTTATGACTCATTTAAATTTTAAAGTCCATATCTTCACTCCTATCAGAAGAGTTCAGAAAGCCAATGTAACATATTTAATATAAAAGACTCTGGAATTTGCCCCACATGTATTTAGAGGTGAATCTGTTATTATACAACAATTCACCCTATGAATTTAGATTTCCCCATCTTGAAGAGAGATTTTTTTATTTGAAGATTAGAAGGAATTACTTCTTCTAGTCTTCCCATTTAAAATTCTTCCTTTTTTAAAATAACATTTGCTCTGCACTATCTTATTTTTTAAAAATGCTTTTAGTTGTATTACCTAGGCCTTCTATCTCAACTTATCAAATTAGCCCTAAGCTCTTTCTCATGTAGCACATCTGTGCCTTTATCAAGGGTCACAGTATTCTTTCTGTCTTAACTCTTGCCCTGTAGGTAGACATAGTTCAGAAATCAGACTGTCCAATGTGCCACATCTTTTGTCAATACTCGGTCAATTCTCACACCAAACCTTGTTGTACATACTGTAAATGTGATTTTAATACTCTGAATCTATTTGAAATATATAACCAACGACAAAACTCAGTTGAGACCATCATGTTCCATTTGTGAGCCACATATTATGCTCCGGTTTTAAATCTGTCCACTTCAACAGTGACCATATGATAATTCTAGATGGAACATGCAGTTTTTAACAAGGTTCAGAAAAATGTATGTGAGAGAAAAGAGTCATGAAATAGAAAATAATTGCAACAGAGAGCAGAATGAATATGTGTCTGTACTCATTCTAGCGGTGATTCTGATTACATGCTCTGATAGACTCTAAAGGACAAGGCAATGCGATGGCATTTCATTTCAATTTAACATCATGGATGTGCTACAAGTCAAGGTAATCTTACTTTTAAATGCCTTTAAGCAGAAACTTTGCACATGTATTTATTGGTGGCATAAAAGTGCATCTATAAACAAGGATTTCATGCACACTTTATTATTATTGCTTATTATTATTTTTATTATTAAAAGTTCCAAGTACAACCAGGAATATTAAGAAAGTGGATGTGAACAAAATGTCAGATGAACAGGCGCTCAACAACATACCATAATAAAGTAATGGCATTGTGAAGCTCATCACCATCATCATTGGGAGACCAAATGTCTTGTCTCGGCTAGTGAAGGAGAGCAGACATGGTCACTATTTTCAAACACCAGTCATACAACTTCATAAGAAAGAAAACAAATAAAAACTAGGTAAAGGAGGCAGCTGTGAAGTGCAAACATACTCTTTCTGCTTCTGTTTAACTAAAGCACCTTCATAGACAGGATCATATGAGTAAATGTATTCCATCCAGCTCCAACTTACTGAATCATATATTGATAACAGGTCCTCTGTTTCAATGTAGACATGTCGTTATAAACTTCCCCACCAACACACCCAGTAGCAAGCATTATGTTCTGTGAGGATCTGTTAACACAGTCGAATTGGTAATTATCACCAGAAATCTTGAGGACAAGAGAGTTGCCAGGCCAAAGAAAAAATGGCATAAAGGTGGCTGAAAGCTAGGAGGACGTGCAGTGATTACAAGGAGCACAGGCTTTTCCCCAAGAACAGGGAGAAAGCAATAAGGTAACTGTAAAAAAATTTGGGGGTGGGTGCAAAACTCTATATATGACTAAGACAGCAGTTACAATCTGAAAAACACGCAAGAAAGAATCCTGTGCAGACACCAGGAGATATGACCACAAGTTATTTTAAGAACAGATTTAATCAGACTCTGGTTTTTATAAGATGTAAGAGGTTCATTTTCACAGTTGGATAAACCCATGTGATACTTTATTTAATGTCATGAATCAACTCCCAATCAACATTCTAGCAAATTCTATCAGTGAGCACTGATGAGTGCCATCTTTTCCCCACACAGATCAGCTCACTGCTCCCTGAGAAAAAGAGAGGAAAGTCTGAGGCCTTAATGGCGTTAGCTGCACTTTATGCACTTCTCTCAGAACCAATTGTTGCAAAAGTACCTATTGATACCTTGCCCAGTTTTATTCACCCCTAGTTTTCTCATGTTCATGATTACCATGTGTTTCCTAAAGGAGAGATGTGATTTCATAGATCCAAATTTTGTCATAAATTTAACAACAACTAGAACACAAAATCTGGAGACCATGCCTTAAAACAACAGTCCTAATCTGAAATTCCATGTTTAGACACTTCCCTGTGACCGTCATTAGCAGCTCCAGTGTAAAAGTTTTAACTAATTTGTGATGCACTTACTCTTTTATGCCTTCTATTGGACATCACTGCAAGTCAGTAAACACAAAAACTTGGATCTGGATGTCTGTCACACAGACAGGCTCTCACTATATAGTTCTTACTATCTTATAACTCACTATGTAGACCAAGTTGGTCTTGAACAAAGTGCTGGTATTAAAATCTTGGTCCATTACACCTATCTCATTAGTTTTTATTTTAATGTATATAGTCAATTAATGGGTTTTTTTAAATTCTAGAATTAATTCAGTTATAAACAAACTAAATACAGTTTTTAAAAAGTACTGAAAATGTATTTGCAAATGGTTTTAGGTCAATAAATATTAAAATTAATTGTGTGTGTGTGTTTCATGGATAAGATGAACACTTGAAAAGGATTTTACCTTAAATTTTGTGATGACTCCACTGTCTCTATATCCTTGTGTGCTCAAATCCTTTGAAAGCTCATCCCATTTCCGTGGATCTGGCCTGTGACATGTCACTTCAGTGATCCTGATATATAAAGTTTAAATGAGTAGTTTGCCTTGTTCCCTTGTTCTAGTCTTGCTTTCTCTGATATAGGTAAACACTGAGGAAGGGGATGACAGGATGTTGAGAGCTGCTCAAAGCTGAGAGAGACTGTGCTTGACAGCCAGCAAGAGCTGGGGCATCACTCCACAGAAACTGCATTAACCCCCTCAGGAGCCCGGAAAGCATTCCCTTCTAGGCTGAGCTCAGGGGTGTCTGCAGACATGACAGTTTAGAATGCTCCTTCCAGATGAGATATAAAAGTAAAAGGAGTTCACCAAATCTTTCCAGACTTGTGACCTACCTACAAAATGTGAGAAATTGTCAATTTGTTATAAATTTATATTTAATTAAATTGAAAGTATTTAGCAGATAAATAAAATTATCATATAAGTCTAGTTTACTAAAAAATTCTAGATATTTGACACAAAAGTTAGTTATTAAATTATGATTACATTTTCTGTTATAGAAAATATGCCAAATCACTGGACACAAATAAGACATACTTTTTTTCACAGAAACAAATCCTGACACTGAAACTTCAGAATGAATCTTTATGCTCTATTGCTGTCTCAATATAGTCTCAACTAAAAAGTCACACAAGCAAAAATGAGTACCAGAAATAAAAGGAGAAAGAATTAGTGCAAAGTAAGACATTCTGTTAGGGAAGGCCGCTTGCTCAGCCTTGTTTTCTAGTCATCCTGACTCCTGAAATAACTACATAGAACTATATTAATTAAATCATTGCTTGGCCTATTAGCTCTAGCTTCCTGTTGGCTAGCTCTTGCATCTTAATTTAATCCATTTCTATTAATCTGTGTATCACAGTGTGGCTGTGGCTTACTAGCAAGGTTCTGTCCTGCATCTGTCTCTGGCAGAGCTTTGCCTTCTCACTTACTCTGCCTTCTTTCTCCCAGCATTCAGTTTAGTTTTCCCCACCTAGCTGTGTTCTGCCCTGCTGTAGGCCCAAAGCAGTTTCTTTAGCCATTAACTAGTAAAAGCAACACATATATAGAAAGAATTCCCACATTAAAATTCTTTTTTTTTGTAAGACAAAGCATAGCCACCATGAAGTATACTCACATCAGTCTCTTTTAGAGGCTCATTCATTTGAGGAATATTATAATTTCATTATTTGGGGAGAAATGGAATCTGAGTCTCTAGTCAGCATCTTCGCAAGAAAGCTTAGTTTCTAAAATTATTGAACTTAACTAAAGCATTGCAATCAAATATCAAAATAGGTTATGGACACAATTACTTTCCTGTATTCAGTTTGTGGGAATAGGAACTTAGAATGACATGATAAAACAAGATTAAGTAGTAATATTTAATTTATGATAATTTTATTATATTATTTCATACCTCTATGCAAAAGTCTCTTTGTAAGTTGTCATATGGGCAGAAAAACTACACAATGTCAAACAAAATCAATATTAACAGCTGAAGATTTATGCAGAGGCTTCAAAGAGCTTGGTATGAGAAAAAGGTATCAAATTACGAGCACAGTCCTACTGAGTCATGTTTCAATAAACCATTATTAGTAACCATATCTAGATGTTCACTTCACTTACTGCTTTTGAACTGATTGACTTTGGAAAAGTCAGCATACATTTGACCAAATTAGAAGATCGACAAAAACAGACGGAAATTAAGGAATAATATCTAGCAAAAATACAGTTAGACAGGAAAGCTTTTCCAGGAAACCAAGCAATTTCAAGTTATTGAATAAATGCCGCAGTGTTGAATATTATATAGATGCATAGGAAACATTCTATCATGTTTATTGCTATTTTAGTTGTCAATAAATTTAGAGGCATAAATATTTTTATGCAGCTTTTCTATTTCTAGAAATTTGTTTGGGACTTTACAAAGTATGGTGTTTTCATTGTGGCTGTAGACATAGAGCATAAAATATCAACAAGGAACATATTCAAATACAGACAATTAATAATATGGTTAACTATACTATGCATACTTTTAAAGGTAAGGTAAAGGGCTGGAGGGATGGTTCAGTGGTTAAGAACTCTTACTGACCTTGCAAAAGACCTGAGTTCAATTCCCAGCATCCACATGGCAGTTCACAATCGTCTTTAATTTCAGTCAAGGTATCCAATGCCTCTTCTGACTTCCATGGGCTCATGGACACATGTGACACACATTCATGTGTTCAGAGACACTACACATTAAATTAAGTAAATAAGTATTTTAAAAGGTTACATAAACAATTTTTATCACTGGTTCAACAAACAACTTTAAAGTGTTCCTACATTACTTGGTTTAAAATATGTGGATTACAAGATATAAAATATAAATCTGGTGACTGGAAATATACATCTGATCATTTTCTGGCATGTGTTACTCTGATACACATGCAGAAATATGCTTCGAGGAAGCAGTAATATTAATCTAAAGACTTAATTCCTTCAGTCTATTTTTCATATACCAGAAAGCACTATGAAAACCATTAAGGGAAGCAGGCAATAATCCTGTAATGCCTATGAACTTTAACACTGACCCGTGTGGCAAGATATCCCTAAAGATGCTATAATGGCCTTAATAATGAAATTTGGCAGTAACCAAAAGCTGTCCAATTGGATTTATAGTCTACTCAAAAGGAGGGAAATTATGCCTGATGCTGGAAAGTTAAGTAGCTACTCTTGTCTAATGAGGTCATGGATCACAAACAGAAGCTAATTCCCCTGCTTTTCTAGAATACCATAATTCCCAACTATATTCTAAAACTTACTTCTATGCGCATAGATAGTGTATCTATCTTCTTATAGAAGAGATTATCTATAAGGTAAATAGAAACTATAACCTAAAACCAGAACTGGGCTTATTGAAGAGATTAATGGATCATGGGGCTAAAGCCACAACAAAATTTCTGCACCTAAGTTTCAGGGGACATTGAGGAAGAGAGGGAGGAAAGATTACAAGAACCACAAAATTTTCTGTGAGATCATGTATCTTAGAAATTACAGGGAAACTAAACACATGTTACCACAAAAATATACCTGCCTAAACAAGACTTAAACAAAGACATTATCAACAGAAGTGCTAGAGAAAATAAAGGTATTCTCACTGGGTCACATCTGGACAAAGAACTACTGGTGACTAATGACTATTCAGAGAGCCACTACCAAATATAAGCCCATAACTCATTATTTAATAAAAAGATGTCTCAGGAAACATCACCAAAATGGGAGGGGGAAGGTTCTTTGTGAGTCAGAATACCAGGGAGGGCTTTGAAATAGTTTGCACTAGAACCAACAGCATAAACAAGACCTGAACAATATCAATATCAATGGACATGTAAATACAAAAGGGGTAAAATTTAATGGGTTCCACCCCTAAACAAAGAACTATATGCAACTATTGTCTAAGCTAGTCTGGCGGCCCAGAAGAACAAGCGTCTCCCATGCAACATCTCTCTGAGATGAGTTCCTTTATTGGTGGTCAAATGCAGAGTAGTCAATTTTGATAACATATACACACAAACAACAAAAACAGTTCAGTAAGATATGTAAGTATATAGTATATGTATGTAGATATGTATACGTATACGTATGTGTATATGTAGGTATATATATATGTGTGTGTGTATCTACACATCTGTTTATGTGTGTGTGCAAATGTGTGTATAACAAATATAATCATAGAAAAGAGACTGCCAGCTTGAGAGCCATGGGTATTGGAAGGGTGCAAGAGAGGGTAACTGGGAGATTCTAGAGGGATAAATGGAGAATGACACAATGTATTTGATTTCAATTAAAATATTAAAAATTATTTTTAAAAAGCAAGAATAATTGAGCCTTAGAAAACATGTAACACAACTGTGGCTGTAGCACAGTTGATCTATACAAGACTGAACCTTCCGGATTCCATCAGGGATGGCTCATGAGATCTATACCTCCTGGCAGAGAAATTTGCAGTTAATGGCCGCCGGAGGAGGAGGTATCATTTTCTTCAGTGGGGTAGCCACTGGTCAGTTGCTCAGGCTCCAGTAATTGATGACTCATGTTTCTAGAAGTAAGTCTAATCAAACACACTTCATAACTGAGACATACACACACATGAAAATGGGAGCAGGAGGGTGACAGGGTAAATATCATGCACTATATTGGAAATCTGCTTGTGATTTTCAAAAAAAAAACCCACAAAACATTGGGATTTTATATGAATTACTCTAACACTGCGGTTCAAATGTGGAGAGGTGTGCCAGCACAGAACTTTCTAAATGAGTGACTTATTTACTCTTGTTGTTACAAATCTGTCCTTCACTTTACATGCAGAGGTTTGGGGATTATATTTTAATACATTGTGATGCTTTTTGTGTAGTTCTGGGGAAAGTTTGGGGTAATAAGAAAAAAAAAATCAAGCAAACAAAAAACTGCTCTCAGAGTCCTTTGCTTCCCCTTGGAGTCCTGTTTGAAAACTCAAGAGAACAATAGAGCCCCATGAGATGAGGAGACCATTAGGCCTCTGCAGTGGGTGTCAAACAATCACCTTTGGCCTTTCTTGTTTTACTGACCTTGCTGGAGCTGTCATGCAACTCTGGGCCTTATCCATCAGCTCAGCAGTCCAAAGGTGCATTTCAATTCCACTCCTTACTAATCTCTGGGTTAATCAAGTACTACAAGACATTTTTTTATTTTTTTGGAAAATGAGTATGGTAATAAATATTTTTAATGAACACCACAATTGCCTCTGTAGTCAATCTAGAGCTTGAAATACCTCCTACAACAGTTTCTGAAAAATGTCTAAAATTCCAGTTATTAAACTTCTTTAAATTCTATTGGTCATTTAAATTATCAATACTAACACTATACATATTAATTAGAGAAATTTATAAAACAATATTTGTGTAGAAAAGAAAATTAAAATTATGTGTTTTTAAATAATTTACTTTCTCACAATATTTAAATATACGCCATCTCAGACTTTTGATTGATATTCAGAACAGATTATTTGTAAAGAAAAATGATGGAAATAAAAAAATAAAAAGCACTGTAATTGTCAGTTGTTAAATGTTTGCTACTCCTAAGGATTAATAAGAAAATAATAATTATTTGTTAGGTAATTGAGTAAGAAAATAATGGAAAGGAAACATTTCTATGGAAGAAAAGTAGGTAATATGATTTCAGAAGCATTTCTTAGACCTTAGACTCAGAAATTTACTTTAAAATAATTTTTTATTTTATCAGAGAGGAAGTAGAAATTGGAATTCATTATAAGAACCACATTGATGACTTATCAATGAAATTTTTCTGTCCGCATTGCCCATATCAAGAGAGACAGCATCACAAAATGTTCTTGCAGCCTTTTTATCAATGTTTTCATCACAACACAGTCTCTACTTTCAAACTAAATCACCATTGTGGCATCTGTGATCTCCAAAGACACATCAGATGCTCAGAATTTGCAAAGGATGAATACAAATTTCAGGTTTTGCTTCTCCTAGTACTCAGTTCTGCACTTCCATCTGACATCTTCTTTATGCTCAATAATTAGTGTTACATATCTAGTTGTGTAACAGAATATGAATAATATATTCTGCAGGTATATGATATCTGCAAGTGGAGTTTTGGATGGCTTGTTAACTGCATGGGTCTCATTTCAGTGAATATTACTGAACATCTTCTAATTCTGTACTGTTTAGATTCAGTTGATAAAATAATAAAGGGAAAAGGGTAGGGCATTTTCCCATAATCTTGCATCATTTTACCAGGGTATTATATATAGAAAAATTAAATTCAGTTATGCACTAGATTCCAAAGTAAGTAAACATGTTTGGGAAGTCATAATAACAAGAGGCAGGATGGGAAGAGACTTTTTCATTCTTCCCTGGGATGGGAGAAGAGCAGATGGTCAGCTGAGCAATGAGCAAGATTAGGAACTGTAGGAGGCATTTGAGGAATACGTTTTAACTTGGCTTGCAAAGCTATGAACATGGAGATGTGTCTGGATTTAATTAGGTTATCATATAGTCAATTTGATATGATATTTAGCTATAGAAGATCATTCTTACTGCTGGTATTGAAAGGATACAAAAGAATATTAGTGGCAGGAATAAGAAGAATGATAATAATCTAGACATGATGTTCAGTGGCTGGATTCAGAAGAATCTGGAGTAAACGTTTAATATTGAATGTTTAGACAAGTAACTACCTTATGCATTGTTAGGAATTAAAGATGTTTCAGAGGTTTTGGGCATGCACAGATGTGATAACTTTGTGAGCAACACTTTCATTTATGAAAATATAATACACAATCCATGAGAATCTTTGTAAAAGCTAACAGCATTGAATTTTAAATTATTTGCTTTTATCAAATTACACAACTCATTGACATTCTCTTATTAACACCATCTATCATACTGGTACTGATACTGTTTTTCTTAATTTTCTTTGATTTTACAAACTTTAGGTACTGCCCATCCTTCCATGTAAACATTACTGTATGAGTGAGCAAGTGAGTAGTAGTCTATGTATGTGAGAAAAACAGAAAGAGGGAGAAAGACAGAGAAAGAAAGAGATAAAAGATGGCCATGCTTTGTAGAAAGAATCTAGCTAGCTTAGTGACATCAAAGTGACTTCAGAGGTTGAGTTTGTTTGTGGCTATTTAGACACAGCCTTATTAGATACAAGTATGTCCTTGTTATAAAGTATGGTTAAGTTCCATTTCAAAAGGAAAATTTAGCTTTACCATGGCATAATGATCAATGTTGGAGGTCTGATTCCATTTTTAAGAATAATAGTGGTACTGTAGATACTCCTACAGCCAATAGCCTTTAAGTTAACTGCCCACTGGGGCGTGGCCTCTTATACTATTTATGCTGATGTAAAGCATGCGTGCGCCCTCTTTTCTGGCTGCAGGATTCAGATGCTGTTCTTTGTTCCAGCAGAGGATATTGATTTATGAGTCTACCCCTAAATAAGTAACCATCTATTATTCTCACTTCTGAGCTAGTGTGGGATTTCTTTTAAGCGTCCATCTTCACAGTGGTGGTTTAGAATGTAAACTGTAGTTTGATGAGATCTTCTATTTATAGAAAAATTATAAAGTCAGATTGGGGCAGAATTTCAAGATTATTTTAAGGTTTCTCAAAGTGTTGCCAATCCAAAAGCAAAGTCAGGAGAGAGATTGAAAGCATCAGCTCTTGGAGTAATCAAATCCTGACGAATTATTGAAAAGGATGTAAAAGTAAAGGGGCCGGTAAACGTTAGTGAACAAGATTAACTTCAGTAATCTTCAGGACTGATTCCAATAGAAAGATTTTCCGGAAAGGAATTGAAACAAAGGCTTCTCAGGAAGATGTTTAGTAAACAGTTGAACTTGGTGTTAACACACACAAAATCTCAGGTCAGTTGTGAACAGGTCTTGCACTACAACTCTTTACAAATGAGGAGATAAACTAATGTCCTTTGCACAAAGCAAGATGTTGGATCATTTTTCTGTAAGAAGGCAACTACTGCCTGGCATGCTCTTAACATTACTCTGTCTTTGCTTTCCTAAGACATCAAAACTCTTGTTACACTTGATGACCTAATGCAAATCCTAGTTTCAGAATAGACACGTATTTGCCACAAGCCCAGCAACAAAACAATTAAACAGACAAACAACAAAACATTACAAAACCAGAAGACTTTGATCATTAAAAAATAAAGTTCAGCATGAATATTTGCTCTAACTGGCTTCCTCATTCTGATTTCATTCTTTCTGGAGACTGGGTTAAAAACCCAATTGCCCCATTTGTTTTGTCCACTAGTGCCTACAACAATCTCTTCCCCATGACAATGAAGGCAATACCCATGTCTTTCCTAAATCATATGTTCAAACTGGTACTTTAGGAGGCTGACTGCATCATGCGATGGGTTCCTCATTAAAGGGATTGATTGGTGTTCTTGTCAATCAACCTTTAAATCAGAGCTGAAGGGGCTGAGGGAGGATTTGGTTTAGGGCTACTCAGGTAGATGACAAAAGCAGCTATACACAGCAATGTGTTATTTTTCACTGTTCTTGACGAGTGATTTGGTTACCTGTTCATAATGCGACGGCATACAACAGAAGGGCAATTCAATACTCTATGTGGCAGAAGACAGTGACCATAGTGTCACACTTCAGAAAAAAAAAGTGAAAAATATACATAATTTGATGAACCATTTCTTGACGCAAATGAAAAAGGTTAATTGCCTAAATATGGAAGAGATGATGTAGTTTAACATATAAATGTGGAGCATTTAAATGAGCTCCCACTAAAATGCTAATATACATATACTCAGCAGAATTTCCCATGGAGTGCTGAAGGTCCCATTAAATTTTGAATTAATTAGTTCACTCCAGAGAGGCCCTGTTATAACATTGTCTTTTCGAAAAATGCCTACAAAAACTGGTGTCCTAACGAAGACAATCTGAATGCTCAGAGACATTGAAAGAGGGTCTCATTGTTTGATTGAGACAACTAGGCATGTTTATACAACTTAGTTATAATATAGATGAAGCATACTAGACTTTTCAAAATATATTTAAATTCTTATATTTATCTGTAAGATGAAAACATGGGCAGACATGGAACATGTTTAATTATCAGACAGATATTTTGAATAATGAGACATTTTTAAAATGCAATGGACTATTTCATAGTAAATGAAGATGACCATCACCATCACACACAGAAGGGATGGCACCTGTGAAGACCTGCAATAGCTTTTACTCTGAGACTTCTCTCTGCTCATAAAGATTTCTGAGTCATGAACAATGTCCTGCACCATCCCCCTTTTATTCAGATTATGTCAGTTTTACTGAGTATCCCAAAGCCTGATTGCTTTATGGTTTTTATTTTCATGGCAGTGTTTCATTAGAGTATAAACATGTGTGGGCGATGTGGAGAGATATTGGGATCTGCCTGTTTGTGCTTACGAATGTTTGCCATTAAGATGCTACAAAGCATCTTCAACAGTTCGTGCAGTAGTCAGAAGAACTACTCATAGAAAGCCCATTGCCTCTCTGTACTCTCCTCTCTCCACTATACTGCCCAGTGTTAGAAGGTCAAGATGGGGCCTCACAATACTCCATCTAAAAGTATGTTTACTCACATACTAAGCAAGCAGTTGTGGAAAAATCTAGAATCTGCCAGGCACAGTCAAAATTAGGAAGAGAAGCAAGTTCTGTGTTCTGTTGCTTTAGCTTTTCAGCACCGTTTAAAATCTTGCTGCTTCTTACCTTTCAGCTTTAGATATGCTCTTCCTTTGAGTGCAAAATGTCACCAACATTGATAAGGCCAGCTGCTGCTTCAGAATTGCTTCTTCTTCTGCACAAGAGAGCAACAATGAATAAGGTTATCTCATCTAAACTATTCCATGCACACCGAGGTCATAAAAGTCATGAGACTTTTAATAGATTTTAAATATTCATACTGTATAGGGATTTTTAAAGTTCTCTGTAGAGTGAACATCAGCAGCACAGTGGCATTTATAAGTATCTAGAGGCTGAATCTACAATTTAAAAAAACTTAAAGTTTTGGTTTTTTTTCATTAATATTGGAGTACCCAGAGTATGTCAAAATGCACTTAAATACTTAATGTTAGACTATGAAAATTAGTTGGTTCCTTGTACTTTATGATTTCTAGAACATAAATCTCTTAAAACACAAACATATGTATGGAGTTATGATGTCTTAATTTGGTCTTTTTTATAAAAATTGAAATGATGTTATTGGACCAAGTTCCGATTCTTGTTAAGCATGAATATTGTGGGACTATGTCAAAATGGAAACAATCAGAGGACCTGCAGATGCTGCTACAGCAAAGTCATTGCCACCATGTAGTTTGGCAGAGACTTGAGGCAGGTCAAGTACGAGGGAAGCTTCATGATGGAATAGGAGAAATGTTTATGGTATGATGAACTTGGAAGTCATGGAAAAATGAAGCTACAATTAAATGAACTAGAAAAAAAATACATCTATTTGGTTGGCTTGTGGATCATGATCACCTTTTTATCTCTGGATCTGAATTCAAATCTCGTAAAGCCAGTTCCCACTGGCCAAATATGGACTGTGGCAGCAATTTGAGAAGGTAACATTTAGGCTGTTGGGTCTGGTTGCAACTGAATGTGTATGTCAAAAAGAATACACAGCCAGGAAATTTCTTATTTGTATAATCAATATCAATAAGAAATCTAAAATAATTATATGATAAAAGACACCATATTTGGCTGACAACATAAAAGTAAATCTTTATAAGATGTTAATTTTTAAAAATTATTTTTATGTTTTTCTTTGAAGATTTCATATAGCATACAACATAACATCGTCACACTCTCTCCCTTCTAACTGCTCCCATGATCCTCTATGACATCTTCCTTTCAATTTCATGCCCTCTTTTTATATTTACTTATTCATACATCTTAACTCAGCACATCCTATCAGTGCTGCTAATGTATTCATGAGTGCTGAATTATCATCTGGGTGTGATGGAGAAAGGTCATTGGCTAATAAAGAAACTGCCTTGGCCCATCTGATAGGGCAGAATTGAGATAGGCGGAGTAAACAGAACAGAATGCTGGGAGGAAGAGGAAGTGAGCTCAGAAATCATGCAGCTCCTCTCAGAGCCAGACGCGATGAAGCAAGTTGCAAGGTCAGACATGCTGAATCTTTCCCGGTAAGCGCACCTAGCAGTGCTACACACATTATTAGAAATGGGCTAAATTAGTACGTGAGAATTAGCCTAGAAGAGGCTAGAGCTAGTGGGCCAAACAGTGCTTAAATGAATACAGTTTGTATGTTGTTATTTCGGGTTTAAAGCTAGCCAGGTGACCAGGAGCTGGGACAGCAGGAACACAGCCCGCAGCTCCTACTACATGGGTATAGAGAACCTACCAGTGGCTACACTCCTAAAACAACTTGTCGTGTGGGAGATCCTTCTGACTATATGTTGCTTTTATTGGTTAATGAATAAAGAACTGTTTTGAGTCTATGGCTGGGAAGAATAGAATTAAGCAGGGAAAGCTAGGCTGTGTGCTGGGAGAAAGAAAGGCAGAGTTAGAGAGAAGCCATGGAGCCACCAGAGATAGACAGAGACTGAGAACTTTACCTGGTAAGCCACAGTCACATGGTGATAAACAGATTAATAGAAATGAGATAAATTAAAATAAGAGTTAGCCAATAAGTGGTTAAAACTAATGGGCCAAGCAGAGATTTAATTAGTACAATTTTTGTGCGATTATTTCGGGTCTAAGCTAGCTGGGCAACCTGGAACCAACAAGCAACCTCCCTTGCAACAAACTTGACTTTCCCTCCCCTAATAGCAGTCAGCTGCCCATATCTCCTCAGTTAGGGGTGGAGCCTTGGGAGCTAGTCTTGTATAGCTAACCAGAGACGCTATGAGTTCATATACACAACAGCATGTCATGCCCAGAGACAGCACTTCATAACAACCCTGACCCCATCTTTTGACTTGTTTATCAAACAGGAATACTGATGCAGTAAACCAAATCAAACTGAATGTTGTAAGAGCTGCTGGCTGTGTTCCTGCCACCCCAGCTCCTGGTCACCTGGCTAGTTTATGCCCCGAAATAACAACACACAAATTGTATTCTTTTAAACACTGCTTGGCCCATTATATCTAGCCTCTTCTCGGCTAACTCTCGCACCTGGACTAGCCCATTTCTAATAATGTGTGTAGCACCCCAAGGTGCGCTTACCGAGAAAGATTCAGCATGTCTGACCTGGCAGCTCCCAAGAGAGGGGAGCATGGCCTCTGTCTAAGGCGTCTTACCTCACTTCCTCTTCCTCCCAGCATTCTGTTCTGTTTACTCCACCCACCTATGTTCTAAGCTATCAGGGCCAAGCAGTTTCTTTATTTTTTAACCAATGACCTTACTGCATCAACCGAATTAGTAAATCAAGATTTATTAAAATAAACAGAGTTGAGTGAAACAGCTTCAGGATGACTCTTGGGAAGACAGGAGGGAAAGCATGTGGTAAGTTTGGCCTCCTGGTATTAAATAGCTGGTAGGTGGTCTTGAGCAGTTCTGGATGAGGAACTGACCGTGGTGCAATTACTGAGGGTTGGGGTCTAGAACAGGAGGAAGGAAACTGGAGCAGAGCTTCTCAACGCTGCCAACATCCTCCACTGTGGCACTGCAATTTGTTAGCATAAAAGTTGATAAAACCCTCAGATTCTTCAGCTTCTCACAATCAATACTCATATCTAAGAAATCATTTGATTTGATTCAAACAAATGCTTTCTTCCCTCAGATTTAGGAAAATAGCAGATTAGAAGAGTAACATGTAAAAAAGTAAAAGTGACCTTAGGAAAATCATAAATTAGTGATGATTGCTTTTAATAACTGAAAAGAAATGGACTATTTAAAAGACAGGCAGGATTACTAAAGTATATCTTCTGGTTACGTTTATAAGAGTATAGTAATAAACCACTTCCCCAGGTGCCAGATCTAAATGGGGCTAATCATCGAACCTGGAAAGAAAAAAAGATTCACAGAAAATTCTCAGATTTAATTTATATTTAATACTTATACTCCATATTTTTCCAAATCTCGGGGAAAAAAAATAAGTAATTGGAGGCAAGACTGCAAACAACTGGATGATGACTGTCAGTGCACCTGGAAGAACTAAATGATTTACTAACAAGCTGCCAATGTTTTTATCTCAATGAAAATAGAACTAACTAGCAAAAAAATATCATATGCTTTAAAGGCATATGAATAACTCCTCGTGAATTGGGAAATGGGTTCTCATTTTCAACATGTATTTAATGGCAAAAGGTATCTTCTGAATACACAGTGTGACTCAGGGACAGTGAAAGAGTGCTCTGCAGAGACCGATCATCACACTGTCCTTGCTCCTTCTGGAACACTGGTTAATATATTTCTAAGAGGATCTTTTATATGCCTAAAATTTTAATCTATAAAACTTTAAAATGAACTTCTTTCCCTTAATCTGTCCAGTGATAACATGAGGCACAGCATAGCTTATTTTGAAGAAAGTCACAAGTTTCAGGTGAGACTATACCACCTCAGGGGTTTCCAATGCCAAGAAACCAGAGAGTCCAAGACAGTTCTAGATCTACCAGAGGACAGTATTGCTCTTTTGAGAGGTGAGGCCATTACACTTCAAACTTCAAGAAATGCTTCTTTTAAAAAATAAAAGCTAAGGGAATGAAGAATGAATACATTACCTTAGAAGAAGCCAATGAGTACCACTTTGCCTACTGTAATGTTGAGAGTGAAATAATTATTTTAACGCTTTCCTGAAGAATTGGCGACAACTCCAGACACATATATCTTATTGCAAGAATGAAGAGCAATGACATTTCCTACGGGAAGGTTTTTGAGCTGTGTTTGCACCCAATGCAGATTTGTGGATCTATGCAGAAGATATGGATGGCACACTCAAATTATATTCACATCCATAAGCAAATTCATGTTTACAAATGGGGCAGCTATGACATTTCTGGCACAGTTTAGATAGACTTTAGAATGAAAAAAAAAGAAAGACAAAAAATTTAATTATACCCTGATGTTCTCAGAAGAAAATTACAGTGCCTGACCCCAAAATAACAGATTTGCTTATTTTTGGGTGAACACTCTCAATATGAATCAAGGCATCACCCTGATCCCTAAATAGAAGAAGCTCTTTCGGCACACTCAGCATTCCATGTTTCCTCCTTATCATGTGACTCTTGGAGTATGTTTTAGTCTTTGGAGTGGCAGACGCAGAGCCCTCTCTATAACAGAATGGTCCAGATTGAGCCAGATGAATGAAAATTTACCTCACAGAATCTGAAAGCCTTTTGAATGCTGCAATGCTTTCTCATGCATAACACTTGAGCAACTTGGTGACTGACAAAGTTACTCCTGAGTAAATAGCTGACCCTGACCACTCGCTCCATTTATAGACACTTCCAGACAAAGTTTTACATAAAAACGCAGCAGGTTTTGATTTGAAACACTAAGAGAAAACAACATTTTACGATAAACGCTATTTGAAAACATAGTCCCACCTGAGGAAAAGAGACCCTAAATTCAAAGCAAAGAGTTTTTAAAAAGAAAATGGGAAATATCAGCTTGATTTTCTTCTGTAGAGTTCAGTATCACCCCAAGGAAACTAACAAGAGAAAGTTCTAGAAGCTGACAAGGATTGAGAGAAAAACCTTGGCATGCGGTCAATCAACAAAGATAACCCAGAAGAAAGTTTGATACTTCACAAAAAGTCCGACTTCTGTCTGCGAAAGTTGAGTAAGTCATGAAAGTATCATCTCAAAGGGTGGAAGTAGGCAGAGATTCAGATAAGGCTTGGTACCTAGGGAATTTCACCAAGGAGTAAGAAAGGCTTCCACCAAACATGCAAAACAAATCTATACAGATGTGACAAATTCTGGAATAAAGAAATGTAGGGCAAGCTGGAAATACTTGTCACTAGGGAAATCAATTGATAGCAAGCTGTGGCTAATTTGGGGGTAAATGAGACTGCTGAACTTGTCACAAGACTATTGCATCCTATGAGTCTGACTATAGTTATGTAGGAACTTATTTTTTAAAAGATGTGAGATGCTAGGTAAATTCAAGGCAAGAAACAGCCTTAAACATTATTTGTAAAATCTAACACTACCTTTTGATATGATCAAAGGAACAAAATAAAATATAGTGTGTAGGGAGCTCAGATTGCTCCAAATAATCAGAAGACACATGATATGCAATTGCAGTGAGTAGTCATATTTTCAAGAAAAACCTGTCTTGAAATGGTTTCACCCTGGGAGAGCGTAAGTCAGCCCCTTTTAAGCATTCCTAGAAAAATTCCAGCTGTGCTTATGTATACTTTGAAGTGGATGGCTATTGACCATCACTGATACAGGAATCATTTTATGATTGATCCATGACAACTGGTAAGCAACTGTGATTGCTATGTCAGGGTTCTGCCTCACTGAAAATAGCAAGAACAGTTTCTGATTGTGGTCAGGTAGGACCATGATTGTCTTCCAGACTGGATGCAATTCCTGAGGTTCTGGTTGAAGACAGACATGAGTCAGCTTAGGAAGGTGGGGTAATATAGGACAGAAGTCTTAGCAAACTTGCTCTGGAGGAAAAAAAAAACTGGCCCTGGTTCCTTAATTCCCCCCTTAGTTGTAACATAAGTCAAATCTCTAAACTTATTTGAAATTTGTATCATTTGTAGGCAGAGGCCTATATTGACTGAAAAAAACTATTAATTGTACTGGTGTCTTCTTTTATATTACAGAGGGGTGTGTTAATACGTGGCCCAAAATTTTAAGTTAGCAATAGGATTAACAGGGGTCCTGACAATGCTATTATTAAGGTGGTGTTCCAAGGGGACCATGAGAACAAGGTTTCATGCCGATTAGAGCTGTCCCTCCGTTGTTTTTCTTTCTTCTGTAACCTTTTTTTTTTTTTTTTTTTGCATCACAGACAATGGACAGAGATTTATCACCCCTGAGTGGTTAGTGTGGAAGGGACATTGTTCTCCTAAACTGAGGCATAGTCCTCCCTGTTGTAAGAGAAGGAGATCTAACCTCCAGTGGTTCTGTGACACTATTTCTGCTAAAGAACTGAGACATGATTCTAGATGTGAAATCTATTTTTCTAACCTAGCCAGATCTTGATCAATCAGGGCACCTAAAGCTTTGGAATTTTCATGTTGTAACACAAGGGCAGTAGTACCTATTCTGGTCACCCCAACTATCGCCCAACATTACCAAAGACTGCTAGGAGTGCACTCCGATAAAGAAACCTACTTAAAACAGTATAAGAGATCCCTTTGAGAGTTTTTGTTTTTCTTATGTAACACGATCGTGAGGTTTGCAAGAGTGAAACTTGTAGATGGCACTGTCTCCTTGGAATGGCAAAGGTTTCCTTGTCTCAGAATATAAAGTCACCAGGGTTTACCCCCATTCAAAATCTGTACTTCAATCCCAGGGCCCATATATTAGTAAATAAGACAGGGGCCTGGATTAAAAACCTTCCCACTTTAAAATAAACAAGTAATTTATCTTAGCATAGATTTTAAAAAATGTTGGTTCTTAGTGATTATCTGGGCAATGCCAAGATTTCCTTGTATTATTTTCTGAATTCACTTCTAGGGTGTCTTGGAAAGGAGCATCTCAGAGGTGCCACTCTTTGTGTCCAGAACAAAACACCTGGACCCCATGATCTTCCTAAAAGCCTACCATGCAGATTGGTGCTGATGTCCCTTCAGTGAAGCTTGATATGGGCCACATGCTGCCCCAGGCACTCGGAGATGGTGAGATTATTGGCTTTGTTCAGGTCATTTTCTTTAGACTGAGGACAACAGCCTCTCCACAGTAGATTTCAAGTACTCAAATCAGCAGTTTGAGGCAAAGAGCCCATTGCAGCCTACACAAACAGAATGACCCACTTCTTCCAACCAAGTGGCATTTTATTAACTCTGGAAGCAGGAGCTGCTACAATTTTAGGTTGCAGATGCTGTTGTTGGTATTTGCCTGGTTGGTTGCTGCTTTTCCTGTGTCCTTTCCTCAGATACCCACCAACCAAGGATTTGATAGGAAGAGTTGGAAATAATTTCAGTTCATAGACTTTGCCTTGTTGTGTTCAGAGTTCCCAGGATGGTAACCACGAGTTCCAAAGCCTCCGTGTAGTAACTTCACCTCACAAAATCCGCTAGACCAGGCAATTATCTAAACTTACTGTTCTGACTTTTGAGTTCCTTAACTGATAAAAGCAGGTTGCCTACTGACTTGAATCATCCCAGAGCACTGAACATGCTAAGCTGTTAGATAGAGAGACCAATTACAAAATTAAAACTGTTATGTCAGCTGCTGTATAGCTTGGCTTAGTTCATAGTTCTTTTTCATGGCACTGGTGGTTCCAGCCTGCAGGCAGCAATTGCCAGCCACTCGTCTGTACACCAAGGACTAGCCCAACTGAGAGACTACAGGACTAGAAATTCACATTCAGCTCCTTGCCCAGAACTTTATATAGCAATCTCAGACCCTGTGTTTAGATAATTAAGCCTCTACATTGGATGCCACATGTACAAGTATTTTACTTTTGGCTGCAAGCTCACAAATAATGATGTAGATACCTGTTATTAATTATGCAAGCTTGTCTCTAACATTGGTTTGTTCCTAAATAGTTCTCTTTAAACCATATCTTTTAACCTACATTCTTTTATGTGGTTCAGTTATCATTATTCTGTACTACTTTTTCTGCTTCATCTGTGTCTCTTTGGCAAATCTGCTTATCTTCTGCCCAGAGTCGTCTCTGCCCCAGAAGTCCCACCTATGTGTTCCTGCCTAGCTATTGGCCATTTAGCTCTTTATTAAACCAATCATAAGTCACCTTGACAAAGAGACATCTTCAAAGGATAAACAAATAATCTGAAACAGTGTTCTACTCAGGGTTTATATTGCTGCAATGAAACACTATGACCAAAACAACTTGGGGAGGAAAGAATTTATTTGGCTTACACTTCCACAGCACTGCTCTTTATCAAAAGAAAAATCAGGATAGGAACTAAAATGTAGCAGGAACCTGGGGACAGAAGCTGATGTAGAAGTCATTGGGGGTGTTTTTTATTGGCTTGCAAAGATCGCTCTGTTATATAGTACAGGAACATCAGTCTAGAGATGGTATAACCTAGAATGGACCGGGCCCTTCACTGTCAGTCATGAATTAAAAAAAATACCTACAGGCCAGCACAAAAATAGGTCTTATGGAGGCATTTTCTTGATTGAGCTTCCCTCCTCTCTAATGACTTTAACTTGTGTCATGTTGACATAACATTATCCACGGCAGTGGGAAAAGTTCATGCCATGTAAACATGATTCCTAGTATCCAGATAAAACTATGCATTATGGTATGAATCTGTAACCCCAGCACTAGGGAGTAGAGAGAGAAAGCAGGTTGTGATGCTCATGGCTAGCTAGTCTATCTGAAATAATGAGAAACCATCTCAAAAAGTCAGAGAGACATACTCAAAATTGAGGTGTGGCCTCTACCGGCACACATAGGAAAATACAACCCTGGTACAAGTATGGACTTGTTGGAAGCAGTGTCCCACTGTGGGGGCAGACTTTGAGCTTTTCTATGCTCAGGATACCACCGAGGGTGTTAGTTGGCTTTCTGTTCTCTGCAATACATAGAACTCCCATCTGCTCATGAGCCAACTCTCCCTGCATGCCACCATGCTTTGCACCTTAATGATAATGGACTGGACCTCTGAAACTAAGCAAGCCCCCTCAACTAAACATTTACCTTTGTAATAGTTGCCATGGTCATGGTGTCTCTTCTCAGAAATAGTAGCCCTAAGACACTGAGGAAATGAAGACCATCTGGGAGAAGACGAGAAAGAAGAAACTAGGGTAAGAATATAGTGCATGCAAAAATATTTCAATAAAAATGTTCAGCAGCAATATTCATATTATGTAGTTGTTCTCAATTGTCATATTTAAAATCCTCCTTCATAAATCCAACAAAATTTAAATTACATGAACATAAATATTTTATTTAATAAATGGGCCAATGAACTCAACCAGTAGCTTTTTAAATAGATTTTTCTTGTTGTTGAAATAGCTGTCGTTTCTATAGTTTTACAGTTGAAGATATGTCTTCTCGGTTTTAAAGTTTGCTTTTGTACAGTCAGATCATAACTTTACACCTAGAGATTAAATTAAAGAAGAGGCTCAGAGATTTTCCAAGGTTTATGTAAATTACACAGTAAGTAAATACTGATTTGAGTCAGAATTCACCTGGCATTTCTTTATTAGAGCTAAAAAATCTGTGTTTTTTCTACAGTTCACTGCTTCTCCAAAAAATAACTTTCTGCAGAGGAATTAATTTATTGTGCATCAACGAGAAATGCAGAAATGACCTTGACACTTGGCTTGTCAGATTTCCTCAGCTTCTTGTGAATTGAATCACTTGAAAAGTTTCCTGAGGGACATAACATCTAAAATTGACCAGAGCATGTTACTAACCCATTATCCATTCGTGCCTGTGAGTTATAGAAGTAGAAATTAGAGCATAAAAATATAAACACGATTTTGATCATTTATCATGAAAATGGCTTTTCTATTGATGAAAAGTTGCTCAGAATATTAAACTGCATACATAAAATCGTTTCATCTTGCACTGTTGATTACGTTAATTTCTTCTGATGGACTGAGAGGAAATATAAGCAGATAGGCAATGTTTTGGCGCACAGCATATCGTAAGAGTTTCACTAAATTTTTCAATTGATTTGAGCTGTAAAAGTTGCTTCTCTTTTCAGTGTTTATTTGGAGACCCTTCCAGGGGGAAGCCAAAAAAATCCCTATGAAAGCAAGAAAGAACTGAAGTTCTGCAAAGGATACATTTCACTGTTTGGTAAGATTAGTGATTGAGGCCCAGATAGCAGATACTTATCTCCCCCTCTTTTCTTAGCAACAAATCTCAGTTTTTTTTTCTAGTAAGTAACTTGCACAGATACAAAGCTATAATGCATGACCCCCATGCAATAAAGATGGCCTACTAGAAATAAGTAAAAGAAATAGAGAGGATTGGGAAAATCTCATGAGAAAAACATGAAGTCTTTGTATGTTGCTTTCTAATCCTTCCTCTGTGAAACAGACACTGTGATTGGAATCCTATTAGGCAAAGATTATCCTAAAGACACAACTTATGCAAAGAACATTAAAATGAAAGACAGGAAACCCAGGTTCTTGATTAATATAATTATGAAGCAGCAAAAATAACTCTGGATACATTATTCATAGTTTTCCAGTATGTAAGTAAACACCTACGGTGGTTCAGACGCCATTAGTGTGCTCTTTGGTTTTTGCAACCAAATGAAATTCTAAGCTGATGCAATTCCCCACTTTTCCAGAATTCAGTGAAAAACACCACTAATAAGTCCTTGTCTGAGAACTGGACTCCCTCATCCAGAGCACTCACTTTTGCTTCTTTAGTCTTATTACATATGATTTGAAGTTTTTATGATTATTTTCCTCATGAAACTGTAATGGTGAAAAAATTGACTATAGGTGATATCAGCAGTCAGCAGGCTAAAATGGAAAAAGCTTAAAGTTTAGATTCATTGATAATTTATTTGAAAGTCAAACTCGGAAATTTATCATCCGGGTGCCTGCTATACACACAATTTGTTATTCTACTAGTCGGTTGGGAATTACATCCACCTAATAGAGTATAGCAAAATGTTACGAAGCTTAAGGACATTCAATACTAGTGAAAAATATTTTAACATTTAATTACTAAAAAAATTATGCAAATGATTATTGAGACCACAATAAAAGTTTTAGTAGTATCACTCCAACTAAACCATAATTCCTTTCATTTATAATGCTTACTGCCATTCACACTTTTACATATGCTTGTCTTCCCTGTATATTCTAAACTCTTTGTACTGCTAAGAACTCTTCAAAAGAGTGCCCAGTCAAGAAAAATTCGATATGACTTCCACAAATATATATGTTTCAAAAATGGCAGGAAACATGTCAGAGAAGATGGATCTTAGCACCTGAGTTCAGATTTCTTTATCCCTATAGTGTTAAAGAACTGTCTTCTGCATTGTATTACATTTCAGTAGACCTTAATCAGACACTACAGATTGTTACTATTTAAATCCGGTTGATATATACGTTCCGTGTTAAGCCTTGAAGCAATTCAGCATATGTATGGTCAACTTTTTCTCTACTCTGATAGGTATCCGTGTTCAAAGATTGTTATTGGCATCTTAGTAGACAATGAAAAAATGCAATCCTACAATGGCTGCTGCTACAAAATTAAATGTAAATGAACCTTAACTATTAAGTTTCAGAGTTTCCTTGACATTCTTGTTTAATTATATGTGAAAATCTGAGCTCCCAAGGTCCCAATGAGGAGCAGAAGGAGGGAGAACAGGAGCAAAGAAGTTGGGACCACGAGGGGTGCACCCACCCACTGAGACAGTGGGGCTGATCTATTGGGAGCTCACCAAGGCCAGCAGGACTGTGACTGAAAAAGCATGGGATAAAACCGGACTCTGAACATGGCGAACAATGAGGGCTGATGAGAAGCCAAGGACAATGGCACGGGGTCTTGATCCTACTTAATGTGCTGGTTTTGTGGGAGCCTAGCCAGCTTGGATGTTCACCTTCCTAGATATGGAAGGAGGGGGGAGGACCTTGAACTTTCCACAGGGCAGGGAACCCTGACTGCTCTTTGGACTGGAGAGGGAGGGGGAGAGGAGTGGGGGGCGAAGGGTGGGAGGAAGGGGAGAGGGTGGGAGGAAGGGGAGAAGGGTGGGAGGAAGGGGAGGGAAATGGGAGGCTGGGAGGAGGCGGAAACTTGTTTTTTTTTTCTATTCTCAATAGAAAAAAAAGGAAAATCTTCTTATAAGTGACTTCTAGTTAGTCTTTTTATAATTTAAGAATGATTTCAGCATTTCATATATAATTGCCAAATTCTTACGCAACAATAACATTAAACAATTAGCCAAAATGCAGAGACTATCACACAAATCACTAATAAATTCAAATACTTCATGATTAAGTGCTTCTTACATGCTGATAAGGAATATATGGAATCCCCATACTTACTACATGTATATAATTTATATTAATGCATTAAACTAATAGACTTATGAATTGCTCTGTGTTCACCTATATTGCCTAATTTGAGAGTTGGGAATGATTAATATACACCACCTACCTCCAAAGTGTCACGGTCTAATAGTGGAGAATTGCAATACAATAGCTTTTGTGCATGTGTCCTTAAACCTATGTAATCTCTCTCACACACACATGCACATGTGAAATACTCAAGAGTGGATGCAAACTGATCAAAGGGTGTTTTCTAGCAGAAACTCTAGAAAATGTTTTGAGGATGAGAGATTTGAGAAGGATGCACTTAGAGCATCAAATGCAGACTAATTCTCTCAGTACTGGATTTGTCTTTTGTGTACCATTGGCTGTCTAATTTGATAAACTATTCTTCACTGAAGACTTAAGCAAGTGTTCTTAAGGAGAGATGAAATCTGAACACAGGTAGGTTTCCTCAATATGCCCTGTAGATACAGTCTTTCCATACTCACTTTGAACTGAAAGTTAAAGAAAGGACTAATTGGAAATCATGGCTAAGAAGGAATCAGAATTATAGAAAAACACAGAGAATGATAAACAGATGCTTTGAAATTTTACAGTTTATATATATAAATATATACACATATACATATATACATACACATATATTTATCTATACTGGAAACGATTTAAAGAAATCAAGGCCATGGAAAAGCAACAATTACACATAGTATATTTTGAAGGCTAAAGATGCAAGAGTCTTACTATGCTGAGGGCATTGTTGTACAGCAATGAGTAATGATAAACAAATATCCACTGACAAACCCTTTGAATTATAGAAATGTTTACACAGAAATAGTGTTCAGATAAGGAATATAATGCAATGCTTTAACACATTTGTGCACTGTATAATATCAAAATCAGACTATGCACATTTATCTTCTCACATCTCTATTTTGTTCTAAATATGTCACAGATATTCTTAGCATTAAATAATATTTCAGTATGTTTATTTTTTTCATATTTAAGGGGTTTGATGTTTATTGAATGACAAACCTAAAATTTTAATTGCTATCAAGAATTCACCTCTTAATTTAAGAGTTGGTACTTGGAAATCATTTATATAAATAGTAAAAACAATTTTCTTTCTTAAATATAATTTTGACTACTTTAATTATTAATATCAATTGTTAGCCAGTTTTTTCTGTCCTGAAATATTAAATTCATATTATATGACTCCATAAAACGTTTAAATTCTAACTTTTAAATATTAAGTGAAATTAAATAATAAGAGATGACAATTTAAAATCGGGAAAAATAGTAAAGCAAAAATAAATGTAAAATGTGAGAATATCTTTTTATATTTGTGCAAAAACTTCTCAATCAAATATCTAAAAATAAGATTCAACACAACACATCAAAAGTAACATTCATCCTAATCATGTTGACTTAATCCAGAGACGCAGTGATAATTTAACATATGTATATCAATGAATGTAATTATCACACAAATTGTCTCAAAGTCAGAAATCACAGGATCATCACAAAATATGCAGAAAAGACTTAATAAAATAATTGCAGTAGTATCTAATCTCTAATAGAGATACAAGCTCTAATGTATCTCTATAATTTAGATTTAAACCTGGCATGTACTAAAATACTTTGTTCTTTTCAGAAGCAAAAATAGTTGCATTATTTGATAAAATTTTGTTCTATGAACTATAATTCCTTAATTATGAAATTTTCAAACAGTATGACAGCATCTAAAAGTACTTTCTGAAGGTGAAAAGCTAGCCATTCAGAGCACGTGCTATTACAGAGGACGTGATTTGCTTTGTAAGATATTTGATTACACTATGTAAATATGTCACTGTGACTGGTTAATAAAAAGCTAAACAGTCAATAGCTAGGCAGGTTGTATAGGCAGCACTTCTGGACAAAGAGATCTCTGGGAAGAAGAAAGAAGGAGTTGCCAGCCAGATACGGAGGGAGCAGGACATGTAAGAGGAGAAGTAAAAGTCATGACCTATGTGGTAGCATACAGATTAATAGAAATGGGTTACTTTAAGTTATAAAAAAAAAAAGAGGAAGAAGAAGAAGTCTCTGTGTGTTTGGCGCTTGCTAGTGGGACAGAGAAAGACTCACTGCAGGTTTGGCTCCCAGCACTCTTGTCATGGGATTCACAACCACAGGCATGTTGGAATTAACATTTCCTTCCAACTAGTATGCACGTGTGTGTGTGTGTGTGTGTGTGTGTGTGTGTGTGTGTGTGTTTGTATCCATTCATGTACCTGGGCATATGGACCTGTTCACACACATATGAAGGCCAGAGGTTGCTATTGGTCATCTTCCTCTATTATACTCCATCTTATATTTAGAGACAGGGTTGATCACAGAATCATGAACTTGCCATTCTAGATACACTGGCCAATCAGTTGGCTTCTGGATCCATCATTTCTCCTCCCACAGCCATCTGTGGGCTTACAGATACACACCTCCATTCCTAGCTTTTGGCTATGTACTAGGTATTTGCAGTCAGGTCCTCATGGCTAAACAGTAAGCAGTTTATTCCCTAAGCTATATTCTAAAACTCTAGCCTTCCAATTGCTATTTTGTGGAAAAGAAGGTTGTTTTCTTTGGGTAAGGAATTTATAGTATTCTGCAAAGTTGTCAAATTATCATGTGAATAGTTTCTATCCTCTGTTTCAGGTTTGAGTATCCCTAAAAATTCTCAATGAAAGCAAAGAACTGTCCAGTCTTTCACATTATTGTGCACTGGTGATTACATAATTTATCTCATTTACTCATAAATGTTGAAGAAATTATACTTGTCATATTTAATATTGAAATATTAGATAATCTTCTTTTTTGAATAATTTCCGGGAAACATTGTTGACTTATTGATGGAGGTAATAAAACAAATTTGCATAAATGAAAAAAAGAGGGCAAGTATTTTTATGATCACAGGTATTTGTAATATTATGAACTGGACAAATGAAGTAGTTCATCTAGCAATGGCACTGACTATCGGGGCTGAATATCTGAGTTCCGTCCTTGGGTACCCCATGGAGAAATGATACCTACATTGTCTTTTAACGTCTATATGTACAAATAGCAATTACACACACACACACACACACACACACACACACACAATGTGAACACACACATGCACATACACAAGAAAAGTAAGTTATTAATTTATAAAATAGCCATGTAGTTAAGGAAGCATCTGTGAAACACTAAGATACCAAGGTATGTTCATCTAACACCAAGTCTTGATTTTTGTCATTTTGCCAAACGTGGCAATTAGACAATATTTATACTTTTTTTTTGTCAAAATACTTGCTTTTTGAGAGGCTTCCGTTTTTTTCTTTTTCCTTATCGTTTCTTCCTTCACTTCTTGGGCATTCTTTTCATTTATGGCTTTGTACCAAAGTGATTCTTCCTTGCTCCTTCTTGTTCATCATGCTTAAAATATAACCTCATTTCAGTCAGCGTTTTGTAGAAAGGTTTATTCACGTCTCGCAGTGGTCCTAGTCATTCTTCCTGATGCAAAGCAACCAGATGTGACCCCCGCATGACCTGTACCATAGTGGAAGCACATTCTTATTATACCAAATAGGTGTCATTTTCTCTTGTACAGATGGAAACTGTAGTTAAAATTGTCTTTCCTCTTCTACCATTAAGTGCAGCACTGAATGATCCTTTTTTTTTTAGAATTTTGAAATGTCTTGGACCAGATTCTTCTGAATAATACCTCATAAAACAAAAGGACAGGCAACTGTTTAAATTTCATGAAAAATCAATTGGGATACACTGGGATTGCATCTGATAATTTTAACAAAATAACTCAAGTAATGCTCAATTGAATATAAAAATGAGAGTAAATATATTTATTCTAATATTAGTTGAAAATCATTGCTTTTCTAGTAAAGAGATTTTTCAAATTATGAATGAACTATGAGCCTTATTATTAGATAATATATTTATGTTAATGTTTCCTTTCTGAAATATTTCTTTAAGTGGTTATGCTTCTAGCAACATTGATGGAGCTTGTGATAAATTAATTTCTTCAATTTTAATCAAAATTCACATTTACTAGAACTGTTATGGTAACAAAAAAATAAAATTTTGTTCTGATAACAAATAAGATATAATTTGAAACTGCCTAATATAATGAGATAACTATGAATTCAATAATTCTAAAATTAAAATTAAATGACTCCTTATAACAGATATAGTCTATTTGCCTCATGTTCTAGTTTACTATTGGCTGTTGTAAAAGACACCATGAACAAAACAACATAGAGAAGAAATAGCTTATTTTGTACTACCCGTTATAGTGTAGCACTGAGGAAAGCCAAGGTATAAATTCAAGGCAGAAACTTAAAAGAAGAAACTGAAGCGGAGACCATGGAGGTTTGCTGCTTCTTGTTTTGCTCCCATTGCTTGCTCAGTTGCTTTCTTCCCTAACTTGGACCACATGCCCAGTGGAAGCACCAGCTACAATGTGCTGGGCTCTCCCACATCAGCCATTAATCAAGAAGTCGAGACCACGAGGGGTGCACCCACCCTTTGAGACAGTGGAGCTGATCTATTGGGAGCTCACCAAGACCAGCTGGACTGTGACTGAAAAAGCATGGGATAAAACCGGACTCTCTGAACATGGCGAACAATGAGGGCTGATGAGACGCCAAGGACAATGGCATGGGGTTTTGATCCTACGTAATGTGCTGGCTTTGTGGGAGCCTAGCCAGTTTGGATGTTCACCTTCCTAGATATGGACGGAGGGGGGAGGTCCTAGGTCTTACCACAGGGCAGAAAACCCTGACTGCTCTTTGGACTGGAGAGGGAGGGGGAAAGGAGTGGGGGGAGGGGGAGAAGGGTGGGAGGAGGGGGCGTAGGGTGGGAGGAGGGAGAGGGAAATGGGAGGCTGGGAGGAGTTGGAAACTTGTTTTTTTTTTTTTTTCTCCTTTTCTCAATAAAAAAAAAAAGAAAAGAAAAAAAAAAAGAAAATGCTCCAGAGTCATGCTAACAGACAGTTCCACAATTAAGGCTCTCTCTTCCCTGGTCACTCTAGTTTGTGCCAAGTTGACAAAAACTAACAGCACACAAATATTCTGAAATTTAATTTTACAAAAGAAACACATTTAATAAATTTATAATAAATTTGGTGAAAAACTTGACATGAATCATTTTCATGTGGCTTATGGTTTTTAGATATATCATAATGTAAAATGTTCATTTTTTTTTCTTTCAGAATATTAGAAGCTCAAGTAGGATAAGTTCCTTAAACTATGTATGCTTATAAACCTATGTGTATTGTATGCAACTTTTTGGTAAATAATTTGAATCATGATTCTCAAGGCCTTTATTTTTATTTTTAGTATTTTCTTTTTAGTACTATTTATATTCTTCCAACCCTTTCTTTCTGTATTAACCTCCATCCCCTGTATTTAATTAAGTCTATTCTATTTTACACATTTCCCACTGACAAAACTCTAGTTTCAAGCACGGAAACCTGCTTTCTAGTTGTTAGGGGAATCCGAGGGACTCGCAGAACAATCAGGCTGTTTCTATTGACTCTGGTTGATTCCAAAAGTTTGAAAGTAAACCCCTATTGCTGAAGACACCATACACTTTAGGAAAAAGATCTGGAGGACCTGAGCTGGACCTGATTTTAGAGTCTCTTCCCTGAAGACTAGCTTTCACTACTATTTTTGATAATTAAATTTGTTCTTAGACATTTTTGCAAGTGTGCATAATGCATTCTGTCCATTTAACTGACCCCTTCCAACTATTCCAACCTTTCCCTTTCTCCCCACAAATCTCTCTCACACATTCAAGTCTATTTTTTATGACCTACTTGGATTAACCAGAGCCACCTCTGTGACCGTGATCTGGAGCTATCTGTTGTAGCCTGGTGGGTTCTAGTCATTACATAATTAAAGGTGGTGATTCCCCTCACCCAATCTATCATTGGCCAATAGTTCAAGAGTTAAAGTAGGGCCTTGGAGCACCCTGTTCCTGCCTTGACTTTGATTGTTGATAACCTCAGTTTTGTGTGGGCCCAGTGAAGGTAACAACAGTTGTGAGCTAATGAATGCTATGGTTCTACAGAGTCTAGAAAGGAACATTCTGCAGCCATCACCCCATTTTCCATGTCTTACATACTTCTCACTCCTTCTTCCACTTTACTTCTTGAGCTTTAGAGGGGTGGTTTAAAAATCTTGATTGATATGTTGTCCCTAGGGAGAAAACATCTAGAAATTTTTTTTCCATTTGGTATACATGCTTTAAAATTATCCTCAATGGATATTCAAATTTTCATATTTCATGCATAAATTGTGTCTTCTCTTTCTTTTAGTTAACTTGGCTACAGATATCAATCTCATCTTTTCTACTGGACAGTTCAATTTAATTGATTATTAGTATAATTTTTTAGTCCTCCGTTTACTCACTTTTTGCATTATCTTTTACTCTTTTTTCATTTTTACTTTTTGAGTTCACAATATCTTTGTTTTACAAAGACCTTGAGATTAAAATTAAACTATTTGAGATTTTTACAATTATTATTAAGAAAGCACTAACAGCTTATGTTTTCTTGTTAGAACTCCCCCAGTGTTTTCCAAATGCTCTGGTTAGTTATTTTCTTTTTATTTTAACCCAAAGAATTTAATTTTTTTTCTAATTTGCCCAGTGGCTTTCTGTTCATTGAAGAGCTTAATTTCAAGTCCCACGTGTTAAAGTTTCTCTTCTAGTTAACTCATAGTTTTAGCCCACTATCATCTGATTGCATACTGAGTTGTTTATCTTGTTTTTGCTATCAATGTCTCTGTGACCCAAAGAGTTTCACATTTTTAAGTATATATATATATATTAAAAATCAACCTCAGCTTCCTCTCCCTACTCTCTGCCAAGTTCCTTCCTCCCCTCCCCTCTTCTACTTATATTCAGGAAAGGATAAGCCTCCATTGATATTAACAAAACATGATATATCAACTTGCAGTAATACTAAGCACTTCCCCTTATATTGAGGATGGACAAGGCAACCCAGTATGAGGAATAAGGTCCCAAACACCAGCAAAACACTCAGAGACAGCCTATTTCCATTGTTAGGAGTCCCACAAGAAGACCAAACTGTCTGCAGAAGACTTAGGTCAGTCCAATTCAGGTTCCCTGGTTGACAGTACAGACTGTGAGCTCCTATGAGCCCAGGTTAGTGGTGTCTGTGAGTTTTGTTTTTTGTTTGTTTGTTTGCTTGTTTGTTTGCTTTTTGGTCATGTTCTGGACTACTCTGGCTTCCAAAGTCTTTCCCTGCCTCTTTTAGCAGGATTCCTGGAGCTTGGCCTAATGTTTGCCTGTGATCTCTGCACCTATTTCTGTTGGTTGCTGGATGAAGCCTCTCTGATGACATTTGAGCTAGGCGCCAATCTATGGATATAGCAGAATATTATTAGGCATTGTTACATTAACATTTTTTTCTCCAGTCTTGTTTGAGGAAGCTTCAAAGTTTATAGAAAAATGTCTGTTCTTCAGCTGCTGTGTGGAATCTTATATACATGTTATTAAGTTCATTTGATTTTTTGATGCAATTTAACTCTTAATTTTGTTGAATTTCAGTCTATATATCCTACTTGTCACTGAGAATATGGTTTTAAAGTTACACAGCACAGCTACATTATCATTTATGTGTCTTTGTATGACCACTGTTGTTTGTTTTATGAAATAAAACAACTCTCAATTTATATATTTATATATATATATATATTTATAATTGCTGTATCTTCGTAATGGTCCTCTTAATTTCTTCTGATGAATTTATAGTTGAAGTCTATATTATCAGATATCAGAATGGCTATTCTGATTGTGTTCAGCCTTTTTGCTTAGTTTACCTGATCTCATCCTTTTGCCTTCAGTCTTAGTACTCTTCCAGGAGAGTTTTCTTCCCTTGGAGACAAAAAGAGTTGTGCCTTGGTGTTTAATACAAAGAGCCTGCTTTTATCTCTTAACTGGGTAATTAAACTATTGACATTAACATAAGGGTTAGTACTAAGATGGGTTTGATTATCTATAACAGTTTTAGACTGTTGAAGCTTTCTTTGTTGTTTTATTTCCCTTTTATTCACACAGAGGAGAGCTGCTTTAAGGGGAAACACGTGGTGCAATAAGAGGCAAAGAGGTCAGAGGACAATTTGCAGGAGTAGACTATTTGCTTCTACCGTGTGGATGCTGACTCTCAAACTCAGGTTGTCAGGTTTAGAAGTAAGAATCTTTATCAACTGAGCCATCTTACTTTTAAATAAATTCTACTTTTAACTAAATATTTCTATGCGTATCAGTGTTTTCCCTCTCTTATGTCTGTGTACCCCATGCACACACTGCCGGAGGAGGCCAGAAAAGGGCACTGGATCCCATGAAACTAGAGATGAAGAAGGTTGTGAGCAATCATGTGGCTGCCAGGAATCAAACATGAGTCTTCTAGAAGAATGACATTGTTCTGAGCCATTACTCCAGACTTTCTTCCATTTTTAGTGCATCTTTTGTTGTTACAGTTTTGCAGTTTGGAAATCTTGATTATAATGTTTTTGGAAAAGTTTTTTTTGTCATGTCTATTTGTGGTCCTAAATTACTCTTGCCTTTGAATGTCTACAAATTTCCTTATATTTCGGGGAAATTTCAGTATAATTTCATTGAATAATTTCTTTATGTCTTTATATTTTATCCTCAATTCCTTATTCTACTCTATGGGTAGATTTTTCAAATTTAAACATTTCCTGGAATCCTTGGACATTGTGATCACATTAATCTTTATTATTTCATGGTATTTTAGTTGTTTTTTGCTTATAAGATAACACACACAACAGCACATCAGTGGAAATTAGCAGGCAGAACTACTGATGGGAGTTAGCTGGTTATTTTCTTGTATCATATGGGTTGCAGGGGTCAAACTCAGATCATAAGGCTGAGTTGCAAGAACCTTTAGCTACTAGCCAACTTGCTGGCTAATTTGGGTTTTGTTGTTCTCAGTGATGATGTTTTCATTCTTGAATATTTCAGATATTTTACCATGTCTACTGTACTTAATGTTCTTTCTCTAGCTCTATCTAGTCTATTGATGCTTTCTTTTGCATTTTTCATTTGACAGGATATATCTTTCATTTATAAATATCTTTTACCATCCCTTCTTTCTGTATAATTTTCCCCTAAATCTCATCTTCTTTCTAAAATGTTCATCTTCTGTGCTGTCTCCTACCTATGTTACAGACTGTCTCTCCAAGGCCATGAATTGATTTCTTTATTTTGTTCACCACTTCTTCCCTTTATAAGTTAATTTTTGAACTCTTCATCAAGCATTTTATCTATTTTGGTAGTTTTAGATTCAGTAATTGAAGAATCGTGGTCATTTAGAGGAATAATTTTCTTGTTGCTTCATGTTTCTTATATTTCTTTGCAGTAAGATACATATTTCTGTAGGATTTACTTAAGCAGAGTCTCAGTGACCAAATTCAATCCCAACAACACTCAGACTAGTGAAAATAAACCATGTAATAAACAACCCTGAACCAATCCAAATAGTGAAATACACTTAAAATAAGTCAGTACCAAAGACTACCCACCATAAACTATGTAAATAAAACTGGAAAAGGTAATGAAGATAATGAAGCTTTCAAAACATTTAGATAAAAGTTGATTAATTGGGTGAAATAAAGGACAAGGATAAGGAAGCAGGAATAAAAATGAATCTGGGTGTGAAGGAAGAATAAACGACCAGAAAAAAAGGGGGAAATGCTAAGAAAAGGAAAAAAAGGAAGAAAAGAGGAGAATCTAACAGAAAAAAGAAAAATCTGTGAGTAATAAGATGCCCAAAGATAAATATAGAATTATGCTTCCTTTAAAAATAAGACTATTTAAACCCGCTTCTGATGTTGCCATAGTTCTAGCATAGCATGTACAATGTTCTGTTTGGGACCCAGCGCCACATCTGATGATACATCCTAGTCCTAGTATTGAAAGTTGGAGGTTGGAGGATCAGAAGTTCAAGGTCATGTTTATTTTCAACTACAAAGGGAGTTTAACCTTGGATACAGGAGACTCGTCTGCACACAAAAAATATTACAAATTATCTTAAAATGGGACAAAACAGTGAATATTAAGCATAAAACCAGACACATTCCGAAAATTTACAGTGGCTTCTTTCTGAATTTTCTTAAATCTAAGCCTGTTAGGAAGGATGGATGGTCAGTACAGATTAAAAATTTTGTTTCTTTCTTCAAAGATTGACATTAAAACTTGAGTGGCCCATGGTCATCACTACAGTAGTGCTACAGTCATGGGAGGGGTCATTTCTTGTTTGTATCCATGGTAATATCACTAATCAGCATTACCATGGTGGCCTGTGTGTCCAGAATGTTCTCTCTCATTCTAGAGACTCCCCAGATACATACCTCAGGCAGGATCACATCATGAGTGTATCAGGGTTTAAGCAAAGCAGATGGATCCTTGAGATTGGGATATGAGCTTGTATTCTAACTTACCTTTGAGAAAGAAAGGGTGTGGGGAGCGTCTCCTAGACCTAAACTTTAGAATTAAGTCCACTAACTGGAAAAAGAGTTGAGTAAAAGCATTAGAGTTATATAGAACTGCCTGCGACCTCTGGATTGAGACTTTAGTCTCCATAGTAATCTGATCTTCTCCAACCTCTACGTTTCACACCCAAAACTTGCCTCGACAAGTACTTCTCAGTTCCTCTGCCTCTAGCTCTCTCCTGACCCAATGGTCACCTGCAGCCACTTTATACATAACACTATGATTGGGTATCCTCAAACCCCCTAACTTGTGATTCTTCTTTGTTTTCAAGTCACTGAAATAGCTTAGTATTAGATAATGTGTCCTGTTTCAAATACATTCTGAATATCTACCACTCTAAGGGAAGGGTAACTAACATTTGAAACAGTGATATTTCACTTGGCACTTATCCTACTTTCCAAATCTACTTTTGCCAGTGATGTATCTGTTAATGACAATTTTATCAGAGTTTGTAGCAGGCTTTCTTGAGCTCCCAAATTAAGACACAAGAGATTTATTATCCATTATGAATGTTCAGCCTTATCTTGTGCTTGTTCTTGTAACTTAGTTTAGCATGCATTTCTCTTCATCTGCATTTTGCTGTAGGCCTTTTTGCCCTTCTTTCATTCTATGTGTCCTACTCCATGTCTCCCTAGCTGGCAGCTCCCTAGAAGGCTGGTCCAGGCATCTACCTCTCTTTCCTCCTTATTCTTCCTCTTTCTTCCTGGAGCCTAGATTCCTCCTCCTACTTATTCTCTTTTCCCACCAACCCTGCCTATCCCTCTACAGCCAGCTGTTGACCATTAAACTATTTATTAGAGCAGTCAGGAACTTTAGGCAGGCAAGGTTAAACAGCAACACCTCTTCACATCATTAAACAGATGCAATATATACAAATGCTTTACATAGTTAAATAGATATTGTATAACATTGCTTAAAAGAGAAAAAAGCAAGATAGACAAGCTGGATGTAAGTAGTTGCTGGGATGAGGAAAACGAAAGAGAAGAAAAAGGAAACATTCCTCTTTGGAGGAACGGTGCTAGAGAAGGGGCACTAAGTGATAGAAGAATATAGGGAATGTCAGAGCAAGCAGGCTACTGCTTGCATTTCGGCTACTCTGGGTAGAAGATGCTGGAAAAGGTGAATAGAAAAAAAGTCACATCTTCTCAATCAGAACTTAGAAAATAGGAAGCTTTAGTAGAAGGGTCAGCAAAGAACTGCATTGAGAAAAGGATTTTGAGTACTTGAGTGGGCTCCTAATTATAGGACCAGTTATTCCTCTCATGTTCTCATGTCTCCAAATAGGTTATGTTTTTATACTTTTGGGCTTCAAAGCTGATCTACTTCATATAACAAGATTTCTCTGTAGGAGACCAAAGAAGTGGATTGTTCCACCTTGACCAAGTCAGAGAGTTCAGGCTTATTCTTGCTCCTTCAAGGTTATGACAGGAAGTTTGAACCAGGGTGTGGCTACTAACAGGATATTTTGACGTAAGGTGTGCCTATTTGATGCTTTGATGATTACTTTGTTACTTGTATCTAGATAAAGAAATCTTTTGTCTTCCCCCTACTTAAACCTAAGAGAAATAAATATGGGCTAATACAGTATCTGCTGGATTGCCCTCTCAACTCTATTCTATATATGTCTTTCCTATTTCTTCTACCTGCCATTCCTTAATCCTCACACTTTCCTCCAAGCACGAACAAATAAGCCAGGTGAAACCCTGTTGATATTGATGCCCGATGTGGAATATGGCATTTCTCTTTGGCCTTGTAAAGGAAAAGCAAGATCTACATCAAAAGGATGTTATCACTACTGACCAGGCCACTTGTCTCAGAAGATTCTGACGTTAATATTTATGTGACTCAAAGGTGAGGCCAAGTAAATGGGTGCAGAGGGAATGTTCACCTAGCATCCCCTATTATTCGTCCCTCCGGGTAAATGGTCCTTCATAATCTTTTTAGGATAGATGAAGAACACTCTTATACTCTAGTATTCTCTTCCTTCTGAACATTTGTGGACCCCACGTATAGATCCAATATCCCTTGTTAACTAGCAAGAGTAATCTATTACAGTGGAATAAATGGCAGTCATTACTTGATTCAGAGATCCAGCACCTGATATTGCTCCTCTGGTGGTAGTTGCTGAAGTCCCAATGCAGTATGATCTAGATGTGGATTTTTTAGATTCTACAATAAGCAGACTTGACTATTAGGTTAGAAATATAAGATACAAATATGAAAATAAGACTATAGTGATCAGATGCCCAAAAAGAGGTAGGAACAAAATAATATTAGGGAAAAACTCTCAATTTTGAAGCAAATGTATGTAGCTGAGCTTAGAGCCATCTAAGCTTATGGAGCCAGAAAACCTGGTTATAAACCTTCTGAAGAACAGTCTCGATCATCCAGAATGACTAACAGAGATGGAGAATTAGATGGAGCATGGGCTCCATTCTGATATGATAGGAGGCAATGTAACTGAATGTCTGATATAGTATTACCTTAAGACTTAGAAGAAGATATTTAGCATAATGCAGTATAGTAGTAAGGGACATGTAAGTAGTCATATCTATATCTATATCTATCTATCTATACACACACACACACACACACACACATATATATATATATATATATATATATATATATATATATATATGTTTTCTTGTGGTGTATTATATAATCTTTTTTTAAATGGCATAAGGATACATTTAAATTTTTTTTCTAGGGTTGGGAACCTGAACATGAACGGTTACTGGCTGACATATCAGGTGTGGCCATTAACTAAGTTTTATTGTCTTTCTTCCATAACATAGGCTGTTTGATTTTGTATTATTTTTGTTTATCAGGCATTTGCCTTTTTATTTTTTTTTTAAACTCAATGATGACTGGCAAGGTTAAGGTATTTCAAATTTAGCTTTTTGTTTAATATTATTATTAATTATTCTACTTTTGTTAATATTTCCCTGCTTTTCCAAGCAACATAGTTGGTTAAAATTTTACATTTTGCTTTTGTTTTTGTTTTTTCATCACTTTGTTTTCTGTCTGTCCTTCTTTTTCATTTCCTGTTGTGGAATATTTTGATCACACTCTGACACTCCCAGAACTTCCAACAAAATTAAACATTCGTCTGGACAGAATTGATAGTTTTTGGTGGACTCAGATTAGGACAGAGAGACACAGAAAGTAATAAGGGGGGGCTTAGAAAGATTTGAAGCTTTTCCCAAACTGGAAATATGGAAATGCAATGTCAGCTGACCATTCCTCTGTTGCTCTTTGGATCCATTTGGTTTTATCAAAATATCTGACTCTCAAGTTTCATTTAATAATAGAACAATATGGGGCTGGAGAGATGGCTCAGAGGTTAAGAGCATTGTCTGCTCTTCCAAAGGTCCTGAGTTCAATTCCCAGCAACCACATGGTGGCTCACAGCTACCTATAATGAGATCTGGTGCTCTCTTCTGGCATGCAGGCACACATGGAAGGAATGTTGTATACATAATAAAAATAAATAAATAAAAATAAATAAAATAATAGAACAATATAAGTAATTGCTTCATCTGACACTTTACTTTCTTTTATCTGTGATGCTCACATCTGATATAGTGTCTTGTATTGCTTTCTCAGACTGTATTGTTAAGTCTTGCTTACTTCAGACTATTATTAAGATTGACTTTAAACAGCAAGCTGTACAATCTTTGAAGCAAAGGAATTTCATCAGTGTCTTTATTTGAGGCTGTGATCTAGGCTTTGAAATCTTGTATGGAAAATACCTTGTAAAGGAAAGTGGTTCTTAGAGATACCCCTCTAACTAACAGGCCTTATACCACAAAACTAAAAGGTATGTAATTAGACAGAAAGGATGTGCAACCCAACACATCTTAAAGCCCAAGCTGAGAGATATAGATACAGTAATGTTTCCATGACCTCAGGGTGCATTGGTGAATTCATAAAAAACACTTGGCTATCCTCAAAGTTCATTTATATTTATGGATTTTTGGGGGAAAATTCCACAATAAGGAGTTCAGCAAACTGATTCCTTAAGGCGAAAGTTCCTGTGCTATGACATAAAACAATGGAGTGTTACCACCTTCCTAGACACTTCCTTTAGTGATGCTTCATGTGTATCTACAGGAGTGTGTAGGAATAAATACTGAGAGTCTGAAAGAGGAGACTGACAATTTAGTGGGCAGGCAGTCATGGAAACACAGCCAAGTGTACTGAAGGTGGCTGTTTTCACTATGGACAATATTTCTTCTTCCAGAGGTCTCATCCTTGGAAATCTTATAAAGAAAGCCCTAGACACTCAGAGCTGAAATTCCACCGCTGAAATGATAAGGCACAGAGTAAGCATTTAAAGATTCCAGCACTTAACCCTGATGCACGTTCTGACCAAGGCATACACAAGCATTCTTAATACAGTCAGGGACACTCAATAAGGAACCTGGGTTTAGTGTCATGGGTGACTTTCTAAGCAAAAGTTGTGTTGAATTCAAGTACACAATCATACATCCATTCTCATACCCTTTGTTTCACATTGTATTTGAGTTTATAAGAGTTAACTTAGATAAAAAGGTGAATTAAAGTAACTCAATTTTGGAAAAAAAAGAAATATTTTTCCTAATTGACATGATTATGAATAAAATGCAATTTTTAAAGGCAAAAGAAGTATGTTTTGCAAGACTTCAGACAAAATAACAGCAGACAAAACTGATTATTTTCCTACATACTCAAATTAAATGATCAGAAAAATAATTATAATATTTCAAACAGCATTACAAATATAAAATAATAATGGGTAAGCCTAGAAAGAGTTGCCAGTGGTGAAAATAACTAAATTTGCTTGTTTCTCAAATATCTTAAAGCTTCGTTACTCTTAAGTTTTTACAGTAAAGAGTCTAACTTTTGCATGACTCAGTAGATTGCTTCACCTGTAACTTCTGGAAAACCTATAACATCCCCCATCTTTATTGTGGTCACGTTGACGCAATTAATCAACAACATCTTTTGAAATCACAGCGTAGCATTTCTATTCCTCAAAACCCAAAATGGGTGTTTGAGACATTGCAATGAGATTGAGACAAGAGGACCCAGTCTTTCAAAAAAATGCACATTTTCCTCTTTAGATCACAAACACCACCATTCTCATAAAGTGAATAAGAATGTAAAACTATTATCTACAAAATTAATCTTATATGACTTGCCTATGGCATTCTCCTGGCCTAACTGACCATCACTCTGCCATTCACTGCGTTGAATTTTTCCCAATAAAAGTAAGAGTGATGGTTTTTCTGTGTGTTACTTGTTTCTCTTAGCTCAAAGGCTTACAAGTCCTTTCGTGTTGCCACAAAGGTTAACACTTTGAAGGGCAAGTCATTAAATAGGTAGGTGGAAATAGACAGAGGACAGAGTTACACAAATGGACCAAATTTCATTTGCACATTCATACACTAACAGACATTTATGTTGACTGTGATATACCTAATTTGATTAATGGTCATGATGAATATGAGAGTAGAGATATCTCTTTTATGTTCTGATTTTATTTTCTGTGTCTCAGAAGTGATATTGTTCTCTCACATAGTAATATTTTGTTTTAGGAAATTTTCTGTTAACTTTATTAATGACTGCTATCAACTTACATTGCCATAGATTGTGCACAAGAGTTGTTCAAGCCTCACACTCTCAGCAACACTTACTTTGCATCTACTTAATACAGAAACTCTTACAAGTGAGAAGTTATATATACCCCACTGATCTTTAAGAATAGACATGTTGAATATATATATATATTCAACATGTCTATTCTTAAAGATATATATATCATATATATATGCTTGCTATTTGAATATCTTACAAGAAATATCAATGTAGCTGCATTATCTGTGATGAATTTTGTTCCTTTTTGATTTTCTGAGAAAAGTTTCTTTTGTAAATTAGGCTGGTCTGACCATCCTAAACAGAGGAGTCCCTGACTACCAGATTTTTTGTCTACATCCCAAGTACTAGTATTGAAGGCATGTATCACCATATCCAGCTTTACATGATGCTTAACTTGGACTATATGTTTTCTTGCTCTAGAAATTAACTTTTTACCTATTTTGACATCAGTTCTAAATCAACATGGTTCCACATACCATATCCCCTTTGTGAAAATGGTGTCTCTATGCATTTACTATTTAGGCGCTTCTCAGTTTAATGTAATACCATTTACTTTGATTTGCTTTTGTTTTCTGTTGCGTTTGTTTGTTTTTGTTTTTATGTGGGCTATATTCAAAGAGCCATTGTCAGGTCAACACCATGGATATTTTTATCTACATCTACTTCTAACAGTTTTACAGGTTAGCTTTTCACTTCAGGTCTGTAATCATTTTGATGTGATAATTGAACCCAGTACACAATATTTATGAATGTCAGCATCTAGCTTTCTCAATAAAACTAGTTTTAAAAATGGTCCTTTATACATTATGTATTCTTGGCATCATTATTGAAAATCAATTCTAGATATTAGCTATTCTATGCAATGTTTTGTTGATAATGAATGCCTTGTTGTTTTCCTGTGTTTGATATTCTGTTCTACCAGTCTATGGAACTTTATATTAGTATGCTAGTGCCATACAATGAGATCTAACTAATTTCATGTTTAGATATTGAATTCAGGTAGTGTTACCTCCTGCCTTGTCATTTCTCCCCAACTATTGTTTTATGTAATTTAAGATCTTTTGAATCTCCATATCAAGTTTAGGATTGTTCTACGACAGAAAGTCATGGGAGGGAGCTAGAGTCATGGCTCAGTGGGTGAGAGCAAACACTGCTCTTGCAGGAGACCTGAGTTAGGTTCTCCCATGTTCAACAGTTTTTTAGTGCCTGTGATTCCAGCTCCAGAGAATCTTCTGATATTTTCTGGCCTCTCTGAACCTGTGTTCATATGCACATGTACACAAACACAGACATACATCACACAAACAGAAAAACAAAAATATTTTTAACATCCTATAAATTTCATGTTGACTGGCTTTTTGGGCCACTTGAGTATTGTGGATTAAGAAATGTAATTTTTCCCAATCAAGATCATGGGGTGTGCTTCCATTTATTTTTATTTTCTTCAAATGTTTCTATCTGAATCTCTAAAGTTGCTTGTATAATTTTGCTTTTTATTATATCAATGTATATCGTTAAATTTACATATTGAACCCATTCTTACATTCTAATCCTATTAATGTGTTGTTGAATTGTGTCTGCTATGATTTGGAGAGGATGTTTGCGTCTGTGTTTATTACAGGTATGTGTTTATTGTTTTTACTGACTTGTGCTGTCCTTCTCTGACTTAGGTATTGAATTAATGTTGAGAAAATCCATTAGGAACAATTTCACTGACTAAGCTGAAAATGATGATGATCATCATAATGGAGATTGTGATCTTGATGTTGCTTTCACATAACTGAGATTGTTATGAAGCCAGGGTTATCACTGGTTTAAAAGATTTTGGAAGTATTTTCCTCAATGTTTTTGAAATTCTAATGCTGTTATTAATTCTTTATATGTTTGGATAAGTTCAAAGACGAAGGCAGTAGTCCAGGGTTCTTCCCTGGAGGCAGTTTTGACTTAGTTTCTTGACTCATTTCTATTGTTTAGATCTTTTCTTTATGTTTCTGTTTGTACATGTTGTAAGTTTATAGAAATATATTTATTCTATATTACTCACTGTACAATTATATACTTGTACATACTAGGCTCTTATCCTCCAGGTTTTTATGGAATAAGTGCAATATTTGCTGTTTCATTTCTATATATCGAGGGTTTTTTTTTGTCTAGCAATGTGTTTAATAATTTGTTTTTCAAAAATGGTGATCATTTCTATGGTTTGTTGTTTCTTTTGTTTTGTTTACTAGTTTATTTTCCATTGATCTCTAGTCTAATCTTTGTTATTATCTTCCTATCATTAAATTCAAGCCTACTTTGATATATTTACTATTTTTTTCCCCAGGCAGGGTTTCTCTGTATAGCCTTGGAAGTCCTGAAAGTTAAGGCAGTGTTATAACATCTGTACAGCTTTTGACTTAGGTATTTAGTTTAGCACTAAGCGTTAACTGTAGATAATTTCAATGTTTATTTTGAAATCATATGAAATTATCTCTGACTGTTTTGATTGGATTGGTAGAACAAGACACTTGAATGATTCAACAATTATACATAATTCTATTAAAATTTTGAAAATAGGAAAACTAAAGCTATGTATAGAAGTAAGTGAAGTATTCTGTGAATAATATAAAGCAGGTAATTATATGTTTTTATGTACATAAGGAAGATGTTTGCACATGTCATAAAATGAACTGTGGTAATTTTTGTAAAACTGTTATTTACATTTCATGGATATTCAGTAATGTATATGATTTTGAATCTGACCACTAGAAGTTCATGTGCCTTTTCTGTAATAACTTGTGCATTCCACTTTAATATTCTCTAACCTAATGAAATGTTTTAATATATAGCATATGTAATACGCGACCTACCTTTATAGCTTACTACCTGGCATTTGGAAATATAATAGAACTTTGTATTATTTCTACCTTTTGATTTCCAGACACATAATTGAAACTGGCAATTTAATGATTGCCTCTAACCACTAAGTTCAGAAAGATTTTCCTTTGATATGAGTGTAATTGGTACTATGGAATCTCCATGAAAGCTCACACCATATTTACTGACAGCATTTCACAACGCATACAATATTAAATGGTGCCCCACCTCTTTATTTCTGTATATCAATAATAGTCCAGCTTTACTTTCTAGCTATGCTATCATCATGTGTCCTTCACCTATATAGTTTATTTTTGTCTTTGGTTTGAAGCTTACCGCCTATTAAGAAAAGATTGGAAAACTAGCAAGTCAGCAAGAATAACATTAAAATATAAAGAACATTAGCCCTATGAAGGGTCTCCAACAATATGATTACTCTAGTTTTTCTTTCTGATAAAAACACACTGACCAAAAGCAGCTTAGAGGAATAAAGAGTTTATTTTATTTGTATATTTAGGTTATAATGCATCATTAAATGAAATCAGGTATGAATATACACAGGGATATATAGAAAGATGACATGGAAGAAACTATGTTTTCTCGCTCAATCTGTGGCTCACAGGCAATCTCATGCTTATCTAACTTTCTTATGCATCCTAAGACTATCTGCATAGGTGTGGTGCTGCCCATACTGGACTGGATTCTCTTTAGTCAGTGGTCAGTAAAGACAATGATTATAGTCCAGTCTTATCCAGGAAATTCCTCAGTTGAAGTTTCTCCCCTCAGATGACTCTAGGCTTTGTCAAATTAATAAAGCTAAGCAAGGAAGCATTTTAATGCTTTCTATCCTGTGTAAATAAACAGCACAAAACTAGCATGACCAATCATAAATATCTTCCCATTCTCTAAAAATGTGAAGTACTATTATAAAGTATTGGTTTTAACAGCAAATACTTTGAAATTAATTGTATCTCTGGAAATATAGTGGCTCTTAGTGAGGATTTTCTGGTAATGGTTATTTATTCAAATTGCTGAGATGAAATGTAAAGGCCAATAAAGAGAGTAATTATAGCAATTGTATTAGTTTTGTGAAAGCTCAAACAAACCAAATGCTTACTGTTTTAAAAACATACACTTTTAATGTGGAATCATTGCCTTGATGGGTAATGCTATGTCAAATTGAGTGGATGAGAAGCACATGGGGCATTAGCAAAGCATGCCCCAGGATGTAGTTCTGAGTGCCAGACAGGATTAACTAAGTACAAAAGACTCAGTCTGAAAGTGGGCAGTGACATCCCACAGACTGAATCAAATGAGATACCCTGAAATACAGGCATTATCTCTTTCTGTGCTATGATAGGAATTGCTATGTTCTCCCCCCCCCTCCTCTCTCTCTCTCTCTCTCTCTCTCTCTCTCTCTCTCTCTGTGTGTGTGTGTGTGTGTGTGTGTGTGTGTGTCTGTCTGTCTGTCTGTCTGTCTGTTGTCTCTGTTTCTCTGAGACAACAAGAACTAAAATAAAAATTGCTTACCTTAAGCTTCTTTTCCTTGAAGATTGGTAAGAATTGCAACAAAAAGAACCTACTACCCAGTATAAAGAAGAAGTTATTGTCATTGAGAGGTTTGAAGGATGGTTCTGCATTCTTGTTCACTCAAACAAATGGCACAATGCAGTTCCCTAATGTATTACTCATGTTCCTGTTTGGCTAATTGTTTGAGGATCAGAACCAGATCCAGCTTCTAAGGTCACTCGATTTTTGGGTTTGTGGCATCTTCTGTTTTCAAAGCAAGCAATCAGGGTTTAATTCCTGTCACACGCCACCCTCATGTAGTGCCTTGTTTATCTGGAACATTCTTCTGACTCTTTTGCTTATAAGAAGCATGATTTCAGAATGGATTCACCTGGGTATTCCAAAAAAACATTCTCCCCATCTCAAGGACTACCACAATAATCTTATCACATTATCCCTCTCAGGATATAACATAACACAGTTCCAAGCTCCACAAATTAATATGTGACTCAACTTCAGAAAGCAGAATTATGGTTGCCATAGCAATTATAATATAAACACGAACAGTACACCTCTATACATCTACTTTACAAGTTTTACATGTGTGAAATAACTAAATTTTAAATACAAAGACTAAAATAAAATGTTGCTATGACATCAAAGTTGCAGAAGATATATCAGAGTCTCTGCCAGAAGTTAGTCAATCAGAAAGTCAAGTAACTGTAACATAATTCTCAATGAACCAGACTTAAATATAGGCACCAGACAGTCTCCTCTTTGCAACTGTTTTTTTAATCCTTTATAAAGAATTAAGATATAGCTTTTAATGGAATGATAGGTACAGAGGTCTACTTCTGTTATTTATTCATCCCAGAATCTTTCAAGAAATTAAAACAAAACTCATAATTTACAAGCAAATTCCTTCCCAAAAGAAAAAAGGAGAAGAAGAAGAAAAAGAAGAAAGAAAGAAAGAAAGAAAGAGATTTTCCACCTTCAATTTTCAAGTAGATATGTGATTGCCATTTTATCCCTTAAAAGCTTCCATGGTTCCATGGTAATGTTGACATTACCATGGAAGCTTTTAAGGGATAAATCAACAATTAGTGAAAATCAGAATCATGAAGGATCCAATGATGATGCACAAATATGCTCTGGACAACTAGATGAAATGGGTGTTGGTTTCCATGGGACTAGAACCACAGAAAGCAAGAATGGTAGAGTAGCTCACATGCTCAGACTTCTAAACTTAGAACATGTGCATTCATGCATGTCTATTTCTTAAACCATTAGTAAATTCTAAAAGAGCTAGATTTCAGAGAAAGTAATAAATGTATATTGTTAAAACAAGAATAGTTTCTTCCAATAAATTATTTTATAACTTCATTTAAAAATATTTCATGAAATGATTCCTAATGATATTTTGCTGTAATCATAGATAGCTGCCTATCCCAATTGTCTTCAAAGAGGTCAATAATACCACAAGAAAACCTATAGACTCAACTAATCTTGGCCCATAGGAGCCCACAGAGACAGACAATCAGGGAACATGCATGGAATTGATCTAGGTCCTCTGATCTACATTATTTAGACTCCTTGAGATAGAATGTTTAGCAAAACTTTTGTTCTCAATATTGTTTGTTATATTTATTATTTGTTATTATTGTGTGTGTGTCTCTGTCTGTGTGTGTGTGTGTTTCTGTGTGTGTGTATCTGTGTGTTCTTTAAATAAGCCATGGACTAGAATTCATGCTGCCGATATAACTCTGGTATGGGGTGGTCCTCTGGAGCAGGGTTTACCCACTTTTGGTAAAAAAAAAAAAACTCTGAAAGAAAACTTTCTCCCTCCCAAAAGCTGCCAACTGTCCTCAGCTGTTGCTCCTCCTTTCATCTGGGAGCTCATAAACCAGTCCTTCAGACTCCATCCCATAATGGTGAATAGCTTGATATTGTGCCAGCAATGACATAATGAATGCAACCACCCTGTTATCTCCAGAATAGGGTTTGGTGTTTGTCCTCTGCTATCTCTGACTATAACAGTCTTTCTGCCTTTTTTTCTGCAGTGTTCCTAGAGCCTTGTGGAGGAGGTAAAATATGGATGTCCCCTTTGAGGCTTGTATTACAGTCATAGTCTCTGAACTCTGACAAATTGTGCAATTCTAGAATAGCTACCTTTCCACACAGTGCACATGCATACACACACACACACACACACACACACACACACACAACACACACACACAGAGAGAGAGAGAGAGAGAGAGACAGAGAGAGAGACAGAGACAGAGAGAGAGAAACAGAACAATCAAACCACCACCACAACAAATCACACACGATTAATATTCTGACACCCAAGTGGGGGTGGAAGACTATTCTACTCTCTAGGTCCACAGCAGCGCCGGAGGTGCCAGGAGATGTGGAAATCTCCCAGTGCCAGCTGGCCTAACCCAGAGTCTTCTGTCATACTTAAAAGCCTCTTTAAATAAGTCCTGAAATATAGTACTCACAGAATTGTCTTATATGTGGTATTAAATACTATAACCAAACAGGCATATTAAAATAATGGATGGTTAAAACACAGAAAATGAAATTCAATAGTTTCAAGGTTAATGGTGACACATCCCACTCCTTAACTTCTGTCACCACAGTAAGAAAAACATGCCCGAAGGTATTCCAACTGTTTACCTATAAATTGCAATAAAAAGTCCATTACATAGACCAGAGTACACTCATGAAAATCAATGAAGTCAATATAACTTTAAAAATAATCTTGTTTACAAATCCACTTACATTGCAGTATATGAAGCCTATTTACTCCCTGGTATATAACTAGATTTTAGCTATTAGTTTAGCAGCTGAATAAACTAATAGTTTGTAGATGAATATATTTGCAAGTGTGAAATCTTTTATTATTCTTTAAGTTGAAAGACTAGCTCTTTTTTGAGGTCCCTCTCCTTTCCTTTAATGAATAAAGAATGTAGAAAAGAGGGTGGATTAGAGAAGGAAGGAAAAAAAAAACATGACTTAGTTTGCATCTTGATTTGGCAATGCTGACTGAACAGCCCTTGCTTACATTTAAGACTCAATTTCCCTAAGACATTTCTATTTTCTTGTATAAAACCATATCCAGTCAAGATAGGTTTGCTTCCCAAGAGACTATCTCTTTTCAAAGAATGGACAAACATTTTAAATGTTAAGGTAGAATGTTTCTAGGAAATAAATCTCTGTTTCACTTTTTTTATATTGAATTACCTTAAGACTTGTAGATATTTAAAATACTTTTTTGTAAATAACAGCCTTATTCTTGTATTTCCCTTTTAAAGATTGCTTCAAAAGTCTGTTTGCTTGAAGCCATTACTTTTAACTCTGTAAAATAAGACCATCATTTACTTCAGAAAAATAAAGAAAATATTTTGTAGGTCTGCTTATACAGAAAGAAAAATAATTTTCATTAAGCATTCTTACAGTATGTCTCAGGAGTAAACTGGCTAAAGTTCCTAACTAGAGATCGTAAGTTTCTTCTTAGAGAAATCTCTCATGGTACAAGTCTGAACACCAGCAAAAACTGAAAGGTCAGTTTTCTGCAAGGGCTAAGCACTGTGATGTTATTTTGTCTCTGAAGAAAGCTAAAATGGGGCATGTGTTGCTCTCAAGTGGATACAGTGCATCATGGTGTGTGAAGAGGTGAAATTAAAGGTCAGGTTGTCTTTGGGGATAGTGAGAAAGCAACTTGACCTAAGAAGCCATGTTCTACTTCATGGCCCAGCCTGTCTATAAAGACAGATTCCCAAAGGCAAAGCTACTCATTTTCAGAATTAAAAAAACCCATTTAAACAACCCACCAATCCCTGGCTGTTCTAAGGTGTGTCTTTTGCATTTAAGACAAAGGAGTTTCAGCCGCAAGACCTCTAATCATTCGTTTTAGTGGTTAAAACTGTTCTGCGAGAGCACCAGCTATCCTGAGGGAAACTTCGGAGGGAACCAGCTACTAGATGGTTAGATTAGTCTTTTGCCCCTATACCCAGGTGGGACGACCAATTTGCACGTCAAGACCGAGAAGGATCTCCACCAGAGTTTCCTCTGTCTTCGCCCTGCCCAGGCATAGTTCACCATCAAATACTTTGGGAGTATCCTTACTGTTTAGATAGAATATTAACAGCATGCAATAATTATACCCTAAGTTCTCAAGCAGAGACAGTCTATTGCAAAGCTCTTCTTTGCTGCCAGTTACCATAGGCTGTTTTTAAGTTAGAAAACTGAGTAGCAACAATGAATACTGTAGAGATGCACTTTGCTCAGTAATACTTGAATTGTTGCAATATTTGATTATCCATTTGGTTGTTACAGAAAAATTAACTGTAATTGATGGTTGCTGCGGTAATAGTACATTGCCTGTATTTCTATCTCTAGTAATGGGCTTTATGTGCTAGATTTTAATATCCTTGAGCCTGGGCAAGTGCACAAGTCTTTTTAAAAGAAACATGGTTTACTTGCACAAAACTGATCAGTTTTGAGAGATCTTTAATGCCCTTGAAGTAGTTTTTGTGGGTGTGAAACAAATGGTGAGAATTTGAATTGGTCCCCTTATTATAGTATTGAAATTAAGTCTACTTAATTTATCAAGTCATGTTCATGCCCTGATTTTATATACTTGTATCTATCAATAAACATTGTGATACTTAATAAAAATAAGACAAAGGAGTTAGTCTCACATCTGCCACAGAACTGTGTGACTGTGGACACTCCTCTGCTGTTACGGCTTTCAATTTGTAGAATGGCAGAGATTTGGGTCACTGACTATTTCCAAACCAGTAAATAGAGATATTTCTAGTTTTCCTTTCTAACATCAAAATTTACATGGGTCACCTGCTCCCAAAGGAGCATATGAGAGTCTGAACTTAGCATAAAGTTGCCACACGAATTATCATTCATAAGTTTTCTATATAAATCTTTCCCCATGTTGTAAGCTCTGCTAGCCTAAGTTTCAGCAGTTATACACCACTTAATCAGAGAACTATGCAGCGCTATTGGAAATAGCTTACCGGAAACAGACCTCCAATTGAGACTGGTAAATGGAGATCAGTGACAGGCGAGAGGGGTGGGATAAAGAACTTCAAGTGTATGGAAGCAACTGCAGAGTTAGAATGTGGGAAATGTAGAAGCAACTCAGCTGTTACCAGATGCATGAGATGAGTTGTTGAGAGATGCTTAATTACTTTTAAAAATGATATTTCAGGTGTGAGGAAAATAAAATAAATTAACCAGGTATTTAGAAGTAAGAAACTCCAATGCCTGCAATATTTGGGAGACTGAGACAGGAAGATTATATTGAATACAAAGCAACTCCAGGTTCTTCAGTACAGAAAGACATTATCACTCAAGGCAAGGGGGATCCTACAGAGTGGGAAAATATTTTCACTATCTATACTTTTTTTTTGAGACAGGGTTTTTCTGTGCAACAGTCTCGGCTGTCCTGGAACTAGCTCTTATAGACCAGGTTGGCCTCAAACTCACACAGATCTTCCTGTCTTTGCCTCCTGAGTGCTAGGATTAAAGGCATGAGCCACTACCACCTGGATCACCACCTATACTTCTAATAGAGCTTTGGGATCCCTACAAAGAATAAAAAAATAAGAAGATAAGCATCAAGAAAGCAGAAAGCAAGTAAATTAAACCTGGGCTGTTGTAATAAGAGTGGCGGGGCTTCATTCCTGCCACCCCGGCCGCCTGCTAGCTTATGCCCCAAAATAATTACAAGGACACTGTATTCTTTTAAACACTGCTTGGCCCATTATATCTAGCCTCTTCTCGGCTAACTCTCACACCTGGACTAGCCCATTTCTAATAAAGTGTGTAGCACCAAGGTGTGCTTACCGGGAAGATTCTAGCCTATGTCCATCCTGGGCCGGAGCTTGATTGCATCTGCCCAGGAGAGGGAAGCATGGCCTCTCTGAGCTCACTTCCTCTTCCTCCCAGCATTCTGTTCTGTTTACCCCTCCCACTTATGTTTTAACCTATGAGACCAAGCAGTTTCTTTATTACTTAACCAATGACCTTCCTCCATCATTTCCCCTTTTTCTGTTTAAACAAAAAGGAAAGGCTTTAACTTTAACATAGCAAAATTACATATAACAAAACAGTTATCAAGTAAAAATTACAATAATCTTTATCATAACTAAGGAAAACTATATAACTATTCTTCAACTCCATCAAAGACTCCAGAAAGATACAATATTACCTAAGCAAACAAGAAATAAGCAACTTTCAAACTCTAGAAATGACAGAGACATCTCGCTGCCTGTACAGTCACCCAAAGTTCCTCTGTACCCTTGGGGCATCAATCTTCAGCCTTCAGGCCCATGGTATCCAGACACGTTTCCATGAAGCAGGAAATTTCAAAGCCAGTTCATTCACTATCTGCTATGTCCTGCAGAATGTCTCGCAGACTCTTTCATGGATCAGGAACCCCAAAAGATTATCTCACCTTTAGGCAAGTTCAGTAGTCCTCTCTCTGCAGGTTCTCTATGTCCAGTTTATGCAATAGTCCAGGCAAGAGCAGTTTCTTGCCCAAATGGCTATCAAACTCCATCAGGATCCTCTTTGATGCCCATCTTCCTCTTGAAGTAGATTGGTGCTCCCAGAAGCAGATGGGTCTCATTGTTATGAAAAACCCTAAGTTATTAAAACATTTAAAATGCCGTATTCTATAATCTTTGAAAAATATGAAGAATGCCTATCTAAAATATATCTATGTACATCTAGAAAATCTTAACTAACATGACTACAAGCTTGACTATTATTAATGATTATCCATTAACAACCTATATACACTACATTTTTAAGTGAACTACACAATCACAATACCTTAATCAAGATCAGAAATACATATACATATAATAAAATTGACCTTAAATCTCTATCAATAAAGCAAGATCTATACTAATGCAAATTATTCATATCTATATCATATCCCCCTTTAAATGTAAAAGAGCATTTATAAACAATATATGGGAACATGGGCACAGCTATTTCTCTCCAAACTGTTTCCTGCTGAATGGGGGTACTGTTAATCAGGTCTTTTATGGTATAACCTGTGTGCTAGTTTCATCTCAGTTGGCAGTTGAGCGAAGCAATTTTCTGAAGATGTTCACAGCAACCCTTCAGGAGGGTGTGGTCCATCATACCATATTGGAATAGAAGCAATCCACAGACTCTCACCCTCTGTGAATACAAAATAAGAAACTCCTTTCCAAAGCATCTGGTCCTTAGATCCAAATTTCAAAGTCAAGGCATTTTCAAAATATCTATGTTGGATTAGTTCAGCAGCATTTATAAACAAATATCTTTTAGCAACTGTTGCTCCTTCCTCAGCATTCAAACCATTCAAAGGGAGCATAATAGCATAGAGTATCAAAATTCTATGTTTATTTTCCATCTTTGTACTGATTTATTTTAACCTCTATTTCATTTATTTTTACTTTTATTTTATATTCTCTGTATATCTTTTCCTGGAATAACTCTGTAGACCAGGCTGTCTTTGAACTCTCAGAGATCTGCCTGTCTCTGCCTCCCAGGCATTGGGATTAAAGGTGTTTGCTACTACACCTTGAACTCACAGAGATCTGTTTGTCTCTGCCTTCTAGGCACTGGGATTAAAGGCGTGTGCTACCACACCTTGAAGTCACAGAGGTCAATCTCCCTCTGCCTTTCAAGTGTTGGAATTAAAGGCATGTACTACCACACACAATTTCTTTTTCTTCCTTTTTTTTTTACTTTAGAACTTTAACTTTTAGCCTGCATATATTTTTAACACACTGCAAATCATTTAAACATTTTCTTTGTCTTTGAATCTCTTTTTACTGTATCTCTCTCTCTTATTCTGACCACATGAGCCTTTAAATTACTGAGCAATATGGGTAGGATTAAAGCCTTGGCTTTGGCAGCTAGATCCAGCCCATTCCTTAGCTTTCCAGCCTCATGGCTGAGGTAATGGCTGTAGCCATGCTTACTGCCACAACTCTATGGCATTTCAAGGTCCCTGCCAGCAAGTGAGCTTCAGCAGCCTGTGCTTGCAAACTGCACGAACCGCCTGCATAAAAGAGTCAGAGTTTGCCCTGGCAGTACAGCCCAGAAAGCCAGCATTTTTAAATGGCGCAGCTTTTTTCCTGCTACGGCTGAAAACTGAAAAGCATGTGTTCAGCTTTTCATCAACACCGTTTAAGTGTTTCTTGGCAGGACCTCTTAATGAGCTGCAGGGTTTTGCAGCTAAAGCTGAGTCAGGAAGCCTCTCTTAGATGAGAGGGCTTTCCTTCCTCTAGCATGCAGAGTAGACCCAAAAAATTGTTGCTACCAAGAAAACATGCTTTACTCTTTCCCAAGCTTTCTCAGGCTTTCAGTGGATTCAGTTGTCCACATGTCTGGGCGCCAAAATGTAATGGCGTAAATGAATGCAGACAGATTGTAAAAATATATACAGCTTTAATAGACTTACAGAACCACCATTCCTGCAGAGACCAGGAAAGCAGAAGCAAGTGCTGCAAGCTTGCTAGCCAGATTTATAGGTAAACATCACCCCGAGGCGAATACGCCCCCTAAGGGGCGGGACTTATCCCTACACTGGGCAATGATAAAAAGGAGTTTCCTTGATGATGAAACTCAAATGGCTGAAACATTTTTACACTTTTCAACACTGTCATTAGGGAAATGCAAAGCAAAATTAATTTGAGATTTTATTTTTTCTAGTCGTAATGTCTAATATTATTAGAAAATTACAATAAAAGCTACATGGGTGTGAAAAGAGGGGAACCTTTCTTCACTTGCTTGTTTCTTGGTTTTAATCTCTGGGAACACATTTTTTTTTCTTATTTTACCCTAAGATGTTATCTGTGTTTTATTATGTGGTGTGTTTCGTGTAGGGATGGATCTTATTTTCCAATCTACTCTGATAGGCTGTGTCTTGTTATTGGAGAATTTAGATATTGATGCTGATTTATTATTATTAGAATTATTCTATTATTCTAATAATAGCATTAATTAATAATTATTCTTCTTGACATCTCCTGTGTATTATTTGGTCTTAGGTTTTCAGAAACTTGAGAAGTATCATCTCATAGAGTAGGTCTTAAATCCAATTTTAAAAAGGAAAAAAAAAACCGTGCCATTGTCGTTGCTTCTCATCAGCCCTCATTGTTTGCCATGTTCAGAGAGTCCAGATTTATCCCATGCTTTTTCAGTCACAGTCCAGCTGGCCTTGGTGAGCTCCCAATAGATCAGCTCCACTGTCTCAGTGGGTGGGTGCACCCCTCGTGGTCCTGACTTCTTTGCTCATGTTCTCCCTCCTTCTGCTCCTCATTGGGACCTTGGGAGCTCAGTCCAGTGCTCCAGTGTGGGTCTCTGTCTCTATCTCCACTTACCACAGGGCAGAAAACCCTGATGGCTCTTTGGACTGGAGAGGGAGGGGGAAAGGAGTGGGGGGAGGGGGAGAAGTGTGGGAGGAGGGGGAGGGAAATGGGAGGCTGGGAGGAGGTGGAAACTTGTTTTTTTTCTCCTTTTCTCAATAAAAAAAAGGAAAAAAATCATGTTTCTTCCATAAATATCATAATTATAACAATTAAACCCTACGGTAGGCTAACACAGAAGGAAATCAGTGTCTTCTTGTGGAATTTTTGTTTTGGCTTTTTTTTTTTTGTCTTATTGTTTTCTGTTTGTTTTTATTTTCATTGTTTGGGGATTTTGTGTAAAAAATAATGACATCTTGAATTTTACAGGAAAATGGATGGAGCTAGAAAACATCCTTTTGAGTGAGATAACCCAGACCCAGAAAGACAATTATCACATGTACTCACTCATAGGTGTTTTTAAAACATAAAGCAAAAAAAAAAAAAAAAAAAAAAAAACAGCCCATAAACCACAATTCCAGAGAACTTAAACAACAGTGAGGACACTAAGAGAGACTTACAGAGATCTAATCTACATGGGAAGTAAAAAAAGACAAGATCTCCTGAGTAAATTGGGAACATGGGGATCTTGGGAGATGGTTGAAGGAGGTGGGGAGAGGCAGGGAGGATGCACAGAAAAATTTAGAAATCAATAAGAATCAATAAAAAAAGAAGAAAAAGAAAAAGAAGAAAGATAAAAGGCAGAGAATATCTCATTTATTTGTCCAGCTTCATGGAAAAGTTGCTGGTTAATACTATGGGCTTGAAGGCTGAAGATAGATACTCCAATGTTACAGAAGAATTTTGGTAAATAAGATCATTATTCCTATACTTATGAAGGATAAAGTAAGAACCCAAGAAGTTTAGAGTCCATTTCAAATTACAAAGCTTGAATCGTTGTGTACTTTGAATATTCTCATTAAAATAATAAACTTTTGCCAACTTATTTTGTCTACTTATTTTCAAAGTTTGTTTTAAGAATTTGTGAGCTCACTCCCTGACTGTTCTTTTGATTGTTTCTACAATTAACACCTTGTTAACTGTGGACAGGTGTTTCCCAATAGGGGACTAGTTTCCAACCAGGTGTTAATGAAAAGAAACAAGAAAGTTAGGTTAATAAGACACAGGAAAACTGCTATGTATATGAAACAGGGCTGTAAATTGGCTTGTTCTGTCAAGGGAGAAATATACTTTTGTTGAAAAATCATTCCCAGTTTCCTGCCAATTTTCAAGTGCCTTTTGTAATTCTTTGAATTTGATTTTAGCAATTAACATAAAATTTGCTGAGATAATTGATGTAAATCTAGCTTTGATCATTGATTTTCTATGAAAATGAGTGTTTTATGAACTCTTTTGTGAATATTCATTGCTAATAATTACTTTGGATTCAAATGTTACAATGGGAATGTAGGGTGGAATAGCATACATATCAACAATATTTATTTCAAAACCTCTCTTTCACAGACTAAACATGTTTCATCAGTTCCTTATTGATGTGGGATATCCTTCCGTATGTTGCAAATATGTGTTGCTTTTATTGGTTGATAAATAAACCTGCTTTGGTCTATGTCAGGACAGAAGATAGTTAGGTGGGAAATACAAGCAGAGATAAAGATGAAGAAGAGAAATGCCAGTGAGCCGCTGGAGCTGGAACAGCAAGATATACTAGAGAACAAGTAACACCACAGAGTCACATGGTGATATACAGATTATTAGAAATGGGTCAATTTAAATGTATGAACGAGCCAGTAATAAGCTTGAGCCATCGGCTAAACAATCATAATTACTGTTAAGCTTCTGAGTGATTATTTTATAAGAGGCTGTGAGACCAGGTGGGATATAGAAAAGCTTCCAGATACATTTGGAATCCCATGTAATGCTTTCAAATTTTCATAGGGTCTGAAAAGATTTTTAAAAGGGGGATTCTAGAACACATTAACAGAGCCAAAAACAGCTTCTTAATTGTCTTTCATAGAGGCTATGGTACAGAGACCATGAGGCACGGGGGCTTGAGCATAGCATAATAGTTTCCTGCCCTGGTATACAGAGGCATCTCCAAGTTATGCAGCATGCTACATGATAGATTTAGTTTTTGCTCGTACAGACATAAATGTTTTTTGGGGGGCTAGCTGTACACAACCTGATGGCAGTGCCGTGGAGGTCCCAAAATGTGAGCCTATTTCTGCATTACCTGATGGTCAGAGAGTTGGAGATTGCTCAAATGAGTGAAAAGCATAGTTGCACATCCAAACCCAGGATGCAATTATTTTATTCTTTTAACATTAAAATAGCTCTTACAAATAAGTCTGTGCCATCCTGAAAGGTGGTCCAGATATGCAAATGTACTTCTGCTCCTTCTTTTTTAACTACGTGGTCACTTGGTTGACTGAAGAGATAATATTTGAGGAGAGATTACATTTTACATCCATCTCAAAACTATGATTTACTTTTCCATTAATACATTTCTCCCTGCTTTCTATGTCTTCTCCACTTTTATTTATGTTTTATGGCACATTGTTGGCTTTTAAATATTTTTTTTTATCCTACTACCCCAGATTCACCCTACTGTGTACTGGGATTTTGAGTATGAATGTATAAACTATCAGTCAAATCTGTTTTACAAAGATGTTTCAACAATGCCACTCCTTTTTAAAAAACATTTATAACTTTTATCTTAAGTATGTGCACATACATATTTCTGTGTGGCAGTGGATATGAGAAAATATACCTGTGGAGGCCATAAGAGGGCTTAGAGGTGGTTGTGAGCCTGACTGTGTAAGTGATAGTAAAAGACCCCCCAGACTAGGGAGACTCTCACTCGAGTCTCGGAATAACACGACCCCAAAGGAACTCACAAGAGACAGTCCTTGCTGCAATCACATGGGGTTTATTGACAGGAACCAATGTACTGGAGCAGAGACTCATCTCCCACGCAGGGGTAGAGGAGTTCGATCCTGAGTAGCTGGGAGAAGGGGTATTTAGGGGAAGAAACTACAACCCAAAGTGGGTAGGGAGGGTATCATTGGAAAATTCCAAATATACCAGTGATAATCACAAGGGGGTAACTCCCCGTTTTTCAAGATTATTTTCAAGATTACAATCAAACTTTATGGTCAGCTAGTTCCTGGAACAGAGTCACTGAATCAGCTAACCTAGATTTTTGGCTCTACTCTTCCTGCTAGATTTTTTTGATCTACTCTTACTGCTAGGGGGCCTAGATTTATCCGGGTCTTTCACCAGAATCTGTGTAAGCAGAGACTGCTCTTTCATTCTCAGCTGCCCAGACATGAATAATCACACAGAAACTATATTAACTATAACACTGCTTGGTCAATAATTTGGGCATTTTTCCTAGCTACCTTTTACATCTTAAATTAACACATTTCTATCTGTGTAACACCTCAAGCCTGTGGCCTACCAGTAATGATGTGGGATTTCCTTCTGTATGCTGTGATTACCATTAATGAATAAAGAAACTGCTTTGGACCTATAGCAGGGCAAATCTTAGTTAGGCAGGGAAAACTTAATTGAATGCTGGGAGAAAGAAGAGGAGAGTCAGAGAGAAGCCATGTAGCCCCACCAGAAACAGAAGCTGGTTGGAATCTTGCCGGTAAGCCACAGTCACATGGTGATACACAGATTACTAGAAATAGATTAAATTAAGATGTAAGAGTTAGCCAATAAGAAGTTAGAGTTAATGGTCCAAGCAGTGATTTAAATAATACAGTTTCTGTGTGATTATTTTGGGACTAAGCGGCTTGGAACTAACTAGAGGCCTTATTCCTACACAGTAAGAATTCTGGCAACTGTCTCCTTCTTCAGCTATATGGTGTCACTTGACTCCATCTACTCTCTTTGTATATGTCTGTTTGGACTTTCCACCTGGCTAAATTCTGCTCTGCCATAGGCCAAAGCAATTTCTGTATTAATCATTGATAATAAAACATATTCATAGCATACAGAGGGAAATCCCACATCGGAACTGAACTTGGGGGGTTCTGAAAGAATGATATGAGTTTGTAACTATGGAGCAATCGTCATAGTCCCACTATTGATTTCTTGCTTAGCCTATCTTTATTAATTTAGAGTTTATTTATTTATTTATTTATTTATTCATTCATTCATTCATTTATATGTGTGGGTGTGTGTGCATGTGTATGTGCTTCATGCTGGTCATGTCATTGTCAAAGAATTTACTATTGAATACAGTGCTAGTGCTTTGCCCAGACATTTTCAGTAAATATGTTATTACTTGAAATAAACTATCCAATAACTTTTTTTGGTTGTCTGAAAAGTAGTTATTATCATAATTAATCAATAAAAACACTTTTTCTATTTGTATAAGAGTTTTGGATTAACCAGAATCTGAAAGCTACATTGGGATTATGTTCTATTAAGGTTATTTTAACTTCTTATTTCATTATCTCTTGTTAGATATGGTCTCAATAGAAACCAGGCTTTAGGCAAACTTGCTGGGAAACCCAGGCTTCAAAGAAACTCGTACTCTGGCTCCCTGATTTTTCTAAATGCTGGCTTGACAGGCATGTGACATATTGCACCACCATGTTTAGCTCCTGTCCTTAACTTTAACAGTAATATTTTATGATTGGTTGTTTATTGGTTGCTGTATGTTTACAGTGAAAATCTATTACTAGATAAAGCAAATTCCAATCTCTTTATACTCTGCTAACATACTGTGCCAAAATATGTGTAGAAACATGTTATTTGTTTTTCCTACAACATTGTGTTATCATCTATCAACACTGTAAAATATGTTAATAGATTTTTAAACATAGAATCATTTTCAGTTGATCAAAATTAATTTTATGCAATGTTGATAAATTTGGTAGTTTGTTTCACAACATTTTGCTTAATATTCATATTTACTCTGTATTTTATGCTAATATTAGAAAATTAGGATTGATCTCTCAAAGTGGAGATCAAAGACTTTTCAGCTTTACAATAATATGAAAAAATTATAATTTGTTAAACATCAATATCTTTAAAGTCAATACAACTTGTGAATGAATTACATGATGTTGATGGCAAATATTCAAAGGTATGGTTATTGTTATATCTGACTTCCTAATTTGGGTTATATTTTATAATAATTTAAATTTATTTTATCTAATCTATTTTATATTTTAGAGGGATTGTTTTAAACAATACTGGAAAAGTCAGAGAAAGGTAAATGTGTGAAAACAGGTTATCATGGTAGCATGTCTAATAAAATGGATCAAATCATCCTTAGAAATAAATAGGCATACTGTTCTATAGCACTGATGGGAACTTATGTCTCAATATTTTCTATTATATATCTTATGGACTATACAGAAGAGAAACTCAGTGCCCCAAGAAAGAAAATGATAAATGGAAATATTAATTACCCCATTTGGATCAAAATTTATTGTTTGTATGTATTAAAATAGCAAGTGCTACCATTGTTTAAATATACTCTTAAAATATTGATGTTTTTTTTTTTATTGAGAAAAGGAAAAAAACAAGTTTCCGCCTCCTCCCAGCCTCCGATTTCCCTCCCCCTCCTCCCACCCTTCTCCCTGTCCCCCTACGCCTCTCCCCCTCGCTCTCCAGTTCAAAGAGCAGTCAGGGTTCCCTGCCCTGTGGAAAGTCCAAGGTCCTCTCCACTCCATCCATGTCTAGGAAGGTGAACATCCAAACTGGCTAGGCTCCCACAAAGCCAGAACATTAAGCAGGATCAAAACCCCGTGCCATTGTTCCTGGCTTCTCATCAGCCCTCATTGTTCACCATGTTCAGAGAGTCCAGTTTTATCCCATGCTTTTTCAGTCACAGTCCAGCTGGCCTTGGTGAGCTCCCATTAGATCAGCCCCACTGTCTCAGTGGATGGGTGCACCCCTCGTGGTCCCGACTTCCTTGCTCATGTTCTCCCTCCTTCTTCTCCTCATGGGACGTTGGGAGCTCAGTCCAGTGCTCCAGTGTGGGTCTCTGTCTCTATCTCCATCCATCACCAGATGAAGGTTCTATGGTGATATGCAAGATATTTGTCAGTATTGCTCTAGGATAGGGTCATTTCAGGTTCCCTATCCTAAGCTGCCCAAGGAACTACCTGGGGACATCGCCTTGGGCTCCTGGGAGCCACTCTAGGTTCAAGTCTCTTGCCAACCCTAAGGTGGTTCCCTTAACTAAGAATTGTGCTTCCGTGCTCCCCTATCCAACCTTCCTTTATCCCAATCATCCTTTTTTCCCCAAGTTCCCCTCATCCTCCCCTTCTCCCTTTTCTCTCCCCATCTCCCCTACCCCCATCCCACCCCACCCAAACAACTTTGAGATATCATCTTATACCTGTCAGAATGGCTAAAATGAAAAACTCCAATGATAGCATTTGCTGGAGAAGCTGTAGAAGAAGGGGTACCCTCATCCATTGCTGTTGGGAATGCAATCTTGTGCAACCACTTTGAAAATCAGTGTTTCGGTTTCTCAGGAAATTCGGGATCAACCTACCCCTGGACCCAGCCATACCACTCCTGGGAATATACCCAAGAGATGCCCTATCATATGACAAAAGCATTTGTTCAACTATGTTCATAGCAGTATTATTTGTAATAGCCAGAACCTGGAAACAACCTAGATGCCCTTCAATGGAAGAATGGATGAAGAAAGTGTGGAATATATACATATTAGAGTACTACGCTGCGGTAAAAAACAATGACTTCTCGAATTTTGCATGCAAATGGATGGAAATAGAAAACACTATACTGAGTGAGGTAACCCAGACCCAAAGAGATGAACATGGGATGTACTCACTCATAATTGGTTTCTAGCCATAAATAAGGGTCACAGAGTCTACAATTGGTGAGCCTAAAGAAGCTAAGTAAGAAGGTGAACCCAAGGAAAAACATATAGTTATCCTCTTGGCTATGGGAAGTAGACAAAATTGCCAGGGAGAAAATTGATTGAAATATTTTTATAAATGCTTAAGAAGTTATGTTCCTTGAAATAATCCTTAAATACTATAAGCCTGTATTACACTCTATGTAATATAATACAATTACAACAATAATTTTAAAATCATATGTATTCCCATTAATCTTATTTTCATGGTTTTGTCTAATGAAATTAATTCTTAATTTTTATGCATTCCTTATTTGAACATTTCCTTTTTATTTTTGTTTTATTTATTCTTGTTAAAACATTATGCAATATTCTAACATTTTATTTTATTTTATTTTTGGTTTTTTGAGACAGAGTTTCTCTGTGGTTTTGGAGCATGTCCTGGAATTAGCTCTTGTAGACCAGGCTGGTCTCGAACTCACAGAGATCTGCCTGCCACTGCCTCCGAGTGCTGGGATTAAAGGCGTGTGCCACCACCGCCCAGCTAACATTTTAATTTTTAAAAGAACCCTATTTAGAGTATGTCAACAATTACTTCTTTTTTTTTTTTAGAGTAAGCATTCTAATTAATTACTTAGTAGAGAAATTCAGAGACAAGAAAGAAAATCTAGACAGACTGGAGATTACATTATTTCATATGTTTAAAAAAAATGAAAGAGCAATCTGATTATCAGGAGAGCTAGAGACCCCATCACCTTTCCATCCTAGAAAAGGGATAAATTGACAGCTGAGATCTAGACAAGCAGCACTGATTGATCTTTTATTGAGTAGCTATCACTCTCTGAACCAAGGTGCTCATTTGACCACTCCCCACCATTGTGCTTGCCAGGTGTCTTTACAAAACAATCAAATGCAGAGGATTTGATATGATAAATTTTATCATAACCTCTGCTCTCAGAACTGTAGACTGAGGTAGATGAAGATTGTATACTAAGTGTAGAAATAATATGCTTATATTGTCAAAATAAATTTTAAACTTCAGTGTATGTATTGTAATGTTCAGATCTTTCAAACCGACATATTCTAAGGTCTGTAATGTTCTGCAGAAAACTAAACTAGTTGACTCCAATCACCATATTGAAAATGTTCTTGCAAAGTTTAAATTCTTTGTCATTTTTCTTCCATTTGTTTGAAGTTGCTATTCAGAATTTTAAATAATTCATTTACATAAGAATCATTTTCTTAAGTCCTGAAACTGTGGACATTTTTATGCAGATTAGAGGGTACTCAGATTAAAAAAAAACTCCAGGAAATAAGAAAAACATATTTCCAGAAGCCAGAATCAGATTATAGATCTAATAAACCGCAGTGAATTCATACACGAAGAGATGTCGAGATGTGAAGTTTTCATTGAAGGGGATGAAATTTAGGTAAATGTCTATCTGTGTGTGCTGATTTTCTTTTCCGTATACTACAAAAATGATTCATATATTTCCCCAAATTAATATACATTCTGTAGATTGTCTAAGTTAAGATTGTGCAAAGATCAGTGCATAAAAACATAGATTAAAATATGGATTATGACTGGAAAATGCAAACTGGTTTCCCTTTTCTTAATGTGATCATAGTCACACAGAAGAAAATTCTAATGAATCTGGAAAGAAGAAATAAACCATTCCACTCCCTTTGAGCAGTTTGAATTTTCTAATGAACAGAATAGCTCTTGCTGAGCTTCTCAGTAAACCCAATAAAGCTTTTATTAAAATGAAAAGAACCAAAAAGGCAAGTTTAAAGCAAATGTTCTTTATAGTTTAATAAGTCTCCATTCTTCATAAAAAAATTACTGAAGACTTTCATTAAAAAAAATCAATAAGACACTCAGAGATAGAGTTTTGCAAAACATCTATTAATTAGGCTTAGAAGGATACTACATAGCTGGCAGGAACCGTTAATGAAAAAGAAATGCTACTTGAGAATTGCTTTTGAAGGAGTAGTGTTTCAACTCCGTAACGATAGGAAATAGGATTTGGAACTGAATATTTGAAGCCAACAGTCATGGGTTGCAATATGTGAACCTAACCCAACCTAAGCCAGAGATTCTGTAGAAAGCCATCTCATCCGTGAGCTAGGGAAGAGTTTTTCAGTTTGACCAACACAGCATTAACAGCAGGCTTAATAAGACATAACTCCGAGTATTAAATCAGAATGTTTGTGTCTTTCACTATTGGGATGTAGTCTTCTAAAAGACCCATATAACACTATCCAAGAGGCAAGAACTAGTTTAAAATACAGTTCAAGGAAAAGCATTTGTTGCTCTTGCAGAGGATTAGAGTGTGGTTTCAAGAACCCACATGGAGACTCAAAACTAAGGGTAACTTCAGGTCCTGAGGATCTAGCACCCTCTCCTGACTTTCAGGGGCTTCTGCAGCATATGGCACACACATGCATACACTCAGGAATATGCATAAAATAATTTTAAGAGGTAAGAATCTAGAGAATACTTTCATATCTGGAGGAAGAAAATGGTAGGGAATGTTGTATTCTATAGCCCTACCCAGAGCCATTAGTAATAATTGCCATTTCTGACTAAATAGATACTCAGTGGATAATCTGATTGAATTTATTTTAAAGAATGAGTTTGTCTGTGTTTTTAGAGATTATTATCTTAAACATGGATCCCTATTTCATATGAACTATAAGTATGTGAGCATATTAAAAACACACAAACCTGGTAAACCTGTGACTTTGTTAGGATCAAATTTTCTGTTCAGGTTGAACTGTCAGCTTGGATAGCCAGGATATCACAGGTGGGTTTTATTCCTCGGTCATCTGCAATGGATACAGCCCCACATTTCGCAGTTCCTGGATGTTTCACAGAATGCTGTGAGATGAACATTGCTGGGTCTATTGTTCTCGCTTTCAGCTGATGAGATATTACTAAGGCCCACTTTTAGAAGATTTTCCCATAATGTCCCACTTTGAAACGTAAAGCATAGCACTTGGTGTGCCGTCTCAGCTACCAAGAGACACACAGTGAGAATCAGTGGCTGCTTCCTTTTTCTCGGGCTGTATTAATTATCTTGCCTTAAGTTTAGTGGGTCTAAGAAGTGAACAAGGCACACCTTTGACTTTAACATGTGTCTGCCCCAATCTCTCAGTTATTCTGGTAGATGGCTCATCCATAATGCAAAGAACCCCAAACCATATCTCCCCTGTTCTTCATTAAGCCTTCTCCAAATCTTCTCAAATTTATTACTGCGTAAGGACACATGGCTCCCATAGGTGCCCTCCCAATCTTTTCCCTAAGGATATCCATGTGAATTTCTGCCTGAAGCAATCCTGAGACCTGGCCAAATGACAAAGTATATGGAAAGTAAAGGGTAGCTTAATGCAGAGAAAATAATTAGACATTATCAGTCCTGTCTATGAGTAAATGTGAAGCAGAAAGGCTCACACCTAAGACAAACAGGGCTTGAAATTCAGGTGTGAGACCAAAATGAGATTTTTTTAATGCAGTATTGTTTCATAAAGAAAAAATAAATCAATGAAAACCTATTTAATACAATGATGTTTTTCTATAGCAATGAAAAATCATGTTTGTTCGCTGTTAATTTACTGACAATCAGAAATCTTCTTTTGAGAATTTGATGCCTTGATGGAAATACTACAAACATCTTTCCACACCACACCATTTTGGAATCTTGATGCTTTTCCCAGTAAAGCTTAAGAGCAAGGATCCTGGCTGCCTTTGAACCTGAAAAATGTGGTGAAAAAAAAAAAAACAGAACAAATCACACAAATACACACACACACACACACACACCAGAAAACCACTACATCTGTGGCTTTCACAGGATAGCTAACAAATCCCCAGCACTAAATTTAAAAAGAAAAAAAAATTCTTCTCAAAAGTAGAAAACAAGTTCCATTCACAAATCGCAGCTTTGGTAAATCTTAAAGACCTTATAATTAAAGCTTGAATCTGCACCCAATCAAAAGGATCAAGACGCAAATGAAATGAAAATGTGCATATTTTATAAGAATGCATTAGCAGTGCTATTAGCTTTATATGAAACCAATCAGGGGACACAATAAAAGATTTTATGTTATGGGAGAAATGTCAATATCTTCTTTTCTACCCCAAATTCATCCCTGAGGCTATTACATCCAACTTGTTCGGAAACAAAACAGTTTGGGGTAACTAGTACTAAAGCCATAAGTTAGGGCATTCACAAAGAAATTCTTGCCCATGTAAGAAGAGTCACCTCCCACATGCAAAGAGCTAGCTACCCACCCTTACCACACTGGGTCATTGCAGCTGCCCACATGTCAAGAAAAGGCTTGAGAGTGAAACCCTCCTTGTTGTTGGTACCCTGTTCAGGGATTTCCCCACACTCAGAAATGTGACAAATAAACATCTGTTGTTCAAGCCACCTAGTTTTAACATTGTACCATAGTAGGAGAGATAGTAGAGAGGACACAAACAGTTTTTTTGTAAGTCTCATTTGTGACATTTCTATTCTTTGCAGTTAGTCCGTTTCTGGAACCTGTGTAAAGGATCACAAAACTGGTATCTGGACCAGGTGACAAGTCATTTAAAATATCACTATCTTCCTAACACTTAGTATTTATGTGACAAAATGTATATATTATATTTTTTATGTGTCCACTTGACTAATATATGAGACATGTAGATGGTAAAATATCCCTTGTTCTGTGTTGGGGCATGGGGCAGAGATTCTCATTTTATTGGGAAGACTGAATGAAGAAGGTCCCTCTCTCAGTAAGGTATGCCATCCTCTGTTTACTGATGTCCTGGAAAGAATAAAAAGGCACAGCAAAAATACGTTTTCTTTGTTTATTAGAGAACACAGTCTCACTGTATAACCCATTTCTAAATTGTCAAAATATCATTTCAGTGAAGTTATGTGCATGGTATTGACTGATGTGTACCTTTAAAAAAAATCACAAACGTTAACAGTTAACAGTTAACGTTAGCAGTTCATATGTTTCCTTCCACTGACATTAACCAGTATGTTAGTCAATGGCACTAAAGCTAAATAAAGTTCATCCATGAAAGTATGAGAATGAGTTAACTTTATAGTTACAGGAGTGTGATCTAAGAAGAGAAAAATGACATAATTAATAAAATACTTCAGATACTGCTTCTGAAAACAAGGGAAATTTAGAAAATTACTTCCTTAAACAAATTGATGTTTCCTCTGTTCTTCTTTGTCATTATATATGGGTATCATATGTCACCGTTGAGCAAATGTCACATAGAAATACAGTCGTGAGCTCTGGACGTCTTTGAGACAAGCAAGAGATAAACAGTAAAAAATGCACTCGATGTCAGCGCACTAAAGAAAGGTAGAACTCGGAAAATAAAAATGCTACTGGGAAATGTAATATATGAAAATTGGTTTGCCCAACCCTGCTTCCTGACAAAGAGTGATGATTCCACTCAGGTTATCTGTTTGCTATCACAAACTGTGTCTCAGCTGCAGGTCTAGAAGCACTTTCCATGAGACAGATGGTGCATCACAGCTGAATCAAAGCGGCAACCATTTTAAAAGCAAAGCAGTGCCGGTGTCTGCTTGACAAAAAGGACACTCCAACAAATGTGCTGTTGTTTCTCCAGCAACATCTGAGTGAAGCTGCTTTAAATTTGTGTAGTTGAGGGAAATTCTCCATTTTCTCCCCTATTATACTCCACTGAATGAGAAAAGTGTACTTTAGTATGAAAAGTAAGAACTAGCCAATTACACTTTACATTTATTAAAAGTGATCATCTCATTGATAGTTCTTCAAGAAAATGCATTGTGATTTCCATTGCCCTGTATCATTGAAATGACTTAAAGAAGGATAATGTCAGGACTATGAAGGCACTTCCCAGAGGATTGTAGCCAAATAGTGTAAGGACCTGACAGGATCTCCACAGTTCCAAACTCAAAACAACTGTGGTTGCCTGAAAAGAACATGCAGAAGATCAAACCAGTCAACATTCTAGCATGGAGCAGAGAGAGGTTCAAGAGCTCCTTTTCTAGGTTGGTAGTTGGTGGTTTTAAGGGAGGGAGAGACAGTTTTCTTTCATGGTATAGTCACTAGCAAGTTGACAATGATCCCATATGGGATCCTATACCCAAAAATATGAATAGAAAATAAAAATTAGACTCAGAGGGTATCTAAAACTCAGAGAAACAAAAAGACAAAACAAAGCAAGAGGACATGAAGCTGGGAGAGCCCACAAGGGGAGAGATAGATCTGGGAAACTTAAGAGAAAGAATGAGAATATATATTGAAAAAGTACATTGTACAGCTTTCTCAAATATTAGTAAGAGAAAGGATTATGCTATAATTATAAAAGAGAATAGCAATATGTTATTTGTTTCTTTTTTTATTTGTGGGGAGGGGATTTCAAAACAGGGTTTCTCTCTGTAATAACTCTAGATGTCCTGAAACTCACTGTAGGCCAGGCTGGCCTGGAACTCATAGAGATCTGCTTATTTCTTCCTCTCAAGTGCCTGGAATAAATATATGAGCTGCTAAACATAGTTTTTAGGACTGGAACAACAATCCATCCCTTCAACCTACAATCTGTCCTGACTGTAAGACAAGCTGTGGCAATGGTGGTACAGCACTTGTGGCAGTGGTCAACCCAGGACTGATCCAACTGCCCTGCGACTAGAGGAATCCCATGACTGACACTGCCTGGTGGCTAGGAATCAGAGATAGGATAGCCCAGAGACCCAGGATAAAGCCAAACAAAATAGAAAAAAAAAATGATGAAATGATTCTTAATGATATTCTGCTATGTTTATTGATCAGTGCCTATCCCAAGTGTCATTGGAAGGATGGGTGACATGTAGTAACTGATGGGAACAGGTGCAGAGACCCGTAGCCAAACACTAGGCAACGAAGGGAAACCCTGCACAAGAAGGGGAAGAAAGACTGTAGAAGCCAGAGGACCCCACAAGACACCACAGGAACATGGCCCACAGAATCAACTGATCTGGGCTCATTCGGGGTCTCACAGAGACTGAAGAAACACACATGAACCCGGTATGGCTCTGAGCTAGGTTCTCTGCATATACCTTAGGGCTCTGTAACTAGGTGTTCCTGTGCAACTCTCAACAATGGGGGTGTCTCTAACTCCTTTGCCTCCTTTTGGGACTCTTTTCCTCCTACTGAGCTGCCACATTCAGCAGTGATATGAAGGTTTGTCCCCAGTCTTTTGTATCTTCTTAAGCCATGCAAGGTGGCTATCCCTGGGAGGCCTGCTCTTCTCCTTCATCCCCCAAGGGAAACAGAGGAGGAGTTGATCTGGGGGAGAGGAGAGGGAAAATGGGGAAGGGACTTGGAGGGATGGAGGCAGGAAAACTGCTGAGAGAATGTAATGTGTGAGAGAAGAACAGTTACAAAGGAAAAGAATACTGTCTAAGAGTAGGTCCATGTAAATTTACATGATTAATTCTCAGAAATATTATTCCCTACTAACTAGCTCATTTCAGGGCTAGCAACATTATTTACAGAAATGCCACAGCAGAGTCCCATAGTGCTGATGGTTTAAACAACAGAAGTGTGCTATTTCATGATTCTGAGGGCAAGAACTTCCAGCTTGCTGTACGGTTAGTTTCAAAGAGGATAACTTTACGCCTTAGGGTTTGGCATCCCTGATTTACTCACGTATCATTGCAGCCTTTCTCTGCATGTGTCTATTTCAAAATCAAATTGGTTCCTGCTTTCAAGGAGATGATCCTAGGGAGTTTGACATAAAACATAATTTTTAAATTTTAATTTTAAAATCCATAGAAATCCTACCTCCAAATAAGGTCATGTCTATAGTACTAAGCATTAGAATCAAACATATATTTTTTGGGAGGATATATCATTCAACGCATACTATTCTTTCTACTGTAAAACATGAACTGTATTTTAAGACAGAAAAGGATTACAGTCCTACTCTGCATCAACTGCACTGCAGACAGGAAAAATACAACTCTGAGTAAGAGACATCATTAATGTGGAGAACCCACAGAGCCAATGAAGACAGGTGACAGAAGTAAGAAAATGACAAACCCAAGAGTGAAAACTCAGAATGTCACCAATACCATGAGCCATAATGTTACAAACAATAAGAACCACAGAATACTGCTGAAATTATGCCCATATCAGAGCAAAAACACATGCACACACTCAGTGAGGGATAATGCAGGCAGAATTTCTAAATCTCAGAATGAAAGAAACATTTCCCTGGCAGATTAGCCCTCACCCAGAGCATTAGATATTGGAACGAATTTGAAATCTGATTTGCACTAAGGGTAGCCATAGCAACCACAGCAATCAAACTGAGACCAAAACTTAAATGTATTAAATCAAAGGCCACTCTAAAAGTCTACCAGAAGTAAAAGCATACAGATACCAGACTTGAAAACTTCACTCTCTGATGTACTCTGATGTATACAATTGCTGCCTTTCATCAAAAATACTGTAAGTACTAAAAGGCAAGAAGATAGAGAATCAAAAGAGACAAAATTACCATAAGAATGAGACTCAGATATTATAGAGAATTGAGAGAAATCTGACAAGAAATATCAAATAACTATGGTTAATAAAGTATAAGGCTACAGTGACAATTGTGAACAATGTGTAATATTATTCGATATACAAAGGATCGTAAAACATCAGGGCTAAGTTTCTATTTTCATCGAAGCATTGGAACCCAAAATAGTTTTGAAAAGCACTAGTGCTGACAGTAGCACCAAAACAAGTAAAAGAGAAAAGGAATGAATTAGGGAAGGGAGGAAAGAAGAATGGATGCATGGAGGAAATACATAGTTTAGAGATGGAAGGCTGAATTACATCCCCTTCAAATTTATCTGCTGAAGCTCTAACTCCTACTATGGCAGAATCTGACTATATCAGGATATAGTTCCTTTACAGAGATGATAAAGTTAAAACTTTGGCCATGAAAGGATAACTTCCCCACATGGGAATTGTCAGGAATGCTGATCTGAAGTCATAAAGGGTGATCTCGGGAGAAAACAAAGCAAACTCTCACTCTGGCCTAGAATCTTCATTCTCAAAGACTGTTGAAAGTTGCTTTCATTTAGAATATTGATATTCTGTGAGCCTATGAATGGAAAAGAGAAGAGAAAGAAAGCAAAATCACTCAAATATAAATCCAAGTTAAGTGTAGAAGTTGTGTGTTAATAATGTCTTCAAATAACAGCTAAATTGATGAATAATATTCCTTAACTGAACATTCTTACTAAGAAAGTAGCTGCTATGCAGTTTGAACAATATATTCAAACTGTAAACTTCAGTACTCCAACCAAGCTAAAAATATACCAAAGAACCAGTAGGCTATTGGTCATGACTCACTAGAATACCAAGATCATCAAGATATGAAATGATGCAGATTACCATTAATAAATGAAGAAATTGCTTAGCCTGTTGATAGGGCAAAACTTAGGTAGGCAGGGAAAACTGGACTAAATGCTGAAAGAAAGAAGGCAGAGTCTGAGGGATGTCATGGAATCTTGGCCAGAGTCAGGCATGCTAAAACTTTGCTGGTAAGCCACTGACACATGGTGATACACAGATTAATGGAGGGAGTTAAATTAATGTGTAAGTGTTACCCAATAAGAGGTTAGACCTAATGGGCCAAGCAGTGATTTAATTAATACCGGTTCTGTGTGGTTATGTTGGTTCTGGTCAGCTGAGATGAACAAGCGTCCCTCTCCTCTAACACTAAATTTCCTGGAAGCAACATACCCAGAATGATATAGAAAATATGACAATTTTAAACCTTGTATTAATTGAAAATTATCAGAAAGCAGATGAGGTTTTGACCTGATTTTTATTAAAGGGACCAAGAAAGTCTTGTTCACATGATGAGTTCAGTAAAGCAGTAGAGATGGAAATGTTAAAAATGAGGGAGAGAGTGATACTCATTATTTCTGTGAGGCTAGCTCATATATATTTATCTGTTTGTTCATTTTTGTTACCTTTGCTGTGTGAACTCAAACCCAAGACTTAAACATACTAGAAACCCCTGTGGTGTTGAGCGATACCCTGCCTGAGGTGAGTGATGAAGATAACAATTGGCCTTCCAAAAGCATAAGCTTAAAACAAGCAGTAAAGACAGAGGGAATGAAGTAGTGTCGTGTAGTTGAGAAGGCAACCAACCAAGCACAAAGGCATACTGGATTCTGGTGAGAGCAGAGAGGGAATGTCAGTCAAGATGGAGTAGCTGTCATATGTCAAGGTGATAAATTCATAAAGAAAAGTAAACTCTTTGTACACAGAAAGAGAAAAAAGACTTTGGCAGGAAAACATGTCTCAATAATAACCAAAGCAATAAAAATAACTGTTGTTAGCAGAACTTTTTGTGGCTTGTAAGGGAAAAGAACAAAAAGTCCAATTTCAGCAACAAATCACAGGCAGGAGCAGAAAAGGCATAGACTACACATGGAAATTCAAATAAATATGTAGAGTGTAAAATCCAATGTGAGAAACTCAAGAGGTCACATTCAACAACAGTAAAGTCCCCACAGACCCTTACACTTGGCAGCACAAAGATCCTGTGGTAGTTTAAAGAGACAGTCTCAAGTTAAATCTATAAAAACCTGTTAGTTTGATTTTAATGTTATTTCTACCAATAATAATTCTGCTCCCTTGGATCTGAATTTTAAATCTGATTTGAAATAAGAATATCTTATCATTTTCAGTCAAATGCAGAAGTAATTTATTTGAACATTCATTCATTATAACTAGAGCAATTGAATAGTGCATGACTGATATATGAATCCTCAAAGCATTATCTTGTATAAAATTATTTGGAGAAATGCATTTGGTGGAAAGAAGATAAAAATGCATAACATTTTTTTTATTTAAAAGCAGTTTCATCTGGGTATGGGGGAGATGGATAATATTGTAAAGTGCTTGTTACATAAGCACAGGGCCCTGAGTTCAGAGTCCCATTGTCCATGGAAAATCCAGGCCCAGTGGCACAGTATCTATATTACCAGCACTTGGGAGGCAAGAAGGAAAAGATAGTCAAACTCCCGGTAGTCACTGGCCAGCCATCTTAGAAAATTAGTGAATTCCAGGTTCAATTGAAGACCCTTTCTTAAAAAGTATTATGGAGTCACTCATGTAGTATTGGTGGGTGATGTGGGATTCTTCTCTGTATGCTGTGAATATATTTTATTGCCGTTGGTTAATAAAAATTTCCTTAGGGCGTATGGCAGGGCAGAATATAGCCAGGTAGTCAGGACCACGAGGGGTGCACCCACCCACTGAGACAGTGGGGCTGATCTATTGGGAGCTCACCAAGGCCACCTGGACTGTGACTGAAAAAGCATGGGATAAACCGGACTCTCTGAACATGGCGGATAATGAGGGACAATGGCACGGGGTTTTGATCCTACTTCATGTTCTGGCTTTGTGGGAGCCTAGCCAGTTTGGATGCTCACCTTCCTAGACCTGGATGGAGTGGGGAGGACCTTGGACTTTCCACAGGGCAGGAAACCCTGACTGCTCTTCGGACTGGAGAGGGAGGGGGAGATGAGTGGGAGGACAGGGAGAAGAGTGGGAGGAGGGGGAGGGAAATGGGAGGCTGGGAGGAGGCGGAATTTTTTTGTAATAAAAAATAAAAAAATAAAAAAAAAGAATATAGCCAGGTGGGAAAATCTGAATATATATATATATATATATATATATATATATATATATATATATATATAGAGAGAGAGAGAGAGAGAGAGAGAGAGAGAGAGAGAGAGTAGGCTGAGTCATGGAGATACCATGTAACTACCAAAAAAGACAGAGGCCCTAGAACCTTACCAATACACCATGAGCCTGTGGTAAAATATAAAATAATAGAAATGGGTTAATATGAGATGAAAGAGTTAGTTAATAAGAATCCTGAGCTAATAGCTGAGCAGTGCTTTAATTAATACAGTTTCTATGTGATTGTTTTGGATCTGGGTGGCTGGGAAACAAACACGCAGTCTCCTATTACAGGAGGGAGTGGAAATTAGTGCATCCAAGTGGAAAACAGAGTGGTGTTTCCTCATAAATCTAGAAATAGATCTACTATATGAGCCATCTATGCTACCCCTATACATATAGACAAAGGACTTTTTCCTCCTATAGAGATACGTATTTAATCATGTTCATAGCCACTCTTAACAATGACTAGAGCACAAAAGCAACCTAGATTTTTTTATTAACTCATGAATGGATAGTGGAAATTTGGTATCTATATACCACGGAATTTTATTCAGTAATAAAAAAAAACCCTGAAATCTGTGACTAAATAGATGATTTAGGAAACACAATGTTGAATAAAATGCAAGACCAGAAAGTCAAATGTTGCATGTTCCCATTTACATGGAGATCTTAGCATCGAATCTGTTGCTCACTAGGAAGCTTCCTCCCCGCTGAATAGCTCTCATATTACTTACAGTTACTATATAGATGCTGGGGAGAAAGTTCATCAATAGTCTTAAACAGCTCTGAACCCTAAGAACTGTGATAATAACTAAGTGTGGAAAGCCATGCCTGTGTGTACAATAGTGACATGAAAGTTATATGGATTGAAAATCTGGGGAACTAAGAGATTTTAGGGGAGAAGGAACTATTAGCACTTTGCCAAATAGACAGAATACTAAACATCCTCTGAATTAGTATCTCTCTGCCCTAGATTAATGCAGCTTTCAGATGTCATCACAGAAGTTTCTTTCAGCAGTGAATGCTGGTTAGCATAGAAACTCACACTTAATCCAAGTACAGATGTGACTGTTGAGTGTTTTGCCTCCAAGGGACATCTATTTCACACCTCTGCCTCAAGACTGAGAGATCATTACAGAAAGAGTCTGAGAATGAGAGTTCAGGGAGGATGAAGGAAAAGTGTGCTGGGAACAGGACAGAGCAATTCCACTCATAAATGCAGTATGTATGCCTTTATAAGAGAGACACAAGAACATTCCAGTGAACATCCTAGCATAGAGTGCGAAAGAGATCATGAGCTTTGACTTCAGACACTACAGACAGTTGATGACTTCTGGGAGAAGAGCCTGTTTTCCTTTTGGATGTGGCTCCTGGTGGGTTAACCATGCTCCTGTGGATTGTCGTACACCCAAGAATATACGGGCAGCACAAATTGGAGTTGAAGGGTAATTAAAAAAAAAGACGTGTACATGAAGCTGAGGGGTATGGAAGTGGAGGCGAATCTGTGAAGTATTATAGAGAGGAATGGGGGTGACTATGATAAAAAATGTTGTCACTGTATCTCAAATAATTAATAAATATTTGAAAAATATGAAGAACCATTGAGGAAGGCACTGAACCTTGACCTGTCTCTGCACACATACACGTGCAATCATGGGAATGTATAAGCACCTGCATTCCATGTGCTCTCACCCATAAGAATACACATACATGCTAAAACACACATACATAAACATACATTCACACAAAGAGGTCTCTTCTGAAAGTCAAATTGAAACAGAAATCATCTTTGCTTAATAAACAGAGGACAAAAAGATACGGTTGTCCATAAAATAGTCAATACTGGAAAATAATTTTTATTCAAATAGCATACATCTAGTTCTCTAAATTATATTTATGTGTTTATTATATTTTGAAGGCACTGAAACTATATTATTTAGGAGTAATTAATACTAATAAGACTGAAATAGTTTACACCATTCTGAATTAAGGATTTGATGCCTCCTACTCAATTCATTTTAATAATAAAGAGTCATTTTCTACAATGAACAGCTAACACTAATTATCTATTAGCTCTCTTTGTTTCTCTCATTGACACAATATTTGTGATAGTTAGCATATCAAATGCAAAATGAATTGTAAAAATTAAGTAATAGAGAAGCAGGAATTTGGAGTTCTCTATAAATCTGAAATATCTTTTTATAGTTTGTTTGGGTACAATTAGCTAGGCATTTTCTGGAGTATTACTTTTTCCATTAGGTATTTCAAGTGAAATTTCCTTTGAGAATTTCATGTATGAATGCTGCATTTACTTAATTTCTACTGCTCTGTAAATTTCTGCTGCTCCCTCCAACCTTCCTGAAGTTTCCTTCCTCTCACCCTCTCAATTTCATGACTTCAATTATTGCTATATATGCATTTATATATACTTATATATAAATACACATTGGTGTGTCCATTTGGTGTTATTCCCAGCTGAATATGTTTAGGGATGACCACCTGTGAATGCATAGTTTTTTTTAGGATCTTGTCCATGAAGAAGACTGATCTGCCTCTCTCTGCATCTATTAATTTCCTGAAGCTCTTTCTCAAGAAGTGGGGTCTTGTGAGCTTTCCCCAATTCATGTTGACATGTCAACCAGTGTTCTCATATTGCATGTTTTATTAAGGTGACTACATTGTGAGATTTCATGGAAGTGACTTCCCTGTCATATTTAGAAAATTCCCAAGCAAGTGTCCTGGTTCTCTCACTCTTACAATCCTTTTCTCCTGTTTTCCACAGCATCCTCTGAACCCTAGGTGATAGATATATCAGTTGGGGTTGGGCATCTGTTGGACAACTGTTCTTCTGTAACCATTGTAGATTTAGATATAACTATATGTAGAATTTTAATGTTATTGTTCTACAAAATATTTTAGATTTTTGTATATATTTTAAATTATATACATGCATCTATAGATAAAAATAAATAGGTATATATTTGTATGGGGGTATGTGCACATGAATGTAGGTGCCTGTGAGGTCCGGAAGGGTGAGTCAGACACTCTGAAAATGGAATTACACACAACTGGGAGCCACTAACATGGGTACTAGTAACTGAACTTGGGTCCTCTGCAGTACTAGTAGATGCTCTGAATCACTAAGCCTCTAAAATCTTTAAAACCAAGAGCTATATAAGAGGCATGATGTTATCTCTTGCTGCCATCACAGATGAAAGTATTGATAGAGATTTATATCTACTTTAAAGTATGACATAAGCTTATAGTTGTACCTGACTAAGGATTTCAGTATAAAGTAAAATTACTTATGAACACTTCAAGTTCTTGGAAAGCAAGAATTAAATTGAAATTTAGTTTACTGAATATTATATGGCAAAAGCCCTGCATCCTGCAGGGAAGCTCCTTAACCATAAAAAGTAAACAATCTAAAGGTTTCAGAATGTCTCAAATCAGTAGCATCTAACTGCAGAGAAGAACCTTAGACAAGCTGGGTGACCTTGAAGTACCAGAGACCAACTGATCTTTCTGGAAGAAGCTCGGACCACCTGAGCTGCCTCAAAGGAATGCTCCCGAACTACCTGCAAATTGGACATTGAGCTCTAGGTTCCCAGATTTCTGTGCTGTCACCAACGCAGAGGCAGGGTTTTAGAGACACAGTGCCTCTAAGTCATTTCTGCTTAGATAATTAACCTCTCACTTTTCCTCTCGTAAATAATCTCAATAAAACCCACTGTTTCTGAAATGGATTTGGTGGTAGCTTTACTTTGGTATGCCATTTCTACCTTATCTGGGGTGTTCATGTGAACTCAGGTATAGTGTCACCCAACACTAGGGTTTGGAATAAATGCATAGCATTGCTTCAAACACTAGTATAAAGAAAAGGATTTGAAAACATGCTTTGACGTCTTATTTAATGTGACAAGTTATCTTGTAATATTTCTACTCCTCAATGAAAAATTACATCCCCAAATGTGGGCTTATAGATCCCATTTTGTCCTCTGATTTTATCTATAAGTACTTGTTAAAAATATTTATGGAAACCCCAGAAGTAAGAACTCTCATTTTAATATTAGAACTACTATAACTCTAAATTTCATTAATTTTGGTTATTTCAAATATTTCAATACAAAACTGTTTCAAAGTAGGAATGCTTGAACATTGAACACAGAGGTTAGCAAGAAATGACTGAGGCTCTCTTACCTGTTGAAGAAAAGTCACGTTAGTCTGGACAAGTTCTATTTGCACAATTGAATGATAGCAAAAGTACTAGAAACTTTCTCCATAATGTTTCCATATTATATAATAAAATTAAATAATAATACTTATTTGATATGCCATATAAGTCTGCCAAGGACCAAAATAAATTAACAATTGGATACAATTTTCAAAGTGTAAGCTATCACATTAGAAAGTTTCATTATCCTAACTTTTGTTCCAAATTCAGCATATGGTTTGTCATAATAAAACAAATCTAACTGATATTTTATAATTTCTAGGAAGACAAAAAATAAATAAAATATTTGGCAGAAACCTATTTTAGTTAGACCACAAATAAATAAAACAAGGAGAAAAATCCTTAGAAATAATTGCATTTAATTATTAATACTTAATTTTACATGATAAGATACAGTTGTCATTGTACTTTATAAAAATTGATGAGAAATAAATATTAAAGGAAGTAACCCATAACCTTCATTCTTTTTTCAGGATAAAATAAATCAGGAAGTACATGCCAGAAAACATTCATTGCTCCAGGCTTGCTTTTCAAAATATTGGGCCTGTGCCTGGGTTCGCACAGGAGGTACGTAGACCTTGATTCTGTTCTGTTATGTGGATCAAGGAATAGTGGTATTTTGCTGACCAAAAAATAATAATAAACTGTTTCAATAAGTTGTTAACAAGTAATATATAGTCGCTTAATAAATTGATTCCATATATACTAGAAGAGTCTTTGGTTTATCTTGAAACATCAGAAGGTCTAGAATGGTCACATTAACAGAAATTGAAAAGCTAGGCCCAGAACCTTTGCTCTCATCCCTTACATACACACATACTAAGGTTTCCCCCATTGTATTTATCATGCCAGTTATCAGCCATTACAAGTGAGTGATAACTGATTAAATTTGTTCACACTTATTTTAATTCCATTTTTATTCTTGTAAGTTTACTACTATTTCAACTCAACTGAGATTTATTTTAATAGTCTCTGATCCATCTGTAGTTTACTTTTGTGGATTGTTGGTAGAAGTACAAAGTGATGCCACCATATCGAAATCTTTGTGGAGAGTTCCAAAAACTAAAAGTAAATCTATGACCCACCTATACCACTCGTTGGGGTATGCCCAAAAGACTCAATATCCAGAATACCAGGGTAAGAAATCTCACGAGAGGTATGTCCTTTATATGTGTTGAGTAAACTGCAACCGAGAAATTTCAACAATATAGCTATCTAAACAAGACCTAAAAAATGATGAGATAACAAGTAACAAATTGGTTTGCCAGTATGGATGGGGAAATTCACAGAAGATCCTATCACTAGACCTAGAGATAGTTAATGCCTATTGTGTGAGTGTCTCTGTGTGTCGTGTGTGTGTGTGTGTGTGTGTGTGTGTGTGTGTGTGTGTGTAATGATTTGAGAAGGAGTGAGAGGAACATGAGAGGAATTAGAGTAAGGAGGAGGGGAGAATGCTACAAATACAACACTCATATATGACATTCTCATGTATTAAAAGAGCTTTAAGTCAGTGTGTCTTCTTTTATTTTGTCTTTTGAGATGCAGTCTTGTTATATGGTCTATACTGGCCTTGAATTTGTAGGTCCACTAATATTTGTAATTTTTGCCAATTACTAAGTGATGAAATAATCAGTTATCTTATGTTTATATTCTATCCTAACAACAGAATCTGTTCTTCCAATGAAGGAAATATTAGAATTCTGAAAGGCACCAAATTTATTTTTTCAAAGATCTTCTGTTTGTTGAAATAAGTATTACTTAGAATATATTATTTCAAAAAAGCAATTATATATTGATAATGGGTAATGAACCAATCTGCCACAATACTAGAAATTCAATGTTTAAATTCCATTAATAAAGGATAATAAAAAACCCTAGAGTCTAATTAATTGAGTTAAAGTTCTTAACACCTATTCCCTTTATGATATTTGCAAATGTAGAAACCATGTAGTCAGCTTTAGAGCACAGATTTTTCATCCTATGATTCCATTTGAAAGAGGTAATTCTGAAATGTGAACAGATAAGAAGGCTGCTGTAAGATGTACTCTTTTTGAGATTATGCTGTAAATATTTTCTTTTTAATTTTTTATTTAAATAACATTATTTTCACTGATTTTACATACCAACCAATTTCCCCTCCCTTCTCTTCCCCTTTCCCAAGATGTACTTTTAAACGTGTGCCACATGATTCAGTGTTTTTGAAAAATTTTCTGACACTCAAGGAAACAGTGTTAATTTTGGATACCTATAAGACAGAATAATTAAAAAAAAAACTAAAATGGACTAATATTTTTTTAAAAAAAATACCTTTGAAAACTCCAAACTTGAAATCCTACTTATTCCGTTGATGTTACCTTTTCTCTAAATCCATTAGAACCTTCTATTTCTGAAGATTAATGGCTATCTTAACCTGCTCTAGACAGCTCCTAATGAACCTATTAAAAAACCCTTCATGCAAGAAGTGTCAAATAATTAGTACTCATTTTGCTTTTGACTTGTTTTTCCATAAGAGTGTGAAAGCTCTTAAAGTGCTTACCATTTAGCCTTCTGATAAATTTGAGCAGAGTGCATACATCAAAGTGTGCAATAAGTCTGCTGACCAGAAAGCAAAGCATACTTTCTGATAATGCATATTTCAAGTCATTTTTAAATTATTATTTTAACTTTCCTGGATAGCATACCCAATAGCATTATTACTGCTTTTTACTTTTCTTGCTCAAAATCTCTCTTAAACTGTGGGTGACCTGCCTGTGAAAACAAAGCACTCAAGGTGAAGAAAAAGAAATGCAAAGGCTGGGCAAGCCACAGGGCTGCACTGAGTGGGGCAGCCCTATAGCCAGACTGTTGCTGCTGTTGCTTTTTCTTTAGCACAGTGGCCCTGCCTTAATCTACTGATAATTCAGCCAGCAATTGTGACTCAGAAGCTACTGGCTTGCTTCTCCGGCAATGGCCCAGTTGCCCAGGATGAAGCCTGGCTGAAATTTTCTTTCTGCAGGCACCAGCTCTGTTGCTTCAACTAAAGATAGCTCTAATTCTCTATCGTTCTATTTATAAATAAGACTCAAGATTCAAAGGTTGGAGTGAAAATCCGCTAGCTCAGTGAGGTTGAGCAGAAACTAGGTAACCTTCTGTCCTTGCTGGGATCTCCTCAAAAACTCAACCTTTTTACTTTTTCCACTCTACAAAATAATAATAATAATAAAGCCCCATTCAAAATTCCTCCCTACTACATACAGTACATCTTTCCATCTCTTCCAGATGCTCTCTAAAGTTCTATGATTACTTTCTGTAAACTAATTACTAACTCAGCCTCCTAACCCAAAGTTAGTTTTCCTTAATTAATGCAAATGTTAACTGGGGGTTCATAGTGTGATCAAATAACCCACAACAGATTCCAACAGCACTGAGGGGTGCTAAGGACAGCCTATATATGGACTTTACTTGTTACCTTTAGGATAAATAAACCACCAATCATAATCCTAGAAACATATTCTTATCTATTTGGAATATAAAGTATTTATTCCAAATCTGGAGAAATGGCTCAGTGACTAAGAAGGCTTGCTGTACAACCACAAGGACCTGAATTCAAATCCTCAGTACCCATATAACAAACTGCATCTGGCACTACAAACACCTGTAACGCCAGTGTTGTAGTAGGTGGAGGGTCAGAGTTAGGAGAATCACTGGAGGTTCCTAGCTACTAACTTACTCCACTCCCAAGGAAGACTTATTCCAGGCAGGCTACTCGGCAGAAAGTGCAATTACAATTCTTGTCATTACTCAGTAAGAAAATAGCACTCTATTAATGTCCCTGTCTTCAAAGAACACTGTTTTACTCTGAAGCATAAATCCCCAGATTCAAAGCACAACTGAGACTAAGGGTTTACCTAGTGGTCAACCCAGTAGAAACTTCTACTTTTGCTGTGGTACCTGCTAGTGGCGTATTGTCTTTAGAAGAGTCCATTTGTGTCAGTCAACTTCACCTTAAGTTCTTGTGTTAGAATAATGTGATCACACATAAAAGCTCTGTTGATGTGAAAAGACAGTGATAATGAAGGTTAGATGATGAAGGTTCTCCAGTCTCTAAAATGCTAGTTATATCCTGACCCCAACCCGGAGAAAGCCAAGTCTTTGTTTTGTAATAGAGAGGTAACAGGATACACATGGCACATGGTACTGTTCAAAGCAATCAAGTATTAGTTTGCTGACAAACTAACTGTGTTTCCTTTGTGAGGACAGAGTCAGCTGCATCTGCCAGGAAAACGACAGACATTCCAATCTTTGCACATTGGTGTTAAGGGAGTTGCCTATCCATTCTCTTAGTATAGGTTATAAATGGTACCTTATGAGATGGATTAAATAGTTAAACATCTATATTGAAATCTAATAACTCAAACAAACATTGCACATTGCATCAAATTATATAACACCCCATGACAGCAAATCACGAAAAAGGGTGAAATGCCTATATCTGAAAATAGAAGAATAAAAACGCAATCTTTTCAGCACTTTAGCATTGACAGAATATTCTTCAAACTTCTTACAATTTTAAATATTAAAATAACACTGAGGGGAAACTTGAATGATTTATTATTGCTCAGAAATGATTTGATAATTAATGGTAGATTTGTACAATCTGTTGGGAATTGCTTTTCTAGATTTATTTCACACTGTCCTCTATGGATGACTAACTTAATGATTCTAATCAGTCTGGACATAACTAGATTATTCTACATTTCATATGCAAAAGGAGGACAATGGAAAATCTGTAGCAAAAAAAAATAAAGCTTCAACTTGAACATGTTGAAAAGACATCAGATTAAATAGGCTAAAAATATTGCAGCCACATACAACCAGTTAGCTTGATGCTCTGGATTGTGAACATCTCTCTCTGGGGAAACACTTTAAGCATCTACACTTCAAATGCAAGAAGAAATAAACAAGAATTAAGCCATTATCATTAAATCCAACGATAAAGTAAAGTCCTAATGTTTTATTTATATCCACTTCGCTCTCCTTTCTCTGTCCTCCATAAAAGAAAAAAGCAAGCAACTACTTAATAGTGCCTATTAAGACTAGTATTTACTTCTTTGATATTTTAAGGGCCCCGTTGCTTCTTTCTTCTTCATCCAAGCTTAAAGAATTACAATAGTCACCAGCTTGTGACAATATTTAAGTTGCATTTGACAGATTATTCCTTACATTAAGTCATCCTGTCATGTCACAAAGTTAGAATAGAACATGAGGAATATTGAGAAGGGAATGTGTCTATCCTTTACTGAATACAAGCCAACACCAATTTAGCAGACACTAGCGAGGTAGAAATTAGCCATTCACCATTGAAACAGTCAATGTTTTTCGGAGAAAAGTAAGTGTTTCTCTCCAGAAGCCATCTACTGCTAATAGCTGTCAAACTAGATCAAGATCCTCTCCCTCTTCCATGCTAAAATTTTTAACCTGTTTGGTCATGTGCAGGTAATCACAGTTACCATGGGTTCAGGGGTGCAGTAGTTACATCATGTCCAGAGGACAGCATGTCACATCAATTCATCCATTTTTCAGTTCTCACATTTTTTTCTGCCTCCTCCGAGAGGTTTAGTGTATCCCTAAGAGATGTTTGGTACAGATGTCCCATCTCTGGCTGAACACTCTGCCTGGCACTTCGAACACTGATAGATTGTTTTGTCACAGTGAATGACCACATCTTGATGCACATATGGGCAGTACTAGTTTCTCTGTGGATAAATAAATGATATTAATAAAACTACATAAAATTTGAGGGGTGATGTGATGGGGGTTCCTCGGAAGAGCTAGAGCTAAAGGGGAGAAGAGGGAGGAAATTGATAAAATACATTGACAATATGTATGAATATTATGTATATATAAATATATATGTATTTCTATATAATACATATATACGTGTGTGTGCTTGTCTACAAGTCTTTAGCAAGGCTGATGAAACCTGCACTGGAATAAAGTAAGAAGACTAGTCACATGGAAACAGAAAACAATAGCTTGTAATCCACTTCCCTCGGTGGAGTCAGGAAAGAAAGACTTCATATGTGATCACGAGTATTGATTTTCATCATTAGTTAGAATTTTCCAGAGAAACAACTGTGAACTCTATTGACATGAAAACACACTGCACATCTGAAAAAATGGTGAAGTTATGCTGGTAAAACAATCACTCCATATCAGATCAGAAATGAAGAATTTGTAGGTTAGTCAAAGATACTTAGTTTGAGTTTTTGATTAAAGGAATAAAAAAGATTCCAATTCAGCGATAATTGAGAAATCCTGAGAATGTGAGTTCTGACTGGGTTTTCCTGGGCTGGTACACAAGCTATGGTACCCAAGAATATCTAGCACTTTAAGGATGTCATGGGCACTCACTAGCCTGGACTGGTATACAGGATACATGGGAAGAGCTAATCCTGAGAACATGGGGGATCATGTAGGAGAGACAGTATTGACATCACTCACCAGGGTGTCCTGGTGTATATGATGCATGACTCAAGTGAGTTTTAGTAGTATGGTAGTGCAATGGTCTGGATCAGTCATGGGGGGCTGATGTGGGTGCTGCTTGATCCAAACAAGGCCTGGAGTGTAGATATTTAGGTAAGAGTCCTTTGTAACTCCCTAAACTGAGTTAGTACATGGGCTGCATGACTAGAGTAGATCTGGGATGGTGGTGATAGATGATTTAAGCAAAAGAGGCTGTAAGGGTTTGCTTTAATGTTTAAAAAGTTATTAACTTAAGCTGATATATAAAGTCTTTATTTATTTAAGGTACATATCTCAATGAGTTTGGAGTGATACAACTGTGAATCCATCAAAATTTTTCTCACAAAATACAATGGTACCTATCTTCTCCAAAATTCCCTTTGCTATTTATTATTATTTAATATGTGATAAGAATGCTTAAATTAACACCAACCTGCTTAGCAACACTTTTATTGGGAAATCTGATGTCTGTTAATGATAGATAGTAAACTTCACAGATTTCTCTTCCTATAGATCTTAAAAAACTTTATTTTTTTTTACCCTTTGCTTAATACCTCTGCTAGTCCACTTTTGACACTATGTCAAAATGCTTGAGAAAAATCAATCTAAATTAAAAAAGATTGATTTGCATCAGAGCTTCAAAGGTTTCATTCCATGGTTGTCTGGTTTCCTTTCTGGAGTCCAAAGTGAAGTTTTTTTTTTTTTTTTATCATGGCGGAAAGTTTAGGAAAAGAGAGCTCTTATAGTTCTCAAGAAGTGAAGGGACCAGGAAAGGGCCAGGAGAATTAAACCATACAAGTGTATTCTCTCGATGAACTGCTGCTTCCTGACAGCCCCCTCCTCATTCACTTTCCCCCATCCCCAAACATGGCATTGAATTCAATCTGTTGATTAATCACTAATTACCTGAAAGCCATCATGATCTAATATCTTTCTAAAAGTCCATCAGCTGGCAATAAATCTTTTGACAGATGCACATTCAAAGGGCATTGAGAATCAAACCAGAGTGCCTCCTTTTCATTTTCTTCCCACTGACTTGAGCATATGTTGTTCTATTTGATTATGTGAGTTTCAAATAAAACTGCACTCTTAGGCTGATGATTCTGTGTCTAGCATATGTATTTAGTGTAATGCCCTCTAGGACTGCTCACATTTTTGAAAAAGTGCAAGATATTTTTGCAATAATGAGAAAATTGAATATCTATAAATAAATGAATTAAATGAACCCTTATCTTACAGTATACTCCCAAAGTAAAATATATTAAAGACCCAAAGTAAAAACTGAAACCATAAGCCTACAAGAACAATAAGAGTTGGAAAACATAGGTAATGGAGGTAAAGATGGACAGATAGGATTAAAAATTAATTTTTTCCCCAAGAAAAACAGTCAATGGACTAGAAGGGAAATCTATGGAATGAAAAAAAAAAACATTTTCAAACTATGAATCTAATTCCATTGAGAATGCTGTAACAAATTAATACCTATAACTTTCATTATCAATAAATAACAGAAACCTTTCAGAGTTCTAAATATTGTGAAGTCTAAGCCCTGGCACCAGGAAATTTATTTCCTCATTTATATACTGTTGATATCTTCACTGTAATGTCACTTGGCAGAGGATCTAGATGTGTCTGCCAGACTGGTTTTTAAATGCACTAATTCCACTTACAGGGCATGCCCTGCTCTAGTTGCTTTAGATGAGTTCTATATACCCGAGCCATCACTTGTGGAGGTAGGTTTTCAATACAGGAATTATGATTGCTATTTGAGAGAGGACCTATTCAGCCCAGCCAGGCCTCCACTTACTGTGTATCCAACACTGATCTTGAAATCCTGATATTCTTGCCCCCACCTCCCAAGTACTGGGATTATAGGTATACAATAACATGTCCAAAGAATATATAGATTTTCAGAAAGTGCAAGCATTTAACAAAACCGTTAAAGGACCAATATAAAAACATGCAAGGAATTCCTACAACTCCATAGTAAAAACAACAGGGAAACCGTAATTTCTCCAAATAGCCTACAAGTAAATGAAAGTGTTCTCCATATCACAGTTTGTCAATGGAATGAAAATCTCAACTGTCATGCAGTGAGATAACACATCACTTCTCAATTGAGTCTAGGGTAGAGGTAGAGGAGAATGTGAAGCAAAGGAAATCATGCGATGAGGGGGAGACCTCTAAGCTATAGCTAATAATCGAGGCTTAAAAGTGTATGCAGTAGGTCATGCTTATAATATCAATACTTAGAAGGCTGTGACCATAAGCCAGTCTGGGCTATTCTGTGAAAGTCTATCTCAAAAAATTGTAATCAATCTCAGGTGAACACATTGTTACCTCTCAAATGTCCCTGGATGAAGGTTGATAATAAGTGCTACCACTGTAGTTGTCAAATAGCAGAACCTAAAGATAATCAAATTCTATGTATATTCAATTTATGCTCTATATTCTAATTTACTTCAGTGTAGGCATTTTTGTTTATTGTTGTGTTACTCAAAATGCTATAATCTAGTTAGTTTTCTACAATTTGTGATGAAATGCAAACAAATTTTAAAATGGCACTCCCTATTATTTTGATGTCTCCATAAATTGTTTGAAAAATATTTTCTTACAAATGATGCCCCAGATTTACCTCATGTCTATCTCCTTACCTCATTCCAGTAAATAAGGTAACTTTCCATTGAAGACTAGGTTCTGTCAGAGGAAAACACTTTGAAGACTTGATCTGTTTTCTAGATATGTTCATCACCATGTGTTGTCCCTGATGACAAGCAAAGTTTGGAAAAGTAAAACCACATATGTAAGAAAGCATAACGCAATCATGTATGTTTATTTATTTTCATACATAGCTATGTGTACATTTTATTACATTTTTATATTTATCTTTTAGTAGTGATGATTTTGCTTGCATTCTTACAATTCTAGTACAACAGAACTGATATCATGATAGTTGACTTTTTCCAGAATTTATAACTCCCTTTTTTATAAGAAAAAAGTGGTTCTTATTGCTCATCATCACTGACCCATTTGCTCTTCTCCTATACCCACTGCAGCATCTCACCCTTCTGTTTCACAAGGAGGATGCCTTTCTCACATAAGATGGCCAGTCTGCCGCAGGTAACAATCTCCAATCTACAAGTTAAAAGGTTACCCTACACACCCTATTCTGCCATCTTGCACACACTCTAGGTTTGTCTCCATGCACATAACCCCTCTCTGTTGCTGTTGTGATAGCCCACATTGTATTATTCTCCTGAAAATAGATTCATTCGTCCTTTTTGGACTTTATGCCACATGCATGTTCCATTCATGTTTCCCCTCACCAACATTGCTTGCTTCTCCTGCAGAAATGCTCTCCATATTCACTTTAAGCTTTTAAATGTCATTCTGACCTCATCTTAATTACAAACCAAAAGAGTGCTGGATGCACCTTGAATGATGCTAATTTTGTCCCTGAAGCAAGTCAAGGTAGTGGATCTAATACAGCAAGAGGTATAGGAAGATCACTGATCTTTGTAAATATACTTGTGGTAAACAGAAGGAAATGTAATCAAACTTCAAAATATAAAGTCAAACATATAACTCAGTGATGCTCTTTCTGGTTGTGAGTTGTGAGTCTTTAGTGGCTGAGGCAGCTTAATGCACTGTGTTGTAAATTGTCAACTGATACCTATGTTAACAATCTAAATATCTGATTAAATAGTAGGTGATTCATTTCTGTTGACTGAAATTTAAGCATCTGTGATTGAATAACACTTCAAAGAGAAAAATCAACTAAAATACTTGAGCACAAGGATTTCTTGTTAAAGGAGGTAATTTCTGCAGACACTGCCAAATAAGATCAAAGCTTAGACTTCATCTTACAGTTCTAAAGGACATATCTCCTTACTCATCATATTAATGCATACATTAATTTGGTTAATACTTATCAATGTATAGGATATGTATGAAAATCATTAGAGATGATAAAATACATTTTTCATGTACAGTTAAGCCTGGAAATGACCTGAGGATTCATTAGTGTATGTGACAAAATGATAAATAGGTTGAGATGCTGGCTCCCCAGGAAGTCACATTCGACTCAGTGAAGCATAAAAATCACGGATTATTACAAATACTAGATTTTGAAAACCTGAGATAAAGCAAGGAGTTGAGTAACAAAAACAGAGAGAAGCTCATAAGCTTGGAAACAATGTTTCCAACCCTGAAAGAAATTAAAGAATCAGAAAACTAAAAGAACTTCCTGTGTTCTCAAACGTGCTGTGAGACCTTTAATAACAAGCCCCGGTACCTTTCTTTCTTTTCAGTATATGTTGGCAAATTCGATAGGTCGCATTTTCAAAATAGGAAATACCAATGGCTATAGATGTTTTTAATTGTAAATAATGGGATTTCAGAGCTAATTTCTTGAATTCTGTGTTTGGCAAATCATCCTCCAATAATAGTTTTATTATTTTTATTGTGGCTCCAGTGAGCTCTGTGGATGACTATAAAACACTTTGCAGACACTCACATACATTCAGACATATACCCTGAGGACAAAACCATAGCTTATGGGGAAGTATTTAATAATAAAGGGGCATAAATTCTGCATGTTCGGCTATCCCCATCTGAGATGTTAATGAGGTGGAAAATTAAAAGAAGTAACAGCTCCTGGGTCTAGCCGTGTTTTTCAGCCCTTTTATTCTCACAAAAATTCTTTCTCCTGTTCCTGTTGGACAAGGCTGATTATGCCACTGGTGTAACATCTGTCATTGTTCAAGTGGCGGAGCATGGATTCCAAATGGCTCCTTGTTTGATTTACATCTATCTCAGAAGATTTATGGATGATGATTTTTTTCTTTTGTAAGATTCTTTTGTATAAGTCTTCAAATCAGAGGTTTAAGAAATTCTAATAACTTGTAAGTTTCAAATTGATTTTAATTAGGTCTGCCCGTAGTAAGTGTTCTACAAGCTTTTAGCTCAGTGTCAACAAGATATGCAGAAATTATGTGGTTCAATGTAAACTATGTGAAGACATGATGTCGTGTTGAGAAGAAATTTTGAGAAGTAAAGCTAAGAGATTTAAATCTTTCTATGACATCTCTTTTATAATAATTTCTGAAATAAGGTTCAGAGACTTAAATGTTTCCTGATAAATTTAGCCTTTCTATGATGTTATAATAATTTTTGACCTAGTCCATAAGTGAAGCATTGTAAGTATCTTCTTCAATCTTCAAAGCTCTGTGTATATGTATATACTTTTTTGTTGAGATGGGACCAAACTATATAGGCCTGTCAGGTTTAGAGTTTGCTGTGTAGACCAAGATTAGTAGTCCCCAAAGTATGCCTTAGTTATATATATATATATATATATATATATATATATATATATTATATATAGTGTATTATATGAAGAATAATACACATTTCCTGTACTATATATTCCTACACTTCTTGTAATCTTAGGTAATTATTATTTATTTACTTTTACTAAAATTTACAGTGCTGAGTCCATTTTTGTTGTTACTGTGCATATAGTTCCAAATCTGCCCACGCTGTGTTAGACAACCAGTTAAGGGGCCATTCCCCCCTTCCTTTCCCTTTTGCTCCCCTGGGAGGAGGAGCTGGTGGGGAGGCTCCTCACCAATGTAATCTATTGCAATCAAATACATGCTTTTAAAAATATTGTGCTGTATACTGCATTTTCAGGTTAACTGTCCTCATGAAAATGTAGGTCCCTGGTGGTAAATACAGCACCCCCAGAACTCCGTTCTCTGTATCAGTTCTTGAGGCTCTAGCCTCATCTATTAATTCAATATCCAGATTAAGGTAATTCACCAAAAGTTCATGTAGCTGAATCTGATCCAAAGAGGGTTGCTATGTGCATTTGATTTAGGCCTGAGTTTAGCCTTTTCAGAGGGTTGAAAACTACAGTCTCACAGCTCCTGGAGCTGTGGAGAAGAGCAGCATAGGCGACAATGCAGGGAGAACTTGCATCACCTGCTCTGTCCCTGGAGAACGTTCTCTCTTCAAACTGCTAGGCAGCTCTTGGGGCTGGGGGGAGGGAGCACATTTACAATGTTTGTTGTTATCTGATTTGGTTCAGAGCAACCCTCCCGCCCAAAACAATCAGCATTAATCCTTTATAACTGTGGATTCTATAGGAGTCACTATCAGTTAAGGTAAACAAAGCTGTCATAGAAACTTAAACAAAACTACAGGGAATAAAATGACTTTACTGATCTTACAGAGCTGCAGTATATCCATGGAAGCAGCAGAGGTCCCCTGTAAGAACACACCCATCATGGAGCCTGGAGGGGGCTGAAACACCCTGCACTTTCATCTTTGTCTGTCTTTGAGACTCCGTGAAAGCATTGTCCAAGATCTAAACAGCCATAGCATATTGAGAACACGCATGCACGCACGCACACACACCTCCTCAACACAGATAGAAAAGAAAAGATTCTTTTTCTGGCATATTCACGTAAGAAAACATCTGTCTGATCTTTACCTGATCACTCATCAAACCAAAGAAACTAAAACAGTTAATGGTAAAGAGCAAAAGTATAACATCTCCTAACAGGCATTCAGGCATTATACTGGCCGGCCTTTGGGTCCTCAACTGCAGCCACTAAGAACACTCCCAGTGTGTGTGTGTGTGTGTGTGTGTGTGTGTGCATTTGTTAGTATTTAGACACTTGCACTGGCCTGCCTGCTCTAGGGGACCTGGCAGGAAATGTCATCAGCTACTCTCATTCCCTATGCACACGTGCTGCATGCTCTCATAAAAGACGCGACCCGCACAAACAAACACCCTACCTTTCTGCAACCACATCCAACTCCAGATGTCGGCCTCTCTGTCTCTCTTCTCCCTGGCCTCATAAACCTCCCACAAGAGTTTTGTTATATGGTGTAAATTTCCTTCCTGCCACCCTCAGCGGCTAAACAACAACAATCCACACATACTTAACGAAACAAATAAAACAAACCCATCCTAGGACAGAGAGTAATGATAAACTCATGCTCTTTGCAATGTTTAGTTTTTGATAAAAATATAAATACAGCATAGAAATGTAACGGCATTTCAATTGTATTTTAATAATTAGGACTGCCTGAAGATCTGAGAGTAAAACAGTCCCACTGGTCAGCCTTACAGATAGTTACGGTACCACACACCTTTAATCACAGTAACCACACTAGTTGCCATAGAAACTGGGCAGTGCATGCCTTTAATCACAGTGGTGCACACCTTTAATCCCAGCCCTAGAGAGGATTATAAAACAGTGGCAGGGGCAGGGGACAGCTCTCAATACACAGTCTCCTGAGATTCCTGGAGGCAGGATCACCATTTCAGACTGAGGTCAAAGTAAGAGCCAGTAGCTGGCTGTTTTGCTTTTCAGATCTTGAGGTTGAACCCCAATTTCCCTCTCTGAGTTTTTATTAATAGTGCTTCACAGAAATATGAACACAGGTGAGAACTGTCATTTTCCTTCCTGTTATAATAACACAGATACACTATTGGAATCTTCTCTCTGTCACCATCCCTTTCGCTTATAATCAACTGGTCTGGGAGGTACTAGGTTTTTCCCTTCACATTCAGTACTCATTTGCATCCCTAGCACCAAAAGTGGTTGGTGTTAGAATTCTCAAAAATATGGAATCACCAAAATCTTCTGTTGGATGATATTTCTAGTAATTTCAAGGCCATAAGAAGTGGGAGAAGCCAGCCTACAAACCACAATCCCAGAAAACTTAGACAATAGTGTGGACACTAAGAGAGATTTGCATAGATATAATCTACATGGGAAGTAGGAAGTAGAAAAAGGCAAGATCTCCTGAGTAAATGGTAGAATGGGGACCTTGGTGGAGAATTGAAGGGGGAGGGGAGAGGCACGGAGGAGAGCAGAGAAAAATATAGAGCTCAATAAATATCAACAAAAAAAATACAAAAAAAAAAAGAAATGGGAGGTAGAAGAAATGTAGCTCATAAATAGGGAAGTGAGTCAGATCGATGATATTAGTGATGGTTCTTCCTGATATTTGGATGGCAGAATGCTAGTTACTAAAATGTCAGACTGTAATAACATTTCTGAAACACAGCTTTTTAATGACATAACCCCCTGAAAAGCATAGGAAAGATGGGGAGTGATTTCCATAATATCTATGCACTGTGGAAGTAGGTGAAAGTCAGAATAGAGACCCTGCTCATTCAGATGAAATTCACAGGCCTTTCAGCTGGAATGGGAAATTCCAGCATAAAGGAGATCCCAAGAGCTCCCAAGCCAAGTACAGTTTGAACAATCACAATTGTTCTTTGGTGAAACTCAACAATTGCCAAGACCTTAGGTCTAGTGAACCCTCTGATAGATTTTTGAACTCTCCTTAATTTAGCTTTTCCAAGGAGAAAATCAATCCTTGAATCACAAGAAAAAAATGGAAAGTGTCCATTTTTAACAGTTGAAATGTAATTCTTCCATAAGAGAGTTGTTGTTTATCTAGATCTCCCTTTAAGTAGCTGTTATCTGGGAGATTCATCATTTCTACAAGTAAAATGTGTGGGGGAAATGATGCACAGGAGATAAAAATGGAGAAATTATTCTGTCTTTGGAGCAATCATCCCGCAAGTATAAAAGCTAAAAACACTTGAGTAAAACTTCCATCAGTAAAATATTAAAGGGCAATTTCAACTTGAAAGTTACTTTTCAAACACACTTACTGAACTGCCTGCAATGGCATGCACCTGTTGCAAATGTGCCCAGCACAGTGATGTTTCAGAGTTTCAGGGCCGTGCAATGACCAGCATTGTTCAAAATTTAAAATATTTTCTTGAACCATCAAAAGGGCTTTAACATGCTACTTTAGTGGTCAAGCAGTCTCCAGAATCAATAATATCTTCTCTGGCGAATAATCTCTGTGTGTTTGAGGGAGGGGTGCCGAAGATGTACAATCACGGTCAGGGAGCTTCAACATTTGCCTTAGATTATTCTGTCTGCTGACCTCTGTCACAGTTCACCACTAATTTCCACATCATGAGTTGAACAAGAATGTCAGAAAGGTTAACAGCCCTTGTGAAACTGTTTAATTTCTGTTTGAGTCTTCCTTTCTTCAAATGATACATCCAGCTCAGCCTGAGGCTCCCCCAATTTGTTTTCTATAGAATTTCCCGTTTTCAATCAAGGTCTTATTAGGTATCAGGGTTTGCCACTACTCCAGGTTGATTCAATTCCCTCAGCCCACACATCAACTGTTATTCTTGGTGTGTCCTGTCCTAGAAAAGGTGTTTAACCATGGAGTATGGTAAACTAGAAATTCTTCCTCTTGAGGAGGCTATCACTCTGGTTATTCACACCTGGAGTTTTATAAAGAAGCATTTTCCAATTTCATGTTAGCTGATCCCAATTTTTTATCTCTTATGGGGGTATCTTCAGCAACTTTTAAATTTTTCAACAATCTTTACATATGTTAAGAAGTAGGGAATGTATGTAATTCTGTTTAAAGAATCTATACCCAAAGAATAGAGAGTCATAAACACTAGTAATTCTAGAATAATTAATAATCTTTGTGTGTTCTACATTGAAATGTTCATAATAATTTTAAGAACAATTATGAATGACCACTTTATAGCAGACATTTTAGGGAAGTTGTTCATGGTAGGCAGAGGCAAATGACAGGATTGAGAAAAGAAAACATCATTGATAAGGGATATGAAGTGATTTGGTTTCCCTGCATCGGTGCTGTGGGCTAGGAGCCCTGAAACCTGGCTGGTCCACGTGACTCTCAGTCGCCATCTCACCAGTCAGCTTTCAAGGAGGTCTCAAAGTTCTGTTTCCCAAGTGAAAGTAGAAGGACTAGCTCTCAGGGAGGCTGAGCTGCCTTCAGTAAACAGACTACAGATTCTCCCTTGCTACCCTCCTCACAGATCGGGTGGATGAATTGTGGAATGGCCTTGCTGTATAATAAAGCATTCCCAATAGCACTTTGTCCTTAAGTTCTAATATTCAAGAAGTAAACTAATAAAGGGAGAAGCTATTAGGAACTATTAAACAAGCAAATAATCTAAAACAAAGCCACCCACAAAATGTAATTGAGAACACACAGGCACAGAAAACTGTATGCAGAAAAAATGTTAAGCTGATATTTATGATTAATAGCCTTAGAGAATAAAAATACATTGCATTTCTGCAGTTGGAACAGAAAGTCATATGAAAACAAATACATGCACATATACACAATACACTCACATGTGCGCACTAACTTACACACTGATACACTCACTCCTTTCAGAAACCCAGAAATTAGATAGAGTAGCAATTCAATAGAGTAGCTGGAAGAGAAAGGCAAGACCTATCCCTGTCAATAGAAAGAATGAATTAGGAAATGTAAAAGCAGAGACAACCTGAGAATCAACTGTGAAAACTTTCAGAGAGAGCATATATATGACAATTAACATTATCACATGGGATCTGATATACACTGAAGGGTAGAAAAGAATCAAATGCCAAGAAATACTGGAATGGGTAGTATTTCTGCATTTTCTATACAACGAACTGAACAAGGAACAAGTGGAAGCGGGTTGAAGCTCTGCATACTGGCACTGGCAAATTATGGGAGGGAGGTGGGAATTGCTGCCATTTCGTGTGCTAAGGCTGCTCTAAGGCTCCTTTTGAGTTGCCTCTGATGCTAGGTTCTTCCTCAGGGAGCTGTGTAAGCTGTGTGAGTCCTTACCAAGGCAAGGGTAAAGGACAGTTAGAAGAAAGCAACCCACGGCTGAGGCCAACTCAGTACTGCTCTGGTGCCCCAGCTGTGTTACAGATTTCAGGACACCCTGAGATCTTTTTTCTCATACTGTGATAGTTTTGGGTTCTTAGTTGACTTGGGGTACACTTATGACTATGAATCTCAAATGTCACCTTGATTGGTACCTTAGATATTTGTAGCAGATGTGGGTGTCTCATTTCTCTCCCTCCCCCCCTCTTTCTCTGTGTCTTGTCACTATGAGATAAAAGGAGTCTCTACCACAAGCTCCTGACACCATGATATCCTTCCTCACAATGGGCTCAAAATCAATACAGTGAAGAACCCTGAAAAGAACCTTCTGAAACAGTCAAAAGAAATCTTTCTTCCACATATTTTTCTCAGTGTTTTGCCACAGTAACATAAAAATAGCTAATTCTCATGTTCCCTTAATTTTGTTTTTGTTGTTGTTACTTGGTTTCATATTATAAGATTATGGTACAAATTGTTCCTCTGTTATAGTTTGTTTAATAAATCAGTTTCAAGAATCAGGAACAAAGACCTGACAATTCTTGAATAATCTTTATCCTCTTCTCATAGTAGAAATCTCCTTGGACACTCATAAAATGCAATATGTGTGTAGAAAACACACTAGGGTTTACAGGAAAGAATTGAATAATAAGACTTTGCATCTCTGAGAACCAAATTAATAACATTTCTTACCATACATACTTCTAAGGCTACCTTCCATTGACTATCATCAAAGTAAAACTTGTACAGAATGAAATATGAACCTCTAGGATAGGAACGATCCATCTTGTGCGATATTGAGCAGACAAATGTCTTCAATGTCTAACTTTATTATTGAGCAAAAAAAGACTATAAATTCATAATGAAAGAAAATGATAGAGCAATAATACCCAGATATTATAATAACAAATTATTGAATTCAAACTTTTTAAGGTATATTCTTAAATTAAAAAATATCCAAACATGACAAAAATTCCTAGGCCAGGCTGGGAATGGGGAAGGGTTCTCTACTGTCTAGTAAAGTAGTGAAATTTGTACTTTTCTTTTAATAGTATAAAATTATATTTTTTCAATATATCTTCTACTTTTCCTTTTTCAACCAAAGTTTATCAATATGGCTAAACCAACTTTTCCCTCTTTGTGTTCTAAATTCCCATCCCCAGAGCAGCAAAGGAGAGATATTCTTAACATGATTCTCCACTGGTTTAAAGCCTGTCTCTTAATAATAGGGGATAGAACCTTTCAGAGTCAAAGAAAGAATGTGCTGTCACATAGTCTTGTTATCTAGGATGAAGCAGTTGGTTGATAATGAGCCTAAGAGGCCATTGCAGTACGGGGGTACAGGTTCAAATACCTAATATTTGGAAATATTTATGTTGGGCATGTCACTCATATAAGCCACTTGATTTATTAGTAAAGGGAGATGATCCTTACAGAAGTTAGTGAAAAATAAACTGTAAAATAGATTTACGCTTCTGTTTTTACTTCTTTTATGTGTATACGTGAGTTGCCTACATGTATGTCTGTGCACAGTGTGCATACTTGGTCTCTATAGTGCCTTGAAGAGGGCAATGGAGCCCTTGAAAAGGGGGTTTATTAATTTTGAGCCACCATGTGGATGCTAGGAATCAAAGTCAAGTCCACAGGAAGAAGAGCAAGTGCTCTTAAACACTAAACTAGTTCTAGAGTCTACACTACTGTTTTCAGTTCAACTGTAGCTCATGATGACTGAGATCAGATATCAAATAAAGTGCACTAGCTCTCTTCTATGTTACTGTGTTAGACAGGGTCCTGATACACAGAATGTCCTAACCAGGAACTCATTGGGAATCCAGACATGGTCCTCCTGTCTGTGTCTCCTAAATACTTGGATTGCAGGAGTTAAGGCACCATACTTGGCCCTTTCATTTTTTTTTTCTCTCTGTGAACTGCACAAGTATTGACAGCTGAAAAAGACAGCATAAAATGTGCTCTTTGTGGCTTAGATCACAACCTCTGGAATTAAATAGCTTTTAGCTTTGCTCTCTGGATTTTCTCAGGTCCTCTTTTTGTATATTGAGGATAATAACCTAAGCCAGGTGCAATAGCACACATCTATAACCTAATTGCTTGAGATGATGAGGCAAAGAATTGCTTGAGTTCAAGGTCACCCTGGGGAACAAAGTCAAACATCTTCCAAGAGAGGGAGGGAGGGAGAGAGAGAGAGAGAGAGAGAGAGAGAGAGAGAGAGAGATCGAGATCCATGGATCTTTGTCCTTTGTGGATAAAATATTATAAGCTATAGATGTAATATCTAGGATTTTTGGGAATAGAGCTGGCTGCCAGATGGTAAAATGAGAAAAGATACCTTACACCAAGTATCACATACTCTATTGAGGACATAGCATAACAAGACATAAACAAAGCATATGGGGAGGGGGGGGGTTAAGTGGAAGACAGAAAAATGCAATGAATAAAAGATGTCAACACCAAGGGTGCCAAACAGGACAGAAGAATGTCAGAGCCTGATAACTTTGCAGAGCTCAAGGACCAATGGAGCCACAACCCCGCCTTTCTTGTCTCTAACACACAGGCTCTTCTTGGAGTCACCATGCAGCTTCTAAGTGGCAGTTTTGTATGGTTAGTGTGTGTGTGTGTGTGTGTGTGTGTGTGTGTAAATAATTAGTTATAGTAATTTTATGTGAATATTTGAAGTTTTACTTTATTGTGTAAACCAGGGAATATTTGAGCCTCTGAACAGTTTCCACCTGGTGGCCAACATCTGATATCTCACATTGGCAATCACTGTGGACAGTGTTTGCTCTTTATTTGACAACAATCCCTACACCTTCCACACTAAATCAAGATAAGCAATAAGGTAGGCCCTAAGGACTGTTAAGAACAGAGTTCACCAAGGAATTTTAAGGAGCTGAGTGGGGGAAGTGGAATCTGCTGCTCTCTTAATCTTTTACAAAGTTTTAAACTTTTACAAAGTGCAGTTCAGCCCCATCCTGAGTCTGAAGGAGAGATTATGGATATTCGTCGGAAGCTGTGTGGGGAGAAAAGTGAGTTTGTTAGAGCTGCAGTTCTTTTCTGGGGCACCAAGAAGGCTTTTTAAATCCAAGCTCACTTAATTTGTCACTTTAAAGACAATGTTAGAAAAATATTTAGGGGAACCTGTAGTTGTGCCTTAACTATCATAAAATATTACCTGGAACCTCCCTTGCTGAATTAAGGCCGCAACTCCCAGTGATGAATGGCATGGCTTGGCTTTTGTTCTCTTCTTTGCTCTCCTCCCAACTTGTACTCCATGCAGGCTGGCAGTCAGACTCACTCCACTGTGTTGGCACAGTGACATAGGGTTTCATTTGGACTCTCTCGGCCTTGACTTTTGAGCCTTTCAAATAAAAAAAGCGATAAGTAACCTTAGAACTAATACTCAAATAAGTATCCACCAAACACAAGTCAATTAAATGCAAGTATCATACGTGAAACATTTGCACATTTTACATAGTTTTTCTGTGATTCTAAATAGTGCATTAAAGTGACATTTAAGCCTATTTGTGAGATCGTACAATCTGAGGCCACAGGGGATGAAGGAAGTCATTTAGCGTTAGGCTCTAAATAATTCCTCTAAAATGTTACCATGGTAATGTGGGATTCCCCACTGTATGCTGTGAATACCATTGGTTAATAAAGAAACTGGCTTGCTCTGATAGGGTAGATTAGAGCTAGGTGGGAAAAATTAAACTGAATGCTAGTAGAAAGGAGGTAGAGTCATGGAGAAGTCATGGAGCCGCGCCAGAGACAGATATGCTGAAACTTTGCCAGTAAGTCACAGCCTCGTAGCAATACACAATTTATGAAAATGAGTTAAATTAAGATATGAGTTAGCCAGAAATAAGTTTAAACTATTGGCCAAACAGTATTGCAAATAATATAGTTTCTGTGTGATTATTTTGGGGCTGAGCAGCCGGGAACAAACAAGCAGCCTTACTACAGCACCATGGCTATTCTAATGTGAGGAAACGGATGACCCCACTGCCTTAAAGTTGGGAAATAGTTTATCTTTCCTTATATAAAGTCTACTGTAATAAAAAACAGTGTACCAAGGATGTATAATAGAGGAGTAAAGGACAAAAGCCTAGTGTGCATCAATCTTTATCAATGAGATAAAGAACCCTTCTGATCCCAGCACTAGGAAACTGAGGTTGGAGGATCAAGAGGTCCACGTCAACCTATGCTATATGGTCACACCTTATCTCAAAAAACAAAAACATTAAAGAACATGTAGTCCATATATGCAATTAAATGCTATTCAGCTGATCAAAGGGATAAAATTTTGTTACGAAACATGTGTGGTAATAGAAGGCAATATGTTAAGTTAAAATCAGGAATAGAAAACAAACACCACATGTTCTCATTTACCTGTGAACCACAAAAAAGTTGACTGCAGAAATTGAGAGTAGAATAGTAGGGGCAGAGTATGAGATCCTGGGGCAAGAACAGATAAAGTGGGGAGACATTATTGATAAGTTATAGTTAGATTGGGAAAAAATAAGTTCTAGGTTCCTATTTTACATTAGAGTAACAATGAATAAAATCTTTCCAAATGCAGGAAAAGTGGAATATTTTCAATATTTTATCAGAAAATAAATGATAAGTATTTGGAGAGAATGATATTTATAGCTAAGTTGAACATTACACAATACATGTATCAAAAATAATATTCCCAAGATAATTTTTCTGTTTTCACTTACATATAAAAAGAAATGATTCATGCAACCAAATAGCATAGACAGATAGAAAAATCATAGGAGGAGCTCTGTCTTCTATTCAAGCCATAGTGACTCACTAGTTTTACCCACAGAAAGAGTGATGTAAGTCCTTGCAAAATTTGAAACTGGTTGAGTGAGTGTGTGTGTGTGTGTGTGTGTGTGTGTGTGTGTGTGTGTAGTGTGGAGTGACTGTTCTTGGACTCTTTCAGTGATGCATTCAGACAAATTTAATATTTTCTATTCCCATTTCTGAGTCATGATAATAAGAGTACCTGACTCAAGCATGATTAGAAGCCAGAAAATGTGTTCTAGATTACCCCTCCTGGTATTAAGAATGGATACTGAATTAATTGCTAATACTACAAAGACATTTCCACTTCCTTCATGATGTATTTTATTATTAGAAAAACGACCTGCATTTGAACTTCATCTGTAACCATAATGCAATTAAACAGATAACTTATTGAATAAACTGGATTTTAAGATATCATCAGTGAGAATAATTGAAAAATATTCAGCAATACTCAATGCATACATAAGTAATACTTTCAGATAGATAACAAAACACAATTTTTAAAAAATATTCTTCTTTGTATACCTTATGTATTGTGCCTACTTAAATTTTTAAAATTTATTTTACTCAATTTTTTATTTGTGTGTGTGTGTGTGCACAAATGTGTGTGCTTGGGTATGTGTACATATTTCTGCATTGTGTGCCTGTGTGTGTGTGTGTGTGTGTGTGTGTGCGTGTGTGTGTGTGAGTTTGTAAAGTCACTTGCATGCAGTGATGATTCCGTGGAAGTTCAAGAATAACTCAGGAGTAGCTTCTTGAAAGTAAACTCTTGGAACCCATGGATTGATCCCAGGTCTTCAGGCCTGTTCACTGGCACAATTGCTATCTAAGTCATTTCATAAGCTAACTTTATACAATTTTCTATTTTTTTTACCAGCAAGCACTATTTTGACTTAGAGAACTAAATCACATATTAAAATTTATTGTGTATATCTGAAACCTCTAGCTCTGAACCAATTTCCTAAAACTCATCATGTCCCCGAGGAGCTCTTCTGAAATAGACAAGTACAAATCTTAATTTAGCTCCTGATTTGAGACAATTTAAATCTCACATTTCCAATGTTTCCATGAATTTAGATTTATAGAGAAAATTTATAGGAGTATTTTCCTCTACAGAAGATATTTGACGCTGGTTACTATTTGATAATTTCTGAATTTCTCAATGATATATAAGCGTGTTTAATACACATGTATGCATACATATTCATGCAGATACACATGGTTGAAATCATCCTATTGTGGGACAATGGTCTTGTAACCTGTAAAAAATTTTCACTTGTATTGGTTTAATAAAATGCTGATTGGCCAGTAGTCAGTCAGAAAGTATAGGTTGGGTGACCAGAATAGGAGAATTTGGGGAGAGGAAAGCCTCAATCTGCAGTTGTCACCCAGAAGCAAAGGAAGCAAGATGAGAATGCTTCACTGATACAAGGTACCAACAGATAAGGCTAACACAGACAAGAATTATGGGTAAATTTAAGATGAAAGAGTTAATTAATAAAAAAAACCTGAGCTAATAGGCCAACTAGTTTATAATTAATGTAGGCCTCTGTGTGATTCTTTGGGACTGAATGGCTTCAGGACTGCGTGGGACAGAAACTTCTGTCAACACTATTCCAAATATTAGCACATAGAGATTATCTATAAATGTCTAAAAACAGAAGATGACATAGATCAACTGACCAGAGATTTTCTTTAATATATTGGGATCAAGTAATAGGAAAGCATGCTCATCATTTTAAGGCAGGTTTTTCACGTGTCACAATATGAGATCTATTGATATGAATCAGTCAAAAACTACAATGACTGGCATAGAAATAGTATTTCTAGGAGAATGACTTAAATGACAATGATGGATGAGAATTGTGTCAGGATGGACTTACAAACATTCCCATGCCTTTTCCACTCATCTCTAATTGGGATTGTTCAGATAATCATCTAACTAATCATGGACTCATATCTAAAATTGAGCATGATCTATTTTCTAGTCTTATTAAAACATTCTCCTACAAATGACTCTTTCATAAGGTAATCTATGGCTCTGGGACTTCAACTCAATTTGTCCTCAAATTCCTCAGTATTTCTCACCGGTGCCACACTCATTAACTCAAGTGCAGAAGTGTGCCCTGTGATTTTCTCAGTAATAGCTTCAGGGGCCTTTCTTCCAAACATGTTTTCCATTAGGATCAGTAGGGAAATCCATTTACCTGAAGTCGACTGGGATGCTCAATGCTGGTTAGGATTCCCTCCCAGGGTAACGTTGTCAACTACTCAGCTCAGCTCAGTATCAGCCTTAGCAGTTGTTCTTTTGCATCTCAAAACAGTGAGAAAAGTAACTGGCTTTTCCCAGTCACCTGTCTATGCACATACCCACAATTAGATTGGAAAGTTCTCATCCTTTTACTATTTCTTCTAAGCTTCAGTTTGTAGTTCCATTCTTTATTATGTACATCCTAAAATCCTTATTTCATATTGTTATCTCAAACAAATGCAGAAAATGTTTTCTGCAGTAAATCGCCCTTTAAAAATACACTTAATTAAAATATAAATTCATCATTTCCTCCTTTCCCTCTGCTCCCACCAGCCCCCTTCACACTTAAATCGATAGACTTTTTCTTTGATTATTATTGTTACAAACGTACATATGTATGTATTTGTGTGCACAAATGAGTGAATGAAATTTGATTATTCATTTTTGTTATTTTGTGTGCGTTGTTTCAAGGCTTATCACTTTGTTTTTTCAACCAGTCAGGGTTCTGAGCCTTGGGACAGGTTAATTCTCTCTCCCTCAGTAATCACTAATTGATTGTGGGACCCCATGCATTTCCCCTGCCCCTAATCACTGTACTAACATTTCTGTTGATATTGTCATTGTTTAAGTCTTGCTTGTGTAGCTATTTCTAAGAGGGATACATTGATAGAGGACTTTCTGGTATTTCATCTTTCACAATCTTTCCTTCTCTTCAGCAATGCACCCAGAGCCATGGATGTAGAGATATCTGCAGATGTATCCACCGGGGCTGGACTCCACACAATCATTGCTCTCTGCATTACATCCTCATTGTGGGCTTTATGTAAGGTTTTCTACTTGCTATAAAGAGAAGTTTTTTTTTTTTTTTGATGAGGGGGAATAACTACTTTTATCTGTAGGCATAAAAATAAGATTTAGAATGTAATAAGGTGTTATCCTGGTCTTGCAAAGTAGTAGTAGTGGATCTTTTCTAAGGTGCATGACCTTGCAAGCACTGGGAAGTTGATTAAAGTTTCTAGTGCTAGGCATTATTTTTCTTCTTTTTTTCTTTTTCTTTATTTATTTTATTTATTTATTTATTTATTTATTTATTAAAGATTTCTGCCTCCTCCCCACCACTGCCTCCCATTTCCCTCCCCCTCCCCCAAACAACTCCCCCTCCCTCGTCAGCCCAAAGAGCAATCAGGGTTCCCTGCCCTGTGGAAAGTCCAAGGACCACTGACCTCCATCCAGGTCTAGTAAGGTGATCATCCAAACTGCCTAGGCTCCCACAAAGCCAGTACGTGCAGTAGGATCAAAAACCCATTGCCATTGTTCTTGAGTTCTCAGTAGTCTTCATTGTCCGCTATGTTCAGTGAGTCCGGTTTTATCCCATGCCTTTTCAGACCCAGGCCAGCTGGCCTTGGTGAGTTCCCAATAGAACATCCCCATTGTCTCAGTGTGTGGGTGCACCCCTCTCATTATTTTCTTCTGTTAAGTGGGCCTTAACAGGAACACGAATGCCACTATTGCACCTTTAAGGATATCCTGCCTTGCTACTCTTTGTTGTGGGTCATATGGGTCAGAACTGAGTAAGAATGTTAGTCACTTCTCTCCCTTGGCCATAATTCTTTTGTGGTACCATGGAAGTAAAATTGCTAGATAGAGATTTCTGGGTTAGATCTACCCTAAATCTGCTGAATTCTCTATTCCCACATGGACAGTGTTTTCAGCAATAAGAATCTGTCTTTGACCTTCAATAGGCAAACTTGGGCAGCAGTTATGGTCAATATTGTATGAGTTGGACTTAGACTACCCTGACCAACCATTTAAAAGGAAGTTTGTCACACCTGGTACAGAAGTTTTGCTACTGTATATTCTTGCTGTCATCCTAAGTAGCATAACTTTATTTAAGGTGTGTGTGTGTGTGTGTGTGTGTGTGTGTGTGTGTGTGTGATTTTCATTTAAATGCATTGCATATAATTTTAGGTAAATGTAAAATAATATGATTCCTTGAGGATTTATCAAACATCTTTACGATATTTGTCCCTGCTCCTTTTGTATTGGCCTTCTTCTCCCCTCCACAGCTGGAACCCCTGTTCTTGTTTTTCTGCAGTGAGTCTTAAAGAACACAAACACATTACATAATTTTCAATCAAATATATCTTTAGAATTTTATTTACAAACACCAATTTAATATGTAGACAAACATTTACTCATTCATGTATTGAATTTTTGTCTAGTATTATACCATAGAAAACTGTCCTATTATTAATGCAAGGAAAATATTTTAGTATATAAAATGAATACCTTTAAATGATTTTCTGCAGGAATAGATTGGTGTTTGTAAGTAAAATTCTAAATATATGATATTTTTCCTAGCACGTATAACACAGAAAGCACTCATATTACTCTAGGCTGATAGTTGGGGAGCCTGCTTGGGACTGAACTAGGACTTCTGCATGTGGGCAACAGCTGAATGAGTATCTTATCTATTTGAGGGGCCCCTGGCAGTGGTACCAGGATCAAGTCCTGGTGCATAAGCTGGATTTTTGGAGCTCATTCCCTATGGTAGACTTTTTGCTCTGCCTTGATGCAGGGGGAAGGGTCCCGCCTCAACTTAATGTGCCAGGCTTGTTTGATTCCTTACCCTTTTTGAAGAGTGAATGAGTAGTGGGTAAGAGGAGTGATGTGAGGGAAAGGAAGAGTAGAGGAGAGGGGGGAACTATGGTTGGTTCATAAAATGACAAAAAGTTAAAACAAAAGACTCTGTGAAACTGCTTTCATGTTGAAACATAGGATTCTGGGAAACCTAAATCTGTGTTCCTGGACTTTGGTCACTCAAAATGGCTCCAAAATAAACTGTCTCTAATTCTCTTTAAAAGAAAACTCTTCTATTGAGCTATTTTTATAACATTATACCCATAAGATTGGACAAGGAATAAGAAGATAACTTCTTGTACAGCATGAGAAATATCCAGTACTTCTGTAAAATTCCATGATTCGGAACTAGACTGAAAACAAGGTCGTAGTTTGACATTGGTTTCAGGAGATAGTAAATAAAAAGAGTGCAGGTTAAACTTACTGCAAGAAGCATGAATTAGCTCAGGATTCCGAAGACTGTGATTGGATTATTCATTGTTAATCAAGGTTATAGAAGTTTTCCTCCTGTCTCTATTTGTAACATTTCTATTTTACTAAAAGTGACTTTAATAACTGATGTAAAATATGGGTTAAACAAAATTGTGACTTTTCATAATGCAAAAATTTTATAAGAAGCTTTGAATTATGTGAGGGCACTTACTGTCTGCTTTACACCAATGTAGTCATTATGAAAAACCAAGGATCCATAAAAATTAAAGCCTATGAGATGATGACATTAATAAAATAGAAATTAGTTGTAGTATTACTAGTATTTTACTTGACTTATCTAACAAGTATATAGTAAAATATACTCTTATAGGAAATGAATGCAAAAACGACCATTTGTATCTTTGGAAAAATCCTCATTGAGAAGGAAGGTGGTGAAATCAGAAATATCTACCTGAAATTACTATCCCGCAGTGAATGAGAGAAAGAACCACTCAAAGTGTTTCAGTGATGTACAAAGTAGCCTGAAAAGCAGAATGTAGATGTGCAAATGACAGGTGAAAGCAATGTGCTGAATGCTGCCAACGGCACCCTGTCCTCATTACTCACTGAAGGATGGCAGCAGCTTAAGCCTTGGTACGTGTCCAATGAAATTTGAAAATTGTTTTCAAAATTTATAATAAAACATTGCTACAATTGCTTTCTCATATTTAGTCTTTACTCATGAACTAACATAAACTTACAGAACATTACATTTAAAGGTCAGTCCTTATTCTTTACCAGTTTTAGAGGTGAAACCAAATTTCATTTATTTTTCAGAGTATTGGTCAGTTGACCAGTCTTATGCCAAAAGAATCAAAGCTCAAACAAGCAAGTAGGAGAGGATGGTGCACCTTAGGCTACTTTTGAAATGTAAAATGACTTCACACAGGGGTTTTCCTCTGTGTAGGGATGCTGATTTGCTGCAGATGTCCCTGTTTAACAAGTTCCCTGATCAGACATGGATTCTTCTTCCAGGCCATGGTTGCTTCTCAGGCTCCTGGGAAGTTCTAGCACATCACCCATTGACATGTCTTTAAAATATTAACACAAAGAACGTCGTATAACATATGAGCACACTTGCTGTCATTAAATAATATTTGTGAACACCTGCCTACTATATTGAAACAAAGATAAAACTATTGAGATCATAGGCAAGTTTTAAAAAAACCATTTTATTTAAATACTGTGTGCCAAAGATGCTGAGTATGCTGTGGATTTCTATGCCTAAATTAATTATTCTACTTCACATAGAGAATTGTGATATCAATTCTTCCAAGTTATTTTCACACTCCTGTGTGTTATGAAGTCTGTGGCATGATCTCCTAACTTGTCGTCCACTGTACGCTTATCCTAACTCTGATCCAGTGTAGGCTTGCTAATCTGACCTGTGGTCCACTGTAGGTATGTTGACTTCCAAACTATGATCCTCCGTTGGTCTGCTAATCTGATCTATGATCCACTGTACATATGTTGACTGAATCTTTAATCTACTGTAGGTGCTCACACTCGCAACTGCAAACCCCAAAACCTCTAGAAATTTCCCCAAATCTCATTTTGAAGCAAAATATGATGTGAAATGGGGCTATGTGTGCCACTTAATATGATTTTCTATAAAAATTATTTAGTTAGTTATAGTATTCTGCCCAAGGCATATTAGGTAGTGATACATAATGCATGGCATATAAAAAAAATTACCTTTCAAAGTCATGAAATATTGTGAATTCTTAAGCCCAGAAGCTTTCTATGAGGGATATGAAATCCTATAGAGGACTTGTAAGAAGTCTAGAAAAAATTCAGGTGCTACGGTTTTATCTGATAGATTGATGAGTATGTCAAGTCCTACACTGCATTTTCAAATTATTAAAATGTCTATTTCAATCCAATCCACAAAATAACTTGTCACTAACAGGAGCTGAACATTATGACAGCTATTGATGATACATACAGAATTTACATGTGACCTTCACTTTCTATTAAGCCTCTGCTGATGTTTATCTCTGACCCTTTGACAATAGGGTACTTCTAGGCAAGGCCAGTCTATTCCAAAGCTTCAGCAGAGAAACAAAGTAATTTTGTAAATAAAGTTAACTTAACAAAAGACAGTTGCCGAACCACCAACCTGTTAATACCCACATTTATGAAAAGTTGGTGATTTGAAGTAATAGGAACACCGAATTCTTGCTAAAGAGTACATTCCTGCCAGCTTCCTTCTAAACCTATAAAAGTTAAGGTGCTTTACAGGGAAGCCCCAGGAAATGTGCCATTTCATCTCTTTGCCTGTTTGAATTCTGTGCACTCCATTTTTTTCTTTTTTCTGTCTGAGGCTAAAATAGAAACTAAGTAGTGTTCGGTTTAAGCAATTTTCAAACTTGAAAATTGAAAATACAATCTTGTACCTTTCAATTGCCTGGATGAAATATTCTTTTCCTGAAAAAATAAAAAGCGAACTCCAGAAATTGATCTATGGTGCCACTCCTGTTATTTTCTCTCTGCCATGACTTGTTTTTCCGTCTGTGCATGAGTGCAGCTTGCTCTTCTTCGTGTTCTCGCATGCTTCCATTGACAGCCTTTTCTTCCTTTACAGGCTGAGTCTCCTTACAATTTGCTCATAGTCGGTTAAGTCAACTTCCAAATTTAATAAGTAATCTCAATTAGAACAACAGAATATTATAGTAGAGATGGAAAAAATCTTGGAGTTTCTTTATATCAATACTTCAAATTTTCAAATAAGAAACTGTTTTTCTGAGATGTAATCTGATTTACCATGACACTTGTTTACTGCCTAGCCTAGAGCAGATTCCTATTCCCTAAACCAGTTACCTCAGTGTTCCTAACTGTCATTTACTACCTTGCCCTGAAAAAAATGCTCCCATTTCCTGTAAGAATATTTACAGTTTGGTTGAAAAGATGGCATGTTTGCTGAAGTGTTTGCCATGCAGACACGAAGGCCTGAGTTTGGATTCCCAGCACTTAAGACATAGTCAGATGCATGATACACAGCTACCACCTCACCTTTGACATATCTGCTACAGAAAGACCCGAGCACTTGATGAGACGCCAGCACAACTGAATCAGCAACTCCAAAACCTATCTCAAAAGATAAAGGGAAAGGGAAAAGAGGAAGAAGACATCTATTGCTGATCTGTGGTGTCCACATGCATTTCAGCGCCTCTACACACAAGCAATGAACATAAACATGTAAATATGCACAGATTACACATTAAAATTACACATAGAAATTACCATTATACTTCAAATTACTTCTCTCAGAGTTGTGCTAAGTCACATATTTTACTGTCTACCCACAAAATAAAGGATTTGAAAAATTACTCCAAGTCTGCAAAATATAGTCATTATTTTCTATTTTAAAATCATTTAGTTTAGAAAATGTTGTGACGTTTGACCTATGCTCAAAGTGTTTATCAATTGAAAAGAATACATAGACAGTAAGTTATGACAGCATAAAAGAATTAAGTGCTTTATATGTTAACCCACTTAAGCATTCATAAAATACATTCTTCAAATACTTAATGCTTAAAAATATACAAAGCCAAAGAGACTTTCCATAAAGATGGCCAAATGGAACCGTATTTAACTTCCCACTATTCTTATTTCCTAATAAATCTGGAAATAAAAATAAAGTATGGCAACCTAAAGCAAACTTATGATGCATGCACAAAACAATGTCGAATTTACTGGTCAGAAATGTAATTGAAACAGTATAGCAATCAGGAGTGTAACTGTGGAGACCATGCACCCCTGCCCATGCAGGGAATCATTATAATAACACATTACAGAGGAAAAACTGCCAGGATCAACACAGAAAATATAGATAAACAAGGAGAAGAAAACATAGGTGAATAAATTTACAAGTGAACAAAAGACATCAAACAAGCCAACACAAATCCTAAATCCTGTGGAGGAAATTAAGGCGAAGGAAGAAAAGTAAGCCACTCATAGATGTATATCCCTGATTCAGTGCTGTGTACAGAGTAGGTGATGACTATTTCATTTAAGTCCTTATAAAATATCCAAAGGACATTGAAAGGAATGTTTTAAGCTTGGAATCAAAATTAGTTGAAATAAAACACGAAGTAGGTATTATGTATAAACAGTAAATAGAAAAGTTGTAAATAAAAAATGCTGTTATAAAATATATGCACAGTTTAGTAACAACACGCTGAAAAGACACTTGTGAATTCACCACACAGCATGTACTTCATGAGTGTTCAGCACATATCCTCAAACAGGAGTTGTAAGAAAAGACTCAACTGAACCTTAGTAGCTGTGTCTTCAGCGTGAATATGCATCCCGATTACTAAGACAGAAAGATGTTCCCATTGTTTGCAATATTATTTTCTCATCCAAATATGACAACCTATCAGACTGTTATTCAAGCGTGAAGACAGAGCAACGATGGCTTAGAACACTGCAAGAAACAGGAATGTTTCCACATAAGAATTCCCCTGGAAATAATTTTAATAGACACTTTCATCAAGATAAAATATGAAATTGGGAAGAAATATAGTAAAAGAAGAATGCAAGCTAACAAAACCCACAGATGAGAATTCATAACGGTGATCTAAAATAATTATGTTTTTAAAGCTTTCTAAATACCAAAACAAAATCATATGATGCTAGTGTATGAAATAGAATGCGCAGAAAGTAACTGTGGAGCAGTAAACTCTAAGATGGAATGACTATGCCCAATGAATTTGGATTTAATGGAAATTTTTATTACTCCTATATGGGTAAGATGAATTGCAAAATACTAGACACATGGTCTATTGTTTCAGAGTATAAAAAAAATAAAAAATAATAAAGAATAGATGACAGAAAGAAAAAATACTAAACAAACAGAAAAACTAGTGACTCTCATAAGAGTAGAAGGGGAGAAAACTAAAATAATGGCACCAAGTACACAAAAGTATGCATTTGTAAAAAAATAAGCTCAAATAATTTGTCAACACTAGTGCTATTATATATATTTGGATTTTTAAAAACAAGATTTGTTTTAGGAACCACAAATATAGAATAGGTGAGGTTTGTCTTTCTGGATCTAGGTTACCTCACTCAGTATAATATTTCCTAATTCTTTCCATGAACACACAAATTTTATTATTTTATTTTTCTTCACAGCTGAATAAATAGAATCCCATCATGTGGTTGCATCCCCAAAATTGAAGATAAGTCCCTATTTCTGAAGTCACTGCGTACTTTGAACACAGCTTGGAGAAAGCAGGCTGAAAATGACCTGGAAGCTTCCTTTCTAAGGACAGTATTCATAATACCAGAAGGTGCTATAGAAGCAGCCAAGAGAGAGAACCTATCAATAGTCCTACCAAGCTGTGATGCCTACAAACCACAGCAAAGACAAGCATGCCAAGAAATCCTTGATGGTGCAATAATAGCATATATCTTGGCAGTAGACAACAGCTATCTAATTGAACTTATAGGAAGACGTTCATATCAGGTACTTAAGCCTGGCCAAATATCCATAGCTAGTGAGACTGTGAAGCTAGAAGAACATCTGCTACCAGTTTACTAAACCAGCAGAATTCCTAATTGCCTTCAAAATAGTTATCCTTATACCCACAGACAAGGGTGGCTTTCAATCCTCACCAAAACAGATTCATTTTTCAGAAGACAGAGAACTGATTGAAATACAGACAACAACCAACCATGGGATGGCCAGCACCAACTGATATATCTACAATAAAATGCATATCAGCAAGGCTCGGGAAACATCACAGAAGAGGAGGAATGAAAGATTGTAAGACCATGGGAAAGGGATATTTACTTGGAGATTTTGCTTTATGTTTGCAGAGAAGCTATACCTGTGGAAACCCAGCAGCTTGGCCACCTAAACAAGTCTTGAATAATGACAGTACCAGTTGACATGCCAACATGGATTGGGGAAATCACACAATGTTGCTCATAGATGAAGATCTAAGGGCAAAAATAGCTCTTGAAAGAGGAAGAATGAGTCTGTGCCAGGGATGAGACCCCTAATTGGTTATACAATACTGGTGGTCAGCCCTAAAAACGTACACATAAGAACAAGAGTAACTCGACTCTGAATTTTAAATTCACACATTTATGTGTAATATGTATAAAATAATATTTTTTAAAAATAGTGAAAATACACAAAGAGCAGCAGTGAACAGGGGGATTGACATATTATAATAGGAGTTAGAGATGATCAAAGCTTATTATACACTTACAAGAAGCCAATTGTTTTGTAGATTTAGTAAAAACCAACTAAAAATAAATGTTGAGAATTTGAACCTGAAACAAAACAACCACAAAGTGATGTGTGTTGCTTTAAATAAAAAGCATCTGAACATAACGAAAATCCCAAAGAAAATGCGGCAGAAGCCTATGTCGCACAAAACAGATTGGTCTGAATGCTAACTAAAAGTCAGTTGAGAGGAAGCTGAGTCTTTCACAGTTCCTAACAATTTATCTTTCAAAACCGATGACATAGATACCCGGTCCTTGTGCTCTCCCACTCTCAGCATTCCTACTGTCTGTGGTTATCGGTGCAGGGCTGAGACCTTGTGCTCTCTTCCTGTCCACATTAGCATGTCTACGGTTGTCTTTGTCCAGCTCCTGTTTAGGCAGTCATGTTGGTGAGAGTTATGAGTGTAGCTACTGACACTCCTCGTAGACACAGCCTCATAGCAAACTCTCTGACCCTCTGGCTCTCGCAAGTCTCTGAATTCTCTTCCAAAATGAAGGTTTGGAGGAAGGAAAAGGAAGAAAGATACAATGCTATTATATTCTAATCTCAAAAAACAAAGCAAATAACAACAACAACAAAAAGCTAATGACATTGCACTGGGAAGATGGCTCAGTGGTTCAGAGTATCAATTGCTCTTAGAGAGAGCTTGGGTTCAATTCCCAGCCCCCGCATGGTGAATAACAGCAGTCTCACTCCTCCTCCATAGGATGCAATATTCTGTTATGGACTCTGGGGGAATCAGGCATGCATGTGATACACAGACACACAACAGGATAAGCACCTACGCACATCAAATAATAAAATAGTTTAATATTTAAGTTAATATCAATATATGTTTCATATAATAGCAAACATGAAATATCTTCAAAAATAAAAACAAAAATAGCTTGTTAATTCCAGTGGTGGATAATGAAAAGATAAACCAGGTATAAACAGTGCTACAATGTTAGAAATATTTGAATACTGTACTACAAAAATGTTACAAATGTAAACTGCAACAAGGACAAACTAATATGAAAACTGTATCATTGCCAGATCCAAAAACACATTTAAGAAATCTGTGCTTGCAAAATGAAGAGTACTAGACAAAATATAATATGCTTTAATATATCTTAATAATTTAGTTATGAGAAAATACAAACAACCAATTAGAAAATGAACAGTGAGTAAAAGCAGACAACTAATAAGACAACCGGCAACCAATATCATGTGGACAATCATAATAATCAGACAACAGAACATAAATAATTCATGAGGCATATTAGCATACTCATCGGTTTATAAATTCTAATACCAAATGTCAGTAAGAAAGAAACTGGAAAATGCTCCACATGGAAAGTGGAAGATAGCGTGGCCACTAATTCTCAGTGACTTCAAGCATCTAATAAGTTTTCTGCTGTGTCTCTTTTGATCCTGAAATTCCAAAACTTCTCAGTACATCTTAAGAAGGAAGAAGTCATTTTTCACAGTAATCACGATGCAGGACACACTCCAGTAAAAAAAAAAAAAAAAACCACAAGGTAATTGCATTATAGTTAGAAGAGGCAAAGGTTCCTAGGTGATTACCAATGGAATATTGCATTGAAATGAAGTATGATATGCATGTGTGTGTATATGTATGATGTGTGTATGCATACATATACAACATCTGAATTCTATATATTTATATCAGTATTAATATGAAAAATAAGCAAGGTGAAGCATTACACACAGAAAATCTGGTGAGAATAGTCACCAGATTTAAGTGCTTTTGCCATATCCTGTGTGTAAGTACTATAGCGATAACAAATATTTATGCAGAAATAACAATTGGATGATGTAAGGTTCTTCAAAAAATGTTTAATGGGAAAGGGAATTGAAACTTTTCAAACAGGACTTCAATAACATTTGTGCTAAATAGCATCTTTTTTAAAAATCCAAAGATGATACAGCAAAATGGGAGACTTGATAAGCTTGAATAATAGCTATGTTTATCTTGTAATATTTTTCTCTATGGTTTTTGTTTGGAATATTTCTTTTTAAATGGGCATTCACATAGCAGTATCTGAAAAAATAGCCTCTGGGAACACATTGAAAATAATGCCTTACAACTATCTGAGGGTGAAGGGCTAATAAAATTGGACATCTCCATGAATTTCAGTTCTTGCAGACAAAGAGATTTCACTTGAAAAGCAGTATTATTTTGCCCAGCTCCACTCTTGCACGGTGTCTGAGAGGTGATTTTCAGATTGCAGAGCCCTCTGGTTTACTAGCCTTGTTTCTGTTTGTTCCCAGATTTACAGCCCTTTTGTTATTTAATTTTCTATAGGATCAAGACTTTCACTGGCAAAACACATCTCAGCTTATTGAAATACTTGCTTCCTTCTGTGAGATTACTGGTATCAAGCACTAGCAAATGTTGTCTATATTTTCACTCCCTTTCATTTTATCAGAGGTTCTGATAATCAATAAGAGTTTTTGTTTGCTCATTTGTTTTGTTTTGCTTAATAAGAAAGAGGGAGAAAGGCAGTAAAAGAAATCAGGAAAGAAAAGAGAAAATGCATAGACAAAATTTATAGTGCAGTATTGTTGGAGCCTCCTTGTTCATTTCCCAGCTACTTAGACCTGAAATAAGCACATAGAAACTATATTAATTAAAACACTGCTTGGCATATTAACTTATGTATATTTTGATCTAGCTCTTATATCTTAAATTAACCCTTTTCTATTAATCTGTTATTACAACGAGATTGTGGCATACCGGTAAGTTTCTGTCTGGAGTCCGGTATTTGTCTCCTGTGGCAGTTCCATGGTGTCTCCTGCCTATTCTCTACTCCTCTATCTGCTTGGAGTTCCCACCTTCCCCTTCTGCACTGCAATATGGCCAAGGCAGATTCGTTATTAATCAATGGTATTCACAGCATATAAAGGGGGATATCAGTACAGTATAGAAGAAATGACTTTACCTTTATTTCTTATGTGTGAATAGTTAGAGGCAGAAATTACACTTGAGCAAGGGTTTATTTAGTTCAGGAATATGACCTAGGCGTGACATTTATTTTAGTTCAATCTTTTAATTAAATAAATATTCATAACAACCAGGGAGAAAATTTAAATATCACATTTCTTCCAAATATTTGTTCTAGAAAAATTAATTTTGTGCATAAAATTTCATTTTAGAAATTTCTGCATGAATGTTTTATCAAACTTTCATGTGGACTTACTCATAGTAATGAATCTCTCTGGAAGTGAAAGAGCTATTTCCATTGTTACAAGCTAGTTATAGTTATGTGAATGTTTGCACAGTGCAAAATAAAGCATAATTGTCATTGAGTCATTGCTGTAAGCCACTTAGTGCATGGTGAGCAATGTATGGTGGTGGTTGTACGGTGTGCAATGTGTGGTGTATGTTGCACTGTGCTCAGTATACTCTTGAAACAAAAAGCTATAATGTTATGGAAAACACAAAAGAAATGGAATGGAATTTGTTAAGTAACTTGTCTGGTGAGAAACCATTCATTAAACATTTGCAAACAGGGTTCATATTCTGGAGCAAACATTTTTTTATTGTATGTACTATTATTACTAATAAAAGATTTTAAAGTTGAATAATTAACTCACTTGTGATGTACTTTTCAAATTTAATACCACAAAATTATAATGTCAATGTTTAATATTCTTTAGAATATTCCACATATTATTTGCAGACTGACCCTACATTGTGTATGCTCCCCTTTATGTAAGAAGAATATTTAGCAAATTTAAAGAATTTCTCAACAAAGGAATATGAAAGTAATTCGTTTTACAATAAGTTCTTCCCTTAAATATAAACTAGGAATAAATTTTTTCTTACAACTACATTTTTATCTGCATTGTAATAGTCCTGGAACCACAAACTCATTAATTAGCATTTCCTCCGAAGTGAGAGGTTGGTCCTTGAAGGAAATCAGTCATCAACTGATGAATCCCAGTTCTCGTGAAAACTACCTTCTTTACTATTTCATTCATGCACTAATCAGTGAATTTATGTAATACTTAATGGCTACGTTTTTAAGATGAGGTTTCTATGTAGCCCTGGCTATTTCGGATCTCCTTGTGTAGACCAGGCAGACTTGAAACTCACAAGGCTCTACCTGCTTCTGCCCCCCTAGTCCTGAGATGAAAGGTATGCATTGCCACTTCAGCTACTGGATACCTATTAAGCAAAAACCTGAGGAGAAGCTCTCAGAAGACTTAGCTGTCCATGCCTACAGGAAGTGCATGTTATAATCATAGTGATCATGTAGATATTAAGTCACCAAGCATGGCAATTGACCCTAAGGAATATAGAAAATTTGAAATGACATGTAACCAGCATAGTTACTAGAGTGATCTTCAAAACTACAAACATTTGTTTAAGTAAAATTTGATAGGAAGATATGTAAATAGTTGAAGATGAAAAGGTGGCAGAACAGGGTACAGTTTCAGAGAGAGCACAGGACAGAATATTATGTAAACAGAAACATGTGCTAAAGTCACACGGAGAACAGGAAAGAGAAAAGGAATGAGTCCACCAGGCTCACTAAATTATGCTAATGAAAACACTTCCATGAGACTGTCACTACTTTAACAATGAATATAGTAGAATTTTAGCATAATGGAAAAGAGTGGGTAACAATTTTAACAAACCATAAATTAGTGAAAGATTTCAACATGGCAAGTTTGATTAAAAGCATATGAACTTCTCCTTGGTTCCCACCACTCTGGCTTCTACATCACTGAAAAACTCTATGCTGTGTTGTTCTTAAACTCTACCTACCTAAGGCCCTGTTTTATGATGATCACTTGAAATCGACGTAAAGATATATAAATGTGATTATTTATACAGAACCTCTCATCTTCATGTAGAGAGAGATGGCATAGGTGAGGAAAAATTGGCATTGATTCACTGAAATTAGTTATTGCTACTATCCCACAACACAGTACATAACTTTAGGGAGGAAAAATAGTCATGGTATTTTGAAAATAGCTATTTTCAATAACTATTAGCTTCTACACAAAAATGATTGCTTAAAAAGAGTAGTATCTTGACATGATGATATTTAATTAGAATTTTAGTTGAATTACTATTGCTCTTCCCAGATAACTTTGAAATAAGCTATTTTAATCTTTCTTAATATAACATTCTCATTATATATATGAACTTTTAAATTACTAAAGTCCAAATAATTTAACTATTGATCATATAATTTTGTTTTTCATAGATTATACATTTTCCTCACCTGTTGACACATTTATTAAATTGTTTAATGATAAAATAACAAATAACAACATAAATCAGAAATCAAATAAAATGAATGGTCAAACGACTAGAAAAATGAGATTATTTATAAACTGGTTTATTTACATATACAAACAAAAATAGTTTTAGGAATCCTTTAGACATAAGCAAGCACTGTCAGCATTGTCCTTTGTTGTCTTTATAGTTCTAGGAATAATTGCTATTTGCATGTTCTTTATAACAAACAAATGTAAACCTACAATGATTTACATAATGCAAAACAAATACCTTTTCTCCATTATGTCTCTGCCTAAAGGTTGGCCTGTATGTCTCTTCAGGTAGACACTGCAGGAGTGAGCTCCTCCTTTCTTTCTTTCTTTTCTTTTCTTTTCTTTTCTTTTTCGAGACAGGGTTTCTCTGTAGCTTAGGAGCCTGTCCTAGAACTAGCTTTTGTAGATCAGGCTGTCCTCAAACTCACAGAGATCCACTTGTCTCTGCCATCTGAGTGTTGAGATTAAAGGCGTGTGCCACCATTACTCAGCAAGCTTTTCGTTTCTTGGTGGTAATTTGCCTTGGCATATTAAAGCCCATTCGTGATAAGCAAGAATGCCTCTTTAGTCAAATCATTCTCCTTAAAACCAGTAAAGACTATAAATTCCTCCCGCTGGATCCAAGAGTTTACCACTGCATGGGAAACTTTCACTCAAACTTTTGCACATGCTCCATCTTTCTAGAAAAGTACACTTGTGAACTAACTCATGAAGTTCTTAGAAATTCCATATTTTTGAAAATTAGTATATGATATCAGATGCAAATAATTCTCAACTACATCTTAATAAATTAATCATAAAAAGAATAAAATCAAAGTGTAAAGTACACGTTGAATAAAGTAAGCTGTTATGGATGAGCACTCTATTAGTCCTAAGGAAGAAAGCAAACATGAGATCAAATTCACTCTGCTAAGAAGAATAGATAATTTGACAATATTACACAGAAATACCCACATACACTGAACAGGCAAAGATCTTGTGGACTAAACAAACACCAGATAGAAGCTGAGCTGACCTTAGACACAAATGTCGTTAATGCAAATGTACTCAGGAAAATCTTTGAGATGCTAGTCAAAAAACAACTTGAGTGCCTTGGAAGTTGATAGTATCCATCCCCAAGTGCAGATGTGGCTCCATCAGAATCTTGGTTCCTGAAATTCTGCTGTGAAAACTACAAACCCTCAGTACAAATTCTCCTTGTTCCTCTGTATCTTAGGTTGCTTGTCTACAAGATGGGGGCAGAGAGCAGAAGTAGGAAATAGGGTTTGGATGATATAGATGTGGTTGAGATAGCCTTCCAGGATATGACTTCAATGAATCAGCTCAACTTTATTTCAGAGCATAGGAAATATATTGGACTAGGAAGCCTGGGGACAAAACTTAACTTGCACAGTGGCCTGCTACTATCAGAAGACTTCATATGCAAGAGCAGGGTCCTGTAGCAAAACTTCTAGCACCATAAGTGCAGCAGGTGGAAAGCGTCTAGCAAGAAACTGTGTTGTGAGTCATACTCAAGAGGAATCATGCATCCAGCCTTAGAAATACTTTTCAGACAAGGTCAATCCTCAGGGCCTAGAGACATTCTCCAGATAAGGACAAGTAGAGAGCAGGAAGTCTAACAGGGGAGGGTCCCTCTGTTGCTGAACTTTAGAGAGAGCTTCAAGACCACAAAAGACTGCAACCTCTGACCATCAAGTCTTCCTAACACAGATCAAAGACAGAACAGACAGAGTGGGCCTTGTCTTACAGGAGAGCCCACGCTGATGTGTGGTAGACTCCAGTTTTTCTGGAAGTGAAAGCATGCAATTCTAGCTCAGGAATTCAACTAAGTAATTCACCTTAGTCTGATAAACTCCAAATTCCAGCAGCTGCTACCCCAGGTTTAGAGGTACCTACAACAGCATCAACTGGAGAGAATTTACACTCTTCCTACCAGAAAGACAAAGGAATTGATGGTATGTTTGTAGAAGGAGCTGCGGTGGGCTGCGTTCCTGGCACCCGGCCACCCACACGGCTAGCTTTATACCCAAAATAATTACATGGAAAATGTATTCTTTTAAACACTGCCTGGCCCATTAGTTCCAGCCTCTTATTGGCTAGCTCTTACATATTGATCTAACCCATTTCTAATAATCTGTGTAGCCCATGAGGTGGCTTACCAGGGAAGATCTTAACCTGCAGCTGTGTCAGGTAGGAGAATCATGGCGACTGCCTGACTTGGCTTCTTTCTCCCAGTATTCTGTTCTGTCAACTCTGCCTACCTAATTTTCTGCCCTATCAGACCATGCAGTTTTCTTTATTAGTTAACCAATGAAAGCAACAGATAAGATACAAGACCCACCTCCATCAGTATGTTCTTAATTGTTTTGTTTTAGGTCTTATCTTTCTTGATTATTTTTGTGATTATTCTGTCTTTATGAACTTCTTCTATTTCTGCTGTGTTCTTTATCTTCTTTCTCTCACCTATAATCCATACACATTCCCTCTCATTGCTGTTTGGTTTTCTTTTTCTTTCATTCATTCTTTCCTCTTTCTACTTCTAATTCTAATTATGTTTACCTTTAATAGTACTTAAACTCCAGTTATCCTAAATTTACCCTTGCTCTTCTGTTTTGTGGGGCTATTGGGAGTAAATGAAGCATCCAATTATCTTTTACTACATTTTAATAATGAGTTTACTATAAAAAATATTTGTTCCTATTACTTCTATTTGCTTCTCTCTTCTAAATAGTAACAGGGGACATAAGTCAAGTAAATACTATGTAATAAGAAAGTTCAAATAAATTACAACAAACAAAAAGAATAGAAAAAGGAAAAGATAATAACTGAAAGGCATATCCACTCTAAAAGATGTGCAAACCATTACATACAAGCATAAAATAGAGGAAAACAAGCCTATATATCTTCAAATATAATGAAATTGCTGAAATTCTACAAAAGTGCTTAAAGTCCTACTTTTGCAAATGTTTAATGATGTCTGAGTCAAACAAGCAACAAAATAAGGAACTCAATTAAACACAAAGATATAGTCAACAATGTTTATGAGAAAATTGAAGAAATTGTTGAATAATAAGGAGGGGGAATTCAGTAAGGAGGATTAGATTCTGAAATGGGACAAACAAATATTAGAAATTGTCAATCACCAAACAATAATTGAGGAGGAATACATCACTAGTGGGCTAACAGAAATAAAATAAACAATATTTAGATGGAAGAAAATGTTGAGGATATACCATGCTTAGAATATTGCAAAGATAAACACAACTAAGTATCACCACAACATACAAGGGGTCTCAGACATTTTGAAGAAATGAATATACCATTACATGGAGTAGAAGAAGGTGCTGGGATAAAAACTTAAGGCTCAGAAAAAATACTCACTAAAATTGTAGCAGAAAATCTCCCAGGTGTAGAGGAAGATATGGCAGTGAAGTACAGAGACTTTAAGAACCTCCAATATGTGTGACCAGAAAAGTCCCTCTCTAAGACACATCATCATTAACATACAAAATATAAAAAGTAAAAAACAAAACCAATGAAACAGACAACAAATGCTCCATTAAAGTCTGAAAAGAATCTTACCTATAGTATCAAAATAATCAAGGTTATATCAGACTTCTCATCAGAAACAGTAAAATCCAAACATAAAATGATAAACTTTAAGTCTTGAAATTAAATAACTGCTGCTTCAGAGATTTGCATTGGTTTGGATATTGGTTTATTGATACAAATTGAAGGTCAAATTTATGTTAAAGTTAAAACCTTCCTTTTTGTTTCAACAGAAAAGGAGAGGTGATGTGGGATTCCCCTCTGTATGCTGTAATTACCATTAGTTAATAAAGAAAGTTGGCTTGAGCCTATAGCAGGACAGAACACAGTTCAGCAGAGAAAACTAAACTAAATGCTGAAAGAAAGAAGGGCAGAGTAGGGAGAAGCCATGGAGCTGCCTCCGGAGACAGACATGCTGAGATGTTGCTAATGGGCCACAACCTTGTGGTGATGCCCAGATTAATGAAGATGAGTTGAATTAGGATGTAGGAGCTAGCCAATAAGAAGGTAGATCTAATGGCCAACCGGTGATTTAATTGGCACAGTTTCTGTGTGATTATTTTGGGGTTTAGCAGTCAGAAACCAACAAATAACTCCACTCCAACAAATAACTGCCACTTATGATATTCAGCAAAGATATCTTTTAAAGTTTATCCAGAAATAAAACTCTGGTAAGTTAAGTACAATATAAGGCAATTTATGACTACAAAGCTCACAGGCATTCTACATATAGCAAAAAAAGAAAGATCATCACATCACAAGAACATGGAAAGGAGTTAACATTATGGGAAGAAGTCATTAAGAAATGGGGACTAGGAAAGAAATAATTATGTCCAACTCTGCAAACTCATAAGATAATTAAGAGAAAAGGAAAAGAACAAACAGTAGGCAATGAAATGAAGAAAATGATCAACAAAATGCCTGTCAAATACTAATCCTAAATGTTAATAGTCCCAACTTTTAATTAAAAGATGAAGACTACTTAATGGATCCAGTCATAGAACCCATTTGTATATAGCTTATATGAGTAGTTCTGAATGAAGGCTCAGAGGAATGAATCCTACATAGTGAGCAAATGGCAGAAAATTTCTTATCCTATTTTCAAGAAAGTCAACCTTAGTGCAAGATAAGGATAAATGTATATTAACAAAGAGAACAATCCATGGTGAGGAGTTTATTATCATGAACATATATTCATCAAATATTCATACAGCTGGTTGAAATAAGCAAAGAGTGCTGAACCTAATAAGACTTATAATCCATATACAATAATAGTGTATGACTTCAATACATCATTCTCATAATATTGCAAGTACACACAGAAAAGGAGAAAAAACACAGATCCGACTTAAACTGTATCATGAATCAAACTGACTTATCAGACAATGACAAAATAATCCACCCTACAGCTTCAGATTCACATTCTTTTTGGCAGGCTACATCATATTAGCTCACATTCTAGGCCACGGGCAAGTCTTAACAAACAGAAAAATGTTAAAGCACAAAGCAAAAAGATTATTATTGCAACTGTTTTATATGATGCATATTCAGCTTTGCACAGTGGGAAATACCAAACCACTAAATCTTTCACAGAACATCTAGTAATCATGAAACCCTAATATATAGTTTCAGGCATAGTGAAAAGTCATGCAGCGAATTTTCCAGTTCAGTGTGTACCATTAAAGAAAAGCATAAAGACCCTAAAAACTAATGATGATTAGAAGCAGAGGTAGAAAAGGTGCCAGGGTTTTTCTTTTGGGCCACAAACAGCTCCCAAATCTTGACACAGAGACTTATTAGTTTTGAATGCTCAGCCTAGCTTAGGCTCCCTTTAAATTAAACTGATTTTCTTTATCCACCTTTGCTTCAGGTTATTTTTCCCTTTCTTTCTGTGTGTACTACTCTGTGTCTGATTCTTCCATGTCTCTCTGGCCCAGGTGTCTACCTTTTTTTCTCCCTCATTTTCTCCTCCTTTTTCTCTCATTCTCCCCAGCGTAGATTTATCTTCCTACTTATTCTTTCAACCTGCTAGCCCCTCCTATCCTTTCTCTTTCTAGCATTTGTTAGCTGTTTATTAGACCAGTCAGGTGACTTAGGCATGCAAGGTTAAACAAACGTAACACAATCTTACATCTTAAACAAATGATGCAGAAACAAATGTAACACAAGGTTACACAGTTAAGTAATATTCCACAAAATAAACAAATGTAACGTATTTTTGGCCAGCTAAAATAATATCCCATAACAGAAAAATATAGTAGAAAGCAATATATTAAATCTTCATCATGATAAACACATCATTTTAAAGTAATCAATCAAAAACTTACACATAATGAAAAAATTTACATACTTTAACCAATTTGGCATTGATAGTCATCCTTGATTAACAGCTATTTTTGATTTAGAATACCAATGGAGAAAATTTTGGGTTATGCTCAGTGAGGGTTTTCCAGGTAGGCTAACTGAGTTGGGAAAACACAACATAAATGCAGCCAGTACTACTCCATGAACTGGATTTCCAGGCTGATTAAAATGGAGGAAGTGAACTACACACAGCTTTAAATACTTTCTTCTTGCTGATCATGAGGACAATGGGATCAGCTGTTCTCTCTTCTGGCCACCATAGTCTATGCCATGATGGACAGAAACCTCTGAGACTGGAAGCCAAACTAAAGCCATCCTCTTGAAATGTCTTTAATCAAGTATTCTTATCTCAGCAATACAAGTAACTAACATAATGGCAATTAATTTACACAATGTATTATAATTAATGAGTATTTTACTGCATGAGGACCACAGATCACTCAAGTATTTAACATGCAATGAATCAAGGATTTTTAAATTTAAGAATTAAATGAGGCAAGCATAAAAAGAACGGGTTTCCTATCTTACTGTTTTTACTTTAAAAGTGCTAAGCCCACAGAAAAGCGGTTGCATAAACATTTATCTTCAGATTAATCATGTTATTTATTTGCTGTCATGTTTGTTTTGCCTCCTTCTACACATACAGCCTTTCATTTTTTTGAACTACTAGGGAGTCTACAGCCATTGCAACAATTCCATGTCTGTCTGAAAAACCTAAGGTATGCTCTTATATAAAATGCAATAATGAAATCACAATGAAAGCACATAAATAGTTCTATCTGAATTTCTAATATAACTATCTGCAGTCCACAAAATGTGTATGCTTTCTTCATTTCTTCTGTTCAGGTATTTTAAGGCCGTTCACACACTACATGCCATTGTTCTCACCCCCGTTGTTTCTTTCTTTAATTCTTTAAGGTAACCAGATCAGCGATTTTTGTAAAATTTCAACCTTCTAGAGTAATACAATTTCTATTGCAGCATTATTTACAGCTTCTTCTCTTCTGAACCCAGTAAATAGGAAGTAAGTTCTGAAAATGTCTCCTGATCTAGGGCGCACATCATTGAAATTAATACTTCAAGGCTGATCAAATCACAACTACAAAATAGTGACTTGTCTGAGAGCCAGTGAAGACAAGTTTTGACAGTGTAGCCATTGTCACAACTGTGCATCCTATCTTTCTATCTCACTTTTATAATTAGTAGGTATATGTAACCAGTCAGCCACAGGAAGTGTGGGGCGTTTTATGAATGATGCCTTCTCTAAAACTGTTTTTATCCCAAAACGATTCATTCATTGATGTTTCATAACTAATTTTATTACATAGAGTTTTAAAAAATTCCTGTTTTGTAATTGAATCATCCTTTCTAAAATTCTACCAAAAAACTTCTTTTTACACTTTCTGTCTTTAAAAAAAAAATCTCCTTTATAGAAATCTCCTTTATAATTTGATTTGTTTTCAACCCACTGCCTGATGATTAGATAATATTTAGAGGCATGTGGTGTCTCAAATTTTTACTTTTGTTCCAACATTAGTCTTTGGAAAGACTCTCCTTTTTAATGGAATCTCTGTTAAAATATGAAACCAGGTATTAGTGGTGTGAGTGATATGATTCCATACTGTTGTGATGTAGCCTAGTGAATAGTTTTACTTGACCACTAAGGATCTTACAACTCAAGTTTCCAATAACATTTATGAGAATTTAAAAAGTAAATGTTTACTTAAAAGGCATTTTGTTTGGAGCAGAAGTTCAAACTTAAAACTTTGTAAAATTTATCAGGCAACTCATCCACTGCTTAAGTTTTCTCTTTGGGAATTTTTGTGTATCTAGCTCAGCCTAATTATTAGTTGGTACTCTGTAGGTTCTCTATGTCCTGATAACTCAGTGTTGGTAGGGTATATGTGCTCAGTGTCTCTAGTGGTTCCCATATTCATTGAATATTAGCTATGAAAGCATCCATCCTTCTTATCCCCCGTGTTCTTTTTATTTTCTTTCTATTTGCCTTAGTCTCCTTCTCTCAAGATACATGTAAAGATTGACTGTTTTTGTTTACTTTCAAGAATTCAACTTTTTCTTACTTATGTTTATATTTTAAAATTTCTACCTCTTTTATTATTCCTTGGGGTTTGGGTTTTGCTCTTGTTTTGCTAATTCTTTAAGATTCAGCACTGCATTGCTTACATGAATTGTTTAGATTTTTCATTTTAGTATTTATTACTGCTAGCTTCCCTTTTAGTGCTGTTTTGACTACATCCCATGAGTTTTAATTTGCTGGCTTTCCATTTATACTTGTACCAAGGAATGAATTAATTTCACTTTTAATTTTTTTAAAATTATAAGAAACTGCTAAAACATTCGTCATGAAGGAGTAGATATGTAATTTAACAAAGATTCACAACTGGAAAAATTATTGTTTGTTAAGAAGAGAAATATAATCCTCATGACTCTAACATGAGACATTCTATGAAGATAAATATCATCTAAAGCATACAACTGCTGAGCTAACATGTAAACCTTGATTTATTGTATTTGTGGCATGATTATAAAATATCCAGCTAGTTCTCTCTTAAGGGCATATATTAAATTAAAAAAAAATTTAATGTTAGATGCAAGTATTAGAAATACCTATTATGTATGGAGCTCTGTGATAACCTCTTTCTACAATTATTCTTCAAGAAAACCTAGAGGTAATTTTGTTATTTCCTATTAATATACATGGATTAACTAAAACAGAGAAAATAATTCACTTGTCTAATATGACAAGTAGTTGACACTGAAAATTTTGAATTCGGACTTCCCTGACTTCAGTGTCAAATTCCCTTTTCCCTTAAGTGAATGAGAGCTCACCATCAACCTTCTCCTGGAACTCCTACCAGGGGATTTCAATGAGGGTTCATTTCTGAGTTGTAGAAGAGATACTATCTTACCAATGTGGCCTATATATCTGTTTTAGGTTTAGTGCTTCCAAAGCACATAGTGACAGGAGTAGTTTAACAGTCTAAAAATGTATGGGAAAGTAGTTGGGGCCAGAGGAAGTATGGCAAAGAAATTGAAGTATCTGTTACCTAATATGTCTGGTCAATTCATCCAGCCTTTGGCTCTGCTTGATCTCATGGGTTAGCTCAGAATATAAAGGAGACATTCAAATGTACTTCAGTTTGAGTCAAGGAAGCAGGCAATTCATTCTTCTTCACTAGTAATTCACTATCTAAAAGCTATTAGGGAGGCAAACCCACAGAGTCACATAGATGTGTCAAACTCAGAGCCCAAATGTGAGAGAATAGACTCAATAAAATGGTAAGAACTGATGAGGGGAAAGACTGGGTTTTATACCACTTCTGTATCATTTAATGGTTCAGGATCTTCACATAATTTGAATTTCTAGCATTAGTTACCAAATATTTCTAAACACTCAGTTCACTGGAAATATACCAGCATCAATAATGACTGAAAGCAAATCCTTGTTTCAATGTAGGTATAAAAATTCTGACAAATTTCATTTGTTACAATCTACTTTTCACTTGTTACACCCTTCACCTGTTGATGAATAGCAATGTCATTTTGTGAACACTCCAGATTTTTCACACAATAAAAATGTGGGGTCTGCTAACAAACACTCCTCAGGATCTCCAGGAATGTTCTCTATGTCACAACCAGGACCCTTATAGGTAGGAAGGCTTTCTGTGTGAGGTCCAGGGAAATTGAGCAGCTTTTCTACATCAACAGAGTCTAAGGTACTATTTCATTGCTTTTATTTTTGCTATTTACAGACTACAATCTACTTCATGGTCATTGCCATGTGTCCTCACTGACTGTGTTTTGACTGTGAATAAAACATGTCCAGTACCATTCATTGGAATGGACTTCCCATGTTAGAGATGCTATGTGACAAATGTAAATTCTTTTTCATTTCATGAAATGAAGATTGTGGTAGAGTAGGATACATGATACATGTTTTACTCTTAGTGTTCCTTAGCCCAAGAAAACAATCAGCACTCTGAATGTCAGGGGTTTTTGTCTGTGAATTGTATATTATAGCAAAGAGATATTCTTATAACTTATTGTTATGTGTTTACAGTTCTGACCGTGATTGCTATACCTAAATCAAACATTTGTTAAATTATTTATAAGAATTGTCAATTTGTTTGCATGAGTTGTGCATATCTAGAGCACATAATGAACGTTGTTAATAACTGTTTTGGGATAGGCAGGTGGCTTTCTAAGCTTCAGATTATGAATGATAGAATGGGTGCTTTGCCCATAGGACTAGGAAGAAAAGGAAATAGAAGCTGATTTCTCTTCCACCTTCATTCTGGTAAGTGCTTTTCCACTGAACAATACCATACCCTTTCTACCTTGCATTTTAGCAGGAGTAATAAAAGATAATTAAAAAATATTTTTGTTGTCTTAGCTTCAGTATAATTTGGTGAGGAAATTTTGGGACATAAGTGACTTGACTTTAAAATGAATAGCATGGAACATTGCTAATTCAAGAATGAAGCAGGTCTGAGTTGAAAAGATGAGCAGTACATAATTTGAGCTGACATTCTGTTTATTAACATGAGAATCTTACAAAGTCTTTCAGTTATTTGGATTACTTGAGACTTAAATGCATATGTACATGAGGTTAATTATAAGAAACTGCTAAAACATTCGTCATGAAGGAGTAGATAGTAATTTAACAAAGATTCACAACTGGAAAAATTATTGTTTGTTAAGAAGAGAAATATAATCCTCATGACTGTAAACTCATTATTTAGGTAAAAAGGGAAAAACTCATAAGAAACAAATTAGTACATTTCTGAGGAAATAGGTTGCGTGAGAGTCAATAGTGTAATTAAGAGACTAGATAGATGTCTCCTTAAGAAGCTAGGTTGAGGGCTGAGCTGGATACAGAAAGTTAGGGAGGTGACACCTTTGCTGCTGCTGGAGGGATAAATTCCTCAAGTCACAGAGAAGTAGATGGATAAATAATGACTCCTTTCCACCGAAACCAGCAACTACGAATTCACAGGGCCCCAACATTCATGGGCAAGCTCACATCTTGCTGCCACCACTGCCTAAATTTCTACTTTCCTGATTAAAATGATATGCATTCATGGAGAAAAAAAAAACCCTGCACTTATTCTTCCTTTGCTCTTTGCCCACTCCATTCTTGGGAAGAAGAAAGAGATTTTGGGATAAGAGAATCAACTGTCTTGCTTCTATACTAACAATAGTCACAAATAAACAAAATCCATGCTCATTATGATTTAGATTTAGTCCAAAGAGAATGAGATTTTTTATATGCAGTTAATAAAATAGACATAGAATCTAAACCAAATGTGAAATTTATTTTAAATGAAATGATCAGGTCTTAGCACATACCTACAGAAATTGAGTTGTATGGAAGGAAAAACAGTCATCACTGAAGCAGAAAAACTATAAACAACACCATTTAAAAATAGACACCCACAAGTAAAATGATTCCCTTTCCAGTAACTAACTAGACCAACTAGAATTTCTCCAGAGATGACAAAGTGAATTTTACTTATTTTTAAACCTAAAAATAGTCAATTACTAAAATGTAAAACTACTAATTTGTTAGAGGGAAAGCTATTTCTTTTTTATGAAAACCTTTCATATCAAGGCCAGTAGAGGAATTATTCAATATGAAAAACAATGAAATAAATGAGCTATAAAATTTTGATAAATTAAATCTCATAATTTTTTAAATTTAGCTGTAAAACACTGTCTCAAAAGGAAGCATAGACAAGCTACAAATGCAGGAGAAACATATTTTATTAGTTTAATATATTAAAGTTCTAATCACTGCTGTGGTTATATTTGTAGAAGTTACCTATAACAAAGGAATTCAAGTCAAATAATGTCACAATAAGAACAGTCTCATCCACTGAAATTAGCTTTCCCAAAAATGATACAAGAGAGCTTAACCTCTCTGTGTCCTGGGTGGACACAAAGAGAAAGTAACACAAAAAGCAGCCATCACATACACCCAGATATTGGACTTTTCCACTTCCAGGTATATGTAATAAGAAACTTTTCTTTTTACAACTATCCATTCCTTTTTTTTTTTGGCGTTTTGTTACATCTTTCAATGTTGATTAATCTACCAGTGGAAAAAAAAGAAAATGTGTATCAAATAAATAACCCCAAAGACCAACAAAAACAAACAATGGGCAAATGCACACTGTTCATTTTATGAGAGGAGACAAACAAATGGCATTAAGTACATGATGAGATGTCAAAATCATCAGCTACTACAGAAATGGAAATTAAGCCACAATGGATGTTATCTATGCCAGAATGACTCAAATTAAAAAGAAAACGACCAATGCTAAAGAATAGGTTAAGAAATTGAGACACTCATTTAAAACTGGGAGTAGTACAAAATAAAACAGTTACTCTAAAACTTAGTTTCTTATAAACCTAAGTGTGGAATTGACCTATGAAATGATGAGTATATTTCTAGACAGTAAACCCAGAAGACAGAAAAGTCATGTTCCATACAAAAGCATGTACAACATGTTTATAATGGTCTCCAGACATTACAAGCATGTTCTACCACACCTGAATTCCAGATTCCAGAGTTATTAACCTTGTCTTCAGTCTTGAGACTACCATCCCTTAGATTTAAGATGTGTGATCAAATCTCCACTCTCTAGCTCACTGACTTTAGATCTTAAAACTTATGTGCCTACATGGTCCTTAATCTGTGTGTGTGTGTGTGTGTGTGTGTGTGTGTGTGTGTGTGTTTCTCTCTCTGTCTCTCTCTCTCTTCTCTTCTCTTCTCTCTTCTCTCTACCTATCACACACACACACACACACACACACACACACACACACACACACACCATGTATTCTTGGTTTTTGTTTTGTTTATGATTCCTTGGAAAATCCCAAAATAGAGACTACTAAATCAAAGAACAGATTATATTAGATCTCAAATGATACCAAAACACATAGGCAGAAATTAAAAAAAAATCTGGTATGTGTGTATAAGGTCATTCTTGAATTCATGAGAGAGAGAGAGAGAGAGAGAGAGAGAGAGAGAGAGAAACAGACAGAAAAATGTGCTTGACAAGTGGTTTGTTTTTATAAGGAAGATAATTTACATGATCACATAGTTATATGCTATTAGCCTTAAGAGGACTGCATCAATCAATGTCTTTGGAGAAAAACAAAACAAACATATTCTCTTTTAATATAAAAGATTTTGGTGAAATTAGGTCAGCATCATGAGGATTTTGAAACTAGCAACTGCAAAAAGCTGTCAACTGCAGAAATCCATTGACAGCCTAAATCCACATGATTGCTTTCTTTGGGGATACTCTCCAAGGTACCCTGAGGGAAGCACTGAGAAAATCATGTCTTATAGTAGGAGGCCTGCTTGTTTTGTTCTCAGCTGTTCAGCTCTGAATAATGACACAGAAACTGTATTAATTAAATCACTGCTTAGCCCATTAGCTCTAACTTCTTATTGACTAACTCTTACGTCTTAATTTAATCCATTTCTAGTAATCGGTATATTGCCATGAGGCTATGGTTTACCAGGTAAAGTTCCAGCATTTGTCTCCAGTGGGGCTACATGGCTTCTCTCTGACTCTGCCTTCTTTCTCCCAGCACTCAGTTTAGTTTTCCCCACCTATCTCTGTTCTCATATAGGCTCAAAACAGATTCTTTATTATCCAATGGTATTCACAGCATACAGAGGGGAATCACACATCACCTCCCCTTTTCTGTTTAAATAAAAAGGAAGATTTTAACTTTGAAATAGTAAAATTACATATGACAAAACAGGTATCAAGCAAGAATTATAGTTACAATATTTATATCTACTTTATCTTTTATCATAACTAAGGAAAACTAAAATTATAAATATATATTTTTCAACTCCATCAAAGACCCCAGAGGAATATACTATTACCTAAGTAAAAAAGGAGTGAATTGTAAGCAACTTCCAAAATTCTAGAATTGACAGAGACATCTTTGCTACCTGTACAGTCACCCAAAGTTCTTCTACATCATTAGAGCAGCCAACTTCACAGTGAGTATATGTTGCCATTAATCAAATTGTAGCAATCTACTCACAAAACCCATTTAAATGCTTTGTAGCTGGTTTTGCCGAAAGAGTCAGAGTTCATGTTGGCAGCACAGCCCAGAAGATACCATTTCAAAACTGCACAGATTTTTTTCTGCTACTGCTGAATCAGAAAAACCTCTCTTAAAGGAACCATGGTTTTAAGCCATGCTTAACTCTGTTCTTTTGTGTCTAGAATCCTTTTTAAGCTTTCTCAGATTTAACATGGATAGAGTTGACCATGTTGGTGCACCAATTTGTTATTGAAACCTGCTTGTTTTGGTCCCAGCTGCTCAGCCCTGAAATAATCACAGTGAAACTGTATTAATTAAATCACTGATTGGCCTATTAGTTCTAGCTTCTTTTTTGGCTAGCTCTTACATCTTAATTTAACCCATCTCCATGAATCTGTGTACTGCTACATTGCTGTGGCTTACCAGACAAAGTTCTGATGTCTGTCTCCAGTGGGGCTACATATCTTCTCTCTGACCCTGCCTTCTCTTTCCCAATGTTCAATTTAGTTTTCCCTGCCTATCTCTGTTCTGCTATAGTCTCAAAGCAGTTTCTTTATTAACCAGTAATATTCACAGCATACAGAAGGGAATTCCACATCAATGGCTGGCTAAGCCCATCCCATCTGAATAAGAGTACACACTGTTCATTCATTCATTTGGACCATTTCAGAGCTCAGTCCAAGTCTGTTGCTGATTTGGCATTCTTTTTATTGCCATATAGCACTCCTGAATGCATTCTAAAATAAAATGAGCCCAATATTATAATATAAAAAGCTAAAGCTTCATTCACAACTCCAGAGTTCAAATTCCAGAGATATAATCATTTTTATAGAATAAAATATATAATCTTAGCTACTAAGATGTATATCTAAATGCATCTATCTGTTCACGGTCCAAAGGCTTATATTTATGTCTGTGTACTTAAGTCATAATCAGCTCTGATGTCCTTCCTAGATGCAAACTATTGTATTCTATCAGAAACCTCACCACTTTTAAAGTACAATAGGCCCTCAACCTGCTAAGTTTTCTTGATCTTCTTCTTTTTTCCCAAAACAAATTAAAAATATAGACATTCAAAGCATGAACAGTTTTCAGAAGTGTGTGTATGGCTTGTTGTTTGTTTGCTTGTTTTATCTTGATACCCTTAGATTCTACTTAAGGTTGCCTTCAGACTCAGATGTTGTACATCACATGCTGATTTCTCAGCCCTTGTCTGTCAAGGTCTCCATCATCATTCATTGCAGATGTCCTAACAAAAGTTTGAACTGTGTCTCTACCTGCTTCTACACAGAAGCCAAGACAGAAAGAAATGCCTGATGACGTGTATCTACAACTTTCTCATCATACTCCTACTTCTTTTTCTCACTAAAATCTCAGAAGACAAACCACCTTGTATAGACACCTGTCTTAGGGTTTCTATTTCTGCAAAGAGACATTATGACTATTACAACTATTATAAAGGAAACATTTAATTGAATTGGTGGCTTACACATTCAGTTCAGAGGTTCAGTCCATTTTTATCATAGCAGGGAGCATGGTAGCATTCGGGCAGACATGGTACTGGTTAGATTTTAATCAGAAGGCAACAGTAATATACTGAGCATAGGAAACCTCAAATTAAAACCCCAAAATGGCATACTTCCTCAAAGAAGACCATACTCACTCCAAGAAAGCCACACCTCTTAGAAATGCCATTCCCTATGAGAAGATGGGGACAATTACATTCAAACTACCAGAACACCTTAAACTTCACACACAAAAAAAGCATTTCCCCCTGGAAAATGCAAACTCACTTCAAACTTGACCAATTCTGAGCATACGTTTAACCAAGGCTTCTGTGCATAGATTTCCAGGGACAGCAAGGCTAGCACTAAGACCAAAATAGACTTCAAAGAAAACTCTACAGGACAAAAAAAATGAAATTCTTAGTAGATTATAAAGGATATGAAATCAGGAAATAATAACAACAACAGCAACAACAAATCATTGCATTTTATATAGCTTTAAAATCTTTAGTTATCAAAAATTAAAAATCTTGGATTATCATATAAGGTTGTTGAGACATTTTATTGGAAAAAAATTTAACAAGCCGTATATTATTCTGAGTGGCCTCTGAAATAGCTTAGTTATCTTCATCATTAATAGTTTAAGAAGTAATTTAGATAATTGCCTTACACCTTATACTTCTTTATTAAAAATACAACTCTGAGCACATAATTAATAATTATCTTTGTCCTTTAAAAAATGGATGTCCTCAACATAATAATGGACAAGTTTTGTCTTTCCTCACAGCTCATTAAGTCACAGACACTGATTCAAAGTATGACTAGGTTCTGTCTCAAGTGACTTTGCTTGTCTTCAATGTCAGCTTTTAAAGATGAACTATCAGAATGCCAACAAATTAAAAGTAATGCATAATTGGTATTGACTAAAATACTAAATTTTAGAAACCTGTTCAGAAAAATGTTCTTCTTAAGAATATTTCCAAACTTCATGAAGAAGGTATAAAAATATGAAGAACTAAGAATCACATTAGTTTCTCTCAGAATACAAATAGGTCTTCCAGACAGAAAGAGCACAAATTGTATTTTTAACTGAAGTCAAGGGATAAGTGTTAAGATTTTAGAAAGAAACTGTGCAAGCCAAGTCATAAAAAAGTGGGGATGGCAGCATGCTGTAAATTTCTCTGGCAGTTATGTCTGTAATCCTAAATCCAAGTTACTGAAACCCTGTAATACAGTAATAATAAAAGCAATGCAGCGTGAGCACAGGCCTGTCAGATTTATGATGGGCTAGTGTCTTCCATGAAAGGAACACACCAAATCAAATTAGTGGATGGGAGATTAATAGAACTTCATCACTTTCCAGCATGGAGACCTTAAGCTGCCTCGTAAATTGTCTTTGTCCCGAAAGGTAATGGCTTAAGCCCTTTAAAAGCCAAGCACAAAATGACCACAGCAAGAGGCCTTGCTATTATAGGTCAAAGTTAGTCTGTGGGGCCTCAATCGATGAAACACAGAGGAAGGAGCATGTGTCAAAGGCAGAACCAGGTCTCCACATATGGACCAGTACAGCATAGTGCTTACAAAAGGGATTCTAGCAGCAGATTTCTCAGGATTGAGTTCTGAATCTCCTATTTGCTAATTCAGTTTCCTTTGGGGATATTTTCATAGCCCTCTGGTTTATGTTCTCACTTACAGTGCAGGTATAAGAATTATATCAAGTCAAAGGAGCTGCTGTTTATAAAAGAGGCAAGTTGGGGTCCTTGAGAATAATGGTGACTTCCTCATCTCAAGTGACCAGTAGCTAGGGATATAGGGTCCCAGAAGCTATCTTCAGTCAGGGCTGTCTAGGTCTTTTTGGTATTCAGACTTTTCTGGTGTGAAGTCTGGATGTTGGTCCTGAATTGTCAATCCAGTTGGCCCACCTATGAGGGCTTCGTGATTCCACTTTGATCATGCCCTTGTTTGAAGCCTCCAGACAGCTATGCAGACTATGTATAACACCCACGAAGGTTACATAAAAGAGGAAGAAAGATAACAATTGGTCAGGAATCAGAGCCCCCAAATGCTTCTGGTATGTCTGGCCTTCTATTAGGGAAGAAACAAGGACACTTCCAACCTCGTCAAGAACAAGAACCAGACCTCTTAATTTTCAAGATGCCCATACCTCAAACTACCAGACTGGTTTATAACTCCTCTTCTTATTACTGTGAGGATTGAAATAAATACATTCAAATTGTGTAGATCTCGATGATAGAGGTGAGCTAACAGTCTCAGCAATTATTCCCCCAAAGTCGGTTACTTCCACCAGAATGACTGACAGTGACGGAGCAAATGCCAAAGAAAACGTGAAATAAAATGCACCAATGCACAAACAAAAGGAAGGCTAGTGTAGTCTATAGAATCTCGCTCAGCTATGTGCTATCCCCATCCTGTAGCTTTAGTAGGCTTCAGGCATACCACATTACTTCTCTTCTACTCTTAGTCATCTAGAGCTGCTAGGAATTTCTTCCACATCAAGTAGCTTAAGCAGCAGACATATAATCTCAGGACAGAGGAAAAGATGTCCAAGATCAAAGGATTAAGGTGCTAATTGATGTGGTTCCTGGTGAAGGGCCTCTTCCTGGCTTTCAGGGATGGTAGAAAGAGTGTTCTTTCTCTTCCATTTCTTATAAAGTCTCTAGTATTTTATAGCCATAGTGACATAAATTATCCCTCAAAGGCCTTTTCTCTGAATACCACAGTGATAGTGATAGTTAAGACTTTGTCACATGCAGTTTGGGGGTTACAGTTTAGCACATGGTTTCTTCTTGAGAGGGCAGCAGTTCTGTAACAGGTACTTTACAGCCACAAGGAACCTCCGATTCCAGGGAGTATATGTCTCCCTGATACCATCAGTTACTACTCTGATTGCTTTCCAGCAGAGAAAGCTCAGAGGTGCAGATTCTGCCCCAGAACTTTGTCTGACATGGGTCGCTATTCATCCTCTTCCCCTTCCCTTTCCCACTCTTCCCACTCCTTTAGTCTCTCTAGGAAGAGTCTCCTCAGAAAACTGATCATACACAAATGTCTGTCTCGTGTGTTGCTTCCAGGCTAAAACACACTGGGAGCTTTTTTCTTCCATATGCCCCTCCACAAACATTTCTTCCTCAATGAGTCCATCACTAAGTCAAGCTTCTTGGCTCTAAAGCATATCTTAACTTGTGTATCCTTTTCTCTCTGTCCCATACCTCACGATATCTGACAGTGTGGCAGGTCCCTCCAAAAGATAACAGGTAATGGTCTTATGACTTTTACTGTTACTCTCTAAGTTGATTAAAAGATGAGTTGGGTTTAAGTATAAGAAGATAACCATTTAGCAACAAAGTTCAAAAGCCAGAACTTTACAACAACCCCCCAAGCCTGAACCTACAATCTTAGTCCCATCCTTTACTTCTGTCAATCTCATAGGTCCTATGCAGACCAAGAGAAGCCACAAGCTATTTTATGCCATCCTGATGTTCAAAACACCTCCAATGGACACAAACCAAACTCTTTACCTGTGTCTGAGTGTTCTGTATGGTTTGACCCTTGTGACCCTGAGCATTCTGTATTTCTTGACCCTTTCTGTATGGTTTGACCTAACTTCCCATTTCTGTATACTCACACGCTGCCTGCCAAACACAGGGAACCCTTTGATGTTTTTGTCATTTCCCCAGGCTCATTTTCAACCCAGAACCTTTGTAGTTGTTCCTCCTTTTGCCTGAAATATGATGCCTCACATAGACCCACATCTTATTTCTTTCATTCAGATCTCTCTAGCCTGTATGACTACAACCTCTTTTGCAGTCATTCTGACATCTGTTCTGTTCCCTATTCCTTTGTAGCAACTATTATAGAATAACATATTGCCTGCCTTTGTTTATTCTAATTACCATCATTGCACTCATTAAAGATGCAGGATCCCTGTTGAAGAATCAGTTAAAAAAAAAAAAAAAAAAACCTCCTCTTGCCTTAGGAGGATAGCACTCACTCTGGGTCAAAAAATGATTCCTTTTTTCAATGAATTGTATATTCCCCTTTAAAATACTCTCCTGTTTCTCTGTGTGTGTTTCTCTCTGAGTCTCTGTCTAACTTTGTGTCTTTCTCTCTCTGTAGACCTTACTTTAGGTCTTTTGAATTTTAAAACAAAAAAGAAAGAATGCAAAATGTATTCCCACTCTGTAATTTCTTTTCAGTTTTGATTTAATTACTGAATTTAATTTGCTATGGATTTTATACATAGATAATTTTAGAAACATAATGAATAATTCACATTTAAATGAATAATATGAATTGATGTCTAATAACAGGGTTGAAATACGTATAATATTTTGATGAAAACACATTATCTGTAATTTCTCAAAAACAAAACAAGAATATTCTCTGTTCCTTTCAAAATCAATACATTTCACATCTTTACCCACAGTCTAAATGCATGGATATTATGTTTGTATACATATTTATAGAACCTAATGTTTTTTAAAATAACAGTTTTAATTGGATCATAGAATTCTGGAAATGATAAAATTTAATAAATTTCCAATTCAAATAATGAAAATTTTACTGAAAATATGAAGAATCGTGCTGATGTAACTTCTTCCTGGGGAGATTTGATCAAGCATAGATTCACTGCAGGTAAGTACCAAAGACAGACCATAGTCAGGACTCCACCAAAAGTTCAGTTTGGCAGCCAATGAGTTTAGTGGGCTTCCTTATAAAGCATGGCAGAGCAGCTATGTACAAGACCCCAAAATAACTGTATCACCTCAAAGTCCTGTGCCACCCTTGGGTAACCTTTTACAGTCAGGAGCTAGCTTCCACTGAAAGCTATTTTGAACTAGTACTGTAAAGAGTGACTCAACCAACAGCATAGAAAGTTAATAAAATGATTTAGTAAAGAAAATGGTTGAAAATGACCATAATCACTGGCTACTTGCCTGATTGGAAAGCAATGGTATCAGTTCTCTGAGTACAGGAAACACTCTAACAAATTGTATTCCACTCACAGCTTTGGCATACTTTGTGCTCAGTGAATGACCAGTCACAGTAAATCTTACCCCAGTGTCCATCGAATTCCTTCCATATATTACATAAAAGGCAAAAAATAAAACCTAGACATTACTTTTGTATTCCTTGCTTCAAACCTATCCAGCTCTCAGGAATTATTTCTCTCTTTTCAATAACAAACTCATGTTTGCTCTGCTCACTCCCTACTGTTCCTTGTTCTGGTTGGGTTTGATCCAGTAAACTTAAAAGCCTATGTCTAAGGGGGCTTTGGTGACCATGAGTCATCAGCACCCTTGTTGTAAAAGTTATAAACTCACCAAGAGCTGAGGATAACTGTGCCATCTCTCAAAAAGGACACACCAGCTACATCATGGAAGCCTTCCGTTAACCATCCACATCCATAGGCTCTCGCATCTCCAAGACCATTCACATGCAGTTGTAAAGGCAAAGGAGAATAATACCTGGAATCTAAGGTCAGGGCCATTTCTGGGGAATGTCCACTAGATAGTTGCCTTGTCATTGTATGGTATCATCGTGCAGCTTTCATCATTAGTATCCATGGTTATGGGGTCAAGTTAATTACATGGTATTGCTTTATGCTAAGAATGAAAAAGAAAATGTCATCCAATACACATTTATGTATTCTTCCCCAAACAATCCTCTCCCTGTTTGGTCAGAACTCTGCTAGAATTCAAAATCTATTTACCTAAAATTTCAGCTGTAGCCCTTAGCGGTGACATGATTACCAGGGAAGTTGGGGTCCTTTCTTTAAGCTCTTTAATTGAATTTAAAAATGGACACAAAAGGAAGCTCTTGAGAACAATTTTAGTAGAGTATTTTTTTAAAAAAAAATAAAACTCTAAATACCTGCAGCTGGCTGGAATAGCATAATGGGAAAAGCAAGAGAGCAAGTCTTGTCTCTTAAAATAGGCTTGCAATGCTGGAAGGGGTGGGTAGCTTCAGAGTAAAGAGAAAAGGTCAAAATACCAGAGAAGCAAGACAACAACAAAATCAGCACAGACTCTAACCAGCATCTGAAAAAAAAAAAGCAGAGGAAAAGAAATGGGGACTGTTTCGCCTTTCTGAATGAGGGCTCAAAAAGGCAGACAGAGTAGAGCTTCACGATGGCTCTATGGTGACCACAGCAACTATATTGAGGGTCCAGTTTCTGGGAAGAAAGCATACATCATTCAATTAAGGGTATAATTATTCTGACCATCTGTTTATCATGGCTTTAGATAAGCTTGCTTTCCTGATGGGTTTCCTTTGACAAGATGACTGACAGGCCCAGCTGGATTAATTCAATGTTTTCTGGAGTTTAGAATACTGTCTCCACTTAAGACCAGAGATAGACTCTATTCTTTACACAAGAAGGAAATAACTATCCCTGAACGGGACTCAATCGTGGCTAATATAATAATTCTATCACGGCTTGCTTTTAAGGACAATTTTTACGTTAACATACTGTTTCTAACCGCTAGCATACAAGTCTTTTTATGTATTCCAAAGATTGCTAATGGGAAACCTTCAGTAACTGTCATTTAAGTTGACATGCCTCCCTCAGATTTGGATTCAAATGAAACAATATAGCCTTGGCATCACCCCCATTATCATATATTTCTATTCTATTTTAGAGAATGCATAATTGCAGGTGAGCAAAGAATGGTAATAGTCTTACTTTAGTGAATGGAAACTAGATATGTAACAGGAAATAGGAATATCTTTTCTATGTCAAATACCTCCAAAAACCACAGGAACAAACCACTATATATGACTTAATAACTGACTTAATAACTCACCCTTTGCCTTTTGCACATGCAATTGATAATTATGTACGCTCATAAACATTTATTTGTTAAAAATAAAACAGTATATATTTTTAATGTTCTATGACAGTTTATATCTCTTTCTTTGTAATGGCTGAATATATTCTACAACACACATATATTAAAGCTTTCTCTATCCATTTGGATTCTCTTTTTTTTTGATTTTCAGTTGTACACACCTTATTGTAAACATTGTAATAAATGTCCACATAGATAAATCTCTGTATATATGTCTGCATGTTTGTAGAAAAGATTCATAAGAGAAGTCTTGAATAAAATGAAAGTCTTTTTTTGATAGATCTTGTCAAACTGCTCTACAAAAAGATTGTTACAATTTATGTTCTAAGAGTACATAAAAAGCTATTTTTGTATATAAGCATCAAAGGAGATAAGAATCTTCGGCACTAAGGTTTTCTTGTTTGTTTTGAGTTTTTGCTACTCAAATGACAATTTTTTTTAATCTAAATCTTTAATCTGGTCTATATAACTTACTGATATTGTAGTCTTAATATGTTTAACTTAATGCCTTCACTATATTTCTATATAATCTTTATTCACTTACTGTTTCAAAGATTTATTTTATTTTTATTTATGTGTACTGTGTATTCTGGGTTTGTATGAGTAGATGGTTGTGTGTCATACCCATGGGGCCAGAAAATTGTGTTATATACCCTGGATCTGAAATTGCAGGCAATTTATGGGCATTCTGTTGTGGGTTGCTGAAAGCAGAACTTGGTTCTATCCTGATTAGTTTTTATTGCCTTGATCAGATAGGCCTATAGTCATGTTTAACAGGATATTGTCTACATTGATAATTAATATCAGAGATCTAAGCCCACTGTGAGTGTATAACCTTATCTTGTTGTTGCTGTACTGTATAAGAAAGCTAGCTGAGCACAAGCTAGTGAGTGAACAAGTAAGCAGTCTTCCTTCATGATTTCCACTTCAGTTCCTGTTTGAGGTCTTGCCCTGACTACAATGATGAACTGTGACCTGGAAGTATAAACTGAAATAAACTTTTCTGTCCTCTAAGTAGCTTTTGCTATTGTCATAACAACAGCAAGCAAACTAGAAGTCCTCTGCAAGAGCAGCAAGCACTTTTAATTGCTTAACTGTGTCTGCATCCTGTAGTGATGAGGGGGCCGGCATGTTTACTGCCACAAGTCTATGGCATTTCAAGGTTCCTGCCAGCAAGTAAGTTGCAGCATTATGTCCACAGACAACACACAAGTCCTCTCTCTGTAGTCGGCCCTCCTGCCTCAAACAGTTTGGCCCAAGGTAGAGGCATGGCTTTACAATATGCTCTCCAAATAAAACATTATCTACAATGTTGCTTCTATTGTTCCTTCTCCTGAAAGTTAGTCCCATTAGACCTGCGAATTACCTGAAAATGGTGGTCTCTTCTTAACCACTAATTTTCAGGGTTTTTTTTTTTTTGGCGTCTTTCTGTAAATAGCTTTCCACCATAGTGATGTGGGAGTGTCATATATCAATCTGTTGATTTCATTGGCTAAGTAATAAACAAACTGCTTGAGCTCATAGCTTAGAACATAGGTGGGTGGAGCAAACAGAACAGAATGCTGGGAGGAAGAGGAAGTGAGCTCAGAGACTCGACAGCTCTGCTCGCTGGAGCAGACGCCTCAGAAGAGATGCCATGCCCCACTCCCAGGCAGACAGACGCGATTCAGCTCTGACCCAGGATGGAAGTAGGCTAGAATCTTCCCGGTAAGCGCACCTAGGGGCGCTACACAGATGATTAGAAATGGGCTAAATTAATATGTGAGAATTAGCCTAGAAGAGGCTAGATAGAAATGGGCCAAGCAGTGTTTAAATGAATACAGTTTGTGTGTTGTTATTTCGGGCATAAGCTAGCCAGGCAGCCGGGGTGCTGGGGATGCAGCAACGCCGCTCCTCTTACAACAGAATGGCACCCAGACGTGTGGACAACTGAATCCACTGAAAGCCTGAGAAAGGTTGGGAAAGAGTAAAGCATGTTTTCTTGGTAGCTGCCATTTCTCGGTTCTGCTCTACTTGCTAGAGGCAAGCAAGCGCTCTCATCTAAGAGAGGCTTCCTGACTCAGCTTCAGCTGAAAAACCCTGCAGTTCTTAAGAGGTCCTGCCACGAAACACTTAAATGGTGTTGACGAAAAGCTGAAAGCATGCTTTTCGGTTTTCAGCCGTAGCAGAAAAAAAGCTGCTCCGTTTAAAAATGCCGGCTTTCTGGGCCATCCTGCCAGGGCAAACTCTGACTGTTTGAGGCAGGAGGGCCGACTACAGAGAGAGGACTTGTGTGTTGTCTGTGGACATAATGCTGCAATTTACTTGATGGCAGGAACCTTGAAATGCCATAGACTTGTGGCAGTAAACATGGCTACAGCCAGTACCTCAGCCATGAGGCTGGAAAGCTAAGGAATGGGCTACATCTAGCCGGCAAAGCCACGGCTTTCGTCCTACTGATATTGCTTGGTAAATTAAAGACTCATGTGGTCAAAAAAAGAGAGATATACAGTAAAGAGAGATTCAAAGACAAAATTTCTAAATGGTTTACAGTGTGTTAAAAATATATGCATGCTAAACATTAAAGTTCTTAAAGTAAAAAACAAAAAAAAAGGGAAGAAAGAGAGTTGTTGTGTGTGATAGTACACACCTTTAATCCCAACACTTGGAAGGCAGAGGGAGATTGACCTCTGTGACTTCAAGGTGTGGTAGCAAACGCCTTTAACCTCAGTGCCTAGAAGGCAGAGACAAACAGATCTCTGTGAGTTCAAGGTGTAGTAGCATACACCTTTAATCCCAATGCCTGTGAGGCAAAGGCAGGCGGATCTCTGTGAGTTTGAGACGAGCCTGGTCTACAAGAGCTAGTTCAGAACAAAGATATACAAAGAATAAAAAATAAAAGTAAAAATAAACAAAATAGAGGTTAAAATAAAACGAACAAAGATGGAAAATACACAGAGAATCTTGATACTATATGCTATTATGCTCTCTTTGAATTGTTTGAATGCTGAGGAAGGAGCAACAGCTGCTAAAAGATATTTGTTTATAAATGCTGCTGAATTAATCCAACATAGATATTTTGAATTTGGATCTAAGGATATGATACTTTGGAAAAGAGATTCTTCTTTTGTTTTCACAGACGATGAGACTCTGTGGATTGCTTCCATATCAATATGGTATGATGGACCACGTCCTCCTGAAAGGTTGCGTGAACACCCTCAGAAAATTGCTTCGCTCAACTGCCAACTGAGATGAAACTAGCACACAGGTTATACCATGAAAGACCTAATTAACGATGCCCCCATTCAGCAGGAAGCAGTTTGGACAGAAATAACTGCGCCCATATTTCCAAAAATTGTTTATAAATGTTCTTTTACATTTAAAGGGGGATATGATATAGGTATGAATAATTTTCATTAGTATAGATTTTGCTTTATTGATAGAGATTTAAGGTCAATTTTGTTATATGTATATGTATTTCTGATATTGATTAAGGTATTGTGATTGTGTAGATCACTTAAAAATGTAATGTATATAGGTTGTTAATAGATAATCATAATAGTCAAGTTTGTAGTCATTTTAGTTTAGATTTTCTAGATGTGCATAGATATATTTTAGATAGGCATTCTTCATATCTTTCAAAGATTATAGAATATGGCATTAAAATGTTTTAATAACTTAGGGTTTTTCATGAAAATGAGACATGTCTGCTCCTGGCAGCACCAATCTACTTCAAGAAGAAGATGGGCATCGAAGAGGATCCTTAAGGAGTTTGATAGCCATTTGGGCAAGAAACTGTTCTTGCCTGGACTATTGCATAAACTGGACACAGAGAACCCACAGAGAGAGGACTGCTAAACTTGCTTAAAGGTGAGATGTTCTTTCGGGGTTCCTGATTCATGAAAGAGTCTGCAAGACATTCTTCAGGACAAGCAGATAGTGACTGCCTTTGAAATTTCCTGCTTTGTGGAAATGTCTGCTGGAAACTATGGGCCTGTAGGCCGAAGATGGATGCCCCAACGGTACAGAGGAACTTTGGGTGACTGTACAGGCAGTGAGATGTCTCTGTCATTTCTAGAGTTTTAAAAGTTTTTGTTTGCTTAGGTAATATTGTATCTTTCTAGAGTCTTTGGAGTTGAAGAATAGATAGATAGTTATAGTTTTCCATTGTTATGATCAAAGATAAGGTAGATATAAATATTGTAACTGTAATTCTTGCTTAATAACTGTTTTATATGTAATTTTGCTATGTTACGGTTAAAGCCTTCTTTTTATTGTTTAAACAGAAAAAGGGGAAGTGATGTGGGAGTGTCATATATCAATCTGTTGATTTCATTGGCTAAGTAATAAACAAACTGCTTGAGCTCATAGCTTAGAACATAGGTGGGTGGAGCAAACAGAACAGAATGCTGGGAGGAAGAGGAAGTGAGCTCAGAGACTCGACAGCTCAGATGCCTCAGAGAGACGCCATGCCCCACTCCCAGGCAGACAGACGCGATTTAGCTCTGACCCAGGATGGAAGTAGGCTAGAATCTTCCCGGTAAGCGCACCTAGGGGCGCTACACAGATGATTAGAAATGGGCTAAATTAATATGTGAGTATTAGCCTAGAAGAGGCTAGATAGAAATGGGTCAAGCAGTGATTAAATGAATACAGTTTGTGTGTTGTTATTTCGGGCATAAGCTAGCCAGGCAGCCGGGGTGCTGGGGATGCAGCCCCGCCACTCCTCTTACAACACCATAGTGCACTCTTTCCTTTATACTCATGAATGCTTACCTTTCTCTTCAGTCCAAAGGATTCTGTCAAGTATCTTCTGTATTATTAGGTTAGTTGTCATTATTGCATTCAGTTTGTTTTAATCAGGAGAAGTTCTTTGTTCCCCCACAAATATGACAGATAGTTTTACTAGCTAGATTGATCTGAGCTGGCAATTATTGTCTTTCAGTGTCCAGATTGCATTAACTTATGTTTTCCCGGCTTTTTAGTTTCGGTTGAGAAAACTGCTAAATTTTTTTAGAGCTTGCCTTGATGTAACTTCATGTTTCTCTTGCTTAGCTTTTTTCATTTGCATACCAATCCCAGTTCCCACTCCCTCCCTTTCTTCCAATCCCTCCATTTATCCTTTCCATCCTCTCCTCAAAGATGGTAAGGCATGTTACTTTGGGGAAGATCCAAGGTCCTCCCTACTATATCTAGGCTGAGCAAGGTATCCATCCAGAGAGTACAGGTTCCCAAAAGCCAGTATAAGCAGTAGGGATCAATCCTGGTGCCACTGCCAGTGGCCCCAAGTCTGCCCCATTCATACAACTGTCACCCACACTCAGATGGTCTTGTTTGGTCCTATGCTGGCTCCTTCCCTGTCAAGCTGGAGTTGGTGTGCTCCCATTAACTCAGTTAAACTGTTTCAGTGGGTATCCTCCTCATGGTTTTGACCTCTTTTCTAATATTCTCACTCTTTCACTCTTCAACTGTACTTTAGGAGCTCATCCCAGTGCACTGCTGTGGGTCTCTGCCTCTGTTTCCATCAGTTGTTGGATGAAGGTTATAGAACCTTCATTTATGAGTGACATTTATGATAGTCACAATCTGACTACAGGGCAAGGCCAGTTCAGGTACCCTCTTCTCTATTGCATAAGGTCTTAGCTGGAGTCATCCTTGTGGATTCCTGGGAATTTTCAATATTTTTACTTTTTCTTTATGTCTCCTATGTTAACTGGAGTAGGACATGTAGAGTCTCCATTCTGAGCATACCATTGAGTTGTTCTGGGTGCTCCCTAAGTCTGGATGATGATACCTTTCTCTAGATTTAAATTTAAAATGTTTTCCACCATGATTTTTATTTCTTCTGTCTTTGGTCTAAAGTTCTTTTCTTTCTTCTATCATTATGGCTCCTAAATTTTTTGTTTTAATGGTGTTCCTTATAACTAGCATCATGTTTTCATATTTCCCTATTGTTTCTGTTTTGTGGGGTCTAAAAGCTCCAACTCATGTATCCTTACTTACATGATTCTCTCTTTCCTCTCCTTCATTCCACTAGTAAGGATTCCTAGTCAGGTTTAGTCATTACTTCTACATATTTATTGATTTCCTGTGCTCCACTATATATTGATTTTCTTATTAATTCCAACTCTTTATTTTGTAATCTCTTTGAGTAAAATAGAAATTTATCTATAAAGTATTAGATTTCATTATATAGTCTTTAATAATTCTCAATTCTTTGCTTGTGTTTTAATCTAATTCACTGTTATTAGATTTGGTATTGAATGTGCAGTTAGTAATTTTTAGGTGGATCATACTGCCCTAATTTTTCATGACCTCGTGGTGACATACAGATTATTAAAAATGGGTTAATCAAGATGTGAGAGTTAGCCAATAAGAGGCTAGAACTAATTGGCCAGGCAGTGTTTAAATGAATACAGCTTCTGTGTAATTATTTTGGGTTAAGCTAGAGAGGTGGTGGGACTTGGCTCAATCACCTCATACAACACATAGTTTATAAGTTTAAGCTTCAGTTCACCTATAAAATACTAACTGTAGAAATGACCATAAGTGTTGGATAGACCCACTATGCAAATGCCATACTATCCGAGTAAAATAATTATCCCTTAGTGTCAAAACCTATTGAAGGAGAAGTGAATAAGGGAAGGGTAGTATTACATAAGTACATATGAATTACTTAGATTGGATAGAAGTGAAGATATGGTTAGGAACTAGGATTAGAACAACTGAATAAAAGAGATGTGAGGAGATATGAGGTGAAATTGAGATACAACTAGGGTTTATGTGGATTAAAATTATTAAATCAATAGAATATTATAACTAATAAAACATGGAAAACAGATAGAGTGCAAATAAGGTGTAAGCATAAAGGAAAATATGTGAATTGTTCATAGGAAGACTAACAAGGAGCATACACTAGTAGATAAAGAATCACAGGGAGGATCATAAAACCTAACTAAGCAATAAATAACCTAAAGCACAGCCATTCTTAGAAACTCATGCAAGAGTAAAGATAAAGATAAAAATATTAAAACATACCAAAAACTGAACAAAGCTGTAATCAAATATATTTGAATAAACTATATTCTAGCTATCAGTACTTATTCCATGGTGGAATGGCTGTTTCTTTTATTCATTTTTTACTTTTACTTTCATCTGTGTGTCTGGGTGGTGGGAATGTACATATGTGAATGCAGATGTCCTCAAAGGCCAGGAGATGGAGTCAGAACCCCTCCAGTTGCAGGTGGTTGTGAGACACCCAGCATGAATTCTGCAAGAACAATAAGTACTCTCTTAACAGCTGAGTCATCTCGCCAGATCCCTGGATGGGCTTATTTTTGCCCCTGCAACAAACTTCATTGATGGTAGAGGTACAATTTACAATTCTATCTCAAATCTATAAAACTGGAGTTGAATTATGAATTGCACCAGTGGAGTTTAAATCTATTACTTGTTAGAGTTTATGGCACAACTAGGCTTTATTGAGCAGTGTTCCTTTGGTTTCCCCCTGGAGTCCCTTTCACATTGGCAGTTTTTCCGAGAGAAGGAAAGGGAATTCCTCTCTGTGGGTTCCCTCTGAGGGTAGTCTTGATCACTTTTCAGTATTGCATTCCAGTCCTAGCCTATCCAGTCAGGGGTGACCTCACTGAGATGTATTGGGCAACTCAGGCTCTTCTATAGTGCTGGCCTAAAGGAAGGAAGTGTGAGGTCGTTGTGAGAGCTCCCCCATTATCTCAACAAAACTTTGACAAGAAACTGTTTCAGACTTACAGGGTGATGCTGAGATCCCTATGATTTCTGTGTACAGAGGTTTAAGCCAGGTCCTGGACCACACCCACTTCTAGGCTCTACAATAGCTATCTCTTTTCTTGGGCTATTCTGCAGTGGTGGGGAAGGGAAAGAGTATGCCTTTTCTAATAGTTCTTACTAATTTCAGCCAGAACACTGAGGATGGAGAGAGAGAAAGACTATGCTCCAAAATCCTGTTTCCAGTGTCACCTCCAACTATCTATCCAGTCCCTCGTCTTCCAGCTAACTGCCTTGCAATGGAGTTGAGATAAAGCATCTTCTCCATGGTTTACTGAGCTTGCAAGTCCTACTTGGTATAGTTGGGCCCCATTTCTCAGCTGTTCCTTTTCTCAGCTGTTTACCTTTGGAGATGTCATCCAGCTTGGTGAGTGTTTCCAGTGTTTCCTGCAGCAATAGCAATTCTTGCATGCTAGCCTGTTTACTTTTATTGAGTTGCATGGAAGAATGATCTAACACATCAACTTAGGCAGAAGTTTATCAAGTAGTTTATCAATGTTTGAGAGTAATGACTTCTACACATCTCACTCTGTGCTTTCTTCTTAAATTTCAGTATTTAGCAAGTCTGAAATTCTTCCTCTGTGCTTACTATTTGCATTTATACATTCAAAAATGTCCTTGAAAGCAAGGAACTGACTGGGCACTTAAGTATTTGCTCCTCTGACCTCTCTAGTCCAATTCCCTTCACTTTTACAAATCTATTTATCTTTTTGTTATTTAAATGTTATTTGCATATATTAAAAATTGTCAAATATATGTATGCAAATATTTTCTTCCAATTATGGTGTGCCATTATGTTGTCTTTATGATAACTTTCAAGGAGCAGAAGTTTTAGTTCTAATGAGATCTAATTTTACATTTATTTTCTTTCAAGTAAAGTGCTTCTAGAAGAAATCTTAACATGTTTTATGTTTTTCCTTCCGAAGTCTGATTGTTTCCATCTGACCCACTCTAAATTGGTTTTTCGGCATGGTGGGAAGAAGGGGTCAAAGTTCTGTTTTGCCCATATGGATATTCAGTTTTTCAGCATCATTGCAATTTATTTTTAACTACTCAAGAGTCTCACATAGCAACTAAGGTCGCCAGTTATGTGCTCTTGCAGCAACTTGCTCTTGAATCCCACCTGCACAGTCCCCAGCTCTGCAACACTGCCTGGGAGCAGTTTCTCTTCATCTTATCTTCACCTGATAAAACGTGCAAAACACTAGTGCATGCATCTCCTTTATTCTTTCATTCATTCTTTCTTAAGGATTAGATGTTAAAGCAGGTATAAACCTTATGGCAAAACTTAATACCAAAGGCTTTAGAAACAACACTGTATGGCTCCACATCTCAGTCGCAAGTAGCGTATATTGTCTACTCCAACATAATTTTTCTTCTTTGGGCCTTCCTCTACTCTTATCTTCCCTGAACACTGTCATGCCTTCAGTAGTATTCTAGGTCAGCCTCTCTATTTTCATAATAACTTTGTGCCATGTATTCCTGTATTAGAATAGATACTGGTTCACGGCATCTATTCTAAATAAATTCATATTAGAAGGTTTCTTTTTCTTAGTCATTTTTTGGAAATGCAAAAAAAAAAGGCCGTGGATTTTCTCTCTGGGTATTTATGAAGCAACTTGTGAAAGTAAAGCTTGCCTGACAATTTCAGATGCATTTTTTACTCTGGCTATAAGCACAACTCTGTGTATTTGCTGGTGATTCACATAGTTTCTCAATAATATCAACCCTTTTTTGAATATAAAATGAATTTCATTCTTCCTTCTCAACAGCTCAATGTAGGGCAAAGTAACACTCAGATGATTAAAATTCAATACATTAAAACAACCTTTATGTTTCAACATATTGTCCATAGATTTCTGTCACTAAACAGGATCAGCATCCACCCATCTGGTCAGAGTAGAGGCCTATATGTCACCTCTGAGCTGAAATCATAAGCCCTGCATCTCCCAGCTGAGCAAGAACGAAGTCGGTTAAAACCATAATTAGAGCAGTGTTAATTCCCTCTTGCACATTTCCAGAGAAAATCTTTTATAAAGGCAGAGCATTGTCTCTTGTAAGCCTGTGAAACAATGGCAGTGTTGTGTCTACTTTTCTGGACTACAGTCACATTCTATAAATATGCTGTCCACATTGTTGACAAATAAATGTGTTTATGGCCATACTTAAAAATTTCTTCAATATAACTAATACCTGGCTTCGTTGTCCCTGCTCTTTTTCTTCTTACGTTTTCTGACCATAACTTGCAAATGCCCTGTTTACTCAAATTCATTTCCACAGCTCTGTGCTCCCGTCCTAGCCTTGCCCATATGATACTAGAAAATATGTATCCTGGGTGGGGAGAGTTTTGTCCTCCAGGCTTCACAGACTCTATCCTGTTGTAAGGGGCTGCTTGTTTGTTCCTGGCTGCTCAGCCCTAAATAACCACACAGACACCATACTATTTACAATACTGCTTGGCCAATAGCTTAAGTGTATTTCTGATTAACTCATATCTTAAATTAACCCATCACCATTATTCTGTGTATTCCATGTAGCTGTGGCTTACATGGCTTCTCCTTGCCTCTGCCTTCTTCCTCCCAGCATACAAGTTAGGTTAGCTCTCCCCATCTAGCTCTACTCTGCCCTATCAGACCAAGCCATTTTTTTTTATCCATTAACTATTTAAAGCAACACATTGACAGAAGGACTCCCACACCACCATCTAGTCCTTCTTTGGCCACTTTCGATAACTCATACTTAACCTTCAACTCAATCTTCAAAGATTTCTCTTTCGCTTGAGAACATTCTGTGATGACTCCATAAATGCCCACCTTGTACTATACATTAAAGTGCGTTTTTCTTGTTTTGTGGTTGTCCTCTATCTGTCCTCCCTTTACTCTCTCTACTCTTGTTGTTGAGAAAAGGTTTCAGAATAGAGCTAGCACAGACTAATTTTGAATGTGAACCTTGGGTTGCAAACCTCCTGGGTACTGCAATTATGGCTGTTACCTCCATATCCAGCTTGGATACACATTTTCTTGTTCGTTCTTAATCTTTCTGTCTGTCTCTGTCTCTCTCTCTCTCTCTCTCTCTCTCTCTCTCTCACACACACACACACACACACACACACACACACACACACAATGCCATGCCAGAATATAACTGACCATAATTATTACCTGTCCAGCAAACATTTCTTTAGTGTAATGACTGAATGACTTCCAGTCCCATGAAGATGCAGTGCATCATTGAAAGACATACAATGTCCCCCTAGTCAAATGCCCTCAGCGTTTTTTTTTTTTCAATAAAATGTTTACCTTTCCACTTATTTATTTGTTTGTTCTGCCTTCCATTTCTCCCTCTGGTCATTTTTAAATTTAACAACAATAATTCTATTACTTATATATAATTTTTAAAAACACAGGCATTTTAAGATGCAGAAACTGAAGATTTTACAAAACTTTAATTATGAAAGTTGTGAAATTGTCTAGATAAATGAAAAAAAAAATAGTAACGCCTTTAATTCCAGCACAATACATTGAATTAGGATCTAGTATGCCTTCAATCTAAGCACGACTGATACCTTATGTCAGGTGAATCTTTTAGTTAATTCTTCATCTCTGCTCCTGTCTTTTCTCCACAGATGTAAGGGCTAAGTCCACCTAGCAGGCAAAAGTTTTTAAAGACCTCATTTTATTCTCAGGGCCAGCCTACAGCCTCAGTCTATAACATCTCTGCCTGTGATGTTTTCTCCTTTGTCAGCACCCTGAAGAATGCAGTTCACTTGGGGACCCTGTGACTGAATTCATTCTGCCACCACAATATGTTGGATTCTGCTTGCATTGGTGAAAAATGATTCTTAGGGGTTTAACTTGGGTCATTCAGGGATTTTTTTTTCAGACTCATGTAGTCTATGGAGGGCAGAAGACAACAAGAAAGTTTGTTAATATTTGTCTTCTCCTTTAACATTTTTCTGCCTAACTGGTGCCTCACACTAGTGGAAAAGCCTGACCAATCTCCATCACATGGAATACTTACCCATTCTTAGTCACTCTACTGCTAGGAGAATATACACACAGTTCTTAAGTGTAAAGTTTCATATAAAATCAATGTCTCTTTTCTTTTGCAAATATTCATATAGTGTCACTGTGCAAGATTGTACTAATAACTCAGGAAGCAAAATCGTAGAGCAGATTCCACAATACATCAGTTCCATCAATACATCAGTTGGGACATAATAACCACAAAGCCCTTTCCTCCTTTTCCTGACACTAGGCTCCAATAGAAGCATGTTGGTTCCAAATAAGCCCTTACCTCAGTGAAATGGACATGATACTTTGGTTTTCTCCATGAAAAAGACCAGTTAGCAGATCACATGACTTTCATCTTTTTTGGTCAGCTTAATATTTGAGTAATATTGCAAAAATTAATTTGCCTACACAGTTGTAGTGGGTATTCCATAGTAACCCTGATATGTGTTTCAATAGTCCTCTAATGACCTTTTAAGCTGAAGGTGTTTAATGTAGTCTTGTTTAGGGGGAGGGGTTATTTGTTTGTTTGTTTGTTTTAGATGTAAACAATGGAGTACTATTTTTCATTATAATTGTATTTTTAATTTATAAATAACTTATAAAAGGTTTATTGCATTTATTTGTGTGTGTGTGTGTGTGTGTGTGTGTGTGTGTGTGAGAGAGAGAAAGAGAGAGAGAGAGAGAGAGAGAGAGAGAGAGAGAGAGAGGTGGAAGTCAGAAACAGAAGAACACATAAAGAAGGGGGTTCTTTCTTTCTATATGTGGTTCCCAAGAATCTAACTCAAATAGTCAGAAGTATGGTGGGCACCCTTACACTTAAATGAAGAGGAACTCCTAAGACTCTAACCCTCCCTGTTGAACTATTGGATACTCTTGGATTCTAGGAAATGAACAGAAATTGTCTTCAATTGCTCACTAGACTCCAGTGGCTGGTTACACACCTATGGTCACACAGATGCCCTGGTTATACTCATTGGGTCATAAAGCAAAACAAAAGTCATGAATGTGAGAAAGGGACTTGTGGGTATCTGTAGTGTTGACTGGATAAGAGAGAGGTGGGAAGGGTTTGGGGTGAGAATAGCAAAATCCATTATATACATGTATGAAATTGTCAAAACAATTCTAAAGGTTACAAAGCTGTATTTTAATTGATATTTGAAAAAATTAAAATACATGTGTCAGCAGTGTTCCATGCCATTTCCTTTTATATATACCTCATGTAGTGTCTAGGTCATGGTAACAATACTAACTTCTCCCCATCTCCCCTTACCCCCAACCCACCCCACCCCCAAGACCCCACTTTACTCCCCGGCAATTTTGTCTACTTCCCATAGCCAAGAGGATAACTATATGTTTTTCTTTGGGTTCACCTTCTTATTTAGCTTCTTTAGGTTCACCAATTGTAGACTCCGTGACCCTTATTTATGGCTAGAAACCAATTATGAGTGAGTACATCCCATGTTCATCTTTTTGGGTCTGGGTTACCTCACTCAGGATAGTGTTTTCTATTTCCATCCATTTGCATGCAAAATTCGAGAAGTCATTGTTTTTTACCGCAGCGTAGTACTCTAATGTGTATATATTCCACACTTTCTTCAGCCATTCTTCCATTGAAGGACATCTAGGTTGTTTCCAGGATCTGGCTATTACAAATAATACTGCTATGAACATAGTTGAACAAATGCTTTTGTCATATGATCGGGCATCTCTTGGGTATATTCCCAAGAGTGGTATGACTGGGTCCAGGGGTAGGTTGATCCCGAATTTCCTGAGGATAAGGAACATGAAACGACCCTATCCTATAGCAATACTGACGAATATCTTGCATATCACCATAGAACCTTCATCTGGTGATGGATGGAGATAGAGACAGAGACCCACACTGGAGCACTGGACTGAGCTCCCAAGGTCCCAATGAAGAGCGGAAGGAGGGAGAACATGAGCAAGGAAGTCGGGACCACGAGGGGTGCACCCACCCACTGAGACAGTGGGGCTGATCTATTGGGAGCTCACCAAGGCCAGCTGGACTATGACTGAAAAAGCATGGGATAAAACCGGACTCTCTGAACATGGCGAACAATGAGGGCTGATGAGAAGCCAGGAACAATGGCATGGGGTTTTGATCCTACTTCATGTTCTGGCTTTGTAGGAGCCTAGCCAGGCTGGATGGATGTTCACCTTCCTAGACATGGACAGAGGGGGGAGGACCTTGGACTTTCCACAGGGCAGGGAACCCTGACTGCTCTTTGGACTGGAGAGGGAGGGGGAAAGGAGTAGAGGGAGGGGGAGAAGGGTGGGAGGAAGGGGAGGGAAATGGGAGGCTGGGAGGAGGGGGAAAATTTTTTTTTTCCTTTTCTCAATAAAAAAAACAATACCAACTTCTTCAAACAACTGTCATTTGTTGTAGTTAAAAACATTCAAAATTCTTTTACCCTCTAGTCTCAAATAGTCTATTGATATTATTTACTTCCAAATATGCATGATTAACCATAGCTATAAGCTAACAGCATATGAATTTTATACTTTAAAACATTAATTTCTTAAGTATTTTACTACAGCAATGTTAAAGTACAATGAGAGTAATAAATGTTAGTTGTGTGCTGTGTGCAGGCGATTTTCTAATCATGTATTCCCAAGCATATGTGAGTAGAGCTAGATCATCATTTTTCTTAATAGGGTAATTTTAAGAAAAATAAGTGTCTTAAATAACTCATCCAATATGATACAACTGCTAAGAGTATGTACATATATTTGCATAAACAGGCTTTTATATGGAAAATTATATATTTCAATAAACGCATATCTCAAATCATAGCTTTCAGTGTAAATTAAGTAAATCCCCAAAATAAACTTTTTAATATAGCTTTGATTTTACCTGTATCTATCAATTAAACTTAATCTAATAACCAACACAACATGATTACCACAATTTGTCCCTGTTTGTTGTGATTTCATGTACATGTCGACCACCATTTATAGATCTTTGTCTTCAAGAGAATAAATGTAGGCTATACATTCGTGCAAGCTCTTAGTTTAATTTTCATATAAACTTGACAAAGAAAGATACATACTAATTACTTCTTAAACACATTAAAAAACCAAACTCATTGACTATTTCAAAGGCCATAGATGCCAGAAAAGATAAGGTTTGGCAGATTTAATACAATTGCCGTCTCATTGAAATTTCAATTTTCATAAAAATAAAATTTGACTTCCCTACCAGTTCTGCAGCACATATGAATTTTGAAAAGATTTTAACTTTGCTCAGTACTTGAATTGCATGTTTGCAGTTTTATTAGATTTGAATACCTAAGATGTTTATCCTGATTAGCACAAGAACTGGTTTGTGCTTGAACTGGAATAGATTCTGAGGACCAATACCCTGTGGAGTAATGCTGCAGCCTGAAGACCTGGCCACTTCTACTGAGGCCCATAGATAAGGGATGCTCACACCATGAGGTAAGTTTCCCACTGACACTTAACTACAAGGTAGCATCTAGGGAATGAGAAGTTACACTGGAATTTCTGGTGAATTGTATGGAATAACAAATTGATCAAATGTACTGAAGGCTAGTGAGATTCAACTAGGAAAGAAGTCCAAAGCCAAACCTGTCAATCCAAATTTAATTCCCAGGCTTATATGGCAGAAGGAGAGAACTGACTGTCATAAGTTGTTCTCTATCCTCCACATGTGCACATGACATGGGTGTCTTCCCTCTGCAGAAATACTAAATAAATGTGACACATTTCTCTAACACAAACAAACAAAGAAAAATAAACAAAACAAAACTGATGAGCTTCACTTGATCAATGGCATTATCAAAAGATAAACAAGCCTTAATAAACTTTATTTTTTATCTTCCCCTCAACATAGAGCATGATATTTTATCACCATTTCTGGTCTCTTATTTTACTTACTGCTTCTTTGAATATTCTTTCAGAAGAACTGAAAGAGAAAGAATCCTACATCTTCAGAATCATTGATCACACACAGTGATCACAGAGATGAAATTTGGAAAGATAATAAGAGAGAAACTACACATTTTATGACTTAAGTGTAGGAAATGAATACCTGAAACAAATTTGGTGTATGAAAGGCAATGTGTGCAAAATGGGGTTGGAGCCAAGTGTGGGATAGCTTAGGGGGTCAGACACCTATGAGCCTTACTTTCTCAGTTATATTACAAAGTGAAAGATGAGCAAAGATCTCTGAGAACCGAGCACTGTTAATATTTTAACCTCTTAACATTCATTTTGTCTTAAATAATTTTCAAAACCAACATTATCTAGAAAGAAGCTATTGCTTGATACATGTCCTCCTTATGAATGGAGGGTTTAAAATGACCATGATCAGAGGCAGTGAGAAGAACAGACAGCTCCATTTCTGTTTGCCCAAAGACCCAATGTTCATCATCTCAGGCAGATAACTTTAAAGGATACAGTGCCCCAAATAGGCTGTTACTTTTCATTCCATTCTTATGCAGCATGGCTGGATGTTCTGTCTTTAAAGTCATATAACTGAATGGAGCTTGGGAGTCATACAGTTCTTTTATTCTTTAATCTGAGAATGTATCCTTTTAGAGTGATGACTCAAAATTATGCATTCTTGAGTTACATGCAGGCCATATATGTATACAAATACTGAAATATATATGCACATATGAACACTTCTTACTGTTATTAATTTTTAAGGACATAATACATGCAGGCAGATATTCATTATGATTTTGATAGCTGGGATAATTACCACAAATTTTCTGATGTAAAATTTATATAATTTTCCAATGCTTTTTTTTTAATTTTTTTTGTTTTTGTTTTTGTTTTTCAAGACAGGGTTTCTCTGTGGCTTTGGAGCCTGTCCTGGAACTAGCTCTTGTTGACCAGGCTGGTCTCGAACTCACAGAGATCCGCCTGCCTCTGCCTCCCGAGTGCTGGGATTAAAGGCGTGCGCCACCACCACCCGGCTTTCCAATGCTTTATAAAACATATTATTCCTATCTCTCACACTTTTAAGTGGATTTTTTACGATAAGAAGTTGGTTCATTCTTTTCTCTTACCACCTTATGTATCTCATCACCTTTAGTAATTAAGATTGTATCTCTTCTCAGACTTCTTTTTTTTTTTTTTTTTTTTTTGGTTTTTCGAGACAGGGTTTCTCTGTAGCTTTGGTGCCTGTCCCAGAACTAGCTCTTGTAGACCAGGCTGGCCTCGAACTCCCAGAGATCTGCCTGCCTCTGCCTCTGCCTCCCGAGTGCTGGGATTAAAGGCGTGCACCACCACCACTTGGCTTCTCTTCTCAGACTTCTGACTAAGACCAAGTAAAGTGGCTGTTCTAATTAGTTCAATAGTTGAGATATGGCATGAAATCCAAGTAGAAAAATCAAACAATAAACAACCCCTAAATGCTGGTTTCGTCTTTGCTTCAGTTGCTTCCATTATTGTTGCTAAGTCAAGTGCTTTCTTGCGGGGTCAACACCCTTGTTAAGAAAATGAAGGAGGTAGACTAAAGGTCTTTTTCTGATGTATAGAATTTGAAATTATTTCCAATTTACGGTCATTTATGAAGTATACTTCCTTTGTGCAAGAGGCTACCCTTTATCTATTTTGATATGCAAGATTATAAAATCTCTGAAATCAATATTTTTATCTTTAAATTATTGCCTGATTATTTCCTTGCATACTATTTAGAAGTGTGTACATTCAAATTTGCTGTTACGAGAGTCTGTGTGTGAAGCTGATCTCTCTGTACCTGATGTACCTTTCTTTGACCCTAGAACTCACACAGGATTCTCTCAGCTTGAACCCTTTGTCTACCTCTTCAACTCCTACCACTCACTGCATACACACACCTGTCATTTTAAGAGTGCAGCTTGTTGTCTCTCTGGTATTGTTGTCAGTGTCAGCTTTTAATTCTCGTTTTTTTGTCTATGTGCACAACTACTCCATGAATAAGTTCCTATAGAAATATGGCTGTGCATCATCTTTCTTCCTCATTCCCAACAAAATATTAAGAAAAAATTTCATGCATCATTCTGAGAATATCATTTTTCGTTCACTCCAACTTCCGGGATAGTAAACAGATTTAGTTCCTACTATGACTACTTGGATAATACGAATTTTATTTACAGATTATATTTATATACAAAGCTATCATAGTTAATCCTTTAATCCCTTGATTTTTAGACTTAGTCTATATGCACTTAATGGATTAATATAATTCAGTGGCATGAATGGGATCAAGGCAATACTTTCACATGATATTGGATACTCACTGAGTTTGAGTCAAATAGCATTCATTTTGTAGTTTTTAAAGCATTTAAAGAAAGAAAATGCAACTAAACATTTTTACTACTGAGTAAATTTCACATTCTCTCAAGCACCTTTAAGCTTCATTTAAAATTTTATCTATTACATAGGAAAATAATTACTTTTTCCTTTCCTGCAAATAAAAGCTCATAGCAATAAAAATATGTGAACATTAATCTTCTCATGAAATAGCTGTAGTACTTTTTGTATTAGGGTAGAATTCAATAGCAAGGCCTATATTTAGCCTGTCTACTCATGACAAACCCAGAGAACTAAAGGTAGTAATGTGTACTTTTGGAAAAACTTGTAAGCCTTAAAACCCACAGCAGCTGCTCAATAAAATGCATTGAATAAGACACAAAACAACCTCCTGGAAGCAAAATTAAAAACCAGGTTAAAATTTCCAGGAAAATTAAAAGGAAAGGTCCATACTGAGCCATCTAAAGCATGAAAATTCCTAAAAAGGCAAGCAAAGTCATGGGTAATTCCAATAGATATAAACAATGACAGCTTTGGGGAAGTGGAGGCACACGGTTTACTAAAGTCCACACTATTGCAGCTGAGCGACATGGCTAGGAAGGAACAGGATACTTCATTTTAAGTGTCAAAGGAAAAATCAAGAGACTCGCTTAACCACAAAATCTCTGCTGGTTTATAGCCACTGTTTATTAGACACATTGCTGCTACCCAGAAATCCTAGGAACACAATTAAACTGTGCGTAAATTCCACTGGTTGATCTGAACTGTAGATAACACTGGTACAACTGCTCTGGGTGGGAAACAGCAGATGTGTGTGAGCATACACACTCACACACACACCAGTATGACAGACTTAGGAAGTGTCAGAGGATATTTTGCTTTTCACATACAGGACAAAGTAAAACAGTTTGTTGGAAACAGAAATGTAGAGGCAGGAGGACAATGGCACAGTTGATGGCATAAGATCCAATCTTGTTAATCATAAGGTTGAAGACTGAGTTGCAGATGCCATCAGAATAAAGTATCTTCAAACAGTTATGAAAGTTTGTGCGAAAGTCCAGAAACAAAAAAAAAATAAAGAAAGAAAGAAATGTGCTCCAGATCAATCTTAAACCTCTGCAGGTGACTTTATATGGAAAATTCCAGAGGGCCCCCAAGTCTGCCATAACATTTTGGTTTCAGACACCAAACTGGGGTAGTAAAATAGCCCAGCGCTTTTTCATAAATTCCTGAGATGGTTTCAGAGAGGCTGCAAAGTCAGCAGCAGGCACTAAAAATTTCCCCAGGTCATGGAACTCAACCCAGGAGCCTGAAACAGACTGTGTGAGTGCTCTGACTAGGTAGGGCCACATCCTCTCCCATCATCTCCCATTAGGCATTTGTAGAATAACAGAGCTGTCTCTACATTGAATCAAGGAAGGAAACTGATTTTGTTTGTTAAGACATTCATTTGCCAGCATCTTATGAGAAATGGTACCCAGGGGCAGAACCTGGAAGTTAAGAATGAGACTGGAAAGAACAAACACGACTTTGCACAAGGATGGAAAGCTCCATCTTCCTGGATGTATTAAAATTCTCAAAATGTCTGTTTCGCAAAGTTGCAGGGAATAATTGACCTTAGAATGATTCGCATGATTTTCTATTTGAGATACAAAGTTTTCCCGTGAGAGTGTGTGTCTGTGGGTGTTTGCACAGCAGTTTGGCCCAAGACCTGTGCAGCATGAAAAAATGTTAGAATATCAAGCTTGCCAGATGTGGGAGCAAGGGTAAGCACTGTAGAACCCACTCAAAACACCGGATTTCTAGGAAGTATCTCCTCCAACTTCCTTTATCTTAACTTCAGCTTGAGAATCCACAATCAAAGTATTAAAAATCTAAAATGCTTCAAATCTGGAAATTCTTAAACATCACAATGTTGCCACCAGGAGTAAATTCTACAGCTTCTCTAAAATAACAGACTATAATCAATGCACAGATTAAGAAATGTATAAAATCATCATTAGAAAAATAAAAAAAATACTTCTCAAAATTATCTTTAGGCAATGTCTATGAATAGTGTGATGTGAGGTGCATATGCGATCCTTTCAAACTCTGAAAATTGCTGAAATCTGTAACAGATCTCCTAACCAATTTGGTTACTGGGTAGTCATATAGGATTTATTCTTATGACTCAGATGTTGCAGTAGATGACTGCAGACTGCTTCCCTTTAGAATCAGACAAGTGTCCACACAATGTCAGTAATTATTGAGTGAGATAGTCTTCATAGGTACCTCTTTCCCTGCAAAGGGAATGAAAGGGACTCTCTGAGGGCATTCACAAGAAAGGAACTTTAAGTACTAAACTGGGGTGGTCACCAAAGGAAAGTCTATGCTAGACAGGTTAGCCTGCCTCCATCGTCTATTCTTACGTTTCTGAAAGATCAGCTTGAATTGATTTCCAGGTTTACTTCTCCCAGTTAAACTTTGCAATTCCCCCATGGCTAGCCTCAAAAATTCCGCTACACATTAAAACCCTTGCAAAGATTAATGTATGGCCAATGTTAATTCTTTAATTTTAGGCAGACAAGTGTCAGAGATATAAGGGCGGGATAAGAGCAACCTAGAGGAGCATGCAATGAAGTCCATGTAAGAAATACGTTGACTAAATGGTGAGAGAAAGTTACCTTGTCCAGGGAAATTGCAGGGAGAAACTGGGTAAGAAAAACTACATTCTATTATCTGGTACAAGGGATCTATCAAATCAACAGGCATTGAGTTATGAACAAAAGCAGCTGTATTAATCAAAATCTCTATTAATTAAAAAAATGAATTTGCAGCAAGTGCATGCAAGCATCAGTAATTATTGCAATGTCTCTAGAGCAATGTTTCTAGTGGAAAGGTAGGCATTTAGAAACCATATTTTGGAGAACATATTTTGATACATTTATGCTTAGGTTGGGACTTCATCATGGATAATTTTTCATGACAGTACATGTGGGCTTTTCTCCTCATTGACAGCTCAGTATTGTTGTACTGTTATTCAACAGGATATGCTCCTGTCCTGCACTCTAATGACATCCACAGTCAGACATCAAAGCCCTGTCTATAGATAACATCCAGAATGGAGATGCCTTATCTCTGTCATATTGGATAATGCCAATGGTTGATTTGTTTTGCAATTCAGCAGCAGTTTGTGCCAGAATTGTGAGTAGTTCATAACAGAGCATTGTCTTAAAAGAGCTCAAGATACTTTCTGTTTATAACTTGTCTGCAGTAGGATTTGTATTTTCCCTCTGTGTGATTTTCACATCCTACAGTACACTCAGTATGCACTCCACAGTCATCTAACACTCCCATATCCACATCCTATGAAAGGAAAATGGTCATCATTGATTGTTCTGCTGTCTATAGGGAGGTAATATTTTGTAAGGAAGGAGAAATTGGGTATTTTGAACTGTTTTAGATTTAGTTCCATTCTCTCCATAGTGAGTTTGCAGTCCTTGTGTCTGCTCTTTTTACCCCAGAAGCAGCTGAGTCCCCTGTTTCTCCCCTGATACCTGCAGAGTGTCAGTTCTTCACCACCCCTCAGCAGACAGAAATAGCCCCACAGTCCCTTGTGATAGAATCTTGTTTGTAGCTTACAGATTGAAATTCCTCTACAAACTTCCTCTCAAACTATAAAGTTCAATTTCTCCCAGTTGCCAAGGAAACAACCTGAGACTGTGAGACCAGAGGCTACGGGGTCAGCATTGTCAGGGCTGCTACTTCTCTCTAGACAGACAAAGCCAGAAGTCTACATCCCGAAATGGGAGCAATTGCATTCAATGTTGTACACAACATGCATTCTTTTTGACAAAATTAAAAATAGTGTGGTTGGAATAATGATCAAAATTAACATCACTAGCCCTTCAGAATTCAATGGTATGAAGCCCCAGGGATTAGAATTTTTACACACGTAAGTACATTTTAACTTAGTGAGTCAATTGAATATGAATAAAATATGACCCACTATTACATGTTCACTATGAAAGATCTAAAGTAAATTGAAAAATAAGCAATTAGCTACGTGTTCCGAGTAACCTGTTCCCTTCTCTTGTGAATTTTGCCTGAGATGGCTACATGTTTGTTTTATCTTGGCACTAAATCTGTTATATTTCCCTTTCTGAATCTCTGCATCAAATGTAAATCTCATTTTCTGTCTTAAAAGAAGCAATTGTGCTTCCCTCCCACTTCTCCTGCCCAGCATCCCTTCCACCCATACTCCCTACGCCACCACTGCTCGGCCAGAGGATGGGCTATGGCACCTGTTACAAATACACTTCTTAGAGGAGAACACAGACTTGTCTCCTTGGCAACATTTTCAGTGAAAAGTATTTACTGACTGTAGAAACAGTTAATAGGCAAAGTCTTTTGATTGAAATGAGAATTTATAAAATCTTATTAGACACCAAGAATCAATCTGACCTTGACCTAGACACAGGTCAAGTGATATTTGAGCTAATGAAAGCTAAAGAGAGAGCATTAGATGCAAACACACTTTTCATCTTATTTAGTTGTGGCAGGTATAAGACCACACAGATTTAAATATTTATGCGTGCAGTTGTTTGGGTTTAAACGTTCTCTTGCCTTCTCTTTGTGTGGCTTTCTCTTCCTTCAGAACAGATTCCACCTTTTTTACAAGGCCACCTCTGATGTGTCTCCCAGTAGTTCAGACCTAATCAACATGTTTTTCTGTAGCTGCACTAGTTATCCTCCCTCATAATGCATGCTACAGTCTGTGAATGCACACACATACACAAGTGTACACACATATACACAGGATATGCTTATTGTTTACTGGTTAGGAGATAGCAATTTTAGGTTTGAAAAGTGTAAGAATAAATGAAATCCCAATCACAATACTTCATGTATGGTGTGGGAGGTCCTTCTGTTTATGTGTTGATTTTATTGGTTATTGAATAAAGAAACTGGCTTGGCCTATAGCATGAGAGGAAGAAAGCAGAGTTAATAGAGAAGCCATAGAGCCACCAGAGACAGATGCTAGGAACCTTAGCCAGTAAGCCAAGGCCATAAGAGTAAGCTTCTCACAACAGAAGTCCCTGAAACTGCCCAGATTCCCTAAGAATAAACAGTAAAAACAAGCCCATTTTCCTGGGGGGTAGGGGAACAGAGACAAAACTAGTAGTTTGGAAGATACCAAGACTAGCTGAGATGCTTACTGTCTGTTAGTAAACTCAATAAAAAATTCAAACTCATTTCCCACCAAGAAGGACTTTGATGATGTCTGCACTTTAGACTTTTGTGGGCTCCCTATCTGGGGTGAGCAGAGATCTATGCTGCATCTCCTCGGAGAAACATAACGAAACATTTAACATAGGTAGTGAGCTCATGAACTGTAGGGTACACAATGCATATGAGATAAACAGGTAAAACAATGTAGAACTTTATTCCACAACACACACATGCAATCCTGAGCTTTACTTACGTTCTTTAATTCCTCAACTTTAGGAAGTGATGTCCTAAAGAAGAACTCCCCAGAGAGTAATTTGAATTTGAATAGCCTCTCCTTTTGCTTAGAGCTTGAGCCCTGAGTAGTCTAACTGAATACAGTACCAACACTCATGATAAGTGAATCAGTAAGATCACATAATTATCCACATAATATTAAAAATATTGATTTTAATATTTTTCACTGTTTCTAGAGAAATCCTCTTCCTTGGCATTTTGTTGACACACTTGCATTAAAGGCACAGCCAAAGCAGTCACAGCCACAGTGCACAGACAAGCAAGTTGTAATTACTTGCAGAACTTTAGAATGTCTTGGAATGAGCCTTGGGCTATGAGGGAAACAAGCCTAATTATATGCTTGCTTACTCTATTTAAGAAATTTAAGTGTGCCAAACTTCAAATATTTGTTTGAATCTGGGTAGACTTTATAGAGAACCATAATACTTATTGTTTTTAATAGTCAAAACCCAATGGGAACACCTTAAACAGCTATTCTTGTGTATTTAGTCAGGAATCTTGTTACATGAGAACTGAGCTCCTCTTCAACCCATCAACCCACTTTCTTGCTTAGTAGCAGTTTCATAAATATCTAGATAGATATAGAAGTTATATATATAGTATATATAACTAGTATATATATACTATATATATACTATATATATATATATATACTATATATATATATATATAGTATATATGTAATAGTAATAATCTCATCTATATGTTCACATATACGTTCACTACATACACACACACACACACAGAGAGAGAGAGAGAGAGAGAGAGAGAGAGAGAGAGAGATGTGTGTGTGTGCCTGTGTGTGTATACGTGAAGGGGAGAGAGATAATTATGAGAAAACATTGTGATAGTCTGTTCAGTTTCTGTACCATGAAACAAATTTAGAAAAACAAAGGTTAACTGATATGTTCTATAGATATTTAAGCTTCTAGATTCCTTGACCAATAATCTCATTGCCCTGATCACCATAGCAAAACTCTAGGAGTTTTGCAAAGCCACTGATTGGATAAGCAGAAAGGTTGCAGAGAGTATTATACTTGACTTTGCTCAGGATTGGCTTGGAGTTAGCTTTAAATATCTGTATTGTGTGGAGAAAGAAACACTCATTTTTGTTCAGCGAGCAGAACGGAGTCAATCCCAGTCTTCAGCTAGTAACGGCAATGTGGGATGGTGACTCTAAATTGTACCTGAGCTTAGGAACTTCCTTCAGAATGAAGGAAATGATAAAGATGTAGGATTGTGTTTGTGTGAAAATGAAGGCAAGAAGCTCTCAAACAAGCATTCTTTGGCTTTGCGGTACAAGTGTTAGCAAATTAAAACTGATTAAAATATTGAGCAAGAAGACGATGGCCAATAACAGTAATAAAACTTCCCTCATTTTAGAGGGAACTTCCATGTCCATGCCATAAGCTGTTGATAACCAAACCATGACCTTTCCAAAATATTCATTTTCAATTCCATGGTTATCTGCTTGTGCTGGGCAAGAGAGAATGACATCATTAACAATCATGTTTTAAACATTAAAATGTGTATCCTTAAGAGATTATATTATTCAGTCAGATGATCACGGTGAAATCACAAGACCTCTCAGATGGAGACTATGAAGAAATAAAGGTCAGAACCAGAGCATTGTGAGAGAGGCTCACTCTGCCATTAATGGCATGAATTATGGAAGGAACCACTAGGCAAGGGATGGGAGCAGACTGTAGAAGCTGGGGAGCTGAAGATCAGGATTTCCTCTAAATCCTTCAGAAAGGAACATAGACCTGTTGAGACTTTAACACAGACAAACTTTAGAGCTTTTAACATTTATAAATTGCTAATTCATGTTGTTTTAAGCTACCGTTTGTGATCATTACCAGGAGTAATAGAAAGCAAACACACCATACTAGAGGTGAAACAGAAATAACCAAATTAAAATGCTCAAATAAAATGGTTTATGAGGACAATTTAAAACACTCAGTAAGAATCAAGAGGAAAGAGATACAACAGATTAGAATGCAACTTCGGCCCTGGTGCACAGCATCCATGCATCCTGTCCCTTCCTCTGGTAGGTCAGCCATCTAACCACCTCAGCATGAGATTAACATCTTACTAAATTGATATTTGAGAGCATGCTCATGACTCACATAATCAACATGTAGGGACAAGTGTGACTGACACCAGCTGCAGTTCACCAACTCATAGTAGATATTTGCAGCTTGAAGCCACTAATTAAGACAGCACACCCACTGAGTGCATGCTTGAGTGTCATGTACCCCGAGTAGCTGTGTTTTCTCTATATTTTGTGTGCCATGAATATTTATCAGTTAGGTTCCCCGTGTGTAATTCTTGTGACTCACAAGTATTACTTTTATCTCTGTCCCTCTGCTATCTCTGGCTAATAAGCACTCTACTTTCTGCTTATACATACTTAACATGAGTTTAATCATCCCATATTTTATTCTGTTCTAAAGTAGATTTATTTATATATTCCCAAACAATAAAATAAAGGTGCATTGTACCTATGAGGAGGATCAACAATGGGCTGGAGGACATTTCAGCCAGTGAAGAGTTTGACTTGCACTCATGAGGATCTGAGTTCTACCCCCAGAACCTATGTAGACAAGCTGAGTGTGACAGTGCATGCTTATAACACCAAGTCTGCAAAGGTAGACAGGTAGATCCTCAGGGTTCTCCACCCAGCCAATCTTGCTATTGGAAAGCTCCATGCCATTAAGAAATCCTATCTCCAAAACACTGTTGGTGTAGGAGGTTCTTGCATATTTGTGTTGATTTCATTGGTTGAATAAAGAAGCTACCTTGGCCTTTTGATAGAGCAGCCCTTAGGTGGGTGGAGTAGACAGCACAGAATTCTGGAGGAAGAAGGCAGGCAGAGAGAGCCACCATGGAGTCACCAGAGTCAGACATGCTGAATCTTTCCCAGTAAGCCACAACCTTGTGGTGACATACAGATTATTAGAAATGGGTTGAATCAAGATGTGAGAGTTAGCCAATAAGAGGCTAATGGGCCAGGCAGTAATTTAATTAATACAATTTTGGTGTGGTTAAGCTAGCCGGGTGGCAGGATGCAGCCTGCTGCTCCTCATTACAACACACTGTGAGCTTTTAAGAGGTTAAGCAAATAAATAAAAACAGTGGATTGGCAGCACATGTCTTTAATTCCAGTACCCTAGAGGCAGAGGCAGGTGGAACTTTATAAGTTACAAGGTAGCCTGGTCTATGTGACAAGTTCTGGGGCAGCAAGGTCTACATATTGACACCTTTTCTTCAAACAAAAGAAACAATTAACAGTGTGGGAGGTACATGAGGGATAGCCTAAGCCACATCTTTTGCCTCCATATGCAGGTAGATTCATACATACCTGTGCACATATGTGCATGCATGCACATCACATACACAAATATACACACACACACTTGCATCCACACACATGATGATAGATAGATAGATAGATAGATAGATAGATAGATAGATAGATTGATAGATAGATACAGACAGACAGACAGACAGATGACAAGAGGGAGAAATCAAGGGTGTTTTGATGCTGAGCCAATTAAATTTGTTGAGCACATGCATCTGGTCATCCAAGGAAGGAGTTGGCAGAATTGTAATCTTAAAGAAAGATGTTTTCTTGTTCAAATATAAAATTTCACACGAGTTCTTCTTCATGAAAACTAATTGTTAAGGAAAGTGTCCATCTTGTCCCTTTGGTCACTGGAAGAACCTGCTTATGTTATTTGGCATAAAGGAAGGTACACCTCTGTGCGGCTTTATATGTTGCTTCTGACAGCAACTCCCAGTCAATTTCCCGTCCCTCTGGCTCTTAAAGTCTTTCTTTCCCCTCTTCAGTAACCATCCCTGAAGTCTTAGGTGTAGACATTATTTTGTAGATGTATCTGTTGCAACTGTGCTCCACAGCTCTGCGTTTTCTATAATGGTCTCTGTGGTAGTTTGAATATTATTGGCCCCAGTAAGCTAATAGAGAATGGCACTATTAGGAATTGTGGCCTTGTTGAAGTAGGTGTAGCCTTGTTAGAGGAAGTGCGTCACTGTGAAGGCAGGCTTTGAGGCTTCTTCTGCTCAAATTTCCCTCAGTGTGGCTCTCAAATGGTTTCCTGTTACTAACAAGATGTAGGACTCTCAGGCACTTCTTTAGCGCCATGACTGCCTCTACTCTGCCATACTGCCAAGCCGCTGTGCTACCCACATGATGATAATGGACTAAAACTGAAACTGTAAGCTGTCACCTCAGTTGAATAATTCCCCTTTGTAAGAGTTGTCCTGGTTATGGTGTCTCTTCACAGCAATAAAAAAAAAAAAAACAAAGTAAGACAGCCTCCATCTAATACAAGAGAATTTTTCTTGATGATGGTTAAGAACTACACTTAGAGTTGATATTTAGAATGTAGTTATGGATTCCACTGTTATAGTGAAATGACATTGCGTGTTCTCCCCCAAGATCCGTGACTTCACTATCCCTGGGTAGTCAGCTGGGTTTCCATTACCAAGCAAGTCTTGTTCAAGAAGTCTCAAAATCAGTTGAAGAGCTTCTGGTTGGTAACAGGGTGTGTATCTCACTACCTTAAGGTTATCATGGGATGCTGGTCATTACTGTAGCATCATGCTGGATGGTACTGTTGGTTGCTTCCCTACCTTGAAAACTTGTATTTCCATCTGGTATCATAAAATAGAGCCCCTGGGAGAAGGTATTTAGGCCATTTCCACTTCAGGGTCCTTTGGCCCAGTGTCTTCAGCAATGAGCAATTACCTTTTAGCTCTGGGGGATAACCCTGACCAACAACCTAAAAAGGCCTATTTATACCTCTTGTTGGTCTTTATCTCTCAGAGAAGGCATCATAAGCTGAGATTAGAGAATTTCATATTCTTAGCTTTATATTTAAAAGTCCATAATACACAGACTTTGTGTATTATTTATTTTGTGTTATATGTGTGTTATGGGTTTTTAGGTACAAAGCTAAGAGTATGCTTCCTTATGACTTTTCAAACATCCATACTGCTATTTTACCCTCCACTCTCCTACTGTTTATCTCTTCCTTATTCCTAACGTATTTGCAAAAAAAAAAAAAATTCCAACACAAACCCATGAGGATATAAAGGAAGTTCTTATAAAATATATTGTCCTCATATAAAGGTCATTCATTTTAGAAAAATGTGTTTCATCAAATTCTTTATAGAAACTTTACAATTTGACCCAATAATGACATTGTGTAAAAAAATTAAATCTGAAGCTAGTACAAGCTAAATTTCCTAACATTTGCCTATTAAAGCAATTTCCAACTTGTACAAGTTTTCTTACCCTGCCTCCTTGCCTTTTAACTTTAAAAGTTTTACCAGCAGAAATGTAGACATGACATCAGAAATACATGTTTGTCTCCATACACAGTTCCACAAACCTTTCAAGATGAGCCAGTTCTGTCCCAGGGACTGTCACTATCACTAGGGTGAAGGTCCCGACGCTTCTCTTAGAATAATAAGGTTAAAAATGAGCAAATCCCACAAATACATTTTACTTTTTAAGGTTTTCCTGGCAGAAGATCAAAGAAAAGAGAAAGAAAAATCCAAGATATTGCGTAAAACTATGGTGCTTTACACAAAAGCAAGAGAATTGAGCAGTCTGTTTGTAGTTGAAATAACTCTGACAGCAGCGGCTGCATCCATGGAAACAAGGCCTGAGTCCAGTGTGGTTTTCAGGAATGAAAGGGGAGAACAGATGTTTCAGGTCCTGAAGATGGATTTAGAAGCTCAACTCTTCCCTGTCTTCTGGAACTGGCCTTTAAAGAAAGTCCAGGGCCTCACATTGTAACTGAAGTCGGTCAACAAAGCCACAAGAAGGGGGAGTTAGTCCATGAATGCTTGCCTGCCACAGTCACGAAAGGAGAGGAAAGTTGCTTAAGCTAAAATACAAATGGTGTATCAGTAAAAAGGAAGTGTGCATTTGAGCTCTGCTAGAGCAACTTCAGAAAGGCTGCTTCATAAACAAAACATGAGTTTACCCAGCATCCCAACTGCAAGACATCTGCTGTTTCACATATATCCCTCAGCAGCTCACCCCAGACACACTGCGTTTCTCTAGTTCACAAGCACAACGAGTCCACATGGATGATCTGCCCCCGATCTGGGAAAGCATGAACCACTTCAAAGTTAAAAGAGAATTTACAATTTACCTGATTCTTTTTTGGAAATGGCTTTTTATAATATGCTTTCAAATGTACTTTACTTTTGCAAAATTTCACTGTGAGACAAAAAGTACTTGAGTATTTTGTGGCTTTTAATGCAAATTGTTTTAACTCAGCATTTGTGTTTTCTGTGAACATGGTCCATGTAAAATTTTGTGAAGCTTTTTCTTTGTTACTTCTTAGGCTTATGAGGCCATATCTTATGAGGCAAGAATCAACTTGCCTTTGAAAACACACACACACACACACATACACACACACACAAAACAGATCCGCTAATCATTGGCAAAGGAAACAATGTTCCACGTGATTGCAAGTGTTAGAAGCATTGGATTTAATTCACTAAAGTAAAACTCAAGGCAATGTATGTAGCAAAAAGCAATTCAGTTTCCAATTGTGCTCCTCAGTTCATTTGCTCTGGTGTCAGGTGCAACCATTTCTCAGAGAGAAAACATTTCTGCAGTTTGAGTGATGGCAGTTCTCTTCGTAGTACTGCCTTTACGTTGCAAGAAACAAGAAGATGCAGTTGTAGGATTAACAGTGCATATCTCAATTCCCTGTGAACTACAAATATTAATCAGAAATCAGACTAAGAGAATATTTAGCAAGTAAACACTTGAAGTAAATGTTTCTTTATAGAGATACCTGTGAGTAAAATTAATATATGTGTATTTATAGGCAGGTTCTTAAATATGATGCTGTTATCTCTTTGAAGATATAAATAAAGATTAAATCATTTTTCTTTGCCATAACTGCTTAGAGCTCCCAATTTCAACCTTCGTCTGTGAGTTAAAATGTGAAAACCTACAGCTCTTTGGCCATATTTCAGCTCTCTTTTGTTGTCCACTGCCTGCCCCCAACACAAACACACACACACACACACACACACACACCTATACATGCATATGCATGCGAATATACACCTAACCACACACAAACACATACATGCATACATACATAGACACAGGTAAGAACTTAAAAGTGAGAATGAGAGGCTCTGGGAATTCTATGCATAGTTGTATTGGTAGAGCTGCGTAGTGTCAGGGAGTTTATGAACTGAAATATAGATTCCTTCACTTTATAGGGTTTGGATTGTTTTATTTAAACTAGGGAATAAATAGGGATTGAAAGAGACCTCAGTGTCCTTTACAGGTGTTTATTACCTTCTTTTCTAGAGATAGATGCCCTCATTTGCCTTGACTTGCTCAGAATGGGTAAAGGAAAATGCCCACAGATGACAGAGAAGGTCTCAAAGCTTGACTTGTGGGCAGACAAGATGAATAGGTTTCTAGGTGTGTCTCAGTCTTCCAGCATACAAATCTGCTACACTCTCGAATGGCTTAGTCATTTCATGACCTTAGGACTCCTGGAGCCAAGTAGCAATTGCTCCACTTCAAGCAGAATGTAAATCCCCATCTCTTACCAAATGGCTCCCAAATCTACAATAATTGGCCCTTTTGCCTGGGAACCTAGTTTCCCCAGTATTCAAATAATCAGCCCCATGTCTTAAGTTACATTCTTACTTCTCTCCTTTGGCTTCATATGGACTGTTGGGGAGAGACAAAAATGGGGCACAAAGATCGATAGATGCTTATGGATATACTGACCTAAACCAATTGTGGAATAATTTTATGAGAGTCAAACTACACTCATAAATGCTCATAGAAATTTACAGGGAAGTGGATGAGAGAGATATTCCAACAATAAGTGTTGCTAGAGAAAACCATCTCTATATCATGATGAATACATAGACATATGTGTTGATAAGAAACCCCTTCTTGGAAACTAGTGAAAACCTAGGAACAACTGGCTATGTCTTTCATCTTTTCAGGTCTATCCATGTGTATCACCTGTTAACATGGACACTAGCACTACCTGTATCAGTACAAAGTTTGGTTAACAGATAAAAACTGAATTAGAATAACTCAAGAACCAATACATTTATTCAGTTCCATTACTATTTTTAGACTCATTAAAATACAATTTAATTAAATACTGCCTCAAAATATTATGTAACTCATACTCACCATGTCAATGTTTAGCCGGTTATGTGTTTGTAAGTAGTTTATTCAAAAGATAAGACCATAAAAATGTAGTCTGAATGTAAATAAAATAAAACATTAAACATTCCCGCAATGTTTAATGTTTACATCCTGCAATGTTTAATGTTTATATGAACACCATTTTATATCAGGATCCTAAATTAATCAGTTCCCTTTCATGAGTTGATACACCAGCCAAGACATTGGATTTTCTTTTAGTTCCAAAATAACAAAAACTGGGTTTCCATTCTCTATTCTTATACACAACCTGCTTGTAACTTTAAGAGTTCAACAACAAAAATATGTTTTCAAGGAACTGTCTTGTTCACTTGTACATTCCTCCATTTTGTGCATATTTTTTTACACAAGTAAATTTATTCCACAGTGAGTTAATGTGTGAAACATACTTCTGTGCTATTTCAATTAACAGTCATTCAAGGGGAAAGCACTTAAAGTATGTTTACTAATAATGGTCGCTGACTTGTGGCTGGTTCTTCCTTCTCAGGGGAAGATGTGGAGCATATGGAGATTGGCAGCTGCTTCTGCTATAAATAGCATTAAAGGTTTTCTGCATCTGTATTACATAATTATCTCCATGGGGAGCCTGATTTCATTGTGACAAGTGCACTTCCTTGGTGTTGAGAATCCATGTTCACTACCACAACTTGCTTTGTCCCCAAGTTATTATACATGCTTTGTCCTTAAGTTACTGTGATGGCCAAGGAATAGAGGAACACAAAAGCATCAACACCTATGAATCTTCCTCCCTCAATAGATTAGGAATAAAGAGTAAAGCTTTTGGAAATTAAATAATTCCTACTAAAACTAAAACACATTACAGTTTTTTGGTTTCAAACTGTTGTTTCAAAATGCTGAAAATAATATTTTGACAAATAATTACTTTACAAAGGCATTTTCCATTAAATGTATATGTGTCTATGTACATAAAATATCATGCTAACATTTTATTTATTTCCTGAATTATATTTGATATTAGTCCCTTATTGACCATTTAGCAATATCTAATTTCATTGAACTAATGGCAATTTATTATTGGTATAATTCAGATTAATTTAATGAATGTGTAAAATCATGTTTAGATAATTGGACGAGAGAGATGACTCAGAAGATAAAGGTGCATTCTACCAAGCCTGACAACCTGTGTTTGATCCTGAGGGCCCACAAGATGGAAGGAGAAAAAAGATCCTCTTTGTTGTCCTCTCACCTCCACATCCACGCTTGTAGTAAGCAAATGCACACACACACATGCGCACATACAAACACACACACACTTATTAAATAAATAAACAAGCAAAATGCATACGTTTTGAAGATATATAATCAATATAATCAAAAAAGAGGTGTTCCATTGCTGAAATTGTTTAATGACCTATTAGGATATAAAAATTTCAAAAAAAAAAAAACAAGGATAGGAATTTTTTAGAATTTTGCAAAAATTTCTCATGTAGAGATTAGTATAATATAAATATGTTATGTGAAGCTGTTTTATCTTTGCTAAGTGTCTTAGTAGTTTGTACAACATTTCTAAGTGTTTTCTGTTTCCTTATGTTTATTTGGTAGAAAATAATTATGAAAGCAAGTTAATACTACTTTGCTTAAATTTTCTTAGAGTTTTCTATACTTCCACTATATTTTCCTTCTGTTTGTTTCAAGAAACCTGATATACAGTGTGACAAAGTTAAATCCCACCTCTTTGAGTTATGAAGAGTAATAGACATCAATTTTAAATACTTTTGCCAGAGAAGTGGGAGAATGAAACAACCTGATCAGTTTAGAAGTTAATACTTTGTGAAATAGTTATGAGCATATTTTATCACTAACAATTTTACTATGCGCTTAATATATTCAATATTATCTTCAGTTTGTAATATATCATGTGGAACTGATCAAGTTCTATAAAAACAGAGGTCCTTTTGCATCGCCACATTTTGAAATGCTGTCTATGACTACAGAAGAGGCACCACACACTCCAAACAGCAGGCATGTCTCTCATCTGGGAGTGTGTATTAAAATCTCATGAAGAAACTTTGACCTATTCTTCTCGTGGCTTTAACCCAATGCATATCTTGGCTTGGACTGAATATATTAAGTAGGGAAAAAGAGTGTTGTGGAGGCTTATTCCTGCCTAAAATGTTTCATATTCTGAAAGAATAAATCTGTCTGTGTCACAATCTTCCTATGGCTAAGGACACTTCTACACAAAATGGTGACAGTGTCTATCCTGCCTTCTGTTCACCAGGTTAATTAACACAAAGCCTCAGCAATCAGTAATCTTGCATTATTTGTCAGCTGCAGTTGTAGAGACTGACATGCAGCAGTTCAGGTCCTATCAAATGTGTGCACATATGGAATGGTGCTGTATAGAACCTTAACAGTAAAACATCCTCCCCACAGGATAAGAGGGGAGTTTCTTAAGAGAAATAAAATAAATGAAGCTTTTGAAGCTTGGGAAGCTCCCCACACTTAAAAAATTTGCAAACTTCTTCCTCATGATCTGTATTGCATAGTTATCTCCTTGGGGAGCCTAATTCCATTGCACACTTCTTGGTGGTAAGTATACATGCTCGCTGTCATACTCGCTCTGTCACTATCCCTAGGAAACAGTAAAGACTCCCCAATCAGCAAATTATGAAGGTACTGGGGATGAAACTTTGGTGTGTCATCAGCCATGCTGAGGGAGGCTTTTCAGTAATGCAGGTAACTTTGAATCATCCATGCTCTAGTACCTCTTAGACCGCATTCTTGTAAGTAACTACAATAAACTCAGTTCACTAAGCTAGATTTGGATGGTACCATTTTATTCTATTATCTCTGCTTTATCTGGGAAGAACAGATGTTTGTTCATAGTTCATTAAGAGAAGTAATCACATACTTGTTTCTCAATTATTCTTCCAAACCATAACCCCTGTATCACTTTAGGATAACCACAAGGTTTAGGATAATTCACAAATTCAGGATAAATGAATCTGTTGGACTGCACTGGTCAGAGGCATTCACATTATTCCACTTCAGTCTTATATGAAATAGTGAATCTTTTTCTACATATAATTCAAAAAAAGTAAAACTCAGAGTAAAAAACTGCTTGTTGAATTCATTGAGTTATCCTAAAAATCTTATCAGCTACAAAGTTTCTCATCTTATGGCATGCAGCTTGAAGCTTAGAAGTATGGTTTGGCAAATGTAATAGTCACTTTTCTTGTTGTTGTGACCTGGCATGAAGCAGTGGAGGGGAGGGAGGGCTTCCTTTGATTTACAGCTGTAGGATCTAGTCTGTCGTGACAGACAAAGCATGTCAACAGAAATATGAAGTGATCAGCCAACTGCCGTCCTTAATCAGAAAGTGCAACAGATGAACACTGGTGCTCAGCTTGCTGTCCCCTTTTTACTCAGTTATGGACCCCAGGCCATGGGATGATGACACCATTGTGTGACAGACACTTACTGGGGTGACACAACACACGCACACACGTACACACACAAACACATACCCCTACTAACTCTAGAAAGAGTCCAGAACAGACTAAAGTAATGATTATGCCAATGAACATCCACTGAGATTATCATTGCAGTGTCACTGGAAAGCCAATAGCACAGGTGAGAGCTGGCAAAAGCTGGACCTTGGAACTCTATGCAGCTCACAGCATCTCCATAGTCCAAACATTTCTTTCTACTCGTCAGATAGTAGCAATTCATTCTCTTTCTATACTGTTGGTAGAGACCTTCAAGAATTTTCCAAGCTTTTATTCTTCCTCCATATGATCTTTTTGTTCATGTGCTGTTTACCACGTAGGGCTTCTGAGCACCCATCTTCCTGAAGCAAAAGTTTAGGTTAGAGGCAAAGCTGCAATATTAAGGAACCTGCCAAAACAACAGCCCAGCACACCTAGAGTAGGACTCTCTCTCCTCAGTTAGATCTCTGTCCTTTCTCAGACTTTTAATGGAGATGAAGCAGTTTCAACTTTCTAGAGACACGTTCATAGACATGACCACAGATGTTTTACTATGATGATTCTAAAGCAAATGATGTTGACAATGAAGATGAGTCATTAGAGCAAATGATGTGTTTTTGAAAGAAACTATATGAAAATGTTTTAGAAGAGGGTAAATGTATATATATATATATATACATATATATATTTCATCTGCAAAGATATTTGTATGTTATGACAATATCAAAACTTCTTACAAGCACAAAATGGGGGATAGGAAGTCTATTGAGCCACTCTTCACAAACAAATAGATTTGGGCAGGTTCTTTAATGTCTCCTTAAATTATCTGTATTAATGAGAAGAAGTTGACCATAGTAGCCAATATTGTGATTACTCAAAGTAGATGTAATTATTTATCCCAAGTTCTATAGAGAATGATCAACCACATTGAATTCTGTAGAGGACTGTCAACAGTAATGCAAAATAATGAAAAGTAGCAGCAATTCAATACTAGGACTTGGAAAGAAAATGGTACTGGCTTATTATTTTCCCAAAAACTTTGTTTATCTTAATTATTCTCTATTATTTTTTGTAGTAAGTCTAAAGTCACTTGAAACACATATGCTGACTGATGTTCAACCATCCTATATTGGCATTAGAACTATTTTTGTCTTAATGTTTGTTCTCCATTCTTGAACCTTCCTTAATTTAGAGAGTCAGAGACTATGATGAGGCCTTTTTATCTACATATTTTAATTAAAATTCTGAACAGGTAAATGCATGCAGACATATATATATATATATATATATGGAGAGAGAGATATCTGTGTCTTATATCCTCAAATACAATGAGAATTTAGTGATTTTTTTCATATTTATGCAACAAAATTTTATTATATATGCCACATATCTAGTAGAGAAGTTAAGTGAGACAAAAGCCTACTGAAGTTCTTAGGGGACAGAAGTTAAACAATGATGTGAAGTTATGGCATGATTAGTACTCTGTAACCATGAGAGATTCTCTCCAAGACCTTGTCAATGGTGGAAATACTCAGACCTTCAAGACCTTAATGTAAAGTGGCATGATATTTCCACATAACATATGTATACTCTTAATACATTTAATACCATATCAAGATGACTTACAGAAGAATGCATGCTATGTAAACAGTTATATAGCACTTAGGCAATGATGTCATGACTATAATCTATACATGTTCTTAGCAATGGAATTTTTTTTCCAAATAATTTTGATTTTCACTTGGTTGATTCATGAATGACTCTGCTAAAATATGACTGACATTAGTTCTCTGGGAACTATGAGTCAGCACAAAATAGCTCTCACTGGATATTTGGGGAACTTCAAAGTAAATAGTGAAATAATCTGTCATATAACTATCTTTGTCAGAGTGTTACATTAATATGAGTCTATAAATATGGCCTTGATCTCAGGGACTTCTGTTATAGTCTATGTGTGCTGCCCTCCATGTAGACTGATGGCAGCCTTTGTGTGTCTGGGCCTACTTGTGAGTATCTTCTGTTTATTGACATGTGTCTAGGCACCTGCTGAAACCTGCCTGCCTAGTTGTTTTTCTGGTAACTATCTTCTGGAGTGAATAAATGTGTTTTATCAATCTACAACTCCTCAAATTCTCTTTAAAGCTTGGGTCTCCCATAACCCTCATTTCATAGCATGGATGCATAGACCTCCCAGATGGGAATACTGCTGTCTATATGTACTCCAAGAGAAGTAGGTTTTCCATAGTGAGTGCTAAGTTTAATTTTGGATGAGCTGATATGAAAACAACAACATGTGTGCAAAAAGAAATAATGAGTAAGTTTATGGAAAATACAGACTGGGGCCCAGGGAAGAATTTGAACATGTAGATGTGGGGTTTAGCAACATCTATTTCCTCTTTGATGACACAGGAATGAGCAAACTCATTGAGGGGAAACAGAATGAGAAGGAAGCCTAGCATTGAGAAAATTGGTAACATCATTGGCACCTGCAAAGAAGCTGGAAAGGAGCAGCCATAACAACATGAAGAAATCCAGGCAAGAATGTTGCACTGGGGAATCTGAGAACACTCCATCATGAAGTATGTAAAACATTGCCAGTAGGCCAACGCTATGAAAACTACACAGTATGTTTATCAGAAGGACGCTATTGATGACTACTGTGAGAAACGTGGGAGGTAAGAAAATGAAATCAGCAAGTATTATAGCTCTTTTTAAATTTTCCTGTGCAAAAGGAAGATAAAAATCAAATACAAAAAAAAAGGAATGGAATACAAGGGTTATTACATTTTTGAGAAAGAAGAAACTTGCTAAATCTGATAGAGAACATGCAGGGGATAAAATAAAGTTACCGTTAAAGGAGCCATCACCAATACAAAATGAGAAAACAGCACAAAATGATTTTCACAGATAAAATGAAAAGATTGACTGGGCCAAAAGGAGAGGGAGCCTCCAGCTGGAACAAGACAGAGTGGGGTGAATAGGGAGAGGTGGAGAGGTGTAGTGGAGCTTGAGGCTTTAATAGCAGAAGCTGAATGACTTCCACCAGATGTTGGTGGCACTGGCAGATAATGATGCACAGAGAGCCGAGTGAATGCAGCAATGGTGAGAACACATAAAAGATAAGACCTAGAAGTTTCCAAAGCATTCAACAAAGCATTGAAAACTGAGTGGAAAAGGTGAAAGCAGGAGGTGGTGGCCACCAACTGCTTTTAATTTCATGTTCAATTAAATTCTCAAGGCAGATGATAGAAAGTGCAGACTTTGTGCGTGAAAGCAGACTAGGTGGAATGGGACATGGAGACAGACGGTCAGCTTGAGGGAAAAAAAATCTCAGAAGGCAGTTTTGTGTGTGGTTCATTCCTCAGGCAGCAATACCAGCCACAATTTTTGTGGGGATTGAAAGTTGGGAGGGATAAGCAATGTCCTGCAAGTGTCCAGGGCAGGGCATCAAGAAAGGGGCTCAGCTGGCTCTCAGACAGAGCAGGTCACTGTGGGGACATACAGGATCTCTCAGCATTGAATTGTGCCACCTTCTGCTGTTTGTGAGGAGGTTCTTACCCGATTGAACAAGGGCCTTGTGTTTTTGTAGGAAATGGTGCAGCTTCTGATTGCTAGAAGAAGACTTGAGACAGAATCAGGCTTTTTCCTTTCTTTTGGTCCTGGATTTTATGATCTGGGCTCCTGGGAGAAGCTGATGAGCCCTGGGTAGAAATGGCAGAGTCCCAGAAGGAAAGTCATTTTGAAAAGTGAGGTCTCTTTAAAAATACAAAGAATATTGTATTTTTATCTTCAGCTTGGAGAATTTTCAATTTTGATCAGTTGAAATGAATCTAGGCTAGTCCATGGATTTAAACTGACTGTGTTTCAACTCGCAATGAAAGCACTGGCTTTACATTATGAAGTGTGAAGAAGCATTAACATGAAGGGTGTACACTGCAAATGTTTCAGCATTCTATATAAACATTAACCTGATGCCATTTTTCAGACATTTGGAAGAAACCCAATATTTCTTCCTCTTTCAAAAAACCTAAAAGTCCAATGAGAGCATTTTGAAATATGCCCTAGCCTTTTCCAAACTAAGCTAAAAACCACAAATAAAGCTAGATCCTTTCGGGTTTTTTCGAAGTATTTTGTCATTTTCCCCTTGCTCCTGGATGTGCTAAAATGCAAGGCAGAATAACCTTCTTTTGTGCCTGCAAGGAAAACTCTGGAGCTAATCTGGGGAGAACAGTTAAATTTACTCAGTGTGAGGTGAAGACATTTAGCATCTCTCCATGTTTCTTGTATATTTTTTTCCTTTCTGGGTTTTTCACATCAAAACTCGTTAACTGGAGTGCCATGAGAACATGAATTAGCACTTACTGCTTTTTTTTTGTAAATTCTTAACATATAAACATTCTAATTTTGACTCCAGCTGAACTTACCAAATGATGAAGCTGTTGTCATGATAGCATTACTTCAAGGCTTGACTCTATATAGCAGGAACACTGACTTATAAATTTGCTATTCCTTTTCCAGCCTGCAAAAATGGTCCTGTTGGATTTTTTTTTATTATATTTTGGAAAGTGAATGTCATGGTGTACATATACAAATGGTACATAGTCTCTTCAGATTATATAAGACTTCTCAGTCTTTCATATTAAACGTTCTCCAGTTTTTCTAACTTTCAGAAATGTTAGCAGCATGAATTTTCAGTATCGCTTGTTGAGTTGGCAGTAGAGATTTGTGTGGAGCTATGAGTGCTAATAAAAATAGAGCTGTTAAGGGCTGCCAGTCTCCAGGAGGCTTTGCTAGTCACAAATATGGAGGAGTGTGGTAAGATCACACTTATCTGTGGCTCATACGGTTCGCACTTCAAGCTCTAACTTTTAAGAAATGCCTCTCACTTAAAAAGCTTTCCCAAAGGCTATGTTCTCTAAACTCTTATTTTTTCTCCGATCAGGAGCCAAAACCCTGAAAAGATTCATTTGGCCTTATTGCATAAACCAGTCCATCGACCCAAGAAGTCACAAGTCCAAAGCTTGTCACCTTGCTACCAGAGAAAGCAGAAATGGTGTAAGCACAATCTGTTTGTTATTCTCTGAAGACCAATCTTCAGGAGGTATGAGGTCACTGAGAATGTGCCTGGAACAAGAACAATGGTTCTGTTTGAAGTGGCAAGCAGGAGTTCTCTGCCTACAATGAGAAGTCTTTTATTGCTTTCTATCCCTTAAACCCACCTCCACATTTGCTCCCCCGGCCAGTGCTCTCTCTCTTGAATGGTAGAAACATCTTGCTGCTTCTTCTTCAGAGGAGTCTGTTTGTCATATTTGTTGTCAGTTTTTTATAATTTAACATAAATTTACATTGGTAGATGAGCCTTCCAGGGGCTTTGCCGGTTTGAGCTCCACTGGCAAAGGTCTCTGTCCAGCAGGGTAGACGTTTCCCACATCTCCCTTTAGGAATGAAACCCCTGATATTCGAGCACTTGGCCATCTTCCCACCTGAAGAATGGGCTTGTCCATGCTCCCAGTCCATACTTAGTTACTGGTTAGCCCATGAGCTATGAAGATACCACCACTTTGCACCAACTATGGGCAATTCTGAGGCCATGGCTTTTTGAATTGGCTTTGCAGAACTTTGCTGAGGCTACTGCATTCTATCCAATTTTTCTATCATCCAGAACATGATTCTTTTCCTTCCCCTTCTTATGGACTGCTTTCCAGAATATTCTCTGATACAAATGTATTGTCTATGCCATCTCAGATTTTATTTCCGGGGAAGCAACAAAGAGACTGCCTTCACACTGATTTCTCACATGCTGATTTCAGATACTAAATGAGAACAGTGCAGCTGCCACTTAACAGGTGATCAGACAGTGAATAGTGGATGAATGGAAGGCTAGGGTGAGGGAGCGGGGAGTGGAGAGGCCAGCAACTCATCTATTGTTTCTGAAAACACATCAGTTAAATTTAGAAACACTACACATTTGAATCAAATGTTGTCTAGGTTTGGTAAGAATGTTCTCCCGTGTAATAGGCAGGCTACATTCTGCTCCACCCACACCCCCATCACAGTTTCTGTTTTTTTTTTCTTTTATTTTCACTGGTGGGGATCAAATCCAGAGATATCTGCATGTTAATCAAGTGCTACCACTGAGTTATATCCCCAGCAATTTACATTTTCTCTATGTTACATTGACTCCATGCTCAGATTCCCATTGACAACAGAAATTAACATTTAAGACCATTTTCACTGCCTTCTCTGAATATGTTAAAAACAGCAAACTTTGCACAAAGCCATCCAATAATGAATATTATTAGCAACCTTACCTACATTGGTTCCTAAATATAACTAAAAACACTATCAAGTAACAAATCATTAAGGTAATTAGAAGATAAATTGGGGATGGCTAGCCTATGACTCTCTCATCTTTAAGGCAAAACAGAAAGACAGAAGCTAATGGCAGAACTTTAGGATTTTTTTAATTAGGAAATTGTTGTGTGTCTTTTCCTGTGGAAGCTCAGCTCAGATGGAGAAGGTACTCATAGAGTAAAGAAATTATTTCAGCCACATCTTCCTCAATGAGTTTACTCAGCGTATTTATAGAGGCATGGGTGACACAAAGCCAGGTCCACCATCAATGTGTATCCAGACAATTTATGGACATCTACAGCAGTGAAGAGGCCCACCTACTGCACAGTGCTCAGGAGGATTGTACCACCAAACAGTGCTTTCACAAATATAAAAGCAGATAAAAAAACAAGCCTTTGACCAAAGAGTGCTCTCCTGATCGCCTCCAGTCAAATTTTATCCCTGACTTGTAAACGAGGATTTCAGGAAGGATTAAACTCTGTGAGTCACATGAGAGTCCCCTCTCTCACTATGAGGGAATGTTAATAGACCTTAACGCAAGAGTTATATGCAAAAGATTGCAGATACTCTGATTCTCTGTGGCAATAGCCAAGGCCAACTTGGAGGAAGCAGCAGCAATGAGTGTTTTATGTTCATTTAATGACGTCATTGAACCAATGTGGTCAGTCTGAACATTTCTCAATGAAATGATGCACCACAGATACATGACAATGATCAGGTAGCAATACTTTTCTGAGGTCTTGCTTAGTAAATATTTAGTTGTTATTGTTTATTTTTCATCCGGTAACAAAGAGTAATATTTTCTTTATTCAATGTGATAATTTATGTTCACCAACACTTTACATGAACCACATTAGTTTTCTATTATTCTTATGTTTCCATATAAACAGAAAAGTGTGAGATAATATTAATATTAAAATTACTTATCTAATTTTTATGATGCCATTTCAAAAATAACTCAAAATTTTTAGACTGTGAAAAATTCATTGTAAAATATTAAAACATCATTTGATACTATCTTAATAATTTAAAGGTAATAGAATTTTAAAATTAAAAGAGTCAGATATGAACCAACAGTTACAGAACAGAGAATGCATTTCACCAAAGCTCAAATAATATGAAATAGAGAAAATGCATTGTTTCATCTCATCTTGGTCATCCCCTACTATTTTACCTGACTAAAGCAACAGATGTTTCAGCAATACCACTCAGACACTCAGACTGTGACTCTACAATAAACACAAAGGCCTGCTGAAGCACAACAGTTTGCTTTTCCCATCAGTGTGATAAAATACCTGGAAGAAGTAACTTAAGGGAGAAAGAATTTATTTGGCTCAAGGTCTTAAAGGATGCATTCCCTTCAATCAGGACTGGGAAGATGTAGCAGCAGGAATCCTGACACCCATGGAAGTGACAGCAACTTACTTATGCTAGAATGGTTCAGGGAATAGGGCTAGAACTGGAAGTGGGACTCAGCATTATATTCTGAAGCCCCTTCTTTGCCTCCCTTCTCAGGAACTCACTTCCGTCAGCTAAGCTCTACCTCCTAAATTTCCATGCTCAACTCCCCACACAACACCATGAGCTACAGACCAAGTGTTCAAACACTTGAGCCTGTGGGAGATACTTTACATCCAAACCACAACAGAACATTCGCCCAAGAATCTATTTTCTCAGGCTCATTTATCCACTCTACTTAGAAACTTCTTGGACAACACACTCTTTTGATATTTTTGGCCTTCAATTTTTCTACAAAAAAATTCAATCTCAATTTAGAATTAAGTATTTTTGTTCTGGTACAATCCTATTTGCATGCAAAATAGCATTCCTACAATAGAACTGTTTAGCTCATGCCTTAGAATTCTGACAACGTTATTTCTGCCACAGGCATGTAATAGAAGCCTCTGATCCTTTTACACATATCAAATATAAAAATAAACTATCCCCACTAAATCACTTGTATAGCCACAAACAAGTGGTATGACCTCCCATTTCCTCAGTTTCCTTGTAGATTGAATGAAATAATAGAATAAATATCAACATTATCTAGATATTGAAAAAGTTAAATCAATTAACACATACCAGGAAATTAAAAGTACATAATAAATAAGGCTAGAGAGATGATTCAGCAGTTGAGAGTATTTACTACTGTTTTTGAAGTCCCAGTAGTTCCCAGTACTTGCTTGGCAACTCACAAATATCTAATTCCAGCTTCAGGGGATCTGACTCCTCACCTGACTTCTGTAGGCCTATGCATGGTGCATATGTATGCATTCAGGCAACCACATACACACTCTCTCACACACACAGACACACACACACACACACACACAAGATAATAATACTTCTAAAAAATACTTAGCTAGGTAGTGGTGGTGCATGACTTTAATCCCAGCACTCAGGAGGCAGAGGCAGGAGGATCTCTGCAAGTTTGAGTCCAGCTTGTTCTACAAGAGCTAGTTCCAAAATAGGTCCCAATCTACAGAGAAACCCTGTCTCAAAATAAAGCCAAAAAACTTAATCAATAATGTTCAACAAATATTAATTGTAATTTTTCTCATATTGTGCAATATTTGAACCTTTTATGTAAGTCACTAATAAAAAAACTAAAGTGGTGCAGTTTTTCATAATGTTGATTAGAATTACTAATTTTTAGTTTTATTTTTCTGGGACGTGAGTATTTATACATGGGGGTGCATGTATTCATGTGTGTGTGTGTGAAATAACTGGGAGAAAATTTAAATTAACACACACACTCTTCAACCAAAATAACTGACTACTTGCTTTGTAAGCTGATTGTGAAATATAGTGCCAGTAATCCAAAGTTGTTTTAAAATATTTATGTGTTTCTCTTTTTTTTTTTTTCAGAATGAAAGACGGCACTCTGGAGTATCTTGTGATGAATTTCACCTTTCCACTTGACTTTTTATAGTACCGTGTTCATTATCTAGAATAATAGTCATCTTTAATATGTCAAAAATTTGAACAGCTATGACATTCATTCTGAAGTTCAGCAATATGAATTAGGATAGCTTAGGCTTTGGGACAAGAGAAACCATTCCTATGATTATAAAAGATTTCTTCTCCACTTGTTCCATCAAGGACCCAAACTCGAAGACTACAGAAGACTTGCTATCACTGGCCTAATACAGACAATCTTCACCCAGGTGAAACTACAGAAAAGCTTATCAAAGCAGGTTTTTATTATTTATTTATTTATCTATTTATTTATTTATTTATTTATTTGCAAATTGTGTGCATGAACAAACAAAATTGAAGCCATTTGTTTTCATTTAAAATTAGGATTTATTTATTTAATATGTATGGATGTTTTGCTCTTATATATGTCTGTGTATCATGTATAGGCTTTACACCCACAGAGTTCAGAAGAGGACATTGGATCCCCTGAAATTAGAATTAAGGTCGGTTATAAGATACCTTGTGAGTGTTGGGAATCGAACCTGGGTCCTCTACAAGAACAACAAGTGCTCTCAACTGCTAAACCATCTTTAAAGCTGGAAGCCATTGGTTTTAAGTATTATTATCAGGTTCCTTACTGAAAGAATTCTCAGATAGCTTCACAAAATGTAGCTGCAAGAGATTGATATAATTAGCAATGCTCTTCAGCAAGCTGTTTCTTTTGGAATCATTTGTTGTGCAGAATATGCTCTTCTCAAGGAACCCTGCTGGTTAAAGTCTGTAGATAAAAGAAGGAAGAACATACAGACTCTTGAACACTATCAGGTACAGCTACTCCACTCCTGCTGTTTTTGTCACCTCTGTATATTTGTCAGAATGCTTATATGCAAATGCAGACATCCAATGCAATCTGGTTTAAGCCTATCAAAACAATGTAAAATCAGAGTAAAACTGCAGATTGCAAGGGGCCAGACCCAGAATATCAGCCATGCCTTGTTCAGTCTGCAGTTTTTCCGGCCCTGTTGTCCTAGTTCATGTTCCTGTTAGCAGCTTCTCCTCAGAGCGATCACCCAACAAATTTTGAATTATTCTGAATTATCTCTGTGAGCCCCTTCCTAGAACACAAAATAACTTTCTTCCCACATTGTATAAGGCAGGTTCATTTTTCCTCCTTTCCATGGCTTCACTGGGGTGTCTAGTTCATATCTGCCTTAGTAGTCTGAAGGATGGGCATCTTTGTTGCTGTGAAATGTTCTGTCACATAGTCCGCCTGGAACTGAGAGGAGCAAATTAAGGTAGCCCCCTCTTTATGATATGAACTTTCAGATACGAGAAAGTATCTTTAGACATACTCAGGCATTGGCAGCTGTGAAATGGGAACAGGTGAAAGAGAGAAATAGCCTCAATTCCAAGTTGTAAAATTATCCGAGGAAGAAGCAAACACTAATTATGTCTTTCTTCAAAAGAGCAATTTTCTTTCATAATATTAGATATTACTTCCTTTGCTGTAGCTTCATTAAAGCATTTTAAGACTGTGTTATGACAAAAACAGATTATTTCCTATGTATGGCTCTCATCTCCCATCATGTTCATAGCCTCCAGCACTCAGGATCATTGCCTTTTGGATGTGTTTGTGGCTGTTTCTTGATGTCTTTGGGAACGTAATTGATGGCAGAGATCTGGTCACACTCAACTCTGAACAACGCCTAAAACAGGGCCTGGCCCTTGTGGGTATGCCATACTTGCTGAACCAAACAGATTATTATATGCAGGGATTTTGTCTTAGCTTTTCTCCATTGCAAGGCATATGTTCTCTCAAATGCCTCACAGAAGACAGCAATTTCAAAATAGACTCAGCATTCCCATTGGTGAATAAAATTTTATGTGTGCTTCTGAAAACATGACTTGAACATCATCACAACAGAAGACTATTACAGAGAGGAAATTCAGAATTTTAAGACTCACAAAAGTTTAAAGGCAAATAATATATATGAAGTCATAAATTGTTATGAAAATAAATTTTAACAATTAGAATTTTAATGGAGATGCATATACATTGTTTAAAATTATTTTAAAAATGTTTGAATCCCAAATAACCATGGTTAGGATGATCATGTCAGGAGCTGTCACTTGTCCTTGTGAAACTGTGATTCCCTCTTTCATAGGAATACTACATTTCAGCAGAGCACACGACAACATCAAATAAAAATTACATTGCTTGGTGACCCTTCAGCTAGCCATACTGAGGAGACTAAGTTGTAGAAAAAGCACTGATGTAAAATGCACGGTTACTTAGACTTCCCATTTATGGTCAAGGCTACGGCTCACCTTTTCATCCTACCCTCTTCTGTTATCTGGAGTCATTTTTTTATGGCTAGAGCCATTATAACCACGTGGTCTCATGAAGTTGCTGAGAACTGAGATTGCACTGGCAAAGCCTCAAGACATAATGACCCCAACGACTCACCATCTGGGCCTGATGTTACATCAGACCCTCTACCCCTACCCCCCCCCCCCCACACACACACATAACACACTCACCATCTGGGTCTGATGTTACATCAGACTTGTCACCCCCATCACACACACACACACACACACACACACACACACAACACACTCACCATCCGGGCCTGATGTTACATTAGACCTGCCACCACCACCCCCATCACATACACACACTTTTGTGAAAGGAAATTAAAGTGCTTTGCTTAACCAATTTAAAAAATGTCTTATCATTTGCAATCACACTTACTCCTAGCTTAAAAATGTGACTTTTCCTTAGCTGTCATAGCACTTACCCGAGGAAGAATAAAATACACTGTTCTAGCTGTAAGTGCCTTGGCTAGTCTTTCTGTTTTTCGGATTAGAACTAAACACAGGAAGGTCAAGAGAAATACTTTGCCAAGAGCCCAAAATCTCCGAAGGGAGCCTGCACTGATGCAGAGATGTCAACCTTTCCCATCCAGGTCACAAAGGCCTGACCGATTGATTCCTCCTTCCCTAAATGAAACCACTTTAAATGGTCCTGTCATACTGTTATCAGCACATTGCCCTATCTTATTCGTGTGTGTCCTTTCTTCCAAGACCCTTTCAAGCTCCAATCCTTTATTCTTCTCTGCTCAGGCACGGGTGACATCTGCCATTCCTTCTAGGCCTTTCTTCGTTCAGTTGCCACAGTTACTTTCTATAGAAAGAAGTGATAATTCCTGCTTCTACCTTGACCATGTTAGAATCAGCTGGTCTAACTGTTGATTCACAATCTTTAGGGCACGTTCTAAAGCAAAGGTAGAGAAAGGCATGCTGTGCAAATCACAGATAACAATTATAAAACAGAGGCTCTTGAAAACAACTGTCCCTGTTCCGTGGCTGGCTAAAGTCTATGTCATTCAGACTACACTGGCTTCTCAGACAGAATTTCAATACTCTTTCACAGACTTCTACTATTTGATATATGTCGAATTTTCTGCTTTCGCAGTGGAAATACCCCACATTTAGGACTGAATCCAAGCACTGTACCTGCTCTATGTGCAGGTGTATTTCAAAGTATGCATTCGCAAAGCACTGTGATGTAAACACACAGCCAAGAGGAATGCTTCATCTTAGGACATGGGTAAAAATAATAACAGAGCAGTATTTGCAGTCATTTTTACTTCTCCCTTAGAAACAGTCCCTTGACACAGACCACTCTATATTTGCTTTCTTCTTCCCTACCCCATACTCATTTCCATGAATATTCAAGGAACACCTGAATTTGCCCGGAACTCTGATTTCAAAGGAAGCCAGACCTATAAATGAATAGACCAGTTATGAGACTCAGTTATGGGGCATTAGCTTCTACAATCCCTGAAGCAGGAAAGAGGGAGAGTGTGGGAGAAAGAGAGTGGGGGAGAAAAGAAATTAACAAACAATATCATTCCCTATTTCTTATGGGATGAACTTTGAACTTAGGCAAACAGTCATGGCTAGCTGGAAAGAGGGTTTAGATATTCTAGAAGATCGTGGATTGAGCTAAAAATCACAGAGTCATAATATAGGAAGAAGAGAGTAATTTAAAGGGTGAACAATTAGTGATCTTTCATAAATCACCCCAGACCAGGGCCGAGGCGGTCCTGCTGCTGTGAGAATATCTCACTAATTTTCCTGTATCGTCAAGCCCCCAACACAGCTCCCTCAGCTGTGTTGACAATCAGTGACCTTGATTCCTTTTGCAATGAAAAACTGAAGCCTTGAGAAGAAAAGCATTACAAGTTCTGGTTACATTTGCCCATCCACCTATGTCCGTTCTTACAGCATGTCCTTGCTCTAGACAAGGGCAGAGTATTTGCCCGTCCACCTATGTCTGTTCTTACAGCATGTCCTGGCTCTAGACAAGGGCAGAGTATTGGCCCGTCCACCTATGTCCGTTCTTACAGCATGTCCTGGCTCTAGACAAGGGCAGAGTATTGGCCCGTCCACCTATGTCCGTTCTTACAGCATGTCCTGGCTCTAGACAAGGGCAGAGTATTTGCCCGTCCACCTATGTCCGTTCTTACAGCATGTCCTGGCTCTAGACAAGGGCAGAGTATTGGCCCGTCCACCTATGTCCGTTCTTACAGCATGTCCTGGCTCTAGACAAGGGCAGAGTATTTGCCCATCCACCTATGTCCGTTCTTACAGCATGTCCTGGCTCTAGACAAGGGCAGAGTATTTGCCCGTCCACCTATGTCCGTTCTTACAGCATGTCCTGGCTCTAGACAAGGGCAGAGTATTGGCCCGTCCACCTATGTCCGTTCTTACAGCATGTCCTGGCTCTAGACAAGGGCAGAGTATTGGCCCGTCCACCTATGTCCGTTCTTACAGCATGTCCTGGCTCTAGACAAGGGCAGAGTATTTGCCCATCCACCTATGTCCGTTCTTACAGCATGTCCTGGCTCTAGACAAGGGCAGAGTATTTGCCCATCCACCTATGTCCGTTCTTACAGCATGTCCTGGCTCTAGACAAGGGCAGAGTATTGGCCCGTATATCACAGCCCTCTCTCTCTCGCCCACGCAAAGGCATCGCTCCACTTGTTGACTCATGTTGCCAAGTGTTCAACCTGTTGTCACTTCTCCTAGCTCCTAAAGTCCCTTTTACTCTCTTTCTTTCCCTGGGAGTCCCACATGTGTCCTATTTTTTGAAGCAATCATATCTTCATCCTTTACATTTTTTTTCAACAAGTTCTTGAATATGGTCTAGTAATCCCCTGCACTCTGTCATCTCTACTCTTCAAAGTCATGGCAAGTCTGTACTGCTGAACCCAATTGTCAATCTTCATTTTTCATCTTAATTGAATCATTCTTATTTCTTTCTTCCCAGGCTGTGGGAAGAAGGAACTGTAAAGCATTTTATTCACTGGTGGGGACACAAACCAGGGTTTCACTTGTATCAGACAAACACTTCCTGCTGAGATACAACCCAGAACTAAATGTACAATCTTTAGTAGCTCATAGCAAATTGGAAAATATTCCAAAATGCAATGGAGCCACCTGTAGTAGCATTTCATTTGCATTTTAATAAATAAGGCTTACCTGAAGATCAGAGAGTAAAACAGCCCCACTGGTCAGCCTTACAGATTGGGCAGTGGTAAACACACCTTTAATCCCAGTAGCCACACTATTTGCCGTAGATACCAGGTGGTACGTGTCTTTAATCCCAGTGGTGCACGCCTTTAATCTCAACCCTAGAGAGGATTAAAAAAGGAGAGGGGAGAGCTCTCACACACAGTCTGAGATTCCTAGAGGCAGGATCGCCATTTTGGACTGAGGATGAAATAAGAGCCAGTGGGTGGCTACTTCGCTTTCCAGGTCTTCAGGCTGAACTCAAATTTCATTCTCTGAGATTTTATTAATTGTGCTCCAGATACCTTTAAGAAATGTGAGACAATCACTCTACAAATTGACTGAGATAAGTATTCACACTTTAAAATTAAAACCCGTCTACCCATAGCACGTAAATTATAGTTACTGTCTATACAGTGTGTCTTCTCTTTGTATGTGAGAATGGATGATATCTTAAATTTCAACATGAAGCAATAGCATCCTTAAACATCTTCTGTATATATGGCAGGAATTCTGTTTCCTTCATTCCCGTTCTTGCACTACACCTTATGTCTCTCCTAAGGTACAATATGCTCTCCTTTAGTTTGTCACTATAGTTACGGCCACCATCAATGCTGCCAATGATCCTATTGAACACAGACTGAACTTCTTGTGTATCTTTCTAGGGACAATATTTATACTGTGGAGAAGAGATTGTCTCCATCCTAAGGTCAGTCTACCTCTCTCCCATATCTCAACTTGTTGATAAAATCTCAGATCTTCACCAGTTCCCTATGTGCCTCCAGTGACTGCTTCTCCTGCACAGACTTCTCCTCTGTGATATAGCTGCTTTACCTAGCAATCAGTATTAGCCAGCCAGTTTTTGTAGCCCACCATTGTGGTCCTCACATCTCATTTTCCTCCTGAATTATCTTATTTATTCTGTTCCCACATTGCTCTAAGTCTTGGTCATTTGCTCTTTACTACCTCAGCACTTACTTTGTAAGTGGTATCTAATGCGGGTGCATTGTATTTTGAGCACTCTGCATCTAATAGCCCCTCTCCTGCTCACTAACATCCCCTCTTTGCAGCGATGGGCTCAATATCTCTACTTGGTCTACTAGGGCATCCTCAAGTAATAGGCCCCAAACTGAGCTTTTGAGCAGCCATTCTACCTATTGTGCTCACCACCTAAGATTATGATTTCCCTGATGAGATGAAAAGCATCCTTACCATTCTTGACCCTTCCTATTATTTTATTTTATTTTTTATTATTGAGAAAAGGAAAAAAAAAGTTTCCCCCTCCTCCCATTCCCCTCCCCCTCCTCCCACCCTTCTCCCCCTCCCCCCACACCTCTCCCCTTCTCTCTCCAGTCCAAAGAGCAGTCAGGGTTCCCTGCCCTGTGGAAAGTCCAAGGTCCTCCCCCCTCCGTCCATGTCTAGGAAGGTGAACATCCAACCTGGCTAGGCTCCCACAAAGCCAGAACATGAGTAGGATCAAAACCCCGTGCCATTATTCTTGGCTTCTCATCAGCCCTCATTGTTCGCCATGTTCAGAGAGTCCGGTTTTATCCCATGCTTTTTCAGTCATAGTCCAGCTAGCCTTGGTGAGCTCTCAATAGATCAACCCCACTGTCTCAGTGGGTGGGTGCACCTCTCGTGATCCTGACTTCCTTGCTCATCTTCTCCCTCCTTCTGCTCCTCATTGGGACCTTGGGAGCTCAGTCCAGTGCTCCAGTGTGGGTCTCTGTCTCTATCTCCATCCATCACCAGATGAAGGTTCTATGGTGATATGCAAGATATTCGTCAGTATTGCTATAGGATAGGGTCATTTCAGGTTCCCTATCCTCAGCTGCCCAAGGAACTAACTGGGGACCTCGGCTTGGGCATCTGGGAGCCACTCTAGGTTCAAGTCTCTTGCCAACTCTAAGGTGGCTCCCTTAACTAAGAATTGTGCTTCCGTGCTCCCCTATCCAGCCTTCCTTTATCCCAATCATCTTGTTTTCCCAAGTTCCCCCCATCCTCCCCTTCTCACTTTTCTCTCCCCATCTCCTCTTACCCCCAACCCACCCCACCCCCAAGATCCCACTTTTCTCCCCGGCAATTTTGTCTACTTTCCATAGGCAAGAGGATAACTATATGTTTTTCTTTGGGTTCACCTTCTTATTTAGCTTCTTTAGGTTCACCAATTGTAGACTCCGTGACCCTTATTTATGGCTAGAAACCAATTATGAGTGAGTACATCCCGTGTTCATCTTTTTGGGTCTGGGTTACCTCACTCAGGATAGTGCTTTCTATTTCCATCCATTTGTATGCAAAATTCGAGAAGTCATTGTTTTTTACTGCAGCGTAGTACTCTACTGTGTATATATTCCACACTTTCTTCATCCATTCTTCCATTGAAGGACATCTAGGTTGTTTCCAGGATCTGGCTATTACAAATAATACTGCTATGAACATAGCTGAACAAATGCTTTTGTCATATGATAGGGCATCTCTTGGGTATATTCCCAAGAGTGGTATGGCTGGGTCCAGGGGTAGGTTGATCCCGAATTTCCTGAGAAACCGAAACACTGATTTCCAAAGTGGTTGCACAAGATTGCATTCCCACCAGCAATGGATGAGGGTACCCCTTCTTCCACAGCCTCTCCAGCAAAGGCTATCATTGGTGTTTTTGATTTTAGCCATTCTGACAGGTGTAAGATGATATCTCAAAGTTGTTTTGATTTGCATTTCCCTGATTGCTAAGGAGGTTGAGCATGACCTTAAGTGCCTTTTAGCCATTTGAACTTCTTCTGTTGAGAATTCTCTGTTCAGTTCAGTGTCCCATTTTTTAATTGGGTTAATTAGCATTTTAAAGTCTAGTTTCTTCAGTTCTCTATATATTTTGGAGATCAGACCTTTGTCTGTTGCGGGGTTGGTGAAGATCTTCTCCCAGCCAGGATAGCCAAAACAATCCTATACAATAAAGGATCTTCTGGAGGCATTACCATCCCTGACTTCAAACTCTATTACAGAGCTACAGTAATGAAAACAGTGTGGTACTGGCATAAAAACAGAGAAGTCGACCAATGGAATCATATAGAAGACCCGGATTTTAACCCACAAACCTATGAACACTTCATTTTCGATAAAGGAGCTAAAAGTATACAATGGAAGAAAGAGAGCATCTTTAACAAATGGTGCTGGCACAACTGGATGTCAACTGTAGAAGAATGAAAATAGACCTATATCTATCACCATGCACAAAACTCAAGTCCAAATGGATTTAAGACCTCAATATCAGTCCAAACACACTGAACCTGATAGAAGAGAAAGTGGGAAGTACCCTACAACAGATGGGCACAGGAGATCGCTTCCTAGGTATAACCCCAGCAGCACAGACATTAAGGGCAACATTGAATAAATGGGACCTACTAAAACTGAGAAGCTTCTGTAAAGCAAAGGACACTGTCACTAAGACAAAAAGGCAACCTTCCTATTATTTTAAACTTTATATTCATTTCATTTTACCTTCAAAATAGCTCCAGAAGGTACCACATCTATGGCCTTCCCTATAATATTTGACTAGAGTCAGGCTCAACCCCAACTCAAAAGAATGCAGTTAAACCAACATCATATCCTATCACCACTCCACAAAAGAAAGCAGTGTGAATTCTCATCCTGTTTAGACAAAAAGGGAAAACCCTTACCAGGATCTTCAACTTATTGTTTGGGCTGCTCTTTGTCCATCACCTCCGCTGGACCTGCCTTAATGTATTCCTTGACACTGCACACCACCACAAGCATATGCCTTTCACAGCACTTCTTACTCTTGTCTCCAGCATTATTTTCTCCTGAGTTTTTAACAGTACATAATGTCGTTTAAATTTATTTATCTCATTTGTTATCTGTCTTCTTTACTGAAGTACGGGCTAAATAAAGCCCAGGGATATTTTTACTTCTTGTCGTCAGTCTCACTCACCATAGAATGCCAGTCTCTAGAGAGGCACCTGGTGCATGATGATAAGGTCTGAGTGACTCTTTGTGGAGGGATAAATGACAGGCTACCCTGAGGTTTCATAATGATTTAACAGATGCCACATTAGTGTCTCTCAAAAGAGGCTGACATCTGTACTGGGTTGTACCCTAAAATATGTGGCCCTATTTCCCTAGAGATTTCTAAAATTTGCCTCCCTAGAGTACTTGCTATAAAATTATACATGAAATGCTATTGTATGTACAGTAGCTGCACAGAATATGGGAGTGAATTCAAGGAGGCTAAATAACAAAAGCAAGAAAGCATGATATGAAGCTATGGGGTAAGGAATGGCATCAATGAATGGAAGTCAGCCTATGCTTTAATATGAAATAAACATTTCCTAATTAAAGTTTTCTCTCTAATAAAGCTTCTGCTGCAAATTCAACATGTTCTTTGTTGCTTGACATGTTTTATGTGGAAGGCAGAATCTGACAGAATTTCATAAAATAAATCGTAAAGAATGTTGACAGCTGAAGAGCAATCATAAATATCAACTGATACAGAGGCAGCAAAAGAGAAGGAGAAATCTAGAAAAGGGGCTGGCCTAAGTAGACAGACAGCAATAGTCATATTTGGGCAAACAGTAAATTACACAATAAATAAAATTGTGACCACTGAAATAGTTAAACTACTATCACACACCATTTTAACTTTGTGGAAAAGGCACATCATAAGAGTTCAAACTCACTTACTGATTTTTTTTAAATTCTACAAATAACTTATCTGTGTCAACAAACTGGAAAATTACAAATACCTGTCATGAGGGATGGAAATATTCATTGCAAAAATCCAATGCCCATTTCAAGTAAAAGTTAAAAATAGCAAGGAAATAGTTTCACTTTAACAAAGGTTATGTTTTAAAAAGAAGTTAATCAAAAAAAAAAGAATTAACTACTAAAAGGATTCCACATAAATTTAGTACAAAACATATTTGCCCTGACATAATTTCTATTCAGTATTTTAGAGAAGTGTCCAAGTCAGTGCAAGTCAGAGAAATTATATGAAAATTTGTCCCTTTTTTTCTGGCTGCTCTTCTGAAGAGATAGTCTTGTTCTTGCCCCTTCTTCCTCTTCCTCTCTGTATCGCTCTTTCCCTCTTCCCACCTCTTTACCCTTCTCTCAATAAACTCCTCACTTAAAGAAGAAAAGAAAATTTGTCATCAATTTCAGTAGTAGGAAAATTTCATTTTATTTTCAAACTGCAATACCTTAAATTTTGATATGTCATCTAAAATATTGGGAGAATAAAAACCATGATAGTTTTAACATTTGACTCTTCACACTATAAGAACCAAAATTAAGCTTTGGTTAAGGAGGTATCTGGTTAGAGGTAGAAGCAGAGAGCAAGAGAAAGACAAAGCTGGAGCTGCCAATACATTATCTTAATTGTCTTCTCCTTTACTTACAAGTCATACTCCAACACCAAGATTTCAAAGTTCTCAGTGGCCTTTTTCTGCAAGATTGTCCTCTGCCCCACAAGTTCCCCTCCATGGCTATGACTCTCCCAGTTGCATCTCCCCAATCATCTGTGCTTCCAGAACAGCTACTTCTTGTTCTCCTGTCTCTCTCTACTCTTAACAGAAACAAACATTGCTCTTTCAAACAATTTAAGCTTATCTCTACTATAGAATAAAAACTGATCCCTCTGGGCAGCAATGTGTCATACAAATTACATTCAAACACATTTCTTCTCAGCAAACAGCATCCTCTCTTCCCCAGAATGAGCATGCCAGTTCCTAGAGACAGACTGACCTTCCCAGTGCCTTTCTCTCCAATCATGTTTTGGTAATGTTGCTAATCCTCAAGTCATTGTTACTTAAACTATGCCAAAACAAGTTAATGAATTATTTCTACATAATGTGGGATTACTGAAGTTAATTGAAAAAACTGATTACTCATTCCCCTAGCACCCTACAAACATACCTATTTCATAATTAAATGCCCCCAAACCAAGATATCTGCATTTACATATTAATCATGAATGCATATCTATATCACCAAGATTCATAGAACTATGTGAACATTGACTATCTGGGGTTTTCTTGACAGTTTCTATAACAGTACTAATGCTGTTATTTAAGGGAAGATAACCATATTAGTTACATGGACACAGAGGCTAATCTCAGTTGTCAACTTGTTGAGATCTAGACTCATCTGGAGACAAACATCTCTCCATGTTCATGGAAGATTATCTTGATTAGGTAAACTGAGGTGAAAAGCCTCATCCACTGAGTGGGGCACTACTCCCTAGGCCATAGTGTTGTGGCTGTATAAAAAGGAACAAATGGCCTAAGCACAAGCAACCATTGCCCTGTTCTTCCTGCGGATATGATGTGACAAGCTCCCATTGCCCTCATCTCTCCACCATTATGAACTCTAACTTAAACTATGAGACTGAACCTTTCCTTCCTCGAGTTCCTCTTGTCATGGTCATTAATACAGTAACAGGAAAATAAACTGAGACTGATCAGAGATTTAAGCGATAGGCACAGAGACATTCTTAATACCATAAAGTAAATGCAAGTTACAGTTCGGCAACGACCTGCTTCAGGGTGTAAAAGCAGTGGGAAGACTAAATGTTAGGCCTTTCAACTTCTTACCATGGCTCTTTATCCTAAATTATCATCAATATTTATATATTTTAGTTATCTTATTACAAAAATAATAAGGAAAAACCAATATAGTAGTAATTTCTAGAAACTTCTAAAAGTTAAGAAAATTAAAAGTAAACCATGAAAACACCATATACAGAAAACTTAATTTCAAATGCACCCTGAACATTAGAAGCATCAAACCCTTTCCTTGAGTTAAGTTCTACACTCAAATGTCTTCAATTTTCCTCTCCCCATTAACGTGATTGCAAGTCATTTTCAGTCCTGAAAATCCTTTAAAAATATAATTCACGAACCCAATTTAATAAATAGCTCCGAATCCATTAAGCTGCTCTCGCAGCCCAAGTCTATATTCACAGCTAATGACAAATATGTATATAAGAGTGGTATCATCAACTTTTCCGATTGCAATCTCCAGCTAATAGAGATGCTAGATAGTGCATCACCCTGCAGAAGCTTCAAATAATTACCCAGCTCTCTTCATGTCTGTGGTACTGATTATGGAAAATAGAGAAACTCATTCTTAGAGCCACCCTACAGAGAATAGTGCTTGGAGGAAGAGAAAAATGCCATCCAGCCAGGAGGTATAATGGCCACAAATCCGGAGGTAGTAAGTGGAAGAGAATGAATTAGTATTCAGCTGACCAGTTCTCATCTCTTTCTCCCCAATATATTGCTGGCATGTCTCAGTAAAGGTCAACAGGGGATTTGAGTGCAGAAAAATAAATGGGAAAGCCAAGGGGTAATAGTCCAGGCTCTGGGTCCCCTGGGCTGAAGAAGTTGTCTTACCCTCTCAGAGATCACCTGTGGCACATGCTGACACTTTTCAAGGCCGTCAACACACTCAGCAGTTAATTTTAAAATCTCATAATTGAAGGCATTTTGCACTTCAGGGATGCCAATCAAACCGTCTGCTAACTAGATGAAAAATGAGAGTAAATTGTACAGGTACCCAGTCAAACATCTTCTTTACGTTCCCCTCATTCTTAACACTTCAAATTCCCCACATTACTGTCTTTCAGAAGAATATGATCCTTCAGAGTCTATATTACATGGCAACTTAAATACCTCAGCCAGTTTCTATGACTGGAACATAAGCCCCTGACATCATCAATATGATTCAGTGCTCCCGCTGAGTATTTTAAAATACAAGTACTTGTCATAACTCTGACTCAAATTAGCAGAGCTGTCCTAATTAAGTGTGGTGGAGGCCCCAGTTATCCAGAACATTGGCTTCTCCTGTTCCCTGAGGGGCAGGCTTCTCACACCAGATCTCATCACCAGGAACACTTGAGTTTATCTTTAAGTGACAGCAAGAGAAAGAAACATCACAGCCTCAAATATTTTCTTGATCTCCTAAAACTGCAAATAAATACTCTTGTTATGCTCCTTCTCTATTTGAGTTTACAGTTTAAAGAACTGTTTCTCTGTCTCTAGGTGATATATAAACATCTCTCTGTTAAAAAAAAAAAGTTCTGGTTTGATCAAAATGAATCAGAAAGGAGATTTTCTCCAAGAATTTTCAATCCTTCTTCAAAAAGCAGCACTGTCAAGGTTGAAAGAAAGCACTAATAATCCAATTTTCTGTTGTGGGTTCTCAGGCGTTTCTCCCTGAAGTCTGTTAGTTTTCGACCTTCTGCAATGAAATTTCTATGAGGGAGAGAGTGATGCGCTCAGGCTGGCTGAGGGAATGCCAATCCTGAATGCCAGCTGGGACGTTGATGAAAACAGAAACATTGCAAAAATCAAAGTCTGTTTACATTTAGATACATAAGACAGAAACATTTCACAAAAATTTAAGATATCTATAAGCAAATATATATATATACATATATATATATACATATATATATATATATATATGTTGGAGGAAAATAAAAGGTTTATTCCTGTTGAATAGAGGTCTGTTTAATATTGGCTGACATTTTTATTATTTTTTGTTTTATGAATTGTCAGATAGCAGTCATCCACTTAACACCCAAGTAGTTATATGACTCATGATCTTGCTGTTTTGGTCAAATGTGGTAACCAAGTAAGCAATTAGCTACACTCCAAACAACAGGTTTTTCTTATTAAGTAACAAGAAACCCGGCAAATCAAGTTGGCAAAACCTCTCAGTAGATTGAAAGTTTCAAGCCTCACTGACAAGACCTACTGATGACAGTGCAGTAAGGTTTCGTTCTATGATTTATTCATCCCCAACAAAGATATTCATACCCACTGTTTGGAATAGACCAGGTGTTCACAATCACCAGGTGTTAGGGCTGGGGAAAAATATGGTTTCAGTCAAGAACTAGAAAACAACACAGGCACTGAGGGAAACACAGTATCAATCAAACTTCAGGCCCCTCTCATTGTAGGCTGCAAAACTGTACTGTTATACCTTACAAAATCATCTCACTTTTCCCCCTTGAAAATGCTAGATAATGCTATATAACTGATGCTGGATATCTTTACAATATCAAATCCTCTTTATTGTTCTGTTTTTATTCAAGCAAGGAAATGTGATTTATACATTTTTCTAGAGTTCAATGGTTACAAAATTATTCTATTCTTGCTGTGTTCAGAATGGAGTCAAGTCTTTTAGAAAGGAACAAAAATATACATAGATATTTACTGACAATGATCTGGCTTTTAATGAGTGGCTCAAATGGTCTTCCTCAAAGCTCAGTTTTGTATGGAATTTAGTATAGCATTTGTGTTATTCAGTTTTCTACAACTATGACAAAATATCTGAGATACATCACTCACACACACACAGACACACACACACGCACACACACACACACACACACACAGAGAGAGAGAGAGAGAGAGAGAGAGAGAGAGAAAGAGAGAGAGAGGCAGACATTTATTTTATTTATTTTGGTTCATAGCTCACCACAACTTTTACGCTCCTGAGACAATGACAAGAAATGGTCAAGACATGCAGTATATTTCAAGTGAGAAAGATGACCTGGCCATATGTAACATGGTCTTTCATGTGCTTCCAGTCTACAAGCAAGCATTTTTGCTTTTTCTCAGGCTCTTTCAATGTATGTGAGGGTAAATCATTATGTGAGGACACCAACCATAAATTATGAAAGCACATACTGTCATCTAGCGTTTTGGGGAGAAAGAGTAAAATGTGAGGAATTGCTGGGGAGTATGAGGCAGGGAAGAATGAAGAATGCTGATCAATGGGAGCCACAAGCTCTGCTTCCCTATTGCACAGAGGGGAAGATGAAGAGGCAATGAACATTTCCAAACTCTGTAAGAAAATGTCTTGGAAGTTTTCACCATAAATAAATGGTAGAGAATGAGACATGTTTAATGTGATTTAAATGTTATACAATATACATACATATTTCAATAATACATGGCACATCATTATATGTATAATTTTTATATTTTTATCAGTTTAAACAAATTTTAGAAAGCAAGAAGAAGAAGACATGTTGAAAAACATGTCATGGAGACTATAATCACCAAGTAAGTATACTTCCATCACCTATTCAAACAGTTTTAAGGGAGCAATTTGTCCAGCAGTACTCTGAAAACTTTTGTTAGCCCATTATTTGTTGAAGGAGCTGCGGGCTGCGTTCCTGCCGCCCGCCTCCCAGCCACCTGCTAGCTTTACCCAAAATAACAACACACAAATTGTATTCTTTTAAACACTGCCTTGCCCATTAGCTCTAGCTTCTTACTGGCTAATTCTTACATCTTGATTACCCATTTCTATTAATGTGTGTAGCACCCCAAGGTGCACTTACCGGGAAGATTCTAGCCTATGTCCATCCTGGGTTGGAGCTTCATCGCATCTGCCTCAGAGAGGGGAGCTATCGAGTCTGAGCTCACTCCCTCTTCCTCTCAGCATTCTTGTCTGTTTACTCCACCCACCTAAAGGCTGGCCTATCAAATGGGCCACGGCAGTTTCTTTATTAGCCAATGGCCTTCCTCCATCAATTATTCATTTTGCTTTTTTAGGTAGGATGTTCTGCTGTGTGCAAAACTATCTAATTATTGGGTTTGGTTTTTATGTTTGTTTATGCTTGGTTTGGGGTTCACACAGGTGGTACATACTCTATTGCTGACCCATACTCTCAGCCCCTAAGCAATAAATACATCCTCCTCCTTCTGCTTCTTCTCCTTCATCTTCTTCATTCTCATCCTCCTTCTCTTTCTCCTTCTCCTTCTCCCCATTATCATAATGACCAAGGTCATCTTCACATTAAATCATTTTCCATTAGTCATTTAGGTTATAATTCAAGTAGAAGTCAATAAGAAACTGGGAATTTGTACCCTCTATTGCACTCCAAGTTTCTTTGCTATTGTCTACATAAACATATAAAATTATCAGAGGCTAAGTTGTTATCTAAACTGATAGAGAAGGAGAGAGAACAAAATAGATTCAAGCTTTGTAATCTGAAACCAGAAGTTAAACCTGATTTAATTTGTTTCCATTAGGGGCTCTTGGGGGATCTTAAATGATTTCTGCTGAACCTCTGTCTCTTGCAGTTTGTGTTTCTAATGTCTATTTGTCCCCAGTCTTGCTTACCTGGCCTAATATTCTGTTCTATGTTCTGTTCATATCATCAGGAAACTTGAACAGAACTCAAAACAAACAAAATCAACACACACACACACACACACACACACACAAGTCCATCACTTTTTCCCTCTTGTTTTCCATTTTTGTCCATACCTAGCTTAAATGAAATAGAGAATCCCTTTTCAATATAAGGGATCTGTATTTGAAACACACTTCAGGGGTTCATTAGCCTCCCTCCTTCCTCTAAAACCAGTGTTTATTCTCCATAGTGCTTACCAAATGAGAGGACCCCTGAAACAACAGATTGCATCCATTTAAAATATTGACCACTGGATGCTTTAAATACCATATGAAAATCAAATGTGTTACTACAGAAAAATCTCAGTATTAACAGATCAACAACATAATTTGTGTTTAAACGTTTATTTTTGCTATTTAATTAATAGTTGTGCTGTAAAGTTAATGGATTAACTATCCAGACCCAATACCAGTGTGGGACACACCATAACCCTTTTAACTATAATTCAAGTCCACAGATGAAGGGTTAGCTTATTGTTTGTGATTTATTTACCCATTTAAACGCCTGTAAAATGACAGGTGAATATTCTCTTCATTATTTAATTTTGAAATTTAAATGTGTGTGCATGAAAAGACCATAGCACAGTTTGAAGAACCAGCTTGCCACCATCATAGGCATAAAAGCTATCTTATAGTAGAGACAAAGTAAGTTAAATCCCATTTATGATTTAACCTCTATTTCTCAAGGTTTGGGCTGTGTCCCACCTGTAACCTTGACTACAAATGGTTCTGTACTACCTGTTCAAGGAATGGTAATTATGTCTTTCTTTCAACAAGTTGTTTATAATCAGCTTGCACTCCTACCTTTGTTTCAAAAGTTTATATCATCACCTATTGTTACTTTGTGAGGACTACCTGTTGCTATGATTACTCTGGCTGTTATGCCCAACTTTCAAACTTGTCTTTGTTTGAGTTGTTAAGACTACTTTATTATGCTAATGTTCAGCTCATGTAACCCTGCTTATTTTGCCCACCAATTCTCCCATTTGGAAACCCTACCTCTAAGATATAAAAAAGCCTTGTTTTCCTTACATGCAATGCTGATCTCTCAAACACCACCTTAGGGGGAGACAGCCCCCCCACACACACACACAAAGCTTGCTTTAATTAATTTGGCCATGATGATTGGGGTCAGTAGTTTATATCTTCCCATGTTTGGGACTGACAAGTTATTAACACTCCATATGGTTTATCACACTTTAGAGTCAAGTGACTCTGATTTTACAACAGGGCCTTAGGACTGCATTACTGAATTGCCAGAAACTTGGGAAAATGAAGTTTTTAGTATGGAAGTCCCAGGTGATGTTCCCCAGGGTCTACCAAGATGTGAGTCAACACATTTCAGGCAACCAATCCTCATCTCACTGCTTCCGACTCAGGGGGAATGGCTTGAGGTGTGAGCAGAAACATCCTACCTGTCTCTGCACCAATCACCCGAGCTTTCCTCCTTATCAACTTGGTCTTCAATAAGAAAGGAAGAGAAGCCTTGAGTTTATTTGGATAGATTCATTACCCAGAATTCTCCAGGGTGGGTCAATGCTCAAAAGAGAACAGCAGTCAAGACTCATTGTTAGCACTTCCTCGCAGCCCTACCAGCCAAGGCAGCTATTCACTGGTAGGCCTGAGTCTAAAACATAAGAGATTTTACCTAACTAACTCAGCTAAGTACCTGGGGGCTTGTTAAAATCAATTCTTCACAATAGTTTCTTATAAGAAGCCTAGGACTTAACTAAAACTCTAGAGATTGTCCCTCACATGAGGCTGGAAAAGCTTGTAGGCACTAGAAATTTCCCACTTCATTGCTTGTGCAAGCAGCAAATGTTTCCAGTGGCTCACAGTTAACCAATGCTGGTAATTAACATTTCTGCCACGGTTAATTTTAAAAATTGACCAGAAAATGAGAAAATCGGTTATCATGATGCAAGAGGACCAACCTGCTCCTAAGGACAGAAAATTAGAGTTGAATGTTTTTGCATAAAGTGATGAAAACATTTCCCACGTCAAATATTACACTGAAAACAGCACCTGCAAATGCAGGTCTCAGTCTGCAGTGAAAATTCAGATTTTACACACACTCACAGAAATCTCCCACAGGCCTCTAAGTCTATAAATTAAATTTCATGGACATCTTACAAGGATGTATTTACTGTTTTCTACAGACACAGAGTAAGGAATTTAGACATAGTTTGGAAATGAACCCCCCCAAAAATGAGTTAGATTCACAGTAAAAATCAGCAAGGTACTAATCCACATCAGTATCTTATGTAGTACTAAAAAGGGAAGGGAAAAAAATAAGTGGAAAGGCTACATTTTAAACTTTGTCATGCTAAATACTGTTAATTCATTCGTTAAAACTAAGTACACACAGAGAGATCATTTGTTGTCATAGTAACACGTGTATCTACTTAACCTCCTCCCTTTTCAGTTTGTGTCACCTGAGCCATCATTATACAAAACCCCAACTCTGTCTTCACCAAGTGCATAAGACACGGTGTACACTCATAAGGACTTTGGCACCAATGCCTATAAAAGTTCTACAGCCTGGAAAGTAAAAGAACTCCATATTGCACTATGATTGAACAGAATGTGGCTAGCGTGAGCACCGATGGTCAGAAGAGGCAGAGAGGTGTTTGATGGATAGATGTAAGGCATGCTCTCTAAAGAAAGGAGAGGTTGAATAAATCCATATATAACATGAGAAAAGACAAGGATAAAAGGTGAAGAATGTGCCATCAAAGGGGCAAAACCCTCACGTCAGGTTAAGAAGAACTTTTAATGTCCATAAGCCAGGAAGCAGACATTCACTCAGTTTTCAGATTGCCTGAACCATTGTGGAATCTGGTTTTTGGAAAGTTATGATGCCAGGATGTTGAATTTTATATTATAAACTACATTCTCCAAACTTCCTAATTCCCAAAGAGATGTAAGGTGGGTATTTTATTTTACCATCTGTTGCAGTTTGAACATGAAATGTCTCACATGAGCTTTTGTCCTTAAGCACCTGGTCTCTAGTTGTTACACTATTTGGGTAGGTTGTGGAACCTTCAGCAGTTAGAGCCTCACTGAAGTAAATGGATCATTGGAGCTGAGCCTTAAGGCTTTATGACTTAGTTATACTTCCTGTTCATTCTTTGTGCACTAGTTCTTATTCGTCTTAATAAAAACCCAAAGCCTGACATTGGGATAAATGCTGAAGGATCAGAGAGAGAAAGGAACAAGTCACGGTAAACTCTTACATCACTAATTGAAAAAGGTCCAAAATACTCTCTCCTCTCACCTTATTTTCCTCTCGCTGCCCAGCCATATCACTTTCTGTCTGTCTATACAGACCTCCAGACCTCTATGGTTAACTAGTGGCTAGCTCCACCCTCTGATCTTCAGGAAAGCTTTGTTTGTCAGAGTACAAACAAGATATCACCACACAATGCTTCCTGGGTGTGAATGTGACAAGCCACCCTCCTGCCTCTGTTACCATTTCTTCTTTGCCTAGTGCCCCATCTTTATCTTCCTGGACTGTGTCCCTGTGAAACTATAAGCTAAATAAACCATTTATTTCTTAAATTACTGTTTTCCAGAATAGTTTAGCAACAAGCAAACTAATTACACAAAAATTAAGCATGAACACATGATTCTTAGGCCTTTAAAACTGGTTTTCAGGTAGAATGTGAAAGATTTTGGGCCTCGGGCTAGAAAAGTCTTTGAATGCTAAGTAATCAGAGTTTGATGGGCTATTTCTTGGAGGAATCTGGGAAATACAAATGTTAAGGGAAATGTGGACAGTGGAGGTCCAGGCCATGGGTACCAGATGGGAACAAGGGCTCTGTCAGGAACTGGGTGCTGGGTCATCTATATGATATATGGCTTCATTCTTCCATAGCTTAAGAAATGGAGTAAAATTGAATTTAAAGATAAAAGACTATTTTTTAGCAAAGGAAAAGGGTATGGTTAATTTTAAATTTTGGATAATGGGTGTATGGACAAGAAACCACCTGTGATCGTGAAAGAGATGGTAATTATTAAAGAGAAACCTTGTAGTTTGCACTGGGCAAAATATGTCTTGAGGGAAAGACACTACTCCTCAAAGACCGCAACTTGTAAAGCTACAAATTTCTATGGAATAAGAATGTCTATGCTGGGATGTTTTAAATTGAAATATGTTTTCTGTTTTGTTTTCCATTTTTCTTTCCCTTCTTTCTCAGAGACTAAAAATCATTGCTTTTAGTCCCAGACGAGACAATAGACTTTTGACTTTTGAGCAGTGTTGAGAACATAAACAATTATGATGACTTCTAAAGTTGGCCCAACCAAATATAGTTTGCATTAACAGAGAGCAATTAGTCTACATGGGCCAGGGATGGAATGTGGTTGCTTTATGTGAAATATCCTTTTAGATAGACTCTTCTATTTGTCATTTAGTCTTCAGTTGAGCAACCTGTTTGCAAAGATTGTGGAACCCTTAGGAGGTAGAATCTTGCTGGTGGAAGTGGGTTTTTGTAGGTGGGTCTTCAGGGTTAAAAGCACCACTTCCTGTTTATTCTGCCTCTTCCGTGTGGATATGCTCACAACAAGCAGCCTCTTCCCTACTGTGATAGACTATATGTACCCTTCTGGGAAACAAAATAAGTCTGTTCTCCCTTAAGTTTCTATGATTAGGGTTTTTATATACAGCAACTAGAAAATTAACAAAGACACTCCATCCAGCCCCCTTTTGAGACAGGGTCTTAAAGTATAGCCCCAGCTGGCCTAAAAGTCACTGTGTAGACCAGGTTTGTTTAGAACCAACAGAGTTCCAGCTATCTCTACTTCCCTAGTGCTTGGACTAAGGCATGTACCACCATATATAGTACACTATTTAAAAAAAATGTAATTAATAGCAAAGGTCAAACTTATTCCTTGAATACTTGCAGGCAAAATATTATATTGCAAATAAATTTTTCCACCACCTGCTGTAGTTTTTGTAATAAAGGAAGACCATTTCATTCCTTAAATAATACCTCATTCGTGAGATTTAGGAAAATGTGTTTAATCCTGAATGTTGCATGAAATTAAATTAAAAACCGTAAGGGGTAATATTCCTATTGCATATTTCCTGCATATTTTAGCCCCAATCATCCAGAGGTAGCCCATCCAAATGTTAGAAACTAGGCTTGCAGTCACTAAAATGAGTTAACTCCACATAGGCAATCATGCTATGATCTCCTGTAAGTCATTTAGCTTTTGTAAGCTTTGCTCACTGTAAAGACTGCTTCTTCTCTCCTGGTTTCAACAACTAAACTTTGAGTATATACTCTGCTGAGGGTGTTCGTAGATGCCTGGAATTCTGGCTTTAGTGGAAAGAGACAATCAAGCAAAAAGGTGGTGAAAAAATCTTTACAAAACATTGGCAAAAAACCTTGATAAAGAATAATCAGTGTAGTTTAGATGATGTAATTAGGAACATCCAGATAAATGTGTCTATATATGTATGTATGTATTTTATCAAATTGTGTTAATATGTGCAACTTATACAAGTTAATAAAATCATCTAAGTAAAAGATAAAGAAATACAGAATATTGAACTTCTGAAAAGTTTCCAACTTCCACATGCCATGATGCTGGTGTTGGCAAGCTCTGTGAAATTTTCTCGGAATCTCCAGAAAGAAAAAGAGAAAAGGAAGCAAACCCGTTGATACACAGAGGTAGAAATGTAGGAAGAAAGTCCAGTGCTATAGCCCTCTCTTCTTATTTTGTTGACATTATCATGGCACTCAGATTGGAATATCACCAAAAGCAGTAAGTAAGCATGTTACAAGGAGGGCCCCTGGGAATAACCACATAGAAACTATATTCACTAAAACACTGCTTGGCCATTAGCTCTAACTTTTTATTAGCTAACTCTTACATATTAATTTAACCCATTATTATCAATCTGTGTATCACCACAAGGTCATGGCCTACCAGAAAATTTCAGCACATCTACCTCCGGCCACGGATCCATGGCGTCTCCCTGACTCAGCTTTCTTCTTCCCAGAATTCAGTTCTGTCTTCTCCACCTACCTAAATTCTGCCCTATCAGGCCCAAAGCAGTTTCTTTATTCATTAACCAATGAAAGCAAAACATGAAGAGAAGAACCTCCTACACAATGAGCATAATAAAGTTATAGCTCCCATAATCATCATTGACATGATTTATCATTTTGCATTTTTAAGGCCCTTTCTACTTTTTAAATTTTTTAAATGTCTACATTAATTCATTTAACTGATTTTTGTGTGTGGTTTGCATACTTGTGGATGTCAGAGGACAGCTGTAGAAGTAAGTTTTCTCTACTGTGTGGGTCCTGGAAATTGAACTCAGTTCACCAGTCCTAGCAATAATCTCTTACCTGGTAAGCTGTCTCATTGACCCTTATGGTTTTACTTTAAAGTTTGTATAGCTATAAATTAATCTCTTGGGGTTATCTATTTGAAGAGATATCTAAACTATGGAAACTTTGGGACAATTGATTCAATTAGAAGTGCTGGGAATGTCAGTTCATTAATATACAGCAAATACTACCAAGAAAAATGATCATTTTTTATGGAAACTGTAATTTAAAATTTCAGTTGTTGTCACATACAAAGAAGAGGGTTCCTTCCTTCTGGAGGTGGAGGGTCTGTGGGACACCACACAATTCATTTTAAGCCAACCAGTTAATTGATTTGTCATTTCATAAAAATTTGCTGTTATTATTAATTCAGTTCTGAGTTTTAAATCAATGACCTGACCATTAACTGACAATATAACAACCGAGAAACGAAGAGGATTTCACTCATCATTAACTTGTTTTCAGAATGTGAAAGGTAATAATAAAAAAATAATAGAAAACAGGACTCTCACTAGAGGGAATGCTGAACCAGGAAATTTATTCATAAAAATTTAATTTAATCCATATAATAACCCAATGAGCTCAGTATCATTTTTCCTATTCTAAAAGTAATTTAAGAGAGTTTCAGTAACTTCCTCAAGGTCACACAGCTAGCAAGAAGCAGATGGAGCCTAAAATTGTCACTACTTGCTGTTGGTGATGGGTACCAGATGCCTGCTCGAAATTCTTTAGGTGGAGAAGAGATTTGAGAGACAATGAATGAGTCACCCCTGGACTTTCTAGCATAGAAACCTCCACTTTCTGGATTTGCATTTCAAAGGACTATAGGATAAAGAAATCATTTCCTATTGCCAGATAAATGCTTCTTCGTGCAAGAAATTCAGAGCCCATTAAAGGAAGGAAAAAAAGAATGGATGAGCTGGATGAATGAAAAGAAAAAAAAGAGAAAAGAAAGAAAATGCCCCAGCTCTAATATTCTCTCCATATTAGACAGATACCAATGACAAAGCTCGGGTATAAAAGGTTCACTGCCAGGCACCTCTGCAATTTCCAGCTGTGTGCATTTTAAACTACAGACCTGACTATTTAACATAAATCAAGAAAGTCAATAAATTAAAAAGAAGGTTCTGTTTCATTTCTGTGCATATTGCCAATAAATTTCTGATATATTCTGCATCCATTTCTTCCCTGGAAATTACCTCATGGGATGGAGCTTTATCCATCTATTTATTTAGTTATATGATCTTCTTAATTCAGAATCCTCAGTAGTTTAAAAGAGCCTGACATAGAAAGAATTTTCTGTATTTGCTAACTAGTAAATGAATAGATAAGTTAACATGACCAAGATACACTGAAGGAAAACAATCTTTGGTTTCTATTAGTTTCTAGTTCTTCCAAATCTGCCAACATACCCACTGATATATCTGAAACATTTGCATTTTCATGTTTAGGACAAATATAATACTATTCTAAATATCCCATCATTCTTAAAATCAGATAAGATAAAAGTTTAATGGGATTATTAACACCTGGGTGGCATCAAGTTACAACTTTCTGTGGATCCCATGTTTCCTGTGTCCAAACTTTTATAGAGCTTCATGTGATATATATAGTCCACTTGCTGCCAATCAATGCTTAATCAATGCTTGGGAAGACTCACACTTCCCAACTCCACCACTGCTTTATCCTAAAAAGCCACTAAATAGTCATAAGGTGTCCAGAAGTCTCATAAAGGTCTCCCTAAAGAAAACTACTGTGGTGATTTAGATTCATGGCAATCACTGGCTTATCTGCCTGTCTTCCAATGAATGGGACATTAGTTGCTAAGGCGGCTTAGTTAATCTAGCCTTGCTGATTGACTGTCAAGAAGCTGTATTTTTCCTCTCTTGTAATTTCTGCTTCAGTCTACTTATTCAGAACTTGCACCCTCTTACACACTTTTGAAGCCTTGGTCCTTCATACCTGCTTATCTCCCCCGACACTAAAGATGAGTAAGTAGAGTCAAAGGAATGTTAGCTACCTTAACAAATATGCCTTCAAGTTTTAGTGGTTTATTTTAAGCACAGTAGATACTGCTGCCATTCACATATCAATTCAATGAAAATCACCTGGGCTGAAGGTCAGTTTTTTGCAGTGAGTTAATTTCAGAGCAGAGCCCGTCCACTTGAGAGGATTTGTTAGGGTCTTAGAGACCTCAAACCCAATGAGCTGTGAGAAAGAAAAGACATGCTGAATGAGGTACAACACCTTCAGGACTGGCTTATACCTCCTTAATATCCCAATCCTGAAAACACAGTTATACTGCCACAGTTGGAGCAAGGAGTGGGCTGAAGTGTGTACACTTGGCTGCACATTAACCAACCAGGACAATTCCAGAACAAAGAAAATTATGTTGGCTAATTTTATTATCAATTAAGTTGGTCTATGAAATGCTATGGAGCTTAGAAGTGTATACCTCTACCCATGTCTTTCCTGGATTTTCAGTAAGATTGGACAGACTCTGAAGCAATGCTTGGTTTTATCCCTTATTGGTTTTCCCACAATATGTTCCCATACCAGGAAGGAGGGAAAGGGAAAAGGTGGAGCCCAATTAGCAAAGAGGAGTATACTCGGGATTACTCTGTTTCCTAATTGGCATGAAAGTGCCCCCTGCTTTGCCACATCCTCTCACAAACATGATGTTCTACCTAACAACAGATCCAGAAATATGAAATCTGGTGACTATGGGCTGAACTTCATAAATCATGAGCCAAAGCAAATGTTTCTTCCATCAACTTGTTTCTGTCGGGTGTTTGATCACAGCAATGAGAAAACAAATATGGTGTGAATGAGAATTTCTGGAAGAAGCTGTTCCCACAAAGGCTGGCTGATGGAATGGAACTTCAGCAGCCATGGAGAGTTAGGGACACTGCAGGTCCACAGCCTAATAGCCATTCTTTGTCCTTTTGTTTCAGGCCTAACCTCTTGACTATAGATAAAACCTTTTGGACTGAATTAACAAAACCCCCAAATTTCTACAAACCAAAAGGCTGAGTCCTCAGGTGACATCTGATGTCTATAGGTGATGGTCTTCACTTTGCTGTAACTATTTATTCAGTGCTTTCACTAAAGGATTTTTTAAATATCTTAACTTATTGCCTTCTTTGGTCTTTTACTATAAAACTGCTTCTACATTGGAATATGGAATTTGAAGTAACCTAAATCTGTGCTCCTGGGCCATGGTCACTCATATTTGGCTCCAGAATAAATTATCTTTTGTTCATTTTGAGGTAAGAGTAGTGTTTTGCACTGACAATAGAGAGGACCCATTTTTTGTTCTTTCAAGATTTAGTGCATGTCATATCCACAGAAGTAAAGCACTGGAGAGGGCATCTTTGTTGGCAGGTGATTTGCCTCTCTCCTACTTGGAGCTCAGCTGGTTGAATTTACACTTCAAGTTTTCTTCTCTGCATTATGATAAGCATTTCAGGGCTGGCTCTTTCCCTGCAGAGCTGTCCAGCTGACTTATGAATAGCAATCACAGAGATATGGGAAAGCCACAGTGGGTCTCAAACTCAAGGACATTCAACTTTATCAGCAACATGCTTAATATTTTTGTATGTTTCCATGAGATAGAGGATTGATTATAGCCTAAAAATATAGACAAATGATAAATGGATGGATAGAAGATAGGTAGATAGACAGAAGATAGACAGAGAGACAGACAGATGGATAGACAGACAGACAGGTAGTGAACTGAATGAAAACTGGTTCAAATCAAGTAGGAGAAAAGGAGTAATAACCCCTCAGACCCTACAATCAGGTTGGGAAGTATCGAAACTTTTCTTAAGTTTATCTAAAAATGATGTCTCTTGTTTGAGCTGACTGAAGTGCCCTAAGGGACCGAGAAACAAAAGCACAATCTAATCATCTTAGAAAACAAAATCTTAAATCTTTACGTTTCCAAATAATTGAATTTCTTGACATTTAAGAAAATAAACACCAAAAAGATATTTTGAATGTTTTTTTTAAACTAGTGTTTTTATTTCTCTGCCACTCTCATCAATTCCTAGAATGCCTCAACTCTGTTCTTAGGATTACAAAGGTTGCCTCTCTCTGGCACTTTAGCTCCTGCCTTGGTGTGAACAGACAGGTGACCTTCCCTGCCTCCATCAGGACTGCAGCCAGTACTAAACGGTCTTTCCAAATGTATTTTGGAAAATCTTCTGGTGGCGCTTCGACTGTGATGTGGGATTGTCATATATCAATCTGTTGATTTCATTGGCTAAGTAATAAACAAACTGCTTGGGCTCATAGCTTAGAACATAGGTGGGTGGAGTAAACAGAACAGAATGCTGGGAGGAAGAGGAAGTGAGCTCAGAGACTCGACAGCTCTCCTCTCAGGAGCAGACGCCTTAGAAGAGATGCCATGCTCCCGGCTCCTGGGCAGACACACGCGATGAAGCTCCGACCCAGGATGGACGTAGGCTAGAATCTTCCTGGTAAGTGCACCTAGCTGTGCTACATAGAATATTAGAAATGGGCTAGTCCAGGTGCGAGAGTTAGCCTAGAAGAGGCTAGATAGAAATGGGCCAAGCAGTGTTTAAAAGAATACAGTTTCGGTGTAATTATTTTAGGCAAAGCTAGCCGTGTGGGCGTCCGGGTGTGGGGACGCAGCCCCGCCGCTCATATTACTACACGACTGAGAAAGGGAAAGCTCTCCATGGGAGCACTACAGCTGTGCAGCGCCAGTAGTGCATGTGGAACCACACTGCGGAGTTAAGCAACCGGCTTTTCCCAATGACCCATTTAAATAGCTGGAGCAGCCCCCCTGGGCTCAGCTCTGTGTCTGCCTAACACACAAGCTGCCCTTAATGCCCTAGGAGAGCTGTATTGTTCACCACCCTTGCATGTGATCTAGAAAAGCACTGCAAAACATGAGCAACCTCTACTGCCTCCTGGCTGCCAGAAAATCAGTGTTTTGTTCCAGGAAATGGAGTCATGGGGAAAATATTGCTCTGTAACTGCTCTGTCAATATCATATGATTACAAAGTAACTTCTATATTCTCTTTTTCTGTTCTAGAGTAGTGACATTTAAGTTGAACACAGACTGAATACAGCCCTAGTATATCTTATGCACCAGTATTGTAGAGTATAGTTATAAAAGTATCATTTATGCTGGTAATGTTGGCTAGAATGTTAAAAGGAAAAATATCCTGTGTACAGTAATTCCAAATTTAACGTAAATAACCTGTAAAGTAAATCAACAATCAACTAATTATATACAACTGCAAGGCAAAAATAAACTCTTTTCTTGCCCAAAGTTTATAAACTCATGAATTTCCATAACTTACCATTGATCTTGAAGTTTTGTCACAGAAACAAAACAAAACTGATCCTGACATTGGTACCAGTGTTGCTGGTATTGTAGCAGCCACAGCTGCCTTCCAGAAGGTGGTACCAGAGAGTGGGGGATTATTGGGAAAAACATGGATATGTTAGTTTGGAGAAATATGTGGAAGATTTTGGAACTCTGAGCTAAAAAACATCTGGGTACCAATAAGCAGAGTTTAACAAGGCTATTCAAGTACAAGCCTGGAGGACAATATTGCTGAAAAGGACACAAACTATGTAGGTCCGGACCTTTTCCAGAAAGGAGCAAAGAATTTAACAGCAACTGAGCAAGAGGCTGTTTCTGTAGTGCTTTGAGGCACAGAGGCCAGGCAACACAGAGCAGTGCTGCAGCTGCTGTGAGGGGACAGCTCCATGTGGTCATTTCGTGAAGCTATCAAAGTTAAATGTAATTTACAGGGGAGATCCACGACATTGGAAATGTCCAAGATGTGAGACATCCGCCGACAAGAGCTACATCTTCGAGTGAGACCAGCCCACGGAAGAGATGCAAGCTGAAGACAGAAAAACTAGAGTATCAGAGTCATCGAAAAGTTCTTGGTAACAAATTCACATACACTAGACAAGAAGCTACAGGATTTGGTATTTGCCTATTGGCTTTTGATCTTGCTCTGGTCCAGTCTTTCCCCCACTATGCTCCTGTTCCTCCTTTTTGGAATGGTATTGTGTAGTCTGGAATTTATAAGCTGGAAATCTCTATTTGGCTTAGATAGCAGAACTATATAGCATATGCAGTGTTTGCAGCATTTTTATTTAGGCTTTGTGTGAGCTTGACAATTTTCAAGATAGAGAAAAATTAACAGATTAACTCTGCAACCTAGAATCCGACTCAAAGATTACTGAGAAATGAATAAAATAAAGGAGCCAGATACTTCAGAGTAAGAAAATATTCTGCTGTCACAATTAGCAAAAAGAAAAGCAAATGGAAATTTTAAACAAATCAAACAGTGGGCTGTTCAACAAACTGCTCATTGAAAGATCACAGATATTTTAAGGGGTTGTTTTATCATTAATATTAAAGAAGTGAATGTTTCCTATGTGCCAGATATCATGACCATCCTTATACTATCTAGGATTCTAGAACAGCATGAAATTTCTTCAATTTCTCACAGCAAACATGTCTAAGTCTTTTTCTCCAGAGAAGATAAAACAGTGCAGGGTCAGTATATAGTCTAAAGCTGTCATAGTAAGTCACTCTCTTTTGAAGCCATACTAGGGGATGTGGTTTTTCAAAGAGAATGAAAATAAAGAAAATAGAAGTCAAGTGTTTGGTTCTGATTCTGTGCTATCTATTTTCTTCTCCATCTATGTGATTTAACTCGAGGTCTCAAGGAGCTGTGACAAATGTCTGTAGTCTGCCTTTTCCAGACTCCATGATAGCTGTCTTATGGCTAGTTTTGGACAAAGAATGAATCTGAAGAGAAAATGGAAGACAGGAAGAAATGTCAAGACAATTGTTTATTTCCTCCATTCTCTGGATTGGTTTCTTCTACAGCATCCAGTCAGTGATGGATAGTGCCTCTACCAGACACATCTTCTGTGGCTTCAACTTCTGCTTGATTGAATGTAGTCTTTAGACTCTAGTAATAAATTCATTTTTGCCTTCTGGTTAGTTTTTCAATTTCTCTCAAATTCAAGGTGATCTTCCTCTCTGCCAGCATCTTCACTCTTCTACTTCCTATTTAATCCCTTTATAGTAAGTTCCACATTTTCAGAAATTCATGAGCATTTTTTTTCTTAACTGAAACATACTGATTCTGGGCATTAGGAGGAAATAGGAACTAAAACGAGAATAGATTTTGGAACTGTCATATAAAAAGGCTGTACTTATAACTTTAGCATCACAATGATGAAAATACCAAACAAAAGTAGCTTAAGAGAAGAGAGGCTCATTTAGTCTCCCAGCTTCAGTTGCACATGGTGGTAAAGACACTGCAGAGAGGCTCTGGTGCTGGCAGCAAGAACGTGGGATAGCTGCTTATTTATATGGTATAATCAGACAACAGAGGATCAAGTTGGAACTAGAAGCAGGCACAATGTTCAAAGTCAGTCTCCAATTACCCACTCACACCAACTAAGTTCCACATACAAAGGGTTTTCAACCTACCCATGCAGTGCCAAGAGATGTAGCCTATTTTAGTTATTTTTTTAATGTGATCAAATATCTGGCAATGCATGTGTAAGTGAAGAAAGGTTTAATTTAGGTAAGCCTTGAAGGGTATGCTAGTTACTTTTAATGTGATGATAAAACCACATGACCAAGAGATCTTACAGAAGAGTTTACTTGGGCTATCGTTCCAGTGGATTTGAATCCATGATGGCAGAGTGAAGATATGGTGACAGAAACACAAATGGGAAAACGAGTAAACTCAAAATGCTGTCCTTAAACTCTCAAAGCCCGCCTCCAGTGACATGCCTCCTCTCACAAGACCACATCTCCTTAACCTCCCTCAAAAATGTCACAAACTATGGACCAAGTATTCACATGCCTGAGACTGTGGGAGTCTCAAATGACCCAAAGGGGACTCAGAGCACCAAGATGGGAAAGACATGGCTATGGGAGCCTGAGCTCATCATATTATATCTACAGTCATGAAATAGAGAGAGGAAATAATACTATAATCACCATAATTTCTTTTCTTTCTCTTTTCATTCATCTAAGGACCACAGCCTAAGGAAATGGTGCTGTACATATTCAGGGTATGTCTTCTCTTCTCAGTTAACCACCCCTGAATATTCCATCAAATATACACTCAGGAGTGTTTTCTCAGTAATTTCAAAACTGATCATCACAAGCTTATATCTTGGCAAACTGGGATTCATACATGTCACTTTTAAAACTTAGTGTTCCAAATCTGGTCCTCAAAGGCTTTATAACCATATCAAAGCAAAGTGCATTTGATTCTTCTGTGAAGAGTCCCTACAGCCTTAACAGTTCTCACATAGTTCCAAGATTCAAACTTCAAAGTCTCTCCTAAGAACCAAGGGAATCTCTTAACTGCTAGCATTTATAATACAAAGTAAAAGCTATATTCTTCTAATAAACAATGGCACAAGGCAAACATTTGCATTCCAAAATATCAAGAGAGGATCAGACAGATGCAAAACCAAAACCCCAAACAGTACAAGTATCAAATCCTACAGCTCGAACCTGGCACTTCAAACTTCTGATGGTATTATCCGTGTTCCAATGGGCTTCAGTATTCCCACACTGCTATGTCTGATGCCTTGAAATCATACGGTTTTCTATTTTGAGCAAATTCCACATTGCCTACTACTGTCTTTAATGAATGTCCCAGATTTCGGGCATCTTCAGTATTCTAAAGCCTACATTGCACATAGGTATTCTCAGTTTTACCATTCTCCTTTCAAATTAATTTGTATTTTCAGAACTTGGAGACTTTGAGATCTAGCTTCTTACCCTAAGGGTACTTTTCCCATTATCCTAGTGTAGAGGCTAAAGTTTCTCTTTAATGGCACTAATCTCCTAAACAATTATAGCTGCCTTTATTGTATTTGACATGTCTGCAACTTTAAAAGTATTCTTGTTCCTTTCCAGACCAAGCTACACAGTAACTACTCATTTACTGTAGATTTAGGGCCAGCAACCTATAACCAAGTGAAATTTCAGATGTTACACTGTCTTGAAATTTTCTAGGTCACAACCTTTGAATTCAGCTTCACTCATGTTTCCAGGATACTTGCAGAAAGAAGCCATATTTTTTGTCAGAATGCAAAATAAACAGACACTGTCCCAGTTCCTAATAGAGTCCTCATTCCCCTAGGAATCCTCAAGAGTATAACCTTTACTGCCTGGTTGTCGCTAAGGATTCTGAACTGCCATACTCACACCAGAATGTCACATTAATAATTGCTTATAGTTCCGGAATTTACTTGTCTATAGCTATAAACACTGAAATTTTCCCTACACAACAATTCCAAAGGCATATAAACTCAATCGTCAAACAATCAAAGCAATGACCTCCAGTTTTTATATTACTTTTTTGTGTTAGTTACTTTTTTCACCATTTTGACAAAATAACTGAAAAATAAATAAACATTAAAAAATGAAGGGTTATATTTAAGATATTCATCTGTCTGACTACAGGGCAAGGGAAGTTCAGGCACCCTCTCCTCTATTCCTTAGGGTCTTAGCTGGGGTCATCCTTGTGGATTCCTGGGAATTTCTCTAGAACCAGGTTTCTTGCTAACCCTATAATGGCTCCCTCAATCAAGGTCTCTCTTTGCTCTCACCTTTGTCCTTCCTCAATCTTGAGTATCCCATTCCCTCAAGATCTCTTTGCCTCCCTTTCTCCCCTTCTCTTTCCCTTCTGTACTCCCTTCTCCCCCCACCCCTATGTTTCCAATTTTGCCAAGTGATCTTGTCCATTTTGATTTTCCAAGTAGATCTATATATGTTTTTCTTAGGGTTCACCTTGTTACTTAACTTCTCTAGAATCATGAACTATAGGATCAGTATTCTTTGTTTATAAGCTAGTATTCACTTATAAGAAAGTGCACACCATAATCATCTTTTTGAGTCTGTGTTACCTCACTCGGGATAGTGTTTTCTTGTTCCACCCATTCGCATGTAAAATTCAAGATGTTATTGTTTTTTACCGCTGAGTAGTACTCTAATGTGTAAACATGCTACATTTTCTTTATCCATTCTTTGGTTGAGGGGCATCTAGGTTGTTTCCAGGTTCTTCATCCTGTAACTGATGGAAACAGAGGCAGAGACCCACACTGGAGCACTGGACTGAGCTTCCAAAGTCTGGTTGAAGAGTGGGAGAAATGAGAATATGAGCAAAGTGGTCAAGACCAAAATGGGTACACCCACTGATGCAGTCTATCTGAGCAAATGGAGGCTCACCAACACCAGCCGGACTGAGAAAGAGCAAGCATAGGACCAAACTAGTCCCTCTGAATGTGGTTGACAGTTTGCATGATTGGGGCAGACTGAGGGCCCACTAGCAGTGTGGCACCAGGATTTATTTCTACTGCTTGTACTGGCTTTTGGTTGAAACCTATTCTCTTTGGGTGGATACCTTACTCAGCCTAGATATAGTAGGCAAGGCCTTGGACCTTCCCAAAGCAATGTGCCTTACCCTCTGTGAAGGGTTGATGGGGTGTGGAGTGGGGAAGTAGGTGGAGGGAATGAGAGGAGGGGAGGGAGTGGGAACTTAGATTGGGTATATAGTGAATAATTTTTTAAGTAATAAAAAAGATAGGTTAATTTTGGTTTATAGTTTAAGTGACAGGTATTGTGGTTTGAAAGAAAATGGCTCCCAAAGGGAGTGGCATTATTAGGAAGTGTACCTTTTCAGGAGTGGGACTATTTGGAGAAAGTGTGCAGCTATGGCGTTGGGCTTTGAGGTCTCATATCTGAGCTCCAACTCCAGTGAAAGAGGGAATCCTTGCTCTAAAGCCATGTCAGTGTTTCCATATGTGGGCATACACTTGCAATAATTCCACCCAGTGTTTTTATCTTCCCTGAATAGATGACCAAGGTTTCTTGTGTTTCCAAAATCCTTGGCTCTCCATCTCATCTCAGATGTCACTTTTACAGTCTTCTCAAAGGGGCCTGGCCTAAAATCCAACTCTGCAGTAGCCTTTTTGGTGCAACTGCTCTAATCTACATCCCAGTAAAACCAACACCAAGTGGGCAATGCAAGTTCTGTTTCCAGTAAAAACTTAGCAAAACTCCTTGGACCATGTCTATATTGACCTATGAGTGCCTGTGTGGCCAAACCTGGGGGATCGTATCCAATTATCTTCCAAAATGGTTTCCTACCTCCCTTTTTGATGGCACTCTCGCTTTAAAGGAAAAATATTCACAACCTAAAAGTAATGCTGTCTTGAGATTTCCTCCACCAAGTTAAACTGTCAATTGCCTTTAGATATATCCTCACTCAGGTAATTAGATTCATCACTACCACCATCTCACTGTAATTACCAATATTCTGTCTTAGTGACTTTTTTCTCATCATGATGAGAGAATACCTTACAGAACTAACTCAGTGGCTTGAGATGGCACCCATCATAAAATGGAGGGTATGGTGCAGAAACTCCATCTATGGTTACAAAAGTCTGGAACAGTGGGTAGGACCAGTAGGGAAGAGCCAGGAAATAATAAAATCAGGCCACAACATAGATTAAAACTTAAGTGTTCTGAATCTCTACTTTAGAGCTTTTTGGTGACATCATTAGTAATTTTTCCTGAGGTTTTACCCTGTCAGATTAAATTTCCTTTTATTTGCACTGCTTAATTTACATATAAAGACAGAGAAAATCTGGAAGTCAATTATTTAAGATGATATAAAAATTTGGCCTGGTTGTGCTGGTCTATAATCACAGCGACTTGGACACCAGGGGAAGAAGTCAGTTGGGAAACTGAGAGAAATCTGTCAGAAAAGAAATACATAATTTTAAGGAAAGAGTGATTATAATTTAATGAGAGAGCACTTACGCAGACCACATGAAATCCTAGTCAATACATAGTAACACAGAGAAATACAGAAAGGAGAGACCAAAATTATACAATATCAAGATGGTAAAAAGAAATTTGATGAAGTCTAATAAAATCAACCAGCAGATAGGGAATAAGGAGATGTCAAATCTACCACTGAGAAGCAAGACATTAACTCTGAATTACAAGAATCCATAGTAAAGGTTGACAACTCATGAGAGACAATGAAAGGCCCTAGAGGATGAGAAAAAAATGTAAGTGGGAGATGATTTATTAGCTCTATTGTCTCAGGTTAATACAGTGTAATGAATTATTTCAGTCATTCTTGTTTCCAAGGAAACTGCGGGTAACTCATATTGTGGTTACATATGTTGAAATCACATATTAATACATGATGTGAGCATTCTGCTGTCATTCTACTGTCCATCAACCTTCTGAATATGAATTCATATAGTATATGAATTAATAGCATTTTGGTTGTGCATTTTTTTTTTTGTTTTTCGAGACAGGGTTTCTCTGTGACTTTGGAGCCTGTCCTGGAACTAACTCTGAAGACCAGGCTGGTCTCGAACTCACAGAGATCCACCTGCCTCTGCCTCCCGAGTGCTGGGATTAAAGGCGTTGATTGTGCATTTTGTATAAATGATTAACTTAAGTCCTTTCTCATAATATCCAGTGTCCATATATTCTAAAGTAGATGATTACAAGTTCATTTTTTAAATCAGTTGTTCAGATTAAATTTTATCTTTTACTATGTTCTTATCAAATTAGCAATATATGTCATTAACAATAAAATACTTAATTTAAAACAAGAGTTATGTGTTTATGTCAGCTTTATGTTTTTCTCCTTATTTAACATTTATCCTGGGAATGTAACATACTTGTATGCACAGAAGGTCAAGTAAAGTTTGAAACTTTCTAAACTGAATCACACAAAAACAAAAACATTTCTTCTTCATATTTTCTCCAAATGCAACCAAAACTTTATGGAAACACTACCTAATGTTTAAATTTGAGACTAGCTGATTTAAAAAAAAATAAAACTGCCATGAGCCATGTGCAATATTTCAAGAGATATTTGAACATATCTAACGGCTTGGGCAGACACGGTCACATAAATAGAAAACATAATATTGAAAAAGAATTTCACCATTAAACTGACTGGCGTAAAGTGGAGGAGGGAGCAGTCCTGAGTGAGCTGTGTGTGTTAATGAGGACACAGAACTGCTCTGTGGGGTTTAAAGGCATCGCATAGCCCTGGTAAAGGGGGATAGTTATCAGACAGAATGTAAAACTGCTTGCCTTCACAAATGAAAAAGAGGATCATTCTCAAGGGTCTAATTCCTGAGAGACCTTTAGATTGTTGGAGAAAAACAAATTACTTTAAAATCAAAGACAATGTGCTTTTGTGGTTTGAGAGTGCCCACAGACAGACCTCTGGAACGTCCAAATGCTGGTGCAAAGATGTGACAGAGTTGATACTGATGTCGCTCGACTCATATAGAAAAGACCAGCAAAGACTGAACTCTTCAATGAGCAAAAGAGCATCCTCATACAAGAATGGAACAATACTATTCTCCATCAAGGATTTTCCCAATTAGTGAGGAAGTAGCACTGGGAAATGTTTTCAGGTCCTAAACTTTGTTATATTAATATTCATATGTCTGTATGTCTAGTTTGCTAGTGATGTGTTTTAGCTTTAAATAGTTTAAATATCCTCAATGAAATAATAGAAAATCAAATCCAACAATATTTAATAACTAAATATAACATCAGTTGACAATTTATAAAAATAATTGGTTTTGTGAACTAGACTTTCTCTTTCTATATAGTTTAATTAAAATATAATTATATTATCTCCCTCTTCCATTTCCAATGTCCTCCAAGTCTTCCCATACGCCTATTTCAAATCTCTTGTCTTATGATTATTATTGTTACACACACTTGTGTGTGTTTATAGAAACATGTGCAATATAGATATGGATATGAATACACACACATTTATATGGAGAGATTATATAAGCATAGCTTGCTTAGTCCATTTTTGTTGTTTGTATATATATGTGTTGACAGAGGTTTCTGTATCACCTGGTCCTGCAGCCTTTCAGTCCCAAAGAAACACACACAGGCTTACACTAATTATAAACTGGTTTGCCTACTAGTTCAGACTTCTTATTAACTCTTATAACTTACATTAAACCATAATTCTTGTCTGTGTTAGACAGTGGCATGGTACCTTTTATCAATGAGGCCTTCTCACCTTGCTTCCTCTGTGTCTGGGTGATGACTGCAGACTGAATCTTTCCTCTTCCCAGAATTCTCCTGTTCTCATCGCCCCACCTATACTTCCTGCCTGGCTACTGGCCAATCAACATTTTATTAAAGCAGTACAACTGACAAACCTTTACAGGGTACAAGATCATTGTCTCACAGTAATGGTTTTTAAGAGGTCTGCTCTGTACTGGATAACCATTCAGGGGTCCATGCCTGAGAGAGACTAATTCTCCCAGTTTCAGAAGTCAGTGTAAGGGTGGTGCTGGGCGAAATTCTGGCTTATATTAGCATTGTAATTGTGATGGAAATGAAAATGCTTTTTCAAGACATAGGCCACTTTATTTGTAAAGTAGAATATTAAAGATATTATCATTACAGATTTGTGTGAGTAATTTTGGAAAGCCTTTTTAAATTTTATTTAAACAATTGTGGTAACAGTATTTGAATTAGTTTAACTTTCAGGAAAATGCTGGCATGAAAATAAAGTTAACGTTCAGAATTGAAAACAAATAGACAAAAAACAAGGTAAAAAAGATTAGGTACTGTAAACAAGTGGGATTTTTCTTATTTATGTAAATCAGGTTCAGCATTAGGAAGTGAATTAATAAATATATTACCTCCACTTTAACACACTAAAAATGAAAGATCATAAGTTTATATTAATACAGTATTGACAAATATGTATTTAACAACTATACTTGAGTACACAAAGTAGTTTTTTTTAATGTATGCATGTATGGATGTGTGTGTTCATTAGTGTATAAACTGGTATGCATTCATACATGTAAGCATTCTTGTGTAGACTGGAGGTCCACACTGGATGTTTTGCTCTTTCAATCCCCACCTTACTTTTTTGAGACTGCCACTCACTAAACCTGAAGTTCAAAATTTGGCTAGATCAGCTAGTCAGCAAACCCTAAATACCTTCAGCCACTCCAGCTCTGAGTTATAGGCATATACCATAATTTCTAATTTTAAAGTGAGTGCTGACGATATGTACTCATGCTCTCAAGCTTGTGTGGAAAGCACTTTGTCAAATAAGCCAAATTTCTAGGTGTTAGGTACAAATTGTACCCCCAAAAGACAGCACTGGTGACATTGTTCTAAACAGAGGACTTTGGCCAGGCAAACAGGAGGATTGTTATCAGGTAAAGAAGCCCTAGGTGGTATTCCATTTGCCAGGAAAACAGGTCTCATAAAGTGGTTTCTTTACCAGGAGTCTCCCTTAATCTACCTCCAAAGTCAACTTCTTCAGGCAAATGCATCTAGTTCCTGATCAATTTAACAGCCTGTAGCAGTGTGAAGACTCACCCCAGTGACTCAAAAAAAAAAAAAAAAAAATGGCTTACTTTTCCTCCACTTGCTTTTCTATCTGCCTGAGAGATGGCCTTGGCAGTTTGATTCCCAATAAAGCTTTCTTTCTACCCATGGAGAGGTCTAGCTGTATGGTTTCACTGAGCCCTGGTTTACATTTGCTGTCCGAACACTTGGAGCTTCACCGTGATCTTTCACAGCAATATGACTTTAAATATGCTGCTCCCAGCCAGTGAAACACCTTCCAGTGTGGGGACTGAGCTCTTGAAATTATCACTCTCACGGCCTTTGCTAACTCTAGTAGGAAGCACAATCGGTTACATACTACAAACGCCCACCAACTTTCACTGAATTTTTTAATGATTACAATAATTAGAAATAAATTATAAATTTGAATAATAAACTGAAAATACTCCCATATCACATAGCTTTTAAAAAAGATCATTTAGTGTTATACGCACCACTAAACAATGAGAAACAAAATAGTAACTTTTAAATGCAATGTTAAGTTAAAATGACAATTTGCAAAATGTTATATATAATGCAATTATATAATATATAATTATATAACATATAATTTAACTTATGTCACCTTTTGGCCAAAAAAATATTATTGTGTGGCTGGAAATTCTGCTTCACCCCTCTCCTCCCTCTCCAAACTCTGCTCCCTCTGAAAGATCACCAAATGTCTGGGCTTCTCCCCCAAAGTTCAACATTGAGCCTATAGGATATTTAAGCTCTGGGTCCTAGACCTGCCATGTGATTTCTCTCTTGCTCCCTTTCCCAAGAGTCACTTGGGAGGACTTTGCTCAGATCAAACCTTCTTCTTTACTTTTTAATTTGGCTCAATTTGGCTTACTACATCAGTGGAGAAGCCTACTACCAGGTATACAAAACTACCTATCAATTATATTTACTATTTATAATATATATATTAAAACTATTCTGAAAAATATGTAATAAATTAAGAATGGCAATATCTGAGAAGTAGAATTATGATTCAGATGTATTTAACTGATATTATTTTTTTAACGGTTTTATTGATTCTTATTTTAGGTGTATGAGTGTTTCACCTGAATGTATTCATCTATGTCACATGTGTTGCTGGTACCTGAGGACTTTCTGTAATTGGAATTTCAGACTGTTGTGAGTCAACATGTGGTTGCTAGAAACAGAACCTAATCCTATGCAAGGGCAACAAGTGATCTTCACAGCTGAACCCATTCTCTAACCTCCTTGCAATTTTTTTTATAATGAAAGGTCATTAATTTATGTAAGAGAGCAATATGAATAAACACGAAAATCACAGGTTTCATCAAGATACATAGAAACAGTAATGTTGAGGCTAAACTCAATTCCTTTTAAATTAAATGATGAAAGGGCCTTCAGTCTCTTTTTTGGCAAAGCCAGGGAGACAGAAATACAGGTGATGGTGAGAAGCCTAGCGAGAAGCCCATAAATGTCACCTGAGGAAATCTCAGGATAGCTAATATTCTATAAGCTGAGAGGAGGAGGTTGGTGGTAGGAGTAAGTTGTCTTTGAATTCTTGAACAGCTGTTTTATTGAAAGGACATTTACTAAGGTTGGCGAAAGAAGCTCAAAGAGAGAGCCGCAAGTTTGCTATAAAGGGAGATCTTTCCCATGGCCATAACTTAGAAGATAGCAAGAACTTCCCTGTGGTCTTGCCATTTTCATAATCCCTGAAGTCTTCTGAATACAATCTGGGGAAATGCACGGCAGTAAGAGTATGCAGCAACTCGCAATCTGGTTGGGAGAGAGGATTAAATACCCTCTAGGCTCCTTTCCAGCCCTGAGGTTAGGATATTATGAGATCAGAAGTTTCCAAGAGAGCTTTAAACTTATTATGACATGGAAGGCATTTCTATAAAAAGTGATTCGTTTTATTAAATTTGGTTCATATTACACAGCAAAAACGCAAAGTGAAAGGAAGTCTGGAGACAGAGTTCTTTTCCAAGCTTTCCAATAAATTCATTCATTCATAAATTCAGAATTTATTGAGTGTCTCCTATGTGTCAGGAACTTATACTTAAAAAATAAAGAGAGAAGCCATATCTGTGTGGTTTCTGGTCTAAAAGATGAGGAAAAGGCTTAGGCAGCATACTAAAAAGCAAAGAGAGACCCGGCAGAGGTGCGCATTCATTACATCCTTCACACCCATGGGAGAGGCTTTTGCCAAGGACTGCAAAGAAATGCATGGGAACACTAATCAGAGGCATGCAATTATGTGGAATTTCCTACAGATTTAAGGAATTATAAACAGTTTAATGCTATTGGGGCTTAGAATCCATGTAGCAGGGGATTAGACTAAAATAGTAAAAGTAAGATTAACAATGATTTTGAGCACAATTCCCAAAAGTTTGGGTAATTCTTTGAAGGTAAGTAGAAATCAATGAAAGAAACTTTGTAATTCACAATAAAGCAGTTGGCACTCTACAGTTGTAGATTTGTCCAACCATGGCTGAAAACCTGTGTTTATAGGGAAGTTGGATATTTTTTCCTTTGTCATAATTTCCTGAATAACATTGTGCTGAATAGTACAGTACTATAAGCAATACTAGAGTTAAACTATTAAAATGTAAGGGGCATTGGCTACAAACATTAAACTATGGGATGCCAGCTTTAAGCATCCCAGACTGTGTTGGCTATGAAGTCCTGGAGTTAGTCTCTGATTATTGAGAAACAGCTACAGCCATTTCTCATTCAGAAACCATCAGCTGTCAGGGATGATGGACCATCACCTAAAGGGATGATGAAAATTTAAATAAGAAAAGCCAGTTAGTTAAGAGTTAATTGACTTCTCAAGGAGTGGCTAAGGAAATGAGAGAAAATGATGTAAAAAGGAGGACCAGCAAGAACACAGAGTCGGGGCTGGAGGGGCTGGCTCAGAGGTTAAGGGCACTGACTGCTCTTCCTGAGGTCCTGAGTTCAATTCCCAGCAACCACATGGTGGCTCACAACCATCTGTAATGAGATCTGGTGCCCTCTCTGGCGAGTAGGCATATATGAAGACAGAACACTGTATACATAATAAATAAAAATATATATAAAAAAAAGAATACAGAGTCAAGAGGGTGTGACGTTGGTTTGAAGGAACTGGTAGGATCACCTGGGACTCTAATGAATCTAGTTTTCAGAAGTGGTTAGATTACACAACATGGAGAAGGCCAAAGAAAAATTCTGAAAAAAAAATCATAATACGGCAATAACATCAAACAAATACTTGTCCTGTTTGAAGTTCCTAAAAAGACTAAATGCTCCCTAGACTACTCAGGGCTCAGTAAAGGATGTATGCTAGAGACTTATATTTCAGGAACCTTACAGTATGGATCACTGAATCATCTATGAACATGGATTCTATTTCTGGGGGTTGGGGAGGATGGGATTAGAAGAGGAACAAAGACAGAAATGAGTAGACCCTTACCTGTAAAGGAAGCAACTGAGGAGAAACAAGAATTCATTACTGAGGACTCTGACCAACCCTCCCACTGAGAGCACAACAATGCCAGATAATTCATAAAAATGATTTTAAACTTATCAACAAGATAGAAAAGATGTGGGGGAAAAATCCATCAGATAAGACAAAGTGAAAATGGCAATCTGAATCATAAACCGCACATTGAAGCTATGTTCACTCAAAGGCAATTTGCCTAACTGTGATATGATAGCCTTTCATTTTCATCTTAAATAAAGAAGAGATTACAGATTTAGCAGAGAGAAACTGATGAATTATGCTCAGAAAGACCTTTATCAAGAGAGCCACAGCATCACACAGCAGCTAATGGGATCCTGAAGGGAGAGAAAGCCTTCATTTCCGAAGACCAAAGGAAATTTCTAATTTCCTGCCCATTTTGGTTTTCAGAAGAGGGTAAATTTTGTACCATATCATGTGGTGACATGCTAAAGATTATAAAAAAAGATATCAAACATGAATAAAGTTACAACTCAAAGTTGCTGTGAGTCTGAAAATCAGGAGGACAGAGTTGTCACACTGTGTTGGAGAAGGAAGAAAGGCAAGGTTTCAGTGGGTGTTGCTTAGCAACTCTTTCCAAAAAAGAAAAAAAAAGCTGCAAAGAGGTGTGGCAATTCACCCAACTTATACATATAAAGCTAGGGTGGCAGGTGGAAAACCTCTAACCTGAAATCCCAGGCTTTGTTTATAAAGGAAGAAACAAGGGGATGATTTCTGCCAGAAAGTCAAGTGGGAGAGAACACATATAGAGTTCTGAGCATGGGATTGGGGGCTAGCTGCTTCCAGTTATATTTGGGATGTCATTGGATTAGCATGGATCATGGTAGGGCTTCCAAATTTCATAATGAGTGGTCAAATGTTAGTCTCTGAATTAAAGCCTGAGATCTAGGGGGACATTTTCGATTGGCATCCACACAGCAAGCTGAAAAGACATTGGGACAAGTTGAGTCAGGAGGTAGAGTGCAGAGAGAAACTTCCACAATCAATAATCAAAATGATTATTAAAGGAGTAACCATGGGTTTTAGACCAAAGTTTTGAAGAGATTTTAAATTGGATTTGTTGAGATGAGGCGGCCAGGGGAAATACCAGCATCCATAACAGAACCAATATCACTAGAAGAATCGCTACCTGTAAGATTTCAAGTTTTTCTATTATCTGCTCCCTGAGCAATAGTAAATAAAATAGAGGCGTCTTGAGGGGCAAAATCAGAGGGGAATCCTAGGTTTGGATATTTTTATTACTGCCGCTCGCTGTTGTTGATTGCCTCACATTCCTAGGATATGACATAAATGAGGTTGGTAGGAAGGAAGCCTGATTAAGAGGAAATTATTGCCAAAACCACTAAGAAAGAAATTCTTGGATCATAGTAACCTATCAGCTTTCATGATTTGATCTAATATTTTCCCCCATCAGAGGAGTTTTATCAGGAGAGTTGTGATCTCTCACTGTAGCTAGGGTGGCATCAGAGGAGCGGAAGCCTTTGCTTCTGGAGAACAAAAGGAATTTCTTTTACTTAGAAGTTTTCAGGGGAGCAAGAAGGCTCCATACCATGTGACTTAGCTCACACGCCAGGGGCAACTGAGGAAAACACGACAGCTGTGAGTTACAGTTTGGTCGCTTGAGTCTGAGCATCAGCCGGACTGGGCCTGATGCGTCCAGGCAGAGAGAAGGGTTGCAAAGACACAGCGTGTGCTTCTTCTCACATGTCTGAAAGAGGCAGCAGGTGGATTTGCGGGATCCTTAGAAGAGAGACTGATGCTGCAGATAGAAAGTCTGTACCCTTACTGTCCTGTGAAGATAAAATGGATAGAAGACAGTAACAAGAGCCACTGCAAATCACGGATCCTAGTAGTGTGAGTTTTCCAAAGTATTTCCTTTCTGAGTAAAGATAGAATAAAAATAATACACTCCCTTCCAAAAAGAAAAACAAAGAGAAGAAAAAAAGCATAAAGAAAGAAAATGTATCAGTTTTCAGATTTTGATCCGATGTATAAAACAAAACTAAACTAAACCTTACTTAAGAATTCATAAGCACAGCCCAAGTATTCTTCAGACTGTCTGGGAGTCCCAGCAAAGCTTACACTGGGGATTTAGCTTTAATTAAATAGTTGCCATTTCCAGAAGACTGGGAAAAACAGAGACAACACTACCCAGAGGAAGCAACTCATCCAGGACTTAGAGAAGTCCTTTTGGCGAACTTTAAGAAATAAAGCTCACCAATAAAAATTACAAAAACACTAGGAAATGGCCACATATGGGAGAAGCAGGCTTGAGACAATGACAGACAGATCTGCTGCTACAGTTATTGTATTGAGACTGGCAGACGCAGAATGTAAAGTAACTATGGTAAAAATCATTGATTGTGATTATGCACTGCAGAAATGCATCGAATGTTTCATAGCACCCATTATGAAATACATGACTGTTATGTTTTTGTGTATCAGTTAAAAGGACAAATTTAGAGACAGGTGCAGTATCAAATGCCTATAATTCCAGCACCCAGGAGACTAAAGCAGAGGGGATTGCAACTGCAAGGCCAGCCTAAACATCAAAATGAGACTGCCATCTCAAATGAAAAATGAGCTAAATAGGCAACAATAAGATCTAAGATTCTAATACCAGAAATTTCCCTGATGAGAGTTCCAAACATATCACCCTCCAGTGAAGATGATAGTAGACAGGGAGGGAGGCTTCTATTGTTCTTAGCCATTTTTGGAAAGAAAGAAAGAAAGAAAGAAAGAAAGAAAGAAAGAAAATAATGAAAGAACCTCTCATGGAAAGGCCTCCAGTCTGAGATTAGGAGACATAAACAACTTCACAGGAGGAAACAGGAAGGACCTTGGGAGATTCAGAAAGAATGCAAAAGGGAGAGAAAGAGAAAAAAAAACCCTATAAAATAGTAATCAGTATCCTTTAAAAAACAGGAACCATGGTATGCTATAAAAGTATTAGCACAGCATTGTGAAAGGGATGTGGGAGAATAAAAGGAAGATCTCAGTGAATAAAAATGTAATAGCAGCAATGAAACTCTTTAGAGAAGTGCTAAAAAATGGAGTCAAGGAACTAGATCAAAAGAGGGAAGTGTAAAAGATGTTTGCTTTGAAACTGGAATTGCTTGTGTTGCCTTTAGAACATCCACAGGATCAAGGGGCCGTGAGAGGGGGCAGATTTCAGGGGAGAAGAGATGTAGTGCAATGCTATGAAGGGTGAAAGAGAAACGGAACAGCAAAGATTAAACTGAGGAGCTGGATAGGACAGAGTAAAAGTGAAAGCATGGGGGAAGGAAAAACAGTGCTAAAGATTGTTCTAAAAGGTGATATGGAAAGCTACTAAGATAGAAGTTTCCTAAAAGGGTATACATTGACTTTAAATGAAGAATCAACGAGTCAACAATGGCACTCACAGACAGAACAACAAATAAAAAGTCCACAGTCAGAAAGCTACATCTTTCAGAGTTGTCAGCCAGGGAAGTCACATGGACCCCCACCCCAAGTATAACAGGCTATTGTCAGTGTTCCTGGCTGCCCTCCAGAGACTGACAGCAGACCTTATTTCTGAAGACAACACATACTGGAATCACAGAACCCAGAGGAATCAGCTGGTACTCATCTGGATACTTTATCGCTACTTCTCATGGCACTGGAGGGTGCCATGCACATGACTGGAGGAGAAAAATGAGCAGTCTCACCTAGTGGATGAAGTTCAATAGTAAACAGACTGGTAAGACATACTTATTGGTTCAATCGTGGCATGAATGTTATGGGGCTAAACCAGCCATTTTCTGATGGGGTTTAAGGCCTGCTCCACAAGATGAAGCCTGTGGATAGAAAGGCCACAGGCTCTAGAGGAGAATCTATTACTATTATTATGCTAAAAGAACACAGTATTAAACTGATTCCTAAAGACTTATTGTTCCCATTGATATATCCAGGCATTTTTTTCAACCCTCAGAAGCTTTTCTTTTCTTTTTCTTCTTCTTTTTTTTTCTTTTTTGCAGTAAATGCAATTTTGTAGAGACCCACAAGTGGTCAAAGTATCAAAGCACAGAAAATATGACGCTGAAATTCTCAGTCTTACTAAAGAGGACATCTGTATCAGAGAACATTGTGGAAGAGGGGTTATGAAGATTGCAAGAGTCCGTGGAAATGGATGACTACAGCAAACTAATGTTTTACATACACAATACGGTAGAGCCAAGCAGACAAATGGGAAAATGAAATAAATTGGCTGAAAGACATTTGATTAATTAGAACCTAGCACAGAGTGGCAAGGATAGAGAAAATGTGAAATGAGGCTGTGAAGACCAGAACATGTAGAAAGGCCAACAAGCATGAGTGGCTGGAGTCTCAAAGGAATATAGGATAACAAAACCGGAGGCACCGTCAGAATCCTGACCCCATTTATTCTACAACTAGTAGAAGAACCCAGGGATGAGCTGTAGCAATCCCACAGCAGCAGGTAGAAAAAACAAAGACGAAGCTGTTACAGAATCTAAAGCAAGACATTGTCCAGGGTAACGCTGGCATGTGTTACTCCTGCCAACATAGGTTAACTAAAATGTATAAACTCATTTGGTAAGACTTTTTAAAGAACCGATTGTTTCTTTGCAAAGTTTTCCAGTTTAAGTAGGTAGCATGGGCATGTAAAGATGTGTACTGTGTAAACTATGACCACTAGAGAAAAAACCCTTAGTACTAAACTCAGCCAAGTGGTCAGCTGATTCATTGGTGCAGACATTGCTGCATGGTTAATGAGAAAAATACTTTCTATTAAAACAGTCCTCCTCTGAAGTGCTGCCTGAACTGCAGCTGAGTTTTGTGTGCATGTTACCACACACTAGGCTGAAGGACAGAAGGAATGGGGAAACCAGGCAAAACATTAAATCGGTTATTTTTTATTATATATGTGGCAATCTTTGTCTTCTAATTGGGAGGTTAATACCCCATTCCCTTTTTGTAGCAACCTGGTTTCTGCTTGTTTATTAACCTGGTGTCATTTGCTTTCTACTTGGATGGCCAGACATAATTTAGGCAGCATAGCTATTATTTTGAAATTGTTAACCCATCATTATACTGTAATGAAACTCCTTTGCTCTTAAAGTTTTATACCGTATAAGAAGTTAATGAGTGTGATGGTTAGAATTATGTAAAATGCACAGGCAATAAAGAAACATTTTTTTTTCTGAACAACAATGATTTTGTGTCATTAGTTAACTGAAACCCACCATCTGGCAGGTGCCATTTATGAGTAAAATTCTGCCTTAATAAACAGTACACCTTCCTGTTTAAACTAAAAAGGCATGGGAAAGGCAAAGCATACAGGGTCCTATGCATAGGAGCTTGTGACAGTGGGGACACACAAGGAAAGAAGGGCAGATTGCATTTAAACACATGGGTCTGGTTCTCGGTTATGTGGTAGTCGTACTAAACCAACTAGAAACTCACTGAATAGTCTCAATATCAGCCTTTATTTCACAACTTAAAATACAAATTTTAATTAAAACATAATCACTTTATTTCTCCAATTCCCTTCCATCCCTCCAACCCCTCCTATGCTCTACTCTTTTTAAATTTGTGGCTTATTTTACTTTTTATATTGTTATCACACAGAAACATACAGTGGTAATACTTAAACATGAAAATACATCATCTTCATTACGTTTAGTATTTCACAACTTTTACATCACCAGATTTCGTTGATGAGATAACTTTATCATCTGCAAGAGGCTATTACCATCTCCTTTCTCTTGTCAATCTTTTGGAGGGTGATTGAGTGTAAACTGTCAACTTGAAATGACATATAAATAGATCTCTGGATAGTCCTGCCATGACTTATCCTGTTTAAGTAAATAGAATGGGAACATTCAGCTTAACCATGGGCAGAACTATTCCCTGGACAGCACTTCTTAGCTGTGGATGCAATGTGACCAGCTGCTTCCAGCTCCTACACCTTGGCTTGCCCACCATGAGGGACTGTGACTTGAATTATAAAGTAAAATAAACCAACTGTCCCACAATTTTTCTCTGTCTGAGTCAATGTGCTTATGATTCAATTTTGGATAATGCAAAACTTCCCTAAGATGTTTTTAGGATAGTGTTGCAAATGCAGCCTTTTTTTTTTTTTTTCTGTTTTTCAGATGCTGCAAGGACACCATTTTTCTTCTGGTTTCTCTTCATCTGCCAGTCTTCAAATGAACATGTTTATTGTGACTGAAAGAAGAAAACCATCTTATTGCTTTTTGGTAAACCCAATGCCTGTGATGCAGAAGCATTAAATAAATTACTTAGCATTTAAGAGTATGGGAAAAATGCTATCTGGGGAAAGCTGGGTTGTGTTCCCTGAGGACAGGGGAATAAGCAGTTGAAGTAAATGGATTGTTAATGAATTTTACTATTTATCTTTGTTTGGTTTTTGCCAAAGTCAATGAAGATAAGAAGTCAGGATGATGAGCCGTGGGTCCTGGTGGATGCTATTGAAAATCTAATTAAAGGGTTCTTCTTGTCTTAGAGTCTATTGGAATTCTAAAGTCCAAGGATGCTTCCATTAGTTAGGACAACCATAATTCAAAACACTGCTGGGAGAGAAGTGCTGTTTAATTGCTTGTCAATAGGCCATTATTTAATGTTTTTCACCTCAGATCAAACTTGCTCCAAGACAGATGTTCATGCTTTTATTAGCTGTAGCCTGTGACAAGGCATCCCAATAAACTAAAGCGCAATAAATCAAATTGAAGACATTTGAACCTCAGCATGTTCTCTTGCTGGGTATCTACGATACACAAATAATTGCTTTTCCTAAAATCCCATAGCGATTAAATTGATATTGCTGGAAGGGATGGAAATATATGCTGGGCTATTGCCTCAAGCTCACCTCATTGCAGGTCTTCTTTTGTATGTGGAAAACTAAACCCCACTTTACCTCCATTCCTTCTAGTCATTGTTCATTTTTCCCATGTGTATACTTATGTATACATCTGTCACAGAAACACTTCCTTTTATAGATCATGTATGGCTTGTGTTGGAATTCCCATTCGAAGCAAGGGACTTGATTCCTACACTGTGAAGTTTGTGAATGGGTGACGTGTGGATGGGCTACAGGAGAAAGTTGCAAGATTTGCCCCTCACTGTCCAAGAATCAGGTTATGGAGTGTACTGTTTGTTTTTGACCTTGGGTACAGCCCCTCACCTGCATTTCCCGTCATTGGGAGGCCACTTTCCTCATAAATCCTTTAGGGAAGTGTTAATTGAAGGAATAGCTGTTTCTTGTAAAGATGTATTAATTACTTAATAATTCTACCCATGACTTCATCACTCAATATGCTCCCTCTCTAGTGGAAAAGATAAGACAACACAGGAAAGATCTATATTCAAACACTCTGCCCTGGAAGTGCTGTCAGTGCAGTGACATAGCTTCTGTTCACTCAGTGACATATTTAACAGGCTATGTCTCTTTCATCTTAAAACAGTATGGATTTTAAGGAAAATCAATTTAACAACATTTTGAGGAAAGATGTTATATTAAAACTAGAATCTTTAAGCCTACTCATAATAGTATGCATTTATCCAGAAAACTCCAGGTCAAATTATTTATTAGTTTTAACACTTATTAATTTTCTATTGCTGTAATAATAACTTAATGGAGGATGGATTTATTTTGACTTTTGGTTTCAGAGGTTTAAACCTAAATTCATTTGCTCCATTGTTTCTGAGTCAGTGCATAGTGAAGCAGGGAGTGTGCATGTTCTCATCAATGTTAGTGTTCATTCAGGTAGGTGTGTGTGCATGCGTGTGTGTGAGCGTGCGTGTGTGTGTGTGCGTGTGTGTGTGTGTATGCCTGAGGCTGACATTATGGGGTCTTTCTTAACCCCTTTTCATCATATTTATTGAGGCAATATCTCTGTTGTGGGATAATCGTTTTTACACTGTGAAGTTGTGTCTTTGCCAAGGTGCCTTTGGATTGGTTTAATAAAGAGCTGAATAGCCAATAGCTAGGCAGGAAGAGGTTAGGCAGGACTTCCTGGAAAAAGAAGAACTTAGGGGAATGAACCTAGGCACTAGAGAGATGCCAGTGAGACATGAGAGGAAGTCAGATGTATAGAATGAAAGAGTTAAAAAGGCACGTGAGACAATGTTGATTAATAATTGCAGGTTAATTTAAGTTATAAAAGTTAGTTGGGAGGAAGCCTAAACTAAAGGCCAAGCACTAATAATTAATAAGAAGTATCTGTGTCATTATTGGGGAACTGGTGGTCCCAAAAGAAAGTCCAACAAGGAAGTCCAACTATAGGTCCCTTAACTGAACTCAGAGCTCATAAATACAGTGAGTCTAACTAGTTTACTTGCTTACTCCCAGAATCCTGTTGCCACCTTTTTAGTACTGGAAGTATGGGTAAGCCTACATAGATGTTATTTAGCTGCTTCTGATCTGAACACTAGCCCTCATGCTTGCCTAGAAAGGATATCTGTTGAACCACCTTTCCAGCCACGGTTTTGTCTTTTTACTTTTACTAATTAAATTATTGAGTCTTTCAGGAGCCAAATGTTGGCACAGGAACCTCATACAATTTTGAAAGTAGGTTATCAAGACCCAGAGCATCGATCATCATGCTGCCTTTGATAATGCTGATCTGCAACAGCTTGACAGTTTGGTTCATAATAACTTTTAGTTCCCACACTCCTTAAGCATACCATCTTTCTTGAGGATAGTGTGAATGACGAGTGAAGATCCAAAGTAAAATTCAACCATCACTGCTCTCCTCAGGAAAGAACTCTTCTGAAGTGGCTGTCTAATGAAGCATCAAGCAGATAGACAGTTCTAGGTTGTGCTACAAGCTCATACAAGACAAAGACTTTATAATCGAGTTCACTGGCCAAAATCCTATAAACTTTTTGGGCACTGGTTACAAGATATATGAGCCCCCACACCTTTGGTAATTTAATGAGGCTGCTTTCCCTTTTCATATCTCCCTAATGGACTAGCCATACTCTAAGTTTTAAAATACATTCAGGTATTTGCCAAATTCTAGCAAGAGGTATCAAACCTCTAAGTTTTCCCTCTTTGTATCTGTAGACTTTCTACAGAAAGCTACTGGGAATCAATATGGAATACCTCCTAGGGCAATGAAGGATGCTTACTTTGAGACTTTTCTTGCTCATTTACACGCTGTCCATAAATCAGAAAGATCAAGAAACAAGCAGAACTTGTAAAGTACTCAATCTTGTAACTTTCTCTAACTTACACTAACATTTTAATTTACCTCGAGGTCTAAGTATGAAAGAAAAGGAAAAATAAAAGATAAGGCAAAAATTTTGGATAGAAATACAGAAACCATTGGGACAGCACTGACAAAGAAATTATTACAAAGGATGTTCAATCTCAGGGAAGATGGCAGATTCAAAGTCCTATTTATCATTTGAAAATAGTGCTTAAGGGAACTTTCTTAAAATATAATAGATTCCTGTGATTAAAATAGTGGATTTTTGATAAAGACTTATAATACAATAGAGGCAATAATCAAATCATAATTAACTACTACTGAAAATAGCTATTCAAAAATTAGGCTCTGTCACTTAACAAATGTTTAAAATTCACCTATTAATTTCTTTATTAAATGCCTGTTGCTAGCATGTACTTCCTATGACAGGACCCTGCCAGCTATCATGTGGACCTTTATCTGCACCATGAGGATCGACCTACATTAAGTCTGACATTAACAAGTCATTTTCACGGGATGTTTCCTCATGTGTAACTCATTTGTTACTTTTGCAGCTGTACATTCTTCAGCACCTGTTTAAAGGCCTACACACCAGGAACAATTCTGAGAGTCCTACCTTATTCCAGTCCTCCTCAGGTATCACCCTCTTCTGTGTTAGGATCCATCCCTCCAGGAGGATCCGCATGTTAACAAAAGATGAGCATTTTCTGTGAAAGGAAGAAAAGGATAGACTGAAAGAAGTTGGGGTGTAAAGTACAATCCGAAGTGGAGCCTCCTGGAAAAAAAGGAAGGTTACTGGAGGTTACCCTTGGATAGGACATTGGGGGCTCAGCTACTCTTCTCTCTCTCCTGTTTATGAGCCTTTGTAGGTGAGGTGAGAAGTTTGTCTTAGTCACGTAACTCTACCAGGATGTTCTGCTTTTCCATAGATCTAAAAGCTACCAGGACGAATAAACATGGAATATAGCTGCCAAAGGAGAAAGATGCCAGAACAGAACCTTTAGAACCTTTACCTGGTAAGCCTTGTGGCGATATACAGATTAATGAAATAGGTCAATTTGAGATATAAGAGTTAGTCAATAAGAAGCCTGAGATAATAGGCCAAAAAGTGTTGCAATTAATATAGATTCTGTGTGATTATTTGGGTGTGGGCATCCGGGAAATGAAAGAGCATTCTCCTTCTACAAAATGGCACCAATGTGAGGCAATTACATACACATAAAACCTGAGAGAGCTTGATCAGGAATTCTAGACACAAAATAACAGAGTTAAGCACGGCGTCTTGGTAGCAGCATATTTTCAGATAGGCTCTGTTTGCTGGTAGCAAACAGAGGCACAGCTCCTTTAAGAGATTTCCAACTACTTTAAGAGAATTTCTGACTCAGCTTTAGTGTGTGACTATATTAAGGGAAGGCTTCTGGTTCATGGTGGCAGCATGACCTCTGGCTCTTTGGGGATGCCCTGCACTTAAATGGGATTTGTGGGCAGCATGCTCCAAGTTACTTGGGGGCAGCATGGGTCAACTGCTTCCCAGAGTTGAGGTAGTGAGCATGGCTCCAACAAGGTGGTCCCAGAGCTGCTGGTAAACATAGCCCCACCATGTTCAAAGGCTGAGAGAGGTGGAATCAGTATCCAGGGCTGCTGCGACAAAATGTTCCTTGTTATAAAAAGATTCAGGAAGATCACATGCTTAAGACAAATTTGTGCTGCAAGCAAGTCCCATCTCAAACCAAAACAAGCTAAATAAAAAACACATGAAAGGGGTGAAACAAGAAACAGGTGAAGGGGGAGTAAAGAGAGGGAGGGAGTAATTAACAGAGCCTGGGTCTGGTGTCTCATGCCCATATCCTTGCACTTAGGAGGCTGCAACAGGAGGATTACAACAAAGTGGAGAACAACGAGAGCTTCATGTTAAACTCAGGGTCAGAGTAAGCAAGAGTGAGCTCCTGTCTCAGAAACTAGTAAAATAAATAAAACTAGAACAACAAACTAGTAGGCATATCATCTTCTACCATCATGTAAAAAGGTACATGAATTTTATATTATAATTATAGATAAAGTGAATTGAAAACAAATTTTACATTCATTAACATTAATGAAGTGTGTGCATATATATGATTATGTAGATACACATACATATATACAAATTAGTAAAACAAATTAGTATAACAGTCAGAAAAAGTATATCTTTAAAGAACAAATCCTATGTTTATTTAATGTTTTAGCTTCTTGCATTCTAAATTATAGTACCAAACAAGTTTGTTTCCATCACAGTCTTTAATTTGAAGTCTACAGCAGAAAGAATGACCAGCCCCAATAAGTTACAAGCAATACAATAAATCTTGGTTTTCCAGGTTATAAACAGAAAAATAAATCTTGATTGAAAAAGAAATGTTCTTCAGTTTTCAAACCCCAATATCACAGAGAAAAAGGCCTAAAAAGCAGTAAAATTTCATCAGGCCAAAAAAAAAAAAAAAAATGAGAGCTCATGACTGTTAGAGGAACAGGGGCAACAAGGCTGGTGTTTGAGAAATGACCTTCCATGTGAATATATGAGTCCTGAACTCATCCTAAAAATGTCCTGAACAGTTCTGGTTGAGGTTTAAGAACCGCACAGTAAGCACAGCTGAAAGTCTGCTCCACAGACCTGGTAGTGGGGCTCTGATTTCCTAATGACGTCAGAGGGTAATTATCACCATTCTGAAGATGAAGAGAGTTAAAGTACAAAATACTTGTTTGCACATTCGTCTCAAAATCACCCCTTGGTCTGGGCATTGGGATTTGGGTTTAGGTGGAGACCAGATTTCTAGTAACTGTGCTATGCCACATAGGGAGGAAGCAGGAGGTCATCAATCAGCAAGTGGATGAAAGGGCCACTGTGTGGACCTTGTTGGCTTCCTAGACTAAAGACTTTGTTTAGGCACTCCTCCTGCTGTGCAATATGAACTGGAAAGAATGTGATGGAATACTAAAGAGAAAGTCTGACTGTATGCCAGCCGCTGACAAGAGGCTCTTGAGTCCAGGAAGAAGTGCCTTGCAAGGTGGACAGACACTCCTGAGGGAGTGGTACCAGCCATGCCTGCTAGGCAAGCCATGAACAGGGCCGGGCCAGGTTGCTGTTCTGACAGAACCAGTAGGTAGAACTGGAACTCATTTGATGGCATGAAGTTTGTTGATTCTTCTGTGATCTTAAGTCCTCTTCAAAAGTTTCCAAAGGATGTTTTGGGGTTTTATTTGTCTTGATCAACTAGCTTCTTGCTTCTAGCCTTCAAACCATCATCATTTTGAGCAATAATGTTTTTATTGAAATTCCTGAAATAATTCAATGTGTTTACTGTTGCTCTCTAATTTGTTTATTTCAGAATCAAATAATTTTGTGAGGCAATTTTTGAAAATATGGGTTTTCTATAATACTATTGTTGTTCCTAGAAAAGAAGCTTAATGTAAAACTCTGTGTGTAGTGAGGAAACATTTATGGTTTCCGGACAGGTGAATACACCAGGAACAACGTGGGAAACAGGTCAAAACAATAAGCAGTGACTTTGCGGTGAGCTAGAGAGAGAAAACAGATTACTAAAGATGAATCAAAGATGCCTGCCCACGGAAGCCATGCATCCTGTAGAAAGCAGTAAAACAGATAACCTTGGCCGTAAAGATGTAAGGAAAGATGCCGTGAAGCAGTCTGTCAACTGGCCACTGGAAATACGTAAAGACATGCTCCTCCCGTTTTGAAACTAAAAATTCTGAAACAAATTCAAATGTCATGTTCAAATCATTTGTTTCCAAAAAAAAATGTACACATGCCTACGGAGTTGCTTATAAGAAATAATTAAAATAAGCCTCTTAATAATTAAGCCTTTTCCATTTTTCCTGCTTCCTCTGTGTTTTTAAAGTGTCTACCCCCAACGCTATGAATAGACAATTATGTGCAATGCCTATTTTAAAGCGCTCCATGCTTGAATGAATGTACGGCTTGCTGTGTTGCCATGGAACTTAACTCTTAGTAACAAGGCATAAAGCAGCATTACCATTGAGCATATAACCCACCTATTTATTAGCAGTCTCTTTATTTTTGGCACAAATATATTTTAATAATAAAAACTATAATTTATTTGGAAGTTGGACCTCAGCTATTAATCCTAAAGTATTTTCTAATACGTAAGGGATTTTGAAAATTAAAATTAATTCTCTGTTTACATCTACAATAAACAAAAGCCAAATTATTTTGTTATCATAGACAATATAGTAGGGTCTAATTATAGATACACAGTATAATACAACCATGTAGTATCTAGTTCTATATAAGTAGTGTGTTTATATTGAAATTTTCTATGATTATTGATAAAGTATAGATTAGACTCTGATTGTCTTTCTCACATTCATGATGTTTAGAAATCTTCCAAATACAACCATTGCTCAGAACATATCTGAAATTACGTCATCACAAATTACTTCACCTTTTGTCTGCAGCAGGCATTACCTACAAGGAGACAAAAGATCACAGCTTTAACATTGTCTCCTTTTATTTTTGAGCTCTACATGTTATTGCTTAAGTCTTAGCAAAACTATTGTGCTTGGTGAGGTTTATCTTATTATTTATCAAAGTAGCAGTAAATTGGATTACTGTGATTAACCTCAAATGAATTATTTAGTGAAATTTTGACAAAGAATCTGAATAAGCGTGTGCACAGACCATTTTTCTACCAGAGCAAACAATATTTTGACCAGTACTTTCACACCCAATGTTTTTCTTTCGTTGCCATGGATCTCTCTATTGTCACTCTATTCATGCTGCTGTTTACGCAGAGAAAACACATCGCATAGTGTCAGCATGCTCTTCCCACCTGGGTGCATTCCTTCTGAGAATAGGGTGGCTGTCACAGTCCTGTAGTTTCATTTTAGTTACGCAAGATCTGTAGGTTTAGAAAAGATCACAGGCACAACGTGGGTGTCTCCAGAGAGGAAAAGCATGGTGGAAAGTCATGGAGAAGGCAGTGAACTTTTACATGTCAACACCAAAGGACAGGTCAAGAGTGAATCTTACCTAGAAAACACAACTCTGCCACAACACAATGGAAATGAATCAGCCCTGGGGATCTATGTGTTGTAGATAATCAGGAAATCTGATGAGGATCTGCTGGAGTGAATTCACTTCTACTTTGGCTTCCATGTGACTTGCAGAGTACTGTGGCTATTACTCTGTCTTCTCTCAGAAACAACTGATACGAGTTTGTGGAGCTTGTTACGAATCTGCTTTCAACAAAATTTTACTCTATAATGAAATTGTTTTTTTTTCCATGCATGATTTTACATGCTTAGGGGTATTTTTAAAAAATTCATTGCTATGGATCTTACCTATGCCCATTCTATCACAATCTCAGGATAAAGGTGGAACAAAAAGTTGTATTTTGTAAATTTCTACAGTTTAGTATCACTGCTTTCATTCAAGGCCAGGAACATCCTCTTCAAACCTCTGAAGCTCAGTCCAGCTCTACTGGGATGGGCATGACCAGTTCAAAGCACATGGAGCTTGACGTTCACATCTCATGTTCCACCCAACTCATAGCTCCATGGAAATAGTTTAAACATAACCAGTACATAAAAGAGTTGAACATATATAATTTAGATCTAACCCAGGGGGTTGCTGTGGATCCCAGCCTGAGTGTAGAACTAGGAGGAGACCCTACCCCAATCTCAGCCCCCAGGATACTCTGCCTCTTATGTACCATCCATGCAGTCACTGAGCATCTGAACCTAGACCGGGAATCTGCAGAAACTCCATCATTGCTTTATCCTCCAACACTACCTGCCTCTGCTCTGTCCCCTCAATACTACCTTGAGCATCCCCATCCATGGGATTCAAGACAAGTAGACTAAAAACATATAAAAAGAAAACCCATCTGCAGAACTCTTGGTGTCATGACACACAGTATGATGTGTCAAGACAAAAACACATACAGTTACAGATCAAAAAGTCATGCCCCCATGGAGGAAAACTTAGATAAAGTTCAAGGCACAGAATTTTAAAATATCCATTATAAATCTGTTCATGTGGAGTCATTGAGTTTAAAACATTCAAATAAAATACAAAATAGAGACATACATTACCTAAAGAGGTAAAAAAATAAATTATTGAAGTCTAAGAAAGCACAAATATCTGAATGAAATAGAGGAGACAATGTAGGATATGAAAATCAATAAAATAAAATAATGTAAATGCTAAAGAAAAACCAAATTGAAATGAAAAGTTTAATAAATCTAACAAAAACTCAATGAAAAGCCTCAAATAGTTCACACTGAAAACATAATATCAAGATTTGAAAGTAATGTAAGATTTGAATCACTCTGTTCAAGAAAATGTTAAATTGGGAGGAGGCAAAATAATAAAATACAAAATATCTTTGGGAAAAACAAAAATACAAAATCTATACATTATGGACATAGAAGAAGAATTCAAGACCAAAGGCATAGTTAATATTTTCAGTAAAATCAGAAGAAAATGTCCCAGTTCTAGAGAAGATATATCCATTCATAATGTATCATATGGGACCAGAAAGAAATTCTCCATGATAAATTGTGGATAAAATTCTAAAAGTAAAGAATAAAGAGAGGACACTCAAAGTTTCAAGAAAGAAGGGCCAAATAATAAACAAAATTAGATGCAGCAGAATAAAAGCAAATTATTTGATAAAACTTCTAAGGTCAGAAGAAATTGGAAAGCTGTATTCCAAGTTCTAAAAACTACAAACCCAGATTATTCTATTCAATAAATCCATTAAGGAGAAATAAAAAGTTTCATTGATAAAAACAGACTAATGGAACATATATGCACTGAATTCTATGGATGATACACAAAAGAATCTTGAACCAGAGAAAAGAATAAACACACTTGAAGGACAAAGGAGAAAAATAAATACCAGAACTGTAAATCAAAAAAGGTCTAAGAAAACATCACGAACCGGGCAATGGTGGTGCATGCCTTTAATTCTAGCACTCAAGAGGCAGAGGCAGGTGGATCTCTGTGAGTTCAAGGCCAGCCTGGTCTACAAGAGCTAGGACAGGCTCCATAGCTACACAGAGAAACCCTGCCTCAAAAGAAGAAGAAGAAGAAGGAGGAGGAGGAGGAGGAGGAGGAGGAGGAGGAGGAGGAGGAGGAAGAAGAACAAGAAGAAGAAGAAGAAGAAGAAGAAGAAGAAGAAGAAGAAGAAGAAGAAGAAGAATCAACAAACAAGAGGAATGAAAATGATTTTAATAAGTCTGAATGTTAATGATTTCAGCTCCCAGGTGAAAAGCAGAGAGATTGGCAGATTGGATTAGAAAACAGAATCTTGCTTTTTGCTGTCTCGAAGACACACTTCTCTATCAAGGATAGACACTGCCTTAGAGAAATAGAATAGCAAAAGGAACTCCTAATAAATGTGTATAGGAAACAAGCAGGCATAGCTATCCTAACATCTAGCAAAGTCGACTTCAAACCAAAACTAGGCAAAGAGATAAAGGCAGTTGCTTCATACTCATCAAGGAATAAATTCATCAAAAAGATTGTACAACTCTAAACAAATATGCAACAAATACAAGTGTGCCTAGTTTCATAAAATAATAAAAACAAAATACTGCTGGTCATAAAACCTCAAATACAATGCAGTAACAGAAGTAGACTCCAGGACCCAACTCTAACCAACAGACAGGTCATATGGAGAAAAATAAACAAATGCCAGTTAGTGAAATCATAAATCAAATGAACTTAATATACATCAACAAAACGTTCCCCTTAAACACTACATTCGTCAGAAGCTTATGGAAGTTGCTCTACCATATATCATACATCAAGACAAAAAGCAAGCCTCAACCAATATAAGAAAATGGAATAATATGCTGTACTTCATCAGACAATAATGGGATAATGCTAGATATAAATGGCAAGAAAAACTACAGAAAATGTACAAACTCGTAGAGTGTGAACAACAGACATTAAGTGATAAATGGAGTCACTGAAAAATTAAGAAGGAAATTTAGAAAACCATAGAATTGAATGAAGATTAAAACATGTAATGTGGTATTGCTGTCTGCTATCTACCTCTCCTTTCTGACTAGTAGGTAAAACTTCTAACTCCATGCAAGTAAAGTAAAAGTTTTCTCCTGGACTGTCTCCTGCAGGTAGACTATGTCAATGCTAATATCTGTATGTAATCAAGAATGATCAATGAGGCTTTCTAGTGACTGCAGCAAAGTTCTGCCCTGATGTAAATAGCAGTGTGTATGTAGAGCAGGAGAGTTGTGCTGGTATACACATGATGTGCTTTTTCACCCTCTGTTAAGTTGGGTTTGAATAAGTGAAACCCATGTTGTTCTCCTTCTATGCAACTTTCTCTGCTTCTACTTAATTTACTGATACTTTTTTTCCTGCTCTTTCTATTTATTATATGCATCTTTTGCATCATGTATCTTGATCTAATTCTTTTCCCCATCCCTTTGTATCGGCCCTCCACCTCCATCCCCCAAAATAAAACAAAATTTAGGAGAAAAAGGAGGGATTCAAAATCTCATCATGGAAGCTACAGTGTGATGCACTGAGTCATGTAGTAAACCCCTTTGTTCCTATTTCTTTATTTGCAAGTATTCATTGCAGAAAATCATTGGTCTGGTATGAGGTGTCTGTTTTCTACTACACTGTTGATGCTGGGCCCTCACTAGGACTCTCCTTGGGTATCTTGTTGTTGCCCTGTGTTGTGGAGATTTAGCAGCTTTGGGATTGTGGGTGTCAGTTCCCTTTGTGTGCTCCAGCAGATCATAGATAGGGTAGATGTTGGAGCAAGCCAAGTTGTAACCCTAATTCTGGACCTGGGCATCTTTAGGATTGGTTCACCAGCCAGTTCTCCCCTGTCACCACCAGGGTGATTTCTCCATGGTGGTTTTTTTTTTTTTTTTCTTATTTTGAGAGAAAGATCCAAAATTCTCTGAGTATGACCAGACATTTCCTTTTAATTGTCTTTATACTTACACAAAGGTTCTTAGTCTTTTGTATTGCTAAGAGTTCACACCTCAAGAGTCCTTAACAGTTTTTGTGGGGGGTGGAGGCTTAGGTAGAGAGAGGTGGATAATGTGAGAGGATCTATCTCTTTGCCCTTAATTTAAAAAGACCTAAAGGGAGTCTTTTCTCTCTAATATATTCTGGAAGAGCGTGCCACCAGCTTTTCTAGAAATACCCGTTTTTCTTTCCATATACTGCTATTTATTTTCAATCTGTATTCAGCGCTAACCTGCTGTGGTGGGAGAGGTTGCTGCTCAGTTCTGGATTTGGGTGGGAAGAAATTTCCATCTCAAGTCTAAGTGACTGCCCACTGGGTCCTGGGCATCATTAAGCCTGAAATAAAAAGACTTCCGTCTTTGATACTTCTATACCTCCTTTCACCTAGAGCTATGAAAAACTTGTGTAAGCAACATTGTACACTCCCTACCATGTTTACTCATCTACTGAAAAGTAATAATTTCACACACCAAATTTCTTTTTTGTGTTACCATATTTATCAGCCTTATATAAGCCCTATATATAAAATCGATGAGATGGAAAGTCCAATCTAAAGTATAATAGAATGACTGGGTTTCAAGGAATGTTTGTAAATTTTAATATAGAACCCAAAAATATTGACTCCTTGTATGTAAAGCAGTATCTAACTATTCTGTACCCTATTTCATCTAGGACTTTTTCTGTCTAGTGGTTTTAGACTCATATAAATATTCCAACCAAATAAAGAATTCCAGGTCTTATGTATTATGTATAAAATGTGGAAGATTTGAAAATACATTTATCTTATGAAATCTAATCTATCTTGATTAATGAAGATTAATGAAATTAAGCATCTACAACGTTGTATAAGTATTAACATTCTGGCTAATTTAGAAAATTGACAAAACAGTGACAATATTAATCAAGTAAAGATAGAATGGGTACAATTAAACAGTGCAAACAATAAATAAAACTTCATTAATATAAAATGGATAGTTCTTGAAGTAATAAATAGTAACAAGGGTAAATTTATATCAATTGTCAATTTGGATTAATTTAATAATTTTTATAAGTTTTATGTATTCTAAAATATTATAATTATAAAAACAGATAAGGGAAGAACTTGATTACTTGACTTCATGCAAAGCCAGTAATTTATTTTAAATGCATTCTTTTTGGATTTCTGTTTAACACAGGCAGTCAAAAGAGTGAAAAGATGATCACGGAAAATGATAATGAAAAGGCAAGCTGATAAATTAAAGATACAAACATAAATGAAGACAAAATTCAAACTCAGAATACACGTTTTGTTTTCTAACTGTGGTTATTTAAAGAAAAAAGAAAAATTACCAATGGAAAAATATACAAAATACTTGGACAAGAAATTCAGAGTAAAATGAATTACAAATACTTTCAGGTTCCCTATTTATGAGAAAAACACTAGAGCACAATCTTGAAGAAAAATTGCTATTATTAATGAAGATGACTAAAATTAAAAGACATCAGGTGAAAATCACGCTAAGATGAAAACAACCAGGACTCAGACACTTCTAGTAGGTTCAGGGATCCATGGAGAACCAGTAGCATTCTGTATGCATTGCTTAATACTCAAAATTCTACTCATAAGCATATGCCAAAACATGTGTGTATGTGTGTATACTAAAATACTAAAAGAAAACAAAACAGCAAATATTGCATTATTCCAAGTAGCCATTACCAATAAAGGATATAAATAATTTAAAGCGTATTTGCCTAAGGGGAATAAGGAATTATCACTAATGTAGTAACATAATCAAATGTCATAAATCCAGTGTTGTACAAAAGAAGCTAAACAAAATTGTGTTTATTGTGAATGTATGTTTAGTTTTATATCTTTTTAATTATTTGAGAGATAAAAGAAAGCAACTGGTGGAAAACATACAAAACACTATACAATAACTTCAAGACTATTCTTATGGATATGGTCTGTGCAGCTGGGGTCTCAGTTATATAAAATGTTGAACTAACCCGCATAGCTATAAGGGCCATTGTGTTCAATGCCCAAGCTGTGAACGTGGAATGGGCCATGTTCTCTGGAACTCTGTGTGAGCTCTTTTGGACTTATTTCAAGCTAGCAATAAAGGGAAGCCTGACAGTCACTCTCACAGGCGACAGTCTACTTTGGAAACAGACAGGCCTAACCTAAAATGTTGACTAATCATGTAAAACTAAGGTTCTTGCATACATATCAGGCATGTAGAAGAACCCAGTTTCCCTTCAGACTGCTATTTGGGGATTTTCTTCTTCCCCACGAAGACCTGGAAGAAATCAGAATAGAGAGACTATTTTTTTTTTTTTTTTTTTTTTTTGGTTTTTCGAGACAGGGTTTCTCTGTGGTTTTGGAGCCTGTCCTGAAACTAGCTCTTGTAGACCAGGCTGGTCTCGAACTCACAGAGATCCGCCTGCCTCTGCCTCCCGAGTGCTGGGATTAAAGACTTGCGCCACCACCGCCCGGCCTAGAGAGACTATTTAATGCAGAGGATGTGAGCTGTGGAATGCCAGGAATAATGTTTGTGGACCTATAGGAGTCATACATCTCTTCATTTTCTGGGTCAAATATTGAGAGTTGTCTTTAAGATTTTAACATGCAATTCACTTTCATAGGGAGAAAATGTAGCATAGAAATAAGCTAAGAACAAAACAAGAAGCTATAATGGAAGGAACAAAACATCCTCCCCCTCAAAAGTGCATTAGCTGAAGATGATTCACAGCAAGTTACAGTAACTCTTAGAGAACAGATAAGAACAACGCTCCTAACCTTGTCCAAGAGAAAAAAAACATGTGGAGCCATGCCTCAACTCATTGTTTTCAGGTTAACATAACCTTGACTACGAAACTAAATTGCATAAGAAAAATCAAGATTATAAGTCAATGTTATTGTGAATTTCTCCTAAATCCTTTCTAAAAATCTAAAGTTGGCACAAAAAGTAGCAAAACAAGGAAAACGGAGATGTTTACAAAGCAACTTAATCCAGGTGGTAGGGATGCAGGCCTTTAATCTCAGCGGTTGTGAAGTGGAGGCAGGTGGATCTCAGTGAGACCAAGAGGCCAACCTGATCTACAGAAGGAGTTCCAAGACAGTCAGGGCTACACAGAGATACCCTGTCACAAACAAACAAACAAACAAAAAAAAAACCGACAAAAAGCAGCTTAAATATAATAAATAAAACTCTTGTAGCAAAAATCACACATCCCATAGAAGTATTCAAGTATTAGAATTCAAGTATTCAGGCTAGACTTGCAGAACTATCTGAAGTTGATACTTTGGAGGGGTGGAGTTATAATACCAAATTAACCATTCTTCTAAGAGTCAACAAAGATGAAGAGCTCAGACAAGAACCTGGGAGGGAGCTTGGACTTGGCTTCACCAAAGTTAAAAATGGCAGGGCTACTTTAGGGGTCCAGCCTGCCCACAGGGTCATCCCAGGAAACCTACTTTGACAATGGCATTCGGCATATTTATTCTACCTGGCCTCAATGAGACCAGAGAACCTACTAGAAAGGATTTTTTTAGGCACTGTGCCAGACTCATTAAACAGAAGCTTTGCTAAGGGGAAATGCTGTTTCATGAAGTCTCTGGGGCTCTGTCTCTCTTTGATCAGAGAACTCTGCTCTGAGGAAAAGTCCAGTCTGAGAAGTGTTTGTCCTTCTGTCTAGCGAGACCTGAAAAACCATGCCAACATGTATACCTGTGTCAACATAAGAGAGCTTTGAAAATGGCAGCAAGAGTTCACTCTAGGTCTAGTTTAGATCTCTAAGCAGATCTGAGCATTGTGAGACCCAAAAGGAACTTGTGAAAATCCACTCTGAGATGCACGGCTTGGCAGATTTTCAAACTAACAACAAGCATATGTCATAAGTACAGGCAATGAAACAAGGCACAGGACAAGAATGCCGATGGTCATCATATTATTCGTAGTAATGTCTTCAAGACTTATAAGGGAATGTAAGAACATGTCTTAAAGATTAGTATGTTTGTTTTATGTCACTACTCATATACTTTTTAATTCCCCAACTATTGGTATTACAACCATAGATTTCAGACTCTAGATTTTAAATTTTAAAAAATTCCTGAATTATACATAATTTGTAATCTATTTTATGCCCCCCAAATTACAATGAAATTACATGTCTATGTATCTATTGACACATTTTCTTTACCTTTTGAATATGACATGCCATTTTAACTACTCAAATGCAATGCATTTATAATCTCTTGTTGATAAGCATATAATATTTCTAATCCTTAAATAAAAAAATGTTAACATAAGCATTCTTTTAGCAGCTATGTGCTATTATAGTTAAAGTCAAAAGTCAGTGAAGATTTCATATCTTACAATTTTATTTCTTTCCTTTCTCTCTACTAACCTTTTCTGATAATATAAGTCTTATTGATTTTAGAATTGTTCATTCTCTATGTTTTTATTATTTATATGCAAAAAGTCACAAGATGGTTTTCTCTCCAGTGATTTTTCTAAATTCTTTATGTACTTTTTGTTATTGCTTTTGAATTCTATTAGACTTTATGATTTTTTTCATCAAAAAATAGTCTCATTTCTTCAATCTCAGCCTTAAAGATTCTACATTTTTTGGCTGGTTGCGATACCTACAAACTCTATCAACAGTTTAAGTAGGAGCAGTGATGGTGGTCAAGCCCAGGTTGTTTCAGCCTCATCCAGGTCGATGACTGCCTGCTCCCACTCCCTTCAGAATCTGCAGGGCTAAAGTAAAGAACAAGACAATGAGAGGAAGGTCCAACTGAGCTGGAACCTTTCACTCTGCTCTGGCTTGCTGTCATCAGATCAGAGCTCTAATCTGGCATTAGATTCCTCTCATGTTTAGTCACAACAGGTATTCAAGTCAGATTCAGGGCAGTTTAGAGATTCTCATCAATAGAAAATCCTCGTACTGCCCTTTGAGGCAGGCACTGCCATCTACAGCCCATTCCTTGTTTGTTTTTTTTTTTTTGATAGCTCCTATAGATTTATTTTGTTGTGTTGCCATCTTCATTAGTGATACAGGAAGCTCCTGTAATTCATGTCTTTAAAATACTTCTAGGCTATCTCCTCTGCCGTGTGTCCTGTCTCCTCCCAGAGGCTTCCCATGTAACTTCACATGAAGACTCAGTCATTTCCATTTTCAAAGGACCTACCGTATCTTGTTTTGTCATCAGTACAAGCAGCAACCTGCCCTTCATTTCAGACTTTTATGGCACCAACTCTAAAACTGATCCCTAAATCTCCTCTAGTCCAGAAGACACAGGGCAAGTATCAAGAATTTCTATGAAATCATTCTCTTTGGACTCAAAAAATATGGCTCCCTGTGTGCCCTGATGCCCACAACACTAAGGGGACAGAATATATTACAGCATCCCGGATGCCTTTCATGGCATGACCTGTCCACCTTGCATTTAAATGTATGCGACATGGTGATAGAAAACCACTTTACAGCTCTTCCCTTCAGTACCTCTCATCTTCCCTTGAAATATGTACAAACTGCTGAGAACTCAGAAGGGGGAAAAAAGAAAGAAGAAATCTTGCTTTATTGTTGAATTTTGGACACACAGACCATTTATTCACATATATGTTAGCAAGGTTTTCTTCTGTTTTTAAAAATTTGTAATTAAGAAAATCCAAACATTTGTCCTAATTTCCAGTTCTCTTAGCTAAAATTTTTATTGCTGTGAAGAGACGCCATGACCACAACAACTCTTATTTAAAAAAAAAAAAAACACTTAATTGAGGGGGCTCTCTTAGAGTTGCAGACGTTCAGTTCATTAACATTATGGTGGGGAGTATGGCACATGCAGGTAGATGTGGTGCTGGAGCTGAGAGTCCTACATCTTGCAGGCAACAGGAAGTCTACTGAGACACTGGGCAGTATTCTGAGCACAGAAATCCTCAAAGCCTGACCCTACACTGACACACCTCCTCCAATAAAGACACACCCACGCCAACAAAGCCACACATCCTAATAGTGTCACTCCCTATGAAGATTATGGGATCCAACTACCTTCAAACCACCACACCAATATTTTCTCAATTTAAAGTGTCATTCATATTTTCTCAATTATGAAAAACCTCTATGGTAGTTAATATAATAGCATGCTATGAAAAATCGATTATTGGGTACTACTTACCATTGCTTAAATTTATGAACTAAAGTAGATGACTAGGTCCATACATTGTCTTAGTGTTTTCTAAGGTAAGTACTTTTGCCGCATAATAAACATAATACCTAATACATTGGGTAAATTCTTCATGATTACTCAAGAGCCAATGTGGATTTCTGAGCCCTGAGCACTTCCTATCCCTCTGTTAGTGCATTAAGACATGTGTCAGACACAGGCCTTTAAGTTAACATGCTGTCCAACTGCCCTAATCCTTAGTCACTAATTACAACGGACTTTATCTACTCTTTCATTGGTTAAGTGTTGTTTTAAAAGACTATTTATTATAAGCAATGGGAAATGCCTATAGTATGTATAAAGGGTCTCTGCCCTTTAGCTTCTAGTGGTCAGTTCAGAAGGAGCATAGTAGATAACGCACCCAGTAACTCTGCTTCGTTATAGGATCCTTATTTGAAGAGACAAGGCTGGCCTGCACATCTATACTGCACACAGGTACCTCGTTAGCCCTGCTAATGCCACAACCCAAGACAACTTGGCATGGTCTTCTGAATAAAGAACACACACTGTTCCTTTAATGAGCCCTTTATCTTCCAGCAGAGGCAATGCTTGGAACCTCACTGCAAAATCCTTCAGAAGGAGGTGAGGCATTAAACGTTCTGTTCCATGTTTATTAACTTCTGAGGTATGCACTGAAAGAACAGAGTGACCTGCTAAATGATCTTTTTTTATCCATTTGGCTTCCTTACGCCCTAATTAGGTCAATCCTCTGATGGCAGAAAACTTAAAAATACTTGCTCACCTTGCTCCATCTACTTCTATTATTTTTAGAAAAGGCCATTTTCTAAATTTCTAAATTAGCATAAAGATTTGATGAGACTTCATCCATCATAGTTTTCCAGATTTCTCTCTGAGAGGACTCATGTCTTTAGAATCAAGAAAAAAAATGAAAAAGGGAGAGTAACTTTTCCTTTATCGAAAATGGGCTTTCAAAATTATTAAATAGTACTTCTAACATAAACACTTGTGAGTCAGATTTCTCATTGACGTAAACAGCTTAACTAGAAGAATGATATATCTTGCTCATGGTCTCAGGGGATCAATCTGTGGTTACTTGACCCCATATACTTGAGCAGAGAAATCAAGGCATTTGGGATGTCTTGGATGGAGGCTGCTTACCTCATGATAGAAAGAAAGCAGAGGAGAAAGTAGAATCTAATTACAACTTTCAAAGGCATATCCCAGTTACCTGTTTCTACACCATGACCCATTCTCCTAACATTGCTATAACCTTCCAAAACTACACTACCATTGAACAGTTGAGCCTCTGGGGACACTTCACACTCCAGCCACCATAAACACAATGATTTGATTGGGACCCTGCTTTCTTGGTGGATTGTCTGTTTATAGTTCTCCCTTATCTCTGAACATCAAAACTTTTACAACCCTACTACTTTTCATTGCCTCCCTCCCTATAGATTCTGTTCAAGTGTTTTGTCTATGTGGATGTATGTGCACCATGTGTGTACAGTGCCTTCAGAGGGGCACTGCCTGCAAAGGTCAGAAGAGGGTGTCAGACCCCAGAACTGCAGCCACTGGTGGTTGTTTATGTGAGTGCTGGGAGCTGAACCTTGATATTCTACATGAGCAGTAAGTGCTCTTAAACACCGAGCCATCTCCCCAGTTCCTCATAAGAACGTTTTGTTGTTTTGTTTTGTTTTTATCACTATGCTATTTCAGCTCTTTCATACTCAGTACTCTATCTTCACTTTGTTTAATCTTAACCTATCTGAAGACTTATACATTGACACAGAGATGTCACCAAAATGGCCCCCTCAAGGAAATGTGATGTCTTAGCAGCTTGAAATACTGTTAATAGACAGCGTAAACTGTAACCTTTTTCTGGAAGTGCTTTAGCTGCAGGGAATAAAACTCGACCAAAATCACATCATTTCTACAGAAGCCAACAACCAATGACTGATTGAAGTGAAGATTGATGGAATTCAATGGGCCTACTAGCCCAGCGGAGCCTGCATTATGGCCTGATTTCTCACTATGGTAAATCCCATTTCTCTTCTATCCAGAGATAAGGGTCTTGACGCCTCTCCACAGTCAACAATCTGCTACTACACTGCCTCAGAGTTTGTTTCCAGTTATTTCTCTTTGCAGAGTCTGTTTAAATAGTAATTCCTAGAGGAAGTAATAGTCACAAAATTTGGTGGCTATGACCCTAGAATTATATCGTCTTACACTCCTGGATGTGGGAGCTTAAAATCTCTGAGGAAGAGTCATGAAGCTGATGAGCATAGAGAACATCTCAGTAACATGGGATTCCACTCCACAGGTAATAAAATCAAGCTGTATCCCCAGGTAAACCATTAGGGAAAATCCCTTAATTAACATCTTATACATTTGAATATCTGGGAATGCACTGATTAAAATCAAATGTATTATGGGTAGGTACATGCAAATAAAGAAATTACTAAATCTGACAATAAAAATAGAGAACCATTCAAATTATGCCCCTAGTAACCAAACCCTTCCTTCTTTTGAACCTTATACAAGGGAGCTCCAAACAATAATACCCAAGGCCCTTGAATATTCTCACTCTTGGGGCTGCTCACACAAAGTGGATTCTAACTAGTTCCATATCTTTGCTTTAAATAAAGTTTCCTGGCTATGTTGTAGTCTGTGCGGATTTATATCATAATTCCTTGAATAAGAGACCAAGAACCCAAAAGTATTCAGCCCAAATTCCAACCCATTATCTGTCAGGCTGGTGCTGTATGTTCTACAAGAGGGAGAGCCTTTCTAGCTTCCCATAATTGTTGCTGGTCTTTGGTGTTCTTGGCTAAATGGTGCACTGTGCTATCTCTGTCTTCCCAAAGGCTATATTCCATGTGTCTTTATCTTTGTCCAAACTTTCCTCTCCTTATACGGGGACCACTGATGTTGGATTTACGACTCACTATAACCCAGTAAGTGCTTCTGTAACTTAGTTCTATCTGCAAAGACCCCCATTGTCAAAAACTTTATATTTCCAGGTGTCGGTGATCAGTATTTCAAAAAGTCTTTTAGAGACATTTCAGGTCATAAACTGTATTACTGAGGTTTGCAGGTAAGTTATAGCTGATATTTGTAAAATTTCCAAGAACTATTTGATTTTCAGTGCTTTAATTTCTTTTTCCTCTAAACCTTACCACAAAAATTCAGCATTTGTTTTCTCTGCCTCCTTTCCCATTAGGATGAAGGCACATAGCTTCTACCATCAGAGGCACTCTGCCAAGCACTGAATTGAAAGTCATTGGTTCAAAATAACCATATACCATGAGGGATGTATGACAGGGCAAGGTATATCAGAATTGAGGAACTGTCAACTATATATACAACCCCAGGAATGGTAGACATGCCGTCTTCAGCTGACCATTCACATGCGGTTGCTTGGGATACTGATGCTGGGATGCAGTTTCTAACTATGCATCTCTGCCCAGCATGTAACAATAGAAAACTTTGTGATTTACTTTCTAAACTGACTTTTATTTTTGACTAGGCAGTTGGTATATTTTATCTGCAATTGAGCCCCTAACTTTTAAGAAATCCACTTTGAGTTAGATGACATAAAATAAGGGAAATTAGTTATGAACTGAAAGTACTGGTGAAACCTCTACAAGTTTGCAGAGGGAGATTTAGAATGTAGGACTCGGCCTCTGCCAGCACATTCTATGGATTTCTCCTCCATCTCTCATCTCTAATTTTCTGGATGTAACAAATTCAATCTTTCATATCCTGTTGTAACTGGCCCAACGGCTGTCCCTGGACTTTGGGGTCTCCAAGGAAAGGACTTCATCTCTTCCCCAGTTCTAATTTTATAAATTCAGTCATTGGATCAGCTCACCACTCCATGGATGAATGAGTGTGTTCAGAAACTGCATTATTGTGAGTTTCTCTTAACTACGGTGGCCAGGAAAGTAGAGCATCCAAATCTTGTTGGGAAGGCATGCCAGATCAGAGAATGCGAAGGGAGGACTCAAAGTTCTGCTAACAGGAATTTAGAGAGCAAAGGAAAAATGTAGCATGACCTTGACCCCTGGAAACCACACAAGCTAGCAACATCATTTTTTTCTGTGTTGACTAGAGAGAACTTCTCAGATATTCCATTCAGAAACTTTACAGGTGCCGACATGTATCTATTTAAAGTTTAATTCTAATTTCAATATTCCCAAGACTGAATTGGGGATCCCAGTATTGAGGTACTCCAGGCTACATAATAAGACAATGTCTCCAGATAAAGAAAATAACTTAAATTGAATATATCATTTTATACATTAATTAGAATAGAGGATTCAATCATTCACAAGTTCTTTTATTACATACTACTCTAGTTTCAGTATCTTTACGGTACAAATAGTTAGGTATAGAATGACATTGGTCTTTAGTCTTAAATTACTGAATAAGTTTCTCTGGCTAAATGACCAACTTGGAAGATGGCATTTGAGTAACAAAGCAGTAGCAAATGCTTATGAAAGATATATGTAATTTCACCAAATCAACTTTCATTATTCTTTTCATATTGAGAGATAATAGAAAATCAACAATCTTTGAAGAAAGCAGTTCCACCCCCACCTAGTTAAATGGATTAAACAGGTTAATTAATTTCTCCTTGATGCATGATCCTTGTCTATTGAAAAACGATGGTCTTGGGACACACACAAATAGACTCCTATGGCAGCCAACACAGTCTGTCACTGTGTTTAACAGATCTATTTGTATGCATATCCCAAGTGGCATTTTGACACTGACATCACCCAGCTGTCTAACTTTACTCTTGTTCCCAGTGTTTGTGCTATCTTCCAGTTCATCTCTACTCTCTGGAAAGAACTGTATATTGTCTCTTCCTTAAAGGAGAAATAGAAAACCTCTGAGAAACAAAGACAATGTAATCAAAGACAATTTCCCAAATCCTAACAGCTTTGGCATTGGATATGAAAGACAAAGAAATTCCTCAATTAAAAAAATATTATCGTCATCTCATTTTCTTCCCCATAGCTTTTCTTAAATATGAATCTCAGTATAATGAAAAGCAGGTCACTGGGAGGTGGGATGTCAATTCAGAAAAATATAAGCACAAGCATCCATTTTCCTTTCATATGCAAGTTTAATCTGTAATCCTGATAAAAATTTCATGACAAGCAAGCTGACAGATATAATTGGTCTATGCACAGACACCATTGGCTACTATGCCTGACAAAGAGCAATGCTTCCTCCTAACCAATGGTTCTGCATTCCTTTTGCAGGAGCTGTCAGCAAAAGCAGAGGTCAATGATGAGTCTTGAGTTGAAGACATGACTAATGGGAATTGACTCATGAACTTTGTCAAGCCTAATGACACTGGGCTCCAGTCAAATTCATTTCCACAGACTTTCATAGTGGGAAGACAGCAAATAAAAAAAAAAGCAGAAGAGCAAAACAGAACAAGAGCAACATATATATAATATGTATATATACATGTATATATTTTGTATATACACATATATAATATGTATATATTTTGTATATAATGTATATATGCACATATATATACACACAAATATACAAAATTAAAATGTTGATAAATTTGACTATATTTGTAAAAGACACGAACATGGAAGACCTGTGTATGATGTGGGATTCCCCTCTGTATGTTGTGAATATGTTTTATTTACCATTGGTTAATAAAGAAACTACTTTGGCCTATGGCAAGACAGAATAAATCCAGGTAGGAAATCTGAACAGAGATATATAGAGAGAGTAGGTGGAGTCAAAGTCACGCCATGTAGTTGCCAAAGGAGACAGACACCCGGAGCCTTTATGGTAGGTCATAGCCTTGTGGTGATACACAGCTTAATAGAAATGCATTAATTTAAGATATATAAGTTAGTTTATAATGATCCTAAGTTAATAGGCTAAGCAGTGTTGTAATTAATACAGTTTCCATGTTATGATTTGGGTCTGGGTAGCCAGGAATAAACAAGCAGTTTCCTACTATAGGTATGTGGCTAGTTTATGATTCTGAAGTTATGTTTTTTATCTTTCACATCTGATAATGGAGATGTACAGGTTTGGAAAGTTGTTGAAGTTATTGTTTCTGAAGCTTCTTTTTCAAAATCTGAAGAGGGCTTCAGGGTCTGTCTTACAAGAGTACCATCTGTTCCTTTTATCATCTCTCTCTACTAAAGACTATATTGCTTCACATGAAAGCATTATCTTGTCAGAGAGAATGTACTATAAAATGTTAATTTCTGATCTACTGCCCATGTCATTATGTAACTGTATTTCTAAACTAAGTAAACAACATAAAAATTACTTTACAAAGAAAAACATCCCCTCATCAAATTGCTAATTTTGTAAGCATTAAAACAAAGAAAAAGTACACTACATTTGCTTTGAGAAATATTTTTTCATTCTGCAAATTTGGGAGAGAAAGATAGAAAACCTTCTTATCCACTTTTACTAACTGCGTACTAATTTCCTACTGAAATCTTTAAATTAATAACCATAAAATGATTTTCATTCTTATATTTAGAAACATTCATTTCATCAGTAAGCTCTCATGCATGTATCATTGATGGAGGAGGGTCATCTGTCTATTTGTTACTTTCATTGGTTAATAAAGAAACTTCCTTGGCCCTTTGATAGGACAGAAAAATATGTAAGTGGAGTAAACAGAACAGGATGCTGGGTAGAAGGCAGTGATGTCAGATGCCATGGAACCAACTGCCTGCTCAGACATGCTGAATCTTTCCCGGTAAGCCTCCACCTCATGGTGCTACACCAATTATTAGAAATAGGTTAATCAAGATGTGAGAATTAGCCTGTGGAAGGATGATTCTCTGGTATCTCCTAGTAGGTTGAGAGTTATTATAAGTAGGTGCTGTGAAGGCAAATTTTTCTCTGTCCTTTTCTTGTAAAGGTATAGTGAAGAAACAATCTTTTAAATTAATAACTATAAGAGGCCATCCTTTTGGTAATAGAGGAGCCAGAGGAATTCTAGGTTGTAGAGGGCCCATAGGCTGAATTACCTTGTTGACAGTTCTTTGATCTGCCACTATTCTCCATTTACCAGATATCTTTTTAGTACTTTATAACATTTATAGTACTTTATAGTATATTATAGTACTTTATAATATCCTTCCTAGAATTATGAGTTTCAGGAACTGCAGGATTGATGCAGCAGGTCATGACCCCATAAATTCACTGCAATATTAGCCACATATGGCCTCAGCCTTCCTCTCTGTCCTTCTGGCAATATGCATTCAACCCATCCCCATCTCCTGCTTTGTTTCACTTGAGATAGGGATCCAATTCCTATTAATTGCACATCTGCCTCTTGAAGAGGCCAATTTGGATGCCAAAATTCTGGAGTAATGATAGTCATGTCTACACCCATGTCTATCAAACCCACCATTACAATGTCATTTATACAAGCTCTTAGCTTTGGTCTTTGATCATTTATAGAAATCTGCCAGAATATATGTTTCCTCCTTCCCACTGAAATTTTCGATTCATCCTTCATTTTTATTCCATCATCCAAAACAGTGGCTTTTTACAGACTGCTCTGTTTTTTTTTTAATTTTCCTGGTGAGACATGTCCTCCACAGTGACTGGGAATGACTGGACCATTTTTGACTTGGGAGCCTGCAAGAGCCCCCCCCCTCCCCCAAGGTGTTTACCAATGGTATCAGGCTGCCTTGTCTGTCTTTTGTTGATCTGCATACATTTGTCCAATGTTGGGCTTTGCCATTCCCAGAGGAATAATTATTTCTAGGAATTCCTTATCTACAATCCCTTCTCAGATGTCCTATTCTACCACAATTAAAGTGTTTGTCATTTTGATGTCTCTTCATACCTTTGGAAATTGCTTCTCTTACCCAAGATTCAGTAATATATTCAAATGTCTCAATGTTTATTTTATGCAGGATCCAGTCATCCATTGGTGCTGATCTAACCTTTAAAGGCCCAAGTATGTTTTTGCATTCTCAAGTTGGCATTTTCAAAAGCCAGAAATTCAGTAAGTACTCATCTAACATCTGAGTCTGTTACTCTTGTTTGTACAGCCTTAGTTAATCTTTATAAAAAGTCACTAAAGCATTCTCTCTGGCCCTGTTTAACCCTGGTATATGATTCAATTCATTTTCCTAGTTCTTGAATCCTGTTACAAGCATTTAAGGCTGCTTTGTGGCATAGGGACAAGATTTGTTCATCTTAAAGCTTGAGCCTGTGGGTCAGCATAAGTGCCCTCAAGAATTTGATCTTGGGAAGTTTCAAGTCTTTTGCTTATTATCCCTGTTGTTCTAAAATTTTTGCCTCTTTCCTGAAATAACATTTCCACATCATTTCAGGCTCATCATCAAGGACTGCTGAAACTTACTGAAGCCAGTTTTGTGGGGTGGACTTAATGCTAGAAGCACATGTTTTTATCATTTCCCTAATGGATGTGGAATGCAAGCCATAAGTTACTACTGCTTGCTTAATTTCTTTTAGATCATTCATTCCTATAGTATCTAACTTCTTTGGATCCTTTTGGGCCTTTAGAACTTGATACTTTATCAGAGTAGATTACAGATTAGTTAGCTAAAACTTTGGGTAAGTCATCTTTGACAGCCACTGGCAATGTTAAATCCTGTCCTTGTTCCTTCTTTCCCTGCTCATCATCTCCAATAATTTCTTCAACCATTTCAAATCTTTTTACTACTATCTTTTGCAAAGTCTGAATCTCCTGGCCTATATATATTTCTCGTAATTTCTGGTCCTCATCCTGTACATGTGATTCCAGGTCTGAAGTTTTTTCCTTTAAAGAAAACATCTCATCCTTGGACATTATTTAGATAGCATGCAAACTGCCTTCCTGGAGAGATACTCTATCTGCTAACATATCATAAGTTTTTAACAATTTTTGATTGTAAAATTCAACAGTATGAATTCTTTCAGATAATTTTCAGCACCTTTTTTTTACACAGTCACAGATGAATTTTTTTCCATTTTTTTTATTGAGAAAAGGAGAAATAAAAACAAGTTTCCACCACCTCCCAGCCTCCCATTTCCCTCCCCCTCCTCCCACAGCACCCTTTGACATGGATTGGATTATGTCAGTCAAATTAATTTCATCCTTTTCAATAGTATTAATTTTTTCAGGTAACTTTGGATTTTCGATGGTATTAATCCTGTTAACTAGTTGTTAATTATTAGTCTGTAAAGACTGTATTATTTCTAAAAGTGCCTCATTCTAGGCTCTGTTATCAAACCCTTTTCTTAAGGATATAATATGAAGAAAAAACTAAATCCCAATATCCAATAAATGAATGTATCAAAATAAACATATAAGCCTTGCAGAATACAATCCATAGTATCAGCCAAACAGTTACTAAAATTCTCAGTGACAATGTTGTCTTCTATTAAATATCTCTCAAGTTTATTGATTTATTAATTAATAAAATATTTACCTGTATTATGAAGTCCAGTAAATTATTTTAAGTGTAATAATCTTTATTATCCTGCAAGTGTTTGATGTAGAATTTTCCTCTGTATGTTCTGATTACCATTGGTTAATAAAGAAACTGCTTTGAGCATATAGCAGAGCAGGGCAGTAAGAGTTAGGCGGGGAAAACTAAAGTGAATGCTGGGAGAAAGAAGAGCAGAGTCAGTGAGAAGCCACGTAGCCCTGCCAAGACAGATGCCGTAATTTTACCCGGTAAGCCAAAGCCACATGGCAATACACGGATTACTAGAAATGGGTTAAATTAAGATATAAGTATTACCCAATAAGAAGCTAGAGCTAATGGGCCAAGCCATGTTTTATATAATATAGTTTCTGTGTGATTATTTTGGAGCTGAGCAGCCAGGAACCAACAAGCAGCCTTATTACATCAGGTGTCGTGGTTGCAGAGTTGCAACCAGAGGCAGCACAACTGGTGGCACCAGGAACAGTCCACAGCCACTTTGGTTTTCCACCTTGGTGCTGGTTAAATACTGAGAAATATGCTTTGTTTAACATATTAAAAGCAATTAAATCAATTCTGTACATGAAGCAAGGAGCTCAGAACTCAGGAGCAGGGATCACAAACTGGAAGTTGTGCAAGTTGCCATACCACAGGGAGCATGACAGTGGTGGGGGTGTATGTGTGAGCTTGGGGAATTTCCAAGTCACTGCAAACACTTAGCTCCACTGTGGTAGGGGTTTAAAAAAAAACCACTTAGTAGATGAAAGCAAGCCAAGCAGGTGGGTGTGAGAGACTTTCTTGGCTGTGGACAGTTTAGGACTTTTAGGCCAGTCCACCTGGTAGGTGTGGAGTTTGGATCCACGTGGGTGTCAGATGAAGATGGATGCTAAAACGAAATCCCACACTAGCTCAGAATTGAGTATAATAAAGGGTTATTTATGTAGAGGTAGACTCACAGATCTCAGTCCTCTGCTCTAACAGGGAACAACAACCAAATTCCACAGCAGAGGCCAGACCTGTGTTTTACATCGGCATTTATAGTATAAGAGGCCACACACAAGTGGGCAGGTAACTTAAAGTCTACTAGCTGTAGGATTTCCCACAGGAAGATATGATGGAGATCAAAGCTCTTGAGGAAATCAATTCAATTAGCTAAATAATAACATGCTTTCCCCCAACTCTAACAGTGAACAGAGCCCCTGGGGAAGGATGTGAAAAGTAGCCCGTGTGGCTGGAATGCAAGCCAGTCTGAGAGAAACTTGCAAATCATACAGAGAAATGACAGAAATATTGAGACAATTATTATTGTCCAACTAATAATTTTATGAGCTACTGATGTTCTATATGTTCTAATAGAAAAATTAGACTTTGTAAAACATATAAGGACTCTTTCTCTTGCATGAAAAGCCTCCCCACAAATTACTGAAATATTCACTTGTTAAAATGTACTTGGATTGCAGTATGAAATCTAGATCATAATATACAATGGGCCTTTTAATACAAGTCAGTACATCACACAATAAATTTTGGGGGATTCAACACTAAGAAGAGAGTAAAAATCTGATAAGGACTTAGGAGACAAAACTCAGCTGGACTTGGTAATGCATCATATGCAAAGTAAACAGTTCTGCAAACATATATTTTTATCCCACACAACTACATAGGTGATGGGACTATTCAGTAAAGGCAGAGACTAGGAGAAAACCAAGTTTGATGGGAAAGGGGATTTGTTTGATGATGTTGAAGTGTCACTGATTTTCAAGTTGGTAATTTGGAACAAGCAGGTGAGCACATAGATCCCTGGTTTAAAAGCCTAGTCTGTGTCAGACATTCAGATTTCGTATTATCTCATGGAAACTACAAGTGTCACAACAGATCTGCAGAAGGGATACAAGGAAAGGAACCTTGTGAAATCTCAACATTTAAATGTTAGGTCGCTGAGGATGTGATGCAAAGAAGCTGAAAGTTCTGCCGGGAGTGTCAGTAATTCAGCTTCCATGAGTCATCAATCAAGCTGGGTTGAGCTTTTCAGTGATGTGGAGGCTCTTGAGTTGTCCCTGACCCTGCAGGTGACCCCCTCACTCATACTCATACCCCCAATAACCTCACTGTTGCACTAAGCTAAACTTGAGAAAAATTGTTTCTTGACTGTCATCAGTGATCTACCTGGGGTGAGCAGACTTTCATGTGTAGCTCCCAGGAAATGCCACACAACACTGGTATTAGATGAATTGCAGCGTCTTGGAGAGATGGGCAGGATAGTGAGAATTAAAGGTCATAGAAACCAAGGAAAGAATTTATTTCCAGAAACAAACTGTCAGTCCTACACTTCCAATCTTGAGAAATCCACCTGGATTGTAACGGGTCATTTGGATGTTGCAATTATTGTCATTATTGAGTTTTAGAGAGATAGAGTGGTTAGTATCAGGCGACGCTGTAACCTCTGTTTTTCCTGTGGTCTAGCATTTGCTTCCCCTCTCTTCATTTAATTAGTATTCTCCATCACAATGACTTCTTTTCAATTTCCTTCTTGAAACCTGCCAGGGGAAGTTCTCATTCTCAATAAATTCACCTCTTTACTCCTCCCTGATACGTTAGGAACCCAGCATCACACAGGGTATTGCCTTACCAGATTCATGGGTATTTACTGTATGACCTTTATTAAAGAGATGTGAACACTCCAGGTAAGGAACTGACAACAAAGCAAAGAACTGTTCTATCCAAGTCTGCTTTGATGAACAGATGAGGCTCTAGTACTTATAGACAAGAGCATGAACTCTGTGTTACTGTAAAGCATCCCTTCCCAGCACTCTGGCAGCTCCATCAATACCATTACCTCCTCCTCTAGCAATTGTTCACTAATTATAAATGTTTAAGAAGGAGCCTTAGTTCTTCCTGAGAACTGCAAGCTGTACTCATTTCCCAAGTTTTAGGAGCCACCCTCTTCTTCCAGGAGGTAATAATCCAAGTTAGAAAATTGCTTTAATGACTGTACTGTATCTGAACTGCTTCCTCTATGAAATGGGCATGGTCCTGATGCCTGGCTTCAGAAAGAGTATATAAGTCAATGAATCTGAACAGGTGTAACAGGCATCCAGATTCTTGGTAAAACACAAAGAAGACCCATTCACAGAGTTTCTAAGTCAACAGGCGTCAGATCCTTCCCAGAGTGCATCTCGAATGGTTGACTTCCTGACTGTTGTCCTCTCCATATGTACTTTTCTTCCTTCACCTTGAATCTATGGGAACGTCTCTGTGTAGCCTCACTCTCAAGCAACTTGAAAACTTGATTGTTTGCATAATTGCTTTAATTTCATTCTCTGTTTTCCCATCCCTCTCATCTGTCTCTCTCCTCTTTCCTCACCACAACCTGGATCTCCTTTGAAATAGATAAAATACTTCATACTAAAAATAGGAACATGCCCAAATCCCACATTAATAATACAAGTAGCCATCAGAGGTGGTGAAATTTGGAGTCTGATTAGCTCTATCTTAGGAGAAGCGCTTAGAAGGTATGGAAAGCAGGAGTCATGTGGCATGACTTGACCTGACCTGAGGCTCTGGAGTCTTCTTTGTCTTTCACAATACTAAATTTTATCCAATGCCAATAAATCACACAGCAGCACTTCAGTCATGGGTATTATGTATTAGATGGCATTGCTATTTCCATTGGGAAAAACTAGAGCCTGAAATACAGTACAAGTTCTTGGGATGGAACTCTAGGTATATGTGCTTTTCTCATGAATTCATTGGTATATATCTTTTTAAAGTAAATACTAAGATAAAAAGAATATGCTAACTTATTTTAACTGTAGAATTTCCTCCCATTTCCCCTCTTTCAACCAATCCTATCAGTCATTTTAGAAAGACAGTTATTTTCATGTTTGTACACATTTCATGTATGTATGCATTCATGTGTAATTTTATGTGTAAAGGTGTGTGTTTTCATGTACGCACATGCGTCATGATGCCAGAGGTCAACCCTGAGTGTCTTCCTATATTGTTCCCTACCTTATTTTCAAGACAGGGTCTCTCACTGAACATGGGGCTCACTGATTTAGTTGGATTGCTGGCCAGCAGATCCTCCTCTCTTTACCTTTTCATCACCAGAATTGAGATATGTGGCTCCAAGAGGGATTTCTAGCATGCATAATGGGGATTCAACTCAGGACCTCATGTTTATGCAGCAGACTCTCTACTGGCAGAGCCATTTCCCAGGCTATTTTCATACTCATTTGTATATTATATGTAATGTGAAATAAGCTTCATGGGTAATAAACATGGAAGTGGCTACTAAATTCACATCGTATAAACATGAATTGAGCTGTCATTATGCAAAATTAACCATAAAATTTTAGCATAGATGCTCAATATAAGCACAATAAAATATCCTGAATAAAAGTCACCATCCTCAGATGAAGTCAGGACATCACATGCACTTAGGTACCTGTGAATAAATGTGGCTAAGTGTGTTTCTTTACACCAACAACCAGAGCGTATGAAATTAATCTTAAGGCTAAAATTAATCATCCCTTAGGCTACAACAATGGTTTCATGTAGTTATAGAACCCAAGAAGTCTACTAAGCAAGCCTTCTATCCTGAAGTTGCAACCATTAAAAGGCATTCCAAATTAACTAACATTTTGGAATTTGGGGAGGGGGAGCATATAAAAATGAGCACTATTGTATTTTCCAAGTTATGAAATAATAAGCACCAAAAGATAGGATATGTCACAAGACTTATTTGTGATTTTGTTCCTTTAAAATGTGTTTTGTGGAAATAATTCTAAATAGAGATGGGCCTGTTTGTTTGTTTTTTTAAGGAATATTAAATATCTTTTAAATAAAGAGTTAACAACTTTAGTAAGAATATAAATCTGAACTTTTAAAAAGAGCATCAAGAAACCTAAACAAGGCCGGACATGGTGGTTCATATCTTTAATCCCAGCACTTAGGAGGCAGAGGCAAGAGGATCTCTGTGAGTTTGAGGCCCGCCTGATTTACACATGAGTTCCAGGACAACCATGACTATACAAAGAGATCCTGTCTCAAGAAACAACAACAAAAAGAAAGAAATATAAAATGAACAACTGATTTGTTTCTCTGAGAACAGCAAACATGAACATTCTTTTTCATGATCTCCTAAGATTACATTCTTCTTAAATATCAAGAGATCTCACAAAACAGAAGCAAAGTGTGAAAGTTTATAGTATTTCATGATACTACAGTTGTGTGCAGAAAGGCAAGGGTGAGTTCTGCTCAGGGCCAAAGAGGATGCCATTTGGATCAGTGAGAAACTGAAGTGTGCTAACATGAGTGTTTTTTTATTGTTTTCACATTGCCCAGGGGGGGATTTCAATTCTCCCTATGCTTGTTTTAATAGCAAATTTGTTCATGATATAGGTACTGATCGTGGAAAGACACAAAACATAAGCTACAAACCTCAGTCAGTGGTAGGAGTAATGTTTAAATTGAGGTTTCCCTCGGTGTAAAAGGCTGACTTTTCTACCTGGATCTAAAGAACACACAGCTTAGCATAATGTCATGGCAGCATTCAGTTTGAAACATATACCAGAAAACAATTATGTAAATGTATTTAATACTCTTTTCCAAAATGCCTTGTCAACAAACTTTTGTTTCTCTAATAGGCTCATGACTTGCATGAAAATATATCAATCTGCCATGTTCTTTTAGGAGCCTGGTCATCGACCTGATAACAACCAACATGAAAATCAGCTTTAAAGTTTGGGCATTTTAAACCATGCTTTCCTTGCCTCGGCAATGCCTCTCGAGAATAATTCTGCCTGGTTGTAGTACATCTTATTAACTTAGGGAAGGGGAGTGGGAGACACAGTAAGAGCTGCAGTCTGATTCAAGATGGGAGAGTTTAATAACTTTGATGACAGAACCAACACATCCATTTCCCCTCCGTACTAAGAAGAACTCATATTTATTAGAGTTTTATAATGGAATGCAATTAAACATTGTCTGCTGCTATGTTTATCCACTCAGTGCTTGCCACCCCCAGATAATAGGAGAGAGTCAATTTCCTTCATACATTTTATCATTTTTACTTTTTACAAAATGTACCCTAGCATCAGCCAATGCTGTTACATAATGCTAATTTATCGTAAATGTTTTTCTTACTTTAGAATATTTCTAGATGACAAAGGGCAGAACTAGCGACTGCCCCCATTTTCCTCACTGTGCAATATATGTGACCTGTCTAGTACAGTTAATGAACCAACAGAGCATCCTGCTCTATGGCACAGCACACAGCTTTGTACGCTGGCGACTTTACTGTCTAAACTTGGGCTTTTCTAGGACACAGCATTGTGTTTCCTTATCATATTTCCTTAGGTTTGGAGCTGTCGACTTCTCAGGCTTGTTTCTGGTGACCTTCAGTTTTGGTTTGTTCTGTTTGCTTGTTTTAAGATTTTTATTTTCATACAATATATTTTGATCATGCTTCCCCTCCCTGAACTTGTCCCAGATTTTGACAGTTTTCAAGAAGTATTTTGCAGACTCCCTTGAGTAGGGTGTGTCTGTTTTTCACATTGAGAGAAGGCTTTGGGGTTTTGGAGAGGAAGACCACTAGGGTCAATTATCATCCCCCTCAATCATTTTTAGTATCCCTATCACTGCAGCATCACAATTAACCTTTGACTGCAGACTGGGACAGTAGAGTTACATTGCTCAGTTGTGTTAATAGTAACAGTTAACCTGTACTCTTTAGTTTAGGTCTGGGATATTTCCCCCAAAGGAACAAATGCTTGGTTGCTAGCCTGGGCTAGTGGCAGGTGGTAGGGTTTTAGGATTCAGTTCCTGGTGGGAGGCCATGCTCTCATTGGGCACAGCTTAGACTCCATCTTTGTCTTTGGTTTCAGCTTTGGAATTAATGGCTCTGGTCTCCTCTGTGTGTTTTCCTTCATGGTGGTGTGGGGCATCACCATAGGCCAAAAGCTGCAGTGACCACAGGCTGAAATCCCCACAGCTGTGGCCTCTCATCATCCTTTTCTCTTTCTGAGTTTATTACGACAATGTGGTGTTTGCTACTGTAGCATGTTAATCGATTCTTGGAACTCTCAAGCTCCCTTTGTTTTCTTTTTTTTTTTTTTATTGCGAAAAGAAGAAAAAAAAACATAAACAAAAAACAAGTTTCCACCTCCTCCCAGCCTCCCATTTCCCTTCCCCTCCTCCCACCCTTCTCCCCCTCCTCCCACCCTTCTCCCCCTCCTCCCACCCTTCTCCCCCTCCCCCCACTCCTCTCCCCCTCCCTCTCCAGTCCACAGAGCAGTCTGGGTTCCCTGCCCTGTGTTAAGTCCTAGGTCCTCTCCGTCCATATCTAGGAAGGTGAACATCCAAACTGGCCAGGCTCCCACAAAGCCAGCACATTAAGTAGGATCAAAACCCCCTGCCATTGTCCTTGGTATCTCATCAGCCCTCATTGTTCGCCATGTTCAGAGAGTCCGGTTTTATCCCATGCTTTTTCGGTCACAGTCCAGCTGGCCTTGGTGAGCTCCCCGTAGATCAGCTCCTCTGTCTCAGTGGGTGGATGCACGCCTCGTGGTCCCGAATTCTTTGCTCATGTTCTCCCTCCTTCTGCTCCTCCTTGGGACCTTGGGAGCTCAGTCCAGTGCTCCTGTGTGGGTCACTGTCTCGATCTCTATCCATCACCAGATGAAGATTCTATGATGATATGCAAGATATTCGTCAGTATTGCTCTAGGATAGGGTCATTTCAGGTTCCCAATCCTCAGCTGCCCAAGGAACTAACTGGGAACCTCATCTTGGGCACTAGGGAGCCCCTCTAGGGTCAAGTCGCTTGCCCACCCTAAAGTGGCTCCCTTAACTAAGAATTGTGGTTCCGTGCTCCCCTATCCACCTTTCCTTTATCCCAATTCTCTCGTTTCCCAGGTCCCCGCTCCTTCCCTTCAACCTAGATGCCCTTCAATGGAAGAATGGATGAAGAAAGTATGGAATATATACACGCTAGAGTACTACGCTGCGGTAAAAAACAATGACTTCTCGAATTTTGCATGCAAATAGATGGAAATAGAAAACACTATCCTGAGTGAGGTGTCCCAGACCCAAAAAGATGAATATGGGATGTACTCACTCATAATTGGTTTCTAGCCATAAATAAGGACCACGGAGTCTACAATAGGTGAACCTAAAGAAGCTAAGGAAGAAGGTGAACCGAAGGAAAAACATATAGTTGTCCTCTTCGCTAAGGGAAGTAGACCAAATTTCCGGGGAGAAAATGGGATCTTGGGGGGGGGGTAGGATGGGGGTAAGGGGAGATGGGGAGAGAAAAGGCTCCCTTTGTTTTCTATGGCACATAATTAACTTTCAGAAGCTACTGTTTTGTGTTTTCATTTGACGGGAGTGGGGGAGGCATTAAAAACAGGGGTTGAGCCGGGCGGTGGTGGCGCACGCGCTGGGCGGTGGTGGCGCGCGCCTTTAATCCCAGCACTTGGGAGGCAAAGGCAGGCGGATATCTGTGAGTTCGAGACCACCCTGGTCTACAAGAGCTAGTTCCAGGACAGGCTCCAAAAAAAAAAAAAAAAAAAAAAAAACAGGGGTTGATAGCAGTAGAAGTCAAACTGGTGTGGAAATCACTAGGAAGCCCAGGTTGGCCTCTAACATCTAGTGATTCTTCTGCTTCTGACTGCCAAGGACATGGGTTATGAAATGAGCCAAAAAGCCTGACAAAAGGTAGTCTTTTTTAAGTTAAATAGAATTTCAGTCCGGAATCTTGTTAATTAGGATTCACAGACTCATGATGCCCAGTGAATTTTAAAATGATCATATGTGGAGATGAAAGATGAAAGAGAAACTACATGAATAAAACATAACAGTTGCATTTATATTGAAGAGGTAACTAAATAAGAAGGTACAAAAAGAGAAATTAAAGAAATTTTTGAAGGAAAAATGATAAGCTAGGACGGGAAAGAACTCAATACAAGTAATTATCAGCTTGATTGTTGAAATGCTAAAAGCTTCAGAACAGCTGAAATCTGTTTCACTGGGCAAGTTAAAAATTCAAACAGCTTGAGGGAAATATTTATGAAACGTAAGTTGTAATCTTTCAAAATGTAAAAATCAAAAAAGTCTAGTCAGCATTTTCTAGTACTTTCATTATACATTGTATTTCTATGTTTGTGTACATGCATGCCTGCAGATTGCTATGGAGGCATCCCCTGGAGCCAGGGTTATAGAGAGTTGTAAACTGCTGGATGTGGTTCTGGAAATCTAAGATGGCTCTTCTGTGATAGCCCTAAACATAGGTTTGCACTGCTGAGCTAGCTCTTCATCTCCCTTCACGGTAAAGTTTAAAATGAAGAATGTCAACAGGATTTTTGTCCACAAAAACTACATTTCAAAGCAATTGCCAAATGCCCATGTAAAAACTGGAGTACAGTGTGTTAAAGAGTTTAACATCAAAAACACGATTGGAGCCAATAGTGAAATGTCATTTGCATCTGCCTGAGTGGCAAAGGAGTAGGTGTGGTGTGAGAAAACAGTTCCAAGCTGCTTGTGTGCAAATATAATCTGATTCAACACACAGTAACTTAACAATGCATATTTCCAGTGGCCACAGCCTCTAGCAGTTGCCTGCCAATCAAACTAGACTACACCTATGAACAAAATTCTCTTTTGATTATAAGTTGTTACAATCTAAGATACAGTTCATTGTTGCACATTGAGTTTGTGGCCTGAATTAATTGTGTAGGGTTCCAAGAGTTGTGATGTCTGAAGGGTTTTTAAAATAAACATCACATCATCAGGAGAGCTATATTTATTTATTTCTCTCTGTTTCCCATGCTTCTGTTTCTTGTTTATGCTAATACCGCTAGCTGAGTTACAACCGTGTTTGGATAGGTGAGATTGGGTATGCTTGCCCTGTATTTGATGTTAGGAAAAAAGGTTAGAGATTTCTATGTAGTAAGGTGGGGTGAATTTTTTTCTGTTTGGTAAATTCCTTCTATGCCCAGTTTGTTGAGAGTTTTTTTTTGTTTGTTTGTTTGTTTGTCTTGTTCTTTGAAATAGTGTTGAATTTTGTGAAATGCTTTATAACTGTTGAAATTAGTCTGTGACTTTGAAAGCCCTTCCCGCCCTGTATTGTAGCACTGTCCTGTGGTGTAGTACATTAATTAACTCCCCAAGGTGAATCTTTCCTCAGTTTCAGCAATGAATCTTACTCCATCCTTGTGGATGATGTGCTCCTGTGCTAATGAGTTCCTTCGCCCATACTTTATTGAGGCATTCACATCTGTGTTATTGCCATGGGGTGTCTTCAGCTTTGTCACGTGTGGGTGCTGATGGCACAAACCTGAGTTTAGGCATCTTCTCCAGCTTTTGGAAAGAGTTTGAGGATGATGGGTGTTGATAGTTCTTTCTCTTTGCAATTTTAAAATTTAGTTAACATTTATTTCTTTTGTTTTACATATCAATCACATTTTCTCCTCCCTCCTCTCCTCCTGTTCCCTCCTCCAACTCCTATTTACCTCCTCCCCATCCACTCCTCCTCTGTCTCCATTCAGAAAGGTTCAGGCCTCCCATGGGCTTGAACAAAGCATGGCACATCAAGTTGAGGTAGGACAGAGCTTCTTCCCCTGTATAAAGTCAGGGAGAGGTAATCTAGAATGGGGAACAGATCACCCAAACCAGCTAAGCACCAGGGATGGAACCTAATCTCACTGCTAGGAACCCTTGGAACAGATCAAGCTACACAACTTTCACACACAGGCAGAGAGCCTAGATCAGCCCCATGCAGGCTGCCTAACTATTGGTTCAGAGTCCATGTACTCCCATGAGCTCAAGTCAGCTGTCCCTGTGGGTTCCTCCCTCATGAGCTTGACACCCCCTCAGCACATACACACACACACACACACACACACACACACACACACACGGCTCATACACTCTCTCCTCCCTTTCTTCAGGAGGACTCTAGGAGCTGACCCAGTGCTTGGCTCTGTATCTGCTTCCATCAGTTACTGGATAAAAGCTCTGTGATGACTATTAGGACAGCTACTGTAGTAAGAGGAGCGGGCTGTGTCCCGCTGCCTAGTGAGCTTAACCCCCAAAATAACCACACAGAAATTGTATTAATTTAACTACTGCCTGGCCCATTATATCTAGTCTCTTCTTGGCCAACTCTCACATCCTGATCTAACCCATTTCCGTTAATCTGTGTATCACCATGACATGGTGGCTTACCAGGAAAGATTCACCGTCTCTGACCTGGCAACCTCATGACATCTCTCCCTGTCTGGCTTCCTCCTCCCAGCATTCAGTTCTGTCTTCCTGCCTATCTAAGTACTGCCATATCAAAAGGTCAAGGCAGTTTATTTAACCAATGAAAGCAACACAAATACTGAAGGACCTCCTACACCAGCCACCAATCTGATTACAGAAAAAGGCTAGTTCAGCATCCTCTTCACTATTGCTAGGAGTTTTAGCTGGGCTCATTCCTTTGGATTCCTGGAAGTTTCCTTGACACCAGATTTCTGCCTATCCCAGAAATAGTGTTGAGGGAGCTTGTTGGACAGACTGGGCATGAAAGGTGGGTTGGGAGCAGTTGGAGGGTTTTTTTTTTTTTGATTGCTCTTTAAACATTGCTCTAGAAAAGAGACTAAATGCACTAAGTACAGCATAATAGGTTGTTCTAGTATGGAGTTTGAAGGTAAGTGGGACAAAGATATAAAATGTACAGTTCCAAGAGAAAAAGAGCACCAGGAAACTTAATTGTTACAGCCAAAGCTTGTGCTACAAAAGCAACTATATAATGGACACTCAAGGACATTTTCCCTGGAGGGGGGCTTTTGGATAACTGTTATTTGTTTCATTATAATGCTGTCTTCAGTTTAGCATGTACACTGATTTCTAGGTATATAGTCCAACTACTATAATGCTTGTTTCATCTTATTTAAAAACAGAATAAGGCCCTAAATAATGGTGAGATTTATAAATACATATTCACCATATTATTTAAGTGCTATAAATACAAAATTTATATCTTGAAAAACATAATGTTAAGTTAAGATAACAGTCTTTTCAGCCATAAAATTTATACAATTGGTAATTTAGAAGGTAGTACAAATAATTTATACAGTATCACATTAAAAAATTCTACCCAGAATATCTTAGAAATTTATCATTTACTCAAATATATCCTAAAAACTTGAGAGTTATATTGTATAAAATGTTTATTTGGTAAAATGTCATATAGGTAATAGCTTCTAATTTTTTTTTTAGTATAGTATTTTTTTTCTTTTTTTATTGAGAAAAGGAGAAAAAAAAACAAGTTTCCACCTCCTCCCAGCCTCCCATTTCCCTCCCCCTCCACCCCCCTATGCCCTCTCCTCCCACCCTTCTCCCACTCCCCCCACTCCTTTCCCCCTCCCTCTCCAGTCCAAAGAGCAGTCAGGGTTTTCTGCCCTGTGGTAAGACCTAGGACCTCCCACCTCCGTCCATATCTGGGAAGGTGAACATCCAAACTGGCTGGGCTCCCACAAAATAGCTTCTAATTTAATGTATTTGTTTTACAAATATTCTAGAATGACCATCTCTAACAAGGCCTGGTACTCATATCTAGCACTTATGAGACTAAGACAGAAAGATTAGCCAGAATGAGTTATGAAATACATGTCAGGGCAGCCTGGTGTAGTGCATTAAAGTCTATCTCAACAAAACAAAACAAAAATAAATTTAAAAAAAAAATCAAAAGGGAGAGAAAGACAGTGAGAGAAAATATAAATAGGAAAAATGTTATAAAATTATTTAAAAAATATAATTACCCTCTGTAAATACCTCAGATACAATACTCATAAAGTCATCGAAAAAGTATCCGTACTTGCATCATGTCACCCTTCAGTGTTCATTGTTCATGATTTTATTTATCTTTTGTTATTCTTCAGAATAATAACTATAATTGCAAAATGAGCCCTGCTATCTTTTGCTTAAGAATCTAATCTGTCAGTTAAATTCTAGAGCAGTGAGATTTGTAGATTTTGGAAGATAATTAATTCATATTTCTTGGTGGGTAAGCATGAACAGGTGATAGGTGGTAGTATGGCAGAAAAGTGGCAGAAAATTATATCTCAGAGAGGCTGGAACCATCATTAGGATGTGGATTTCCTCTGCATGCAATGAGAAGCAATGGTGGTCTGTGGTAATGTGTTTCCAGATGAAGAGGGTTATGGTTGGCTGCTGGAGATATTCAGAAGGCAAGATGAAAAGGGATGCCTACTAGACTGTGCTGTGTTAGGAATCTGTGTTATGAAGAAAGAAGGAAGAGTTGAGCATCAAATCTAATGGTTTCAGTCACCAACACTAGAAGACTGTGGGAAAAGACAGTCTGCTACAGAACTTGCTTGGGACACATGTTTGAGATATACATGTGGTTACAGAATTGCATGTGTCTCTCAATAAAGTTTGGGGGAAAATTCTTAGACTCTCTGATATGTTTAATTATAACTAATGTTTATCTTAATTTCTAAGAAATTACTTTAAGAAATTATTTCCCAGACACATTTCATGGTGACCACTTCATCACAACTGTCCCCAGCTCTTCTGTGGTATTTGTTACAATAACTAAGATGTTCCTCATGGTCTTATGTTGAAGTTAACAAAGATTTACTCTTTTAACATTTTTTATATCTTTTGCATGACTGCCTATAAAAGTCTCACTCACACGTGTGAATGCATGCACTGCTCAGGGTCATCCATACCACAGCTCATGTGTTGAGGTCAGAGGATGACGTCTGGTGTCAGTCCTTAACTCTCACTTATTCAAATCAAGATCTTTCTCTATGTTGCTCTCTATGTTCACCAGGTTAGTTGGTCCATGGGCTTCCAGGGGATCTCTGGTCTCCAGTTCTCATCTCACAGAAGGAGCTTAGGGTTCAACTACTTGGGATTTTGACAGCTTTGCTGGGTTCTGGGAATTTAAACTCAGGTCCTAATGCTTGTATAGTAAATAATTCATGTATTGATCTACCTCCCAGCCCCATGTCTCACTTTTATTATGGTTGATCATCATATATTTTGTTATGTTTGAACATGTTTCATATTTGTTAATGTTTCTCAGTTTTGTCTAATCCTAATCTCCATTAGTGTTTCACCAACACTTTCAAGAAAATAATTGTCACTATAATATTATTTGCTCAGGAATCAATAAAAAGTTTCTAATTTTGTTGTGTTTTTAGAGTGACACAGTAAAACTGAACCTAATCCATTTTATGGGAAAACTATAGTCTAAGACGTGATAGGTGAGCCTCCTGCATCCAAATGGGCTAAGAATGTATCACATTATAAGAGCCCTTGCCTGGTGTTCAAGGCCCTGAGCTCATTCTCCAGCCCTACAAATGAAGAATAAATAGGCAAAAGTGAGTGCTCCTGAATGGAAGGAGGAAACTGAGGATACACAGTGAGGTCTACCAATCATGCAGACTCCAGTGTCTCATGGATAATCATGGTACTGCCTATGAAAGGAAGGTGTTCAAGTCCTTTCCACAGAGACCCAAAAGAATCCAAATGTGATATCCACAGTTAAACCCAACTCATCTAAATTACTTGCAAAAGCTTTAAAAAAATCTTTAAACCAAAGTCATCACACACAACATGAAGAAAATATCATTGAGTTCATTTTCTAAGTTTATCACCTTAACCACATTCACTATATCACACCGGTAGGTTTCGGTCATGGAAGGAAAAGGGACACCGACAGTGCTATTATTTGTATTAAGCATAACCGCTGGCAGAAAGTATGTAAAACTTCATTTTGTTTTAGCACTAACTTGCTCACATTTTACACATACAATGAGACTTGAAAAGTTAAAGAAGTGGTGTATCTGGAGCCAAGCCAGGCCTGGCAGACTCCAACCTCACCACCTTAGCACCACACAGCTATGTTTACTGTTACCCAGTGTGTAGTAATATGGGCGGCGGGGTTGCGTTCCCAGCACCCTGGCCGCCTGCTCGGCTAGCTTATGCCTGAAATAACAACACACAAACTGTATTCATTTAATCACTGCTTGGCCCATTTATATCTAGCCTCTTCTAGGCTAATTCTCACATATTAATTTAGCCCATTTCTAACCATCTGTGTTGCGCCCCTAGGTGTGCTTACTGGGAAGATTCTAGCTTATGTCCATCCTGGGTTGGAGCTTCATTGCGTGCATCTGCCCAGGAGCCAGGAGCATGGTGTCTCTCTGAGGCGTCTGCTCGCGAGAGGAGAGCTGTGGAGTCTGAGCTCACTTCTTCTTCCTCCCAGCATTCTGTTCTGTTTACTCCTCCCACCTATCTTCTAACCAATGAGAGCCAAGCAGTTTCTTTTTATTTAACCAATGACCTTCCTCCATCACCAGTGGATTTGGACAATCAATGTCAAGACAGATCTAGACCTGCCTGTTTTACAAAACAAGGAAGTTTACATCAAGAATTAAAAAAAATGAAATACAAGGTTGCAGAACCGGGACTCAAACACACGTTTTGTTCTTTTCTGTATGCTGTAGGTCTCTGCAAGACATTCTGATACCTCAAGAGTTTATAAACTCAGTTCATTAACTTCAAAATAAAATCAAAGCCAAAGACAGCTTAGGAAGCTAAGGAAGTAGACAACTCTGAGGTCCAGGTTATCATACTGTCTGGTTACAGAACAAAAAAAAAATGATAGCTAAAATAATTCTGACAAATGCATGATTCATACTGCAGAAACACTGTTCCAATCTACTTCTAAATTGAGGAGAAAAGAACACTCCATTTGGCCACCATAATCTTCATGAAAATAGAGCATAGCCATATTACTGGGGGTTTTTTTTGTAAATAAAATAGAATTTCAAGACAAAGTAATGAACTTCATTAGGATTAGAGTATGAAAGAAGGCAAAAATCCCTACCTCATTGTCCCATACTCTCAAATAAAAAGAGACGTAATGGAAATCAATTGCCATTCTGTAGAATTATTAATGAAATAATTTCAAACTTCATTTTCTGGCTCTCTTTTAAGAGGTAGAAAATGTTGATGTATTTTACTAAGTAATTTTGAATTATCTGTACATTAAAATTGTATTATATTTCTTTATATTTGTACATCCCTCATTCTGAACTGATTCACAAATATACTGGGTATTGTTTCTATTGTGTTAAAACATACCTATAGAAACGTAACATTTAAATTATGAGCTGAAAAGAAACAACTCAGTGTATAGTATTGGTCTTGTTTTTATCCAGCTTTCTATGGCTATGAGTTCCTATTTATTACTCGCAATGAGTCAGCTATAGTTTCAAATTCTATTCTGACCACTACAGTCATCTAATTCTGAAATGCTGAAGAAATATAGGATTTTTAAGAGTGATTAAAATTGTGGCAAATGTATATCTAGTTATAATATAACACTATTGTTGTTGAAATTCCAACTGCATAAAATTGAAAAGCTAAACAAATGGTTTGAAGTTTATATAAAAAATTTGAAGAATAACAAAAAGGTATAATTATTTTTAAATATAGGTATCTTGCCCTGGCTCCAATAAGGGTCAAAATTGATATATTTCTTTGGGTAATATACAGAGAATGATGAGTAATTATTAAAAAATTCAACAACAGGTAAAATATGAAACAAAGACATCAAACTTTCCTCTCCATGCAGAATCTTGCTCTAAGTGCTTATGTCTGATTATAGCCTGTAAACTTGGGGCAACCCTCAAGTCTGCACACTTGAGTTTCATGTTGTTGGGTCCAAATGTCTTTCTATTCCATGAAAGTCCACAGTAGCCTTTCCATTCCTCATAATTTTTGAGAAATATTACTTGTGCTGATATTAGCTGCTACTTCATAGAAATACTTTTCAGACAAGACTTCTTCTATTGAAAGTCAGTGTATGAATTAGTATATTGTGTCTTAAAAATGGTATCCCCAAAGGGAAACCAGAGTACAAGGAACAGAGGACATTTCCTCCATGTTTTTCAGAGTTCTCAATTTATAGACTGTTAGTGGCACCATGAAGAAATGCTTTCTGAGGTTGCATGCATTCCAGATTCCTCTGCATCTTTTACAGAAGGCCAATACCTTTCTTAAGTAAAGTCTGCTATCTGCTCCATCAACCTGGGAGATTCAGTGAAAACTTGTCAGTGCACAGCTGTCTGAGTGCTTGTTCTATCAATGCATTTCAAACTGCACCTTTAAGCCAGTTCATCATGTTCCTGGGAACTCTAATTATTTGGGTAAATTTTTCAGGTCTACTTGGCAGTTTTCAGTGAGGTCAATGAACTCTACATTGAGAACTAATGAAAGGAATAGTACTGAGAAATTGTCCACTGTCCATCAGCATTGTCAGTGTGTTAGAAACCCAGCCACCGTGTCCTTGAAGTGAATTGATATCCTCTCAACCCCAGAACTCCAAATGAGATGCCAAATGCAAGAATATCCTAAACCTACTCCTTCACATGATCATACTGAATGCCGTAATAAACTGTCATTGGTAGATGCTTTCTGAGCTCAAATACCTTTCAATGGATGTCCGCCAGCAGTAGCTTTTAAGGTTGGGCACCAGTAAGCACATAAAGCTGGAGGACATAGTAGAAATGGGTCTTCTATTTTTTCTGCTTTGTTCAAGAGAATGATTGAAAGAAAGATATAAGAAGGTAGGCCAACATGGCTCAGTGATGCAGAAGAATGATACCCTCCTGTTTGGCATGTTAACACATTGAAATTCAAGAAAAGTTTAGTGAAAATGTTATCATCTCAGTTCCATCACTCCCACAGAACTGGGTAAGGAGCTTGAGAAAGGCATTGTGAATAGAAAGAGTAGAATGCAGTTTAGACTTTAAACTTCTGAAGCAAACTATTCTGAACAACTCTTCTTGGAGGCACACCCTACCAGCATCTTCACTTGTCCACACTCCTTCATGCACAAGCAGGAGCACATCCATTGGCTTGTCATGGTATGCACGGTATCACTGTTTATAAAGCACTGAAGAATGGTATTTGAGGAACTAAACACAGGAATAACTGAAAAAAATATGAAAATCACATATCTGTGCTAAATGCAAAGCATTTGACCAAATGAATCACCACTGCCAACAAAGAGCCAAGTGCCTGGGTGCACCAAGATCTTAGCTCCTAGGAATCTCACAGCATGGACGCAGTGCTAAACTCCACAGTCGATGCCATGACTGCCAAGGAAGAGAGCCCTCTTCACAGCATTCCTATGACCCAAGTCTGATTTAAATGTTAACAGTACTTAACACTATAAAAGGCACAAGAATATTTGTAGTGAGAAGGGAAGTTTGTTGATATCTGAAAGCCAGGCCCTGCCTGTAGGATGCATGTCTTTGCAACAGTCATACATCATCACCGCTATTACCACTATCAGTGACCAATTTCTCCTGTAAATGAGACTGAAGTAACAGAAGAACAGTCGCTGAGACAACTTGCCCTGCAAATTGAAGCATGATCACTACAGTCCACTTTCCCTACTTTAGAAATACATTTGGAACTTCTTCATGAATGATTCAAGCACAGAGAAAGAGTATTCCAGTTAAAAGCATATAATTATATTTATCTTTACAATCATGAGCTGTCTGGATCTCACTCAGAAGTGGCTAATTTTCCATGTTTTATAAGCCCCTCACGGTAGTAAAACCTGCTCCGCTTTCAGTCTTCGCCCCTCCTCATCTCATCTCTTAATTCGTACTAACACCATGGTCTCTTAAGCATGAGTCATTAAGAAATATACAGCAAATGACTGGAATTGAGCCAGACATTTCCATTTGTTGATGCTATTACATGTCTGAAAACACTAGCATTAGTTTGCAAAGCACATGTCCAGAGCCTTTCAAGATGATTGAGGTGTGAGCATGCTCCACTGTCTCATTTCCCACGGAGAGGGTTTGTCTTCCTGAGAAATACCAAGGCGGGAGAAATGCAAACATTTTCAAGGCAGAACCAACAGGAGTGAAATGTGCTCAGCCATTGTGGTAAAGAGTAGGGGATTAATGGATGAAGAAAGTATGGAATATATACATATTAGAGTATTACTCAGCAGTAAAAAACAAGGACTTCTTGAATTTTGCATACAAATGGATGGAAATAGAAAACACTATCCTGAGTGAGGTAAGCCAGACCCAAAAAGAGGAACATGGGATGTACTCACTCATATTTGGTTTCTAGCCATAAATAAAGGACATTGAGCTTATAATTCATGCTCCTAGAGAAGCTAAATAAGAAGGTGAATCCAAAGACAAACACATAGGCATCCTTATGAATATTAACCTTCATCAGGCGATGAAAGGAGACAGAGACAGAGACCCACATGGGAGCACCGGACAGAAATCTCAGGGTCCAAATCAGGAGCAGAAGGAGACGGAGCGCGAGCAAGGAACTCAGTACCACGAGGGGTGCACCCACACACTAAGACAATGGGGATGTTCTATTGGGATCTCACCAAGGCCAGCTGGCCTAGGTCTGAAAAAGCATGGGATAAATCCGGACTAGCTGAACATAGCGGACAATGAGGAATACTGAGAATTCAAGAACAATTGCAGTGGGTTTTTGATCCTACTGCACGTACTGGCTTTGTGGGAGCCTAGGCAGTTTGGATGCTCACCTTACGAGACCTGGATAGAGGTGGGCAGTCCTTGGGCTTCCCACAGGTCAGGGAACCCTGATTGCTCTTCGAGCAGATGAGGGAGGGGGACTTGATCGGGGGAGGGGGAGGGAAATGGGAAGCGGTTGTGGGGACGAGGCAGAAATCCTTAATAAATAAATAAATTTAAATAAAAAAAAAAGAAAACAAACACCTCTGAACCCCTGCCCACCGCTATAAACTATTGGGTGAGTAGAGAATGGGGAGCAGAGACCCTCTGAGTGTCCAGAGGAGACAGTCTTCCCTCCAAGGGGTAGAGAAGGGCCACCCTTTCCCCCCAGGTTTGGCATTATTTGACTTCTGAAGAACAGGTAGAAGAAAAATCTGCCCTACAAGGGAGCTCTTGACTATGAAGGAACCCGGCGCACGGCGCTCTCACAAGGAGACAGAGGTCAGCATCCACGGCGACAGGTCAGAGTGACACTGGGTACTCTCGTCAGGATCCAGGAAAGACAGCACTTCATTCCTCCCACTCGGACTGTGGGGGGGGGGGATGCCCCAACAGTGCTCCCCCAAAAGGTCGCAGTCATCCCAGACAAGGAGAGTCTGAGAAACTGTCACCAGCCAGAGGACAGGTGATGATCCAGCCCTCAGGGATCCTGGGACAGACGAAACACTGAAGGAGGAATTAGAGAAGTTGGAATCAACTGTCAGATGTAGTTGTGTGTTCCGGGTGCCAAATTCTCCTCAGTGACAGTGCTGGAGGAGAGAGGGTTCTGGCCACCGTCCCCACACTCATTCTGTAACTATGTAGCTATTTTGAGAAAGAGGTTTGTAAATAAACATTCAGAATAAAAAAAAAGAGTAGGGGATTATACACTGAGGGTGTCAGAGAAATTGGGGCCCCAAATAAGAGAAATCACTATGTTAGATTCTGTCTGAAGCCTCAAATCAAGAACTCAGCTTATTTTCCTTTAAAGTACATGAGGTCTGTCTAAAATTTTTTTAATGCACTTCCCATTGGAAGCAGCTCTCTATCCGTGTTCGCCTTCCATGTAAGTGACATCATTTCACCTAATGATCCCCCACCAAATGTGACCCTCAAAGATGAATCCCACAGGAGATTTAGTGGTCCCTGTCTTATGACCCTCTTCACTGACAGCTCTCCTGCTGCGTTTCTCCTGGCTCTGGTTTCTCTGTCATCAGCTTGCCTCTCTCTGAAGCCCCACTGCTGTTTCAGTTCCTAGTTGGAAACCGCATGGTTATCTCCTCTGGGATGAGTAAGTTTGAAAAAATTACTCCAGGCTTTTTTGAGTTGATAAAGCGTAAGCCCCAGATCATCAGAATGGGTGCTGGTCCTAAGCGCTGGGAGGTGTCGCTGATCAAAGCCACCCTGCCGCTCCACATTTGGATGAAATTGCTCTGGTCCAAGTTCTGTGTTTCTCACTCACTGAGCCTGTCATTGGATTGTCATAAAATTTTTCCCTGCTACAAATCATAGATGTATGGACCTTGACTAGATCATCCACACTGTACCAGGCAAGAACAGGGAATGAAAGGGAAATAGCAAAGACCAGAAAGCAATGAGCCAAGATAACTTCCTTTTATTATTGATAAATCTCTTCATTAAATTTCTTCTCCATGGCTGTCATTTGTATCTTTGTCTGTTGAATAGGTGAATGGCTTACAGCTTTTGAACGGTGAAATGTTAGCCTTGGGATTTAGGGACACATTATAAACCAATAATTTAGAGTAAGCATATGTATGTATATATATATATATATATATATTTGTGTTTTATAAGAGTCAAATTTTCCTTTGTTGTTCCTATTTTCCTGTAACATTGAGATATTTTAAAGTCATTTTCATTATGATCACACTGATTAAGGGAATTAGATTTATTTAGGTTAAAATTAAAGGCAAAGAAACGATCTATTACGTATAAGAATTTTAATAGGTGGCCTATTAAAATGATGAAAATGGTTAGATTTTGACCTTATATAAAAAGCCCTTAACATGTATTTAGTGAATAGAATATCCCAAGAAGCATAACACATACTTCAATTATACATTGTCTCATTAAATTTTCACACAGATTCTTGGGATAAGTGTTAACTGTCGAATTTCATTCTGTCTGCAGCCACAGGGCTTTTTTAAAAAAAAAAAAAAAAGTGCAGTAGCAGCAGCAGCCATCTAAGTCCCTGGTGATAAAATGATCTTAGTTTAGAAATGAAAACTAACTCTCCATCTTCAAAGATCTTATCAAAGCAAATCTTAGCTAGGTTGAAATAGTTACTGCTAGTCATGAAATGTCAACTCTGTGTAAAGTAACTGGTAAGACTGCTCATTCATTTACATAGCCATTCCTCCTATTTTAAATATAAAGGAAATGAGCTTCAGAGGGGTATCTGGTTCCCTAGATACACAGCTAGAAAGCAGAAGAAATCCCACATCCTGCAGCAGGCAAGGATGTACTAGAAGATGAGTGTTTAACCACAGAGCATCCCATTTCCTCAGGAAGGATGGAGACAGGACAGTACATGTGAAGAAACCCCACACTCAGCATCTTAGGGCTCCACGCTCCTGCTAATAGTTGTAATCAATATGGACATTTTATTCACCAATTCCTCAAGGCTGACCAGTTTTGACTGACTAATTAAAGTATCACATTTTTCTGAAAGAAGGGACATTTTCCAAACATCCTTGTAATATGCAAAGAAAGCTTGAAATGCTTATTTTTTAAAAAGGAACTTTTCTTAACTCTTTACAAGCACAGCTATCAGAAATGTCAAAGATGGAAAACTACATTTAGACAATGCTTTAATTAATTTGAAATAGGAACACAACGTTTCATTTAATTGACATCACTCTGATTTCTTTAATTTACATATTAAACATTAGTCACAAAGTTCCTCTTAGGCAAAGCCTGCCAGTCTGAGAGCAGGTGCTGGTCCAGAACTTTATGGGTACTGTAATCATTGACATTACAAAACACCCGACACAAAAAACTGAAAGAGGAAAAAATTTGCTTTTGTTCCCAAAGGGATGGCCCATCATGGCAGGGAAGACATGGTGGTAGGAGTCTGATGTGGCTGTCCATATGCAGTCTGCAGTCAGGGAATGAAGAGGTAGAAACATCAGAAATCACTTTTTCATTTTTATTCAACCATAACCCTCAGGGTATGGGATGGTACCCCCTACATGCAGGGCAGGATTCCTTCTTCAGCTAATTTTTTTTTTTTTTGAGACAGGGTTTCTCTGTTGCTTTGGAGCCTATCCTGGAACAAGCTCTTGTAGACCAGCCTGGCCTTGAACTCACAGAGATCCCCCTGCCTCTGCCTCTCGAGGGCTGGCATTGATTGAAGGTGTGCACCACTACCACTGCCGGCCTTCACCTAAATTTTTGAGGAACTACTCCCATATACAAAATACAGGTGTTTCTATAGTGATTCTAAATTCAGCGATGTTACCAATAAAGAATTAACAGTCATTGTTATGTGACAGTTTCCTCTGAATTAAAACATCCTCTCTGAAGGAGGAGACATCCATGAAACTCAGGAAGTAAACCAAACTTCACCTGCATGAGAGAAGAGAAATTTAAGATACTCAGTGGTCCTTCCCAAACTGTATAAAAAAAAAGAGTCAACTCCTGGGGAAGGAACCTCTGACCAGCCAAACCCCAAAGCAGAGATTCTTGAACTGACTGGCTGTCCACAGGTTGTGCATACAGTTGATATTTTATAGCTTTTGAGACTCTTCTGCCATGCTGGACTGACCTTTTTTGGGTGATGGAGCTGCTTTTGAGTCATCTATGTTCTTTGTAAGTATATCCTTACTCATATTCCAGTTAGTAACCTCAGCAGAATTTTTTTGGTTCACCAAGTTGAGCTTTGGTTCAATCATGACTTAAGTTTGTCATGGGTTCCCTTTCTAGGCTGAGTGACCTCATGTGCACTCCATCTCTCCTGGAAAAGTCTGTTACATAATAACCCGTGTTAACTTCATTCTCAAACACAGCATTAAATCTTAACATCCCTGCCTTTCAAGTCTCATTTTTATCTCTATAAAAATGCATCAAAACCACTTCCAAATAGCCCCCTAGTCATGAGAAGTCTCTACAGTGACTAAAAGTTCAAAGTCTCTTCTCAGTTTTAAGGCACTATCTCAATGGTAAATTCCTCTAAAATAAAAACAAAACAAAACAAAATTATGTTCTTCAAAACTACAAACAAAACAAACTTTCCATTCCAAAAGAAAAAGAATAGGTACAGAGCAAGAAAAAAAAAAAAAAAAACGCTGACCAAAGCAAGACCAGAAATCCAGCAGACAAATACCAAACCTTGTGGTTAACGTCCAGTATTTGGGGCTTATGGTAAAATGTTCTAGGTTTCAATAACCTTGGGAGCTCAACCCTCCCAGCTCTGCTATGTACTTTACATGTGGCCTCTTTCTTAAACCAACCACTTTCCTTGTCTTTACCTGTTTTTAGAATTCAATTTATGATCATAGTAGTTCCAACATTTGGGGGTCTTCATTGCAACTTAGGGTTTATCCTCCCATGAAATGTTCTCTTAGCAAATTCTTGCAAGGATTTTAGTCCCACCAAACATGTTGTGGCCTTATCAGTTTTCTGAAACATTGGTGTAATGCTCCATGGCTCCTTCAACCTTGTGGATGTCATGTCTACAAATCCAATACTAAGTGGATAATGTCGCCAACTTTTCATAGCAGCTCACAACAGAGACCATCTCTTGGATGACTCAAGTACTAGCCTTATGTGCTGATCATGGAGAAACACATTCTTATGTGGTTGTTTTTGACCAGAGAATTTCCTTCAGAGGAGTTCTCAGTATATGCTATTTCCACTCAAATTAATTTCCATTTCCACTAATTGGATGATGATGCCCTGAGGGCTCCTTCCTAGTGTTCCAATGGAAAAGTAAGATTTCCATATCACAGAGCTGATCTTTAACAATTTTGCCTCCTTTGCCAGTGACATCTTTGTCTATAACTTGAATCTTCTCTCATTTCTTTCTTTTTCTTTTATCAGACTACATATTTACCATAACTTTCTTCCATATCTCACTGCATATTTAGTAAGAATGGTGAAAGGCCATTCCACAGCCCAAAAACTATCATGTCCTTAACTTACTACCAAATAAGCAACTTCATTTTTTAAGTCATCCTCACTCAGGTTCTCAGGACATGGTCAGAATGAAGTCAGATTATTTGCCAGAATGTAACACAACTGACTTCTAGTCCAGTTTCCAAAAATTGGCTCCTGTTCCCTACTGAAACCTCAAGAGCCAGGTCTCCATTGCTTGCCTTTTTCTAAGCATTGTTGTCTTCCACACCTTTATAAGTATGGTCAACCAAGCTTTGTTTACAGAATTCTAAGATTTTGATAGCCCACAGCTCTAAAGCTTCCCACAATCTTCATGCATACCCTTTCTAAAATCCTAAAAACCACATGGTCAGATCTGTCATAGTAGCAAACTTCATTCTTGGTACCAATTTTCTCAATTAGTTATGTTCATCATCGTGGTGACAGAACATGCGAGAAGAGGCAACCTGAAGGAGAAAGGGTTGATTCTGGCTCACAGTGTGAGGGTATAGTCTTTCCAAAGAGCAGGAAGTGGATGGTCATTGCATCCACAGCAAAGGAGAGCTGAGGGACAGTCCTCGGATCACTTTTTTCTTTCTGTTCAGCTTAGGACGAAAGCCTAGGGAATGTTTCCACTCCCATTCAGGATGAATGTTCCTCAGTCAAATTTCTCTGGAAACACACTCATACAATAATCAGGGACATGTTTCAATAGTGATTTGAAATTATGCCAAACAGGCAGTGGGTATTTGCCATCTCAAAACCAAGGAAACATGTGTGTCCATTAAAATGCTTAACTTTAAAAATATGAAAACCATATTTTAATATTGGAAATTACATTCATCTTTATACTATCTTTTAAATTAATGGGAAAGTGAGAATATATACTATTATATAATGTTGGAAACACTGATGGAACAAACCCTAATGCTAATGCACATTGTACATAATCTTAGCCAATTAAGTTTTTCTCTCTGAACTTGGAATTTTCTCATCAGGAATATTAAGTAAGTAAAATTAACACATAAACTTGATGATTTGACACCAGGAACTGATGTCAAATATTTGGTCTTGGCATGTGTATGGAGATGGGGGTAACAACTTCTCTCTAGGGTTCTACCCAATAGCATATGCACAAAAGGATCGGTAATCAATTAAGAAATAAGATACAAATATACATTCAAGTTTGAAATATTGTTTCTCCCCACCTCATCTTTACGTGAGACCAGAGCAGGTGACAGAAGAGCCAGCTGCCATACTGCTCACCTCCATTCATCACTGCTGCTGTTTTCTCCATGTCAAGGCTGCTGATGCAGAGATTATTTCTGGGTAGAAATCTATCACTGATCTCTAATGGCATGGGAGGTGAAGGACAAAATTTTACTTGAAATACTTGTGACAGTGAAGTGTATTTTGTTCCTCAGGCATTATAATCCTTGATCAAAATATTCAGTTCTATACATAGAGCTCTGCATTTTGGTCCTCAACCATCTTACTACTAAACAGCTCTGATTCCCCAGCTTGGAGTTGAAAATAACTTTGATTTGTTTTATTCCTTAGTCTTAAAACATCAAAGATTTGAAAGAAGTGCCAACTATGAGCAGGCATGTTTAATCTACAGATAAAACCAGAGATCAGATATTTTTGACTTGAGAGCAATATTCGTAGCTTGTCACACAGACTTGCATAGTTACTCCAGCATTGCCCTCCTTTTGCTAACAAGTATTCTGTAAGCCCAAAGAATCCATTAGATACCACAGTGGATGGTTAGAAAACTAGAAAGTAGCCAAAGAACCTGGAGCAATGGAAAGTGGGAGGGAAATAAGATAAATGGGGAAAATGACAGTATTCAAGTCTTCTAGCTAGATTTATTTATCTTACAGATAACAATCTCTATGATGCAGTTGGGCTCTGCACTCTCTCTGTTGAAATTGATTGATGATACAAGTTTCTTACCTATTTCTGGAAATATCTTGAGGATTAAGTGATAACAGAATGATGAGCATTATATACCAATCACATGAGAATAAATCAAGTTAGGTGTGCGATAAATTGGAAGCAAGTGATAATTTTAAAAAAGTAGAGACAGGAAATGAAGAAAGTCAAAATTAATACAAATGTAATGAAAGGGGGAGCCATGAGGTGAACAGGATAAAAAACAAAGCTGAAATAGACTCATGCATCCCTTTTTCTCAAGGGAAAGAGCTGAGATGGCTTTTGAAGTTGGTGTTTCTCACACAGGAGAGATCCAATAGACCTCAAATCTGAGGTCAAATATTAAATAACCATGTGTAAAAGAAAAGAGTTTAAGATTCATTCTAATCTAACTCTGTAGAAGGTCATGGAGATGTATAGACTTTGGGTCTGACTAATCTTGTTGCTGGATGTTTTCTGTTTTCAAGTTCTTTGCAAAAATAAATACAATTTAAGGGATACAATATTCATGACATCTTAACTGAATGATTTGTTGTGATGTGGATAAAGCACAGAAGATGCAAAGGCAGTCTAACACCTATAGAGAGCACTTCTGAAAGTGGCTGAGCCTCCAGGGCCTGAGAAATCTGTTCAGACTAAGCTGCACTGGCAAATGAAAAGGTCCTCCAATCCATCACCCCACAATGAAACAGCTGTGCCCCAAGTCCTTCTCTGGCTCTTGCTTTTCTGTACGAGAGGAAAGCACTGCCAAGAAAGATACAAAATCAAAGTTGATATAATAATTATGAGTTTCTCAAAAGTAATAAATTACTAGAGAAACTGGAGCCCATATACACTAACACTAGAATCTAAATAAAATAACTTGTATGAAAAATTCAGCAATGGTACCTCAAAAAGCAAACAGAGGATGACAGAAAAATTTTAACTTTCACTGCATAACACAAAGTTGAGAACTGAGATGAGACTCTCAAAGAGCTTTTTTTTGGGGGGGGGGGCAAACATATCCAGAGCCTCATTATGCAAATAAACAAAGAATAGAAATAACAAAAGTATGTAAGGTCAAAATAATAGTGAACAGAATATGAATTATAAGCTTTCAGTCCCAACAGAGAGAGGGGTTCTGACACATGCTGTGACATGAAGGAACCTTGAGAACATCTTCTAAAATGAATGTCATTCACTAAATGATAAACATACCATGAACCCACCTAATGGGATAAACCTTAGAGAAGTCAATATCCTGGAGATAAAATGTAGATAGGTGATTACTTGGGGCTATGATAAAGTGGGACTTGGAAACTACTGTGTGGTGGACATGAAGTTTCTGTTTTATGAGATGAAAAGAATTAGTGGAAGTCAGATACTCAGTGCTGTGAATTTGCTGCTGAACTATGCATTTCAAAGTGATTAAGAAAGAACTTTCACTATGTTTATTTTATCACAGCTAATTTTAATGGAGAAATGGATTATTCATTTTTCTATGATCTTGATGATCACACATCTATGATGCCAGTTGAGAAAATAGGTTATAAGTAATAAGAGCAGATATGTCCAGACTGACCTGATACATTCTGCTACAGCATGATCATCATTTTTCTTGAGGCACCAAGTGAGAGAAAGAAGTGAAATCACTAGGTCCAGTAGAAATATCACTTTTGATTAAGAATGTCAACATTGTCTGATGAGTATGGCATAAATAACGAGCCAGAAAACTCTATAACTACAAAAGAGATCCTGACTGTTGGATACGAAGCAATGTTGAGGGTAGCTTCTCAACCCCCATGGCATCATAGATGATAGCAATAGTGATAGAGTGGAATGTCCAATTAATTAAGATACATTAAGAGAAAAATTTCTAATTTAAGGTCATCTAACAAAACAAAGGAAGAAAAATGACACCATATTATGAACTTAGACATTGTCCCCAAAGTCTGTGTGCAATTAAGATGAAAGCAAGTGGGTCTGTCTCCACATGTCGTGTAGCCAAGGTCACATTGAAACTGGACTTTGAACTGTCTGTGACTATAGAAAACTTAATAGTCTAGATCAATAGGAAACATTTGATAAAAATGTTACTGAAATGATCCAAATGAATGGTGATTATTTCCTAGTCCTCTACAAGAATATTAATAATACCATGCTGATATGCAATCACAAGAAAAAAGACCCAAGTCTTTCTATAAATCTAGATGGGCTTTTGACATTTCAATGCAAAGTACAGAATCCAGAAATCTAGACACTTGACCTTTACCTGACTTTTTTTTTAGTGACACAGCAAGAACAGTAGAGCACAGGACAATAAATATAGACTAACTCATTATTTGTTGGGATTGAAGAGTTAAAAAATATTGTTTATAAACAAAAACACTGATTGCTAATAAAGATTTTGATGGGACTTAGAAAATGACACCCTCAAAGGGTGAGGCTTTAAGAATCTACCACAGAGTCAAAGACTGACTGTCTTATTTCTCCATCTTGAAGCAAGGATATGCTTTGGACAATATTCCTCATCTGGGTTGAACTAAGAGAAGCAATCACTTCTGGTCTCCCTTAGGAACTTTTATTAACTAACCTCATATGGAAAGAATAAACAAACGTTTGTCTTCATATCTAGATGTATTTGTGCTACCATTTGTTTCCCTATATTTCATGGCTATGATAATTATTTTTAAACATTTGTACATTCTTCATGCCAAATTGACTTTGAACCAACTATTTTATATGCTCTCTAAACCTATTGAATCCTCCTAAAATAACCTCCTTTTCCCCTAAAAATCATGTCTTCACTTCATCTCCATTTCCTAACCCCCATGTAAAATGGGTATATGGATGTCAAAAAAAATTGGGACTCAATTGACAGTCATGTTCTTTGTTCCATATTAGGATGTCTCCTTCTCACTTAACTCTGGCAAATTGCGTACCTTTTTCCCTGTCTAGTATTTATTAATTTATCTCAGTGGCCTATACAGTTCCTCCTTCATTCTTTCATTTCCAATTAAGTTATAAGTAACAAAATTAAGGAAAACAATTAGTAGTAATTTTAAAAATCGGTTAAATCTAAGATAAACAGAAAATGTAACCACTTTAGTGGAGGAATTTCTATGTAAAAACATTTAAATCAAAATCAAATAGAAAGAATTTATGAAAAAATAAATTATTATAATCAATCACAAAATACAAATAAAATTGAAATACATGAACATTCATGAAAGTAATTGCCATATTTAACAAAGTGAACTGCTATAAAAAGTTGTTTAGAAGTTTTAACAGTATTAATCTCATTAGAAAAATGAGATTTATGTAGAACAGACAATAAGAGGTCTCCATCTCTAGCAGTTGAGAGCTGTTTGCTTGAGTGATATAGTCACTGTTCCAGAGAAAGGCCATTGTAACCTTAAGGATGTATTTAGATGGAAAGGCTATAGAAAATATCTATATTCTCTCTCCTCATAATAATCTCTGCCAACTATATCATAACACTGACAAAAAAAAATGTTCCTGACTGCAAGCTTCATTTTGTAAGGGAACTGAGATACCCGTCATGTACAAGGACATGTCTTGTCCCATGTGGTTTATGGGTTGTAGGTGGACACAAGGATGGACCATCAAAATACAATGAGCCAAGGGTCATTTACAGAGCACTTAGATGCCGATCTAGTTGCAAATGGAAGCACAGTTGCTTGGCGAATTACACTGGGCATAGCAAAATAGATTTAACAAACTCACATTAGTCTTTATGTCTTGTTAATGGGGATTAATAGAAATATAAGGAATGCACACATTCTGCAGCCTGGGGGGGTCAGCATCCTAATTTCTCCAAGTTGCTGTGAATCATGATAGCGTTACAATACCAATTGCTCAAAAGCTGGGCATACCAGGAGCCCTGCTCTGCTAACAAGACCAATGCACAGGCTCTCCTGAAATTCCTAGTCCCAAATACCCTAACCTTCATTCCCTGCTCCATCTCCATAAACACGCCTCCTACTTAATACAGAAAGTTCCTACTTGGGGTGCTAACTCTCAATAGCAACCATGCTCGGAAAACATTTTGAATTTCTAGACTAATGGAGAAAATGAGTGGTTTCATTTAGCACTTTGGAAAAATATTAAGGAAATTGATCCAAAGAAATCTGTTACTGGTGTTCAAGGCTATGCTAGATTCTTACACAGGTGGTAGTGACCAGCTGTTCTTTAGCTCTTCTGAGAATGGAACAAAGGGAAATGGTGTTAAATTGCGAAGTTAGAGATTTGTCAATTTCATAAATCACCAGGTCCCTGTTTTCTCATCTCCCACGCCCTGGCTGGGCTGTTAACCTTTTCAACGAAATGTTCATTACCAGGCATTTCATTTTCAATTCCATCTATTCCTAAATAGGAGGGTACGGACAGCTCCGATCTTTGATTTATGGAAGCGCAGTGTACAGAACAAGTCCTCTTCAAATCTACTGTTAGGATGAAGCATTGCCTGTCAGCAGCATTGCGCTGCACAGCAGAATGAGGACAAATGCTGACACACTTTCCTGTTCTGATCACAGCGAGCTCCGACAACAAACAACACAGGCGCACATCCTCTCACTCTCATTTTGTCCATTCCTTTGCAAGCTGCATGGTCCTGGGCATTTCTCTATCAGTCTCAGGGAAGCCCCAACAGCTAGGATGCTGGATGGTACATGGAAGAGCTTGAGTTAACGAAATGAACCTCGTGAAAGCACGCATGCTCCAAGTGGGGGCATGACCGAGAGAAACTGAGCAGGGATGGAGGTTAGTGGAAATGGACAATAACTATGACTTGTCAGTGATGTAAGGAGGGCGTTACAGTGATTTCAATGCTCCCTTCCCTCGTATCTGTCTTCTAACTGCCCCCAAAGGACAGTTCTTCCCTGGATTTATAGACAAAGGTCTAACAATCCCAGGGCAATCAAAGAACACCACAGTATCTTTCATTCAGAATCAGCTAGTAGCAAAAATAGGAACTTAAAATACACAGTGAATTCATAAAAAAAAAATGTGGGTTTCTGTAGGAAGAAAACTCTGTAGAATATTCCATTCTCTAAATAACATAATTCTAACTTAATCCAGGAAGTCTATCCACACCAAGCTAGAGAATGTGCTTACATGAGGCTTCTGGTTGGTTATCTAAAGGTTGATTTTTCCCTTAGAGGGAAGCCTGCTCCAGTGTGGAAGGGAGGCTCTTCCAGTGGTTCTGATATCAGATCATCACCCGGAACCACAAACCATGTCCAATCCTTTACAAAACACCCTCCATCTCAGTACCACCCAATTCACTTGGCTTTGATTCTTCCATTTTCCCAGTTTGTGCAAGTAAAAGAGTCAGTGGAGTTAAGGCTGAGCCACGGCAGTTTCCAGAAACAACCATGTTGCCAGAAAGACACACACCAAAAAGGAACAGTCAGTATGAGGGCCAGCTCCCCATACAAGATCTCTGTTCTACGGGAGCTGCACCACTATAAGCTAAGAAGTCTACCATTGGCAGAGCCAGGATGAAATGACCAAGATAAAAGATGCAGAGCTCTAAAGTCATCCTCCTCTCATATTTATGATTACTGCATAGGACTTCTGGAAAACAAAAGAACTGAGCAATTTAACATTTGATTACTTCTAAGTGCTTATTTATATATACCTATGCCATTGCTTTATGAGTATTTAACTCAGCATTTTATACTATTCCACAATTGCATACTCATACTCACATGCACTATGAAAAATATCTGTTATAGACTAAAATGGTGCCTTTTAATATCAAAATAGTAGTAAGTCTGAGTATAAAAATTAATTCGTTAGGGGCTGAAGAGATGGCTCAGTGGCTAAAAACATGCACTGCTCTTCCAGAGGACCTGAATTCAATTCCCAGCACCCATGTCACGTGGCCCACAATAACCTGTAGCTCCATCTTCAGGGAATCTGACACCTCTGGTCTCCTTAATCACCTGCATGCATGTACATATTTCTTGACAGACATATACATGCACATAGTTTAAAATTAAATAAATAAATATTTTAAAAATCTTTCTCCTTTTTGCATCATAAATATTACAATTCATCTACTGACTAGTGTTAATAAGTCCAGTGGAAAAATCAAAAAATATGAAAAAGAATACTAGACCAAGGCCAAAATTCTGTTGGTACATAATAGAGCCCCACATCCTATTGTTGACTTAAATACGTACATGCATGAGCAATGGAATACCATGTACCAGAGGTCTGTCTCACTAGAAGATGCCTCTGAGACTTAGAGGGACATTCTCTTCAAACTTTCCCATGGTTTAGCGACACTGAATAAATGTCCCAGGCTTATGTGAGAAATCCCCGCGTGTTTTGGCTTGGCGAATGACATTAGTTTCACGATCTCATCAGCTATAACCCAGAGTCTGGAAGGGTGACAGGTTATAAATTTGCTTACTTTGTTCTACACGTCTCTCCAGTCTCATAGCAACTTTTCAATTGGGCAAATTATCTTTTGGCAGCCATTAGAGTTGACAGGCAGACTGGGGGAGATGAGGAGCCTTGAAGGCCTAATTATCCCAATGACCAAACTGCTTAAACTCTGGAGCCTGATAAGAAGGATCTAAATGCAAGTCACTCCCCTCGCTCATGTGGAGGAGTGTCATTATATCCTCTAGACGTATACTTAATGAGATAGTTTAGGTATTTGGAAAAGAAAGGAGCTTGATTACAACGGCCAGCATAGTTAGTAGCGCATTTATTGTGCTTTTATGTATCTAAAACGCGCTTTCCAATCATAAGAAAGCAAATCTGCTGGCTGATAAACTCTTTTACTACAAAGATTCTATCACACACGTAAACCCCTTAGAGCATAGCAAGTGTTCCTTATGATAACTATTATAATTATAAGCATTTGTCAAGATAACTTCAAACATTCTTATCGCAGAAAGCTTGATTGTAACAGTGGGCTGATGGTTAGGAACTCGGTCCTATCCTAACAACCTATCTGGAGCACTTGGGAAATGAAGAAGGGCTTTTGTGCTGACTACTAAAATCCAAAAGGAGGCATTTGTGATGCAAGCCCCCCCAGGAAGAGGAAGCATGGTGAGAGCAGAAGTACCAGCTTTGAGGCCCAGGCTGTTTCTTCATTATCAGTCTCTCGGGATTAATAACGCATCTGTGGTGGTGGAAGGGCAGTGGTGGAGTCCAACACAGTTTGCAACTGCTGACACTGCACATCTGGGCCCTCAGAACAGCGCTACATGTCAGGATGGCACTTCCATCACAAAGGGTATATTAATTCAACGCTATTAATTATGCTTTAAATAGGTCTGCATTTATTTTCACTTTAATGATTCAGCAAAACAAGCAAGTCTCTGGGGTAACTGTCAAGTTCACTTGTAATCACTCCCAGATACAGTTGTATCCACTTTCAACTCAACTCTAAATAATCACTAGTAGCCCTTAAAATCTACTGAAAGTTTGTTTCATAAACCATCATAAGGAGGGCAGTTTCATGAATGGTCATTTTATGTCAACAGCCTTCTTGAGATGAAAAAAAAAGGCAAAACAGTTGAAACACACAGAATTTATGCTTTATACACCATAATTTTTTAAATTTGTAGATTTGGGGCAATGCTATTTGATGTATGCTGCAAATATGTGAGAGAAATCATGACTTTAGCAGGTCTGTGAGAGGCTTTCGATAATATGAAAGGATGACCCTCTCCTCTAACTCATGGAAGATTCTCAGAGTGCAGTAGCTTATGCTTCAAGAGTTTATGCTTTCAGAGGTTAGGATGAAACAACTGAATAAACATGACGCCACTTTAGGAAATAGCAAATGCAGTGTAAGAAGTCACATCATCTCTAGAAAGCCATCTTACCCAGGGGTGGTAAAGTTCCACGATATGAAGCCCCACACCCTCCCATAGCGCTAATGATTATTTATGAATCTAGAGCATACGATGAAATTCAGAACGACAGGCACCAACTTTTCAACTTTTAGTGATTACTTTTCTGATACAAGTAATGGAAGGACCACAGAAAATATAACCAGAGAGAAAAAAGAATTTCATAGCATTGTACTCAGAGAAGGCATCAGTACTTTTGAATACTAAAACAGCATCAAGTTATTTGATGAAAAGTATTTTCTAAACTTCAGTGTTTTTAGTTCTGAAAAACAAACAATCACAAACACCTATGCACTAAAATTCTGGGAGGGGGTTCCTCAAAAGGACAGTTGTGCATGGATAGTGTGCATGGGATCATTTATTTTAAATAATCTACTTTCTACATTTATAGAATACATTTTAATCATATTTTACAATAAAATTTCCTCTTCAAATGACTCAAGGATTGTACTCATATCTCCTCCTTTAGATACTGACAATGACAAACCCCATCTTATTACCATGTGAATGGTGAACCTTTCATCCTGACAATGAAAACAGCTTTTACAACTATTGCTTGCCCACTCCGATCCTTGATTTTTTTCAGACATTTGAATCTAGATATCATCGATCATGTCCAAGTCTGACTGGACCCAAGCCATCTTTCTTGCTTCAGATGGCAATGCCAACTGGTACCCTGGACTTCAGAGTCCTGGTTTAGGTCACTCGTTGTCAGGAAGCACATGAGTATTTACATCTAGATATTAGGAGCACATACTGTACATACATATTGCTCATTCTCTGACATGGGTCAGATCTGTGCAGTGATTGCATTGGTAGTGCCAAAACTTTCAATCAGCCTCTGCCACTAGACACTGCAAGGGCAGGTCATGAGTCCAGACTAAGAGAACGAAACAAACAAACTTATTCAGCTATGGAGTCAGAAGGTCAGTATAAACTGAATGTAATTGTAGATGCATGTTAAAGTAACATTATACAGATTCAACAGGTTATGCCTAGAAATATGTGTGTGTATGTGTGTGTGTGTATATGCAAGTGCATATTTGCATGCAATAAAAAATTAATAAAAAAAGGCCATGAATTTGAAAGAGAGTGGGAAAGTTCAGTATATGGGAATTCTCAAGAGGGAGGAATGGGAAGAGAGTAATCTTGTAACTAAATCACAATCTCAAAAATAAACAACAAAAATAGTCGCAAGCCCATGAACAATAAATAACCTTAACAATGTATCAATAACAGAAGCCTGGACACAGAGAAAATGATGAGGGCTAAATTGAGAGTGATTTCCAACTAAAGATAATGCCTCAATACGATGGACATAGTAAAAAAATAAAAATATATTATTTACCTCTATCATTTTGTATTTACTAATATATGAGAAAGATTAATTGAAGTGTCTCTGTTATGAATTCATGCTAAAACATTTCTTAAGCCAGTGTGACCTACATGATACATGGCACTGTGACATGGGATTATATGTCACAGTGAATAAAATAAAATTTAATTCAAGGACATTTTAATTTCACAGGAAGAAAATAATTGAGATTCATTTTCAAAATCATATCACTGTTAATAGATCTAGTGTGGTCTTGTCTGCGTGGTTTTGCTTGTATTTTCACCTGAAGCAAAATAATTACACATTACAAACACCATGATTATATTTGGGTTTTGTGGCAAACTCTATTTGTAAACAGTTGGCACTAAATCTTTTTCTGGGATTAGCAACAAATTGTATAAACAAATGTCAGTGCTGATGCACTGCTGGTCAGGTCAGCTGACCGTGATGTTGTTAGACAGGGAGAAGGGCATCCTCTCCAAGACTTCAGTCAGCTGCACAGAAGCACAGCTATGTTGCAAACATTAGCCCAAGGCGAACACACCCCCTAAGGGGCGGGACTTGTCCCTACAATATCTGAGGTTGCCCACATCCTACAGCACTGGGACTCTGCTGCTGTTCCCTGGCTATGCCCATATTCTCTCCACACTGTTCTGTCTTGTTTCATGGATGTATGAAGTCTTTACATCTTCTTACTTGTTAGTGTCTATGCATATGTTACCCACTGATCCATGTTTCCTTGCTATTTATTGGTTATGGGTTGAAATACGCTCTCAACATAGGTTGAAGGCCTAACTCCTACTATCTCCGAATGAGTTTATTTGGAAATGGTGTGACTGCAGATACAATTATTTAAAATGGGGTCATTAGAGCGGAACTTTATCTGATATAATCCATGTCATTCTAAATCTGGAAATATGGACATATGGAGAAATTGTTGTAAAGGTACAGGATGGCCGTATAAAGACAGGGAAGATGCTATCTCTAATCCAGAGGAGGGGCAGGACATTCTCTCATAGTCTTCAGAAAGAAGTATCTCTCTTTTCTTGATGTTGGACTTTAATCTCTGAGACCAAGACAATCAATATTGTTTCAGCTACTCAGTTTATGGTACTTATTTATGGAAGTCTGAAAGGCTATATATCATTCGTATAAAATATGGTATTTCCTGCTCATAGGTAAACTTCTAGAACTTAAATAAAAACGTATTTATTTTGTATTCACATTTTTCCATGTTGAAAACTCCTCCATTTTAAAGAAGAAAAGCTTGTGATCATGTAGAAGTTCCTCCCAAGACCCCATCTGCATTTGAAGTATCTGTTTCTGTTCAGGTCCCAGGTAGACTTCACTACAGTACCTATACCTTGAAGCAAGGATGGAACCCTTATTGATCTGCAGTTTCTCCATAAGTACTATGTGTTAGAGTTTATCACACAGGGGATTGGGAAGATGCCCCAAGTTAAGTATGTGCCATTTAACAATTAAACCTAAGTTCAAACACTCAGTACCAACATAAACATCTGGGCATGGCGGCATGCAACTGAAATTCCAGCTCTAAAGCAGGAGAGATAGGAGGATCTCTCCACTTGGCAGTCCTAGTTTAGCTACTTGGTGAGCTCTAGTTCAGTGAGAGTGTGTGTAGAAACTTAAGGTGGAGCTCAATAGAGGAACATGCCAATGTCAACCTCTGGCTTCCACATAGACCACACACACACACATACACACACACACACACACACACACACACACACACACACACACCATACAAAAAAGATCAAAGAAGGAGGAAATTACCATACAGGATTATTCTAAAAATTAAACGAAATAACATAAAAGGAAGCATTTGAATCGCCCCTTTTAAGACCTGTTTCATTTGCAGCAGTGACTAATAACTCACAAAATTACAGTGAATAATATCTCACCATAAAATTCTATGGGATGTCTGGAAAACTAGAAGATAATGATGACTCAAATTTTATTCTGTATAATACTCAGGAATCATCTACGAATAATGGTTCGTATTGTTTTTCTTTATATGTGATATCCACTTACATAGTTCTCACCTCACAGGGGAGAATTTTCTGAGTTTATGCTGATCAGTGTGACTTATGATCACACTAAGAACCTTATTGCCACCTGGGAAGATAACACTAGAGTCACCTTGGTCCTTCACCTTCTCTGTCACTTTGGAAAGCCTTAAATGAGAACTGTTATAGAAAATATCTCTAAGGCAGAGCTCCATGTCTGAGTGAGGAGAATGGGGTGTAGGTGTGTTGAGATATAGGTGCCCTCAGGCCTCAGGGATGGCAGATAGTCTCTTCTCTTGAACAGTCTTTCAATATACCTGAGTTGACAGTGAAAGTCTTCTGTTAAAATCTTTTTCCTCTTAGAGCAGGTTTCTCCATCAATGTTTCTGGCAAGGGAAACATGAGGCATCATAGATCAGGATATAGAGGAAAGTCAGAAACATAGGCCAGGCTGTTAAGTTTCCAAGTCCCTCTCATAGAAATTTACTTCCATAAGCTGCCTCCCACCTCCTATTTTCCATAGTTTCTAAAAACATGGCCATCAACGGGGCAATATCCAAGACATGTGTATGTAGCTGATACTTTTTTGCTGCCAAACAAAGGCTCAGAGTCATCTCATAACACAAAACCCTTTCTGTGTGATTTCAAATGTTCCCTATCATCTTAATAATCTGAATATAGGTTTAAAGTGAAGGAACTTGGGCTAGAGAGATGTATAAGAGCTTACTATCCTTGTAAAGGACCCGAGTTCAGATCCCAGCCTTGGCATGTGAGCAACTTCCAGATCCAGGAGATCCAGTGTCATCTTCTGGCCGCCATGGTCACCCACACTCATGTGAAGCCCCCCCCCCCTACATGCACATAATTTAATAAATAAACACATAACTAAAATGTACAGAGTCTCTTCCAGGACTTAGGGCGACTTTGTAACTGGGAGAGCATGTAAAATCAAAACGAAGCTTATACGCACCCACTATACAATAGCACAGAGTAAACATTCCAATTCCTAAAGGAAAAGGCGGGACTACAGCAAGGAACTACAACAATCTCGGTAACAAAATCCAGCATAGGAAGTACTAAAACTTGTACATCTGTGTGAAGCACTGACTGCAGATGACATAATACAGGAATCATCAGGTTTGGGATCAGTTTTTCGCATGTCTTCTGCCATCTGCAGCGAGTATTATTTCTCTTAGTCCTGCTCCACACAGTACCTGCAACTTTCTTCCGCAAACATGCCACATTCTTGGCATCTTTTCATTATTGCAATGTCTTCATTGTAATTTCTGGTTACCTCATACCTTTAAGTAAAACCTACTCTGGGCACTCCCACAGGAAATGTAATTCTATGAAACATTGTCTGACTGCCAACAGCTTTCTCTGGGGTCTTACTACGAGCCACTGTGAACCTTGAACTGTTGCATTCCAGCTAACTTGGAAAATTACCTCCATAGATGACATTCTACAAGAAGGACATGCCCCACTTTGTGATTCTTGTTTCATGTGCTCTTTTCTCAAAGGAGACCTTTCAAACAGTTCACCCCTATATTCTGGATCCTTCCACAGGTGCAAACTTGCCCTTGATGCACCTTTCCTATTGTCTCAGCATGAAATGTACCATTTTTTCCCTTTGATGGTGCTCATCTCTTAAGTAATTATAGCTACTTTATATGTTCTTCCTCACCTACTGCTTAAAGCATTTAAAATGCATTTATGCTCTCAAATTATACAGTTTTCAAATCCTTCTGCACTCTGCTGTTAGCTCCTGTTCTCACTGTAAAACAAACCAGCAAAACAAACCACAAATAGCCATGCTGCAAACTGAACATCATGTTATCTTCAAATGTTCTCTTTCAAATATTCTAGGCTGTTACTTTGATTCAGCCTTGTTCAGATTTTCAGGACACAATGAAAACTCAGCCAGGCCATTTGTGAGAACAGAATGGGAGTAGCCTCTAGTCCAGGTCCCAGTAGAGACCTTAATATCTGCTGGGACTTCAAGAGCATCGTCTTTCTTCTCTGCATTTCCTGGTCTTCTGAAATCTAGTAGAGTGCCTTTATCACACACTACTTACAGCATTCTCTGTCTTATAATTCCAGACTCTTCCACATTCTCGGAACATATCAATTCCCCTCTGCAGGTATAAATTTTATGTACTGGGTGCTTTTACATTTCTGTGATGAAATACTGAACAGACGCAATCTATTGAGAGAAAAGTACATTTGGACTTGTGGTTGCAAATGGATTTCAGTCCATCACAGAAGGGAAATGTGGCTTTATTCCTGGTGGCAAGAATATGAAGCAAAACAGCTGTACATCACATCAAAGCGGAAAGCAGAAAACAGCAAGAATTGGGTGTGTGTGTGGAGGGGGTTGTTCTCCAATGTATTCAAAGTCCTTCCTGTTCCAAAGTAATGTTACACAAACCTTACCTCCTAAACACTTCACACCCCTCCAAAATATGGCTCTATGCTAGGGAACACACAAGCAAAATATGAGCTAGTGCTTACCAGTTAGTGAAAATACCTAATGTGACAGTAGCAACATCACTTGGACAACATGAGGTACAGACAAAGCAGGATTTTGGAAAAGTTATAGTTTATGTGTAAGCTATCCTCATTCTAATCATAGATTCCCAGGATCTTTACAGATACTCCCTAGAAGCATGAAGTTTAGATCAAGTAGCTGCATTTGCTTAAAGTGTCTAACTGGCGCCTCTCTACAAGAGAGACTCTCCCTAGCATTTGGATAACTCCCTACTCCCACCAGAAGAGATGCAACAAACTAGTGGAAAATGGAAAAGTATGTTGAAAGACAAGGGAAAGCAAGTGCTAATGAAAAGTTCTCTAGGGAAAGCTGGCCGGTTGTGGCACAGGCCTCAGGAAGCAGAGGCAGGTAGATCTCTGTGAGCTCAAGGACAGCCTGGTCTTCAAGAGCTAGTCCCAGGACAGGCTCCAAAGCTACAGAGAAACCCTGTCTTGGAAAAACAAACAACCAAAAAAAAAGAAAGAAAAGAAAAGAAAAAGATTTCTAGGCAAGGCAGCAGCAGCCTGAACCACATCTCATCCGGGGACCTGTAGCAAAATGAAAATGACATCCACTTTTGTCAATTAAAGCAATTTCAGCCTGAACTTTAAAAGCTTGATCGAAAATCCACACTATTCTCCCAATATTCTAGATAAACATATTTTTTTTATAAAACAAAGAATCAAAATTATTGGAAATATAATTACTTATGGACACTGAAAACTTTTGCAATACCAAATCATCCATAAATTCAAACTAATAACCATCTGAGACAAGGTCTGAGGGAAGATACAACAGAGAAAAGTCAGCACTGAATACATTAGGCAGTTACTGTCATATGAGAATGGCACATGCTCCAAACTGAAACTATCACTATTCTTTAGGAGTCTCCCTGATTACTTCTCCACAAGATATTATCTGAGAAGCACAAGTCACCTAGCAACTTCTCAGGCATGGATCACGAATATTTGAGTCATTAATAGGCTATGTTATATCAGGGTTGTTTCAAAAAACCTATAGGCAGGATCTCTCCAGCCTGAAGGGACTGAGGATTCCTGCCCCACGAAACTCTTCCTACTTCACTTACAGCACGGAAGGGATCTTCCATCCCACCCAATGGAGAGCCAACTGCCTAATAGCCTCTCTGATAGCAGACTTACTCATTAATTTATTCTGCTGTGCTTTTATGCTTGAAGCTGAGTGATAATGAAAAGGAATTGTCAGTGTAGTCCCGTTAGCACATCCAAGGTTGGTGTTCTATCATCTTCCTTAGACACTTTAGGGATGCTTACCATTGATTAGTTCAGTCCAGATCTTGAAAGTTCAGTCAGAAATGAGTTGTATTATCTTTACTGTTCAATTGCTGGTTTCTCTGTTTGAGGGTAGGTCTACATCAGTAATTTCAAATGGTTCAACCTAATGAACACCTTCTTCAAGCAATATATCTTTTAATCTGATTACCAGTCAATTTTATCAAAAGGGAGCTGCTCCTTGGGCACATCTGCCCTATTAATCTGAAAATGTTAAGAATGAAACAAAAAAATCATCTGTATATGCTAATTTTATTTGTTTTCTTGAACTGAAATAAGAGTTCTTGAAACAAACGAACAAAATCTATACTTCACCAATGTTCTCAAAAATATGTTCCTAAGGTCTCTTTTTGTAAGTCTATTTCTCCATTAAAGCTGTATATATATTTTTACAATCTGTCTGCATTTGCTTACGTTGTTACATTTTGGAGTCCAACGTGGGCTATTTTGCCCCCAACTCAAGCGGGTAGCCTGCTAGCTAACACAGCACCCTCCTGGGTGCTGTTTTTTAGTTCATGACTCAGGCCCCAGTGCCGAGTCCGAGACACACTCGGCCACACAGGCCCATTCTGCCTGCCTTGGCTAAGTTTGCAGCGGAACCCCACTGCCTGAATTAGCAGAAGCTCAAGTACCTGTGGTTTTGCAACAAAAGCCGCCACAGTGGCAGTATTGGTCTGATACAAAGTGACTTGGCCTGGCGGTGGTGGTGCACCCCTTTGATACCAGACTTGGGAGGCAAAGGCAGGCAGATCTCTGTGAGTTTGAGGCCGGCCAGGCGGTGGTAGCGCACGCCTTTAATCCCAGCACTTGGGAGGCAGAGACAGGCGAATCTCTGTGAGTTTGAGGACAGCCTGGTCTACAAGAGCTAGTTCTAGGACAGGCTCCAAAAACACAGAGACTACCACTGGCAGGAACCGATCATTGCAGGTAAAAGATTTTTCTTTTATAAATAAAATGTCTGAACACATTAGTATTCAAGAATTTAACCGTTTTTTTTTAATTGTACCACGTGGGAGATTTTACAAGAGTTGTCTATCACCCCACATCTATGGATCCTTTTGGGATTCATAGTTTTCATTGGCACAAAATGGTTTGTTAATAGAAATATGATAAAGTCTTTACAAGACGAATCCAGGATTCTTAAGGCAGAGATTGAACGCATAAAAACAATTGAGAATGACAACAATCTTCTCAAGAATCAGTTTGAAGTTCTCCAGGCTGGTGTTAAGGAGAAATTCATTACTATGGAAGAGGGAACAGCTGATCTGGATGGTAACCTTCAGTCCCTTTCTGTAGGAAATGAAACATTAACTGAGAGAATCAAAACTGCTGAATGTGACAATCGGATTTTGTCTAAAGCTTATGACAGATTGACGGAAAGATTGTCAATACAAGAAGGCACGGTTTATGCCATTAAAATTATATCCAAAGATGAGATGTTATCTCTAATGGACAAACTTCATACTTTAGAATCCTCAGTGAAGGCTTTGGAACATAATTCTGGACAGGAGATTCAGACATTGCAGAAGGCAATGGTGAATAGAATTGAAAAGATTAAGGAATTTCTAAATTCTGATGAAGAAGAGCAAAAGGTAGAAAGGCAAATTTTTTTTTTTTTTTTTTTTTTTTTTTGGTTTTTCGAGACAGGGTTTCTCTGTGGCTTTGGAGCCTGTCCTGGAACTAGCTCTGTAGACCAGGCTGGTCTCGAACTCACAGAGATCCGCCTGCCTCTGCCTCCCGAGTGCTGGGATTAAAGGTGTGCGCCACCATCGCCCGGCTTAGAAAGGCAAATTTTAACTACATCTGTGGGTAAATCTCTCCGGGACAATTTCCACAAAGCTCTACCTACAGCTCTACCTGCCTTTCCAGTAATAACAACAGAGAAGGTGATTGGTTCCAAAAACCCTAGGGTCATCAAGGAGGATACATGGGAGCCTGTCCGTATGAATGATCTCAAGGAAATAAAACAGGCTGTCATGACTTTTGGGATGCAAGCCTCTTTTGTTAAAGAGATGCTAAGATCTTGGGCCACCACAGGCAGAGCAACCCCATCAGACAGGCTCCAGCTGAGCTCTGTGGTACTTGAGAGTGGACCGCAATTGAAATGGAAATGCTTATTCAGGCAAGAGGCTAGACTCTTAGAACAGCAGGAAAAAGCAAAGGGAATTGACATTTCCCTAGATCAAATTCTAGGTGAAGGGCTCTTCTCCGACCCTCAGGAACAAGCTAATTTGGATGAAAACACACTCTCCATGTGTACTACAGCAGCCTTAAGGGCTTGGGACAGGGTACAAGACCCAGGACAGAGAATGGAATCATTTGTCAGAGTTAAACAGGGTCAGAGAGAACCCTTTAGTGACTTTTTACAAAGATTAACTAAGGCTGTACAAATAGGGATATCTGACCCAGAAGCGAGACGTATAATGATTGAGTCTTTGGCTTATGAAAATGCAAATGTGGAATGCAAAAGGATTTTGGGGCCTTTAAAGCTCAGATCAGGGCCCTTGGAAGAATGGGTCTTATATACACTCAATGTTGATACATTTGATTATGGCACTGAAGCATGGGTAGAAGAAGCAATTTCCAATGGTAAAAGGAGACACCAGAATACCAAATGTTTTAATTGTGGAAAAATGGGTCATATTAAAAGGAATTGTAGACAACGGATTTTCAGAAATAATAATAATAATAATAATGCATCTTTCAGAAATAATAATAATAATGCATCTTCTAGAAATAACAGAAATAGGAGGACTCAGCCTTCAGGTTTATGTAGAAGATGTGGAAAATTCAAACATTGGACGAATGAATTCAGGTCTACAAGAGATAGACAAGGCAACATGAAACAGTCGGGAAACATGAGAGGGGGGGCCTCACATGTAGGGATAAGTCCCGCCCCTTAGGGGGCGTGTTCGCCTCGGGCTAATGTCTGCCTATAAATTTGGCGAGCAAGCTCCGAGTGCTTGCTTCTGCTTTCCTGGTCTCCGCGGGAACGGTGGTTCTGTAAGTCTATTTCTACATTAAAGCTATATATATATATATTTACACTCTGTCTGCATTCATTTACGCCGTTACATTTTGGCGTCCAACGTCGGGCTATTTTGCCCCCGACTCAAGCGGATAGCCCGCTAGCTAACACAGCACCCTCCCCGGTGCTGTTTTTCAGTTCGTGACTCCAGCCCCAGTGCCGAGTCCGAGACACACTCGGCGACACAGGCCCATTCTGCCTGCCTTGGCTAAGTTTTGCAGCGGAACCCCACTGCCTGAATTAGCAGAAGCTCAAGTACTTGCGGTTTTGCAACAAAAGCTGCCACAGCGTCAGATTTGGTCTGTTACAAAGTGACTTGGCCGGTTGTGGTGGCCCACGCCAGTAGGATTTGCTGAAGGAGGCAGAGGCAGGAGGATCACAAGTTTGAGGCCGCCAGGCAGTGGTAGAGCACGCCTTTAATCCCAGCACTTGGGAAGCAGAGGTAGGCAGATCTCTGTGAGTTTGAGGCCTGCCAGGCCTTGGTAGTGCACGCCTTCAATCCCAGCACTTGGGAGGCAGAGACAGGCGGATATCTGTGAGTTCAAGGCCAGCCTGGTCTACAAGAGCTAGTTCTAGGACAGGCTCCAAAAACACAGAGACCACCACTGGCAGGAACCGATCTTTGCAGGTAAAAAAATTTTTCTTTTATAAATAAAATGTCTGAACACATTACTGTTCAAGAATTTAATGATTTTTTTAATTGTACCATGTGGGAGATTGTACAAGAGGTGTCTATCACCCCACATATATGGATCCTTCTGGGATTCGTAGTTTTCATTGGCACCAAATGGTTTGATAATAGAAATATGATAAAGTCTTTACGAGACGAATCCAGGATTCTTAAGGTAGAGATTGAACGCGTAAAAACAATTGAGAATGACAACAATCTTCTCAAGAATCAGTTTGAAGTTCTCCAGGCTGATAACAATCTTCTCAAGAATCAGGTAGAAGTTCTCCAGACTGATAACAATCTTTTCGAGAATCAGTTTGAAGTTCTCCAGGCTGATAACAATCTTCTCAAGAATCACGTTGAAGTTCTTCAGGCTGATGTTAAGGAGAAATTCATTACTATGGAAGAGGGAACAGCTGATCTGGACCATAAGATTCAGTCCCTTTCTGTAGGAAATGAAACATTAACTGAGAGAATCAAAACTGCTGAATGTGACAATCGGATTTTGTCTAAAGCTTATGACAGATTGACGGAAAGATTGTCAATACAAGAAGGCACGGTTTATGCCATAAAAATTGTGTCCAAAGATGAGATGTTATCTCTAACGGACAAACTTCATATTTTAGAATCCTCAATGAAGGCTTTGGAACATAATTCTGGACAGGAGATTCAGACATTGCAGAAAGCAATGGTGAATAGAATTGAAAAGATTGAGGAATTTCTAAATTCTGATGAGGAAGAGCAAAGGGTAGAAAGGAAAATTTTAATTACATCTGTGGGTAAGTCTCTCCGGGACAATTTCCACAAAGCTCTACCTACAGCTCTACCTGCCTTTCCAGTAATAACAACAGAGAAGGTGATTGGTTCCAAAAACCCTAGGGTCATCAAGGAGGATACATGGGAACCTGTGCGTATGAATGATCTCAAGGAAATAAAACAGGCTGTCATGACTTTTGGGATGCAAGCCTCTTTTGTTAAAGAGATGCTAAGATCTTGGGCCACGACAAGCAGAGCAACCCCCTCAGACTGGCTCCAGCTGAGCTCTGCGGTACTGGAGAGTGGACCGCAATTGAAATGGAAATGCTTATTCAGGCAAGAGGCTAGACTCTTAGAACAGCAGGAAAAAGCAAAGGGAATTGACATTTCCCTAGATCAAATTCTAGGTGAACTGCCCTTTTCTGATCCTCAGGAACAAGCTAATTTGGATGGAAACACACTCTCCATGTGTACTACAGCAGCCTTAAGGGCTTGGGACAGGGTACAAGACCCAGGACAGAGAATGGAATCATTTGTCAGAGTTAAACAGGGTCAGAGAGAACCCTTTAGTGACTTTTTACAAAGATTAACTAAGGCTGTACAAATAGGAATATCTGACCCAGAAGCAAGACGTATAATGATTGAGTCTTTGGCTTATGAAAATGCAAATGTGGAATGCAAAAGGATTTTGGGGCCTTTAAAGCTCAGATCAGCGCCGTTGGAAGAATGGGTCTTGCATACACTCAATGTTGATACATTTGATTATGGCACTGAAGCATGGGTAGAAGAAGCAATTTCCAATGGTAAAAGGAGACACCAGAATACCAAATGTTTTAATTGTGGAAAAATGGGTCATATTAAAAGGAATTGTAGACAACGGATTTTCAGAAATAATAATAATAATAATAATAATAATAATAATAATAATGCATCTTTCAGAAATAATAATAATAATGCATCTTCTAGAAATAACAGAAATAGGAGGACTCAGCCTTCAGGTTTATGTAGAAGATGTGGAAAGGGCAGACATTGGACGAATGAATGCAGGTCTACAAGAGATAGACAAGGCAACCTGATACAGCCGGGAAACGTGAGAGGGGGGGCCTCACAGGCCCCCATGGCAAACATGGTTCAGTCATATCCAGTTTCTGCAGAGAACGTGCCTCATCAGGACAATTAGGAAGCCCCATGCCTACTGTTACAAGCAATAATGATCAGAAAGATAAGTTACGTGTGTTTTGGCAAACTTCTATAAATGATCAAAGACCTAAACTGAGAGTGTGTGTAAATGGCATTTTTATTACTGGCCTGCTGGACACAGGTGCTGATGTAAGTATCATTACCCCAGAATTTTGGCATCCGTATTGGCCTCTTCAGAATGTAAATGTTCAGCTCCTGGGAATTGGAACCCTATCTCGAGTAAGGCAGAGCACGAGATGGGTTGAATGTATAGGGCCAGAGGGACAAATAGGAAAATTAAAGCCATATGTAGCCAATATCGCAATGAATTTATAGGGTCGTGACCTATTACAACAATGGAATACTGAAATTAACATTCCTGCTAAATCTAGAGCCTATATTTCTGAGAATAATATTAAAAGATATTACAAACGGAGAAAACCGGCCATTCGGGCTGTACAAGAACAAGCAGTTGTGTCTCACTATCACGAAATTCATACAGGTGGTAAGAAAAACATATAGAATGGGGGCAGGGTTCTGTTCTTATCTCCACAGGAAAACACTCATCTTTGAGAAATTCAAGGGACCCTGGATGTTTGGATACTGACAGATGGAAAAATACCTGCCCAATAGGAAATATCAAGACAACTGAATGGGTTGTGTAAGTAATATTAAACCATATTTCTAAATTTATAAAGCTGGTTTTGAAGTTGGACTCTGGCTCAGTCCCTCTCCAATTCCAAGCCTGTTAGTAAGAGAAAAACCCAGAGTTTCTGGAGTTTCTGTCTCATGTCAAGAGCCATGATATGGGACAGAAAGAAATATGAGTTTAGAAAACATCTTTGCTTCTCTTCATATCTATCATACTTTTCATTGAATATATCTATCATGTCTTTCATTGAATATATATATATATATGTCTATATGATTAATGTTTAAGTTTTTCATAATGAACAATGAGTTTTTCCTGAAGTGACATTTGAAGTTTCCAGGAAGAAGATGGGGCCCCATAACAACAACTCCACCTGGTTGATATGACGTCATGATACTGATAGCGCTACTACAAGACCTGCTTTGGGTACCAGCTGCACAAGACAGTTCCAACTTGGTTAGCTGAAATGGTGCACATCTTATACAACATTTTGGCCAGACCTGCACGAAAATACTCAGAGACTATTTGCAATTTTAAAAGACATTATCTTGAAATTTAACCATCATTTTACTTTCACAGGATCCCCCAGAAAGAACGTCGCCCCTATGACAGCTGGAAGTAATTCTAGAGAACGACGTCCCCTCTCCCAGTAAAGTTTGCCCTTGGGTTTAGGGACATCATTTAGGGGTTGATTATAATTAGTATATGATTGAGGGTTGGGAGAGGAATTTTATAAGCTCAAGGATCATTTTGAAAAAAAAAAAGAGGGAATGATGGGATAATAGATTTATAATTGTGAGTTACTGCTTTTAGACAAATATATTGGTATCAATTCTTGTATAATGAAACAAAGTTAAATTATATGGACTATTGTACGCATGCATGTTTCTACCTCTGTTTAAAACATTTTTATGTATTGACATATATTGTATTGATATATATATTGTATATATTTACCATATTGCAGTGTACATTTCTACCTCTGATTAAGATACTTATATAATATTTGTGTATTGATATATATTTACCTACTGCAATGTATATTTGTACATTGTTTATATTTGGAGGTCATTGTCCTCATTTGTTTCACAGTCGTTTATTGTCTTAGTCTTTAAGTTAGATAGATATTGAGAATTATATAGACTAATTGTCATCTAAGTTTGTCATTTATAATTAGACTAATCAGGTTCTTTAGATATATAGAGATTATACTCAGTATAGATAGATAATCTTCAACCTCTTCAAAGAGCTGTAGAATATGGCCTTTAATCTAACTCAGAGTTTCGTGATAGTGAGACACAATTGCTCCTGGCAACACCGCTCTATTCCCGAGAGAATGTTGAGCACCAAAAATACTCCACCTGGAGCCTTTCTATTTTGGCAGAACTGGCCTTTGGGCAAAGAAATGCCCATACCTCAACCACTGACACAGATACAGAGCGTGCATCAATGGATAAAACAGGACTGTCATATCCTGCCAAGACAGGGTAAGATAGTTTTGAAAAGTTCCTTGCCTTTAATAATGGTATGTCAGTTATGTTAGGCCTTAGCCAAAATTGGTTGACTCAACGTTGCAAACGAGACTTTGGGTGATTGCCCAGGTAGTCAGTTGTCTCTGTCAATTGTTGCACATTTTGGATATATCTCGTTTGTTGAGTAGTGTTTATTCCCTTCTCAGATCTTTGACTGAGTTGAAGATTATATAATTGTAGTTACTCTTAACATTATTTGGACTCCTTGAGATAGAATGTTTAGCAAAGCTTTTGTTCTCAATATTGTTTGTTATATTTATTATTTGTTGTTATTGTATGTAGTTGTATTTGGTTTAGTTCTGTCTTATTTAGACAAAAAGGGGAGATGTAGGGATAAGTCCCGCCCCTTAGGGGGCGTGTTCACCTCGGGCTAATGTCTGCTTATAAATTTGGCAAGCAAGCTCCGAGCGCTTGCTTCTGCTTTCCTGGTCTCCGCGGGAACGGTGGTTCTGTAAGTCTATTTCTACATTAAAGCTATATATATATTTTTACACTCTGTCTGCATTCATTTACGCCGTTACACTCACAGGCCCCCATGGCAAACATGGTTCAGTCATTTCCAGTTTCTGCAGAGAACATGCCTCGTCAGGACAATTAGAAAGCCCCATGCCTACTGTTACAAGCAATAATGGTCAGAAAGATAAGTTACGTGTGTTTTGGCAAACTTCTATAAATGATCAAAGACCTAAACTGAGAGTGTGTGTAAATGGCATTTTTATTACTGGCCTGCTGGACACAGGTGCTGATGTAAGTATCATTACCCCAGAATCTTGGCATCCGTGCTGGCCTCTTCAGAATATAAATGTTCAGCTCCTGGGAATTGGAACCCTATCTCGAGTAAGGCAGAGCACGAGATGGGTTGAATGTATAGGGCCAGAGGGACAAATAGGAAAATTAAGGCCATATCTAGCCAATATCGCAATGAATTTATGGGGTCATGACCTATTACAACAATGGAATACCAAAATTAACATTCCTGCTACTTCTAGAGCCTATATTTCTGAGAATAATATTAAAAGATATTACAAATGGAGAAAACCGGCCATTCGGGCTGTACAAGAACAAGCAATTGATGTCCCTTCAGAGATACCAACAGCCTTGCCTCTAAAATGGTTGACTGAGAAACCAATATGGACAAAGCAATGGCCTTTAGCTGAGGAAAAGTTACAGGCCTTAGAACAGCTGGTACAAAAACAATTAGATGCCGGACATATAGAAGAATCTACCAGCCCTTGGAATTCTCCTGTATTTGTGGTTAAGAAAAAATCAGGTAAATGGAGAATGGTCTCTCAGGGCCATCAATAAGGTTATTCAACCTATGGGCCCTCTGCAATCTGGAATTCCTTTGCCCTCTTTATTACCAAAAGGATGGCCTCTCATAGTTATTGATTTAAAGGATTGTTTTTTCACTATACCTTTGCAAAAAGAAGATAGAGAAAAATTTGCCTTCACAGTGCCTAATAACAATTCTCAACCTTCGAGGAGCTACCACTGGACTGTCCTCCCCCAGGGTATGTTAAATAGCCCCTCCCTGTGTCAATGTTTTGTGAACCAACCATTGCAAATAATACGCAAGAAATTTCCCAAATCAATAGTATACCATTACATGGACGACATTTTGTTATCTGATTCAAACGTGGATACCTTGAACAGACTGTTTGAAGAAATAAAGATACTTTTACCTAAATGGGGATTGCAAATCGCTCCTGAAAAGATTCAGAAGGGAGATTCTGTTAATTGTTTAGGTTATAAAATAGGTTTGCAAAAAATTAAGACACAAAAAGCACAAATTAGGAGAGATCGCCTACGGACTCTTAATGACTTTCAAAGACTGTTAGGAGACATTTCCAGTCTATGACCAGCTATTGGAATAACACCTGATCTAATAATTCATTTGAACAAAACCTTGGATGGTGATAAAGATTTAAACAGTCCCAGAGAATTAACAGCTGAAGCAGAAAAGGAACTGACAATGATTGAGGAAAAATTACAACAGGCACATGTGGACAGGGTGAATCCAGAGCTCGATTGTATTCTCGTCATACTACCATCAAAAATTTCTCCTACAGGAATTTTAATGCAGAGAGATGATATTATTTTGGAATGGATCTTTTTACCACATAAACCAAGTAAGAAACTGAAAACTTATGTGGAGAAAGTCTCTGAGTTAATTATAAAAGGCAAGCTGAGACTTCATCAACTAGCAGGCATAGACCCAGCAGAAATTATAGTGCCTTTCACTGCTGATGAACTAAAGAAATTATGGGAAGATAATGAACCATGGCAAAGAGCTTGTGCTAATTTTTTTTGGAGACATTAATAACAACTATCCAAAAAGCAAGAGGCTTAACTTCATAAAGAGAACTTCTTGGATTCTTCCTCAAATCGTCCATGAGGCTCCAATAACTGGAGCCCGCACATTCTATACTGATGCCAATAAATCAGGGAAGGCAGGTTACAAATCAGAAGACTTGGGTAAGGTGGAACAAAGTCCTTATAATTCTGTCCAGAAGGCGGAATTATATGCCATTCTTATGGTGCTAAGGGATTTTAAAGAACCTATTAATATAGTCACTGATTCACAATATGCAGAAAGAGTTATTTTACATATTGAAACTGCTGAATTTATACCTGATGATACAGAACTAACCTCATTGTTTCTCCAGGATTCAAGATTTGATCAGGAACAGGCTTTGCCCTATGTACATAACACACATCCGATCCCATATGGGTCTGCCAGGTCCTCTAGCACAAGGTAATGCAGAAATTGATCAATTATTGATTGGTAGTGTGCTACAAGCCTCTGAATTTCATAAAAAAAAACATCATGTTAATAGCAAAGGTTTGAAGAAAGAGTTTTCAATTACATGGCAACAAGATAAGGAGATTGTAAAGAAATGCCCTACTTGCTCTTTCTATAACCAAATGCCACTGCCTGCAGGGACTAATCTAAAGGGCACCCAAAGGAATGAAATCTGGCAGATGGATCTGTTCCACTTTGCAGAATTTGGCAAATTAAAATATGTTCATCACACCATTGACACTTATTCAGGCTTTCAGTGGGCAACTGCTTTAGGTTCAGAAAAAGCTGATTCAGTAATCACTCATTAGAAGTCATGGCTATCATGGGTATACCTACACAAATAAAGACGGATAATGGTCCTGCTTATGTCTCTAGGAAAATGAAACAGTTTTTTGATTATTACAATATCAAGCATGTTACAGGTATACCATACAATCCTATAGGTCAAGCAGTCATAGAAAGATCAAATCGAACTATAAAGGATATGTTGAACAAACAGAAAGGGGTGGAAAACACCCCCAGAAATAGGTTACATAATGCTTTGTTAACCGTGAATTTTCTCAACACTAATGAGAAGGGAACAACGGCTGCAGAAAGACATTGGATAATGGAAAAGTCTACTGCACTATATCAACCAGTTTATTTCAAGGATGTGCTGACCTCACAATGGAAGCCAGGAGATGTGCTACGTTGGGGAAGGGGTTTTGCTCTTATCTCCACAGGTGAGGAAAAATTGTGGATAACGTCAAAATTAATAAAGGTTCCATTTGAAGAAGAGAAGCCACTTGGAAAAGATAAATAACAATTCTTTCATAAGGATGGCGAGCATACTGATGGTAAGAAATACAGATAGGTTGGAGGCAGGGTTCTTTTCTTATCTCCACAGGAAAATACTCATCTTCAAAGAAATTAAGGGACCCTGAATATTTCATTACTGATGGATGGACACATTTTGTAAGTATTAATTTATATATATATATATATATATATATATATATATAAAGGTATATATGTCTTATTAAACATTTCTTTATAAATATGTAGAGCTGGTTTTGAAGTTATACTCTGGCTCAGTCCCTCTCCAATTCCAAGCCTGTTAGTAAGAGAAAAACCCAGAGTTTCTGGAGTTTCTGTCTCATGTCAAGAGCCATGATATGGGACAGAAAGAAATATGAGTTTAGAAAACATCTTTGCTTTTCTTCATATCTATCATACTTTTCATTGAATATATCTATCATGTCTTTCATTGAATATATATATATGTATGTCGATATATATGTCTATATGATTAATGTTTAAGTTTTTCACAATGAACAATGAGTTTTTCCTGAAGTGACATTTGAAGTCTAGGAAGAAGATGGGGCCCCACAACAACAACTCTACCTGGTTATTATGACGTCATGATACTGATAGCGCTACTACAAGACCTGTTTTGGATACCAGCTGCACAAGACGATCCCAACTTGGTTAGCTGAAATGGTGCACATCTTGTACAACATTCTGGCCAGACCTCCACAAAATACTCAGAGACTATTTGCAATTTTAAAAGACATTGATCTTGAAATTTAACCATCATTTTACTTTCACAGGATCCCCCAGAAAGAACGTCGCCCCATGACAGCTGGAAGTAATTCTAGAGGACGACGTCCCCTCTCCCAGTAAGTTTACCCCTGGGTTTAGGGACATCATTTAGGGGTTAGGAGGTTGGGGGAGGAATTTTATAAGCTCAGGGATCATTTTGAAAAAAAAAAAAGAGGGAACGATGGGATAATAGATTTATAATTGTGAGTTACTGCTTTTAGACAAATATATTGGTATCGATTCTTGTATATTGATACAAAGTTAAATTATATTGACTATTGTATGCATGCATGTTTCTATCTCTATTTAAAACATTTTTATGTATTGACATATATTGTATTGATAAATATATATTGTATATAATTACCATATTGCAGTGTACATTTCTACCTCTGATTAAGATACTTATATAATGTTTGTGTATTGATATATATTTACCATATTGCAATGTATATTTGTACAGTGTTTGTATTTGGAGGTCATTATCCTCATTTGTTACACAGTTGTTTATTGTCTTAGTCTTTAAGTTAGATAGATATTGAGAATTATATAGACTAATTGTCATCTAAGTTTGTCATTTATAATTAGACTAATCAGGTTCTCTAGATATATAGAGATTATACTCAGTATAGATAGATAATCTTCAACCTCTTCAAAGAGCTGTAGAAAATGGCCTTTAATCTAACTCAGAGTTTCGTGATAGTGAGACACAATTGCTCCTGGCAGCACTGCTCTATTCCTGAGAGAATGTTGAGCACCAAAGACACTCCACCTGGAGCCTTTCTATTTGGCAGAACTCGCCATTGGGCAAAGAAATGCCCATACCTCAACCACTGACAGAGATACAGAGCATGCATCAATGGATAAAACAGGACTGTCATATCCTGCCAAGACAGGGTAAGATAGTTTTGAAAAGTTCCTTGCCTTTAATAATGGTATGCCAGTTATGTTAGGCCTTAGCCAAAGTTGGTTGACTCAACATTGCAAACCAGACTTTGGGTGATTGCCCAGGTAGTCAGTTGTCTCTATCAATTGTTGCACATTTTGGATATATCTTGTTTGTTAAGTAATATTTATTCCCTTCTCAGATCTTTGACGGAGTTGAAGATTATATAATTGTAGTTACTCTCTACATTATTTAGACTCCTTGAGATAGAATGTTTGGCAAAACTTTTGTTCTCAATATTGTTTGTTATATTTATTATTTGTTATTATTGTATATAGTTGTATTTGGTTTAGTTCTGTCTTATTTAGACAAAAAGGGGAGATGTAGGGATAAGTCCCGCCCCTAAGGGGGCGTGTTCGCCTCGGGCTAATATTTGCCTATAAATTTGGCCAGCGTGCTCCCAGCAGTTGCTTCTGCTTTCCTGGTCTCCGCGGGAGCAGTGGTTCTGTAAGTCTATTTCTCCATTAAAGCTGTATATATATTTTTACAATCTGTCTGCATTCGCTTACGTCGTTACATCTTTTCCCATAAACCAACAGCAAATTGCTATGCCATGCTCAGTATGAAAGGATCATGAAATATATTGGAGAAAAAAGAATTTCACTTTTTACTAACTGTTCTGATTGACTGAAATAATCGTCCTTAGAAAGACATGTATGATGGAGGTTTTATATTTTCGGATGCTGTTAATAATAAGTACCACTACTGCTGGTTTGTGACTTTTATTTCAGCTTAAATACCTTTAAACCCTTTTTGTTACTCTAATTTATTTTTTGCTTTTATTATAATTACAGTACTTGCTTTCTCTCTTTTACTTGTTTTGCTATTGCTTTATCATGTTCATTTCTTCTCTAGTTTCCATAGGTTCTGTGAACCCTGTGAATATCAACTTTGAGCGGAGCTATTGTGTGCCACTATTGTCTGTGAGACATGAAGAAATGTCTATTCACTCCAGATCTAACACCAGACCAAATTATGAAAATCACAAAGCCCTTTTTGGTGAACGATTAGTTACTTATGGAAACATCAACAAGGGTTTGCTTACAGGAGCAGAAATATCTGAAAGACAGCTATCTGTGGTACTAGAAGCCACTCCAGCATGGATGATGTCCCTTGAAATCTGGAACTCTGGAGCTTCTGATCTATGTTCAGGCAGATCAACACGGCAGGGAGAATCTTCTCCAAGCAGCTCAGATGGTCTGAGCCTTTTTTAGAAGGCTTGGCTCATATGCTTCTCTTCCAGACAGGTATACTTAATCCAAGAGTGTCTCTCAAAAGGCTTTATTGCTTATATGAGCTTGAGGAAGTAAGAACCTAGAGAATCTGGTCAGTTTCAGGGACTTCCTGATGCTCTTGGATTGTTTGCTTTCCACAAAGGAGATTGCCTGTGAGATGGAATATTTAACATCTCTTTAGAATATCCTGTGTCCTAGGAGTCTCCATCCAGGATGAAATACTATATCTCAAGAAACTTCTACGCAATAAGAGCTTGTGTTACAGCTCCGTGCTTTCTTCAGTGTTTCTTTGGAATATATACAGTGATAAAATGAGTACGTACACACTATCTCTTATCACTTGCCAACATTTGAACTCTTATTTAGCCTTTAAATCAATTTTCAGTTTAAATTAATCAAAATTGTTGGAAAGTTTATTTTCTTTTCACATTTCTGGAACAGTGATATATATTCTTTAAATTTGAAAAACATTCTTTGATTTATTGTTTTGACCTTTTAATTATTTGCAAAAGAGAGAGAGATTCTTCAGACATGGTCATCTTAGGTTAAAGTCAACATGACAATTTCTGATATTTTAAGCTCTAAGAAAATGGAAATGAAACACACAGAGGGCTGAGTATAATGTTTTGAAAATTCCTAACATTTCATCAGATGAAAGGAGCTAAATAGTAAAATTAGAATATCAGAGAAAATAATTAGTATAAAGCTATTTATTTTTTAAAGTCAACTATCATAATCATGGTTTTTCTTTTCCTTAAAAAAGAAACACTTAAGAAGTAAAAATATATTAGTAAATGATAAATGTTTATTTTATATATCTTAAGCAATGCCTGTGATTATTTAGAATCAAATTATAGATATTTACAGAATAAATCACTGTGCTATAGAAACAGAAATGGTTTTATTAAAAGCCTGCATTTAGCCAGGCAGTGGTAACTCTCAGGAGGCAGAGGCAGGTGGATCTCTGTGAGTTCAAGGACATCCTAGTCTACAAGAGCTACTTCCAGGACAGGCAACAAAGCTACACAAAGAAGCCCTGTCTCAAAAAAAAAGCCTAATTAAATAATATATTTCTTCATCTAAAAGAACAGTTCAATTTCTTTGGTGTTTGTCCTTTTGTTTATTTCTTTCTTTTTTGAGACAGGGTCTTATTTATAGGTGGCCTCAAATGCATGCTGGTATTATTGATTCAGCCAGATGAGCTCTAGGATTGTAGAAATGTACTGCCACAGTCCGTTTTAAAAGGCCATTTTGTGTGTGTGTGTGTGTGTGTGTGTGTGTGTGCAGTGTGTGCAGTCTTTTACATTCAGTGCTCATTTTGTAAAGACCATCATAATGCTTTATCTATAAAATTTTTAATGAAAATGACTAAATGAATTGATATTTTGGGGAAATCACTGAGCATTTTGTGATGTACATCTTAGATAGCCTTTTCTTTGCAAACACCAGGAGCATTGCCACTTTTTCACAGAACAAATGCATTAATTGAAAAGCAAACTTTAACTTAAGGGAAAAATAAACTTAAAGCAAATATTCCCAAAAGGATGCTGTTTCTATAGTTGGCAAATTCTTTATAAAACTAGTAGACATTTGGTTATGAATATGAAGACCCATGTTATTAAGAAAACTAAATATATGAACGTTGTCTTTATTATCTGACTGGATACCCAGCAGGAGCAGAAGTTTAAATAAGGTTAGTCATAAGTTTGAAAATAAGGAAAATAAATTACTTTCATTGAGCCTTTCTGTCAAATTCACCTAGAAGGAGTCAAGCAAAGATAAGAAATGTCACCTAAAAGAAACTGTTTTTCAGATCCATAAACCTCTATTATAACAAATTGAAGAAGTGAGCAAGTAAAATATTAGCTATGTCAATCAAAATGGAGTTGGTAATAGCACAAGATGTACAAAAGGACAATCATGGAAGGACAAATCCAAAATTAAAACTAAGTTGATGTAGGTGGGTCATCTGTCTATGTGTTATTTTCATTGGTTAATAAAGAAACTGCCTTGGCCTTTGATAGGACAGAAAATTAGGTAGGCGGAGTAAACAGAACAATGCTGCGAGGAAGAAGGCAGTGAGGCAGACACTATAGCTCTCCTATCCAAGATGGACGTAGGTTAAGATCCTTCCCGGTAAGCCACCACCTCGTGGTGCTACACACATTAATAGAAATGGGTTAATCAAGATATGGGAATTAGCCAGTAAGAGGCTAGAGCTAATGGGCCAAGCAGTGTTTAAAAGAATACAGTGTCCATGTAATTATTTCGGGGCATAGGCTAGCCGAGCAGAAGCCGGGCGGGAACACAGAAGCCAGGTGGGAACACAGCCCACTGCTCCTCACTACACTAAGTCAACTGCCTTTTAAGATGTAAGATAAAATGGCAAAAATGTCCCTGTCACTGTGTAAATGAAAAGTTTAAATTAGCTTTAAACAATTAAACACTCAAGTCAAATGGCCAACTGTCTTTGATTGACCATGATCTTCTTTAAGAACTATTTTGTTACTTTCACCAAATGGGCTGGTACATCTGTCATTGGTATATGGCCCGTAGAGCAGTTAATTTGCTTATTACAAATGTATTAATTGACTTCCAGGGTTTGCATTGTAGTTTCAAAAGATAGATAAATTCTGAAGCAGGGTGAAGGTTTCCTGGCTAAATGACAACCCTGCCACAATGGACTCTACCCTCCAACTGTGAGCCAAATTAGGCCATTCCTTTCTTGAGTTGCTTATGTCAAAAATTGTCTCATAGCAACAAACAGAGAAGCTGATGTATCTATCAAATCTCACAACAAGTTGCCTATCTAAACAAGAGACTAATTGCAGTCAATCATTTTAATCCAACTCCGTGCATTGTTTCATAGCTCTTCAGGGAGCTACGATACAGCATCTTAGCATTAAAATGGCTGTCATGAGGAAACATTAATGAACTTTAGCATGGCAGTTGATTTGTGAGCATGTTTCACATGGAGAGAAGGACAGATGCGAAGCTCAATTCACATTCATATGATTCCTCTGATCAGGCAGAACAAGACTCAGTTAAAATGGGATTGCCATTAGAAAACTAAGTCACAGAGCAGCTGGGATGCAGGGAAATGAAAGGCTCAAAACTGTTCTGTGTGTGTGAGGTGTGGATGAACTGAGTGTGGTTGTGCTACGACAACAAGCCATTTGAATTTCCTGGCATGAACCTGCTTCTTCTGCTGTTTTTTCATGGTAAGTTGACTGTCTCCCACTCAGCATATGCAGTTTCCTTATTCTCTGATACACATAGTTCAGTGCAACAGTTGATTCTTGGTATCAGGGCCTGAAAACAAGATAGAGCTAAATCTCCACTGGGTACAGAGAGCTAAGGAGGTACTCAGAGGGACTGAAAATAAGAGGATTTGTTAACATGTATAATGCTATCAAATGTGATAATTTGTACATTCATATAGAACAATGTCAAGTAAAGTCTGTTGAATGAAATAGACAAAGATCTAGAGAAACTGGGAGTTTGTTATTGTCTGAATAGTGATATTTTTCTTGATAAAAAACTCTATATGAAGCACAATTTTTTAGGAGATAAAAGGAAAAGGAAGAAAAAGTGCAGTCTCTGCCTGCCTCTTCAGGCCTGTCACTATTCTTTTCCAGGATTATACTACAACTGTCTTAATTACAGTAATGTTCAGGTCCTAAGATACCAAATGATAGTTTTGTGACTTCCCTGACTTTTTTTCTAAAGCACACAGAATGCCAACATGCTCTCTTCTCCATTAAAATCACTGATCTATGTTGGCTACCCAATAATCTTCACAAGTGCCTTGGGCCCAAAGTATGTGCCTTGCTTAGGGCTGGGAACACATGGGGGTTCCATCTGAGATCCTAAGCCAAGGCACTGCCAGGTTGACCTTTCTGATAATGGAGGACAGCAAGTGTTCTGACCACTAGTCTTATTTCTGCCCGAACAGAAATCATAAGTGGATCATAAGTAGAATCTAGTCAGGTTTATTTTTGTCTCTATTTAAAATATAAAGGGTCCTGTGTCATAGCCAACTTTCTAGGAGGAAGGAGGCAAACAGTTAAGCACAAATGATTTACATATAAAGAATTTTCAGGACAATACAAACATGTAGCCCATTTGGGGAAAGGAGCACACAAACTTTGACATATCTAGATAGAAAAGTCAACAGCACTCAAAGCCAGCCTTATTTGATTTCCTACCCAAACTAGGAGTAATGTTGTTATATAACAAGGTGTTAAGTTTCAACTTCCACTTACGAGATCTTTCCAAGAGTCTTAAAGTAGTCCAAGCAGTTGCATATACACACATATATATAGTATACATACATATATATATAATGTTTCAATTTTCAAAACAATAAATAAGAGGAGAGCTTGATATTGTGTTATAGATTGATAGTGAGATTCAGAAAATGAGATTAATCCATAAATTTTCTACACAAAAACATTATAAAAATATAAACACTTGCCCAGATGCCTTTTTTAATTTTTAACAATATGCATAAATAGCTATTGAATATACCCTAGAATTGGAATGGCCATCATGCATATTGTGCTGAACATGTTCTCTAGGCAGATCTCTGTGATTTCAAAGCCAGCCTGGTATACATAATGATTTCAAGAACAACCAAGGCTAAACACTGAAACCTATCTTGAAAAAATAACAACAAACAAACAACAAGAAAACTTAACACCCATGGTCAAGAACCCATTGCTGTCTAAGTAATCAAAATTCCAAAGATAACTTTACAATCTCAGTCTTATGCTACCCCAAGGATGTCATTACATCGTGTGATCAAAAGTATTTGTCAGAAGTGATTATAGCTCCTCATCAGGTAACCTTGAAATAAGAACCCAAACAAGTAATACCCATTTCTCAAGGTGGTTGAAGAAGAAAATTCAGAGGAGGATTAAAATCATGATGAGAATCCAACACAAGCAACACCCTCCATCCTGGCTGGGAGAATGAAGGAGATATGGATGGATAAAGGAGCAGAAGTCACTTCCCTCTCACAGTCAGCGAAGAAATGTCAGTCTCAGCCCTACAGACATGAGATACCAACTTCTGATAACAACCTGAGCCCATGTAGAGGCAACAGCTCTCCAGAGATTGAAGGAAAGAGCCCACCCCTGAAGACACCTGGATTGTGACCCTGTGAGCCCCTCTTAAGAGAAGCCATCCTCCCATAAGATAAAAAGAAAACAACGTGTTGTCATGTTAAATTATCACACGTGGCAATTTCTATGTAGCAATAAGAATCTAAGCTGTCTGTGACTTAACAGGGAGAACCCCATTCCCCAAGTTAAGAGCCTACACCTAGCTCTAGTCTGTTATTGTCACAGGATGTGAGTTCAGTAATTTATGCCTTCTGCAAGATGCAAGAAATAATTCATTTTCAGTTTGGGTTATTTTTGTTTTCTAAAATTAATAATCAAGTCAATAAAAAAAGAGAAATTTGTTATGCAAGCCAAATAAGTTGTGTCTAAGGGCAGCCTGCTTGAAACTGTGGACTACATAATAGCTAATCCCCAAGTCAGTTCCTGTGTCAACAATAGACTGACTAAATAGTGCTAGAGTGTATTTTTCTTTGTGTCTTAAATAATAAATATTATAAACATTGAAGTACACTAAATAGCTTTTAATTTCTCAGAAGGGTAAATGAAGGATTTGTGGTTATTAATACATTTAAGTTTTTATGTAAGATATATTCCTAAGAGGAAGATTGTAGGATTGGCAGTTTACGTTGAAATTTTGCCATGGCAAACTATTAGGCAAGTAAGTTAAAAATAAGACTATTGTTATCGATGTTTGTCTTCTCTCCTTTGAGTAGAGAAAGAATAATACCGTGTATAAAGTAGAAACGGTTGTGATCTTGGTGACCAGAAGACAAGATACTTTTCCATATCACTGCCTTGCAGTCTGAAAAATTCCTTTTTGGGGACCTTAATTAAGATAAAAGAGACCCTTCTCCAGTAAATATAGAACTCCTGGACTAGTCAGTATGAAGCAAAGGTGGCGTGACTAACAACTTTTCTTAATGCAGCCTTTAAACACCTTAAGCATGAAGGTAGAGACTGTGGAGTTCCCGGATAGTAATGTACCCCAGAGCATGGGTGTGGGCCTCTCACAACAGAACCATGGTTCACTAAAAGACATCTTTACCATGGATATTTGAAAGCATGAAATTTGAGGGACAATGGTGCTCAGAGAAGATAAGACACCCCTGAGTGTGAGAGTGGCACTCCACTGTCTTCACACTGGAATTTGATGGGGTTGACACTGTTATCTTCAAGGGGTTGCTAAGAAACCTACATGAGACCCCAGGGTGATTCTGAGTGCTGCCTGTTAGGATTACAACTGGCAGCAGATACAGATCTCGGGGATGTGAGGAAGTATGTTATCTTCACTGCAAACACAGAGAATGGTCTTTCTTGAGATGCCCAAGAGTGGGGCCCTAGAATGGTCATATATGGTTAGACCTTAAGATGGTTAATAGCCATTGTGATATAAAATATTTTTATATGAAGTGAATATTGTTTCTGTCCTCGCAGAAAATCTGTTTATTATAATTCTTAGCTGGGAAGAGTATTCAACCATGTTCCAGGGTGAGGGGATTTTTCCCTTCCTGTGTCCTTGTAATTCTCCATCTCCCTATCATGTCTTGGTTTTCTTCCTGTTCACATGGCATAACCATAGGAAAGAGTGGCGACCTTAGGGGCGGGCAAGCTGCTGGGGTTCTGTGTAAGCCTTAAAGAACTCTATGCATCTACTGCATTCAGAGAGCAAGAAGACCTTAACACTCCAGAAAGAATAGTGACTCAGAGAGAGGAGGTCTGAATTACATAACAGTGATGAGACTAAGGCTTTGACTCCCACCCTGGCCTTAGCCGGTTATATTCAATCGCTGTGTGTGGCTTAAATCCTCCTTTGGCTGCTCTCAGTCTAGCCCAAGTCCACCTTCAGGGCCTCTTGACAACTTCTTTGTCTGTCTAAAATTTTTAACACTACAGTTCACATTCTTTCTTATTGCAATCTCGCACTCAGAGAACCAAGTATACTGTTTAGGTATACGTGTCACCTTTTCACTCCTAAATGCAAGCCTACACATGGCATCTTCTATATAATATAAACAGAAAATACATTTTATTTGTATTCCTAAAAAAATTAGTATGATAATCTATGTATTTAGGGATTGCATAAGTGTTAATTAAATTACATTAAAATATTCACATCAATGATTCAACACTGTTCAACTATAAGTAAAGATAAAATAAGAGAGAAACCACCTAACTCATTTATTGTAAATTTAAGTAGGCTCTACACTATCCTTTGCTAGAATTTTATTTTGGTTTGTTGTATGTGTGTTTATTTACATATTTCTTTTCAGGCTTAAAAACCAAATAGCCACAAGGATAAGAAGAAGCCTGCCAGGAATGCAGACACCTCAAATAGCATCATTATGTGTACCTTGTCTTAAGAGTGTTTCCTTCCCTTAAGCAAGGTGAATTTCCATTGCAACCTGGTAGCCTAGAGTTCATTTGTAAAGCACACATGGGCTTTTGGCAAAACAAATCACAAAATTTCAACAATAAATGTATAGCATGTGAGCCCACCTTCAAGAGATGGTTTTTGATGTAGAATCTCCTTCAGCCAATGGCTTTTGGGAGGTTAGATCAGGTTGGGCGTGGCCTTGGATGCCAAAAAGGTGCGCACTCACCTGCTAGCTCTCTCTCTCCCCATCACACCTGGGTGCTGGAGTCCGTTCCTGTTTCCCATACTTGCAGAGGACTGTTATCTCTGAGTTACCCCTAAACAAAAAACCCTTTCATTGTTTTATTATGCTCAATTCTGAGCTAGTGTGAGATTACTTTATTCACATTTGCCTTCAGATTTTATTATAACCACGATTTTGCCTTTGTTGACAGGAGAGAAAGCTAGGAATGTTAATTTAGCATGTAGATTGCTGCATGGTAGAATCCCACATTATAGAAAAATAGGCTCTTTATAAAATAAAAAGTGTTGAAGTCAAAACTTTCTTACTGTCTTAGTCACTATCCTAGTGCTGTCTAGAGATACCATGACCAGAGCAACTCTTACAGAAAGTATTTAATTGGGGACTTGCTTACAATATCAGAGGCTTAGTCCATTATCATTATTGTGGGAAGCATGGTAGCATGCATGGCAGGCATGGTGCAGGAGACATAGCTGAGAGTTACATCCTGTTCTGCAGGCAGAAGAAGAAAGATTAGATCTCACATGGGCTCTGGTAACCTCAAAGCCCATTCTCAGTGACACACCTCCTAATCCAACAAGACCCACACTTTCTAATCCTTCTAATACTATTAAACAGTTCCATTCCCTGGAGACTGAACATTCAGATATAAATATATGAGCCTATGGGAGCCATCACCTACCAAAAGCAAGTTTATCAATCTTCATTTTATTTGGATGCTAATGCCCTGCTTGTCTTGCCCAAGAGGTGGTGCTACTGTCTGTCTCTCTGCTGAGCAAGTATCGGGGTAGCCTGACACTTTAAACATGTGTATTTCACCTGCTAATTTTCTCTGCTGTCTACCTACTGTTGATGTCTAGAATATTAGATTCTGTCTTCCCAGGAGCTTTGCACTAGTGCAGCTCAAGGAGAATGGCTGCATATTGTCTGACTTTCAAGAAAAAGATTTCATCCCTAGGAAATGTGCTTCCTTTGCCTCTGGACATGGAAGAGGTTCCTTGTGGCCTAGAAACTATTCTGTAGCTATGAGAAGACATGCTTAATACTAAAGGCAAATCACTGAAATGAGGACACAGGAGGCTAGAAAAACACCCTAGTCCTGATTAACACTGTTCTGACCGAAGGTAAAAGCCAGAACCAGTCAACTTTAGACTTCTTGTGCCAGATGATAGACTCACATGCTTTAAGCCACTTTCATTTGTGTCTTTCTTTACATTCTGCCTACTGCATTCTGACAGAGATGCAGTTTTTCCTTCCTAGTGAATAGCTGTGTTTACTTGAGTAGCCAGCTCCCTATGCTGGCTGGCTAAAAGTATTCTTTTTTGAAGTTGAGAGGTGGGCAGCTGGGGATCAGGATACCTGGTCAGGGTCAAGTTAAGGTTACATCCCTCTTCTTGGTTTATGGGTGACTACCTTTTTGCTGTATCCTCTCATAGTACAGAACTCAGATCTTGTGCAGTTTCTTTTTTTTTTTTTCACTATGGCATTAATCCTATCATCTCATCTAACCTCAGTTACCTCCTGAACCCTTCACTCCCAACACCATCACACTAAAGTCTGCAGTTTTCAACCAAGGACCTTGAAGCGAACATAAATATTCAGCCTGTAGCAAGTTAGATCGTGCAATGAGAATAACTTACCTAAGGTATTTGCTTAGACCTGTACCATTCAACATAATCACACACACTCAGACTTATAATTTTCAATTAGCAGGAATGCTCAGTTAAAAGAAAATGATGATTTAAGGGACACTTAAAATGAAATCATATGACTGTCTGTATAAGCTTTAGTTCTTTTAAAGCTAAAGCTAATCTTGCATAGTTAAACATTAATATTTGGCTAGTCCCAGATTTCTCTAGGGGTTTGCTCTTCACTGAATGTCGTTAATAAATATTCCAGGGTAATGCCGGCCAATAATGCTGACTGTGTAAGGGCCATATCCACTTTATCCCAAATCAAACAGCAAGACATTGAGATAAAAAGCTGCCACCTATTTTATGACGGAGAAATGGAGAAGGCTCTGTTACTAAAGTGAAGTGATCTTTATTTATCACCCGCTGTAGGAGTATTTGCTCTGAGGAGCCACCCAGTCATGTGTTCTGCATACTCTTCTCATGTAGCCACTTCTTGTGCACAGAGTTGGTACTTCCACATTCTTGTTCTCATCAGGTGAATTTGCGAGCTCTCCGTGTGGACATTCCTATAATCTGGGGCCCAGAAGTCACTGACTTACACCTGCACAAGGCTCACAAAACAGATGTTTAAAAACCTGAAAACAGTGTGCATCTGGCTTAGAGGACACAGCAACCCTTTAGGTGTGTCATTTAGCAAATTCGTGGTCTTCTCTATGTACATTTTACCTAGTCACTCACCACCCATCTATCTTGTACTTGTGAAATAGTTGACTGCTGTAGAATGGAAGGAAACAGCCTAAGGACATATTACAGAATAAATGGACAGTGAGGAGGCTCTGTTTGTTTTGGGAGGGGTAGGGAGTGAAGAATTTTATCTCATATTTGAAATCAATCTGCTATTATTACTGTGACTTCACCGGACAGAAAATTCAACTCAGTCTGAATGAGGCTCAAACCACAAACCAACCTGGCCAGGTATCTGATTCCAAAAGAGCAGAGTTTCATCCAGTCTGATAAGAGGCATGCTTAATGTCATGTGGACTTCACTTCTCTGTTCTTTTGTTGTTTTTCTACTCAGTTATAACCTGCACATGCTCTAGTAGACCCTAGATCATCACATCTTCATTGCTAAGATGATCAGTAGAGAAGACACAGGTCTTTCTTGCTCACTCCAGAAAATATCTTCTTGCCAACTGGTGGATGAAGCTGAGGGGTAGAGAATCATTTGTCTAACATGTACAAGACTGGACCTGGGTTCAACCCCAGCAAAGCCAAAGTTATTCAAAGCTCTCCTTGCACTCTACCCCCTCTGGCCTGGTCTGTGTCCATTCCTGAGTCTATGAACAGAGCAATGTAGCTCCAGTGAACACAGAGCCAGAAGCAGTCACTTCCAAACTGAACTAAGAGTAAGGGAATATGGTCACTAAAATAAAAGTACAACTATTACTAAGACATGTGTAAAAATGGGTGCTGACGCCGGGTGATGGTGGCGCACACCTTTAATCCCAGCACTCGGGAGGTAGAGACAGGCGGATCTCTGTGAGTTCGAGACCAGCCTGGTCTACAGAGCTAGTTCCAGGACAGGCTCCAAAGCCACAGAGAAACCCTGTCTCGGAAAACAAAAAAAAACAACAACAACAAAAAAAAATGGGTGCTGAACAGCAAAGACAAAATGTCCATTATTATCTATCTACATATAAAATCTAAAACATATATAGCATTCATATACATGTAATTTAAATAAACTAAACTGAGGTCCATTCTTTTAAAATGCAGTTAAATTAATTTATTTTATATCTTCTTACAACATATTTTGATCATAGTATTGCCTTCCTCCAACTCCTCTCTGATCCTCCCCACATTTCTAATCCAACAACTTTATGTTTTTTCTCTGTGTCTCAAAAAAGAAGTAGAAAACAAAAATCCAAACAAACTAACAAAAGCAAACAAATAAAATTTAGCAGACTATTTGAGGCCAGGCCTATAATGATGTCTAGAATATCATAATGATTAAAAGCAGTCAAGAAATTGATGCTAAAAGTTATAATTTAAGCAATCATACAGAAATAAATGATTGTCATTCCAGAGCTTGATAGACTGAAGCAAGAACATTGTGACTTCTAGGACAGCCTGGATTATACAGCAAGATGCAGACCATCCTGGATTACACAGTAAGATGCAGACCATCCTGGATTATACAGCAAGATGCAGACCATCCTGGATTATACAGGAAGATGCAGACCATCCTGGATTATACAGCAAGATGCAGACCATCCTGGATTATACAGCAAGATGCAGACCATCCTGGATTATACAGCAAGATGCAGACCATCCTGGATTATACAGTAAGATGCAGACCATCCTGGATTATACAGTAAGATGCAGACCATCCTGGATTATACAGTAAGATGCAGACCATCCTGGATTATACAGTAAGATGCAGACCATCCTGGATTATACAGTAAGATGCAGACCATCCTGGATTACACAGTAAGATGCAGACCATCCTGGATTATACAGCAAGATGCAGACCATCCTGGATTATACAGTAAGATGCAGACCATCCTGGATTATACAGCAAGATGCAGACCATCCTGGATTATACAGTAAGATGCAGACCATCCTGGATTATACAGCAAGATGCAGACCATCCTGGGTTATACAGTAAGATGCAGACCATCCTGGATTACACAGTAAGATGCAGACCATCCTGGATTATACAGTAAGATGCAGACCATCCTGGATTATACAGTAAGATGCAGACCATCCTGGATTATACAGCAAGATGCAGACCATCCTGGGTTATACAGCAAGATGCAGACCATCCTGGGCTACTGTAAGCCATCTGTCTCAAAGAAAAAAGACGAACCAAATTAACCAAGCAAACAAACCAAGAGCCTCGGTCCCAAAAGGCTATAAAAGAGTGATAAAATTTTAAAAAGAAAGCAATTATCCAGTATTAAACATGCTAAATTTATCATAGAGGAAGGTACTTGGATAAAGCAAAAATAAGCAAGGAAAATATTAATTTGTATTCATCCCTGTTGTGCTGAGTGAAGTTCCAACTTAAGACTAGGCAAGTGATAAAGTAGAGAATAATTTGGCCAGGACTATGTGATCAACACTGAAATAATTTTATAAAGGATCAGATAAATGTCAGTGAAGACTCAGCGGAAACAGAGCACATACCTGGGTGCGTTGGATCTCAAACAATCTATTTTTGAGTCCATATTTTGTCACTTATTAACTGCTTAATCCTAAAAAGTTGTGTGTTCATTCTAAAAATTCTTTTCTTTGCCTATGAAATAGAGCTATTCACAATGGTTGCCATAGTGTTTTGACGTAAGAAGTAGATGAGGTCATACAAGTCATGTGATGAAACAGTTAATCAGTCATTACTCAACTCATACTCCCTTTGTTTATGTTTTCTGTAAGAATGGAGGGTATCTGAAGACTCCAAGAGGTAAAGATTAAAGCCATGAAAGAGTCAGAGACCTCAGGAACAAGACTGACCTGGAGGTGCAAAGACTGGATTCCTCATCAGATGTGCTGGGTGGTTTATTGTACAAAGGAATGTCTATTTACAGGAAGGAGAAAAAAAGTGTGCTGGGAAAGAGAACAGAGATGACTCTGTTAGAAACTGTATCACTATTCATTTAAAGTAATATATAACTTTCTTTATTTAAACTGTGATTCATGTTGTGTAGTTATCAACCTTTTATACCATTGAAAAATATTCTGAAATCAACTGGAAAGATCAATAAAAGTGATTTTAATTAATGTACGTATCATGTGAACTTTCTTTTAAAGAAAATCATGCAAAAATAATGCTACTTAAGGAGTGGCTGTTCTTAGAAATATTTAGACGTCTATAATCTATTGATACATTTAAATCACTTCTGTATGTTATGTCATTTTATAGTACACCAAAGGGCATAATTCATTCTCAGAAATTCTATAATACATGGTGAGCACCACAGACTCTTACCAGCTTCTTAAGCTATAAATCTAATCACCCTTATTTCTCTATGATTTCACCCAAAACACACATACACACACACACACACACACACACACACACACACACACACACACATCAAACAAACATATACAATCCAAAACACACACTATCACCAAGATCCTTTGTTTATGATGTTTACGTGGCACTTTGCATTCCCACTACAATTCTTCTAGTCTCAGGGAGTCATCAGCTACCGGACACCAGCATCTTTCTGGGCCACTGTCATGGCTTCTAGGCTGCTTTCACTCACTGTCTTCCCCAGTCCTTCTTGTGAAGCACCAAGGTCATCCTGCTTGTCCAATACTTACAAGCCAACAGCTGTTTCCTGTTTACTCTAGATGGAATCAGATTCCATAGTCCCTGCCTGGCTGAGATCTCCTGGCAATGTCTCATCTGTCACTGCTCTCTGATCTGCACGCACCACCCACTTTCTGCATTCTTTGTAGCTCATGGCTTACCCTCTGTCTTCCGCACTTCTGCCTGGACATGCCTAAACAGCTCCGCTCTGCACATGAATTCTTGTAAGTAAAAGCCTTAAGTTTTTCCTTCCTCCTGGAAACCAGACCTCCATCTCAGAACACATCTAAAATGCTATCTTTCCTCTTCTAATTCACTCATCATGACAACTTCCACACACATAATTACCTGCTTATTCTCTTTCCCACCTAGCTGCACAGTCATTGAAGACCTTGGCGTTTTGTGTGCGGTCAAAACTTCAATGGTAAAAATAAATAGATGGATCTACAGTGCTGAAAGAACAGAATTATTTATTGGATAAACTGAATTTTGAAACAGTTCTATAAAATCAAGGAAGAATGATTTGAATTGTTGCTATATTAATCATTTCAGCCATTCACCTGGAGAGTCCATTTACATCCTGAAATATGAGATATATTAAAAGTATAAAGGGCATTTGTACATCAGAACTTTAGGCAGATGATTCATGTTTAGATTAACTAAAATAGGTCATCCTCCTTTTAAGATTCTGATTTCATTTGTGCATTGACTTCATAGCCATACACAGGATTTTAGAAATTATGAAAAGCTGTTTTTCACAAATAGATCTATTTGCTACTAATTTTTTTGCAAGAGAGAAACTGCAGTTTCCCTGGATTCCTTCTTCTGAACTCATTTGCAATCCAAATACTTCTTTATATTGAATTAATATGAATTGTTCACTATATAAATAATCTCACAAGTGAAAGAATAAACTGTGAAACCTGGTGCTTGGACATTTCTGTGTATGCTGGAAAATATGAGCGGACTGAAGAATGTCCCAGATGTAGACGTGGATTAATTGTCAGTGTGAGCCAAAGGGTGTAGTGTGACAGCTAGAATGCTTGAGGCTCAGTTATACAGGGATTTTCAAGGAAACATACACCCCCTACACCCCCTTATGCAAAGGTCATTTCAATTCAAACCTAAAATAATGGAGCCTAAATTATTAAGTAGAATCTGCTTCAGATCCCTAGAATTAAACCAGAAGCCAATTAACTGCTTAGTGCTGTGGGGGTATCATGAACTAATTCTTTCAAACTCCAGGGACAAGGTGCTTTCAAACCCAGTTCTAAAAATAATAATAATAAAAAAGCAGAAAGTCTTAGAATATTTTGTTTCATCCCAGGTTATTTGTTGAGTCCATGGTTGTCCTTGTGTGGAAGTGCAGGCTGTGATAGGGTGGAAAGATTAAGACATACAATAAACAGTGAAAAGACATTTCTTTAACGTAAGTCAATACTCTTGATTAGAGAAGATCGGGAGGAAGAAGAGGAAAAGAAGGGAGAGAGAGAGAGAGAGAGAGAGATCATTTTACCCTTGTTGACATAAGCTATGTAGGTAACACAAGCATTTCTATTTCCTGCCATCCACTGGAGACCTAGTAGTTGCCAAGGGCATCTTACATTTCCTACACGTGACTGAAGATTATGATGTTTGAAGGTCATCTGTTAATTCTACTATGATGTTAGCTCTGATAACTAAAGATTTGGCCCTCATCCATTCCTTCATTTCTGCCCAGTTCTTTCACTATACTCTTTCTCTGGGAGGAACTATATTTGCCCTTTAAACTTGTGTTTTCAAGATTTTGCTTGGATCAATTCTCAACCTTCCTGGAATGCTGAAGTCTTGAGCAATGACAGATAAATATAGCACTTTCTTCTTAAATGAGAAGTCTATCATCACTTAAGGCCTGATTTTGAAGAAAATCAATCTTCTGTACAATCTAGAAACCATCTTGACCAAGGCTGAAGATGATCCCCTAAAATTAAAACCAGAAGGATCTTCTGTGCTTTAGTCTTTCCATCATTTGGAACTGGTAATAAATTACTTCCATCCTTCTTCATCTCCACAACCACACACCTGCCTGGTTCTCCTTAAACCTCATGGAGAGATAAACCCCCAATTCTCTGTTGCAGCTAAAGCAGGCACTCTCAGCAAGTCCCATGTTACTACAGGCTTTGCCTATGACTTCAAGTCTTCTTTCACTTGTGCAGCTGGACTTTCTCCTCTATTTGTAGCTAGACATCTTTCTAGGGTACCATGCTCACTACGCATGTAGCACCCTGTCGATTCAGCTTTGATGAAGGACCTTCAACCTTGGCACCTGCAAAATGGAAGTGGTCTTGTGCTCTGCCTTCCACACACCTGACCATATGATTAGTCTTACCTGCCACCAAGAAGTTAACAAAGGTTATGATATCTCTCATGTTCCTCTTCTAATCATGATGTCTGTGTCTCTCTCTGTCTCTCACTTACCTTTTGTGAGAAGGCACAATGCTTTCACAATTCCTTACCATGTACATCTGTGTGACTGTACTCTCGCCTGTCTTATATTTTTCAAATTCAATCTGTACTAGAAGATACTTTAAAACACACAGTTGAACACACTATTATCCAGGATCATTCCAAGTCTTGGCTGTATAGTAGTCAAAACTGAATCATTTGTTGACCTCCACCACCAAAATGTTTTTCAGCAGGAAGTTTGGAGTGAGCCTAAAGATGGCCATTCTAGACATGAGAATGAAACCCACAGACTACCACTCTGGAGATCCACTATTTACCCTGAAAAATACATTTAAAATCCATTGTGTGGTATTCAGGGGACTGTCAGTATAGCTCTCCAGCCATATCTTCTTATCACTGATGTCCAAATCCACCATAGGAATTCCAAAACAATCAAATGGATGCCAAACCCACTAAATGAATGCTACCTACATCGAAGTTCTGCCCCACACCTTGTGTTTTTTCTTTTTGTAAATTCTCTCTTTCTTACTTTGCTCCCTGTTTACAGTTCACCTCTTTTGGGCTCTAGAATGCATGCCACTCACTGAGATTCTCTCAACAGTGCATTCTCTTTTTCTCATATACCTGTAATGGCAGAGCTAGCCATTCACTTTGTTGGACCTCACCTAGCAACTGAAACTACCCTTATCATAGAAAAGGTCTCACCTTAACATACTTACTTTCCTGTTTTCTGTTTAAGCTCTAAGGTCTTCCTGGCAGAGACTGTCTCATTAGTGTATATATGCCTGGCATGTAGAGAACAATGTTTTATTGTACACAGTTAATATTTGATCACTGAATGAAAACAGATGGATAGATATGTTAAACCAACTTTTTCAAGTCTCCTACACTGGCCCACATACATTTATATTTAGGCTGGTGTAAAGAAAGCTTAGGCATTTGAAAGAGAAAAACAAAACGAAACTCAAGAGCTTTTCAGTGAAAAGATATCTTTCCAATGAAAGATAAAATGTGGAAAGTCGTACAGGAACAACTAAATTCATGGTGTCCTTGTGTTTAATAAAGACACATACTGAGAATAATTTGGCTAATGGAATATTAGGCCACATAAGTGGCTAGCTAGCATTTCTCTAAGAACAAAGAGGCTCTAGCAATCCTGTTGTATTCTTGGCGATGCTGAAGGAAGCCAGCATGGATTTATGATGCACACACAGTGCTTAAATAGAAAGCATCTAGGCCATCTTTACAAGGAGCAGAAACAATTCACTTTAAATATGGCAAGGAGTGGGAGGAAGGATTAGCCCTGGATATAAATTATTAATGGACAACTAAAATAAAATCTTTAGGTCCCACTTAGGCCTGTCAGTGACATAAATCTCTTTATTTTTTATAGCATACTGCCCAAGTGTGTCATACAGCTCATTTATTTATGCATTCATTATTTTAAAAATGTAGCATAAAATACAATTACTACAATAGGGATATTATGAGAAGTGTAGCAATGGATTCAGCCTGTCCCTGACATCCAACCTATAAACACCCAACGTGGTATTGTCGGTACTCTGAGAGAGACGTCTGTGTGAGATGGCACACTGCATACCTGGATGATTGCTGTTCCTGTTATTTACCACCGAGCATTGGCACGGCACAGTCCCTGGGCCATGATAGCAAGAGTCTCTTTGCATTCCCTAAACACTTCCAAGGGCTGGAAATATCTACAGTTGCGATTTATCAGACTTTTAGCACCCTTATGAGGAGACCTTCCTTAAACAGCACTTAGTTTTCCTCTGTCATCCCTCCGCATAAGAAATAGAATGGGCTCCTTAAATTTTACCTGCTATGGTTAATATTCACATGCTACTCACACAGCTCACAACAGCATATCTGTGAATATTCATGGTACTATAGCATCAGTTGCCAAAGAAATAAATATAACTTAAATTAATGTGATCTATTAATCGTTTGGCCAATAGATTGTATTGTCTCAGCTGAAATTTTGTAGAACCTCAAGTGCACAAGGGAATGTTTAATTTCTACCAATACTCCTGTTTTGTGGAAAACTAATTATAAACATTTATTGAAGACAAATAAGACATGAAAAATAGACTGAAGTGTGCTTCCTAGTTTTGCTTCTTAATTGTGTAACAGAATATTTAATTTAACAGTTTATTAATGTAATTAAAACTTTTTTAAAATACAAAATAGTTTTAAAATACTGATAAACCACAATGTCTATTATTTAGTTTACAGTGGAGCCTAAACGGTATGACAGAAATGTTTCTATTGTCTTCTCAGAGTCATTCCATAAGACACACACTTACATAAATCCCATATCTCCATCAGGATTGTTTAACATCTTTGTCCTGTCTAGTCCATTCCAATGACATCAGAATTTGCCTCTTGGTCTGTCTTCAACATGTGATTAACTGTTTAGCCAGGGTTATTGAGTGATCTTAAAAAACTCAAATGATGATTTCACTTTCTTCCTTGATCACTACTAATGGGTTTTTGTTGCTCTGAGGAGAAAAGCCTGTAAAGACTTTTCTAAAAATAAAAACGGCAAGATTTAAGAGTTAGCAACCTGGGGCTCTCAAACAATTCTAAAATAACATGTACCAATTGAACAGATATAATAACAAATTAAAAGTTGGTACACAAGTAGAAAGCATTCAGAAAATAGTTAAGTGTGTGGGGAATATAAACCTCCCTTGGTTTGCTGTTTTTAATTTCTTAAAGTGCTGATGAATATTTTAAAGTAATAATTATGGCATTACAGTATGGATTTATAATATATAAAGAATCAAGCTGCAGGATTAAGGGATAAATTCAACTATTATTTTCTATATTTTTAGTGTAGTTTTGAGAATTTTACATGAGTACTGTATTCATACTATTTCCAGCATTGCTCTTCATAAACCAACTATCCTCCCATGTTCTCCCAACTCCTTCACAAATTCATAATCTCTTCTTCTTTACTGGTCACACCACACACACATGTACACACACACATAAACTCAAACACACATGCACACATCATCTGCTGAGTCCATTCACTACAATTTACTGCATATGTCTTTACAAATGACCACTATGATTACAAAACTTATCAGAAAGCTCCTCGCAAGAGAACAAATTCTCTCTTCCTCAGCAGCTATAACCTGAAGCTATAGGTACAGCCTGAAGAGACTGTAGCTCTTTACCAAGATTGGGGCCTTGTGAAATTTCCCCAACCATGCTAGGATATCAACTTGTGTCATTGTGCAAGTCTTCTTTGCACAACCATTTTGATGAAATGTTGTGGGTGCAGTTTCTCTAACAGATCTAGAAGACACTATCTCACCACAGAAGTCTTGGTCCTCTGGCTCATACAGTCTTTCTATCCATCCCCCTTCTGTAGGGCATATGCGTAGGGATTGTAATGCATCTGTTGTTGGACACCTTACGGTCACATGTTCTCTATCCTTTGACCAGTTGTGGATTTCTGAGTTAGTGCACAGTCCTATGAGTCATGCTGTTCTATGAATTTTTTAATCACATAATCTAGTTTTTCAATTACATCCTCAGTTCAGCCTGAGTTCTCTTCAATATTTCTCTCTCTTGACTTAATTCAAATTTCAAATCCTGAATTGCCTCCCTCATTTCATTCATATGCATAGTTGTGTTTTCTTGAACATCACATGGGCATTTATTCCTACCCTCTTCAACTCATTGGGGAGTTACTACTTGTGTTCTTTAAACTCTTACAATTCTTTGATCTGCTTAATGGTTGCTGCTTTAAATTCTGTGCCCTGTGATTCATCTGGGTGTTTCTCAGCAGAAAACATTTCTACAGGACTAGTGAGGTTTCTCAGGGAGAGGTATGGACATAATGCCCCGGCATTTCATATTAATGCTGTTTTTGCAGTGTGATCTAGGCACTTGAACTTATATCTTTGGTTGTGTTTGATGTAAGATTCTAGCCTTAGTGGAGATGCTTCAGGACTGGGACTTGACTGGGATTGTGGAGTTGGTATGGGGTTGGGACAAAGTTATAAGGAAAATCATTGGGTGTTAAATAAAAAAAAAAATAGAGATAGACCTGGAAGCTTGGCGTAAATGAAGTTAGATGAAATTGGGAAGACCTGAAGAAGAAAGGTTGGTGCAGGAAATGTGTGTCCTCAGCTAGCCTGGGAGTATGCTTTAGACAGACATGGGTATGAGGGATCCACCAGTCAAGACTAGGATGTAAGTTATACATCTAGAGTTAGACCTGGGAGTGTCGAGATGGTGTATATAGACATGGCTCTGGGAACTAACCAGGGAAAATCAGTCAATAGAGGAGATGGTAGGTGATGTTTGAAGGAGTACACCAGGCACAGTTGATTTGGGAGCTGAGCCCCTGTTGTGGGGGTTTCTGTCCTGCCCAGTTCCCACAATCATTAAGTCCTAAAGAAATCACACAGAGGTGATTAACTATAAACTGATTGGCCAATTAGCTCAGGCTTCTTATTAACTCTTATAACTTATATTAGCCCATTATTCTAATATATGTCAGGCACATGGTTCAGTACCTTTTTCAGCGGGGCAGTCACATTTTGCTTCTTCTGTGTCTGGGTAAAGGACTGTGTCCTCTTCCCGGATTTTTTTTTTTTTTTTGTTCTCATTCACCCACCTCTACTTCCTGCCTGGTTGTCTCGCTTATACTTCCTGCCTGGCTACTGGCCAATCAGCATTTATTTAAAATATAATTGATATAATATAGACATTTATCCCACACCAAGCCCTAGAGCTAAGTCTAAGCATATGAAGATTGTGTGTGAAGGCTTGGTTCTAGAGAACTCGCCAGGCAAAGCTTCTTCAGAGGTTACTCTATGGAGCTGTGCCTAAAAAGGTTGAGGTGATGTTGGCAAAAGGATTTGTGGAAGCTAATCAGGGGATTTAGGTGAAAGAGCTGCATGTCCAGATGTAGGCCTGGGAGTATGAGGATAGCACATTTATAAGGCTTCCTATTCCCACATAATGTGCTACAACATTAATTCTAGTAATACTATTTTATTTTTACAAAAACAGTAAAATATTTTAAAGGTATAATAAAAACTTAGGTAGATATTAAAGGAGTAGTGAAATAATGTTTAAATATTTTTAGAAATGGAATAAAAGGAACTGGTGTGATCTCTTAGTCATAAAGGGCCTGCCTTGCAAGTGTGAGGAGCCGAGTTTGAAACAGCTAGGCATAGAAGGACTGTGGTTGTAAACCAGGCACTAAGCAGGAGGAACAAGGATTTCCTTAGAGCTTTCTGGTTAGGCAGTCTCACCTGCTGGATAAGGTCCAACGTAGCAAGTAGCCCTGTCTCACAAACAAGGTGGGCAGCAACTGAACAATGATAGCTGAGGTTGTTCTGTGGCTTCAACATGCCTTTGCACAATGTATACATACATGTGCATCTAAACATATCTATTTCCATATACAGATATGAACAAATGTGCACCCATACATATAAACACTAAAAAATTTAATTGAAATAGAAAGTAAGAAAAAGCTCAAGCAAAAGAAGCCCGAAAGATCCTATAACAAAACTATAGGCTACTATGTGTCATACTAATGATTAGAGAGATTTAATCTACCCAAAAATAAAGTAAAGTAATTCTTTGTCAGAATGGATCAGCAAGGAAAAGGCTACACAGCTGGTACAGAACCACAGATACAGTGAAGTTAAATGGTCAAAATTATGGGAAATCCAAAAAAGAAAGCCAGAATAGTTCTAGAAATGTTAGTCAGTGTAGTGTTCCAAAAAGAAATAATGGCAAAACTAATAAATGAGATAAATTAACACAAATATCTAATACTCTTAAAAAGTGATACACCTGGAAAATATATCTTCATAATTTGTATTAAATTACAAAAATAAAATGTAGCAAAACTAAAGAGAGGAATATATAAATCCAATACAACATTAATACTCAGACATATAAATTCTGGCATTAGCCAAAAGATTTCAAAATAGTAACAAATATAAATAACAGTAGGGATCCTACAGAAGATTGGAGAGAGTTGACATGGGGGATTGTCACTGCAGAATACATGCTCTCTCCAGTAAACACGTTTTAATGCTTCACCAGCTTGTCTTGGCAGGGTGCAAAATGCAAGAAAAGTCAAAACTTAGAAAGATTGGATATTTCTTTGGAAAACAATGAAATTAAAGTCATAATGCATATCAGATCAGCATTTTAATAAAGTAATATGCTATAAAACTCTGGTAACTAAAACAAACAATAGAAAATTTTTCAAAGTAAAAATTCATAATGTAAATATCATAAATGGTAGATAGCAGCTGAAGTAAAAATATCTAGTAACATTACATATTTATTTTGAAAAAAGAAGGAAGATTTGAAACCAATAACCTAAGTATCTATCCTAGTGACTCTCAAGGACTAAATTATAAGGAAAGATGTCAAACTAAGAGCATTAGTCAGTTAAATTTATAGCTAATAGAGAAAGTTGTCTATGCCAGACAGAATGGCACCCTAATCTCTCAAATCTGCCCAAGGATACTTCACACAGCAAAGAGGCTTTTGAGCCATATGATGACTATGGAATTTAGACCATGAAGATTGTTCTCAGTTACCTAGGTGGGTTCAGTTAAATTAGGCAAGTCTTTTTTTAAAAAAGACATTATTTTTTCTAACTGAAGTCAGAGAAATGTGGCAGAGTGAAGTGAAAGATTAGAAAACTGAGAAGGAGCCAGGTGGTGGTGGCACATGCCTTTAATCCCAACATGCAGGCAGAAGCAGGTGCATCTCTGTCATAGCTACACAGAGAAACCCTGTCTCTAAAAAACAGAAAAACAAAACAGAAAAGGAAATCTGGGAAGGACTGCAGGCACCTTGGTGAACAGACAAGGACAAGGCATGAAGGGTGTGCTCATTGGAAATAAGAGGCCTGTCGCACAGGACCTATGACAAAACAGGACCAGAGCTGAAATAAGGGTTCAAAGTTGTCCCAGCCTGAATGAGCTCAGAAGAGGCTTCTTTCCCAGCGCCTCCAGGACGGAGGGAGAGTGGAGGAGAAGGGAGGAGGGGGAAGTTTAAGCCAGTGCCCATAAACTGAATTTGTTAAAATCTCTCCTGAAAGGAAACTTCAAGTCAACATCATTTTTGAAAGACAGTGCATGGATGGACTTCTGATCGATTTCATTTTATCTCATTAACGGGTTTGCATCTTAGCTGAATCTGCAAATAGAATACAGCAACCTGCTGTTAGACATTGAAATTCCTCTGATGGAACCATGGCTTATATATTTGCATATAAATGAAATTAGTTTACTTCTCAAATTAATATTAATGTTTAAGAAATAACCCTCAAATCTGAAACTTCAAAGCCTATTCAGATTTTGCAAATGTTCCTCCCAGAGTAAATGCATTTCTGTCTGAGGCTGAGGTTCCTGCTGACATTAGCATGTAGCATCCATAGAGATCCGGGCAGACAGGTTATCAAGTACGATGTCCTGTGCTAATCTGCGAAGCATAAATTATGTTTTAAGATATAAATTAGTTCAGCTTGCCAGACATTTCTCCGAGACATTTTACAATCCTCTGCTAATGAAGCATGGTTCATAATAATGAGGCACATACTGTTATTTATTTCAGCATGAGACACGGCATTTTATATTTTCGTTAATATGGCTGGTTAGTTAAGATAAACGCTGGTGTGAAATGAGATTTGCCCTGATCTTTAAGATTCCACTTAGTGTAGCTTGTGTTTAACACATAGGAGAGGGTAGGAAATAGCTACACATGAAGTCGCAAATTGAGCAAAACCATCTCTTTAAGATCTGTTTCAGTCCACAAAGAGTTAAAATCTTGCCTAATAACCTAATATCCATTCCAAGGACCAGAGCCAAGATTAAATGATGATTATGGCTAGGATGACTTGAAGTTCATACATCTGCCATGATTCATTAAGATTAAACTCTATTTTCCCCCCTAAAACCTCTTACCCTGAAACAGTACTGTACAGCCTTGGAACTTCCCAATAAGTGAATTCAGAATGAACAAATACAAAAACTAAATGGGGTAGTGGTTAGGGAAGTGTAGCAGATGGAGCAGTAGGACATGACTCTAGGAAATGCAGAAGCTGAGATTGCCCAGAGTAAAACCTTGGGCTTCACAGGGAGGACAAGGGGAAGAGGGCAACAAATTCTGGAGCAAGGTTTTCTCTGAACATCAAGTGGTAAATAGTGAGATGCCAGGCAGCTGCTGACTTGGGGAACACTATTACAGCATGAGCGTCACAGGATCCACTTAAGTGGATCCTCCAAGAGCTCAAGGTAGAGGATGCCCCCGCTGCAGAAAACTACTAGTGGAAGATGAGGCAGAAATAACCGGAGAATGAAGGAAGAGAGGTGCCTGGCCAGCTTGGTTCTGATGAACTCAAATGCATGGTTTTGTATATGACAGTTAAAGCGCAATCCCTTTGACCATCCCTCTGTAGTGATTCTTCCAGGGCTGGAGGATAAATATGAGCTCAAGCCTGCACCATAAACAAAGTTCAGTTCTATAAATCTCTACATACTAGAAAGCAATTCTAAACACTTCCCGAGTATAAAGTTCATCCTTCTCGTAATGATATTGCCCCATTTCCTAAAAGTAAGGAACCCTTAGGAGTGAACTATCAATATATTTCGGAGCTGTGTTGTGCTTCATAAATATTCTCCACAAGAAAAATAAAAGATGCGAGTAGAATGAGAAAATGTGTGCATTCCTAATCCTGAAAAAAAAAAAATAACCAAATCCAATCTTTTTCCTTCTATATGCCTCTAATGCTTCATTGGCCGAGAGGAAAGCAATTTCCCTAGTGGACATTCATCCCTTGTAGACCTATAGAGGCTGTAAGGGTCACCAGACCAAAACCACATTTATCACAACTCACGATAGTGCCCCCTCCACCCTCCTTCATGGGTCTCCTCAATGTGTAATGCCTCTCACTTTCACTGAACAGTGCTCGATTTGGTAGAATTTTGGAAAACCGTAATTCATCCCAGAATCCTGTGGAGAGAAGTCTTTACTCTGCCAGTAGGAATTCGTATTTGGGACATCAGTTGGGGGATCTGCTCTCTGGCTTTTCAATATAGGTGATTTCCTCCTATGATTGAAAGGATCATTCTCCTGTTTAAGTAATGAGCTTTTTAGTATATTATAAAATTTTGGGAGTTTTTTCGATAATAATTTCTGCTCAGCAAGGATACCAACGTCAGGTTTTTGTTTTGTTTTAGTTGGTTGGTTGGTTGGGTTGGTTTGCTTTTGTTTGATTTTACTGTTTGTTTGTTTGTTTGTTTGTTTTTTTGAGACAGGCTTTTTCTGTGTTAATCACCTTGACTGTCCTGGAACTTCCTTTATAGACCAGGCTGGCCTCAAACTCACAGAAAATCATCTGCCTCTGCCTCCCAAATGCTGGGATTAAAGCCTACCACTGATGTGCTTGTGTGTTTTGCTTTGTTTTTTCAGCAAATTACTTACATATTCAGGTCCTTAGTTTTCCTCAGCTGAAAAGCAGTAGCATTGAACTGGCATTTCTCCAGGTAGGGTTTTATGGATTCTAGCCAATCCCGTGTAGTGAATAATATTGTCTGAATTTTATAAAAAATTTATCCTTTACAGAAGGTCTATTACAGAGGATGAAAGGTAGTACTCAGGCGGAGGTGCATACTCCAGTCCCTGCCACTGAGAGAATCGGGGTTCTTACACATGTGAGTGTGTCTTCAATCCTCGACCTGAGGTCTGAAGCAAAGATGTGACTTAAGTTTCATCAGCAGAAAGGAAGGTGGACTGTGTACCAGTAAGTTAGCAAATTGCAAAAGACTGTTTGGAAAGAGTGCTGTCAAAATTCAAGTGTCATGTGTCATTTAGCAATGGATGGCCACATCATTTTCTACCTTTTTCTGAAGGAAAAGATCTATGATTCTTTCTTTTGAAATTGTCTGAAGGGGACTTCCTAAAAATCATGGGCAGCTCAATGTGCAGGCACTGCCATCATCGGTATCTTAGTTAATGTATGGTTTGTTTTGCAAAAAGTTTTGAACACTTAAAAGGAATGCTCGTGAATTTCTAAATGCTATGTTTGCTGTAGCAAGAAGCTCAGAGTAATCATTACTTCCAGCTGCGATTTCCATCTTCCCACCACTACTCCCCGTGTGCACTTGTTTTAAAGTTGACAGACATTCTACATTTTTAGCCTTCCTGACGATAATTATGCATTTGGTGAGTAGCAACCATTCTGCTTAGGTGCATTTAGTTCCAGCTCAGCCCCAATTATGTGATCATAAAGCACTTCAAGAGGTAACACAAAGTCAAGCGTTGCAACAATAAAAAGTAGCATTTAAATGAACAGGAGCAAAGTTATTTTGAGTAAAGGAGTAGATGAAGCATGTCTTTTCACAGAGGTTCATGTTAATATAATAAATTGCCTCAGAGCAAATTATTCAAAACCAATTTATGAAATTGCCATTAGAAAGTACACATTATATATAGAAGAAGCCATGCTAGACATTAAAATCTTTGGAAAATTAAAATGTTTTAGCGATACTGTCCCCAACTGGCAATTGTCCCCAATAAGGCAACCTGGTAACTCTAGGGAGGATTATTTATTCGGGCCTCCAAATGTGAATTACCCCACTATAGACAATCAATGTATCTTGTATACAATTTTTATTTAGAAATCCAACATGACTAATTTAAAGCTGTGTCTAAATTGTATTACACTTAAAGTATAAATAAAGCCAATGAGAGTAGATTGGTACACCACACTTTTATAGATGAATGAATAAAGAAAATGGTTATATCCATTGGGACTGCGCTCCATAACTTCATTTTGACTGGTTTCAGTTTTCTGTAATTCCCCCTCCCTTTTTAGAAAAGATAAGCTTCCTTGATGAGGGGTAAAGATTACACTTCTGTAAAGAACAAATATTCAAAATCTAGTAAGAAATTATACTGGTTTAGTAAACTGGCGTTTGTAGGTTGTCCTCCTAGATTCACAACTTCACTAGCACAAAGTATAGCTGAGATTCCACTATAAGGCATGATTTCCCTATTGTTGAGTGGGTCTTAAGTCTAATTAGAGAGCTTTTAGTTACCACCAAGGTATGAGAGTCGCTACTGAACCCATAGGTGGTATGGGAAGTCCTTCAGTGTATATGTTGCTTTTATTGCTTAATGAATAAAGAAGCTGCTTTTGGCCAATGGCTTAACAGAGCAAAGCCAAGCTAAAAGAGATATACAGAAAGAGTAGGTGGAGTCAGGGAGAAGCTGTGTAGCCACCAGGGACAAAAGCCTCCAATGGAGCCTGTCGAAATTTTGCCAGTAGGTCATAACCTCGTGGTGATGCACAGATTAATAGAGATGGGTAGTTTAGGTACAAGAGCAAGCTAGAAATGTGTTTAAGCTATTGACCAAACAGTATTGTAAATAATATAGTTTCTGTGTGTGTATTGTGAGAACAGGCAGGACAGAAGCCTCCTCCTACATATAGGGTTGGCATGTCATGCTAGTCTTTGTTGTGTTCTGGGCAGGACTGGTCATTGCTTCTTTCCTGTGAAAGATTGAAAGGTACCTTCTGGTGCTCTGACAACCAGTCCTCAGGGAGGAGACATTCAGGTCAGCTCCAGCTCAAGGCCCTCTGTACTCTGCATCTGAAGAGAACCAGAGGATCAGGGAATTTGCTATAAGATGTTTCTCCTAGTAATGTCAGAAACTACACCCTTGAAGCCTCACCAACATAACTGTCTAAACATGAGTTAAACAAGAACAACAACCATAGACAAGTTAAAGTGGATGGGAGAAAACCTGGAAGGCCTAAACACTAGACAAAGAACTAGAGATAACTAAAGAAACCAAAGAGTGGGAGAGACAGTCTTCTCCAGGGAAGTGCACATCAATTATTTGCCCAATTCCAAAGGGCTAGTCATGAAAACATTCAAGGAGTAGCATTAGACAGACTGAGCAGTTTGTATCTAAGAAGCCATATGCTTATACATGTTATATACATATGCATGAAACAAGAATTAATGAAAATAGGTCATGAATTTGAAAAAGCACAAAAAGGGTTATAAAGGGGCTTTGAAGGGAGCATATAAAGGGGGGAATTATTTAATTACATTATAATTGCAAATAAAGAAAAAAGAGAATGAGTTTTATATGCACAGTGAAATTTTATTCCACTATAATAAAAATTATGGCAGTCACAGGAAAATAGGAGGAGTTAGAGATTATGAGAAATTATCCAGACTCAGAAAAACAAATATAGGTTTTCTATCACATGGAAGCTAGATTAAGTTTATATATGAAGGTTAGGGACTTCTCAACTGTTAAGAGCACTTGTTGATCTTATAGAGGCCCCAGATTCAGCTTCCAGAACACACTTAATTCACAACCATTTAAACTTCACTTTTGAGAAACTTTATACCATTTTTTGAACACTGTAAGCACCAAACATGCTCATGGTAAACACACACACATGGGCAGTCACACACATACAATAATATAAATCAGTCTAAAACCTTTTAATTTTATATGTAAATATGTGTGGTGTTTATGTAGGACGTGAAAATAAAAGGGGGACTGTGAGAAGGAAGTACAATTATTTGCAGGAGGGAAGGGAACCACTAGATGGGGAAGAGGTAACAGGAAAAGGGAGTTAGAACAACAAATAAGAACAAACCATATAGAACCAAGCTCTCATGCATTCCCTTTACACTCCCAGGTCATTAAATGAGACACAAATGAATATTATCAAATTCAGAAAAAAGTAAATAACTCTGTGTGCCCAAATTGACTACAGTGAAATAGAGTTTAATGTCAGTAGAAAACTAATCTCTAGGAATGACGCAGTTTCCTGGGGATTAAACAGAATTGTATTACTTATTTTTAGGTTGATGTAAGGAAACACTATGACCAATGCAAATTATAAAAAGGAAACATGTAATTTTGCTTAGTTTCAGAAGGGTAAAGTCTATGATGGGGGAGTGAAGACATAGTGGTGGGAACAGCTGAGAGCTTGCATCGTGATCCTCAAGAAGGTGAGAGAGAGAGAGATGAAAGCACCCTGGGAAAAGAGAGTATTTTTGAAACCTCAAATTCTGTTGCCACCTTCTTCAACAAGGTCATGCCTTCCAGTCTTTCCCAATAGCGCCACCAATGGGAGACTATGAATTCATGCACAAGCCTCAGGGAGTCATTATCATCCACACCACCACATCCCAGTTCCTGGCCTCGATTCGTTCCTGGCAATGTCAAAATGTAAAATGAATTTAACCCAACTTCAAAAATCACCATATCCTTTCAGTCTCAACTATTTTTAAAAACCCAAAGTTCAAAATCTCTTCTGAGACTCAAAATAATTTCTAAATTGAAAGTCCTTGCAAAATCAAAAGTCAAATTACACACATTCAACATACAATTCCACAGAATCAGGGGATATTGAGAAAACATTGGACCAAAGCAAGACCAAACCAAGCCTTTCAGGGCCTTCATACAGGTACCACCCCCTGCCACACACCTGGCTTTATGGAAGAAGATTCCATGACCCGTTTCTTCATGTATACTTCACAACTCTAAAGCCAGAAACACATGGACAACACTGCCAAGTTTGTCTACGAATGTAAGGTGATACACATTTATAGCAGCTTTGATTTGCTTTTGTTTGTTTATTTGTTTGTGTTCTTTCTAGTAACAGAAAATTCCAAAGGGAATTGATAATAAAGCTACACCCATGAAATCTCAGTCAAGACTTACACAATGACAAGACTACTTTATGTGCTTACCTTGGCTACGGAAATCTCATAAGGCCCCCTCCTAGATGAAGAGCTACAGACAATTTATCGATATTATGGACACTAGTAGCCTTCTTAATGAATGATCCCCCTGACTGGTTATCTGAACCCAAGTGGTCAGATCTAAACACATACACAAGAACAGTACCGAGTGGACTCAGCAGGTTGAACTTGTACATAAGTGGTGTGTCTGTGTGTGTGTATGTGTGTGTGTGTCTGCAAAACAATAATAATTAAAGAAGCAGTCATGAATTTGAAATTGAATGGGAGGACATGGGAGGACCTGTAGGGGGAGGTAAGGATAGAAAAGATATAAATATAATTTTCTCATATAAAATTCTCAAAATGTAAGTGTGGAGAGACAAAAGGGATAAAGGGGACAAGAATGCTTTGTCACAGGGAGCTCGTCAGAGATGATCACTCAGGCATAGTGTATAGCCAACTGAAAGTATTTTTTCCAGCCGGATGGGACTACACACAAATGTTCAGAGACCTGGGTGTGGCCTCAAGCATACAGAATATGGGGTTTGTAAGACCTGAGACCTCATCCAGACATCTCCCTGGGCGGTTGCAGGGCATGCTTCCCAGAATAAGCAGTTTGAAGCAGCTTTAACAGAAGCTAGGCTAAACTGTTAGCCAGATGAAGGAGCAGGGTTCCTCACAAACAGGCAGCTAAGATACAGGGTTAGCTGGAGGGTATTCTGCACAAACAGTTTCAACGAAAGCTAAGATAAATTAGCTAGGAAATTCTGACCTTTGGTTCCTAGAATAGAGCTGAGTGGTTTTCTCTGGAATTCTCCATTAAAGAGATCAGATTCCAGTTAAACCTGGAAACAGCTTCAGCAAGGGTACAGGATGGAGGAAACTTTGTGCTGTCTTGCATCATTTCAACATGAAGGTCATGGGTATAGAAAGCAGAGAAAAGAGTGATACTATAGAATAAAAAATAATGAGTATATGTCCTGCCTGATGCTGAAAATGTGGATTCCTGTCACCTGCTGGAAGTTAGCAGAAGCCAAAGAGATTCCTCCCGAGGAGAACAAAGATTTGATTTCAGCTACCAAGCCTCCAAAATTATGAAAGCCTTAAAGAAACATACATAGAACATCTTTCTAGCCCCATCCTTCTATTTAGAGTTTGTCTTATGCCAAAAAAAAAAAGTCTGCACCTTTGCTTTCCCAACCTCCTATAAAGACTAGAGCCCTTATCCAAGAGTGAACTATTACGCTGATTTTTTTTTTTTTGCTAAATTCATCAGGGACAGCAACAACCTCTCATCATCTTTGTGCCCATAAGACCAGGTACAGTTCAGCACTTGAGAAGGAAACAATTTCCTCTCTGCCTCTCCTTGTGGTCTAGGATATGGTAATTTTATCATTGGAAAAGGCCTCACTTGCTTTTATATAGAGCCCAATCCAGACGTTTGTTTCAAAGTAAAACAAGCTGTGGAGTGCTATACCATAAACACGACATCCACATCACATTGTAGAAGATGAAATTGAAAAACTGCATGAGTTTGAGGTAGTGGACATTTTCAGTGAATAGTAATTTGTCTGGTACGACAGGGCCGTTGCCCATATTCACTCGTAGTGGTTGGAACTGAACACGCAAGACCCATATAAGATCAAGCTATCTAAATCCTCAGCATGGACTGGAAAGATACTTACAAAGCTCCACCCCAAACACAGAAGCTATTGGAAGTTGATAGCTGCTGAAGGAGAAAGAGTTCTGTTAGTATTGATTGTATAAATACGTGCTTAATGATGATTACTTGGGACTGGAAACCATTTAGAAGATTCATTCCAGGAGAAGACTGATTCTCCCTCTCTCAATAGTCATCAATTACCCGTACCTCTTTATGTAGATATGTAACCTATAGAATTTTCTCGATTCGCACTGGTTTGCCAACTGGTCTTGTCACGGTGCTAGTCCTTCTAGGCAACCATATTCCTGAGATTTCATGGGTCTAATTTTTCTGTCATGTACATAGATGAATAATAATTCCTGGAAAGAAGCTGTGTCTACAGACAGATGGATTGATTAGAATTTCAATACTGTGGAAAGGTTGGAATGCTGCAAGTGTAGAGGCTAATTACTTATCTTGGACTAGTTCTAGCCCTCTGGAATGCCATTCCTTGGCTATTTCTGTGTCTGAACTAATATTTTCTGACTAATAGATAAAAACCTTTTGGAATCTATTAACTTAGCTTCTACCAAGCCAAAAGCTAAGAATGTCAGCTGACAGTATGTTGAATCTATAGAAAAGATTCCCTCATTGTTTTCATTGCCTCTCTGGTGTACCCACCCATGTATTTTAAACTTGCCTTGATGTATGGCTTCTTTTGTTCTGTAAAACGTTGTGAAACACTTCCACATTGGAACACAAAATTTGTGGTAACAAAATTTGTATTCCCTGGCCATAGCCATTCAAAATGACTTCAGAATAAATTATATCTTATATTATATATGTAATATTATATATAATATATTTCTTAAAGGTTAAAATGAGAGTTGTGGTTTTGCATTGACATATCAAACACAATAAATTATAGTAGATACCTTGTTTCTCCGATTCTTAAAATCTTTTTAACCCCTCTTCTGCGATGTTTCCCAATAGTAATAAAATTTTCTATCAAAAATGTAGTAAAAGTAAGGAACTAATCATTAATTTGACTGGCTATATTGAGTTCACTATGATAAAAATTCAAAAGAAACTTGACTGCATCACATGAACAGCCAACTCAGATTTCAATCAAGTAAATTTCATAATGCATAAATTTTGGTTCTGAAAAAGAACTTAGAAATTTGAAGTAACAAGGATGTCTTAGCAGTTCAAAAATGCTCATGGATTTTATGGGAATAACTGTGGCTTCCAGTTTAGCATTTCTACGAACCACAGAATTCATGCTTTTGATGTTAGTATCTGTGATGAAGCCTGAACTCAGTGGAGAAAAATTGTTTCCTTCACCATATTAGTGTTGGAGAGTGGGGGAATGAACTCGTCACCAGCTCTCTTGGCCAGCAAACTAAATAATAAAGCCTGTTATCTGGTCATGAAATGGCAACAGATATAAAGGATGTGGAACCTCTGTGTCAGAACGTCTGTCATTTCCAGGCACCATTCTAACCACAACAGAGTGGAATCTTCCACTCTTCAGGCCCTCCCTTGTGGCTATGGGAAACTGCCCAACAGAAAAGCAGTGGGAGAAGCTGAAAAAAAAAGAGTAAACCTGAACAACCATTGCAGACACCCTCTAACACAAGCAAGTCCATTCTTCCTAACTACACTTGATCTACGTTCATGATCTCCCAATCTCCTCTAGGAGACTTTGAAGTATTTATAACTGCTCTAGAAGATATTTATGGCTGATCTGTGATCTCTACTGGCTGTAATGAATGGCATTTGCTTATTAATCCCATTGTCTTTTTTCTATGGTGTGGTGGATTTCCTGAGGAAATCATTGGCAAGGAATGGTCACAATGCACAGCATTTTAAAGTGTCTTCTACACTAGTTGTGCGTATATATTGGGATAGTCTGGACTAACTGGAAAACCAATTTACACTTAACACAAGAAATATCAGAGCTAATAACCAACAACAGTGAGAAAATTACTTAGAGAGGGGAACTCTATAATATTTTCCAAGTACATGAAATCAGTTTCAGAACAGATGCTGTTATGCTGTTCTTTAAACATCCACTCACATTTGCAGCTGTAGACTTTATGGTTTCTATTGCTGATTTGACATGCATAGAAACCTTACGGGTGCTGGGAATGTAGCTAGAGCACTTTCTAGCAAGAGTGGAACCCCTGAGTTCCATTCCTAGCACCACAAAGTAAACAAGCCAAAGAAAAAAAAAATCAAGTGAACTCTGAATGGACTTCCAAACAGTTTCATTCACCTAGTGCCCCAGAAGTCATTGAGAGGTTAGTTAGGAACAGTATTTGGCAGTATTCAGTTAGTTACTATAAATAACTCTCAGAATGAAGAATGTACACTTATACTGCGGCCAGCCTACACCCTGCTATTAAAAGATACTTCATGGTTCCCAGGAACCAATTCAAGAATTCTTCAAAGACACCTAATTAGCCTTTAAAGGAAATGGATCACAGTGATAGTTTCGGTCAATAAAACAAAGCTCACTGTAAATTCAGGAAGTACCGCGTAGAAGGGATGAATGCTTTCTAATGACCACCACATTGATCTTATTAAAATAATGGTTTAGTTTCACTCTCTCTTTAGAATATTTTGACCCTTCCTTTCTATATGTAATTCCATAAGTTAATACTTACATGAAAATTCACTTCTAGAAAAAATAAATCCTATTGGTGTGCTCTCCCACAGTGAGTTCTAATCATTGGGAGAGAGGAAAATTGCCAGGGGGATAACAGTGTCCACATTTTAAACAGGCGCTGCTGCCTACTTTTGCATTTAGTACAGAAAGGGGAAACATTAAAAGAACCTTTTCAAAAGACTTATTGGAACACAAAAGAAATGCTAAAGGAAGGGGGGGAAACCCAACACAGAAAAAAAATAAACAACCCAAGGCTAGGCTGGTGAACAGTCAGGGCCATTTTGTTCAATTCCTTGAGTATATTTTAAACATGAATCTATACACAGTGAAAGATGACAATGCAGCTTTAAATAAAGACCCTTTTAGCCTAAAACAGAACATCAAATAAGGAGCTATCTATTAATACAATACAATTTACAGATGATTGTATAACTTTTCCCTAACACACACATACACACACAGGTGATGAGGGATTCCCCTTTGTATGCTCTGATTACCATTAATGAATAAAGAAACTGCTTTGAACTTACAGCAGAGCTATAGGGGAACAGAGCTAGGCAGGGAAAACTAAGCTGAATGCTGGGAGAAAGGAGGTGGAGTCAGAGAGAAGCATATAGCCACACCAGAGACAGACAGAACTTTAGCCGGTAAGCCAGAGCCACATGACCTTACACAGATTAATAGACATGGGTTAAATTAATATGTAAGAGTCAGCCAGTAAGAATCTATAGCTAATGGGCCAAGCAGTAATTTAACTAATATGGTTTCTCTGTGATTATTTCGGTTCTGGGCAACTGGGACAAACAAGCAACCTCCTAACTATACACAGGGAGAAGGTGAAGAATCTACCTTGGAAGAAGAAAGGCTATTCTAAAGACATTATGCACTTTCTCCTTCCTCACTGACTCCCTCACCTCAATCCCTCTGAAAGAGAGCAGCAGAGATACAAAGCCCCTGTAAGCAAGCTCCAGCCTTAGGGACACTCACTTTGCATGCTTTCCTCTTTGTCTCAGGCAATTGTGTGGGGATCATGCATTGATTATCCATCATACATTAGGCTAGCTGCTGGAGCTGAGTAAATAATGAGCATAATACAGTTCCTCTCTTCAAGAAAATCATTATCCACAGGTAAGAGAAATCATAGTAAAGGACACTAAATTCTCCCCTCTGAGTATTAGGCTCTATGGTGGTAAGTGGAATGCTGAGAACACATATCACATAAACACGCAGAAACGTCACAGAAAACACATAAAAGATCAGCACAAGGAGGGCAGGTAGAGTAAGGTAGGGTAGACATAAAATTGAATTTAACATATTTTAAGATAGGACTTGGGGTAAGATACATGACTACCACCTGCCTCTTTGGTAGGATAATGGTCTTGTATTAATAAAACGCTGATTGGCCAGTAGCCAGGTAGGAGGTATAGGTGGGGCAACCAGGCAGGAAGTAGAGGTGGGGCGATGAGAACAGAAGAATTCTGGGAAGAGCAAGTGGTGAGTCTGCAGTGGTCTTCCAGCCACAGAGGAAGCAAGATGAGAATGCCTCACTGATAAAAGGTACCAAGCCACATGGCTAACATAGACAAGAATTACGGGTTAATGGAGCATGTAAGAGCTAATAGGCCAACCAGTTTATAATTAATGTAGACTTCTGTGTGTTTCTTTGTTACTGAATGGCTGTGGGACCAGGCAGGACAGAAACCTCTGTCAACATTTGGGCCTTCTGCATCTCTCACTTTAAGCCTCTAAACATAGGGCTCACGTCAGACAGATAGTTTTTGAGTCTTCAGGCAGATTTCCAAAATAAGTAGGTTAAATCATTCGAGGAACAACTGGAGTATGCATGATACCTGTCAGTCAGTGTCCAGGCACTTCTCATCACCTGAAATTAGTATTTCAGACTATAAAATTGGAGATTCATCTGAGTTCTTCAGAAGACTGGAAGTCATGGCAATGGAAGAGGTAGCATTAACAAGCATATATTCAGGAGAAGTTGACAAGCAAAGTAATTAAAAAGTATATTTTAGTTATATTCACATTCAGAATATGTAAACTATGACAATGAGTCCTAAGAAGGATTTCTATGGTGAAAAGGTTGCCATGGTTGCCACGTGCACTTGGAGAGAGGAACACGTAGTGATTTAAAGGACTACAGGTAATACTGAAGCTACAAGAGAACCAATCTCTGCCATCCCTTAGGGCTTGTCATGCACAGGAACCTGCAGTGGTAGTGGGAAGGGAAAGAATTATTTTCAGATAGGTAAAACACACATTTTGCACGTGGACCAACATGGTACTGCACTTTGAAGTTTGAATGGGCAGAGTTCCCACAAAGTTTTTCCTTCCCAGATACAGATCTTACAGAATGGAGGGGCAGCTTGCATGACTGGAAGTTCTGAAGAGGACTGCCCGAGAGAACTACCTGGAAGGTACTGAAACTCCCTCAGAGAGAATCAGGAAACAGGTTTGGTAGCACCCTGACTTAGGGCCAGAAATAAACTAGGAAAAACAGTGCTACAGACATCAAAAAAAATTCCAGAGTGGGGTGTTCAAATCTCACAAGTTTCCTTACTAAAGGTTACTATAAGCTTCAGCCTTGGGATACCAGCATTTAACATTACAATCAACCTGTGCCGTTTTCTCAGCCGTAAGCATCAGAAACTAACACAGTAAAAGAATCCTCAGGTTTGATCCACCATATAAGCCAGAATATGATAACACAAGTAATCTAATGCCAGTAATGAGGAGGTAGAGGTGGGAGAATCAGAAGTTCAAAATAATTGGTGAAATAAAGAGTTTAAGACTACATAAGTCCTTATGTAAAATAATAGAAAAAAATGGAAATGGGAGGAGCATGAGCAGAAGAAGGAAGAAGAGGAAGGGCAGGAATAGAGAAGAGGGGGTAGAGAAAGAAGAAGGGAAAAGAAGAAATAAAATATTATGCAAAGGTAGTGCTGGGAAAATTATCAAAACTTAGGAACGAGTACAACAGGTGACCACATGGCTTCTCAGCATCACAACTGGAATGTTCTTTGACAGGTTAATCTTTGGAATGAATTGTTGTTTCACTTATTGTTTCTGTAGATTAGGTCCAAACTTTAGAATATGACAATTATTCGTAGAGTTTTATCTTGGAGTTAAACATAATCATCAAAGATACAATTTTTCAAAAGCAACTAGTCATGAAGTTAGCTTCCTTTTCTTCAAGCATTTGCAAACCAGTTTGATTACCCCACAGTTTCCCTCATTCCCTCACACATACACACACACTCATACTCACAAACACATATACATACATTTATACTCACACACATGCATACACAGTCACACGCACATATACATTCACATACACTCATACACACACTTACACACACTCATACACACACATATAACGTTCCCTTATTTCCTCATTAAATATAATCTTTTCTTCATTGATCCTTATATTAACTTTTGGGGTAAGTACTTCTTTTCAAACAGGGTCCCACTCTCTAGCATTAGCCAGCCTTGGACTCAGCATGTCGCCAAAACTGACTTCAAACTGAGGTCAATCCTCTTGTCTCTGTCTCTCAGTGCTGGTATTTCGAAGCATGAACAACCACCCCAACTATTATGTATTTAAGATTTTAACCTGTAGTTGCTAAATAAATGTACAGGAATTGTGATTGGAACTGATTTTAAAATACATTGATAAATATGTAAGCTTTTCCTTTCTTTCCTTGACAATCACCAGCTTGCAGGAGAGCCTCAGCCAGAGAAGGAGAGAGAATGTAATGATAATTCAGCTCGGAACACTCATCAACATGAGATGATTTGGATTTCTCAACTAATTCTGAGGAACTGTGGAGGATATAAAATGACTTGAAAGTTTCAATTGCTTCAGAGGAATCATAAGTGCCATTTATGTACAACAAAATTACCTTTGGGTGTGATTAATGAATCCTCCCTACAACAAAACATCTTAGAAGTAAAGAGATAAGAGAATATCTTTAGAAAGACAAAAATCAAACTAAACAGTATTTTTTGATAAGGTCGTGAGATCCATCTTTTTGGTTCATTGGTGCTTGTCCTAGGAGGAAGCAAACAGATGAACATGCATTTCCATGTCTTCAGCCTGCATGGGAGGCCTGAGTTTCGCTGTGAAGAAAAGTTTTTCCAGTGTGGGTCTCTGTCTCCATCCATCACCAGATGAAGGTTCTATGATGATATGCAAGATATTCGTCAGTATTGCTATAGGATAGGGTCATTTCAGGTTCCCCAACCTCAGCTGCCCAAGGAACTAACTGGGGACCTCGGCTTGGGCATCTGGGAGCCACTCTAGGTTCAAGTCTCTTGCCAACCCTAAGGTGGCTCCCTTAACTAAGAACTGAGCTCCCAAGGTCCCGATGAGGAGCAGAAGGAGGGAGAACATGAGCAAAGAAGTCAGGACCACGAGGGGAGCACCCACCCACTGAGACAGTGGAGCTGATCTATTGGGAGCTCACCAAGGCCAGCTGAACTGTGACTGAAAAAGCATGGGATAAAACTGGACTCTCTGAGCATGGCGAACAATGAGGGCTGATGAGACGCCAAGGACAATGGCACGGGGTTTTGAACCTACGTAATGTGATGGCTTTGTGGGAGCCTAACCAGTTTGGATGTTCACCTTCCTAGAAATGGACGGAGGGGGGAGGACCTAGGACTTACCACAGGGCAGGGAAATCTGACTGCTCTTTGGGCTGGAGAGGGAGGGTGAGAGGAGTGGGGGGAGGGGGAGAAGGGTGGGAGGAGGAGGAGAAGGGTGGGAGGAGGGGGAGGGAAATGGGAGGCTGGGAGGAGGAGGAAATTTGTTTTTTTTTTATTTTCTCAATAAAAAAAAAAGTTTTTCCATAAACAACTGAGGTTCTTCTTAAACAAATAGACAAATAAATAAACTATAGAATGATAGATAATATAGAAGGAGAACTTGGTGTATAACAAGTGAACATATGCTAGAAAACATTAGAGTGGATATTGTTGAAAGACAAAAAGCAAGTTTTGAAAGTAGTAATTTCATCAGGATGATTTCATTTGAACTCCAACTTTATCTAAATGATATCAATAATGCATTTTTCTTGAGCAGTTATAAAAGCAGATGGGATTTCATTATAGGTTTTTTTTTCTCATAGCAACAGTGAGATCAGCTACAACAAAAGTTGAGATGACCTATAAAATCTGGCACAGCATGTGCTATACAAGATTTAACATTTTAATATACCCCACACAGAAATTCAAATGAAATAAAATGAAATGCAGAACTTCAAAGAAATAAATGGTACTTGTTAGAAACACCCTGCCATTAAACACAACCTTTGAATATGATACCAGCAAATAAGGCAATACAATAATAGCTCCACAAAAAGGACTTCCTCATATGCCTTTTACATTTCACAAAAGGAAAGAGTAGAATCCCAGAAACTGAGTCAGAAACTGAGGTCAGGGGTTGGAAATATTGGCTTATCAGGTAAAAGCTACCAACGATGATTTTGATCCCTAGAACTCACTTGGCAGAAGGAGAGACCTGACTCCTACAAGTTGTCACTTGATCTCCACATGGTACGTATATGCTCATGCATGTGCTCACAAAACAAATAAATATAATGCAAAATTGTAAAATGGAGAAGATAAATAATATAAAAAAGAATGCTGGGACTAGAAGCTCTATGCAGTGAGCTGCGGAGCCCCCATTGAGCCTGTAGAAACTTGGAGATCAAAATCACTCTATCTGTTTACCTTCACTGAATCACAAACCCCCTTAGCACTTGCAAATTGCAAAGAGATTGCATACTTAAAATTCTACGCTGGTACTAGTGATTATCAAATTTTGCTTTTAGACACATCTTATCATCTGGGGAAGGAAGTATTAAAACAATACTGTTGTGGAATAATCTTTTGTACACTGTGATGATGTGTCTTTTCCAAGGCACCTTGTGGTTGGTTTAGTGACGAGCTAAATGACCAATAGCTAGGTAGGAGGTACAGACAAGACTTTTAGGCACAAAGAGAACTCTGGGAAGAAGAGAGGCAGAGAAACCAGCCAGATGCAGAAAAAGCTGGACACACAGCATGGGATAGCGGTAAACCATGTGGTAGAACACAGGTTAATATAAATGGGTTAATTTTAGTTTTAAGAGTTAGTGAGACAAGCCTAAGCAATAGGCCAAGCTTTCATAATTAATTATAAGTCTCCATATCATTATCTGGGAGCTGACTGGTGGGACATAAAAAGACTCATTACACCACATGGGCCATCTTTCTGAAGATCATAATCAGTTTCAGAGAGGAGGCCTGATGTGCTGTCTTTGAAAATACTAACTTGATTAACTGAGTCTTTGAATTTGAGAAAGGAAGAATGGTGTGGAATACTAGTGCAGCAATCACTCATTTGGGGGCAGCAAAATGAAAGCCTGCAAACAGAGATCACTTCCAATGCCAGGAAGGAGCTGAAGGCAGCAGCTTCCTCCAACCACCAACCTTGGTCTTGGCTCCCACAAGACGGCAGCTCACAGGGAAATTCTCTAGGTCTAAAACCAAAGCACTTGAGAGTTCCAGGAGGAGGCTGCAAAAGGCCTTTCTCAGGAAAAAAGAGGTGTCTCCACTCTTTTAGAGGACCTAAGTTCTCTTTCCATGTAAGGCTGCTCCCTGTATCTCCAGGTCCATGATCTCTAAGGTCACCTGTACTCATACACATATACACATAATTTAAAACAAGAAAAATAAATCTTTAAAACAGAAAGCCTTGCTTCTTCCTGTTTGGCTTTGCTATGTCCCCTGAAGGCCAATACAGAAACAGCAGAGCATCAGGAAGGAAGACCTATCATACCACAAGCCTGATATTGTTGAAAGCATAAGATTAACAGAAAACATAAACAAGTCACAGCTACATTTACCTCAGTCAAGCAGAAAACAGAAAGGAAACAGAGAAACGAGGCCACTAGAAGGACATACTTCTATGGGCTTCCTCAAACTTTAAAAAAAAAGTGTTTTCTTAGAAATATATTTTAAGAGGAAAATTTTCAGTAAAATTATTGTACTGCATAAGGAAATATTCTCTAACCTCTACAGTAAAGATCAAAAGAAAAACAAAGCAAATGATGCAAGATTATTTATGAATAGAGAGGGTAACTTTGGACCCACTACGTCACTAATTGCTAAAGTAACTTCTTAGGCACTTTCCTATGTAGTTCTGGTAAACAAAATAAGCAGAATACCAAACAACCACACGACAACATTGCTGATAATGAAGGAACAAGGCTTAGCATTATGGGAGACAGTGGGTACACTTACTCAAATGCAAGCTGGGAGTTGAGGGAGCCAACATCCTGCTAACGGTTGGGTTTTATCTCTGGAGAATGGCTGCACAAATCACAGAAAGAACAACTAATCAATAATGCATGAAACTGCATACATAGCAGCTAGCACTTCTCTGTTTTTGGTTTCAAAAAAGGTCATAAGAAAGTGATAAATTCCAGGCTGTGGTTGCTCTATTAATAAAGCTGCCAATGAGTCAGCTTCTACCTGAGTAAGTACAGATGCCACAGCCACCAGATGCCATCAATTATATGATAGTTAAAAGGAATTCTTCACACCACAACAACAACAACAAAAAAATACCCAAAGAGTTTTCAACAAATTTCCCAAATGGACAGAAGATGCCCCCAAAAAACTTTCATGTGTCTCTCATTTAAAGAAAATGACAGTCTCTAGATAGTGACATGAATGTGCCCTACCATCAGCCCTAAGAAAATATGGTTTCCACTGTGCTATAATGAAAGGTGCTCTGTGGTATTATCTTAAAGTCATGGTAATCAACATTAAAAGGAAGCATTCATCTGTACAAAATCATATTCATAGACTCCAAACAAATACAATTGTTTTATTAACTTTATTTTTCAAAATAATGATGTCTTGTCCTAATAATGGCTTCTTTGGTTTCTGTATGGAGATAACAATTCAGGATTGGAAAATACAGAACCTGATGGAAAGTCCTGAAGACAAACAGAATGTATGTAGTCATCAAATATGGGAATTACATTTCTCGCTTTGAATAAATCACATACAAACTATGAGGAAGTAGTGTCAGCAATAAGATATATAAGCTTGCCAGTCTGCAAGAAAGACTGTCTGCCACTTGAAAAGGAGACCCTCTGTTTCCTGACCTGGAACCTGAGGACATCAGAGTGGGTCATTTCAGACAGTTCTAGTTCTCAAGTCTCGTGTTTAGAAGCAGAGAATGCTTAGTTTTGATTTGCAGAGTAACAACTTTTTATTCAAAAAATAAAATTCACTTTTCTATAATTTATTTTCTTTTCATGATAATTAAATTTTAAAATCAGAAAAGATGGGACAGGAGTGTTCGCTCAACAGTCAAGAGCACTTCCTGCTCTTCTGAAGGAATAATATGAGTTCCCAGAGTCCACATCTGGTGGCTCACAAACAGCTGCAACTCCAGCTGCAGTTTGAACTTCGGGTACCTGGCATCCTCTTCTGGCCTCTGTGGGAGCCTACACATGTGGCATACATACATATAGACACATACACAAACACATAAAGCTAAAAAGTCAAACTCAAAAAGAGAAGTCATTCTTTTAAAAGTTGATCTTATGATATTGTGACATACATCCAAGCACACATTTAAATCCTTCTTAAGTCTACATGGCATATCTGTATATGCCAATATTTCTATGCACAAATACATTGTTTAACCATTCATTCGGTTGGCATATATGTTTATTTTTTCTGCATGTAAAACTCTATAGTCCGAAGTTAAAATTGAATGCATGCTACCCTAATAAATATTAGATGAATGTCAGACCTATAGTTCATGTTACAGAACAAAGTATCCAACCTGAATCGAAACTATTTCAAAAATGCTTTCTATTCAGAAATGATGCACATACCTCCTCTCATTCAGAGAGCCTACCATCTGATCATGAGTTATAAATTTGCAATAATTAGTGTCTAAGCTGCCTGCATTTAAATGTAAAACACAATCAGAATAACTAAGCAAAGCACATCAACCATATTAATTTGCAGGGCTGCTAGGAACTATAAATTCAGAAGAAAGTAATCAATTCCCTAAGAAAATAATGTTGATCTCTGAGTCTTATATCATATTCATGACAGAATTTTCCATTGCCATCAGTCAGAAAGAGAAATATAGCATATGAGGCAGCAAAAACCATCAGCCAATCTTAAATAGAAGCAATCTTTGCATATGGTTTTCTAGAAATATGTAATATACCAAGGTGCTAAATGGTGTAAAATAGTAAGAAAGAGATTACCACACTGCATACTTCCCAATTTGGGGAATGAAATGATTTACATACCCCATCCTCTTCTCTTTTCATTCCTCCTTCTCTCTCATTTAGGAAAACAAAGATCCTAACATTATATAAGTTATCAAAACAGATCATTTCTTTTTTCTGGTGTAATAGAATTTGAGACTTACCTATCGTCTTAGCTTGCACTTCTGTGGCTATGATAAACATTAGCCAAAGCAACTTGGAGAGGAGGGTACTTATTACAGTGTACAGTGTACAGTCCACCATGATCAGAAGTCAGGTCAAAAATTCCGGCAGCAATCACAAAGCAGGTATTGAAGCAAAACCATGGAGGAAGGCTGCTCAGTTGTTCCATTCCCTCTCCTTGCTCAGCTTGCCTTTTTAAACAACTCAGGAACACCGGCTCAGGGATAGCACTGGCCAGAGTGGGCTGGGCCCTCCCTCATCAATCATTATTCAAGAAAATACCCCACAGACTTGCCTATGGATCAGACCTATGGGGCATTTTCTCAACTGAGTTTCCTGGTTCCCAGATGGTTGTGTCTTGTATCAAGTTGACAAAATGAAACAAAGCAAACAAACAAACACATAACAACACATATGCTATCTGCATCATTCCCCTATCCACGAAAGAGACCAACATTGAACTGGACTGTGGAGTTCACATTTTCAAACCCAGACAAATACCGAGGCAGGCATGATGCGCAGGGAGTAAGTAGCTTTGGGAAGAGACAGAACCCTGTTGTAGTAATGACTCCCAACTTTCTAAAGGAGCTGGAAAGGATTCAGAACTAGCCTCATCTAGTCTTCCTCAATTGCCTGCCCTATGAGGAGATCTTGGTAATAGCTTTCAAGGCATCCTTCTGCATACTCTTTAATATGCAACCTCGTTAGTAGGTATTTGCAGATAGTGTCCTGTAGGAAGTATTGCATGCTTTGAAAGAATTGTCTTGAACTTTAATAAATCAAAGGTAAACTGAGATTTTCTTCTGAGACAGAGTCTCTCTATGTAGTCCTAGATATCCTGAAATTCTCTATGTAGACCAGGTTAGTCTCAAACTCAAAGTTCTACCTGCCTCCTGAGTGCTGGAGTTAAAGGTGAGAGTCACCACTGCCCAGCTAGAGAAAAACTAGTAATCTGCAGTAAATTAAGACCTGTAAGACATGGATAGGCTTTGTATTGAAAGGAAGGAAAACAGTGAACCAAAACGGCCCATTTTATAGGTATGTGGTGACGTGTTTTAAGAAGCTGGAAGTAGAAGCCAGATAACTTGACATTTCACCTTAACTTTATTGTATAAAAGTCATTGGAAACTCTTTTAAACAATGCACAATCCAACTCCACTTCACCTGATTTTATCAGGATCGGACTAACAGCTGCAGGTAATCAAGGATTACTTTGGTATGAGTATGTACTGGGCTGGATTTTCAGCAAGTAAATCTTTACCTATTTTCAGTTTATACAACTCTATTAATATGGAGAAATTGACTAATAAGATATGTATTTCTGCCATACAATGACCAGAAGATATATATATATAGTTCATTTCCAAAAAAGAATAAGAAATCTTTGACTAAAAACTATCTGAGTATCATCCTTTAATATATATCTGAGAAGACACCAAAGAGATTCTTCCTTTATCAAAGTTAATGATAATTATCCAGTCCATTAGTGAGTAGGCTGCTTAGAAGCAATTAGGAAATGTGATCAATACATTGTGCCTTAAGATCCAGGCATGTGTGAGTGTTCCCCCAGTTCACCAATTGACGATTGTTTCTTCTCATTATCTCTGAATGCCCCTGGTACAAGAATTAGTGTTAGGACTGAAGCTAGGGTTGCACTCTGGGTTGGGATAGTGCTGAGGAGCTGGCTGTACTTTACATTGACATCAGAATATGCTAACATGGTGAAGACATATCTCTATGTGAGTACCTTTCCCTACCTCAGAATCCTCACAACACAGCCCACGACCTTTGTACCACAGAAGCCCTCTTCTCAACCTACATAAGAGCACCATCATTATCTGGCCTTCCGAGACAGAAGTACTGCGGACTTTCTATTCCCTCCTACAAACTGGGCATCTCGGTAATGCTGATAATTTGAATGAGCATCTCTCAGTTACAGTCTCACAGCACATCCTCTTGTTTTATGGCCTCCTTTCCTTCCCCCTCAGAGATGCCCTGCATTCAAAGCTGTTAAACAAGCGTTGTTTAAAAAATATCTGTTACTATCTCTTTATTGGTGAACCTACCAAACCATGGTTTAGTCTCCCTTGGTCTCCTCTGACTGTCCAAAGGAGACATGATTCTCTCACAGATTGTCATGCTTTCAAGCCTACCCTTGGCTCAGGGTGATGACGCTCAGCTTAGCACACCCATGTATGTGCTCTGTGACTATTTGGGCTTCAAATGAGGTCGCTATCCACTGGAAGACTCAACTTTCTCCCCCCCCCCCCCCATCTACTATATCTACCTCATCTGCCAAGACGTGGGGTAATGTTCTCACTTTGTCAAGCAGCAAATGGCAGCCACTCGTGTATAATGTGCTGTCCTATTCTTCAACAAATATACCAATAACTGTGTGTTCTGCAGTCTTTTTCTAGGCTTTTTAGGCTTTTCTCCTCATTCAACATTCACCTGCCTTTATGACTATCTAATTTAAAGTTAGAAAAAAATATTTTGCTGACCACTATGAAAAAAGTAACTATTGGAGTATCTACATAGCTCAGCGGGGAAAGGCACTTACTGGCGAATATGAGTTGTCTTTCTAGAACCCAAATGATGAAAGGAGACCAAAAATATTATGAAATAAAGGTTCCCTTTGACAGCCACACTCATTCCGTGGAACACAAATGTCACACACACTAATAAATATAATGAACAACTTTAAAATAAAGAGATGTCTAGTGGTATGTCTAGAGCACATATGTTTTTTCAGTGCTGATGATGAACCCACGGAGAACAGTGCTCTACTCCCTGGCTGTGTGCACAAGACGAACAATGCACATTTTAATCTAATAAATGACTACTGAACACCTCTTTATGATGAAAAGTTAACAGAATTAATGTATCCTATAGTGACTTTATAGAATCAGCAAATATTTTGACATTCTGTGTGAGGTGGTAGAGGGTTAGGCTGATTGAAAGAGAGGGCAATGTCAAGAAGACAAAGACACTTTGTTGGGACCATGGCTCTTTTTGCTGAAGTTGCATACACTGTCAGAGCTACGCCTTCAGTCTCAGGATGCAGCTTGGAATCTATAACGAGACTCACTCTCAGCCAAAATTTTAATTTGCTTGTGCCTAAGGGCTAATGCATCTAATTCTCTCTTAGGTTTTATTCTCTGCTGTTCTGCCCTTCTGCCTCCATATTCTGCCTCTAGCTTTAAATTTTATTTCCTTACAAATTTGTCTATTAGTTTGCCCTCGATTTCTGTCTTCTGTTTGCTGCACACTACAGTCTGGACAGTCTTTCATTTATGTGCTCAGGCAACTGCTTTAAAAAGTTTAAAACATGAGTGTTTTAACTTTTGTCTAGAGTCAGAGTTTGAGCATAGTCACTCGTCTCTTCAAGTACAGGGTGTAGATATGCCCAGTGCCATGCCGCATTCATCTTCTTTTGGGTTTATTGGTATTCTGGAACCTGCTAGGACTAACCAGCAAGGAACTCAAATGGTTTAAGACATGGGTAATTAGCAAAATGGTTAAGATATGGTTAGTGGAATGCTTATTAAAATGACTTCAGTTCTTCCCTTCCTTTCATTTCTGGATTTCCCTACCAAAAAGCATTTTTGATCTGGACTCTCCTCCTGGGTTCTCTTACCAACAACATACAAAATAACTAAAAGCATGCCAAGTAGATGTCAGACCTAGCAAGGCCATGTGTATTCCCCTCTGAACTCCTTCCAGTCTGTTAATACAGACATGTGCCAGTCAGCCCTCAGTGAGATACCCTATAAGACTTACTTCAGCAAAAACCACCCCTGAGCTGAGCAACCAGCTTACAGTAAATATACAAGAGAAGGGCCATGGATGATCAACCTTCACATTCATAAAAACTAGTAAGCGATGATTGTTTGAAGTCATCAAGCATTTTGGTGATTCATTGTCATGTAGTATTTCAGCAAAAACTGACAAATGCGCCATGCATAGAAGTTCCTTCCCACCAAAAAGTCAGAACATCAAGCATTCTGTGCAAAGTAAATTCTTAAGGAACCATGTCAGAAGAGTTCAGTACTCAGTAGGTACCCAACTACACTGAAGGTGGCCATATTTCCATCTCTATTCAGGAACTTGTAACATGTCCCTCAGGACTCTGCTTCAGTGTTGGCTAGTTTTTGAAAACTTGAAAAGAACTAGAGACATCTGAGAGGAGGGATTTTTCAGTTAAGGAACTACCTCCATCAGATGGTTCCATAGACATGTCTGTGGGGCATTTCTTGATTGATGATAGATGTAGAAGGACAGAACACACAGCAGGTGGTGCTGCTCTTGGGCAGATGGTTCTGTGTTGTATGAGCAAGCAAGTTTAGCAAGCAATGGCGAGCATGTCAGTAAGCTGTATTCTTCCATGCTTTCTGCTTTAGTTCCTGCCCTGAGTTCCTGTTTGGGCTTCCTTCAATGATGAGCTGTGACCTGTAAGCCAATTATATCTTTTTCTCCACACAGTTGCTTTTGTCAGTATTTTATAAACAGCAACAGAAATCTTATTAGGACCACTTTGCAGAATTCATTCAATTTATTCTCCTTGGGTCTCTCTCTCCCTTCTTGGAATCTACCTGAATAACATTCTCAAGAACCCATGACCCTACTTAATAATCCTAATCTTATGATCACTGCTCAGAAAAGTCTTTGCTTTCTCTTTCCTAGAACTAGATTTTTGCTTTGATCCAAGTGGATTCTTTTCAATCCTTCAAAAGTATTGGAAGTTGTGGCCCATTGTCCTGAATAGCAGCAGGTTATAGCTCAGAAGAGTAGACAAGATCAACCTTTGGATGTCAAGTATTACTTTGCTGTGGTAAAAATAGGAAAGAAAATAATTTTTATTTAGACATTTTTTGGGCATATTTTACCTTTTGGTATTGAAAGCTGTCCCTTAGAAAATGACTCAGTAACTCTAAAATGATGTCATTAGAGTGTGCCTTCTTGATTGTACTATGCATAGACTTAATATTTTAGTACTGCTATCTTGGTCATGTGTTTTGTGCCTGTAAATTTCAGGATGTGAAGGAAGTGGGAACCTTCACATAGGGGAAGACTGGGATACACAGCAAACCCTGTGTCTAAACAAAACAAACAATAACAACAATAAAAACCAAAGAAGATTTTAATACTACCCATCACTTTCTTCCAGACTGAAATGGAAGATAGCACAGAAAACCCACAAGAGCTGGTTTATATGGAGGGTGCACTTATAGCCAGTTTCTCTGCTCCGCTCTAGTCTATAAATGGTGATCCTGATGCATTGGGGCATGTTTGGTGTCCCACAGCACACAGAATATTCCAGTGTGGTCTTCGGCTTTGGGAAATACCTCTGACAACTTTGTTCATACTATAAATAGCCCAATTACTTTTAAATTTGATTGTGCCATTCTCTATTATTTTTGCTATGTAATAATCTTTCCAAAAGTTTGGCATAACCAGTTTTTTCTTTGTTGTTATTTTTTACTTGCATCTTCAACTGGACTTTGTTGACCTTTTTCCTCATTTTAATCCTCCCTACTGGGTCTAGAACAAAGTTGATTGTACTGAAAGCATTTTGTACAACATGTAATATATCTCCTGAGGCCAAAGAATATTAAGAATATTATTTGGGATAATAGTAGGCTTTTATTATAAAACATTGCTTAAAAGGTATTTTTTGTCACAAAACTTTTAGATCTTTCAGCTTCATACTGTGAATCAAAAAAAGAGAACAGAAAATTTCTAAATTTTCTAAATGGATTCACAGGAAAACTTCTGTTTTTCCATCTCTGACACTCACTTTTTTCCAATTGCATTCTACATGGCCCTGCAACTGTCTCAAAATTACATCCAGACCCCACACAGGATGAGTTAGCTTTCCCACAAGCAAGTCCTTCCTCCATTTTCCTTGCACTTCTACCTTGTTATAGAACAATGACTGTAGTGTCAGCATTTATGGACAGGATCAGACTGGAGTGTGTGTGTGTGTGTGTGTGTGTGTGTGTGTGTGTGTGTGTGTGTATGCACATGCACAATTGCATTTGCCAGGACTGCTATGTGTGGAAGCCAGAGAAAGCCCCTGAGTGTTTTCCTCTGTCACTTTCTATGTTGTTTTATCAGATAGTCTCTCACTAAGCCACTGCCCACGATTGCAGCCTGATTGTCTGCCCAGAAAAGCCTCCTTCTTCTCCACACCCAGTACTTGAGGATACAGATATGTATGAACACTCCTGTTATTTTCATGGAGGTATTGGAGAGCCAAACCCAAGTCTTCATGATAGTACCACAACCATTTTACACAATGAACTATCTCCCAAAAAAATTCACTTAAAATATCAGACATGATAAAAGGTTAATGTTTAAATTATTTAACTGCCTACAATTCCTTTACAGAAACGGAGGTATTAAATAATTTTATGTGCAATTTATAGTAGTTAGTACTTGTCATGTTATCTCTTTATCCTTTATTAAACAGTGCCAATGGTTTCTGAAACAGTGTCATGATTGAGTTAAGAAAGGATTGTAATTTTATATTAGGATCACAAAAAGGCTGAGACCAACCTGTGCTTGCTGACAAGTGTAACTTCATACTGAGATCAGATGGTGCTTGCTGAAAGTGTAAATTGATATTGAGATCAGGTTGTGCTCTGCTCGAAATTACCCCACATTGTGTAGAAGACTGGCTTTTCAGACTGCCTTGCCCCAAGATACTCCATTTTCAAATAGCGTTTGACTCCATTTTAAGGATAGAGGATGACTATATACCAGTGTGAACATGTGAATGGTGCCATCTGTTCTGAACTACCCCCTTGGCCCAGGCTTGTAAATGACCTATTCCCAGGAGTACAGTGGGAACAGCCATGTAAATTCATCACGTAAATTGGGACTGCAGAGACACATTGTCATATTAGGAAAGTCAAGCTCAAGAATGTATTAGACACATCAGACCAAGGTGCCATCAGCATTTGTGACAAGCTGATCCATTTTTAATCCTTCTAGTAATGAATTTGGTGTGATTCAGTTTACATTGTCAAACTCCTCTGGGACAGACAATAGCTATTTCTGAAGACTGTCATTCATTTTCTAGAAACTCATCACAAATGTGTGGAAATATGGACATTTTGTAAATGCTGTGTTCTCCTCTTTATTGTAAAAAAGACATCTATGTCCGTAAGAGTCTTGATTCCTCAGGTGAGTTCCTCTCCATTCTCAGGAACTGAATATTTTACCAAACTAGCCAAAATGTTGATTTACTCCACTTTTAAACTGCCTCACCTCTTTTTGAATAGTTAAAAGATCATTTTTATTCATTTCTCTCAAAAAAGGACTAACATTTCAAACTTTCTATGCACTTACAAGCAATCACTTTTATACTGCACCCACATTTTAGAAAACCCATAAAATACCATTACAGTCAGTTAAGCAAAAATTATAATTACTTACTTTAGATTTCATTATATGCTTAAATTTTTAAGATAGCGTGAACAGCTTTTAGACTCAATCTATAAAAATGTTCACAGAATTGCAACTGATTCCTGTGTTGCTGGCTTAGCTTCAATGCCAGCCACTAGCTGTCTGAATTTTTGCCGTATAGGAACAATGCATGATTTACTTTTGATGTCTTATATACTTGAGCGGTAATTGAGCTCTGACTTCATGTTGACTTTATTATGGAGATGTAATTCTTTCCTACTCTATTGCTCTTTTAGCTTTGTTTGGTGAGATTTTAAAGTCTATTTCTGTGGGCATTCTAATCAATTTGATAGTTCTTAAAGTTATTTCCTACAGTTCATAGCTTCCGGGGCAAGTAAACTTCAATAAACCATTCGTTCAAGGGGCCAAGTAGCCAGTGGTAGCAGTTAACAGAGGATGAATGAGCGAGTACTGCACTGCCCCTGACTTTAAGACTCAGAGCAGTGAGACAGGGCCAGGGAGACAGCACAGGACTCAGTGGGCAGAACTGGTACTTGCACATCCACACAGAGCCTTTCTTCATACATACTCTTTGCCTTGGGAAATTTTCTTTCAGATGCTTGGGCATTTTCAGAAATAGTGGAGAAATTTTAATACAGAGAACTCTTCACACAGATCCAGAGAAACCTCTAGGCCATTCAAATAAACCAGGAGAACCAACTGCATCACTTGTGATATAAGGTCTCTGTCACCATAGCGTTAATAAAGTCAACCCTTCTTCCTTGGCAGGATAAGTGGACTCCCTACACTGAGGAGCAAGCTGTTTATCAGAAAAGTTGATGCTGTAAGAGTATTCTGATAAAGCGAAGGGATACAAAGATATGGAGTGTGTATTTAAACCCAGCTGTTTGTGTTGTGGGTGAGGGAGAAAAGGAATTACCTAGGATTCAGAATATACAGTGATAAAGAGAAGAGAAAGAGGGAGAGTCTAGGTCTGTGACCATTTCAGCCTAATAGCCCTTCAAAATATTAAGCAGAAAAAAAGTAAATTCAAAACTGGAAAAATATGACATTCTGAAAGAATCTTAGTGTCAAAAATTAATTGAAGACTGTTTATCCATTAGTAGATCTCTGTTTTATTTACCCCAAATGAAATATGGATATAACATATGTCATCTCCCAAAGCTGCTGAATGAAATATGCCCAAAAATCTACTTAAGACATTGAAAAGATGCTAAGTTCTTGTCTTATTTATTAGTCTCACAGTCTGACAGGGCACAGCTCCAACTGGAAGGAGCTGAAAACCCGACACCAAGGTGCCAGACTGGGAGGCATGGTGATTTCTATCAACCAAAAGTCAGGCTGCTGGTGAGGGATGAAAAGTCTAGCTGGGGCACCTTATACTTTGATGGATGAGCAACCTGCATTCAATTTTTGGAAATTTCTATAAGGAAAGAAATTCAGATTTATTTACACAGCAGAGGAAAGGGTAATACCTCTGTGTGTGAAATGTGGGCCACATGGAGACTAGAGGGAATTCTCTAATCCAGTTCTTCAGAAAAGCTGGCAGTCCTTTCTTCAGAGAAAAACTTTGCAGGGCTTTTAAATATTTAATAAACACTGCTTCTTTACAGCTCAAGGAAAACCTGTAGTTCTTTATTGCCAAATATTCAGAGATTATCTCAATTTGTATGGAATTTTAAAAATATTTATTATTTCTAAACTATAAGACTAGACTGAAAAAAACAGTGACTTGGGGCAACATGGTAATTAGTTTCAAAATTAAAAAATAAAATATTAAAATTTTAGCACTACCGGTTTTCACAGATGAACAAAAATGTTTTTTTGTTCCTGAGAATTAAATTCATTATCATTTAATTAATATGTATTGTGTGACCATAAAACATGACACTTTTTAATTTAAAAATAGGAGAGTCAAATAGTCATGTGGCCTCTCTTGTCAACAATGAATAATTTAGTGTAGACAGAACAATCAGACAGAAGATAAAGTGACAGCCTGTTAGGAGCCATGGCACTCTATGAAAATGAAGACAGCTCATTAGAGTCAGGAGATGGCAGAAATGTTAGAGAATAGAGAAAACTGTGAAAGAACTCTCTTGATGATTTTACTGCACATTTAAACCACTTATGTTATTAACCTCATTAAGTCCTTGCTAATAATCTATATCACTAGAAAAATGAAACAGGCTATTTAATTTTGATTCTTTATACATATATTACATACTAAATTGTTTATAATGTAATTTCTACCTATGGTTAAAAAGATTATTCAAATATGTTGTGGCAAATAGAAAATATAAAATTCTTAAGCTGTAATACATTTTAAAATAAAATACGTAATTCCATAGGTTCAGACTCCCTGGCTTTTATGTGGTGAAAGCCAGAGAAATGAAAATTCTAAAAAAGAAAATATTGTAAATTTCAGATGATAATCAATCTAAATGCCAGACTAATGGATAATTTTTGAGTAATGTTTAGCACTGAGAAGGGAAAAGAAAATACATGATAGAATAATCTAAGAAGCCACAAATCAAACCAGCTGCAGTGGTGGTGAGCTGCAACAGAATCTGGAGTTAGGAATAATGGATAGAAATCAGAGAGGTAGCCTTTGACTTCTAAAAACATCATTTTGAATTGTCTAGAGTTATCGGTCCATGAAATTAATTCATTCTTGAGTTTCTGGTACCTAAATTCTGGATATATTCAAGAATCATTTATTTAAAAGTTATTAATCAAGTGACTGAAATTTGCTGAGTTTATGTGGGTGTTTATGAATATCTGTGAAGAAAACAATGAATCGGAAGTGATCTGTCTTGGATTCTGTTGCTTTTTTAAACAGACATATATCCCCACTGTGTTCAATATAACAACTTTAGAAATAGAAGAACTGATGCAAAAAGAGGCAACACCCTGTCTCACGGTTTCTATTGTTGTGAAGGGGCATCATGATCCCAGAAGCTCTCATAAAGGAAAGCATTTAACTGGGTGACTTACAGTTTCAGAGGTTTAGTCCATTATCATCATGGTGAGACATGGCAGCATGCAGGCAGACATGATACTGGAGAAGGAGCTAAGAGTGGAGAAGGAGCTACGTCTTGATTCACAGGCAAGAAGTAAATTTAGCTAAGTATAGTTACAGCATACCTCAAAGCCTGCCCTAAAAGTGACACACTTCCTCCAGCAAGGCCACACCTATTTCAACAAGGCCACATCTCATAATATTGCCACTCCCCATGAGTTTATGGGAACCAACTACATTCAAACTACGACATTCCACTCCCAGGCTCCCATAAGCTTGTGGTCATATCATAATGCAAAATGCATTTAGACCAGTTTCAAAAGTCTACCTTATTTCAAACTTATTTTAAAATCTAAAGTTCAAAGTCTCTTCTGAGATTCATGTAATCTCTTAACTGTAATCTTCTGCAAAATTTGAATCAAAAAGCAGATCACATACTTCCAACATATGATGGAACGGGGTATACATTACCATTCCAAAACGTGGGGAAGGGAGCATAGTGCGAAAATCCTGAACCAAAACAAGGCGAAAAACAGCTGACCAAACTCTGCATCTCCATGTCTGATATCAAAATACTTTTCAGATCTCTAACTTCTTTCAGCTCAGTTAATTCAACATACTTCTTTCTCATGGGCTGGTTCCACTCTACGTTAGCAGCTTTTCTAGGCAGATGTCTCAGAGATCTATAATCTCCAAAATCTTGGGGTCCTCAAGGTAATCCAGGCTACAATTGCACAGCTTCACACAATGGCCTCTCTAGGCCACCATTCAAGGACCCCCCGCAACACATGGCTAGCCTCGACACCTTTCCATAACTTCTGTGATAGTTTGAATGTAAACTAGAAGGATCATGGAAGACAGGGATGCTGAATGTGATATGATAAATTGTGCGGGGTCTGACTAAAGATGTTACAGAGGAGAAGAATTTTAGTATATTGCTTAGAGATCATTTTTGTGAAGAATGTGGCTACTATTTACCATTGTCCAAAGAGTCTGCCTGAGGCTAAAGTGATGAAATTTGGATTAATTCCTTTGACAGAGAAATCTCAAAACAGACTCTGTCATACAGTAATTACTGATAACCCTAATAAAGATTTATAATGAAAAGGAGCAAGGTAAGAAAGGGAAATTACAAAATGTCTAATTTGAGGAGAAAAGAAGCACCATGAAGTGGATTGGAGCTAAGTCCTGTGTTTGAGCAGGTAAATGAATTAAGAAATGGAATAAAATTTTAAAAAATGTGCGTGCGTATTACATCTCCAAAACATTTGTTTCTGCTTCCCTTTATCTTCACTGTTAGACGTTCTGAGTGTTGATGGAAGGAAAGCTTGGGAATTCATTTCATTATTCAATATATATTTGAAAAAACTTATATGAAAGTAAAAGTCAGTTAGAGGAAGAATACAAATGAAGTTAAAAGTGGAATTTTTAACCACTTGCATACCATACTATTTGATTACTTATAAGCACGTTTGTTTTCTTAAAACTTACAGGTTTTAGAGAGTCCGGTTTTATCCCATGCTTTTTCGGTCACAGTCCAGCTGGCCTTGGTGAGTTCCCAATAGATCAGCCCCACTGTCTCAGTGGGTGGATGCACCCCTCGTGATCCTGACTTCCTTGCTCATGTTCTCCCTCCTTCTGCTCCTCATTGGGACCTTGGGAGTTCAGTCCAGTGCTCATGTGTGGGTCTCTGTCTCTATCTCTATCCATCACCAGATGAAGGTTCTATGATGATATGCAAGATATTCGTCAGTATTGCTCTAGGATAGGGTCTCTGAACATGGCGAACAATGAGGGCTGATGAGACACCAAGGACAATGGCACGGGGTTTTGATCCTACTTAATGTGCTGGCTTTGTGGAAGCCTAGCCAGTTTGGATGTTCACCTTCCTAGATATGGACGGAGGGGGGAGGACCTAGGACTTACCACAGGGCAGGGAACCCGGACTGCTCTGTGGACTGGAGAGGGAGGGGAAGAGGAGTGGGGGGAGGGAGAGAAGGGTGGGAGGAGGGGGAGGGAAATGGGAGGCTGGGAGGAGGTGGAAACTTGTTTTTTGTTTATGTTTTTTTCTTTCTTCTTTTCTTAATAAAAAAAAACTTACAGGTTTTAATAAATCCTGTAAAGAATTTTCCTCATCATCCTCACACTTAGAACTGAAAGGAATAATGTAAAATTTTGGGGAAAATATTATGAAATTGTTTCTCATCCAAGTCATTAGAGAACACGCAGCTGGAATCTGAAAAACCCTCACCTGCCATTAGACTACCATATTTCACACATCAGATATTTGAGCCAATTGTGGTCTGAAAAAATGGCCTCCATAGGCCCATAGGGAGTGGCACTAGTAAGAGGTATGGCCTTGTTGGAGGAAGTGTGTCACTAGGGTGAATTTTGATACCTTGAAAACTCAAGCTAAGCCTAGTGGCTCAGTGTCTCTTCCTGCTGTTTGTGGATCCAGATGTAGAGCTCCTGGCTACCTTCCAAGCACCATGTCTGCCTGCATGTCACCATGCTTCTCACCATGATGGTAAAGGACCAAACCTCTGAAACTGTAATCCACCACCTCAATTAAATGTTTTCCTTCGTAAGAGTAAGCATTGCAATGTTGTCGCCTCACAACAATAAAAACCGTAACTATGACAGAGCTCTTCTAGAAGTTTCTGATGTTTGGAGTTAGGAAGCCGTTGGAAGGCTAAGGCAGTATAGTTTTGATGATGGATGTTTGAGTCATTAACAGGTCAGTGTTCCTGTTACTTTCTCACGTTGTTTATAAGGTTCATTGTACATTGAACACATGTCTCCCTCTAAATGTTATATGTTGTACAGCAAAGTCCAGAAAGATGGGATGAAGTGGCTGGGTCATGAGGGATGAGCCTTTCTGATGGGACTAGTGACCTTATAATAAAGTTGAGAGTCCCCTCTGCCTATTATCCTCTTCCACCACGTGAGAACAAAATTACCATGGTGTAATCTTAAAGCAGAAAGTAAACTTCCACCACACACTGAATCTTCTCAGTCTTGCAAACTATAAGAAAATATATTAAGTTGTTTGCAAAGTACTCAATTTAAGGTACTTTATAAAAAGTGATTGTAGCTTAATTTTGAAACTCATTTGGGTGTTACGGTAACTAGGCATTGAATCCCAGGTAATATCTTTAATCTGAGCATCATTTTTATATCTGTAATATGTGGATAATAACACTAGCTATGCCATGCTTCTGAGGTAAGATATAGAAAAAATAATGTCTAAATATTAGCCTTTAATAGAATTAGCACAATAGATGTTGTTGCTAGTTATTTTGTAAAATCATTAGCCATGAAATCACTGTTGGCTGCATCTAATTTCCTTCATCAAAATTATTATCCTCTATTTCTTAAAGGGAGCTGGTGACATTCACAGGTGAGAAATGAAAGGATAATAGACTTTGAAATGAGGCAGATGTGAGCATAAATACCAGCACTGCCAATTCCAAACTCCTAGACCTAGAGAAACTATCTAAATGCCTAACATTCATTAAACAAAAGAGTCAAGATGTTAGATTTTGAGAATAAGAAGTTATCTTGGGAAGACAAGGACATATATCCTCAAAGGAAACATTTAGACCTGTGTAAATGTGGTGTGTGTGTGTGTGAACAGAAAGCCCAATTATACAGGCAACAGGTAGGAATAAATGGTGAGGAAGAACATGAAGATGCCTTTTGTTGTGGTGACAAGAAGAAGCACTTTCTGATTTTATCTGGATATTTATGCAAAAGGTTCCACTATGTATAAGTTCAGAAGAAGGTGACATGCATAGAATAGAAAAACAGGTGACCAAGTGGGGAAATGTTTTATTTGATTTAGGGCAATGGTTCTCAAATTCTCCAGACCAGCAATACTAGGTCACCTGGAAACCTGATAAAAATGCAAGCTTCCATCTACTCCACGCTATGACTCCAAGATTCCAGTGGTGGGAGGGACTCAAGTGGGCCTGACTACATCATTCAGTGTCTTTATAACATCATCTGGGTGATACTGTGGAGGAACACTGTAGAATTCCCCAGTTAGAACAGCTGCCTCATCCCTCTCCTTGTTGTTTATCACTAGGTAATGTCTCCACACTTTTCCTACTCCAATTGAAAATATAGAAACAGGAAGAAAGGACAAAACTTTGGTGACTGGGATAGACCCATTTAAATGAATAACAAGCCTGGTTTCAACTAATTTATAGTAAAACAAAGGTTAATTTTAGTCTCCACTATTTTCGACACCATGTGTGAACTTCACAGGGTAGTGCTAGGACTCAGAACATCCCACTTCAAAATATGGCAGCAGCAGACCAGAACATGACACCCCAAAATATAATTTCATGGCATATATTGAGTGGGCTATTTGAAGAAACTGCTGACAAAGGAATGACTCAGAAAAGATGTCCTTTGGTAACAGAAGTCCTTGTCCATTAAGGAGAGCCACACTAATAAAGTCTATCAGAAAAGTACTGGTAAGAAGGTGCTTCATAACTTGAATGTCTTTTTTTTTCTTTTTCTTTTTTCTCTTTTTTTTTTATTGAGCTCTATATTTCTTTCTGCTCCCCTTTGAACGTCATTTTGCCCACATTACAGGACAATCTCTTTGTCATATAGTCCTCCCCTTTATCTCCCGTGACTCGCTTCCCCACCAGGCTTCAGAAGCCCAATACCCTATTCCTTTAAGCCAATAGTCATCAACTCCTCCCTGGGAACCAGAGAAGGTAGCACACAGGAAAGGAATCTAGAGCTTGAAAATGACGCAGAGAGAGACCCTTGCTTATTCTGAGGGTGTTGGCATTCCATTTACCTTCCTCACTGTTTATTTTCCCTTCATTTGCCTGCACCCCTGTCACCTCTCCTCAATGACAATTAAGCTTTGTGGGCTTACTGTGTTTGGGGGAGGGCTGTGATTCACTTTCATGGGATGAACTCACCAAAAACCTGTGTTTTATTTTCCTTGTTAATCTATTAGTTTAGTTCATAAAGTCAATTGCTGAGTAGAGTAGAAAATTATCTCTTCTCCATCATACTAGGCATTTGAAGACCAAAAACATACCTGGAGAGACGGTTTAGTGGATAAGAATACCAGCTACTCGTCCAGAAGATTTCAGTTCAATTTCCAGAGCCCACATGGCAGCTCATAACTATATGTAACCCCAGTTCCAGAGGATATGTCACCCTCTTCTGGGATCCATGGACACCATATATGCACAGACATGCATGAAGGCAAAACTCTTATATGCATGAAATAAAACTTAAAAACTCAAAAAAATTAAAATGGAGCAGGGATGAGATATTGTCAGCAAGTGTCCCCTGTTACTGGCAGCCCCTGCCAGATCTCACTCACAACACTCAGAAGGCCATTTGCTGGAGCTCAGCTGGTAACAGGCTCACAAGGCAGAGATGCATAGAGGCTAAAAGCTAAAATTACTGAAAAAGTACAAAATTATAAAACTCACATGAAAAAGCAAACAAATGGACATAGAGTTCTCATGGGAGAAGGAGACATCACTTCAGGCATGGAGGTGAATTGCCTAGCTCATTCTTTACCTGTTCACCAGACGTTGAATCTCTCTCAGTGAAATAAAATGTTATTTTAGTCACCTTAGCTCTCACATGCTGTTCTTTGGTTCACTCAGTTCAATTATTGCTTTCCTGCATTGGTGAGCCTTCCTTCTTATGTACTGAAACCCTTAAGATGAGCTAGCCAAGAAATTAGTGTTCCTTACACTAAATATTTCAAATCGTGTTACATTTACTATGTATTTTATGAGATGATCGGACTTGAGGCCTCTAAAACTATCAGGGAACACTTATCTTCTGATATTATAAAAGCTGTTCTTTCTCATGTGATTTCCTGGTGATTAAAAATGCTCTTTATAAAGTTTTCCTAGCAGCTCCAAACATTAAGGTGTAGCTAACAGAACAGAATGAAGTGGCTTGATATGGGAAGTAGTTGAGATTATCCCAGAGGGGCACATGAAATTTAAAGCACAGAAGAACCAAAGCTAGTAGAAAATATTAATGAAAATACTTATTAAAATAGGCAAGTGTGTGATTTCATACCTGTAATCCTACTACTCAGGAGACTGGGGCAAGAAGATCAAGAGTCTGAGACAAGCATGGGCTACAAGATCTGACCTCAAGTCAGTGTATGGTCTCTCTATGTACAATTGCAGGACCTGGGTTTCTTTTACCAAGGAGGTAATGAATGTGAATATATAGCGACAAGAGAGGATGGGTTTGTTCTCAAGGCGGGAAGACAGTATCTCTGCAGAACCCTTTGCTTAATGAATGCCATGTTGGCTTCTAGATCAAGTCCAAGCCCACCTTAGTGTGGAAGCCCTGACTTTCTCTAGATGGGAGCAGATGATGGGCAGGTGAGATATTTCTACAGAAAGGACCAAGCAGCCAGGGTTGGGGCTGGGGCACATTTGATGGTGTTAAAGGGAAGAGAAATCAAACAGCTGGTGGAGGAGAGGTTGAGGATGAGAGACTGATGGGAAGAAGAGCATCTGGCTGCCAGCAGTGCCGGAATGCAGAGGAGTCCAGCCGCTATTGTAAACTCACTGCCCCCTAGCTGAATGGGAACCACAGAACCATAGCATCAAACAGACGTGGTTTATTTGGTAGGAAGTAGAATCATCAAACATCGGGGCTGCTCCCAGATCCCATCCATGCAAAGTCCCTGGTTGCTGCACATGTGTTGATTCTAGAGAGCAGCATCTGTATTTTGAAAGAAGATGGGGGGAGGGAGAGGCAGGTGGAAGACTGCGGTATATTAGCTTTGAAACGTCTTCCAGATCTTTGTTTTTCTCAAATGTGGTTTTGGTTGATGAAAGAAAGACATTCCAAAACATATTTTCCACAGAAAGGGGCTTTGAATGCTGTGAGGATCCCCATGGCCTTGTTTTAAACATTCAGCCAGCTGCTTAAAGCAAGGACAAGATATATGTGGCTGAACACACAATCTGCCAACTATTGTAAATTTGCTTTGCTGAGTGAATTAACTTCTTTGGCTCAGTTGCCTAGCTTTAGAAAATTGAGATAATATCAAGATTAGTTTTGCAAATCACCAAGACCTGTGCTCTTCACCGTAGTCATGCACTTCAGAGCAACTTGTCAGGAATTAACAGACTCTATATGTGACAGTAGTTTCAAAAGTCTACCACAAGGCTGAAAAAGGTCCTGTCACCTAGTAACACTATAATGTAGCTATGCTATGCTTGGCTCATATAGTTTTTAGAGTATTGATATGAGCATATTACATGTCATTATGTACACTAAAAATAAAAATGAATTGCTATGCTACTAGTTTATGTATTTACTGTATTAATTTTATAATTATTTTAGAGTATAACTCTTATTTAAATAGCATGGCCTTTGACTGTCACATGTATGTGTAGTACACACACACACCATAAATATGTATTTAAAATGTTTACAGAAAAAAGTATTGCATGTCACACTGTTAGGAGCCTTATAGAACCCCTGCTAGTTGGGTATTTTGGTAGCATAAAGAGGCTATGGTACAATACCCGCTCAACACCATTTAGAACTGTGTAAGTGAACTTTTTGGATGTTTATACAATAACAAAATTGCCTGAAGGTGCATTTCTTAGAACATATCCCTGTTGCTAAGCAATGTATGATCTTATCTCAGACACGGCAAATTGCTGAGACCTCAAGGAGCTCATACGTCATTTTCCTAACAAACTTCACCATCTTTCCATAACAATATTTGCTGCTACACCAATTCACCAGTCACCCGAACCAAGAGATCAAACCCTGCTGGATTTCACCTTGTCATCCAGTTTAGGCTTTCAGCTCAGGGTTGTGTAAGATTTCTTAAGATGACTCCCACGTTACTGTGGATCCATCTTCATTTAGGTTCCCACTATTTCTTAGCTGGGTTATTTGACTACAATTGATTCATAATTGAGCACTCTGACCCCAGTCTTGTATTCTCCATTCCTCATGACCACGATGGAAAAAAAATGTCTTTTAAGTAGTTATGATTCAGAAAAAAATTAGAAGTTGATAGGGTATTTATATGAGCTAATACATTACACAAAGTCATTTCATTCTAAAAATTATCTAAAAGAGAATTCTAAGGGAGACCTGAAAAAGCCAACTTTCCTCATGCAGTTGAAAACTTCTAACACATTGTCGGTCAGGAACCATTGACAACAACAGTGACTCTTTTTGGTTTATTTTCATTTTTTTAAGCCCAGATCTATTGCTTGGGTGTGCACAAAATTTTGTCTGTCTCACAGTTGTGTGCCAGGACACAGAAAATCCAAACAGCAGCAAAAGCACTTTCCATTTTGCAGAGGTGGTAGAATGCGGTCCGACTCTGTTCATTTTGAACCAAGCTGGCAGACACAGCGATCTCATAAACAAATATGTGGCAATTCCATTATGCATGTCACTTGTCTCAGTAAACTAAGTTATGAACTCCTGAAAACTACCTGTCTCTGAAGGGAAAGCTTAGTGCTGCCAGCTCTTATTCTAAAGCACTACACGGAAGGACAAAGGATAAACCGAAGTCTGATTTGCCCTAATTTGTAATAAAGAAGATGTCTAAGAATGGAGAGTTCAGCAAGGAATGAGTCAATCCTGCATAGGCAAGTATTTTAAATAATGCAGACTTGCTCTCTAAAATAGAATCATGAATCTTTGGAGCCAGAAAGAGCATTAGAAAAGCAACCTCCACATTTTAGCTAGAAGAGCACCCTAAAGGGCAGCAAGCCAGGCTAACTTTCCAAGGGGGACTCTAGTAAGAATATGCAGATCTAAAGTCAGACCATAGTAGACCTGCTATGTGTCTGTTCCATAAACAGTGTATGCTGAAGTGGAAAGCATTTGTCTAACTCATGATAGGTGGAACTTACCTGTTTCTCACCTGTCAGCTAGCCTGGAAAGAAGTATTGGCACCTGACTGTAGGAGAAAGACTTATCTCCTAGCACCAATAATAGGTGCACAGCCCCAGTTACACACCTTGTCTCTGGCTCTTCCTCTATTTTTACTAAAATCTCTAAGATTTTGTCCTGGAAAAAAATAGAGAAAGAAACAATAGATACTTCCACAACTTTACAAAAACCAGGTTTGCATCCTTTTCCATAATTATAGATTTATGCTATTTTTTTTCTTAATACTAGCAAATAGCCTGTCACAGAACATAACAGGATCTTGAAAATTAAAGTTAAATCATCAACACAATAAATATGCAAGGATGCTGCTCTCACCACTCCTGTTAGAATAGTTCTAGAAGACCAGTCAAAGCACTTTGGCAAGAAAAAGAAATAAGAAGCTTCCAAATTGCAAAGGGGAGATAAATCCGATTGTTTATAGATGACATGATTTTATACTGAAAAAACACTAAAGATTACACCAAAACTAAATTTATCAGAAAATTCAATAAAGATGCAAGATAAGGACTCCACATCAAAAATCAATAGAATTGTTTACAATAAAAGAGAACCATGTAAAATTAGAAATCAAGGAAACAATCCCATTTATAATAACATCCAACAAATAAAGAATATGATTTAGGATATAGTTTAAGCAAGATGGTTCATATAATGAAAACTATAAAAAGTAATGGAAGACATTAGTGACTCAAATAAATGGAAATTTGTATTATGTCATAGAAAACTTGAATTTTAAGGATGTCCATGCTTTGCAAGTGGTCTACAGAGTCAATGTACTCTCTATCGAAATTTTAATGACATTTTTGTGAAATGTCTTTAAATGCAAAAATCAATAAGAGACAGAGAAAAATTACCAAGCAGAGAAAATACTACTGATAAAAAAGAGTAAAGCTCTGGCCATATAAAACTTCTGAGTGCATATCTTTAAACCTAGCACTCAGAAGGCAGAGGCAGGCAGATCTCTGTGAGTTTGTGGCCAGTCTGGTCTACATAGCAAGTTATCGGACAGCCAGAGCTATTACACAGAGAAACCCTGAACAACAAAATAAATAAAAAGTAAAAGAATAAAGCTGATGCCATCACATGACATAGACAGAAAAGCAGATAGGTACAACACTTGATCAGCAACACAGAGTTCTCAGAGATTAATCCATACATTTACTTTATCAGTCAACACAGTATTTGTCAATTTATATTTGTTGAATAATGATGCCAACAGTACATGATGGGAAAAAGAGAATCTCTTCAGCAAATGGTGTAGTAGAAACTGGTATCTATTTGCTAAAGATTATATTGTACTCATCTCCAATCATACATGGCACAGTAAAACAAAAGAGATTAAGTACTTAAATCTAAGTCTAGATATAGTAAGACCACAGACAAAGACATTACAAGAATACCCAGCAATACTGGTCTTAGAAAGGAGCCTGGGTATAACCTCAAAGATATAAACAATGAAAACAAAATTAAACAAATTGAATTATATCAGACTTTGTCTAAACAACAAAGGAAAGAGTTGAGTGAAGAGACAACTCAGGGTTGGGCTTAGGGTTATGGATACATTGATCTCCATCGTTCCTACAGTTTGGGATTCCTAGTTTCTACTGCTTGTCCAGTCTTTGAAATTCTGCATCCACCCTCATGTGTCTATTGTTGCTCTTGCAACTACAGCCTCAAAGACACTTAATTCAATTCTACTGTTTTTGTTTGCACCTCTGCCATGGTTTTGCTGTCTCTTCTCTGTGTGTTACTGGCCTATCCTGCTATTTAGTAGGCCAGAAAAGATCACTCAGAATAAGTCTTTCCCTGGGTCTAATTTTCCAGTCCCAAAGAGTAGAATAGTAGGTGCCACCCAATGACTCCAGAAGCTATCTCAAAAAGTGGTCTGAATTGCTTGTGTACATATCAAAGAAGGGGTGGGCTGGACTGGAGCAGGTGTGACAACATGCATATGAAAGGCTGAATTTGTACTGGTTCCAACCAGTCACAAACAAGCTTCCTGGTCTTCAGCCACTGTCTTCTTGCTGAGTTACTGAGAAGGAGGCCCTGTCTCTCATCTAGAACCTTGTCTGGCCATCTCAATTCCACTTGGAATACTACTGCCTTTCCTCAGCAGTGCAGGTTTGAACTGACTAGAACTTGGTGCAGAGGTGCAGCTTCAGTTACAGTTTGGCTCATGCAGTCAGAAAATGCTAGAGACATGCAGTAAAAACAGGTCAAGATTGAAAAAACACTGTAAACAAGTTACAATATGCTTAAAAATGTGTGTGCAGATAAGAAAGAAAAAATAGATAGTCGTAGCAAAAATTAAATAGTTTAAAAATAATAAAGTCTTTTAAAAGATACTAAAGTAATATAAAAGAAGAAAGTCATGTAAAGATAGGAAATACACAGGGAGTCTGGATTCTGTATGATATTATGTTCACTTTGAATTTTTTTTTAATGCTGATGAGCCAACAACAGCTGCTAAGAGATATGGCATTGTATGAGGGATTGCCAAATTAAACCAACCTAGCTATTTTAAGACTGTCTTAAATTTAAAATGGAAGTCAGAAAATATAATACATTAAGAAAGAGGTTATGTTTTCTGTTTCTTATGTAAACAAAAAACTGTGGATTTCTTCAAGATTAATAGAGATTAGGTTTGATTGTGGGACACTTCCTGAAAATCTTGGTATAGACATAAAAAATAAGGCAAGAAAGAGCATGAGACAGGTGATGTTTACACTAATTCCACTGCAATGGAACAGTTCTGAGACTGGACAATGAATGTTACAAGTTTTTCCAGGACTTGACCATTATCTCAATTTTCTAAGGGTCCCTTAAAAATGCCATCACCCACAAACAATAGGAGCAATCTAAAGAACACAACACCCACATTCCCAAGAGGTGAAGTGGGTGGTTTTGGTTATTTAAAGTGTTATGAATGTTTGTCATTATTTAGGAGAAATATAGAATTAAAAAGACAACTACTAATCTCAAATATTTTACATTGTATAATGATACAAATTTAAAATTGTATTTGTTATACTGTACATATGTTTCAATTCTTATTTTGGGTATTGCACCTATGTAATTCATTTTAAACTGGAATGTATAATTAAGAAATGTAGGTTAGTAGTTAGTCATCTATAATAATGAAACTTGTAGTGATATTAGGTATATTTTCAAGGTTAAACAGATATATTTTAGATAGATAAATGATCTTCAAATACTTCAGAGACCTATAGAATATGGTATTTAAGATTTTCTAATAACTTTAATAACTTGAGACTTTTCATGACAGTGAGACACGTGTGTTTCTGGCAATGTCAATTTACTTCAGAAAGGATGATGATAATCAAAGATTCTCCATATAGAGTTTGCTTTCAATGTGGCAAAGTTAACCATTTGGGGAAGAAACTGACTTTGCCTTGATTTCTAACAGTATACCATCCAAACTGGACCTGCAGGACACAAAGAAAAGCAGCTTCTGAACTTTTCCTAAACAAGACAGAACATTAATTCAAAGTTCCTGATGCATAGAGAAATCTGCCAGATAGTCTAGACCTGAAAGTAGAAGATAGTTGGCCCATGGATGCCCTAAAATTGCAGAGGAGCTTGGGTGACTGTCCACGCAGTTACATATCTGTCATTTCTATAGTTCTGGAAGAGGCTTGCACTGTGTTTTATGTTTACTCTGGTATTACTATATCCTTTGTGGTCTTTGACAGAGTTGAAGACTGGATAGTTGTAATTACAGTCTTTCTTAGTTATGATAGAAGGTAAATTTATGTGCAAAACTTTGGATTCATCAAGGTAGGATAAATAATGGGGTTTTTTTCTCTGTGTTTGTCAAATACAAATGGACTGGATGTTATAAATGTAATTCTTACTTGAAAATTGTTTTTGTTGTATACAGTCTTTCTATGATAAAGCTAAAACTTTTTATTTAGACAAAAAGGGGGAAATGTCATGGAATATTACTCTAGCTAGACAAAGATGTGTTACATTTGTTTATGATGCAGAATATTACTTTAATCATGTAAAGATGTGTTACATTTGTTTATGCTGCATTTGTTAATTATGCAAAGTTGTGCTGCTGTTTCACCTTGCCTGCCTAAGGAACCTGATTGGTCTAATAAAATGCTGAACGGTCAGTAGCTAGGCAGTTGAGGGATGGGCAGGGCTGGTAGGCAGAGAGAATAAGTCGGCCAAGTAGGACAAGTAGGATAAGTCAGCTGGACACGGTGGCAATAGGAAAGTAAGATATACAGGATAAAAAAAAAAAAAAGAAAAAAATTCCCAAGGCAAAGCAAAGATAAACAAAAATAAGTTAAAACAGGAGCTAAGACCAAACATTCATCACTAATAAGTCTGCATGTCATTATTTGGGAGCTGGTTGGTGTCCAAAAGAAAGCTTGCCAAAGAAGTGAGTCTTTATCTCAAAAATAAGTAAATTCTTCTATTGTAAACATGGGTTTACTAAATCCTGTCAGTCACCAACTATTCAAAGTGGCCTGTCTGAGCCATGCATTGATGCCAGATCAGATAGAATACACAGCCTCTGGCTCCTGGGACTTTCACTAAAACAAATCTTAGGACAGTTTTCCTGCTGTTGATCTACTGAGCTCTGCTCAAGGGTTAAAACATGCATTTGTATCACAAGTGAACTACAAACATGAATAGAACAGAAAAAAAAATCAGCAAGTTCCCTTTTTTTGAAAATTAATTACACCAAAGCATGTGAAGATGGCTTTGAAAAAAAAAATCAACAATGAATATATTTCCTTAATCATCCAAATATATGAACTTAAAAAAAATCCAACCCTAAGTTAAAAGGGAACAAATAGTTTTAGGTCACAGCACAGAGCATATTTAGCACTAGATAATGAGAAACTGAAATAAAGTGTAAAACTGTACTTTCTCCTCTGTTCTAAATGAGAACTCTGGCTTGCAAAGAATCCAGCCATGGTGCCCTACAGCCTCATTTCCAACAAAGATTCTTGGCCTGGCTTGCTCTAGTCAGGCTCGAACCTTCTTCTAACTTAACCTCCTTCAGTTTTAGAAAACAAAAGCAAACTCAGTTCTGTTGATCACTCCTCCCTTCAACCAGCCTCTTGTTAGATCAGTTTACTGAGAATCTTCTGGTCCCTGATGCTTTTGCTTAGCAACTTCTGTCTGTAGCAATCCCGTCCCCCACTCCACCCAGCACCATTCCCACTCCCTCTCAATACTGCAAGCTCCCATTGCTCTTATCTTCCTTATGGTGTTTAAAAACTTTTTAATGTATATTATTGCTTTGTCTACAATTACATCTGTATACTAGGGTCATGTCCAGTATCTTCAGAGTTCAGAAAAGGGCATCATAGTCCCTATAACTGAAGTTACAATGGTTGTGAGACACAATGTGTGTTCTAGGAATCAAACCTGGGTCCTCTGCAAGGGCAGCCAGTGCTTTTAACCATTGAGACATCTCTCCAACTCCCCCTTCCTCTGCTTAAACAGGTATCATTGTATACTTTTTCCTTGTCAGTTATTGGTCCTCTTTATGCCTCGGGATAATTAAATAGAAATCTATTTCTCTGACTTTATTTCTTAATGTTCATTTTTCAAGTCCCTGAAATCTGATTAATATCCATCTAAATCAATGATGCAATAAAATGTACAAATCCCAAGGTCCCTCCTCGATTTTTAATAGTTTCACAGTGAGAAACATTTCTGATTGTGCTGCTGTTGCTGGAAACACTTCTCTTTCTGTGTACTCCCTTGTTAGCCTGTGATCACAGAGACTACCCAATGGATATTCCTCTCTTCCTTACATCCACCTTTTAATTTAGAACACACAGGCCATATTCTTTCAAAGTATTTAAGCCGGCTTACAAGGTAAACACAATATAAAGCAGAGCTGTTATCAGGAAAGTCTGGCTTTAGCCATACAAATGAACCAAAATGCAAATAGATACCATCCATTGCCTGAAGTAAGTGACAGTTTCCTTTGGGTGTGAGTTGAGTTCAACATATTCTGTCAGTTAAAACACAAAAGAGAACATGTTGAGCTTCGTTCTTTTCATTATCTGACAAACAAAAGTACACACATTTGTCTCTGCAGTCTGTGGCACTTCCAGGAATAAACATGCAGGAATTCTTGACAAGGGACTTTGTCTAAATCACTCCAGCTGACACATCACTTCTATTATGTGATTAGACAAATTTCCTACAGCGTGAGCAATATGGCATAGCGTATATGCATACAGCAAGCATACGATTACAGCAAAGTAGGTTGAAGGCACCTGGTAGGGAAGTTGCTCTCAGTTCTCACATTATTAAGAATGTAAATGAAGAAAGGGGGATTGTTTTGAATAGTGAGTTGGTGAAGACATCCATCAGGCACTCTCAAATACCGAATTCCTTGGGTTATGCTGGCAGCTGCTGAATTATTGTCAGTTCGTGATTAAACTCTCACAAGAAGTTGCTGTGTAAATACTTGGCACTGTCAGTTAAAATGCAGCCTCCGTGATTTAGTTATTAGTCAAGACTTGTCATTTTTGTCAACAACCACATTTGTTCTCATCATAAACAAGCAGTAGGGATACCAGCTTGAGAACAACTGCCTTCTTCTAATTGGCCTTGCAGGTTCTCACTGACACTCCATCTTCCAAGGTGGGGGAAAGAATTTCACACTGAAAGGGTTTTTAAAGCATACTCGATTGTGTTGGCATGTGCACGAGGACATGTGCACGTGGCTGTGCATATGCGTTTGAGTGTGTCTATGTATTTGGTATGCTAGCCTACCAAAGAACTGCAGTGGAGTGTTTTGTAAAGTTAAAATATTAAGAATTGTCCCTTTTAACATTCATTAGTGATCTGAGGAAAGCCAGCACTAAAGAAAGCCATGTGAAGAGTGTGTAAAGACACCAGTCCTCTAAATCTAAATGAACTAGATCTGAATGACTGCCCTTGGGAACTATTTTAAGTAAAAGCAGATTGGGGTCCTTCTTGATCTGGAGGGAGCCTAATGGCTGCCATGTTTCTATGGTACACGGTCCTCGGTGACTGGATGTGAGAACAGAGTCATTGTACAGGCTCCAGATTTTTGAGGTTGAAGCATTAGTATTTTATCTCTACAAGGTTCCAGGATCCCAATTATCCTTTAATTCATTTAATTTCAGTTGAGTAACACTTTAAAAATCAATTATTTTAAGTCACCCACTTTCTCTGTTTGGCTGTAAATATATAACTCTATTTCAAAGTTTACATGCCTTTAACTGCCGTGGACTGTATACTTCCTTTTCCACTTACTGTAGTAGCATATCAATTGTACTTTAATAAATAAAGACTATATGCAGATCTGAGAGTAAAGCGGTCCCACTGGTCAGTCTTACAGACCAGGTTATGGTAACACACACCCTTAATCCCAGTAGCCACAATAACACACACTTTCAATCTCAGTAGCCATAATGACACACACCTTAAATTCCAGTAGCCACACTAGTTTCCATAGAAACTGGGTGGTGCATGCCTTTAATGATTGTGGTGCACACCTTTAATTCCAGCCCTAGAGAGGATTATAAAATGGGAGGAAAGAGCTCTCAGACGCAGTCTCCTTCCTGGAGGCAGGATTGCCATTTCAGACTGAGATCGAGGTAAGAGCCAGTAGCTGGCTGTCTTGCTTTTCAGATCTTCAGGTTGAACCCCAATTTCTGAACCTGAGTTTTTATTAATTGTGCACCAGTTTACTATTTCATTAAAAAAAAATCAAGAAATTCCTAAATGCTAATTTAATAAAATCAAGAATCATGAGTATCAATCCAAAGACCCCTGACAATATAAGTAAGTTGAAAAGGAAATCCTCATATAACTCACCAGTCCCAACCTTGTAGGTGGATTAAAGTTGATAAAATACCAGTGAATAGCCATCAGATTATTTCAATTTATGTTTAGATGATGTGAGTTTTTTCCTATTACTGAGTAATTAGCTGCTGGCCTTGGGACCCACTCTGATTAAAAATAATAAAATGGCCCATCTAGACTATGAAAAGCTTTGCTTTAGTGTGATGGAGGAAGGACATTGGCTAATAAAGGCACTGTCCTGGCCCATTTTATTGGTTAGAGGATAGGTGGGAGGAGTAAACAGAACAAAATGCTGGGAGGAAGAGGAAGTGAGCTCAGAGACTCCACAGCTCCTCCTGGGAGCAGACGCCTCAGAGAGAGACGCCATGCCCCGCTCCCGGGATGAAGCTCCGACCCAGGATGGACTAGGCTAGAATCTCCCCGGTAAGCACACCTTGGGGTGCTACACACAGATGATTAGAAATGGGCTAAATTAATATGTGAGAATTAGCCTAGAAGAGAATGGGCCAAGCAGTGATTAAAAGAATACAGTTTGTGTGTTGTTATTTCAGGGCATAAGCTAGCTGAGCAGGCAGCCGGGGTGCCAGGGACGCAGCCCCGCCGCCCCTATTACTACATATGGCGCCCACGTGGACAACTGCTTCCACATAAAGCCTGAGACAGCTTGGGAAGTAATTCTAGAACAAAATGAAAGCATTGTGCCTGGTTTCTTGGTAGCAGCAATTTCTCGGTTCTACTCTCATCTAAGAGAGGCTTCCTGACTCAGCTTTAGCTGCAAAGCCTGCAGCTCATTAAGAGGTCCTGCCACAAAACACTTAAACTGTGTTGACGAAAAGCTGAATGCATGCTTTTCGGTTTTCAGCCGTAGCAGGAAAAAAGCTGCGCCATTTAAAAATGCTGGCTTTCTGGGCCGTCCTGCCAGGGCAAACTCTGACTGTTTGAGGCAGGAGGGCCGGCTACCAAGAGAGGACGTGAGTGTTGTCTGTTGTAGCTCACTTGCTGGCAGGGACCTTGAAATGCCATACAGTTGTTGCAGTAAACATGGCTACAGCCTGTATATCCGCCATGAGGCTGGAAAGCTAAGGAATGGACTGGATCTAGCTGGCAAAGCCACGCCTTTAATCCTACCAATACTGCTCAGTAATTTAAAGGCTCGTGTGGTCAGAAAAAGAGAGATATACAGTAAAGAGAGATTCAAAGACAAAGAAAATTTCTAAATGGTTTGAAGTGTGTTAAAAATATATGCAGACTAAAATTTAAAGTTCTTAAAAGTAACAAAAAAAAGAAAAAGGAAGAGAGTTGTTGTGTGTGGTAGCACACGCCTTTAATCCCAGTGCCTAGAAGGCAGAGGCAAACAGATCTCTGTGAGTTCAAGGTGTAGTAGCGTACACCTTTAATCCCGAATGCCTGGGAGGCAGAGACAGGCGGATCTCTGAGAGTTCAAAGACAGCCTGGTCTACAGAGTTACTTCAGGTCAAAGATACAGAGAACCTATCTCAAAAAGCAAAAAGTTAAAAGTAAAAATAAACTAAATAGAGGTTAAAACAAAGCTGCACAAAGATGGAAAATACACAGAGAATTTTGATACTGTATGCTATTATGCTCTCTTTGAATTGTTTGAATGCTGAGGAAAGAGCAAAAGCTACTAAAAGATATTTATTTATAAATGCTGCTGAGCTAATCCAACATAGATATTTTGTTGCCTTGAATTTGAAATTTGGACCTAAGGACATGATGCTTTGGAAAGGAGTTTCTTATTTTGTTTTCACAGAGGATGAGACGCTGTTCATTTTTTCTATTCCGATTTGGTATGATGGACCACGCCCTCCTGAAGGGTTGGTGTGAACGCCTTCAAAAAATTGCTTCGCTCAACTGCCAACTGAGATGAAGCTAACACACAGGTTATACCGTGAAAGACCTAATTAACGACGCCCCCATTCAGCAGGAAGCAGTTTGGAGAGAAAAAACTGCGCCCATGTTCCCAAATATGGTTTATAAACGTTCTTTTACATTTAAAGGGGGATATGATATAGGTATGAATGATTTGCATTGGTATGGATTTTGCTTTATTGATAGAGATTTACGGTCAATTTTGTTATATGTATAAGTGTTTCTGATTTTGATTGAGGTATTGTGATTGTGTAATTCATTTAAATATGTACTGTATAATTAAGAAATATAGGTTGTTAATGGATAATCATCGATAATAGTAAAGCCTGTAGTCATGTTAGTTAGATTTTCTAGATATATAGAGATATATTTTAGATAGACATTCTTCATGTCTTTCAAAGATTACAGAATAGGACATTTAATGTTTTAATAACTGAGGACTTTTCATGACAATGAGACACTCTGCTCCTGGCAGCACCAATCTACTTCAAGAGGAAGATGGGCATCAAAGAGGCTCGTTATGGAGTTTTGATAGCCATTTGGGCAAGAAACTGCTCTTGCCTGGACTATTGCATAAACTGGACACAGAGAACCCACAGAGAGAGGACTACTGAACTTGCCTAAGGTGAGATGATCTTTCGGGGTTCCTGATTCATTTTGAAAGAGTCTGCGAGACATTCTGCAGGACACAACAGATAGTGACTGAACTGACTTTGAATTTTCCTGCTTTATGGAGATGTCTGCTGGATACCATGGGCCTGAAGGCTGAAGATGGATGCCCCAATGGTACAGAAGAACTTTGGGTGACTGTCCAGGCAGCGAGATGTCTTTGTCATTTCTAGAGTTTGAAGTTTCTTGGTTCTTGTTTACTTAGGTAATATTATATCTTTCTGGAGTCTTTGATGGAGTTAAGAATAGTTAGTTATAGTTATAGTTTTCCTTAGTTATGATAAAGATTATTGTAACTTTTACTTGATAACTGTTTTGTTCTATGTAATTTTGCTATGTTAAAGTTAAAGCCTTTTTTTTTTTTGTTTAAACCGAAAAAGGGGAAATGATGGAGGAAGGTCATTGGCTAATAAAGGCACTGCCCTGGCCCATTTTATTGGTTAGAGGATAGGTGGGAGGAGTAAACAGAACAAAATGCTGGGAGGAAGAGGAAGTGAGCTCAGAGACTCCACAGCTCCTCCTGGGAGCAGACGCCTCAGAGAGAGACGCCATGCCCCGCTCCCGGGATGAAGCTCCGACCCAGGATGGACTAGGCTAGAATCTCCCCGGTAAGCACACCTTGGGGTGCTACACACAGATGATTAGAAATGGGCTAAATTAATATGTGAGAATTAGCCTAGAAGAGAATGGGCCAAGCAGTGATTAAAAGAATACAGTTTGTGTGTTGTTATTTCAGGGCATAAGCTAGCTGAGCAGGCAGCCGGGGTGCCAGGGACGCAGCCCCGCCGCCCCTATTACTACATATGGCGCCCACGTGGACAACTGCTTCCACATAAAGCCTGAGACAGCTTGGGAAGTAATTCTAGAACAAAATGAAAGCATTGTGCCTGGTTTCTTGGTAGCAGCAATTTCTCGGTTCTACTCTCATCTAAGAGAGGCTTCCTGACTCAGCTTTAGCTGCAAAGCCTGCAGCTCATTAAGAGGTCCTGCCACAAAACACTTAAACTGTGTTGACGAAAAGCTGAATGCATGCTTTTCGGTTTTCAGCCGTAGCAGGAAAAAAGCTGCGCCATTTAAAAATGCTGGCTTTCTGGGCCGTCCTGCCAGGGCAAACTCTGACTGTTTGAGGCAGGAGGGCCGGCTACCAAGAGAGGACGTGAGTGTTGTCTGTTGTAGCTCACTTGCTGGCAGGGACCTTGAAATGCCATACAGTTGTTGCAGTAAACATGGCTACAGCCTGTATATCCGCCATGAGGCTGGAAAGCTAAGGAATGGACTGGATCTAGCTGGCAAAGCCACGCCTTTAATCCTACCAATACTGCTCAGTAATTTAAAGGCTCGTGTGGTCAGAAAAAGAGAGATATACAGTAAAGAGAGATTCAAAGACAAAGAAAATTTCTAAATGGTTTGAAGTGTGTTAAAAATATATGCAGACTAAAATTTAAAGTTCTTAAAAGTAACAAAAAAAAGAAAAAGGAAGAGAGTTGTTGTGTGTGGTAGCACACGCCTTTAATCCCAGTGCCTAGAAGGCAGAGGCAAACAGATCTCTGTGAGTTCAAGGTGTAGTAGCGTACACCTTTAATCCCGAATGCCTGGGAGGCAGAGACAGGCGGATCTCTGAGAGTTCAAAGACAGCCTGGTCTACAGAGTTACTTCAGGTCAAAGATACAGAGAACCTATCTCAAAAAGCAAAAAGTTAAAAGTAAAAATAAACTAAATAGAGGTTAAAACAAAGCTGCACAAAGATGGAAAATACACAGAGAATTTTGATACTGTATGCTATTATGCTCTCTTTGAATTGTTTGAATGCTGAGGAAAGAGCAAAAGCTACTAAAAGATATTTATTTATAAATGCTGCTGAGCTAATCCAACATAGATATTTTGTTGCCTTGAATTTGAAATTTGGACCTAAGGACATGATGCTTTGGAAAGGAGTTTCTTATTTTGTTTTCACAGAGGATGAGACGCTGTTCATTTTTTCTATTCCGATTTGGTATGATGGACCACGCCCTCCTGAAGGGTTGGTGTGAACGCCTTCAAAAAATTGCTTCGCTCAACTGCCAACTGAGATGAAGCTAACACACAGGTTATACCGTGAAAGACCTAATTAACGACGCCCCCATTCAGCAGGAAGCAGTTTGGAGAGAAAAAACTGCGCCCATGTTCCCAAATATGGTTTATAAACGTTCTTTTACATTTAAAGGGGGATATGATATAGGTATGAATGATTTGCATTGGTATGGATTTTGCTTTATTGATAGAGATTTACGGTCAATTTTGTTATATGTATAAGTGTTTCTGATTTTGATTGAGGTATTGTGATTGTGTAATTCATTTAAATATGTACTGTATAATTAAGAAATATAGGTTGTTAATGGATAATCATCGATAATAGTAAAGCCTGTAGTCATGTTAGTTAGATTTTCTAGATATATAGAGATATATTTTAGATAGACATTCTTCATGTCTTTCAAAGATTACAGAATAGGACATTTAATGTTTTAATAACTGAGGACTTTTCATGACAATGAGACACTCTGCTCCTGGCAGCACCAATCTACTTCAAGAGGAAGATGGGCATCAAAGAGGCTCGTTATGGAGTTTTGATAGCCATTTGGGCAAGAAACTGCTCTTGCCTGGACTATTGCATAAACTGGACACAGAGAACCCACAGAGAGAGGACTACTGAACTTGCCTAAGGTGAGATGATCTTTCGGGGTTCCTGATTCATTTTGAAAGAGTCTGCGAGACATTCTGCAGGACACAACAGATAGTGACTGAACTGACTTTGAATTTTCCTGCTTTATGGAGATGTCTGCTGGATACCATGGGCCTGAAGGCTGAAGATGGATGCCCCAATGGTACAGAAGAACTTTGGGTGACTGTCCAGGCAGCGAGATGTCTTTGTCATTTCTAGAGTTTGAAGTTTCTTGGTTCTTGTTTACTTAGGTAATATTATATCTTTCTGGAGTCTTTGATGGAGTTAAGAATAGTTAGTTATAGTTATAGTTTTCCTTAGTTATGATAAAGATTATTGTAACTTTTACTTGATAACTGTTTTGTTCTATGTAATTTTGCTATGTTAAAGTTAAAGCCTTTTTTTTTTTTGTTTAAACCGAAAAAGGGGAAATGATGGAGGAAGGTCATTGGCTAATAAAGGCACTGCCCTGGCCCATTTTATTGGTTAGAGGATAGGTGGGAGGAGTAAACAGAACAAAATGCTGGGAGGAAGAGGAAGTGAGCTCAGAGACTCCACAGCTCCTCCTGGGAGCAGACGCCTCAGAGAGAGACGCCATGCCCCGCTCCCGGGATGAAGCTCCGACCCAGGATGGACTAGGCTAGAATCTCCCCGGTAAGCACACCTTGGGGTGCTACACACAGATGATTAGAAATGGGCTAAATTAATATGTGAGAATTAGCCTAGAAGAGAATGGGCCAAGCAGTGATTAAAAGAATACAGTTTGTGTGTTGTTATTTCAGGGCATAAGCTAGCTGAGCAGGCAGCCGGGGTGCCAGGGACGCAGCCCCGCCGCCCCTATTACTACATATGGCGCCCACGTGGACAACTGCTTCCACATAAAGCCTGAGACAGCTTGGGAAGTAATTCTAGAACAAAATGAAAGCATTGTGCCTGGTTTCTTGGTAGCAGCAATTTCTCGGTTCTACTCTCATCTAAGAGAGGCTTCCTGACTCAGCTTTAGCTGCAAAGCCTGCAGCTCATTAAGAGGTCCTGCCACAAAACACTTAAACTGTGTTGACGAAAAGCTGAATGCATGCTTTTCGGTTTTCAGCCGTAGCAGGAAAAAAGCTGCGCCATTTAAAAATGCTGGCTTTCTGGGCCGTCCTGCCAGGGCAAACTCTGACTGTTTGAGGCAGGAGGGCCGGCTACCAAGAGAGGACGTGAGTGTTGTCTGTTGTAGCTCACTTGCTGGCAGGGACCTTGAAATGCCATACAGTTGTTGCAGTAAACATGGCTACAGCCTGTATATCCGCCATGAGGCTGGAAAGCTAAGGAATGGACTGGATCTAGCTGGCAAAGCCACGCCTTTAATCCTACCAATACTGCTCAGTAATTTAAAGGCTCGTGTGGTCAGAAAAAGAGAGATATACAGTAAAGAGAGATTCAAAGACAAAGAAAATTTCTAAATGGTTTGAAGTGTGTTAAAAATATATGCAGACTAAAATTTAAAGTTCTTAAAAGTAACAAAAAAAAGAAAAAGGAAGAGAGTTGTTGTGTGTGGTAGCACACGCCTTTAATCCCAGTGCCTAGAAGGCAGAGGCAAACAGATCTCTGTGAGTTCAAGGTGTAGTAGCGTACACCTTTAATCCCGAATGCCTGGGAGGCAGAGACAGGCGGATCTCTGAGAGTTCAAAGACAGCCTGGTCTACAGAGTTACTTCAGGTCAAAGATACAGAGAACCTATCTCAAAAAGCAAAAAGTTAAAAGTAAAAATAAACTAAATAGAGGTTAAAACAAAGCTGCACAAAGATGGAAAATACACAGAGAATTTTGATACTGTATGCTATTATGCTCTCTTTGAATTGTTTGAATGCTGAGGAAAGAGCAAAAGCTACTAAAAGATATTTATTTATAAATGCTGCTGAGCTAATCCAACATAGATATTTTGTTGCCTTGAATTTGAAATTTGGACCTAAGGACATGATGCTTTGGAAAGGAGTTTCTTATTTTGTTTTCACAGAGGATGAGACGCTGTTCATTTTTTCTATTCCGATTTGGTATGATGGACCACGCCCTCCTGAAGGGTTGGTGTGAACGCCTTCAAAAAATTGCTTCGCTCAACTGCCAACTGAGATGAAGCTAACACACAGGTTATACCGTGAAAGACCTAATTAACGACGCCCCCATTCAGCAGGAAGCAGTTTGGAGAGAAAAAACTGCGCCCATGTTCCCAAATATGGTTTATAAACGTTCTTTTACATTTAAAGGGGGATATGATATAGGTATGAATGATTTGCATTGGTATGGATTTTGCTTTATTGATAGAGATTTACGGTCAATTTTGTTATATGTATAAGTGTTTCTGATTTTGATTGAGGTATTGTGATTGTGTAATTCATTTAAATATGTACTGTATAATTAAGAAATATAGGTTGTTAATGGATAATCATCGATAATAGTAAAGCCTGTAGTCATGTTAGTTAGATTTTCTAGATATATAGAGATATATTTTAGATAGACATTCTTCATGTCTTTCAAAGATTACAGAATAGGACATTTAATGTTTTAATAACTGAGGACTTTTCATGACAATGAGACACTCTGCTCCTGGCAGCACCAATCTACTTCAAGAGGAAGATGGGCATCAAAGAGGCTCGTTATGGAGTTTTGATAGCCATTTGGGCAAGAAACTGCTCTTGCCTGGACTATTGCATAAACTGGACACAGAGAACCCACAGAGAGAGGACTACTGAACTTGCCTAAGGTGAGATGATCTTTCGGGGTTCCTGATTCATTTTGAAAGAGTCTGCGAGACATTCTGCAGGACACAACAGATAGTGACTGAACTGACTTTGAATTTTCCTGCTTTATGGAGATGTCTGCTGGATACCATGGGCCTGAAGGCTGAAGATGGATGCCCCAATGGTACAGAAGAACTTTGGGTGACTGTCCAGGCAGCGAGATGTCTTTGTCATTTCTAGAGTTTGAAGTTTCTTGGTTCTTGTTTACTTAGGTAATATTATATCTTTCTGGAGTCTTTGATGGAGTTAAGAATAGTTAGTTATAGTTATAGTTTTCCTTAGTTATGATAAAGATTATTGTAACTTTTACTTGATAACTGTTTTGTTCTATGTAATTTTGCTATGTTAAAGTTAAAGCCTTTTTTTTTTGTTTAAACCGAAAAAGGGGAAATGATGGAGGAAGGTCATTGGCTAATAAAGGCACTGCCCTGGCCCATTTTATTGGTTAGAGGATAGGTGGGAGGAGTAAACAGAACAAAATGCTGGGAGGAAGAGGAAGTGAGCTCAGAGACTCCACAGCTCCTCCTGGGAGCAGACGCCTCAGAGAGAGACGCCATGCCCCGCTCCCGGGATGAAGCTCCGACCCAGGATGGACTAGGCTAGAATCTCCCCGGTAAGCACACCTTGGGGTGCTACACACAGATGATTAGAAATGGGCTAAATTAATATGTGAGAATTAGCCTAGAAGAGAATGGGCCAAGCAGTGATTAAAAGAATACAGTTTGTGTGTTGTTATTTCAGGGCATAAGCTAGCTGAGCAGGCAGCCGGGGTGCCAGGGACGCAGCCCCGCCGCCCCTATTACTACATTAGTGTACTACGACAGAGCAAGCACACAGCACTCCCAAGAGCTGTGAAAATGGAAGAGAAAGCATAGTTCTGACAAGACGGGCCTGCACCTGTGTTTAGCATTTTACCTACCTCTGAGTACAAGGTCGCAACTTGAACCATCTTGCTTAATCATCAAAAAGAATTTAAAAATTAGAAAAAATATGTGTAATAATTGCAGGTGTTAGGAAATATACAACACAGGACTGAGACTCTTGGGAATAAATTAGAAGAGAAGACTCCACAATCACTCCAGAATTTACTGGCAGCTCCTCCTTGCACTGCCGGGATCAAAGTCCTCTCCAGCACACACGAAATGTTATCACTGGTTACACACTAATATCTGTGAATTACACACTAATATCTGTGTCAGATGTTTGACTTTGAGTCCTATACGGAGTCTCTATATTCTCTGGATGATGAGCTATAGTAGGAGAATTTGAACTTCTAAAACTTTCAAGAACATAATACTTTGAATTGGAAGTGTCTCGTTCTTCCATGCCCAGGTGTTAAAGGGTTCTTCTTAGCTTGGCTTTGTTGGGAGCTAGGGGAACTTTTAAGAGGTGGGGTCCAATGCAAACAAGGCAGACCATTGGCAGAATTGCCTTGGGAAGATGATTGGGTCTCCAGTCTCTCCTGCCTGCTAGCTGCCCTGTGTGAGGATGCAGCTTTCTCTCCCCCATCTCCCTTCCACAAGTGCTGTCTCACCACACCCCACGAAGTGAGGAGGACAGACCTCTCCAATACTGTCAGCCACAATCAACCTTTCTCTCCTTTAAAGTTGATAACTTCGGATTTTTGTTACTGTGACACAGAGCTGACAAACACAACATACAGGAAGGCTTAAAATTGGAAAATCTGCGACAAGTTTTAAGAAGAAAGGCAATTGATCGAGTCAGTGCATTTGGATACGATGTTTTAACAATCCTTCGCTAACTCAATTATTTTAACAAGTTGGTTTTTAAGAGTTTAGGAAAGTGGAAATTGGAAGTAATTATACAGTATGATAAGGAACATCTCTACCCACTAGTCAACAGCACGCCAGCTAATGAAGCTCCGGAGCCCTCCTCATTAAAAGCAGACGACACAAATGCCCTCAGCTCCTGTGTGATTTGCTGTTATTTCTAGGTTTAGTAAAATGGTAATACTAGGAGGCTGGCTAAATATTGCAATAACATGAACTAGGTACTAAAAATCATTGCAAAGAATTAAGAAGAAATAGCTATTGTCCATTTTAATATTTTACAGTATTCTATTTCAAAAATTTATTATAATTTAGCCTATTATTGGCTATTAGCAGACAATTCCAGAACGTAAAATGAAATAATAGATAAAAATAATACACGGTAAATTTTAACAATGGATTACAATAGTATTTTTACCTTATTATGCTTTCTAAAATAAGCGGGAATTGCTCTCATTAATCTATTATTATATTGATTTTCAAATATCTAAAAGGGAACACTTCAAGATGCAAGTAAGGCTTGTCTGAGCACAGAGGTAATGTGGAAGGCTACAGCAAGCTTCTGACATTGTCACCATTTGGTTGACAACACAAAACTGTGTGTACCGGAGGAGAGAGCTCTGTGGCACTGAATTATCATGTATAAAATGTGATAAAACAGACTCAGCCTTGAACTACCATAGAAGAACTAAGAGATTAAACCATGGCACATGACTCACCAAACAAGCTATGCTGGGTCTTAAAAATGGACTGGAATCTGCCCTTCAGACCTCAGGACAGTCTTTGAAGACTCAGATACCGGAAAGAAGCTGCCCGCAGTTAGCTGTGGACCTTGTTGAAGGTGGCAGTCTGCAGCAGCCCTGCTGGAGGGATGACCCTGTTTACGAGTTCATTTCCCTTGCTACAAACTGTGCTTGGGCACTGTGAGGTGTAGCTTTGTTGGAAGAACTGTGTCACTGTGGAGGCGAGCTTTGAGGGCTCATATATGCTCAAGTCATACCCAGTATCTCATTCTCTTCCAGTTGCCTGCAAGATATAGGACTCTCAGCTGTTTCTACAGTACCATGTCTGCCTGCACACTGCCATGTCCCACCATGATGAGAATGGACTAAACTTCTGAAAATGTAAACTATCCACTAAATGTTTTCCTTTCCGAAAACAAAACAAAACAACAAAAGAACTGTGCTTGGTTCAGAGCATCCACACTGGACACCTAAAAACTACCTATAACTCCAGATCCAGGCGATCTATAATTCCCTCTTTTGGCCTCTGTGGGCATCCACGCACACTTGAACATCTGCACCCACTTCCCCACATATAATATAGACAGAAATAAAACTAGAGTAAACCTGAAAATAAAAACACTAACCTGGTAACCAGAAATGAACTCCCTGGGCCACAGTACTCTAAACCACAGCCAGCAGTCCTATGAATTAAAGGTGGCAATCCCTGTAACATCAGAGGATGTATTCCCTTGTCCTTTTAAAATACTACTTTATTTTCTCTTTGACCTATGAAATCCACTTTTCTTCAGCAAACTCTTAGAATCTGCCTTTGCTAACTCTGGGATGGAGAAGGGCGAACTGCTGATATTTAGCAGGGGTCTTAGTTGCTCATCCTGTAACGGTAGATGATTTGCTTATGCCTTCAGGATGTGATTCTAACAAAGAGGAAACCAACCCACTTAGAGGAAAAAAGAGAAGTAATAAGAACGCTTGGTTCATTCGGCATATATTTCTCATTGTTCTTGTTTAATCAAATGAGTCAATCTACCTACTAATAAAATTGCCCCATAAAACTAGTTTAATAAGCAAAAGATGGTAAATAAAGACCACCTGATTACTTTTCAGTTTTTGTGTACAAAGAGTTGATCTAGTCAGAGCCCTTCTTTCCTGGGTCACCAGCACTTTTTCCTTTTGATTTTAATGGACGCATTAAAATCCCATATAGTTACAGAATAGTGGTGTTGTCTTGAATTGTGTATAGCATCTTGTGTTAAAGTTGAGTTAAGCTTGTCTGTCTCCTCTAACATTCATCACATCTCTGTAGTTAAAGCTATAAAGTCCTTCACTCTAGCTTTTTCAAAACGCAATCTACAGTATTTCTTTAGACTCTTTAGAATCTCCCTACTGTGCCATAGAACATCAGAACGTATTTCTTGCATCCAACTGTAACTTAGTAAACACCAACAGGCCCTTAGCTGAGATTATTATGCTGGCTTTCACTTATCCACACCATAGCCCCACTCTCTCCCTTGGCCATGGCAATATATGTAATTCATGCTCTTAATGTACATGTATTCCAGAAATTAAATTTGTGCGTTTGCTTAGCTAACTGTGCTGCAAATCTCAGCTTAGTCATTATTTCCTTTCCCTCCTTTACACTAACTATAAAACACGTCCATATGCAGGATCAAATCTGGCTAATTTTTTTGGACAACCATGGTGTCTGTCACCATGGACAAGCAGTACAGTCTTTTACCCTGACCTCTTAGGAACCATGTTTAGGTTGCATCCAACTTTTGTTATTAGGAGTCATTTCTATTGTAAAGATAATATATATCAACTTCTAGGATAGCAAATTTTCCCAAAACATTCACGCTCTGAAATAAGTTCACTGCAGTAGAGTAGAACCGTATTTATATACTTCTTTTTATTTCTGTTTTAGATAGGCCTTTGCTGTATTGCCCAGGCCCAGGTTTGGCACAACTCCTGAATACATACATACATACACACATAGATAGATAGATAGATAGATAGATAGATAGATAGATAGATAGATAGATAGATAGATAGATCTGAGGCATTGGGGCCTTTGACATGGTCATGCTTATGTCAACAATAAACATTAACCCAAAACTTCATTCACATTCTACCGTTTGTGTGAAAATAAAAAAGCATATTCTTCTCATTAATATATACATTTGTTTTCACCTTTAGTGAATGCTAAAATGATATGCATTTCAGGGAATTGTTTGAAAATAAATTTCCATATGATTTATTATCAAAAATTGTTTGATTTGTGTACCTGTTTTATCTATCTACATAAATGGGACCACATAAAAATTTCTTGTGTAAAAAGAGATTGTGAGTGGAGAATTAGGTATGCTGAGGCTCAAGTATCAGCATTAGAAGACAGACATTTAATGAACAACAGCTCATAAGGGAAAAAAATCACGCACATGAGTGCATAAAAAGTGAAGGATACAGTTTAATGTTTAAAGACATATGCTAATACAATGAAGATTTTATTCCTTAATATGAAAACCTAGTCATAGTACTTAAATATCACAAAATATCATATTAAATAGAAGATTCTATGATATGTATTTAAAAAAATAGTTTCCTATTATAGCAATATAAAAAACAAAACATTTTGGGAAAATGTTCCTTAGCTTTTAGTGGCCATTTTGACATCCTAATAGCATAGACTAGCAAAAGATGCTCTGTTAACCTGAGGCTGTGACTTGCAATGGGTCAGCATAGGCTTCTTATCACAGCTCCAAACTTCAGTGATAGGTCATGAGGGGGAATTCTGTCAAGTCACGAGTCATCATGTGTGCGACTGGACCTCCTGATGCTTTGACTCCTCAATGCCCTTCATTGTCACCAAACAGAGAAAGGGAGAGAGGTCCAAAGACACTGTAGATTCATAATGTAATTCCTGGAAGCAACACTTCATTCACATACCAAAGCAAAGCAAACCACTCAGCCACACATGACTGCCATTAGGTGGTGTCATTCCTGGAAAAGCAGTGTTCACCCCGGTGCCACCAACTCTGTTTCAGAATTAGAATGTTAAATGTCCTTAAGTCAAAAGCACCCCCAGTTCTTGGTAGTTTTCATAAAAGCAGGGAAATCAAAGCTTCTGCTGGAACTGGAAGAACCCCACAGTTCCCAAACTGGACTTATATCTGCAAAAGTAAAATATTTCCTTTAAAGGCAGCAAGGCTTGTTGATACAAGTACAGAACTAGAAATAGGTATTCCTGAGTATCTTCCAGGACCTAAGGCAGGCTGTTTAATAACATTTTCCTTCAGGGAAATAAGGAGACTTAATGACTGATTGACAGGAGAACATATCTGAGCAGAACAGGGAGGCAAGGAAGATAAGGAGTGAAGCCTTCCCACCAGACAGAAGCTGAACCCCTCAGTGACTGACACTCAGGCAGCAAAACACTGACAGGCAAAGTGCTTTAAGACTCCTGCTGGCAGTCTACGGTGAGGAGTTACGTGTAGAAGCATGTCAGACTCTGTCTCCCCACACTGATGGAGAAAGGGAGACCTGTGTACTCCAGCCGAGCACTGTGCTGCTATGTCAACATAACAGCAGCGACACAGACAACCTTGCATTTGCCGCAGATCACAGTGAGAGAGCCTGAATCACCTGGTAGAGTCTTAAGACAAAGGAGGCAGAAATAACTCCTAATGAGATCAACTGTGTTCGACGCACACTTGTAAGTGACGGCCTGCTAGAGGCAGACACTGGTAGTAATAAGTCATCATGCCTCCAGTGATCTCAATTCACTGGCTGCCAGGTCATATTTGAGTGACTATGCAGTTTTACAGCAAGTATTCTAAAAGCCGGGCATTGCGTGCCATAACACACTGCATTTTTAATGCCTCCAATATTCTGCTCCCTTCCTTCAAATCTCATAATTCATAAATATTTTCAATGCAAGGATTCAAGCAATAAATATAAAGAATTGTAAGAATTATACTATTGATGGGAAACACAAAGAATAAACTCTCAGCATCCTAGGCATTTGCCCAACTTCATAAGTAGCAATTACCTTTACATTTCACAGGCATCATTTTCCTTAGATGAAAATGAGCACATGATTTGTTTTTTCTTTTATTAATTTTAATTAAAATACAATTATATCCTAACTCTAATCCCTCCTGTGTGCACTCTTGAAAATGTTTTTTACATAAATTAGAAAGCCTATCTATTAAAAATATAATTCATTCTGTTAAAATGATTTGCAGAGATTTCTACTTAAATATATATAGCCTTATCATATCTTAATTGGTTATGTAGACTACTTAGACATTATTTATATAATTTAAGTACTTGATAGTATATAATTTATTTTAAAATTCCTCATTTTCAAAAAAATAAGCTGCAATCATATTTAAAAATGTCTACAAGGCAAGAATTTCACAGTGGCTTTGCTAGGTTAAAGGCAACTTCTAAAAGAGACTATGGGATTGTCTTTGCAACCAATTCCGGCATTTTATTTTCCTTCCAGAACATACAAGAGTACATACCTTCCTTGCAGCTTCAGAAACCTGTGCCAATCAAGACTGAGAAAATAGCTTCTTTTAAACTTTAGGTTTTTATAATACATGAGTCAACTGAGATTCATATTTATGGACACATTTTTAGCTGCATAAGTAATATTAGTATACCTAATTTGAAGGAATCTCCAGATATTTTGGCTAGCAGCCTGTTGTTAAGCCATAATAAATATCTTTTAAGTATAATAAAAATCTCAATCTTATGATGAATACATTTTACTATACAGAGAAACCCTGTCTCGAAAAACAAAAAAACAAAAAAAAACACAAAATTTACATTTTCATGTATTTAAATCTGGCCTTATGATATGACTTTTAGGATTGTATATTGCTTTAAAAAAAAGTCTTTTCTTCTTTAAAAAGAAACATTAGTAAAAGCTAATTTCCACCCAAACCTTTCTTTAAGTTCTGATTAGAAGTCAGTTTGTTGATATTTATGAAACAATCACTTTTTAGTGCACAAGAACTGAGAAAGGCATGTAGTTCTGGGACAACTGCCACAATCATGACACAATGGTCCCTTATCCAATCCCCACCATTTTCCTCCATGTTCCTTCACATCCATCCCTTACCCCAGTGCCATGCTCCCTTGCAAAGACTGGCTTTGTTTGATTGACAAATAATAGCTCTACCTATTCATGAACAACAATTTGACATTTTTATAAGTATAAAGTCATATGACAATGTATACAAGGACATAAACATAGCTGCCTCCTTAAATGCCATTATTCTTTTGGTGTATTTTTTGAAATCCTAGAAATGGAGTTAAATATTACATAACCTCTTCAATATAACTTAATGCATACCGGATTCCATGTGGTCGAAGGGACTAATAGTTGGTGACTTCTGATACTGAGTAATTCTTTTATATGGAGGTTGCTCATTTGCTTCACCATTTACCAGCTGAAAGGCATCTGGACAGATTTGAGGTTGAGAAATTACAAATAATATTGTTGATGTGTTGATCCACCACATGACTTTGGAGTAAATATCAGTTTTATTTACCTTAAATTATTTTCTTTTCTCATTTCTCTGGCCAAATACATATAAGAAGAAACTTTAGAAAGTAAAGGTTCATTTTAGCTCACAGTTTGAGAAGACAGAGTCTGTCGTGACGGGAGCACGAGGCAGACAGCTGGTCCCATTGCATTCTTAATTAAAAGGTAGAAAGAGTGATGCATGCTGGTACTTCAGCTCACTTTCTCCTTTTTGCCTTTTTATTCATTCCAGAAACCTAGTGCATAACATATGTGTCTTACTTTGTTTCTGTTGCTGTGATAAACACCATAACTGAAAGCAGTTTGACAATAAGATTATAGTCCATCACAGTGGGAAATCCAAGGCACCAGCCTGAAGCCAGAGAGAAGAAACAGAGAGAAGCAGGGCTCTTTTCACTGCCTTTTTCCTTCTGACTGTGCCTTCCTACACAGTTCAACCACCCCTGCCTAAGGATAACGCCATGCATGGATGAACTGGGCCTTCCTGTCCAGTAAGCCCTACCCTCTCTGAGGAGTGGGTGGGGTGGGGTAGAGAGGAGGGAGTGGGAACTGGGATTGGTATGTAAATTTTCAATTAAGTAATAATAATTAAAAAAGAAACTGTCCAATAGGCATGCCTACAGGACAGTCTGATTGGAGCAGTTCTTTAGACAAACTTCATTTTCCCCAAGTGAGTGAAGGGTTACAACAAGTTGACAGGTGAAGCTAATTATGGGTTTTCCCTTCTTAGTTAAACATTTCCAGAGAAACATTCATAGACATGCCCAAAGCTGTAGCCTGAGCAATTTTAAGCTTACTCCAGCTGATAGAGAATATTGACTATAACAATAATAGATAACAGACATTTATTTCACTATATAAAAACAGGCCTGACTAAAGCCAGGAATGGTGGTTCAGGCCTATAATTCAAAGACTAGTGTGGAGTTTTGAATAAAAATGGCTCCCATAGGGAGTGGCACTATTAGGAGGTATGGCCTAGTTGGAGTAGGTGTGGCCTTTTTGGGGTAAGTGTGTTACTGGAGGCTGGCTTTGAGGTCTCAGATGCTCAAGCCAAGTCCAGTGTCTATGTGAGTTATCAAAAAGAATGATTCATATAGTTGTAAGTTTCTAGAGACTTCACATTTTTTTAACTCGTATATCCTCCCATATCTCTATGGCAATGCTGCATTGTTTTGATATTGTAAGTTTATATGTATTCAAATAAAATAATGATATCCCCCAGACTTTGTTATACCTTTTTGAGGTGTTTTGTTGTTATTATTCTTACCTTGGAACTTATTTTTGCTAGTCTATATTTTTTATTTCCAAATGAGGCTTAGAATCAACTGGACAAATTCTACAAAGGAGATTGCTATTATCTTGATTAAAATCATATTGAACCCATAGTTCAGTAAAGAAAAATATGACCTATCACAACTATTGAGTTTTCCCAGTAATGAGCTGGTTCATCTCTTCAGCCATTTATAACTTTTAAAATTCATTCAGCATTGTTAGGTCTCAATATGTAGCAGTCTCATATGCATAATAGTTTATGATCTTTTCCATAGTTTGATGCTACTATATTTGATAACTTAATTTCTTTATTTTTAACGTCTACCTTTTTTTATTCATGTTACATACCAACCACAGTTTCCCCTCCATCCTCTCCCCCTCGTCAACCCATACCTTTTCACTCCTCAGAAAGGATAAGGCCTCCCATGGGGAGTCAACAAAGCCTGGCACATTCTGTTGAGGCAGAATCACCCCCATCCTTACCCTGCATCAAGGCTGAGCAAGGTTTCCCACCATATGAAATGGGCTTCAAAAAGCCAACTCATGCACTAGGGATAGATCCTGGTCCCACTACCAGGGGTCACACAAATAGACAAGGCTACAAAACTGTCATCTATTGCAGAGAATATAATTTAATTTTAATTTGTTATTATCATATATAAATTTACTTTTATATCTTGATCTTCTAACCTATGACTTTATTTTGATTTACTTGCTAACTTTTTTGTGCTTTTCTACACAATATTGACATCTGCAAATAGAGAAATTTTGTACTACTTTTTTTATGAGGCGCCTTTATGTCTTAACACAACGTTAATTAAACAGAATAATAGTATAGTAGTGAAAGAAGAAGATGGGCATCTTGCTTTGATTCCTATCTTGGGAGAAAGTTTTCTCCCCTTAAGAATAAATGAGCTGTGGGCGTCTCTCTGGTGGCCTCTCCCAGACTGGGCTCCTTTCCTCCCCTAGCTCACTGAGAATTTCTTTTCATCAAGTATGAATAGTGATCTTGATCAAGCATCAGAATTCTTATTTTAATTTGTTTGTATCTTGAGTTGTTTCTAACGTTAAATAAACCATATATTCTTGAAATGAATACCTTCTGGTGTTCTAAGGCTCAGTACTGTATACTGTTAGATTCCACTTGAACCACTGTTTAAATTTTTTTCACTTTGAATTTTGTTGATCTAGGTTTGGCTGCCCTCCTTTATGAGTTTGGAAATAATCCTGTCCCTAAGTTTGCTGTAAGAATTTGGGGGAAAAAACCATAATATTACCTAGTTCTTAAATTATGGTAGGACTTATTGGTAAAATATCTGACTAGACTTCTTTCATAGCAAAGATTTTAATTGTAATTTACTTTTCTAGAAAACAAAAAGTAATGCAGATTAATCATTAAGTCAGCTTTCATTGGTACATGATTTATCAGGGATTTATTTTGTCTAAGTCATTGATAAATTAACATTATTTCCTATCTTTTTGACTGTCTGTAAGCCTTGTAGTGTCATTTCTTTCCTGGCAGCTGAGTACTGATTTCTCTTTTATATTTTTTTTCTTCGATTTTTTTTTTAAAAAAATACCAATCCAAATTCCCACTCCATTCCTTCCTCTCATTCCCTCTACACATCCTCCCACCCCACCCTCCTCTAATCCTAAGAGAGGGTAAGGCATTTTGCTTTGTGGAAAGTTCAAGGCCCTCCCTACTACATCTAGGCTGAGCAAGGTATATATACATCCAAAGAGAATAGGATCCCAAGAAGCCAGTACATGCAGTAGAGATAGATCCCAGTGCCACTTCCAGTGGCCCCTCAGTCTGCCCCAGCCATACAACTGTCAGCCACATTCAGAGGAACTAGTTTGGTCCTATGCTTTTTTCTTCCCAGCCCAGCTGGAGTTGGTGAGCTCCAATTAGCTCAGGTAAACTGTTCCAGTGGATTAACCCTTCATGGTCTTGATCTCTTTGCTCATATTCTCATTCCTTCTACTGTTCAACTGGACCTTGGGAGCTCAGTCCAGTGCTCTGATGTGGGTCTCTGCCTCTGTTGTTGGAGGAAGGTTCTATATTAATATTTAAGATATCATCAGTCTGACTACAGGGCAAGGCCAGTTCAGGCACCCTCTCCACTATTGCTTAGGGTCTTAGCTGGGATCATCCTTGTGGATTCCTGGGAATTTTTCTAGAGCCAGGTTTCTTGCTAACCCCATAATGGCTCCCTCAATCAAGATATCTCTTTCTTTGCTCTCTTAACTGTCCTTCTGTTGGACCCTAGAATCCAATCACTGAGGAGGAGTCGCACCAAAAGACCATCTGTCACACCACAGCTGATGTAAAAGCATGAGGACTTTATTAATTCTGTTATGACAGGATCCCTCAGCATTCGGGAAGCTGAAAGACCCTGAATAGCTGGTATACAGGCTACTTTTAAAGGAAAAAGCCATGGAAGCAAGGGGGGTATCTGGGGGTTGTTCCTTGACTATTATGATTGGTTTATTCAAAAGGGCTATTACCAATAATTGGCTGGAGAGTGGTTGCCAGATCAGATGAGGTAAGCGGTCACTCTGACCCCATTTCCCAGGGGCTGAGTCAAAACATACTCATACTGTGGGTAATTGTTCAGGAACTGAGTCAACATCTTAAAGGTTATCATGCCCCAATTTCTGGAGAATAGTCACAAAGACTCAGGGAAATGGAAAGTTCCCAACATTTCAGTAGCTGTTAGGTCCTTGGTTCCCAGGAGGGAAGGGGGAGCATTACTGCTGAGACTGAGAGGGCTCCAAATTGTCAGAAATGGCTTCAGAGTTATTTTAGAGTTCTACATTTCCTCCATCGTGACTATCCCATTCCCCCAAGTTCTTCTCAACCCTTTCCTTCTCCCCTTCCTACTACCCCTGCCCCCATACCCCCAATTTTGTTAGGTGATATTGCCTCTTTCCAGTTTAGAGGTGGGTCTATATATGTTTTTTTTTGGGGGGGGGGGTTCACCTTATTACTTAACTTCTCTAGGATCATGAACTATAGGCTCAATGTCCTTTGTTTATAGCTAGTATCCACTTATGAGTGAGTACATACCATATTCATTTTTGGGGGTCTGAGTTACCTCACTCAGGATAGTGTTTTCTAATTCCATCCATCTGTATGCAAAATTCAAGATGTCATTGTTTTTTACCGCTGAGTAGTACTCTAATGTGTAAATGTGCCACACTTTCTTTAACCATTCTTCAGTTGAGGGGCATCTAGGATGTTTCCAGGTTCTGGCTATTACATATAATGCTACTATGAACATAGTTGAACAAATACTTTCATAGTATGATTGAGCATCTTTTGAGGATATTCCCAAGAGTGGTATTGCTGAATCCTGAGGTAGGTTGATTCCCAGTTTTCTGAGAAACTGCTATACTTATTTCCAAAGTGGTTGTACAAGTTTGCATTCCCACCAGCAATGGATGAGTGTTCCCCCTTACTCCATATCCTCTCCAGAATAGGCTATCATTAGTGATTTTGATCTTAGCCAGTTTGACAGGTGTAAGATGGTATCTCAGAGTTGTTTTGATTTGCATTTCCCTGATATCTAAGAAAGTTGAACATTTCCTTAAGCATCTTTTGGCCATTTGAAATTCAATGCAATCCTGATCCAAATCCCAAGACAATTCTTCACAGACCTTTAAAGAATAATAATCAACATCATAATCAACATCATATGGAAAACAAAAATCTCAGGATAGCCAAAACAATTCTATACAATAAAGGAATTTCGGGAGGCATTACCATCCCTGACATCAAGCTCTATTATAGAGCTACAGTAATGTAAACAGCTTGGTATTGGCATAAAAAATAGAGATGTTGACAAATAGAATCAAATTGAAGACCTGGATATCAATACACACACCTATGAATACCTGATTCTTGACAAAGACGCTAAAGTTATACAATGGAAAAAGAAAGCATCTTCAACAAATGGTGCTGGCATAACTGGATGTCAACATGTAGAAGAATGAAATAGATCCATACCTATCACCATGCACAAAACTCAAGTCCAAATGGTTAAACACCTCAATATAAACATGACCACAATGAACCTGAGAGAAGAGAAAGTGGAAAGTAGCTTTCAATGCATGGGCACAGGAAACCACTTCCTAAATATAACCCCAATAGCACTGACACTAAGAGCAACAATAAGTAAATGGCATCTCCTGAAACTGAGAAGCTTCTGTAAAGCAAAGGACACGGTCAATAAAACAAAAAAGCAGCCCACTAAATGGGAAAAGATCTTCTCCAACCCCACATCAGACAAAGGACTGATCTCCAAAATATATAAAGAACTCAAGAAATTAGATATTAAAATTCTAATATAACCCAATTAAAAACTGGAGTACAGAGCTAAACAGAATTCTCAAGAGAAGAGGTTCTTTTAAAAGTCACTTTTGTTTACTTGACTTTTATCCTCTGGTTTCTGTTTCAGTTCTGTGGATCTTGGTTTTTACTTTCTTTCATTTCATTATGTTGTAACAAATTGACTTTCTTAATCCAGTATTGTAAAACTGAAGCAATAGATTTCAGGTCATTCTTTTATAAAAGCGATGCTAAAGTACATTTCAGAAACATCCATTAATTCTATAGAGGTTTTCCCACCCATTCAAAATGCTTTCTGATTTCCTTGTAGTCATTGACCCTCAGCCAATTTGCAAATACATCATTTGGTTTCCAATTACTTGGAAAGTAACTGGGGCTATATATTTGAAAAATGTGTGTGGGTTATTTACAACTGATACCTTTGTAGTTAGAGGATCCTCTGTATGACATCAGTCCTTATAAAGGAAATATGAATTGCTTTGTGGAGGATTTGGTCCATCCTGATGATTTCAGATGACTGTGAAAAGAAGTGTACACGCTGATGTTATATGTTCCAAACATCAACTGATGCTGATCAAGTTGTCCAACAGACCTCTTCAGGTCAGGTTTTTCTATTGTGTTTTGTTTATTATTTCAAAATTTATTTTACATATTTCAATAAAGTTCATATCTTTTCAAAATATAAGTATATTTTATGAAGTTTATTTCTTAGAATTTTTAGCAATGCCATTTTGCTGCTTTAAAAATTATGTCCTTCCCTGTTGCTTTAAACTTTTATACCATGCATAGAAAGTAATGATGGGGACTTTACTGGAAATTTACCTGGCAATGTTACTGAATTGTTCGACTAATTCTATGAGTTCCAATTGATTTTCTTGAATTTTCTGGTCCAATGACTATAATCACTATAAATTCTGGCAGTTTTCCTTTCCAATATAAATGCTTCTGTTGTCTTCCCGTCATTGGAACTTGTAGCACCATCTACCACACACCCCTTCATCATACCCACACACATTCAAGAAAAGAATAGTCAGAAGGGAGATAAGCATTATTCACTAGTCACCATCAATAAAAGAAGCCAGCCAGACGAGCATTTTAAACTGCCATACACTGAGGCTAAAGAGATTTACTTAAAGAGAACCTGATTCTTTGTGCTCATTGTGGTCAGTGAAGCTTGAGCATGCCAAGATCTCTGTTGTCATCATTCATACTTCAACAGATACTATAGAACATGACCTTCTCCCAGGCTTGCCAGGCATCCCTACCCCTCTGCTGCTCACAGGAGGTAGAATTCCCAAGGACGATTTATAATCCCTTAGAAACTGTGAACTGTTGCACATAGTTGACTCTGCACACACATAATCACATAGAAACTTCTTTCTCGGGCATTATTTAAAAATCTAATTTGTCTGCTTGTTCAAAGTGTCTCTTTCCAAAAAGATAGTTCCATTAACAGTCATTTCTAACAACAGATATAGAGAAAACAAAACCCACACATCATAGCCCCAGGTTAAGATGTATCTGTTTAAATGAAGTCTAAAAGGCTTGTCTTCTTCAATAGCTGTTTTTAAAAGCATTTCTTTATTTGATGTGTATAGGTGTTTTGTCTGCTGGAAATCAAACCTGGGTCTCTGGAACTTCAGAGCCTTCTAGCCATCTCTCTAGACCTATTCTTTAATAATTTTGTTTTTGAGAGGGTATTTTGGTTGAAGTTTTATCTATTTGTTTCCATTTATTTTCATTTGGTTTGGCTTTTTGAGACAGATTCTTGATAAATAGTCCAAATTGGTCTCAAATTCACTCTGTAGCCCAGGCTGACATCGAACGCCAGATCCAGCCAGGGAGATGGCTCAGCGAGCAAAGGCACTAGCCAACAAGCCTGACAATATGGGTTTGATCCGTGGAACCTACTGGGTAGAAGAAGAGAACCGATCAGAGAACTTCTCTGGCTGCCACATATGCACTGAGGCATGGTGCACATGGGTCTATATGTAAATAAATAAATGTAACTTAAAAAATAAATCTCATTCACGATCCTCCCGCTACAAGCTCTCATGTTGGAATACAGACATGTATCACCATGCCCAGCTGCTCGATCCCATTCTAGAAGTAAGAATGTGATTTAAAAAGAAAAAGTTGCCTTTTTCCCCAAAGGTCTCACATTTTTAACTCTATTAGTAGTACTTTTCATGATTAATTTCTATTCTTAAATCATTTTTGCCTGAAATTATTTATTACAAAGCCTTAAAAGGGATAACTAAGAGATCTACTATTATCTTTCTTAACCCTCTTTGCTTAGAGCTATTAGCAAAGGTTTTCTCTCTCTCTCTCTCTCTCTCTCTCTCTCTCTCTCTCTCTCTCTCTCTCTCTGAATTAGACAACTGCTTTGACATATTCCCTGGACTAAAGGCTATCTATGCTTCTCCACCCTTGTTTCTAGAACCCAGTATTGACATTTTAGTTTCTGTTGAGAAACCTTGATTTGGGTTTCCTCCATCACGTTGACCACCAACCCACAGATCCTCAGGTGTTTTTTAATCTAGGTGCTAGTGGAGAAAATTTAGCCCCATTTGATTTTTGACTCCCTCATCCTGCCATTCCCATTAACATTCCAATATTAGAATCATGTGCAAACAAAATGAGACCCATGAGGGGCCCGACAGCTGCCTGTTATAGAACTCTCATGCTCTGGAAAGGAAAGTGTAAAGTTTTGGTAGACATTTAGATCTTGCTTATGACCAGTTACTTTCCTTGTCATGATTGAAAGTTACACTCTAGCTGGTGGCTATAAGGCAAGTGTGAATGAATAGCCATTTTTTGTTTGTTTTTGTAGTGCTAAAAATCTAACATATTCATCAAAACAATGAGAAGAAATTGCTAGGCTTTAGTCTTCCTTTTACCAAATTCTAAAACCTCCCCAGATAAGATTGTTTAAGATGCCCATTTTTTTCTCTGATCTTAAGCACAAGGAGCACTCAGAGTTAAAATTAATCATCTGCATCGACTTATTGACTTTCCTAACACTTTTTACTGGAAAACTTTTTTTGTTCCTTTCTGGGTCTATTATAAATTTTCTCCATTTTTTTTTTTTTTTTTTGCTAACTTTTTCAGCCTAGGACTCAGGTTATAAAAGTCTGTGAACCCCTTCTACTTGTAGATATTTAAATTATTTCTCCTTCTTGAAGACAACAAAAGGCAGGAATTTAACTTTGAAGATAGGTATTTCATTGATTTATTCTTTTACTTATCAATTTTTAATTTTTTTCTTGGGTTGCTTCATCCCTATCTGCCTTTGAAAGCTTTACTACATAGCTGCTGAAACTTTAGAACCCTTTTCTTGTCTCTTCACACAAGCACTTGAGCTCACTGCCTCTGGCTTTTCCAAGAACTCCTCATCCCCATCTCCCAAACCCCTACTTCTTTGTGAGTTATTCCCGTCCCACTTGTAAATTCACTTAGTGCTTACAATTTCCTCAAAGACACAGTTTACATTTGTTCTGGTAAATGAAAAGATTCCATTTATGTGTACTTTATTTCACTATAATGTTGTTTCCTTGGCTTTGTCATTGTTTTGATTGAATGTGATGTTGCACAAATATTTAATGAGTTTATATGTGAAAATTATGATATATATATATATATGGCTTCCTACAGACCACTTCCATCCTCTGAAACAAGCCTTGATCAGGGTGTTAGGCATAGCACATGGAGCCCATACCCTCTGGGTGTAGAGCTTTTCTGAACTCTTCAGTCTCAGTAGACCCTCACAGTACCATCATTATCTGTAAATTTCATTTATAATTAAGAAAGATTTTTTTAATATATTTTGATCACGTTTTCCCTCCCCCAACACCTCCCAGATCCTCCCCCAAATCCCTATCTACTCAATTTCATGCTCTCTCACTCTTTCTCTCCTTCACCCAAGAAGAAAAGCAAAATAACAAAAATAAAAACAAAAACTGAAAATCAATAATAGTAACAACAACAAAACAAAGAGTACCCAAACAAAGTGTCCACAAAACAACAACAAAAATATGGGATCTGTTTCCAATTTCCAGGCATGGGTCCTGCCCTGGAGTGTGGTTGATACACTCAGTGTCACTCTGTTGGAGGAAACTGATTTTCACTTCACCAGCACGTATCAATTGCAAACAGGCTCTTGGTTAGGTGTGGGGTTTGTGCCCACTTTCCCTTGACCAGTTGGGACCTTCAATGGTTCTGAAAGGTATGCTGCATGGTCTTTACACTCTTAGACCACATCCTGAGCTTTTGTGGCTAGTGTTCCTTTGAAGTTCTGCTTAGCAGAAGGAGAGAAGGGTATGTGAACAACTGAAAGCTCTGAAGATTTCTGATTAGTCACTGAGACAAATTCTGTGTTCCCCTTCCTCCTTCGTGTTCTACTCACCTAGTCACAGAGTATAGCTGTTTCACGGCTATGCATCTACACAGCAATACTTTGGCCATGGTTTCATTTTTATATGTTGCAGTCCACAGTTTTAATCTATTTTTCTTGTTTGAAAATCTTATTTTCTTATGTTCATAAAATTATAAAACATGTTTTAATTCAGTGGAACAGATGTGACTCCTAAGTGACAACGAACTCAGTTCTCATTTACCTTCAATTACACCCCTCCAAATTTGATTCTTTTTATGCATGAAACATGGAATTCAAATCAGATATACTTTTGACATAAGGTTCTTTTAATGATATTAAAAACATGCTAGCAAATTTAGCATTAAAGAGCATCTTTTAAACTAGATAGTTCAAGTACAAACATCAGTTTAAAAAATTGAAACTGTTCAGCAGCCTGAGGTGGGATTCCCCTCTGTATTCTGTAAACGTCATTGGTTAATAAAGTGGCCTGGAAATGAACAAACAGCCTCCGACTGCAGCAAGGTATTTTCCGTATTATTTTAATTAGTTTTTGATATCAGGGTAGTTCTAACCTGATTAATTGGGAACCTCAAAATGTTGGAAATGCTCGAGTCATGAGAAATATGACAAGGAGAACTGTAGACAGGAAGTGGAATTAACCCATGATACAAACGTGTTGCAGGCAGAAAAACCAGAAGGACAGAGACAACTAAGACTTCTACTGTTGAAGTACGGAGCGGCGGGCTGTGTCCCGCCACCCAGCTAGCTTTACCCGAAATAATTACACGGAAACTGTATTCTTTTAAACACTGCCTGACCCATTAGTTTCAGTTTCTTATTGGCTAGCTTTTACATATTGATCTAACCCATTTCTATTAATCTGTGTAGCCCGCGAGCTGGCTTACCAGGAATGATCTTAACCTGCGTCTGTCTGGAGTGGGAGAATCATGGCGACTCCCTGACTCAGCTTCTTTCTCCCAGCATTCCGTTCTGTTTACTCCGCCTACCTAAGGGTTGGCCTATCAAATGGGTCTAGGCAGTTTCTTTATTAATAAGAAATTACTCCCACATCATTCTACAAGATTTAAATTTGCACTACTAGACTTTTCAGTCTTGACTTGGTCAAAAATTTCCTCATCAGGCCCTATTCTTCCTTTTGAGACTGGTAATATACATTCTATACCATTGTATATAATTTGGTCTTTTATTTGACAAAGGAGCATACAGTTAACAGATTGTCTTGAATTTCCAAGGAGATTTTGAACTTTGGGATTTAAAACAGTGTAGAGATTTAAAGACTATCAGGACTTTGGCAGATGAAATAAATGAATTTCACATTATGATATGGCCACAAGCTTATTGGAGCCAGGGAATTAAATGTGGTGGTTTGAATAGCCCAGGTCTTCATAGACTAATGGTTTGATTATTTGATTCCAGGTCAGTGGAACTGTTTGGGAAGGTATGTTAGCCAGGTTTATGTCAAGTTGACACAAGAGTCATTTAGGAGGAGAGCCTCTCAAATGAGAAAATGTCATCACCAGAGTGGGCCATGGGCAAGACTCTGGTGCATTTTCTTGATTGATGATTGTGCTGACTAGTTTTTATGTCAACTTGACATAAACTACAGTCATTTTGGAAGACAGAACCTCAACTGAGAAAATGTTCCCACCTGATTGGCCCGTGGGCAAGCCTATGGTGCATTTTCTTGATGAATGATTGATGTTGGACAGTCCAGCTCACTGTGTATGGCACCAGCCAAGGCTGTTGATCATGAGTGTCATAAAGCAGGCTGAGCAAGCTCCATGAAGCAAGACAGTAAGTAGCACACCCTCATACATAGCCTCTGTATTGGTTCCTACCTCCATGTTCCCAAGTTGTGTGTCTGCCCTCATTCCCCTGTATGATGGAATGTAAGCTCTAAGATAACATAAACCCTTTCCTCCCTGAGTTGCTTGGGGTCATTTTATTTTACCACAGCAATATGAGCCCATGACAATGATTGGTGTGAGATGGCCAAGCTCACTGTAGGGGATGCCATTGCTAGGCTGATGGCTCTTGGTGTCATGAGAAAGCAAGCTGAACAGGCCAAGCTGTGGAAGTCATTAACAAGTACTTCTCCATGGCTTCCTTGGGTGATGTGCTTTCAAATTGTAAGATGAAACAAACCTTTGCCTCTCCAAATTGATTTTGGTCCTGGTGTTTTATCCTTGCAATAGAAACCCAACTAAAAGAGAAGAATTAGGAGGTGTGGCTCATGCCATGCGATGATGTTTATAAACTAATCTATGGAATTGTAAGCAAGTTAAGTGCTTTCTTTTATAAGAGTTGCCTTGGTCATGGTGTCACTTCACAGAAATAGAACAATGACTAAAAAAACTGGTGATAGAAGTAGAAGAGAAAGCATAGGGGCTCATAAAATCAAACACCATGACATGCAAGCAATCAGAGAGAAGACCTGTTACATTTTAGATATTTAGATATAGAATGTCCTCATTCTAGTATCTACACTTTTGAATAGACGGTGACATTTTTTCAGGTTTTTTAAATTTTATTTATTTTTTAAACAATTTTTTCTCATTTTATATCTAATACCAGTTCCCTCTCCCTCCTTTCCTCCTATTCCCCTACCTTCTATATACCCCACCCCATCCACTCTTTAGAGAGGGCAATGCTTCCCATGGGGAGTCAACAAAGTCTGGCATACCACTTTGAGACAGGACCAAGGCTATGTAATCAGACTGATGACTACCTTAATTATCATCATAGAAACTTCATTGAACAATTGATAGAAGCAGATGCAGAGATCCATAGCTAGCACTGGGCCCAGGTCCCAGAGTCCAGCTGAAGAGAGGGAGGAGTAATAATATGAGCAAAGGGGTTAAGACCATGATAAGGATACCCACAGAAACAGCTCACCTGAGATAGTGGGTGTGGTGGCATTTCAATTGCATTTTAATAAATAAAGACTGCCTGCATATCTGAGAGTAAAACAGTCCCACTGGTCAGTCTTACAGACCAGGTTATGGTAACAGACACTCTTAATCCCAGTAGCTACACTAGTTCATAGAACTAGTCCGCCCCCCACACACCAGCTGTCCTGGAACTAGCTCTTGTAGACCAGGCTGGCCTCAAACTCAGAGATATTTGCCTACTTCTGCCTCCTGAGTGCTTGGATTAAAGGCATGTACTACCACTGCCCGGCTTGAATTGTCTTTCTTTCTTTCTTTCTTTCTTTCTTTCTTTCTTTCTTTTGTAGGTGGTACAGTCCTTTAATTCCAGCCATAGAGAGGAATATAAAATAGGGTGGGGGAGGAGACAGCTCAGACACAGAATCATTCTGAGATACCAGGAGGCAGGACTGCCATTTTAGACTGAGGTTGAGGTAAGAGCCAATGGCTAACTGTTTTGCTTTTTGGATCTCCAGGTTGAACCCCAATTTCTGACCCTGAGTTTAATTAATTGTGCTTCATTTGGTACACAACTTCTTGGGGACACAAATTTATGAAAAAAGCCATTTGTCTGAGGCTTTCTAGTCACCAGCCCAGGCCAGAGCTGAAATTGGAATTCCAACTCTAGGAACTGGAACCCAAACCTTGCCACCTTGGCTAGATAGAAAAACTGGTGCTCCCAGCTCCCATCTACTCTGGTTTAGCTTCTATGTAAAGGTAAAAAATACCATGATAATCTGGATACTGTATATTATTGTGTTGTCTTGAATTGTTTGACTGCTGAGGAAAGAGCAGCACCTGCTAAAAAACTTGACTATAAATTTTGCTGGATTAATCCAATTTATATATTTTGAAAATGCCTTGACTTCAAATTTTAAGTCAAAAGATATGTTACTTTGGAGAAGACATTTTGCTTTTCTTTCCACAGGAAGTAAGAGGCTGTGGATTTATTCTTGGTTAAGAAAAATAAAGTTTGATCAAGGAAGACCCCCTGAAAAATCTCCAGTGGAACAGATGACCCAGATGATCCAACTTTTCAGAGTACATTTGTTGCAGTTTCCTCTGAGTTCTACATCCAGAAAAGCTTCAAGACTGCTGGCTAAAATGATTCAGCCTCACAGAATACTCCAGTAAGAACTTGACCATAATCCTAAGTTTTGGGGGGGTCCCCATAAGATTATCAGCACCCCATCAGCAGGAAGTAGCCTAGAAAACTACACCTAGCAGGAACAGCTACTGCCCATAAACTTCTCCTGGGACCCCTCCCAGTATATGATGTCAGCCAGCCCTGCAAATGAATCACTACTCAGTGTACCATCAGCTGGTGCTGATGTAAGTGGCTCACCTGCTGCATAGGAGGAGGAAGACCTCAACCTGGGCCTACAACACAGCTTTTCCTCACTGTTTTTCCCCAGCAGTGACCTGACCTGAGGACCTTGGCTGCCACTGTGTGTGGGAGGCTCAGCCTCCCAGCTGCTAACAATTTCTGCTCACCTTGCCAAGTTGTGATTCTGCCTTGTATATTATTACTATTATGTCTATTCTTGTGATCTTGGAGAGAAGCTGTCTCTTGCTTGTATCAGATATTTTATCCATTAACATAGTTAGTTTTTGTTTTACTCATCTGTCATTTCTCCATAAAACCTGACCCTTGGGTAAACTTTAACACACACTTCAATGTTTTAGTCACTGCTCCCATTTGATGGTTAGGACATAGCTGTATATGATATTATGACTCTATGCCTGATCTGTTCTTCCATAGTCTGAGGTTTTTCTGTGAGACTCATCAAACCCTAATGCAAAGAGAACCCCTACAACTACCTTCCTATTGTACCACTGATACCCACAGACTTCCAAATCCAAATGTACAAGCAGCCCAACCAGTTACAGCCCTCCATACAGAGTATAGACTATATTTAATCTCCTGGAAAATTATCAAAGAAAATAGGCACTAAGTAATAATCCTATTTGATAAGCAGTCGGTGGAAATTTACATAGCGCAAGAATCTGATGGTGCACAGAGCAGTGATTCATTTGCAGGGCTGGATAATGTCATAAACCAGGAGAGGGGCTCAGGAGAAGTTTATGGGCAGTAGCAGTTCCCTCTGAGTAAATTATGGCTGTGTATTCATTCTGGGACATTTACTACTTTCTCCCATAAATACAACTAATGTGTTGAATTTATTTCCGAAGCACAAAGTAGAGTTGTAACTTATCTTAAACTTTTCAGTGGGGAGGCTTATAAAACAACTTCAAAGGAAATTCTTTGGGGCTGGCTTATTGAAGATTTTAACCAACATCTTCATTTTCCCTTTTAAGGCCATGGCACACATAATCAAACTCTCATTTCAGGATGTGGCATGTTTTCAAAGGCAACACACAGAAACCGGGGTTGCAATTGCTGTTTTCCTTTACTTCACCACTCGTGTCTTTCTCCAAAAAATCTGAATTTGACTCAAACACGGTTTCCGCATAAGAGGACCTTATTTTTTTTTTCTTTTTGAAAGAGGCTTGTCACCATGAACAAAGCATCCTTATCTGCAACCAATGCCATGGAAACTTACTTCAATTAGTTTTTAATTATCTAAAAATACACAGTTGAAAGGAGGCATTCAGGAGTTTCCCCGAAGCCTAAAGGAATTCTCCAAGTTTGTTTAATGCTCTAGATATACAACAAAGGGCTAAACCTGCGCTGATCTTGTATTCACAAACTAAGGAGGCTGGGGGTTGGGTGAGGATGGAAATGGAGGTAAGGAGGGATGATTTCTCTTGATGAGAAAACAACGGAAGGAATTTCTTCCAAATGCAACCTTCCTTTCCCAGCACATATTTTGTTTCCTTTGGCTTTCCCATACACTCACTATCCATGCTATAGTGTTCCACCAGGAGCAAAGGCAGCAATGCAGGTGGAGAATGGGGCCATCAGGCACTCAACAGAGCGAGCGCAAACGGGCTCCAGACCAAGAACATAAGCGTCCGCACAAAGCCACATGGCTGTAAATTACTGTCATTACTTTCCAAAAGTTCCCTGGATCAAGCGGGATCGCTCATGCAGTCATAATTACAAACCAAGCTGTAGTAATCGTTAAACAAACACAGCGACCACTGCAGTCTTGAGAAGGAAGCTTGTCCTGTTATCTGATCCTTATGTAAGATATAGAAATACCAAATGGGAGGGAACAGCCCACACTCAGTTCCTAGGATTCAAAGGGTGCCTGCCCTCTGCCAGCAGCTTGCTTCTCAACAGTAATAGCATTATGGATGGCCATATTTCACCAAGTATTGAAACAAGAAGGTAATTTGAGTAGCCTATTTTGATGTCTTTACATTATGCCCATTCACAAAGCACGTAAACGAAACAGACCTCAGAGAGCACACAGTCCCCACCTGGGCCTCCTTCAGCTCAGAGCCAGCCAGTGGTACAATTACAATGGACAATAACCAAGGATGAACAACTAGTGCTGTAGGTGTTTCTAGAGAAAGATGAACTCCTCTCAAGTCCTTAGCCATTGCTTCTGAGTCTGGTTTTTGAACACTGACCAAACAGGAAGTAGACACATCTGAAAACTTACCGTGTGAGAGGTGCTCACCATGCAAAGACGTCTGAAGGATTGAAACACTATGACGAAGTACACCTTCACAGGTGGACTCTTGAATGCCAGCCTACAACGAGCCAGATGTTCTCCCAAGAGGCAAACCCTTTTATTCTTTCTCCAAAAGATTCAGAAGTAATCCTAAATCAACCGTGGAGACACTCTAAAACTCTTTACTATATATCCCACTTGGAGAAGTAACTTAATTTTTCTGAAATCTAAATTTCACTTTCCACTCAGAGATAAGTCTTTCCTCCTGAGGACTGACTCCTAGCTTCCTGGTCTGCCTCCCTTTCCCCAGCTCCACACTGACTGCTGTACTTACAGTGCTGGGCTTTCTGGGTTTCTCTAAGGCGTTTCCATGCTGTTAGCCTCTTGCTAGCCCTGTTAGACTCCTCATTCCTGTCTCAGAATTGAAAGCACAGAACTTTTCCAACTTGGAAAAGACCATTTGAAGTCTTCCCAAGATGCATCTGAGTGATTTCACTCATGATTTGGATTCATAATGTATTATAAATATCAAAGACTTAGGGATGTGCATGAAGGACAGTTTGTGCTTTCAGAAATTATTTTACAGATCGATAGAAAATTTCAGATATTGGTAAGTGCTAGGAGGAAAAACCAGAAAAACTTGATCAAAGGTTGGTGACAGGGTGGCAGGAAGGGGTGGGTAATGAAGGTGGGGAGCTCTTGGAGACCATTCTCAGCACCCTTAACTGAGCTTAGCTTCAAATTGTAAGAAGCTTCGAATGAATCATTGAAACAATTGGCTTCCCACCATTAACAAGGCCAGGAGAGCACTTTCATTACCTCCTCAAGCACAGCTCTCTTTTATCTGAAGGAAGCATGTGTCATATCTACTTCTGTCTCACCAGAAGATATAACCATGTCTAGCAGCTAATCAACAAATGCTTGTTAAAAGAAACACACATATAGACAGAAGTTTCTGTCCTGCCCATTCCACAGCAGTTCAGCCTCAAAGAAACACACAGAGGTTTATTAATTATAAACTATTCAGCCTATTAGTTTGGGCACTTAGATTATTAACTAGCTCTTACAATTTAAATTTATCTATAATTTTTATCTATATTAAGCCATGTGGTTTGACATCTTTTCTTAGTACAGCATTTTCATCTTGCTTCCTCTGTGTCTGGATGGTAACTGTAGTCTATGTTTTTCCTCCTCCTAGAAGTCTCCTAGTCTGGTTGCCCCACCTATACCTCCTGCCTGGCAACTGGCCATCAGTGTTTTATTAAACCAATACAAGTGACAAATCTTTGCAGAGTACAGGAGCATTATCCCACAGCACACACAAGATATTTTCTTCAGAAAAATGTTTACACACATGTCTATAAATGAAATGTCTGGCACAATCACAAACAATACTCTCATTCTTTGAGGAAGGCAGCATGAGCCATCTTCAGGGTACAGGGTCTGCAGGGGGGGTTGATATACCAACCTAGACACAGTCATTCCCATTTAAACAATTTCCAGCTCCTGTCATTTGGATGAGAACTTCTGCTGATGCACACAGGGCTGTAAAATCATCTAGACAGCAGTAAAGAGACATCTACCATAAGATTTACAGATATTCAGAGAAACTAGCAAGTCTAATAGGCCAGGAGAGCCCAATCTAAGTCACTGAGGATGGGAACTATGAAATCTTTGAAAGAGAACTTGTTCCAAGAGAAAAAGAAATAGAACTTTAAGCATTCAGCCAAGGCATGTATGAACAAAGAAAGGGGTAATGTCTGGCCACATCTGTCCTCAACCAACAACTCTGGAGACACATGACAGCAGGGTCTATACATGTGAGCTAAAAGCACTCTTTCAGTGAACTCTAAATGTTGTGACTAAAACACCTGGGCACAAGAAACTCTAACAGCCTAACACAGAGGGGTAAGCTTTTTCCTCAAATATGAAAGCTGGATTGCTGCAATGGTGCTATAAAGAATAAGCACAGCACTGGGCCTCAGTGACATCTCATAAACCTGAAAGTTCAGCTACAGAAAAACTGCCTTCCAGGCCAGCAGCAGCCATAGCAGCAACTGTGCCTGCTGGTCATTGGCACCTGTGATCTAGATTACAAGGTACCACCAAAAACAGTGATCGTTGGAGTGCTAGATACCACCTAAGTATCCTAGATGGTTTAAAGACATGTTTGATCTCCTAAGGAACTCCAGAAAGATATTCATGTCCTCTAATGATGATTCACCAGTGACTTTTCGACTTAGGAAGGAATGAAGGTGTCTCTCATCCAACACAAACTAGGCTACAGATATTAGATTTGATCTCCCCTCAGGCTAGTTACAGGTGGCATGACACTGCCTTGCAAGATGAGCAGCAAGGCCCCCCTGCAGACAGGCTCAGCCACATAGTCATAAGGATAGACCATTTTCTACAGTACTCTTTGTATTCATAGCTACAGTGCTCTATAGTTAAGTTGTTGAACACAGATTCCACTTAGGATGGGCTTATTAGGAAGTAACCCCATTGTAAGCTGGGTACCAGCTGTGTATTCTTTTATATCCAGTGTGTGAAGATCTGTGAACACTGGAGATAACATTAACTCATGGTCTATAGTGGAAAATGATGGAAGGAGAAGTGGCTAGTCATAATCTATGTATTTTAAGCCTACAGTATACACTAGATATTTCTTGTGGCCTGGCTCAGAAGTAAGTTGAAATATGGATAATGATATAGTTCAAATAATTTGTAGCTTTTAAACTAATATTCATCACCACTTGTGGGTATACATCAAAATAGAGAAATTTATAAAAAAAGAAAATTCCTCAATTTTCCTTTTATCTGTAATTCTAACCCTACATTAATCTATTATAGTTCCTCATTCAAACTCATGGGAAAAGGATGCATCTGCTTTGCTTAGTATCTCCACATGAGTCTAACCTCATACTGCTTCTCCTAATTGCTCTCAAAATGCCAATTGCTTCAGCCTAGATTTTTGGGGGGTAAAATTTACATGTAAGTCAGAATCAGAACCAAGTAATGACATGTATGTTGGATGGAAATAACAGAAAGCTAAATTGAAGGTATAATAAAAACCAAAGGATATTAACTTTTGAACACAGAAATAAATCTGAACCTAGGGATACTCTAAGCCAGCATGATCAAGAAATAACTCTTCATCTTCTCCCTGTATGTCTTCCAAAACCTCATCTCTATTATTTCAAGATTGCTGTAAACTGTGGGTATCACATGCAGATATAGTGTTTCAAGATTTCTGTAAACTGTGGGTATCACATGCAGATATAGTGTTATCTAGAAGAAGAAAACTGTTTCTTTCTGTGAACTTTTTAAAAATAAGTGAATTGAGAAAATCTTGGAACAAGTTTGTGAAGTTTGTCACTGTTAGCATTAGATCACAAGTGTGGTCCTGGATGAAAGTCTCAAGCAATCCTGACTTCTGCCAGAATCACTGGAAAGTCATTCTGACCAAGAGATCCCGATTTAATTACAGGCACATGAGACCTAAGAGTAGATGTCTTTATGCACCCTAAAGGGGTTTGACAATGTGGTGAAGGCTTCAGGAATAATGATTCAATCTGAGAGCGGATTGAAACTTGCAATACCAAGAACATCTGATCACACAGATAAAAGTCAAATGAAATAAACAGTGCTAAATAAATATAGTAGGAAAGTTGGTATTCAGTGGACCACAGACAAGTTCTCTCAGAGCTCTCCTTAAAGAGCACCTATGGTCAAGGTGAGCAGCTACCCTTTTCTTTTTAATTCTAGAGAAACTCAAAAGTCCTTTTTTTCTCACATTCTAGGCAAATATGTATATATTCATATATATGACTAGAATATATTATATAGAATGTACATTATATAGAATATATATATATATATATGTTTCTGATGACTGGAAAGTTGAGAATTTTAAAATTCCAAGAGTATACTACTATTGTCTTTTTCCAGTTAAAAGTTAAAAATATTCCAGCTTTCCATTCCCTAAACTAATATCAAACCTTAAAATATCTAGTGATAGATTTGATATCTCTGGGCAATATCAGATGACCAGTGGTTACCATTTTGGTGACTTTTCTGGGGAGCTAGTTTCCTCTTCAGTCAAGGAAGGTTAGTGGTTAAAAATGATGTGAAACTGGAGGCTGGGTGAAGGGCTTGGGGCTTGTGGTTGGAATGGGAAATGTGGAAGATGTGGACCTATAAGGAGGCAATTACCACCTGAACTTTAGTTCTTTCGGCTATAAGATAGAGAAAGACAGAAACAATTGACTCATTCTATTCTAACAAGGATTAATTTCTGTAAGTCCTTTCCAAATTGAATTCACCTAAGAAATTTCTGGAGAGACTGCTAATGGTTCAGTGTTATCTCTAGCGATGTTCAGGTTAAGAAGTCTCTGTAGATCTATAAGTTTGAATCTCTAGCAAAGTCACAAGCAACACTGATTCTGCCGCTCTAGAAATGGCTTCTGAGAGCCAATGACTAAGATAATCTAAGCAAGGGACATAGCCAGGTCTAGAAGACAGTGAGCAGGCAGTCAACATGGTTTATGGGGTACATTTTCACTTCCCATTTCACTCATTTCAACCTCCCTCCTTCCTTCCTTGCCTGCCCTGAGGGCGCCTCCCTGCATGTTGAACCTCAGTTCGGAGCTCCAAACTGCCCTACTTATTTTTAATGACATTTTAGAATTCTCAAAACTTTGCGTCTTTTCTATCTCCTCTAATTCTCTCAGTTTGTCCTGACATCATCCACTTATCATCATAATGTCAAAGTCAAGTCAAGGCATGTAACAGCTTCAGGGCAGGAGTGTTCTCCTGCAATGTGCTTATTCAACATTATGTGGGTGTGTCGTTAAATCACCCCTAGAAGTTCTCTAACTTGATTCCATCTTCACTATAATTATTTTTCTATTAATAAATATCCACTTTTACTGAATCCTTAGTCAACACTAACAGCTGGTTAGAGCCAACTCTCTTTACAGTCCACCACCCATTAACATCAGCTCTCCTTTCTGTCTAACGCCCATTATGAACAGATCATGTCTGTAAAAGACTTGGAAGCAGAGATTTTATAAAACTGAGTTTCAAAACCATAATATTTTAGTCATTTCTTGACTCTTCAATGAAAATATAACCTTTTCTTCATCAGGATTTAATAAATCATTCTAATGGACATATTTAAAATTGTACAATCTTCAAATCACATTTATATGTATTTTCCCATGTTATCCATACAGCTTCACAGAGGTAAACTTAGCACTGAAGTAGCTGCCTCACAGATGAAAAAACAAAAATCAAGTCTGAATGCATGCAACTATGTAATAGTCACCTTGACCAGTTTGTTGTATAGTTGTAGACTGACATTACTTTTCTAATGGCTAAATTCTCCATACAGTGTTTACTCAGAAAAAAATTATATGATTTCTAAAAATGTACCATAACATTTGAGCACATGAGCATTGCATCTGCAATTCCCTAAAACTGAGAAGCAATATTTGCTGAATGCTGAAAATCAGAATATACAGGGGAAGGAAACTCTGGAACTATGGTTCTCACCTTCTTAATGACACCACCATAACATTATTTTCATTGTTACTTCATAGCTGCAGTTTCACTAATGTTATGAATTGTAATATAAAAAAAATCTGTGTTTTCTTATGGTCTTAGTGACCCGCATGAAATGGTCATTTGACCCCCAAATGGGCCATAAACCACAGCTTGGGAACCACATATATAAAACTATACCCACAATGGCAGCTTCAAAGAAGACCACCAAACCATCCAGAGATATATCCAGTATCCATGCTGCCTCTCATCACTCTATGTACAAACCACTCACAAATTTAAAGTTATTATTGTTGTAGGAAATCCTACAGCCAATAGCTTTAAAATTACCCTTTATACTATTTATAAATATTTGTATATACTATTTTTTTAATTTATTTATTTATTAAGGATTTCTGCCTCGTCCCCGCAACTGCTTCCCATTTCCCTCCCCCTCCCCCGATCAAGTCCCCCTCCCTCATCTGCTTGAAGAGCAATCAGGGTTCCCTATACTATTTATGCCAGTGTAAAGTGTGTGTCCAGCCTCTTTTCTGGCTGTGGGATTCAGTTGCTGTTCTCTTTTCCAGCAGAGGATTGTGATATGTGAGTCGACCACTAAATAAATAACCCTCTATTATTCTCAATTCTGAGCTAGTTTGGGATTTCTTTTAAGCATCCTTATTCATGTTATTTTTATTGGCCTACATATTATGATAATTTCCTATAGTAATAAGTACATGTTTCCCAGCAAGTGGTCGATTGTTCAAAAGCTTTAAATTTTGCTTAACCAACTGGTGTTGCTTGTCTTTGTTGGATGAGCACTACCATGGATATTCTTGGACCACAGCTATGTCTTCTCAAATCCTTATACAAGTCCTCCAAATGGGATAAATGTTCAAAACTCATATATATTTTAAATATTTTTTTATATTGCCAAATTGACCTTCAGAAAGTTTGGGCCCAGTTTGCTGCTGGTCCCAACTCATAAGTACACAACTTCCGCTTGATCATGCACATTATCTTCTTGGCTACTTGTATATCTTTTTCTGTCCAAAGTATCTAGTATTCTTATACTTCACATACACACACACACACACACACACACACACACACACACACACACACACCACAAACAAGATGTGAGAACTGTGCAAACAAATTCAATAATGCTTATTAAAACACCATTATCTTAAAACTCCACCAGTATTGTCTACCCCACCCCATTCCAAACAACACCAAGAACTTTCACAATGGGCTGCAGGTTATTCTGAGTCATTCCTGTCCATCAATGTGTCCCCACAGGTGTCTGTATTACCTCTTGGGTAAAGATGAGACTGAAGCATATCACACAAAAGGTAGCACAATTGGGACTGACACTCAAGTACTCAGGTTCTTCAGTGTAAGAGGGAAAATGAGGCAACTGGAAAAAGAAGAAAAAATAATGGGGAAACAGTTGATCTTTCAAAATACTGAATGGACAATTCTCTTTGTATCAAATAGGATTTTTTTTAAAAAAAAAAGTAAGCTAAGCACACTTTTCAGTTAGTTTTTCTTCTAGGATATGAAAGAGCCTGAGCTCAAATTCTACGAAGTTGAATTGGGAGCACTGCCCAACCACTTCTGGAAGCAGTCTACAAAAGCCCAGAGAGGAAGAAATCTAGACCAGCTAGAACTCGGGGTCAAATGAATCATTTCAGGAGCCCCAGCCTGTAAACTGAGCTCTTCAAGCTCTCTTTCCACCAATTTATGTCAACTACTTACTTGTCCATTTATGTACTTTCTGGGTCGGAAAATAGAACAAAACTGTATGATTTAAAAGTTCAAAAAGGATTATATCTACAGCCAAATTCCACAAGACTTCTCATTAATTCTGAAGGGGAAAGAACACAGCGTGTGCCGAGTCAAGTGTCACTAACCTCTAGAAAGTTGAATATATTCCTAACGGAAGCCTTTCCTAGGAGAAATGATTAAGCATTTATCTCCAGATTGATATTTTACTGAATTTTATAATGCCTAAGATTTGAGATAAACTAATAAGATGAGTCATTAGAACAACAACTTAGAGTATTCTCTAGGTTAAAGGAGGCTTCAGACTTCAGTTTAGAAACAACATATGCTATGTCTTCTTATCATGATTTTTTTTCCTTTTGTGCTTTGCACAGTTAACCATACTTTTCCCCCTGAAGTTTTGTGTGTGTGTGTGTGTGTGTGTGTAAGTAACAGAATTAGGCTTTATAAATTGGAAATTATTATGTCAGCTTTCTGGCATTATGAAATTTTAGCATTTATTTGATTTAGGAAGGCAATGAGGTCAGGTAAAGTAAGGAGATAAAAAGGAAATACGTATCATGTGATTTTGTTGTTGATGATGATGTTTCTATATTTTGACTAGTTTAAAGATGCCTTGGCTTTCTCCAGAGCTTCCTTTCTTCTTATAGTTGATTACAGAAGGACATGAGCACTTGATCGGGAGTCCTTGACTAGACAGAAGGTGCTTATCCTTGTGACTCCATCCTGATATATAGGAGAAACTACTGCAGATTCCAGCTCCGTGGTCCCTGTGGGGTATGATGTGGGGAGGGGTATTTTTCTTGTCTTCTTTGAAGGAGGTAGGTCATTCTAATTTTTTCTTGATACAGCCTTCTTCTTCCCCAGTCTAGTTTTTAAACAGCCTTTTTTTTATGTTAGTGGTTTAATTTTCCTATCATGTTTTCAAGAGCTTGTAAAATTCTGAAGTATACAGAAAATGCAAACCAGATGTCTGTTTAAGGCCACAAACAAAAGCATATAATTACCTACACTTTCAGCTATAAATCCTTTGTTTCCCATTTGTTTTTATTTTCTTTTTCTTGTGCTCATAGATAAAGGCCTAACTTAACAGTGGTGAAGATGATGAAACAAACAGGGGGCAGTAGATTCTAACACACGACTTCCTTTAGATGTCACTCCAGCTGGTTTAACCATAGCGCTTTGTCCCAAAGGAAAAAAGAAGAGCTAAACTTCATGTGAGCCTTTCTGGGGTAGTTGGTAAATGGCTAAGAACAAAATCAAAAGAAAAGCAAAAAGGCACACTGAAAGATTGTGGTGACTGTGTCCATCATCATCATCCAAAGTGTAGTGCGAACCAATCATATCCAGGTTCATGTTCCTTGTTTGTGGTTCTTGTCACAATTCCCAAGGACAAGGAAATGCGCTGTTATTACTATTCAAGAGTAAGTCTCAAAAATAGCTCTGTACTTAATGCTCCAATCCCACTGGTGTTAGCTGGCTGCTTCAACTTCTCTGAGCTGTCTAATTAGGAAATACCATGATATTTCACTAATCCAGACAATTTTAGGGAAGGAATAACCTTTTAAAGTTATAAGGACTTCACTGAAACTTGATGTTGTAATCATGAGGCTATAGGCATGAAGCTCACACATGTTCTAAGTATCAGCAGCCTTCATGGGAACTATCTTTAATTACACTATTATTGTGTTTCTTTGGAGTGTGCACACATTTTCATGGGTACTATTTTCACACAATCAGTAAAATGTATATTTCATCTGGAGAAAACAGAGGCATGGTTTTGTAAGAAAAAAAAATGGGTGTGTGTGTCATCATAGCCTCCACCCAAAAGACCCATTTATTACCATTTCCCAATGACCCAGCCCAAGTGTATTCTGTGATGCTCCCTCTCCACTTGACACATGGAGGGTAAGGTCTGAGGACATGATGATTAGATGACCCATTTCTTCAAGGAAAGGCTGTGAGCATAAGCAGACATAGCTTCATAGCATGCCATTATTAGACTGAGTAGGGAAAAAAGGATTCAAAGTATATAGTTTCATAATTCCAAAAAGGATGTGGTAATCTCAAAAAATACTTAAAGGTGAAATCGAACCAGCAGAATTTTGAAAAGAATCATGATTGTACAGGCCAAGCTCAAGTATCACTTGTGCTTCTTTAGTCAGCCTGTTAACAGAAGCCATATTATTTTATAGGCAGCGGTGGAGTTACAACTTCCTCACCTATCTCTTAAACTTGCATGGCAACTTAAGGTTCATTCAGACTGGATAAGAAGGAAGCCACAGGATATGTCTCAGATCAGCTCCTATAGCACATGACCTGTATTAGAACACACATTGGTGTCAATAAAGAAATACACACTAATTCTTACAACCTTAACAAGAAATCTACCTGGTCCAGGGCTCTTATGTCCTTCGGCAATTATCTTTATAGGAAGGTTCTGGAGCTGCATGTACTAGAATCTCAAACTTCGCAGATTTTGTGTTCTCGTGGTTGGCAGTGTTCTCTATGGAAAAAGACTTAATTTAAGCCACTTGGAAAATGATGATACTATGACAAAGTAGATGGTGTGGGTTCTCCTTTGACCACACTTCAAATTTCTATATATTGTTTACAAAGTGACTCATGGTCAGAGTTTTTTAAAAATATGTGTTCTTGACATAATCATGTAAACCAGGAAAGTACTGATATCTGTGATGGGCATAAAGGGAATAATTTTTTTAAGACATTAAGTTTTAAGAGAAGTCTTGCTATTTCCATTGGGACCAGCCAGGTACCAGAGAACCAGACATGTCAATCAGGAAGGCAGCCTGTATTCTGGAGCAGCTGAAACGTAATTATATTCTGGAACCCCGTTATAACTAAATAAAACTTTTTCAAACCTGATTCAGATTATCTTTGCCATGTTGCCTTAACTTAGTCCTCTCTTGTCACTGGCCAATCACTTATTGCCTTGAGAAGAATTTGGAACATGCAGAGAGTTCCATATTTGGAAGAAAAATTGCATGGGAAAAAAAGTCAAAAGAAAAGTAATAGAGCTTGGCTCCTAACCCATGGAACCACTTGACTTGGGACTACATGGAAAGGAGTAACTGGCCCCATCAAAGCACAAATTACCTTTCCTGGGACACAACCCAAATCTGTTGCTTCCAAAGTTCTCAGATCCAGGAAGTAAAACATTTTGAGGGAATGAGTTTACACAGAATCTGTACAAATTTTTGTCCTCCAAGAGACGTATTTTTTTCCATGAGCAGCAGCCATGATTTTATAGCAAATTCCTATTTACTCAGAGTCCACAGGTAGTCTGCCATGGTTTTCATAAGAGAATCCACTGCAGTGAGCACCAAGCCATTCCTAGACAATTAAAAGTTTCATATGTATTCTAACCCTTATAACACAGATTTTGTTTTGTTTTGTTTGTTTCCAAGATTCTTCACATCATCTCTTGTACTACTGTTATGTTCAGGGCTAACCCTGAGTATAGTGGTATATACTATCTATACTGCCTGTCCTGGAAATTCCGGGTCACTGTCTAAAAGATTTGTGGTTGTATTTTAAATCGTTTCCTAATCATTTTATCCAAGTTAGAATGTCTCCTGTGATATCTGGGCTCCTTTCTTGTTTCTGCTTGGCTATAAGAGAACTACCCGTGTTCCAACTAGCAACTTTGATGTGCTGCAGTCTCAGAAATAAGATTCTTACACACATTTAGGAATCCCATTTTTAATTATTTTCTACAAATCCAACATCCAACAGAGAAATGGTACATCTTTGTCATTTTAACTTATACACAATGGGACAACTCTCTCCCACACGGTATGTGTAAATATACATATACTTATATGTATATTTACAAAATGTCACTAGTTGACACACCAGAACAACAGTTTAATTCCACAGATGAGAACATATATAATAATAAAATTAATCAGAATTTGTTCAGCATCAGTCAATTTGTTAGCCATTAACCTGATTAATTAAACTTGTTGTTCATCATATTTCCGGTACAATTTAATATAACTATTGCACTTGTAGCATTGCTTCCATTTTGACTCTTCACAGCTGATATGAGAATCTATTGAAAAACGAGGACAAGCAGCCCCCAAAATAGGCACCCTAGAGCACTTGGCACTGCATATCCAGAATCAGCCTGAGATACACCTCTTGCTCAACTTTGATTCTTTCCTCCTTTCAAGACATCTTTGGTACTCCCTGCTATGTACTGACACTGCTGAGATACCAAAGATGTTTTCGAAATAAAGAGATTAGACGGAGGAAAAGGGAGATGGGAAGCAATACTAAAGAGTCCAGAAAAGGAGAAAGGTAAAAGCAGTTGAAAAATCAAAAAGAAAAAATGGAGGCCAGAGACAGGGGCGGTCCAATTGCTGATGAACATACTTCAGTCTGAAGAAATGAATATTGGACAAAGGCTTTAAGAAAGAACTGTATGGGAGTTCCCTAAGAGGTTTTGGTGAGGAAAGAGTGGGTGAACATGCAGAACGACAAGGAGGGGATGAGGCAAAAGCAAGGAGTAGGAGAGCAATGTTACTATTTTAAGATTTTCCCTGAAGTCAGCCCTATCTCTTCATTCTACTGCTGAGTGTACAGCGTCTTCAAGCAATTTCCTTGAGTGTGTGTGCTTTATACTTAATCAATTTTTGATGAGTGAGTGGAGCATTAGAGAAAATTGATATTCTCTAAATTTGGGTTCTAAATCGAATCTCCTAAGTTTAGTATCTAAATTTTAGTGAAATCAGTAAATGAGTAAAAGGATGGAGGGGAAGAGAGAGGGACGAGAGAATGCCAGTTACCCCACATCTCAGTATCTGTAGGAAGATGGGAGATCTCTTGGGGCACACTACTAGCTCAAACCCAGAGTAACACTTAAATGACTCCCCGGGTTGGTTCTAAGTGCTACCCCAACACTAGTGAAGACAGCACTGCTTTCATCAACTCAGGTAAAGTGACAAGCATGAAATCAATGGATGTTTCTTGCCAGTTGATGGCAAGCATGCAAGAGGCAATCTGCTTTTTGACTCTGTTTTCCAAGACAGTTGCTGATTAGTCACAATATCCAGAAAACAGAATAAAGGTGTCTAATATATACTTGAAGGTCAGCAGATGGGAAGGGCTCTGTCTGAAGAGCGGTGGCCTCAGCAGTGAATATTGTTGCAAGGCTCAGCAGTTAATAGAAGTGTGTTTGCCCATTTTCTGGCACGATGACCATGAGTGGTGTAAGCCTCTCCCATTTCCTAAGAAGGATGTTGTCTATACACACCCCTCTGTCCATAACTACTGCCAGCTCTGGAGGAGGCAGAATGCGCTAACAGTTCACCAGATAATAATTAAATAATACAGGCTGGGGGTGGAACTCATTAGGGAGAGAGTTTGCCTAAGATGCTAACTCTCAGAAGGTGGAGGGAGGAGAATAAGAAGTTCAAGGTCACCCTCTGCTATATAGAATGTTTCAGAGGGAGCAATTTTAAATTATAAATAAAATGTAAAATTTTCATGATAGATGGGAGAGAAATAAGTGTAGAAAAATAGCCATTTATAAGAATAGAGGGGAAATGATGGTTGGAAACAGCATATGATTTTTCTTCAAAAACAAAAGGTTTCTATGTCTGAAACATTGTTTCACCAAGAAAACTTTGGGGACAATATTGTTTTTGAGACAGGACTTTCTTTGTAGCTTTGTCTGTCCTGGAACTCTCTTTGTGGACCAGGTTGGACTTGAATTCACAGAGATCCACCTGCCTCTGCCTCCCTGAGTGCTGGGATTAAAGACATGTTTAACCATGTTCACTTACACTGACTATTTTTTAGTACTAGAAGTCTTTTGCTTTTTCTAGAAACACTGAAGAAGACACAGGATGTGGGAGGGAAGAGTGGAAGTTGAGAGTTTACTCAGGGTAGAAGAGAGTTGGGTTTGGTCACTAGAACAACAAACCCCAACAAACTTCCATTCACTCACCTTGCACAAGAATGCCCACATCGGAACTGAATATGACCCAAGCCAATACCTACTTTGGCTTGTCCTGGATGTGTGATGGCATTCCCCCTCCACAGTACCCATGTCCTGCCTCAGATACACTGAGTTATAATAAGTTATTGAAGTCAGAAACACTTGTGTAGGAGAGTTAGAAAGAGCTGCTGATGAATTTGCTCACAGCTGAAAGATATCAGCTTGATGGAATTTATTTTGAACAGCCGCACAAGCCACAAAGAGGTCACACATCTCACAGACGCTTCTAGATAAGAGTTGTTCATGGTACATCTGCTCACCAACAGTAAAGAAGTCCGTGAAGGCTTCTGAGAATCACAGATATAGTGTCTGTGGATGCCACACCCCTTACCTGGCATCTCCTTGCTCTTAGTTTCAGCTTGCTTTAACGTCTTTGTCTCTGAGAGTTTTCAAGTGGGAACTGAATTTTCCAACTCACCTCTATCCCACTCACTGTCAGTCCCTCAGAGGCACAGAGGGACACCTCTTGGATATAAGCAAAACGTAGGAAAATTAAGTGCTGGTGATTTCTTAATGGCTTGAAAATCCATTGCATTGGAAAGAAAGTTTATCACATGTATTCATGCTTATCATAAAGTAATAAAGAAGATAAAACTCAGGCTTCTGTCACTCTTTTTGGAAAAGGAAATCTGAAGTGGAAGGAAACCCCACCTTCAGCCATTGGTCTTTGGGGTTCCATTTACATGAGACTACCACTCACTCTGCTATTCAAATCTTTACAACTCATTTGTAGTGCCCATATTCCCTACTGCTATTTGGGAAGACTCTTACTTGGACTCTACTATCTGGGGACACAGTTTCCCACCTGGCACCCAAATATCCATCCAATAAGGTCCCACCTAGGCAGCCTTTTCCTAACAGTGACTGAGGGAATCTTCAGCTGCCGTCTTATTTATTGATGGTATTTGCCCCTCTCTGGCTTCCATTTTCGTGGTTTGTAGAATCGTTCTGAGTCAGGAAGCTGCTGATGCAACTAGCACTCTTAAATCTCTCTAGAAACATGGAAATTAGACAGCGTTCCCCAGAAAGTTAAAAATAGAAGTGGTCAGGACTTGACATCAGTTCGTATGACTAACAGTCACCATAAGGTCTATAAAGGGCATTGCTAGCAGACCCTTTTGCTCAACGGCCTTCACTTTCACTGGGAAGTTAGCTCAGAACCTCGGGGAAAGCTGTGCTGTTACATTTCCCCACTTCACTTCTAAATGCTTCTCGGGCTGCACTGTCAAGAATCCTACAAAAGCAAGGCTATCTTGCCTCAAGAAAACATTTGGGTCCCTGAGCTAAATCTCTGAATATGGCATTTAAAAAACTAGAGGCCGGTTCATAGCAGACAATGAGGACTGCTGAGAAGTCAAGAACAATGGCACTGGGTTTTGATCCTACTGCATGTACTGGCTTTGTGGGAGCCTAGGCTGTTTGGATGTTCACCTTACTAGACCTGGAAGGAGGTGGGAGATCCTTGGACTCCCCATAGGGCAGGGAACCCGGTTTGCTCTTCGGGGGGCTGATGAGAGAGGGGGAGTTAATTGGGGGAGGGGAGGGATATGGGAGGCGGTGGCGGGGAAGAGACAGAAATCTTTAATAAATAAATTAATTTATTAATTAATTTTAAAAAAAACTGGAGGCATCTGCTTAGTGTTTGAGGGGCATTGTCATCTTAGTCTCCTGGAAATAAATGCACTTACCAGAAATATCTAGGCAGCCAGCACACTGGCTCTCTGGGAACAGCCCAAGTTAGAACCTGTTCCACTGATTCCAGGTCACTCTGCCTTATCAAAGCAAAGGGAGGGCAAAACCACCTCATTCCTCCTCCCCCTGAAGGATAATTGCAAGTCCAAGTAGGAGGCCTTGACATATTTTAAAAATATCACTGAAGTCTGACATCATTTCCTCTCCCACTATCATTGATCCCGGGCACACATTGATATTTCCATTGATTACTAAGGAGGAAGAAATTTGTTTTTGTAAATTTTCTTCATTATAAACTATCGCAGGAGAGTTTTAAGTATTTCTTTAATTCTAAAATGAGAAATCATTCTACTATGAATGCAATGGCTGTTTATTTCAACAGTGATTCCTTATATTCAAGTCTGATTCGTTTTAGCATCATCCTAGAACATTAATAGGAATGTACTACATCCATTCTGGGGCTGTGGTAGAACACTGTGACCAAAAGCAGCTTGGGGAGAAAAGGGTTTGGCTTATACACTCAGTATAATTCTGGTGAATTTCTTCATAATCCAACATCGAGAAAGACAGAGAAGGAACTCAAGGCAGGAAAAATGAAGGAACACAGTTTGCTTGCTTACTCACCGGCTTGTGTTCAGTTCTATTTCTTATACAGCTCATGCCCACCTGCCAAAAACTGGTACTGCCCACCATGGCCTGGGGCCTCTCACATCAGTCATCAAGGAAGACAATTTCTGGAAATTCCTCTTGAAATTTCACCTTCTCAGGTGACTCTAGGTTGTATTAACTTGATGGGGGGGAGGAAGATCAGACAAAATAGATTCTAATCCCTCTAACAGGAAGCACACACAGAAGAGGGCAGTGTTTACATCCTTGCTCTTCTGTGGCTCTAAGTGCTATAGAGGCATGGTCAGAGAAAGGAAGGGTGTTGATATGGCTGAATAAGCCCAGTCATATACCTCAGAGTATTAGTCAGCTGGATACTTAAATATAGTAATAAAGAAATCTGTAGCAACAAAGCTAAAGAGGAAATATTATCAGTAATGAATCAGAGCTTAGGAAGAATTTGTGGAAAATTAAAATAAAGAAGAAGTTCAAGACGCTGGCCAGCAAGGACTTCTGTATAGATGAGGGTCACTGGGGACGTCTCAGACTGTGAAATCCTGTATTCAGGGACTAGGAGAAGTGCCCTAAAGCAAATGCTGGAAAGAAGTGTTTTCAGAAGCAAATGTGGTGTGGCATCTCTCTCCTCCCTTTTCTGTCTTAAACAACTGCCAGCAACAGCATTTACCCAGGGAAGCAATGAGGGAGGGCCCCACCTCTCCTTAATCCCAGTAAACAAACTTTGAGTGCAACCCACACTGCAGCTTTGATTCACTGCAGACAGGCTCTGTCAGCCAGTCAGCCAGTCAGCAGTGCGTGCGTGCGCGCGCGCGCGCGTGCGTGCGTGTGTGTGTGTGTGTGTGTGTGTGTGTGTGGTAAGTTTCAAAAGCAAAGAGGAACACAAAACTAAGAATCAACATGTGGCTCAGAAACACCATCATGAAAAGACAGAAAAACCAAACAAAAAGGAATAAACCCTTTTCCAAAAAAAAAAAAAAAAAAAAAACCATGAGATTTCATAACAAATAAAAGAAACTTTTAAAATGGATACTTTCTGTCTAAGAAAATGAGCAGCAAAACTAATTTTATTTGATATTAAAGGAAAACTTAGCAAGTGGGCTGAATAGACTCAAGAGAACCTAAACCAGGAGGCAAAGAATTGTACGACTGAAAGATGTGGAGGAAATGAGAAATGAAAGCAGCTGGATCATGGTGGCAAGTGAACGCAACAGACTTTGAAGGCAAACACAAAATATTCTCTCTTACGAGGAATCTAGATTTAAAAAAAAAATCCCCAAAATAGGAGTAGGCTTATTTGGGGAGAGAAAAATGGACAGGACAGGGCAATGGGATGATTATAATCAATGCTCATGGTACATATGCATCAAACAATGAAAACCAACATTGTGTACTATTAGTATATGCTGATGAGATTTAAAATATAGATATAGAAAGAGACGAGAGAATAAATTTTTTAAAAATTTTGTTAAATGTCTGAAAGTAGAAGAGAAATATAAATCTTTAGTTTTGAATGGTCTGTAAAGTATCAAGAGGATAGTCTACAGACTGCCTACTATCTGACATAATAACATAGCTGGGTTTCAGAGAGGAGGGCAGTGCACTTCCAAGAGGAGAACTCACGTCTCTGCTAATACAAGTCAACACAAATCAAAGTAGTAAGGCATAGATTTACATTAACAAGATAGGCAAGCTCAGCTCAGGGGAGGTAGATAAAATCTGTCTTGGTATAAAGGAAAGCATATTCTAAGGCAAAGAAGAAATCAGTACGATTTAACTTGTATTCCAGGATTTTCAGTAATTGTTAATAATCTATTATTATGTCCTTCAAAGTCAGAAACCACAAATTTATTATATAAGTAAATTAAGTGTGAAAAAAAATCTTACAGCATATTTAGAGAATGTGAAACAACAAAGCAAACTACTAAATATCCTGAACTGTTTATTTCCACAATGGGAGAGAAATACGCACACAGAGAAAATTGACCCTTTCTGAACATCCCTGACAGGACAGTGTTGCACACACCGTGCTTTTGTTTCCTCCAGCAAAGCGAATCAATGCCATATACAAGAGCAAGGCTACACAGAAATGGAATATCTGTGATGATGACGAAAGTCATTTAGAAAATTGCCAGGAAGCAGAGGCCCTGGGGAATGACCAACGGGGCAGACAAGTGTGATCTGCAGACACATGCAGCCCCACAACCGCTCAAGAGTCTTCCCCTGTGGCAGAGTTGCAAGTGCTGAGATCTTATCAAAATTCTAACTGTCTGAGCTTGAACTGAAGCCAATGGATATAAAAGGAAAAATTCACAAAAGCAAACTGGAAACAGACAAAGACCCCAGCCTCCTTCTTGAGGTCTCCTAGGAGAACAGCGTATTAGGGTATGAGAGAAACCCTTCTCTGTGGGGAGGTCCCCTCACAAAACTCAGGGGTTGACTGTGGGTGAGGGAAGGAACAAATCCTCAGTAAGTTAAAATAGAGATTATGGAAAGCATTCTAGAAAATTTAATTGTATATTTTTATTTTAATTGCATTTTTAATGTATATTTTAATCAATTATATCTATGCATGACAAATATATGAGTCTTGTCATATGACGGATACATAGTATGCCATGCAGAAACATTATATGTACAATTCGTTTTAATTAAGCTATAGAAATAACAGGTAAGGGCAAGATGTTCGTTCACAGAGTTCCCTAGAAGCAACTCTAAAAGGTGACGTTTCAGGAAGTGACTACAAGAAGACAATGGGTTTGGAAAAGCCTTACCTTTGTGATTACATTAGCAATTTGTAAGATATTGAAGACTCTTCTCTACTCATAAATGTCCCCATTTCTTTAAAGATACATCACATAAGCTTAAGTATCAATCTGAAAGCAAGGAGAAAATGCCAATAAATACTAATAATGATGTGTTTTTAAAAATAATTAAGGCCTTTACGTGAAATCAACATAAAGCTCTTAGGATGTTATCAAGCAAGAATGAAATACACACACATAAGTGATAATAAGTGGTGGTTTCATCTACTTAAATTACAATTGAAAACGTTATATGTTTATGCTATTAAAAATATAAGAAAAATTCTAATAAATTTAGGGACCCATTGCAAAGAGAAACTACACAAAATTCAGGATATGAAGAAGCATACAAGTTCTGAAGTCAGTTTCCATGAAGTCACAAACCCCAAACCTATTTCAACAAAAATAAACCTTAAGACAGAGGGATAATAAATGGGGCAAAATTGTTATACAATTAGAGGTGACAGAAATGACTGACAAAGTAACCAGAAAATAAGATGAAATAAACAATAGATGTGTGGGACCTGGTTACTTAAACTCGGCAGTGGGCATGCTCTGGAATGCAGGATCGAGTGATCAATACTATTGCACTGGGAAGGAGACCCAGAGGAAACAGTTTGTGTTTGCAATTACAAGGTGAGAAGTTACCAGAACAAGAAGCAGTTCAGTCTGTTTCCATGTATCTCTCTCTTTCTTTCTTCCTACACCCATCTGAGTTCCACTTTTTAAATCCAGTGATGTATCGTGACCCACAAATGACAGCTTTACCAGCAAGAAAAATCACTGCCATGTGTCCAGCCCTACAATTGGATTCATTACTCTCACCCACAACTGGAACAGAGCAAATGGGCTCTGAGTGTGACTGCTCTATGAGCAGTGTCCCTTCTCCCAAGTACATTTTGTTCTTGTCTTTTTTCAATAAAAATTCAATTCTGTACATAGACTGTCACCCGTGACCCTGTTGCAGACAGCTAGATGATTCTTCTTATCCAACTGCTCTTCTTTCCCAGGATACACTCTAAGCCTTGTGACATTTTGACAGATGGGGTCTGTGTGTGTGTGTGTGTGTGTGTGTGTGTGTGTGTGTGTGTGTGTCTTGGAAAGTACAGCATGTTTCTTGTCAGACTTCACCCACGACTCCAAGTATAATAATAGCACCATCAAATTTTCTTTTAAAAAGACATAAACTAGGGATCAAATAGGAAGCAATGGCCACCGTACTATGCTCCTGGATTTCAGGAAATGCCATGCACTGATCACACAATCATGCCTACACATAAAATTCTGAAGGTTGAGCACCCAAAACCAGCAAGCTAAATGCAAAGGGATTTAGTTTATTTCTCAGAGTCAGGGTTCTTTACTGACTTTAAAAGGAAATTATCCACAACAGCATCAGTTGTCTTACTTTCATCGAAGGGTTAAGTTCTGAGATCTGAGATAAGATGAGAAGACCTGTTTTGTCAAAGGGAAAAGAAGAAAGGAAACTGCAGAGGGCGGTTACACACAGCAGCCTCCCACTCAGCTTACATGACTCCTCGTGTTTTCGCCTAAACCCATTAATGTCTACAGAGAATGAGCGTGGCTGAGAGGGAGGAGGTTATTAGTCAGGACTCCCCTATCACAATGTGGTGCTCTGCTTTCTCCATGGACTTTTGTTTCCAAGATGAACAGCTGAAGTCCCAAATTAGCTATACCTGTGTCCAAAACACAGCCCGATCAACCACATCATATTTTACTTGTATTTAGAAGAGAGATTCCCTTTGAAGCATCTCTTCGTGAAAATGAACACATTTATCTGAAAGATGTCATGCAACATGTCTACACATTTGAAGCGATTTGAATATTACTTAAAGTCAAATTCATATTTAGAAGCCAGATTAAAACACATAATTTTCAAATATTTCAGAAATCATCAGAGAGACAGAGAAAGACAAAGACACAGAGAAAAAGAGAGAGAAAAAGAGAGAGAGAATAAATACAGTTGATATTTGAGGGATATCAGGCTACAACAACCTTTGTTTTTTTTTTCTGAGAACTACTTTATCAACGTCAGAAAGAACTTCACTGGTTGTTTTTATAATGCCATGGGTATAACTGATTATAAAACATGGATAACTAAAATAAAGCAAGTATTTTTAACTTAAAATAAATCCAGCTAAAGTATCCCTTTCCCAAGAATATGAATGGAGTTGTCAGAAACTTAAAAATAGGCCAGTCATTTGTTCCATAAGGCACATTGAAAAGAAAAAAGGAAAGCATATCCTGAGAAAGAATAATAAAGAAGACACAGGACAAGCATCAAAAAAAAAATACTTGAAAGGGTTAGAGAGATAGCTCTATAGTTAAGAGCACTTGCAAAGGACCTCGGTTTGGTTCTCAGCACCTACATGATAGTTCACATCTATAACTCTGATGCCAGGGAATCTGATACCCTCTTTTGGCTTTCAGGCATGGAGGTCTTTGTGCTCACTAGGGGAACTTAGAATCTTAAACATACAGGTTGTTCCTTCAAAGAAAGACGTGCATAACCTGTTATCTATCCAAAAGGCTGAAACTGGACATAGTAGCCTTGTAACCTGTGTGCTATCTGTGCAGCTGGGACCACACCAGATCCTTCCCCTAATCTTTATCATAAGCTTTTTTTTCTCAATAAATCTAGAGAAACCATCTTTATGGAAGATATCAGGTATAGTCAATCTATAGAATCCATCTTTATGGAAGGTGTCAGGTGTACTTTGCAAAGAATTCTGATGTAGTCACATCTGATCTTTATTAACTTATTTTGTTTCTCAAGGAAATTTATGTATGGTTTATGCACATGGGAATGAGTTAATTATCAAGAGGAAAGTTTTCACCAAATTATGCTGTGCTTTAATATGACTGAAATAAACTACTCTGGGTCAGATTCCCAAAGTTTTCACATCAACTGCGTAGTTGAGTTGAATTGAATTGATTTCTTGCCTCACATGGATAGTTACTCCACTGACTGTCGTGGTTGAAGAGACTCCTGCACATGTATGCAAACACTAACACAAATAAATAAATGAGGAAATAAATAAATGCTTGAAAGAAACATGCAAAGAATGAAGTTTGTTCTCTGGATTCCTGCAACACTCCATACACCAGTTTCAGCCCTCAATCATCTACCTGTTCAGTAAGACGCCTCAATCCATTACAATGCTTTCATCAGAAATGACTTAAACAGGGTTCAAATTAGTTTAAGAAAATAAAGATCTAGTTCATTTATTTAATGGAAGCACATGATGACTGTGCTACAGATCTGGAATGTTCATCAATGTCCCTTGAGTTTAGAAGTTTAATCTCAGCTTGGAGAAAGTGGAAGAAAATTAAGAGATAGAGCCTAGAGTTAGTTTTTCAGGTTACAGAGGTGGGTTATCAAGGAAATCAAGAAGCTATAGTTCTCTCTTCTTTCACTGTGGCCATGGAGTGAGAGGTGTTTTTCTGGTATGTTTCTGTTAGGTACTGTACAAGCTAAAAGGGAAGGGGCCAACTGATCAGCACGAAAACCTTTGAAACTGTGAGTCAAATAAACATTTCATCTTCCTAGGCTACTTGTCTCTGCTATTTTTTGTAGTAACTGATTAAAAGAATGGCTATAGAGACAAGGGACTTGGAAGATTGAAATTAAGGATTCAGATATGGCAAAGATGCTTTCTCTACTTCTGCGTTTATATCTTTCTGTTGATTGATTCCTTTTAAATGATGGGTAAAACTGTTTTTGGCTGATTTATAAATACATCCTCCCCATTGAGTAACCACAGTGCTAAATAAAGGAACCTCTTTTTCAACTTCTAAACTATCTGTCATGTTGAGGATTGTCACTAATTTGTCAAGATCATTTGGTTCATATGAACTATTCATTAGGACCATGGGAAAAGCAGAGATTGACCACTATTGAACTTCTTCATGCCCAACTCTGTAGAGATAATTGAGAAAATGAGAAAGAGAGCTGACAGTGAATGCCATGATGGAAATTAGAGCTTGCCCGGTAGTCAGCCTAATACAACATCAACAAAAGGACAACTCTTGTATTATCTTAGCATTTGTAAACTGGTCTTGTTTAGATTACCTCAGGTTAGTTTTTTTTCACAGTCAAAAGGATTCTAATTAAAACATTTTTGGAAATCAATATCCTGAGTAATTGAAAATAAAAACTTAACAACAATTGGTTCTATTGTTTTTCAGGGGAAAAGTTGAAGTTGGATTTGCAGTCATGTTGTCTTGGGCTTATTTATGAAATTTGGACATGGTTTTCTAAAGAGTCTTCAGTCTTTTTTGGGAAAGTCAAATCTTCTTATCCTCACATATATATAATGACAAATGGGAGCTTCTAATTGGCTGTTCCGTTCATCTCTAGTCTCACCTTTCTCTGAGTCTCTCTAAGGGCATGTCCCACCAGCATGACTTTTTTTCCTAAGATGCTGTTAAATCTGTTGATTTCAGATCCTACTCTGAGTTTTCAGTGCAACATTTTACTTAGCAACAACTGAGAGCTATAAAAGTGAGGAAATGACTTATTTAATTATGCTACAAATTTATAAGGTATTGTGAAGCTATTTTAAATCCAGGTCATGGCTTATAATAAAGTAGCAATGCCATAATTTAAAAGTCATGAATAAATTGAAATTGTACATATTCAGGTCATTTTCATGTTTATCAGATACTAAGTGCCTATCATGTGCTTGGAACTGTTTTTTTTTTTTTTTTTTTTTTTTTTTTGATTTTTCGAGACAGGGTTTCTCCGTAGCTTTTGGTTCCTGTCCTGGAACTAGCTCTTGTAGACCAGGCTGGCCTCGAACTCACAGAGATCCGCCTGCCTCTGCCTCCCGAGTGCTGGGATTAAAGGCGTGCGCCACCACCGCCCGGCGGAACTGTTTTTTTTTTTCTCTTTTTATTTATTTATTTTTTATTGAGAAAAGGAGAAAAAAAAACATAAACAAAAAACGTTTCCACCTCCTCCCAGCCTCCCATTTCCCTCCCCCTCCTCCCACCCTTCTCCCCCTCCTCCCACCCTTCTCCCCCTCCCCCCACTCCTCTCCCACTCCCTCTCCAGTCCACAGAGCAGTCTGGGTTCCCTGCCCTGTGGTAAGTCCTAGGTCCTCCTCCCTCCGTCCATATCTAGAAGGTGAACATCCAAACTGGCTAGGCTCCCACAAAGCCAGCACATTAAGTAGGATCAAAACCCCGTGCTATTGTCCTTGGCGTCTCATCAGCCCTCATTGTTCGCTGTGTTCAGAGAGTCCGGTTTTATCCCATGGTTTTTCAGTCACAGTCCAGCTGGCCTTGGTGAGCTCCCAGTAGATCAGCTCCACTGTCTCAGTGGGTGGGTGCACCCCTCGTGGTCCTGACTTCTTTGCTCATGTTCTCCCTCCTTCTGCTCCTCATTGGGACCTTGGGAGCTCAGTCTGGTGCTCCAGTGTGGGTCTCTGTCTCTATCTCCATCCATCACCAGATGAAGGTTCTATGATGATATGCAAGATATTCGTCAGTATTGCTCTAGGATAGGGTCATTTCAGGTTCCCTATCCTCAGCTGCCCAAGGAACTAACTGGGAACCTCATCTTGGGCACTTGGGAGCCCCTCTAGTGTCAAGTCTCTTGCCCACCCTAAAGTGGCTCTCTTAACTAAGAATTGTGGTTCCGTGCTCCCCTATCCACCCTTCCTTTATCCCAATCCTCCTGTTTCCCAAGAGTTAAAGCACAATGATGACCTCATAAACTTCTTAACTTCATGGAAATTAGCAGGAAGTAAACTAAGCAAAGAAGTATAGAAATATGTATATTATAAAGGAAATTAAGAAACTGAGACAAAAAAAAGTAGAGGTTACTCACTGGTTCATTCAACAAATTATTTTAAGCATTGACTAACAGCTGTGTACCATTACAGACACCACTGTAATTGGACCCCTTTGTAAATAGGTTAACAGCCACAGGCAAGATGGGTCCTTGATAATACCACCTTAGCAAGGGATAGACTGCCTACTGCGGGAGTTCAATACATTGTAGTCCAAACAGAAGCTCTTGTGACAGATAATTTTTTTTTCTGAGGAGACAAAGCACCTTTCTGGCCTTCAATCATTCATTCATTTGTCATGCAGGTTCTTTTATGTTGCTATAAAAAAAAGAAAGATCAGAAGTGTTCAGAAGTGTTCATATGGAAAGGTCAATAATACCTCTTTCATTAGGAGTTATAGACAATAGATCAGGAACTCTTGTTACATTGTAGTATCATAAACCACATTGTATTAGTTCACTGTTGATGAAGTCACAGTACTTGGAGCAATAGAAGCAGCAAGTAAGTTGAAGCCCTTAGGAAGACAGCATTCTCTTTAAATACTGAAGATGATCTTCCTTATCAGTAAAATTTCTAACTCTCCTATAACCTGGGATATTTCAAAGAAAAATAAACATTATAACTTTCATCTTCTACCAAGAAGAAAAAGGCACAGAGATACAAGACCTTTTCAAACTGTGGCAGCACCACTGTCCATTTCTGGAGATGTTTCTCTGACCATCAACCATTGAATTGGTTCTATATTTGAGTGAATCCAAGAGCAATGTAGCAGCCATTTCTCCTAAATTGAAATGTGCCATGCAAGAAAACAGAGGCTCAAAACAAAGCGAGAAGATTCCAAAGTCCCCTCCTCAAGGGTAGACGGACAGAAAACAATGACTAGGTAAAAAAGGACTCAGGCCAGCACCACAGTTACAGATAGGACAGGGAGCTCCGTGGATGCAGCATTCATGAGTCTTCACTCATAATTGGTGCTCTACAGTGATGTGCTTGCCTTTGAGGCATCCCTGCTTCTCTGTTGAGATCAGGCTGTGCACTGCTGCAAGTTATTCCATATTGTATAGAGGAGTCATTTTGCAGTGTGGCTTGCCCTGACAGACTCCATTGAAAAGCATCTTTTGACTCTGTTTTGAGGATGGAGGATGGCTTTGCCTGGGTGGACGTGTAAACAGTGCCATCTATCCAGTAGCTTCTACATGGCACAGACTGATAAATGCCTTATTTTGGGGAGTGTGCCACCTGTAAATTTATCCAGTAAACTGGGATCATAGGAGCACACAGACATATTAAAATCCTATCAGGAATTATTGCCAAAGAACTTTATGGGCATACCAGTCTAAGGAACTGTTATGACTTCCTTATGTTCACTGCACAAAGTAGTGAAGACCTAGCACTGTCGTGGTAACAACCCTACCAACCTGAATCTGACCATAAGGTGTATGATTCAAGGGAATGGCAGCTAGAGAACTTGGAACTGTCCCAGGAACTTCAGCTCCTGCTGTTGAGGAAGCCCATTCAGCATCCATCTTCTGGTCCTCCCTTTCACCAATCTGGACCTGCCAATTCATTTATCTCGACTCAGTCCTGTCCTTTCATCTCTGAGCTGAACTCAACTCTTTGCGTTGCTTCAACCTGTGACCCAAGGTGTCAATATCAGCAACCCATCTCTAGAGTATTCCAGCTGGCATATTTTTGTCACCCACATATGTCTTAGCATTTCCAAGCTCTCAGGTTACTTTGTATCTTTTAATACTTCATAACTATTCTATAATGCACATATAGACCGGCAGACAGAAGACAGATACATAGATATATAGAAACAGATTTATTATGTGCTATTCAATGCATGGTTTGAGAGTTAATATTAGTAGTTAAGTTTAGAATGAAATAACTTGTTTCTCTTGATCAACTCTATCAACTTTTGCCATTGAAACTATTGTACTTTGTGAACTTATTATTACTCAATTAATTTTGACACTCCTGACGTCCTGTTAGTAACCCCACTAAACTCATTGGTTCATCAAGTTAAGCATGAGAGGAAACCTTTCTTTGGTCTACTGTGAGCATCCTATCTGATAAAATAGGGTTTTCCCCATGTTTTTCCAGAAAAATCATGCAGCAAACAAGAAAGTTTTTATGTGCTCTATTGTAAATGGCTTAAAATCAATTGAATCATCTAATCCAGAGAACCTGATGTCATTGACAAAGCGCTAGTGGTAAAAAAATTACTGTAATGAATTCAGCAATGCCTCAGAGTGAAAACACAATGCAGAAGCTTGCATGTCTGCCATGCCCTTCTGCTCCAAGGCAGCCCCATACAACACCTGTAAAAAAAGAGAGGCATGAAACTTTTCTAAAATTCACTTGCCACTGTGCTCTTGATCATCCACTTATTCAGAACATAAATAGCCAAAGGGTAAAATTAATATAAATTCTTGAAAATGGCCAAATATCTGTTTGTCAGATGTATAGAAAAAAAGAATATTAAAAGAATCAAGGCAAGGGACTCTAGGAAAAAGGATGTCTGTGAATGAATCTAGGTGAAGACCCTTATGTTTTGTTAATCATTCTAATAATGATTGCCAAAAATCAATCTTCTCAAAACAAGCAATAAACAAGTATGCAGAGTGATTTATCCAAATGAATGATGTCAGCCCTCAGACACAGCACACATAGACAGAGCTCCAAACCCTATACACAGTAAGTAGTTAAGCAGGGCTACCACCGGTGGTAAAGGAGCAAGCTTTGGATAGGCCCACCAGCACGGCTGAAACACGTTAAGACTTATTTAGCTATTTTCTCTGGTGAGTCTGCAAGCCTGAAGCTGGTTCTATGTTAACACACCAGTCCTTGATCCTAACCGCACATGCTGTAACAAACCAACTTCAGGGACCTCATTCTACTCTCTTTAGAATTTTTAGGTTTCATCCATTTTGTGTGTGTGTTGCAATTTCCTTTTTGTCCCTAAATTTCCACTCAGAATCATTATCCACCATTTGAACTATCAGTCCACTGATGTGTCACTGTTTAGTTATGCTATCCAGAGCTCCCAATTCAGAACTGAAGGACTCATTTCTCAGCTTCTGTGAGTAGCAAAAGGTTGTTCACAGCCCTGTCTTTTTCTGATTAGCATCATTGCAGCCCAGTGGCTCTATTCTGCAGGCAAAGGGAGCACAGTCGTAGAAGCAACCTCAAGGAATCTCTTGCACGCTGGGGAGCTGCCAAATTTATACAGCGCCAGAATATCCGCTGAAGGTAATAAGCTGCAAAGATGGAATGATGTCCTCCAAGTGAGGTGGCCCTGTGATGTGGGGTTCCCCTCTGTATGCTGTGAATACGATTGGTTAATTAATAAAGAAAACGTTATTTATTAAGGCTTGGCCTGATAGGATAGAATAGAGCTAGACGGGGAAAACTAGACTGAATACTGGAAGAAAGGAGGCGGAGTCAGGGAGAAGCCATGGAGCTGCTGCCAGAGACAGACATGCCAAAACTTTGCCGGTAAACTTCTGCCACATGGCAATACACAGATTAATAGAAATGGGTTAAATTAATATGTAAGAGCTAGCCAATAAGAAGCTAGAGCTAATGGGTCAAGCAGTGTTTTAAAGAATCTGTGTGATTCTTTTGGGAGTCTGGGTGGCTGGGAAATGACAAGTGACCTTCCTTACAACAGCCCTAGATGACTATCATCTGACCAAACAACTCTAGTTTCTATAGTTCTAGAAAGCCTGATTCATAAAAGTGGTACTGTCTTAAACACACACACACACACACACACACACACACACACACACACGCACACTAAAGACATTAAAGCTTAAGTTGCAATTCTTGGTCCTGTTGTTCCAATTAGTTTCAGTGGGTTGGGGGAGAAATCATAAAAAGGTAGGAAGAGAAAGCTGTAGACAAGCAGGAGTAATTAACCCTGATAATTAAAAAGAAATAAAACAGCTACAAGTGGATCATAAAAAAAAAAAAACTAATCTTGGCTCACAGTAATTCACTGGGGAGATTTTGGAAATGGAGATGTGTAACAAGCATGTCCTGAAAGAAACACAGAGATGGGGTTCTGCATTATCTCCACCAGTGAGAGCCCACAGTAACAGCAATGCTCAGTCACAGCAAATAAATAAATAAATAAATAAATAGGAGGGCAATGTGCCTGAAGCTCAATTACACCTTTGAGTAGGTATTATTATTATTATTATTATTATTATTATTATTATTACAAATTTTCACCTCCTCCCCTCCTCCCATTTCCCTCACCCTCCCGCTACTCCTCCTCCCCCTCCCTCTTCGGTACAAAGATAATCAGGGTTCCCTGCCCTGTGGGAAGTCCAAGGTCCTCCCACCTCCATCCAGGTTTAGGAAGATGAGCATCCAAACAGACTAGGCTCCCACAAAGCCAGTCCATGGAATAGAATCAAAACCCAGTGCCATTGTCCTTGGCTTCTCAGTCAGCTCTCATTGTCAGCCACATTCAGAGAGTCTGATTTGATCACATGCTCCATCAGTCCCAGTCCCGCTGGCCTTGGTGAGCTCCCATTAGATCAGCCCCACTGTCTCAGTGGGTGGACACACCCCTCGCAGTCCTGACTTCCTTGCTCATGTTCTCTCTCCTTCTGCTCCTCATTTGGACCTTGGGAACTCAGTCCAGTGCTCCAATATGAGTAGCTTTTGTAGGATAAAAGGTCTACTCTCTATTCCCGAACAGTTGTACCCAGAACCTTCGGCACATAGTCAGATTTAATGTCCTGGAGAAAGATTGAAATGGACAAGCGTGCTGTATTGCTTTAAGCCGCACCCCAGATCAGAAGTGCAGGTGCCCTCCTCCAGCTGTGGCAAACAGCAGTAGATAGATGGCTTATACCTAGCTTCTCCTTTAGAGTTAGAGTTTTGCAGATGCCAGCCACTTTGTTAGCTGTTATAGCCTCATCCCTCTGTTGATAGTCTGTACCTTGTGGATGTCAGGGTACAAAGGATTGATTCTTTTAGTTCAGGGTAGCACTAGAGGAAACCCCCCTCACATCCCTCCTGGCAAATAGAGCTTTGCTGTGTACAAGTGGCATTTGCCCACTGACAGTTCTGCTTCCTTCACCTTCCACAGGGGTTATACCAAATTTATTTCCCACTAAACTTTCTATACACAGTTCTCCATCCCAAAGCAGGCTGCTGTTTTTATTTTTATTTTTTATTTGGTGTTGGGGACTGAACACAGGCTAATGCTCTCCCACTGAACTATACCCTGGTACTTATGATAAGAATGTACCTGGTGTGGAGTCAAATACAGAATTCCAGACCTCCAGTAAGTAACTCGCTACTTACTGTAAAAGACAGACAGGAATCCTGAATGTGACGTATATCCTACATATGTCAATTTAAAAGGTCATGGTCTCAAAGATAATCTTGATGCACTGGAATGCTGAGAATTATTCTAAGTTGCTCCAAGTTCTTTTACACTGTGAGTTTAAACGAAAAAGGTTGCTACATCAGACCTTAGCTATCTGGTTAGCTTGGCCATGTGATAAAAACACATTAGTGCTAGAAAGAATGGCGCCTGATGAACATTTTCCCAAACACTGGCTATCTATCTGAAAACATCCCATGAGAAAATATGGAATTCTTGCTGGCTTTATAAAATACGAACAAAATAGCTTCCACTTTTTAAGAATGTAAAGAATTCCTTGTTTTCTTTGTTCTCTTGGCAATCAGTCTTTTCTGAATTCTAAGAGCTTAGAGAATTAGCATATTTTTAATCCAAACTTTGAAGCATCCATCTCTGCGCTTATTGTGGCAGGAAGTTCCTTTCCCCTCTCAAACACACTTTGAACAACAGAAAAGAATCATCTGGGAGTATACCAACCCCCATGCTGCTCAGCAAAATTAACACTTTACATTTTATTACTAATAAGATATCTTTAATAAGCCCTTAAGTGGACTAAGGATATAAAGTGCATTGATCTCTTTGTAACTTCTTTCTTCTCAGGGGTGTAAAAAAAAAAAAAAAAAAAAACTTAAAGAAGAATTAAAACACGGGCAAAGCTACTAAAGTAGGTTTCCTTTCTTTTGGGGACAAAATGTATTTTAATAGGCAATGCCTTGATACTTTTGATATCTTTGATAGATGACAGTATGCTATCAACTAGAAACAGCCATTAAATGTTCTGATTTCTCTCTAGAACTTCATGTGATACCTAACTGCCTTTAAAGTGATTATTCAACTCTAGGAACTTAATTATTGTCTGCTTTAAACAAACTTACCTCTAATGGCAGATCATTGGCCAACACATTTGTTTTCTCTAGCAGCTGGGCAAAAGCAACAGAATGCTAGTCAGAACAATACTGATGAGAATTTAATGGGGTCATTACTTCAGTTCCTTGTATCTGAAATTGGTTAAAGCTAGGTCTTGTAAGAGCTCAAGCTGTAGACTACCTGACATCTTCAAAGCCATTCCGTTCGAAAAGATATTAATAAATATGACTCGATAATTGAAACACTGATATGGTTTTAGCTTTCTAGCTTATCAGAGTGTCACCACTTTCTGTTCTCTGAGACTGAGTCTCTATAGATTTCACAATGAGGGGTCCTTTCCATAGCTTCAGGCCCTGTAAACATCACTTCGGCAATTGAAGTCACTGCCCCTAGCTCCCAGGCTGCCCTGTTTCTTTTCTCTCTCTTGTCTTTCTTTTCCCTAATATGCAGACATCTTCAAACCACTGACCTAGATCTTTGGCTGTGGTTAAGGAAAGCACTGTTATGTGCCAGATCAAGATGCTTCTTAGGCACTATGTGCCTGCTCCATCTGGCTTACTTATCCTAGGACTGAACTTAAATGTCAGGCTTTACCCTGATTCTGCTCTGGCCTGTACTTAATGGCAGGCAGGTAGCTTATAATGATGATCAGGGAAGATGACAGAAGAGGTCCCCCCTACTCTTCCCACCCCTGAGCTCCTATAAGAGGAAGTACCTTCTGAATAACAAACCCCTTCCCCTTACATCACACTGCACATACCCTTGCGTGAATGAGGACACATCTCAAGGGAATTGAAATCTGAACTCTTTCTTATGCACGTAAGCACCATGGCAACATAGTTTATCGGAATCATAAGAATAATTTCCACCACTCTAACGAAACACCAAAAAGTCTAGCGTGACTTTTTTCCATTGAAGCCACTTCTGAATTATTTTTGAGCAAAATGTTTTCGTAACTGGGAAATGGTTATTATATAAAAAGTATCCAAATTATTTTTATTGTAACTAGGCTATAATATAAAATGTCTTCTTAAATTTCCCCAGATTATATAGAATAGCAGCTACCCATCTTGATTTCATTCTTCCAAAGAGATTCCCAGAAGTACACACACACACACATACAATATACACGCATGAAAAGGCCAAAGAAAAAGGGCATTTCATACTTGCACATAAGCAAACATTTTTCACATGCTGCTTATCAGATTGAAGGGGCCGAGTCCCATTCATCGGGAACTCGACTCGGGAAGCACTCTACTACTGGGTTGCTTTCCCAGCCCCCATCACTACCTCCGTTGATAGTTGTACCAAGCTGCAAATATTTACTAAAAGTTTACCTTTCCGTTTTCTATTTTTCTAACAGAAAAGTCTTCTCATTCAGTTCTCATTGACCTTCACTTTCTTAGAAACTCTCAACAATATCTAATTCAACTCAACACAGAAATAGTATCCGATTGTCACTGATAAGAGGAGCCGAACTGGCAAACTGTTCAGGTGTCCTGCCAAACTCACGCATAGACATTACAGGAAGCTTTGGCCATTCCTCAATTGAGTGCACTGAGGCTCTTCAAGGAAAGCAAAAGAAATGTTGTCTGCCAGAAAGAGTTCTTCCCTGTGGACCAAGTGAACAGCACACTGCTTCCCTGTTTTTCTATAATTTCACATCTAATTTCTTATGACAAATTCTCTCTTTTTAAAGTAATTTTATTGACAAAGGGTTTCAGACAATATTAAATGAAGTAGAAAATGTTTGTGGTTCATATTTAGATGAAAATGCATAATAAGTCAGGTTTGAATTACACTTCCCCCTTTCCTCCTCCCAAACACGCCCACATCCCTCTCCCTGCTCTCCTGCAAACGCAGGCCTCCTTTGCTCATCAGTTGTCATCTCACACATGTGTGCACTTGTGTACACATATATGTTCTCAACCATAACCTACTGAGTCCATACAACGTTAGCTAGATAGACAGATAGATAAAAATAGATAGAGATAGACATAAATAGATATATTCAGAATTGACCATTTGGCACTGGACAAACAGTTGGTATGCTCTCCCAGCTTTACTCAGTTGTCTGTAGTTTATTGTGACTGGTTGAGCCCTCAAGGGCTTTTCTGCAAGTAGTTCACTGGTGTCCTCCTTGTTCAGCTCATGAGCAGTTATGTTGGTGAGACTTTAAAAATTTATCTTTTGATGTTTCTAGGAGGCACAATCTCACAGCAAAGTACCTAATCCTTTGGATCTTAGAATCTTTCTGCACCTTGTTCTGCAATGATCTCTTGAGTTTTAGGTGCTGGAGTATTTTGTAATGTATCCACTGGGACTGGGTTCCACAGCTCTGTATGTTAATTGGTTATGGTTTTCTGTATTGGTCTCTATTTCAAAAAGAGGTTTCCTTGATGAGGGTGAAGACTACACTTCTTTATGGGTATTAGTACAAATATTTACTAATTGTTATTAGGGACTATACTGATTTAATAAGTAATGGTTGTAGATTCTCCTCCAATAACAATGATTTCACTAGAACTGATTAGCTAATTGACATTTCTCATACTAGGCATGGTGACCCCTCATTGAGAGGGTCTTAAGTCCAATTAGAGAACCTGATGTGGGATTTTCTTCTGTATGCTGTAAATACCATTGATTAATAAAGAAACTGACTTGGGCTTGTGCAGGAAATAGAGGTAGGCAGAGAAAGTTAAACTGAATGCTGGGAGAAAGAAGGACAGAGTCAGGGAGAAGCCATGGAGCCACTACCAGAGACAGATGTGCTAAAATTTTGCTAGTAGGCCACGATCTTGTGGAGATGCACAGATTAACAGAGATGGGTTAAATTAAGATTTTAAAAGTCAGCCAATAAGAAGTTATAGCTAATAAGCTAAGGAGTGGTTTAATTAATACAGTCTCCGTGTGACTATTTTGGGGCTGAGCAGCCAGGAACCAACAAACAGCCTCCCTACTACAATTGGTGTGCCAACGTGGGCAACTAAATCCACTTAAAAACCTGACAAGGAATTCTAAATACAAAAATACAGAGTTTAAGACAGCTTCTTGCTGTTTGCTGGTGGCGTGTCATGGCTACTTTAAGAGAGGTTTTCCTGAATCAGCCGTAGCAGAAAACAAGCCACACAATTTTGAAATGTTGGCTTTCTGGGCCATGCTGCCAGCATGACCTCTGGCTCTTTCAGGAGACCCACTGTGATGCTAAAAATGGGACAATGTACCTGGCTCTCAGAGGCAGTGAACAGCTCCACCATGCTGGACTGGACAGGGCAAGGAGGTAGTGCTGTATTTCCCCTAGCAATGACGCCACTTAAGTTCATAACAAGGGCTTAGCATTTTAAGAAGCACTTCTGGTCAGAAAATAATTACAGATACACAATAAGGACAGATTAAGACATAAAAGGCCTCAAAATGAGACACGGTGTGCTTTAAAAATGTACATAGGCTTGGGCAAGAGAAGATAAAGAATTTAGAGAGTCATAAAAAAGTAAATGGGTTTTAAAACAAAGGTAAAATCTTTAAAGAGACATAGATTAAAAGAAGTAAAAAAGAATAAGCCATGTAAAGATGGAAAGTTCACAGAAAGTCTGGATTATGTATATTATTATTAGAGCTAAGCACATCCAATAAGAATGAACATGCAGTGTTTATCCTTTGGGTCTTGGTTACTCCACTCAATGCAATCTTTTCCATTTTTATCCATTTATCTGCAAAGTTCATGATTTCAACTTTTTTATTGCTGAATGGTATTGCATTGTGTATATGTACAACATTTTCATTATTTATTTGTAGATTATAGGACATTTAAGTTATTTTCATTTTGTAACTATTGTGAACAGAGCAACAATGAGCATTCTAACAAGTATCTACATAGTAGGATATTAAGTTCTTTAGATATATGCCAAGGAGTGACATAAATCTAATCATATAGTAGATTTATTATTTTGATAATTCTCTATACTGACTTCCATCATGATTTTAACAGTTTGTAATCCCATTAATAGTAAATGAGGGCTCCCTTTTCCCCATATCCTTTACAGCATTTGCTGCTAGTTATTCCATTGATTTTTGCCATTCTGATTAAGATAAAATCTCAAAGTTGTTTTTTGATTTGTATTTTCCTAATTAATATTGATACGGATATATATATATATCTCCCCATTCTGTTTTCTTCTCTTCAGTATTTAATCATTTCGGGGTTTGGTTTCTCTTGCTGTTTTAATTCTTTGTATTTTGAGTTATTTGGGTTTTTTGTATGTTTATTTTTTATTGACTTTTATTGAGCTTTACATTTTTCTCTGCTCCCCTCCATGCCTCTCCCCTACCCATCAACCCTCCCCCAAGGTCCCCACATTCACAATTTACGCAGGAGACCTAGTATTTTTCTACTTCCCATGTAAATTAGATCTATGTGTGTCACTCTTAGGGTCCTCATTGTTGTCTAGGTTCTCTGGGATTGTGATTTGTGGCCTGGTTTTCTTTGATTTATGTTTAAAAACCACTTATAAGTGAGTACATGTTATACTTGTTTTTCTGGGTCTGGGTTACCTCACTCAAAATGATGTTTTCTAGCTCTATCCATTTTCCTGCGAAATTCAAGATGTCATTTTTTCTGCTGTGTAGCACTCCATTGTGAAAATATACCACATTTTCCTTATTCATTCTTCGGTCGAGGTGCATTTAGGTTGTTTCCAGGTTCTGGCTATGACAAACAATACTCTGGATATTAAACCTCTGTACGATGGATACTGTGAGTTTTGCTAATCCCTGATAATCCCCTTCTAAAGTATGTAAGTAAGAAAAATAAAGTGAGTTACCTAGGCACAGCACATCAGCTAGATGACTTACATCAAATTCACTGGATTATTCATCAGAATTTGTATAAAATTAGGGTGTCAAGTGCAGGGGGATGCTGTGGAATCTGAGTTGAAAAAAAGAGAAAAATGTGTCCCAAAAGAAGATTGGATGCCATAGCCATCTGGATGAAGCTGGTGGGGTGAGAAGAGGTTAGGAATGTTCAGATGGCATGAGGAGTGATGAAATAATTGCTTTTGACTAGCTTTCAAAGCACAAATAAAAAGCTGCTCGTCAGTCATGTGAGGATGATTGTTTGAAGGTGGAACATTCCTGGCAGGATACAGTGTGGAGCAATGCTTAGCAAACAAACAAACCCAAAACAAAACAGCAACCACAAAAAACCAAAACGTCCAAAAGTTAAGATCTCAAAACACACAGAAAAAGAAGGAAAGAACGGCAGTAATACCGTTGAGTTACACAAGGATCCTCTGTGAAACACTGAAGTGCAAAGACAGTTTCTCAGCATTTTCTGCTGTCTCATCAGGATTTTTGAGAACACTGAATTCAAGTTTAAACAACCACAGTCACCCCAGCCGTCTAGAGGACATAGACAATAAAAGACTCTAGCAACTGTATGAAAGCAAGAGGAATGGCTATTGAAAAGGGAAAGACAAGACTGCCAGCCTTCCCTTAACTGAGTGGATGAAATCGGGGGCCTAGAAGAAGTTCTCAAGATTAGCAGTGCGTTATTAAGAGCTGTAGGAATCAAAGGCTATTAATAACCACCACTCATAGTCTTAAAGACTGCTTTACTGGGTAAATGTGTTACAAGACGAATGACTTTATAATTTTATGTGTAACTCTGTATTTATTAGTAAAGGTTCAAATTATTCTGATTATCTTTGATTGAATGTTGGCTAATGGACAGTAATAATATCAAAAAAGTTTTATATGTCATATATTAAAAATTATGCCTATACCTTTAAAAATCCATAAAAAGTCTAGAAAGGAAACATGTCTCCTTCATCTACTTAGTCAGCTCAGGTTACCATAACAAAGACCACACACTGAATGGCTGAAACCAACAATTATTGACTTCTCAATGCGGCAATCCCAGCCTCTAGAACTGTCCCAACATGGCTGGGCTCCGGTAAAATTCTCTTGGTGACATTTAAATAGTGTTCAGAATGAGCTCCTATCCCTTCCAGCTCTCATAAAACAAGAGTGCCATCAAGTGCACCTTCATGTCCTTTTTTATCTATGACTACCACCCTGAGCTCACACGTCCCATCAGCAAAACCACTAGACATATTAAGTCATGGGACTTCAATATAAAAATCTGAAGTTGAGGGGTCAAATATTTAATCAATGCATATAACATATTTGAGTATAGACCTAGATTTTTTTAATCAAAACTTGAAACAAGAATATGATGTACACATACTTCAGAAGTAAAAAGAAAAAGGCTTTTAACTTTAAAAGTAGGCCATAAGGCATCTTTCCATGTCCCAAAGAACATGCAAGAAATGACTAAAATTCCTGTGAACACTGGATAGAATGAGAAAAGGAGAGCTGAGTTGCCAGTTAGGTCTGCATTTAAGAACATGTAATAGAGCATATAGTCACAAACATTTCAGAGAACCAGAAGCAGAGGGACACCTCTCAAGGAGAAAATGACCATCTCCTGCTGCATAATATGAAGAAAATATTAGCATGAAGAAATGCCTGCTGCCACCACGAAGGAATACTGACAGGCATTACATCTTAAGGTGGCTCGCTATCCAGGACCGTGTGAAATGAATCTGTGCACAGAACCTCTGAGTCCCTGTGCCATCTTAGCTGCTTGTTAAGGGTGCTTAGCCCAGACCTGTGAATCACTGGAATAACTGCAGAAATTGCCAAAATAACCTCTGAGAAGCAGATGGTTCAGAAGGCTTCTGTCCAGATGCCAGAACCCCATATGCTTGCCAATCTGTGTTTCCAGCATGCACCATTATACTTAAAATCATATTTTTCCTTTGGCTGCCATGTTCACTCTAGCATGATTAACAAGATTCTAATATTTTTTTAGAAAACAAGAAACACCACAGCCTGTTTGCCTTGTGTTTATAGAAAGATAAGTGAAAAGTAAGTGTCAGACACCTCCAGACCTCCCATGCAAGGAGCAGCTTGACTATTTTGGAGTTATCACTGTGAAATGTTTTCGTACATTTTTATTTTGACAGTGCCATTGTCCCCTCTGGGCTTCCCAAGCTCCTTAGCACAAGGAGGGCTGCTCCCTGGTTTCTTTGTGAATCTCGGTAATCAAAACAAAGTTGTTTGCAAAAAGAAACTCATTTTAAATATTTCATTTGCAAGGACCCGAAAAGTGTATGATTAAGAAGTATATTCCTTTCTTGGGAACAACACTTAGTTTTCTTAAGTCAACAATACTCAAGCACCAAAGCAATGAAAGGTTTGCTGCCATGTCAAAGGTTGAACGTCCTTTGTGTTCACAGTATATGCACCTCCAGGGATCAGCATTATCTGGAGAAATGAACCATTTCCCAAGACCATGATGACTGACCACTTTGCAGCTCAGAGACACTATTGCTCAGGGCTCAGTCTTCATGCTCCAGGCCCAGGTGGCTTACCTGCCCTAGGCTCTAACACTATTAGCTGTTAAAATGTCCCAAAGTTCACAATTCTGTATAAACACATAATGCCCTAGCATAAGGTTCTGAAGCTGCCAATTACTATAAATAAAATTGTCACACTCCTTCTATACTCTCAATATTCTGAGAATCACGTCTGTGGGTCATCCCAAGAGAAGAGGAGTACCTGTAAACACTCAGCTAACAAACAAGAAACTAATGATGCTTTCTACGTAGGTGTTCTGCAATTATAGAATGATATGTTGGCTATATTAATAAATCTGAAATGGCATTGTTGGGTTTCTTGTTTGATGTGGGGAGGCAGGATGTTTAGAGAAATTGTGTTTCATTGAGATTTATGAATTTGACTCTGCAAGTCAAAAGTCAGCGTTATAACACTTTAATCACAATTTTATCATCAAATTTGGAAAGATAATGACTTCAGTCAAAATAAACTTTGAAACTGCTTATTCTTTTTTCTTTTTTGTGTGTTTTTTGGTTTTTATATTTTTTGTTGTTGTTGTTCCCAGTAGCTATCTCAAAAACTGACTGGGAAAATAGGAGAAAAAATAATAATGTTTAGACACAATGGGTAGATGTGGAAGATTTTATCTTCTGAGTAGATAATATTTTGAGGCAATCTAGTCATTGGACAACATTTAAATATGTTGAGTGTGTAAGGAACTACTTTTGTGTGTCTAACATAAAGTCAACATTAGGGATGAAATTTAATGAGGAAAATGGGAGCACATGATTTCTACCCCCACGTGCATCTTGCCTCCCACTCTCGTGTTTACATTCTATTCGGACTCTTAAACATTGATGAATTCAGAAAGAACTTTCATGCTATTAAATTGAAGTTGAAATTTAGTAATAGTAGATATAAACACGTACATCCCTAAGCACTTTTTCCCATGGTATTTCTTCTTCCCATGGAAGAGATAGGAAATCTGGAAATCAGATGGTAAACAAAGAAATGTTTACTTTGAAGACTTAGCATTAAAGAGACAACCTCAATAACTGAAAATGAGGTTGCCTCAAAGTGAAAAGTTTCTGCAAAACAAAGAAAACAATCAGCGCAGAGAAAAGGTCGCTGACAGAGTGGGAGAAAATCTTTGCCAACTATATTGACTATGGGAGATTAGTAGCTGAAGTCTATGAAAAACTCGAAGCTCAAAACACCGATAAAGCAAATTGTCCATCATTAATTATACATGTGCTACTTCACTGAGTAGATTGTTCTCAAAGAAAGAAATACATGTGGATATTAAATATTTGGAAAACAACTGAATAATATTAGGGAAATGAAAATATAAACTGTGCTGACTCCACCTTTTCCTAGTCAAAACGGCTACCATCACTAAGAGAACCAATAAGAAGTGCGCATGAGGATGTGAAGGGGAGCCATTATTCACTGCTGGTGGGAATGTCGATGGTGCAGCCACTCTGAATGTCAGAAGCAAGTTTCCTCCAAAAACTGAAGATATAGGTCAGCTACATTACTTCTACAGACCCAAAAGGATGAACCAGTCCACCACAGAGATTCTTGCACATCCATATCTATTACTGTACTATTCACAATATGGAAAGTATGGAACTAACTTACATGTCCATCAAAAGATAAATCAATAAAAAATTCATAGTAGAATTTAGTCTAGCTGTAAAGAAGAATAAAAGTATGACATTCCCAAGAAAATTAGTGGAACTGATGATCATTGTATTAAATGAAACAAATTGCACCCAAAAAAGAGAAATATGTTTTGTATCATATGTGGAATCTGAATTTTGCATATTTATTCATGTCATGTGAACGACATGAAAGAATTTGGTGGTCTGTGTGAGGAAACGATAGATCTAAAGCAAGGAGGAGGGATAACCAGAGAGAAGAGTAGAATAAAATAGAAGGGTAGAAAGGGGGATTACTTAGGGGTAGAAAGGGGACCAGCAAGGGATGAGAAATAGAAAGAACAGTGGGAGTTAAAGGACAAAGTGTATTGATGCATAAGTATGAAAGTGACACAATAAAACCCCTTTCTTTGTTTACTAACCAAAATATTCTTTTGAAAAGGTTTTTCAGTAGGTATAAGGTAGATTTCAGCAATATACATTATTTTGTCACACCCCAAGAGCACAATAAAAAAAATCAACAAAGACGATCTTTCAATGAACACTTGGAGCCTCAATGTTACATATCTCTTTCCAAACAATAAAATATGTAGATATAAGTCACCAGGGTATTCCCAGAGCCATGGCACGTCCCATGATTGGGTATTTCCCTTGACAGGAAGCCTGCCGTTTACCATGGCTTCTAGTATTTAAATCACTAATCAAATGCAGGCGTGTGGGAACTAGAAAAAGAGAAAGTGTGAACCTTTGTGAGTGCTCCAGCAACCCACAGCGAGGACCCATGGACCACTGACACAGATGTTCCGCAGCCATTTGGTAAACATCTGCTCACACTATGCAGATGTTGGGCAGAGCTTTACAGACACGAGGACAGTACTCTTTGACAAACAGTTTGAGGCTTTGCTTAAATAAAAGACTGGTTCAAAAATTCATACACGTTCCCTGTAAAAAGTGGAACTAGGGTTGAGGATGTAGAAAAGTGAAACTTTTGCCTGGCATATTTGGGCCTGGGTTCAATGCCCTTTACTATAAATATGGAAAATGAAAAGAAGTACAAACACATAACTCAGTCAATGATCAAATGAAGAAACTAGTCACATCTAGCTATAGATACACACAAGATTCATATTTTTACGATCTGCCTCAGAGATGAAAACATTTCAGCATTGAAGTACTTCAATAGGAGGATAAAATTGTTCAAGATATCTACCATCTTCAAGCTTTCCTCAGAAGAGCCAGTGATGTATTATCTTCACTTACCATAAGAACCTTGCATAAAACCCTTGGAGATATCCCTCCTACCTCCAATATTTACTCAAAAACTGAATCCAATGTAAACTTCAAAAAGAATTTACGTATGCAAATCACAAAGATCAACAGTAAGATCCTTACCTGGCAGGGGAATACCAGGATCGTGAAGATAGTTTTCTCAGGGTGAGGCTCATGTATTGCACTCGGGGTGTGGTGAGCTCCAAGATGTCCCAACGTGCAGGAAATTCAAGACATGATCTGTGGCAGTAAGAGAACTACATTCACACTCTCCCCTGTTGAAAAAAATAATCCATCATAAAGTGCGGTGAACTTCTTGACCAGCAAGAAAGAACAACCACCATATGAGGATTTTTCTCAGATCACGCTTTAATGGATTGGTTGAGGGAGAGCAGAAAGCGAGGGGCCCCTAGAGCACTAAAGCAGCTGCTTATATAGGGAGTAGGCACATGGGTCGCCCTGTGATTGTTGCCACCATCAGCTGACACCAGACTGCGTCAGGATAGGCCCAAGGGCCCTTATCCATGGCGCATGCGGGAAGCAGGGGACACGCAGCTCCCAAAGGCATAGCCAAATATGGAGTTGTTTATTTCCAACAAGACAGGATGTCATGTCGGCGCCATCTTGTAATGGCGATCCTGTCCGGCTCCCTGCAATAAAGTTATACCTTCATCGATAATAGTCTTAGACATCTAATTATACATAGGTATAAAGACATACATGGATCACTCATATTTCTTTAACCTTATGTCTTAAATACATGTTGTAAATGATTGTTGAGATATGTACAGAACATGGCTGCTCTGAAAGTGACTGCAAACACATCTCATTGTCACTTTACGAAATATTCCTGCTGCCATTTTAGGTGGGCTCAACAACAGCAATTCGGAAATCCTGACCGAACTGAGAGCTAAAGTATAGTAAGGAAATCTTCTAATACCATGGTTCTCGATATGGGACCCCAGAGAGCAGTCTCAGCCACAGCTGGGAATGTGTTAGGAACTCTAGGGTGGAGCGCAGACTATGAATTTAACGAGGCCCCCAGGTGGTTGCAATGTGCCCACAAGTGTGAAAACCACTGTTCTTTATTGAGCCTCATTTTTTTGTATATGTTAACTTTTTTTTACTTTTACCTTTGAAATTCTAGGGACTAAACTCAAGACCTTGTATATGTTAAGCAAAGTCTATGCCACTGCATTGCAACCCTAGCCCTCATATATATTTAAATAGACAACAATTTGCATGTGAGCCATGACAGTGGAATCTGTAGTCTGTTTTGTCTGACTTAGAAATATTTATGTTTATATTTTTACAAAACTATGAGAAAAATTGATTTATTGGGTGATAAGTCATCTCAATAAGAAAATAGAGCAATTGGCCCTCTCCAGATACATCCAATAACCATGTCTATATAAAAACTTAAAGCATACTAGATATTTCTTCGTAATAACTCCTCCTTGACTTCAGCTTTTTCTTTACCACTTATCTTTATTTTTCTTTGTTGTTGCTGTGATAAAACACTGACCAAAAACAATCTGAAGAGGAAAAGCTTATTCTACCTCACAGATTATAATACATTAAGGAGAGAAATTGAAGCAGAACTCAAGGAAAGAAGGGATACAGAACCACGGAGAAATGCTTCACACTAGCTTGTTCCCCTGGCTTTCTCTGCTACCTTTCCAGGACAGCCCAGCCCACTTGCCTAGGGATTACAGTGCCCACATTGGGCTGGACAGATCTGCATCAATTAGCAGCTAGTTAAGAAAGTGCCCCATAGTCATGCCCACTGGCCACTCTGAGTAAGCTCATTCTTCAACTGAGGTTCCCTCTTCCCACATCTGTCAAGTTGACAAACAAGATTATCCCTCACACTACTCCTTTTGGTCTACCACGATGAATAAATGCCTTAAAGTTAGTCACATCGCTTGTGAAATAGGCATCGAAATTGGGATGTAGAGTAAACTCCTTACCATCTTACCACAGGGTTATCACAGAAGAAGCCTTCCATCTCTGATCGCAGCGTAGCATAAATTTCCTCTAAACTTTCTATGTCTTAGATGACACTTAACGTCAAAACACAGAATAAAGTCAATACTCATATGTCACCCTTAAATAGTTCCAACATGGTAAATTAATAAGATGAAAGATCAATATGTATATGTAAATTATAATCATTTACCACTGCAGCTAACTGAATTTGAAATTACAAATAACCATCTTCTCCCAGAAACCCAGCAACTCTAATTATGAAAGAAAGAATTTTATTCTATTAGCCCCAACCCCTTTAATAGAAAAACTAATTACATTGTGACAATGGAAATGGGTCAAAAGTTCAGATGACAGAGAGGAGAAGCAAATCAATGAGCGCACATTTTCCACTCAAGTGTCTATACAGTCGTTACATTCTTCTTGCTTCTGATTTAAATCCCCATTAATATTTCTAAGATTAAAGACTAGTAATGAAAGAACACAAGCTCCATATGTTTACTTGCTCTTGACTACAGCTCTAATGTTTGGTCTAATTAACATGTCATACATAAAACAAGTCATAAGTATGACTAACTGGGAGGTAAATTCCCCATGAATTTGTATACAACTAAGGATTCAATTAATCATAATTTTTACATTCCAAATAAAATAACTTAGCTGACATGATCCACAATGTCACATCACCAAATAGAAGTAAATATCTCTACTTAAAATGTCAGAAATAAGCCGGGCGGTGGTGGCGCACGCCTTTAATCCCAGCACTCGGGAGGCAGAGGCAGGCGGATCTCTGTGAGTTCGAGACCAGCCTGGTCTACAAGAGCTAGTTCCAGGACAGGCTCCAAAACCACAGAGAAACCCTGTCTCGAAAAAACAAAAAAAAAAAAAAAATGTCAGAAATATGGGAACGGTAGCTTGTATTAAAGTGGGTTTTGCAATAGTGAAGGTTATATAGATATTTGAATTCCTGAAGCACAAAATAATGGAATACAAAACAAAAAAGTTAAGCCAATATCTATGAGTATCCATCTCAGTTTTTTTCCTTCCTGGGTAAAGAACTGTAAAATATATAGTAATGTCTTTCCCATGAGCCTTAGTGTCCTCTTCTTTCTTCTTTAGCACCATTCACTCTGTGGGTATGGTACTAGCAGCAAAGAAAATGTTGCCTTTGCAATTTGCTTCTCCTCTTCACTCCTTCAGGCCTGTATCCTATCTCATTGCCCTCAGACAGAAGCTTGGGTACCTGTCAAGGCCCTCTGCTGCTGAGAAACTATACCAAGAGCATAGAATATTCAGTGTGGCGGATGCAGGAGAGTGCCTGGAACCACCATTACAGCACTGACTGGGAAGAAAAGCCTCTGTTAGGACTCACACTAATGATCTTACATCTTAATTAAAAATCTTTGAGTTAAGACTACTCACCGAAGGCCTAATGAGCAAGAGGGGGTTACTTCCTAGTACTCTGCTTTTGGAGTATGAGAGGGAAAAAAAAAGCAATAAGCTGACCTGAATCGGGTCAAGGTAAATATCAAGGAAACTCATTAGAGCTCTCTGATTTGCTCCAAGCTGAAAATACCAGAAAGTTCCACTTCAAAGCCAAGACACATAAGGCTAGCAATGAAAATAAGCTACCAAATAAATGTGAAGAGCTCTTTCATGTCTCTGTATGTATGTCTCCCCAACTCATACTCACTGCACACATACACACACACAAACACACACACACACACAGAGTTTTCCTTACATTTCCTATGCCTCTTTTTTATAATGTCCAGCCTTCAAAATGCAGAAATCTAAATGTACATAGTTGATCCAAAATCTGAAGATTTCCCCAAGTTTGAATATTTTTAAAAGCTAATTGAAGGCTTTGATTTCTTTCTTTACCTAAAAATCACCAAATACCTTTCTAGATGAACTTAGCTTTCTGTCTTGATCCTTGTAACAACCAAGATCTAAAGTAGTCATTTGAAAACACTGGGAAATCTTTCCTTAAACTAAGGATTCCTTTTGGAAACAGAGAATCTGAGGTAAGAACTAGGTAGTTAAAAATTATGATTTTCTTGGGAGAAAGGGTTCTGGGCAATTTTGTTCTCTCACTCACAATGACATCTAAATGAGAATCATCATTAAACTTTGACCACAAATAAAAAGTCATCCAATACAGTGATGTCAACTTCAAGTCCAGGCTCACACCAGGAAAGTGCTTGGAGTTTCCCCTCAGAGAAAAATAGATATCCAAAGACAAGCTAGAAGTAAGTAGCTTCTCATATTTTTCAAATCATTATCACTTTTTTTCTTGTATTTATGTGGAAACAAGGTCACATGTAATCCAGGTTGGCACTTAACTCACTAAGTATATACAGCCAACTGTTAAATGACTTGGTGAGGCAGAGGCAGGTACAAACATGGGTTTACCCCAAATAGGGCATCAACAAGAGATCAAAGAAATGATTTCATCAAAGTACTATTTGGTGAACCAATCAACTTAAGGGAATTAATTAGAGAGTATGAGTGACAAGCAACTGACAGGAGAATGGATGTCTCTAACACAGTTACATCATCAAAACCCATCCCAATATTGACAAGACTCATCCCTGGAGCTCTCTGCAAAACTGGTAGGGAGCTCAGCTGGTCAGAGTCTCTATTCCCCAACAGTTGCTAATAATCTTAGGAGCAGGTATATGAATCTTCTACATTTCAGGAACTTCCTGAGAGTAGTGAATTGCTTGTTTCCTGAGTTTTGTAAGGTTAGCTTACTTCCTAAATTAAGGAGCTTAAATGCTTAAATTTGGAGGAAATTTTTACAAAGCAGGGAGTCTGGTTATGAAATTTTTATACTCCTGATTCTAAGTGCGAGGATACGGGGATATGCCACTACATCTGGCAATGCTGTAACTTTTACCTACATGTTTCCTTATTTAAGTCTATGACACAAATTCCTGAAGGGGTAAGCTTCAGACCTCTGTGTCTACAGTGGCCAACAAAGAGATCTACAGCAACATGAAAGTTTGGGAAGAAAAATCAGTGGAAAAATTATGCTAGCCAGAATTCCAGAAAGTCATGAAATAAAATGAGTTGTTTTTCCTTGGTACATGTATGGTAGTGATCACCAAGTACAAAGTTGTGGGCCTTAGGAAGGAGTGCTGATCAGTTCTTTCTCCAGTTGCTTCAGATAACAGAATGTACTTTTTGTTTCTGATGGTGAATTACCCACCATTTATATTTTTATAATTGTGAGCTTAGTATTCTTTGTTATAAGTTTCACGCAGAGAAAATGTTCCTATTTGAAAATTTGGATCAATGACTCAAAAGAGGTTCAATGATGCATGAAGGTAATGTTGACAATAATAATAATTTGAAGACTCAGAATGTCAGGCAAATAAGGGGGAATGGAACTCTCTTGCAAATGAAGAATGTTAATTTGTGTTATTTGAATAAGTGAATATTTTGGTGTGATGATTCTGCATAAACTGATGAAAAGGGATGTTTAGAGGAACAGCAAACCTATTGGCTCCCAGCCCACTTCTATTTTGTGTTATGAATCTCCTTCGAAAAATGTGTCATAAGCTTATAGAAGCTTCATTTGGAGAGATAATAAAGTGGCTTCTTATGAAAACAGCATGGTAAAAATATATGATAATTTTAGTATTAATAATTAAATGAATTTTGTCACCTGGATGAGAAGGGAAAGTTACAGAACGAGACCACATAGCAACCTGTCTCATTGTCCTCATTTAGTTCTAAGTAACTTTATAATACTTCTCTGTTAAATTCTGGCCTCATCATGACCTCATGTCATCTTCAGCTAAAGACAAACATATCTTTTTACACCAATTCTTTCCTTTTTTAATCTGGTTTATTGTTGATATTTGGTCTTCAGGCACACTACCTAAAGGTTGCAGAAATAATTACCAACTTTTGTCCTGACTGATAGTATTTCTAAAGTCACAGTTCCATGGGATATTTGCTGTGACTGGCCAGAGGCTGTTAGCACATTAAGGACCTCCTGTTCTGCTCCAAGTCAAGAGTCTTTAGCGTCAGTTGGCATCTTTATGAAATGCTCTATAGGCACCACTGAGATACTTAAATGGCAGGTCCCCTCTTTAATCTGTTTCTACAGAGAATTGCATTAGATTTTCTGGTGATGAAATGCCTAACATTCCCGAGATAGTACCATCTTTAAACCACACCTCTCCAACCTGGCCCCTTCTTCGCCCATGACTCACAGTGATTGCTTCATCTGTGTTTAGCCATCCTTCTTATCTGCCGTTCTCTCCATCCTTTGCGTTGCTCACCGTAATTGTGGCTCCAAAATATTAAACAAAAAATACCAGAAATAAAATGTTGTAAGTCTTAAAATGCTTATCATTCTGAGCAGAGTGATAAAGTCTTGCAATACCTTACTCCCTACGCAGAACAGAAATCATTCCTTTGCCCAGCGTGTTAGTCAGTTTAAGCAACCAAATACTGATCACTTAGAAGCTCTTTCTCCCATCAGATGGACTGCCTTAGTATTGAAGAACTGCATGCTGGGTTCGCATAACCTTGAATTATTTACTGCCCCAATGCTCAAAGAGTTGTGATGTTGCCAATTCAGATATTCCAATGAAAAGCTAAGAGGCTTCTTTTAAGTGAAAAGGTAAAATTTTTTTAAGGAAAGAAAATAAAGAAAGCAGCTAATATGGCTGCTGCAACCTGTGTAAATAATCTACTTGTGGGATTAACAACGAAAATAAAGCTTGTGCTAATTTTACCTACATCACAAACAAAAACATAGAGAAGAGGGCTGAAGCAGACTCTGCATCAGCATAGATTGTATAAGAGGCCACACCTCAGTAGATGGGTAACCACTAGCTGTAAGACGTCCTATAGCTCTGCTCCTATTGTTAGGAGTCCCACATAGGAACAAGCTACAATGCGTATACATTACAGTTGCATTGCTTTCTTACATCTTTACAGTCCCTGTCCAACAGTAAGGAACTGACTCTCATTTCTTTATCACACTTATTTACATCATCAACTCCTCTGGCTCTAGCCAATACCCAATCTGCTCCATCACCCATTCTACATCCAAGGGCCCAAGCGTTAGCTGAGAGTCTGCCTCACTGATGCTTCACCGCCTTCACTTATCCATCTCTAAGACACACGAGTACAGCTTCCTCGTCCCATTTGGACTCTGGCATCCTATGCAAGGCCACCACCTGTCTTTGAGGCTTTCCTTCTCCCTGAACCTGAACAGGTTTTTGGTTTAGTTTGACTGACTCACTTAACCTGGAAGATTTCTGATTGCGAGCCCCCATTGCCCACCTGTGCTACTCAAAGCATTTAGAAAAGAAAGGGAACAAGGAAGAAAGAAGTTGCATCCTATGAAATCTGTGTGACATTGAGCATCAATAAGCATGATTAAAAACCCAGGAACATATGTTTCAAGTACCAGTATTTATTTGTTCAGATTGTGCAAACCAGGAGTACTTATTGAATACCTGCTATGTGTTCAGCTAAGGGGATTTGAGAAAAGTATGAAAATATTCCTGTCATGTGGTTGCTTAGAAGATATGAAATTAAGGAGGAAATAAAACACTAAAAGTCATTTTATGTCCCATAGAAATAGAAATACAAAAAGGAAAATACCTAACTATTAGGTTCTCAGAAGGACATAATACCTAGTTTGCTTTGAGGAAAACTTTTTATGCCTGGTGTCTATGCCTTTCCTTCCAGCTCCATTGAAGTTCACTTGGTACCAAGCCTTTCATTAACAACTCAGAGTTCATGGTGATAAGCTTCACTCTGTATGATTGTTAGGGCATGTACCACCATTATTACATTGGTATCCCTGTCATAAGAACAAAATTATAATAAAGTCATAGCATATTAACTTTTAAAAATCATTTTAAAGCCACAGAAAAGAAGAAAGTAATATATTGCAGAGTAAAATCTGGAAAGTGTTTCCCATAGGACAGTCTGACAGTTGATATTAAACATGGCCCGTAAAGGTTTACATTTCATAAGTAGACAGTAACTAAGAATGCAGCCCAGTGATAGAGAGCGCATGTCCAGCATCCCCACCATGAGAAAGAAGGGGAGAAGGGGAGAGGGAAAGAAAGAGAGAGGTGGAAAAGGAGGTTTACCTCTGTCCTGATTGGAAGTCCAGATGTTATGACAGCAGAGTCTAGAACTCTGCAGTATCCTGCAAGAATTTTGAAAAGACTGAACAAGCATCTCAATCCCCCCAACTCCGCCAGCAGCCACTCACCGTGTGGAAAGAGCAAAAGGAAGTACAAGTATAATAAAAGAAAGCAGAAGTCCCCCCCCCCGCCCCCGCCATTGAGAAGCCTTACAGGGACTCATACTGAAAAGAAGTCCCTGCTGTTATTTGCTACTTTTACAACTGTCCTCCTTGTATAACTGAAAGACAGTTGGTTTCATCTGTGTCTTTGACTAGATGGGTTGGAAAAAGATGGGTGCCTCAATAGTATCAGAGCTGGAGGACAAATACTGCCTCAAGCCCACCACAAACAGGGGCAGCTATTAATAGAACCACTAATTGTTGTCCCCAGACATGAACATTGTCAAGAAAATGCATAGAAATGATTACAGGGATGATTACTCGTGTTTTGCCTTCTACATAGATGTCTGAACTCTGTTACCTTTTATAAGACTGACTGAGCCTCATTCCTTCTAGGTACTTATGATCAAACATAACCTTATGAAAGTATGAAATAGCTCCTTCAAAAGAAGAACAGGAAATAGGAGCTGGCTTTTGAATGTGCCCGAAAGTTCCAGGTTCTACATGATCACTACTTACCCAAAGTGTGTGACTATTGTCTTCAATTTGGCCATTTCTCCTTTAAAACCCTTTCTATCCCTAAACTGCAAGGACCCATTCCTTTTACCACTGTTGGTTCGATAAGGTAGATGCTCACACAAGGAAGGCTAATCTGACCCTCTCTCCAGCGATGACAGAGCTAATGGACGTAAAGACCCCCCCGGTGATTCTGGGTATCTGAGAACATCAACGTAATAACTGTGCCATGCCTCCTGGTGACATTCCTGATGCTTGCCTGAGAAGGAAGAAAAAGTAGTAGGTAAAGCACTATGTTGACATATTCACGTAAGAGATAACAGCAGGTACCTCCGAGCTTGATCTTCTATTCTGGGTCTACTATGTGCCTTCAGTTTGCCAAAAATCCACTTGCCCCTCATAAATACCCTCCACACCACCCTGTCTTTTATTTAAAACTCTTTAAGACTAAACAGAGGCAAGGAAATCCAGTTTCTGTGAATAATCAGCTGCTCGCATGTCATAGCTTTGCTCAGTAACCTGCTCCTTTACGGGTACAATATTTACATAGGAACAAAGTGGAAGCACCTAGCCAGAGGTGACCACCCACAGATTATTAAGCTCCCAGGAGGCACAGACTTTTGGTAAATGATGGATTCCTTTCCATAAAAAAATGTAATACTCTCATCTATAGACCAAGCAGTCACACAGAAAAAACCCTATTCAGCTGCTCAGAATAGCTCCACTTGAAATACTTAGTAGAGATCTCAATGTTCGTTTCTGCGCAGGTTTTATAGAATGTAACTGATTCTATTAGTGTTTACATGATATGCTAATGAATTCATCCGTTCCCCCAGTGCGTTGCTTTATAACTTCTAGTTTAATTATATCAGAGGCACAGGCCATAGAGGCTTTCAGTGTGCCCTTACCATGAATCTATGGGCTCGCTTCAGTAAGCTAATCGTGGGCTGGAGTGACGACATAGCTGTTAAAGGCAAGACTCACACCCAGGAAGACAAATAAGGTCATCTTTCTGGCTTCATTTTCTCTTGGCTCACATGATTATTGTGTTTTTATTGATTCATTTCTATGTTAATGCCTTTTTGTTTTTACATTTATAATATATATGCAATTCATAATGGGAATACCCAACTTCTTCAATAAATCCTAAAAACCTAATACCAAAGTCAATCGTTGGAGAGAAAATTTGTTTTCAGGCTCAGTTGCTTCCGATAATATATAATCCAGAAATGCTGAGTCACTTCTACATGAGAGGACTCATTCAGATACAGGCAGTCAGATGCCTCACTGGAAGGGTACTGTGCCTGGTGCTCCATGAAGGCACTCAGGAGCTCCAGGTACTGAGGCCTCTCTGTTTTCGGTTACTAAACACATACCACGCGCAAGCAGGAGAAGAGAATAAATGCCACTTGTACTTGAAGAATTTAGCCATTGGAAGAGACAGGCATAAAGTCAGCTAGATGGAATACAAGGAAAAATAAAGGAAACATTAGGGCCACAAAAACTCTGTGGATTAAGAGAGAGGGCAGGTCTTTTGGATGGGGCAAATGTGACAATGATATCTGAATTGATCCTTGAAGGATAGGAAGGCTGAAAATACCCAAAAGATCATAAGACATCCCAGGCCAAAGGAACCACCAGAGGAAATGGGTGGGTGCTTCTACCCAGAAACCTCCATCTCCTAAATAGCTACCATTAACCACCGCCCCCCCCCCCCCAAATAGCAACACCAGCTAGACATCAAGTGTTCAAATACATGAGCCTATGGAGGATATTTTTCATTCAAACAACCATAGCTTCTGTCTATTCAAATGTCTGAGCAAATAAAAAATTAATATAAACAGAAGATGTGAAAACAACAATTTATGAGAATTGAAATAGAGAAAATGTATTGTGAGCTTATACACTGAAATCTGTGGTTTCTGTGGGGAACTAGCATAGATTCAAAGGACATTGAAGAGTCTTATGCTCTACCAGCTGAGCTGGCCAGCAGAGACCTATTTATTTTTTTAACAGTTTGTTGTATCCCTTTAAGTCTGTGCTGGAGTTTAGATGCCTTCAAGGAAGCTTATTACTACACTGGCATCCCAGTCAACCTTTTCCAACGCACAGACTCTAGGGGAGCCTACAAAGCCACATATAGAGTCCTTTTGATAAAGCAGAAGCTATGTGATTCCAATTGCTGTAAGGTTGGTGCTGACAACACAGTAAGATAGGGCCAGAGATTTACGACTGCAAGCCATAAGAAAGTTAACTCTGGGAAAGTTCCTCACATGCACTGCCGACACTGTCCCAACGATTGTACAAACTGAGCTAGAGAGATGGTTCAGCGAGTAAAGCTCTTGCTAAGGAAATGTGAGGACCCTGGTTGAGATCCCTAGACCTCATCTCAAGCTGAAGACAGTAGCACACATAGGTAATAACAGCACTCCTATGATGAGGTGGGAAGTGGAAGCCAGAGAATGCATGCAAGCTCGCTGGCCAATTAGCCTGATACACATACACAGTGATGAACAATGAGATACACTGTTTCAAAGCAAGGCAGGTAAGGACAACACCTGAGGTTTTCCCAGACTGTAAAACACATCACATGTTGTAATAGCTGCAGGGCTGCGTCCCTAGCACCCCGGCCACCTGCTAGCTTATGCCTTGAAATAATTACACGGACACTGTATTCTTTTAAACACTGCTTGGCCCATTAGCTCTAGCCCTTACTGGCTAATTCTGATATCCTGATCAACCCATCTCTAATAAACTGAGTAGCACCGGTCTTACCGGGAAAGATTCAGCATGTCTGACCTGGTGGCTTGCTTCATTGCGTGCGTCTGCCCGGGAGAGGGGAACATGGCGTCTCTGAGCTCACTTCCACTTCCTCCCAGCATTCTGTTCTGTTTACTCCACCCACCTATGTTCTAACCTATCAGGGCAAGCAGTTTCTTTATTTAATTAACCAATGACCTTCCTCCATCAATCACACACACACACACACACACACACACACACACATTGGGATGGGGGAGATTATACAACCTATCTAACCATCAAAGAAGCCAGACAGCCAAGAGAAGTCTACCACCTGGTTGGAAGTCCTCCCTCCCTTCTGTAAAGAGAAACCAGGACTAGTGAACTAAGGTTCTAGATCAGCACGCTTGCCCAGTCCTCTTCCATACTGTGGAGTGAACTGTTTATCCCTACGCTCATTCTTTATTAGCATTTTTAAAATTGTTTTGAGATTATAATTGTATTTTCCACTTCTCTTTCCTGCAAGCCCTCTAAATATCCCTTACTCACCATTTTTTTTTTTTTTTGGTTTTATAATTTATGAGACTGGGTTTCTCTGTAGCTTTGGTGCCTGTCCTGGAACTAGCTCTTGTATACCAGGCTGGCCTCAAACTCACAGAGATCTGCCTGCCTCTGCCTCCTGAGGGTTGGGATTAAAGGCGTGCCTGGTCCTCTTATTCACTTTGAATGAATCTATACTTTTACTGCTGCCCCACTGTTTCTTGCTCAACTCTTCGTCAAGACCAAAGGAACCTGCACACCCCATCATGGACATTGTTCTCCATATCCCCTAGCAACACTGGCATATCCTTGTCTTCCCCAATACCTAAACAAAAATGAAAGAACTTGCATTTCAGACTCTAAAAGTATCCATTTGTCTACTATTTAAGTAGATATTAAAACATTTTTATCACATATGAAATGAACCAACATGACTCAGCATGAAATAAATTAATACAGAAATACTTGATAGCTTTTGCCCAGAATCTAGTTTTCTCCTTATCCAGGAGGATTTATATTTAGCAAACTCTATTTCTTCTTTCCAGCGTGTGACAATATGCTACAAGGAGAAATAACTAAAACTGTCAAAAAAAATCAAACTACTGATGGCACATTTGTGTGACAGAACAAATCCAGGTTGACATACTGTTATAACAAAAGCAGAGTTGTCAAAGGTCTCAGGACAGCCACTATGACACCTACAGGACAGGTTCCTGTCTTGGTGCGGGAAGATGTGTGGGAGAATGCTCCTGAAACGCTCGAGAGCTCCCTGTGATGTTCTTACAGTGGTGTGTTCCATGATCACCTACAGGAGACCTCTAAATGTTTGTGTAAAGAGGTGGGAGAACAGAGGGAGGCGAGGAGAGCAGAAAAACACATTAAGCCACCAGAAAGAGCAGATAATGGGTTCCACATAAAAGCCTGGCTCCCCAGTCATCTGCTCATCTCAGTCTGCAGGAGAAACAAGCTCTCAGGCAAGTGAGCTCTTAGGCCAGGAGCTCTGTCTTGAGTCCTTATTGTTTTTTTTTTTTGCTTTGGAAACCACAGTGAAACAACACTTTCAGTCTTTGGAGCTAGAACGCAGTGTCGTTTTCCCTCCTTTTCAGCATTATCAAACTGAGAAGCTGCCTTTGATCTTTTCTCTGAAGGTTAAAAAAATTAAGAAGGAAACTTGAGGGAAATTGATTACTAAAGAGTTTGAAAGTTGATAGAAAGAATTCAGCCCTTATGGGGGCCTGATGTTGTAATACACTGAAGGCATGGACTCAACAAGAGAGAAACTCCTGCCCAGCCATACAGAGATTGGAAAAGGATGAAAAAAACCTCACAACAAAGTCCTGACAGCCCCCCTGTTCTCCTGCCAGCTGATCCACTCCCTGCTCCCTCCAGGAAACAGATGACTGGAGGTAGTCCCTTCCTAGAAGCCTGTCCCAAGCCTGTCTAAAAGATGTGGGAATGAAGTGGCCTGCTACTCTAAAATCTGTTCTGACTATCACTGAGCTTCCCACGATCCCCCACCTTTCCCTAGAAATTCTTCCTATATAGATAAAAAGAGCATTCCAACTATAGCCTGTTGCTTAGAGCCCTGGGACTCCCTGTCTTTACCATTAAAGGCACCAGATAGACAACAGAACCTCTTGTCTCTGAGTTCTTCCAAAGACAAGTCAATGTTTGGCTATAACAGAATAACATAGTCACTTTAGCAACTATATGATATATATATATATATATATATATATATATATATATATATATATATATTCAGACTCCTAGCTATTAGTTATTAAAAAGTGACTTGTCTGTGTGAAACCATGAGGTCTCTGACAAGAAAAGATATTTCCTTTCTATACATGAAGATCAAAAGAGTTACAAATATACCTTTTGATCGAAACTGTTGATTTAACATTGCTCATAAAATCAATGATATTGATTTCATAAATTAAATTATATTTGTTCTAAGCATCCCCATTCTGTGAAAACAAAAAGATGAGCATATATTAAAGACACTGAAAGACTGTTGAAGCACAGACAACTGAAGTAGGAAGAAATAGTGTCTGGAAGAAGGGGACACAAACAATAAGACTTTGTGGGAACAAGCCTAGCTATTTAGGAATCAAACAAGATATTCCTCTGAGCTTCAGTAGAAATGGGCTTCAGTGAGTACATGACCCATTGCATAGATGCCTCATTGGTTTATTCTGAATGAGTTTATGTGACTGGCACAGTATTACATTTGGCACATAGCAAGCCCTTAGCCATTAACAAAGACTAGGACATGGCAGTAGTTAAGGGTATTTGAACAAAGCAAATGGTCCTGTATGTTCCAATAAGTCTGGACAGGGATTACTTAGTCAGGGTTTGAGAAATAATAGGTAATTTCTAAAATAGTCTTCCTGAATTCTTCTGTTGTTGGGGAAGGAGAAGCATGAAATCAGGAAAAGGGGGAAACGATGGGGCATAGGAGTGGAGAGAAGAGATATATCAAACTGCAGACAGTATTATATGCAATGTTTTGTAATCTGCTTTGATCACTAAAATAGTCAGTGAATGTTTTCCTACAAAACATAATATTCTCCAATATTTTCTCTCAGAATTCATATTATAATATATTTAAATCTTTTTAGTTTTCCATGAATAGATATAGTGAGAAGAACGTTCATGAGTATTGAAAACAAAGAAGTAAAAATTACCAGTTGGCTTTTCATAATCTAGAAGAGACAGATCTCTTCTGAGGAGAATGCCTAGAAATTTGCTTTAGTTATGAAAGTAATTCAAAGTGAAACTAGATGAGCTCCTCTACCTAGTAAGGTAAATAAAACTGATTTCCCTGGGCTGCCCTGCATGGAACAGGGCCCTGGGAGTTGGAGGAAAGACAGGAGGCTCATGGCAACCTTGGCATGTGTGTGCTAGGCTTTGTAAAGTGTGCGCCAGTGAAAAGCCCCCAAGAGGGGAATGCTAATTACTTTCTGCCATGCTGAAATTGGAAATCAATCATTAGAGCCTTATCTTCCAGTCTCATACCAACTCCCTAATTTTCATTCTTACACTTAACTATCTTCAAAGGACACATTAAAATCAACGAGAACTAAGAACAGCGGACAGGAGGTATTTAGTGTGAAGTAAGACATGTCAGCAAGAAGGAGCAACAAACAGTAGAGCCAAAGATGATCTTGTCTGCACAGAGAAGACAGAAGGGGAGAACAAGACTTGAAAGAACAAGACTGAGCTTCAGAGATGACTCAGTGGTTAACTGTGTGGACCGCTCGCCAAGAGGACCTGAGTTTGATTCCTAGCACCTGTGCTGGGCAGTTCACAACCACCTGTAACTCCAGCCCCAGGGGGAATCCCACTCCTCTTGCCTGCTTGGACATCTCTGGTCTCGGTCACCTGTAGCACATACACATAATTAGAAACAAAATAGCAAACTATTCAAAGTGCAAGCAAAGGTCACACACTTGTCAGTGTTACCAAACTAGTCTGCCTCATTTTTCCTATATAAAATGTTAACACGAGGCTACCACTTCCCATGGTTGTAACAATGGCTGGACAAGGAACTGATGGAAAAGTTAAGAATGTGAGGCAGTTTCCAGCACTGTGCTCAGAAAACATTTACTACTTAAGTCTTAAATCTGTGACTGATCAGCTCCTTCAAAGAACATGGAAATATTTCAAATATGAGTACAACTGGTATATATTGTTCTGCAAACACAAGTCAAGTGGAAAAGTAGAGTATTAAAGTTAGCTTATAAATACCAGAGTAACTGTGAGCCTCCTTAACAAGCGCCATTGCCTTTCCAACAACGTGTCTCTGTAACAGTATCCATGCCAGAGAAACATTGTAGAATGAAGGAAACAGAGAATGTTGCCAAAGCTCTTTCAAGTATGGGCCCTGCTCTCTTATACACATGGCTTTCACAGCCTGGTCAAATATTACTCAAAGGGAGGCCCTGAAATCGACATAATATTTTAATTGTTTTGTAAGATGTTGTTTTATTATTAAGCATTCAAGACAAGGTTAAATTACTTGCAATCTACCCACTGAAACAAACTGAAAAGGTAAAATACCATTTTAGGAGGAATTTACACAAAAGTAAACAGATGCTTGAGAGTTTCTCTGGTCCAGGAAATTTGATACTCTAGAATAACTCCTTCCCTAAACATTTCAAGAAATTTAATTGTAGTTATTATTGTCTGTTCACTCTGGCTCTTCACTCTGTTGAGCAGAAGACAACAACTGGGATATTTTTTCCAGCTGTTCATTCTTCCCCCAGCTTTGAGTCTTTTGTTTACCCATTCATCATGGGGGCCAAACATCATAGACTGTGCAGTGCTGTGGGTCAACACTGTGTACGAATGTGTTTGGAGGGGCTGGTGAGATGGTTTTGCAGTTAAGAGCACTGGCTGTCCTTCCAGAGGACCTGGGTTCAATTCCCAGCACCCACATAGTAGCCCACAGCTGTCTGCAGTTCCATTTTCAGGGGAGCTGATGCCTTCATGCACATAAAATAAAGTTAAATAAATTATTTTTAAAAAATTAAAACAAACAACAACAACAAAATAAAACAAATGCATTTGGAACTCAGAGGGGTTTTGTTGTTTTTTAACTGAATGTGAGGATTCATATGCTGATAGCAGCTGTGTCCCAGGTTATCTCAGAAAGTTTGAGAATATCCACAATTTCATAGTATACATATATCCTGAGGAACTTACAAACCAAACCAAATCTGGACACAGGGCCCTGATCTTTTCAGACATTCCAGGACTGGAAGAGAATGGTGAAGATTTCAGGAAAGGGCAATCAATCAAAGTGTATGGGGAATGGTGTGTGCACATCTGTGATCCTGGTGCACCTACAATAAGATGGGAACAGAGACGGGTGAATCCCTGGGAACTCTCAGACACACAGATGCATCTATGCAGTAGCAAACAATGAGGGGGGGGGAGGGAGGAAAGAGAGAGAGAGAGAGACCATATCAAACAAGGTAGAAGATGAAAGCAGGCTGACACTCCACCCATGCACCAGGGCAAACACACACACACACACACACACACACACACACACACGAACACCACACATTTTATTTCATTTCTTAGTTTTTGTGTGCATAACTACAGTTCAGAAAATAAAATCCTCACAGAACACTGCATCATGAATATACCTGTTCAACACTGTGAGGAATTGGACCCAGGGAGCTTCAGAGCATCCTTCAGTCCTGGGACTTGAAGCAGGGCCTGCCCAGTGCCAACCCCACTATTCTTTCCACAAACCTGCACTGACTTGGCAACACCACAAATTCTAATTCATGTTTGGTTTTCCAAACCTAGCCCAATCTGTGTTTCTCAGCAAGCTGCGGACATGGTTCTGCGGATCATGAAAGGGTTCTCAAAAGCAAACACCCTTGGTTCCTTTCTCAGGCCTTTTGAGCTGGTTTGGCGGCATTGGTTCTGATGGTGCCTCGGCAGACCAGAAAGTTTAAGGCAATTACCTCAAAAGTCAAAAAAACATCTACTGATAATAGGTTTCCTGATAGAGAGGTTTTCCCCCAGAGAGAAAAATCAAAGAGAAAGGAGAGCTGAAGACAGAATGAGGCTGAGCTGCTGAGTTGGCCTCTGCCATGGAAACCATTAACCCAGCTGAATTAGTAACCGCTTCCAAAGCCACATCGGCCCTCTTAAAGCTTTAAGGGCCACACGCCAAAGTGAAAATTAAATAAAGCAACAAAAAGGCCCGAGCCCAAATGAATTTGGTTTTATTTTTATTGCAGAGTGAAGCGCCACACTATAAAACAACCACAGAGAGACTTTGCCAAATGGTGGTTTCCCAGAATGCATTAAATTCTCAGCCCTCCGCCACTGTCCCCACTAACGACGCTCCCTGGTACATCACAAAACGACTTCTATTCTGACTTTCACAGAAAAGGCCGTTTGGAGAAAATTTCATCAAGCCGTGTGAAATTTTCACATCAATTTCAGTACAGCTCGGTAGACAGCAGCTTGAAATTTCGGCAACAATCAAGGTGTTGTAACGCCTGCTGTAATCAGAAACCCTGGTTCCAGTTTTAATCACCCTTTCCCCTTCCAATATCACTAGGTATTTCACCCTATATCAGAGAGACATCTGGGCTCTGGATTTGGCAAAGGACAGAGGATTTTTGCTTTGCAGAGTTCGATGCTATTTCAAACGCTGTGGTGACTGCAGACCTTCCTCTATTTTGCAGGTTGCTAGCAGAAGGTGCTTGGCATAAACAAGTTAGGTCTGGACACTTACTACTGACACACAGCTTCAAGCACTGAGGCTTAAGTAGTTTTAAAAGTATTTTTCTTACTATGTATAGAACTTGGTAAATCGTTTTCGATTTGAGGCTGTGATAATGCTGGATTATGAAGTGCTTCTCTTTGCTTGCTTTGTTTCTGAAATCATTTCATCATTTTTTTCCTCTTCACATATATTTTTTAACTCAAACCAAACAGAAAACAAACCTAACAATCTATTTCATCCAATGCAAACAATAAAATAGCTCCAAATTTGTATGCAAAAATGCTTCTCAAGTCTCTGAAGCTGTTAGTTCTCTGGTTTACAGCAGCTTTATAAAGAGAGATTTTCCTCCTTGTCTGTCTTTCTTTAATAACAAGTAGAAAAGGCAAAGTACCAAATTATATTTAAAAGGCTTCTATTTATAAAAAGATGGGGAAATGCAACAATATTTTTTACACAGAGCTTAACTTGAAGGTGGAATGGAGGCCCTTCTTAGATTATACACATAAAGAGGGCATAAAAATCAATATTATATGTGTGTGAAATGAGACAGAAGATGTCAGGGAGACAGCAGCGGTACTGTCCTCCGGAAAGCTGGATTTTAATGTGGATACTGAAATGGGCACTGGCGCACTCTACTTAGTACCATGCCAAAATGATATAGGATTTCTGAGATCTCATTCTGGTCTCTGCTGTGCTCCCAAATTCATGTACTCTCTGTCAAGAGAATTCAGACCCACAAAATGCTGAGAGCAGGCAACAACCAAGAGAACATTGCTCCAACATGCATGCTAAATGGGCTTTGTGCTGTTTCTTAAAGTGTCTAGACTAGCCGGCTTTCCTAATGGGATATTTCCTGCCCAGGTAACTGGCAGGCCTATTTTGACTGGCAGAGAACAGGCGCTGGTATATCTTTCCTCTCTATGAGCAAACATTGGCTGCACATCCATTTTGTGACATCTGGGTGGTTCAGAGTGTCATGTTTCCACTCTTCCAGAGATCTCTGTCTTTGGAGCAATGATCACATAACAAAGCAGATTAAACATAATTAAAGAGAGAATAAAAATGTATACTAAAAATAGTTATGAGGATTACCAGGAGGAAATCATCTTTCCTTTATGACACCCACCTTCCTCCTGCACCCTATCTGTAGCTATCTTTCACGTGGCATTCTAAATTTAAGAAATGAATGACCATGATAGGCCCTCCTTCTTTCACATATTACTAATTTTTTCCAACATTAACGTGTGGTACACACGATATGGGACCAAAGCTGATTTCCAAGGATACACAGAGAGTCTGTCTACAGATTTCCTTATAAAAGAAAACCTCTGGGTAGCCTGGAGACAAAGAACTCTGCCATTCACTGGAGTCTTCAGCCTACTGCTGAAAAACACCCTCAAGAAACTTCCCTTTTGGAGAATGGAGAATAGTTGCTTCTGAGATAGACAGTGGTCACCCATTCTCCTGCAAGGAGATAAATCCTAAGCATTTTACTACAGTGCTGTTGGTGACAGTGAGAAACACTATTTTCCTCTGTTAGAAGGCAGACAGCTATTATTTATTTATACAATATAATACTATTGTCTAGCTATAATGAGAGAACTAAACCTCTGGAGGAAAAAGAGAGGAATAGTTTTGTTTGTTTATAGTTATGACAAACCATTTGAGCGAAGAAGATGGAACAAGCTCAGAGCTCCAGGCATGGATTTGTGAAGTCTGTGCATTTTCAAGGAGACATCGTATTTGTGCTCTCTGTAGGATACAATACAAAACCCTCAGGTTAGGACTGGCTTAGAAAATGCTGCCTGAAAGACTATAGGAAGGGCATTGGAGTGTGTGCAATTTTTTACTCCAAATCACTAGCAAGGCATTCACCTCTTTCATCTTGAATAAAGTTCATGAATATTTGCCCTATTATTTTTCTAATTTTCTTCACTTTTACATAATTCAAACAATTAATAGCATGCTTTTATGAACTCTATTCTATTTCTAAATCATCATAGTGCTGAAATTAAAGAAATTAAATGGAAATGGGGAGTGACACAAAATCTGTACTAACCATATACATATTGATGAATAATTCATAAGACTGAGATACTGTCAGAGGTTAGGGAACAGTCTAAGTATTGAGTTCTTTGATCAGGCAGAGCTTCATAGAGCTGGATGAGCTCATATGAAGTTACAAGTTTATGTTAATTTTGCAGAAAATTTATTTACGAATGGAGATCAAATATTTTATTTTATTGAACAGAGCTTTATATTCATCACAAATTAATGATCTGCCTATAATACAGTGAAACAGTTTGGAAGCTTACCTGCTTTTCTGCCAACTTCATCTTTTATAATGAGTTTCATCAGAGAGCCACTTGCATGTTTTCTCTCTCTCTCTCTCTCTCTCTCTCTCTCTCTCTCTCTCCATCTCTTCCCTTTTATCAATTTACTCCTGAGATTTTATTTACATAATTTATTTGGCTTTGACTAAAATTCTGAAGAACTATTTGGAAAAATTAATTATAGAATGACGATACCAACCAAATCCCTTGCAACAGTCAAGTGGATCTCACACACAATGCTGACCAGGATCACAGTTAAGATTGTTATACGTGTTGGGCCTGCCTCAGTTGTCAAACCATCCCCATCATAAGATGTCTCTAATACCCATGAGTATTCCTCCAAATTCAAATCTAGAATTCTCCATCTTAGCTTCTAGTCCCTCATTTTAGGATTTTATTTTATATTTTTAACTTTTTAATAGAAATTTCCCCATAAACAAACAATAATTGTCTGTTTGTGCTGTGACAGCAGAATGTCTCATACTGAGCAATTTATTAGGAGTAAACCTCATTTTCTTTAGTTCTGGGAACTGGAACATTCAAGGTGAAAAGGCCAACAGGTCCCCTATCTGGTGAGAACTTTCCCTTCCTTCTAAGACAGCATCTTTCTGTTTATCCTTGATGAGGATAGCATTGCTCACTGGGAGAAAAGATGGAGCCAGCACAAGTGCCTGAAACTGTGCTGTTTTCAGTCAAAATATTTGATCACACAAAGTTTTTTCTGATATATATATATATAATTATATATTATATATAATATATTATATAAATATATAATTTTTCTATTGCACAAAGAAGCAAATTTAAAACCCCAATAAACTCCCATCAGTGAAACTAGAATCTTAGTATCTATTTGTTTCCTTCAAGTCCTTTTGAGAGAAATGGAGAAGGCTAAAGGTCTAAGATTTCAGATAATCTACACAACAAGAAAAATAAGAGGGAATAGCCAGTGTCGCCAGTACCCCAAGGGATCATCGTTTTGTGATCAGCAGTGTCTCATCATTCATTGGCATCTGATACTGATGGCATTTGGACACCAAGAATTCTTTTCTACGCGTGACTCACCCAAGAGCCAAGATCTCAGCTCTGCTTCTGGCTAGTGTGGTGAGGGAACGCATCAGGGCTCCTTTAACCTTCCTCACTTCTGATCCATAGTCTAGCTTCAAGGAGTTCAGCCAGATTTCTTAGTTATGTATTTGTATTTTAACCAGATGCGACTAAGGCAGAATGCCTGGAAAGACTAAATACACAAAGAAGAAGGATTCTGAACACCGCTGACGTTTCAGAACTAAGATACCAGAAGACATGACAGTTATGCACTAATCCTAAAGTCATTTGTTCATTTTAATCTTGTCCTATAAATCACTTGTCCCTGAGAGCTGTGCTGGGTGTAAGTAACAAAGGCGTCTTCTCTCCTTGTTCTCTGGTTTGGGGTGTTCTTATATTTTTCTTATTCAGTTTCTCTTTTCAAATATTTTATTTCCTTTGATATTAACATCTTTATCTCATGTAGCTTAAACCTTGTGTTTTCAGTATGTATTATTTGATTGCATTAATGTTTCCTCTGTGCTTTTATTTTATTATTACAATAAGTAGTAGATTTCAAGACCTGCTAATCATCTACGTACAAGACTAGAAACTTAGTCTCTCTGCTTCTTTACTTCTATAAGTAATTCAGTTTTCAATAAACTATTTCAGAAAGTTTTTATACAGGTTATTTTATTTATTTAACTTACAATTATGAATATTTTTAAACTATGTAAGTTATTTTTAATAGTAAGAATGTTCTTACACATTAAAAGTTTGCTTAGTTTTGAGTAGCTTTTTTCTAAGAAGACTATTCGAAGTGACTATAGCCACTAAATCATTACCTATTTATGGTGTGGGACAATGGTCTGTATTCTGTCAACATTTCTTGATCAAGCCTTCGCTTACACAATCTAAATACAGGTTGAATATGGTAGCATACCACGGTAGTATCAGTAGTTTGAGAGGCTGAAACAGGAAGATCAAGAGTTGATAGCTACCAGGAATACATAGCCAGACCCTGTCTCATCAAACCAATAATAATCTCACAGGGTTTAGAAGTTTGGGAGATATTTATCACCTGAGATCTTTAAAAAGATTGTGTTTATGCCATTGTTTATATGCACACCTGTGGGTGCATATGCTTTAATTCCCTAACAGGTGAGCTCAATAAAGTTCTTGAGGACAGGAGGGGAGAAGTTGATCACCTCCAAAATTGTTAACTTTTTCATTCTGATTCAAAAAAATCAACATTTACCATAATGTATTTTATAAACGTATCTGTTCACTTGGGATGCTTTTAGATTCTGAAACTTTTACAATGTCTGAATGGCAACAGAAGGTCACATATTGCCTATGTGAGTGCATAACACATAATGTCTACGGCACGTAATTTTTTAGTATCTGGTAAAATTATTTATACATTATGTTCTGGCAGCAGTTTCTTTGAAGAATTTCCCCAAAGAAACCCTGACAAAAATAGAAATTCTTTTCCAGAAATTTAATTACTGTAATATTATTACTTTGAAAAAACACTAATATCCCATGCTAGGGCTAATTATATAAACTACGGCTACATCCAAAAATAAGGATGCTATGCAATTCTCAAATGAAATGAAAAGGTTCTCTGTATGCTGATGTATAGTGATAATCAAGTTATATTCTTAAATGAAACTAATAAGTAGAAAACAAGGTGAAGAAAATTGTAAAAAGAATACTATCAGCTCAGAAATGAAATCTGTGAGACAAATATCTAATTACACAGCTAATATCTTAAACACAAGTCTAATGATTTAGATACATAGTTAACTATCTTTTAAAAACAATGGAAAAAATAAAACCACAGGCTGAAAGTAATAACTTCTTTTAAAAATAAAGAATAAAAGAACATGTAAAATAACATAAATTTATTTGAAAATCTTTTCAAATTTACAAAATATAAATAAAATAATTTTAAAGCAACATCAGAAATTGAAAATAAATGTTGAAAATAATGTTATTTGATAATACAGATGTTCCAAATTGCATTAAACAAATTATGATTATAGTGCATTCCTTAGCAAGACATAAACCAAAAATTAAAGCAAATAAATCCAAAATAATTAATCAAATGACCGATCTATTCATATTTCTTATTCTGAACATCCATGTTACAGTTGCCGTAGCATATTTCCCACTAATACGAATCTGGGAACCTTGAAGAAGTGGTTAGCTCTAGGCCTGGAGCATCTATAGCTCCAGTTTGTATGGTCATAATACACATGCAGGGCACTGTCCAGAACTGTGAGGAATATTGTCAAAGAACTCAGCAGTCAATCTAAAAGATTTACAAAGTCACATAGAAATGTCTAGCCTTAATAGAAATAAATAAATTTGAGATATGACAAAGGGTTAAATTTTTAAAATCAATGACATAAAAAGACAAAGCACGAGCAAGGAACTCAGGACCACGAGGGGTGCACCCACACTGAGACAATGGGGATGTTCTATTGTGAACTCACCAAGGCCAGCTGGCCTGGGTCTGAAAAAGCATGGGATAAAACCGGACTCGCTGAACATAGCGGACAATGAGGACTACAAAGAACTCCAGAACAATGGCACTGGGTTTTGATCCCACTGCACATACTGGCTTTGTGGGAGCCTAGGCAGTTTGGATGCTCACCTTACTAGACCTGAATGGAGGTGGGTGGTCCTTGGACTTCCCACAGGGCAGGGAACCCTGATTGCTCTTTGGGCTGAGGAGGGAAGGAGACTTGATTGGGGGAGGGGGAGGGAAATGGGAGGAGGTGGCAGGGAGGAGGCAGAAATCTTAAAGAAAGAAAGAAAGAAAGAAAGAAAGAAAGAAAGAAAGGAGGGAGGGAGGGAGGGAGGGAGGAAGGAAGGGGAAAAAAGACTAAGTACATAAGTTATTAGTTGACATCTAACTTAGAACTTTGAAAACTAGTAAAATAAAGAATACTATATCTATTCTTCCTTTCTTATTCAACTATACAACTGAATAGCTAGGTAGAAACAAGGGGAGATTTCTCTTGGAGACATTCTGTAGATAATAATTATGATACATACAGAATCAAATTTTTGTCATTTTCAGATCATAAAGGATCTAAGCATTGATCATCAATTTCTTCTCATAATATAAAAAGACACACACACACACACACACACACACAAAAAGATATTGTGAGCTTCCTAAAGGCAATCCTTCTTCTGGTAAAGCCAGGGTGAAATATTTTCCTTTAGGCAATTTGAAAACATATAGATTGGAAAACTCCTTTAAAAATAGAGTATCGGTTCATCAATAAACAATTGTTTTGGAGAGATAAGCAGAGACACAAAGAAGTTAGAGAAGGCTCTGGATTAGTTATTTGTCGTCTTGTGTGATAAAAATCCTGATAAAAGTAGTCTAGGGGAGGAGAGCTCCCAGTTCTGGCTCCCAGTTCAAGTGGAGAGTCCATATGGTGGAGAAGTCATGACTGCTGAAGCTTGTCACACTGTATCCACACCCAGGATACAGAAAACACCAAGACTGGTATTCAGCTAATTTTTTCCTTTCTATGCTGTCTGTGACATTGGTCCATGGAATGGGATTGCCCACTGACTCCAAGATAATCCTTCACAGATATGCCCACTGTCTGGTTGCCAAGTTGATTCTTGATCTTGTGACGTTGTTGATCAAAATTTACCATTGCAACTCTACCTCTTTTCAAACTGACACACATGTCACTTTTAAACCATAACCCCCTGCTTCTGAGCTTAAAGTTCATGGCTCTCACACACATCTCCTGGAATAAATTGCATTCAGTACAACTCCATCAATCTCCAGTCTCTAAAACTTCCTACACTGTTCAAAAGTGCAAATACATCTTCTGAATCTCCATAGTCTCTTAATTTTGAGGCCCTTGAACATAAAAACACAATTTACATAGTTCAATATCACAGTAGCATAAAATAAATATTCCCATTCCACATAAGAAAGAAAACATAGCAAGAACAGAACAATCCAAGATCAAAATCCAACAGGGAAAAACACCAAATCCTATAGATCTATGTTGGGCATCGGAGGTTTATAATGAAATTATCTGGATTTTAAGAGCTTGCATAGACCTGTCCCACCAGCTGTGCCAACAGAAACACACACAGCCCCACTTTGGGATTCTACTCCTTATCCACAGACAGCTTTCTTCAGTGATATTCTAGTGTCTTGAAATCCTGAAGTCACCTGTGTTTCATTTTCCCCTCTCTCTTAAGATCTTTCTTCCCCTTCCAATGTCCTTTATTTAGTTTCCTGGATTCTACATATACTCCAAGTTAAACACACAAATCTTAATATTTAGTAATGTTCACAGTGTTAGGGCTGTAGACTTGCTCTTAAATTTCAAATATGCATGAGGACACAAGAATTTATGTGGCAGAATTTAAAAATCAAGCAGATACAAATAAGAAAGGAAGAAAGTCAAAGTATTATTATTTTCAGATGATATGATATTATATATAAGAAATCCCAAAAATTCTATCAGGGAACTCCCACAGCTGCCAGATATCTTTAGGCAAATGACTGGATACAAGATTAACTAAAAAAAAAAAATCAGTAGCCCTCCAATATATAAATGATGAACAGACTGAGAAAAAAAATCAGAGAATCAACACCCTTTATAATAGTCTCAGATAATATATACTATGCTGATATAATCTAATAAAGCAAGTGAAAGACCTATATGACAAAAAAACTTTAAGTCTTTGAAGAAATAACCTGAAGAAGATATCAGAAATTGAAAAGATCTCCCATGATCATGGATCAGTAGGATTAACATAGTTGAAAACGGCAATCTTACCAAAAGCAATCTACATTGTTGCTTCTCCTACTTTAATGACAGCCCATTTGCAAAGAAGAAATCTTTTCCTATTTTATACCCAACCACATTATGCATGAATTTGCCCTAATCACACTGAGATTATATCTGATTTTTAATACTTTTTCTCAAAAGATTATTTCAAGCTTTCTAATAACTTTAGACAATTTATAAATGTCAAAAGACCCAAATTTATCATAGTCAAAAAGTTACCATTTGTATACCATATTTTTAGTTGATATCCATATCCTTACTTAATTCTGTTGAGAACTCCTTGAAGATGCAATCTAGAAAAACTGTCCAAGAATCCAATTTGATGTCATTTTACTTTTGTGTGTATTGACAATATGAGGAAATCTAACCTGCAGTACTCAGGAGACTAAAGAAATAGCCTCTTTAATTAGGAGATATCTTATGTATATAGGAATTTGGAGGCCTGTATTGACAATCATGAGAGATCATATCTCAAGAAAAATATTAATAACTAAACAAAAGGAAAAAGTAATACATAAAAATCAGTTTTTCTTACTGTTCATATTTTTAAATTACTAATAAAAAGGAGAAACATTTAGAATATTCAGTAACTGTTGGAGTTTCAGGAACTTATTTTCACCTGGGAATTTGAAAATAATAATTTAAAAGAGAAAATTATATGAGTCACTATCACTAGGTTTAAATGACAATAGCCATGGTTATAACAATCACAACATCAATACCTTTCTGTGGTGCTTTATGAAGTGTCAGGACACTTACACATGTCCCCCTTTGCTTCTCACACAAACCATAATGTAAGGTGCTAAGAACATTTTGATCACCTCAGGATTTAAAAAAAAAAAACACTTAAACAAATTTTTGCAAGGTGAGGTGAGTCCCTGTTTAAATGACTCTTCAACTTCTCTTTCATCCCATTCTGAGTAGAATTCACTCCAGGATTCTCTGTTCTTCAGTTCACCTATTGATGCCTGTCTGTTTAAAAATAGCATAACTTCTGCTATGGATTTTCTTGAATGCAATCTGCTTCTAACATGCTCAATACAATTAGGAGATACAAAGTATTGGCAGAAATCTATATTTTCCCTGTTATTTATATTTTATTATTTTCTATGCCCCCTAAGCACTTCACACCATTTAATTATCCTGAACATTTGCCTGAATGCCGATATCGTTTGACTCTGTATCAGTAAATAACTGCATGCAACAGAAATATAGTGGTCCTCTACCGGGGTTTCACTCGGCATGATTGAAAGACACCATCATGGTAAAGGCTGGTTATGATTGTGAACCTCAAACAGCATAGAATCACCTGGGAAGGGTATCTTGGTGAGAAATTGTCTAGATTCTGTTGGCTGGTGAGCGTAGCTCTGAGAGATTTTCATGTAGTAGATTAAGATGATAAGACACACCCTAAATGTGGGCTGCATGGATGGAAAGGGAAAGAGAGGAAGATGAGCATTGGCATGCGCTCATCATCGCAATCCTCTCTGGTTTTGACTGTTAACATTATGAAACTAATCGTTTCACGTTTCTGGCAGTGATGGAACCTAACTTGGAACTGTGAACCAAATCAATCCCTTTTCCTTAAGCTGCTTTTGTCAGGGTATCTTATCACAGCAACCGGAAATGAAATTAAGACAGCTGGTCAAAGGATGCTAGCAGATTACTAAATCTTATCAGAAGACAACATTTGCAAAACCTTTATTAGAGTATATAATTGCAATCATTCTGTTTCATTAGTTGTTGGTGGTGTTCTGCCTTGCTCAATTTATGAATTAAACTTTTTGACATGTACATGTGGTGTGTGCATGTAGAAAAATCAAACTGTACATAGAGTTCATACTGGACATAGATTCAGACATACACTAGGGTTTTCAAATACACCCTATCCTGATAACAGGAGACCACAAACTTCTCTGACTAGTTTGAATAAGATGAAAGTTATTGAGAGGTTACTGGAGTCTCACAACACAGCCCGAAGGTAGAAATCGTGTAGGATTCAACTGCATCATTTCTGTTGGACAGCTTAGTTTGTACACCACCTATCAAGGTGAAGTCTATCTCTGCAGGTGGCCAGTTGAATTGCTCATTAAATAACACAGATGAGAACGTCTCCCTCTCTTACGTTAAATTATGCTCTGTTCCATGTCTAAGAAAAGAGAGGATTAAAGAAAGAAGTCCCACACACTGAACTGGGTGATAAGGAGACAATTATTCAATAGAAAGCAGATGTGCTGGTGAGAAAGATAGAAAAGATGCTGACTATGAAAACCAAATTCTTCTCTAATCTACTTCCATGACTATATATCTATGTGCACAGAACATCAGAGATATGTTTCTAAATAAAATTCCTGTCTAACCAAAATCTACCTTCTCCCAAAAAGAGAGATAAGTAAAGCTCACTAAAGAGCCAAAAGCCACAGCTTCCTATATTTTCCATTACTTGTTCTGTCTTCATAATTCCATTCATTACTCTATACCCTGGCAGCTAAGTGGAAAATGTAATCCCCACCATTCATAAATAGAAGATTGAAGAAAGAGGAGTAGGGTATATATTTGAAGTATTAATTATGCACAAAAAAAGAAAATCATGGTGAAGGTTGAGCAACCATGTCTGCTACTGGCTATGCCAGTGTTATTTCTTTTCTTTGCTTCCTGGCCCAGGTTCGCATGGACTTCGTCATATACCCAAATGATCGGTAGAATATGTTCTTCAGTGCCCAGACTTTGAGATATGTGAGTGCTTGCCGAGCATGTTTACAGACTTGGAATCATCTCATAACTTTTACCAGTAGCTACACTGAAACAAGTTTGTTCCCAGTCTCTTAAGTCATTGTCCCTATCAATATTACCTTTCCTGTTTATGAGTCCAAATTATATGATAAAAAAACTAAGAGATAAAAGAATTATTTGGACTCACAGATTTAGAGGGTTCTGTCCATGGCTGACTGTTTTCATATATCTTGGTTAGAGCATCTCTATAAAAACGTGTAAAGGTCATGTGATTCTTCATCTCCACAAGAGAATAAGGCAGGGACAGGGATGTCAGGACCAAATACACACTTCAAAGCTGCAACTTTGGGGACCTACTTTCTCTAACTAGAACCCACAATCCCAAAAATATTAAAAGTTTCCTAGATGCTTCCTTATCCACAACCTGTAAAATAGCATCTCCAGCTTGAGACCAAAAGCTCAGCAACTGAGCTTGTGGAAAACCCTTCATATTCAAATACTAAAGGGAAAAGCAAAATCTCCAGCTTAGCTCCCAAGCATAATCCTGAAGATGTAATGATTGTTTTTCACAATATCCCTACCTTTATGAAAAAGCTAAAAATTACTAGGTGTTATTCCAAGCAATAGAACATTCCCTAATTGAATCAAAATTAAAATTCCGATGGCAAGCAAATTCAGCCCCCTTCAGTATTTGTCTTGAGTCCTAAATCCATATTTTCTACCAGGAAAACAATGTTTCCCATTAGATAATACATGCTTATATTTTTGTTGTGGGTCTATTAACTACAATAGACTCTTTAATGATTGACTTAACCATTGTATAGCTCCAGAGGCTCCACTGACGTTAGCCTATTGCTTTCTTTCTGTAGCATCAGTCAAAGTCCCTGATAAGAATCGATTCATAAGGCACATCATAACAGAATATAAGGAATCTCACCAATATACAGAACAAGATGAAACAAGTCAAAATTCAGAACTAATACCTATCCTGGTGACCATAAACTGCAGTGAGTTCCTGTCATTTGCTGTCAGAGAGCTGTTTGGTCACAGAGGTGAATACGTATATGAAGGTTTCAGACTAATAACTACTTTCTGGAAACTGGGCTCCCAAAGTAGTAAAGGACAGGGTTAGCCTTTATGTGAATGTATGTTTCCACAAAACCACTCTCTGAACTCACTGGAAGAGCAAAAGGACGGCTGGAGTAAATGACTAGCGACAGACCAGTGAAGTGCCTGCGTGTGATGGTTTGGATATGAAATGTGCTACAGAATGCTTATGTATTAGAAGACTTGGTCCCTGATGCAAGCAGCAACAAGAGGCTGGGCTTGAGGAAGGTGACCAGATCAAGAGGATTCTGAACAAATCAAGAGCTCAATCCACTGATAGATTCAACTTATAGATAGATTACTGGGAAGTGACAAAACTGGAAGGTAAGCCTCAGGAAGGAAGGAAATCCTGTACCTTGGAAGGAAGTATCTTCTCCATGGTTCCTTCCTATCTCACCTCCTGTCTGTGTGCTGCACACAGTAGTATTCAGTCTTTCTTCAAGCCCAGAGCATAAAGCTAGTTGATGACACACGAAACCTTTGCAACTGTGAGCCACTCTAAGTCTTTCATCATTCCTATTGTCCCTCTCGGGTATTTGTCACAGTGACAAAAGTCCGCCACGCTATCCTCCTAATTATTGAGAACTTTCTTTTGAGAGGATTCCATGTGAACACTTGGGGACTAGTTTGAGATGTTCAATGACATTTTTCTTCCAGAATTTCTTGTGACTGCTTCCCTAATTATACTCCTTCCAATTTTCCAAAAATGGATCCAAATTATTAATTGTTGCCCTCTAACTTAGACAAATCTTCACCGCAAGCCATCATTTCACTCAGGAAAATGTGGCATTGTGACTCTGGCTTGCTAGAAGACTGTGCTGTGCTGAGCTGGGAGTTCTGGAGAAAGGGTTTCCAGGCAATCGTAGGAATGGTGGGGTTCGGGTTGGTTGTAGTCCCATTTCTGATTCCTTATGTCTTTCAGCATCCAAGCCCCTTTCATTGCACATATCACACTAATATTGTCTTTTAATAAAAGACAAACTCGTCTTCATTAAGGAATTGTGAATGAGGTTTCTAAAACATATTTTAAAATAAAAGGGTAACACAACGTGGCAACACTCTTGAAAGTTTCTGTGTTCCCTCCAGCTTCTTACAATAAGAAAAAAAGCAGGGGGGAGGGGGAGTTAATGAGATGCTCAAACCAGAAATAAGGGCCTGTTTTTGACAGGAACGTTATCCAGCAGTTTACTAAGAAACCCAAGAATAGCAATTGTCAGTTAGACCACATTCCTTTACAAAAATAATCTTAAATTAGAGAAAATCGGGAGAATGCAATTCTACATCTCAGGAACCATAACAACCAGATTCCAAAATAACCGCCTTTGCTGCAGTGTGATCTTGATTCTCAGCTGTCTCTCTCTACTACTTGCCAGCTATGCTTTGGTCTTTGTTTTCTTGAGACTTGGGGACTAAAAAGTCTTGGAAACCGCATAGCACTATCTTTTATATTTCCAGTAACGATGCATACATTTACCTTTTATTTCATATTCAACTAAATTATGTTTCTAAGTTTTTTAAAAATCACTATTAGTCAGGCATGTTGGTACAGGCCTTTAATCCCAGCCCCTGAGAGGCATAGACAAGCAGATATATGTGAGTTCAAGACCATCCTGGTTTACAAAGGGAGTTCAGGCCAGCCAGGATTATATAGTGAGATAGTATGTAAAAATAAAACAAAATAATAAAAACTAAAGAGCACTATCATGTTTCTATGCGTTTTAGTGAGAATGTTGGTTAATTTAGTATCAAATAATTCAACTGAGATAGAAATTCTTTTGTGGGGTTATGGTATGGAAGATCTCTGAAATATCCATTGCAATATAAATCATGATCACAAAGAGATGTGCTCAAGATCAGGCATGATAGACACAGAAGACATTGTGGCATCTGTGCATGTAGCCCTCTCTCTAGCAACATGCTAAGATGTCCATGTTGTAGAATCGGTTAATCATCCGTAGCAATGAGTAATTTTTTTCATCCATGATTTTTATATTGAGTCTTTGTGTTACAATTTTTTTGTTAAACCATCTGCTATAAAATTGGTTTTACATTCTAAAAATCTTTCCCACCCCTATCTTTATTGTATATTACAAGAACTGCAAGAAACAAATAATATTTTACTACTTCTCTATGGGATATTTTATTCATTTCTAGGATGATGAACAACTTTGAAATTCTCAGTTATTGATTCTGATATGTTTCCTTATCCTGAGGTAGCTATGTGAAATCAACTTATTTTGCATTCTATAGCCTAAAAAGTTTTCAAAAGCCAAAAACATTTGATACTTTACAGGAAGTTGATTTATTAAAAATTGCAAAGACCTCAAATTAGTAAGTGTCCAACCTTTACATCTTTCCAAAATTTTATTTTCTGTAACTATTAGAAGCTTATAACTTTTAAAACATGTAATATACTAGACTATATCTGATGTGGAAAAAAGTGCCATTGCTTCTCTCTACTACTAATTTTCTGACTGACAGTTGATTCTTACTTACAAGAAATACATCTAGATTTATTAGGGTACTTATATCATGGTCTGGTGTGGTGTGTTTGTTTTCAGTGAGTGCACGCATGTGTGCATGCAAATGTGTTTGTGAGTACAGTATGTGGAGACCAGAGGTTGGTATCAGTATCTGAGCAAATATCTTCCCTCTGCTTCCCATATGCTGCTCTTTCCAACAAGGGTTCCCAGCTAAATTCTCCTATAGTCTGTTTCTTGTTTCTATGTTGTTTGGGGCACTTGAAAATCCACTTCCCTTGTACTCACAGGCCACCAATGTAGTGGAAACAACAGAGGAAAGCCACTGTGTGTCTTCTCATCCTGTGCATCCTTTGAAAACTGTCAGCAATTTCGCTTGCTTCCCTCAAAACATGTGGCTTGACTTCATTAAAACTGGAATTCCATCAGTGGGATAGGAATTCCAGCTCAGGCAAATGACACAATTGTCTTCATCATCGCTTTATACTCTGGCCAATCCCATCCCCATAATTACTCTTTCTGCCCATCTTGAAGTTTGCCCAGGGGAACCGTGGTTTCTAATACTTGAGCTTTTGTGGTTTAGCATTTAGGATTTTAATCTGTCAGGATTGTGATTTTCAGAACAGAGACATTAACTTTTGAAGCAAACACACACACACACACACACACACACACACACAGAGAGAGAGAGAGAGAGAGAGAGAGAGAGAGAGAGAGAGAGAACATTATTCTTGAGTAGAAAACATTCAGTGTTCTAATTCAAAGAAGACTGTAACAAAGTAGACAGGTGTGAGCCATGGTATCATCCATGGTGTGATCCAAGGTGATGTACATTGAAAGGTGTCAGAGTCACTGTGATTTTTCATACAATATAGAAGAACTGTGCTGAATCTAAGCCCAACAACTGTGTCAACTTAGTCCTTGGGAAAGCTCATTAAAGTGACATATTTAGGGAAAGAATACATTGCTGACTATACAAAGAGATGATTTCAAGACAACAAGTGAATTGTCTTATCCTGAACACAGCAACAAAAGGCAAGAACCATCCCTGAGAAACAATGATACAGAATACAGGATGAGATTTCTACAGACCATCAATCCATAGGGAAATACCACTGGGTAAAACCTTGTGTTTGCTCTTGACTCTTCTCCATCTAATACTATTCCTCCACCACTTACTGTTATATCTGATAATAAAGCATCACAGAGCCTTCTGGGCATATCACAGCTTATTTTCATAAACCATCCGTCCTAGACACAATGCTTTCATGTCAAAATAGCAAAGAGATAAAAGAATATCAATCCTTTTCAACACTAGTAGTTACATTCAACAGTTCAAAGCCATATTTTTTTATCATGTTGATGGCTTGAGAGAGGAACACCTCCCAGCTTTGGATGAGGCTCCTGATGTTGCGCTGCATCCATTAGATCCCGTTGTATTAGGTTACAGAGCAGGTCAGCACAAATGTCCATGTTCGTAGAAACCCCTGACTTTCTGCCAAGTCGTTTGGCACCACTCAAGTTGTCATCAATTTCAATTACTTGTACATCATTTCAGGAGATATTAAGATAATTATTGGCTGTTCTCAGAAGCGTAGGATGCCAGCAAAGCACTCATAGAACTGTCTCCATCCATAAATTGCACCGCAGACACTTTATATCTTAAAACAATATAATTCACGTCATGCTAATGTATGGCCACTTCAGGTCCTTTATCCTACACTTAAATTATATACTTGAGTAATTTCTCCAGTAGATATTGGAATGAATGAAATATTGTTTTAGCTAAGGTATTTTCTTCCTATAATTTGTTGAAATTTTCCACTAAAAATTTTGGTAGAGTATATCTTGTACTCAATCCATGTTGCACTCAAGAAGAAAACTAAAAGTGAAGCTTCATAATTTATGTTTTAAATATGTATATTTAAATTTATGTTTAAATATATATTGTATATTATATATGTATTATATATATATATATGCTATACAACAAACACTTTGGAAACACTCCCCATTTATAGTGAATTATATTCTAAAAAAGTTTCTCTAAGGCTGGTGCTTAAAATACAAATATAGACTCCCACAACCTCATCAAGGCTTACTATTGTGCTACTTCTCTTGAACTTGGGCTAAAAGAAGGCACTAAAGGAAAAGTTCTTGAAGAAGAAGCCCAAGGATTCCAGTTCTGATTCATGCAGAGTGGGCATGGCAGCCTTCCTGTAATTTCAGTTGATTATATTTGAGTTCATCAGAAAGTTGCACTTTGCTCAAAGCATTTGTGTTTGGACTAGAACTCCATGCTAGAAGAGGGTTTGCCTGTAAGTCTCTTCCCTTTCCACACATCTTGCCAACTGAAGTACTTCTTGGCTTTTCTGTAGAATCTTTTTTCCCAAAGATTTTTATATAGTACACAACCTTGGAAGATGGGGAAAGCCCAAGTGTTTCTAGAATGGGAAGCATATGTATTTGCTCTCTAGTACAGTAAACACACATCCTTACAAAGTAGATTGTTGGAAAAAAATATACATAACCATTAAAAATAGAGTTTCCTAGGCTCAAGGTTAATCTTTGCTCCTTAGTTTAAAATACTACAGACTGAACATTCAACAAAAGTTTATTTCTTGCAATTTGGAGGGCTGCTAACTCCAAGACCAGGGTCCAAACCTTCATGTGGCATCTAGAGAGAGCTTTCTTACTAAATTCTTATATAGAGAGAAAGAAGGGCAAGGGAGTTAAGGTCCTTCCTTACGTCCCCATTTATTAGCACCAATTTAAATTCATAAGAGAGATGGCATGGCCAAATCAGATCTTTAAAAACTCTTTATTAACTCACGTAGATTAAAAACTCTTATCATTTTGGCAACACTACCATACACTACCATACACAAAACACTACATCATACACAAACACTGATCTAGGTGTCTCTTCTTAGCATCCACTGGAATCTGAAGGGCACACGTTAACAAATGAAAACAAGGAAATCATACCGCCTGTTATCTTTCTTGCCTCTGGCATTGGACCCACGTTCACTGCCCACTACTGGTAATGTTTAGTAAAAGCTAACGTTTAGTATAAGAGAATCACTGATAGTCAAAGTACTATATTCAAGGCCAGCACCTTGAAAGAAGAAGAATCAATGCACTTCAAGAAAGATCATTAGAATGATGATCAAGTCCTGACAAGTATCCTGTGAGGCCTGATGATCTCAGGAAGCAGTCCTGAATCTGTTCTGGATATAGAACTCAGACATCTGAGCCATCCATTCCTATCGGGGATTTTTCAGGGGGTCTTCCTTGATTAAACCTGATTTTTCTTAATCCATAATGAATCCACAGCCTCTCGTTTCCTGTGGAAACAAAAGTAAAACCTCTTCTCCAAAGTAACATATTTTTTACTTCAATTTTGAATTCAAGGAATTTTCAAAATACCTACCATTGATTAAACCAGCCGCATTTACAATAAAATGTCTTTTAGCAGCTGTAGCTCCTTCCTCAGTTATCAAACAATTTAAAGACAACACAAAAACATACAGTATCCAGACTCTCAATTTTTACATGCCTTTATTTTAACCTCTATTTTTTTATTTTTAATTTTAACTTTTGGCTTTTTGAGACAGGGTTTCTCTGTGTATCTTTAGCAGTCCTGGCATTTACTCTCTAGACAAGGTTGTCCTTGAACTCACAGAGATCTGCCTGCCTCTGCCTCCCAAGTGTTGGGATTAAAGGTGTGTACCGTCACACCCAAATACTCTCTTTCTTTCTTTTTTATTTTAAGGACTTTATCTTTTTTCTTTTCTCTCCCAAGCCTACATATATTTTTAAACACACTGTAAACAATTTAGAGGTTTCCTTCATCTGAATCTATCTTTACTATATATCTCTCTTTTTCTGATCACATGAGTCTTTAATTTGCTAAGCAATATGGCTAGGATTAAAGCCATAGCTTTGATGGCTAGATCCACCCCATTCCTTAGCTTTATGAGAATCTAGCTTCATGGTGGGGGTACTGGCCAGAGCCGTGCTTATTTCCACAACTCTAGGGCGTTTCAAGGTCCATGCCACCATCAAGAAGCTTGTTGTAGGCTACTTATAAACATTTAAGTGTTCTGTGGCAGAGCCTTTTAAAAGGACTGCAAAGTTTTCTCAGCTAAAGCTGAGTCAGGAAGCCTCTCTTAAATGAGAAGCACTTGCCTCTAGAAAACAGAACCAACCTGAGAAAATGCTGCTATCAATAAGCCATGCTTAACACTATTCTTTTCTATCCATAATAAATTCCCAAGCTCTCTCAGGCTTTTAAGTGTATTTGGTCAGCCCCACATTGGCACGCCATTCTATTAGCAGAGGTTTCTGTCCCACCCGGTACTGCAGTCATTCAGTCCCAAAAAAACACACAGAGGTCTACATTAATTACAAACTGGTTGGCTTAGTATCTCAAGCTTCTTGTTAACTCTTATAACTTATATTAGCCCATAATACTTCCTGCCTGTGTACTGGCCAATCAGCATTTTATTAAAAAATAATACAAGTGACAGGGTACATACCATTATACCACAGCAAGTGACTGCATATTTGTGAGACATCTTAGGTCACCTATTGGGTTATATTTATTTTCATCATACAGTGGGTACCTAAACACACACACACACACACACACACACACACACATGCTAGAGCATCTCAGCTGATTTCCATCTTTTCAAGCAAAAGACAAAGGCAAAGTTAAAATCCACAGACACATACATGTGTTAGCTGATGCAAAAGGCTAATGAACAAAAGCATTGCACATTTAGGTAATACATGAAGGACACCTAACGTTCTGGTTTCTGTACATCTAAAGGAAGACTATTTAGCAGCTAACATAGTGTAGGTGTGGCATTCCTTTACAATTTAAAATGTCTGGCAAAGAGGAAAAGTCGTAGAAGGAACGACTCCCAAAGAAACGCCCTCTGCTACAGCTTCTCTGAGTCTGAGAGTCTCATACTTTTGCTCAGTATCCATGACCTCATGTGCAGTTAGGTTGTTAACATTTTAGCTAGTAGGAGAACGAAAGACACAGACCTGACACTGTGTCATTTGATAGATATATGACCTCAGACATGACCAAAGCTCAATAGATCTTCAGTTTTACATTCTAATTAGAAAAATTTAGCATAATTTGTGATACTGTAAATGTTCAAAAGTATGTTAACTGATTGGGAATTTTGTGGGTTTTTTTTTCAGTGTTTTTCACACTTCTGGCTTTAATTTTTTTAAATAATTTTATGCAAATGTATTATGTTGAAGGTAAACATCCACATTTTTCTTTTGTTTTAATCTGTTGATTATTTTGATGCAAGTAGAAATTTAAAGTATTTAATATTACACCACAGACACTAGAAGCTCTGAACACAAGCATTCTATAGATATTTGCAGACACAAATAAAGATGATCTCTGCCTTTGTGCTTAAGGAACAGAGATGCAGTTCTCACTGCAGATATAAATTTTAATTACTGCCTCCTGGAGGAAAAACTGGCAGAAATGCAATCATACCACCTTATGGGGTGACCTTGGCATTTATAGTACCTCCAAAATTCCTTAGATGCTACTCAGCAGGGTGAAGCAACAGCCCTGATAAAAGATTGCTTTTCTTTTCCTTCTCAGGTGCATGTAGACGCATGACTGGGAACAGTCGGAGAGCTTGGATGTAAGACTAATGCTTCTGTGCCATTGCTAGAAGTTCAGAGCTAATTGTCTGACTAAAACTGAGCACCAGGGCAAAAGGATCTTCCCAGGAGAAGTCAGTCTACCCCAAACTTCTGAGGGGGGAAAAAAAGCACCAAGCAATGAAACTCTATTTTATTGGGTAGATGAAAAAAGGACTTGATGTGACCACAGAAAGATGGAAGATGAGGCCGCCCTCCCTCATTTGCAATGTTAATATCCAACACCAAGTTGAAAACTTCCACAGTCATAAATGCATATGAGCTTTCTTGATTCAGTGAGGTCACTGTGGTTCTGCAGTTGCTTTCCAAACACAAAACAATATCATAGTATATCCATTGTAAAATAAGCTTTGTATAGTTCTATGTTGATGACTCACACAGCTTCTGTGGCCAAATATGATACAGTCTTTAGTCAGACAGGGTGTTTGGCTATGCCTGCAGCAGATCTCCATGACTGGGAGGTTGTTTGTTCTGAATGAAAGCGCCTCTGTTTTTGACATAAGCATGTTTCTTTCATATGTTTGTAAAACATGATTCTATCCAGGGCAGGAAAGTCAAAACAGGATTGTTTCTGACTTATATGTAGAGTAAACAGTTTCATCAAAACCAGCCAGCTTCAGACCACCCGTAGACCAAGATTTTCCAGGGATCGTTCAAGCCAAACATGAATGTTTAAACTACAGAAATACAACTTAAAAGCAGTTGTCCTTTGTAAACCAGGAATGGGTGAAAATTATTTGAACGAATAGCTAAAAATTTAGCAATCCTAAACTCAAACTGTAATAATCAAGACAAGTTAATCCATGTTCCATTTCATTCTCTATCACTAACATTAAAAGAGAAAATAGTATTACTGTGTGAACAGTGTCTTGCCAGACACTTTTTTTAAAGCAACATTTTGCTTACAGTGACCCTGTCAGACGTTGCTGTTGTTGAAGTTCAGAGGTAAGGTTGCCCAGGACCTTGAAGGTAAGAACAGGTTTTGTCTCTACTGTAGAGATACTGCACCTTTTCATTTCATTACTCAGCATTTGGCGGTGGGATTATGACACACAGGTATTCTGATAAAAAGAAATGGTTCACCACTTCATTTTCAATCAGTCTGTGTATGTCTGGAATCATGAACTGTTGAAAAATGAAGAAATACAACCTCAGTGAACCAGGGATGGGAAGATCTGATCCCTTCTGCTCAGTATGAAAGACAGTGGCCTATGGCACATCTAAGTGATTCCCCTCTCCTATTTTATGAAACAGAGGTCCTTCTAGCTCCTTATTTAACAACTCTTCTAAGTTATTGCGGAGCTAAAACCACTAATGTTTTACAACAAAAGCTGCATAGGAAAATATCACCAATATTCCAATACATATGATAGATATTCCCCCCAAAATTAATTATACTGATTTCCTGTAAGTAGGCAAGAAAAATACTGAGCATCATTAGACTCCTAACACATTTTAAATGTGAAAATTAAATTTGTCAAAATATAAAATTCTGGAAACTTCCCAGGACCCTCTGACTAATCAGCTTTGGACATATCATTACAAACCCTCATTGTATGTGTTTTAAATTCCCATGTTAATCTGTCTCCAAAGACATTTTTCCTTTACCTGACATTTAACTGATAATCCCAAGATATGCCAATTTATCCCAAGGTAGCAACAACCTCCCTGGGGCCTGGCATATGCTAGCCTCAGTAGCCTTCAGTCTTTGTATCTAAAAACCATATGTCCATGTCTCAATATGCCAGATAAAATTCCAGAAGCAAAGTATGAATTTCAGTTGAATAAGGCTTCTGCAATATAAGTATGTTCCACATTTTTCTTTGCTAAGTTTGGCCACGCTAGTCAAAGCAACTCCTCAGATTTCATCCACAACATGGTATTATATCAAGAGATGTAAAGCAAAACAACCCTGGGTTTATACTATACTCCACCTGAGCATAATCATCTACATGGACCCACACAACCCAAAGATAGTACAAGTTAGAAGGCGAAACCCACACCATGATGTTGACTGAAATTCGTCAGTCCTCAAGGTCACCTGTCTTTGCATTAATTAAGTAAAAGAATGAGACACTCCCAGTTAGAATGGAATATACTTAAATAATACATATCAAAGTCAGCTAAAGGAGGAACATTCCGCCGCGTCCAGAGGGTTTCCCAGACTAACTCCAGACATTTCATCCCTGTGTCATTGTGGAGCTTTTTAAACCCTACTGTGTAACAACAGAGCATTGCCAAACATGGAATTTAATTTGGCCAAACTTTTTATTTGGCCTCCATGGCTAACTACCCACATGGCTAACTAGCTTGTAGTCCTTTCATAGGCCAAAGTATTTTCCAATGACTGAAAACCCTCACTCTTAAAGCAGATAGTTGGGTCTTCCACCATGACAAAAATCTCCCACATAATGCTCTCTTACCTGAGAAGACATTCTGAGGGCCTCGAGAAAACCTCCAGTGACCAATGACAAGGTCAACTGCCTAGCTTCTTTCTAGGCAAGGTCAAAGTCTGTATGCTAAGAGAGAACAATTTCTATCTTTTATAATTTCTCTCATTTCAAAGATTAAAATTGGAGAAACAAGATGAAAATATTCACCCATGACTGTGTAGATAGTCTGCAGTAGAGTTTGGATTCAAATTTAGATACTGTTTTCAGCCATAGAATTCTAAATTGCATCTCCATAAGTAATTGATCCTCTCTTTGGCCTACAACCAAAACAACCCATCTTTTCAAACAAAACCTTATCCACCTCACGTTGTTTATAATAGGAACTCTAACTTCAACCTACCAATTTCCAGACGAGGAACACAGCCAAAGATGATCGACTTTCACTAAGAAGTTGCGGTCCTCGATAACAATCATCACCACAACTGCATCTGTCACACGTACCACCCTGTGGAAGAGGTGCTGCTCCAATAAGTGCCAAGTGTGTCCTTTCTGCTCCTAGGAGAAGGGGAGTGACAAGCCTGGCACTCTGTGTGGTCAGGAAGCCCCAGTGCTGAAGAAGACTCATCTCCCCCTGCTTTGTCCTTATCCGTCTCTCCTGCCCTTGCACAGGAAGATGGGCCTAACTGCTCAATGACTGTTGACTTTCTCCTTGTCTTGTCAACCTTGGATCTCCTGGGTGAGAAGGGCAGGGAGTAGGGTTCACTTGAACAAAATAGGCACAGCAAGCTCTGCTTTGAAACTTCCTTGGCCAATTTAGGATTAAAACAAAATGAAACGAAACCGAAAAGATTCTTCAGGGTTTTGCTGGGTTCTTGAGAGCTGTACAAATTGTTAGTTTTATTTGTACCATGACAGTAGTCTTGGTTTCATTTTGTTTTTCACACATGGTGAAGTTTTTATTATTTTTTCTTTCCCTGAGCTTCTATATGTGCTAAGTTACATTTGTTGAATTTGTGTATATTGAGACAACATTGCATTCCTGGAGTACAACCAACTTAGTCATGACAAATGATCTTTTTAATGGGTTCTTGAATTCACTTTTCAAACATTTTATTGAGATTTTCTACATCTGTATTCTTCAATAAAATTGGTCTATAGGGGTTTTTTGTTCTGTCTAAATATATTATCAAGCTTTTAATAATTAATTTTATAGTGTTCTTACTTCTCTATTTATTTTAAGGAAGAGTCTTACATGGTCAGAGTGACTTGGAACTCTCTATGTGGCCCAGGAGGACCTTGAATTTCTAATTCCTATCGCTACCTCCCAAGTACTAGGATTACCAACATGTACCACTGCACTCAGAACCATATATCATTCTCCCTTATATTTTATGAAAAAGTTTGAGGATCTTTAGACTTAGCTTCTCTTTAATGATTTGGTAGCATTCTACACTAAATCCATAGTGTCCTTGGCTTCTCTTTTTAGAAAACTATTATTTCTTCAACCTCATGACTTGTTGATTTAACTTTGGCAAGTCATATGTGTTTAGGAAATTGTCTATTTCTTATAGGTTTCCCAGGATTTGGAGAATATAAATTTGCAAAGAATTCCCAAATAGTCCTTGGGGTATTACTGAAATTTGTGGTATTATTCCTCATTCCCCTCTAATTTAATTCACTATGGTCTTATCCCCTTTTCTTTTGATTACTTTGACTAGAGATTTCTCAATGTGGCCGATATTCTCAAATAATCAACTCTGATTGAGTCCATGCATTTTTCTTTGAATTTCTATTTCATTTATTGCTGCCCTTATCTTTATTATTACTTGCCAACTATTGCTTTTTGGGTTGGCTTGTTATTCATTTTCTAAGCTATTCTTGAGAATCATTAGGTTATTTATTTGAGTGTTCGTGATTTTAAAATGTAATCACTCATAACTATATTCTATTCCCCTAAGAATTGCCTTAATCAAACTCCAGTGAATCTGGTGATATTTTGCATTGTATTTTTAATTTGCTTCACTGATTTTTCTCATTCCAACATTTCTGTGTCTTTTCTCCCTAGATTCTCGATTTTCTTACTGAGTTTTTCTCTCATTATGCTTACTAAATACATATATACGCAATGATGACTACTTCGTCCAGTATGATGACTTTCTCGTCTGTCACTGTCTTTTCTCTTGAAGTTCTGGATTGATTTCCCTACTTCATTCACCTTTTCGGTTTGTACACCTTGCACTTTAGACATAGAGGAATCAAGCTGGATCTGATCTGGAGGCTCCTCCCTGAGAAGTAACTTTCATAGTACCAGGAAGCACTGTGCAAGCTGCTAAGAGAGAAGAGTAACTGATAGTCTACCTTGTGGCGAAGCCTTCAACCAGAACAGTGATGAGCATAGGAGACATTCCCAAAGGAACAATAATGATGGATACCTTGTTGGTTAGCACCAGTGTCAAGCTGGACCTAACGCACACTAAATAAGAGGAAATTCATGCCTGGCACTATAAACTTATCCAACTGCCCATGACATGGAACTGACAGAGGAACCTACAGTTGGTACTTTCCTAAACCAGGTCTACCTGAATTCATAATATGCATCCTATACCCACAGATATTCCTCCCTCACCAAGAAGTGTTTGTTTATTTCAGACAGTGACCATTACAGAAAACCACAACGGATCAAAATGAGAGAACAAGATAACTGTGGAGTGTCCACTCCAAATTTATACATCTACCAAAAGAGGCCGTGGGTTTGAGAAAGAGCATGGTGGACTTGGGAGAGGTAGAGGGAGGAGACAAAATTATATGCAGTACCCACATGTGAAAGCAATACAGTCTAGGAGTCTTGACAGGGTCCATTTTTTCTGCCAGTTACAGAATTGAGAGGCAGGAAAAATCTGAAACACAGCAGGTGGTAGCACAGAAATCACAAGCACCAAGGTTGAATAAAGGCTTCGACTGGGGTGAGGAAATGCATACATGCAGCATGCACACAGATGAAAAGGACCTTCTGTAAAGCAGAGGTGGGGACCAGGAAAACCAAAGCTCCAGTCTCTTCCAGGGCTGAGGTGTAATGTGTCTGAGGAGCCTCCTCTCCTAATTTAGGGTTTGTCAGTTTGAAGACAGACAGGATGGTTGATTGATCTGCAATTGCTGTGTGATGTGTCCTGATTCAACCTCGAACTAGTCAAGCCAGTCCATCATGGTGAGTGGGGACCTTCAGGGTAAGGGCCTACAAGATAGGAAATAAAGGCCTAGCAGCCTTTTGTCTCAAGTTAGGTTAAGGAAGAAGCTGGCTATCTTGGAATTTCTCTATCTTTATCACCAATCCTGGCCTTTCTCCCCATTTATCTGCTTTCCAGGAAGTCTTTCTAACTCCTGGTCTCTCAAAAGCAAAACCATAAGTTTAAGAAAAAAACAAAGTCATCATGGCGTGGATGAATTGGCTTTGAGTTTGCTTTGTTCTATTTTTAAGCCAACAACCAAACAAAATGATGACAAACTCAGAATCATCCTTTTATTTAAATTATCTTACATGCTTTACATCAAACATGGCTGTCTTGGAAAATGCCCCTTGCTAACAACGATTTCATAGAATTTCACACAAAATTGCAAAACTGAGGATAACTGGTAGCATAAACTACTTCTCAAGTTCAAAGTCAATCGGTTTTCAGTTTATTAATTCATTCAGATCTCTGCTTTGACCTCACAGGCAGCTCATGTGGAAACCTAAGAACACTGATGTGGACAGTGTTCCCTCCTGAAAGCATCCATTCTCCAGTCCCAGTACAAGTCACTTTACCAGCTCAGCATGCAGAGTGGGAATATATCTGTCTCCTCTATGCCCTGAGTTCGACTGGATTCAAATTAATGAGGAAAGATAAAGCAAGTTGGTGGTACCCTTAATCCATAAACATTAGGAGGAGCCCATATAGAGTGTGAAATCACTCAATACGCTCATAAATGCAAAAGCTAAACACTATTAAGATAAAAAGTGTGGACACGAATTTTAATTGCAATGTAAAGAATTGTTAAGGAAGAAAGTTTTCAAGTAGGAAGAGGCGGTTTGGAAGAAAAACCAAGTAAGTTGGCATTTCTTTGTTGGTTAGATTTACATAGGGTCAATGCCTGGTGTTACCCTACCCTGCTCAAGAAAGTACAAGACAATAAAATACTGACAATTAGCCATTAAGCAAGACGGGATGATGTTTTAATTGTACCACATGAGAAAGCCAGAGTGCTGATAAAAATCTAAGTTAATTATTGAATGTGTCTGACCTGCGTTTTCTAGTGTTACTAGAAATAATCATTACCTACAATCTAAGAATAAAAAGGACAAGTTATGCACCCATTTCTACAGGTTAGGAATGGTATCTGGGCCTTTGAATTGAGAGTTGGTGAGTAAAATGAGGAGTTAACAAAAATAAAAGATCCAGTGACTTAGACATAGTCAAGAATCTTAGGTAGTCCTGGACCTACCATGTGTTTGGTCACGGTGAACTCCAGTGGACATCAAAGTCCAAAATTAACAAACCACAGATGTGCCCATTCACAGAGACATATTTACACACAAAACCAGTCCAGGCATCATTGTCTGTGCTCCAGTACTTAAGAGCTGCCACCCCAAAGTGGCCGCCATGTCGCACAGCAAATGCATTAGACTTCGCTATTTTGAGCAAATGAATTTAGTTCCTTTAACGGGTATTCTAAGGCAGAGTGCAATCCAGTGATCAGTGCAAAGTTGGCCCGGGAAGAGTTGATTGCTCTGCGGCTTCATCGCAGAAATAGCTGGCTGAAAATTATGCCAGCTTGCTGCTGGCATTTGCACATGGCAGATTAGGATCTGGGAATTCCAGGGTGGCAGTAAGGGAGCCTCTTCATCGGAAGGGCAGAGACCACACCAACCAGCTTCCCGAGAGACCACCACCAGCTGGTGCATCAGCCTTCAATCAATCAGAAAACTGAGCTGGCTCTAGTCCCGCCTGGGGGCCAGCAGAGACACCAGGAAAAGGTTTCAAGGAGAAGCACGCTGGAGTCTGAATAATTTATGTTGGAAATAGCAGAGTGGTATTGGAAATAACGAAATACGAGATTTGTTCGCTTCATATCAAGATGTCTAAGAAGAATTCTGTGTTTACTCGAAAATACATAAACTGCTATGTTTTTAAAGTATGTGTATGTATATTTGTGTGTGTTACTATATTTTAAACACCAGTTTAAAAACATATGTGGCATGAACCCTAACTTACCACGAACGACTTACTACCCATAGTACTGACTGGCATTAGGGCTCTCATTTAGTTGAAACATACTAAGTAGAGGAGAGACTATGAGAATATGACTTTGGAGAAGGTCAGAGGATCCATCTTGGACAGTAGCAGTTGCGTTGCTGCCATAGAAGCCAGTGAGAGAAGAGCAGGGGGTACACACCTCAGAAGATCCCTCGGGACCCACTGAGGTGGTCGTATGTGGTTGTGAACCTGACCTGATTTAGAATCACGTATATCTGAGAACACTCTTGTTTCTACGGGGGCTTAATTAGGAAGAGAAGATCTGCAAATGTGGGTGGCACCATTCCCTAGGCTAACAGACCAGTTCAAAGGAGAAATCGGTGGAGCAGCATGCCTTCTGCCCTGTTTCCTGACCTCAGGCACAATGTGACCAGCCACCTCACTCGGTCCTCACAGACATAGTGACCCTGAGCTCTGGCCCTCCCTTCTTGCCTTGAGCTGCTTTTATCCTGCACTTTGTCACAGGGACAGAAGAGCAAAGACTAGACCGGAGTCTGGATTATCCCTGCTAACCACAAAGACATTGCTTTAAGTTTGAGGTTTAGCATTTAGAAATCAGCCACCACTTACAAATTTTAAATGACATGGTTTTTCAAATAAACAATAATATGTCATGAAATTTAAATTTCATTTAGTTTTTTGTAATAATTGCTTAGAGGGAATTGTCTTTGATAAATTAGTATTTTTTCTGTAATATTTTCACTCCTTTTGACAGAGCTATTTTCATGAAGGTCTTTATGCAATTAATATTAATATCTCAGAGTTACTTCTGCTCTATCTTTCATTTAAAATTCTGTGTTAAAATGTAAAGAAGTAAACAAAAATAAAAATATGCATAGAAATAGAAATAAAAAGATTTTAAAATGGCATAGGCCTAACCTCTGTGTGAGAAACAGTTGGCACTTCATGGCTGCTGAAAAGCGGGATAGGCGTCATTTTCTTCAGTGCTGTAGCCAGTGGACACTTGCTTATAAGCCAGTAAACACCACACCCATGCATATGCGAACAGCAGCGGATTGTTTGCATAATGGAAAAAGAAGATATGATAGCATAAGGGGAACTTGCTGGGTAGAAGCTGTCAGAAGGGGATCAAATGGGGCAGGAGACGGTGACTATGATGAAATGTATTATATATTTGTGAAGTTGTCGAAATAAACAAATAATTAAATGACAAATGATTAAAATGTTTTAATAAAAAGCCAACTTTTCTTTTTTTAAAAAAGCAACTATAACTATAAACTTGAAAAAAATCAGAGGAGCTGGAGATAGTTAAGGAGTTAAGAGTACTGCTCTTGAGGGCCCAGGTTTGATTTCCAGGTGCTTCACTGGGAGGCTCACAACTCACTGTAGCTCCTATTTCAGGGGATACCCTACCTAGCCTCCAGGACACCAGGCATGCAAATGGTGCATGATACATATTTAGGCAAAATGCCCAGACACATAAAATAAGTATTGATATTTTCAAAAATTAAAAAAGAGAAATAAAATATTCATGATGGGACTTTCTAAGACAATCTTTTAATATTTTAGAAGATTCCTTTGGGTTGTCTCTTTGCATAAATTTCAACTATTTATTATGGTTTTACTTTAGGCTTTTGTAATATAGCCCAGGTTGCCTCCAGCACACAGTAGTCCCATCTCAGCATTCTAAATGTCAGAATTACAGTATGAGCCAACACACCCACCCTAAGCTGTGCTTTATCTATTACATTCACATTTATATATGACTTAATATTTGTACATTTAGGTTAACGCTAACTTCAAAATGTAAGTATGCAAGTAGTATGTGTACAAATTTAAAGACTTGTTTGCCAACAATTTTAAGTGAAATATAAAATGTAAGTATAAATAAGCTTTAAAAACATCTTTGCAATGTCTGCAGAGTACTGCACTAGTAGGCTGGACCCTGGGTTGTGAGAATATCGTCAGTGAGTGCTTCTATAAATGCAGAACTTCCTCTTCACTCCGTAGTCAAGTTAACTACATTCTAATGGAAGAGATGCAGACAGTAGTGGCATGTGTCACTTCTAAGCTTCCAAAATTTTGTATATGCGTCCTGTGCTCGTTCTTCCTTCTTGTCTTAGCTAGATAAAGACACGAGAATCCCAGAAGATAAGAGCTGGAGGAGGCCGATTCTCAGTATCAGATTTTCATATAAGCAACAATGAATGCATCGTGTCTTAAAAGTGTTCTGTTATGTTGTCACGTTGAATCTAATGGACTTAGCTGCCTTTCTGCTGCTGTGATAAAATACCATGACCAAGGAAACTTCAAAAAAAGTTTATTTGGGACTTAGAGTTCATGACCGCATGGACACTTACTGAGTCTATCATTAGAGGAGTCATGGAAGTAGTGAGACAAGCATGATGCTGGAGCAGTAGCTGGAAGATGGAGAATTATGAATTTTTTGAAGCCTCAAAACCTACCCAAGTGACACACCTCCTCCAACAAGAACACATCTCCTAATCCTTCCCAAACAGTTCCACCGCCTGAGGACCAACTATTAAAATATGTTAGTCTTTGGGGGACATTTTCAATAAAACAAACACACTACCCAACATGTAGCTTCCTTCAAAATTCCATCTTTTGGAGCTGGAAAGATAGCTCAGCAGTTAAGTGCACTGGTTGTCCTTCCAGAGGACCTGGGTTCAATTTCCAGCCCCTGCATGGCAGCTCACAACTATGTATAATTCCTGTTCAGAGGATCCAATGCCCCCTTCCAGCCTGCACAGGCACTGCTCTCACTGGTGCACAGACACAAGTTCAGACCAAAACACTCATACACAAGTAAAATAAATACATACACTTCTACATAAGTAAAATTCAAACTGAGTAAAATCTCAAAAAAATACATTTTTAAAATTAATTTTTAGATAGCATACAAAGTAATGGGTTTCATGTTGGCACTTGTGCTCATATATGCCTATACTTTGTTCTTATACATCCTCCGCTCTGCCTCTGTTCCCCAATTGCCCCCTCATTGATCCCTTCCCTCACCCTGAATATAAAGTTAAACCATTTTAACATAGCAGCTAGGTGGTTGTCATGTTGCGCACTTCTGAGATCTTCTATCAGAGAAAATGCTGTTGGAAGCACAGGCTAGCTGTCCTACCCCTGCTCCCTAGGTTCTCTGATGGTGTTCACGGAGTGGGGGTGGGGAGCTTGCAACTTCTAGATAATGTCTGCACATGGAATAGGGGTGCAATTCCAAGATGCTTCTACCATAAGCAGGATTCCCACACCCTTTGCTCAAAGACTGGTTCACGCAGCCGACACTTCTCCAGAATGGCCCTGCAGCATGACAGTCTGCCTTTCTAATCCTCCTTTCTCTCTTTCAATGGCTGGCACAGCTTCACCTGGTCTAGGAATTCTGCAAAAGTGCCTGTTCTCCTTCAGTTTTCTCAAGTTTTGCCAATAAATTTCTTACATGCATAAATAATTCTGTTTCTGTGTCTTCTTCACATGACAACCAAACCAGGCAAGATTACTTCAAAATGTTTGAATACTTATGCATAGTTCTCTGAACATAGATAAAGTTCTTAGTAGAGATGATTCCGTAGGCCATATGAGCACATCACACCACACTGTCACAATTTTCTCTAAACTGACAACCAACAACTGTGCTAATATACGGCCACACCCTCCACAGGAAAAAAATCAACCTTTAAAAAGCAATTTTCTGGGTATCAAGGCATCATTGTCCATGCTGGTGCTGCACTGTGAACTGTTTTGAACCTCAAGGATGGGAGAACAGCTTTGGAAGTTGGTGTACGAGATGTGCTGCCTCTTTAATGAGAATCCTGGTGACTTCCATTTACTTCTTGGAGATAACAAGTTTTTTTTTTTTCCTGTGACAAGTTTTCTTATTCCTTAAAATTCTACCTCACCTTTCACTTCCTTTAGAGAAGGGGTTTTAACTAGTTCTGCATACCGATGGAAAAGAATAACAGAGATGTTCCCATTCACTATATCCACCCTACTGACAAGTGATGACAAACACAAGCTGTTTCAAAACAGTACAACAGTGTGTTGTGAGCTCTGCTTTTACTGCAATGTCAACATTTATTCTTTGGCAAATTTTAAATGTTAACAATTAAGTATGTGTAGAATTACCTGTCATGAAAACCTGTGCTAAAATATTTGAGAAAATGTCATATTTTTTTAAATCTGCCTTGTTTTCTTTGTTCAGAAATAGTACTACTGACTGTCTCCTAACTGTCTTCCACATTACCTCAGACTACTCAACAAAGTGATAGAGTATCATAAGGAAGCAGTCAAAATTCTGCCATCTCCACTGGAATGGTGAATTAATACACAATATACACAAACCTGCTAGTGTTACTATTACACAAACACACACACACAATTTTGTGACTACCTTCGCACCTACCATCAATCTTAAGATGTGATTTGGAGCTTATTTGAAGGCACTGTGCAATTTCCTCAAACTCTTCCCACTACACACTCCCAAATTTAACCGCTAATTAGAAATTATGTCCATGATTGTTTTACTGTGTATACCATTGATTTGAATTATTTAAATCTGTACAAATTGCCTCATACCTTATATTTTCTTCTGCAACTATGACTTATTTCTTTACCTCAGCATTCTGTTGTTGATATTTATTCATCTTATGAAGACACCTTTTTTAGATTTATTCATCTTCAAACAGTTCTGCTTTGTGTCAACTGCTAGGGCGATCAGGCCCACTTGTGGTGCCTGAGAAATATCAGCACTGCCCGGGAGACTAAATGACCAAAATGTTCAATAGCATACATTTTCATAATTTCCTTATGCTTGATCCATTATATTGGGACCTTCGACTACAAAGCTAAGAACTAGGCAATTGGTTATCCACCAGTGTCACTGACCAAGCCAAGGAAGCCCTTCCAACTACTATGAACTTACTCCATCTTCACAAAGCTCCATGAAGGTCAAACTCATGGGGTTAAAGACTGCCCCACACTCCTATACCTCTAAGCACTTCAAGGCACAGCACCTGACCCAAAAACCAAGCCCCAAGGCCCTTCTGCTTCCCCTCTCAAAGTTTGATAGGCCATTTTCTTAAATAGAACAATTCATTTTTGAGAACATAAACCAGCCAAGTTATTCTGCTGGTCATCAGTGATCTCTGACAGAGAGAAGACTTTTCCTTTTCCTTTTTCTTTGTTCAAAAGCCTGTTAATTTCCTTTAGTTACAAGGATAGTTCATGTCTCCTAGTTCTCTTGTTTCTAAAAAGAATAGAGAACAAAGAAACACAATTGCAAGTACTAACATATTTATAATAATTTACCCTATGACAGGTCTTTATTAAAGCTAAGGCCCTGGTTCCAGCCCTCTTTTTGGACATTTGCCCTTAACAGAGTTGTTTTATTTTTTTTTCTTTTGTAACTTATCTTTTTTCCCAATATGATACTTTCCATTTTGTAAATTAGGAAACTGGCCCCAAAAGAATAGTGCCCTAAATAAGGTCCCAAATTGCTTCAGAAAAAAAAATGAAGCCAGATTTGGTCAGAAAAAGAAAACTCATTAGTCAATAGCTTTACCAGTGTTATACAACAAAAATGCCCTGGGATTCTCCTTCCTGAGACCAGCAGGCAGTACATGCAAAAAGAAAAGAAAAGGTGCCTCTGCAAAAAAAGCTGAGTCACACAACCATGGCAGAGAGCACTAATGAATTCCATAGTGAATGTATACAATGAAAACATTTGCCCATCTAATTAAGACAACAATAAATCAAAGAATTCAGTGGGACTGATGGGTTGTATCAAGGTACAGTCTAATGGGATAGCAGTTCGGAAGACATTCTAAAGCAGGAACAGCTAATTAATGGTGAACGGTGGGCAAAATTCCACGGCTTGAGCACCAGCAGCTCATATTTATACACCTGAGAATCGAGTTTGCTCTGAGGTGGCCTCTGCTCGCAAATCCAGCTCAACTCTTTCCTGTACACTTTGATCAATAGACACTAAATATGCCAGCCACTTACAGCTCCCTGCACAGGCCAGCCGGGAAGAAGCCGCATTAGTGGTCATCATTCAGATCCCTCCGTCATTGGGCCCTCTTCTGTCCAGCTTGGATTCCATCCATCTGGAAATGAACTGAAGTATTTCTGGGAGACATTCTCAGGAAGATGCCTGTTCTCACTTGAACACAATTTTTAAAGTACTGCTTCTTGGGAGATATCTACCAAACGCTGGGTACTGCCAGATCAGATGGGCAGTACCATTTCCCTGAACATTCATAGAGCAGGAGGTATGAGTACCTCTGCTGGTATACCACAATACCTCACCACCACTACCACCACCATTATCATTATCATCACCACCTCCACCGTCATCAGCATCATCCCCATCAGCAGCAGCATCACCACCACCATCATCATCACCACCACCAGCAGCAGCACCCCTACCATCATCACAACCATTATCAACAACATCATCATTACCATTATAATAGTAATGTGTGTTTTCTCTCCCAATATCACTAGAAAAATAATGAAGCAAGGCTACTGATATTCCCAATACTGGTCAATCAATGAAACCCCCCAGCACTTTCACTTGCCTCTTACCCTAGTCAGCACAGTAACTGGACACAAGTCCAATAAAGACTCAGTGAGGAGCAGTCTCTCCTAGATGACAAGTTTCTCCTTTCCTGATTCTTTCCTCGCTGGAGATCTCCATGTGAAGAACCCTGTGGCCATGCTACTGAACCAAAGGTATCCAGACATGTCTTGGTCCCATCTGAAGCCCAACCTGAGACACCCTACAGGACAGCAGACTCCCAGTATTAAGAACTGTGCTATTTTCACTTTCTTCTCATAAACATATGGTATTTATTATCCCCATTCTGTGTAAGGAAATTGGCCCTTTTGAGTATCAAGCTACAAGACTACAAATCATCAGTGAGCGGTTGTTTTATCTTATGACCTTCTATCTCTGAAACTTATTCTCTTTCCTCTGTATGTAGGGTGGGGGACTAAGCCATTTGATTCTCTCCCAAGGCCAGATTTTTGCTTGTGTGCCCAGTGCTATTTATGAAAGCAATGCTGAGAAGAGACACGCAGCTCCCATACTCACAGAGTTTAGAGTGGGAAAAGATCCAACTGCTCACATCTGTAGTCATGTGACATCTGTAGTCATGTGCTGACTAATGTCAGGCTCATGGCCATGTCTATCAGCTATGACCATGTGAGTCCAAAGGTGACCTGTGCAAGCAGTCATTTCCCTTAGTCACCACTCAGGCACTGAGGGAATTAATGGGCAGAATCTATCCAACCCTACCACATGGTTCTACCCCACCCTCTTCTAGGGAAAACCTAGACCCTGTGATGAGGCGATTAGTATTAATCAAAGTGTATTGTCTGCCAAAAGCAATATGGATAGTCACACTAAGGCATAAAACCTGACCTTAGGCATGGAGAAAAAAAAAAGAAAGTTTGCCAATAATGTCATGCAAATTCTTCTGACTGTCATTTTGCCACAGGCTACTCCTCAAGAGCTACAACTTTAAAGTAAGGCAATTTTATTTCCACTTTAGAAGTCAATTGTCTTGGTAAAACTAATATAAAGAAAAGGTTGTAATATTTTCTTCGAAGTAAAATTCTTTTGCTCTCAGAGTGCTTGGGGAAAGGTCACTTATGGTCAAATGATTAGGAGCATTTGAAGCTAATCAATGCTCAGTACTCAGGTTTATTATTATATTTGAGGCTGGGGTTCGGAAGGGCAGAGATGGTCAAAATTTTTACGGCATCTTAAATAAATTCTAGGACAGGTTTGCAACACTATTTCTCCAAGCCTGTGAGGAACTCTACTTAGGGCTTCTATACTCTTGACTGTCATGGTGTGAAACAGATAACCTCATTTCTAAGCCACCTACAAGGGAGAAAAGTGGACAGTAGCTGCTGGTTTGGGTTCTTGGGATATTTAAGGGGAGGGCTAAGGATTCATATACGTTCAAAAGACTTGACTCAGGCCAGTACTACACATGGTAAGTGACCTGAGGCCCAGACAAGTCGGTTTTTCTGTTGTTTGGAGGTGTGGAAGTCAGAATGCAGAGGGGAGGAATGTTCTTATGAGATCTGAAGCTATCCTGGGCAGCTTGGGAGCTGAACTGAAGAAATCTGACAAAGAAAGGCTCTTTCTGGCCACAGATTGCACAGTATTGGTTTGGTCTCTTTTTGCTTAGTTATGTCTCTTTTATTTATAAGCAGTGATCTCACACGTCTCTCTTTACCACAGGTTTGCAAAACTGGTCTTTAGCTCGAGCGGAGCTCTGTTCCTCTGACAGCATGACTTCCTAGTGCTGGATGCGGAAGTTCTGAAGAACAGTGAATTTACCCCAGAGCTCCATGGGAGCCAGCTCCTTGTCAGGCTACCTTGGTGAGTAAAATACTCTTTAGGCTCACTCCATGCCACCAACCAGGGATCTTTTGTGACTAAGCCAATGAGCCAGCCAACACTGGTCAACAGAATCATGGCATCTCCGATGCCCCTGATGCCCAGGGAGCCTGGTCTTCTCGAAGGGGAACTAAGTTTTACCTCTTCCAGCCGCTCTTGACAGCTGAATCTGACCTGAACCAAACAAGGGACTATGATCCCCAGAAAACTAGAAAGCATGATGAGTGCTGAAATAAATCACACACACACACACACACACACACACACACACACACACACACCAAAGCAGGCGCTTGATCAGAATTCAGTGAGGACTTTGACATTAACAAATTCACAGTAAGTGTGTGAGCCTGTGTTGTTGGCAATATCTTTTGCTCATCTTTCTGTTTAATTTGTTTCTGAACCGAAAGAAAGCCGGTCAAGCTATAAACCCCAGGAGGTGGGTTTTTGTCATCAAACTGCTAAAAATGTCTCGAAATATCTATCTTAACCCCAGAAACTGGTCTAGTTCAAATATTATTTCAGGGTTGACTTACACTGAATGCAGTTGCCAGGCCTTTTTAAAAGGGCATTGTCTTTCTCTAGCAGAAATGATGCCCCCTTTGTTGAATTTCAGTGAAACAACGGGGCAGGTGATAATCAGTCTGTGTCAAGAAAGGCTTTGCGTAAACAACCCCTTCTCCTATGCTGGCCAAATCGCAGTAGCCTAAAAATTCAAAAGGGCTCAACTAAGAATATCAAATGTTGGCATATAATGATAATCACAAGAAATAACATTTCCAAGTTTTTCTCTCCCTCCCCCCTAGTTTTGATGCTGTTACAGCATATTCTCAGCCTATTTTCCACTATCCCCCCAAATGCCAGCTCTGGACTCCATTCAAGGTATAATGTCTCCCTAGTTTCCTACTGTTGAATTCCCACATGTCATTAAGATACAGCAAGCTCAGTCTGAACCAAGAGTCTCTGGCTAGTACTGTATCTTACGGGGGAAATCTGGAATTTGAGGAAAGCAATCATCCCAGCAACGGGTTTGGAAATGAGCACTTTTCCTTTTATGGCAACTTGTTCTCGTCAGTGCTCTGTTCTCTGGAAGCCTAAACGACAACTTAAACACTTTTGTACTTTGTTCAAATCTTAGATGAGAAAAGTTATTCAAGGACATAGATCTCAGGCATGGCGCTCACCGCTCTCCTCAGAAGGAAATCACAACCTCTGCAAAACACAAAGGGAAAGTTACAGCCCCTGCTGTCCTCCTGGGGAGTTCTTGACTTCCCTTTATGCCTTTCTGGCCACCACAGCCGGCTCCAGAGACTAGAGAATACTGTCAGCAAAGCCACAGAGCTTCCATCTCTAATTCTGCCCCTGGGCTCTGGAGTCCCAAGCCCTCCTTGGGCGCGTCATTTTCGGTTGTGGGATGCTGTGTGCTGACATCCACTTGGAGATGCATGGCAAGTGCCCATTGTTGTCATGAGTGAAGAAACCACAGGGGTAATGAGAGATTGGGGGGGGGGAACAGAGAGTGAGAGTTAGCAAGGCAGAGAAACAGAGACTTAGTGAGGCAGAGAGACAGACAGAGAGACTTGGGGAATTCTTTAGTCTCCACTCTCCCAGGAACACTAGCCAGCCAGCTTGCCAGTCAGCTATCCCACAAGTCCCAGCTCTCCAACTGCCTCTGCTCTCCTATTACCCACCCTTTGATCCACAAAATGCCAAGACCTCTCCTTACTTGACTTTCCTCCTCTGCAAGTGGAGGGAGAAGCCCGCCAACTGCCATGAAGCTAAAAGAGTGAAAGTTTGTAACCCACTTTCAAAATGTCTGGTGCATGGTAAGGCCTACACAAATGGCTGCTGAATACAATTTCTGTTTAAGCTTGTTCAATAAAAGATGCAGACAAGCCCGAGAGTCTTAGAGAAAATGGGCCTTAAGAGTCAAGTATGTCTTCTCACAAGACTTGAGTCCTATTTTAATTTCGTTTTCAAATTGTATTTATCTTACTTTTTACTAGTTCTTTGAGAGCTTTGTAAAATGTGTTTTGATTACATTCATCTCCCCCAGCTTTCCCCAGATTCACCCCCTGTTCCCTATCCACCCAACTTTGTATCCTGCTTTTCAGAAACCCTTCAAGAGCAATTTGAGCTGCCCCAAATGTTCTGACTATGTGGTCTTCCCCTAAATTGTGGTGGACTTACCAGGTAATACAATCTTAAAGAAAACTGACCCTTTTCCAGCAAGTAACAATTGCAAAGAACGCCATGGGTAGGAGAGTGATTGTGTGCCCAGTTCCCCTCTCCATGCTTGTGATTAGATATGACGTGAGCTTGTGTGGGGTTCATTGTACATGTCACTGCAATTACTGTGAGTTTCTATATGCATCTGCTTCTGTGTCCAGAAGATGTTTCCTTCTAGTCACCCACCACTACTTCTGGCTCTTATGCTTTTTCTGACTCCACTTCCACAATTATCCCTGAACCTCAAGTGTTGGAGTGTTATATATATATATATTCCCCAAGGGGCCACACATTCTGCAAATTCCTGTTCTCTGCACCTTGGTCATTGTGGATCTCTGAAGTTAATCTCCAAAATAGGAGCAGCTTCTTACGTGAGGGTTGAGAGATGATTTTCTGTATGGTTTTAACAGTAGATTGCTAGGAGCCAGTGTAATGCTATCTACATTTATTAGCACAATTGTAGTGTATTTTCCTGTAGAACCTATGACCTCTCTCGCCATGGGTACTTGGCCCAATAATGGTGGCCAGTAGGGGTTTCATCTTGTGGAGGTAAAGTTAAATCCAATCAGAAAGAGGTTGGTTAGTTCCATGCCACTATCACACTGGTGAGTATGTCTTGATTATATTATTATATTATATTATATTATATTATATTATATTACTGGCTTGATATCAAGCCAGTTACTGTTGTAACTTGAAGAGCTCAAAACTGAGTGTGGTTGATGATTACTTTTCTCCTTTGGTATCTTGTGTATCACCTTCCAAAACATTGGATGCTAGCCTGTAGGGAAGAAGCTTGCAGGTCAATACCAGCTTGGTTTCATCATGTTCTATGACACATATGTGGTGACTTCAGCAATGAGGTCTTACCATAATGTTCTGGAGATAAGCAAGAGCAATAGAAACAGCAAATAGTGTTTGGGATCTATTGGGTCTCATTGTCCAGCAACCTCCAAAATAAGTAACCCTTGTTGGCACTGGTATTTTTGTTACCTGTTACTACTGTCTAATAGGGACATTGTCACATTATTCTATAGTAACTTCATCTCTCTCTCTCTCTCTCTCTCTCTCTCTCTCTCTCTCTCTCTCTCTCTCTGTGTGTGTGTGTGTGTGTGTGTGTGTGTGTGTGTGTGTGTGTGTGTGTTAGGAAGCTTCAAAAAGGACATATGGACTATTTCTAATTTCTAATAGAAAATTCTATTCGCAGAAGTATTTAGCCAATCTCAGCTGACTCATACAGAGCCATTGGTAAACGTGAGGCTGGCTGCATTGCAGATGAAAAAGCTGTAGTCTTAGGCAAGTCATTTTGCCTCCCAAAGCTGCATGTTTTTCTACTGATAATTAATCTGTTACACCTTCCAACTTCAATGACATATACATGTGATACTTATTAAAAAAACATGAACACAATTAATGAAACAAGAAATACAAAATATTGTGAGACTTCATAGAGAGAAGAAGGTACTCACAAATCTTCCCCTAGGTCTATACTCTATTTAAAACTGTCAGTACATAGTCTCTTAACCAGCATCATTGTCCTCCCTTGAATACTTCAAAACTACTCAGGCAAATTAGCCAGTGCAAGTATTTTGTATAAATTTGGAGGTTTTGTATATATTTATAAGATTTAAATTGTGAAATACTTTCAAATTTTATTACAGAACTCATAGTATAGAGCTTAGCAAGCAATCAATCTTTTAAAATGTTTACCAGCATCTACAATTGCCCAACAGTAGGGTTAGTGTGACATGTTCAAACATGGACTGATCTTTGATGATTTTTTTCCTGTCCCCACCGCCAGCTCTTGTCACCACCCTGGCTCCTGCTGGGTCACTTCCTCTTCTAAAACAGTCTCCCTTCTTCCTTCATGTCCTTTTTAACAAAGTCTTGACTCCACAGATAGGCAACATTTATATTTTGAGTCTGAGTTGGTTTGCTTGACATGATGATCTCAAGTTCCATCCATCATCATGCAAAGATCATGATTTCATTATTCTTTTTAAATAAATAAAACTCTGCTTTATCTGTTATTCATCTGTTGATGCCATCTAGACTACATCCACTCCTTGACTGTTGTGAATGGGTCCACAGCAAACACGGATTTATAAGTATTTTTGTGCTATGTTGATTTAGAGCTACTTTGGTTATTGTATTCCCATACCTTGAATTAAGTATTGTGATGTCTTCAGTATAAATCAAATGTAGTGGTGCTGCCCTTTATATTCAGAAACTCTTTGGGCTTCCAAGGACCATTACTCTTTTAGTATGAATTTTAGAATTTTTTTTCTATTGAGGTCATAAGAATTTTGATAGTGATTACAATGAGCATGAAAATTTCTTTGGCAACATTGCCATATTATCAGATATCACAATATTAATTCTGATAATCCGCAAAAATGGACTTTGCAATTTCTGGAGCCTTCAATTTCTTTCCTCGGAGTTTTATAGCTTTCACTGGAGAAACTTTTGCAACCTGAGTCAGAATCATCCTAAGTATTTTTAAGGTTGTTATGAATGTTTTTTTTTCTTTTTTCTTTTTGTTCTGATTTCTTTCTCAGCACATCCATTACTGTACATGGAAAGGCAAACACTTGAGAACCTGAGTTTAACCACAAGCCTAGGATCCCAGAAACAGGAGGATTATGGAGCTTGTTGGTCAGCCATCCCCAAATCTGTGAGCCCTATGTCCTACTGACAGACTGTATCTAAAACAAACTAGGTGGATTTCTCCTAAGAGAGGACACCTGAGATTGACTTCTGGCCGACACACACACACACACCACTGTGCTACCCCTGTCCCTCCCACTAGACAGTCTATGCTAACGACTTTCAATATGGGGCTGTGATCCTAATAGGAAACCCCAGCTGCAGCACTCAACACTGTCTGTGTCCATCTTTGGTAAAGGCCCTACGATGACATTTGTGTTTGATCTCTACAGCCACATCTGAGCCACCAAACAGCCAAATGTGTTCACAAAGCTTGAACTGAACCACAAACAGAAAAAGTGGACAGAGAAAATCTGTAAACAGCTTCAAGAAACAATAAGCTAATGTATTATCTTCTAGTGAAACTTTACCAGTATACTTCTCTTAAAATAGCGTTTTCTATACTTCCTTTAAAGAAAAGTTTTCTATAGGAGATGGGTTATTATTTCATCTGTTACAAGAGTCTCTTCTTTGTTCCTACAAACACTACCAAGTAACTTCACTGGGCCATCTCTCCAGGTCATTTCATGCTACTAGTTACATAAGCCTGTGTTAGCAAGATCTCTTTGCCTCCCTTTTCCTCAACCACACTGCCATTTATGGAAAAGAAAATTGGTATTAAAAACTTAAGTGTAAACTAATAATCTGAGACATTGCAACGTGTGAAGTTTCCATCTCTTGACTTCATACAATTTATTAGTTGTCAGTAAGATGTATTGGCAACCCACTACTTGTCTTAACTTCTAAAGTTCTTGGAAGAGATTCAAATCCTCATACACCCAATGTGGAAGGCAGCAAGTTCCCAGGGCCAGTAGTTCTTAAATTGTGGTACCTAATTCAACAGCATCAGAAGCACATGAATCCTTGTCAGAAATGGAAATAAATCTCTAGCCCGTAATAATTAATAGTCTGTTGCCTCCGCCTCCAGGAGTGACCTCTCTCTCCTGCCTGTAGACAGTGTGCATAGCCCATCTCAGCTCACCCTGGCCCTCTTTCCATCTTTCTTCCCCACATTCCTGGGCCAAGAAGGTCATATGCTGCCCTTGCTGTGGAAGGTGCCTCCGTGTGGCTCTCCATCTTGAATCATGCTTCTTCCTTTATCTTTCTCCACACAGAGCCAGAAGTAAGCCTTCCAAGTGCTAATTTGCCCATGAATTTGGCTAATTAAAATCCTTCAAATGCCTGCAGGATGAAATCCAAATGCCCTAACTTTGTCATAAAAGCCCTTTATTAGCTGGCCTTCCCCTAAGGCTTTTTTTTTCAGTATTTAATAAGCTGTTGATGTATTTAATGTAATTTCAAATAATTAGATTAGGAACAAAGGACAATGAGCAATGCAATATACAACCGAACTCTATCTTGATTTTATTCAGAAAAACAAATCAGTTTTTAACTCAAATAACCATGAAACATGATGATCATGTCTGGTGTATATCCCAACTATACCAAAAATGAGACATTTTAAAACATCCGTGTTTACCAAGTTTCCTCCCCAAAAAACGATCCGCACACTGAGCTCCCCATGTGCCTTCACAGGAGCCAATCAGTAGAGGCCATGACGTGCATAAAGCAGCCAGTCCTCCAGAATCACAGGACTGACCCAGGTCACACTTACTCTGAGATTCAGGCCTGTGCTTGAACAAGGAGCAGAATAGGAAATCTGAAAATGGACTTACTCTGGGAGCTTGGCTGAGGACACTCCTCTCCTGCTATCATCTCTCCTGACTTGCAGGTAATACTCTCTCTGCCCAGAAGAACTTACTTCAACTACAAGTATTGCCCTCACCAAAGCAAAGCCACTTGTCACTGCTTTCTCTTCAGTCACTGCCTTCCCTTCAGGCACCTCTGCCACCACAGCATGTTTGCTGTGTGGAACGGTGCTCCTTTGCTTCTCTGGGTTGCCCCCAGGATGACTCCTTGCTAGGGCCTTTGCATTCCAACACCCTATGCAAGGGAGTCCTTTAAGACTTCATGCACACTTAGAAAACAAGGGCCACTGCAGCTGCCCCTGAATCTACTGCTGCCTCAGCTACTGACTGTGCTTCCCCAACCACTGCCCAGTGGGGACTGCTCAGGTGAGGCCCAGGAGGACTTCTGTGTCCCCCTAGAGTCACTTCTTGAGACTGCTGTCAAATGTAGTTATTAACCAAATCTTATCGTTCTATTTACCAACAAAGACTCAGCAGTCAGTTGCTGGGGTAAAAAGCTGCAAGCTCAGAGAGGCCAAGAAGCAACTAACTGGCCTTCCCCATTAGCCAGTGGCCTAGCAAGAAAGCCTGCCTCCACGAGGCAACCCAAACAAACCCACCATACTCGAAGTCCTTCCCTACTACTTTCTATGCATCTATTTGGCTTCCGGACTCCCTCTGTCTCTCTATGACTATTTTCTGTCAACTAGTTGCTAACTTGGCTTCCTGACCCAAGACTCATTTTATTTAATTAACGAAAATGCATACTCGGGGTTCACAGTGTGATCAAATATCCCACAACACATTAGAGTCTGGGGAAGTTAAATTGTGCCTGAATGTTCTTGATAGCAAGTCAAAAATACCTTGACTGCTATAGCCCCTCAGTCGCCCCGTGACTAAGTTGGTGATTCAACAAGGTTGGGATACTGCGTCCAGGTTAATGCCATATTCTCCTCTTCCATCTCTAGTCAACAGATGGCTGCATGCTGCTTTCTCTATTGGCTCATCCAGTATAAGAAGGAGTGGTCTTAGCAAAGAGAACCCTTGTTTTATGCTATTCCCTCTTCTGAAGGAGACTTTTGATAATTCTCTGTACGCAACCCCGTATGCCAACTGGGCCAGTCCCTCTCTCAGTGGAAGGAGGATGAGGAATTTCACATCTGATTTTCCCAGCCTCACCTGGGGAAATGTGTGGGATCAGCCAAGCAACACATGACACAGAGAACTGGAACCCAGGATGCTGAACATGTCAGAAGCTAAGACTCTTTCCATGGCTTCACACTATCACTTTTGTTGCACAAATGTTATTTTAGTAATTTAATAAATTGATTTAAAATCTAAACTAAGGCTTCTGTTACTATTCGAAGTCTTCCAAAGCAAGGTGATTTCTTTCCCTAATGACCTATGGTTACAATGACTTGTTATGAATATATGGTTATAGCATTATGGGAACAGGGCTATTAGTCCTCTAGAAAAGATATTTTCTATTTGACTTCTAAAATATGAGTGATATTACAAAGCAGGAGTCATCGAGTGACAAGAGATTTCATATATATCTAAATTGGAGGGAGGTGTATTACAGGGTAGGCTTAGGAAAGATCCATTTTATATTTTGATTATAAATTCATGTAACCTAGGTAACATGTTTTCACTACATCTTCCAGCCAAATATGCCTTCATCGTTTTAAAATTTCAATCCATAATCTTGCTGCAAAGGCTTTTAGTATTTACTTGAAAAACTACAGTTGCATTTCAATTTATCTTAGCAAGCCGCTAGTATTTATCGGGATGTGAATATATAAAAGGCCAGACTATTTCAATCAATCAAGTTTTTAAAAGTTTAAATTTTTACTTATTGAATCAATTTCACTGGCGAATTAAATTCAGAACCAAGTTTCGTTCCAAAGTTAAAATTGCCAGCCATTCGGTTTTTGCAATCAATAGCTGTATTCGTTCAGTTAAAGGCAAAAATAAATGAATGTTAATCAAAAAATAGCAAAGAAATTAGTTGCTTCAAAGCATAGAAATAACTGCTTTTTAATCGGAAAATTATTACAATTAGCTATACTAGTTATCAATATGAAGTGATTTCTTGCCTTAATATTTCATGTTTTGATGTACTAACTACTTTCTACAAGAAGAGAGTACATTATAAATTTTATAGTCACATTTATCATCCAAAGATATTCACAAAAGAACAGATAGCATCTTAGTTTCTTATTTTGGTCAAATATTTTGCAAAAACAACTTAAAGGAGAAGGGATTTGCTTTAATTCACAGTTCCAGGCTATCGACCAGCACAGCCGCAAACTTAAAGCGTCAGGTGTTTGAAGCAGTTGGTCACACCCGTGCATGGTTGGATGAAGAGAGCAGCATACACAGATTTAGCTCCCTAATTCTTGAATACGAGTAAACATGACCAGCTCTCTCAAGTTCCTTCCACTGTGACTACCGTCAAATAATGAACACAAGCCTGGTACAGGGGACTAAAATACACCTTTTCTCCCCTAATTTGATTTTGTCAGAGTATTTGATTATGACAACTGAAAAAGAAGCTTAAGTCAAAAATAGGTACCAGAAATGGGGCTATTTCTGTAAAAGATGTAATAATGGATATAAAACCACTAAAACTGTTTTGAGTCTTGAATGTGAAAGAGTTTGGAACACTGGGTTAGAAAAGCCCTTGAGTAATGTAAGTAGAGCCTAATTAGCCATTTTTATGGAAGCTTAAGTGAGGAGAATACTTATACAAATGTGGTCAATGGGAGCCTAGCTTAAGGCTGTTAAGAGCAGAACAAACATACTATAAGGATTTTGATGTGGGAAGTCCTTCTGTCTATGTGTTGTTTTTACTGATTAGTGAATAAAGAAGCTGTTTCGGCCAATGAATTAGCAGGATAGAGCTAGGTGGGGAAAACTAAACTGAATGCTGGGAGAAAGAAGGCAGAGTCAAGAGAGAAGCCATGTAGCCCAACCCAGAGACAGATGCTGAATCTTTAACACAGCCTCGTGGTGATACACAGATTAATGGAGATGGGTTAATATAAGATATAAGTTAGCCAGTAATATGCTTAAACTATTGGCCAAACAATTGCAAATAATATGGTTTCTGTGTGATTATTTTGGGACTGGGTGGGACAGAAACCTCCTATAACAAATTGGTGCTCCAACATGTGCTAGTTAAATCCACATAAAACCCAAGAGGACTTGGAAAGGAACTCTAGACACTAAAACAAAATAAAATTTAGCTGCATTTTTAAATGGGCTTTGCTTGCTGGCAGTATGCTGTGGCTCCTTTAAGAGAGGTCTACCTGATTCAGTGGTAGCAGAAAAAAAAAGCTGCATGGTTTTGAATGGTGGCTTCCTGGGCTGTGTTGTCATCGCAATCTCTGACTCAGAAGAACCAGCTATGGAGCATTTAAATGGGTTCTGTGAGTAGGATGCTACAACTTGCTTAATGACAATATAGACCCACTGTGTGCCTAATAATGGGGCAATGTACGTGGTTATCAGAGGCAGCAACAGTGACACCATGCAGGAGAAGCAGGCAGGGCCTTGTTTGCCCTAGCAACACTGACACTTAGGTTTTTAAGATGCACTTAGCATTTTAAGAAGCAGACCTGGTTAGAACAGGATTGCAGATATGCAATAAAGACAAATCCAGATGAAAAAGAATCTAAATGGGTCAGTGTTGGATAAATGTATGTAGGCTTGGGAGAAAGAAGAAAAAGAGTATAGGGAGTTATAAAAAGAGGTAAATTATTTAAAAAAATAAAGCAAAGTCTTTAAAGAGACAGAGTAAACTTGTAGAAAAAGTAATAGAGTAAGAAAAATAAGCAATGCAAAGATGGAAAATACAGAGTCTGGATTATATATGGTATTGTGTTTTCTTTGAATTTTTGACTGTGAATGAGCTAAGTACAGAGACATTTCATTGTACAGACTGTTAAACTAAAACCACACTATATACTCTAAAAGTATCTTGACTTCTAAATTTGAGTCTAAGGATACATTGCTTTGTAAAAAAGGTTCTTCTTTTTTTCTACAGAGGATGAGAACTTGTGGAATCCTTCCAGACTAATGTAGATTAATGAACCAAGACCCCTGAAATGTCACCATGAACACCCCTCAAAATTTACTTCACCCAACAAACAGCAGGAAGCAGTTTGGAAAGCACTATGCCCATATTCCCAAATATTGTTTATAAATGTTTATTTACACTCAGGACCATGAGGGGTGCACCCACACACTGAGACAATGGGGATGTTCTATCAGGAACTCACCAAGGCCAGCTGGCCTGGGTCTGAAAAAGCATGGGATAAAACCGGACTTGCTGAACATGGTGGACAATGAGGACTACTGAGAAGTCAAGAACAATGGCAATGGATTTTTAATCCTACTGCATGTACTGGCTTTGGGGGAGCCTAGGCAGTTTGGATGCTCACCTTACTAGACCTGGATGGAGGTGGGCGGTCCTTGGACTTCCCACAGGTCAGGGAACCCTGATTGCTCTTTGGGCTGATGAGGGAGGGGGACTTGATCGGGGGAGGGGGAGGGAAATGGGAGACAGTGGCCGGGAGGAGGCAGAAATCTTTAATAAATAAATAAATAAATAAACAAACAAACAAAGGGGGATATGCTATAGATATGAATAATTTGCATTGGTATTGATCTTGTTATATTGATACAAATTTAAGGTCAATTTTGTTATAGAATGTATATGTGTTTCTGATCTTGCTTAAGGTATGTCCTGCTTCATGGAAAAGTCTACTGGATACTATGGGCCTGTAGGCTGAAGATGGATGCTCCAACAACACAGAAGAACTGTGGGTGACTGTCCAGGCAGCAAGATGTCTCTGTCAATTCTTGAGTTTTGGAAGTTGCTTACAGTGTACTTCCTATTTACTTAGGTAACATTATATCCTTCTGGAGTCTTTGATGGAATTGAAGAATAGATAGTCATAATTATAGTTTTCTTTAGTTATAATAAAAGATAAAGTAAATATAAATATTGTAACTGTAATTTTTACTTGATACCTGTTTTGTTATATGTAATTTTACTATGTTGAAACTTTCCTATTTATTTGAACAGAAAAGGGGAAATAGTGTGGGAAGTCCTTCCGTCTATGTGTTGCTTTTATTGGTTAATGAATAAAGAAGCTATATTGGCCAGTGACTTAACAGAATAGAGCTAGGTGGGGAAAACTAAACTGAATGCTGGGAGAAAGAAGACAGAGTCAAGAGAGAAGCCATGTAGCCTCATCAGAGAAAGATGCCAGATCTTTGGCTGGTAAGCCACAGCCTCATTGCAATACACAGATTAATGGAGATGGGTTAATTAAAGATATAAATTAGCCAGAAATACATTTAAGCTATTGATAAAACAGTATTGCAAATAATATGGTTTCTGTGTGGTTATTTTGGGGCCGAGCAGTTGGGAACAAACAAGTGGCCTTCTTACAATAGGAATTGGGCAGGTATAATTAGTGTGACTTTTTGTATTCTGAGTACCTAAGTGAAATTGAATTTAAAGGTAATGGACTGAATTGTTTGTCAGCAAAATGCTCAAGATAGGACAGTGTTCAGATTGATGCTGAAGAAGCAGCTATAATTGATATTGTTGGAGTCAGTATGGCCTTGCTGAAGGAAGTATGTCATTGTGGGGCGGGTTTTGAAGTTTTCTATGCTCAGGAAACTTCCCAGCTTATCAGTCAACTTCCTGTTGCCTACAAGATGTAGGACTCTCAGCTACATCTCCAGTACGATGTCTGTTTGCATGCTGCCATGCTCCCCTCATATTGATAATGGACTGAACCTCTGAAGCTGTAAGCAAGCCCTGAATTAAATGTTTTCTTTATAAGAGTTGCCATTGTCATGGTATCTTTTCATAGCAATAGAACCACTAACTTATACAATGAGCCATAATATGACACTGTGAACTAAAATAATCCATTATTCTCCTATGTGGTTTTGCTGCTTTTCAGAATATTTTATAAAAGGAACTCAGAAAGAACCAAGATGAATACTAACACAATGTGTACAGAAAGGCTAAAATGCTCTCCTTAAAAAAAAATTGCTAAAAGCTGAATGTGATGGTGCATCCCAATAAGTCTAGGTCTTGGGAGGTTGAAGAATATGATTGTCATGAGTTTGAGGCCAGAATCACCTAATGAGACTTGTCTCAACAAAGTAGAACAAACAACCATATAGAAGTCTTCATATCTCTGAAAAAAAAAACCAGTTTTTATTGTGAATGGCTTGACAGTATTAAAAGCATGTTAAGTTTGTCTCTTGATCTTTGAACTTTCTAGTGACCAGCACTAAACACACTAAAGCTATATCTGTCAGGCCTGCATTCAGCTGTTTGCAACAGAAAATTACTAATAGCAGCTTACTACAATGAGGTTGAGGTTTTGTTTTTGTTTTATTTTCTGTTTTGTTTTGTTTTGTTTTGTTTTGTTGGTGGTGGTGTTATGTGTGTACGTTAAAAGTTGCTGAGAAAAATGGAAGGTGGCACCTAAATGATGCCATTAGTGTCTAGTTTGTCCAAATGAATTGTGCCAGCTTTCATCTCCACGCTGGTTGGCCCATCGTCACAAAATGCCTGCTTCAGTGCCAGCTACTCAGCCTCATTCCAAACGGAAGGAAGAAGGAAGGAGATAGTGCTAGAGATGTGGCTAGGAAATCTCATAACAGCTTTGAGACCTTCTTCTTTAGGGCTCTTCTTTTTGTCTGCAACATTGCCAGTTCAAATGGCATTCCTTATGTGGTCAAGTACATTACAGTTAGAAAAAGCTTTTTAGTCACCAGGTTGATGCCATTCCCATTACACACACGACTTTCTGGAAACTAGGGTTGTCTTGTGGAATAACAGTAACAGCAGGGGACCTGGACACCAACTGGAGAAGAAAGGCTAGGAAGGGCTGGGTGAGACTCATAGGAACCAGATAAAGGACACAGGCTGAGAAGGTCCTCTTCGAAGGCCCCATCCTTCTAACCCCTCAAGCCTCTCAGCTCCTTAGGAGCAGAAGAGCAGAGCACTGAGATGAGCTGTTCACAGCTTCAGTGACTGTCTGTGCTGGTAAAGACAGATGGGATGGTGTGAGTGAGAGAGGGAAGCAAGAGATTAAGGAACAGGGCAGTTTGACTGGTTTAGGTTGCTGAAATTTTTGGCATCTAGTTTCCCAACTTTGTAAACAGTATCCAAGCATCGAGATAAATGCACAGGTCTCAGCTGACATCCTGTTATTATATAATAGAAGAGAAAGGCCATGGCTATTATGAAATTACATAGGAGCCAGTGCTCTAACCAGTAGCAAGCAGATGAAGTACATGCGGTCTGACCGAGATGGACTCTGAATTTTTTCTTAGCAAAATATTTGGGTCATGGATCTAAGCAGGACGAGTCTGGACTGAGAGCTGTGCCGGGTGGTTTTACAGACTTCTGCTTGGAAAGAATGCTGAACCACATCCCACTCCATGATAGCAGATGGCCTCAGCATGCCTTCATGCTTGGTCAGATGTTATTAATCTATGACCGAAAGAGCAGGTGGCAAGAAGAGACCGCACCATTTCCTTCAGAAGTCACTGAACTTCAGAAAAGCATGACTTGTCTTCACTGAACTTCAGAAAAGCATGACTTGTCTAGACACACTAGAGTCCCCATTGTACTTATTTTTAATAATTATACTTTTTAAGCAAATGGGAAAAATGGGACTGACATTTTCTCTCCATTTTTCTTGCTTCTGTGAAATATTCCATGGAGTATGTGAGTGTTCAGTCACTTAAATACTCACTGGACGAAAGTAATTCTAAAACAGGGCATTAGCTCCAGATTTAAGGAAAAATTCATTAAACCTGAGTAGTTCATTATCATGAAATGCATTTGATTATATTTTATAGCTCGAATCCGAGTTTCCACAGTACAAAGCATTCAGCCGAGTGCCTTTCAGATTACATTGCATTATGAATGTAAATTATTCTACGCCAAAGGCCATTTGCTTCCTGCTCACTTCCATTTGGTTCTGGGATGCTATCCACTCTAAGATGGTGCTGGTGGGTCAGCACCTCTGTGAGTACCCCTGGAGAGAAGAACAGGCATTGTCAGTTCACTGAAGCCAGCAAATACTAGCCCAGCAAATTAAATCCTTAAATGTATTACCTGCAGTTATTTAAATGCCACGGTTAGACACTATCCAGCATTGCCCAAACAGCTTTATCTTTATATTATTACTCGTATTAGTGAAAGCCATTTAAAAATAAAATCCCATTTCAATTTCTCTTTGTGTTTGTATTGTTTTTCTAGCCTGGGAAGAAAAAAGGGGAGAAAAAAAGCCCTCTAATCCCTTTACAAATGAAAATTGCCTTCTTGTGTTCTCAACTAATTTAATCTAAATTGTTAACTCTGCAGAAGGTGGGTTCTGAGGGGAGACATCGCCTCCCCAGGGCTAGGGCAATAGCAGGTTTATCTTACTTTGGCATCTGGTGCCCTAATTCACGAGGACTCCAAAACTCTGCACTTGCGGCGCCCAGCTCCCAGCAAGCAGCAGGCCCCTTTATGCAATAAATTCTGCAGTGGCAAAGCAATAAGATAATAAGCTCAATCCCATGGAGTGCCCAAGATAAATGCCGAGTTATGACATAAACCGTGAGGAACTGGAGAGGAGCAGCTGTCTGCTATCACGGGACTGCCTCAAGTTGACGCTTGAGAGGCGGGAGGAAGAGACAGAGAGAGGATAACCTCACTTGGCCCCCCCAGACAGAGAGAAAAGACAGCCTTTCACAGCAACCATTCTGAATAACTAGGTGAAGGGTCCTCCATGTGAATGGTGCCCAAACTCCACTTAAGCGTGTGTACCAGACTCACTTCTATAAATATATACACATCAATATTAAGGCTTTATATTTGAAGCAAAATATTGGATGGCCTGAAATGCCCCCATTTCAAGGTCTGGTTCTTCCTTTTGTCCCACTTTTAGATCTGTTTCTTCATGTTGTATCACAGAAAAACCACCACTCAGTTCCCAACTTCAGGTAGAGTAGCATTTAGAATATAGAAACAAGATACTGACAGGCATTTTAAACATCACACACAGTTGATGCGGGGAATTAGTTCTCTGTCAATCTTCCTTCTTAAGCTGAGCCCAGGATACTGACAATTGGAAAACCTCATTTTACCAGATGGTGGGAGACAGATTCCATTGTCATTTGCGTTCTCATTTCAGCTGGACTGAAGGAGGACACATGGAGGTCATTGCCAATGCTTTTCCTAATTCTAGATCTTGGGTGAAGCATTCAAGACCAGTTATTCCTGCCAGAATGTTTCATTGCCCTCACAAAACTTCTGCCAGAGTAAAGCTGGTTGACAACTCGTGGTTAAGAGCCCTAGGAAGCTCCATTCTAACAGCAATTACAGTATCTACTAAATATAATTTACAGAGCAGCACAGAGAGCATGCGTGAAGGTGAACAGTTTGGATGCTTCCACCTCCTGTAGGCAAGATAAACAACTTATCAGTGTGGTTGATTAATCCAACAAAAATACCGAGTTCTTGGACAACAGTGCAGCAGCCTGGATGCGAAATAAGAAGATACTTGATATATGAAGCCAGCATCTGTTATTTTGCTTTCTAAGGCAGTCCCCATTCACCTTAGATCTCAATGAAATCACATGTAGGTCATTGTCTGGCTTGATATCCTCACTCTGGCCTGTCACAGGAAGCTTATATTTAAAGAAATTTCAGCAAAAAAAAAATTGTGCAGCCACAGTGGACCCCGTGATGGAGAGCACACCCACTGCTAATATGTGATGGGAAAGGCTGGAAATAATATGTGACGTGGCTACTGGTCATCGGATCTGCTAAAGCCCCTGGTACTTAAGTCTAGGAAGTCATATTGGACACGAGTTTAAGATCCTTGACACAGTTACATCTATGAAAAGCAGACAATACCCCGAAGTCAGTTGTCTGGAGTAACCAGTTGGATGACAGATGCTACTACACTCATGCAGGGTGCTTCACTCCCCTGTCCTCTGAGGTCTCCTCTGTCCCAGACCCTGTGTCAGGCTGAAAATGGGCTCTCACCATGTGAGTCCCTGGGATCTGTAAATGTGACTTTGTTTGCAAACACTGTCCCCATAGATTAGAGTTTAAGAAGAGATGAACTTCGGTGATCTAGATGAAACACAATCCCAATAGCAGATGTCTCTAAGGGAGAGACATGATTCACCACCCGCATTCATATACTAAAATAATTACCCCAAGGTAAATGGTCCCTAAGAACTTGGTCTTCAGGAAGGAATTGGGTCATGGAAATGGAGTCTACAGGAACAGAATGGCCATCCATAGCAGCCTGAGAAATAGAAACATAGATCTCCTTTCTGGGAGTCAAATGATGGCACATTGAAAAGACAACTTTCTGTGTACCAGAAAGGTCTTACCAGACATTGAACCTGCTAATACTTAGATGTCCTTCAGAATGGAAGGAATGGTGTGGTTTAAGCCAACAATGTTTTGTAGCAACCACAACTAACAGATGGGGAGCAGGAGAAAACACACAGAGGAAGAGATGATATTGATCACAGAGGTAAATACCGAGTTTGTGCAGTCAAGGAATGTTCTAAGAGGCAAAGTATACATCTTAGTTAGGGTTAGTACCACTGTGATAAAACACCATGACCAAAGGTAAGTCAGGGAGGAAAGGGTTTATTTGACTCACATTTTCACATCATAGTCCATCGCTGAGAGACATAGGGACAGGAACTCAAATAGAGCAGGAACCTGGAGGCAGGAGCCAATGCAGAGGTCATGGAGATGGGATGCTTGCTCATCAAGGCTTGCTTAACTTGCTTTTTTATAGAACCTAGGACCATCGGCCTAGGTATGGAACCACCCAAAAATGCGCTGGGCCCTCCGCTATCAATCACTAATTAAGAGAATCTCCTACAGCTGGATCCTATGGAGGCATTTTTCTCAGTCAATGTTTCCTCCTCTCAGATGATTCTAGTTTGTATTTCGACATTAAACTAGCAAGGGCAGTAGGAACCTGAAGATGCAAGGAAAAGCCCTGAATATATCTAGATTTTGTCCCAGTGAAGCTATTTTAAATTTGGCCTAGAGAACTGTGAAAGAGTATTTGCTGTTTTAAACCAAGGAGTTTGTTGCAATTTTTTACATAATTCACATGAAATTAATATGCTCTCAAAGTTCATCAGTGTTAGACATCACAGTACCTAATAACAACTGACTGCCGTTCAAAGCCAGTAACATTCCTGTTGACCATTTTGTTCTGATTTCTTCCCCAAGACACATACCATAAAAGTTGTGCTTTACCTCTTCCTTTCAAATTCTCATCAAAGTAAATCGCTGATTATATAAACAAGAGGCTGGGCTACAATTCCTGAGCATTGAGCAGCAGTGATTATACTTACTTACTGTCTTATCTTATTTATCTAATTGTGTGGACTATGCTTATACATTGTAAACGAAGTTTCTATTTTTAATTGACTATTTCATAGATGCATAGAATATGTTTTGATCAAGCCCATCATCATTCTTTACCCTCTGACTCCTCTGTTACCCATTCCGCCACTCTTTCCCACTTTTTCTTCCCAACTTAATCTTTTTTTAAATATTTATTTACTTATCTATTTATTTGTTTTGTTTTGTTTTGTTTTGAGACAGAGTTTCTCTGTGTATCCCTGACTGTCCTGGAACTCACTCTTTAGACCAGACTGGCCTAGAACTCAGAGATCCACCTGTCTCTGCCTCCTGAGTGTTGGTATTAAAAGTGTGAGCCACCACCACCTGGCTATCTGTTTGCTTTTAACTCTACTGAGTTCAGTTAATGCCGCCAGCATGCACAGAGGGGTAGGACCATCTATTGGAGCACTAGTAGCCTCTCAGGGACAACATATTTCAAGAAACTGACTCTCATCCTCCCCAACAGCCATCAACTGTGAATAACTCCTCAACTAAGGGTGAGAATTCATGATCCCCTCCTCCATCCACACTGAGATTATGATAGGCCTGATCTTGTTCAAGTCTTGCACATGTAGTCATAGCTGCTATGAGTTCATATGAGCAACAGACATGTCATGTCCATAAATAATGGATAGTAACAGTCATCCACTACATTTGTCTCATCTGAGCCTTCCATTCCCTACTCTACAATGATCTTTGAGCTTCTGGGGAAGGTATGTGATATAGATGTCCCATTTGAGGATGATCATTCCAAAAACTCTTATTTTCTGCATGTTGACTAGTTTATTAATTGTATTAATTATCTTACATTGCAAAAATAAGCTTCTAAGATGAGGGTTGTGAGAGATGCACTAATCTATGAGTATAAAGATAAGTACCTGGAGGGAATTTAATGTCATATTAACTTAGTAGAATAATAGTAGTAGATTATTTCCTAGAGTCTATGACCTACCCAACCATGAGTTCTTCGCCCAGTTAACAGTACTAGGCATGAGTTTTGTCTTGTAGAGTAGACATTAAATCCAATCAGAAAATAGCTGGTTATTCCAATAGCATTCATACCACCATTGAACCAGTGAGTATATCATGACATCAAAGTTGTTATTGTAGTTCACAGAGCTAATAGCTGAGTAAGATTGTTGGATACTATCCATTTCTTACAGCATACATAGAATCGTCCAGTGCTGTGAAAGCTAGCCATCAGAAATGAAGCTTCCAGGTCAGTCCCAGCTTGATTTCTCCATGTCTTATGACTCAAGTGTGTGATGTTTTCAGGAATAGATTCTTGCCATCCCACTCTAGAGAGTGACCATAACCATAGCAACAGCCTATAATGTTTTTGAGGTTTTTGGCACCTCAGTGACCAACAACTTAAAAAGAGGTAACTTGTACATTACACCAGGTGTTTTGTTGGAATCATCATTGCCCCCACTTTAGGTTAAACTACATGTGCTTCTTTTATCTCCTTTTCTTGTCTTACTGCACTAGTTAAGGCTTCAAGCACTATATTTAACAGGAATGGAGAGTGTATTTGGTTGCTTTTACTCTTTACTGTTTTGGGGTGTCTCACACCCAACTCACAAATAAACCACACACAGAGGTTTATTCTTTCTTATAAATGCCCAGCCTTAGCTTGATTTGTTTCTTGTCATCTTTTCTTAACTTTTGCCTCTGGGCTTTTTCCTTCTCTTACTTCCAAATATCTTACTTTCACTCTTACTCCATGACTAGCTGGGTGATTAGGTGTTGACAGGGGTTTCTATCCCACCCATTCCCACAGCCATTTAGTCCCCAAAAAACACACAGAAGTCTACATTCATTATAAACTGGTTGGCCTAGTAGCTCAGGCTTTTTTCTTAACTAATTCTTACATTCTTGAATTAGCCCATAATTCTTGTCTGTGTTAGTCATGTGGCTTGATACCTTTATCAGTGAGGCATTCTCATCTTGCTTCCTCTGCATCTGAGTGACAACTGCAGACTGAGCCTCTGCTCTTCCCAGAATTCTCCTGTTCTGGACACCCCACCTATACTTCCTGCCTGGCTACTGGCCAATCAGCATTTTATTAAAGTAATACAAGTGACAAGTCTTTACAGGGTACAAGACCATTGTCCCACAGCAATTAGGTGGCTGACCCCTTCTTTTCTCACTCCTCTTCTCGTTCCTCCTGCCAGTTCCACCTATCCTTTCTCTTGCCTTGCTATTTGCCATTTAGTTCTTTATTAGACCAATTGGGTATTTTAGACAGGCAAAGTAACACAGCTCCACAGAGTCAAACAACTGCAACATAAGAGAATGCAGCACATCTTTGCATCATTAAAGAAATATTCTACAGTATAAATAAGTGTAACACATCTAAAAATAATATTCCACAACAGTAGAATATCTTAGCTACTTTTCTATTGTTGTAATAAGACACCATGAACAAGGTCACCTATAAAAGAGAGTTTATTTGAGGCTTCCAGTTTCAGAAGGTTAGAACCCCAAAGCCACTATGGCTGGTAATATTGGACCAGAAAAATAGACATGGTGCTGGAACAGTAGCTGAGAATTTACATCCTCAGATATAACAAGGAAGCAGAGAGAGAAAGAGTACTGACTAGAAATGGCTTGGGGTTTTGAAACCTCAAAACTAGCCTCCACTGACACATCTTCTCCAACTAGACCATACCTCCTAATCTCAAACAGTTCTACCAACTGACGATCAAGTACTCAATTATAGGAGTCTTCAAACCACCACAGAGAACATGGCATTCTTGTCGTTTTCCTGATCAGAATGTAAATGGCCTGAATTTTCATCCACTTAGTGTAAGGTTGTCTGTGAACTTGGTGTATATTACTTGTATTGTGTTGAGATATGTTCTCTGTCTATCTAGTCTTCCCAGGACCTTTATCAAGATGAAATATTTAATTTTAACAACAGCCTTTTCTGAATTTAGTGAGATAATCATGTAGTTTCTTTCCTTCCACCTGTTTATACAGTAGGTTATGTTTATTGACTTATATTTGCTGAACCATCCCTGCATCTCTGAGATGGAGCTGACTTGATCGTGGTGGGTAATTTTTTTGATGTGCTCTTCAGTTTAAAAATCTCGGTATAATAGCTGCAAACAAAACTGAAGAGCACATCAAAAAATTACCCACCACAGTGAATAAAGAAAATTGTAGACCTATTATCCTAATTATTCACTGTGTCTTTACAAGGTTTGTGTGTCAGTATAATGCTGGCTTCATAAAGAGAATTTTGAAACATATATTCTTCTTTTATCTTATAAAATAGTTTGAGAAGCATACATTTTACTTTCTCTTTAAAGATCTGGAAAAATTCTATAACATATCCATCTGGGCCTGACTGTTTTTCAGTCAGGAATCTTTTTATTTTTGTTTCACATGTTTGCTAATAATGGATCAGTTTCAATTTTTCACATTTCACATTTTTCTTAATCAACTTTGCTATGTCATATGCACTAAGAAATTCATGTTTCATTTTAGGTTTTCTTATTTGATAAAGTAAAGGTTTTAATGTTTTCCCTTGGAATCATTTACATCTCATAGATGTCTTTTATAGTGTTTCTTAATTCTTCTATAATTTTATTAATTTGAATTTTGTTTGTCCTCTTTGTTAACTTGGCTAAAAGTTCATCATTCTTGTTCACCATTGCAAAAAACTAAGACTTTATTTCATTGAATTGTTGCATTTTTTCCTTTTTCATTTCCACTCCATTAATTTCTGCTTTTTTCAGATAATGTTTATTCTTAAATTCCCAAAGCATTAAAACACATCACTGAGATGTTTATTTGGGTCTCGCTAAATATTTTGTATGTTGGCATTTAGAGCTATAAACTTTCCTCTTAGGTATATCCCATCAACTCTGATATGTTGTCCTTTCACTTTCATTCAATTCTAATAATTTTTTAATTTCCTACTTTTTGTTTATCTTCACTGACCTGTTCATCATTCAATAGTCTACTGTCCGGTTTCTATGATTGTGTATATTTTCTGAGGTTTCTGTTGTTGTTGATATCATCTTATCAGATAAGGCACAAGGATTTATGTCAGTTTTCTTGTACTTATTGAGAGCTTTGTGACCCAGTGTGAAGTCTACTTTAGCGAAGGTCCTATGGGCTGCTGAGAAGACTGTACTTGAAAATGCTTGGGTGGAATATATTGTAGGTATTAGTTGTATCCACTTGATGTATGATGTCTTTTAGTTCTATAATTTCTCCTCATTTTCTGTCTTGATCATATGTCCAATGCTGAAAATAAAGTATTCAAGGCACCAATTTTTAATATATTGGGGTTAATCTATTGCTTTCTGTCCAGGAGCACTGGCGTTATGATGCAGGGTACACCCAACTTTGGTGCATGTATGTTTAGGATTGTGATGTTTAGGACACTCTTAATGGAGTGTCCTCTTCATCAGTATGAAGTGACCCTCATCTCTTTTGATTACTTCTGGTTTGCAGTCTACCTTGTCTATTAGAATACCAACTCCTGCTTGTGTTATAAGATTATTTGATTACACTATGTAAAGATATGTTGCTGTGATTGTTTTACTAAAAAGTTAAATGTCCTAAGCAGGAGGGACAGCAGAGACTTCTAGGGACAGAGAGGTCTGGGAGAAGAAGAAAGGTGGGTCACCAGTAAAACACATAGGAAGCAAGACATGCAGGAGGAGAAGCAAATGCTACAAACCACATGTCAACACGCAGATGAATAGAAATGGGTTAATTTAAGTTATAATAGGTAGCGCGACGACTCTAAGTTATAGGCTCGGTTTTCATAATTAATAATCAGTCACCAGGTCATTTTGTGTGAACTGGCCGCTCAAAGAAAAATCTACATATATGCTTGTTTCCTGGTTCCGTTTACTTAGAATAGCTTTGTCCATCCTTTCACCCTGAGGCAGTGTCTATCTTTTGTGGTGAGTTGTGTTTCTTGAAGGTAGCAGAATGATGGATTCTATATTATTTTAATCGAGTCCATGTTTTTTGTGTGAGTCACTCCGACCATTGATAACTTTCTTACTGAAAGATATGGATTGTCCCTGTCATTTTGTTGATCTTACACTGTTTACTTTCTTGGTCCTCCTCTGCTGGATCACTAACCTCTGCTCTGGACATTTTCACTGTCCCTCTTGGATGTTCTTATCCTTTCCTTCAGTCATTAGTATTCTATCCAGCATTCTGTGTAAAGCTGAACCATAATGCACCTACTTGTCAGTTGGTATAGGCCATCACATCTCTCCCACTTTATCCAATCAGTGCCCCACAGTGCTTTGCAGCCATTCACTGCTGTGGGCATCGTGTCTCTTCTGTGTCTGCAATAGGCATCCTCTCAGGTTTTCAGGTCAAATGGCCACTCCTCATCACCTGTGGCCTTGGGAGAGCCCTTTAATACCACTGTGGCTGGGCTCTTCTCTAAACAGGAAAAGATAATCCCAACATGACCCCCCCACACTCAGTGTTCAGGGGTTTATTTTAAGTACTGTGAGTGTCTGGCACACATAAGCACTCATAAGCATGTGTCACTATTGTTATTGTTGCTATAGGAAGGTGTTTAGCCAGAGAGCCTTGCACACCTCCCACGGGAATTATGTGCGAACATCTGGATTTTATTTATATCCCACTAGAGGATCCACATTTCCACCCTAACCTTTCCAGGATGCACTGCGGAGTGATTTAGTTGTCACTGGCTCAGCTTCGCAGAATGGCAGAGATCAGCAAGTTCCTAGATCACAAACCAGGCCAAGCAAAAGCTCCAACCACATTCTCTCGTCCCTCACCTTCCACTCCTTCCTCCCTCCATCTGGCCAGGCCTATTTTCAGTTTTTGGTTTTTTGGGTTTTTTTCCCCCTTTCCTTATTGTCTTCCGACCCTGGGTCACATCTCCCAGAGTCCAGCTTTGTAGGTTGGCCTGGCATGCTGGACAGAGCTGAGGAGAACATACCAGGAAAGAGACATGCATAGGGAACATTTCGAAACTACTTCATTCCTTGCCTTAGTTTACACTCTTAAAACAAACAAACAGAAGAAAAACCATATGTGTCAGTAATGAGAGTTACCTCCACTGGGAAGGCCAGAGCAGGGGAGGGCAGGAATCTAGCACATCACTCAAGGAATGACCTCAAGGAGAAACCCATTCTCTTCTACAGTTAGAAACTGAGCTCTCACCCAAGGTTAACAATGGAGAAAGCTCGGCTGGGAAAATCCCGTGTAGGAGGATGGATGGCTTAAAACTGAACAAATCAAGAAGCACAGCACCATGTGAGCATCAGAGTGAAGTCCTCACAAGCATTTTCTACAGGGAATGCCTGCTTACAGAACTCAGGACCAATGAACATTTGGATAAACAGACACAGAAAAAGGGCCACGGACTCACTTCCCGTGATCTACCACAGCAGGCCACGCACATTCTTAAGTCCAAGATCTTCCTGCTCTACACCGTGTCAATATCTGGGAGCAAAGTCTGATGTCTTGAAAGTTAGGAGATGTGCCCATGCCAGTCTACTAAAAAAATCAACAGTCTCATCCAGAGAATGCATAAATCTAGTGGTCCACACCTCCGAAGGATGGCTCTGCCTCACGGTGAAAAGCGCGTGCTCAGACAGCGCATCATCTACCAAGCAGACATCAGACACTGTTCCGGGTGCAAACTGCGCTGACCCTTGTACTAGCAATGCCTCCACACTAGTGTCTCACATGTCAGAGGCTTTGTGTGTGTCCATTTGATGATAAAAACTCACACAGGCTAGGAGTCAGGAAGAATCCTTTGGTGTCTCTAAGGGCGCTGCCCTTCTCTGCCTGCAAGGTCCGCAGCAGGCATTCGGTGGAAAGGGCAGGCCTAACTCATTAAAGCCATTGGGGTTTCCGAAATGTAAATGGTCCATAGCAGTTGATGCGACAAAAAAGCTCTGGGAACCCGTGGAAATTCACTAAAAGAAAAATCACCCTGAATTTGTGACCTTCTAAGTAAATAAAAATAATGATGTTTGCCCCTAATGTGTGAGACCAAAAAATGGTACCGGCTTGCTTGATTATATGCAGTTACAGTGTAAACGTGGGAAGTGATGGGATGCTGTCTATTTAGACTACAAAGAGCTATTATTGAGCACTTCAGCCAAGCCATCTAGATTCCCCTTCCAGTCATCCTTACTCCTTTCGCAACACTCATTCCATAGACAAAGATCAAATGAAGCAACTTAGTCTAAGAAAAATTAAGTTCCCCTTTCTAGATTACATATTAAAATATTATCATTGAAAGTCAATTTTCATTTGAAACAAAACAAAAAGGGCCAAAGAAATTCTTCAGTAAATGACAAACTAAAACAAATTATTTTGTGATATAAGATAAAGAAACTAATATATAAAGAATCGCTTACCAATCAATGAAAACGTCAAACATCCCAATGATAAGAAAGTGGCAGTTTATAATCATACTTATTTATTCATTTAAATTTATTTATGGGGGCAGGTCTTGTGCTTGTCATGGTGTATTTTGAGAACACTTGAAGAAGGTGATTCTCTCCTTCCTCTGTGTCTGTCCAGGAGATTGAACTCTGCTCACTGGACTTGTTGGCAAGTGCTCTTACATACTGAGCCATCTTGGTAGTTCTAATTGGTGTATTTTTTAATCCGTAAGAATTCTTAGTAAACTCTCACTCTAACTTTAAAGTAAAAAAATGCAAGTTGAAGAAATAAGACCCATGCTTACTCATTGACAAAATGTTTAAAAGGGATGTGGGGGCTGGAGAAGGGAGTCATTTTAGGTACTGCTGTACACATACCAGTAAATGTAGCTTTCTGAACATCAGTGTGTCAGTATACTGAAAGCCTTGAAGCATGTGTCCTTTACTGTGCTACAAAACTGAAGAAGAATTGATCTAAATGTTCACTAGTAGGGGTGAGAAAAATGCATTCCTGTGCTTGTATTTAATTAAGAATGACCTGGTCATGCTGCAACTAGTGTAGATTGTTCCTTGAAAACTGGTTGGGTCACAAGGGAATAAAAAAAAAAAAAAAAAAAAACAGACACACATACCGGAAAGCTGGGATCAAATGGGAGGTGCTCTCTCCGATGGGACAGCACCAGCTGTAGCAAGCAAGGCTGGAGCCTCACATTGCAGTCATCCAGGAGAAGGAAGCTGTGGCTGCTGGTTTCTGCACATACTGCCAATACTGGCACCCAGACCAGAGGAAGGCTGTGTCACCATGCTGAGCCTTACTCCTAGTGGGGAAGACTTTGGCATTCCCATGAATCTGAGGCATTTGGATCCCCATGTCAAACAATACACCGTCCCTCAAGGTTTCTTCCACTCCACACACAACAAGCTTACAGGATAACAAATTTAAGGCCACAAAGAATGTTTATAAAGTATCAAATGGTAGAAAAACTGCTACAACATAATTTAATCAATTATCTACAAAACTGAAATCCTTGTAAATACAACACTGTGATAGCAACATCATGATTAATTTCCATCCTTATTTTCTGTTTCAAAACTTTTGCCAATGAACAGGTATTAGCTAAAGACATTATGTATCTGATTTTCCTGCGGAAGTGTCCACTGGGATAAATCTGACTTGTCAGTGTGGAGGAGGAAATGTGTATACTGTAGGAGTTTTCAGCGCCTCGTCCCACACCCCCAGGGTTTCTTCTTTAAGCCTTCCAACAGGCAGATTCTATTCACTAAATGTCACTCCTGTGAAAATAGAACAAATGACGAAAATAAAGCAAGCCACCAAGCCAAACTAACAGGGACTTCTTTTTTTTCCCCCCATTTTTTTTTTATTGAGAAAAGGAGAAAAAAAAAAAGTTTCCCCCTCCTCCCACCCTTCTCCCCCTCCCCCCACTCCTCTCCCCCTCCCTCTCCAGTCCACAGAGCAGTCAGGGTTCCCTGCCCTGTGGTAAGTCCAAGGTCCTCCCCTCTTCGTCCATTCCTAGGAAGGTGAACATCCAAACTGGCTAGGCTCCCACAAAGCCAGCACATTACGTAGGTTCAAAACCCCGTGCCATTGTCCTTGGCGTCTCATCAGCCCTCATTGTTCGCCATGCTCAGAGAGTCCAGTTTTATCCCATGCTTTTTCAGTCACAGTCCAGCTGGCCTTGGTGAGCTCCCAATAGATCAGCTCCACTGTCTCAGTGGGTGGGTGCACCCCTCGTGGTCCCGACTTCTTTGCTCATGTTCTCCCTCCTTCTGCTCCTCATTGGGACCTTGGGAGCTCAACTTTGAGATATCATCTTACACCTGTCAGAATGGCTAAAATAAAAAACTCCAATGATAGCCTTTGCTGGAGAGGCTGTGGAGGAAGGGGTACCCTCATCCATTGCTGGTGGGAATGCAATCTTGTGCAACCACTTTGGAAATCGGTGTTTCGGTTTCTCAGGAAATTCGGGATCAACCTACCCCTGGACCCAGCAATACCACTCCTGGGAATATACCCAAGAGATGCCCTATCATATGACAAGAGCATTTGTTCAACCATGTTCATAGCAGTATTATTTGTAATAGCCAGAACCTGGAAACAACCTAGATGCCCTTCATGAAGAAAGTGTGGAATATCTACACATTAGAGTACTACGCTGCAGTAAAAAACAATGACTTCTCAAATTTTGCATGCAAATGGATGGAAATAGAAAACACTACCCTGAGTGAGGTAACCCAGACCCAAAAAGATGAATATGGGATGTACTCACTCATAATTGGTTTCTAGCCATAAACAAGGGTCATGGAGTCTACAATTGGTGATCCCAAAGAAGCTAAGTAAGAAGGTGAACCAAAGGAAAAACATATAGTTGTCCTCTTGGCTATGGGAAGTAGACAAAATTGCCGGGGAGAAAATTGAGATCTTGGGGGTGGGGTGGGATGGGGGTAAGGGGAGATGGGGAGAGAAAAGGGAGAAGGGGAGAATGAGGGGAACTTGGGGGAAAAGGAGGATTGGGATAAAGGAAGGTTAGATAGGGGAGCACGGAAGCACAATTCTTAGTTAAGGGAGCCACCTTAGAGTTGGCAAGAGACTTGAACCTAGAGTGGCTCCCAGATGCCCAAGCCGAGGTCCCCAGTAGGGGGACAGCTGAGGATAGGGAACCTGAAATGACCCTATCCTATAGCAATACTGATGAATATCTTGCATATCATCATAGAACCTTCATCTGGTGATGGATGGAGATAGAGACAGAGACCCACACTGGAGCACTGGACTGAGCTCCCAAGGTAACAGGGACTTCTTAACCAGGCAGGAGAACACATCAGGGGTTCTTCTCACTCTTAAGTGCCCCTTTGTGACTTGCGTTGCTCAAGCAGGGTCACTGGTCTAAAAGCTGTTAGTGCCTGATTAATTAGTAATCAGGACAGGGTTGATGGCTTTTCTTCTTCAGAGCCACTAATTATCATTCTTGACACAGAATTCAACATTTGGTAAGCAGCAGACACACTGCTGTCACCGTTATATTCTGCTCCGTACTCCAAATCTATTTAAAGGCTACAGTTGGAAAGAACCCTTGCAGAGCCGACCTTACCCCCAGCAGCCCCTTCCTGGACTCCTTTCTCTGACTGTTTCCCTGTATTCCCTGGGGATGTGACTGACTACAGGAAAAAGCAGAGGACGGAGGGATACAAGCATGTGGCTCTGACAGGCTAAACTCACTTGTGGTTACACGAAAGGAAAGAGGGGGACTGTGAAAGACTATTGTGTTATAAGAAAGATGGTACACGCTAGCATGGAAACATTTAAAGAGTTGGCCTCCACCTTTTCAATTTTGAGCAGTGTGCCTGCAAAGAAACATATGTACACAATGATCTAAAGCTGAGGTTTATCTAGGACCCATTAATAAAAGCCACTGTATGAAAAACACTTGTAATAATAACTCCCCCGTCACACAGGGTTGGCAAGTGAGTAAGCAAACTGCAACTACAAATCCATGTTTCCATTCTCAATGCTAGAGGTTACCAAACACACAAAGAAATAAGTGAAAGGCTGGATGAACAAATGAATGGGACGGCAACCACAGTAAAAGCTATCTCACAACCTGAGATGATTCAGCTAGATATCCCTGAATACACACAAGAGACACTCCTGAGGGAGCCAGATGGCATGAGTGTCCCTGGCCCTGATATGTTTCCACAGTGAGGGGTCATTCCCACCACAGAGTCACAACTTTTGAGCTCTACTGACATTTGTGATCTCCCTAGCACAGAGGAACAGGACAAGTTTTAATGAAAGCAGTCAGCAGTCTGAAGTTCATAATTTCCTTTATCACGGATGGGGTTAGCAGACTCAGAAAGTATTGGCTCCCCATTCTTCTGGACATGTGTCATGGAAGGAGTAAGGGGCTGGGCAAGTGAAGTCAAGCCAGTGAGAATTTGTGTCTCAAAAAGGAAGCTGAATGGCACCTGAGAACAATACCCAAGGTTGATCTCTGTCTTCCAATATGCACGTGCATACACACACACACACATGCACTATATACACGTATATCTATATGTGCATGTGCACAATACACTATATATATAATGTGTGTACAGTATATATATATATATAGAGAGAGAGAGTTTGTGAGTAAATATATACATATATATGAGTAGATACATAGATAAACATACAAACAGATAAAAATGACAAGAAATCTTGAAGTTATTATCAATAAAAACAACCAGAGGTCTTAATGAGCCTGGGTTCATAATGCCTTTCAAGTCAACATTTGATCAGAGAGAGCTTGATTGGCACCAAGGCAGAGTAACTTCTGCAATGCTATTGGTCATGTACCTACAGATGTTACCTGGAATGTAACTGATTTTTAAGACTATTGTAGACATGTCAAACTTCATACCTGATACACGACAGTTTCCCACTTCTCCATGAATTAATATGTTAAAAAAGTCAATTTGCATAAGCTTGGTTTATGTTTTTTTAGATTTTTTTCTAAGAGATCATGATCTAAAATGTGAATGAATCATTAAAAAGACCTTTAAAATTGTAATGAAAAATATTAACTGCTTGAATTTTAAAATATAAGTAAGACAGATATATTGCTAAACTAGTAGTACTGTTATAGACAGAATTTCTATGCACTTGGTTCACTTTCTCACTACTGGATATTTTTACCTTTTCCCACAAAAATAGTGTGTGCATTCGGTGTTGGAGAGGGAAGATGTGTGTGTGTGTGTGTGTGTGTGTGTGTGTGTGTGTGTGTTTGATGAAAAGAGAAATGATTTTAGTTAGGCTTAAGAGAGAGAGTTTTGTACTACTCACAGTTTGCAGACTGCAGAAGCCTAACTCACTCTGACTTGAGCCAAATAGAGAACTCAGTTCAGTTCTCTCAAAGTCCAGCTATAGCAGTAGGGAGGTTCAAGCTTGATTAGATCCAAGAGCTCTAATGAGTTTGTCAATAGTCTACTTTCTTCATCTCTCTGTGCTTCTTGTATCATGTTGTTATTTTTAAGCTATCCTAAGAACATTTGAAAAGCAATTATGTGAATAGTAAATTCATAGCAAACATGGCGAACAATGAGGGCTGATGAGACGCAAAGGACAATGGCACAGGGGTTTGATCCTACGTAATGTGATGGCTTTGTGGGAGCCCAGACAGTTTGGATGTTCACCTTCCTAGATATGGACGGAGGGGGGAGGTCCTAGGTCTTACCACAGGGCAGAAAACCCTGACTGCTCTTTGGACTGGAGAGGGAGGGGGAAAGGAGTGGGGGGGGAGGGGGAGAAGGGTGGGAGAAGGGGGCGTAGGGTGGGAGGAGGGGGAGGGAAATGGGAGGCTGGGAGGAGGTGGAAACTTGTTTTTTTTTTCCTCCTTTTCTCAATAAAAAAAAAAATTCTATCCTTAAGTCTGTGACCCGTTCTGACAACCACCCTATTACTCGCCAAACAATTCAGAAGGTTTGTTGACAAGAGCTTTCATTCCTCTCTCTTTGTGTCCTCACTCTGAGGTTCTCTGAAGTTTATACTCATTCTCATCACAAGCCTAACACTCCAAAAGTAACCAGTAACTTTCATATGAATGAAGGTGGAAGGTGGCAGAGACCTTCCGTTGTCATCTCACACACTCTCTGGGCAGCATTTGACAGCACTGACCATTCACTTCTCCCTTCTGAACAGCAGATTAGCTTAAAATATTTGACTTGAGAGATGATCTCTAGTGGCTCAAGTGTGGAAGTTGAAAATAGGAGATAAGAATGAGAGAAATGCCAGAAAAAACATTAATCAATGATGTGGGATGTTCTTCTGTATACGTGTTGCTTTTATTGGTTAATGAATAAAGTTGTTTTGGCCGATGGGTTAGAAGAGCAAAGCCAGGAAAAAAATCCAAACAGAATTGGAGAGAGAGAGAGAGAGAGAGAGAGAGAGGAGGCGGAGTTAAAAAAGATGCCATGTAGCTGTAGAAGGAGACAGACACCGGAAAACCTTACCCAGTAAGCCACAGCCTCATGGTGAAACACAGATTAATAGAAATGGGCTAATTTAAGATATCAGAGTTAGCCAGGAATATGCCAAAACTATTGGCCAAGCAGTATTGTAATTAATACAGTTTCTGTGTGATTATTCAGTTCTGAGCAGCTGGGAAATGAATGAGCAGTCTCCTCCTACAAATCATTGGACCCTCTTCAGCTTCCAGATGGTTCTGGCCCTTAATGTGACACCTTAAAGCTCGCCATACCCCCATACTATTTGCTTAGCTTCAGCAGTAGTTCCCACCATTTAACCCTTATTTTCCTTTCTTGTCACTTTGTACCCTCTTCTCTACCTGCAATTGGGGACTCTGGTATTCAGTGACTATGTCATTCACCACTGGGCCTAGCTGCTTCTCCGCCTCCTACTGCATAATGAACAAATTTTTAGATTGGCACCATTTAGTATTATTATAGCATGATACTATTATCATGTTATACAATTATACTATATTATCAACATGAACTGTTCCCTTTCCCATCACTCATGGAAGACTACAAGGAACTAAAAGTTAAATATCGTTCAATATTCCATAAGCACTTGATAAGAGTGAAGTTAAAATATTAAGAGTACCATTATACATATCATCCAACTTAAGCACAAAGAATTAACTCTATTTAGTCATGAAGAATGAGGATAAGTTACAAAAGCTTTTGATAAGAAATGATGGAAGGAGGAGAAGCATAGAAGTCTGTTTCACTCAGCAACTGGTAAGCTAGTTCTGGCTGAGTGCCCCGGGCATAAGTTCCTGGATCCAGAGAATAAAGGAGAGGCCAGATAGCCCATGCATGTTCCTTGGTGAAAAGCAAGGGTTTCCAGACTCAAGAATTGATTTCTGTTGCTAAAGATCTGCCTTTATCACAAGATGCTGGGAGTTCAGAGTGCTATTGCTCTTTCCTGCCTTAGCGAGCTATAAACTCACACCAGAAAGTCAGTTACTTGAGGTCACACCTTCAGATTCTCAAAATAGTTATAAGTAAACATATTTTAAACATTTATCATTTATCCATTCAACTAATGGTTTGCTTTAATGTTTTAATAATAAAATATATGTGAATAAATGTGAAACAGTAGAAGGATGTAGATCAGTGTCCCATCAAATAGCATTCTATGTAGGGGAAGTATTCTGTATTCCTGTTACCCAGTGTTGTCTTTCAAACCTTAAATGTGGCTATTGATTCTGAAGACCAGATTTGTTTTTATTTTCAATAGTTAGAATTTAGTTGAATTTAAGTATCTATGTGTGGCTAGTGAGCAATGTATTAGCACAGGATAGTTAGAAAAAAAACTATTTCCTTTTGTTCTGCAATTGACTTCTTTTGCTCAGAAAAGTCTACTCTTAAGAGACTTTTAATCATCTTTTTGGTCATATTCTACACACTTACAGTATCTGTGTTACCTATGTGCACAAACAGTAATAACAAAGCTGCAAGAAACACTTCAAAAATAACTTACTTTTTAATATTTAGTTTAGTATCTTCATATCAAAGTATAGGATGGCCCCACAAAGGAAAACATTGAAGTATACATCTGTATGTGTCCCTGGTCATTTTTACATGAATGTTTTGAATGTTATAATATTTTCCTGGGAAACTAATTGTAATGAATGTCTAGAAGATCCCAGGTCATTCATATATCCCTTGATTCTTTAGAAGGTGAAGAACCTCAGGAAATAACTATTCTGGCTTTGTAAGGTTTAGTATAGCAAAAGAAGGCATAGCAGTTAGCAAGAGAAGATATCCAAGCATGTGGCTCTTCTTCCTCCCATCTGAAAACACATGCAGTTTGCTTTTCTGTTCAATGTTCCTGCCCATGGTAGTGTACTAGAAACTTAGGACTCAAAAGTCAATCTAGATAGTCCCTGTCAAGCAACCATCAAAATTCCAAATGAAGGAAGTTTTGTTCCCAAGTGACAGGACAACCTTATCACTTAGAGGAAGTTTCCTATCAGTGCAGGGCGTCATTTACCAGCCAATTCCTAAATAACAGCCAAGAATTAACCTTGTAAGGCAGCAGCCAATATATTGATATATATAGATATAGATATATCATATAGCAATATAGGCTTGCTATATGAACTCCTTTAGTGCACAGATACTCTTGTGTATATGATTTTTTCACATGCACAAGCAAAGGTATTGGATACCTAGATGAGGAAATGCTGAGCTCCCAAGGTCCCAATGAGGAGCAGAAGGAGGGAGAAGATGAGCAAGGAAGTCAGGACCACGAGGGGTGCACCCACCCACTGAGACAGTGGGGCTGATCTATTGGGAGCTCACCAAGGCCAGCTGAACTATGACTGAAAAAGCATGGGATAAAACCGGACTCTCTGAACATGGCCAACAATGAGGGATGATGAGAAGCCAAGGACAATGGCACGGGGTTTTGATCCTACTTCATGTTCTGGCTTTGTGGGAGCCTAGCCAGTTTGGATGTTCACCTTCCTAGACATGGACGGAGGAGGGAGGACATTGGACTTTCCACAGGGCAGGGAACCCTGACTGCTCTTTGAACTGGAGAGGGAGGGGGAGAGGAGTGAGTGAGGGGGAGAAGGGTGGGAGGAGGGGGAGGGAAATGGGAGGCTGGGAGGAGGAAAAAAAAGAAAAAAAGAAAAAGAAAAATCAAGAAAGGTGCAAAGTGATTCTTTGGGACGCCATTGCCCTGCTTTTATTATTCTAGGATCTTCAGAGATATAGTGGCTCAGGCCTGCAATCGCAGCACTGGAGAGGCTGAGGCAGATGGATTACCATGAGTTCTAGGTCAGTCTTCAGTACATAGTAGGTTCCAGATAAGCCTGAGGTACAGAATGAGACCCTTTCTCAATATATCAATCAATAATAAATGTTCAGAATTTTAATCTAAGGCTCAGATCAAATTAATTTTAATATTTATATCTGGGGAGAGCAGAGGTGGTGGGGAGCTGGGAGGAGCGCAGGGAGGAGAAACTGTGGTTGGGATGTATTGTATTAGAGAAGAATCTATTTTCAATTAAAAGAGAAAGAATGGAAGGGAAGGAGAGAAAGATAGAGAGAAAGGGAGGGAAGGAGGGAGGGAAAAAGAAAGGGAGGGAGGGAGGGAGGGAGGAAGGAAGGAAGGAAGGAAGGAAGGAAGGAAGGAAGATTACAAACATTTTGTTGGTGGTATATCTGCTGACTTAGGCTTCTCGAAGTCCCCAAGCTTCTAAGAACATAAAAACTAAAAGGTAGGGTCTGGTCCACATTCAAAATCTGTGAAATAATACAGCTAAGATGCTGAAGAGCTGGAGGAAAGCTTGAACTCTGTGAATGTTGTAATAGGAGCGGCGGGCTGCGTCCCCAGCACCCGGCCACCCCCACGGCTTGCTTTACCCGAAATAATTACACGGAAACTGTATTCTTTTAAACACTGCTTGGCCCATTATATCTAGCCTTTTCTCGGCTAACTCTCGCACCTGGACTAGCCCATTTCTTATAACCTGTGTAGCTCACGAGCTGGCTTACCAGGAACGATCTTAACCTGCATCTGTCTGGAGTGGGAGAATCATGGCGACTCACTGACTCAGCTTCTTTCTCCCAACATTCTGTTCTGTTTACTCCACCTACCTATGTTTTAACCTATGAGGGCCAGCCAAGCAGTTTCTTTATTGCTTAACCAATGAAATCAACAGATTGATATATGACACTCCCACATCATGTGAATAGAGGGACTCTATTAATTTCCAACTGTACTGGAACTTTAAACTCTTCATCCGGCTATCCCTCTCATTGAAGAAGAGGATGCAAAGGTTTCTCTGGCTCCCGAAAATGGCTTGAAAGCAGCCTATCATGTTTTATATAAGTTTATGTTCTATCAAAATGAGTGACATGGCAAGAATCTGAGTGTTCATTTTCCTTCAAATGGTAGAAAGCAGAAAATACGCAGAGATGTTACGCGGCCTTCCAAATAGACAGGTCCCCAAGTTGTACAAATAATGATATGTAAAACAAAGAAAGCGAGAGTTGGCTGTAAGTACACAAGGATTTTTCAGGTTATGCAAATTGAATTTCTTTTTTAAATTGCTTTTCTTGAAAAATGCTTGTTAGAATAAGCGTATTCAAGCTTTGTTGTTGACTTTGAAATGCATAGAAATCTTCATTTGAAAAGAGAAAATGGCCATTCTCCCCTCCAGGGCTGCAGTATCTTTTCATTTGGTACCTCTTAGCAACCATCTGAGGTCTTCTTATTTAGTTCAAGGACCAGGTGCTGCAACAAACAAGGATTAAACCTTTCCATGAAAATACAATAGTTACTTAAAAGATATTGGCCTGGAAACAGCGTGCTCCACTCAGCCATCTTGCAAGATCTAAATATAAAGCTGGGTCAGCCTCTTCAGGTCACTAAATAGAACTGTTGGCAAAGGCAGACAATTACTCTTTGTGCTGGTTCCCCCCTGAATATTTTCACCACCTGTTTTCACGTCTGACCTCTCCAGTCATTTCAAGCAGTTCACAAAGGGAAGAAGGAGAAAACCTGGCAAGCCCATATGCCAAACTAAATCATGTCCAGGAGACCTAGAACTCCTTCTGAATCCAAAAAAAAAAAAAGAACCTGTAATTAGTGATTAAAACTGGAAGTATTTTGTTTCCAATCTAACCTTACACTCCACTCTGCTTTATCCATTCTCACACTTAATGCGATGCAATACAGCTCTACCATGTGAGAAATAAACTGGCAATTATCACGGCCAATGTGTTCCTCACTTTATGTATGGTTTGCCTTGTCTACTTAATGACCAATTTTTCTTTGAAATGAGATGAGACTTCCGTTTTTCCTGGTCAACTATCAAAAATCTGAGAAATATTTCATCATGTAGAAACTGGGAGATAGATTTAAGAGTGAGCAGTAACATTTAACTAGTGTTGCTATTTTGACACATTTCAGGAGAAATAATGCTATTTCAGGAAATGGTGTTCAAGCAGGGAAAACAGAACTGGGCTTACTAAATTACTGAAAGATTTAAAAGCTAAAAAGTAGGTAACATTAGATTACAAATGTGCCTACCATGAATTAACCTAAATTTCTACCAAATTAAGGGGCACCTAATTTGCTTAATGGAAACTGACATACTATAAACAGATAGTTCATTTTTTCCATAGAAAATTCATACCAGAAGCATTGTTTAAAGACCCCTTGTAAGAACTTCAATTAACACTTGTAGATTCACTCTCAAGGAGAGAAAACAGACTTTCCCACTCCTCAACCCTGCAGCATGCATACTGAATTCTTTTCTAAATGTATCCCACATAGGGAAAGGAAAGAATATAACTCTCTGGCAGAGAAAGCTGACAGGCACCACCTTAGTCAGATATCAAGGTCAATGTGAACAGCCATAAATCATGTTGACAATGTAGGCCCTCGATACAACATGAAGGGAATGGCAGTTCTCCTCTGGAGAGTCTCCAAAATCCATAACCCCAGTGCAACCATGGGAATACAGCAGAGAAATCCCAATGGAGGGGTACCCTGCAAAATTCCTAACTAGTATTCCTCAAAACTACTACATTAATCAAGGTGATAAAGCATAAAAAAAAAACTGTCACAGCCCAAAAGACCCTAAGATGATACAATTAAATGCAATGTGTTTTCCTGAGTAGAATCCTGGAAGAGATATTAAGTGAAAACTAAAGAAATCAGAATAAAGAAGAGAATTTAGCTTAAAATGATTTAGTTTAGCAAATTAATAAATATATTAGGAAGTCTTAAGTAATTTTATAATATATATTATATACTATTATACACTATATATTACTTTATAACACAATATCAAATATATGTTATTTGCAATAATAAAATAACAAATATATGTTATAATAAAAAATTAAAATGTATTATATATATGACTGTATATATGATAAAAGAACTAAGGCTTACTAGTGGCTAGGGCTGGAGGAGAATTTTGATAGTTTAGCTTTGCCTATGCAGCAACCCTAAGTAAAGGAAACTCATGTTGATGGCTGCCTGTCAGGAATCAGGCACTGAGTTAAATTAAAGGTGGAGCATTCAGTGAAAGTTCGCCTCGAAGTAAAAACAATTACAAATGAGACAAAAAAATTGGTCACCTTGTCCAAGGTCACTCAAGCCTCAATGACAAAACCGGTTTTAATCCATGGGTGCCTAATTTATTAGTCCATGTCTGCTCCTCCAAGTTCAAGAGCAGAGAGTTTAGCTTGGAAATGCAATCCTTTCCTCTATGTGCCAGGCCATAGACTTGATCCAAAAGTGCCACAAAAACAAGCAAATAAGTAAGACAGTATTCAAATTCAAGCCTCCTCTGATTAAAAAAATAATAATAATTTTTAAAAAAGCTTATTTCCAGATTACCTAAAGTTTAATGGCAAACATCTATTAAAGAATTTGCAGAATTGGATGTATAACATTTATAACATAAGTGGACCTTATGTTAGAGTGTATTCTTAATCCTTTTGTGGTTGCAATGAACAAAGAATAAACAAAGAATACTGCAAAACTGAGGAAATTATAAATATATTTATCTCAACCATAGAACTCACAGCTGAACTGTCTTTGTGCCTTTAATTCATATAGTAGCAGCACTATCTAATGTTTAATCTGCTCTCTAAAATGTGGAATGAGTCCTGCCTAATTTCTGTTTACATAGCCTCCAGGAGATTAGTTTTTATTACAAGTTGATGAGTAAACAGCTGATAGAACCTTGGGGTGACCTCATCAAGGGAAGGAATCCAAAAGACCGTAGAAGCTTGCTTTGGTCAGACAGCCTCCCTGGGGAGGTCACAGGCATCGAGTTAAACAGAGCAGCAGTGTGCACCAGCCTGAAACAGGAAAGGGGAGGCGGGAGGGAGGGAGGGAGGGAGGGAGGGAGGGAGGGAGGGAGGGAGGGAGGAGGATAGATCATATATACATATTGCCCATTTAGAGATTATTTCACTCCCCGTCTCTCATAGCGGTACTCACCAGATACATCACATGGTCTTGATGACTAAGGATCCAGGCATGGACCTCAAGGCAAAACAATGCCCCTTCCCACCTGTTGGGTAACATCATCCCTAACACACAGATGGTTTGGAGACTGTATGGTTTTTATTCAAATCTTTCATGAGCCTCTTTTCTCAGTCTTCCAATTTGACTGAGCTTCAAGTCCTGATCAAAGCAGCTCCTTGGAATTAGATACCTGGGAAATCAGACGGATGAGCAGTCTGTCTGTGAGGTCCTGTCTTATTACGCAGCTCTCCACTTTGAGACTCTTTTCTTCCTTCTAAATCAATGTTGGTCATTCCTCAATTAGTTACTTTGATGTGCAGGAATTTTTTACTATCTCTGGCAACAAGTGAGTCTAATATATGGAGCAATACTTTTAATCTTTCGAGAATGAAATTTTCCTTCTGTATGCAAGTCCTTGATGTGGGAGTGATTTCTTATTAATAAAGAAACTGCCTAGGCCCATTTGATAGGCCAACCCTTAGGTAGGTGGAGAAAACAGAAAAGAATGCTGGGAGAAAGAAGCTGAATCAAGGAGTCGCCATGATTCTCCCACTCCAGACAGATGCAGGTTAAGATCTTCCCTGGTAAGCCACCTCATGGACTACACAGAATATTAGAAATGGGTTAGATCAATATGTAAGAGCTAGCCAGTAAGAGGCTAGAACTAATAGGCTAAGCAGTGTTTAAAAAAATACAGTTTCCGTGTAATTATTTCGGGGTAAAGCTAGCCGGGTGGCAGAACGCAGCCCGGCCACTCTTATTACTACAAGTCCTAACTATTGAATATGAGGATAAAAGCTGCCTGGCACAAACAGATAAAAATGATCACACCAACATGGTGCCCAAAGCTCCAAAGATGGACTTGAGAACTCCAGGAAAGGTTAGTAAAGCCACTTCCCTGTCCAAAGAGGCTTGATACTCAGTGAACAATGCATAGGCACATATGTTAAAAGGGGGATCTGTTGTTTGGAGTGAATTGGTGTTTCTTGTTTTGGGGTTTTTTGATTTTTTGTTTGTCTGTTTGTTTGGTGGTGGTGGTGGGAGGAAGAATAAGCAAAAAAAAAAGACTCTTAATTTTTGTACAAATAAATTATAAAAGCATTAAGTATGATGACTCCCAAATAGCATGCCTACTTCACTTGCCTCAACAAAGTGAACACAAATATAGGTGAAGTATAGGTAACAGAATTTTAAGCAATTTGAGAACTTAAAAACTCTTATTTCTAGTATTTCCCACAGTAACGGACTGGGCACATTCTTTTTTTCTTCCTAGGTAATCAAAAAGCTAACTCTGGGCACAACATTCTGGCAGTTTGCCACCCTGGACAAGGGTGGGAAAGGCAAGTTGTCAAGGTCCAGGAAAAGGCATCACCACGGAAACCCCTCTCTGTTGACACTGCTTGAGAGAATGTGAGATGGCAAGGCTCATCCCATGTCCTAGCAGGTGACAGACAGAAACCACTTTCAGAAGCCCTAAGCCCCTCCCAGGAGAATGCTCTGGGCAGTCATTAGCTCATTAGGATGCTCTGATAATTGGATGTCTGTGTAGCTGCCCAGCCACATGCTACCATGAGAAATGAAGTCTCTGAGAATTCAGCCCTTGGATTTAATAGTCAACAGAGAAAAATGGCCAAAAAAAAGGGGGGCCTGTGGTGAGGAAAAGGGCAGAACCAGTTGCAGAAAGAGTGGGAGAGAGCTACTGTCAGAAGGGAAAGAGAAAGAAAGAAAGAAAGAAAGAAAGAAAGAAAGAAAGAAAGAACTCAAGTTTAATACACAGAGCTTCTAATTAAATTTGGATTATTTGAAACCGATCCCCTTTCCTGTCACAAATTGCTTTATAAAAGATTAAACACAACGCTAAAGAAGAGACCCAGCTCCACAAATGAGTGAATAAGCAGTGCCCCTCTGCTACCATAGACACAGTCTGAGCCAAGGTCACAGTACAGAAAGCCTGGGAAATGTACACACTGTCCTTCTGCATAGTTGGAATTAGATTTATAGAAATGAGGTAGATGAAAGGACAGGCAGGAGCATGAATATGAGTGTGTACTTGGATCTCACTAAAGAAATCTACTATAAGCTCCTTGAGAACCAATTTAAAATAAAGATTAAAGAGAAAAGATTAAGATTCAGTCCTTTGTTGTAAGCGTGGTAACGGGGGCTGAGGGAAGGATGCAGGCTAGGTGATTAGAAGCCATTTGGAAAGCTTCGTGGATGAGGTAGATTTGAAATAAACTATGCAAAGGAAAGAACACTGATCTTTGATAGGTGAAGATGGAGAAAAACGGAGCCCAGAAAACAGGGCAATGGCTGGTGTTGATAATAGTAGTGCCGTAAGGGTAAGTTAAGTTTTAGACTTGGGAAACTACCAATTGGTTTGAAGCAGTGGTGACCAAAGTGTGGTCCCTGATGCAGAGGCATCAACAGCATCAAGTTTGAAGGCAAATTTTCAAGGCCCTCCCCAGACCCGTGAAATCTGGCTCTATAGGGGTAAACCTTGTAATCAAGGTTAGTTTATTATAATAATTCCCTAGATGAATCTGATGCTTATTTGAGCTTGAGACAACTGGCTTAGAGAGAGTGTTGGACAGTGAGGAAAAGCCCTTCTGAGAAACCAAGTGGAAAGACACAGTAAATTTCTGGGTACCTTCTGCTGGCTTCTGAAATAGAGAAACTGACCTCTGTACTTCCCCAAAGCCACTCTATTGGCACAGCAAAGTCTCTATTCACAAAACTCTACAAAGTAGGAGCAGTAGACATCTGTACCATGTAGCACAGAGTGCAGAGTGTTGACAGCCACCTTCAAAACCTATGACGTTCTCACCACCCTTCATTCACTAATAAAATGTCCTTAAAATGGACATGTGACAATGAGCCAGGACAAAACATCAGCAACAGTCTTTCAATAATCCAATGTGGGTCCGCTATTCAAGCCAGCAAGTTGAGAAATTATTACTTTTGAGAGGCGGGCTAAAAAGGAATATCCTTCACATAGTTATCTCATTTCACACTTTTGACTCTTGCAGTATAAACATCTGCAGATGAAAACATTCTTTGCGTGAAAACCATTCACAACACTCATCTTAGGACTTGGGTGTACTACTCCAAAGCAAGCAACAGACAATTTTAGGAGCTGATAGGGAGGTGGGATGGGGAGCAGTCTTCATGCTTGGAGGCAGAAAAGGAGCTGGGTTGGAAGCCAAGCCCATACATCCCAGCAAATGTGGGTTTATGTGTTACATAGATCTCTGCCTCTGTTTGTGGAGAAGCAAAATTCCCATCACCTAATGCATTTATGAAGAAGCATTCTATAGGCTCGTGGATTTCTCTAGCATTCTCTTTGTTCAGAACATTGTGTCAGTGTCTGAGATAAAAGTGGAAAGAACATTTGATGTGGATGTTTGTTGTTCTTGTTGCTTGTTGTTTCATAATCTACCAGCAATATGCTGTTTGGGAGGTAGCGATGCTCATCACTATACCACTAATGCTGGGCCAGGTCATACTGTAAGGATATCAATGTTGCCTGTTTTGTTTTTGTTGCTGTTTCTGTTGTTTCTATCACATTTCCACTTCGGCAAATCATGGTAGAGAAGTGGATTAATCCTGACTAAATACAATAGAGAAATTGTAAAATAAAAACTTTAAAATGACACACAATATTTATGGTAACTTCTCTAGGACCAAATAGGGATATATTTAAGTGTAGTTGCTGTTTCGGTTTTTTCTTAACTCTTTGGGGGTCCTACCACCTAGCTCCCAAATAAATATGTAAGGAGACTGTGCATTGGTTTCCCAATCACCCAGACCTGAATAATCACACAGAAGATATATTAATTGCAACACAGTTTGACCTGTTAACTCAGGCTTCTTATTAAGTAGCTCTTACATCTTAAGTTAACTCATTTCTATAAATCAATGTATCACCATAAGGCTGTGGCCTACAATAAGCTTCTGGTGTCTTTCTCCTTCAGCAACTACATGGCATCTATCTGACTCCACCTTCTTTCTTCCTCTGTCTCTGCTTGGACTTCCCACCTTGCAATATTCTGCCCTGCTATAGACCAAAGAAGCCTATTTATTAACCAATGGTAATAAAGCATATTCATAACATACAGAGGTTAATTCCACATAATAAATACACACATGGAATCTTATTTTTATTTATAAATGCCTAGCCTTAGTTTGGCTTGTTTCTAGCCAGCTTTTCTTAACTTAAATTATCCCATCTACATTTTGTCTCTAGGCTTTTATCTTTCTCTATTTCTGCATATCTTTTCTTTTCTTCTTATTCCATATCTGGCTGTATGACAGGATGGCTGAACAGTTAGCCCTTTCTTTTCTTGTTCCTTTATTCTTTTCCCCCCAGATTTCTCCACCCATTTATTCTGTCTGCCTGCCAGTCCTGCCTATCTTTTCTCCTACCTTTTACTACTGGCCATTCAGCTCCTTATTAGACCAATCAGGTGTTTTAGACATGCAAAGTAACACAGAGTTAAACAAATGCAACATAAAAGAATGTAACACATCCTTGCATCATTAAACAAATGTTCCATACTATAAATAAGTATAACACATCTTAAAATAATATTCCACAACATCTAAGATTCTTTTTTAGCAGTATATACTTGAATATATGATGTCATATCTGGGAAGGTAGCCCTCTGGAGAGACACAAAGGAGGCATTCCAAAGAGCCACAATCAGCCACCAGAAAGCCTGTCTATTTATGTTACCACACTTCCAGGAAAGTACCTATGATGGTTTCTGCTTTCCTAAATAATGAGAAATAATTGTGGAAGAAATGACTAAATTCTTCTTCTGACACAGGACAAATTTTTTACCTTTCTACCTTGATATCCAAGACTATACATAGGTAACATTCAGTTTCTTGTGTCCTCGGGTTTACAATATTTTATATTTTGAATGAGATTATTGCTCCCTATCTTAAACTTCAGAACAGGGGTCCTAGAAAGAAAAAGACCTGTTCCAATTCATTGTGTGTCTCAAGTGATGCAGAGCAATAAAGGTAGAACCAGAAGTAGAGGGCTTGCATTGTTTCATGTGTGAAAGTGGAACGGGGGTGAGAAGCGTGGTGTTTTCATCAGCTATTGTTGCAACTCATCTGCAAAACCAGCTACCCCACATTGATATGAACACATCATATTTTTTTCTTGTACCCAGTCAACAATTTGGCTGGAGTGATTGCTGCTACACAATGTAAATTGGGACCAGGTACACTACAAATGTCCTCCAAATTCCTTAGGGAGTTCAGTGCTTTGTGGTACACCAGGTCACTACAACAAATCATCAACCTAATGTGTTAAGCAGTCAGGGCTTCTTTACAGTCTTTAAGAACAAGGGAAAAAGAAAGTCTGCAACCTGGGCAGACTTGTATCATACATCAAAGCCCTGGTACCATGTGCTGCTCCCCTCCTCTGATGCTTCCAGTGGCCTTCAGGAGTTGTTCTATCGCCCTCATATCTACTGGCAACTGGTTCAGTGTAGAACCCCAAAACATTAAACATGAGTGGAAAGCATTAAACAAAGTGGGGGAAAGGTCACAAATACCCACTGCCATCCTGTACAGTGCACGCTGTCTCTCCTACAGAACAGGATTGTGAACGTAGATGATAATGACATCCTACAAACAAGAAAGCAATTTCCAAAGTCGTGAGTGCTTTGCCGAGAGAAATGTTGGGAGCAAATAAGCTTTGCAACATGTTCTCCTCCGGTAAAAGCCGCCACTCTGGAAGTCTCTATAGACAAACTCTAAGCTCCCAAAGATAAAGCTAGCCCACGTCAACAGAGCTCTAAAGTAAGACTGTTGTGGTTTAAAGGTTTCCACTCCTAATAACAATTGTACATAACAGAATGGTAGGGCTAGACCTACATTACTACTGCTGCCTATGTGAACTTGGAAAACATACAACACGATGCCATGTACTACTTATGGGTATATGTGTGTGCGTACAAGAATGGAGAAAGCTGTGACTAAAGTCGTCTGCAATAAAAATTTTGATAAAGATCCCTCATTTGAAACTGAAAGGGCAGAATGTACTGAAACTATATTATTTTTAATAATAGTAAGTAAGAAGAATGAAACTAAGAAAACAAGAAAAGCATCATGGAAGGTCCTTGAAGTTCCTTCTGCTATTCTCTGTACTAACTGTTTGTGGTTTAAGTACTTCCCAATAAAAATCATTAAGAATTTATTAGTAGAATGTAACTTTCAAACAGCCCTGTCACAGAAGTGATTATCTGATGCAAAATAGCCTTGCTTGGATATGCCCCTGGACTGTGAAATGGGGGTCGGGAGACCGCTCAGTCTGCTAAATGCTTGCCATGCAAACATGAGGATCTAAGATCAGTCCCCAGAACACATATTAAAGAAAGAAAGAAAGAAAGAAAGAAAGAAAGAAAGACGGAAGGAAGGAAGGAAGGAAGGAAGGAAGGGAAGGGAAGAAAGAAAGAAAGAAAGAAAGAAAGAGTCAGGAGGGCTGTCGCAGGCTTGTAACTCCAGCACTGGGGAAGAGAGAGAGAGAGAGATTATTGCAGCTGACTTGCCACTCCTTCTTGTTGAATTGGTGAGTACTGAACTATGTGAGAAACCCTATCTCAACAAACAAGGTGGGTGGTTGACGAACAACACCCAAGGTTGACGACTGGACTCCACATGTACACATACACACACACACACGCACATGCACACTCATAATTACCTACACACACATGCACACACACGTACATACACACTCATAATTACCTACACACTTGCACACGCACACACACAAGCACACAAAGTGATTTAGTGAAACAATTTCCAGTTAATGCACTCTACACATCAACTTTAATTTCTATTATGTGCAGTTCTTGCTTAATGCTATACACTGTTGATTCTTAGAAAATTCTTCTGTTGATATTAATTTTAAAAAGTGTTAGTGGGCAGAAATTGCTAAAGGAAGAGCTAGATATCTAAAGTGTTAAACCCGCCAGAGGAAAACCACAGCTAATTCTTTTAATAAAACTTTATAGTGTGCACTCATCTTCTTTGTGTGTACATTACTCTAATTGGCATGATACGTAATAAAAGCTTGCTCGTGTTCTCTAGGTACGTGTTCTATGAATTTAAAACACTGACATTTTCAACTTTGGAATATTTAAAACTATATGGTAATAAAAAGAAGTTCCAATAAACTTATCTCTCTCCTTTTCCTTTATTTTTCTTAGAAAGATAATGTGTTAGTTCTTAGAGAATTTCATACAAAGAATTTTGATCACAGTCATCCGCCCCTCTCCCAACTCCTTCAAGATCCACCCCCACCTTCCTACCACACAACTTCAGGCCCTTATACCTTATAAGCATATGTAAATGTTTCAGCTTAGGATACATTAACCCTGCATGCATACAGAGAGAGAGAGAGAGAGAGAGAGAGAGAGAGAGAGAGAGAGAGAGAGATGGAAAATTATGTCTTTCCTCACCAATAGAGGAAGGACAGTATGGAGTGAGATGACTTGGGTGCCATCCTGAGTCCCACAACTGGCTCCATGTGTGACTGGACGAGTTTTCCTCCTCCTTGGCTTCCACCCATTTGCTGCTAAACTCTAGAGAAGCATACTGCTTTATGGGTGAGAGCTAGATGATGCTCTTGTGCACGCTGTTAACAGCGGTTGTGCTGAACTCAACAGCAAACCGGAGCTGTTATTATCAGCTTTGGTATAACAGAGCATACATGGCAACCCAGGCTTGAATCAGAAGCCACAGTGATGCTCCCCAAGTGAAAGGGGTTATTAAGTCATTCAAAGTCAGAGTTTTCAAGCAACCTCTATAGCATTTTGAGTATTGGGGAAAACGCAAAGTTGTCACTTGTGAGGGTTTCCTGATTTTGAGCAACTCTGCTGTGGTTTGAATGTTTGTGCCCCTCCGAATTCAGTGTTGAAACTTAGACTCAGGACAAGGGGCTAACTGAAATGAATTCAAATGAGGAGAGCTGTGGAATTACAACTGTCAGGAATGCCTCATAAAGGAAACTCAGAGAGCTACCTAGCTTCGATCTCTACAGGGGAATGAGGAAAACACCATCCATGACAGTCAAGACACCACGTCTGCTGAGACTTCTCAACTGAGGCTTCTCAGCACCAGAACTGTGAGAAAGGAATTTATTTTGTTTATAAATTACCTAGTCCGTGATATTTGTCATAGGAGCAGAAACAGAGCAAGGTTCTCTTATTCACAAATAGATATGCGCATCGGTAAATGGAGCAGAGCTGGAGCATCGATAAAAAAGACTGAAGAAAACTAGATGTTTTAAGAGATTCACTCACCTTTTTCCGTGACCATAGTAACTACACATAGTAGTAGGGCATCAGATCACACTAGTTAGCATTTCCCTTTCTGTGTCCTTTATGTGTGGTAGCTCTTTTCTTTCAGGTCTTCCTTATGTATTAGTTATTGGGAACCGCAGAACACCAAAACTTATTTCTTGTGTACAGTCTTTTCAGTATTTGTTTTCCAACTGGCCTTATCTCCCTGCTCAACCCTACCCTACTCCTCCCATTCTCTAGTATAGCAGTTTTCAACCTTTGGGTCGTGACTTCTGGGGTCAAATGATTCTTTCACAGGGGTCATATATCAAATATCCTGCATATCAGATACTTGCATTACAATTCATGAGAGTAGCAGAATTATAGTTATAAAGTAGCAATAAAAAATTCTGTGGTTGGAAGTCACCACCACTCTATTTAAAATTCATGGTATTAGGAAGGTTGAGAAACACTGTCTAGTACAATACACTACACTGTGATCCATCCTTTATCTTTCCCATATGAGAAGTTTTGTGTTTGTCTACCTGTGTCTGGCTCATTTCACTTTTATATATGTCCTCCAGTTCCATCTACTTTGCTAAGAATAGTAGGCTCATATTCATCTTTATGACTGAGAAATCCGTTATGCATATCACGTAGCTATCTTCATTGTTAAGGCTCCGTTCTCTACAAGCACGTCTTGAAGAGATGTTATATCACAATTGCTATGATCAACATATGTTGGAGGCAGAGACAGGAAATCTCCAGAGCAAACCACTAGCCAGCCTAGTTGATGAGAGAAGCTCTGGGTTCAACGAGAGACTCTACCTCAATGCAGAAGGTAGAGAGAAACGGAAGAAAACATCCAAAGTCAACTTCACACGCACACACGGCCATACACATTCATGCGCGCCTGCAGACACATGTATATCCACATAATTAGATGCTTGAATATATACATGACAAATACATACATAAAGTTTAAACCAGACACACGTAATGAAAAGATAAATTCTGGAGGAAGAAATACAAATAATTCTAAAAATGTGTGAAAATGACTTCACCTCAGCCAAAAGGAGAGAAATGTACAAGTCAGCTATGTTTAAAAGCCGCATACAAATGTGAGGGAAAGCAAAGATATGAATGAAGGCCAGCGAGTTGGCTCAGGAGGTAAGACACCTGCTGTCAAGCCCAGAGAACTGAGTCCAATTCTTGGCAGAAGGAGAGAATCCACTCCTGTTTGTCCTCTAAACTCCACAATACATTGTGGTATTTACTCCTAGGTGAAAGCACACAAAATAAATAAAAACGTAATAAAGACTGAGATGCTGATGTCTGTATTAATTGGAAAGTATACCAGAGCACAGTATAAATTAATACACATAGTGTGATGCTATTTACCCAAGAAAGGTAGGAAAATAAATATTAACATTTGCTTGGTAAAGTAAGATAAATATCTCATAAAGGATACAATAGCAACTGATTATATTCCCATTAGGGAAGGGAGCTGGACAACTGGGAAAAAGACGAGAATTTTGTTTTATCCCTGTAATTGTGGAAAAACATATTCTGAGTACTTAACTATATGAATACATTGATCATTAATAGTTAATTACAAATTTCAATGTTAATAATAAATGCTTTATGAATTAAAGAGATTGTTTCAACATGTCTCAAAAAAGTCAAAATAATTATAAGTAGGAAAGGCATCCCTTACCTTCTATCCAGTAACAAGTACATTTTATTAATGTTTAAAAATATGTAAGTGTACCTTTTGACTTAAAACTGGATTTTGCATCAAGGCATGGTGGCGTACACCTTTCATCCCAGCCCTTGGGAGGCAGGTGCAGGTGGATCTCTGAGCCTAATCTATAAAATAAGTTCTAGGACAGTCAAAACTATTAAGAGAAACTATGCCTTTAAAAAAGCCCTAGATTTAGCTACTTAATGATTTACTATTCCTATGGATGGTACATGTGAAATGGCTAATGATGGTCATGACTATGAAAATTGATTGGGTATAAGAATTGTCTTAGGTTTCTATTACTGTGATAAAACACCGTGATCAAAAGCAGTTTGAAAAGTAAAGGGTTTATTTCCACATCACAGTCCATCAACAAAAAAGCGAGGGCAGGAACTCAAGCTAGGAACCTGGAGGCAGGAACTGAAGCAGAAGCCGTGTAGAAATGCTGTGTGCTGCCTTGCTCCCCATGGCTTTCTCAGTCTGCTTTCTTATACCTCTCAGGATTACCTACTTACGCGTGGCAACCCACAGTGAGCTTGTGCCTCCCATGTGAATCAAGACAATGGCTGACGGATTTTCCTATAGGTCAATCAATCTTAAGGAGGAATTTTCTCAGTTGAGAGTTCCTTTTCCCAAATGACACTGGCTTGTGTCAAATTGATATAACATTAACTAACACAGTAACTAAAAAGTGTATCTACTGCAGCAGCTACTTGGTCCATTCCCAAGAATTACTTTGCTGTCAGGAACTCAATCTCCTGCTTCCCTGCTTCCCTGCTGCATCCACCACAAAGTAGGAAACATAACTAGACCCAGGACAATCTCTGCTGGAGGCTTCAGCTCACTCTGGAGACTGAATGTCCGTAAGGATGCAAATCAGTATCACGGTTCAGCCGAGTGTGTGTGTGTGTGTGTGTGTGTGTGTGTGTGTGTGTGTGTGTAGAGGGTGGATTCTAGAAGAGTCTGGTTTGGCATTGTTGCAACCAGAATACCTCTACACACTTCCAATTGCATCCTAACCCTACAGTCCAATTGCTGACTTTCTGTCCCTTCTGCATGACTTACTAACTTTAACACTCTGTCTCCATGTTCTTGTTCATTGGTAAATTATAAAAATTGTGAAAAGTATGTAAGAAATGGTTGTTTTTAATGATCAAGGGAAAGTGAAAAATAAATAACAGTTCCAGTCCATACTTCCCATACTGCAGCTCACATACTGCCTGTGCTGTACACAATTTAAGATGGAAAGCGCAAATTCTCCTAAAATTGTCTCATGGTTTTCACACCATTAGACTTAGTGTTTTGAGGAGAATTATATTTGAAACCTTTACCTAAACAGAAACATTATACAAAAAGTACTTCGTGATCTTGAAATACAGAGAAGGCTGTGCTCTGCATACTTCTAATGAAGAAGAACTAAGAGCTACTTGTCCTTGCCCTCAGGCACATGGACTTAGTAGGTATTCTGAAATCTGTATCATCTGAAATAATGACTACAGGACACTCAGGTGTTTGGGGCTTTAGAGGACAGAACAAAGGCCATCTGAGCAGGACACTTCAGAAAGGGTGGACTAAAGAGGCTGGTGTTGGCAGAGGCTGCTTGTTCGTTCCTGGCTGCCCAGACACAAAATAATCATACAGAAACTGTATTAATTAAAACACTGCTCAGCCTATTAGCTTAGGCTTCTTATTCACTAACTCTTACACCTTAAATTAACCCATTTCTATTATTTTATATTTTACCATGAGACTTGAGGTTTAACAGGAAGGTTTTGGCTGGCAGCTCATGTCTTTCTTCTTCGAAGGCTACATGGTACATGGTATCTCCTTGACTGCGCCTACTCTCTCTCTTTACATCTGTTTGGATTTTCTGCCTGCCTTTACTCTGTTAAGCCATTGGCCGAAAACAGCTTCTTTATGAACCAATGGCAATAAAACATATTCACAGCATACAGAGGGGAATCCCACATCAGGAAGGGTTACATCTTGGCTTTGACCCATGAGAAGCTTCTCATCTAATAGATGAGGAGTGTGAGGGGTAGGGTGAGACAAAGTGCAGTCTGCCTGGGGACAACTGCTGGAGCCAAAGCAAGGAAAATATCAAGGAGCATTCAGTGGGTCAGGAGAGAAAAGCTGGAGACATAGAGAAGGGTGAAGGTGAGCAGGGCTTTGAATCACTAGTGGGGACTTTGGTATTTAAAACTGGGCATGGTGGCTCGTGCATGTAATCCCAACAACAAAGCATAAGGTAGGTGGATTGAAAGTGTGAGGTTAACCTGCATTATATAGCAAGATGCTATCAAAAAAAAGAAAAGAAAAGAAAAGAAAAAACTGGTGCACACCAATAATTTCAGCATTCGGGTGGCTGAGACAGGAGAAACACTCTAAGTTTGAGGCAGTCTGAGCTGCATAGCAAGACCCATTCCAAACAGAACAAAACACTTGCAAGTCCATGGATCTGAGTTATGAATGAGGAGAAAGAGACAATCACAGGGACATGCCTGTTGAAGCAAGTCCATTCTCCCTCTTCCTCTAGGTCTTTGCATATTTATTTTATTTGCATATTTGCATATGTGACAGGAAAAATATACTTGGACAGGAGAAAATTCAAGAGGAGGAAAGGGAAGCATCAGGATAGGGATCTGGTCTGCATTTCAGGACTTGCTTTTAATTAGTTTCATCAGGTACCTGAACTGTGACTTGAGTTTTAATTATATGCTTTAATACAAGTTGCTGGTAGCATCATATCCCTCAACTGCTGCAAAAAGTTCTATCAAATAGAGGAGTCTTTGGCTGAGAATGAGGCAGTCTTATTAAGTCCAGAATTAAGTAACCTAATTTGTTAGGTCAACTATAATCAAAGTACATCGACAAAGTAAGCAAATTGGTTGTTTCTACTCTGAGAGGCACATCCTTAAGCAGACGCTAACTGTAATTAGGCTGGAGTAAAATACAGTGCTAACCCGACAGGTGTAAGATCCCAGGATTGCATCATAATTGCTTAGTATTTTCCATCTTGGCCCTGAATGTAAACTGACTGCGTTACACAGAATGACCTGAGACACCCATGACTCCATGGTAGGAACTCTTTTGGAGTCACCTGGATGTAGTTAGAAGCTTGTGACACATGATTTCACAGGCAAAGAGACTGATGCATAGTGCAGAATCAAAAGGGAGAGTTATCTCTGCCTGTCATTTGGGGGAAGGCAACTCAGACATGAGTGCCCATCTATAATCTTGTAGCCTGATGGAAAAGACTCACTTGATCACCTAGATGGCTGGCTAACCTGTGAAGCACCAAAAGTGATGCCCAACATCTGAAGCACCGGAAGTGATGCCCAACATCTGAAGCACCGGAAGTGATGCTCAACATCTGAAGCACCGGAAGTGATGCCCAACATCTGAAGCAGCAGAAGTGATGCCCAACTTCTGAAGCACCAGAAGTGATGCTCAGCTCCATAGGAAAGTAGCCTAAAGCAGTTCCACAAAAGAACCACTGTGCCTCAGGGAGCTTTTCAGCTTCCACTTGTGATCTCTCATACCCAAGGAGTACACGTTTTGGAACTCTACAGACAAGGTTGAGATCCTACTACCGATGTTGGCCATCACTATGTGAATAGTTCCCCCATCTATACGAAAGGGAAAATACCCAGCTGGTGTGGTGGCTCACACTAATAGCCCTAGTACTTACCAGGTGAAAACAGGAGTTCCAGATCAATCTGGCTGTACTTGTTTTCCTTTTGCTGACGTCATAGAACACTTTAAAAACTACTCTGGAAGAGGAAAGAGGTATTTGATATTGATCTTACAGGTAGCAAAGGGAATAATGCTTAATCAAATATATGAGATCCCTGTGACTCAAAAATATTTACGTGGGAAACAAACTATCTAAACTACCAAATCTTGGGTCAAGGAATATTTATTATGCTGGCATCTCTTAGTTAGTTTTCTATTGTTGTGACAAAACACTATGATCAAGGGAACTTATAAAATCAAGCGTTTAATTGGGCTTCTGGTTTCAGAGTGTTAGAGTTCACAGTGCTAGAGCAAAGGCAGGGCAGCAAGAACAGCTCAGAACTCACATCACCAAAAGCAAACAGGAGGCAGAAAGCACACTTGGAATGGAGGCTTTTGACAATTCAAAACCTGCCCCCAGTGGCACACTTCCTCCTACAAGGCTACATCACCTAATCTTATTCAAACCATTGTACCAAGTAGGAACCAAGTACTGAAACATAAGAGCTTATGGGGCAACATTCTCAACATGACCACCAGATTGTACTTGTTACTAGCTGAGGTATCGGCTCAAGACAGTGGCAGAGATGCAAGAAAACAGGCTAACTAGCCCAATTTCATATGAGCATTTACTTATGTCATGACAGCTAACATTCTATTAGATAAAGCAAGACACACAGTCGGGCCAACATCTGCATACCTAGCTCTAGCAGGAGAAATCATTAAGCCACAGAGCCAAAGACTCAGAGACAAAAATAGAATAATTAGAAACAATGATGTAATTTTCCACGATAACACAATACCTCACACAGACTACATCAGCAAGAGATTATACTTCTGTTTATTTCCTACTTCTTGAACAACTTAACTTATCCTTATCCAAGAATTTTCCTAGTCATATTTGCAATGCTCTACTCTGAGCACACATATATTTTTAATAATTAAGGTAATGATTTTAATAAGAAAATGAAGGCAAGTGAGATGGCTCACTGGGGAAAGGTGCTTGCTACCAAGCCTGGTAACCTAAGCTTGAACCCCATGACCTACAGGATGGCAAGAGAGAACTGATCTCCAAAAGTTGTCTTCTGACCTCTACATATGTGCACTGTGACACACATACACACATACACACACATTAAATAGGAGAAAGAGAGAGAGGGAGAGAGAGAGAGAGAGAGAGAGAGAGAGAGAGAGAAAGAAGCATTAGGAGAGAATGCTCTGAAGAGCTCCACAGACCAGGCAAGCTGCAGTTTCCACTACGCCATAATTTATGTTAGTTTATTTCTCTTTAGGGGATCACACTCAATTAGGAATGTACAACATGTACAAGTAATTCACATCGAAGTCTTCAGTGTGCCCCACTGGCCTAGGATGAATCTCATCTGCTGTTACTTTGCTCAATTAAACTACTATTGTTCCACAATTACCCAATCTATACAGTATGATCTGGGAGCCTCCAAAAATCCTTCTTCATCTTTACCCTGCCTAAATAATTTATCATGTGGCACATTAATGAGCATGCCATTCAGCCCTGCTTGTCAGAGAGTTCTTAGAGAACATGAGCCTCTCAAGGCCCCCCGTTGAAGGTGAGATTGTTGCACAATTAGTTTCCTTTCGTGCTGTGGCTTGCCTTTTTCTCTTCTTGCTTTATTAACCTCTCGACTCATTTGAATCCATAATATGATTGCACATGTTAGCACAGTGGTGCCAGTTTCTTTGTGTTCTTCTTGATGGAATATGTGAAGATCATATCATGATCAAACAGTTAATACCTCAAGGCAATGTGAAAATCACTCATAGATAATTGAAGAGCTTGAATGGAATTTTAATCCTTAGAAGTCGATATCTACCATTAGGATGTGTGCTTAACCATTAAGATGTCTTATTACAAAAGAAGATCACTGATATCTCTTCTTGCCTTTTCTAGGATGTGGTAGGCAGTGGGCAGACATGTTCAGACAATGTATTTCCCTGTTACCACAGCCTTACCTCATTGCTACTATTCTGTTCACTTCACAGATAAAGAAACCAGAGAACAATGAGAGCAGCAGACATGACCAGGGTTGTTCCCAGAGACAGCCCAGGCCTCAGAGCTGTGCGCCTAACAAGGGCTTATTCCAGCATCCTCTTTCCACTAGACTTCTTCATAACCATTGCTCCTTCTTTTTAGTTCTATGACTCATGATAAGTAAAACTCCTTACTATTCCATGAAAATATTAAACATTAAGTATATTTTTAAAAAAACATAAGATAAAATGCCGTCTTTCAAACTATCTTTTGTTAAATGAAAAAGATATTCTTTAATATTGAAATTTCCTCTCCCATTTTAAGACTCAGACCTTTACAGCATTCAAATCCGTCTATGGCATCCCTCTTCCCAGGATATTCATATATTCATTCTCTGTCTCTGTCTGTCTCTGTCTCTCTCTCTCTCTTTCTCTCTCTCTCTCATATCTCTAAAATAGAATCTCCACACTCTTCATAAGTGAAAGAGTTTTGCATCTGTGGCTCCAAGCTTAGAATATTATCTCAAAAATCACTTACTATGATCTTTAGGCTGAAATTTCCATAAAACTAGTGTTACTTTTCTTAGGGAAGAAAAATTGCTGGAAGTGTTCCTATCCACTCCTCCATACTAGTGTGGATGGGAGACAGTTAGAAGCCACTACTGAAAGACAAACTCCTGAGACCTCAACAATCTCATCTCATCTGCCTGTCACATTTAAAGACCTAGCACAGACACTGAAGATTCTGGGCGTGCAACTGAGCATCATTAGGTAGATAATAAATTACCACTGGCTGCTGCACGTTTTAGAGAAGACAATGGAGTCCTTTGTGTATTTCTCCTAACTCTAGGACAGTATCCTTTACCATACACACAGCCGAGCTGCACCGTTTCGGTAAACAATGGGAATTTTCCCATTAAATGAGCCTAGCTCACTGCCACAGCACTTAAATTTTGGCTTGTGGGATGGAATGCACCTAAGAATGCTGAAGTCAGAAACCTCAGTTGGTATTTTAGGTCCTTCACTGGCTAGCGTATGCATCCTTCTGCCCTTTGTGTTCCTTGGGTATCATCTATTAGATAAGGTTATATACATTCTTATGAATGACCTTTTGGCTAAGTAAGAGGTTGCTTGAAGGTTGACTTTATCATTGTGGATAATTTTACGGCTTTCTCAATAGAAATAAGAGGTTACTTGTTATTTTTTCATAGACAATGTTTTATGCACTTTGGAATTTTTTATAAGCATCTTGAAAAATTATTTGAATCAGTCTAAGATTCTAGAAGACAGTATAAAATTTAATGCAAAGATCCACATTTTCTGTTCTGAATGCCTAGTCTAACTTTATAGAAGTTAAATGTTGTATAGACTTTGAATCTGGTTCATTTTGGTGTGGGATGCTTTTATTTGCGAGTATTTTTTATAAGAAAGTTTATAAGATTAAAAAAATCCAGCAACTATCTTCTCCACTGCATATTTCTTAGTAAATAAGCCTATAATGCCCAGAGGTGCGGAAGGACTAGCTTGCTTGTTATTCTGCTAAGCCTCAAATGTGTGTTTGTAAATTCCTCCCATATAAGCCCATTGTTTATAAACCTAAATGGTACCCCCTATAAATGCTGCCCTTTTGGTAGACTCCAAAGACAATAAAATCACAGCTAATGGGTGACACAACTTGAGTCACAGACACACATTACCTTGCTCTGTTAATTTTTGATCAGGAAAGGGACGTATCTTGATAAAATTTGTAGAAAGTCTATTATAAGTAAAAGACAAAGAAATGAAATAGTCAGAGAATGGGCAGCCTCTCAGCAGCTGAAATTTTCCATTTTAGAGAAAGCATAGTTTATTTATATAACTATATATATACATATATATAGTTATATCACCTATAAATCATTCTGCCCGACATATTACGTCTGAAACCCTCCTCGTAGGATTTTCAACATGCTTGAATATGCCAAAGACTCCACTGATCTAAATGAGTGAGAGAAGCCGTGCTGTGCAAACAGAGAGCTCTGCCACCAACAGTCGTGTTCACTGGAAAACTGCCCTCTCCCTCCTGCTTGGCATCCGTTTGTCCTTCAGGAAGTAAGTGTGCAAAGGGAAGAGCTGAAATACCCCAGAGTCTTCAAAAGTGAACTGTGACCTTCCAATATTTATTATTGTGGGGAACCATGGCTCACATACAAAGGCAAAATCAAATCAGGTTATATTAGCGTATATTTAACAGGTTTTTTTTTCCTCTCTTTTTAAAATGGTTTCCTCAAGGAAACTTCACATGTACCCCGTGAGGAGTACTGTCTCTAGACAATCCCTGAGAGATGAGCTGACTTGGGAAAGGCTGCCTGATTTGAATGCTGCAGCCTCCACAGAACAAGCCTGCTGGTTTTTCTTCATATTTTGCCAGAGGCCCTTTCACTACTGACATAGAACCTGGAGCAAGGAGTCCCCAGAGCATCATCTGAGCACCTTCTGTGGGTGACAGGCTCTCCATGGGAATACACCACACTGCCACCTTTCACAGCTTGAGAAGGGAGGCACAGAAAAATCAAATAATTGTCCCCAAACCTAACAGCTGGCAGGTAACATCTTAAAAGTCTCTGTATTTGGAAGCAAACTGCAGATGTTCCAGGCCCCTTTTCAGTTTACAGAGGGAGAATGAGACACACTCTTAAATAGAATCTTCTATCATTCCATAAAGATTAACACCTGCTACTGACATGACTTTGGAAGCATTCTTTAATATTTAAAAATAAAAACAACTGCTTTTCTCCCTTCTATAACTAAGCCTAACAAACACACCATTCCATATATGCATCCAGTGTGCACAAAGATGAGCGAAAGTTAGCTATCCACAGAGCACAACAGTGACTTTTTCTCACCGACTTAGCATGCTCCTGAACCTACCACCTCATGTCTTACAACTTCCTAGAAAACATAATCATCACCCATTACCAGTTGCAGCTTCCGAAGATGGCCATTTCTAACTCAGTTTATCCCCTCACCCCAAGCAATAGGGGTGAGAGATGGATCTCTCGTTGCCTTGGCCTCAGCAAAGATCTGTCTTTGGTAAAGCACAGGCAGTGTGCAAACGCCCTGCCTGAATCTAACTCTCAGCCATGTCTACAGTCCGTCTCTGTCCACAGACATGAGGCTCTTCATTTGCTGATGCTGTTGGCTGCTCCCTGACCCCCATCAGTTTTCCTCAGAGTTAGGGCAGATTCCAGAGCCACAATCAAGTGAGTGTCTCCAATATCCCTACCACACGCTTTGCATACTTTGTGAATATAGCTGTTCCCCTGTTTTATATAGGAGAAAAGACATAGATAGCAGCGCGTCTTTCCTTCCTAAAGCCTAGTGACTGAGCAAGCCCAGGCAAGAAGAATTTAGCAATTTGTTCTGGGATTCTACAAGCTTTGAATTTCCCACAGTTTTATTTCTCTAAAACCTTGTAAAATGTCACAATCACAGACACGCACACAACATATACTGTCCATGTCTTTAAACATGAGTAGATGGTAATTAGACTATGCATTTGATAATGAAATTAGCCTCAGGGGAGGTTTCATGTTTACTCATCGCAGGCAACATGTCCTTACTTGGCTCTCATATAAATTTCCAGGGCACTTAATAGCTATTTGCTGCCAAAAGAAAGAGATCCATGTGTTTCAAGCACTAAGATCTCCACAAAACACACAACTGTGGACCTTGTGTTTTGGCTCAGAGTGTTCTAGACTGGGGACCACATTATGATGTCCTAACGTCCATATTTACTCTTGTACCACCTGGGTAGCAAACCTTTGTTCAGGCAGCGTGTGAGAAAGGGTGTCTTTCACCACCTTTACTGCCCCGCAGACCACACAGCTGCAGAATTCCCACACCCATGCCAGCTCATCCAGGGCTGTTTGCTCCCAATAAAAGCTCCCTCTGACAACTTGCCAGCAAAACTCTTCCTGTGCTTGTAGAGGATTCCTGGAGAAAGGGATGAAATCCAAATTAGAAATGAGATTCAAAACTGGGTCTCCGTCTTCTCTCATAAATGAGAACCCTGTGACTTGAGAGTATCTGCCATCTCTCCTTCTGACACATATTGAATTAGGACATCAAAGAAAAGTCTGCACAGAGTCTGCGCAAGAAGATTGCAAAACATGTTTCTGTAATTATTACCAGGTTCACCTGGGGACAATCAGCAACTCCACCTTATATGTAAAAGCAGTTTGGGCAGGTGCCTATCGGGGTTTCTTAAAACCTGTGGTATGCCTTCCGTAGGATCTCTGCAGCAAAGCACAGGATAGAGACAGACACAACAAGAATATGTTGTCTCTTACATATGAAGGCAGGGCATGCAAAACCAAGGCTGCTTGGCCCCATTTGTTATTCTGAGGCCTGAGGGGCTGTAGGAATTCTTCCAGGCCTCCCTCCTTGGCTTGTGGATAGCTGTATTTTCTCCCTGTCTCCTCACTAAAATTTTACTCCCCTATGTACAAATAAGTTTATGAAAAGGAAAATCAAATTAGGTCAAGGCTCACACTCATGGCCTCGTTTTAAGTTGATTACCTCCACAAGGACTGTGTCTTCCGGTTCAGAGCCTCCCAGCATGCTTCCTCCTAACTGCAGTCACTGGTCTGGGGCTGGGCTCCACCTTTCTGAAGTGTCCCAAGGGATACAATAAACTTCACAGAGTCAATGACCACACTGGGCAAGGACTGGTATTGACCGCACCTAGAGGACTGTGAGAAACACTAAAGACGCTCCCTTCCTGGGCCGTATTGAGCATAAATACAAGCCTCCCTGTACTGTTCACGCCCAAAGGCTTTGGGCAAGGTGGGTCTGAGCTCCACACTTTCAAGTAGAACAGGTTGGGGAAACCCTCCCTGCCCACTCAAGTACAGACCAGTCCTTCCCCCAAGACAGCAGGAGTTGCCTGTGGCCCCAATTCCCCCAGTAAACCCCAGTTCTTGGCAAGGAGGGAGTACTGTCTCCTTAAACATAACCTGAGGCGCTAGAGGTTAGTGCTACCACACGTGACAGATTTCAATCCAAAATAAAATGTCACTACCTAAGGATGATGGAAAACTTTTTTAAAAAATTGTGCTGTATTTATGCAGTAAGCTAGTATATTTCACCAAATGTTACTAAGGGCCTGGTGCAGACACAGCAGAGAGACTAAAAGGACCTAATCTGATTGAGCCACTACACACACACACACACACACACACACACACTATAAATGACAAAAGGCAAGATAAAATTTATAAATTGAGCTACTCCATTCCAAATCTTTTTTTTAAAAAAAGTTTTTCAAGACAGGGTTTCTCTGTGTAGCTTTGGTGACTGTTCTGGAACTAGATCTTTAAGACCAGGCTGGCCTCAAACTCACAGAGATCTGCTTGCCTCTGCCTCTTGAGTTCTGGAATTAAGGCTGTGTGTCACTACCACCCAACCTTAAATCTGACTTATTTTTAAGCAACAATTTTAGCCATAATTAAATTAGTATCTGAGAACAAATAGAAAACCTCCCTGGGGTTGCTTTACACACAACAGACAAGTGCTTAGGGCTCACTGTGTCAACAGGACGCTTGCGTTTGGCTCTTCTGCTCTGGGTGATGGGGCCTATCTTATGCTGGAAGTTAATGCAACATTGAGCTGTCATGCCGGTTTAGCTTAGTTTTCACAACACTGAGACAAGTATTTCATATTTACGCAGAAGGCCACTGAAGCTCAGGGCGCACCGATGACCTGACCAAGCTTACATCACTCTTGGCGGTGAAGACAAGGTTTTAACTTAGCAGCTTTCAATATCTCCTCACTAAACTGTCTCTTGTAAAGTAGAGGTAAGAAGGGAGAACCTCCATGGACACAAGCTTGCTTTGTGTGTTGTTTCTCAGCTAACATGCACCTACGCTAGGCAGCTGTCTCATAAACATGTTTTGTGGGCCACAGGACCTACCAGTGAATGGCTGTAGATACGTTACTAGAAACAACTCAAAATGAACACTTGTCCAGCTTTAACTGGGACAGGAACTAGCCAGCTAGCTTCTTCCATAAAAGGAAATGTAATTATAAGAACAATTATAGCCATATTAGACAAGAACCATGCTTCCATGTTTACAGATTGGTTGTTGTAATTCCACACGTCTCTATCACAGGTTTTCCTATAGACTATGTTAAGTACTAGAGTTGGTGATGTGGAGGAGACAAATAGCTACTATAGAGCATTGGAGGCCTGAGTTTTCATACCATGACTCTTACAGCCGAGCAGCCATGCTCTTAGACATAGTCACCTGATATGGCCGATTGTGCCACCAGATCACAGCAATAGCCTTTTATTTCCCCGCCCCGCCCCTTCCACCAGTGCCCTCTTCGTTTATTAAAAGTCAGCCTCTGGGATAGGGAGGCAATGCAACAGTTCACTATGTACTGATCTTGAGGAGGACTTGAGTTTGAGTCCAGTGACCATGTCAGGCAGCTCACAATCACCTAGAACTTCAGCTCCAAGAATCCAATATTCTTCGCAGGTATTTGCACACACATGTATACAAGAACACACAAGATGGGGGGTAGATTTTAAAGTCTTTAAATTTTGAAAGTATTTAAAAAGAAACAAGATGGAGAAGAGGGAGTCTATTTCTCTTCCACTTGAAATGGGCCTGACTCTGTGACCACTTTAACTTGAATACTCCTTGAATTTTAGATCTAGATCTTGAAAAACTTCCATGCTTTCACGGCTGGTCTCTTGAAAGTCAACGGCCATGTGGAATCATAGTTAGAACACATAATGGGGAATGATCACATGTGAAGAGCATGTTCCCACTCTTCCAGACATACCCATCAAGCTTCCCAACCCCCATTCCAGCACAGGTGTGGGTGAGGCCACCATGAGCTTTCTCACCCAGTCACTTAACAGATAAATTCAGATCCTGAATGAGCTCTGACCATAGCCAAAAACCCAATGTCATATTCACAGACAGCAACCATGGAACAATTCAGCTTGCGGAAGGCAGTAATGTAAGAACATCAAACTACAGTCCAGTATTGATGTCAAAAACTGAGAATTATAGCTTTAAAGAAGCGCTTACAATACTCACATTCAAAAACAAACAACCTCATTAGAAGATAGGCAAATGACTTGAGTAAGTATCTCCCCAAAGAAGATAAATAGATACCAATAAGCCCATGAATTAATACTTAACATCACTAATAACTGAGGTAATAAAAATCAAAACCATAATGAAATAACACCTCATGCCCATTGGAGTGATTGCTATCAAAATAAATAACAGAAAACAAAAATTAATTAATACATGCTGCTTAGTTTCAACTGTCAAGTTAACAATACCTAGAATCATCCCAGACCGAAGTCTCAATCAAGGATTGTCTTGATCAAATTGGCCTGTAGACATGTCTGTTGGGAAATTGTCTTGAGTATTCACTGAAGTAAGAGGAAGACATATTCTGAATGTGGGCAAAATTGTTTATTATGTGGGCTAGACCCTGAACTGTATAATAGTAAAGGAATCCAGCTGAGATACACATGCAGCAAGCAAGCAAAGATGATTATACTGTCTTTGCTTTTGACTTTGTGATATGATGAGTTCCTGTCTGAATAAGCCTTTTTCTCTTCGGTTGATTTTCGTCATGGCATTTTGTTGGAACAGAAACGAGGCTGAGATAGGCTGTCTCTATGCAGAAGTATGGTGTTTCCTCAAAACACCATACTTACATAGGGAGAATAAGAGAAGGCAGTGCAGTGAATGTGATCCCAACGTGTTGTGCACAAATTTAAAATTGTCAAAATGTTTCAACTAATTAAAAGGTAAAATGGAAAAAAATTTAACATAGAATTATCTCACAATCTAGCAATTTCTTTAGATACACACTCCAAAAATAATGAAAGTAGAGGCTCGCAAAAGTGTTTGTAGACCAGTGCTTGTAACAGTTTTTATTCAGAATAGACACCAGATATATAGAACCCAGACGTTGATCCATAGAAGAACGGTAAACATACAAAACATATGCAAACAATAGAAACTCTGCTTTAGACACCAAATCCAGGCAAATTCGCAGAAACCGAGAAGGGTGGTGGTCACAGGGAGTTGGGCAAGGGGAAGAGGCAGGTGCTAAATGGCTATGAAATTTCAGTTGTGGAATCAGTTCTAGAGATGGTGTGATGGTCTGAATAAGAATACTCCCCACAGGCTCATGGGTTTGAACACCTGGTCTTCAGAGGAGGGTGCTGTTGGGAAGGCAGTGCAGCCTTGCTGGAGGAAGCACAGAACTGGCGGCAGGTTATGAGTTCGTCTAGCCTTGTCCCATGTCTGGTTCATGCTCTGCTTCATGTTTGTGACTGAAGATGTGCTCCCTGAGCCTCATGCTCTGGCTGCCTGTTGCCAAACCTCCCTGCCATTAGGACTCTCCTTCTGGAACCATACATAATTTCAGGAAGTTTTCTCTTCTGTAAGTCCCTTTCGGTCATGATGTTCTACCACAGCAACAGAAAGTGACTGATATAGATGGATAGTGGTGACAGATATGAAACAATTTATAATAATCAATTACGTAAGCATAGTTAATATCAATGAACTCAGCACTCTACACCTAAGACAACTACAGAACAATTACACTATGTTTATTATATTTTTATATAATAAGATATTGGACTTAGGGAGAAAGAGTCATAGCCTGGTGATATAACAGAAGCCTAACACACAAGAGGTCCTGGATTCAACCCTCAGCGCCAAAACCAAAGTTCAAAAAATTATCCTGGTGTATACTCACAAAATCTGGGGAAGTCTTAAAAAAAAAATCCCAACATCCTGGACCAGACAGGCCAATATTTCTAGGGTGGAGTACAGACCTAAGGATCTTTTCAAATATTCCCAGGTGATTGGCATATGCAGCCAGGGTTGAAAGATGCTACTTGAGAACCTTGGAATTACTTTATCTGCTCTATCAATTAGCATGCCTTCAACACTAAAGCTGATGCCATCAGTTAAGACACCGAGACGCCCACTGCAATCACAAGATCATATTTACATTCCTGAGGAGTTTCAAATCCCTGAAGTCCTAATTAGATTGAAGTTCTGTGAAAATGCTGCTGATAGCTAAGGCCCCTTCAGTCATGTGTTTATTCATTCAACTGGGCTTGGGATCATTGTAGGAGTGAAATTGTACAGAAATTTTCCGTGATTGCATAGCTTTTTGTATATGTGTAATTAAAGTCACCCTCACACCCCCACCCCAAAGTTGTGTGTCTAGCTCTGGACTATCTTCCACATCAATATTCAAGAGTTTGATCCTCTGTACCCTGGGTAGGGCACCCCACTCCTGCGTAGTCTACTTAGTCTCACTGTCCTTCATCCAGATCATGTCTCTGCCATATTCAAATCTGAGTCACAGTTTATTATTTTATCAGTCCATCTGGAGTCTTTGGGTCTCCATACTCCTCCCAGCCCTGCCCAGCTGCCACGTGGGCATACATAGAAAGATGAAGGATTGATGTGGGATTCCTCCTCTGTATGCCATGATTACCATTGATTAATAAAGAAACTGCTTCAGCAAGGCAGAACAGAGCTAGGTGGGGAAAACTAAACTGAATGCTGGGAAAAATAAGGTGGAGTTAGAGAGATGCCATGGTAGCTGCTGCCAGGGACAGACATACCAGAATCTTGCCAGTAAGCCACAGCCACATTGCGATACACAGATTAATAGAAACGGGTTAATTTAAGATACAAGAGTAAGCCAGAAATATGATTAAGCTATTGGCCAAACAGTATTGCAAATAACATACTTTCTGTGTGATTATTTCAGGTCTGAGTGGCTGGGAATGAGTAAGCGGTCCCCCACAACAGAGGATCTGGTTGTGCTTCCTGGCATTTTCATATTCCTTGTCTTTTCCCACAGCCACCAGCACATGGGATGCGCAGGAATGTTATCATTCACTGAAAATTTAAGAAAGCAGAGCTGGCAGCAGTGCAGCCCGCCCTAAGAGTGGCCAGGAAGACAGCAAGCGTTGCTGCTGTCTGAAGCCTTCAGGGTGGAGCCTGGACATCCCCTTCATTGCTAATAGGAATCAAGTTGGTAATGCCCCTTTGGAAAAGAACTCACTCAGACATTTTCTATAATTACATTGTGAGGAGACTTAAAACCTCGTTCCAAAATACTTATGGATGAGAAAGTATAACCATGTTCACATAGAAATCTATTGATGGACATATTAGTTTCTTTCCTACCATGTGGTAAAATGCCGGGACCAATTCACAGAAGAAAGGGTTTATTTTGGTATACAGTGCCAAACGGTGAGAGTTTGTGATGATGGGACAGCGTGGCAGCAGGTGGCAGACATGGCAGCTGGAGCTGGCTGCTGGGACGTGATGGCTCACATATCTAACTGCAAGCAGGAATCAACAAGAACAAACTGGGGCTCTCTTTGGATGAGGCCTGCACTTCTGAAAGCCCACCACAACTGCATACTTCCTCCAGTGAGGCCACCTAAACTTGCCAAAAACAGTGCCAGGCATCTGGGGGCCAACTATTCAAATATCTGAGCCTGTGGAAGACATATTCAATCAAGGCACAACAATGGTTATTCTGGGTTTCCAAAATTGCAGTGTCCTCCCACTGATAGGTTGGTAAACAAGCTATAGTGCATCCGAACAGCATAAAAAGGAATGAACGGTTGACCTGTAGCACAAAATGTTTCCTCTCAAAATATCACCCTGAGTAAATGAGACCAGGCCACAGACACCTTGTAATTCTTGGTAAAATACAACAAATCAGTAATGGTCTGGAACAGACCATGTAAGAAAACAGGAGCCAGGAACAGCAGAAGCTATTGGGGAGAACAATGACAGAGCTATGAATCTTGGCTCTAGTGATAATTACATTAAAAATATCTCATAACTCCACTGAAAGGGTGAATTTCATTTTATGTAAAGTGTGCCTCAATATGAAAACAACTTCCCAACTAAATACTAAAATAGCATAATGCACTGTGTATCCTCAATGTTTATTATTATAGCATAGTTCAATTGAAACAACACCCACTTCACCTCTCCCTACAGCAGAATGGCTCTCTGGTTGACTTTCCAGTGGGTCCATCAAGCTGTGGCATTGTCCTGTACTTCTCTTGTCTTCTCTACTCCACTCTTCATGTCTCTCCTTCCCAACTCCTGTTTTCAGTTGTGCTGAGAGCTCTTACCTACTTCACTTTTGCCTCTCTTTGTTATCCACATTGCTTTAAACCATACCCAGCAAAGAACAAGAAGCCGTGTTTCCGAAGCAAGGAAGGCAAGAGAGAAGAAACATTGAGGGGAAAGGCACATCATTTTCTGTTTTTTTTCTTGAAATCATTTTTATGAAGTTTAGTAGATTTGTCTTTGTTGTTTTGCCCTCCAAACTAATTTCTCTTCAAAATAAGAAAACACAGTACTGTTAGTAACCTCTCTCTCTATTCACATACACACAAGCATTAGTGTATATATGATATGGTATATACAGTGTGTATGTGTATGCAGTCTATACCTGTCCCATACATGTTTACCTCTATATTCGAATCCCATTTGTGATGAGGAAACTTCCTACCAAAAGGAACAAAGGGTAAAATTAAAGTATACTCCATTCGGTTGGGAAGTAGTCTATTATCAGAGACAAGAAAGCTAAATAAAAGACAAGAATAAACACATTGTCAACTCCATCCTCAAAAGTTTGACTTATGATGTAGGGGAGATGGTTCAGTCATTAAAGCTCTTGCCACAAAGCTTGAGGATGTCAAGTTAGGATGTCTAGAACCCACATATAATGTATGTCTGAAATCCCAGTGCTGGGGAGGCAAAGGCACAAGGATACCTGGTACCTTACTAGGTAGTCAGTATGCATAAATGAAAAAGGTCTGGCTTCAATGTGAGAACCTTTCTCAAAGAATATAAAGTAGAGATAAATTTCAAAATGACAACATATAAAGTTAACCTCTGACTTACATTAACACCCATATATACACATTCATGCTCATGCACAGGCATGTGCATGCACACACAATCACACAGCTCAAACCAATAAATGGTGACCAACTATGTAATATATGGAGTAATATTTATACTTATGGATCAATATTGGAAATCTGAAAAGTAAAAGAACAAGTAGAATCAAAGACAGAGCAAGAGACGAGGTGGTATCCTCACAAGACCAGGATGGTCTTGATCTCATAGTCTTTGAGTGTGGAGACTGAAGATTCATCCTATGACACCATACTGAGTTTTATTTCATAAATACTGCTAAATTATCAGAGAAATGCAATTTAAAGCAAGTAGGTATTACTTCCCACTCACAAGGATGACAGGAACAAATGATGGTTCCTCATTTCTATTCTATTATAGAGTTACCATGTGACATAGCAACCCAAGCTGCACAAAAGAAAATGTAAATATGTCTGCACAGAATCTGGAATGTGAAGATTCGTAATACCCCAATTGGAAAGGACCAATCCATATGTGCAGCAATTGATGAATGAATAACAAATGTGGCATGTCTATTCAACAGAGCGCTTTTATAGTAAATGGGACACTGATATGACAACATAGAATACTGACGTACCACAAAATGGATGAACCTTGAAAACATTATGCCAATGGGAAAAAGCAACAAGAGGTCACTTGCTTCGTGATTTATATGAGCCAATCAAAGATGCAAATCCATGTAGACAGAAAGTGTATTTGTTGTTGTGAAAATCTGGGGGAGGAGTGCATGAACAGAGAATAGCTATTAATTAATGGAAGCTTTTTAGCAAAATGAAAATGTAGTAAATTGAACATTTGAAATGGGTGAAATTTATTGTGTAAATTACATTTCATTGTCACTGTAAAAAGTTTCTGAAGTAAATGGAACAATAAACAAATATTTCTTAATTCTTGCATGAGTGGGTAATGAATTTCCATTCCCCAAAGAAGACAGCTGTCTAAAACTGGAGACACGGGGAAGACCATGCTGCTCTGGGGCATAATGAAAGCCCAGAGATTCTGACAGGTATGGAGTGGTGAGGACTAGGGATGACATTTGCTGCCTTGATTAGGGAATTCTGAATTTGTCCTGAAAGTAATTGATAACCCTCTAAAGTCTCTAAACAAGAGAGTGAATGAGACCTTAGAAACAGGACATCGGAGTGTGGAGTAAGTCCTTGAGATGTCCGAAATTACAGGAAGCAAGACCAGTCAAAGCACCATGCTAACGGTCCATGGCAGACCCTTCAGAGACTGGCATGATGTGGTAGGGATGAATAAAAGTGAATTCATTTGAAAACTGATTAAGAAAAAAGTCCAAGAGAGGCCGGTAGGATGGCAGGTAAGAGAGTTTGTGGAGAAAACGTAAAGATGTGAGTTAAATCTCTGGGAGGAGGCAGAGGCAGGCGGATCTCTGTGAGTTCGAGACCAGCCTGGTCTACAAGAGCTGGTTCCAGGACAGGCTCCAAAACCACAGAGAAACCCTGTCTCGAAAAAACCAAAAAAAAAAAAAAAAAAAATCTCTGGGACCCGTGTAAAAGTTAAAAGGAAAGAACCAGCTGCTCAAAGTGGTTCTTTGTCCTTCTCATATGTGCCAAGGTGGGAATGTACGTGCAATTTGACCTTCTCATATGTGCCAAGGTGGGAATGTATGTGCAAGATTACAGTACACACACACACATACACACACACACCAATAATAGTAAATAAATTAAGTACATGCCAAGAAAAAGTGAGAAGATTTGAACAGTCACTTAGTATGCTGAGCTGCAAGGTAGGAAGAAGGGGCATGCGGTGGTATCAACTTAAACTTTCCTAAAAGAAAGCGGTGAAAAGGCAGGTTTCTACATCACTCTGCGATACAGAAATGTGATGAGCCAAGTGGAGCAATGCTGTGAACCTGCACTGTCTTTCCAGCATGGCAAGCCCAGCCTGGCTGCTCTCAGTTAGTGACTCTGCAAGACGTGGGGCTCCTGGTCTGGAAGACTCTGATGTCGTTTATAGTGCTGTGACAACATAGCCAATAAAAAGCATGTTTAGGGTTAAAGGGTTAGTTGGGGTTCACAGATTGAGGGTACATGCTTCATAGAAGAAAAGTATGACAGCAGGTATGTGAAGTGACTAGTCACACTGCATATACAGTCAGGATGCAGAGACACACACATGCACGCACACACACACACACATGCTCACTCAGGGGCTCAGTGGCCTTAAGCCATTTTTTTTTTTTGCTTTTTCTTTCATTGATTTTTTTAAAATTTATTTTACATACCAACCATAGTTTCCCTTCCCTTTTCTCTTCAGGTTTTTTTCCTCCATCTCTTGTTTATCATTACCCCCATCTACTCCCCCCTCCACTTCAGAAAGAGGCAGGCCTCCCATAGGAATCAAAAATCATGTCATATCATGACAAGGCAGGACCAATCTCCTCCCACTACATCAAGGCTGGGCAAGGCATTCCTGCATGGGGAATAGGTTCCAAAAAGCCAGCTCCTGTTCCAGGGACAGGTTCTGATCCCACTTGCTAGGGGTACCACAAACAGACTCACATGCAGAGGCCCTAGGTATGTCCCATGCAGGTTCCCTGACTATTGGTCCAGAGTCCATGAGCTCTCATCATCTCAGGTGAGCTGTCTTTGTGGGTTTTCCCATCAAGGTCTTGAACCCTTTACTCATACAATCTCTCCTCATTCTTGGTTCAACTGGACTTCAGGAGCTTGGCCAGTGCTTAGCTGTGGGAACCCTCTCCACTATTGCTAGGAGTATTAGCTGGGGTCATCCTTGTAGATTCCTGGGAGTTTCTCTGGCACTATGTTTCTCTCTAACCCCAAAATAACACCATATCAAGATATCTCTTTCATTACCCTCTACCCTGTCCAGTTCCCAACTCAACCAACCCTATCCCTCATGTTCCCATCCCCCATCTCCTCCCCTTGTTTCTCTTCAGATCCTGCACGTTTTTCACTTTAAGCCTTTTTATTCAGCCTGGGGTCCCAGCCCAAGTGATGGTGCCATGCATAACTAGGATGATCTTCTCCCTTTAGTTCAGCATCTTTGGAAACACAAGTTCACCCAAAGGTGTGGCTCCTAAGTAATTCTAAACATTGTCTAGCTGATAGTGAAGATTGACCAGCAGAGACTTTGCTGCTGGAATTTCCTAGAATCTGCCTTACAGTTTGAGATTTCCTGTGCCCCCTTCCCTTTCCTGCCCTCTCCCCTCACAGAACTCAGACTACAAGAGTCTCACGGCCACCCAGCCTGTTCCAGACTCTCCTACTTTTTTCTTATTGCTGTTTCATATGATTTTTATGTGTGTGTGTGTGTGTGTGTGTGTGTGTGTGTGCGCGCTGTAGTACCCTGTTTAAATCTCCTTTGTGCTCTGTTCAAAATAACAAACCAAGGAAAAAAGGGTAAAGACAATGATCTTTTTGTTTTTAACTTTTGGGGGTTTTATACGCTGAAATTTGACATTTGCTGAGCAAACATTTTGGGGGCATGTATGTATACAGTCATTCACATAACAACTGACATAGAATAACCACGAGGAATTTCTTGGCCCTAGTTTTCAGACTCCAAGAGTCTGAGGTTTTTATTTGACCTCAGTCACGCCTGGCCTTGGTTCTGTACCCTTCATGTTGTAGGTAAACATCAGTTACCACCTGCAAAAGAAGCACTGCATTCTAGAACACTAGAAGCTGCGGGCTGTCTCTGGAGTTTTAACCACATTTGCACACAAGAGAGAAAAGACCAAGAAACAGCAGAGAGATGAACTGTGATCTGTGTGTTGGGAATCATAAGTTATTTCCCATGTTTGTTTTCATAATTCGACATTTCTAAATCCTTCAAAACTTCTGCAGTAAACACTTCAGTAGTAAAAAGAATTATTATTGTGTTACAGTACAGCAAGAGTTAAATTCTTGAAGCAGCTGAGAAAAGGTTATCTTTTCATTCCAGGGACTTGTCTAGACTCCTTTAGTGTGTTGCCATGGGAATGAAAATAAAAATAAGAATTGCTATATTTTTTTAAAAAACCTAGAAAGATCCATATGCAGTGTTTATCTCCTAGACTGTCGAAATCTTCCCTCTGTTGTTTAATTATGAAACGCTTTCATATATTTTCCTGTTAAAACCAGGTCTGAGCTCTCATCCCTACAAACTGAGCTCCACGCCACGAGAAAGCACCCTTTTTAATGAAGGAATCAATGTACCGCCATGCCTGTTAACACTGAGAAGGTGTTTAAACGGAGCATCACTCCAGGAAGACAAAACTGAAGGGCAGTGGTGTCTGTGTCTGATGTGTGGTTCCAGTCCCTCCAACCCTCACTTATATTTGAGATGTGGGTTTTTTTTTTTCTGTATAAATCTACGCTTTTACCCTACTTCACTTCTTGCCTATGGCAGAAAAGTCAGAAGGTACAGTGTGTACTTTAAAGACAGAAAGCAAAGAGTGGTATAATGTACCTTGGGAGGTTTCATTTATCTGGATGCACTCTGTCTGCAGCAAGCTCGTCATTTGACATTAGTGCCGTTTGGTTTCCCAGCCAGAAGCCAGTCAGGACTAATATGTGGATTCCTCCTAAGGCTTGCTAATACCAGGAACTCCAGATGAAAAGACCCACCAGAAACAGAAATGAATGTTAGCATTCAAGGACTTTAGAGCCACAAAAGCATTAAAGCACATGATAAAACAACATTATTAAAACACAGAATCATTCTCCTTTCTTTAAGAAAACTCATTTCATTTTTTTAGAAAAGATTCTTCAGTTTTTATTGTGCAACTGAGAGTCAAAGCCTTCAGCATGGGCCTCTCCCCATGGACTTGAAGGTAATTCCATGCCAGGGGGTAGCTGCCCATCAACAGGGACAGGGTGGAACTTCATACATATTTGAGAGGGAAATAAATTGGGAAAATACCGTGTCTATCCTGGAGTGACCAGAGGAGTTGTTTAAGCATTGCTATGAATTTGACTAGTGTTTCCAATCTCGAATGGTTATAGTTTTTGACAAGCAAATGATTCAATATTAAAAAAAAATCAATAAGACCTAAAAGGCAAACAATCTGACAATATAGTCTAAGCCCATCAGTCATGCAAGGCTCACCTTTAATCACTCACGCATAACAGATGCGGAATAAGATCGATCATTTCAAATGATGAGACCGATCATTTCAGACCCTCGAAGGCAATGGTTAGCTGTTTGCCTGCATGTATGTCTGTGGAAGACTGTCAGATCTTGGAGTTACAGACAGTTGGGAGCTGCCTTGTGGGTGCTGGGAATTGAACCCAGGTTTCCTGGAAGAACGGTCAGTGCTCTCACCCACTGAGCCATCTCTCAAGTGCTTGGTTTTGACTGTCAGCTTGCTAGGATTCAGAATCACTAACAGAGATTAGTGATGGAGTTTCTACACTGGGTTGATGGAGGGTAAACCAGTCCTAGATGTGGACGGTACCCCGCAGTGGCTTGGGGTGACAGCTGAGGCCCTGGGTCCTCACTGCCTGCTTCTTGACAGCAGATGCACTACGACCAACTGCTTCCCACTCTTACTGTCACACCTGCCCGGCCATGACAGACTGGACCCTCAAAGTGCCAGGCAAAGGAAACCCATCCTTATTTACATGGTTTATGTTAGGTGTTTTTATCACTGCTGCAGTGAAATGAGTTAAAACCCCCAACTATACTCAGAACAAGGCCTTCAGAGTAAGCTGAGCAGGCAAGCGAACTCTGCCTTTTTTTTTTTTTTTTTTTTTTTTTTTTTTGGTTTTTTGAGACAGGGTTTCTCTGTGGTTTTTGGAGCCTGTCCTGGAACTAGCTCTTGTAGACCAGGCTGGTCTCGAACTCACAGAGATCCAAAAAGGGCTTAATAAAAACTCTTTGCTCTTGATGACAAGAAATGACTTGGTGTTTGCATAAGAAAGTGACCTAAACTTGAATATCAAAAGGCTTTATCATAGTTATTGTGTTATTTATCATCACACTGGGGCTTTTCTGATGCTCTTGACTGAAGCCAGGCCTTTATTGCTCCTGTTCTGTCTTTTGTTTTTCTTGGTGCTGGGGATTGAACTCAGGGCCTTGCCCACATTAGCCTTCCCTTAGCACTGTCCTCCCCTCCCCTCCCCTCCCCTCCCCCCACCCTGCAACCCAGGCAGCTTTAGTTTAAAAGACTGATCACTCTTTCCAAATGTAAATTCTCCACTGGCACTTCCTAAGAAGATGATGCGACATTTAAGAGCAAATAAAAGATATTCTTTAATCAATCAAAAACATCTAACCTTTTTATATTCCTAGACTTTAATAATATTTCAAGGAATAAAATCTTCCTTTATCTTAAACATACGTATATAAGCAAAATGATAAAAATATAACCTTGCAAAATGATAAAAGTATAACCCTGTAATATCATTAAGCAAGGAAAAGTCTATAGGATAAAATTAAAACATGCTTTTCTAAAACTTACACATAAAAAATAGGTGTATGATGTCATTTAGACATAAAAAATTTCTCAACATAAAAGAAAGGTTTAAACACTAAGATGAATCATTACGAAAACTTAATAATAAAAGTTACAGTGACACACATCTGTATTTCCATCACTCAGGAGGCTAATGCAGAGGGATCATGGGAGCCTAGAAGTTTGAAGCCAGCTTGGACAGCAGAGCATGACCCTGTCTCGGTCAATTAGTCAGTCAGTTAATAAGGCAAACCGCGAAATCTCTCTTATAGGTTAAAGAAAAGGACATTATTCTCAACACTGTTAGAGAAGACAGAGGCGGACTTTCTTAGGGGTTGTTGCTAACTGAGTGGTACTATGGTGAAAGGAGAGCTCAACCCTAAGCTAAGGGCAACAGAGGCCAAGAGCACAGCCAGCCAGGCAGTAGGACAGAGGCTGCCATATCAGGAGAAGGAAAATTCCTACTGGAAAGTCATGGGGGTAAGAGGGAGTCTGGCTAAACCACTTGATGGGATTATGCCTTCAGGGGTGACACTTTACTGAGCTGACTCAGCAGAATTCTTGCACCTATGACAACAATCAAGTAGAAGGTAGAACCACCAGGCAAAGTTGGGAAAGACTCGCAGAGAAAGGACTCATAGTCTGGTTCAAACTAGTTAAAAGGGAGCCTGTCGTGTGTTAGAGAAAGACCAGTGTTCTTCACATGTAAGCAACTCAGCACTGATTAATGTGGTAAATAATCCCACAGACTATTTGAGAGAACACAATTCACTAAAGAAAATTTGACTAATAAGCTTGTCTTTAGATGATCAATTATCATCACATTGAGGAAAAAAAGTTTAAAAAAATTTAAAAAATCGTCTTAATGACTTAGACATGATGAGAAACAACCCTGTCTATCTGGAGCCCAGCAAACACAGACCCTGTCCATAACCCAACCAACCTTCCTTTGGTTTGCTTTGTCTCAAAACTAGAAGGGGAGTTAGACATATTTGTCACTCTGAAACAAGCTAGACACTGAGGTAAACATTCTGATTCAGCTAATTAAGACTTCCTTTGATTGCAAAACAATCTCCAATGTAAATTACCTCCTCCTACAAGACATCTAAGACAAAACAACCCCGTCAAAACATTCTGCTATTCAGATCGGTGTTTTCATCTCAAAGGCCTGCTTAACTTCCATCTCTCTGGTCACATTTCTCTTTGGCATGAGAAGTCTCGCTTGCTGGGAGGAAGAAAAGAGAAGCCTCAAAGCCATTTTCAACAGAGAATTCAGTACCTGCTACTGAAGTAATAGGGCCTTTCCCTGACGAGCAAACCTCCAAAGTAGAAGGCAATAAGGAGATCAAGTTGGAAAACGCTTGGTGTGACATGCCTGCAAACACTACAAGACGGAAAAGAGAAGAAAATATATCAGAAGAAACTGGGAGCATGCGTGGAAGCCCTGGGTTAACACCCAGTACCACACAATCTGATAGGAAATAGGCTTTAGTATGTAGCGTACATCATCAACAGTTTGCCCTTAACATTATGGAAAGTCAGTAAAAGTGATTTAGAAAAGAGAAAAGGGTGTTGCTGTGGAACTTGCTAAATTAGTTGATAAGAAACAAGTTCTGTTTACTGACTCCTGAGAAGTCAGATATCACAAATGTGAAGTATCCCTGGGGTTCTGTAGCCAGGAGTCACAGGCATTGCACTGAGAACACGTGACTGGCACAGTACTGTAGTAATATGAGCGGTGGGGCTTCGTACCCAGCACCCCGGCCACCTGGCTAGCTTATGCCCAAAATAACAACACACAAACTGTATTCATTTAAACACTGCTTGGCCCATTTCTATCTAGTCTCTTCTAGGCTAATTCTCACATATTAATTTAGCCCATTTCTAATCATCTGTGTAGCACCACTAGGTGCACTTACCGGGAAGATTCTAACCTACGTCCATCCTGGGTCGGAGCTTCACACGTCTTTGTCTGCCCAGGAGAGTGGAGCATGGCGTCTCCGAGCTCACTTCCTCTTCCTCCCAGCATTCTGTTCTGTTTACTCCTCCCACCTATGTTTTAACCTATCAGGGCCAAGCAGTTTCTTTATTGCTTAACCAATGAAATCAACAGATTGATATATGACACTCCCACATCACGCTACGTCAGAAAGACACATTTGTGTCTTCCTACAATGTCAGAATTTATTAAATAGCAATAATTTCACAAGCTTCCTAAGTTCTGTTGGCTGGCTGCAGTTGATGAAGCAGTCCTGGTGCTGGCAAAAGCTGCTGAGGCAAGCATTTCAATTTTAATTACTAACAGTGCCTCTCAGATAATACATGACACCTCACACAGTAAATGTATCACTGTATATGCAAGGAGGAGGACTGCTGAGTGGCTGCAGAAGGGTTAAATGGGCCACAGAAGTTCTCTGGAAGTTCCAAAGAGGCCTTAGTGGAAGCCAGAGGCTCCTAGATATTAAAGGTCCCAGTTGGAGGTACTGGTCACTGGTCAAGTCCCAGGGTCAAGCCACGCTGGAGGATCAACAATGAGCTGAGCATCATGGTCTAATCGCTTTTCTAGGCTTTTAGAGGCAAAGGGCAGGACTACATCCAGGCAGACAAACTGTCAGACAGAAGGACAGGCTGATAGCATTGGGAGTAGGCTTTGTCAACAGTGGTGGCAGCCAAGTTTAAGTTCCTGGGATAATCTGGAGTTTTCTGCCTGTCAGTCCCTTGATAGACCTTCTGGGTCACAAAAAATCAAGTTAGTGGAGATTAATGGAGATCACCCCATCACCATGTTAGGTTTCCGGCCCTCATTGGGGTCCAAGTCGAAGTTAAGAACTCTTTCCTCTGTTTGATGTGTCCAGTGAGTTTTGAGGCCCGTTTTTCTGATAAGATTGTAATATGTCCATGTGCTGAATTTGTCCCAATTGACTTTTAAAAAATCTATAGGTGGCGCCCATTTTACCTTTAGAAATGAGTTTTCAGTCTGTGTGTCTGGGGTGATGACCGACAGACGGCATTATTTGTGTGTCCAGCAAGGTGCAAACTCATTCTGCCTCTGTGTTTGCTCTCAAAACGAACTCAAGGGCTGTTTGTAAAATGAAATCACCCAGGGCAAGCCAATAGCCCCATAACCACCATCTGATAGGCGGAGGAACTTAGAGCAGGACACACAGCCTGGCCACAGCACTTCACTTCTAGGAATATAGCCTAAGCAAATGTTTGGCGACACTGAAAACATTGGATGAGAAGATTCCCCAGAACTGTGACAGGAGGACAATGGAAACCATCAAGATGACTGAGATCTGCAGTTAATTACATTATGAATCTTCCTAAGAGGAATGCTATTCATCTGTTTACAATGGCCTTTTTGTTTGGCTGGTCAGCTGTTTGGTTTGGTTTTCACCATGCTGCAGGTTTAACCTGGGGCCTCCCGTGCTAGGCAAGCACTCTACAACTCAACTACATTTCCAGTTCACACGCTGTGGAAATCTGCAGGGAAGATTTCATGATAACACGGTTTTGGTTTTGCTGTTGTCTTGGCTCCTTTGAGATGGGAGCTTACTCTGTAACCCCAGCTGGCATCAAACTTGCAATGACCTGGTGACCTTTGCTTACCAAGGGCAAGGCTTATAAGGATGTGCCTCCACACTTGACTGAAACCTTGACTTTAAAAGAAATCAAGATATAGCCAGGTGGTGGTGGCGTATGCCCTTAATCCCAGCACTTGGGAGGCAGAGGCAGGCAGATCTCTGTGAGTTTGAGGCCAGCCTGGTCTACAAGAGCTAGTTCCAGGACAGGCTCCAAAGCTACAGAGAAACCTTGTCTCGAAACCCTCCCCTCGCAAAAAAAAAAAAAAATCAAGATGTAAAGCTAAGTGGAATAATTTAATATCTTATAAGGACCATATAGTTTGAAGAGACTCTATTAAAATTTTTCCAAGTAAAGATACAGTTTCTATTATGTTTTTATAAAAGTATTTCAATATTTTTACTATGCCTATGTAGTACTTTAATTAAAAAAACTATAAATGTTATATATATGTTAGCCATAGGTTCCCCAACAACACTAACACTTCTAATAATATTAAAGCCAATTTCACTATTCAAATATATTTGGACGATCCAAGATGACTTTTAGTAACAAATGTGGGGAAAATGTTGATTTTTTTTCAAACATAAAATAACCCTAGATTATGAAGAAAGAGACTCTAATGAATAATCACTGGGAAAAAAATCAAGAAGGAAGGTTAGAAAAGAAATAGTTCTAAGATTTCTATTGAGCTAAGCCTAGTCACAGGGAGGTCATGCCTTGACTCTGAATCATTGGGGACTTGTGGAGTGATTGCCACCTGCCGCATCCACCTACCAGCCTCTCTTGGACTTTCTGCTCATTCTGCAATGGAAACAGTAGCGGGTAGGCGGGAAGAGAGGAAACTTCACGGTTACCCCTCGCAGATAATTCTCTGAGTCTCTTTCTTTGAGAAGTATTATAAACAAAAGTAATAACTTCAGAAATAAAAGAACAAAAATTGATGTAGGCGCCTGGTTTTAAAACTCAGTGTCCATGTCCACCACTTGAACTACAAGCTGAGAGGCCTACACAATGGCTTTCAGCTAGGAAACAAAAGAGCGGCAACAGGGGAGGTTTTGAATGGGTCCTTGAGTCTCTAGCCCAGGGCAAGCCATTCTCTCACTAAAAGAAAATCTGCTGCTTAGAGTGTTCCTCACTTCCAAGACAAGGAAAAAAAACAATATCTACTTGGAAAAGGAAGTATGTGAAAATGGCTATAGAAAATAAAAATTTTCACTCATTTTCACCCTGCCTCCTTTCTAGACACCCACTCCAGATGCCTCAAGGGAATGAAGAAACACGAAACCTATAGCAGGTGTACAAAGACAAATTGTAAAATTAAAAATAAAAAAGCAGCTTTGTTTCTAGGATTTAAAATGCTTTTATTAGAAACCAACACAACGCTTTGCAGGCACATTCAAAAGCATTCTGTCTTTTACGTCCAGCAACACGCCTTCTGATTTTCTCTAGCGCAGCCTACCACAATAGATATATTATGGATTTCCTCCAATCTCCCTTATATGTCATCCATGTCTGAAATGTCACCTGTAGGCTCAAGTGCTTGAACACTTGGTCCCTAGCTAGTGGCACTTATCTGAGAGACTGTGGGACATTTAGGAATTTGGACCCATCTGGAAGAAATGAGTGGATGGGGAGCAAACTTGGGGGCTACTATCTGGCACTACTTCCTCCTGGGCTCAGTTTGCTTCCTGATCAGTACCATGTAACAACTGCCCTGATGTTGACTCCCACCAGCACGGTTCAACTGGATCCTCTACCGTACACTCCCAGCCATGATAGACTCAAGCCCCAGGACAGTGACTAAAATCTGTTTTCCTCCCATAAGTTGCTTTTAACAGATATGTAGTAAGAAAAGCAGCAAGAGTTACAAGCTAAGATCATCCTTTTGTTTTCCTGTTTTGTTGTCCTTTTAGTTTTTGAGGCAGAGTCTCCCTATGTATCCCGGACTGACCTCAAATGCTCTATTTCCCTTGCTCAAACTCTGGAGTGCTGGGCTTGCCAGCACACACCAGAACATTCAACTGGCTTATACTTTCCAATCTTTGATTTCTTGACATGAAAGTGAAAGGGAAACTGACTATTCTAGCAGAATAAAAAAAGACCACCGGGTAGGGAACAGGGAAAGGAAATGGCACATGGGGGAGGATATGCTCAAATTACACTATATACTTGCATGGAAAGAGACTTGAGCAAGCCAGTTTAGTAAAACTTTAAAAGTTAAGGCACTCCCAATGAAACACAAAGGCGCAAACAATTCACAGTTATGAGTTCAGATGCTGTATAACTTTGACCATGAAGTCAAGGGGAGCACTTCCATAAGAAATGACACATGGATCTATGTGCGCCTGTGTCAGTCAACACAACTGACTGCCATGTGCACGAACATCCTGCTTAGAAATCCTACTTCCTCCTGTACTAAAAGCCAATCTTTTGTTATGCTTGACTTCTGCGTCCTTGCCTACTTCTAGGTTTCCAGAAGTCTTTACTGGAGTGGGTGGCTAAAAGAACTGTCAATAGACACCATCCTCCACACTTTTTTTTTCCCCTATTGGTTCAGTGGTCAATAGACCTCAAAAAATGTAACTGCAAAGCTGCTCATTCTCTGTTAAAGACTCAGTCTGAACTCAGCTCCACAAGACAGGTCAGTGAGTTTTCAGACTTGCGCTGATTTTAAAGCCACAATGTCCCTTTAAATATTATTGAAGAATTAATCGGTGATTAAAAACTTTAGTTGTCAAAGAGGGAGACTCTTTCATTCCTGATTTAGTTTTACACGTTCCTACTGGACTAGGATTCCCAAGAGCAAACATCCTGGGAGTCAAAGCAGACAGGAATAAGACGAGCTTTGTTGTGTGGCCTGGGAGGTACAGACCAACCAAAGAAGGAAGTTACTACCAGGTAAATGTCAAAGTGAAACCAGCCTCTGAGAAACCAAAACTGCTGGGTTTCAGATGGAATTCTTCAAACTTATATATGAATTACAATGTTTAAATGAAAACCTTTGAAATTTAAATGAAGCCGCAGGAGACCACTGTATGAAGTAGCTAAGGGCTCATCTGCTTCTATGCCTGAATTTCCCATACTCGCTCCCTAAATGAGGCTACCTAAATTGAAGTCTGGCATCTGACTGGGAGAAAAAAAAAAAAGATATCCTCATTCTCCATACTACTTCATCTTGTATACTTAAAAATAGCCCCAAAGGAACAGAAATTAACCAGAGACTGGTTTTGAGAATAGAGATGAAGGAGGAAGCTTGATTCAGGAAATTGCAGCAGGCTGGAGAGATGGCTCAGTAGTTAAGAGCACCGAGTGCTCCTTCAGAGGGTCCAGATTCAGTTCCCAGGACTCACACGGCAGCTCCCAACCATGGGAAATTCCTGCTCTCGGAAGCCTTGTAGGTACCAGGCATGCATCTAGTGCACATAATGTACATACAGGCAAACGCGTAAACATGCAGAATAAAGATAAAGAAATCTTAAATCTCTTCTAAAGGAGAATCATGGCACATTGTGTAGTGTCATTTAGTCTAGATGTGAACACAGTCAGGGCTTTTCTCCCAGCAGCTTGGAAGGCTTCGCGGACCCACACGTCTTTTTCTAAAGGCTGGCAGAGGCCAGCTCAACACAAATGCTTCTACACAAGGAAGCATAGAGTAGCCAAGCCCTCTCCATTAATCAACTGACTAAGCAGAACGCGGGGAAGAGTAACTAACTATTATTTTCATCAATCAGGCCAAAATCAAACAGCATGAAAACCCTTCAAATGCTTAAGAATCATATTGCTAAACGAACACCAAGTGTTGGCAACTCAGACACTATGAGGAATCCAAGCCGAAGAGAATCTAATAGGACAGCTGGTGTTTTCTACAAGCCAAATTGTTTACAGGCATTGAAGAGCAAACTTGAAGGTTCTTGTGGTACTTCAACAAGTGCCAGAGACAGACGAATACAAAACCAGCTTTCAAAGTATGTAGTCTAATCACCATGGAACCAAAAGCTTCCCGACCCCACCTGTATTTTATCCGCCTGCTTTCACGCTTTCGTTTCTGCTAGTAAACTGGAGGTCTTATGCTCCTTCATCATGGACTGACCACAAGCTACTTTGTTCTGTGGGAAATTGCCTTTGCTTGAGCTGGAGACAAGGAAAAGATTGTGCTCTTGTTGCTGTCTAGCAGGGCTGTGCATATATATTCTTCGAAGAGGCCCATGGATGGGTTTTCCCTAGCAGTCACCATGGTGACATCTTCAGTAGTTCTGAGGGAACATCCATCTTCCCTTTCTGGCTCAGTTCCTGCCTGATCAAGAAGAGCCTAAGGGTTAAGGGCGGGGATGCTGTTGAGTGGTACAGCTCGCATGTACCTACCAGGTCTGGAATCCTGAGATTGACTCTGAACCAGAAAAGGAGAAAATGGCTTTTCCTAGCAGAATCTGTCATCCACAGACTGCTTATCAGGTTTGCTGTTCATGCTTAGGCTGTCTCTAACTTGTTTTGGCATTTAAAATGATCTTTTATGAACTGGCTGTCCCTTCACTAATGCTAAGTTCCCTCCATCTACTATAAAATCTATGAAATATTGCCCTGTCCTAACATAACTAATATCCTAAAATTTCACTAAGATCAAGATTTAAACTCGGTGACACTTGCTTCTAAGTTTCCTAATGTTGCATGTTCCTACCTGTCCAAAACCATTACTTAACTATTGTGAACATATACTCATCGTTCTAGCCATTCGAAGACAATGTGCTGGATAGTTTTGCCAGTTTCACACAAGCTAGCGTTATCTGGGAACAAAGAAACTCATTTGAGAAAATACTCACACCAGACTGGTCTGTGGGCATGACTGTATTAATTAATGATTGATGTGGGAAAGACCAGCCCACTGTAGATGCTGGCGTCCCTGGACATGTGGTCCTTAGATGTATGAGAAATCAGCCTGGGAAAGATTCAGAGAACAAGCAGTGTTCCCCCATGGCCCCTGCATCAGTTCCTGCCTCCAGGTTCCTCCCTTGAGTTCCTTCCCTTCTCTCAATGACAGAGTGTGACCTAGTAGTTGCAAGCTGAAGGAAATCCTTTTCTCCCAAAATGCCTTTGATTCTGGTGTTTAACTCTGTAATAGAAACCCTAAGACAGACACTCTCACCCACAGCAGTAGGCCAGCCTTATTGTCCTTTGTCTATTAAAATAGCTATGAAATTAAGCGATATTCCTTAACTCTTAATTCAGTTCTCCATTTGCCGAGTGACTCTGTACTGCAGAGGGCACCCCAGAGGTGTATCAAATGACCTCCAGAGAAGACAGAGCAGCATTGTATTCCAGCTGATCCTTAAAAAAAGAAAACACATGAAGTGGTTCTAACCCTGGAAAGTGCAGGTGGAAGGATCAGGGATTCCAGGCAAGCAAACCCTACCGAGGAGGATCTCGTCTCAAAAGTGCAGTGCTTTGCAACCTCCGTGTGCTGTGGGACAATGGTTTGTACCCTGTCAATTGTGTTTTAATAAAATGTTGATTGGCCAGTAGCCAGGCTGGAAGTATGGGCAGGACAACCAGACAGAAAGTAGAGGCAAGGCGACAAGAACAGGAGAATGCTGGGAAGAGGAAAGCTTGGTACGCAGTTGTGACCCAGCCACAGAAGAAGTAAGATGTGACTGCCTCGCTGAATAAGGTACCGAGCCACATGGCTAGCATAGACAAGAATAATAGGCTAATATAAGTCATAGGAGTTAATAAGAAGCCTGAGCCAATGGGCCAATCAGTTTCTAACTAATGTAGACCTCTGTGTGATGTCTTTGGGACTTAATGATTGCAGGAACTGGGTAGGACAGAAACCCCGACAACCTCCGCATGCAGTTGAGTCACTTGCCATCTCTTTAAACAGAGGTGCTGCCTCGGTGGGTCTGGGTCTCACAAGGGTGGTGATTGTGGATGCACCAGCTAGTGCTGCTGGGCCATGCTGTGCTCTAAGTGTGAAGACTGCAGACTGCAGGTCCTGGGAACTCGTCTCCTGACATTTTCTCACATAGTTCTTTTCCTCTGCTTCATCTGTAATGTTTTATGGTGGCATCTCCCGTAGTCTCGGGCATTTGAATACTTAGCTTCCAGTTGGTGGCACTATTTTGGAGGACTTAAGAAGTGTGGCCTTGTTGGAAGAAATAAGTCACTGGGGGATAGATTTGAGGTTTCAAAGCCTTGTACTCAGTTTGCTTTCTGCTTTGTGCTTGTGTTTTGAAGATGTGAGCCCTCAACTTCTGGCTCCAGCCACCATGCCTTCACTCTGTCATCATGAACTCTTATCCCTTAAGCCCAAACAAATCTTTTTTTTCCCCCCTATAACCTGTCTTGGTCATAGTGTTTCATCACAGCAATAGGAAAGTAAGTAACGCAGCATCCATCCATCGGCTACCCTTGCCCACACTGCAGTGACCTGCCCCAGCTTGCCTGCCTTTCATGCACTGCCTGCCTTGGCCTTTCATCATTCTCTGTCCATCCCAGGATTCCCATCATGCCCTCTGCAGTCTGGACCATAGTGGGAAAAACATAGTTGACCCACTCACCAACAGTATTAGCTGGATTTTTTTCTTCTTTTTTTGCCCTGCTTTTCTGTATGGCTCCCTAATTACTATCCTGACAGTGAAAGAAAGCTTCTGAGGCAAAAGGGGACGCTTTCTCCGAGCTGCTTCGACTTCACACGTTGGAGATACCTAATTCAGCTGATTCATGTTGGCTCCGAAGGTAATTGCACTGGAAATTTCCATTCTGCGGTGCCTCTCAAGTTCACCTGCCTGGCATGCCTATGATTCTCCCTCTCTTCGGCTAACACCCAGGTTGAGATGCTGTGACAGCTTCCTCGGGAACAGAGACTGTTAAAAATGTTGGATCACTTCTGAAATTCTATCAGCTTGATGATATTACAGGAATGAATCAGAAGCCAAGGAATGTTGAAATTCAGCTGAAATGAGAATGTCTTTATCTAAATTCCATTAGACCTGGCACCTTTCAGAGAGTTCCCTGACAGGAACAAAACTCAAACAAAGTGTCTGCAAGCCGGCCAAGCTGTCTTTATCCGAATAACCTTCATTTTCGAGCCGCTCTGTGTCATTGACTTTAGAAAATTATCAGTCATTCCTTTTTGGTTTCTTGTCTAATTTACGTTTTGTTATTGTCAAGTTCAAGTATCCTTTACAACCTGACATCAGGGCTCTCCTGCCATCATTATCGTAACCTCCTAAGCATACCTGAGCATGGATGAAAAGAGAGATTATGAGTTGACAAAAACTGTCTCTTTTCCGATATGCAGGAATGACTTGTCCCTAAATCGGAGTGCGTTTACTCCTGAGCAACGGTTTCAAGCCCAACTGAAGGTCTGCATCCTGTGAGCTGAATGGAGGTACTCACCTCCAGGTTAAACTTTAATAGAAGCAGGAAAGGGTCAAGTCAACAAAACAGAAGCCGAATCATTAGGCACTGAAAAATGAGGAAATTACTGGAATGGAAATGAGAGAAAGGGGGCAGATTTGTCTAGAATTTCCTCCTTTGCATCAGCACAGCTCTGATTACAGCCCCTGCATTTGCTAAAACAAAGACTGTCTTAATTACCAAAATGAGTTTTGTAACTATTACTTAGCGAGGCATTGCCTCACTCTCCCAATTAAGCAAATAAATAGTCTGATTTTGCAAGACTGACAGGGTGAACTCAGCCCCGGACCTGGATCGGCAGCAGCGCATGTTGGCAAGCACAGGCCACAGGCCTTCTTTCTCCAAGGCTCAAAGTTCATGAAATGCTCCCTAGCTTCTCACCGTTTCTTCTCTGGGTGAAAAAAAAGACTTAGGAACTTGATTTGAAGTCTCAGTCTCAAACGCCATACAGGGGGCAACTCAGAGCATTGCGAGGGCCCTGGTTTCCAATGTGAGCCTGAAAATGACAAATCTTAAAAGGTAACATACTAGGCCTCTCAAAAGCCAGTCATTTATGTGACTTTGAATTATTAAAATATTTCTCAGCGGATGCCAAAGCTCTGATGTAGAAGGAAAAAACTAGGACTACAGGCTTACTTCAGTATGCTTGTGGGAGACAAAAATATTCACAGATGCTCCAACCCATACATCACATTAGGTGTGTGGACAGAATGTATGCACGTCCTTCCATGTACTTTAAATCAAGTCTTGGTGGCTTGTCATACCCAGAGTCACGTAAATGCAGTGTAAGTAGATGCTAAATTCTATTGTTTAGGGAGCAATGACAAGGAAAAATATCTGTACAGCTTCAGTGCAGATACAATTTTCAGTTTTCCTAAATATTTTCAACCTGAGAATATCTGAGTCCAAGAAAGGGGCTCTGACAGATATGAAAGATAATTATAACCAATTATGAATTATCAAAATGCAATTGTCTGCTGGGAATTTATATAAATCCCACTGACTCTGACTCCTTAGATTCAATGCTCAGATGCTAAATAGCCCCAACCCAGAATTCTCCCTTAGGCATGAAAATAAGGAATCCAAGGTTCAATGCAAGTAAGCAATCCTCTGGGGCTAGGGTGTGGAGAGAAAGGGCTAGTGGAAGCCCTGGGAACTGATGTGACCACTGGGAAGCTGGTACCATAATCCAACAGTTCTGGGTCTGCTCCTTGCGTGCATGAGTTGCTTATGGATGACCTGCATCATCTCTAGCAAGTGTGTCTGTTAGTTTTCTGTCCTGTTCAGGTCTATTGTCAGACAGAAAGAAAGATGAGTACAATGACATCCTTTTCATAGCATCCTCTTGTGCACTTTATCTATAGACGTCACTCAACCTGTTGGCCAAGAGACACTCTTGGTTAGCATCTGTCCAGAGGGCACGAAGCCCAGAACAAAGAATGAGAGCTGTTCAATAGAGGCAAAAGCCAACGGAATTATTTATGCCTTTTAAAAAAAGATTTATAGCCAGAAGATTCGTTCGGTGAATTTAGAACTAATGAAGTGACCATCAGTATGAGCTGAGTTTTAAAGACAGGAGATATACAACATTATGTAATATCGAAGGTTTCCCTTTCTAAAAGTTACCAATTCATGAAAATATATTTTTTGAAGTTTTGAACATTAGAAAACTTGCATTTGTTCTCTATCCTCACATTAATATAAAATCTGTCTCCTCTATCACAAAGCTCACTTACCAAAATGCAGCTTCATAAATATTACCCGGAACACATCTCCTAATGCCATCACTTCATCAGACGAGAGGCTGAGAGCAAAATGACAAAAACTTCCTCAGCTCCTCACTCAGCAAAGCCATTATGTGCCTAAGGCAGGCGATTATTTGCCAGACTGACCCAGTGAAATATTTTATGACTTGAAGCCCATTGTCAACAGTATAATTTAAATATTTTAGAAAGCTTGATTATATAAGACCAGCTGATGAATGACTTGCTCAAAGTATATACCGTTTGATAAAAATCTAATGTTGAGCAATAAATAACAGGGGTAGATTAGGCTTATTTAAAAAGCATCCTCATTATAAGACAAAGGGTAGCTGGAATATTTGCTGTCGGATGCCTTCTGTCGAGTAATAAAATATTAACCAAACATATGAAAAATCATAGACAAAATGAAGTTTAACAATGTTTTTTTTTTCCGTTAGAAAACAAATACTGAATATTTTAGGCCTTGTGAGATAGAAGGCTTCAGTTGTAACCCAAAGCACTTAGAGACAAAGAATAGAAGACAAATACAACTGTAAGCCAATAAAACTTTATTAACTAATACAGATGATAAGCCAGACTGGACCATGAGCTATGACTTCCAACCTCTCTATAAGGCCAAAACCAAGGGCAGCAATCAGATCTAGTAATGTTTTCAAGATTTGCCTGGTAAAAAATTTTAGTTTTTATAGCTTATTTCAGTCACTTTTTCAGTTACATTTATATTTTTACAAAAAGAGAATGAAAAGTCTATATTAAGCACATAGTCAACTTAGCAGTTTTACGGGACATGTTCATTATAGGAGCCTGTGACCCAAGAAGATGTACTATTAGATGATACAGACAACTCAACCAAGAGCAAATGCTGTTCTGCTAGGACAGCCTACGTGAGCCGGGACCTTACAGCAGGACTGAAATAGCAGTACAAATAACACTCGTGATATGGTTTTATTGAAGGATAATTGCCAGAAAGGTGAATCATGACTCTTGAGCAAATATGAATTGAGATTGTGTTAAAGATTTGGATGTGTTATTTAATGAATAAGCCACCAAGTTCTCAAAACTGGTCCCAACACCCTTTGAAAAAGTAGGTAACTGGACAAAGAAATGTCAGGATGAGACTACTGGGTTAAACTTAACAACTAGTTACTGCCCAACAGAGCCATAAACTGACGTTACCTGTTCTCTATACAGAGATGATTACACATTCACTCAGCAAAGGTCTTCAAGATAACCTCTGTTCTACTGTGTTGTAAATGGCTCAGTTGGCAGAAGCCCAGCCCTGCCAGAACGCCCAGCATTCCACCCAGCTGGCTTCCTTCTAACGTATCTATTCTGAAAACATTGGCGCTGAGCCTATGTCTTCCACCTCTAGAACATGCTCTAAAAACATGTTTTCAATAACTAAATATTAGCATGGTGTCTTGGATTTTTTTTTACTATGAAATTAGATGATAGAACTAGAAAATGAATGACCTCGTCTGCACCACAGCCTGATGGAGTCTCGAAGCAAGGTTAACAACCTTCTCCCCAAGGTCTTCTGCACCAAACCTGAGGTTACAAAAGGTGAACATTTTGCACTCTGAGTCAGGTTTGGATAGCTGAGTTTGCAGCAATGAATTAGCTTCATAGAATTACCACAGTTGTTGCCGTCTTGTAGAAATACACTTACTGGCATGAAAACGTGTTCACACTACATACTTTAGTGAAAAAAAAAAACATTCCTTTCTGTATGTAAATTTTCATGCATTACTTTATAGTTGTTAGGGATTAAGAGTCTCTCCCCATCCCCCTTACTCATGGGCTGCATACAGTGGCCGTCTTGCAAAGAGGATGGTATGGGAAGAGAGGAGTGGAGAAACCTGGCAAACACAGTCTCAGCCAGATGACTAAGGCTGACATTACACTGAGGATCTGCGTTCACAGTCTCTTCTTGAAAGGACATAACAAGGTGGCACTTAATCTCTCAGGCTTCCCTCCCAAATGCAAGAACCCAGTCTGATCGTGAGAAAACCACAAGGCAAACCTTGGTGGGAGATATATACAAGATGCCTGATATACCCAAGTGGTCATGGTCATCCAAAACAGAGACAGGTATGAAAAACCATCACATCCAGGAGGAGTATGTGGTATGGTGTTCTGAGACAGAGAAGGAGACTAGATTAAAAGCCAGGGAAACAGGCATGGAGCCTGGACTTTAGTTGTTGGTGCTGCCTTAACACCGAATACTTAATCATGAAAAATGGACCACCACATCTGCAAGATGATAGTAATGAAGAATAGAACTATGGGACATGTTGAAATTGTGTTACCTTTGTGCTTTTCCTAGGAATCTATGAAAAGATTTAAAATCTTTTTTTAAATGTTTATGAAATATGTCTCTAGCTTTTCATTATATATTTTTAATCCATTTGTTTTGATTTCATTATGATTTTTCACTCACATGTATTTTGCCCTCATAGACTGGTTCATATGAAGGAAGTATATTATACCGATTTATGCTTCTGTGCTTTGAGAGCCACTTCTCATATCTGCACCGCTTCTTTCTGCATGTATATGCTTCACACAAACGCTCCCAGGTCTGCTCTTAACACTCCCCTTTAAGAGAATTCTCTTCACGAATGTGAAAGATTGTAACTTCAATTCAATGAGATTTAAAATTCTTTGCCAGACTCACATGATTGATTTCTTATCATATAAACTATCTTCTGTAATAACATTTTACTTTATGAATACTACCCCAATGCCCAAGCTAACTCAATGCAGCTTGATTGGTAATGAGAAAAATTGTGAAAATATTAAACACAGACCCTGATTTATAAACATGCCAGTAGGTTCTGGTGTGAAAACTGAGCTTAGCAGGAAACTCTTCTATCAGAGTTGATTTGTGTCCCAAACATCAGTCCGCACTTGCTAAGTGGTCATATTATCTCCACACTGAGTTACTTTGAGGATAAACACTGTGGTGTAGGCATGCATTAACTTTATTCTGTATCCAAAAGATGCTTACTAGTTTTAGAAGGCTAAGTCAGAAATATAGATTGCATAAGTGTCTGAGAAGCCCTTGCACTCTTTAAGGAGACCCTCCCTAGAACATTCACTAACTAATATAAATGATGTTTAGAAAATAATTTTCATTGGTAAAGTAAGCTGTGCCAAATGAAGATTTATCTGGACTAAAATTATTAGACACACTCTAGGAATTACCACCCTGGTGTCAGCTAGGTACCCAGCAAGCCCATTGCTCCACTCAGTTCAGAGAGTTCCACACCCTCCAACTGTCCATCATCTTGGGGCCCCAGTGCTGCAGGGTTGGGGAGCATTATTTGTATCCTTACCAAAGTAGAGCTTTAAAGCCAAGCCTTTTAGTTCTTGTTGCAATCCCAGAACAGAGGCAGGAGGACCCTGAATTTTAGGCAGGTTGGACTAAACACCAAGGATCAGGACCGTCTCAATACACGCCAAAGCAAACAGTGAACCTTCAAGAGGGGAAGAGCAATTTATTGATCATTGTTGTGTGTATGGCTCTACTCTGAGCTCCCCACATGTAGAAACACATGTAGTCTCCTGTAGCTAAGATGTGCAGAACAAGGAAAGGTAGCCCAGAAATGTGGCAGAGAAAGGTGATGTGGGTGGCCTCACTGCCAGGAGATGCTGGTGAGAGATGCCCTCCCTAACTCACAGCAGTTTGGTTATGTGTGCTGAGCATTCCAAAGTCAGAGGCTCCATAACAAAACCATCACAAGATTCAGTAAATGCCTAGAGTAAACGCCACAGCTCTGTTTCTCCAGCACCTCCTTCTCCTCTCATGGAGAAATTTCACTCCTTTTGATTTCAAATGTTATTTGATTAGCGGTGCCTTCATTTTTCAGGGGAGATTTGAATCTCTTCTCAAATGTGAAGAACCTCATCCAGAATTTTTATTTTTATTTCACTATATTTTCCAAAGAAACATTTGAATGCTCTTGAATTAACATGTTGAAAACTTTTGTCCCAGGACTCTGGATGGTGTAGTCAATTCCAACATTTCAATCTATGACAAATGTCATTACCTGCCCTCCTTACCATGAAGTGGTGTGGTATTGGCTTGAGTTGTAAGAGAATAGTCAGTCCCTGGAAAAGAAAAGAAGGGGGATTAAGGAGGGGAGAAGAAGGTAAGTACAAGGATGGAAGGAGAAAAAGGTGAAGATGGGAGGAGGAAGAACAGAAAAGCTGGGACAATGGATGTCCTCCATCACATAAGCAAAGCATCACAATGTGGTCCAGAAAGTCTTCCCTGAGCAGGTTTCAGCTTGTGAATTTCCATCATTTTATTCACTAAATGAACTTCTCTCTTGTGACTACTTTCTCTTCTCTTTGTTCCCTACTAACTTTCACCTTCCCAACTATGTATTTTCTATAAGGATCTCATTAATAATCTGTTTTAACTATGCTATTTTCTTCCTGTGAGGCTCTGGTTCTTCTTCTTCTCCCCCTCCCCTCCCCCCCCCGGGTAGCCTTCAGTCCATCAACCAGGAAAATAATCCAATCATTGTTCAGTTATTGTCGAGAGTGTCAAGAGTGCCATTTCGAACAACTGGGTATCAGGACCCTTGATTGATTCTAGTGCCATCATAGACTAAGAAGAAAATTGAAGTACATTTTTCTAGGACAGAGTATGGAACTGGCCAGATATACTCTGGTATCAATTGGGATGTGGGCGGGAAAGAGATAAAAGAAAACCAAGCCTTAACTTACTTCTCTCAAATGCCTATGAAAGCCTGAAATTTCACTGGAGATAGAAAGAGGGGAAGGGAAGGGTAAAGGGTCAAGAAGGCAGAGAGAGAGAGAAAGAGAGAGAGGGATGAGAGTAACACTAAAGAACAAATCTTATAGATGCATCTGTAAAAGCAAACCTTAACCCTCATACTCAGCACCCAGGCCCAGGTACCAAGCTCCACAAAGAAAAAAAAAAAAGGAAGAGGCACTCAGTACCAATAATAGACTTTTATAACCTTCACACAAAAAACTTAACCTTGAGTCCCCACAGGTTTCTAGTTCCCCCTCCCCTTAAGGCACGCCAGGAAGGTTTTTGTGAAATTACTTCAATGTATCATTAAGCATCTCCAACATTCCTAGAGGTGTGCGAACTTGTGCAGTTCACATCCTAGAAACAGTGGCCATGGTGGGCAGCCTATCAAGTAATGAGTGGACCAAAATAGGAGAAGTGTTAGTCAAGCAGAAAGTAGTGAGTTGATGCTGAAACGGGAAACAGGCATAAATGTGAGGCATGCTCCTTCGGGGTTTAAAGCAATCTTTTTTTTTTTCACACATTAAAGAATGTGTTATCCTAAAAAGTAAAATAAGAACCAGCTTGGATACGTACAAAAATACCATAATCTTATTGAGTAACAAACAGTGTTGAAAATCCCTTTAGTATCTTAGGAACTGCTGCTTGGAGAAGAACTCTCAAATATGTTTTCCACATAAAATCTACATCTTTAAATATATGTGGTTAAAAAAGATACAGTATGTCAAGTCTATATTATTTGCTTTTGTTTATCCAATTTCAAAAAAGTTCTCACGGTGTCATCAAGACGCGCCTCGAACTCCTGAACCTAAGTGATCCTTTCTTCGCATCATCCCTAATAAATGGTACTAAATTTTGCCACCAGGCTGTTTTTAATAGAAACCTGAGATACTATTGAAAGCCTGTATGGGAACTAAAATAAAAAGTGATTTATTTGTTACATATTAGAGTACTTAAGTGTAAAGAGGTGACCTCATCCCTGTCTGCTAAAGACCATCTACAGGCAAGGAACTAATGACTACCCTAGGCCAGGCTTGGAAAGTAAGTAAGAGTAAGGGGCAGGAAGGAAGAAATGGTATCAGTTAAAAAGCTGCAAATATAAACATTTCAATTCTAGAAAATCAGACAAGAGGGCAATCTCTTTATCTTTTTCTTTCTTAATTACATATTCATATTTTATCTAATTTTTATTTCCAAAAATACTTAGCTTAAGGATTATTTTATCTTCTTTCTAGTTAAGAACCTTTGTTGGAGAGAAAGTCTCTTCCACAGGGGTTCCAGGCCTCCTCTCATAGCAAGACCTGCAGATGTCTATAGGATGGCACAGCGTTCAGGTCATCAGGCTCTCTCACTCTTTCCTGCATTGCATCAGCCACAGATTGCTTATAATAACAAGCCCAGTACAGGTGACACATGAGAGTTACTGTGTTTAAGTATAATTGTCTTGGCGGATCTCACATATTTGGAGAGAGATCAAAAAATTTTAACCTTTGGTTGGCTGACTCTACAGAGCCAGCTGTTGCAGCTAAAGAGGACTGTTTGTACTAACCTACAATGTGACAGGATGACAGGGTTTCTATGTCTCTAGGACCCAGGTCCGGAAGTACATTCAAGGCAGGATAAAGAAGGCTTTACTGAGTGGTCAACAGATGGTGAAGGGGTAGCTATGTTGTAACACGGCTATTCTCTAGGGTGGGAGGGGGACAGGTATAGGGCCAAAATGAGAAAGAAAGAAAGAGAAAGAGAGGCTGGTAGAGGGGAAGGTTTACTTCTGTCTTTTCTGGTGATGACCAAAGATCTTCTAGGAAGTCAAATACCACTTCTTCCCATTGTTTTCATGGTCTGGGTTTCCGATCATGGGGGCTATTGGTCGGCTTTTTAACTTGAAGGGGATGTAAGGGAAAGAACAATCAAATTTAGATCAAGTAAACCTTCTAATACAGTGTGGGACAAAACATTTCTCAGCTGCTAAACAGGTAACATGCAAAACTGAGTCGAATTTGACATAAAGATTTGGGACTCAAAAGCGACAGCTCAACATGAAGGCAGAATTGCCAGATCTTTTCATCCTGCTCTAGGCACTGACTAGGCATTGCCGGTCCCCAGTGAGTGTATGCTTACAGCAGAAGTGTTGTCCATAGGAAGAACCCAGCCAATTGCTACTATAACGCAAACAGTAGTAGTGTTAGTGCAACCAAGCTATTGGGAACATAATTTGTGACTTTCCAGTCACTAAAGAGGTAGTAGAGCCAGAGTTGATTGAGGTTTCCCTAGGCAACCCTTCCACTGCCTAATGGGAACACTGCTAATGGCCAGCTGACTAGGACACCTGCCATTGCTTGACAGTTTACATTGATTAGAGTCATGATTAGACTCTTGTGATGTTAGCCATCAACTTGAAGAATATTGACAGTTTGCAAATCATTTTGACCTGGTGGAATTACAAACAGCCCCCTCCCTATAGGAAAAATAAACAGGGACAGAGAAATGACTCAGAAGTTAAACGTTGTTGTCGCTCCTGCAGAGGACCCAGGTTTAGTGCCCAGCACGCATGTCAGGAGGTTCACAATCACCTGACACTCCAGTTCCAGGGACTCCAACACCCTCTTCTCACCTCCACTGGCTCCAGACACACAGGATGTGCACACACATCCATGCAGGCATTCATGCATACATAAAATAACAAATAGATTGTAATCCCTATGAGGAAGACTTTAGTTTCCTGTTTTGTACCTAAATTATCATTCTATATTCAGCCTTCTTTTTAGAATCCTCTTTTAATCCAATGTGTCCTCTTGTTGGTGCCTTCAATAATAAATCAAATAAATTCTGCCTTATTATATATTAATGTAAGATATTTACATGTTTTTAATGCTTTGGGTCTTATGTTTTGACAACTTCAAATTTCAACTAATAATTAAACATTAAGTAACAAGAATATAAGTTTGTTGAGGGACAGGTTCTTTTCTCTTTTTGAGACAGAGTCTTACCATGTAGTCCAGTCTGGCCAGATATTCGGCATGTAGCCCAGGCTAGACTCAATTACAAGATTCTCCTGACTCAGCCTCCCAAAAGCTGAGAATCAGAAATGAGCCATCATGCATGGCTTTATATTGCTTTTGATTGCGAAGCAATAAGAAGGCATATACATGAGGTGCAAAATGCTATTTCCATATGTTGATACATGAACTACTTAGAGTATTACCTCAAATATTTAATACTTTTTTTGTAGTGAAAATGCTGGAAATCCTTTCTTCCAGTTATTTTTCAGGTTCATAGTGTACTCTTTAACTGTATTCTGTAATTACTATGGGACATGAAATAGAAGCCTCAAGTACAGCATGTTTGTTTCCTGTCAAGAATTTGAATTTCTGCTCTAAAACTAAAGAGCTAACACTTTATGTAAATGTCACGTAGAACATGACATTTCCTTTCATGTGAGATGAATTGCAATTGAAATGTGTTGTAATTGTAAACCTGGGTGTCCTTTGTGAATATCATTCTAACACGACTCTCATAATCTGAAAATTACATGAATCCATAGAAAAGTGCCCACTTTATTTCTCAGGTGTCAAGGGGCAAAATTACAACAATTTAGTTTAATGATCTTAATTGGCTTTATATTCAGTTCTAGAATAGGCAATATTTCATTCTATAAAACAGAATAATGTTCAGATTGGCAGAACAAAGACTGATTTTTATAGATTGAAAGAAGCACAAAGAAATCCAAAACAAGTGAACTGGTCATTTTGGGAAAAAAATAAACAAAAACTTTCTTTGAAAGGCAGGGTCAGGCAGCCAGAATAACAGGAAAATACTGACTGCCTAGCATCAGATTACTTTAGGTTAAAAACCTTTTGCCTTAATTAGCCTACTGGCCTATTTGGGAAGCCCAGTTATTCCTCAACTCTTCTGATTTCTGGGAAGGTCACGTAACTTATCTCCAGTTGGGAACGTACAACTTTAGCAGGACTACCTCTCTCTTTTAGTCTGGTACCTTAGAGCTCAAGAAAAGATCCCAGTCCAAAACGATTGAGTCATTTCATTTGAAGTGAGTACATAATCACGCACATTTCCAGAACTTGTATAAAATTTTAACGGAATTTATAGGTCAGAATCCATCTCTGAGCATGGCAGCACATGCCTACATGCCTAGCATGAGTGCGGTAGAGGCGGAATAGTCAGGAACTCAGTTATACTTAGCTACATAGTGAGTGCTAAGCTACATGGGACTTTGTCTCAAAAACAAACAAACAAAAATAAGAAAATGAGTCAGAATTTGCAAGTTCTGAGGTAACATCTATTTACAATTATTCAAAAATCTCTGAAAGGGGGCTTTGTTCATTAGTCTTCTTATTAATATAAAAGTTCTAAGGTATAAGAAACAAGTCTACATTGACCCAGCATTCCAACAAAGCTTCAAGAACATGTATACACATGTTTATTCTTAGTCATACAAATGATAACAATCAAGAGAATTGCCCTGCTATCCCTGAAGCAAATTTAAAGACTTTGGCAGTGAATCCCTTAGTCATAAATAGACAAGCTAGCTGTGGTTCTATATACTTCAGATTATTCAACAACGTGAGTTTTAGCATGTTGAGTTGTTTTTTTTTTTTGTTTTTGTTTTTGTTGGTGGTACTGGGATCCTAAGTAAGTGCTATATTTCTGTGGGTGCTATAGTCACTAAGCTATATTCCTATGCCTTTTACTTTTTTTTTTTTAATTTTGAGACACAGTCTCAATAAACTGTCTAGACTGGTCTTGAACTGCTGTTCAGGGAATGGTACAAGACAGCTGTATGTTGGGTTTCAAATAAGTGAACTAAGCATGCAGCAAGAAAATAAATGGACAAATTAAAAGTAGCATGTAGTATTAAACGGGGAGCTATGACATCCAGTAGAGCCTAGCTGAGGCAGACAGCTAGTTAGCTAGTACTGAGTCCAGAATGCAGCAAACTGGTCTCCCTTCTGGCGAGGTTGCCATGTGAACAAACACATAAGTGAAGCACAATTAATAAAAACTTAGGGTCAGAAATTGGGGTTCAACCTGAAGATCCACAAAAGCAAAACAGCGAGCCACTGGTCTCAGTCTGAAATTGCAATCCTGCCTTCTGGAATCTCAGAAGGAGACTGCATCTGAGTTCTGTCTCGCCCCGTGTTATATTTCTCTCTAGGGCTGGGATCAAAGGTGTGCACCACTGGGATTACAGGCATGCATCAGTCGATTCCTATGACCACTAGGGTGATTACGGGGATTAAAGGTGCATGTTATTGTGGCTACAGGGATTAAAGGCGTGTGTTACAATAATCTGGTTAGTAAGGCTGACCAGTGGGAATATTTTACTCTCAGATCTTCAGGCAGTTTTTATTTATTAGAATATAATTGAAATGCCACTATACATGAGCAACAGATTGATGCAAAATATCATCAGATTGGGAGCTCTTCTCCCTTCTATGTTAGAAAGTCAGGGGTACCCTGTCCCAAGTCAAGCAGTCTCTTCATGGAAGACACTTAAGATAAACATAATTGGGTCTGAGACAAGGGGACCCACCTTGGTCTTACAATCCACTCTCAAAAAACTACAAATAGTGGGACGTCCATTTGTCCACATCATTTATATTTTAAACTTAGTGTGTAATCCAGGAAGGATTTGAACTTGTGATCCTCCTGACTCACTCTCCCAAACCAGTCATGATTGGATGCCGAATTCTTAGGAAGATGATTTATATTATAATTTTAAAAATAGTTTGTAAATTAGAAAATATGTCAAAATTAACTGAAAAGCTTGAAAGATTAGAAGATGATTTGGCTGATTATCAAGTATATGTAGTAAAATTTATAAAATATTGAGATTCTACTGTTACTAAATTTCAGCGAACTTAATACATGGTATTTCAATGAATATTACAAATATATAGTCATAATATATGGCATTATTAGGAATGATGTTTTTATAGATAATGTGAAGAATTTTGAAAGTTGGGCCATTTGCTTTTTATTTTAGTCTCTGGAAAAAAGATCTTTCTCCTGATAATGGATGATGGCCACCAAGAAAACCTAACAGTGAAAAGATATCACTCTTATGAACTTAAATTATCAGCTGACGGAATGCCAAGCCCTGAAACTGAAAGCTGACAGAAACAAGTGAACCAAACTATCTATCACTAAGCAATTACTCAGCAACACGCAGACAACAGAGCTTCTAGAACAAAATCATTTGCAAATCCCCAGAGTGATGCAGCTTGAAACAAGAGGAAATATACAGAACCATTTGGATGCCAAGCTAGGAGCTTTGTTATTTGCATTGTCTTGTTTTTATCATGGCACTATGTTAGTATTACTGAAGTAAATAAGTTGTTATGTTGGTTGAGTTGGGAATTGACCCTCTTCAAAAACACAAATTTTTCTACTATACTATGTATTATTATAGTAAAAATGAAGGAATTTTGTTTTTTTTTTTAATTTGAGTTTTGAGACAAGATCTTGATATGTAACTTAGAGTGATGCAAACTCCAGATTCTCCTACCTCTGTGTTCAGAGAGCTAAGATAACAGGCTTAGATGATAGTATTTTAAATTGAAGTTGGGATATCTCACTAACAGGCTAGCATAGGAAATTTCACATGGGATGTATGCCATTGAAGTTCAAATTCTTAGTGAAATTTTTAAAAATGAAATGAAATAAGCAAGCAAAAGACATATTTTCTTTTTTTATTACATGTAGTTTATGTTTATTTTACTTATGTGTATGCAGTGGAGGGATCTATAGGGGGAGTGTGCCTATGTACCATAGGAGGTCAAAATCAACATTGGACAGTAAGTTCTCACTGTCTGCTACATGAATCCTGGGTTCCAAATGAGATCATCAGGCTTGCAGACAAGCACCTGAGCCATCACCCATTCTCCAAGTGACACACTATCTCTCTCTATAGACCGAATGTCTTAGGAACCCCTTTATTCTCAGAACTATTTCACTCCCAACACATCTAGCCTCTGATCCTGCTTTTCCTGGGCTTTGAGACATGGTGCTGTATTACGGACAAGGTGGCAGAAGGTACTCATTGTGCCAAAAAAAAAAAAAAAAAGAAAGAAAGAAAAAAAGCTTTCAGGGTTTTTAATTTCATCTCAAAATTATACAGAGTCTAATTAAATGGGAACATCTAGACACAATCAAATAAACTACAACACAAGCCAGGAAAATTATTGGCCTACAATGGCCACAGAATCTGTCACATCTTGACCTCTTGGATAGATGCAGTCTGCTGCTTAAGCCAAAAATCCTTCTTACCCATGTGTTGGGTGTGTCTAAGTGTTCAGCAGTAATGTTTAGAAAGGCAGGACCGAGAAATATATATATATATATATATATATATATATATATAGAGAGAGAGAGAGAGAGAGAGAGATGTATGTCTAAATGTGTGAATTTAAATACCTGAAGAGTAATAAAATCAGTTCCTGTATAACCAACAAAATTTAATAGTACATTCTTCCCAAATTTAAATCTCAATTACTATTTAGAGCCCATCAGTCTCATTCTCTGAAACAAACTTCATATCTCATCAATGTGGCATTGTTCTTCGTCCTTCTAAACTACAGCGATGTCACTAGTCTGCCATTTTCTCAATGTATACCTGGTGTTTTCAGATGCATACTTACTCTGCTTTTGATGTTCTCTTAGCCACTGTCCTATTGCTGTGACAAGACACCATAACCAAGGCAACTTAAGAAAGAAAGCATTTACTCAGGAGCTTGCTTACAGTCTCAGAGGGCTGGCCCATGCCCATCATGGCGTTTCATTCAGATTTCAGGGGCTATTGCTGTAGACTATCAGAGTAGACTATCAGGTATCAAACCAGAAAATATACGACAATGCTTCAAAAGCTAAAAATTTAAAACTAGCAAGGCTATAGCTGTTAACATTTTTTCTACCAAAGTTCAACTCAGACACCCTACTCTTTGAGGGATAATACATATTTTATAAGCATTCCCGATGTTGTCTGTAGTCTACTCCCAATGCTGTCTGTATTCCAGGCACCGCTCTTAGGTATTTAAAAATTAGCTTCATTTAATTCACAACTTCCTATAAAGTAAATATCTTACAATTCTTCTTTAACAGGTGGAGAGACCAAGGCCAAAGCCACATAATTTGTCCACAACCATCAACACAGTGAAGCTGCAGAACCAAAATGAAACCTGTCAGTACAGCACAACTCTGACTCTACCATAGAAGGTAGTCACTCAAGAAAGCAAAGGGAGCCTTGGCGAAACTTCTGCTGGTAGCTTATGCTTCTTTTTTTTAGCAACTAGAAGCAAAGTCACCTGAGGGATGCCATGAGCTATCTGAAGATCTCTGTTGTTTCTTGTGAAATGGTAACGTATTTAAAATCTTTAAACCGTTTATAAAATTGCAAGGTTTTAACCCTAGCTCCAGAGGTAATGCTAACTACAAACAAATATTTAGAAGGTACAAGGGACAAAGTCCAGGGGTAAAGACAGAGGTTCTGGAGCTGGACTTCAACACGTTTCAATACTGAAGTCCTTGACAAGATCTTGTAATTGGAAGCTACAATACTAAGGTCAAAGAATGATTTTTGTGGTTCCCTCATTCCAGCTGCTGCATCATTTCCTAGCGATTCAGGTCCCCAAAGCTTCATTTATCTGTTCCACATGAGAGAAGAGAAAATGCGCAGAAAGCAAAATGAGGCCTCTCGGATGATGCGATCTTGCTAGCCTATTGTCTTCTCTTTTCTTAATCGGAAAGTGGTAACTTTCCCGCACACAGAATGAAAAGATGTACCTTCCCACACAGCTACCCTGAGGGGAAACTGCTTCTTGGGTATCTACTGCAGTTTACTAATGGATCTCCTCCCCAGCTGGTTGCTTCCAGCAGCAATTTCATGTTACCTGTATTTCAGCAAGGTAATCTTCAGAAGCAATGCCTTAGCTCTGCCGTGAACACTGTGGTAGCAGTGAGCAATTTCAGTTACATCACAGTACACACATGCTCACTGCATGCCCAGCCCTGTGCTCATCAGAGGAAACCAAGGACCCCGATGTAAAAGAGGTCTCACAGCAGTGTGGAAACAGCCAGAGGACTAACAGTGTACTTCCCGGGGTGACAAGGGTGGCTGGAGCACTGTGGAAACTCTGCAGGTGAACAGCTCCATCATCCAGGGAACCATTAATGAGATGACCTTTAGTTTTGCCTTGAAGGGCATTAGAATTGTAAAGGGTTGGAGATGGGAAACAGAAGGTGTCAGTATTTTCAGGAAGAGGAACAGTGCGAGAAAGGGCACAGATGAATGAAAGGCAATTATTTGTCTGTGGGATTTAGTGCCTGAAGTCCCCCATGGGAGGAGCCTGGGGAGAAATGGGGTTGGTGGAGAACAAGACAGCTCCTGTGGAATCTGACCAGGCATTTTAAGGAGTTCAGAGTTTTGTTTTGTTTTAATTTATTTTGTTTTGTCTTTGTTTTAATTAAAAGTAAGGCAATGCACATGTTTAAATGGTTTGAAAAGTTCTCAGTGTGCAGCAGAGGGAGGCAGTTTATGCCTGGGATCTCAGCAATTGGGAGACTAAGGAAGGATTACAGATTCAAGGTGGTACACCCCACATATTGGAATTGAGCCTCAAGCAATCAAACAAATAAGTAAAACCATAATAAAAGCCACTGGTGTAGTGTGGAGGTCAGAGAAAAGGAAGGACTCAGAGACAGGAAGAGTGCGGAAAAAGTCCTAAAGGAGAAGCTGAGGAAACCAAGGTGGGGCATTTGGAACACTATGACCCATCCAGGAGAGATGGGGCCATTGGGTGCTGAGATGAGAGGAAAGGACAACTCCCAGGCTTGGAGGCTCTGTTACTGATGCTACCATCTGGGCAAAGAGTAGCCAAAGAGAGCAATGGAGAACAAATACGGAATAAACCAGACAGAGTACTCTAGTCCTGCAAGGAAGACCAGGGAGGAGGTTCAGGACACTGAAGTCTCTGAGGAAGGTGGCTGAAAGCACAGCCCACAGAGAGACAGCAGTGAGCAGCAGAATCTGAGATCAAATGATGCCCAGAATAAGAAGAAATAAGCATGAATCTAGGAAACCACGAGGCTTCAGAAACCACAGGGTATCAAATACCATGAGGCCAAAAGAAGAGCTCAGAGAAGTAACCACCGAGAGGTGAGAGCCATGGGAGCAGATGAGGTGTTCGCCTTATGAGTGCAGCTGAATGGACCCTCTACAGGAGACAAGTGCACGGCTTCTTCAGCTTCCTGGGGCCCAACTGCCCTGCCCCAGCAGGTCCTCATCCCACATCCCACTGCTCCAGGTCTCTCAGGACTGCAAAGAGCTCTGTTCCTCCTTGTCCCCTGTAGTGGAACAGAAACTTATTTGCTTTATTTCTAGTGTTTTAAATGTTTTTGTACTGATTTGTTTGCTTGTTATTGAAACCTGAAATTTATCATGAATAAAGACACCTATTTTTTACCTTCCACCCATGGCTTTGGATTTACTCTCCAAGTGCCCCAAAGATTTGACACCCTATATATTATGTCACATAAGTGCTTGTGCCCTTGTCTTGGAAATTTCATGATCATATAAATGTATGTTTAATGCCAAAGAAATTGCCGAAGGCCAAAGCTACCCTTCAGACTGCACGGGGCTCACTAATTTCTAACTTTCCATAAATTCTATTGCCTTTTCTTCCTGTATTAAGCCACAAATAGCTATAATCTCCAGGGTTTCCTTTGAATTTAGGTTAACAAAGGACTTGGTATAGGAAAACACAGAGCAGATGTCATGGCTTCTTCAGCAAGTAACACAAGGAAATAAGAAAAGGGCACACCATTCACGGACTAAAGCAAGCTTAGTCCCACACCAATCATGTCTGATCTGCTTTTTAAAAGGTAAGTCAATGCAAATAAAAATTTAAGTAAATGCAAATTAATGTTAGACTTAGAAAATAATCAAAAGTTTACATGCTAGCTGAACTTTATGAAAAGAAAAGAATATTGTTAATTGCATTTGCTTTTGATAATTCTCTATAAATATGTTTTAGAAAAATCCTCATCATTTAGATACACATGCAATAAACATGAATTACTTCAAAATAAAGTAAACAAAAATAGGTAAGGGCACGGGTGGTCAAAAGATGATTACTATTGAAACTGGGTATGGGAATGCTTAATGCTATTGTTACTTTTCTGTATGTTTTTAAGAAGAAAATCACTAAGGATGACTGGTGAGATGGCTCAGCAAGTAAAAGTGCACACTGCATGAGCCTAGCATCCCAAGTTCAATACCTGGGACCCACATGAAGGAATCAAATTCTGAAAGTTGTTGCTTGACCTCCACTCATACATTGCCCTGGTACACATATGCCCACATTCACACCACACACACACACACACACACACACACACAGAGAGAGAGAGAGAGAGAGAGAGAGAGAGAGAGAGAGAGAGAGTAAATAGTGTGTGTCATATACAAATACTTGTTAACTGAGGTTTCTGTCCTGCCCAGTTCCTGCAGTCATTTAGTCCCCAAAAACCACATAAAGGTCAACATTATTTATAAACTGATTGGCCTTGTAGCTCAGGCTTCTTATTAACTCTTATGCCTTATATTAGCCCATAATACTTGTCTGTATTAGCCACATGGCTTGGTACCTTTTTCGGTGAGGCAGTCACATCTTGCTTGCTCTGTGTCTGGCTTTCTCTGTGTTTGGGTGATGACTGCAGATGAACTCTCTCTTCCCAGAATTCTCCTGTTTTCATTGTCCTACCTCTACTTCCTGCCTGTTTGTCCCGCCTATACTTCCTGCCTGTCTACTGGCCAATCATCAATTTATTAAAAATAATACAAGTGACAGGGTACAGACCATTGTCCCACAGCAAATACTGTTGGAAGCAATATGCCAAAGGTCATTCTTGACCATGAAGGACCCCAAGAGAAAAAGACCCACATGTTGTGTCATATCCTCTTTCCTCTTGCACAAATACTCTACCCATCATTCCCCAAATGATTCTAGTGCTTAAAGTATAGCAAATGAATCAGTAGCTTCCCCTGAACTCAAACACATACATTGAGAACTACTGAGGCAATCAGAATGCTCACTACCCATTAATTCTCCCATATTCCGTTACACTGAACATGATATTATTGTTACAACTACTTCTAAGTTTTCACATTCTTCATTATTTACTCTAAGCTACTAACTTCTGAAAAGTCCAATTCTACAACTTCAGCCCAAATAAATATTTTGCCTTCCATTTCACATTTCAGGAACCAAGTAGATCCTTCGGTCAAGTGCAATTCCATACAGTTCATTGAACATCTGTTCTACTTAAGACATTTGTTGAGCAATATAGGGAAATAAAAATAAAAGTATATGCCTTCTTTTTCTCTACAGACATAGAAAAGGTGCTTTGTGAGAGTCTGCATATCTGTTTTATTTTATATAGTAAGGATATGGTACATAATTTTTTAGTGTAAAAATAGGACAAGAGCAACTATAAATACAGTGTAATTTTAATATACATGAGAGACACTAAAGTAAATTGACATAACAGAGGAACTAATTTTCCTGATGAGATTCTCATAGAGTTTTATGATGTTGGAGATATGTGCATTGGGCCATAAAAGGTAGGAAGCATATAATAACCAAAAGGGCGCTGGAGGTTGTTTCTCCTATCAAAGAGAAGGGTGAGAAGTCCAACCATGTATGGTTCAATGGTCTTAAAGGAAGGCTAAACCTGGAGTGGGATGGATTGGGATCACACCTAGGTACCTGAGATGCCATGCTAACACCTCTGCGTGTAGATGATATAACATTGCATCAAAGACTTCTAAGCAGGGGGTTTCTTGAATTCTGGCAGCAGCAAGATCGGACTGAAGGGAAACGTGAAATTGCAGTGAGACCCATTAAGCAATTATCCCAAAACCTGATGACTAATACCGTGCCAGAAGAGATGAGAGGGAAACATAAGAGAAAGCCTTTTCCCACTTCTCAAGAAGGCAGACCATGGGTGGCCCAAAGAGTGTGGTATCACCATTTCTTGGCATGCTAGTTATACAAGGCAGAGGAAAAGATGAATGTGAGAATGTTAGGGTGCCCTCAGGGAACCTTCAGGAACACACCAGCAGTTGAAATGTTGAGCCAGAAGCAGGAGTGTGTGGGAAGGCAAAAGGAGGATATAGACATGACAGTGGTGATGCTACCCTTGTGCAGGTGGTCCTGGGTTGTATAAGAATGCCAACAGAGAAAGTTATGAGGGACAAGCCAGTAAGCAGTTTTTTCCATGACCTCTGCTTCAGATTCCTGCCTTGAGTTCCTGCTTTGACAATCCTTCATAAAGGACTGTGACCATTAAGATAAAAAAACCTTTCCCCTCCAAGTTGCTTTAGTGATAGTGTTTATCAGAGCAACAAGGAAGAAACTGATAGGACCAAGGAGTCTAAAGGTTCAGACAACTACACATAGTCTCCCCTCTTTCCCTTTGGTCTGCTCAAAGGCTTTTCACTCAACGCACTTATGAATTAGTGTGCAGGACCATTTACGTATAAAGCCACATGTGTTCTTTTATATAGGCCATTAAGAGATCAAAGGGACAATTTTGACTGAAATTTTGTCTCCTTGCTGATTTTAGAATGTAATTTCATTGTCAGATGCAATATTGAATGGACACCAGGAACATAACGCTATATGCACAGTTTAAGGAAATGCAGCCAAATCTAACCATTGCACCAATGCACTTTTACTAAGGCCATAACAGTTTCCAACGAGCTGTCTGTCAAATGACTACAATTAATTATATAGAAATGGTACTACAGTGAGTCCCTTGGACATCCTGGTAAGGCTGGATGTCCTGAAAAGACATTTTTCATTGAGACGGTCACTTTTGTTAGAAGGTGCGACTTGCGTATGTCTTTAGGAAGCAGCGAAGGTAAGGGGAAAGGGTGCAGATTCCATAACAGAAAATCCCTCGAGCTCCCTGCAGCTCAAGCGGCTCTCACTCGGGACTCATGCCGTTCTCCCCCTTCCTATAGCAAATCCCTCCCCTGCCTATCTGGCAAATGTGGCCTCTAGAGCAAGTCCTTCTTTTTCTTTTCCTTTATATTTCCGGTGTTGGGAAGAGAACCTAGAGCCTTGCACACACTATTCCACTGAACTACAAGTCCCTTTTTGTAAAGTTTCCCTAAATTTCCAGGATGGTTCTGGACGTAACCCTCTTGCCTCAGTCTCTGGAGCAGCTGCGACTGAAGTCTTTAACCACCTGGCCAGGCTTGTTCAGTGTTTTTTCAGGCACTTGCTTCCCTGACCTCTAGGCCCACCGCGCTACATCTACACCGGGACCCCCTGCATTTGTTGGGTCATAGAAGACTTGGAAAAAAAACTATACTCCGACACATTTTAATAACGAAGCCTTTGTCTCCAGGTTCACATGAAAAGGAATTATTCTTTCTCTGTGGACATAATGTTTATACTCCAGGTCACTTGACGAGCATTAGTTCAGTCAGGAACCATTATCACAAAGTCCGGAGGAGACAGGAAAGCGCCCAGTGCTGTCACGAGTGCAGCTGAGACAAGGCGCGGGCCGCTGTCTGTCCGCACTCATCGCTCAGCTGGCAGACCCAACCCTGGGGCCCACCAGCAAAGCCCCGAGTGAGAACTTGATGATCAACAGGTTTCCAGCACACGGCCTTTTACAAAGAAGCCTTAGGCAGCGGTGCGTGTAACCGTGAATGAAAACAAGGGGCGGTTTTAAAATAAAACCCAATGTCAGGCATAAGAAACGCATTTTTCTTACTTTACCCTGAAAGAATGCACCAGGGAGCGATTCAGCAAATAAAACCTGTTGAAAATATGAACATTCTTGCAGGCTTGTTTCCAGGGGGAGATTATCACAGGCTCGCGGTAATGCCTCTATTAATGAAGAGACTGTGTGCCTATGACACACGTATTCGTCAGATTTTTATAAGCAAGGCAGGAAAATACAGAGGTGCTAGCTTCAGAATTACATACAGGATGTTAAGAAACTTCGCATATGTTATAAAAACATGACAAAATATTAAGGAAAGTAGCATCAAATCTACTATAAAATAAAACAATGGGACTCCTAATATTTAGCATAAATGTCAATGAGAAGAAGTCGTACTAAATGATATTACAGAAGACAACATTCATGCTCTGCCATCAAGAGTGTGGGGATTGTTGGTTGGGAAGGCTCTCTGCTCATAACGGTAGCATGGGCACATAAGGGTAGCATGGGCACACAAGGGTAGCATGGGCACATAAGGGTAGCATGGGCACATGAGGTAGCATATAGCACAGAAGAGTAGCATATAGCACATAAGAGTAGCATGGGCACATAGGGTAGCATATAGTGCATAGGGTAGCATGGGCACATAAGGGTAGCATATAGTGCATAGGGTAGCATGGGCACATAAGGGTAGCATATAGTGCATAGGGTAGCATGGGCACACAAGGGTAGCATGGATACATAAGGATAGCATATAGCACATAAGGGTAGCATGGGCACACAAGGGTAGCATGGGCACATAAGGGTAGCATATAGCACATAAGGGTAGCATGGGCACACAAGGATAGCATGGGCACATAAGGATAGCATGGATACATAAGGGTAGCATATAGCACATGAGGGTAGCATGGGCACATAAGGGTAGCATATAGCACATAAGTGTAGCGTGGGCACACAAGGGTAGCATGGATACATAAGGGTAGCATATAGCACATAAGGGTAGCATGGGCACACAAGGGTAGCATGGGCACATAAGGGTAGCATATAGCACATAAGGGTAGCATGGGCACACAAGGGTAGCATGGGCACACAAGGGTAGCATGGGCACACAAGGGTAGCATGGGCACACAAGGGTAGCATGGGCACATAAGGGTAGCATATAGCACATAAGGGTAGCATGGGCACACAAGGGTAGCATGGGCACATAAGGGTAGCATGGATACATAAAGGTAGCATATAGCACATAAGGGTAGCATGGGCACATAAGGGTAGCATGGGCACATAAGGGTAGCATGGATACATAAGGGTAGCATATAGCACATAAGGGTAGCATGGGCACACAAGGGTAGCATGGGCACATAAGGGTAGCATATAGCACATAAGTGTAGCGTGGGCACACAAGGGTAGCATGGATACATAAGGGTAGCATATAGCACATAAGGGTAGCATGGGCACACAAGGGTAGCATGGGCACATAAGGGTAGCATATAGCACATAAGGGTAGCATGGGCACACAAGGGTAGCATGGGCACATAAGGGTAGCATGGGCACATAAGGGTAGCATGGATACATAAGGGTAGCATGGATACATAAGGGTAGCATGGGCACACAAGGGTAGCATGGGCACATAAGGGTAGCATGGATACATAAAGGTAGCATATAGCACATAAGGGTAGCATGGGCACACAAGGGTAGCATGGGCACATAAGGGTAGCATGGGCACATAAGGGTAGCATGGATACATAAGGGTAGCATGGATACATAAAGGTAGCATGGGCACATAAGGGTAGCATGGGCACATAGGGTAGCATGGACTTCAGTGAGACCTTGTACGAAACTCTTAGCCTCTGGCACGCCAGCCACTGCTGTAGCTGCTACCATTGTGGACCCAGAAAAATGTAGGATGGGCTGGATGGAACATTCTTGGAAGACAGACTGAATCATTCCTTTTCATTCCCACCTCACCCTGGTCTTCAGACAGATTCCAGAGCCTCATGCATGCTGGGGTTGTGCCCTACTACGGAGCTACACATCTGCTTCTCTCTCACTGTTTTGATAGGTGTAATTCAACTTAACTGCCATGGTCTTGAAAGTAATGGCTTGAGTTTCTTATATACCCTTCCAAGGTCTAATAGTGTTTTAAGAAGAAACCAAATATCCCCCTCCATTATTGGAAGACTGGGCCATGGCACGAATGTGAGGTTGCAGACAGAAGTGCTGTGTGTGCAAGACAGCTATTCAACACACTCAAGAGGCTAAATCTCAATCGAGAGCCAAGAACTCAAAGGTCACAGGAGTCAGCTGGTAACACCAGTAAAGTCATCGAGAAGGAGAGTAAAATTCCATTAACTACAGAGGACATGCAGGGCTTGTTTGCACAGGACAGGCCATGGCCAGCTTCACCTGAGGGAAAGTCTGGACGGTTATGAATGCTGAAAGTGCTTCTTGTATTTCCAAGGGTCACACAGAGCCTGGTTCTTACACTTAAAAACATGTTTTTAAAGGTTGGTAATCCATTAAAGCAAACAGAAGGAAATCATGAGAACAAAAAAGCAGTTTTGCCATTCAAACGCCACCCAGACCAATATCTGATAAGCCCCACAAAAGGCATTTCTGTCAGTAGGAGCTGCCAGGGCCACCTCCGTTCCTACAAAGTTGAATGTAAAGAGAAAGAGAAGGCACTAGCTTAAGGAGAGTGAAGGCCGAAAGAAGGTGAGGTGTATTTTGAAGGCCTCACACTCTGCTGCGTGCAGCCCTGTCTACCATTATTTAGCCAGGACATGGAGAAGCTTTGTGGAGCCTTAAGCCTGACCGCAGACGAAGCATTACTTCCCTCAGTCTCAACACAACTGACTTAATCATAAAAAATTGTCATAGCTGTCACCATCAAGGTATCACACAGTGTGTTTCTTGGCGCAAAGACTGTTTATGAATCACGTTAAGTTCTGACAACATTGATGACTTTTCCGAGACATGGCAGACTGAGTGTGGTTTTGGAGTCTTCAGCCCAAACATCAACAAGAACCTGAGAATGCTGGTGTTTCTGTAAGGAACTCAACCGTCGCCTGCAATGCAGCCGCAATTTATTGCTGTGCTTTGGCCACAGCCTGTTGCAAGCTGTCAGTCTGAAATGTTATGAACACGTCAGCTGTCAAGGTCACCGGAAGACACTCCAGAAGTTACTTTCACTATTCTGTGCTAGGGAAAACCAGATATCATTCTATTGCTTTAAGAAAAACAATTAACATTTGCTATCAATTGATTTCGAAACAGCAGCCTTTGGCGGATTTTTGTCCCTTTCATTAGATGGCAAGAAACATCCATCATGGCATTCAAAGTGTCCATGTACCTGTGCATAAGTAAGTGTGTGTGTGTGTGTGTGTGTGTGTGTGCGCGCGCGCGCGCTCGCGCGTGCACGCGTGAGCGCGTATGTGCATTCCCAGGCTGGTGCATGAGGCTTTTCTAGTGTGTCCACAGAGAAAGCATTTTCCTGAAGAGACAGGATACATCCTATGGCCTCGCTGTGAATTTTTAAAGCAGGTAATGCTTGCTTACATGCTTTTTGCACTCTGCTGTAAATTTCTTTTCCATATAAATAAATATTATCTCATTACTAACCATCCCCACTAGACTCTAGCAGACCATGAAATAGGCTTCTGAAGATCGCACAGTGCACTTAGGCCCAGAAAAAATACCATTTTGGCTTCTTGTTTAAGAACTCATGGAAAAAATAAAAATTTTACATAACAGCTTAGATAACATACACTATATAATCCTTTCCAGCCAGAGGCAGCTCTAAAAAGGAAGGCAGATTGCTAATAACACTGGAAACGAAGTCACTCTCCTCTTTAGCCTCCCTCTTTGTTTACCTTTATAATATTTTGAGCTTTTGCATTTTTTTTCAATAATGCAAAAGAATGCAGTTACTTAACTGCAAAAGCAGTTCAAGGAGCTATCCTGAGCCTTAAATCTACTTAGTTAAATACAAAGTAATGATCTATCCACACAGACACTTATTCTGTATACATAACAACATCCAAGTATAATGTCAGCTAAGAGCATTACGAAACACAGGGCAACATCCTAGATTCCTGTTGAAACATCATTAAAATATTAAAGAGATGGCCATCTACTCCATTAATCAGGAGAGTGATACCCAATAATAACCACAGCAAATGCAGACAATCAAGTTTAAAGACATTCATTTACATTTGTATTTTACTTACAGCAAGTAAATTATAGTTGCTTTTTCTAAAAATATTTCAAAAAGTTGATGTGTTCAGAGACCAAAGTTTGAATGGAACATTTAAGAACTTTCCCAAAGAACCATTAAAGCATCCTATTTTTGCCAGAATTTCAACTGAGTGGGTTGTGTATCAACACAGTACTAATCCCACTGCCTGGGTTAGGAACTGGCAGATACCCAAATACTGACGCAGGAGCCTGGCACAGCATGACTGGTCAGTTTTGATTGGCAGAAAGCACAGTTTGGGAGGCACAGCAGAGCACACAAAGGCACACTTGTCTTCCATGTCCCGATAGCCCCAGAAAAGAGGCAGTGTGAGTGTCTCTGGGCGCTTACACAGCAAAACCATCAAAGCTCTCCAGCATGAATGAACTACGCTGAAACTTGAATTTACCAGAACATGAAAGCTATAAAAGAACTTTGAGCTCGTACTTGAGGGGAAAAAGAATCATCAGTTAAAGTAGCTTGTTTTGATATGGTGTTTCTGCTACTCATTACAAAATGTTTATTTTAGGCAGTCCTATTCCAAAATTGAGGGTATACTTGCTATGCAAAGAATTTTGAAAACTTTGTGTGTGTATGTGCGTGTGCGTGTGTGTGTCTATGTGTGTTTGGATTTATAGAGTAAAGTCAAAAGGGTGATTGTTGTTACACCCCAGCTTCTGGTTGGTGGAAAAGCATCACTAAAGAGACTGCTGGTAGGAGGGGAATTTTGAGGAAGGCCCAGCAGAGTCACTTCCCCTTTGGAGCTGTGTTCTCACGACAATGCGGGACAAACTGTGAAGGAGCAGGTGGCCCCATTCCCCAGTCACTCCCAAAATATTCCACCAGAACCGAACATCCTAAAGAGTGAACATCCGCTTTGCAATAAACAGGATGTAGGAACATTAAAAGTAGTCTCACCAGGAAACAAAGAAGTCACGGCAACAAGTTCGTATCCCAAAGAGAGAAGCACTGTCTGGGAAAGCTGGGCAAGCAAAGCCCCAGTCAGGGGAGTCAGGGATGGGGGGTGGCTCGAGACTGAAACCGTTCACATCACAGCTAAGTGCAGTATGCATCCTGGCTCATGGGAGCCTCAAACAAACACACGTGCATATACACACTCATTTGGGGGAATAACACAAAATTTAAACGTGGATTAAATACTAGATAGAATAAAACAATTTTTAATGTATTTTAGTATTGGTAGTAGAACTGTACTTCTAAAGAAAATGTCTCTGTTTTTTGAGATTCATCCTTAAGTGTTCAGAAATATCAGTGATAGCATGCTCATTTATCTTTTTAGACTTCAGGAAGTTCCTGACCACTGTGAAATACAAGTGCTGAGTGTATAAGTCCTCAGAACTGTACTCACTTCATTTCTCAGTGTGCTCGGAGGTTTTAATAAAACTGAATACAAACAAACAAGAGAAAACTAGTAGAATTTTTAAATTGATTATGTTATATTCTATTTATTCAAAGAAAAGAACCTCTGTATTATATGTATTTATTTTCCTACCTGATGAGTCAGGAATAAGTCTTGGTCTCATACTTACATTTTTTATTTTTAGAGACAGTTTCTTGTAGCCCAGGCTGACCTTGTTCTTGAGATGCAGTTGGGGATGAACTTGTACTTCGGATGCTCCTGCTTCTGCCTTTCAAGTGAGGAGATCACAGGGCTGTGCTACCAGACCATTTTAACCACGACTTCGCACTTACTAGGCCAGCAGTCTATCATCTCACTCTGCCCTGTCCATAATTATACTTAGTTTTTAATGGTGTTCTAAAAGGAGCCTGTATTTGCCTTGAGTCAGCCTTAATTCCAATTTTGTAGAACATCCATAAAATTATTATCTCCTCCACTTATGTGCATATTAATCATGTGACCTGAATTTCCTTTAAAAATGTTTTAATTTCTTAAACACAGGGTATTGAGTAGGGCTTTGTTTGCATTACACTCTCGCCTTCTTACACTGGGCAATCTATCCTGAGATTGCTAATACACAATGTGCAGGCGTTTTCATTAAGTAGCTGAAGATCATTTCTACAGAGATAACATGCAGTTTTTGCTTTGTTTTCCAACCTTTCCCAGCATTCCCGGTTGATGCCCCCCTCTTTTTCCACCAATAATTGATCATTATTTTTGACAGTAAATCTTTGAGATAGATTATCAGAGATGGAATTGCTACGTTTCTGAAAAATTTAATAGAATAAAAAGCAGAAATGATTTAAAATCCACAAGTGGTGTTCTTCTGCAACCGCAGGTAGTCAGTCACCATGAGACAGAAGGCAAGGAAAGGCCACTTCCTGCAGGCGGGGTCAAATCAACAGGGGGCTGGCTGGCTAACTTAGCACAGAAATATAAGTCTGCCTCGTTACATCTCTGGCCCTGGTACCGACCTAAAAGCAGAAAGATAATTCAAAAGAAATATTTTGAAATTAAGTTTTTTTGCCATTGTTACTATACACATAAATTGTGTTCCCAACAGCCGTTTGAAGAGCACTGCAATGCATCATGAATTCAGCAAGACACTTAAAACATCACCATCCAAAATGACCACCAGTATCCACAGCTCATTCTTGCTTGAAGTGAACACATACATTTTGATGCACTCAAGATGTTTTATAAGCAGATTTTATTCTCTTTTCTTTATGTTGTAACAGAACCCAGATGTTATAGTTTCTTTCTAAATTGTCCTATTTTTCCAGCCACAGGATGGAGTAAACAAATGCATGAATTTGAGAATACGGAAGAGTTTCAAGTAAATACCTAATGATATTATTATTATTGTTGTTGTTGTTATTATTTCCCCATTAGGTGAGGTCATTCTTGGAAAGTCACAAAGAGGAATAAAACATATTTAGTAGAGAGCCAGCAAGTTGCATTATGACTAGAATCATGACTTCTATACTCCCCAGTGCCTGGGCCTAGATAGAAATGGCACCAAAAGTCCTGGACTTTCAAGTTGTACATAATGCTCATGTACATTTTATAACTTCACTCAGCTGGGGAGCTAGCAACCACTTAGGCTGTGTATAGCCAAGTAGAGGTACGTGGTTTAAGGTTCTGGGCCAAGTAAACAACTGAATTGGGATAGCTAGAAGTACACCTGGGGCAAAGGACTAGCTGGACCCAGAAGAAGATAAGACACAGAATTGGGATGAGAGAAGGGAGAAGATACAGATGTAAATGGAGGGGCTGAGGTGATGAAGGATCCGGAAGTGGTACGACAATGGGAATGTGTCTGCTGCGCTGCAGCACAGACCAACCTAGACTAGTGAGGAGTTATTCTGAGTAGAACTGAAGGCTGAAGATAGGACTCATTTGTTAAAGTGTTCACCTACCACATGAGTCCAGAACCCTAGCACTCACATAAGAGGTCAGGCACAACAGCACATCCTTCCGAGCTACAGAATGCTGATGTACATTTGCAGCTTCACTCAGCTGAGGAACTACCAACAACTCAGCCTGTGTATGTATGGTCGAGCAGAGAGGAAAACCTTGGCTGAGTAATTTAAGGTTCTGATTTAAAACCCAGAATGCAGGAGGTTAAGTCTGATAATATATTGCAGACTTTTCAAAAAAAAATCTCCTTCTGAGGAATCACTGGCAGGCAGTCTAACTGAACCTGAGTTCTCGATAAGGGATCCAACACTGAACTCTGACCTCAGTGCACTTCGGACTTCTGGCTTCCTGCACACCTGCATGAACACCAGTAGTACACACACACACACACACACACACACACACACACACACACACGTCGGAGACCAGTTTCGACAAGTATACTACTTCCCAGAGTAGGGGCATGGGAATTAGAGAAGTTAGTAATGAGAAGGAAGATGCAAGTGAAAACAATAAAACAGAAACATAGAATAGTACCAGGAGGGAGTTCCAGTGAATACTGAAATTCCTGCGTTTAATTTTTCATACACTTTTCTACCCCAATACAAGAGAGGGGAGAAGGCAAGAGACAGCTTTAACATGATACAAAGGACAGCTAGAACAGTTACTTGCTTCAGTACTTGAGACATGCAGCCATCAATTCGAAAGAAAAGCATTCTGTTGTTTAGGCAGTGAACCCACCCTAGACCAAGTATCCTGAAGACAGCCGCTCCCTAGGTCAAACCCCCTATTTCAAAAACAGGAGTATGCTTGAATTCTCTGACCTTTGGTCAGGGCGGGGTAGACCTACCTGTACAGGCCATCTTAATGTCCAAAACACCAAATAACCACACCTTAGGTCAGGGTGTGCAGCCACAGTTTTTGTCAACAACTCTGAACAACCTCAGACTCTCTGACCTTCAGACAAGGTGGAAATAGAATCACATTTTTGGGCCTTCACACACACACACACACACACACACAACACACACATTTTTATAAGTACTGTGAAACAAATGCTAAAAGACTCTGAAAAGGCAGCCAAATTCAACTGAATATCAAACTTTAAAAATGACATAATTGTGTGAGTTTTCAAGTGAAATAAACTAACATAATGAGAAGGCATCATTTAAACACATGTATGTCCTATAGTTTGAAGTGGGTAAAAATAAACTCTCTAAAGAAAGTTGCACATCTGTAACCACAAAAGAGCGGAGGTCTGTTACCATCAGACACAACATACACACACACACACACTAAAAAAATAAAACATAAACAGAAGTCCATAGACAATGGCAGGAGAGGCAAGGCTGGGGAGAAAGTCCAACAAGAAATAAGGCTGCTTTCTTTCATGGCTGGAAGAATGTTACACTACCAAATGGAAGGACCGAGGATGAGATGAGGAAAAGACCCAGATAAGAGGGGAGGTTTAATGTGGGGTATCCACATTTGAGCAAGTGGGGAACTTCTATAGACATCTGGGAAGATGAGCGTGGTATCAAAATATGCAGTGAAATCTGACAAGTTTGGGTACGTGCATGCAGAATGCCCTAATTGGCTTGTAGAACTCCCTGTACTAACTGATGGATACACGTGACATGGGACACGGCTTAAACATCTGCAGAAAGGAGGATGAAAACCATCTTCATTTCTGTGATGGGTACACATTTGTGTTCATCCTGATTGACAGCCTGCTCTTCCTCTTTAGCGATGGCATTCTGATGTTACTTTATTAAGAAGATTTACTTCCACGGTCAAAGATGCTAGAAGTCAATCTGGAATAACTGAAGGATGCATGCTATGCTTCTAAATGTTTGAAATTACTTCCTTTGAAAAGTCAAGACAGGTTGTTTAAACGCCATGGAAAGTATTAATATGATTTTTGTCTCCACAATCTGATAACACCTTACATACTTGAGAAAAAAAATACTTGTTCCCATGACCAGTGTCATCATATGTCCTTGGGAAGAAATTACTGGCGTTATTTTCCTATGTAGTCATGCTGTCAGCCTGCCTTCTAAATTGTGATAATTATAGCCATAAGTCTGTGCTGATCCTAACTTTGGACAGAGAAACTTCTTTTTCTCACTGAGCAATGGTTAATGGAGAGATGCATTCCTGTTCAAAGTGCCGAGAATGAGTGGTTGTGGTTTGGCTTTTTGTTTATTTATATTTTTGGAGGGGCTTTTGTTTGCTTTTTAGCAAAACAGGCTTAATTATTTTCGTCTATAAAGGCCATTGCATCTAGATTTAATTGTGTTAAACCTAAATGTAGCCCACCCCTAAGTCACCCTAATGCTGTAACTGCCGGGGTTATTGCCACTTCTGTCACTTACAGTGTGATTAAGTTCAGTTGAGGCTGCTCAAGCTGCCTCATATACTTGTGCATGCTGTTTCTGCTGCATCTCTAACTTGGAGTGGCACGCAACCGTGTGACAACTCACAAAACTGTCACAGAAAAAAAGTGAATCAGAAGACGCCAGCCTAATGATGCGCTTCAGCTGACAAGCCAGTGGCCTTTGCAGAGCTTTTTCCCAGGCTTTCAGATTCTTGCTTTCCTTTTATCCCGGGCCACAGTCATAAATGTCTTACCATATCTTTGTTAACATTTTTGTGCACAATGTCAATAAAAGCCAACAAGACGGGAATACTATTTTTAACGGTTCATTAGTTGACTGATATGAGCTGGACACTTTCTGCTGGATAAAAAGAAGAAGAACGCAAACAAGAGCACTGGTAACGAATGGCTCAGAAGAGGATGTGCACTGACTCCTGCAGCTAGGAGTGAAGAGACAAACAAGAGCACTGGTAACGGATGGCTCAGAAGAGGATGTGCACTGACTCCTGCAGCTAGGAGTGAAGAGACAGCCTCACTCCAGTTCAGAATGAGGTGACTATGCCAGTCCCATTTCTCTAGAAGTCCTTACAACGAGTCCTTGACTATATTAACATTGTCCTTGGCGTAGCTTCCGCGTGACAGAAAGAGAGCAGAGGTAGTTTTGAGATTTGCATCTGCAGCTCCATAAGCAGCAGACGGGCAGAGGGTGAACTTTCCAGTGGCATTTCCCTCAAAGCAAGGCAAAGTCCTCCCAGAACCCTGCAGCAAACCTCCTCACATATCTTGTCTTCGCCATGCATGTCCCCAGAAAGCATTCACTGTGGCAATGAAGGAAGATTATCTTACCTCAGCAACGCCAGTCCCTTTTAAAGTGGGGAGAGAGGTCTTCTTCCTCAGGAGTCCATTGACCTGGAGGGGAGAGAGGACGGAAGGATAAGAAAGGGAGGGCCAGAGAGACAGATGGGAGGAATGGGTGCTGTATAGATCGAGAAGCCCTACCATTTGACATTTGACTGCTTTTTAAGGGGGTGGGATCTTCAGTGCACGGGTAAGGATGAAGTGGAAAAGAAGCTGTTTGACTCTGTGTCTGTCTGTTCCTTTCATAGTTCTCAAGATACCTTTGCCAGCCAGGCAGTGGTGGTGCCTGCCTTTAATCCCAGCACTAACGAGGCATTTTTCACCCAAACAGGTTTCATTTCTCACAAGATTATGCACAATGGTAGCAGCTTATATCTTCCTAGTAAGTTGTTCTCACTTGCTCACTTGCATATACTATTTAGTAGGAAAATCCATCAAGAAATTTAGGTCTTGCCAGGCGGTGGTGGCACACTGAGGCAGGCAGATATCTGTGAGTTCAAGGCCAGCCTGCTCTACAAAACGAGTTCACAAGTTCTAGGACAGCTAGGCCTGTTACTCAGAGAAACTCGGTCTTAAAAAACCAAAAGGAAAGAAGGAAGGAAGGAAGGAAGGAAGGAAGGAGGGAGGGAGGGAAGGAAGGAAGGAAGCTAGGTCCCTGCAGATCATGTCTACATTTTTTTAAAAGGATAAGCACATGTGAGGTGCTTTTAAATAGCATCAGTTTGTCTAAGGGGGTGTCGTATTTTTAGTGCTGGAGAAATGGGTATACTTTTTGAACACTGTGTGCTTGAATCGGCCAGATTGAATCTCCTGTCTTTTACTGCTCATCTGTCAACACCAAATAGCCATCAGCCCTTGGGGGTCTGCCAGTGATGGGCCCGCCTCCTGCTCTCTCTGGCATAAAGGACCAATTCATTCCAGAAACCTGGAACATAATACTAGTAATAGCAACTGGGCTATTATTGAGAGTTACCGAGTGTTATTACCCGACTATCTTCCCAAGCAAAACAAGTGCCATCTTTGGGAGTTCAACTCTGCCACTTACAAATGATCACGCCAGCTGAGCTTGTTGATGGACATGCTACCCTGAGTATCCAGACATTCTATACCATCTAGTGTATGCAAATCTGCCCTAATTAAACATGGCCTCTGAGAGGAGCTAGACCAGGGAAGAATAGAGTAGGGTTATGAGAAAGCCATCATGAGCACTGGGTAAGACTTTCCCTGGTGCAGCAGTCTACAGGGAGCACCCACACTTCAGTAAGTCATCGCTCACCTGTGGTCTGTAAAGACCACTAAACTCATTGATTCCCCAGAGTGAACTTCAATGGACTTGTCCCTGTGGGTCTCCCTTCTAGCACTGTGGGCAAAGGGAACAGGAGAGGTGAGCAGGGTTTGGATGTCCCTCTCTTTCTCCCTTGCTCTCTCATTCCTCTTTTGCTCGAGCCTAGAATTCTCCTCCTATTTATTTTCTTCTGTATGCCAGCCCCACCTATCCTTTCTCTGCCTAGCAACTGGCTGTTTAGCTCTTTAGTAGACCAATCAGGTGCCTTAGGCAGGCAAAGTGAAGCAAATGTAACACATCTCTACATAGTTAAACAAATACATCATAAACAAATGTAACACATCGTTGTCTGGTTAAAATGATACCACACAACACACAACATCTCTTAGGTTCAGTACCCCACAACACAGTGGTGTATTCATTACAGGATATGAACTGACATCAGTAACATTATCAATCAAGTCCATAGTTTATATCAGGGTTCACTCAGGGTTGCCCAGTCTGAGAATGGATGACATAAAAGACAATGATCCACCCCTGTGTACTGTCTTATACACTAATTTTACTAGCCTTAAAAATCCTGTCTTCTGCCTGTTTACTTCTTGCTCCTCCCTAACTTCTTACAAACATGTTTTTTTTTTTTCACTATGACCAAAGCTTTGCCTTTCCAATGCCATACAGTTAAAGTCATTCAACTTACAGTTAATTTTGTTTGTTTTTTGAGACAGAATGTCACTACTTAGCCCATTGTGATCTCTGGCCATCCTCTCACACCCCCTTTGCGTGCTGGAATTACAGGTGGGTGGCACCACAGCCAGGGGGTTGTAGCCTTTCCAGGGAAGCTTTTCACTTGGTGACCACCATCTAAATTCTCTGTTTTTCATGGCCCATCTGTTCCCTGTGGACCGACATCTTTGTGTCTTCTAATATCTTTTCTCAATTATGAATAAAATTTCTATCGCCCACATAAGATTTCATGTGGACCTGTGTTTTCAAAGTCACCCCAATTTCCAGTGATTTTCAACCTCTACAAGTTCTGAAAAAATTACAAAGGGGTCCAAAGGTTTACTCTCAAGAGTTTCTTCTGAATGGAGTTTCCCAAGGGACATAAAGAATTCCCTCAAATAGAACAGAGACGTCTTAGAAACACAGATTCACACTTAATATTTTATTACATAGTTTATATAAATGTTATGCAACTGCTTCCTATGGGTATCTTGGCACAAATGAAATTCCTGAACCGTGATAAAGATGCAATTGGAGTAGTGCCGATCAAGATTTGTTTTCACTATTCCTCAGCTGATAAGAAATGAGAAGTTTCAATGCAAATGAAAAGGAGAAAGGGGTTGTTTCCTAGGACTCTCATCCTCAGAACGTCTCCATCTCAGGCACATATCTTAGCATGCACACATAATCAAAAAAGAAGGCTGTGCAGAAAAGTGCAAGAACCTCATGAGCACAAAGTCCTGCATTCCCACGTGAAGGCCAAGGCTTGACGTATGCAGAACTAGAAAGCAGCACACTTAATTCCCAGCCATAAATTCTCTGCAGACACTCTGTCCAGTGTGGGCCAAGGCAACTATTTTCAAACATGGACACATAAAATAAATTCCATTGTTCACAGCTTGCGGAGTTTATTTTGAACCGCATGAATCATGTTTAACATTTATATGAATTTTTATTTATGTACTGAGTGTTACTTCAGATCATTTCTTCCCTTGTAACCAGAAGAGATGGAGACAAAAGCAGTCTACAGGAAAAGAAGCATTCAATCAACCCCAATGACATCGGCAGCACTGTGACTGGAAGGACAGACAAGGAGGGAGGAAGGGAGGGGAACTTGCCTTATTCCACACAAAGTGAAACAGAAAGCAATAGCAGAAGCCACTGGGAAATGCCAGTTTGTCCTTGTGGCCTTGGTGCAGACATCACTGTGTTACTCAATCCTTTACGAGGCTCAGGCCGGTAAAATGACCAAGGGAAGGTGGTACCTACTCCTCAGATCTGGGCAGCTGTGACCACACAGGATGGTGAGCCAGCATAGCCAGATTTCATTCTGCTTTGTGGGCATCAAGAACAATGAAATTTTTGTGCAAGTTCATACTATTTAAAAGTCTATGGGACCAATTTACATGTCTAATCCAGTTCTTGTGCTATTGTTTTATAACCAATTGTGTGCACTTTCCTAAGGTGAGGATCATTGACTAACTAACCAAACAGTCAACAAAGAATTAAACGGTATGAAAATCAGTATTGAGAGATCTCTTTCTTTTTAGTTGAAGTGCATACTTGCAAATAGTCACAGTCTGCAATTTGTTAAGCTCTAGTGTTTATGCATCTATGATACCATATTAACAATGAAGATAGAAAGAACACACCCTTGAGGAGTAAGCTCCGCCTGCCTGCACTCAGGGTCACTCACAATTTTCTCATCCTAGTAAAAGATGCTTAGAAAGAAGAAGTCCTTGCTTCCTGTCACCTTGAGAATGTATTCCTCCAAATCTCTGTGTTTGAACTTTCACAAGAGACTTCCAGAGACATAAAAAATGGCAGGTGCAAGAATGGTTATGTCAGATTGGGGGGATTATGGTGTCTGATTTTCAGGAGTCCCATAGCCGTGCCCTTGTCTCATGGGTGCTTAGAATGAGTCCTTCTACTTTGCCCCAATGTATTTTGAGGTGTCTCACCTTAATATGGACTAGTTGACAAGCAATGAACTAGTTGACAAAAAAATAAATTATCGAATTAAACACCCAAACTTAATTTTCCCTATTTTGAGATATTCCAACACCTCTGAGAATATCAGCATGATCAGAGAACCCACTTCCAATCCCACAAGTATCTTTGCACAAAGGCTGAAGGAGTTGAAGAAAAGTGTATTTGGAACAGAAATGTCAGGTTCTTTACATATCTGTCTATCACCCTGTAATGTGATTTCCCTCACTCCAAATCTAGTGAAGGAAATTCAAGGAGCAGTTAGGAAAGTCAGACTCACCCTGAAGACTGGGGGTACAATAGACAGAGAGAGGACGAAAAGATCAAGAAGAAAGGGAGCTCTCAGCCAGAGTGTGGAGGAACTGGCTACTTCAAGCTCATTGTACTGGATGCGCAGCTGCTGGGTCAAGATCCTGCAGCTTTGTCTCTGGGTCTCCTGGGAGCTACAGGAAAGAGAGACAATGCGGTGACATTTCATAAGCTTCCAGGAAAAACCACGTGGGTAGGAGCATACAGACTCAATATGGAGGACGGCAGGAATATACCGGAACCCAAGCAGCATTCCAGTCCACTGCTAGTGATCAACGCCCCTTCCACCTCATGAGCTTCCCCTTACAAATCTCTGTAGAAAGTACCTTCCCAATCCAAACTACTGGAAAGTGTTCTGTGGGCAGAGTTGACACACACACAAAGTAGTGCTTTCCACCTCCTGTCTTTCCTGTCTTTCCAAGGGCTGGTCATCCTCCAGCTACTGGCGAGGGTAAACGTCGTAGCTTTAATGTACTCTAGTTGACTTTCTGTCAACTCGCAATTAAAGAAAATTAGCTACATTGGCCTTTCCATTTTTCCACCTGTCATGTATTGTATTAAGTGCCAGTTCTGGACTGTGCCCAGGGGTTCCTGTGACGAGGTAGGGCCATGCTTGCATGGCTTTCATTTGTACTTCTCCCTAAAGGTAGAGGAGCTAGGCAGGGCAATATCCTTTCTTATATTTGAATGGCTTGTGCTGTGTTCCAAAAAGGACATGGAGAGCCATTTAGCTTCCAAACCGTCCAGCTGACATTTGTGTCACATCTCCCATCCAGTCATTGATTTGCTAGGAACCTCTGTTCATTCCCCTAGTCATGTCATGCTTACATGTTTTCTTAATATTCACTTGGACATTAGATATCCTGACAAGACTGTTTATAATATTTGAGTTGATATAATCAAAAGCTCCACTGGGTTCTACTGAAGCAAAACAACCGTGTTCTATTCTTTGACCAGTAATAGTATGTGAAGGACATGACACATTTTCTTTCCTACCTGTTAACTTAGTTCAGTATATTCAGTAGACTATTACAGAGGATGCCAATTTTAACACCCTGGACAAATAATCTCATGATGAAAGCAAGCCAGAACAATCACTAAAATATTGCGAGAAAGAGGCACTAGAAACTATTTCACAGAATTAAGTTAGAGTGTGTTCTGAGAGACAAGAGGTTCCTTAAATCATGAATTCTGTTTTAATAGAGGCCGTCATCACTGCTATTTATGTAAAACAATTTCAGCAGAAGAAAGTTTTGATTGAAATAGGCAATTGTTAGAAGGAAGAAGACGCATATAAATATCTTTCCTAGTATGAATAAATAATCCTCTCTTATCTCTAAGATAATTTAATCATCATCCACACTAATTTAAATTTGCCAATAAATATTTTAATTAAAAATAAATAAACAACCTTTAGGCAAGCATCTTCTAATGAAAATTCTAATTTCATAAAAGTAAAATGCAATTAGACACTAATTTCTTGGGTTGAAATTTCTGGTTATTTGCATGCTGGATAAAGGAGATTGTTACATGTTTGGAGCTTGCTTGTTTAGATAGTAAATAAAAACAGCATATCATCTGAAATTCTAGAATTTATTCTCATTCATCCACTCAATAGTATTTCTGTGTTATTGCTAGTCATATGGTAACCACCAAGTTAGAACAGTGTTGCAAACATCCCTACTTTGTGGGCATCACACACTGAGGAGTGTAACAAGTTTTTCTCTGTCCCTCAAGTCAGCTCCCAAATAAGGACACAGAGACTTAATATTAATTACGAAAGCTTGGCCTTAGCTTAGCTTGTTGTTAACTAGCATTTATAGCTTAAACTCAGCAGTTTCCATTCGTCTACATTCTGTCCCATACTGTCCAGCCTGCTTCTCCCATGTCTCCTGACATCTCTCTTACAACTAGATTCAGCTCCTACTTCCTCTCTCTCCACCTGGAAGTCCCACTTATACCTCCTGCCTTGCTATTGGCCATTCGGCTCTTTATTAAACTAATCACAGCAAATACATCTCCACACAGTGTACAAATATTCCATAACAGAGAAGAGTTGAGAAGTGGCAATAAAAAAAATAAACAGCTAAGATATAGAGTTTACAAAAACTCACCAAGGAGAAAATTCAGTCTGGGGAGGTGCAGACTTATGCTTAATGCAGCTTTTCCACAGCTGAGCATTTATGTCCAATTTCCGATTGAAATTACAATTTTGTTTTACAAATATTTAAAAGAAATACGATGGTAACTTAATGAATTTAAGATCTAGTAGAATGTAGAGTTATTTAAAGATGTCGAAGAACATTCAAAGGAGGGCAGTTTCATAAAGGTATAGTAATAGCTTCTATAAATAAAAAGCTTCACAAATTCTACAAAAGAGCACGTATTTTGCAACAAGGTCACCCTCCACACTCATCCCCATCATCTCCACAGCCCACAGAACACAGAGATGCTGCTAACTCAGCTCGGGAAAGGCAACAGGGAGACTGTGATAAGTCAGTTTGGGGAAGGCAGCAAAGAGGCGGGCAAATGGAGGCAGATGGAGCTTCAATACAGAACAAATACATTTCCGGGTATTTCTTTTAAGGCTGTGGTGTCCACATGGAAATTTCGGTGAAACTTTTTGTTAAGGATCATTTCCTCGCATCGTAGAAAGCACACAATCAGAATGATTTTTCTTAGTCGAGATGATACGAATGTGCTAAACATTCTCTTTCATTCAGCTCACTTCCCTTCTGACTACTGAAGAAACACGCACACTGATTTACAGGGCAGATGTGCAGAGGGAAGAAGGCGGGGGAGCCAACATTTCCCAAAACTTTTAACAATGTGCTAAAACTGTATTTGAGAAAGGAAAAGTATATTCAATAGCAAATCAAGAAAAATAAAGACAAAATTCTATGAAAGTGTTAGCTGCCCTTGAGTTACTTATCATGTTACCTTGGAAAGACCAGGGTGGCATTCAAGTGAGTTTTCTTTAATGGCTCATATGGTGGTGCTGGAGAGATGGCTCAGTGGTGAAGAGCACTGGTTACTCTTCCAGAGGTGCCGAGTTCAACTCCCAGCAATCACTTAACGCCTCACAATCATCTATAATGGGATCTGATGCACTCCTGCAGACCTACATGCAAACACAACACTCATTTTAAAAAAAAAAACACCTCATATGGTGCTTTAGTCAAAGGTTTATTGTACCTAATACATTATGCCAAAAAAGCCACCACAATATGAATAAATGATTTACACCTGTGACATGAGCCACCATGCACTGAAACTGTAGCTAGCATGAAAGAGGTACTGAGTCTTAACAGTTTTTTAATTATTTAGCCTCATACATATTACCACGGATTTCCACACTCTGCAGCATAGTCTGTCTAAATGTAGTCACTTGACATTAGATGCCAAGGCGAGGATACTGAGCTTTGCAGATCATGCTCCTGCCTCCCAAGGGGCAGCTTAACTGTCTACAGCTTCCACTTGGAATGTGTAGTCCCTAGTGGATGAATGGTTACTATGGTGAGAAACCCATGTTTAACATGCTTTTATATCGTTTCAGAGTGGTAAAATAAACTTACTTTCCTAATGACTTGATAAATAAAACAGAGAAAAAAATGAATGAACAGGCCTCTGTGGTCTTTCTTTCTTTTCTTTAAATACTAGTCGTTTTATTCCTTTAAGAATGGTTTCTCAAGGTTGGGGAGATGGTGCCTGAGAAGAAGTACCTGCCGGACAAGCATGAAGCTCAGCTCCCAGAAATTCATGCAAACGCTAGGTTGCTGAGGTAGCCTGCCTGTAATGCCAGCACATGGGAGGATACAAGGTAGCCCAGGGACAAACTGACTAGCAGACTAAATGGGCAAGCCTCAGGTTCAAAACTGGATCTTGTATCAGTAACTAGAAAGTCACTGAGAGAGACATCTGTCGTCAGCCTCTGGTCTCCACATATAAACACACGTGTGTGCTCACAGACACATGAACTACACACACACACACACACACACACATAAACACAAAGAACGATTCTCCAAAACACTCTCATTTGCTAAGATGTTGACAAGCTGGTCCAGAATGTGTCTCTGATTCTGCAGGAGACAGGCGATGAGTGTGTGAAGGATGAGTTCCTATTGCTATGATGCTTCTTCTCTCCCAGTGTCCCATCTGTGTGACTCTAGTATACTTAGCCACAAGCAGAAACTCCCTGTACAAAGGGTAGAACCTTGCAAACGAGGCAGCACATACAAGAATGCATCTCACTCAGCTGAAGGCCTGCCAGAAGCCAAATTCTAAGCACCAACAAACAAACAAGTAAAGAAAATGAAGCAGGGCAAGTGGGGAAGAGCACCCTCAGGGACATAGCCTTAAAAACATCACGTTATCACGTTGTTATACACTTGCCAAGAGGAAATTAATACCACAGAGAAAAATAAAACCTTGCCAAAGATTTGAACAAAGTTAAAAGATCTGCAGACCCATAAAAAAAAAAAAATGTTTGGCCAGTAGCCCTAAATATAACCTGAGGTGACAAATGAACCAAAAACGCTAACCTCATCTGATGGGTCATTTCCTAAAATGTGACTTAAAAGTATATTTTTAAAAGAAAATATAAAACAGATACAAATATTACTTTTATCTTTTGTCAAATGCAAATTTGGAAGTTTTATTAAAACCATACATAAAGAAAGACTTACAGCCTGATGGCTTGGATTCACGCTTTTCATGCTATTCATTTTAGTATCACAAACCGCACAAAGAAAGGTGGTAGCATAACGTTCCTCAATTAAGACAGAACTAGTTTTATAAAATACTTCGGAGGAAGAATGGGGATCTCAAATGGAATCCAAGCTTGTGAGCTATTTACTTAAAGTGGAGGAGGTGATTTCTTCTTCCAAAGATATGACATGAATCATTTTCTCTTCAGGGACCAAATTACCTAGATATGTTTTTGACAGCCTGGACGGCTTGTCAGAATAACAAAAGCATTGCTGAGGTCTGGAGAGCTTAACAATTTTCCTCATGATTGCCAAGATCCGTCTAGATCGTGGAGCTGGCAACGGCACATTACAATGCCGAGCTCAGATTTGTGAATTAAGAGCAGACAAAGGATTTTCTCCAAATCAGACTGAAGTCTCTGCGCTGAGAAAAACTATGCATCTCAAAGGAAAATCAGAATCCTGAGAGAACTAAAGATGCTTATCTTCCAGCTTAGAGTTTCATTGTGGTTAACATTACAAATACGTTTCTTTCTTAGATTTAAATATTTCCTCACACATCCATTATATTTAATTCCTTCTTTAAAATATATGTCAGACCACCGTGGTGGATTGAAAAAGTATAAATACATAAAGTAAATCCTAAAATAAGCATAAAAAAGGAGATTCTGAAATATTGGTCATAAGTAGCTAAGTTATAGAATTTTACCAAGAAGAGACTGAAAGAGAACAAATATACAATAAAGGAAGCACCAAACAGGACAGGAATTCCAGAGTCCAGCTACTGCCACCAACTGCCTGAGTACATTGACTTTAACCTCTCTTTGTCTCTTTTCTCCTATCTTTGCAGAATAAAATAAATTCAATGAACTTAATGATATATCACCACTAATTTGGTCAACTAAGTTCTATTGACTTTCATTGGGAGCCACTTGTAGTTACAGGCACTGTGTGGCACAAATAATTCATGTGTCTAAAATGGCCTCATGGTTATATTTAGCAGTGTGTGCTACTTGTCACCTAAGACAAATGTCCCCAGGATCCTTCACCAGGAAGCACTGTGTACAAAGAGGGCAATAGTAAATGCTTCCAAATCATTTAACGCATTTAGAAGTAACAACATCCTACACATTCTACTGGCCCAAGCCAGTGCCAGGAACGATCTCAGATCCAAGAGTGAGAGGACAGAATCTACCTCTTCAGAAGACGAGGAGAGATGTTTTATTGCAAAAGATGTTGGCTAGCAGAGAGATAATAAATTCTATCTGCACAATTAACTACTATATGTTTTGTGTATCCCCCCCCCCCACACACACACACATAGAATATCAATTACCAATGAAATACCATGGCATTTAGAGAAAACTGCATTGTCCTAAGTCACTTTGGAAAGCATTCTTTTGACTGGAAATATGATAAAAGAAAGGTGCATAAATACCATGCAATGCAGGTACATATATAATTTTAAAGAAGCATAAGTACATATAAACTTTGCTAGCTACTTTTCTTGCCACCATGACCAAATACCTGAGAGAAGCAACTTCAAAGGACTAATTTTGGCTTTATGGCTTGAGATGGTACATGCTGGTTGGGCAGCTCTGCCCATGATGGAGGAAGCCTGGCAGCAGTGTTTGCTAGGTCCCAAATAAGGCAACTGGCAACTTAGCCAAGAGTGAAGTTAACCAATATCCCTCAGGCTCCATCCTTACTGCCCTCGGTCTACCAGCTACAGCCACGTCCAAAAGGTCCCCCAACTTTCCAAAAGAGCACCAGTAGCTGGGGACCATGAGTTCAAATGCATTCTGTGCCTATGAGGGAAATTTCAAACTCAAATCATAATACACTCCAGTTTCTTTCTCTATTGCTATGATAGAACACCAACTAAAACCAACTATGGGGATGGAGGAGGTGGTATTTGGCTTATAGGTTATAGTTCATTATTGAGGCAAGCCAGGGCAGGAGCTCAAGGCAGCATCCAAGGCGACCTGCTGTAGAGAGCCCATGGAGGGCACTGCCTAGTGGCTTCCTTCCAGGCTCATGCTCAAAGCTACCCTTGTTATACAACCCAGGACCATCTTCCCCAGGGTGGGACTGCCTCCAGTGGGTTGGACATCCTCCATGAATTAGCAACCAAAAAAATGCCCCAAGGACATGCTCAAAGGCCAATCTTGGGGCGGCAATTCCTCAGTTGTGGTCCCTCTTCCCAGGGGTCTCCATGTCAAGTTGATGAAAACTGAGCAGCACGCATGCATAATCACCGCGTTACAGAAATGCAAAATGAAGATGAATATATCAAAACTAAAACTGCAGCAGGTAACAGTTCTCTGCACAGCTCATTAGGATGGCTCTGATATGAATATATGGATATACTTGATGCATTATGCATGTATTATTTTGTAAAACTAAAATGAAAGTTTTATAAGGCTTTCTGAAACCCACATTCTTCATAAAACATACAGCCGAAGCTTATGTTTCAAAGTTCCATATAGGCCCCTTTAAAGTACTTGAAGACACTTTCCTCTCAAAGATGGTCCCTCAGTTATGGAAAATTCAGGGCCCACAGAACCTGGACTCAAGTGAAATATATATATATGCAATTCCTTCATAGGCAGCAGGGGAAATTTGCTGCCTAGAAACTATCTTTCTATTTTAATCCTTAGATGGATAGCTAGTTTTTTCTTATTATTTGGATTATTATCCATTCAATACTAAGTAGGAGTTTGGATATGATTTGTTCTCCAAAGGCTGGAAGCTTGGTCCTCAGTGTAACACCGCTGAGAGGAAGCAGAATCTGGGAGCAGGTGGAGGCTGGTAGGAAGCAAAGAGGTCAGAGGTCACAGAGAACTAGTCTCAGAGAAATGAATGTCCATCTCTCAGGACTGGGCTAGTTGTTGGTTTGGGATCAGCTCTACACAAGAGCAGGCTTATTTTACATTTCTGTAATAAGCACATATAAATTCTATGCAATTATAGGTCTCGTCATTTTCCACACATCTATCTAAATGTACTGTGCTCACACATGCTCCCTATCACCCTCTTTTGTCCTCCAGACTCATGACGGGAGCAGCCCCATGTTGGGGTTCCTTTATACACACTGTGCACCCCTCTCCTGCTCCTGCCACATGGCATCAACCACTGTGCCACTGCAGCGCAAGGCCCTCTGTAGGGAAGGATATCCAGTTTAGAATTTCTATGTCAAAGCCACGAGATAAAATTGACCTCTTTTCTTCCTAAACTTCCAAGGCTCTGGTGTATTTTCCTTACAAGAGTATTCATGCGGTGTGAAGCGTCAGAGCACACGTCAACCAGTGTAGAGACCAGAGGACAGCTTGTGAGAGTCAGCGCTCTCCCTCCACCGTGTGGGTTCTGGGAACCAAGCTCTCAAGCTTGGGATCTGGTGCCTTTACGTGCTGGCACATCCCATCAGCCCTTGGTGTTTTATAATGAACAGCACAAAACGGACTGAGAGAGGATCACTCTGAGACATATTCTTGACACCCGGTGACCCTACACTCAACACAGGCACCTTGGTACCTCGTCTCCACTGTGGTTCTCTTAACCGCAATGGGGCGGTTTGGGGCACGGGAAAATAAATGCTGGCTCCTGAGGAGGAAACTGTGAGCAAGCTGTGGGTCTGAGAAGGCCACGATTAAAAACAGTTTGTCAACAGTAAGTAGAGTGTGTCTGTGTCTGCACTGAGCAAATGAAAGACACTCTCAGAGAAGGAGAAAGAGCAACAGTAAAGCATTGGCATGGAAGCAGGAACCCCGGAGGCAGAAAGTCCCTTAGGCTGGATCTTAGGAAATGCAATCGCTCTGAAATGAGGAACGTAAATATAAACATAAAGAAAAACAGTCCAAGCAGGGCATTGGCAGGCATATTTTGGAAAAGTTTTCCTTACGATCTGGCTTCCCCCAACCCCCTCTTGGGAAAGCTCAGGGTTCCTTAAGGAGCAGAGAGTAGAGCTATTCCCAAGGAGGGTCAAGTCAAAGCTCAGCAGAGGTCAGCCATTCACTGATATACGCAGAGACTGGGCAGAGTGTAGGGAGAAAGAAGCGTAATTCAAGCTTCGCAATTAAGAGCTTGGAATGATCGGATTACGTGCGTGCGTGCATGTATGCATGCGTGCATGCCTGTGCGCATGCGTGTGTGACGTACTACAGTGAAACTCACAATTCTGTAGACTGTATATAATGCTTAGAATAGTTGTAACATAAGGAGTTTGGGAATAAAGCTTTGTGCCCTGTGAACTAGACTGGAGACTCTAGAATTATAGCACAGCCCTGGGCAGCCTCACTGTAGAACAGTGAACAGTCACTACAGTGGACAAGGAAAAATGGACATTAGAAGAAAGAAATAAAAACAGTTCATGGAACTTCTGGGACGGGTGTGGCATGTGACTAGGACTGGCATATATAGTGATATGTGTGTGGACACCAAGAGCCGGAGGCTGGACTCAAGATACCATCTTGGCAGCGTCCCCGTTCTGCAGTCTTGGGCAAGTCACTAACACAGCAGCCTGCTTTAAAGATTAGCTATACAGTACTTGGCACAAGGCCTATCACTCGAAATGTGTGTGTGAGGAGCGAAGCTATTTAAAATGATGTTCACAGAACAAACATAGTCTCTGACTCCTCATCCCAGAATCTTCCCTTTCCACACAGCAATGGATCCCTGCAGTTCCCCTCTCTCTTCTCCTTCCCCCCACAGTGCCATGGAGCTGTTCTATGTCCTTTCCCAAACCTTACAAGGGTGACATTCAGCAGCTCTAAGCCGATTCTTTAAATTCATTTATAGTAGTTAATTTCTTCCTTACTAGCAACACAACCAAAGAACCCAGGGAGCTTTTGCACTTCCGCAATTTAAGCCTACGTGAACACTGCTATAGATGGGCAACACCCAGTTCACTTGAAGTCACGGCCACCCCATTCCTGGTTCTGGAACAAGAAGAGACAACTCTGTACTCTCCCCGAAGGCACCTGTCAGATGTGTTGAAAGATGTGTGGTTGTTTAATGGTTCACTGGTGCTTCAAAATATCAAAGGCAATGTTAGTCCTAGACATATATCCCAAAGGATTAAAAGTAGGGACTTAAACAGATACCTGCGTGTACAATGGCATTCGTTGTGGCACTATTTACAATAGGCAAAAGCTGGAAACTTGAGTATAAACCAATAGATAAATGCATGAACACATGTGATCTATATATACAAAGGGTATGAGCCAAAATGAGAAATATTGATATACAAGACGGCGTGGGTGACACTTGAAAATAGTATTCTAAGTGAGAGGAGCCAGACACAAAGATAATTATTGTCCTGTGAGCCCACAGTAAATTATCTACAACAGGCCCATTACCAGCTTGAAAATTGCCAGCGACAGAGGAAAAGGGAAACGAAGTTATTTCTGAGTTTGAAACATTTTTGAGATGATGAAACATTTTGAATATAGCGATGACGGTTGTACACAGCACGGCAAATATAATTTACGCTGTAGCAATGTGATTTTAAATGGTGAAAATTTGCTAATTTTGTTTTGTATGTTTTCCAAAAAGTTAGAAAAACATATCACACTAGAACAAAAAATCCACAGTCTATCAACTGTTACAAATAGTTCCCAAGATTTGGGTTTCTAAAATCATAATTTGTTTTGTAATCCAATGTCTAACACAAGCTAAGAGTTAGGCAGTATCTTTGGAGTGGTATCATTGCCATACTAGCTCTACTAATTTGTTATTCCTGTAGTTACTGGATATAGAATAACCTCTAAACATTTTGGTAAAAAAAAACTGTTATGGGATTTTTTTTTTGTATGCTGTGAATATGTGTTACTCTCATTGGTTGATGATAAAGCTGCTTTAGTCAATGGCAAAGGAGAATAGAGCCAGGTGGGAAATCTAAGCAGAGATACAGGAGAAGAAGGGCAGATTCTGAGATGCCAGTCAGCCGCTGAGGAAGCAATGCATGAAAAAAAATGAGGTAACAAGCAATAAACCACATGGCCAAGCATAGATATGGGTTAATTAGAATGTAAGAACTAGCTAATAAGTGAGGGCCATCAGTCAAACATTTATAGGTAATATTAAGCCTCTGAGTAGTTATTTGGGAACTGGTGGGCAGGAAAGAAACCTCCAATTACAAAAATTCATTCATTAATCCCCGCATTTGGAAGGTCGAGGCAGATGGATCTCTGATTTCAAGGCCAGCCTAGTCTAAGTAGCAGTGTTCAGGACAGCCAAGGCTATATAAGGAAACTGTATCAAAAACAAATTATTCAAGAAGCAACTGAGGCAAAATACAGATCCTAGTTTCCAAGTTCTTGTCTGAAATTCAGTTGTATCTGCCAATACACTGAGAAAGCAACGAGACTTATAAATTGGTGGTATGGGTTGCAAAACACTGTAAAGACAGGACTGGGGCACTCTTGGAAATTGTGGCTTCTGTTCTTGATGCCTGGGACGATCTAGTGTGGAAAGCGCATGTGCAGGGAAGAGGGCAGGTGAGCACCAGACAGAGAAAGCTTGGCACGTACTGCAGCTAGTCTATTTTCCTTGTTTTACCTTTTAGGTATAGACAAGAGTCTAAACAAACTCTCTCAAAATACATAAAAAGTCAAAATCCTAAGTTTGAAGGAATGATTGTGTCTCCATTTAGTACGGGCAAGGAAAAGAAAACAGATTATCCACACCCAAAACTACTACACGGCTATTGAACTCACTGGTAAAGCTAAGAGCCTCAAGTTGGAGCCAGTGTAAGGGGAAGACCTGACTCCCTGTCTCTCCAGCCTGTAGGTAGAAAGTGTGAGTATTCCCAACTTCCCTTCCCCGTTGCCAATAACTCACTCACTGGTATCCATGGGATAGACAACAGTGCCATTTTTTCCACTTTCCCTTCCCTTTAAAAAAAAAAAAAAAAAAAAAAAAAAAAACGACTGTCTCATGAATCACCAACCATCAGCTTCCCTGTCTGTGTGACCCAAGGGGAGCTCCGAGCACGTACTGACAAAGGAACTCTGGTTTTCCAACCCCAGCCTGCAATAAGTGACAGTTGATGCTAATGTGTTGCATTGGGAAAGCCATTGTCACATCTTTGTCAACAGGCTGAGAGAAGTCCCCCCTCCTCCCTCTCAATTCTTGCATCTATCTCTTATTCTAAATCACACAGGAAGGTAAAGGGCTATTGTTTTCTCAAGCCTCACAGACTAGCTATTAAGACATTGCAAAAAAAAAAAAAAAAAAAAAAAAAAAAGCACAGATAAAAGATTTTTATGCATTAATAGCAGTAAAAATTAAAGGTCATTCAGTAAAGGTTAATCTAGTTTTGGAGAGTAAGAAGCCCACTTTCATTTACTATTGGGGGGGCAGTTTAAGTGAGATGAAGATCTCCACAGGACAGTTTGGATGCTAACTAGAAGAACAAGTGGTAAGGGCCTCTGGATTGGCAGTTCGACTTCTTACATGGTACTCATCCATGGACGGGCTGTTTGCGGAAGGATATTTCAAGCAGCCTGTTTAATGAATGTGGAATGTGATTCGACAAATGGCTAAGCAAAACACGGCATGTTTTGATGCATAAATAGTTTACAGTGACTTAGAAGAGGGTTTCACTGTGGTCCATAGCCTGACTCCCACCTGTGTTGCTACAGCAGATATTAAAAACTGTGGCACAGGCACAGGAGAAGGTAAAAGGGGAAGAGGCACCCCTGTCTCTAGATCCACCCAGGTGTTTCTCCTCACCTGCCAACACTTCCCTACTTCCTCACTGAAGACCCGGCCACACCAAGAGAACTCAGCCTCACTCATTCTCCTCTGTATTTGCTTTGCTTTCTCAGGGAGGAGCATGGCAACAGTATGGATCTGATTTTGATGAGTTTGCATATTTAGTTATATTTTTTACCGTTTCTTTTAGAAACCCCTAATCCTTAAGTCACAGTTACTAGTTTCCTATAGTATTTAACCTGTTTTTTTGGGGGGGAGGGGGTGTGCAGGGTTTCACTCTGTAACAGCCTAGATTAGCCTGAAACTTTTCATTTCCTTTCTTGACCTCATGAGTGCTGGATTACAGGTGTGCATCCCATGTACCAGACAAACTTAAGTGTTAAGTATCCCACCATGAATAGAGATTGCTGTATCAACTTATTAAGTTATTTCTTCACTAAAGATGATCCTAAATGAATCCACAGTCTGGCAACCAGAAGCCAAAGACCATCATTGTAGATCTTTTACATTGATTTGGATATTTCAATAAAAACGGGCAAGTTAGTTCCATATGGGAGTTTTGAACTACTTACTCATCAAATATGTCCCCTCCACCGCACATTTTCCCCCATAGCTGGCTGTGAACATCCTGTGAAGTACAAGGAGTTGCAAACTTGGAATCTTCATACTAAATAATAGCTTTGGCCATTTCCTGTGAACCACAGGGGGGCATTCTAAAAAGAAGAATTTGCTGAAAGCCTCTCCCAGGCTAAAGTTGGGAGGTAGAAGCCACAGGTGGCTGAGTGCCAGCAACTAGCAAGAAGCCAGTTCATGAATCCTGAGTGATGTTCTGCGTTTCTCTTCGGGCAAAGCATCAATGCTTGTTTGGGACTACAACGTATGTGTAGCACTTTACACTTCCAAAGGCTTTTTCCATATACCATCCAACCCTGCCCAATAATCTCATAATCGGAGGCAAATAGGCATTCTACAGTTTCAGACTGAGTACCTGTCTGACAGACATTCAATAGCTTATCCAAGTCACAACTGGATCAGACTCTCCATGCATGGCCTTACACAGTTCAGTGGCATGCTACCTTTTTTTAAGTTGTATTTTCAATGGCAGAGAGATATCTTTCCCTTGGGAACAAAGGGGTATCAAGTGCTTGCGGTTTCTATTTATACTTTTAACAGCAGGCCAAGATTCGTGTATGGGGTTGGGGAATGTGTGTGGAGGCCACAGGACAATCTTCGGTGTTATTCGGTGTCGTTCTGATGCTTGTCTGGCAACCTCCTTACTAACTGAGCTAGCTCCCTGGTCCAGACCACCAAGGATTTTTCACTAAAAACCAGTAGTGCCAGAGAAAGATAAAAACTACCCACGAAGCCTAATTACTTCCTAATTACAACATTGATTTCTCTGCTTTCCCAAGACAAAACTGCCTGCAACTTCTGATCCTTAGTTTATACTACTTATCAAAATATTTGAAAATAATGTGCCTTAAAAAAAATTACACAAGAACCACAATGTTTCCTACCAAAAATGGGGAAATCAAAGCAACCCAAATCTGCTGTATTACTAGGAAAATATGAGCACTGTTTAAAACTCCACAAGATATCCTTCAAGGATGGTTACTGAAACAATGGGAAACACATGTTATAAGGCAAATCTCAGGAAATAAACAATTGTGGGCAGATATTTTCATCACCCTTCTTCACTCTTTACCCATCCCACATTAACAAGTCATTCTTCCAAAATGGAGATAACCCACATCCACAGTATAACTGAGTATAACCACATAGATATGATAGCTTAAAGATGCATGGTGGGACTAGAGAGACAACCCACTGGCTAAGAGCACTTGCTCCTGCAGAGGACCCAGGTTCAGTTCCCAGTACTCACGTGGTGGCTCACAACTATCTGTAAATCCAGTTCCAGGGAATCCAACCTGCTTTTCTGACATGCACACTGATTCCATACACACATACAAGCAAAACACTCATAAAATACAACTTGAAAATAAAAAAAACCTAAAAATATGGGTGAAGGCATCTTCCAAGAAACTACGACTAATAGCCAAAGTCCTTGAATACAAAGAGAAATGGGTTCCTTAGTGAAACTGCAGTTCCCACTGGGTTATTCATCTCTCAGTATTATGAGAAAATGCACAAAGCAAAATAACAAACACAAGTAGCATTTGTAATGATGTGTACCCTAAAGGGACAGACTTTAAGTCTATACTGTTTGTATTCAGGGGTCAAGGTACAGCCTATAGCTGCAAGACATGAAAGAAAGTAAAATTCTAAGGCAGCCTCCTAAAGACAGACTTAGTAAATGGATGCTTGGGGCATTTACCTACCTAGAAATCTGGTGTCTCACGGTTTGAGGTCAAAGAGAACAAAGCCCTACCATTTCTTTAAGAAATGGTAGTTTTCTTATTTTCTATCCTCTTCTCCCTTTACCTTTTCGTCTTTGTTACCTTACTCTTCTATCTCCATGTGTTACTATAAATTCTCCCTTCCCCAAATTTATAATTGGGAAAATGCATGATTTGTCCTTTTACAACATGATCTTCATCCCACCATATGCTTCTAGCCCTTAAAAGCTGCAGACCATGGGAACATTGGAAAAACTGTCCGGGCCCGTCAGACACCAGTTAGAAAATTGGGCCCAGCTTTTCTACCTTTTGTAACTATGGGTAAGTAATCTTACAAAAGGAAAACATTCTTGTTCAAATCTTAGACTTACAGCTAACACTATATATTAGTAATTTACAGCTTGCTTAGCATAAATTAGCATAATAGGTATTTTAGGGCTTCAACATGTTCAAGTGGAAATGCGAAGTTGATGAGGCTATCCAGGTGTCATTCTGTTGTTTAAATTTTCATTAAATTTAGAATTTAGAACAGAGCTGATGTTTGCATTTCCTTTACCTTTTAATGCTATTGTTTTTCCATACAGCTTTTTGAAGAAAATCGTCCATGTTGTGTCTGGAACTCACAATTTGAATTCTGACTATACCCAATGCTACCCTTTTATTACTTTCCTCTGTTACATGTACTTTCTATTAATGGACAGATTAGGGATGTGGCCAGATTCCACATTACCGGTTGGTTTTTGACATAGGTGTCACTGGGCACTTGCCATGGAGTCTAACCAGACCTGTCATCGTAAGGTTGGACTGCAGGCCCAATAGCCACCCTGATCCATGAGTATGTTCCCCATCAGCTTTTCAATAAATAGCTTCAAAATGACCACCACGTAGGTTTGCTAACACATCAGGAATTTCAACCTTTTGCTAACACTCTTTTAATTAGAATTCTAGATGTTCTGCAAAATTTCCTGGTATCATTAGATTTTTCCAGAGATAAGGCAGGGTGCTTCTTTTTATTCTATCCACGAGTTTCCCCAAGAACTTCAATATCCTCTCAAAGATGACGTAACTGATGTGCTAATGTGGACTGCTGCTTTAGTACCACTTGAATTCAGAGACTGACATCTAGACTGTGTCTCAGTCCACTTCGGCTACCTTCTCACTTGGTCATGATGATGTTCCATCTATTCAGCCTGTGGTTCAGAATTCTTGTAGTTGAAGTATTTATGAAAAACTTCCTGCTTTGGCAATACTGAGGCATTTCGTTCATTTTTGATTGGTTATACTGTGCGCTTTGTTGGAAGGTAACACACCTGAGGTATACTCCTGAATCAAACAACAAAGCTAAATTTGCTTCAAGGAAATGTTTGGTAATGTTGACAACTTTATTTATTTATTTTTATATTTATTTATTTATTATGTATACAATATTCTGTCTGTGTGTATGTCTGCAGGCCAGAAGAGGGCACCAGACCTCATTACAGATGGTTGTGAGCCACCATGTGGTTGCCGGGAATTGAACTCAGGACCTTTGGAAGAGCAGGCAATGCTCTTAACCACTGAGCCATCTCTCCAGCCCAATGTTGACAACTTTAGAAGTTAGTTTAATAGCTATGAACATTATATAATTCTCTTATGGGCATTTGAAAATTCCTAAGCTTCCCCCTCCCCCCGCCACCCTAGATCTTAGTGGTAGGTTTTAAAAGGTCATTATTACAGAAAAACAGAACATACATTTTGAGCTCAGCTTACACCCAATTAAAACAGTTTCCAAAGACTGAAACAAAAGTGTTTGTAAGGGGACAGGAATAACTATTTTTTATTCAAGAAACACTTGAATATTTGAAGACAGAGTCTGCAAAGTATGGTTCTTAAAGTATTCTTTATTAAGATCATTAAAAGTTGCAGAGACAACTTTATATTTTAATAAAGGCACAGGGAGACAGTTCTGATAAAATATTCAAATTAAACAGTAACGTACAGTACAAAAGACAATTTAAATGCACATACAAACCCCAAATGTTTGATTCAAAAATATTTTACCGCGTCTATTAATGGGCAATGATTAAAAATATAAATTGCTGCTGTATAATAAATATCTGAATGTGAACATCTTGATAGCAAAGAGAACAAAATATTTATTGCTTTTCACATACATATTTTTCCCTGTAATTTAAAATTCCTAATTCTTTTACTATCTTCTCAGTCTTCTCCAAAGATAAAAGAAATTCCACATACTCTCTAATGGTGGTTATACCTGAAGTAGCCATCACTCCCAGGAGCGCTTCTTCACTTCCTGCTCTGTCATCACAACCGCAATCTCTCACCAAAAATAGGAAGATGTGTGTAGGACCACAGGTGGCTCCTGTGAGCTCCAGCCTCCATGTTATGAATATGTAGAAAATATAATGGTGTTCTGTTTTGAAATTGTATTTTTAGTGTAGCTCTAAGGAAGAAGCAAAGGAGTCTTGTGAGACGATTTCTCCTATTCCCCTCAAAAAGGTTTCCAAGTTGTAAAAAGTTGGCTTAGCAAAATCTTCAGTGTTTCATTGAGAGCTATGCAATCTACTGATGCATAAGAAAGAACACAATGCAATGCTTTGTAATGGAGCTCTCTTACCCTTTGCCTTCCCATTTTTAACTGTGGATTAACTCTATTGCTGTCTTCATCCACTTTGGGTTAAGGTACTAATTTAGGATGGTGCAAAGAGACTTTCCATCACGACAATAATAACATGGACGTGTCACCCCAAATAATGAGTCAGCTTAAGTATTTTCGCTGGTACATCTGATGAAGTCACTCGCCCACATCATGTTTAGATGATATATAGCAGCTACGAGCGCACCTAGCACAGGGTGGATGATCAATAAATAGTTGCTGAATGAAGAAAAAGGACAAGCTTGGCTTTGGTTGTGCATGTTTTAATCACTTTCGGTTTTCAGCAAGTCAGTCAGAACCCACTACTGCACACTACCCCAAACTTTACTGCAAACAAAAGCAACAATTTCAAACGGAAAACTACTGCCTGTGCTATTTAAAGTCAACTTTTACACAGAACAGTTTTTAAATAGACAAAAACTTTACACATTATTTTGTTAATCTTTCTACTCATGTATTTAAATTTGATATTCTGATATTTAGCAACTGGGTAAAGATCACAGTGGGCAGACAAGCTTTATAAAAAATTATTAGTATATCAATAAGTAAAAGGTTCTGATACCTAATTAAATTCTAACAATGATTACCGTGTTCATTTTGAAAAGCCTACCAAGAATACGATGGCAGAAGGTCTTCTTTAAGTTATACATTTTTTTAAAGCAGTAGCTCAACTGTCAACATTAAAGAACAGGCAGATTTTAATTTAATAGTGACAGCTAAAATACTGAAGAGGGCTAAGAATTGATCAATTCTCAGATCTAAACATGGAATGTGTCTAATATTTCTTTGGCATATGCATTACTATCTTGGACTAGTTAGCATTTAAAAACATTGAGTTTTATTGTTTCTTCAATCAAAGTTATTGAAGTGTAGATGGCTAGTGTATTCTTCTTAAAGCCTTTTAGCAAAGGATGCGGTGACATTTTGTAGCATATGCTGAACGGCGTGTTCAGTGTATACTTAGAATTACTGGCATTGAGGGATTTAACTCCTAAATAACCTGAAATGATCTCATGCAATGATGACGTACAGAAGGTTGAGGGGAGGTAAATTATTTACATAATGAAATACTAAGATCTCTGTAAAAACAGTAAACCTGGGAGTCCTGCTCTAACAGTTAAGTATGTACCGCATAGCACTGAATGAAAACTACTTATATTAAAATCTAAGCGAACACCTATAGTAACCTGGGTGTGTAAAACTTTTTAAAAATGGAAAATAATTTTACACATCAGAAGGAAAAGGTGGCCTATAAAACAGGCCGATCTAACTTGACATTCAAAGTAAATGCCAGAGATTCACAAAATCATGAGCGCACGCAAACTAAGTACCAAGTACCCTTTGATACACAAGCCATGTAACTATCAGACTCCTTTCCAATAGCTTAACAATGTCATCAATCCACTCAGGTACGGGACGGGGAAAGCAGTCAATGGTTCTCACGTCTCCAAAGTGAAGAACGGAGTCACAGAAGCATCACGTGAACTTGGATGTAGAGCAATGTCTTATGTTGATGGATGTTAATGTAAGATCTATCAGAACAAGTCCTCATCCTCTGGTGTAATTCTTCCACACTGTGTTTTTTCTAGACAGTCTTTTGGTGGTTAAGTTTGCCAGTGCTATTTCAGCAAAGAAAATCACCATCTACTACCTCACGTTGTGACTTAATTGTGCTAGATATCCACGCAGTTCTTTCGCAGCCTGGAATCGGCCATAGCGCTTCTTGGGGTTGGCACACTCATCCAGCAAGGCCTCCAGGCGGCCATCTTTGGCAATTTCACTTGGTGGATCATGAAGGAGTCCTCCAGAAGTGCCGCGCCAGGTGGCATGTCTAGATAGGAGGTTTTGACAAACAGCATAGTAATTGTGGTCCACAGTAACGCGAGCACAAAGAATTTCTTTTGAAAATGACAAGCAAGCCTCCTTGTCACAGTCATCGAACTTGCTTTCATACCATACGTCCCAATTCTCAGGCTTATCTGTGAAGGAAAAATCAGAAAATTTATCTGAAAACCAACTTATTATTGTTCTCTAAATAGAACATCCCATTAACACATATGTGTTCCACACTTTTATACATAAAACATTTGAGAGTTAATCAATATATTAACTCAAAAAATTCATTAGTTAATATATTAATTCATAAAACATCATTTATTGGGATCTCAGGTAGAAGAATCAAACAAGGCCCTGACCATTTTTCAGGTTCATCTAGGATTTTCTCTAACCTAAAAAGGATCACAAAGCATCACCTAAAGCTACAAGACTGGAGAGATCTAGATTTCTGCCTGGAGTACTGGAAGGCTGCATAAGAACACCTGTTTTCGATCTGAAAAGGTAGCAGTCAAGCGATGAGAGAAAACAGCGTTGAGCATCCGCAAAGGGATGAGCACAGGGACATTGGTGCACCTGGCTGAGGAAACAGCACTGCAGCTGGAATGGGAGACAAGTACTAGGAAACAGATACAAGTGAAGGGAAAAAGACTAGCTGTAACTTGCATGATCATTTGCTGCTCAGAAAGGTAACTTTCTCAAGACAGGAGGGACTAGGCTGATCACAGCAGGCCTGTGAGATGGGTAAACCTGATGACCCATATGAAGGAAGGAGACAACAGAGTCTCACAAGCTGTCCTCTGTCTCCACACAGGCATCATGGCATGCCCACACTCACATACAGACACCCACAAACACACCAATAAATGTAACTTTAAAAAAAAGTTACCAAAACAACTAAGGAAGGCTCAGAAAGGAAAGCCAAACCAAAGAAACATTTGAGACAAAAATTAAGACTAAGCAAGCAAAGTTTAAGGTTCTAACTGGATGGCAGGATAGGTAATAATAAGTGACTAGAACTAGACTTGAACTCCTGGATTTAAATTCAGAAGACTAACACCATATGACAACACAATAGCAAGCATGTTGTTAGTGAAGTCAAGGCTTAAAGAGCAAGTGGCTGGCCTGTACAGAACAGCATCGAGCTCCCTTATGCAGAGAAAATGCACTCAGCCCAGAAACAAAAGGTTCATCCAGGGAAACAAAAGTCCATTATTCCTGAGAGTAATGGACAGATACAGACAATAAAGCAGACAGAGTAGGGCCAAATCACATACATAGCCTGTGCCCTGTAAGAAAGCTGGATTCTACCAGAACAGTAAGAGGCCATCAGATCCACTTAAGCAACAGGAAGCTGTTGGCATTAGCTAGGAGAAATCAGGTTATTTATTTATTTTGGTTTTTCAAGACAGGATTTCTCCAGGTAGCCCTACCTGTCTCGGTAGAGCAGGCTGGTCCTGAACTCAGAGATCTGCCTCTGCTCCCTGAGTACAGGGATTAAAGAAAGGCATGTGCCACCACCAGCAGGCACAACTTTTTAAAAAGGAAAGCATGACAGCCACAAATATATGAAAAGGAAGAGGGGAGCAGGACCACAGTTAGGGCATCACTCCCTGTGGAAGGAGTCATAATGAGTCAAGGAAAAAAAAAAAGCCCCAAGCAAGGCTGTAAGGACCACAGAAAACTCAGTGACTACACAGCAGCAGCTTAGCCACGCGGGCCAGGAGCCACAGCCTGACAACTCTGACGGTGACCTAAAGCTGCTCAGGCGCTGAGGTAAGCTAAGAAAGTTTTGGATTTGGTTGAGAAAAGATCTCACTGTAGCCTAGGATGGCCATTAACTCAGCAAGTATCCTACCCTAAGCTGGCGTCAAACTTGGGGTACTCCTACTTCTAGAATACAGACTTTATCTTTGACACCTTGAAATTCCTATGATATCTGAATTTCAAAACATGTCCTATACTTTACCTAGCAATCACACAGAGAGCTCACAAACAAACGGACAGAAAAGTCTAGACGGAGATGAAATAATCATAACGTTAGATTGAGGTCAGATCTGCAGTGCTAGACATCATCCAAGTTAAAAATAAGACAAAACTATCACTATAAGGACCCCAGAGAAGGAAAAAACAAAAACAGAACATTCCTGTGAGACCCTACAGAGAAATGAAGTCTCCACTAAAGCTGACACTCCGATGAGCTGTAACAGCATAAACTTCCTTTGGCATTAAACAAGGGCTTTGCAACTTCTTCCATACACAACCTCCTGTTGCTCAAGAAATGTCTATACAACTCTGAATGTATAGGAATATAAACCAAACATTTACTGAAAAGAAACCATAAAAGACTATTCTAAAACAATTATTTGATATATAGCTGTGCCGTTTATTAAAGAAAGGAAAATTTCACATTAATGAAATGAATGTGTGTTTATTTTTATGTAAGAATTAGCTCTCAACTGAGTATCAAATATTGCAGGACACAGAGCATCTCAACATTTTTCAGAGCTGATATTTTGAATTTGTAATAATAGTCAATACTGGGAGTGCCACTGTGTATAAATACATATCAGAAAATAGCAGAACTATGTTTTGAGCCATTTCAGAAACTGCTATCAATTTTGTCTCAATCCCACACCAAAACAGATTTTTCAAATGAAAACTTAAACCAGCAAACCAAACAGTAATTTTTAATATCAAATATTCTAACATAATACAATCTAAAACTATACTAATTTGATATTTATATGCCAAGGAATGACTATAGGGAAATATTAAGCTTTCTGTGGTCCAACATTTCTATAGTTTATAGGAACTGTTTGCAATTCATAAGACACAGTAGTCTCCAGTCTGTATCAAGGCATTGCAGGTAGCAATGACTGGAGCTGTAAGGGCTGATAGTGTGCCCTGCACTTTACACAGCATATACAATAGTGTTCAAGGCTGCAGTGAAATTACATGATACAACACAATCACTGGTAGAATTACCTCAGATTCATTATGAACTTGATTTTTGAATTAATTTTTGCTTCTTTCACAAATTAGGATCATTTGACTATTGCTGTATTTGTTTCCACAACCAGCACATTTGGTTTGCCACCCCTGAGGTCATAGTCCAGTGTAAGAAGTTGTGTCCTAAACCACAGAGCAGAGGATGCAAAAGATGTGCATACATGTACACATACTTCCACAGACTCTACAAGGGGTGGGGAGAGAATCTGCATTCATTAAAACACGGGCATTTTACTAAATATAGAGAAATTCTAATTAGAAGAAAGACAAATATTTGTTCATCCTGATTATACAAAAAAAATTTTAAAAAGACACAAGGTTGTTATCTCAAGAAGAAACTTAAGTTTTTATTATAAATATAACATTTAAAACTTTATCTCAAGAAGAAGCTTAAGTTTTTATTATAAATATAACATTTAAACACAGAAAATGTACAAAAGATAAATCTGAAAATTAAATACTTACTTTGTCTAATTAATCTTTTGTCAGCAACTAAAACATTTTCAGCATCCACAATGATTACCTTCCCATCTCGAGGACCAACCGCAAAATTGTCAAAGCTGACATCCAGGAGGTAGAGTGCAAATTCAAAGTCATTGTTTGTAAGCTGTTCTGCTATTTCCATTAACTGCCAAGCAAGGTCAACTCTTTTCTCCCATGGCGCATTAAAGTAACTCCACAGCTCTTCTCCAACATAATTCACAGCCACCATTCTTCCACAAGCTCCAAGATATTTTGCAAATGGCCAACCTTCATCAGATGGAAAACTCTACAAGAGAATTATCTTAATATTATAAGGCAGTCTGATGAAGTTACCTCAGTGTCTCCCCAGATGCCCTCAGGAGAGTCTTACTAGATACAGTCCATCCATATAAACCCCATTTTTCCCTCCTAACTCAGAGCATTACTATGGACCTAAGAAAAGTGTGAGAAACTTTGTTATTTGCAATCTGTCAAGTATTACTTTTCAATATCTTAGAATATAAGGCATGAGATGCTGTCTTATTACCAATTCTAAAAAGACTTACACTTCTTTCGATACTACAGATGCAAGCAGTCAATGGTTTCTTTTGAATGGACAGTTCTGAATACACACGAACCAGTAATTATTTAGCTGATTTGGGACTGTGCTAAGCGGGCAATAAGGGTGAACTTTCGAGGTTCTGTTTAGCCACAGGCTTTTATTTTAGAAGACCAGACACTGAACAAACCGTTCCGTGTTAGTTACTACAGTTTGTACAGTCCTAGAGGCTTAAGCAATCCAGAAGCAGGCAAGAGAATGCTGGGAAGGAGTCTTGAACTTTTAACAATATCCAAGATGGGGAAGAATAACTGATCTTGGTTAACACAACCTCCATCCTGAGCATCTATGGTCTTGTATTAGTCTTATTTCCCTTTCCCACTTGCCCCAGCTACAAAATTACTTTTTCACATTAGTGAGGTTTTCAAACAGGCTCTTTAATTACTGGGAAGATTCTAGTTCTAAATCAAAAGTAATGCTTTTATAAACATAAATAGATCATTTTCAACTTAATTGTCAACTAGATCTGCCCATAATCCCATGCTGGGTGAGACTCAAACTCAAGGTCCTGTGCATGCCAAGCAAACACTCTACCTCTGAAGACACTTTCTACTGCTAAAATGTGTCTCTAAGGAATGAATACTGGAGGAAAAGAGCATGCTAAGAGTTATAAGTTTCATAGTAGAATTACTAGGTCAGAGGCTGGTGTCACTCTTGTGTTTCTTAGCTGGAGGAAAAAAACAAAAGGAGCTCCAGGGGAGTGAAGGTGAGCCAGAAGACAGTAAGTACAACTAACCTCACAGCACCCCAGAGAAACGACTAAACCCACTTCTACTACAGGAACCTGAATAATCTATGTACATTTAAAAGAGTCAGAGATGTGGTCCTCCTAGGAAGGAAGAAAGGGAGGGAGGGAGGGAGGGAAGAAATGCTAATTTTGTCTAGATCTTTAATTGTCCAAGCAGATTATCTTTACTTTAAAATGCCTATGCTAGAACAGAAACATCTTTAGAACTAAACCTCACCTGTAATCCCTAGTTCTCACTTATGCTCCTTTATAAGTAGACAGCAGTCATACTTTGCATATACAACTTTTACTTTCAAATCGAAGTATATTATGACAAAATATTAATTACATTGAAAAATACCATGGATCTTAAATATAGTAAATTAATGGATTCACTCTGGGGGGCAGAGTCAATAGCTACTTAGAAATTAGAGATAAATGATGTTTTTAATCCTTAACAATATTTTTATTTCTTTTGGGCACTAAGAAAAGTGACAGATCACTCATGTGGAACGTACAGTGCAAGACTATTCACAAACCACACACCATTTCAGCTTCCCTGGCAATTTAAAATGTCTCATGACCTTGACATTTGGTTAGACAAATGACTACAACAGATCTAGCTATTTCTCAGACATGTGAATATATCAAGATCCTGATATGACAAAAATGGAGCACTAAAAATTTACTAAGAATATGGAATTACATTATTTAGTCATGTAGAAAGTAAAACAAAACCACCTCCATACACTGTTATTCACGCACCATATTGTAGAACAGACACAAGCATATCTTTGTGAAAATAAAATGGTCTTTGACAGCAAGGAAAAAGGGATCCCTGCCAGCATCTGCACATGTACAAATGCCTCCTTGTTTCTGGAGCCTTTCCAACTGGCAAACAACAGTCAAATGTACACTTCATTACCCGTGCCCCTCATACAGGAGGGTAAAATAGATGAACAAATGCCACACGGAATGACTTTTGTATTAGCATGGTGATTTTTGACGATTTTTACCTGAAATCTGATGCCTCATTTTAAGAAGAGCACCACAATTCTTTCATGTAGTTTGCTTGCTATCCAATCTTTTGGAAGAACTTTAATCAGTGAAGTCACACCATTTGTTCATAAGACAGTATTTGTTCACTATATAATCAAAATACTCTTCCTTAATGAAAACTAATTTTTATTAAACACACTGTAGTACAAAAAAAAAAGGCTCAGGGTTGGAAGCCAAGATACTTCTGTAATTGCATTTAAAACAATTCTGGCATAAAGCAAAATACCACAATCAAGCAGAGCAACATTTTTAATTTATTAGAGCTTGGATTTGGTAAATATGAAGCAATATTAAAAATGAGTTGTTGTTTCTTTCGGATTAGCAAACTCCTATGGGTGTCCAGCACAGCAACTTAGATTAACAAGTTTACTATGGAGGCCTATATTTCCTTACTTAAAACAAAAATCTGAAAACCAGATTTTCAAATTGTCTAGAACTAGAGTGCTTTACTTAATATGAAATATGAAATTATATTATTGAATTATTTACAACTGAAAAATGTGCAAAAGCTTCTCAAGCGAAGGAGAGAATCTTCACTTAGAACAGTACCAACTGCAGCTCTAGGAGGGGCTCTCAACTGTTTGTAAATGTTGTCAAGATATTAATGCATGTATAAAACATAAAGCATCAATGTTATAAATATAAAGACCGCACAAAGGTGCAACAGTTGTAAATCTACATGTTTACTTTTCCATTAGTGTACTTTAAAAATTAAATTAGTGACAGCACAAAGACATCTATATAATATTAATGTCAACATAGAAATTATTTTTATGTAGCATGTATTGCAGTAATAGAACATGTGTGTGTACATTATGTGAGGCCCTGGAAAAGACTGAGATTCACAGAGACAAACAGAACTTATTAAAATAACTAATATAAGCATAGTTAATGGGTCTGATCTAAATATTTAAATGCCTTCAACATTAACTTGAAAAATAAAATGTTTTGATCATGAAATGTAATACAAATTATCACATCTAGGTATTTTGTTTATTCTTAAACAATAAAACCACAATCTACTGGAATATCATACAATTCAAGTGATGTCAAAACAGCAATGGACACACTGACAATGTCGAAAAGACAGAAGTTTACTAAGGTCATCATCCACTATACAAAAGAGCCCTGCCCCCCCCCCCAAAAAAAAAAACCAGGGAGCTCGTATACCATTTACACATCAAGATTATGGGAAAAGACAGAAAAATTTCTATTCCATACAGTCTTCAACACAATTTCTACACTAAGACAAAAGTACTGCACAGCATATAGGAATAATGGGCTTGAAATGATAAGGCTAGACTCAACTGTCCACCTCAACCGCTACCACTCGCTACCTGAACACAATCCTTCTTCCCCCACTCCAGACTCCAAAGTCAAGCCACTTCCCTCAATCATCTGTTACAGCTTCATGGCATTTCTTTCCACTAAGAATACATTTCAAATGTTAACATAAGCCTGGGATGTACTTACTGCATCTACAGTCGGTCTAATAACACAGGCCTAAATAGAGATCATGTAGCGGAAATAATCTTAAGTTATTTTGTATCATAATAATTGCTTGTGGAATGCCGTTAGCAGCATATGAAATTACCTTTATAAAATCTGAGAAAATTCTTAAAAGTAGAATACTGGATTAAAAGCAGGTAGTAATCTGCCTTGAATCTATCTTGATTATCGCAAAAAGAACGACAGCTGGCCGTTTGCTTTTTTTTTTATTTTTATTACCCTTTTACTTTAGGTCAATTAATACTGTACTAATAACAATGAATTAATTTATAATTCACATAACCAACTCAATATATTTGAATCTCACTTTATTTCTATTGAGCACTAAAACACAATGTTTTATACTTTGATAGTAATAGGTTAATAAAGCATTTGGAATTTGTTTTGTACATGATGCCAATTTTTAAAGTCTTGTATTATTGGTACTTATGGATGTAGTATACATTTTCCTAACGTCATATGTTTTAGAAAACTTGCTAACAAACTTGTATAGTAAAAGCTCCTAGAGGAAAGTGAATAGATTGAATGGTCCTTGGTCATCTTTGGAACATGTTATTCATAGATGTCTTATAACATGTCTCAGCACATTTCTTGATGAATATGTGGATTTGGAGAAGCAGTTCTTTAGAAAGTTGGTTAAACTCACAAAGCACATAGCCCTTTTCTTTTGGTTCTTTGATTATCTAACTGAAGACAATAGTACAAATATCATTCCGGTTTTACAGAGGAAGAAAACAGAGCTCTCAAATGACTTACTATTTTGCTACATATGACATAAACCTGACAGATCAAAATGAGGTCAGCTTATAAAGATTTGTGTTCTACTGTCTCTTTCTCCTATGTAACCAAAATTGGCTTTATATCCTAAATTTTAAATACCCAAATTCTAGTCACAGAAAAATTTGTATAATCATTCAGGAGCTCACCACATTCTATTGAAGATACATAACCGAAGGTCACAAGAACTATCAAATAAACACATGAGAAATAATGTAAAGAGGGAATTCCTAATATAAACTAACCTCAAAAAGCCTATCAATCATCAAAATATACAATCAGTTTTTGTATAACAAGCATTTCTGCACAAAAAATTCAAACTTAAGAACATTTTAAGAAAGCAATTATAAATAGCACAGAAATGTGTAAAGGTTTAATTTCAATCTTACAATTATTTTAAAAACCCAATCTGAACGAAATCCCAGTGTGGCAATACATGTTGTAACAGCTGTTCATACAGATTAGTCAACTGTGCTGTGCTGGTGACAGACTAATGTGTTCACAGTTTTCTGAACTGTCTGGAGGGGGAATATAGTAAAGTTACTGGGATGATTTAATAGCTACTTAATTTTTGTTAGAATTTCTCTAAGATCTTAGCTTTTTAATTTATACTGGGAAGGAGTGGCCAAAAGTATATCAAACTGCAGCAGACACCTAATAAACTAAAAATATTTGAAGTCTCAAGATAAGCCTCATTTCTCATGAAATCAATTTTTGAATGCCACGTTCCACCCACCTCAAATTCCAACACTAACCAATGCTTTGAAAATAGCAAGGTGGTGTCATTCACTGAACAGCATGTCAAATGGCTGTATGCAAAATTGGAAACCAATGCCAAATACATTAACAAAAAAAACTTGCTTAAATTAAATAGAAATAAGTCATCTTGTAGAACAGTTTTTTAAACTCACTTGGCAAAGCTTTCTGCAACTAATGTCAACAGATCCTGCCTTACCTGCTGCACAAAGAGCAACTGTTACCCACATTTCTAACTCGAATGTGTAAGTCAAATGCTACATGAAAACATTTGCTCCCAATTAAAAAACCAATAAAAGAAAAAGAACAAGCTTCCTTAGCACCCGATAACCTAAGAATGTGATCTTACTTTAGTCAACACAGTACTGACTGCTTTGGTTCCAAAGCACAACCTTTCTTTAGGACAAGAAAACGTCTGCTTACAGCATTGTCTCCCACCATTAAAAAAACATCGGGTGCTGGTTTATGAAGATTAGGATTCTAGTTGTCTTGAATTTGCCCCACTCACTTCTTCTCTGTGCATTCTTACAAAGGAATCTATTAGTAGATGCTAAGACAACTCACTTCCCTTCCCATCTTAACTTAGAAGCATGTCTTAAAATTTACTTTCCTCTCTTCTTCCTTAAATGCATTCTCTAAAACTACTTCAAATTCTCTACTGCTTTGAAGCTCATCCTGCATGGGTACCTTATACTAAACTACCCTTCTCTATTCTGGTGGAAGATCCCACTTGAGACCCTGATTTCTTATCTTTCTGTCCTCTTCGCCCTCTTCATATGTAAAAATCAAACTTATCTTGTTCTTGTGTACTACCCAAATTTAATGATCCGGAAAGCAGAAGCTGTGCAAATAGCATCCTGATCTGTCTTCTCTGCTGTGAGCCAAGAACAGTTGCTGGCAGTATTCAGCAATGCCATAGGAACTCAGATGTAACTTCCCTATTTTATATCATTCATCAATGTCAGTGTACTGAATAAAATTATAATCAATGATTTACCAAGAAAAATAAGTGATTTATTTTGTATTTATGATACTTATTCTACTCCACTTACCTCATATGGAACAAATGTCTAACGTCCCCCCATTTTAAATGACTGTTCGCAGTAAACTAGAACCTGAAGCAGTAGCTAAGTAGATATGTACAAAGTGTGTGTATGTGTATCACATACACACACATACATATGGGAGGTGGTACATGAATATCTGCCAAACTAAAAACTGTATTCTGACACATATTACAGCATAATATACTAAAGGTATTTTTTAATTACAATAGCTGTCTGAAAACTAAAAAAAAACTTGTAAATAATATGCTATAAAGACTTACATTAATAAATTAAAGTTATTTTACATGTATTACTTGAACAGTTCAATCTCCTTTCATCTTTAAAACAATCTTGTTTGATAAGTACTGATTACATCTTCATTTTATTAATTAAACTTCCGGGTCTGAAGCATTTGAGTGACTTGCCCATGTCATCAAATAACTTTACAATATTACAGAATATAGGTGGGTAACGATTTCAGCACAGACCCCACCTTTCTACCACCTACTCTCTACCTCTGTACTGGAAAAAAATCCCACACCCTTCAGTATTCAACCCCTGCTCCTCTGAAGGAGAGGAATATAGTACTTTTATGATGGACTCAGGCACTCCACCCTAAATGAGACATCTGATGTGTATAGACCTTCACTTCTGGGCTTATATATAATGACTGCAACTGGTAAGTGTCTATGTGAGTGTGTGTGTCCCCTATACACCTAAGCTAGCTACTTGTGGCCCAGGGCAGTCTCTCTAACTTTTTAATGCAAAAGCCTTACAAGACAATTTGCCAAATGAAGAAGCAAAATTCAATTATTTTTGTCTGCAATTCTAATAAGCTCTGTAATATCTCACAGATAACTCCTCTTTGCAACCTATAAATTGGACAAATGATTTCAGTATATAACTTCTAAAACTTTCTAAAGGCCAGGCTTGGTGACTCATGCCTGTAATCTCAGGACTTGGGAGGTAGGACAGGAAGATCAAGAGTTCATGACCAAAAATAAAACTTTGCATGGTTTATAACTAGGATGGATAACTATCCTTCCTACCTTAGACTCATCATTTTCAATCTTTAAGATATTTCACAACCATTTAAAATTTACTGTATGTGTAAGAAATGCAAGAACCAGCCGGGCGGTGGTGGCGCGCGCCTTTAATCCCAGCACTTGGGAGGCAGAGGCAGGCGGATCTCTGTGAGTTCGAGACCAGCCTGGTCTAGAAGAGCTAGTTCCAGGACAGGCTCCAAAACCACAGAGAAACCCTGTCTCGAAAAACCAAAAAAAAAAAAAAAAAAAAAAGAAATGCAAGAACCTTATTAATTTACTATACAGATGATGAGTGGAAGGTACAGGAATAAGTTGGCATTCTGTGAAAACTTAGAAGCAATCAATAACAGTAACATAGGCCAGAGCAGTTACAAGGTAGAGAAGTTGAACAAAAACCAGCTTGACCATCCCCTGAAAAACTAACTGGCCACTCAAGACCAGAAAATCCAACCAACAGTAAGCAGAGCAAGCAGTAACAAAGATAAAAAGATCTCTATTCCCAGGGACAAGTGTAAGGAACAGAGACTAATCCCATGCATAGAAATAGGAAACAATGCTTCTTTAAAGATGTCTGTTCCACTGGCTTTCCTAACTTAAATATGTAAATAAATAAATTCTATGTTCATTTTCAGACTTGAAGTGTACCAAATTGTTTTTGCTATTTTTATTTGTAGTTTCCTGAAGTTCAGTCAAGTGTCAAACATGTTGATGAAGCCTCAGATTCAAAAGCTTAGGAACTCTGATAAAAAGTGCTCCCTCTGACCTGTAGGGTGTGAGACACACACAGCTCCAAGTCTAGCACCCGGGGATGAAGAAGGAAGACTGAGCTGAGCATCAAAAGAAAACAAAGTATCAACCTCTCATATGTTTTGAAGCCTAAATGCAGAAATCCAATTATTAAAATCAGCTGCCAGAAGGAGCTCCACAGACTACAGCCTGAAATCTCCAAAGTAGAAAACGCCCATTCTAGAAACTCCCGCTAAACAACACGCTTGGCTCCATGGTTTTCTGCTCCTTAAACGGATTCTTGCTTTTGTTTTGAAGTCTGAAAGTTTGAAGTGTGTAAAATTTAGAGACAGGAAGAAAAGCTTCAAAGGTTATTCACTCTGGCCTCAAGCTCACACTCTAGCAGAGATCTAGTACCCTAGTCGTCCACCAATCCTCTTTTAGAAGAGATTAATTAAATCCATTAGTTAAAGGTAAACTTAGAATACAAACAACAGCAACAAAGAAAAACAAATTTCTCAAGAATTTGTGAGTTCCCCAGCACAGTCTTATCAAAGAACCTAACAGACTCATTTAAGAGAAAAGGAAGTTACTCATTTAAAATAACAAGACACCAACAACAAAACAATGCTTGTCAACTTATCCTCACTTTTATCTAAATGATCATAACCCTCCTTGTCTACTTACTGTCACAAGGCCTTGGAAGTACGTCCTCCTGAACACAGCTTGCTGCTGAGGCTAAAGCACAATCGAATGCGTTCTACCAAATTCCCAGGGCTCGGTCAGGTGGAAGAGCTCGGTAGAGCTGAGGTCCAGTTCACAGTCTGTCAGCATCCACACTTACACAGTGTTTCCGGCAGCTGACCTGCGCTAGGTGATTACAGTTACCCTCGGTCCTTAGGCTAGCATTTATTCACTGTTTGCCATGCATCAAGCCCTACACAAATGCTCTGTATATATTTTGCCTTTTACTTAGAAAAGCAAAGCTTAAAAGTCACAGCTTGAACAATGATAATTGAATGCTATAAAAATTAAGTCCTATTAAAACCATGATTCAGAAAATTTAAGTCATATAAAGTTCTACCAATATAATAAAATTAAACAAATTCCTGGCTCTTCCCCCTAAAACAACAAAGGGCTTTCTTCCCTTGCCAGCACTCCTAGGTCAGTCACAGACAGTGGCTGAATTTCAGCATCTCCAGACACTTCCCACCCTGACCTCCCCCTGATTAAGAACAGTCAGTACAAACACCAATAGAAAAGTTACCAGTGGAACCTTCCAAAGTTCTACTTCTATTTTCAATGATCCAAGAGTGTTATTACACATACAAAAAAAACCAACAAAACGGCCTCCCAGTACTTCTCCGCCTCCACTACCGGGTGAGGGCCTACTAGGCAGGAGACTAAACCTCTTGATGGCTGAAAATATAAAGGGAACAATTTCTGTGATGACTGAGGTCCGGGGACTGTCCTGTCTATTGCAGAACAGCGTTCCTAGAAGCCAGACTAACCGGTGAGACCAGTAAGAACAAGAACACTGTGCTTGGGCAGCACAGTCTACAGTTAACAGAGAGAGTGTGTGTGTGTGTGTGTCCTACAGACAACTCTTTTCAATTCATTTTTCACTGTTTCTTAAAATCTGGAGAGCTAATGAGGTAAAATAATCTGTATTTTCATTTCTTTCACCAGTGGAAATTCACCAAAGGAAATGTCAAGTGACTAACTCATAAGCATTATGATTATGTTACTTCTGTAAAGAACAGTTTGATGACACAAGCTCAAAGGGTTTGTTCCCTAAAATTTTAGACAATAGAAATAATTGGACAATAAGAAAAATCTAGTTTGTCATCAAGCATCCAAAAATTCGTTAAGTGGCTCCCTCTCCTGGAAAAAACTGAAAGGTGAGTTCGTCTTTAAGTTGTGGAGCACTAGCTCCTTAAAGACCCTTTTTAAAACTGTAAAGAAGCAACTGTGACCTTCCTATCAGCACCAAAGTTTTAACACGATCAAGACAGCAGGCTTCATAGAACCTGTATGCACTAAGCGTACAGAATGTACCGTTAACAAGGAACGCACATCATGATCTCATTTACCAGATAAAAGCAGCTTTCTGGCCTACCAATGAGGATCTACTTCCTAACTTACTGATTGATGCCATCGACAATTCCCAGTCACACTTTCAAGCTCTTACAAAGATCAGGCATTTCTGTAAGGTAAGCAGCTACTCTAGGATCTCAGGTCAAACTTCATCCACTCAGGGAGAAGAAAAAAAGAAAGAAAAGCCACACTAGTAAAAACTCCAAATGTATCTTTTCCAAGTATGTAACATAATGAAGTATTAGTACTATCCCTGGGAGCTGGGTTGTCTAAAGATGCAATTTAAGAAAGCCAGGATCTAGTACAGCTTTCTCCCATGCCTTTATCCTGCACTCTAGGTAACCTGTTCAGCCACCCAGCCACTGAGCCATCAGCTTTCAGATCAAGTGAGAAAATGTCAACTTTTTGCCACATCATCACCTGAGCTGTAAATAAGCAGTGTGGGGGAAGTCAGTCAGGAAACAAGCCACAAGCTCACTGGACTATCTCAACTGCAAACCAAGAGGAAATGCCAAAACTGCAAGGCACAAAAGCACTCTGGGAGAGAGCTTTGCTGTGCGAAAATTCATGCCAAAGTTTCTCAAGTTCAGACGCCTATGTTTATAAAAAGGCAAACACAACTTTTCTGAGAGACTAATCTTAATATTAGTTGTTCCTAATACATTTCCGGTCAGATTCAACCTGATAAAAATCGTTCAATAAGCACTTAGTATTTAAATGCTGGAACTGTAAATACATTAAGTTCAAGTGCTAAATTTTGAGACCCCAAAGAATTTGACTATTGTCATCAGTCAAGGACACTGCTAAAGCTTTGTCCAGGGACTAATCTTGCTGATACAAATATAGCTTGGGGGGGGGGGGGGGTGCAAGGTAATCATATTTAGGGACTCAACCTTTAGAGTCTGAAAATTGATGAATAAAACATTTCTCCAAGGTAAGCTTAACCGATTTTACACACTGTTCACTATCGGTCAGAGATAAAACAGTATTTATTAAAAACTGACCAATCACACTTATCCTATCGGCACCTTAAAATTTTACTGAGACTCATATTAGGACTTCACCTGACCAAATATTCGTGCTAAGATTACATGGCTGAACTAATCAAAGCTGATTTCTCTCGACGAAGACGGACGCAGAAAACTTAAAAAACAAACAAAACGTAAATACAGTACAGTCCTATTCGTAGTTTAATCAACAAAAGCAAGGTCCAAAGCCCCTAGCCAAAAGTGACATTCTTAGCAGAGAAAGGGTGTGAACTACACAATCAATTACTTGTGGTTTAATTTAAAATCACTTTCCCTGGCATTTGACTTACAGAACTAGAAAGTTTTCCTGTAGTCAAGAGGGATCACGCCCCTACTCTGCAGCCACTGCCTTTAGCCGGCGGGGGCGGGGTGTGTAGAAACACAAACTACTCCAAAGATAAACGGGATTTTTCTCTTATCTTTTTTCTTCTGGCTGCCACCAGTAAAAAGAATCTATCTTCAAAGTCAGAAGAGAACAAATAAGTCAGTTGGGCTGGAGGCCAGAACCTCCACCCCTCCCCTCCTAGCTTTGACCTAAACACTTTAATTCTTTCCTTAACCGGATTACCATATGACTAGGGCAGATCACCGGATCAGGCTGCAAACGTCCCTCCTGGCCTTTAGCCTTTCCAGTCCAAATCCAACACTAACTTTCCGACCCCCATTTCCCAGCTTCTGATTCCACGCAAAGCCACGAGTCACGGATTAGCCCCCTTCACTTACCACCACCCCACTCTGTGATCATCTCATCGTCCCCCACCTGGTCCCAAAACTAGCTGAGTGACTATCAGGGAGAGGAGCTAAGAAATCAAACAAAGACTGACCCAGGGAAGTTAGGCTAGTCAGGAGGGTCAGCACGGGAAGGGTGACCTTGGTGCCCTAACACTCAGAAAGGGCTGCGAGGGGCACAAGGGCTCGCCAAGGCACAAGAACTGGCATCCAGACCAGGACCAGCAGGAGGGCGGAAGGAAACTCGCGGAGAGGCATTTCGGGAGAGTTGGGGACGCACTCCCTCTGGCGTTGGCGAGCCCCGCGCCCAGGTAGCGGTGACGGCCCCCAGCCCGCGCCTACCTGTAGCACCAGCGGCTCGGGGTTGAAGGCCAGGGTGAGCAGCAGCTGCATGCGCTCCGAGTCCTTGAGGTTGCGCAGCAGGAAGCTGCCCGAGTCCTTGGTCTCGGCGTAGCGGCGCACCAGGCGATCCAGCAGGCGCTGCGAGGGACAGTGCACCAGGTCCGACCAGCCCTCCACCGCCTCCGGCGTGAGCAGCCGCACGTCGCCGTTGAGACGAGCGAACTCGGTGCGGGGCATGGCCTGGAGCAGGTCGCAGCGCGGCCGGCCGGTGGCCCGCTTGCAGATGCTCTGGTCGAGCTGCGCCAGCTCCCGCTGCGATCCCAGGCGCTTGAGCACCACGCGCCGACGGCCGCCCTCGCGGGGCTCGCCGTACTGCGCGAAGTACACGTTCTTCACGTTGAGGAAGTCCAGCAGGCGCAGGCGGCCCCACGCCTCGAAGCCCACCTGGCCGTTGAGGAAGCGGCGACACCAGCTCGTGCCGAAGCACGCCGGGCACTTATTGAGCTGCAGGAAGCGCCGATCGGCGAGCTCGTTGCGCTGCCAGGAGGCGAGCAGCGACGGCGAGTGCAGCAGCATCAGCACCAACAGGCTGCCGAGAGCCGCCAGCTTCAGTGCACGGGACAGGCGGCCCAGCTTCAGGGGCACCAGGCGCCACATCCCGCCCGCGCGCGGCAACGGCCGGGGCCGGGGCGGCGGGCGAGCGCACCCCGAGCCGCCCCACGGCGCCGAGGCCCGCGGCGCAGACGGAGGGCGGCAGCGAGGGAGCCCGCGAGCGGGCTGCGCCGGCCGAGCGCTGCGACTTCCCCGGTCGACAGTCTCCACAACTCCCGGCGCCCTCCTCCGAGCTCCCCGCCCTCCGACTCCACGGGCGCCGCCTCCTTGCCCGCCAAGTTATAGAGGCGCGGAGAGGGGCGGGGGAGGGAGAGCGGGACCCGCGGCCGCGCGCACGCGCACTCCCGCCCGGGACGCTAGAGCTGCGCCTGCCGGTCCCGGGCGAGCAGCGCGCGCGCGGAGGGGGGAGTCAGGAGCCCGGACGCTTCACACTCGGGAAGCCGTGGGGGGAGGAGGACGGGGGAGGATGCGGCGGGCCCCACGCGCGGGCACGCCCGAGAGCGAGGGGCGGAGCCGGGGGGCGGGCCGAGCGCGCCGCCGGGAAGCGTCAGCGCGAGCTCGCGGAGAGGGAGGGGGTAGCGAGGGGGTGGATGGAGGGCGCGCCCGGGAGGGCGGAGCTCGGCGGCTCCGCAGCCGGAGACCGTCAGTAACGGTTACTCTGTTGTGACCGTCGGCTCGGACGGGCGCGGCGGGAGGCCTTCGTGGGAAGGGTCTCCGCGGGGAGAGGGCGGAGAGAAGTGCGCCGCGGAGCCCGGCGGCTCCGGCCCAGAGTGGGGGGGTGGGGGGGCGGCACCCAAGCCTGGAGGCGGGACTGGAGTGGGGGCGTGGCTAGAGCTCGGGGGCGGGGTCGAGCCGCCCGCTCCGGGCCTTATATGGAGTGACGCGCGCGTGGGCAGGGGCGGGGTTCTGTGACTGGCGGGAGCCCGGGGTCGCGCGCAGCAGACCGCGGTAAGGCCTGGGAGCAGGCGGTGCGGAAAGCTGCAGCGGTTCCGGGCCGGGTGGCCGCTGCGGAGCTGGCGCTGTGTCTGCGGAGGCGGTTACAGTTTCGCTGAGTGAGCACTGGCAGCTTGAGGTCCTGGCGTCTGGAAGCCGTTCTCACCGGCGCCGCCAGGCGGGTCCCTGAGGAGCCCGGTTCCCCACGCTGAGCCCAGGCCTGTCTCGCTACTAGGACGCGTTGCTAAGGCGATGGCCTTGGGGACCCTGGCAGCGTGGTGCGGCAACTGTGCTGGCTCCCGATCTCAAACTAACACCAGACTATGGAAATAACGTGGCCTAAAGTGCGTTAAGTTTTAGAAGGTCTGGGCTCTTGAGCAGTAACTTCAAAATAGGTTCTATTAGGACACTTTAAGTTGTAGCCTTCCCGCGGTCTGATGATTGCGAGCTCCTGGGACACCGTCACAGACACTTTTACTGCGTTAGCTTTCTAGAGGTCAAACAGGAAAATCACGGGAAAGGTAAACTCTCCTGAGACGATGAGCGTTATCTAACACTAGATTACAAATCCCTTCCCTGAATTTTCTGTCTGACGGTAGCACATAGACTCGCTCCGAAAGTGTACTGGTGGGGTTAATGTTTTGTGCTTTATTATCTAGGAGTTGAAACTTGGAAAGAAATCTTAGAGTATGTTCAACATGGTAATGATTTTTACATGCTGTTACAGAAAACACATTTTAAGATGTTAAAAACTATGCAAAGTGACTGAGAAAAGTGGCTGGCACAGAGGAGCATCCCATGCCTCCTTTGGCAGGATTTTGATTTAGCTTGCCCATCAAGCATCCCACAAGGCCATATGATAGCTTATGAGGCAAAAGCTCAAATGAGGTTTCCTCTGAGGGGACTGGACACTTGAGCTACAGGATTCATTCGTGCTGCTTTGGCAGTTGTAAACGAAGCGAATAATTACTAACCTGTGTTTTGTCCTCAAGCCCCTTCGACGTGCTTCAGAGATCGGTTTTAATACTAGACAGTGGGGGATTGCTTTAAAACAAACAAAACCAAAATCTTCTATTGACATTATTTTATCGGTGTAAACAAGCAAGGTTATTACTCTATACAAGATGCTTGGAGGTTCTTTGCATAAAATAACTTTATATCTGTTTAACAGTTCTGGATTTAGGGAGCGAGTTTGGTATTAGTGACCTTCCTGCCTTAGTCTGCTCAGAGTGAGTGAGCATTTGGCGACACAGCACACCACATTCGGCTGTCTGAAGTTCTTTGTGACAGTCTTCAAAAATTTAATAACTTTTGCAAGAGAAAAGTTTTTTTAGAGACCATGAGATAAACTCAGAAATTGGAAAAGATCAGTAAGTATTAATGTACTCTTCTTCCCCTTTCCAGTAAACTACGGCATGCTTTTAGCTAATGGATTATAAGCTGCAAGCCAAAGTTCTTGATCATTATTTTAAATAATGGCAGTGGAATTTTCAGTGTGGCTGCCATTGTTACAAATGTGTTTGGTACAATTAAAGACCGCAGGGGTTTAAATCACTTTTTTTCATTTATTTATCTGCGCGCACACACACAAGGGTGTCACTGGGGTTGGGGTGGAGGTCAGGGGACAACTTGTAGAAATCAGCTTTTTCCCTCTCCCTTGTGAGTTCACGGTGATTAGGAATTCAGATAGCCAGACTTGGCTGCAAACACCGCTACTTGCTGAGTCATCTCGCCAGCCCAAGATCACAGTGATTTGATACCAGTCATCTAATTTTAAAAACATTTAATGTTATGTATGTATGCACACCTGTGCATATGTGTATATGCGTGTGAACACGCATTTGCATGCTCACATGCCTGAGTGGATGTGTGTGAACTGCATTCATGCAGGAACCCTGGAAGATCAAAGGAGACATCAGGTTTCCATGGAGCGCTATGAGCCACCCTGTTGGAGCTTAGAACCAAACAAACCCTGGTCCTCTGCAAGAGCAGTAAGTGCTCTCCTAAGCCATCTCTCCAGCTCCCTAGTCATCTGCGTTTGTGGTCAGTGTTTTCAGTTGCCTTATCTGGAGACATTTTTGTTTTTCAAATGAGGAAGGGAATGCCATTGGTTTCTAGAAGGATGTTGTGTTGTACAAAACACTCCAACATGGAAGTCACCCACCCCAAATGTTAATGAGCAGTTAAAAACTGTCCTCAAAATTCTCTTATGTCATGAAAGCTTGTTACTTATAATAGTTATGGAGAAAGTATATGTTTAAATTTATGCTCTCTTATGGCCATAATGTTCAAATTGTGAAGTCAATTTGGAGGAATATCTTCATTTTACTGTTATTAGTAAACAGCTGATTTAAATTTTAATTATCCCAATTTGGGATAATAGAACTATTTTACTGAATATATTTCTTAATAAAATTGGGAAAATGTTTCCTTACCTTGCCATCAGAATTAGTTCCCCATTTCGATTCTATTAAGTGCCCTGGCATTTATGCCCTGGGACAGCGTCTCCATCATGATTCAATGCAGGTAAAGGATATCCCTGTTGTAAAGACTATAAAGGCAGTTTGTGTGTACTGCGGTACCCAGAACAGTAGCTGATGCAAGTCACTTTCCTGCTAGTGGCTGTTCAATGGACAGATAAATAAACAGCTAAAGGAATAAACAAACCCTTCAGGATAAAATAATGTAATAATTCAGGCTACAGGTGGTATTAGCAGTGACATTAACTGAGACATACCCAGAATGTGCCAGTTCCATGAATGTGAGAGACAGGCACCAGAGACTGTGTCACCTAGTAATATCAGAAGCTACCCACAGAAAATCCCATCGGCATGACTGCCCAAACATGAGCTGAGCAAGGACTATACCAATGGACATGCCAGAGTGGTGGGGCAAGCCCGCGAACCTCAACCCTACCATGTGGGAAACAGGAAAGCTGGGGCAGGAGAGCTGATCTTCCTCAGGGAAGAGCACACCAAATGGTCAGCCCTGACAAACATGCAAGTAACATATGGACGAAACATATATGTATATACATATGCATGTGACAATTAGCGAAGGAGGAGGCCATGAGTTTGAGTGAGAGTGGGGAGGCCTAGGTAGGAGGATTTGAGGGTAGGAAAGGGAAGGGAGAAGTAATGTAATTCTATTTTAAACATAAAAAATAAAACGGGAAAGAGTGACAAGCATCTAGAGTACCTGCATGAAACGTACAGTTCCTCTAACTGTGTCAGGGCCACTCTAACGAAAGTGTCACAAACTGGGTGGCTTCTTAAACAGATTTCTTAAGAGTTTCAGAAGCTGGCGAGTGTTCTGAAAGTGCTTACAAGGCCGATGTCTAGACTCTTCTGGACCATGGATGTACAAATTTCTTTACCCAAAATAGTGACTTCATTATAAACATATATGATATATATATATACACACACATACGTATTCTTGTCATATCTTCATATGACAAAGGGGGAAGACATTTTTCTGTAATCTCTAAGGACACTAATCACCTCCCACCTGTACCTTGTACAGAAGCCATTTTATTGGGGCTTAGGCATCAGAGAAGGAACTGTAGGGACACATCAGGGCATGCTGTCGTTTAGGGGTGGGATGAGGAAAGCGCAAGTCTGATTCTATGCATTGTCTTCAGTGATACATTTTCATCTCTAAACTTGGCTGTTGAAACCTGTACTTACCTATCAAAATAAAACGAATACCATTGACTTTCGGAGGGGCCCAGCACCAGTTCCCAAATAAGTCACACACACAGGCTTATAAGTTGTTCTGAATGCCTTCCCTTAATTTGACTTGTTTCTTGTCAGCTTTTCTTAAATTATCCCGACTACCTTTTGCCTTCTGTATACCTTTCTTCTTTCTCCATTGCTTGCTGGGTGGCTGGCCCCTGATGTCCTTCTCTCCTTGTTCTCTTGCTCTTTTTCTTCCTCTTTTCCCCTCCTGTTTATCCTCTATGCCCACCAGCCCTGCCTATCCTTGCTCCTGCCTTGTTTTTGGCCATTCAGCTCTTTATTAGACCATCAGCTGTTTTAGACAGGCAAATAATCACAGCTTTACAGAGTTAAATAAATGCAATATAAACAAAAATCACACATCTTAAAATAATATTCCCCAACAAATACTATATATTATTTTTAGTCTCAAAAATGTACGTAGTCATTTTTTATTAAGATGGTAAGTGGTTCTCTAGTTTCTCTCTCCAGTGCCTAAGGCTGAGAAACTTTGACAGTGTAACTTCTCTGTACTTTTAACTAAGTCTCATTAATTATCTGATTTATATCTATTAGATTTACCTTATGAATAAGTTTTTTTGAAGTCTAAAAGTTCAATATTTTAACAGAACTTTAAATACATATTAAATCAACAAAACCATACATAGAGAGTTTTTGGTATCACACAGTTGACTGTTGGGTGTAAAATAGGATTGTCATGCTCATCCGTGAGTTGGCTTGAACTAAATGAGTCATATTGTTTGTCAGTCAAAAATGATGCAAATGAGTCCAAATACAAATGCAACATTATAATTCACAATTTAGAGTAATTCATATTAACATGCAACATTACCTAATTCTCCATTTTGACTAAATTACTCAAGGGAGGCATATTTTTTTTTGTTTGTTTAGGATTTTTTTCTAGTTTGCTTCACAGAAAAAATAATGCATGTAAGACTGGCATTTCACTGAGCAGTTGTTTATGTACCCACTTGTTAAGACCTTTTGAAAAGCTCACCTAAAGCATGTTTGCCTATATAAATTAGCATTATTATCATTATCTGTTTTTCGGATTGGCATATATACTGAAAATGCCCATTAATTAGTTCAAGCCAACTGCAAGGGTATGGGTTCCAGAGTTACAAGTGCTGTGAAAATAGTGAAGTACATGCAAATATTAAATGAGCATAAACAAATTACTGTGGCAACAGACACCATCCTTTGCATTGATAGGACTCCGCTTAGGAGAGTAGACCATGTACATGAGGAAAATTGAATTTCACTCTCTGTTAGTTTGATTTCCTGGTAAGGCTCGTCCTAAGCTTGCTACCTCTTGTTATTCTCTGGCTTATAAGGGTGGTGTTCTTGCCATCTCTCTTTGATGATAGCAAAACAGACTACAGTGCTCATTTAAGGAAGTGTACCAGAAAGCTTGGAGAGAGCAGCCTGCTGAGTAGCTGATATCCATCTATGGTGTCCCTAGCAGGATCTCATGGAATCCACATGCACAGACAAGAGGTGTCCTGTCTTCAACCTGATGTCTGCCAGTGTCAAAGATCAGCCACAGCTAAGGAAGGTCAACTGATTTTTCTACTTGGGTGTCAAAGACATGTTCAGTGCTCAAAATTATATGCTTTAGAAATAAGACTCCTCCCCCCCCCACTCTCATCAAAGGACTTTTAGTAAATTAAGATTTCCCAGGAACAAAGATGTCTTCTTGTCAAGAGTAATTTAGAATTTTTAGGGAGAACAGCTAAGGAAGATCTGAATAATGATCATTATTCATAATAAGATGACTATGTTCCTAAAAAGATAAACCATGTTCATTTCCAGACTTAATATTATAAAGATGTCACCTGCAAAGATGTTGATGCTCGGGGCCATGCTGCAACTGGGGCTGTACTGATCTGAGGGGCCTGTGTTGCCACCAGGGCCTTGGTGGTGTCTGGGCCCAAGTTGCCGCCAAGGGTCATGTCTGGGCGCTGCTGCAGCTGGAGTCTCTGGTGGTGCCCATAATTCATGTTAGCACGGGATCACTGGAACGATGTGCTGAGCCGGCCCACCCTTCACTTGGCCTGGGACGGCTTGTCCTGCCCCTCACTGGATATTGCAACAGGGAAGCTGGCCCTACCCCTCAGGGGAAATCTCGCCCTGCACTTGAGAAAGATGGCCCCATTCCTCACCATAGGTGTGCAACTCACCTGGGAAGCACACTAGACCCTGTGACAGGGAATGCAAGTGAGCCAACCCTTAGGGCATGAGAACAGAAGAGCTCACCCTCCTCTTAGTCATCGGCCATGTGGTGGCATGGGTGAGGGAAAGATCCCCTCCACCTCTCCATTACCCCCTGCGGCAGGTGAGATAGCTGGCTTTGGGGACATAAGGGCAGGAAAGCTAGCCCTGACCCTTACCAGCTGTGGTGCATGAGATAGCAGCCTCTGCTTCCCATCTGGGCAGCACGCTAGAGCTGACCCTTTTGTTAGGGACATGGGCTAGCCAGCCCTGAGGACAGGAGAGCTGAGCCTGCCCCTCCCGTCACCATGCCCCTAAAACAATTGGGAGAGAAGACCCTGCACCTTGCCTTGGCAAAACAGTAGAGCGGCCCTGGCAATATGAGTGAGGGGGACATGGATCTGAGAGACCAGAGAGCAGGAGACCTGGCCCGGCTCCTTGCTGTAGGCTGCATTGGATGAGCTAGCTCAGGCAGTGCTCAAGAGCTCATCCAGGTAGTGAAGATAAGGGAAAGCTAGTGAGCTGACCAACCCAGATACCACCCAGGCCTAGGCCCAGAACCAGTGCTGTGAATTAGCCCACCCCAACATCTACCAAATCTGTAAACTGTTGGGCCATGTGAAGGGGAGGAACATAGAGATACAAAACAGAGCCCATTGTTGGTAGTGTAGCAGAAACCAGAGGCCTCAAGGCAGACTAATGACTCCTGGCAATGAATACTTGAAAGATGAACAGATGAAAGGGTAAACTATGTGGCTCAATGGGCCACACTGTAGCTTCCATGATAAGCTTCTCTTTTTGTTTGTTTGGTTTTTCTTTTAAATTTGGTTATGTTTAGGCGAAGAGGTTGCAAGGGAAGAAGGAGGACTCCAGGGGACAGGGCAATAAGTGGGATCAGAATGTGTGATGTAAAAGCCACAAAGAATCAATAAAATAATTTAAAAGGTGGTAAGAAACATTGTGGTTCCTGATTTGTAAAATCTATTCTTAAAAAATAAGCTAGCCTGAAACAATAACCATTGAACCAACAGTGTGTAAGAGTCTATCTTTGGGGCAGGGGAGATGGAACCCCCGTGAAAGCACTTTGTGCTCTGAGGAAGACAGCGGGTGGGCACCAGCACCCTTGTTAGCTCACAACTGCCTATAACTCCAGCTCGCATATATCTGACACCCTTTTCTAGCCTCTGCAGGTATTTACATGTGTGCATACTCACATATAAACCCATATACAGACACTTATTTTTTAAAAGAATAAGTCTTTTTGTTGGACTGCAGTCTACCTGTTGGAAGTAATGCGCCCACTTCCAGGCTTGCCTATAAAGTGTCCTTTGTACTTTCCCTGCTTTTTGGTTAGGGAAATGCAAAAGACCTCAAAACACTGTGCCGATGCTGTAAAGGACAGCTTGAATAACATGCTAGTTGGCAACGTATTTGTGCATCTAGAAGAATGGACTTTTCACTAGGAAATGGTGTCTTTAGAGGCTGTTTCCTGGCATCTGCTCAACTAGCACATATCAGAAACCTTTAGGTTTCAGGTAAAAGGCAGTGATACCTGTTGGTAGTGCAACACAGAAACCATAGTCAGCCACTCCTGTGCTTCAGAATCAGTTTTTTCCAACTGTTACATTTTGGGGGTCAGTGATATTTCATTTGTATTTTAATAAATAAAACTTGCCTGAAGATCAGAGAGTCAAACAGCCCCACAGGTCAGCCTTACAGAGCAGGCAGCAGTGACACACACCTTTAATCCCAGTAGCCACACTAGTTTGCCGTAGAAACTGAGCAGTGTGCACCTTTAAGCCCAGAACTAGAGACGATTATAAAACGGGAGCAGACAGCGTTCTGGATAGAACCCTAGCTGGTCTCAGCATGCTTATGTTTTAAGTATAAGCTTACTACCTCCTCCTGGTAAATCGTATTTCTACCATTTTGTTACTGTTTTTCACTTGCAGCTGTTCAAATAATTTCTTTAGTGCAGATGACAAGTTATAATTTTCTTTCTTGTAAAACAGGAGGAAACTGTTTGTTGTTGTTTCCCTCTTTTGAAGCTCTGAAGAGTTTGTGTTAGTGGCATCATGGAATTTTTTCTAATTGGTGATAGTACCTATTAATAACCAAATTATATCAATGTACTACAATGACCGTTGAGTAGGAAAATAACACCACATTTTACATCTCAGAGTTCAACTGATCCACTCTAAAGTCTCAGTCTTTACCAAATCACTGTTGACAAAATGATGGATGCTGTACTCCTCCGAGAGCATCCTTATGGGATTATTTAAAATTATCCCTCTCCATCTATTTGGAGTGTCTTTACTGCCTTGGCCCAAATCAAATATTGCTTCAGGCATTCGGACAATGTAATGACCTACCTTGTCTTTTAGGCTTTGGCTCTGGCAAAGTTTGAAGGGACCTTGTTAAATGTTGTCATCACCCATTATTATAACCCAGGCTCATATTCTCCAGGTAAACTTGTCAGTTTTGTTCCATATCCAGAATCACCGAATAATTCCCTTAAAGGGGAAAGAAAAAATGTGTTTTTCTGGGGAAAGCATAATTTTTTTCACTTTAAGATTATACAACCTATGTAACATTGCTTTTCTGCTTCTCCTTAACGTCTTGTGAAAGATGGAAGACACAGCCCCTGACCCTATAGAGAACAGCTCATCTCCTTTAAAGTGTTATGGCTTTTCATATGTGGAAGATTTATCAAAACAGTGATTATCTTGATTTCCCAAGGATGCATTAAGGTACCACACCACAAAGTTGCTAGCTTTAAAAATAGCCTGAAATCTGTTGTCTCACAGTTCTAGAGAATACAGTCTAAAGTCAATATGCTGGCAGTTTTAGCCCGCCTTGCTCTGGGCAAAGCATACCTTGCCTCTTTCTACCTTCTGGTGTTAATCAGCATCCTTTTCATTCTTTGACTGTAAATGCATGACTCTGATACTTTGGCTTCACATAGTGTTCTCCTTGTTTCTGCTTAAAGCATTTCTCATTTTGAAAATCAGAACTCCAGAAATGTAGAATATAATGCACAGGAAAGGCAATGATTTTACTCTGTGTTCTCCAATTACAGGGGCTGGCAATAGGACAGTGTTAGGAGACGGGGCCTTGAAGGAAGGATGTGACCATAAAGTCCCTCTTTTGTGAATGGGATTATGTGCTAGTTGAAAACAGCTTGATGGAGGGAGTTCATCTCTTGCTTTTCTCTCTCTGACTATGTGAGGAAATAGCATTTCTCTATTCCATGCATAGAACAAGGAACATTCTTGACTACTAAACCTAATAGTTCTTCAATCTAACATTTTCCAGCCTCCAGAATGATGATGAAATATATTTCCATTGCTAATTAGTTTCCCAGCGTGTGGTACTCTGTGAAAGCACAGAAACAAACTGGAAGAGATGGAGGCCAAGTGTTTACTATTAGATCTTTATATGTAATAGTGAATGATGCAACTCCCATGTTCTCTATGAGGTTGGTTACATCTAAATCGATATACAGAATATGGCGGCATTTCTCTTATAAGCAAGACTCATAGAGCCAGGAAACAGAGTTGATAGATAAAAATGGAAAGGAATCCCATTATGTTTAACTGCTTTTTTGTCCTAAAGCTTGACTTATCATGGTGTTTTCTGGCCAGTTAAAAGTAACTTTCCTTAAACAATAAATATAAGGTGATCCAAGATGACATGCAGGCACAGTTAGCTAGGATCTTTAGGGAGTGAGCTTGGAACATCTGAGTAATACCTATCAAAAAAACTGGAGTTGTGAAACACTATTCCCAGAGATACATGAGCAAATGTCTGTTCACACCAGATAGGGAACAGGTACACAAATATAAAAAGAGTTGAAGGTGAATTGCCCCATGTGCTAGTTAGCATTTTTGTCAACTTGATACAAGTTAGGGACATCTGGGAAGAGAGAACCTCAATTGAGAAATGTTTCCATCGAACTGTCCCATAGGCAAATTTGTGCGTCATAACCTTCACCAGCTGTGGTCCAAGAGGGAGGAATGCAGCATCTCACGGTGGCAGCCAAGCCTGGTGATGTGTAAGATGCCCCCAGGTGGCATGAGAGCTGTATTGAAAGGGTCATGATGGAAAGCTGATGGTTGACATTGTAAGAGGCCAGGAGAGGCCATTGGTGAAGGTGCAATGCCAAATACAATGAAAGTCCCAAAATTGAGGGGTCGTGGAAAGAGGCTGAAGCTCGGTACCATATGATACCTGAAGAGAGTCTAGGAGGCTATAGTGAATGTGAAACCTGTGGAGACTCCAGTCCTGGACATGACGGGACTATGAGATGACCACCAAGGATGGTGGTTGGTGTGGCATGGAGCAGGCCTGACCTGAACCTTGGGGACAAGTTGTGTGGTTTTAGACAGCAAAGCCAGAGGAGTGGAGCTGCGTATGCCCTTTGGAAGGGCAAAGAAGTTTGTGAGTGAATCCCAGATGTGGGGCATTGAACTGCAGGATGATTTACACCACTGGTTTTCTGATTTGATTTACATTTGATTGTAACTGTGTCCTGGTTCTTGCCTCTTGGAATAAGAAGTATGTAACTAACTTTTTAATGTACAGAAGCCTACAGTTAAGGAACTGTGGATTTTTAGACAATGAACTTTTAAAGACTGTAACACCTTTAAAGGTGTATGTGTTATTTCTCACATCACAGAGACGTTGAAAGTAGATTTACTATCATTTTTACATGATATATTTTACATGGGATTTGGGTATTTAAATGATTTGTTTGTTGATCACAGAACTAATTTAAAGACAAATTTCAAAATCAAACTTCTGATATTATTCTACATTCTTATAAACTAGCCTTTAGTGGTGATTTCAGTAGAATTTCCTTGATCTATTAAGATTTTCCGTTTAAACTACCAAAAAATAGTACTTCTGTGAACCTCACTCCAGAAGCCAAAATAGCTTATTGTGTGTGTGTGACCAAATGAGTTTAATTAGGGTTATCTAAAAAAACATGGGTCAGGACTTATTTGCAAGAACACGGTCAACTTCCCAGTGGCTACACCACCAAAGAAAATGTCTCTCCTTTCCCAAAGGAAAGATCATAAATTGCCTATAGATCTTCAGGATGGCCAGGGTCTCATAAGCCTCTGCCCTCTCAAGCTAAACTTTATTTTTATTCATTCTAGAGGAAAGTTATTCATGGCTGAAAGAAATCATATTTAGTCATAACAAGTTTGATGTCTCCTGTATCATCCTACATAGTTTTTACAATTACTTTTTGAGTACATCCCGTGGACATTTTAAAATCATGATAGGAGCAGTTCTTCTATGTGTTGCTGAAGTAGAATGTTCCAAACTGTCAGGTGCCAGTGTAGTTTAGAAGATTACTAGTTTAGCCTGTAGCACAAGCAACACACTTTGAAAGGAAATGACCATCCTTACTATATTTATAAACTGTATGTTAAATTTTAGGGGGGAAGCATCATGCTTCAAAGAGCTAATTAGCTCAATAGATTTCTGCAATCCTGATTGCTTCTGGGACATTCGGGTGTACACATCAGCCCTATTGTCTCCTGGGATGAGTGCTAGACATTCCAGGGTTAGTGGGGCCCTGTTGAACTCTGGTGACACCTCACTGTCTGCATTGAGTTTTAAAACATCCTCGTCTACTCTTTCCTTCTTACTCTAGATGCAGCCTACGAGCAAGTACTGCTGAGTTCATTTTCTGAATCTGTCTCTTAAAAGCATGACTGTTACCATTATGATGGTCTCTCATCACATCGTCTCTCACTTCTAAGCAGTTTATGTTCGCCTGCTTCTGCTTGACCATTATTGTACCACCCAATCTATGTGGAAGCAGGAGTAGTGTTTTTATAATATAAATCAGACCCTGTTTACTACCCTGCAGCCCAAAGCTGGTGAATTACAGGCAAGCTGTATCTGGACTATGGACTACTATCTTTAGCTTGCCCTTGGTACCTACACACCCTTTAGTTTGCCCCCGTCTAATGGACTTTCTCTCTGGGATTGCCCTATCATGCTGGTCTTCCAGCATTAGTAGGAACACAATGAACTTATCGCTCTAACTTCAACGACTTTCTACTCGCTATTTCTTTTACCTTTTACTGGAGAACTTTGTATAATTCTGCTCATCATTCAGGAGTATGTCCCAAACGGTCCCAAAAGCTTTCTCTGATTGTACCACCACCAAATTCATTTTCAGTCTATTTCACATATCAAATATTATTAGCTGTACATTTTAATTGTCCTTTTTAGAGGAATAGGAGTTTTGTCTTTCCCATGGCTCCATCCCAAGTCTCTTGTAGAGCATTCTAAAACTGAGTGAAACAGTTTAATTTTATGTGTAGTACTACCTTAATGAAGTTACTTTGCTTTGGAAAAATAAAGTAAGTTGGCTAAAATATTGTGCCAATTTAGGGTCTGCTGATGAAACCATTAACTGGTTCCAAAGACATGAAGCCTAGGAGAGCAGTATGTGTCTTCATCTGCAGCTGTGGTTCTCAGCCTTGGCCACGCACTGGGATCACCTGGAGAAGCTATAAACATATGAACTACAGAACCTTTGGGGATTTAAGGCACAGCAATTAAAAAAAAAAAACTTTCCAGCCAAATATAATGGTCAGCAAAGGCTAGGAACTACTGGTCCATGAGGTGTCTCTCTTTCTTTTTGCCTTCCTTCCTTCCTTTCTTCTTAATAAATCTCAATGCTGAAAATGGTTCAGAATGGAAGAAAACACTCATCAAATGAACTAGTGGGCAAATGAATGAATGAGCATTGGGGCCAGTGGTAGAGAGCTTGCCTAACGTCTGTAAAACCCTGTGTTCAGTTCACACCACTGAATAAAAATAAAAATGTATTTGCAGAAATTGAAAACTATTTTTAAAACATTTAAAAAGTATAGTCTACTAATGAGCTTTCCAGATTTAGCAAATAAAATGAGAGATTCCCAGTTAAACTTGAGATGCAGAAAAACAGCTTATTTAGTGAAAAGAAAACATCAAATATTGCATGGGACATAATTATACTAAAATATATTCATTATCTATATTTAATTCAAATTTACCTGAGCGACCTGTATTTTATCTGACATAACTAACCAGTGATGAGAGGACAGTTAAGATTTCTTTATAAAATTCAGCATGTTATTAAATATGTTGAACAATTCACTCTGAAATGGTAATTTAATCTCTACTATCTTCTGCTATGCAAAGTTACCATAAAATAGTCTATTATCCTTAGGAATGAAATTAATTTTTCCTTTTTAAACCTTTAATAAAGTAATCATAAAAATGAAATGAGTTCCTACATGCTATTGATGTTCCAAATGAATATAGAATTTTAAATATTTAGTATCTGCTTTTTAGTTACCGACCTGTGGGTTGTGACCTCTTTGGGGGTCAAGTGACCCTTCCACAGGGATCTCATATCAGATATTGTAGTAATAAGAGCGTCGGGGCTGCATCCCCAGCACCCCAGCCGCCTGGCTAGCTTATGCGCGAAATAACAACACACAAACTGTATTCTTTTAAACACTGCTTGGCCCATTTCTATCTAGCCTCTTCTAGGCTAATTCTCACATATTAATTTAGCCCATTTCTAATCATCTGTGCACCCCAAGGTGCACTTACCGGGAAGATTCTAGCCTACGTCCATCCTGGGTCGGAGCAGAATCGCGTCTGTCTGGGAGAGCGGAGCATGGCGTCTCTGTCTGAGGCGTCTTACCTCACTTCCTCTTCCTCCCAGCATTCTGTTCTGTTTACTCCACCCACCTATGTTCTAAGCTATGAGCCCAAGCAGTTTGTTTATTACTTAACCAATGAAATCAACAGATTGATATATGACACTCCCACATCAAGATATCCTATACATATTTATACTGTGATTCATAACAGTAGCAAATCTACAGTTTTGAAGTAGCAACAAAGTGATTTTATGGTTGGGGGTCACCACAACATGAAGAACTGTATTAAAGGGTCACAGCATTAGGACAGGTTAAGAACCACTGCTCTAGAGGATGCTACATAGTCAAACTGCCATCTAAACATTTATCTTTGTACCCAAAGATTAATGTGGCTCTCGGCCCTGATCAGAAAAGCTTTTGCAAAGCTTTTTGAAAAAATTATGTTGATACAGAGATTTATGGGCTAACATGCAAAGAATATCTGATTATGAAATGCCTAGTCCCCAAAGGACCATCTATGCTACTGCAACCAAAGCTAAGGGACCATAAACATTACCCCAACCCTACCACCAAGGCTCAGGGACCATCTATGTTACCCCAACCCCACCATCGAGGCTTAGGGACCATAAGTGAAACAGGGGTAGAAACTGTGCTCCCCAGAAGTTGGGGGTGGGGGCCAACTACAGTGAAATTGACTGAACATGTCAAGTCTGATGCGCTCATGAACTCACTGAAACTCTTGTTAACTGTACAAGTACCACATAAGATTGAGCCTCTCGATATTTCATCAGGGAAGAGAGAAGGACTCGTGAGTTCTCCTCCCTTCCTGAAGGATTATTGACAGTTGATGGTGACTTGGAGGAAGAACGTCCCTTTCTTCAATGGTGTGACTACAGACAGATAAGCTGTCCATGATCCAGTATATAATATCCCTCCCATGCTCACCCAAGCAACCCATGTTAAAGAAAAAGATGAAAGTAGGCGAGGACTTGTGAAGAAGAAGAGGGTTTTCAGTAGAAGAAGGGGGTATCAGATGGCAATGGGAGGTAACTGGTACTAAAACTCCTAAGATACATGCATGAAACTGTCAAAGAAAAATAATATTTTTGGAAAAGACTATATCCCCGACCTCTGGATCAGGGACTATGTCTTAGAGACTCTAATTTGAATTCTCATTCCATTCCTACAAAGTGTGAGAAAGATTTCAGTCCTTCTGGCTATGAAGCCTTATTTCTCCTTAGCTATTTTCTACCCATATTGACCAGATAAAACAAAATTTCTGGAGCTGTTATAAATATGGCCTGTCATCAATGCCCGACAAAATTATTGCACAAATCAGTCAGATAATTGATCATGTGTCCTACTTAGCAGTGACTGTCGATATGACACAACTTAGAATCACAGAAAAGGGCAGTCTTGATTGATTGTGTTTGTCAGTTTGGTCTGTGGGCATGCCTGTGAGGAGATGCTTGTTGGTAACTGATGTAGGAGGGCCCAGCCCATTATGGGTGGTGCCATTTCCTGGGTAGATGGCCCTGTGCTATATAAGGAAGTTAACTGTGGGCACTGAAAACTGCTCCCCCAAGCAGTTCATTCATGGGTCCTATCTCCAAGTTCCTGCCCTGACTTCCCTCAGTGATGGATTGTGGCCTGGATTCACAGGCCAGTAAAATCCTTCCTCCCCAAGTTACTCTTTGTCAATATTTTCATGAGAGCAACAGAGAAACGAGAAATCACGCAAGTAGAAGCTTTCTGGATCCCAACTTCTGATTACAGGGCCGTATATGTTCTCCTGGTGGGTTTGCGAACAGAAAACCAATGCCTTCCACAGCTAACTGGAGAGTTCGTGCTCTGAAATTCACCAGCAGGCAGATGCGTTCCAAAGATGGATTAACCGTAGATCTTGTATAAAGGGTGAAATAATAAAAATGTACTTCACATTTCTAATATTTTCCATCTCTGCCCAGAGGACAAAATAAGGAGTGACTCCACAGCTTCCTGCAGAATCTGTCACGTGACTTTCTTAGGCTTCAGGTCATTCGCAGAGACTGGCTTCAAAGAACAATGTCTTCTGACACTTGAAGAGAATCTTTTCCTTTGAAACTTGTCTAAATAGTGGAACAAAAACTTATAGGTGTTTTTATTTGCTTTCTCTTGTTAAATGTATGTCTTCACAAGCTTTTGCTATCTCTAATTTTAATGCAAAATGCAAACATCAGAGGAGGAAAAAAAAAACAGTTCTACTCAAATAGAAATATCTAATTTACCCCGTTATGCAGGAACTACTTGTGCAAAGCACAGTCAGGCAAGCCATAGCGCTCAGGCTGACAATCTATGATGAGGGTCGTTTTCCTGATGCAAGGTGTGTTTGGCAGCACATGGCTTCATCAGCATTCCATGCCCAATGTTGTCAGAGCCTGCGACGACATGGAAAGACCTGGGAGCTCTCAGCATGCCATGACATCAGGGACAACTGTGAGTGTGACTTTCGGAATACAATTCAGGCTTTGTTCCTCTGGCCATTATCCTGGGGTAGTGGCTTGTGTCTGCAGTGCCTAGCGCTCTTTGAGCTGGTAGCAGTTGTTTGCATTTACTTTTAATTTAAGACAAGAATGGAAACTCTTGATATTAGATTTATGACTCCCTGGATCCTAATTACATGTATCATGTTTAAAATGTGGCTTTAGTGTTTTTATCTCATATCTTTAATTGGTGCCATCAGTAGTAACAGGTATTCCTTAATGAAGAAGTACAGTAAATGTCAGAGCATAGGAAAGGCAAGGGCCTTGGTTTTATCTTCTTGGCTTCTGACCCTTAGCTGTGGCTCTTATTAGCGGTATAACTTTTGGCAAAGTACTTAACCTTTCTAACTTTAGTTCCCTCATTTGTAAACATGAGACAATATTTTCTTCCCGGCGCCATCACCCCAGTGTTGACAGGTTCCAGGCCAGCACCCCGGCCTTTACTTTACAACAGCCACACATGGGTGCTGAGAGGACGCTGTGCTAGGCAAACAGTTTTCGCTCCCTGTCTGCTCTTCTTCAAGGAGAATGTAAAAGTCCACTCTAGTGAAGTGACTGCCACTCCAGGATAAGCTAATTCTTTGTCACTCACACCATTTTGTCACTTCCGTCTCCGGTGAGCGGTTGCTCCTGCTTTCAAGGCTTTTAGAGCAAGCTAGCACAGCATTCGGCTTGCTGGTCATTTTCTCCCTGGGAACTCGAGCTCAGCATAAATACTGCCACACTTGCCTTCAAGCGGCTCGGATCTCTTGTCTGTTTTCTCATTCTCTCTTGATTGCATCAGCTTTACAAACATAGTCCACATGCCATTCTAAACCATTTTGATTTACCAAAGCCTCTCCCATCTCATACAGAGCATGCCGCATCAGGGAGTTCAACAAGGCTGCCAAAGCCCAGTATGAGACCTAAGATGTCTCCTGAAACAATTGCTTCCTTCACTCTTCAGTGAACACAACCTATCTGCCCCGAGAACTGGGCATCATATACTGTCTTTCTCATGCCCTTTCCTCAGTTAAAGTCTGTCCTTTCTCTCTTGTCTTCCAAACTCTTCATAGGGACCTCAGCTGGTGAGGGTCAAGTGACCTCAGTGGCTCACATGAGCCAATCCATTAGGGACTAATTTACCTGTATTGTTTTGAACTATACTCCCTTTATCTCAATGAGGCATGAGGCATTATTCAGTTTCTCTGCTTCCGTGCCTTTCAGACTGCATCACAGAACACCCCAACTCTCAGCATGGGTGGAAACTTCAGAAAACTGCACTGCTGGAGTTTCATGTACAACCACTGGCCAAGCAATTGATCGATAGAAGATTTCTCTCCCAAGTATGTCCTTTTATCACCTTGAGGAAAGAGACATGAGTTTTTGTAGCTTTCTATACTTGGAAATTTTTTTAGTTTTGGAAGCCCAGGCTTGAATCTTTTAATAAGGAAGAAAGAGTCACACAACAAATTACTCTGTAGTAGTGAGGACAAAGGAGTCAATGCGGTAACTCCTGCCATGGAGACAAGTGGCCATAAGCTCAACCTTGATGTTGGCAATGAGCAGAAGATTCGGGATACGTATTTCTAGTATCACATCATCAGGTGTAATTAGACTTTAAAAACTAGTAGGGTTTTACTTATTTATGTTTGATGATACTTGACATTCTAGAGAAACATGTATTAGGTAGTACACTGCCAGTAATGTAACAGTAATGATGAATTAGATTTCAAGAATGGTGGTTCTATTTTCATACTGTATTTATGACAGGGATACTACTAGTTTGATTATTTGTTTATCTGCAGAGTCTATTCCTGAAAGGAATAGTCTTTGAAAACTCTTAGTGAGACATTTGTGCCTTCTGCATTTCCAGAAGTGGCTTCTTGTAGCGCTAACTCTAAAAGTCTGTGAGTATCTGCTTTAAAGAATATCCCAAGGCACAGGAACTAATTAGAAGTTTTAAGAAGAGCTACAAAAATCTACTGAACCTTCATCACTAAGAATTTTTAGGTCTCTTAACCATGAAATCTTATTCTGAACACAATTTAGTACCATCCATAGGGTAAAATGAATACTTTGGTCACTAGCAACATTGACACTATTTCACTTACTTATTGTTGACATTTATTTGTTGATTCAAAAATTTGCTACTTAAAATTCTTATTTTTAAAAAATATATATATATAAGTTATAAGAGTTAATAAGAAGCCTGAGCTAATGGACCAATCAGTTTATTGTTAATGTAGACCTCTGTGTGATTTCTTTGGGACTTAACTACTACGGGAACCGGACAGGACAGAAACCCCAACAACATCAACTTGCCCCAACCTATTCTCTGGTTACTTCATCATTCCTTATGGGATTTTTTTTTTTTACAATATCTATTAGTAGTGCTCAAAGTCAGTTATTTACTTATCTAGTTTCATGTCTACTTATGAAATCCTAGAGGACTTATACTATAATTAATGATCTTCATGCTCCTAATATCTAATATCTGACTTTTAGTAGAAACTTGTTATGGGGATTCTCTTGTGAAGTATAAAATTAATCCCTAGATATTTTAGTAGTGACTTTCTGGAAGTTATGAACAGACATTCATTGGAACAGGCTGTTTTAACGTTTGAGGAATTCAAGCCAATTGATCTAATTGATCTGTAATAGTGCTTTGCCATTGTATTTTGATGGAAGTGTTTGCTTTAAGGGAATTGATGAATACTACAGTTGAGGCTACTTGATCATGGAAATCCAGTTGTTAAATATCAACAGCACAATATCATATATGCTTATAATGTGTATATAGCTACATATACAGATGTGCAATCTAGATATCTCATATGAAGTACCCTCTTTCTTTGTATATATTAATTGGACAGAATAATGGCTTTTACTGTGACACTATTATACATGTGTACAATGTACTTCTATCTGTTCACCTCCATTACATTTTAACAGGATAAAATAATTTTTAGATGTTTAAAATAGTTTGTAAATGTTTAAAAATAATTCTAAGTGAGTTCTCGTATCACCTCATTTATATTGCAAAGTACTGTGGGAAGACCAGGTTTTTCGTTTAGTGTCTGGGTGCCTTGAAATTTATAGGCACTCAGGTATTGCATGAGTTGTGGGGAGAAATTGATGTCCTAAGCAGACTTTGTGTTTTAAGCAGTGGGCCTTGGAGGAGTGGGAGGGCGGTGGGCTTGAAAAGAAGCAAATGGAAACTCCAGTCAAAGGTTTAAAGATAAACCTATCAGTGAGTTTAATTTTCATAACTTTGATTAAATCATTACTTTTGCTTCTGATTTTATAGTCTCCAAATACAAATTTATAAAATGTTCCATTCAAACCAAGGACATAATCATAGCTTTAAATGTTATGATTTATGAATATGGAATTTGGGAGTGACTAGATGACAGAAACACACTTCCACTGCTTCAAAACTGCAGTAGAAATAGCTGGAGATGGAAAATTCCCCTTCCTTCTCATTTTGAGCATCTTACATTAGTAGTTATGTGTTTCCAAGAGCCTCAGTTGCCTTATGTACACCAGTCTGCTGACACGTGGACTGGGACGTGGCTGCAGGATGGCAGAGAAAGGGCGTTACTTGCTCGCTTCTGTATTTGCTTGCTTGTTTTTCAGAAGAGTCTCCTGTAGTTTTGCTCTTGGCCTCAGTGTTTAGCTGAGGGTGACCTTGACTTAAAGTCTGGTATTACAGATGTGTATCTTCATATTCAATCAAAGGATCAAACCCCAGGCTCGGTGCATGTTGTGTAAGCACTGTACGAATCGAATCGAGCTCAGCCCCGCAATGCAAATATTTGACCTCACACGAGATGCTACCTGCAGGATCCCCCAAGCAGTTTGCTCCTGTTGTTTCAAAGAAAAGGATTCTTTGAAGTCAAAAACTAAAATGTAATACAGCTAGATATAATATGTTTATTATACAATGTTTTTAATTACGTTATACTCTGCATAGAGTAAAATAGTCGGAACTTAGAATGAAGTTTAGTTATTTTTTTATACATGTAAATCTCTGTAAGCAACCCTCTTTTCTGCCCTTCTTTGTCAGTCCCATTCTTCTCATTATCATGAGACTGCCATCTACTAGCATTGATTAATTTGTTTGCAAAAGATTCATTTTAACTCACTTTAAAGTGACTCATTAAAAACTGAGCATGTTAATGGGATAGTTTCAACACCGGCCTATGTTGTCTTATATTCAATACAATTCAATTCAATATTCAAATAAGGTTAGACGTGTCCGTCTTCTCAAACTTTTACCTCAGATGCCTTGCTCATGGCCTTTTGGAATGCATTTCTGTCATGCCGACCCTCAGGGTGGAGCCAACACTAGGACTTCTTACCTCTGCCTCCCTGTCAGTCTTTCTATCCCACTCCACCTCCCTTCTGTGCCTCGGTCGCTGGCGGCCTTGGGTCTCCTCTCAACTTCTAAGAGAGCAGCTCTTTAACAATGCATCCTTTAGCTTTCAAACACAGAAGGGACAGTTTCTATTTGGAGACTAAGACAAATAAATATAAATATATTTGTATTATATATTTAGTTAAAATAACAGGTGCTCACTCTTCAGCACCTGGCAGTATACTCTAATCCCTTAGGAATAATCAGTGGCCATTTGCCTTTATTTACTCTTTGCCTACAGTTAAGCTATAAATAAAACGCTATTCTCTGGAGGAGCTCACAGACTAAGAGCTATGAGGTCCTGCGCCTTTCATCTTTCACAGGCTTTGCTGTGTATGCGTCCCTCCTGAGCAGGGTGTTTTAAAAACCAGTCTACAATTAGAATACTGTTCTTCACAAGCCTTAAAACATCATTAGCTCAGCCTAGTTTGAAATAAAAAAAAGTTTTCTTTCACCATGGGTCAGAACCACAAAGCCAAATGTTTTGTTCAAATGAGACTTTGTATGCTCTGAACAGAGGGTTTCTGGGAAAGACCTGAAAGGCTGTTTTTCTGCTGTGTATGGATGAGCTAGACTTCAGAGGCCGGAATGCTAGCGGCTTTACTCTGTCAGTATAGGGTGCTCCGTTTCCAAAGTTGTTTTAGAGATGAGACAGAAAATGTAATGAAACGAGCTCTCCAAGACAGCTCTCTCAGAGTGCTGCCTTCCTGAGTCACTCCCTGCCTCTGTCTACACCTCAGTCCATCTGTGATTCACAAGAGGGGCACAGCTCCTGACCAACCCAGATCCTGACTGAAGACCAGCAACGGGCAGACTGGAGACTGACTGCCTCCTTAGGGACCAAGCACTTTTTTCCAAATGGTAATTCAAACTTCATGAAATTCTACACACAATTAGAAATGTAAACGTGAGCATTGTGTGGAACGTGTGTTCTCTAAAGGCCCTGGTTCAGAGTGAATTAACATTACCCCTGTTGGCATTGTTGGGCTGTCTCCTAGGTTGTCAGTAAGAGTGCCAGAAAGGGCATAGCCTGCCAGCAACAGCTTCATAGATGGGCAGAGGCCCAGGACTTGGTTCGGGATCAAGCACTCCATGTAAATGTGCGACATTGTCTGGTGTAAGAGAAGAGGAACAGGGAGAGCCTCTGCCAGGCCTAAAGTACTTGAAGTAATAAAAACAAAACCAGAAACCAGGACTTCAGCTAATATGCCCTCCACTTCTAAATGGCCCATGTATAGTCTCCTTCCTTTCTGCCTAGCCTCTCTGCCCTGCCTAGCTTAAAAAGTAGCTATGCCTCTGCCTACTGTCTTCCTGCTTTCTTCCCAGAATAGCTAACATTACATTGGTTTGTGAGTAGTGACATTTGAACTACAATCCTCTTGCCATGTATTGCATATTGCCTAGTACTCTTGACTGTCAGCATTTCTCCCCCATCTCATGCTCCACGTCCCTTAGTGGAATCTGCAAAACTGTCACAAATGAAATAATTTAGATATCTTCTTCTTAATAATTTTGTTAAATAAATTACTCCATCCATCATCAAAAGAAACGATTTTCTTTCGAAGACTTTTCTTTCAACGTATCCCTCCCAATTTTCTAAGCTTAACATTGAAGTAAAAATTTTACAGCTGAAAATTTGCCTAAGTGTAACTTTTCTTTTTTGTTAATCTTTCAAAATTCAGTTTAAATGAACTCAATGAAATGTTTTCTGGTGTCCATGTGCCTGGCACACATCATAAAAGATAAGTGTCACCAAGGCAGGTGCTCACAGTCTATGATATGAAGGCTTCCCAAGAGTCAGAAGTTACCAGCCAGTGTTTTGCATTCTGCTTGCTGTGGGTAATTCGAGAGCCTCATGGAGCACTCTAGTTTGCTGTCTATCACTGTGATAGGCACCATGACCAAAAACAACCTGGGGAGAAAATGGTTTATTTTCCTTACACATCACGGCCATCGCTGAGGGAAGTCAGGGCAGGAACAGAAACAGGGACCCTGGAGGAATGTTGCTTGCTGGTTTACTTCCATGGCTTTGCTCTGTTTGTTTTATATATAACTAGGACCACCTACCCAGGAATGGTACCACCCACAGTGGGCTGGGCCTTTCTACATCGACCATCAATCAAGAAAATGTCCCCCAGACATGCCCACAGGCCATTCTGATGGAGGAAATTTTTCAACTGCATTCCCTCTTCCCAGGCGACTCCAGTTTGTGACAAGTTGACAAAAAAAATAACTAGCATAATTGGCCCCTTATCAAGTTGACAACAAAGATATCCTTATTAAACCATAACCTTTCCTCTCCTGTTTATTCAAAATCTCATGTTAATATCAATGTAAAATATAGTATAACTTTAAAAGTTCCAAATACTTTAAAAGTTCAAAGTCTCTTTAAAATATCCAAAGACCATTAACTACAAATACCTGTAAAAATAAACAAAAAGTTAAACATTATCTTACTCCAAAAGGGAAAAAGAAAATGGGTCATTACAAAAGGTCACACTTAAGCCAAACCCAGATCCGTCACTGCAGTTCCAAATCTTCTAGTTCAATGGCTGATATCTGGAACCCTTTACTTTTAACCAAAGAGCTTGGGAAACTTCACTCTTCTTACTCTGCCGTTGCCAACATACACAGTTTGTCTGTGATCTCAGACCAGCTCCACTTCACTCTTGCTGCTGTCCTTGGCTGTCATCCCATGGGCCTGACACCTCCAACATAATCACATGAATGATCCTGAAAGAGTCTTCACTTCTCTCTGGAACTTCCTAAGCCAGTCCTCTGTCACTGGCATTCCTTCCAGCCTTATGATTTCCCATGCTTCCAGAGACTATTAACATGATGAACTCTGAGCACTCAACCCCCTTTCCAGCCCAAAGTTCCAAATGTTTCACAATCCTTCCCCAAGCAGCATGGTCAAGTCTATTACAGTAACATCCATTCTTGGGCACCAACTTCAGTCCTACCTTCATTTCTGTTCCCATGATTAAACACTGACCAAAACGCACTTGGAGTGGGGGGATGGACATATTTCAGTTTACATGTTATAGTCCATCAGTGACCAAAAGCGGCTTTTAAAGGAATAGATTTATTTTATTTTATGCTTGCACATCACAGACCACTCCTAAGGAGAACTGGGGAGATGATCAATGCAGGAACCTGGAGGCAGGGGCTGAAGCAGAGTCCATGGATGAAGACTGCTTACTGGATTGCTCACATGGCTTTCTCAGCCTGCTTTCTTATCCATCCCAGGAATGCCTCCCCAGGGGTGGCAGAGTCCACAATGGGCTAGGCCTTCTCACACAATCCTTAATCATGAAAATACTTCCACAGACATGCATACAGGCCAATCTGACGGATGGAATTTTTCAACTGGGGTTCTCTCTTCCCAAATGACTCTAGTTTTGGTTGAGCTGACAAAAACTACCCAGCACAATCCCCCGAGTCTACAAACTTCTTTCCTATCATGTGAAGTCACAGTAAAACCAAGAGTTCTATGTCTCATTCCTCTGCTAGTACTGCAGGGACCTCTCTTTTAAATATTTGAATCAGAGATACCACAAGTCTGAACTTCAATTAACCAGGGGAGAGAGATTTGAGAAGAATCATTCCAGTATTTTAAGACCAAAATGGAGAGAGATCAGGCATTGCTACTATTTATACATCATTGACTTAAATTTCATCATGTGACCATACCAAACAATAAGGTACACTGGAGAATGCAACCTCTAGTTCTACCCATGCAAAACTTGATTTCTAATGAAGAAGGGGAACATAGATCTGGAGTGGAACTAGCAATGGGGCACAGGCCTTGGTTTATTTTCTATCACGCCCAACATCAGAAGCTCTTGGCGACAGGTTGTTTAGAGGGAGGCATTGGTACCTGAGCACCAATTCAGATGAAGTTAATAAATAACTAAATCAATTTTTAGAACTGTCAAATAAGTGGAGATAACCCCACTAACATTTGTATGTAATAACAGATAGAGAGTAGGCATTTCCCCCTGACATGCTGTCTCAGAAGTTGAACATGCCTTCCCAATATTATTTCATTCTTTGTAGGCAACTTTGAGCCAGTCAGATGGTCCTGAGGATGCTAGTAGTTTTCCTTGACCCATGTCTCCCCTATAACTCTAACTACTATCTGATTTTCATCTGGTCTGCTTTTCTCCGAGGGAGAGCCCCCAAATGGTCTTTTATTGAAAATGTTGAATCATTAATTTTCACAGCACATGCAGAACTAAAACATTTTCCAGTTAATGTTTACTTGAACTTGTTCAAACAAGGGTGTAGAAGCAGGCGGTGGCATTTACAGAAAAGGGCTTCAAACAACCAACACTTGGTCAATATTTATTATGCTCCCTGGGTGATCTAGCTGTAAATAGCTCATTTTAGCCATATGGTTCCCATGTAAACTTACAATGATGGAGTGTTTTAGTTAAAACCTGAGAAAGCACTACTCCAATTTTATTTTAAGATAAAAAACTATTCATTACATATGTTTTGTATAAATATTTAGAGCTCAATTTTATTGCCAAAAAGAAAACCAAATTGTATAGGCATGGACAGGCTGTCCCTAGCGTTCTCATCTTGCAAACTCACTTCCCAGGTCTCTAGACAGACAAACACGAAACACTGGTTTGATGGCAAAGATATTCGGAGTTCAAACACAGGAAAAACAAACACAGTCCTGGCTGTTTTAAGTAAACTCCTTGTCCCGGGGCCTTTTTCTCCTCTCTGTCATGAAACATCAGTACAGTAGATTCACCTGCAGACTTGTCCACAATCTTATGACTTAGATCTGAGATAAGACCCTGGAAAGAGCATGTTTACCAGATGCCTTAGCTGAGTCTTCTCTAGCGTGCCCAGTACCATCTGATGAGAAGAGCTTCAGTTGACCGAAACCTGGTACAGATCACCAGCATCTGTGACTGGCACAGCTGTGTGGACTCCGAGATAGCTAGCCCCAAACCCCAGGACAGTACAATCACAGAGGCCTCAAGAATGAGTGAGACAGCTGCGGCTGAATGTCCCGTGACTCATTCTTTGTCTTTGCTTCTGTCCTCACAGGACTCCCAGCTGCTGAGGAAGTCCCAGTTCACACATCTCAGCGTGAGCCAGAATGGACGACTTCCCTGGCCTCCGGATACCTAACTGTGGTCAGGAAGACATGGTCATTTGTCAGAACTAAGGGACTAAGTGATGGATGAGAAGCACTTATGGGAAGTTGCTGGGGGAAAGCAGCAGCTGGCTGGGTACAAACTGCCACAGGTGCTCATGACAACTGCATATGAAAATTGACTTCTAAATTTACAGTGTCCATAAACCAATAACAGCACATACATTCACTTTCAAACATTACCTTCAAGTCTAAAATATTCTTTCCGGAAATAGAAATGTATTATCAGATTAGACATTAAAAAAAAAAAAAAACAAGGACAGTAGGATAGGCAACACTCATGAACAAAGGCAGAGACTGTAGTTGCCTAGAAACAATTATTTCTGATTCTATTGTGACTTCCACTGCCCAAAGTCTTTTCCTAAAAACATACTGTGACTGCGACAGCACTGTGATTTTAAAAGGCAAGAGGACTCCAAACAGTGTCCAAGTGACTAACTGCACACATAGAAAATAATCAGGGATTTGGAAGTGTGGCAGAGGTTGTTATAAAGAGAGCCTGCACTGCTACAGGTCCATAACTGAAGTCTTAACCTCTTAGACTGCTGCAGGAATCCCTACAGCCAGTAGCCTTTAAGTTACCCACCCACTTGGGCGTGGCCCCTTATGCTATAAATGCTGGTGTAAAGCTCATGTTCCCTCTCTCTTCCACCTGTGGGATTCGATTGTTGTCCCCATTCGAGCAGCGGAGTATGATCTATGAGTCTACCCCTAAATAAATAACCCTTTATTATACTCAATTCTGAGCTAGTGGGTATTTCTTTTTAGTGTACGTCTTCATCTGGCGCCTACATGGATCCAAACTCTACACCTACCTGGTGGACCCGTCTAAACGGCCTAAATGGTCCACTGCCCAGAAGGTCTCTCACTCCCACCTGCTTGGCTTGCTTTCACCTAACAAGCAGTTTTTTTATAAAACCCCCACCACAGTGGAGCTAAGTACAAGTGGTGACTTGGAAATTTCCCAAGCTTGCGCACATTTCCCCCCACGCATACTGCCGCATTCCCTGCCTCACAGCAACTTGCACAGCTTCTGGTTTGTGCTCCCTGCTCCTGATTTCTGGGCTCCTTGCTTTTTGTATGGGGTTGGTGTAATTGCTTGTAATTTATCAAGCAAGCATATTTGTCAATATTTAACCAGCACCGTGGAGGAAAACCAAAGCAGCTCAAGTCTGTTCATGGCATCACAGGTTGCACTGCTGGTCATGACTCGGCAACCATGACACCTTTTGGACAATAAAGATTATGACACCTAAAACAATTTACCAGACGTCATAACACAGGTATATATTTTATTAATTAATAAATCAATAAACTTGAAAGTTATATGATGGCAGATATTACCATAGAGAATTTTAGTAACCTCTTTGCTAATACTATGGATTATATTCTGGAAGGCTTATATGGGTATTGTGATACTCCATTTATTGGATATTGGAACTAAGGTTTTTTTCTTCATATTTTAGCCTTAAGAAAATGGTTTGATAACAGAGCCAAGAATGAGGAACTTTTAGAAATGATACAGTCTGGTGGAGACATTTGACTATAATACTGAATCTTGAATAGGAGAAGCAATTTATAAAGGTATGAGGAGATATCAAAATGCCAAATGTTTCAATTCTGGTAGAATAAGACATCTGAGAACAGATTGTAGACAAGGAATTCCTAGAAATAATGTCTCCTCTGGGAATGGCAAAAATAAAAGCTATCAACCTTCTGGATTATGGAGAATGTGTGGCAAAAGCCAACATTGGACCAATGAATGCAGAACAACAAAAGACAGACAAGGCAACCTGATACCATTGGAAAACTCCTTTGGGGGCCTTTTGCAGGCCCCTGAGTCAAAAGTGGTCCAGTCATTCACAGTCATTGTGGAGGACATGTCTTACCAGCAAAATTAAAAAATACAGAGCCTTCTGAAAAAAAAAAACACTGTTCTGGATGGTGGAATAAACACGGAGGGTGAATCAAAAATTCCAATGGGAAATAAGAAACATATATTTTGACAGACTTCTATAAATGATCAAAGACCAAAGCTAAGAGTGCATATAAATTGCATTGTAATTGTGGGATTGATAGACACGGGTGCAGATGTGAGTATCATTACTCCAGAATCTTGGCATCCAAACTGTCCTCTTCATGAGGCAGATGTTCAATTCCTAGGAATTGGAACCTTATCTTAAGTGAAACAAAGTACAAGGTAGGTTGAATACATAGGGCCAGAAGGACAGAAAGAAAGGCTGAGGCTATATGTGGCTAATATTGCAGTGATTTTATGGGGTTGTGACCTGCTGCAGCAATGGAATACCCAGATTAACATTTCTGCAGTCCCAGAAACTCACAATTCTGGAAAGGATAGTATAATGTACTATACACAAAGGTCACTAGCCCTTCAGGCTATACAAGAAAATAAAGTAACTACCAAACATTTAGAGATACCAATGGCCCTACCTTTAAAATGGTTAACTGAAAAACCAATATGGGTTAAGAGAAGACAAACTGCAGGCTTTAGAACAGCTGGTACAGGAGCAACTAGATGCTCACCATATTGAAGAATCAACCAGCCCTTGAAATTCTCCTGCATTTGTTGATAAAAAAATCTGGTAAATGGAGAATGATGATAGATATAAGAGCTATCAATAATGTAATTTAACCTATGGGCCCTCTACAGTCTGGAATTCCTCTGCCTTTTCTTTTACCAAAGGGATAGCCTCTTATAGTTATTGATTTAAACGATTGTTTCTTCACCATATCTTTACAAGAAAAGGACAGAGAAAAATTTGCCTTCACAGTGCTTACTTAAAATAGTTCTCAGCCTACTAGGAGATACCAGTGGACTGTCCTACCATGGAATGCTTGATAGCCCCACCCAATGCCAATACTTTGTAAGTCAGCCATTGAAAATAATATGTAAAAAAATTTCCTAGATCTGTAATTTACCATTACATGGATGATATTTTGCTAGCTGATTCAAACAAAGATACTTTAAAAAGAATGTTTGAAGAAGTAAAGAAAGTTTTACCAAAATGGGCATTATAAATTGCTCCTGAAAAAGTACAGAGAGGAGATTCTGTCAATTAACTAGGTTATAAAATAGGTTTACAGAAAATTAGAACACAAAAGGCACAAATTAGGAGAGACCAGTTGTGGACTCTTAATGACTTTCAAAGATTGTTAGGAGAAATTTCCTGCCTATGACCAGCTTTTGGGATAACACACGATCCAATGGTTCATTTAAACAAAACTTTAGATGGTGACAAAGACTTAAATAGTCCCAGAGAATTAACAGCTGAAGCAGAGAAGGAATTCATTGTTTTTGAAGAAAAATTGCAGGAGGCACATATGGATAGGTTGAATTCAAATCTTAATTGCATTCTAGTGATATTGCCTTCCAGAATTCCCCCTACAGGAATTTTAACGCAAAGGGAAGATATTATCTTAGAATTGATCTTTTTACCGCATAAACCAAGTAAAAAATTAAAAACACATGAGGAAAAATTCTCTGAATTAATTATAAAAGGAAAATTGAGACTTTATCAACTAGCACGTATAGACCCAGAAAAGTTTATAATGCCTTTTACTACTGATGAAATTAAAAAATTATGGGAAGACAATGAACCTTGGCAAAGACCTTGTGCTAATTTTTTAAGGAGATTGATAGCAATTATCCCAAAAGTGATAGAATTGACCTTATAAAGAGAACTACTTGGATCCTTCCCCGCATTGTACAGGACACATCAATAACTGGAGCCCATACATTCTATACTGATGCAAATAAATCAGAAAAGGTAGGTTACAAATCAGAAGATTCAAGTAAGGTAGAACAAAGCCCTTATAATTCTGTCCAAAAGGCAGAATTATATACTATTCTCATTGTGCTAAGGGATTTTAAAGAACCTCTTAATACAGTCACTGATTTACAATATGAAGAAAGAGTTGCATATTGAAACTGCTGAATTTATACCAGATGATACAGAATTGACTTCATTATTCATACAGGTTCAAGACATAATCAGGAATAGGCTCTGCCCCATATTCACAACACACATTTGATTACCATACAGGTCTGCCAGGTCCTCTAGCACAAGGTAATGCAGAAATTGATTGATTACTGATTGGAAGTGTATTGAAGGCTTCAGAATTTCATAAGATACATCATGTCAATAGCAAACATTTAAAGAAAGAGTTTTCTATTATATGGCAAGTAGCTAAGGACATTATAAAGAGATGTCCTACTTGCTCTTTCTATAACCAAACACCACTGCCTGTAGGGACTAACCCAAAGGATACTCAAAGGAATGAAATCTTGCAGATGGATGTGTTCCACTTTGAAGATCTTGGAAAATTAAAATATATAAACCACATTTATTCAGGTTTTCAATGGGCAACTGCTTTGAGCTCAGAAAAGTCTGATTCAGTAATCTCACATATGTTAGAAGTTATGGCCATCATGAGTATACTTGGACAAATAAAGACAGAAAATGGTCCAGCATATGTCTCTAAGAAAATAAAAAGGATTTTCTCTCATTATAATATAAAGCATATTATAGGTATACCAAACAATTCTACAGGTCAGTTATAGAAAGATCAAGTTGAACTATAAAGTATATGTTAAACAAACAGAAAGAGATAGAAAATACCTCCAGAAATAGATTAAATAATGCTTTATTAACCTTGAATTTTCTTAATACTAATAAGAAAAGGACAACAGCAGCAGAGAGACACTGAATAATAGAAAAAATATCTGAATTAAATCAGCTGGAGTATTTCAAGGGTGTGTTGACCTCACAATGGAGGAGATGTTCTACATTGGGGAAGGGGTTTGCTCTTGTTTCAGCAGGAGGAGAAAAGTTATGGATACCATCAAAATTAATAAAGATTTGGTTTGAAAAAGAGAAATCTCTTGAGAAAGAGAAATGACAGCTCATCCACAGAGGTGACAACCAATCAGGTGATAAGGAAACCTCTAAGGTTTGGGGCAGGGTTCTCTTCTTGTCTTTGCAGGAAAATACTCATCTTTAAAAAGTCAAGAGAACCTGGACATCTAGATGTCTAAAGAGGAAAAGATAATTATCCAGAAAGGATCACCAAGCAAAGAGAATTACCACTTATGAGGACATGTCATCTGAGGGTAAGAATCTCTGAAAATTAATTAGAATAATAGTCCTGACTCACTTAAAAATCAAATCTGGCTTTGGAGTTGGACAATGGCTCTGTCCTTCTCTAAATCCAAGCATAATGTTAAAAGGAAAAATTCAGAGTTCCTTTCTCATGTCAAGAGATTTCTGGTTTGGGACAGAAAGAAGAAAGAATTTAGAAATAATTTTACTTTTCTTCATACCTATTTTTGTCTCCATCGTACCTTTTATTGAATATATGTCTGTATAAATAATGTTTAAGTTTTCCACAATGAATAATGAATTTTCCTGCAGTAATCTCTGAAGTTTCCAGGAAGAAGAAGGGGCCTCACAACAACAATTCCACCAGGTTGTTATGATGTCATGATGCTAATAGCATTACTATAGGACCTGTTTTGGGTACCAGCTGCTCAAGATGGTTCTAACTTGGTTAGCTGAAATGGTGCACTTTTTTTTTTCATTTTATTTTTTTTTAATTTTTTATTGAGAAAAAGAAAAAAAATTTTCCGCCTCCTCCCAACCTCCCATTCTCCCTTTCCTCCCACCCTTCTCCCCCTCCCCCCACTCCTCTCCCCCTCCCTCTCCAGTCCAAAGAGCAGTCAGGGTTCCCTGCCCTGTGGAAAGTCCAAGGTCCTCCCCCCTCCGTCCATGTCTAGGAAGGTGAACATCCAAACTGGCTAGGCTCCCACAAAGCCAGAACATGAAGTAGGATCAAAACCCCGTGCCATTGTCCTTGGCTTCTCAGCAGCCCTCATTGTTCGCCATGTTCAGAGAGTCCGGTTTTATCCCATGCTTTTTCAGTCACAGTCCAGCTGGCCTTGGTGAGTTCCCAATAGATCAGCCCCACTGTCTCAGTGGGTGGGTGCACCCCTCGTGATCCTGACTTCCTTGCTCATGTTCTCCCTCCTTCTGCTCCTCATTGGGACCTTGGGAGCTCAGTCTGGTGCTCCACTGTGGGTCTCTGTCTCTATCTCCATCCATCACCAGATGAAGGTTCTATGATGGTATGCAAGATATTCGTCAGTATTGCTATAGGATAGGGTCATTTCAGGTTCCCTATCCTCAGCCGCCCAAGGAACTAACTGGGGACATGCCTTGGGCTCCTGAACTCAAGAAACTAGACTTTAAAATGCACTTTTTTTTTTTACAATGTTCTGGCCAAAACTCCAAATAGAAACCTCATCTGAAAAACCCTACCAAATACTCACAGACTATTTGCAATTATACCAGACAGTAATCTAGAAACTTAACCATCATTTTACTTTCACAGGATCCCATAGAAAGAACATTGCCCCCATGACAGCTGGAAGTAATTCTAGAAGACGATGTTCCCTCTCCCAACAAAAGTTTGTCTTCAGAATTAGGGACGTCATTTAGGCATTGATTATAATTGGTATAGGGTTGGAGGTTGGGGAAAATTTTGTAGGCTCAGGGATCTCTTTGGGGGGAAAAAGAAATTGGATAGGATAATAGATTAGTGTGAGCTTACTCTAATAATAATAGTGAGTAATAGAGTGAATACTTGTGAGCTATTATTTATAGGCAATTTACATTGGTATAGATTCTTGTATACTGATACAAAATTAAGTTGTATTGAATATGTTCCTATTTTCAACTACAATATTTGTATACCTAGACAAAGTTATTTTGTCATATTCTATGCATGCATGCATCTACCTCTGCTTAACACATTTTGTATATTGATACAATTTTAGGATATATTGCAATATACATTTCTTCCTCTGACCAGAACAAACAGGATACAAGAAAAAAAACTATCAAATCTTGCCAAGACAGGGTAGGACGGTTTGAAATTTTTCCTGCCTCTGAAAATGGTCTGTCAGTCACTCTAGGACTTGGCCAAAGTTGGTTGCTCCAAAATTGCAAATAAGACTTTGGGTGATTGCCCAGGTAGCCAGTTGTCTCTGTCTTTTGTTGCACAGTTTGGAAGTTGCTTGATTGCCCTTCCTGCTTACTCAAGTAATATTATTTTCCTTCTTGGGTCTTTGATACAGTTGAAGACCAGATAGTTGTAGTTACTTTCTTCTCATGACTTGGCCAAATTATTTATAATACAAGACTTAAACTCCATAGGATAGGATAATTATTAAAACATTTATCATGTTTCTTGCTTGATATTGTTTATGCTGGTTGTAATTTTAATTTTTATACCTGATATTTGTTCTTATTGTATATAATTTTGTATTAGGCTTAGAGCTCTCTTATTTAAACAAAAGGGGAAGGTGCTATAGGAATTCCTACAGCCAGTGGCCTTTAAGTTACCCACCCACTTGGGTATGGTTACTTATACTATAAATGTGGATGTAAAGTGCATTTTTCCCCCCTCTTCTGGCTCCGGGATTGGTTGCTCTTCCCCATCTGATCAGAGGACCATGATCTGTGAGTCTACCCCTAAATAAATAACCCTTTATTATACTCAATTCTGAGCTTGTGTGGGATTTCTTTTTAGCGTCCGTCTTCACTAGACTTTCTCAGTTTTCTTAAATACAATCCCCCAAGAATCATAGCTCTTTACCTTTGTCTTCATCTGTTCTTCACTGCCAGTGAATGGAGTGCATCCTTCCCTGGAAGGGGTGGTGGAGGGGAGTAAGACAGAGGCAGTCTTCGGGTAAAAAAGGTCCTGGGTTGATAATGACCCAAATCCTTTGCTGAAAAACGTTCATAGAAATGTCCATTCTTTCTGATTGAAACCATGTTCATTTATATAAACATCAAAGACCTATTTCTTTATACAGTTTTTCTTTTCATAAAGATGAGATCAGTGTTCTCATTAAGAGATCTCAAATATAGCCATAGCCATCTCTCCATATAAAAGCCAGTTCAGCAGATGATTTTTGCTTGGGTTAATTTTCCCTTTTCTGTTTAAAATATTCTTGTGCTATGTAAGATCTAAAATTCAGCTTTTGAAGGCTCCAGGGAATGACATCAGAGCCTCCTCAAGTAGCGGCTGTCTCTCTGAGCTCAGATGTTTTATTTCCATCATTAAAGATTTGTTTTTCTTGGGAACTGTGCAGCACCATGCCTCTTTTCAAACTCTAAGGCTCTGAGTTATAAACGTATAGACATATGCATTTTTTTTTACAAATATACAACTCTAGAGTCCCTAAAATGTTAGGGTACATTCTTTAATCCAGATTCTCCTTAGCAACCAGGTCTGCTATAGAAAATGTTTTATACACTGTCCTAAAGATTTTTCTGCAGAGAACTACCATTTTGGCAATAAAATGGAATATAATGGTTAACAACAATGCTTCCTTCACTAAAAAAGTAATTACAGCCAGTTGATGTTCTTCCAGATGCACAATAAACACTATATAATGGCGATACATAAACACACCCTGTCACTAAACTACGTTATATTGATTAGTACAAAGGTAAAGATCTAAGAGATAAAATGTTTATGTCCTTCCTCTATTAGAATTCCAAACACGGATACTAATTACATACCATATATTATTTAACTTAACAATAATGGAATAACAATATATTACTGGATAGTAGAGGAAGTTTATGTGTGTGCATAAGCACACACACACACACATTCTGAGTTGTTTTATATGCTGACATGGACTTCTTAAATTATGATGCATTTTGATAAAGATTTGTCTATTGGCAGAAAGGATCACTGAACACTTTCACGTTAAAGTCACTGTTTACATTTTATTAACTGCATTAAACATTGGCCGGCAGGCTCAGCAGTCTTTGGTATCTGTGCAAATAGACCCAGTGGGGTGCGGTAAGAAAAATAAGAGAATTTTTAAGTCTGCTAACTTTTTACACACTTGAGGTGACTGTTCTCATGAACTGCTGTAAGATCTAAGGTGGAAGTAGAGTAACACCATGCGAGGATGGTATAAAGAAACCTATTTCCTGAGTGTGCTGCTGCATAGTGGCGTTTTCTGTAGCATCACAAAAATTTGCAATGTTTATGAACCGTGTTTAAGGTTTTGAAGAACCTCCAGGCTCATTTACATAAGAGTTGGGCTGATCTAATTTACATTCCTACCAGCAGTGTGCAAGGTCCCCTTTCACCTGATACTTGTTATTGTCTATGTTTCTGTCACCGGGCATTCTAGCAGAGGTGAGGTTTTATCTTATGACAGTTGTCATTTGAATTTCCCTGATGGCTGCTATGTTGAACACATTTTCAGACACCTGTTGGCCGCGTGTGTACCTTTTGAGAAATGCCTTTTCAGGACCTTTGTCCATTCTGAATCTGTTTATTGGGTTATTTTTTTGGTTTGGATTTGCTATTGAGCTGTTTTGAGTTCCTTGTGCATTTTGGATACAGACCCTTCATCTGCGCCTCTCTCTCTCTCTCTCTCCCTCCCTCCCTCCCTCTCTCTTTCTCTCTGTCTGTCTGTCTCTCTCTCTGTATGTGTGTGTTCCTTTTCACTCTGTTGATTGCTTTCTTGCAGTGACAGAAAGTTTTCAATTTGCTACAACCCCTCTTTTCTAATTTTTTTCTGCATGTGTATGCACTGTGCATCTGTTTGCATGTACATAGGTGTGTTTTTCCCTTGTCTCCCCACTTTATTTACTAAGGCAGGCTCTCCTGAACCTGGAGCTCACTGATTTGGCTAGCTTAGCTAGCCAGCTTGCCCCAGCGATCCTCTGTCTCTACCTTTGATGTGCCTGGTTTACACAGCCTGCAACACTTTGCTGGCTTTCGTGTGAGTGCTGGGACTAGAAAGTTGGTCCTCATGTTTTATCCAGTGGGACATCTCCCCAGCAACCCATTGGTTGTTTTTGGTATCATAGCTAAAAAAAGAAAAGGAAAGTAATTGCAAAGACTAATCATTCAGTATTCTATATTATTTTAGGTCTTATGTTTAAATTTTTAATTAGCTTTGAATTAAGTTTATATAGGGTGAGTAAACAATGTTTTCAACATATGGATATTAACATTTCCTGGCACCATTTAGAGGGCACATTGTCCTTTCCTGTAATGTACTCTTGACACCTTTATCAAACCCAAGCTTCTGAGTTTATATTTGAGTTCTCTTGTGTTCTACTGAACATTCTCTCTCTCCTCTCTCTCTCTCTCTCTCTCTCTCTCTCTCTCTCTCTCTCTCTCTGTGTGTGTGTGTGTGTGTGTGTGTGAAATGTGTGTATGTAGGTGTGTGCATGTGTGGATGTGAGTATACAAGGAAGCCAGAGAATCTGGGCATCTTCCTTTATCTTCCTTTATCACTCTCCACATTAGTTTCTTTTAAGATTTTTCTTCTTGGAAAGTTAATTGTGTTGCGCTAATTTCTTTATTGTGTGTCCCAGAGTGTGTTTGTGGGGGGAGGTACCCACATCCCATGGCATATGTGTGGAGGTCAGAAGACAGTCTGAGGGAGTCAGTGAGCCAGAGTTCTCTATTTCTGCCATGTGAGCTCTGGGAATCCAATACAGGTCCTCAGGCTTGGCTGAAAGTGCATTTACTCACTGAGCTATCGAGCTCACAATATTCACAATATTTTTTGAGACAAGGTCTGTCACTGAACCTGGAACCCATTGATTCAGCTAGGCTGGCTGACTGATAAGCTCAGGCATCTGCCTGTCTCTGCCCCACCTCACACTTGCCCAGCAGGCACTGTGCTGACTGAGTCGTCTCCCTACCTCCTACATAACTGTTTTATAGTGTGTGTGTGTGTGTGTGTGTGTGTGTGTGTATGTGTGTGAAAGATAGAGAGAGAGAGACAGACAGAGATATACAGATATACAGAGAGAGACCGTGTGTGCATGTTTGTGCATGTGTGTGTTTAGGTAAGGATGCAGTTGGCACCTGTGTCGGTAAAGGACACAGGACACCTTAAGTATCTTTCCTGAGACACCATCTACCTGTCTCTTTTTAAATCTGAGACATGGTTTCCTTCCTAGTGTGAAAGTTACCCATGAAGCAGGTCTGGCTGACCAGAAATCATAGAGATCTGCTTGTCCCCATCTCCTCAGGACTTGGACTGCCATTGTATGCCATCATACCCATTTTTTTTTTCATAATGAAATTTGACCTCACGTCTTTGTACTTGCGAGGTAAGAGTTTTACTGATTGAGTTTAAACCCCAGTCCTGCGGCACATATTACTTTTATTGTGTAGCCTTATACTAGATTTTGGAATCAGGAAGTGTGATTTATTAGTTTGTCTTTGCTCAGGGTACTTTGGTCATTTGGGGTCTTTTTAGTACTCTGCAAATTTCAGGGTTGTCTTCTTTATTTTTGTAAAATGGTCTAGATTCTCATAGGAGTCATCATAAATTTGCTCATCCTCTTGGACTGGGAAACATGAATCTCTTTAAAGTAACAATACTTTAAAATCCATGCACACAGGCTACTTTTCTGATTATCTGTCATTGGTTTCCTTCATCGCGTTTTTTCTGTCAGTACACAGAAATTTGCCTTTAATTAGCTTTTCTACTTGCCCCGCTGTGTGTGTGCACACACACGAGTATGTGTATGTGTGTATATGTGTGTGTGAGAGAGAGAGAGTGTGTGTGTACACATGTGTGCTCTTTTTGGACATTGAAATGAGTAGACTTGTTTGGATGGTTTTGTTGATGTAGAGAAACTCTGCTTTGTTTTGTGTGCTGCTCTGTGTCAGACAGCCTTACTGAAGTACTGGGTTCTAAGGCATCTTTGTTCCTGAGTCCTTAGAGCTCTTTGCAAACTGTGATCCATCCACTCATCATGACGTCTGCAAGCTACACTGTTTCACTTATTTTGAAAAGACTGAGATGCTTATTTCCCATTTCCCCCCTTTCTCCTTTTCTTTACTGTTTGTTCTGGGTAGGATTACTTTCCTGTAAGTGTTAAATAGAAATAGCAGCAGAGATCAACCTTGCTTTGTAGCAGGTCTTAGAATGAAAACTTTCAGTTTTCTGCCACTGATTTTGATGTTAGCAGGGTGTAGTAGTTAACTGCTGCAGTTTGGTAATGGTTGCATCTCTGGATTCCTCAGCTTCCTCCAGCTAACCTGGGTACCATATCCACTGTATGTTTTGAACCATCCTGTGCTGTGGGACAATGGTTTTGTATTCTGTCACTTGTATTGTTTTAATAAAACACTGATTGGCCAGTAGCGAGGCAGGAAGTAGAGGCAGGCAACAAGGCAACCAGGCAGGAAGTAGAGGCAGACAACGAAAACAGGAGAATCCTGGGAAGAGAAAAGACTCAGTCTGCAGTCATCACCCAGAGATAGAGGAAGCAAGATGAGAATGCCTCACTGATAAAATATACCAAGCCACATGGCTGACACAGATAAGAATTATGGGTTAATGTAGAATATAAGTTAATAAGAAGCCTGAGCTAATAGGCCAAGTAGTTTATGATTAATGTAAACCTCTGTGTGTTTCTTTGGGCATGAATGGCTGTGGGACCCAGTGGGACAGAAACCTCTGTCAACAATCCTGACTTCCCAGAGATAAATCTCTCTTGGCCATGGAGTGTCAGCCTTTCAAAGTGCTGTCACTTTCAGTTTTGCTAATGTTGAATTGGTTCATATCTTATGTCAATAGAGATGCAAGCCTATGGTATCATTTCCTATGGTGTCACTGCTGCCTTGGAAACAGGAGAACTTGCTCTCACAGAGTATGGCAATAAGCTGCCTTCTATTTTCCAAAAGAGTTTATGAACTTAATAAAGATTGTGATTACTTCTTCCCTGATCTTTGGTAAAATTCTATTTGGTTCTGGAATTTCTTTATTGAAAATGTTGGAGATTTTTGTTTGTTTGAGAAAAGATCTTATTAATTGTAACCCAGATTGTCTTCAAACTCACAGTCCTTCCACATCAACTTCTGAAGTCCTGGAATGTAGTCATGGGCCCTATTCCTAGACTTAAAGGGAGCTTTGTAATTATCAATACAATCTCTATTTATTATTGGTATGTTTAGGTTCTTTAAGGAGTTATGGAAAAGTACATATGTCTAGAAATTTATCAGTTTCTTTACATAGATATGTTTGTTTATCTCCAAAGTCTTTTATTTTTTATCAATTGAGAGAATACATACTTGTTGTGTATGTTCATGTATGAGAGAGGGTGCCAATGCTGGTTCATGAAAGCAAGAGAGGGGTGTCTTGTGTCCTGCTTTATCATTTTCCACATTATTGCCATGAGACAGACAGGGCCTCCTACTGAGCTTGGAGCTCGGTTGGAGGCTAGCAAGCCTCAGCAAACTTCCTGTCTCTCTCTACCACAGTGCTAGGCTTACAGCCATACCTTGCGTTTTTCCTGGGTTTCAGAGAGTTGAACTCTTATTTGAGCAGTAAGCACTCCTATTATTGTTATATAATTATTGAGCAGAAGCACTTTTAGCCACTGAGCCATCTCTCCAACCCTGAATTTGTTTAGTTATTATAAATTATGCAAATTGTTGGCGTATAAATGTTCAGAGAGCAGTCCTTTTCAATCCTTTTAAAATTTGACTTCATTTTTATTTAAAGTTTTTATTTTAATTAACATTTAAGCAACATATAAAATAATTAGTTACAATATGCATTTTATACATATACCATTGTATTCTGTTCTTACTTACCCCTCTTCTGTACTTCCTCCTCCAACCCAGGTGTCAATTCTGGGAGTATTTTCAGAGCATCATCAGGAAGTCCTCACTTTGCCTGTATCTTGATATGTCTTGCCTGTGGTTTGGATTTTACTCTAAAGTCTTCTGTCCATTTTGAATTGACATTTTTGGGCAAGAGAGAGAGAGAACCCTTTGCTAATCCTGAAGTATCTGTTGTATTGTCTCCTCTTTCATGCCTGCATTTGTTTACATCTCTCAGTTTTTAGTTAAGCCAGCTGAAGCTTGTTAGTATTTTTAAAAGAACTATTTTGTTAAATTTCCTTGCTAATTTAATTCTTTGATTTAATCTATGCTCTGGTCTTTATTGTTTCTTTTTAAATAACTTTTGACTTTGTTTGTTTGTTTCTTATTTTCTTGAGGCATAAGGTAGGTTGTTTGCAATCTTTTTGAAAGACATTTATCACTAGTTTAGCTGTATCCTATTACTTTTGTTTTCATTTATTTCCGGCATTCTTAAAATTAGCTTTCAAACTAAATGATGTTAAAGAGCATGTTGTTTACCTTCCATATATTCGTGTTGTTTACCTTCCATATATTCGTGTTGTTTTTCCGTTTCCAGATGATCTAACATTTTTTCAGTCTTGGATACAAAGGATATTAAATCAATATCTTGAAGAGAATTCTGAATTCCCATGTTAACTGAAACATTATGCATAATAAATGGGATTCAGAAATAGCTTAGGAATCCACCAAAATATAAATGGAAAGAAACTAGAATATTATTCAACCTTTAAAAAAGAGAGAAATCCCATCTTTTGTGACAACACAAATGAACCAAGAGACCATTATTTTTGCTGAAATAAGCTAAACACAGAAAGACAAACACTGCAGGATCGCATGTATGTGTGGAGTCTGATGGAGTCCAGTTCTAAGCAAAGAACAGAAGATGATTTCTACAGATTAGCTAAAGGTGGTGGCTAAAGATTAATAGAAAGAGGAGAGTAAGGAGTGTTGGTCATAGAATGCAAGATTTCTTTTTGGCAAATGAATGAAATCTAGGCTCTAAAACACAGCATTCTGGGATAGTACTGCTGCATTGAACCTCTGAAACTGCTAGAGAAGCAATCTTCAATGTCACTACAAAAATACAGAAAGGAGGGAAGATGGGAAAGGAAGGGTTTGGAAAGGAAAAGAGAAGAAATAGCAATGTTTGAGGAGGTAGAGTTGTTACTCAGGCTGAATGATGGTCACTTAATGGAGTATGTGCCTACCCGAATACACCACATTGTGTGCCACAGTACCACTGGAAAATTAAAACAATAACTTTTAGAAGCAATGCAGCAACTTTGGAAGAATTAACATAGTCTCAGTAATGATAAGCATCTCTACTGCGTCTATGATTTTAATGGTTTATTTCTTAGAGAAGTGGGAGGAACACACGTGCCACCACATGCATACGAAGGTCAGAGAACAAATTATAGACGTTTTATTCCTCTAACACAGTATCAAACAAACTCGGGTTGTCAGGCATGGGCCTAGTGTCCTAGCCCACTGAGCCATCTCGCTAATCCTCATCTCTCTATCTTTCAATAAAGTTTGATATTTTTCTTTGAAAAAGAAATACACGCATGCCGCCTGTCCTGTCCTATTTAATTGGCCTTGGCTTACATCTTGTCTTCCTGTGACGTTCTTTGAGGGCACTGACTGGTTCTCTTTCTCCAACAACATTTTACTTACTGCTCAGCACTTCATAAATGCTCATGAATCCTCTGCTAGTACAAATTCAAAGAAATAAGATCCTGGCATTGATCAGGAAGTGACAGGGTATTTATTTATAGGTCATAAATGGTAAATATTATAAAAAAGAGCATGCTTAGAAATATAAACAGTATTTGATTAATTGACCTTCCAACTAGAGTAATCTTAATTATCATATCCAGAAAAAGTTGGTAGACATGTAGCCACTGACTCTAACTACAAACCTCTTTGTTCTCTATGTGACTGCTCCCGTGACAGGGTTGACACAGAGTAGAGATGCTCAATGATATTTCTGGATGAATAATTAATGAGAATGGATAGAGAAGGAATCATGCATTATTTAAACCTTGGAATGCTGTAGAAATGGGCCCCAATGCACAAACAGGTCGAGTAAATGTTTCTTGGACCTCTTTTTTGTTATATTTTTTGTTTCTCTCCAGCCCTGGGCCTCATGGCTTAGTGACTTTTGAAGCCCAGAACTGTCTAAGAAAGCACAGCGCTTTCCTGACACACTCCTTCTGTTAAATAAATCTCCATATTGCTTTTCTGCAGAACAAAATTTAACACAAACTGTAAAACAACAAAATGAAAACATAAAGCCATGTGTAGTGGGGCCTGCCTATAATCACAGCATTTGGGAGCTAGCATAAGTTTGAGGCTAGCCTGGGCTACATGGTTTCAAAAAAACCAATGATGAAGAAAGTAGCGCAGTGATAGAGCATTTGCTGAGCAGGTTCAAGGCAAAATGAAGAAACAAAAAGCAGGTGATTGACATGCTGGGCTCCATAAACTAACGGTAAAGAAGAGATCAGAGAGGAAAATTCCCTATTGTCATGTTAACTTACACAGAACACCAACAGGAAGGGTTACAAAGACCTGTCTTCTACTAGTCTACCGAAGTTCAAAATCTCAGAATTCAACCCAGAATATGAAACATTTTTACTAAAAAAAATTATAAATTATTTTTATATATTTAAATTTACCCAATTTTTTAAAAAAAATTAAATTAAGTCATGACAATAAAGAGGTTTAAAGAAGAATTTAACCCTTAAAGCACTTTTAATTACGTGTATATGAATGCCCTGTGAGCTATGGATATCGCTTGCATATGCAGGAGCCCACAGAAGCCAGAAGAGTGTACCCCATCCCCTCACACTAGAGTTACAAGTCATTGTGAGATTTTACGTAGGTGCTGAGGACTGAACTCTGGTATTCTGCGAGAGCAGTAGGGGCTCAAAACAACTGAGCCATCGCCATACCTAGAATTCCACTTTTTAAAAAAAGAGTGAATGACGGTACAGATTTTCTCACAGAAATCGTAGCTATTTGGAGAACAGTAGTAACGTTTTCTCAGGAACCTTTAGTGTGAGTCTTGTCAAGTTGTAGGGAATGAAGGAAGCATGACTGTTGTTGTCATCGAATTACAGGCCAGAGACACAGATCTATCTATAGGTCAGCAGCCTGCCTGGACAGCGTGTCATCTGATAGTTCTCCCGTGGAAGGAACTTCCGATGGGATGAATGAACCAGCCACTTGCTCAGTCACACTGCATCTGCTTTCCAGCTAGACCTCAGAGTCTTGATAGCGTCCCTGTGGATACAGGAAGTAGAACCAGTGGGCCTGGCTGCACTGGGTTGGGGCATGCTGGGTGAGCATAGCTTATCCTCAGTCCTCACCTACACAGGGACTCAGTGAATCACAGCACTTTCTACTTCTGTCTTCCGGGTGCTGGGATTACCACACAGACTGCCCCAGAGCTGCCACCTCTGACTAATCTACCCGACTTTTGAAGTTTTAATTAATTAATTAAATCAAAGCCATTCCAATCCAGATGTTCAGGTTGAGCTTTCTGCTGAGAGTGCATCTAATCCTTTATTTTTTTTTTTATTTTAACCAACAATAGGATTACTTATTACCAGGCTCGAGGGCTGAGATACTCATTTCTCACAGTTTGTTATTTCTTCACATTTTTAAAAGGATTTTAGCTTATGCTAAAACAAGAAACAGTCCATCTGATATTGGCTTATTTTCAAAATAAAAATGGTGTATCATCAAGATAGTCAATAAGTTGTCTGATCTGTGCTCGTGTGGATTTATCTACTGCACAAATTAAACTCACTTAGATAGCCTAGGCTGGCCTTGCAGTCACAGCAAGCCTTCTGCCTCAGCCTCCAAGGGCACAGACTGCTGGTATGCCAAACTAACCTCAGCTGCCAGTGAGTGCTTAGAGCAGTTGGTCCCTGATCACGTTCAGATCAGCTGTGGCATTCCATGCCCTAAGACAGAGTTCTTATTACGCCTGAACAAGTTGGCATTTTGGTGACTTCCTCCAGATCATATTTATTTTAGGATCCAAGCTCCGAGGTCTGTCTTATGAATGAAGTACAAAGCAAAGTCATGACCGTTTTTCAAGGTTAAAATCTGGCCTAAATCCAAGATCTAGCAGTTCAGGGAGCTCCAGTCAGCTCCCATTTAAAGAACTTAGCTCTAAGCTCATCTCCCCTGGACTGTCTTACCCCAGAAGAGACTTTTACATAAAGCATACATTCTTGAAGAACAACTCAAAGGTTGTTACATTGTCCTAAGGGGACAGCATAATCATTTCACACTGCATGGCAGGGCCAAGCTCCCCACTGCTCCAATAGCAGCTTCCTTCTTAATGCTTTCATCCCCAGAGCAGCTGGGCTAAACCAGTCTCTCCTGCAAGCCAGCCTCTCAAGCACCCACCCAGCACTTCTCAGTCCTTAGCTCAAACACCCCCTCACCCCCATCATCACCCGGATGGGGTGACTCTGAGTGGTTGCTGGCTGAATAGTCCTCAGGGTGCAAGAGAATAAAAGCTTCTGCCTCCTAGGAGCAGCGGAAACAAAAACTGCCTTGGTAAGAAGGTCTTTGAGATGCTACATCATTTTTATCTTGAGAATAAGCCAGTATCAAATGGACTGTTTCTTATTTTAGCATAAGCACAAATGCTTTAAAAATGCAAAAATAATGTACTGTGAGAAAAATGAGGATCTCAGCCCCTGAGCTTCGTGCTAAATGGTCCCATCACAGGTAAACGAGAAGGCCTTCAGGCTGGTGATGCAACGAAAGGCTGTGACGAGAATGTCAAGAGATTTCGAACTGTTTGCTAATGAAAGACTATTTAGAGAAGTATTGGAAATATTATAAAGCCAAATGGTAGGCTAGCATTCCCCTTAGTCTTACTCACAGTCCGTGTTAATGTGTTTTGTTTGAATGTTACCCTAAGGAAAATCATTTGGTTTAACTTGATCACTTTTCATACTTCTTGGTGATCTGGTGCTAAGGCAACTTACTTTGAACTTCAGGTTTTTGGGGTTTGGTTTTTTAGCCTGTAACATGGGGTTACTATTTGTTCTGTATGTAATAAAGATTAAATGATATACAGACATCACTCAGTATCCATGGAGACCAGCCTCAGGATCTCCACCTGTGGACACCAACACTCGCGGATGCCAGGTCACTTCTATAAAATGGCTTAGTAGTAGCACATGACCTGTGCATCCCTGTTTAAATCACCAGATTATTTATGATAGCAAACACTACCTATGTAGATGGTAGATACAGGAATGTGCTTTTCTGACTTGGAGCTCATAAAATAATTAAGTACAATACCGAAAAAAAAAACCCATGTATTTTCAGAGAGACTTTTTTGAGGATCATTTTAATTAACAAAAGCACCAATATTTCTGGGCAATACTATAAACTCAGTAAAACCTGACAAGAATCATAGTTACACAACCTGCTGGCAAACAGTGGTTCCTTCAGTGAAAGCAAAGGGTCTCTAGAAGTTTCTGCATAATTTTACACGGTGTGCCCCCTTCTTTAGAAGATTTTCTCTTGTTCTGTTTTGTTTATTGGTTTGTTCATTTTGGTTTGTTTTGTTAGAGATAGGGTGTCTCCCACCATATCCCTGGCTGTCTTGGAACTCACTATTTAAACCAGGCTGTACTCAGCACTATGTAAACCAGGCTGTACTCAACTCACAGAGATCCATCTACTTTTGCCTCCCAAGTGTGGGTATTAAAGGTGTGAGCCCCCACACCTGGCTCTGTAGAAGTTTATACTGAAAGGAGAACAGTGGAGTACAGAGGAAAAGAGATGAGTGAGAGTCAGCGACATCCCCCTCCCCCCCCCCGCGAATATTTTGATGGCTGGTTGTTCGGACCTGAGGGTACACAGAACTGGATGTAAATTGTCTATCTGTAATACGAAGAATGTTAACCTCCAAAATCTCTCTAGAGGGAAAGCTAAGTGACAGCCACCTGCTTAAGAAACGGTAAAGTGACATCTTGTTTATTTTATTCTCCCAAGTTATTCATTCCTCCAAAAAGACAGCAACTTTCTATTCAAATGGCAGGTGGTAAGACAATTTTTTTGAGTAGCTGCATTTTGGAAAACAGAGGATTGTTTGGGGATGATTCCTAAGGCAACCCCAAACAATGCTAATCTTGGCTGTGTCTAAAAAGCCACTCGAAAGAATTAGTTGTAAGAAATGGAAAGGAAGAGATTGATCCCAGCTGTGGTCATCATTCCCCAGTACAAACGCTAAATCGCAACAGTTGGATGTCATTGTAAACAAGGCTTAAAGAACACTTTAAAACCAGCAAACTTAATGGGTGTCTAATGGAGAACATAAATAGCAAATGTTTGTGTGTCATGCTGTAGGATAAAATATTGGTAAAAAATAGCCTGATTGGGTTTAAATGCTATACCTCAAGCCGGTTACAAAGAAATGTACCAGTGAGACCCTGAAGGATGGGAAAACAATGCCCTTGAGTTACAATCGTCATGGTAACCTGTACACTGCACTGTAAGTCCCTTGTAGATCACCCATCTCCTGCTAAGCCCCACATAAGATTTTCATAGAAGAGATGATCTGCATTTTAGACATTAAACATGAGGCAGAGGGATACTAGAAGCTAAAATGACTGTATTAAGAATATAATACTTCCCTGTTCTTTCTGTACATGTGGGATTTCTGAAAATGACTGACAGCTTTTACAATGCAGAGGTAGGGTCAGTCCCAACCTCATCCCACTAGAAAGGAACTAGATACGTGGACCACAAGCACATGGCGTGGAAATGATCAAAGCACTTGGAGACATTACTTCTACTCTTATCTAATAATTTGGGGATTCATCTAATGTAAGTTCCATGAGCCAGGCAGTGGTGGTACACGCCTTTAATCCCAGTATTCAGGAAGGCAGAGGCAGGTGGATCTCTGTGAGTTCAAGGCCAGCCTGGTATACAGAGTCAGTTCCAGGATGGGCAGAGATACACAGAGAAACCCTGTCTCGAAAAACCAAAAAGGAAAAAAAAAAAAGTTCCATGGTGTATTTGTGTCTAACTCTTTTCTCTGACATTTAAAAAATTGTTTCTGAGCCCTTGTGTGTTTTCGTGACTCAGATTAGTTCACAAGGGATAGTCCCTTGAGCTCTATTTTCAAATGAAGATACATGAGTAACGGGTTACTGCTTTGGAAATGAGCACTTTGTGAAACTCAGATACACATTTTTATTGAAAACAAACTTAGTCTGGAAATTACAGTGAGTTTTCGTCTTCCTTGTTTTTTTTTTTTTTTTTTAAACAGGGACAGTGAGTGCTTTGCTGAAGACACAGTTGATTAATTATCTGTGTACCACTGGCAATATAGTCATGCCTCTTACTTTACAAAAAGCCGTGCCAAAATTGTAACTGAATTGTCTGTTTTACCAGTGAGCTTTTCTCTAGAAGAAAACACAGGAATGGAAGACACCTTGCTCATAGCACCCAGGTAAAAGACGATCAGGTAAAACCACTATGGAATCATTTGAGAAGTTAATGGAGTAGGCACTGACTTTAAGAATCATAGATTGTTTAAAAACCACAGAATAGTACAACGTTTTCTAATTTCACTTTTAGGTGGCATCTTTTATTTATTTATTTTATTTTATTTATTTCTGTTGTCAAAAACAATAAGATGCATTCATCATTTTTGGGAAATGACAGTAACATTTCAATTTTAGGCAAGCAAGGCAACCCTACGCAGTATCTGCTTACATTGATAAGCCAGCAAGCTCTGCTTGACCCTTTTGCTCTCTTAGAGCATGTTAGCATGTGTACTCTCTAGAGGAAGGTATCTAGTTTACATGGGAATGGACAATAAAGAAGGAAAATGATGCGCATGTTTGCTGTCCCATCCTGGAAGGGTTTCACTTAGGAGAGTTTAGCAGTGGAGAACTGGAGAAGGGCACGGCGCCACTTCCTTAGTCACAAAGGGTTCTTGCTGAGATCCTTATGTCTCTTGCTATCTTGGATCTATTCCTGTAAAGCTTGTAGTAATTTTCTAAAAAAAGAATGCGAGGGCCTTGCTGCTGACACATAATTACAGCGGTATGATGACGGCTCGTGCTATAATCCACTATAATCAAGGCTGGATTCTCTCTGATTATATGTCCAGTTGTTCTCAGCCTTGAAACAGTTGCTAGCAATGTTCTTGAGAAGCAATTTCCCCTTGTTCTCAGTCCTTTGTGAAGTCTGCTTGAGCATTTATTGTAAAATCTTGGAGACTTTATCCCCCAGACACTCACTACCTTCTACATCAAGTGTCATACATGAGTCGTTTATTTTAGAACTTAGCTGGGAGACCTTAGCTTTCCACATCAACAAAGAAAAATGAGAAACTGGAGAGAAATGACAAGAGAATTGATGCAAAAAAAAATAGAATTCTAAGAAAAAAGAATTGACATTGACCAGCTTGATCTGTAGATCCGTTCTGCATGGCTGGGTCCTTTCTTCACACAAGACGCCTCAATGTGAGGACTCTGTTTGTCCTTGGAGTGGAGAAGCATTGGTAGTCAAGACTGGCATACTGCACTCCCATGTCGCCCACTTCCTGTGCCTACTCGGTCCAGACACCCTATTTGATCTCAATCTTATAAAGACTCAGTCTCCAAAAGAAGTCACATATGGTTAGAGATTAAACCTAAATGTGCTTGGTGGAGGAACACAATCAGTTTAAAACACAAGCATACATTTTGAGCCCTCTGGGCTGGCTGTCCTACCAGCAAATCTCAACCTGAACACAAGGGAACAGTATGTTCTTGTTGTACCAGGTGATCCACAGAGTTCTGGGCAGGAGGCAAAGGTCACTTAAGTGCAGATCTGATAAACTGAGAAAAGTCATAGTGGTCTCTGAGCCAAGGAATGTCAGAAGAACGAGGTTTAGTCACAAGTTCAAGAAGACATGTGGAATCGAGTTTTGAACGCTGGCTAATGACATTGTTGCCCTGACTCACTTCCTCATGGGGGTCTCTTGGGGATCCTCTAGAGGAAATGCATGAGTCCTGGAGAACCCTTAGTCCTGGAGAGCGCTGATGACATTAAAGCCTCAGAATGTAGACACCAAACTCTACAGAAAGATTGGCTAGAGCTAATACTCCTGTCTGCTTATTCTCTGCCAGAAAGAGTTGAAAAGCACAGCTGCCTTCAGATACAACTGAAGTTTAGTCCATTTCCTCACTCTGCCCTTCTCTGTTTCCCTTGTTTTCTTACCACTACTCTCCCATTTTCTTCTCCTTCCTGATGAACGACTTAGGAAAATGCTTTGCTAAAGATTAAGGGAGGGCTAGGGAGATGATTCAGTGGATAAAGTGTTGGCTATTCAAGATGACCTGAATTCTGATCCCCAGCACCCACGTAAAAAGTCAGGTTTGATAGCATGCTTCTTTAGTCTCAGTACCAATAGGTAGAGGCAGGAGGATTGTGGAAGCTCCCTTCATAACCAGTGTAGTTGAAATGGTGACTATCAGATTCAGTGAGACGGTTTCTCAAAAAACAAAGTGGAAAAAGACAGAGAAAGGCACTTGACACAAACCTCCCCACCTTTGCAGGGGCACAGCACACACACATACACACATATGATATAGGAGTCCCCTCTGTGTGCTGTGATTACAATGAATGGATAAAGAAACTGCCTTGGCCTGTTGATAGGGCAGAACTTAGGTAGATAGAGAGGACTGGACTGAATGCTGGGAGAAAGAAGGGCGAAGTCAGAGAGAAGCCATGGAGCCACTAGAGACAGATGCTGGGAATTTTACCTAATAAGCCACAGCACACACAAACACATGCGGATTAGGAGAGATTGGTCTCTATGGGTTTCAGTTTTCCTAGTTGTGATGTATGGAAACTTGCCCATAGACCTAGATTCTGCTCAGATATCAGAGTTTATGGGGAAAGCAGAAGCAGACCCATAGCATAACAGACAGCACAGGCTGCAGCTCCTCGGCTTTGCTCTACTGCATTCACCAAGAGTTCTTTGAATGGAAAACAGCAGCATATTCTGAAACTGAGACTTCATCCAGGGTCTCAGGTGAAGACTAGGGGAGGAGGGTGAGTTTGGGTTGAAATGTGGTTTTGAATATGAGAGGTGTATTGGAGAGGCCCTGGCTTGGGGCATAGACTCATAAGAAAATCACTGATGGGTATTGCATTGAATCTCTAGATTGCTTTTGGTAGAATTGCCACTGGCAGTGGCACCAGGATTTACCCCTACTGCTTGCACTGACTTTTTGAAACCCATTCTCTTTGGATGGATACCTTGCTCAGCCTAAATATAGTAGGGAGGGCCTTGGACCTTCCACAGAGCAATGTGCCTTACCCTCTCTGAGGAGTGGATGGGGGTGGAAGGGAAGGTGGAGGGAATGGGAGGAGGAGAGGGAGTAGGAACTGGGATTGGTATATAAAATGAAAAAAGATAGTTTGTTTTCTTTATAAAAAATAAAATAAAGGAGCAACATTACCCCAAAGATAAAAGTTCATTAATGTACATATATAAATGCATATATTAATATGTATTAATACATAAAAAAAAATCACTGAGTCCTCTTTCCAATGTGGGAGCTAGTAAGAAAGCCTCATGACATAGCACAGATTTCAGCTCATGGTCAAAAGCAAGAGGAACAGAAATAGAAACCCTTGATCAGAACTGTGTAAAATGAAGTAGGTTCTTCTGCAGAACAACAAATTTCCTGATACTATGGGCACTCAAGAAGGAATGGTCGGACACCTTGTAGTGACTGAGCAGTAGACTCTCCCATACCAGATGAAGCTGGCTCAGATGGCATTGGGCAATCATTCCTGGAATATCGCAGATTCTCTGGCATCATCAGAGGCAGAGGCACCAAAACAGAGTCGTAGTTGAGGAAAAACAGTGTTAAGATGCAGAGTCTATGAGTTCTGATTGCAGGTGCCGGGTCTGGGCATAGCAACTTCATCTTCTGTCAGTGAGGGTGACCTCAGCTTACCAGCATCAGCATCTTGGGTCAGGCTACTTTGCATATGTCTGATATTAGCAAGGATGTAAAGATAATTCCTAGAAGAAACGACTGCAGAAAGGAACCGTTGTCACCTCTACCATATGGGTTCATTTCATTGTGTTTTTATGCTTGTTCTGTCTTCTTAGCATATACTCATTGTTCCAAGTGATGGATTTCATTTTGAAGATTTCATAATGTAAGCCATGTACTTTTTTTATTTTACCCACCCCATTGTCCTCCACTGTTTTCCATTTTATTGTTGTTTTCCTTATGCTTCAGTGTTGAGATGGACCAGAAAGTCTAGATCTCAATTAACTCTGACAAAATGATTTGATCTGTAACAGCCAAGGTAGTGTCACAGGAGAAAAACATCACATCTGGAAGATGTCCGAAGGAGGCATGCAACTTCTCACAGGGCAGAGAACATTCTAACATGGAAGATGATCCGTGAGTCAGTGTGGCTTCTCACCAAACGATCAAATGCTGGGTGCTTCATCCCATCTCTAAGGAATGTATGCTGTAGGAATTCCAACCACCAGTAGCCATTAAGTTATCCGCCCACTTGGGTGTGGCCTCTTATACTATTTATGCCAATGTAAGGCGCAAGCATCCAGCCTCTTTTCGGCTGCAGGATTCAGTTGCTGTTCTCTGTTCCACAGAGGATTGTGACTTGTGAGTCCACCCCTAAATAAATAACCCTCTATTATTCTCAGTTCTGAGCTAGTGTGGGATTTCTTTTAAGCATCCTTCTTCAAATATGTTTGTGAATGGGGAATATATAAATAAGACAATTCTACACGGGATCTCTATAACAAGTATAAGAGGAGGCTACTTTGGTCAGTCTCTATTATTCCAAGGCCATGCGTTTATACTGCTTATTGCTCATTTCTCACCACCCAGCGGTTCTAAAGTACTAAGGTCAATACCTCATTTCTTTGGTGTCCTTTCCAGAGAGGTCATCATTCCTGGCTGGAGTCTTGTGGCAAAGAAGGGATGCCCAAATCGTGTATCTGCCAAGGCAAACTGCTTGCTCCGTTCAGCAGAGACACTGAGGCCATCACTGAGATTGGCTGAGTTCTCTTGTGTCAGATTATTACTCCAAAAGGACAGAGTGGGTTGTTAGGAGCTTCCATTTTGCCAGGAATGAAACAGAGTTGGGTAGAGCGGAGCTGGATTTATTTTCAGGTTCTATAATTAGCAAGTTCTGGCATCTTTGTACTCTGAATGCTAAAGCCTGCCTTGACACCAAATCCTGGCCTGAGGACATTCTGATTTTCCTATGAAGCACTCATGTTCTCTAAAGGACCAGATATTTCCAAACTGCCCTGTGAACTATACAGAAAAGGCCCCTGCCTACCACCTACATCAAATTGCAAAAACTCAGTTGTTTTATAGAGTGACTATATGTGTGTGTGCGTGTATGTGTGTGTGTGTACATATATAGTGACTTACAGAGCAAGTGAAAATTGCAAAAGACACTTATGAGCTGAGATGGGACTCTAGCCAAATCAGACGACATACAGAGATGAGGACTCTCACATACAAAAATGGTAGTGATGGAGGGCAGGGATAGCTGAAGAAAAATAACCACTTGCTTCCTTTCTTTTGAGGTGTTGAGCCTTTTGAGAAGGGAAAAAAAATGTAAGAAGGGGAAGATGCTCCCTTCAACATGACCAGTGGACCAATGCAATTTCTCACATAGAACGCCTCTCCTATATGAAATAGTGTTCGCATCTGGAAGATAACCAATGGATGGATGCTTCCTCTAAACAAGAGTGGCTCTCCTTCAGGTGTGTGTGTATTCACATCTGGATTGGAATTTGTCTGGGTCACTGGACCAGTGAGTCTGGTTTATCCTCTCTCTCTGCCCACACCAGCAGACCTGCACACGTCAGAGGGCCTGACCCTTTAACCATCAGGTCTCTGGGGCCAGTGCCTAGAGAGTGGTTAGGAACAGAATGTGGGTTCACACCATGCGTTTTCCAGTTCCCATGCTATAATATGGAGAGGGTTAGTTCCTGGCAATGAGATTCCAGCTCAGCTGTATTCTAGAGTCTGATACCAACAAATTGGCCACCTAGAATGATGAGACCACCTATCCTATCGGACCTGGTCACTGGAATTAGTTTTCTAAGGCGTCCTTGGCAAAGCATCACAGACTGGCTATCTTTTTTTGCAATCTTGGAACTATATGACTGAAGAAAGTAGAGCTTCTGAGCCTCTATTTCTACAATTATAAAACGTAAAGAAAAATACCTACCCCATGAGGTTCCTGAGGATTTTTTTTACTTATGCCATTTGTAAATAATCAAAAGATATTTGGGTCCTGGGGTCCCAGCTTGACTGTTGCATGATTTATGAACATGCGTATGAGTCATAGCCTGGTTTTCCCAGTCACTCCACTAAGCCTGTGTGGATATATATTAATGTACATTAACATAAAACAACAGCAAAAAAACCCTGGCATTTTAGATAATAGTTCATACATGTTCCTTTTCATAGAGTCTGTATGTGGAATTTTAGTCTTGGATAAATTCAAAAATGAAAGTTACAATAAATTCATGTATTAAAAAATGAAAGAAGGCCAGCTTTCATTTTGCTGCAGTATTTTTTTTCTTTCAACACTTTAATTTTAGAGTGAAGCAATTCAAATTATTTTCCCTAATGGTCTTTGGTGCGCATTTTACAAATTGAAGAAAGAACAAAACAGAAGAGAGAACCCGTTGCTATAATCGGTTTCATTTTTCTTCTTTCCTTTTTAATCTAATGTTTTTGAAGTACTTTCCCGTGGGAATAGAAGTTCCTTCACGAAAGTTGAAATGAAAGGGAAGAATTCTCCACACAGAGAGGCTCACAAACACGTTTCCTATCTCATCTCCATGAGTAAAATGTGCTTTCGCTGACCTGACTGAGGAATGCGAGCATCATAAATAGAGGTCATCTTAGCTGAAAGACTTCATCTCAGGGAAACCGAGAAGAAACGTGCTAAGAGAGAATTTGCTTTTCCTTCTTGCTCCTTGCCTGGCAGAGCTGATGATTCTGTCCTTCCTGAAGGCTAATGTCAGAGGTTAGATGGAGGGCTGTCGGAGGACAGGATAGATGTTAGCCCACAAAGGTGTGTCCTGAGATGGGCAGGGGAACATCACAAAGGGAGTGAAGAGAGGCAACAGGCTTAGTGACATTTTCTGATCAGTTGTGGGGCATTTTAAGGGCACAGGAACTGTGTTTGGAGATCTCTTTTCTCCCTCCTGGGGTAATTCTTTTGCCCTTCAGCTAACCTCAAGGGTATAGATAGCTTCCGTTTACTTCCCCCACGGACCTACCTGCCGAGACCCAGGCCTGGTCCTAGGAAATGTTAGCCCTTTTTTGACGGTCTCTCCAGCTTTTCTCAAATCCAGATAATGTCCCAAATCCTTTCTAAATCACACGGTGTTGCCAGATAAAATACAGGGGCCCAGCTGAATTTAAAGTCTCGATAAATAACGCCTTAGCATATGTTATTTTATCACCACTGCCTCCAAATACGTGATGGGAATGAATTAAGAGGAAAGGTTCATTTTGCTCATGGATTCAGAGGCTTCGTTTCATCATGGTGAGGATCATGGCAGAACATCCTGCTTCCTGACAGGCAGGAAGCAAAGTGGCAGTGTGACCGGGACAAGGTATAGCAGCCCATGTCTTCCTTAAAGCAGAACCGCCTGCCACAGTCCCACTAGTTCTCCAGAGTCGGTTCAAAGTTTGAGTCCATCAATGCCTATTTGTGTGTTTTCAATCAAATTAATGAAGGCCCTATGTACTATGACCCAGCTTTTTTTATTTTTTCTTTTTTTTCCAAGTTCTTTGTTGTTCGGTCCCCCCCCCAAAAAAAAACAGGCTACTAACTCTGGGTTCCCCACAGAAGACTCTGAAATGAACTGGAGTCGGTGCACGTCATTTTGGATGCTTTGAAAACACTGGTAAGGAAAGCAGATGGGGGCATCACCTGCAGTGGGTGTCTAGAGCTGAGTCCTGTGGGGGAAATTCTCAGAGACAAAACCCATTCACACTCAGCCCGCCTGTCGGCAGGAGCAGCTGGGCTGTTCAGAGCTACATTTAAAGTGCTATTCCTCTCCTGTCGCTTTCCCAGGAGATGAACAGTGATCTTCAGGCCCTCTGAAGAAAAGATCTGTACCTGATGCAGAGGCAGACAGGTTAGAGCACATTGCCAGAGACGGGAAATCATCATGCCTAGGAACAGGGGCAAGGGTAGCTGCTGTAGACACTATGTTTCTGTTTTCGGACACTCCATGTTGCTACTCTCTCAGACTCTTTGCATCTCGTCCCCACAGCCCTTTGTTCTACTCAGATTGTAGCTTACACTTTGAGTCACAAACTCAGAGGGGGTCATAACTGAATGTGGGGATCATGAAAAAGCTGAAGCAACACCCTGCAGCAGCCCAAAATTAATTCAAAATCAGATGCACAGTGAATCCAAGGTATTTCTGGAAGGGCTCATTGGTGTTACATTACCTGACTTCCCTGCAACCTTGATTCTGAACACACAACATGCTCACATCACACCATGCCTGCCCACACACCATACAACTCCAGCAAATGCAGTGTGATCCTGAAATGCTTCTACCCAGCTTGAGGCTACCGTATGATATGAGTTGCAGTACTTTTTATTATAAATGCAAAGTCTCTGTCTCTTATAGAAATATAATAGTTTAATTAGAAAAAAAACAAGACAAATTCTTCTATTGTCATTCAGCAGCATGTAAGCATACAATTGTTATATCATTGAACTGGAGTGGGTTAAAATATTATGGTTTTTAAAACTGTGGAGTTGGAGTATCCGTTGCTTAGCAGTGTTTACTGCTCTTCCAGAGCACTTGAGTTAGATATCCAGTAAGAGTATATGGTGATTCACAACTGTGATAATATTCTGTGTGTGCTTCAGCAAATAAAGCTTGCCTGAAGATCAGAGTGCAGAGCAAGCCACTAGTTAGCCCTAGAGGCCAGGCAGTGGTAACATACAACTTTAATCCCAGGACTCAGGAGACAGAAGCAGGTGGATCTCTGTGAGTTCAAGGCCACCCTGGCTACACTAGATTGTTCCAGTCTATAAGAATCCTCCAGTCTGAGGATTCGTAGAGGCAGGATCTTGCCCACTTTGGTCTGAGGATTTGGTAGAGGGAAAAGGTCTCTCTAGTGGCTGCCTCCTTTACTTCTCTGATCTTTCATCATTTAACCTGGTATCTGACTACAGGTTTTTGTTATTAAGACCAATTAGAATTCACATTACAAAAAAACCAACTGCAAATCCAGTTTCAGAGGATCTGATGCCCTCTTCTGGACACCCAGGTCCCCTGCACTCACATGTGCACACACACATACACACATAAACACACACACACATACACACACACACCACACACATACACACACACACTCACACACACACACCACACACATACACACACACCACACATATACACACACATACACACACACCACACACATACACACGCACACACCACACACGTACACATAATTTAAAAAGATAAAAATCAACCTTTAAAAATTGCTGTTTCAGATGCTGACTTACCTTTTATTTAAAACAAATTATTTAATGGATTTGGCCTGGAATTAGGATAGAATTTTTAGAAAAAGTCTGAAATGGCCCTGAAGATGTATGACCTCTGCACTATGTATTTATGTGAACCAGTATACTCAGCATTGGTGATCACTCAATTAAAGTACCAGCCAGCTCTGGACAATGCTGAATCTCTGCCTCCTAGAGCATCAAATATTCAGCCAAGATTTAATTCTTTAAGTAAAAATAAATAAGCACATTCAAATATTAGCAATTTCAAATCGCCATACTTAAGAGAAGATGTTTTCTGCCAATTTAGCCATTTGTCAACATTTTATTAAACTGTGCCCCAAGGAGTAGGTCAACTTAAAGAGTCTCTCTTGATAGGGGGTACAAAGGATGGACTCTCTTCCTCTGAGTGGCCTGACGTGACCTGGGAAGGCTTGCTGCTCTCATGGCTCAGTAGACATTACAAACAGTGCAATTCCAGTGTACTTCGTGTTCACTGTAATACCTGTAAAACTCCCTGGGCTTTTGAGACTCTACATATCTGAAAATCTACCTGGACATATCACTTTAAAGGAGACATATATGTCACTCTGGTGATATGATGGCCGACTTGGTAGGTGTGCCCAGGCCAAACTAGGGGGGTGAGGGTGGCATGGACAAAGTGTTAGAAAACCAAAAATCGTGTAAAATATCGTGATTTATACTTGAAAATGGAGAAAGGAATCTTGAACTTAAGGGTTTAGACATGGATCCTTTGGTTATTGAACACATCCAAGCGAGCAAAGCACCCAAAATGGTATCACCAAAGCTATGGAGCTGAAGGTCACAGTGATCCCCATGCCTCTACCAAGGTAAGTGGTATCCTTGTCAAAGCTGGTCTCCAACAACCTCTGCCACACGGAGAGGATCCTCACAGGACGAGAAGATGGGAGAAAAGGAGCCTGCATCCAAGAGAGAGAACCATAAGAAACAAGGCAGGGTGAATGATATAGTAACAAACTCAGCATACGTGCGAACACTTACACACATACTAATTTCAACATAAAATGTTTTTAGAAGAAGTAAGAATGGGACCAAATTGAAGAATTGTCTTATTTTTCAGAGAAATGGAGTCACAGGGCAAACTGCAGCTCCCCAAATGGGAAAGATAGACAATCAGACTGAAGAATTACATCCTACTGGGTGAAAATCAAGCAGAAGCCTTCCTGAAAATGATTGGGGAGTGGGGAAACCCAGACTATAACTGGAAAATGCTGGCGGCAAAAACCCCAGGACACGTAGTCAGTCGGGCACCCTATACTTTGTCAGTTTATTTCCAATATCACCAGGGGGTTTTCAAAGTAAATACTGAAGGGAAAAACACCCGTGCTTTGGTGGAAGGAGGAGAGACGGAACGCTTGACGTCTGCCAGAGCTGCCTGTTCTTGCCAAGGTCTGCACTTAGGAGGATTGATTTTCCCAGAAGCTAAACGGATGGGTTTTTATCAGACTGTAACTTGTCTTAGAGAAGGAAAAGAGGAAGCACGATTCTTCTAGTCATCTCTCCTCACCAGCCCACATTAACAGACCCTGAAACTTGCTGATGGAGTTCTCACTCCAGGGACACACAGAAAGTTGGGAATCCAACCACAGGACCACAGATGATGCCTTCTTCCCACACCACCTCACTGCCCTGCTGGGAAAGGTCCATTTACCACAGTTCCTTTCATCTGGAGTGAGAGCAACAATCAGACACCACAATGTATCTGGAATTATTAGATCAGCAGTGTTTTTGGTAAAGTTTTAACTGACACAGTGTAATTTTATGGATTTATGGATACAGTGTGATGTATTCCAATTCATGTATACTAATTAGTAGATTAAGGTCATTGTTATTTCCATCACCTCAAGCATTTATCAGTTCCTTGTAGAGACCAAGAATTTTTGAGAACCTTGTGATTAATACAGTAATCAAGTTTTTATAAGATGTGATCAGAAGGATGAAGGCTGAAGTTCTGCTATAGACTCTAAATGAACGGCCACCAATAGAAATGACAGACAGAGAATGTTTCTACTATGCTCACTAGGAAATTACACACAGCAGAGGAAGACTCTCTGAGGTTAAATGTACAAAAGCAGTCACTTCCCAAACTGGAAAACAAACAAAAATTCTGAAAAATAAAAATAGCAGAGTATGTAAGGATTGTCATACAACTACAAACCATGCAACATATGTGTGTTGGAATCACAGGAAAGGGGGTAGCAAGAGCAAGATTTCGAAATAGTAAGAAAAGACTTCCAGTCAGGAAGCTATGCTTCCAGAAATCCCAGATAAGACTAATAAGTGAAACCAAACAAAAAGTGAGAAAGTTAAAAAAAATCAAGTTAGGCATACTGATACACACCTGCAATCCTAGAGCTCAGAAAGCTGAATAGGGGGATTGCAAATTTGAGGCTAGCCTGGACTTTTTCATTGCTAAATACCAGCCTGGAATATGTACTGAGTACCTGTTACTAAACAAACTAATCAATAAACTCCACCTCATCCCTTATTAGTCAACTTTTCATTAGTATAACAAGAAACCGAACGTAATCAACCCAAAAAAAGGAAGCTGAGTTTGGCTGCCAGTCTTACCCTGTGACTTTGGAGCATATGAAAGTAATCCATTATAGAAAGAGCAGGTAGCCAGGAAAACTAGTGAATCTTAGGCAGTCAGGAGAGGAAGAGAGAAAGGGAGAGACAAAGGAACCATAATTCCCATCAAGGCTGTCCCCAAAGACTAGAAGCATCCACCTCTTAAAATTTCCACTCACTCCCAGTAGCACCAAACTGAAGACTAGACCTTTAACATTGTGGCATTTGGGGGACAGCCCAGACAAGAGGATAACAGTATAGCATTTAAATTCAAGAAAGTCCAAGCTAAATAAAATATCCCGAAAGGAACCAGTGTGGGGGGTTTGAATGACATGACCCCACAGTCTCTCCAGCATTTGAATGCTTGGTCCCTAGGTGGAGCTGCTGTTTGGGTTGGTTTAAGAAGTATGGCTTTGTTGTTGTTGGAAGGATTACATCACCAGAGGTAGGATTTGGGGGTTTAAAGACTCACACCATTTTAGATCCATTCTTTGCTTCATGCTTGAGATTCAGGATGTGAAGCCTTCGCTCCTGCTCCAGCCGCCATGCCTCCTGTTGGCTGTCTCCACTCTAACGTCATGGAAACTAACCCTTGGGGACTAGACGCCCAAATAAATTCTTCTGTGAGTTTCCTTGGTGTCTTATCACATCAGCAGAAAAATAACTATTATACCTTCCCTGCAGAAGATAGGAGGGAGCACTTATGCTAGACTTCTCAGAAGCCAAGTAAACAAAACCAGAATACCATGAGAAATGTGGGAACACAAGGACACCAACAGAGTCTCCACCTGAGGAATAATCCCTCAAATGTAAGGGAGAAATAAAGCCTGCGAAAAAACAAAAATAAGAAATTTATTGGAGTTAAATATAATTTGAAAAAAAACAAACAAAACAGTAAAATGAATTCTCCAGAGAGAAGGAAAACAATATAGGCCAGAAATGCAAGTCTACAGGCAGAAGAGCATTGGAGATGAAATGAGTGGGAACAGGTTAAAATGAATGTGTTCTTCTTAATTGATCTAAAGCATACAAGTTTTATTTAAAGTAATAACACTAGCAATGTGTTCCATTGTGTCTGACATGTGTAACTGAAACAAACGGCAGCAACATTAGCGTAGATAATGGGGAGAAACTCAGAATATTTTGTAATTATGAAGTACACACACTGACTGCATTGCAGGGTTATTTGAAGTGGATGTGAATTGGTCTCAAAGATAAATCACAAATGATAGAATAATCGCTAAAGACATTGCTAAAGAGATAATCTAAATTGAAATGCTAACAAAGAATAGAGCTTGAAATCCTAAAATGCTCAGTAAGAACCACAGAAGGTAAAGACTGGAGAAGAAAAGTAGGAAGAAAAAGAAGGGTAACTACCAGAAAAAAAGATTAATCTAAATATTCCAACAACAATGAAAGAAAAACATATTATCTTTGGGTATGAGCCAAACCTTTAATGGCTGAGCCCTGTGGGAGTGAGGGCAAGGGAAAGATGCCCTCCCCACCCAGCCTACCACCTGTGCTGGGCAAAGGCGCTGACCTTCCTCCTTACCAGATGCAGGACTCAGGAAAGTGGGATCTCTGTGTGTTTCAGGCCAACCTGGTCCAGCGAGCTCCAGGACAGCCAAGGCTATACAGAAAGACCCTGTCTCAAACCAGCAAACAACAACAACAAAGAATTCCATCATCAATACGAAGATCTGCACTGACTGTAAGTCAAAGGATGAGGTTATATGCTGTGCCAAGAAGAAAAGTGAGAATACATAAATACTTTTCGACAATGCTGACTTCAGGCAATAGGGGTAATGATGGCATCACATATCGATATTGCAAGAAGACATGGCATTTTTAATATGTATGCGGAAGTAACTGAATATCCAAATGCGTGCAGCAAGAGCTAATAGATCTCCAAGGACAAATAGATGAAAGCACTATTATAGTTGGAGAGCCAGTGGCTCTCTGTCAGAAACACCTCCTAAACTGGCAAGATGGCTTAATGGGAAAAAATGTGCCTGCTGCCAAGCCTAGCAGTCCCAGTTGGACTGCTGGGACCCACAAGGTAGAAAAGGAGAACCAGCTCTAGCAAGTTGTCCTCTGGCATCCACATGTATATAATGCATACAAATAAATAAATAAATGGAATTTTAAAAAGTAAATGGATTGATTTTACAGGTAGAATGAACATGGGTGATTTAAACAGCATATGTCAACCAGATATAATTGATATTATTTGGAGTTCATCCTCAAAAAGAAAATTAAGTGTTCTTCCTCAATGTTATATGGAATGTTCTCCAAAACAGACCATACTATGGACCATAAACATCCTTAAAAAATGTAAAGGAATAGAAATCGTATGTTTGCTCTTAGTAGTGAAACTCAACTAAAAATCAATAACAGAATGATATATGAAACAGTCTAAAAGTATACAAAAAATCAATAAAAATTTAAATTATCTTGACCTGAACAAAAATGAAATTTGTCAAAGTTCATAAGGAACAGGGGTCAGTCAGTGAAGGTCGTTCTTCTAGGAAAACCCAAGGTTCTAAATGTGTATGTTAAGGAAGTAAAATCTAAAGTCATTCATCAGAAGTTCTTCATTAGGAAACTAGAAAAAGATGAGTAAAGATGAGTCATTAAACCCCAAAGAATAGCACAAAGAGAAGAAATAAACATTAGAGCAGAACTCAGTGAAAGTTTTCAAAGAACCTCAATAGATATTGTCAGCAAAATGAAACACTGTTTTATTAAAAAAAATTTCAATAAAATCAATAAACATGTAGACAGGCTAAGTAAAAAAGAGAGAAGACACAAATCACAAAACTCAAAAGTGAAAGAGGAAGTTCCACCGTAGACTTCTAGAATGTTAAAAAGATAATAAATGAATATCAGAAGCAGCTCCAGGAGCCACAGATTTGGTAACTTAGATGAAGCAGACCAGCTCTTTGAAAGATAAGTACGCTACAGTACACAAGAAGTAACTGGTAACATGAGCAGTCTAAAATCTAGTGAAGCAATAGAGCCAGTAATCACCTGCCTTCCCAACAGAAAGCACCTGACTACAGTAATTGGATAAGGAATTCTAAACAACCCAGGGGACCATTCCACCATTTCTCTACAATCTCTGCAGAACACAGAAGTGAATGAAAACCTTTTTCATAATTTTCCCTAAGAGGATGGTATTATTATAATGTCAAATATTAAATAAGGGTGTTATCAGCACATAAATAAAAAAATCCCCATTAAATAAACATTTAATGTAAATGTAACCCAAAAGGAGTATAAAGAGTTATGTGTGACAGCTAGGTGGGCCTGCCCACGTTGCAAGTTTGATTCTACATTTAAGAGTAGTTTAATATAAATCCATCACTTTGTGTAAAGAAGAGAAAGCACATGACCATATCAACAGATACAGAGAGAACATTCAACAGAATGTGCATATATGTATGCAGAAAGTCATCACCAAACCAGAAAACAGAACTTTCTCCACTTGCTGACAGAAGTCCTCAAAACAAACAAATAAAGCTACCTAATAATGAGAAATCTGCAACTTTCCTGACAAAATCAGGACCACAGCAAGACTATTTGCTTTTTACAAGAATTTCTATTTTATACTTGAAGTCCTAGTTGACTTTGTAAGATTAAAAGCAATAATAAAAGGAAGAAAGAAATGGTATAAAGATTGAGTGGGAGAATAAGTATTCATTTTCAAGTGATAGGATTATCTAAATACAGCAGAATCTCAGAAAGAAAATTAGAACTAATCAGTAATTATAGTAATATTGCGGGACACAATTTTAATATATATATATGAATTGTTTTCCTACATACCAGCAAAGAACAAATAGAATTTGAAATTAAAAACACATCACCATTTATATTAGCATTCTAAGAAACTTCTACTTAGGATCAAATACAATAAAATAAAAGTTCTATATGAGGAAATCTATAAAACTCTGATGAAATATATTGTATTACTTACTTTTCTACTCCTGTGGTAAAGCACCATTATTATTATGAAATATTATTTTTAACTAGGCAAAGATATGTTACACTTGTTTATGCTGCAGAATATTACTTTAACTATAAAAGGAATAATAATACATTTGTTTATGCTGCATTTGTTAATGATGCAATAGTGTGTTCAATTGTGTAAAGATGTGTTTTATTTGTTTCATCTTGCCTTTCCTAAGGCACCTAATTGGTTTAATAAAAAGCTGACTGGCAAATAGCGAGGCAGGAGAGGGATAGGCGGGGCTGGCAGGCAGAGAGAATAAGTAAGAGGCGAAATCTAGGTTCAAAAGTAGAAGAGAAGAAGGAGAAGAGAATAAAGGACAAAGAAAGGGACACACCTGGAGCAAGAAGACAGGCAGCCGCCAGCCAGAGAGGAGAAGCAGTAAAAGGAAGATATACAGAAGGAAAGAAAAGCAAAAAGTTCTGAAGCAAAAGGTAGATAAAGGAAAACAGGTTAATTTAAGTTAAAAGAGGCAGCCAGAAATGAGCCTAAGCAAGGCCGAGCATTCAAAACTAGTAAGAGGTCTCTGTGCCATGATTTGGGAGCTGGTTGGTGGCCTTAAAGAGAAAGTCTAGGACACACCAACTAAGGCAGGCATGTATGAGAGGAGGGGATGCTGGGACAGGGGGTATACAAAAAGTCTATGTGCTTATGTCCAATCTTTCTGTAAGTTAAAAATGCATTTAAAATAAAATTATTAACTGAAGTATTTCAGTGACAAAAGTTTTACTTCTACCTCCTGAACTTCCATTGCCTTCCCCAAAGCCAGTTAACTCCTGAGGTAATGATAGCAAGCAAGGTCTTATAGAGCAGCAAACTGAAAGAGATGCCAACAACATCTCAGTGAGAACATGGTCATCTCTCAGCCATCTGACATGGGGTCAGATGCTCTCCCCTCAGGAGTTCTGTCTAGTCCTGCTGAATTCATACACCAGTGCCTTGCTCCGCCATCATCAGAGAAACCTCCTCCTGCAGCACGCGGGAACAAATACATAGCTCCACAGTCAGATAGTACACAGAGAATAAGAGACCTTGGAGCACCCGGGCCGACATGGGATGTCTCTATCAAATCTCTCCCCTCCGGGTTCAGGGAACCCTGCAGAAGAGGAGGTGGAAGAGTGTAGTGTAAGAGCCAGAGAGGATGGAGGACACCAGGAAAACAAGGTTCTTTAAATCAGCAAGATCAGTGCACATGAGGAATGCACAGAGATGTGGCAGCATGCACCGGGCCTACACAGGTCTGCAGCAGATGGGGTAAGGAGAAGTGGAAACAAGCCCCCATCCCTAATCCGGAAGCTATTTCCAATTGATAACCACTTACAAATGAAAATTTAGGTTTTTTCAAGGGAGTCTCCCTGGGAAAGCAAACTATTCTTAAGGGTAGGCTGCATGCCCAGCAGTAGATGGCCAACAGAAAATTAACTCAAGAGCGTCATTGGTTTATAAGGTCATGTCAGGGCTATTAAAATAGTATGTATATATACATATATATGTAAACACACATATATATGCATATATATTCTCTCTTTTTAGCATATAGGTCTTTTATGTATATATTATGACTTGCAGGTTAGTGTTTTTATGGAGTCCTAAGCAAGTGAACGATGTGTCTCTGCATTTCTACCTGTTCCCTGTGCCTTTTCTTGGGCCCTTTTCCTTTTGTTTGTTTTGTTCTAGTCTAATGTGTCAGTTTGTGTTTTATCTTATTATATTGTTTTATTATCCCATTGAAGCCTATTTGTTTTCTAGTGAGAGACAGAAAGGGGGTAGATCTAGATGGGAGGCAATGTGGGGAGATACTGAGAGATGCCTAGGGAGGGGAAACCTCAATCAGGATATATTATGTGCACACATATAAACAAAAAACAGAAAAGCAAAAGAACAATAATTATTTTCAATAAAAACAAACATTTCAAAAGAGAGTCTTGTCTAGTGAAGGGCAGCCTAGCCCTGGAGACTAAGCCAAAGGTAGAAGAACAGGCAACACCTGCCCAGTAGGATTCTGTTTGCATACAGTGTACAGAAAAGGCAAACCTAGAGGATGAGCAAACCTCACAAATTAGTGGTTGATGAGGGCTGCAAGAAAGAAGTCACCTAACCGTGTTGGCTAAGAGATGTGTGGGGTTTAGGGAAAGGAAACTAATGAAAAAATTTCTAAAATTACAGTGATGGTGGGACAAATCTGAACATGAAACTATCTCAGGTCTACTCTAAGGTAGACAGAGTGGCTCATGCCTGTAAGTGAAGCACTTGGGAGGACTGCAGTGAGATCAGAGCCAGTCGGTGTCACACAGAGCATCCTAGTAAGTCTAGGCCACAGAGCAAGACCTCGTTCCAGAAACACCAAGAAGAAGGGAAGAGGACAGTGAGGATGGGGAGGGTGGAGAGGAGGAGAGGAGTCGTGAGCGGACACGCTCTGAAGTCAGTTCAACTTTACACCATAAAACCACACTTTAATAACATTGTTTACAAAACGGAAGGTATGCCAACCCAAGCATAAAAATGACCAAATAATCAAATGATTACAGGGAGGAAGAGAACTAGGAGAAAGAATCAATGGGGAGAAGAAGCAAATCTCTTTGCTGACCTCCAGCATCTAAGAAGTGGGGCTCCCTGTGAGTACCTTCGTGGTTTCAAATTTTGCTGAATATTTTTAAGTAAATACAGTAAATAAAGGTCAAGAAGGCAGCTGTGTATCCTCAGCTCCTCTGTGAACTGTGTTGGGCTTAGAAGACTGCATCAAAACCAAACGAAGAGGGAGAGAGAATGTGTACAAGCGGCTGGGTTCTTGTGAAGGTCGGTGGGACAGAGCAACTGTTCACCGCCCACCTCTTCGCTCTGAATGGACTACTGTGCCCTGCATAAGAAGTCACCAATCTTGGAATCTTTCCTGGTGTTTCAAATAGGGTCAAACACGATCCTCTGAGAACTCTATGTCCTGATCATATCTGTTTTGTCATTCTAAAGTTTGTTCCTGCTGAAAGAGAAAAACAGCCACTGAAACTCCTCATATTGATATCAAGACCAGTTTCCAAAAGTACACCCATCACCTTGATACCATTAAAGGCACCTGAAGTTTCCATCAACTGCACAGATGTCAAACAGCTAAATCGTGAAGTTGGGCTTGAGGTGTAGGGTTACCCACTTAGCACTGAGCTCTGTGAGAACCGGGCATCTTCTCTTGATCATCCCAGGAAATTACTATCACACATCATAATATCCTGCTGTAAAAGGAACTATGAGAAAGACCCCTGCCTGTCACCTTTGCCCTGGGAGAAACTGTCCAGAGCAAATCCCACACACCCTTTCCCAACCACCACCCAGGGGCTTAAAAACACAGTGAGTTCTGTCCTTGAGCATCTTTTCCTGTTTAGTTCTGTTTTGGGGAAGGTCAGAACTATTTCTCCTTAGCTCCAATGACTTCAAAAGTTATTTTAATGTGCTTTCTATATACCATCCCAATTCATAGATCTCCCATAATCTAAAACTTTGCTGTCCCAGAGACAGGAAACCATAGCTTAGAATTCTGCTGCTACTCCCATCCTTGTTTGCAGAGGAGAAACTCATAGATATAGCCCTCATCTTATTACCAAGAATATTAACCACAGAGGCATTATTAAGTTATAACTGAAATACCTCTAAAGTTTTGGGAGCAACTGAAATCTAAAAGACATGTAATTGCCTCAAAGGTATTCTGAGGATGAAAAAAGAACTGGATAATCATCAGGTCCTCTAAATGTTCAGCCAGATCTTTCTGTACCACACTCACACCGCTCTGGGCTCACATCTAGGGACCATCCAAAGAGGTCATTGCTTCTCACACACAGTGTATTCCAGATGGTGGCCTGAGGGGTGTGCTGTACATGACCCAACATTTAAGCACTTGAAAAACCCGCAGTTCCCAACCTAACGCACTTCTTGGGTTAGCTCATAAAAGTAGTTCAGAGCAGAGAGGTCATAAAATGTCTGGGTGTTAAGAAGCTGGCCCATCTGCTGCACTTTGTCCCTCTGCCCACTGGGTTAGCCTGGCCCTCCTTCATGCTGGGAGAAAATTTCCTGTTTCTCCTTCCCCTTCATGGGATCATCTCTTAGAAATATGAGAATCCTCATGTTTCTGTGGAGAATCTCAGTGTGACACAAACGTTTTCAAAGACAAGATAGTTATTTGAAGCACATTTATTGATGGGATTTTTCCACATAAGGGACATAAAAGGCTCCTTGTGAGAGCCCAGGCATTAGACAGGATCTCTTCTACTTTGGGATTCCCAGAAAGCCAAGTGTGAGAGAAATCACACAGCCTTGAAGCAATTTAGTTCTATCATGTACCGATTAGCAATATGTAGACATCCTAAAATTGGTTATGACTGTATATTGTAATGACTTCTTTTTTAATCGTGACTCACAAACTGACTAATGAAGTTTTAAAATACAGCCAACAGACTTTTTCTTGGGCCAGTCCGTTCTCAGTTAGGCTCTTTTGCTCACCCCCACACACACAAGTACACACATAAACACATATGCACAAAAACTCCTCCTCCTCAACTTAGTCACTGGAAGCTGGAGGAGGGTGAAGATCAAAGTTTATTTCTACATTACACGTTTTCTTAAATGATTAAACACAGCCTAAGGACTCTTACTTTTTTGGGAATCTCATTTTCTTTTTTAAGCCATTGTCTACTTGACTCATTGGAGAAAGGTGGTAAGGAGGACAAAGGCTTTGGTTAATGTCTTCCTAGTATGACAGGGGACCCACCGGAGAAGATCACACAGAAACCATCTATAAACAATTGAAAGTCCTTATCCCAGCTGGCTGGGACCACACTTAGGTATTTAAGACCCATGTGTAGCAAGTGTTTAGGGTAAGACATTTTTAAGTACAGAAAACGCATCCTGGTATCTCACTCTGTAGCTACAGGGAGAGATTTTGTACATGCAGGCTGTTTAACAGAAGCTAAGAAAAGCTAATTGGGGCATCTTGACCTCGGATTCCTAGACTAGAGTTGGATAATTTTCCACAGGATTCTCCTTCATCAAGGAGTTGAAATTCTAGTTAAACCTAACATGGCTTCTGCACTCTGCAGGAAATTCAAGATGCAGGAGCCTCTGCATTGTTTTGCCCTGGCACAAGGAATAAACTAAGACGCCAAAGTGAGGTTCAAGAGTATCAGCAGCTCTTCAACTCCCTTGACTCAGTCGTAACTCAGGAATGTAAGCAACTGTCTTCGAAACCAGCCAGCCAGGTTTCAGCACGTTCCTTTGGCTGACGATGGCTTGGGGTGGAGTATCTCTTTATATTCTTGATCTGTGTGGGGAGAAATCTTAGAATCGTAAACTCAGCACCTCGGTTGCTTCATCTTCTCTTCTAGGTTTTACATTTATAGTGAAAATTGGAAATCCCAGATATGACTTGCTTAAAATTGTGCCCGCCACACATAGACAGTTATTCACAGACGGTAGAAAGAACACAGGGTTGTTTTTTTTTTTCTACGACAGTAACCAGAAAAATAAAGTTGTTTAAACAAAATCAGCACAATTGAAATAGAGTAACAGATACTAGCTTCCACACCAACATAAATGCAGGATAGTTTTTCTGGAGATTGCCTAGGAATCTTTATTTTCAGAATACTTATAACTGTCACAAAGAGTATGTACTGACAGTATAGCATAATGATGCTGGCTTTTCTATCATGTGCTCAAATAATGTTATTTTGATTGGCACCTTTAGTGGAAGCCAATGTAGAAGCCAATAATCTCTTCGTTAGTGAAACTATGCTTAGGTGTCTTTTACTTAACACACTTTGAGAAGTATTAAATTTCCTTCTCCCTTTGTAACTGTGCAAGGTCAGTCACCGGCCTTCGTCTGGCTTTTTGAACGTAGAATGTGTGTCACCAAGAGGTACGTTTGTCATTAGTTCTGAGCAAGCTTTGATGTTGTGGCTGCTTCTTTCTCCCCCAAATTCTGAGAGATGGGAAAAAGACAGCTGTGAGACACCACACTTTACAACCTAAGGAGGTCACACAGTGACAATGACATGAAACGGTAAAATGTCCTATAGCCATGAAGGTAACTACTTCCTAGTCTCTCGAGACTAAACAACAAAAGACTCCCAAAATGCAGCAAGTGGTATCACATGCTCCCTCCTGGTTCATCTAGAATTCAGATACAAACAGTTCACAACCCCAGTATAATACTTGGATTTTATTTGGATATATTTCTAGAAATTGATGTCTCTAAAATCAAAAGAACCTAACAGAAGTTATGAATGTTAAGTAGTATTGAGATTTATGGTAATCAGCTTGTGCTGCCATAAGAAACGCCATAGCCTGAGTGGCTTAAACGAGGCAAGTTCATTTTCTCGTAGCTCTGGGGGATTGCAAGTGTGTGATTAAGGTGCCAACCGGTTCAGTGCCTGGTGAGGTTTTTTTTTTTTTTTTTTCCTGATTTACCTTCTTGCTCTGACCTTCAAAAATGTTTTTATTGGCATGTAGATTCATTGTACAAAATAATAAGTTTCCTTGTCCAGTTTTCATAGATGTATATAATTATGCTCACCTTTCTTGGTCCTCCCTTGGCCCACCCTTCCACTGGTCTCCTTCTTCTTGCTATGTCTTGTTCTAAGCCCACTAATCCTATAGAATCATGGCCTTACACTCACAAGCTGACTAACTGTGATTACCTTTGAAAAGTCTTATTTCGTTCGAGGCCAGCCTGGTCTACAAGAGCTAGTTCCAGGACAGGAACCAAAAGCTATGGAGAAACCCTGTCTCAAAAATCAAAAAGGAAAAAAGAAAAAGAAAAGTCTTATTTCCAGAAGCAGCCATGTTGTGGTTTAGGATTTTGTTACATGAATTTAGAGATGATAGGGTTTCACCTACAGCAACTATATTTTTATTAAATTAGAAAATAGATTTTTATCAAATATTCAACGTAGGAAAAAAGACCAGACAAAAACCCAGACAGAGGAAGGATTTTTTTTTTCAGGAGTTAAAACATAAACATTAGTATCATAGTGTTTTAATCCCAGAAAAATGAGTTGCCCTTATTTGCGGACTCATTTTTTTTTTTTTTTTTTTGTGCTGTGAACAACTATTGAATAGGAAGCATCTCCCAGCAAGCTGTCCCACACCGAGGTGTGAACTAGCATCTTTGTCACAAGTTCCCACAGATTTCTCTGCTGACTGGCATTGTTATAGCAACCGGAGTGCCAGGGGAAGTTGTCATGGCCATGATAATCATGAAACATCACTATGGCAACAGAAACCTCTGGAAAGTTTTTTTTATAAAAGGAAAGAAAGAAAAGAAAAGAAAGAAAACAGACTGTCAATTGGAATTGGAATCAAAGAGGGTTACCAAGGGGGTAAATGTGGAGCTGTAATGAACACGAGGTTGGAGCAAGGGCCAGAGCAAAGATGAATGATTATACAGAAGCTGAACAAGCAAGGGAGACGGGAAACAATAACCAAAAACAGAGGGTGAGACGTGGCTTGCACAGGAAAGAGGGGGACGAGAAGGAGCACTTGAGCCCCAGCTGTGGGCATACCCCAGGAGTATCACCCATGCACGGCATACATTGCACTATCCCAGGGTAGACAAGAAGGGGTGCTGAAGGCTCTATTGGAACTGCCCAGATGCTGACTTTCATACTGCAAGAATATTTCGAATGAGCCACAAGCTAGTGAGACAGCCTAAACCAATTTGTTGAGTGCTTTTGGCATGGCACCCTGCTGACTAGGAATTCTTATAATATCTGTGTTCAGAGGCACCACATTTGAACGTGGCTCTTCTTCATTGGCCATTGGGATTGCTTCAGACAAAGGCACAGTGCCATTCGCTCCATTATAAATATATATTTCCTTCATTACAGAAACTTAATGGACTTTCTTCCATGAGAGAATTAAGGTAATTCGTTAATACTCTTAAAGAGTAAGTGGCAATGTCACTTGAAATAAAACATTTTCACCTAATATGTTTCATGTTTTATTATCAGTCAGGATTAAAGTTTTTATGGGTACATATATATATATATATATATATATATATATATATATGTATGTGTGTGTTATGTGTGTGTGTATATACATATGCGTGTGTCTTATCAAAAAGTGCCACTAAGATCTAGGTGCTGAGAGTTTTTGTTTCTAGAATTAAGAAGTTAGTTTTCAAACATGAAAGAATAAAGGAAGACTGGAATTACAAGCAGAAAAGGACATAGATAATGGTTGCAATCATAAAGAAACAGAGCAAAAGGAAAATACCATAAGCTTGAGATGAAAGTACAGAAATCAAACCAGCAGTCTGGGTACCTGCGGAAATATGGTCCCAAGAGTTTTAACAGGACTTTTGTAAATGATGTCTGTTTTGTCTGGGCACTGCATTTTAGTTGTCCTTTGATAGCATGCTAAGGATGACCTAGTACTTACTACATAGCTGAAGATGACTTTGACCTTTGACCTTTAGGGGTGAATGAATTAACCAGTTGACAGTAAGAATTAAACCTCTACAGGAAGGTGTGGTCTGTGCCCAGAGGCTTGGCCCACCTGTTATCATCAAAACTACCTGTCATCCATTCACCTTCAGAATCCATCCCATGAGTGTGGATGTCAACAATTTACAACTCCTTTTTCTTCAAGTTCATAAACAAAAAAGCAACACAAAGATTTTTGCTTAATCTTCACTTCAAGCAAGCAAGGTCTCTGTTGAGGAGTGTACCAATACTCTGACTTCTGATTCCCTGCACACACACACACACCAAACATTAGTTAGTGTGGAAGTTTGAATAAGAATGGCCCTCATACATAGGATCATATATTTGAGTGTTTGGTTCCCAGTAGGTGGGGGCTGTTTGGGAAGGATTTGAGGCACGTCATTGTTGAAGGAGGTTTGCCACTGGGGATTTTGAGGGTTCAAAAGGACTCCCACCACTCTCTGCCTCATGGTTGCAAATGAATATACTAGTTCTCAGTTGTTTCTTTGCTCCACTGTCACAGGCTCTAAACCTCTGAAACCCTTTTAAGCCTAATGCTTTCTTTTTAAAGCTGCAATTGCCATGGTGTTTTATCACAGCAATAGAGAGTGACTAAGACAGTGGGAAAACACATAAAAGTCCATGAGAGAAGCTGGGCAATGGTGGTACAGACCAGTAATCTTAGAGTTTAGGAAGAAGAGGCAGGAGGATCAGGAGTTCAAGGCCATCCTCCCCTACACTGCAATTCTAAGGCTATCTTGGGCTACATGAGATCCTGTCTCAAAAAGAAATTTAATAGAATAGCCAGGCATGTTGCTTCATGCCTACTGTCCTAGCACCTGGTAGGTGGAGAGGATCTATAGTAAGACTCTATCTCAAAATAATAATAACAATAATAGTTATGAAATACATATTGTTCTACCAAAATATCCAATGTCCTGGGGAAACAAGTAAAGAAACAAAGGAAGTTAAACACACATGTATTTAGGAGTCTAGTCAGGGACTCTACTCAATGTATAAGGATATGTGCGTGGAGTCTGAGTGTTTTACTTGATGAATGGCACATAGTGAACAAACGTGTTCATCATCCTACTCATGGCTGTGATGTTGTGTTTTATCTTTTCTGTTGCTTTCTAATTCTATAAGGAAAGAATGCTGGCATGTTTTGCAGGAACATCTATCTCCACGGCGCTGTGGATAAGTCAGATGGAAGAGACTGCAGATAGCAGGCACGCTGCAAACCATGTGCAGAGAGAGACCCCTGCTGGAACCTTGGTCTCTCCACTGTAACAGAGAATGTCTAAATCAACCCAGAGAAACTGGTTGAAAAAAGAGAGCCACGACTCTGCAGGTTTGAAGATTAAGTTGGAACATTTTTGGTCCAAGATAGAAAATATTTAACTTCTAAAACACACACACACACACACACACACACCTTCAACAAGAAGAATTTAGAGGTTTTGTTTTTATTTCCTTTTCATCTCCAAGCTTGAGAAATGAAGGGATCTGACTTTGGCTGCCCAACCTGTCTCTGCTCCCCAGTTAATCCCTTCAGTTCTGGAAGCCTCGGTCCCCTGGGGTGCCATGGCCACTCCTCTGCATTTCTCAGGCACTGTTGTCAAGCTTGGCTGTTTTCCTGGGCTCTGTGAGAGCATGTCCCCGGAGGTGGCTATTCACTCCAGCATGGATTAGTGCCGCTTACTACTTTTTCCATGGTGAGGTTTAACCGATTCTAGAGGTCTGTCCTCTGCACCTGTTCCTACTAGGATGCTCTGAGTGATGTTGCTGGGATCCGTGATTACAGATTATGAAAACTGAGTTTCCAGGCAGGCCATGTACATAAAGATTGCCTTGGCAAGACAGCGAGCCAACAGATGCTGGCCCTGGAGTGACAGACGGATGGTATGTTACCCAGCATGGAGTGGAAAGTGGAAGACAGAGCGATGCCTGCCGCAGCTCGAATGCTTTGGTAAAGTCTTCACCAAGAGTGTCTTAGGCAGAAGATAGGCACATTGAAATATGAATTTACTTACCTCCATTCCTACCCTTTTCTGTTTCCTGTCTAAGTAAAATGCTATAAAAATATCCTCTCTTCCCTCACTAAGAGTGCTACATGTTCCCATTCCTTCCTCCTTTACTTGGACCACATTTAAGTCACTCATCACTTTTACTAATGACAAATTTTGGTTTTTGTTTGTTTTGTTTTTGGTCTGGCTTGGTTCTTTGAGACAGGGTTTCTCTGTAGCTTTAGAGACGGTCCTGGAACTAGCTCCTGTAGACCAGGCTGACCTTGAACTCACAGAGATCCGCCTGCCTCTGCCTTCCGAGTGCTGGGATTAAAGGCATGTACCACCACTGCCTGGCTAATTCTGTTTTTATATACTCATGATTTCTTCATTTACTTGTTTATATTTTATTGATATATAGCAATTCTACATATATGTGAGATATAGTGTGATTTTTGATGCACCCAATACTAGCTATAATGATCAGATCTGTATACTTACATTTCTATCGCTTTGAACACTTATTATTTCTTTGTTGCAAACATTCAAATTCCTCTTTTCTGGCTACTGAAAAATTTGAACTGTGCACTATATTTACCCTCCTGTGCACTATGGCCCTAGAATTCTTTCTCCTTTCTGTGCTATGTACTTCTTATCTGCTCTCTCTGCAACCTTCACCTCCTCCTCTCTTCTTAACATGCTCTGCATTCTTCCTTTCCGTCTTCTGGAATATGCAGGGGCTGCTCAGTGAGGATGGCCATCTCTCTCAACTGGACATCCACACTTATCTACGAACTGGTATATTTAGCATTAAGATATTCCATGTTGGCTGCTGGTACATTTGAAGCTGAAATTCCAAAAATAGTGCAAAGGCCATTCCTCATATTCTACATACTTCTTGGGTTTCTACTTCCCTCTCGTGGTAAACACTTCTTTCCATTCTGTTGTTCTAATCTTCACAGCTCCTTGAGGTTGTTTGTATTTTCCAACAATAGCCATTGCCTGTTACCATGACAACAGTTGCAAACCACCACACCCCTGCCTTTTCTCTGTTCTAACCCTACCCCTCTCACCCCATGTGAAAAGGACTGCAAACTTCTTCACATTATCACTCTACCTGGAACATACTTTTGTGACTATCATTTTGTAACATTTTAGACCTAGTTGCTTGCCTTCCGCCCTCCCCAGGCTGAAAAGTCTGTGTTAGCCTTCCTCTAAGTATTTTTCCTAGTGTAGTTAGCCTGGGACTTAACTTCCATAAATTGCACCTTAAATAGTTGCTAACTGTGTGGTCAGGCCTTTAAAACTGAACCCCCATGGTTCTGAAAAGGCAGCTGGCAGTATAGATCACCTGCTGTTGCAGGTAGCGGACAGACTGAATTGATTTTATAAACACTGTATCGGGGCACCCACTGGTTTGCCAAGGGAAAGAGCAATTCAGTCCCCTCATGTCAAAGCCGGGCACCACAGGGCCAAAACCGAGCGGGGCAAAGGGTTACCTTCACTTCAGTCAGAGGGGTGATTTTACCGAGTTTATGACATCATCCAAGGAGCACAGGGTGGAGGCAGATGAGGGGAAGGAATTAGAAAGTAACTTCATAAACTGGGTTTTTAAAGACAAACCCTTTACTCTGATATGCCAGAAAAGTTGCTACAGTAAATGCATGGTGCTCATAACGGCACTAGTTTTCCCTTCCATGTCATAAAATCTGTACGACTCTACTGAACTGAGTCAGGGGCAGACAGACGCCATCACATTAGTATTCCATGGGAACCTCCAGCATTTGAACGAGAAGCTGCCAATGAGGGCAGGAGAGGGCTGACCATAGGGAGCACCATCATTTCTGCCTGCCGGAAACAAACATGTTTCCCAACAATTACACAACATGTACATTTTCAGCAGGCTAAGCAGGAAAAGGGGGACTACAGCTGGAGACCAAGACATTAAGCTACAGAAAAGTCCCCTTTGAGGCCAGCCCAAGACTTTGCCTAGACACTGCATTAAGAAGAAAGGGCTGGGATGCCTGGTCACCTTGTTCTATCGAATCAGATCCCTGCTCACCTACTTAGTGCCCCTCTACTCTGAAAGAGGTAAGATGTCCAATGTTCACCATTTGTATTCAAAAACAGCTGTTTCTACTTTGCTTCTACAGCAAAGAACTAGAATGTTAATGACAGAGGACCAGATTGAGAACTAACTGTGGGTCTGTGTTTGGAAATACAAAGGGAATTGAACCCTGGCGGGGATAGGGAGGATATGGAGGGTGAGTCAAGCTGGAGCACCTGGCCCCAGAGGATGAACAGGGAAAGGAAGCCGATTGGAAGCAAACGCTAGCACAGACAGATTGGCAGGGTTAAGAGACAGAACACCAGAGGCATGCTGCACAGAGGGTGGCCACTCCATGTGGAGGAAGGCATGGGTGGGAGGAGGACTGTAAGGGCCAAGCGAGTTCATTTGTCACATTGTGTTCAGAATCCAAACACTTCCTCCTCAGGGTTAATTCTATAGAAGAGACACTGCCTCTTCCCATATCATCACAAGGGAGGCAGATGTTGCTTTTCCCAGTTCGCTGGCAGCAAGGACATGGCGTGGAGCCCAGGATCAGCCAGCTGCTCCAGCTCAGAAATTTAAGATTTAAGGGTGTGTTGCTAAGTTATCACAGGTTTCCCAGGACACAGGGATTAGGGAAAATAAACTTAGAAGCCCTGTTTCTGCTGGGACAGTGTTATCCTGAGGAAACAGTGGAGGTGAAGCAGAGCAGGAGGTGAAGAGTAAGAAGTGTGAGCCGGCCACAGCTCCTCAAGAAGACAGTGAGCTCTGCCAACAGCAGGTGCAGGAAACATGGTCAGGCACTTGTGGGCGGGCTCTACATTGGTGTGTGCAGGCTAGACTAGCCTGGAGCTTCACAATGGCAACATACTGACTCTATTCGTTACCATTCATAAAAAAATTTGACCCGAGCCTGGTCCCACAAGGGGCAGGGTCGGGCCACCCAAGGCCTCAGTGCGTCCCTTTGGTGGCTGGGAGACCATGCAGCGGGTGAGAGACAGACAGAGAGAGCTGGGTTATTGAGGGGGAGGGGAAGGGGATAAGGGGGAAAGGAAAGGGGGAGAAGAGAGAGAGAGAGGCAGAAGCTGCCTTTCCAGAAAAAGGACGGGGGGGGGGGGAGGGAGGGAGAGAGAAAGAGAGAGAGAGAGAGAGAGAGAGAGAGAGAGAGAGAGAACTAGCATGTAGGCTGTAAAGAAGGTGGAGATCCACTTGCCTTGGAAGTGGCCCTGGCTTGCCTCTTAAAGGGACAGGGTAACAGGCCAAGCCAGCAGATTACAACACTATTGGTGACTTTTCTTATTGCTGTGATAAAATACTTGACAAGCAACAACTTAGGGAAGGGTCATGTGACATTAACATCGACACACCCCACATAGGAAACCAACAACAGACCAAGGATAGCACCAAAGTCCAACTTGGTGAACCAAGGAGCTTTACTGGGGTTACTTACAGAAACAAAGTAATTCAGAGATAGTCACATCATTATGAACTCACCACAGCTCATGAAAACTGGGAACCTGGAGCTCACTGCACAACCCACAGGCAGCTCGACAAGCTGGGGAGGGTCTCCTCTCCATATAGCTCAGTTGGGCTGGTCCCTGATTCTTCCAGGCTGCTCAGCTACTCTGAGAATCTGAGCGAGCCCAGCTCGCTTGAGCAGATCCCTTAGTATGTCTTACTGCATATAAATGCTTGGGGATGGAGAATCTTAGTCTGCTTCATTTCAGGGACATCCTGCATCTCTGTAGGTGTAATTTTCTGTCCCGCCAGCCAGCTCGCAAAGAACGACACAGAGATTTTACTATTAATTATAAATGCTAGGCTGAGAGCTTAGACTTGTTTCTAGCTAGCTTTTACGACTTAAATCAACCCATTTCTGTGAATTTACTTGCTGCCACGTGGCTCATGGCTTGTTACCTCATCTTGCACATGTCCTGCTTCCTCTGCATCTGGCTGGTGACTCCACCCCTCTTCATCCTGGAGAGCTTTCGTCCTGTCTGCACCTAACCTTCTCCTGCCTAGCCTTTGGCCATTTAATTCTTTATTAAACCAATAAGAACAACACATCTTCTCGGTGTACAAAATAATTATTCCATAACAACCTCCTCTAACAACATCCTGCTGGTTCACCTCCCTTTTAACATCCCGTGCACCCATGAGCTTCCCCACTTAGAAAAATGAGCCTCTGATCAAGGTTTCAATCTTGGGGTAAAATGCTGTACCAGAGAGCTCACATTCTGAGGCTCTACAACCCACCATGGGGGGGGGGTGGATAAATAGTGGCAGGAGCAGGAGACTGCTGGCCACACTGCATTCACAGTCAGGAAGCAGAAAGGGAAGAAGTATCCATTCCCACCTGACCCCCATACTAGGAACCCTCAAGATCAGTCCCCAGGGGGGGCTCACTTCCTTCTGCAAGGCTTCAGTTTGTACAAACTTCTCATCTCGTGCTGCCAGCTTGGTGACCAAGTGTTCCCACAGGAGCCTCCAGGAGACGCGACTTTAAAACCACAGAACTGACTGTGCAAAGCCCAGCCCCATTCCGGTGAGTGCCATGAAGGAGGTAAATTTACATAGTCCAATAGGTGAGATGACAAAGTTTACAGCAGAATTTCACTCACCAAAAAACCAGCAAAACCATCCATAGTGTGTGTCTGGGAAGCCACCTTGAAAGTGACCCAGATCTGAGAGCATTGGACTCCCCAGTTTGGGGGTGCCATGGAAACTGGGTCTCGGACGAGAAAGTAGTCAAAGAAACCCAGAGAACTACGTAAGGACAGACCTTAGTGTTCAGGTTGGCTCTGCTGGCAGTGGCCGTGTAGGAATTGCCCCCTTAGCTAGGAAAACAGGAGGAGCTATTGTTTTGTTTTTTCTTTTTCTTTTCTCTTTCCTTTTTTTTTTAAACTCTCAGTGGATGACGTAAGCCATTGGATTTTCTTTCAGTAAGAACATCTTAAGTTGCTAGGAAGGAATTTTCTTGCCTGCACCTGACACCCCTGATGTCTATCATGATCCATTATATTGGTTGCTTTACAAAATGAGGTATTCTTCATTTGCTCCAGATGAAGGAGCATGCAAACACACAGATACACCGAGGCACTTGAGATAAGCAAGAAATATTTTTGGGACTCCAGAGTCTACCAGAAAGAAAGGGAATTTATTAGAGCAGCTTGCAGCCCGTAGTCCAACAATGGCTGCCTACCAACCACAAACCCAAGAACCCAGTGGTTGTTCAGTCCACGAGGCTGGATGTCTCCGCTGGTCCTGACGAATTAGGCTCTATGTCAGTGGAGGAATGTGCTTGCCAGACAAAGTGAGGGCGAGCAGGCAAAGAGAGCAAGCTTCCTTCTTCCATGTCATTGATATGGGCTGCCAGCAGAAGGGGTGGTCCAGATGAAAGGTGGATCCTCCCACCTTGGTGATGTGGATTAAAAGTGAGTCTTCTCATTTCAAATGATTTAATTAAGAAACAAAAAATCCTTCATGGGTGGATCTAGTGGCTTGGGTTTTAGTTAATTCCAGATGTAGTCAAGCTGATAACCAAGAATAGCCATCACATGCATCCCTTCAAATTTTTAAAATACCCTATCCCGGAGTGGAAGACAAGAGCTGGGTAGTGTTTGCTGGAGGTCAGTGTGTGTGCAACGTGTGTTCTGTTCTTTCACTTTAAGCCTCCAACCACATGTGATAAGAGGTACCTCGGCAACTTGCAACACGACCAAGGCAATGATTCACTGAAGTTTCTTAGGTTTTGTAGCATTCCCCCCACCGCCCGCCCCTGCATCTTTATGTATCTTATTCTTTTATCTGTGAGCTCCTTCTTGTATTAAATGCAGCATTTCACATATAGTGAGAAATGATGTTCGAAAATGTTCAGCAAATACAGTCATGCCATTTGTTAGAGAAAAAAAAATTAGCCTTGCAGCCCAATTAAGCGGCTACTTTGTATTCAGTCTGCACGCTATGGCAATGGTTTTTCATTTTCTTCCGGACCTCTACAGCATAGCAATCTCGATGTCTCATCAAGCTTGTTAAAAGAAGAAATTACCTGTCTGCGTAGTCTGTGCATGTATAAGTCTTTTGTTTTGGAAAATGGCAGTGGCTGTGATTACTATCTACGAATCACTCAAGTGATGGCATATAATTAACCGTCATTTCTACACAGTACCCACAAAGCTTCCCACCTGAGTTTAACCACTTGTTACCATTTGTCTTGTGGTTTGTTCTTCTCCTCATCATTTGTAACCTGCCATTTAGGAAGGTTTGCTCAGGCTGTGTTTTTCCCACCAGCCAGAGACCTCATGCCTTGACAGCTCTTAGTGGTGCACGCTGACATGTGTATTGAGTCTTACTATAGTCCAGGCCCTGTGCAGTTTAGGTGCTGGCTGGGAACCAGCCAATTAGAATTTCCTTGGTTCTTCACATGAGCCCTTGGGGTTTTACATGAAAGTCTGTATGAATGCAACAAAAGCCCCAACAATCCTAAAGACTAAGGAAGATTATTTCTCTTATCTCATGGTCCAGAATGAACAGAGCTTCTCTGCTTCACATGGCCATTCAGGGATACAGCTTCTCTCCTCCTGGCTTGCAATCTGACTTGGCTCCTGGCCCTCGCTCTGTTACTGGTTTCATTTCATGGAGGTGGAGAAGCAAGGAGGAGGCTGATGGACAGTTTCTTAAGCTCCAGGCCTGAGCTTCTGTATACAATTCATAGGTTGCACCCAGATGCCAGCAGAGTTAAGAAGTGGTATTCCCTGGCGACAAGTGTCCAGACACAACCTCATTTTTAGGGAGGAGGGAAAAGTGGACATGGCTTAAAAAAAAAAAAAAGCAGTAACAACAACAAAAACCTTGTAGTTAGGATTCTGTTGTCATGAGAAAGCATGGATCCAAACCAACGTGGGGAGGAAGTGCTTATTTCAGTTTGCAGGTTATAGCCCACCCTCAAGGGAGGCCAAGGCAGAAGAAGCTCAAGGCAGGAACCTGGAGGCAGAAGCGGAAACAGAGACCATGGAGAAATCCTTACTGACTTGCTCTCAGGATCACATTCAGCTATCTTTTTTTTATACAGCCTAGGCCAACCTACCCAAGCACAGGACTGCCCACAGTGAGCTGAGCAATAGCACATCAATCTGCAATCAATAAAATGCTTAACAGGTAAACCCACAGGCCAATCTGATGCAGGTAATTTCTGAATTGAGGGTCCCCTCTCCAGGGGTGTCAAGTTGACAGCTAAGACTAGCTAGCACAACCAGTAAGGGCTTGCCCCAGTTCTCCTGCAAACCTATCTCTCAGGTTTCATGCCATGGTAGTTGGAGTGTGGTTGGCCCCATAAACTCATAGGGAGTGACAGGATTAGGAGGTGTGGCTTTGTCGGAGAAGGTGTGGCTTTGTTGATATAGATGTGATCTCCATGGGAGTGGGCTTTGAGGTCTCCTATGCTCAAGTTCAGAGTGGTACTTTGACTACGTCATATTGCCTGTGAGTTAATATGTAGAACTCTCAGCTCCTTCTTTAGCACCACGTCTGCCTGAGTGCTGCCTTGATTCCCACCATGATGATAATGGACCAGACCTCTGAACTATGAGTGATCCACCACAATTAAATGTTTTCCTTTACAAGAGTTGCCATGGTCATGGTGTCTCTTTACATCAATGGACACCGTAACTAAGACACATATATTGTTAGTTGGCTCGTGATTTCAGAGAGTTTGGTCTATAGTTGCTTGGCTCCATGTACTTGGAGAGAATGTTACTGTTGGGTTTATGTGGCAAGGGAAATCTATTCACTACATGGCTCTCCAGGAGGCAGAGAGCAAAACAGCAATGATGAGAAATAGTGTACTTGCTCTGAATAGCTTACCACTTTCAACTAGACACATCTCCTAACGTTTCCATATTCTCGCAAAACAGAACCACCAGCTGAGGACTAGGTATTCAAAACTTGAGTCTATGAAGCTTACTTCATGTTTAGTCCATAACAAAAGTCATGAGAAGATAAGAGCTTGGACCCCATGGTGTCATGTTGACCTTACCCTGATGGAGGAAGGTCATTGGTCAATAAACAAACTGTCTTGGCCCATTTAATACACCATCCCTTAGGTGGGTGGAGTAGACAGAATAGAATGCTGGGAAGAAGGGAAGTGAGGTCAGAGATGCGATGGAGCAAGCCGCCAGGTCAGATATGCTGAATCTTTCCTGGTAAGACTGGTGCTACACAGATTACTAAAGATGGGTTAGTCAAGAGAGCCAAGAAGAGGCTACACATAATGGGCCAAGCAGTGTTTAAAAGAATACAATTTGTGTGTTGTTATTTCGGGGCATAAGCTAGCCAAATGGCCAGGAGCCGGGCAGCAGGAACACAGCCCACAGCTCCCTACTACATTACTCAATCTCTCTGTTACCATATTTGATCAGGCGATGAAATGAATTGCAGAAGGTCCAGAACTTGTCTAAATATATATATACCTTGACTGATACTCCTGGGTACATTGATGCAATTATATGGGACAGTTATCCTTCAGTTCCTGTCATTCTCTGTGGCAAAATGCTGGGCTTGAGTCCCACTTCATCCTGGTATGCTCAGACTATTGTGTACGAGCCCAACCTGGGAAGAGGTGGGGAAACACAGCCAGGGCCAAAGGAAAAATCACACCCAGGAGGCTGTGTCAGTGGACATTTTACTTATTTAGAGGGGGCAGGAAACAGTTACACACTGGGAAGAATGGCCAGTTGGGTATGTCATTGACTGTGGCAAGAACTGCAAGGGTGTTCCATTTGTGTACGTGGGAACAGCAGAGACAAGGGGAAGAAACATTATAAGGTCATATAGGAAGTAAAAGAAGGCCAGGCTGGGTTGTTTCAGGGAAGCCTAACTGCTGGCTTCTGCTGGCTCCTGAGTAAGGCAGGGAAACAGAGACAGTGAAACTCCTACCAATCTCAGGATGAGAAAAATCTATGGTTTTAGGCATGCTGTGACCCCTTCTTAGCTTCGGGTCAGCGCCACAACAAGAGCAATCATCTATGTGATGGACATGTCAAGAATCAACTAACCCACTGATGCTGTGTCCAAACTGCATTTTGTTCAAAAACCTTCTTTTCCCACTGCTCCTTGACGCCTCCCCATGGAGACCATCCATGTTCTTTTGTGGCACAGAGCCACTCTCTATCAGGGATCCCCAGTGGCCACACCAGTCTGGAGCTCAGGTAGGCAAGCTTTATTATGGAATATAATGTTAGGGAGACAGAAAGTAGAAACTAGAATGGGAGGGTTAAATGAGGAGGGAGATTGGAGAGCAGGATAAAAGATAGAATGTGGAGAAGGCTACTAACACCAAAGGCCTTTTGAAAATCCATGTAGAAGCCTGCTACTGTAGGAGCATCCTAAAATATATACATGTAGGAAAGGAATTTCAATAGAGTCACCATACAATGGGAGAGACAATGCCTTGACCAGACAGCTCATGCCACCGAGTTAAGCCTCCAGTGCCAGGAAGAGGTTACATCTTATTGAGTCATCAGCTAAAGCAGTCCCATGGAACCCCCCAACCCAAATATCACAGGATATTGCTAAGGCTGTTGGTTGTTCTCTACAACCTGATGGTAAGGTTCTATTGCTGAGGACACTTACATTATTGAACATGGAAAAATCAAGCTGAAACTAGAAGCCTCCCCCCACTAATTAGTTCATTGTGTTGAGTGGGACTCTACACACTACTAGAGAAGAAAGGGAATCATCAGTATCACCCAGATTCAAACCCTTTGACCTACAATAGCAACCTGCCTGCAAGATAAACTGATATAACGGTGATGCAAATTTTATGGGAGTAACCAACCACTTTTTTTTTTTGTTTTGTTTTTTTTTTTTTTTTTTGTTTTTCGAGACAGGGTTTCTCTGTGGTTTTGGAGCCTGTCCTGGAACTAGCTCTTGTAGACCAGGCTGGTTTCGAACTCACAGAGATCCGCCTGCCTCTGCCTCCCAAGTGCTGGGATTAAAGGCGTGCGCCACCACCGCCCGGCTTAACCAACCACTTTTGGTTTGGATTTAAGGCCTGCTCTATGAGATGGAACCTATACCTAATAATGCTAAAATGGCCAAATGACCCAACCTGACAATAATGGGTCATATGCCTGGGAGAAAATCTACTGTCATGTATGATTCTTCCTGAAGGAACACAGCAACAAAATGACTCCTAACTGGATATTGTTATACCCAGAGATCAGCACATTGCTCAGCCCTCATCAGAAGAGCTGCTTCTTGCAGTCCAGAAAGACTTGGGAGCATGCAGTCTTAAGTAGAATGTTTTTATAAAACCTTTCCTCTTGAGATTCAGGGATCTAAATGGAATAGGAGGCAGGAAAATTGTGTGAGACAGAGGTGGTGGGTGACTCCAAGGAAACAGTGTTCTCCTAGCACAACAGGACTGGAGCACATATGAACTCAGAGAGACTGTGACAGCACACACAAGACCTGCACACGTTCAAGCCAGACAAAATGCCAGCCCTGAAAAGGGAATGTGGAAATTATTTGCAATTGGTACCTTCTGACAAAGGGAAAAATCAACTTTCTCCAGTGGAGTGTCAATGGGTAAGTATATCAACAGCACTCCAAGGCAGGCCCCATGCCCAGGGGTAGTTGTCCAACACACACACACACATGCACACACACACGCTCACACACACACATGCACACACACAAAAAAATCCTCCATTTTCTTTGTTTGTTTTTGGAGGGAGGGTTTAAGGGACATCTTTGCTTATTAGTTTTTTGTTTGTTTTTGTTTTTGGAACTGTTTTTTGAGAGATAGAGTGAGTAAAGTTGGCTAAACAGAGAGGTGACCTGAAAGGATTTGGGGAAAGGGAAACATGATCAAGATATGTGTTATGAAAAGAATTTTAAATAAAAAAAAAAACCTTTTCTTATTATTGTGGATTTGGACAAAGTGACATCAGTGGCCATGACTGTGGAGTGGATTCAGGACTTCGAAGTTTCCCAAGACATATTGAGTCAAGAGATTCCTGTCTTATTTAGGATCCTGGTGTTTAATGACATTCAGTTCGTGCAGTTATGGGTTTCCCCACTGACGGGCACTGGCTTTGATGAACTCAGTGCCCATGTCACTAGCTCAGTGGAAGAACGGGAAAGGAAGAGGGCCTGAAGGAGGCAGTAGCCAATGCAGAGAGGTCAACTGGAGGACCGCCTAGAATGCCTCTAGGAAAATCGACTCCAGGTCCACAGACATAGGGACTGGCAAGGACAGTGGCTCCCCTGTGCTCGACCCTTCTGACTTCAAACTGACTCCCAGAATCCTGGATGACGAGGAGGCCGACAGCAAGACTGATGCCATAGACCCCCGGGGTACAGAGGAGAGCCACGAAGAGCCCGCATTGCAGAATCTTGATTATGAGTCAACAGCACGGAACTGGCAGAGAAGCAACAGAAAAAAAAAAAAAGACTTGGAAATTTTCCACTTGTTTTTAGAAATTCAAAATTCTGGAACTCGGTGTGAATAGCTTTGTCTCTGCTGAAGAGACATGGCCAGAGAAGATTTTTATTTTCCCAGCTATGGTCATTTATATCAGTAATCTCAGCATTAGGTGGACAGAGACAGGAGTGCCTTTGTGAGTTCAAGGCCAGCCTGAATTGCACACACAAAATAAAACTCCAGGCTAGCCTGGGTATACACTTTAAGACTGTCTCGGAGAAACAAAACAAACAGACAAACAATGTTTCTCACAAGTGAAGGAAATGGGATAGTTTAGTGAAATCAGGAGCAGAGAACTCAAAACTCTGAACTGTCAGAGGGTGTCTTTTTGCTGCGCTTATCAAGGAAGAATCCACACCCTGGCCTTGGAAGTTGATCCTTCAGGCCTGAAATGTCAAGTTTTATCACTGAAACTCAAGCACTTTTTGCTGCCGCAGGAAGACAGAGGTACCCCACATGGCGACTTCAAATCTCTTCGTTTAGAATGTATATGTGACCTCACTACCCAGCATGGGACTCTACACTGGGAGTTACCCTTATTGCAGCAGAAAGCGAGAAGGAAACTTTATCTTCCCTGTTTTACCTAGGGACCATGAACATAGTCCACGGTATAAAATGAGCTTCACATTGGGCAACTCATTATAAGAAACCAGATTTGTTGAAAATCATAAGCAAAACTAAGGATTTTGAATAAGAATCTGTTTAAATGGTATCACAGATAAAGAGTTTTAATTTTAAAAAGTAATCAAACGTGTAAAAGTAACTACTCACTAGGGGCTGGTATTGATTTACATTTATAATTACAAATAAATTGGTTTAAAAGCAGCTTTCGCTGTTATAAAAGCAACTTTGGATACAAGTTTTGTGTAGGGGAGGCATTTACAAGTCAGCTGATAGTCAGCCTCCCTTCACAGTGCCTCCAAATTCTGTCTTATTTGTCTAAAACCAAGAAGCTCTACATCTATGTCTCCTACAATGACCCCACAGTGCTAAGGGGTTAATATTGTCCCCTTGATTTTACATATAGAAGCAGAGGCTCACAGAGGTTCTACTATTCAGTGAAGGCCATAGATGGTACTGTTCCGCATCCAGGTTCTCTCATTCCTATATGGCCAGACCTCTTTCATGGAGCCACCCTTAGGACAACTCCTGATTGGGTGAAGCTGATACTGCCTGATTTCCAGGCCTGGGCAGATGTGTGTCTGCCGACAGATACAATTCCAACAAGAGCCCTCCTTTGCTCATCAGTTAGGGCCATCTCTTTCCCCCTGCAGTCCTCCCTCAGTCCTTCTGGTAGATGGTAGGGAAGTGTCTCCAGTGAGCAGGAGTATCTTCACTTCAGCAGGAGTGTCTCCTTGTCACCCTCACCCGGCTCCCACCAACCCACCACTCTCGCTTTTGACGCAGATCTTGGCCCTGTCAAGGATTATCACCCCCAGCCAGAAGAAATATTTGTTGTCTTCTGAGCTTCCAGCGCTGTGCTGTGGTTTTTGTTCTGCTGTCATAGGCAATACAGAAAATAAACAAGAATAAAATATACATGAATACCACACACACTCATACACATATGCAATTGACTGCACATTATAATACATGCTTTGAAGTTTCAAACCCATGTGGTTGCAAAGTTGGTCAACAGATGCTTATCTTCTTTTCCCCCTAATTGTTATTGTCTGAAGATATGGGCTTTACCCAAGTTCATATGCTGGAAACCTGTATATTGGTACTAGGAGAAAAAAAAAGAAAGAAAGAGCCTTGGGAAATGATAAAATCATGATGATGAAGCTCACGATGAAAGAAATTGTCCTTTATGAACCAGGCCTGAGAGAACTGCTTTGCCCTCCCACCATATGAAGACAGAACACATGTCCTTGCTAGACAACAAACCATTGGGATATCAGTTTTAGACTTCCTTAGCTCAAGAGAACTGTAAGGAAGAAACTTACTGTTTACAAACTACCCAAGATAGCTGTGTTACAGAGGGCTACATGAGCTAAGACCACGGCTTATGGAGAAAGGGCCATCCAAGAGAGTGACTCTGACTCCTAGGGGCTTTGGCAGTATCCGGAGACACATTTAATTGCTCCAATCAAGGGAGGAGATGTCACTTATATCAAGCGAATAAAGGCTGAGAATGCTACAGACCATCAGACAGTGCACACGGCAGCCCTCCACACCCAGATAGGCTCATCTAAAAACACCAGGGTTGAATCCTTTTTTACCAAACCTGATAAAGACCTATCTGACACTCAGGGAATTGTGATTTGATCTTTCCATTGGTTAGGTCTTAGATGTCAACACTGATAAGCAGCAAATGGCTCCTGTCTAGTATCAAAGTTTTATTATCTACGTAGTCATTGAGTATTATTTGGCCATTTTTTCAATCATTAGCATGTTTTATTTTCTAAATAAAAAAAATTAGCTGATGGTCATTATTCCAAGTAGTTATATATACACATAAAATTAAGAATATCTAATTGAGCAATATTAAGCTATTTCTCCTACAGAAAATAGGCCAATCAAAATAGAAAACTGCTTATCAGCTATTAATATTTATGACTCAGACAGGCAAGTGTTCCACGTCTCACAGTATTTTGAGGCAATTTCTGTTATGGCTTATTTTAGTGACCCGACTCGCCTTAGAGGACCAGATACATTGCTAACTGTACTCTGGGCCTTCTCTCCCATTAGCTGTGGCGTAAGCCTATTGGTCTGTATCTGTTTCCTTTATGGGAATCCTCAGGCATAAGAACTCTTGAGCCTACCCCACCGACATCTTCCAGAAATACCAGGCTTTTCTTGTTCCTAACCAGGTCCCAAGATGGGACTCCTAGATCCAGGTAAGTAGGCAGTCCTTGGGGTCAGAGCTGAGTCAGGAGATGTTCAACAAGACTAAACTAAGAACTCTTAGGTGTAAAAAGAAGACATGAAGGAAGGAAGGGGGATGTGCTGGACATGTCTGGGGAGAGTGGCAGATGGAGATGACTAGGGTCATATGCATGCATGAGATTGTCAAATAATTAGTAAAAGAAGGATTCTGAAAAACAAAGAACTCTCATAAAAAGGGGCTCCCCCAGGGTGAACCCTCTAACCCCTCTCAGAACAAAACATTCTAGAATCTGAACTAACAAAGTCTAAGACCTGTAACATTGTAAATATATACGTCCTCAGAATACCACTGGGAGTGTGTCAGAAAGTGCACATGGTTAAATAAGTACATAACTTGGAAAGAACCTACTGCATTTCCTGATGGGCTGCTCCGAGGAAGACACCTCTCTTGAGAGTCAAGTGGCCTTAGGGTCCCTTCACCTTTGATACCCAGGGGTGGTTTATGCTTGGTGACATTCTGAATACCACTCATTCCTGTTTCAAATTAAAAATGGTATAAAAAAAATAACTCAAAAAATACATTTTGTCTTTTTCCATCCTCCCTGCCTCCTCTTATCTTCCGTGCCCCTTCCCCTTCTAATCCTGTACCTACTCAAGTCCCCTGCAGAGCCTCAGTCAGGGGATTGCTCCCAAGGAAATGGCAATGTCTGAAGACATTTTTGCTAAGAGTTGGTGGCATCAGTAAGAGAGAAATGTTGTAAAACACTGACACCAGTCGTGCATGCCAAGGTTGACAAATTCCTCCTCCCCTCTACTGAGAGTGGGCATTAAGACTCCAGGGCAGCCAATTACACAACCCATGCTGCCATACAAGGTGTGTCCAGCGTGAAAAAAATGAGTGTGGCTACATTCTAAGAAAATGCCATGGGTAGACACTGAAATTTGAAGTTTAGTTTTCATATACCAAAAATATTGTTCATTTGATCATGTAAAAGATACAAACATATGTAAAACATATATAAATACAAACATAAATTAAAGAGGCATGTATAAAAGCTTCCATAGTCTGTAGATCATGTAACAGATGATGGCCATGATGAGCCTGAGGGCCCATGCCATGAAAAGTGTTGGCTTCCATCTGATCTTTGAGGAAACACAGACTTTTCATTAAGCTAATCTATTTATTCATTATCTGAGTGTTTTGTTTTGTTATTTTTTTCACTTACAGCATTTTAAAGTATGATTTGTGCTTTGTGTGTTAAATACTAGTGATTCAATTAAGTACTATGAATGAAGAATGGACCTTTTATGTAAGCAATGATGTTATGTTCTGGTCATTAAGAACTGATTTTTTAAATGAACTCCTGCTCTAGGGAAGTAATTCTTTCCTCTAAGTGTTTATGACTTGCTTCTTTAATCTCTGTCCTCTGTCTCACTTCTGTTGGCTCCAGGCAGTAGTTCTCAGAGTGAAGTCAGACCCAGTTTTCTGTGAGGTTGAAATTTCACCAGGGACAAGTTCATTCAGATTCTGGCTCATTTACATTTCAGGCCTGCAATTTGATCTGGTTATCACTGGTTGGAAAGAAACTAAGAACTTTATTTTGTGGGCTGAACTGGAAAACCGAGTCCAGGGAAAAGAGAGAAACTGGGAGTTCAGAGCAGTGACTCTCTCTCTTTTTTTTACAGAGTTCCAGAGTAGTCTCAGAAACTAAGAGTTTGACAAGGACCATTTTCTAAACAGTCTGAGAAAAGCTCCATATTTTTGCAGAGGAACCAAAAAGAGAGAGATGCACGCCTAACCCAGAACAAAAGAGATTGAGATAGTGAAGCTGAGGCATGCCTGAGATTCTTGGTCACACTTCAGCACTCTCTCCTTTTCTTGGTGCTTTGAACAGGGCTCACAAATCATTTTAGAACCAGTGAGAAAATGGCTTGATCAGATACAATATGAAAGATAGAAAAAAAATCAATAATTTTTTTTAAGTTTATTTACTGGAAGTCATATGGAAGCCAAAGATCCTTTGCCCCATATCAACTAAGAATCATCCCAAGAAGAAACATCAGAACATGTGTGATGTTCAACACAGCACCTAACTGAGAGCTGTAAGGAAAAGGCTGATCAGACCTGGTAATTTGCCCAAGTTCTAATCAGTGAAGTGAAGTCACCACAAGGGACCCAGAAGGGAAAGATATTGAGGTGTGAAGTCAGTGTGATGCTATTGTTTCTGCAGAAGGACTGTCCTCATGACAGCAAGTCTGCAGATGAAATGGGCCTGAGGGGGAGGCCACCAGGACCAAGGAATCTGTGTCCTTCTTCATCTCCAACTTCAGTGACGTGGATGACTCACATGTTAGGCTCCTACTCTTTCTGGAGAGCACACCATGAGCTGGTTAGCTTTTGTCCTCCTAAGCTGGAACCCTCTGGGAAGAAAGAACGGCGATTGAGAAAGGCCTCCATTAGATTGGCTTATAGGCAAGTAAGTGGGGGCATTTCTTTGATTGGTGCGGGAGGATCTAGCCATTGTGGGGGATGCCACCCTAGGCAGGTGGTCCTATATTGTATACAAAAGCAAAATAAGTGAGCTATTGTAAGACAGTAAGTCTGCTCCAGTTCCTGCCTCCAGGTTCCCATCAGAGTCCCTATCATGGCTTCCCTCAATGATGGACTGTGATGGGGCGTATAAGCCAAATTCTTTTCCTCTGAGATGTTTTTGGTCACAGTCTTTAACACAGCAACAGAAAGCAGAATACAAATGGGTATCAGGAGTAAGGTTTGAAAGAGAAATGTTTCTGTTATCATTATGAAGAGGTAAACCAAGGCCGGTACCACACGGGACAGCAGTCCCGTGAGAGGCAGCAGCAAATGGCCGCCCGTGCGGGAGGAGCTGGGGTATAGAGTTTATTTAGTGGGTTAGGGAGAGGGAAGGGGGAAAGGGGAGATGAGGGGGAGAGAAAGGAGAGAGACAGAAGCTGCCTCTCCAGAAGAAGGGCAGGGGGAGAGAGAGAGAGAGAGAGAGAGAGAGAGAGAGAGAGAGAGAGATTAGCTTGTTTCAGTTTGTCTAGAGAGGTACTATGACTTATCTAGGAAGAGTAAAGCCTCTGCGGTCACGACTAGTTATGAAAGTGAGTGGGGAATCTCAGGAGAGCAAATTTCTGTCTGGAGGCAGAGGCTTAACGGCAGCGTCTCTTTATCATGAAGGAATTCGCAGGGAGGTGAATGTAAAGAGTCCATTCAAAGCCCCCACCCACTGCATACCTCTTCCAGCAGGGCTTTTCCTGGCCTTCCAACTCAGTTCTGAGTGTGTTTGACACTAGACAGAATGTGGGGTAGGGAAACCTCACACTTTGTCCCAGACAGACAGTTTTTCTAAGATGAGACTTGTTGAAACTGAGACAGTCCTGGGTAAAATGATAAATAAAAAAGAAGGCGAAGTGGGTACTTTACAGCAGGCCTTGCCAAGGTATGCCGCTAAACAAACACGACCACGACGTGCACCAGAGTTAGCGCAAGAGGTTTACTGGGGGAGGGGGAGAGCGAAAGGCCCTGCAAGAGTGGGGACTTGGGAGAGGTAGACAGACAAGAGGAAGAAGAAAAACAAGAGGCAAGAGAGATGAGAGACAAGAGAGTAAGAGTCAAAGAGAGTGAGCTGGGCCCGGGGGGGGGGGGCACCTTTAAAGGGTGCACAGGTCACATAGCTGGCCGTGGAACGGCCCCTCTTGACAGCGGATGATGTAACTGTTTTGGTTGCAGAGAAAGGCGACTGCTGTGGAAACTAACCCTGGGAAAACAAGGATGGTTGGTCAACAGAGTAGGTGACCTTAAAGGGCAGCAGTCAAACCTACTCCCCACCTCTCCTGTCCTCACAGTGTGTGTGTGTGTGTGTGTGTGTGTGTGTGTGTGTGTGTGTGTGTGTGGCAGAGGGGGGATGGGGGCGGGAGGGGGACACGACTGTGAGCAATAAGCACTTATGCCTAAGTGTCACTTCTCTTACTTAGCTCTATGCAGCCCAAAGTCATTTCAGCTAAGTCATTTCTAGCTCCAAAAACTAGTGGTTTAACATCTGTCTAGGGCAGCAGCTAGCAACCTGTGAGTTGCAATCTCTTTGCAGACCTCTATCTCCAAAAATATTTACATTATGAATTATAATGAAAGACTTGGATAAATCCAGACCCCTCTAGCAGGAAAAATAGAGCCAAAAATCTAGGTTCAGTGACTCTGTTTCAGGAACTAGCTGTAGATAAAGTTAGATTATAATCTTGAGACTAATCTTGAGAAACAGGGAGTTACCCGAGTTACCCCTTGTGATTATCACTGGCATTTTCAATGACACCCTCCCTACCCCCTTGGGATTACTGGGTTATAGTTTCTTCCCTTAAAAACCACTTCTCCCAGTTATTCAAGGTTGAACTCCTCCCTTGTGTGGGTTATGAGTCTCGGCCCCTGTGCACTGGTTCCTGTCCTGTCAATAAACCTCATGTGATTGCAGCAAGGACAATCTCTTGTGAGTTACTGAGGGGGTCATGTTATCCCAAAACTTGAGTGAGAGTCTCCCTACACTGGGAATCTTTCAATAACAGTAGCAAAGTTACAGTTATGAAGCAGCAACGAAAATAATCTTATGGTTGAGGAGGTCACCATAACACGAGGAGCTGTATTAAAGGTTTGCAGAATCATAAAGGTTGAGAACCACTGGTCTAGGGGATTTCTGAGCTCCTTCTGGGGGACAGACAGATAATTGAACATCCAGGAAAGACAGAGGACCAATCTACAGAGAAACCAAAGTAACAGTTTTTTTGACAGTGAGCAAATAGCTTCCTTTTGGGTGGGAGAGGTTCAAGACGTGGTAGTCTGTGGGACCCAGTGACAAGCTCAATAGAGGCTCAAGTCTCAGCAGTTTACCCTAAGGCAATAAATACCTGGTTCCAAGAAAGACCACAGACTGAGACAACCTAGGCACCACTCAGGAACAGACCATCCAAAGGAAGTTCCTAACGTTCCAACCATTGTAGATAGGATCACCTGCCAGCACACACCCATCGCTTTTCACCAGGACAACCCTAGACAAATGTCAGCCCATCAGGTGTCCTTAACCTTAGAAATTCCTCACCCCATCCTTTGCTACTATAAAAACCCCACCCCAACTGAGCTGGGGCTCTCCAATCATACCCATACCTTGGACACATGGAGAGTCTGAGTTTGTAAAAAGGCTCTTTGCTTTTACATACAGGACTCGGTCTCCAAGTCAGTTTTTGGGGGACTCTGTGATCTGGGCATAACATAGTCCACTAAACCAACTCTGGGCTGGGTGTTTTGTAGCGTGCTGGGTTCCTCTTCTTCCCCCATTGTTCCTATTTAGAGCCCTGTCCTTCTGCCTTTCTGTCACCTCTCTTCAATATGTCTTCTGGGAGTAAGAAGCCAGGGTCTTAAAGAGCCCACTCTTACCTGCCCTGTCTCCCTATGTCTTCATAACTCTGCCTCAGTGGGGGAACACGTTAGCTTAGCTTCTTGTCCTCCACATCTTCTGTTAAATAAAAACATACTCAAACCTTAACAAACATGTTAAGCACATGCTTAACATGGTTGTGCTTTATGTCAACAGCACACAAGTCACTCAGGACTCTATCCTCTCCTCACACATTCAGTCAGGGCTTCCTCTGCTTCCCACACCAGAGCAAGAGGAAATTACGAAGCAAGAAAAGACTTGGTACATGGAAAGTTAACTTATTTTATTTTTGTCTTGGGCTCTCACCAGATAACCTGGCCTCAGACTTGCTGTGTAGTACAGGCTAGCCTTGAGGTTGCAGTCATCTTCCTGCCTCTGCCTCCCGAGTTCTGGTAGTACAAGACTTATACAAAAAGTTAAATTTTGATACATCAAATATTGCACTCAAATATAGAAGACAAACAATATTTGGAATATAGTTCCAGCAAAATAAAAGAGACTAAGATAAACCAGAGTTATATTTTTAAAAACCTTTGCAAATAGTGTGAAATCTACCTCTCATCAGTTGCACTTGTACCTTATCTGTTCAGGCTGCCCTACCCATTTTCCAACCCAGAAGGATAAACCGAGACCACTGGATGTATCTCTTGCCCCCGCCCCTATTAACTCACCATCCGTCAGTGGGAAAGAGTTTTTAAATCTATAAACCAGACCATGCCACTACTCTCTCTCTCAACTATATGACTTTATATTGCGTTTAGAACAAAACCCAGTCTTTGCATGCCAGCTTTGCCATCTGTTACTGGTTATGTCTCTGACCTGGTTTACACTGCCCTTACCTGAAGGCAGGGACTATCTATATAGTTAAACCACCACATGTAAAATGGTCCCTGACACAAAACAAACGCTCACTTTTTGCTGAGATAATTAGTTAGTGGGGGCTGGGGTGATGGTTCAGTGAGTAAGCACCGACAGTACAAGTGGGCATGAGTTCAAATTCTAAGCACACACGTAAAGCCGCCCCTGTGCCGCTGTGCATGGCCAGAAATTGCCATGACCCTAGCATGAAAGTGTAGCAACAAGTGAATCCCTTCCTGTAGGTCACTGGCCAGCCAGTCTGTCCAAACAGTGAGCTTCATGTTCAGCTAGAGTAGAGAGCCTGTCTCAAAGGAATAAGGAAGAAAGCAAGAGTCAAGAAGATACTTGGCTTCCAGCTATGACCTCTGCATATCCATCCACTGAGGCTCATGCTTGCACACACACACAACAACAACAACACACACTCCATATATGTATAAATTTTAAACAATAAAATAATAAATGAATAGGTGACTGTAGAAACAAATTATCCAATAATGTTTCTAAAGAAAACACATTAGTCACCCATAGCAATATAAGGGTTGCCTTATATAGTGTTTGTCAGAGTTCTAATTAGAATGATTATGGTGGCATATATCTGTAATCCCAGCATTCGGGACTCGAGGCAGGACAGTCAAGAGTTCAAAGCTAGCTTCAGCTACATAAAAAAAGAACTCTAGGTCCACTTGGGCCTGTCTAAAAAATAAAAAATAATTTAAAAAAAGTTTAAATTTAGACCGTAATTTTGGGAAGCAGTTGGAAATTGGTAATGTAGAATGTTGACAGAGGTTTCTGTCTCAGCTGGTTCTGCAGCCATTTAGCCCCAGAGAAACACACAGAGGTCTACATTAATTATAAACTGATTGGTCTACTAGCTCAGGCTTCCTATTAACTCTTATAACTTATATTAGCCCATAATACTTGTCTGTGTTAGACATGTGGCATGGTACTTTTTTTGGCGAGGCAGTCACATCTTCCTTGCTCTGTGTCTGGCTTCCTCTGTGTAGGGGTAACAATTGCAGACTGAATCTTTCCTCTTCCCAAAATTCTCCTGTTCTCGTTACCCCGCCTCTACTTCCTGCCTGGTCGCTCTGCCTATACTTCCTGCCTGGCTACAGCATTTTATTAAATAAGTACAAGAAACAAATCTTTACAGGGTAAAACCATTGTCCCACAACTGTAAAACATGGGTCTGAAGAGATGGTTCAGTGGTTAAAAGCACCGGCTGCTCTTCCAGAGGATCTGGGTTCAATTCTCAGCGTCCACACAGCAGCTCACAACTATCTGTAGCTCTAGCTCCAGGGGACCCAACACCTTCACACATGCAGGCAAAACACCAACACACATGAAAATAAAAATAAATAATCATTAAAAATAATGTAAAGCATATGGAGATGGTATCTTTTTAAAATTTAATATTTTCAATACTTAAAATATAGAATATGGCATTCCTGGTGGTCTAACTGAGAGGGTTTATTGCAGTTCATTAGTCATAATGGGAAACAGAACAATGGACATGTCCACTAACAAAGGAATATGAGAAACATTTTAATAGGGGAAAGTTTTAATAAACCCTAATTTACTCACATGGTAGAATATTCTTTTGGTGTTGAAATATTTTGAAAAACATTTTTATTCCTAGGGACATGTGCATAACATAAAAGTTATTTCGAATGCAACAGAAAAGTCTAAACTTAGTTATAAAAAATGCTTAAGTAGACATCTATAACAATTTGAAGTAAATCCTTATGACGGTAGCCACAGGGAAAATTCTGACTCATAGAGCAATAATAGTGCTTTGAATTTTCTTTTTTATGCTTTGAAAATTATTGTTATATTAAAAATAAATAAATGAATTTAGATTAAAACTTCATAATTTATAGAGAAAGAGCTGATCAGTTCATGCCAGTGGTCATTCGTTCGTCTATCGCCCTTAAAACAAAGCCGGATAATCACTGAGAGAGATTTCATTTCTATGATTCAGTGTGTAAAAATAAATGTTCTTTATTACAGAACTCATTCTACTTGCCCTCCCTCACGTCATTTATTTGTTTGTTCTGGTCTTTTTAAAGATTTATTTTTTTTTTCAAATTATATGTACATGAATGTGTCTGAGGGCAGGTACCCAAGGAGCCAGAAGATGGAGTCAGATCCCAAGGACCTGGAGTTACAGGCATTTGTGAGCCACAAAATGTGGGTGTTGGGAACTGAATTTGATTCCTCTGAAAGAACAGAATGCACTTTTAATCACCGAGCCATCTCCCCTGCCCTTTTCTGGCTTTAGAGACAAAGTCATATGTAGCCTAGGCTACCCTCAAGAGCTCAGTGTAGCCGATGACAGCCTTGAGCTCTTGCCGCTCCTTCCAACTTCCAAGTACCGGAGTCCCATGCGCATGCAACTATAATGTACAAAATATTTTTTATAAAAGGTGTATTGGATTTGGTAGGGTTGAATTACTAGTTAAGGAACTATGTGAATTAGCTTGGTCTATAAAAGTTGGTGGGAAGAGGTCGCCCTGGGAATACAGCTGAGTGGTGGAGTGTGTGCAGCCTTAGATTCAATTCCCAGCACTGGGGGGGTGTGGGGGGGGGAGAATCTGGGATAGTTCTCCCCTTCCATCCTTTAGTGACTTCACATACCATTGTTAGGTTATCTGGCTACTCTATTTTAACTACCCCGAGAGATATTGTGTGCATGAGTGAGTGCTTGTGTGTGCGTAGGCGTGAGTGTGCAATGTATATGTGTGCATGCACATGTGTTTTGTACACATGTACACAAGTGGAGGATAGAAGTTGACTTTGGTGTCTTTCTCTTTTGCTCTCAGTCTTATTTTTTGAGACAAGGTCTCTCACTGAACCTACGGCTTGCTGGTTGACTGAAATGGCTATCCTGCCAGCTCTGGGCATCCTCCTGCCTGCCATTGCCCCCAGGTTGTGAGATTATACACAGCACTAGGCTTTTTACAAGTGTTGTGGAATACTATTTTAACTAGGTAAAGATGTGTTACATTTGTTTATGCTAGGGAAAAACACTTTAACTATGTGAAGTTGTATTACAATTGTTTCTACTGCCTTTGTTAATGATGTAAAGACGTTTTATATTTGTTTGACATCATTTGTTTAATTAAGTAAAGATGTGTTGGAATTGTTTCACCTTGTGTGCCTAAGGTACCTGATTGGTCTAATAAAAAGTTAGGCAGGAAAGGTGTAGGTGGGGTTGGTGATTAGAGAGAATAAGTAGGAGGAAAAATTTAGGCTCAAGAAGGAAGAAGAGAAGGAAGAAGAAAAGAGAGAGATGAGCCCAGGGGGCCAGAAGCCAGGCAGCTGCCAACCAGCCATGGAGACAGTAGGCAAGTAATGTATACAGAAAGAAAGGTAAAAATCCCCTAAGCAAAATTTAGATAAAGAGAAACAGATTAAAATAAGAGCTAAAATAAAGCCAAGCATTCATAACTAATGATAAGTATCCATGTCATGGTTTGGGAGGTGGGTGGTGGGCCAAGAGAAAGAAAACATGCTACAGACAAGAGTACTTATAATTTATAATTTAACTCAGGTCTTCACACTGGCTTTGCTGATGGAGCTGTCTCCCAGCCCAACCCTTGAGTTTCCAAATGTGATTGTTATTGCTTTTCCTTTTGAAACAGGGTCTCAAGGCCAGAATAACCTTGATTTTTCTAGATAGTCAAGAAAAACCTGCACTTCTCTTCCTCCTGCCTCTGCTGCCCAGGGACTTGGAATATTGGTGTGTACCACCATACCTAGGCCATGTCATGTACCTCTTTTCTTTTCTATAGAACACTTAGTGAACTTACATTTCATCATTGCTTGGAACGGTGCTAATATTCTCTGTAGTGTTTCAATTTTAGTATATAGGGTGCCCAATCGACTACAATGCATGCTTTTTAATGGTAGAAAAGGTTGATTACTGTAGGCTAAAGTTGTCTCTATTTCATTTGAAATGCTAGACATTTAATCACCTGTGCTATGTTTTTATTTCTTCGTTTTATTAAAAATCTGGTTGGTGTCACTCTGAAACATGTGACTCTCATAACTCGGTTCCATGAAAGTATCATTTAGCCCTAGTTGGATCTGGTGATAGTATTTCATATCATCTGGCAATATGTAACATCTGCCACAGGGTCGCAGCCTCTTTGCCTCTGTGTTCCAGCTCTGTCAAGCACAGGGGTATGTCTGGTCTCATCTGGATTCAGTGCTGTTTGCAATTGTTTGTGTGCTGGTTTGAGTAAGAGTTGTCCCCCATAGGCTTGGTCACTTGAACACTTGATCCCCAGTTGGTAGTGCGATTTGGGAAGGTTTAGGTGGTATAGCTTCTATCCCTGGGGCGTGGGGGACTCTGGGGGCTGCTTTGAGATTAAAATGCCTTGCCAGCCATCTTCTGGTTTGTGTTTGTGGTTAAAGATGTAAGTTGTCAGCTTCCTGCTCCAGCCATTGTGCCTGCCACCTGCTGCTACGCTTCCTGACCAAGAAGAACTTTTGCCCCTCCGGAATCGCAACCAGAAAAAACTCTTCCTCCTGTCAGTAGCTCTGGGTCATGGTGTTTTATCACACAGAGAGAAAAGTAGCTAAAACAATGAGTGTGGCTACTAAGCCTTTCCTCTGCGTGTACTACATGCCAGACTGTGGCTCTGACAACTTGAATTGTTGGCGTGCTATCTCATGCCACTCACAACACCTTTGTGATAGAGGGACAGAGGGACACTTAAGGGGACTGAGGGGCGGAGAGCTTGATGGCCTTGCCCGCAGCCTGCAAATGTCAAGCTAAGAATGTGCCTACACCTGGGTACTGCCCTCTGCTGTTAGGTCCCCTCACGCTGAGCCTTCTCTTTTGACCCTGGCCTCTTCCCAAGCCCTTCCTCGGGAAGAATCTGTGATGTTCCTCCACAGCCTGCAGGACTAGTCAGGTCTTATGAACTTGGTCTCAGATGCTGCTCCAAGGCTCCTGAGTCACTGCAGCCTTTACCCGCCCCTCCCCTGCCCCAGGACAGGTGGATAACAGGCATGAGGGCTTTGTAGGTTCTTCCGGGGAAAGACGGGTGCTTGCCATAATGACTAGAACATTCCAGAACCTGTTCCTTCTAGGCTGAATTCTTGTATCTGCCTCTACTTATATGATGAAGTCCTAGCTCCCCTGTGTCAGCATTTGGAGATAAGGCCTTTAGTAAGTAAGTAAATGGACTGAGATCGTATTTCATGGGCTCCATGGGTTAACCCTCTCCCGTGATGAGAATGGCAGACTTCTGAGTCACACGATGTCCTTTTTTTCACGTCCTGTTTTGACTTCAAAATGTCAAACTTAATGTCGGAAAAGTCAGTTTGAGAATATTCAGAAAAGTCATAACAAGCTGTGTTGTTAGGGGGGAAAATCTTCTGGGGGCAATGTCCAAACTACTCTTCATTTCTCATATCATATTTCCCTGATTTTTATGAATCGAATATCATGCTGTAAAGCTAAAGAGAAAAAACAAAAAAGAAAAATTAAAGTTGCATATTGCACAGAAAGAATTTAGCTAGCATTTCAAAACATGCCTCTGACTGACCCACACTGGCCGTGGGCCTTCCCCACCTGTGGTCACCTCCTTTATCTCAGGTGTTCCCTCCGCCACTCTGACACACACACACACACAAACACACACACACACACACACACACAGAGAGAGAGAGAGGGGGGGGGGGATAAAATCTGCATTTTAAACTTGACTGCTCATCCCCCAAGCCACTTGGATCAGGAAGCCTAACATGGACAACACAAAGAAATGTAGCCACTCTGGAGGCTTTATCTGGGTTTTTTTCTGCCTTGTCACCCAGAATGTGGCAGAGAAGGGAAAGGAAGGGACCGGTTAGTCACTTGTGCTATTTATAAGGCCTCCAGGAAAAGCTTGAGATAGTGGGAAAATGTCCTTTTCTTTGTATTTTTCATGCAATTGTTTTCCTACTCTGTCCTGCTGGCCTCAGTGTCACAGAAAATCCAAAGGTGGCCATATCCAAAGCAGCTACATGGCTTTGGTCTTCTTCCATTCACCTTCCTTTCCCCTTTTCATGCTCAAGGTCACGGTCACAAAGTATCCCACACTGTCACTAAAGAGGATTTCTGTGTCCAGCTTGGCTTTGTAACTAATGATCAGAGACCCAGAGAAGCCACTCTGCAACATTCAAAGGTGATTAAAAATGAGCCAGCAGGGGCCTGGAAACATGGCTCGGTGGTTCTGAGCACTGGCTTCCAGAGGACCAGGGCTTGATTGCCTCATGGCAGCCCACCAACGTGGGCGGATCCAGTTCCAGATGATCCCACACCCTCTTCTGACCTCCGCAGGGACTTTTGGAAGTGACTGAATCCGAGGCCAAATACTAAAAGACACCCTAGTTACCCGCTGGTCCTCTCTTCCAAAGATCCTTGGCAGAGGCGCTGAGGTCCCATGTTGTAAGGCATCCCACTGAAAGATTCTGGTGTCTCAGCTGACAGCCAGCATCACACACACACACACACACACACACGCACACACACACATGCACACAGACACGCACGCACGTGCACACACACCCACACCCCCCAGTCTCAGTCTGGGGAGTAAATTGAAACATTGACATTCAGGCAGCCTTAGTCTTAAGTTCTCTAGCTAAACAGGGAACCTGTCTGCTCTTAGCTCTGCCCAAACTGCAGATTCATGAGAAAAATAAATGAAGGATTATTTTAGGCAAGTGAGTGTCAGGATGATTTATGAGCACACAGTGATAAAGACCCACAACACAGGGGCAGTGGTGGGGAGGTTTTGAGATGATTCCCAAAATGTCTTCTAAAATCAAGGCAGGGACACAGGTGCCTCGGGCACAGCTGGAGTCTGTGTTGGTCTCTTTCAGGATCTGCTGTCCCTCCAGCCGTTTCTCTCCCTTTGACCCTGGAGTTTAGAGATAGGGAGATTGAGAAACAGCTAACAGGCCTTTGACTTTGAAGGACATCTTACAGGCAAAATGTCGCTTTAATTTTGACAGAGATGACTAGCAAATGGAGGAGCTGCACAGACAGTCTTTTACTAGTACCGTCTTCTATTTCCGCTGCGAGAATCATCCAGACCCACTGCCTACATTGCCTAGGGAGTGGGCAGTAACTTAACAGTCGGCAGAGTGTGGCTAGTGGCCAGTTCCATCAGCACGGGTCCCACGCATCAGGCAAACTGGTGAAGGCCCAGCACTGTGCTCCGGCTGTAAGGAACTGGGCTCAGGAGCCAAGCTGGGAAACCTGGCTCTGCCATTGGTGTCCCTACTGTGTCGAGCAGCTAATCTTCCTGCATGTCTATTTTCTCAGCTCAAGGCTGGCTCTGTGAACACTTCCTGCCACTTAGGATGGCTGTGAGATGCAAAGAGAGACCCCTGATGCACTAACAGTAGAGTCCAGCACACAAATAAGTCCCCCGTGAACAATGGCTGTTATTTTTATATTCCAGACACCAGATCTGCCATCCTGTGCAATTTACCCTAATTAAGTCTTTGTCAGCAGAATTTAAGTCACAGACGAAGTCCATGATGGAGGGAGACTCCATTGGCTGTAAAAACTGGTTCTGGCCTCTGCCCACATTTGATAGCTTTGAACACAGTAGGCTGGGCCCCGTGGAGGCTGTAACAAGAACTTTGCAATGAATGGAAACTAACACCTGCCTTTCCCAAATTCCCAAATACCATGCAAATTGGCGTCTCCAAGAGTTGTGTTTAAAGTCTTTAAGGCACTGGTTCTCAACTTGGGGGTTGAAAGAACCTTTCATAGGGGTCTCCTAAGATCACCAGAAAATACAGATATCTACATTTTAATTCATATCTGTAGCAAAAATTCCAGCAATGAAGTAGTAATGAAAATAATTTTATGGTTGGGGCTCACCACAAAATGAGGAACCATATCAAAGGTCGCAGCATTGGGGAGGGTGAGAACCACTGCTTTAAGAGGATGTGTGTATGCGAGGGTTTGCTTCTGCTTTGTAGTCTCTTTCGACAGGCAAATGTGACAGAGGCCTGTGGAGCTTTTCTGGAGATGTCTTTTCTGGTGCTGTTTTTTTCAGTGTGAGAGGCAGCTGGGGAGGCGGTGGCTGCGGCTCCTGCCCCGTTGCATGCAACACAGGCGGTGCCTTCCCCTACCAGTCACCCCTACCCTCCCATCACATAAATGGCCCCTTCTCTGCCTCACTTGCTTCCAGCTCTTTTTCTTGTGGGAATCGTGACTGATTCCAGCAGGAGCCATGGTTTGGTCTTCCCCACAGCGTTCTTTCACTAAGTGACTCATTTGTCTAACATCCTCCTAGAGACCAGATTGTGCTTCTCCTGACCATGTGTACAACAAGGGAAGGAACAGGCAGTCGGAGGTTTTTAAAAACAGGCTAAGGACAATTCCTGAGAAACGTTGGCAAACCGGGCTGTTGTATTTACTCGGGAGAAAGACCGCATCCTGCAGCATCATGAATCGGGCTGTGCTCTGGACAGTGAGACCATTCGGGGTGGCCTTCAGCCATCTTAAAATACTGGCTGAGTTTATAAGCTATTGTCAGATATTTCCGTAGCATTGAGAAACTGGCTTTTAACAACCATCATTTTTCAAAAGAACTTCCCTTACAGGGGCACACAGGGCATCTCGGAGACTATCTATTGACCTTGGTCCCTTTTCCTTGCTGCTTCCCTCTGCTCAGGCCAGAAGGATACACTAGGGAAGAAACAAAACAACAACAATAAAAGAAACCATGCTCGCACTGCTTTCTGTGGTAGTTTGATGGCCTACATAGTCTCAAGCATTTTAACCCTTGGCCCCTAATTGACAGCTTTGTTTGAAAGGTTTAGGACTATGGCCTTGCTGGAAGAAGCGTGACAGTAGAGGTGGGATTTGAGAAGTTGAAGACTCTTATCATTTCTAGTTCACTTTCTGCTTGGGTTTGAAGTTCAAGACATGAGTCCTCTGCTTAGTGCTCCAGTCACCAAGCCTGCTACCTGCTGGCTCCCACCTCTGAATTTGTAAGTCCAAGTCAACTCTTTCTTTGGTCATGGTGTTTTATCACAACAATGGAAAAGTCACTAAGACACTTTTTAATGGTCTTGCCTTATCGGTGATCATGTGATCCAGGTCTAAAAAAACTGGGCATGAGATAAGATCTGTTAAAGCAAACAAACAAACAAACAAGGAATAGATATAATTAGTCTCTTTTTGGTATTTTATACCTTCAAAATAAATATGTTATGAGGAACTGGAGTAGCTATTTTGTGATCAGGAAGTGACAAGCCATTACATCAAAGATGACAAAGACAAAGTATACAGTGACCTTGAATCTTTGATGTCACTATGGAGTCAGCATCATCCCTTGGTAACTTACCCCAATTATTCTCCTTACATGGAAATAATATTAATAAATAATTGTTTATGTAAACAAGTGCTTATGTAAAACAGTGTTTGTAGGGCCTTCTATCCCTTATAGTCGTATTTTCAGAAAACATGGTTGGGTCTTGCTATCTCCTGGAATTGGTTCTAAAATCCTATCCTGCCCAGCCCCATAGATAGCAACATCTTTGCATGCTCAAGTCTCTTCTGCTAGTCTGGGTCACTAATGTCATCAGATGGCCCAATATGAATTGTGCTTATATTCCCATATGCAAATCATCCCTGGATCATTTATAATAGCTAATGCAATAGGAATGTCTGTTAGCAGTTAGGCTGAGTTCCTAGGACACAATGACAAAGAAAAAAGCTTATGCATGTTCAGTTCAGATGCTTTTCTAAAAACAGAATCTTTCTGTCTGAGGGTGCTTGAATCCACAGCCGTCCAGCCCACACACCGGGAGGGCTGGCTGTGTTTTATTTATACCACCCGGGGGCTTTCTGAGGAGCACGGCAAGACAGCTGCAGCAAAAGCACACGAACCCTGTGAAATGAGAATGAATCTTAAAGTCTCCTTTTAAAGGAATCAGATGGTTTTCTGAGAAACTCGGGGCGGGGGACGGCTTAGAGGTGTGCTTGATGCTGCACTGGGACGAGCCGTGCACCGCTTCCCGCAGCAGATGAAGGCTGCCGTGTCCCTAAATCATTAATAAGCAGTTAGTGCTGTTGAAGCTCTTGGCCATCGTTTGGTACTTAGTCCTCAGGATGTCTGCATCAGATCTTAAATCTCATCTAACAATGGAAGAACCAAAGACAAGGGTTTCCAGAGGCTCTCTCAGAAAAGTCCTGGGCCCCGGCAGACTAGGGATGAATCTCAAAGAACTTAGTGTGCCCTTGTAATGGACTTTCTCATGTCCATTTGACCTGATACAGATCAAGGAAGCACTATATATTTTTTTTAAAAAAATCTCATATGGTGTATTTAAAATAAAATTTATATACATGCATGAAATATTATGATGAAACCCATCATTATATCTAATGCTAGTAAAAGATGAAAAAGAAAGAAAGAAAGAAGGAAGGAAGGAAGGAAGGAAGGAAGGGCTTCTCAATATGCAGACGACTCCTCCCAATACTGCCATGCCAGAAGGGATGTCAAATCTACTGCTTTCAGGATATCCCAAGTGATGGAAATGAAGTGTTACATGCTTTTTAACAGAAGATAATAAAGAAAATAAGATAGTTTCTTGTCAGAACAGAAGATAATTTATTCTAAACGAACAAATAGTTGCAGAATTAGCTCTCACACCTGTAGTTCTGGCCCTTGAGAGGTCAAGGAAAGAGGATCATAGAGTGAGACCCTGTCTTCAAAGGTAGCAAGAGGTGGACAAAGAGCTGTTTTTGATTACACACACACACACACACATTCAGAAGTACAGAGCTCAGAATATTCCTCTGCCTTTCACGCAAGAAGATGTTCTAGAAATTTAATAATGTTATGTTTGATGGAACGGAAGTGTGGCCTTTAATTAATGGTTCTGTTTTCTAGAACAAATTCATGCATTTCAAAGCCTGCTATCAAAACTCTGCATGAGTAAGATTACGTGATATGAGTTCAAAAGGGGAAAGTGGGGGAAGCCCAGATGGGGACACAGAGGCCCTAATTAAGCATGCCTGGTTGTTATCTTTGTTTCTAAATCAAGAGAACTCGAGGGGAGACCCTCCTGTCCCCACTCTGCCACCTCTTTGGCATGAGAACTTGGAGAAGTCACTTCCTTTCCCTATTCAGCTCAAGTGTAATGGGCACAATGGTGAGTCTTAAACGAAATGGATAGCAATGCTCATTGCCCCGGAGGGCCTTAAAGCAATCACACAGGCAAGCAAGGGCACACTCGACACCTGCTACAGAAGCTACCACCTAGCCTGCTCTAGGTGGCAGCAAAGGTGCCTGAACTCTCAGGATGGCACTGTTCCAACCAAACCTGTTGCATTTAAACTATTGTTTAGCCATTTCTTCTTGGCTTGCTAGAGTCTGGCTGAACCTGTCTTGAGTACATTTTGTAAAACCACTAAAGACAGATCCTGGAAGAAGAGAGAGGGGATGATAATTGGTTCAGCTTGTCATCAAGGGCAGTGATGGTCACTTGCCCTTGTATAGGTGGCCCAGCTGAATGAGTTTGGGGAATGAGGACGCTGCCGTGTAGCAAGCAGAAGTCTATCTCTGAGCAGAATTCTGATGTCAGGAGGAAATGATAGAGCTTGCTGAAGAAACGCTATCTTGGAGGCAGGTGGCTGACCAGAAGTGTATCTTCCAGAAAATAGGTAGAATTTGGAATTTCCTGTTGGGATTCGTTATTGGGAACAGGGCACTTCTTGAGAGGACAAGGACTTTGTTAGATGTTTCAGTCTCCGAGACTGGAAACACAACAACAGTGAATGTGTTCATTTTCGAATCCCCTTTTCACTAGGCTTGTGCTGGTAAGAACAGATTGTAAGGTACAACTACAGCAGCTGCAACCCTGCCTTCTCAATACATTTACTACCCAGAATGCTTAGCAAAGAACTGTATTTTCAAAGTCCAAAGTCTCTGCTAAGCTTCTCTCCACTACAAATGGATGAAAAGAAAAAGGACAGATGAAGAAGAGCAGACAGTAGGCAACAAGGGCTATCTATCTGTGGAAGAGGGCAAAAAACCAAGCCGAAGAGGAAAACACGAGGAGAGAAATGAGAGAAGGCAGGAAGCCATGTCCTGAGAAGGGCAACTGCAGAATCACAAGCGCTCCACTCAGTGCTGGGGCAGTGGATGCTGTGGAATATTTGTGTGAAGACATGTTGCTGTAATTGGTTCGTTGAAGAGCTGAATGGCCAGGAGCTAGACAGGAGGTGTAGTGGGACTTCTGGGATCACAGGGGACTGGGGAAGAAGAAAGATAGAGATGCCAGGAGATGCAGAAAAAGCAGGATGTGCAGGAGGAGAGGTAACAGCCATGAGTTAGTTTAAGCTATAAGAACTAGTTGGAAACAAACCTAAGCTATAGGTTGAGATTTCATAATTAATAAGAAGTCTCCTTGTCATTATTTGGGAGCTGGTGGGACAGAGAAATACTCGTTATAGGTGCATGCAGAAGGAAGGAAGGTTTTCCCTTCAAGAGAAATGGGGCAGAGAAAGGAGAGTGTGCTATTTGTTGTTCCAGATGACTGGAATAATTAATCATCTTTACGTCAATTGTGTTGAAGTTTGTATTGCAGAATCACAACAAATCATACTCCAAAGCAGTGATGGTTTTAGTTGAAAGGAAAAAAGTATAGATGAGAAGGAGGGGAAAAATACCATCCAGCTGAGATGTGTCAGAGACCAACCAGGGGTAGAACCTCTGGGAAAGAAGGTATGCAACACCTGAGAGGAAGCCAGATGTTGACAGTTTATGCACAGGAATGGAAAGGAGGGAAGGAAGAGAAAGAGAAGATGGAGGGAGGGATGAAGGAGGGAGGAGGTGAAGGAGGGAGGGGGTCAAGAAGGGTTGAGATGAAGGAGGGAGGAGGTGAAGGAGGAAGGGGGTCAAGGAGGGTTGAGATGAAGGAGGGAGGAGGTGAAGGAGGAAGGGGGTCAAGGAGGGAGGGGGTGAAGAAGGGAGAAGGTGAAGTATTGAGACCATTTGGAGTCCTGGCCTCCAGCTGCTCTTCCCTGCTAGAGATCTTTACTTTCCTTCTGATTTGAGTTACTAAAGGCTGTGTCAAAGTTGTTTACCAGCTCTGCTTCACGAGCACGTGTTGCCTTGCCTTGAGGATCAGAGGATAAGGTTTTCACCTGTTGGCCCACCTGATCGTTGGGTATATACGCCTCTGTGGCGCTATTGAAAAAAGGGCTTCGTACCAGTGTCTAGAGGTCGGTGTCTCGGTCTGTCTCTGTGAGTCTTTGTGCGTTTCAATCTCCAGCCCTTGCCCGAAGCTCGCGAACTGTATGGTAGCACATAGAGCACAGACACGTTGGACGTTGCAGTGAAGGAAGGAGGAGGTGAAGGAGAGATGGAGGAGGAAGGGATGGACAGAAGGACGAGTTGAGGCACTGGACACACAAACTCCTTTGAGGGAACTCCGTTTGGCTGTACTGGGCTAGTAACTGATATCTTGTGGCCTCACATGGCTGGCTGTAATTTGCGTATGTCATTTCTTTGTCCCTTCTTTTTCTAATGAGGAAGTCATCCAGCAGAGTCAGCTCCAGGGTCTGGGGTTCCTGCATAAGCAAATTGAAGCCAACGCTGTGTACACAGCATAATTTAATTTGAGCCTGCCCAAGCAGAAACTGCCACCTGACCTCCGCAGCTTAAACAATCAAATACTTTCTGCAAACACTTTATAAGCTTTTCCCCCTAATGCCTCTTAGAAACACCTCCCTCGTGCCTCTTGACAGAACCTAAATTTTTCATGCTTAGGCGCTGCTCAGCACTTGAACTCCTGTCAGGTCAAAGGGATTCGCTAAAGGTTAAGTGCTGCTGAGTTGATCTCTTAACAGGACTTATTTTGAACAAACTGTTAGTACTTCCAGGTATTTGGGCTCCATTTACTTTATGGCCCAAATTGATGCATCCAACTCTCTCAATATCTCTTGGGGCAGTGCTTGCCAGTCTTCCGCTAGTGTCAAAAATCATCCCAAAGAATTCTCACACCAGAGCTTTCGTTGCAGGGCATCTGAGATGTAAGAGTCAATCTATCAATCTCTCTAAATAGATAGAAAGTAGATAGATAGATAGATAGATAGATAGATAGATAGATAGATTTTTGTTTGTTATCCCCAGAGGAGGAATTTTCCTTTTCTGTTTGGCACAGTGGGCCTTGTACATCGTCCTCTATGTGACAGCCTAGATCTTTCCCTAGGCAGTCAGCCAGACCCATGGAATAGAACCCTCAGGCAACTGGAGTCCTTCTCGGGGAGCTTTCACTATTGCAAAGGGAAGGAACGTCTTTGTGTCATTTTCTCTCTTAATGAGTGTGATGGCTGGGGAGCTACAGCCACTCTGAGATCTTTTATTGACACAAGCTCAGGGAATGAATACAGACTGCACCGTCCTGTAGTGAAAATCTTATCCTGGAGCAGTGAGATGGCTCAGAAGTAAAAGGCCTTTACACAGTGGCCCGAGGAACTGAGTGTGAGCCCCGTCTCCCATATGGTGGCAGGAGGAAAGTGACTCTAAAGAGTGAAGGTTCCAGGAGGAACCTACTCCAAAGAGCAGGTTAAGACCGCCACGTATGCACACACCTGTATTCACACACATGCAAAGAATACATAATAAAGACCGTGTCCAGTTTGAGAATAGGAAGGTACTGGCTAGGGGTGAAGACAGGCAATATGGTGACGGAATGGTGACAATAGCAGATGACTATGTAGGACTGGTGGGGTGGGGGTGGGGGTGCCTTGAGAGTCTGACCGTTGCTTTCCTGATGAGACGGCTCTGTTCTGCTCTCCTTGACGGGGGAGCAGTAACTGGGTGGAGAGCAGAGAGCTGGAGGACAGCGAGCAGTGAGCCCCCTCTGATCTGGAGACAGGACATTTCAGCCCTTCCTCAACTGCATTCTCCTGAGCACCCAATGCTGTCTAGGCTCCCCTGGTGTGCCAACAGAGGCTTGCCTATCACTGAGTTGGCTCTGGGCTGGGGGAGGATTGCTTCTGATACATGCCATTCGCTGTGCTGGGGAGGAATGGAGCAGAGAAACCTAATGTTTAGGAATTCTGAAGGCATTCCCTACCAGGAGAGGGTCATTAACAACACAGAGAGGCAAGCCTTACAAAGAGGAATGGCAGGTAGGTTCAGTCAAGGCTGAAGGTGGCAGAACTCAGGAGCAGTGCTGAGTTTGATCCTTGGTTGGGAAGGGGTGGGTGGAGCAAACCTGGTAGAGGGACCAGGACCATCTCTGCTGGGTCTCCTCTGAGCTCCGCAGTTCTGAAGGTGACATTGACACTACCCGTCCAGAGACCTTCCTCTGAGATCTATGGTATTTGAGAAGCAATAGAGCATTCTTGCTGTGTGTTCATTCCATAGGGATGTTTAAATACAAGATTGAATTTCCAAGGATAACAATGAATACAGTTCAGAAAAAAAAAACTTGCAAATTTGCAAAGTGATTGTATTTGTCATTGTATGGTTTTGTTGTTGTTGTTTTGTTTTGTTTCTGAGACAAGGTTTCTCTGTAGCTTTGGAGCCTGTCCTGGAACTAGCTCTTGTAGACCAGACTGACCTTGAACTCACAGAGATACGTCTGACTCTGCCTTCCAAGTGCTGGGATTAAAGGCATGCGCCACCACCGCCCGGCCATCGTAACCCTTTTTTAAAGTAAAAACTTCTGCAATGTTTTCCAGGGCAAGCATCTGACACTCAGAACCAATTAAGGAGACAAATCACTTGAAATCAGCCTCCCCAATCCATCCATTCTCTTCAGCTTGAAAACTTCAAATTTAGGAGATCCAATAGATCCTTGTCTTCACATGAGTCCTGGTTTGGCCCAGTGAACACATTCGCTTACTCTACGCTCTGGACATAGTTCTCACAAGGAAGCTTGTGGCCCTATGGCCCTGTTCCACCTCCTATGGACAGAACATGATCCCAGGACCCTTGGACAGTGTTCTATGGTAGGAGACTATATTTCATAACAAAGAAGGGCTTTCTCTCTCTCTCTCTCTCTCTCTCTCTCTCTCTTTTTCTCTTTCTCTTTCTTTCTCTCTTCCTCCCCCCTGATTTCCTGACTTCTCTGGTAAGAACAAGCTAGCTTCATGTCTCAGGTAAGGGCCTTACCTGGGCAACATCTTTGCCCAGACCACGTCTATCCTAGAGACAGTATGCAATGCATGGCTTGTGTTTGCAGCCAGGTGCCTAAGTAAACTCAAAGTCTTAGGCCGGCACTTGGATGTACCCTCAGTGTGAATATGCAGGTTCCGGATGGAAGAAATCTGCCAGTCAAAGCTGCACCCCCTGCTAATCTGATAGTGCGCCTGCCTGTCTTTCCTGTGAGTGGTTCCTTCCTTAGTTTAACATACTGGAAGGGAATGGGAGTTTTAGATTTTTCAGTACTTCTAAAATATATGTTTGGGAAAATGATCATGACCACTGGACCCACGCAGGTCTTACGTATGCTGCTGCAGTCTCTGGGAGTTCATATGTGTATCAATACTGTTGCCTCTTGAGAACACTGTTTCCTCAGAACCATCCACCACCCTTGTCTCGGAAGAGGAGTTTTTCTGCCTCCTCTTCTGCATAGATCCCTGAGCCTTGAGGAGAGGGGCTCCCACTTAGGACTGAGTGCTCCCGTGTCTCTCACTCTCTGCACACTGACCAGTTCTTCATCCCCATCCGATGCAGGAAGAAGCTTCTCTGATGACAGCTGAGCAAGGCACTGATCTGTGTCTCCGCGCAGGGTGGCCACTCGGGTTGCTGATAGAAGGTGCTTTTGCAGGTCAGTGGCTGACCCAAGGAACGAAAATGGCTAGAAGAAAAATCAGAGGGTTGGCAGGGGATAGTTAAATGTCCAATTTTTGGAAACAGGCAAACTAGAAAGGATGTGTCCTAGCTGTCACTGACAGTTGGGAGGAGGGAGCTTCAAAGGTCAAATAAAGAAGGCAAGGAGGGGAGAATCAGCAGGGCCAACTCTCTCAGTGCAAGTCCAGACCAAGGACACCGTGGAGAAAGAACTTGCCTTTTACATTGATCTTATTTTAAATTGTTACTTATGGAAATATGCAAAATGCATTAAAAAGATTAGAACATGCTGAACTTCCATGTGTCTATCTCTCAGCTTTGGCAGTTGTCAACACAATTGTCTAAGCCTCTGCACTCCTCCAGCACCTGCCAGAATCCTCCCCTGAGCAACTGCTGAGCTGCCCCCTACCCCCCACAGCACCTATAAGACTCCTCTCCTCTAAACACCTACTAGATTCCTCCTCCCCCTCTGAGCACCTGCTGGACTTCTCTTCTAAGCACCCACTGGACTCCTCCCCTGAGCACCTCCTGGATTTTCCCCCAAGCACCTATTGGACTCCTTACCTAAGCACCTGCTAGATCCTCCCCTGCAACACCCCATAAGCACCTGCTGGTTTTTCTCCCTCCCCTAAACACCTGCTGGAGTCCACCCCCCCCCCCAGGCACCTGCCAGACTCGGACTCCCCTCCCTGCTGTAGGCACCTGCTGAACTCTCCTTCCTGCTTGAGGCACCTGCCAGACTTCCCTTCCTGTTCTAGGCACCTGCCGGACTCCCCTTCCTGTTCTAGGCACCTGCCGGACTCCCCTCCCTGTTCTAGGCACCTGCCGAACTCCCCTTCCTGTTCTAGGCACCTGCCGAACTCCCCTTCCTGTTCTAGGCACCTGCTGGACTCCCCTCCCTTCTCTAAACACCTGTTGGAATACTTTGAAGTTACTTCCAGACATCTCGTGATTTCATCTGTATTATTATCTTAAACAACTAAGTTGTGTGAGCTGCTTTTGCTTGATTTGTGTTTTTTTTTTTTGAGATAAGGATCTCACTACATTGCCAAGCCAAGCCTTATGTCAACCCTCCTGCTTCCCTGATGCTGGTGTTACAAGCACAGACACCACACCCAACTAAAGGAATAAGAATTTAAAGAAAAATTTAACTATAATATTTCACACCGAAAATATTAAGTCATATTATATACTCTTTGCCTATTTCCTAATGTCTTTAGTTTTGTAAATAACACATATACATCCCTCAGTGCATACATAGACGTAGACTGGTTTGAATCAGTGATGTGTTCACATCGCATTTGGTTGATATGTCCGATACATGTCTGATACATGTCTTTTCATCTAACAGTTCCTCCCCCATTTTGTCTGTAAATTTGTCAAAGATGCTATTGTTCCTTTGAATCTAACATTTTGATAGCTGTTTTCTTAGGTTTACAATAAGAAAGGAGATGGGAAACTTGAAGGAGTTGCTGCACAGAGCCACGTCAGGAGTCCAAACAGCATTGATGTGGGAAGAGCCAGGAAGATCCAGAGCACACAGTCAGATCTCTGGGGCAGGTGGAAGGTCACATGCTCGTTACAGGTGGCAAACCCCACAGGGCCTTGACTCAGTGAAGTGACTCATATTCTGACAAGATAAAATCACAGCTGAAAGGGAATCAGTTGGGTTTAAAAACATCAGATCCAGGCCAGAGTTAGCTGCTGGAAATCTTGTACAAGGAGCTGACCGGCGTAGGGTGGTGAGGGGACTGGATGTCGGAATGAAGAAGCATTGGCTTTGAGTGGAGGGCTCTGAGACAGCTGAGTGATCTCAAACAGAAAAGCAGAAAGAGAGCAGGAACTCAGGCCCAACAACCAGGGCTACTTACAAGTGAGGAAGAGGTATCAGAATGAGATCAGTCTAAAACTGTAGAAACACAAAAGGAAAAAAAAAAGATTTAAGTTTGCAAGTGTGGGGGGGCAGTTGGATCTCAGGGCTTTTGTTTTCACAGTGAACAGCTATAGCCAGGCGTGCCTGCAGTCCCAGCTCTTGAGAGGCAGAGGCAGAAGAATTGCCATGAGTTCAAAGCTAGCCTGAGCCACATAGTAAGTTCCAGGCCAGTCAGAGCTACATAGCAGGACTTTGTCTCAAAAAGCAAAACCAAACAAAACTAAGAATCTTATTCATTGAGATTAATAAATAAGTACTAAATACTTCAAGTACTAAATACTGTTTCAGGATAAACTTTTTTTTAAGTCTATTTAGGCTGACATTAAAATGCTGTACTTTGAGCTACTTATCCAAAAATTCAACACAACTTGGGATCAACGTTAGATGTTTAAACATTAACATTAGATATTTGTTGGGATCACACTTAGATGTTTAAAATGCTCATAGAGTGCACTGTCATCCTTTGATGTGGGTAAAGGAACTTCTGACCCTTTTAGGGCATCATTTAGAGCACTGACCACACAGGTCCCGATAGTGTACAGAAAGAGTTCTCATGAGTACAAGAGCAGCCTTCTAGTGCAATTCTAGTTTCTCAGTATAGCACTGTCGGATCCCTGAAAGTGGTTCCCCGTGTGCAGGGCTTGGCATCAATGTAAGAAGCTGCCTCAGGATTTTTTCTGGTGGCCCTGACTCCAGGACTCCATCCCTCTGAAGTCCTGGGTAAGGCTTTGTCTTGCAGAGGTTATTCCTGCTCGAGAACAGCAATAGTTTCCTAAATCTTCTTATAAGCACCATCTGAGGGGACAAAGGCATCACCTAGTTGAACTACTCTTTATCAGAAGTGAGTTTCCTAAGCTTGAAATCAAAGACCGAACATTTTCTCATATTATTTGGCCAACAGTCTATGAGCCCATGAGGATAAGGGTGATGAATATACCCCTCAAGTTCTTTCTCTTTCCTGTATTGTCTTTGTAGGAGGCCATCTTAAAAAAATAGGCTGAGCATATGGATGTTATGGGTATAAAATAACAACGGTGCTTCAAGGAAATAGAAAACTAGCTTAAGGCTTGCCTGATGTAATATCACACAAGTGTGATTCCAGCACCCAGGATGCTGAGACAGGGAGATTGCGAGGCCTGTCTGGGCTGTGTAGTGAGTTCCAGGCCAACCTGGGCTACAACCTAGGGAGAAATACTCTCTTTCTCTCAAAAAATAAAAACAAAATAAATCACAACCTAACAGGTTTATTCTGGGCCAGATGGTATAACTGACCATGGCTTGGGGATCTTAATTCAAGTTTCCTTGAAAGACATGTTTCACACTCAAAGAGGTTGCATAAGCTGATGTGATCACAGAATAAAGGAAAGTCAGAAGTTCATGAACCTACAGCATACACTTGTGGGTTACTGAGAAGAAATACTACAGCAAGGCAGGAGAATCTCTCTTATCACTTTTTTAGCTTTAAGGTTGGTGGAGAAGAAAACTTCTTTGAGTTTAATGACGAAACCCAAAAGCTTTATCTTAAAGTAGGGATGTTAAGTCAGACGCAGAGGCTGGCAAGAAGGGACAATAATACACAAGAAAGGGCTAAAGATAGCCCAAGATAATTCTAGCAGTTGACTTGCAATGTCCGATCTATAGCCTCAGTGTTCTGCTCAGTCCAGAGATGGAAGCCTGCGGGACCCTTCATACAGACACAGCTCTCCAGAGAACTTCAGCTCACAGTGGGTTCTGCTCTGCAGACGAGGTTTTACTACGGCAGATGCATCTCAGCATGCATGGTCCTCAGTCTCCTGGTGGACTTAAAGTGAGATTACAAGGCCTCTGCTAACCCAAACAGAGATCACTGACATTTCTTCAGTAAAGACAGTGGTCGGGGAGGTGAGAGGCTCGACCTACTAGGGCTCTAACAATACAAGTCCGCTTCTCACACAGAGATAGATCCCACTTAAAGGCTAAGCTCTGGGGGTGCAGTATTGTTTGAATCTGAATCTTAAATTGCTGATAATAATTTGCTTTTGCTCTTTTCAAATTCAAGAGTTCTCAGAGTGATAGTATCTTGACAATCAAGGTTGAAATAACTTCAAAGTACAATTTGGAATAAATGCTTGCTTTCAAAAAAGATTCCTTATTTAGCATTCTTCCTTTACAGACTTAATTTTGAAGGCCACATTACTGAAGAAGGCCATTTAGGTTATTTTCTAAGAAAGGACACAAAGGGCAAACAAATATTCATAGTCATCCAGTGTTTTAGTGGTTGTGGTTGGCGTCAGAAGATCCTGACAGCTGCCTTGACACAGTGTTCTCATTGGCAGTTTGAATTGAGACATTCAGGTCCAACAGACAGTTCTTTCCCTTACCCAGAGTATGACTGTCTCAAAGGTTGGGTCTGAACTGACTTCGGCGAGACAAAGAGGTGACTCTGTCCTATCCTGCCTGGAACTTACACTTCGTTTTCAGACAGTGTCCATGTATCCCTGTCCCGAATTGCTTTCTCTCTCCTCCTTGGTATAGTTCCTTGTTGGTTTATACCAACGCAAGCCAACTAACTTACTTTCCTCTTTCCTTCCGTTTCCCCCCTTTTCTTTCCTTACTGAGATTTTTGTTTTGCTTTTGATTTGGTTGAGATACCACCTCAACCTGTAGCTCCGCATGGCCTGGAATTCACTACACAGCCCTCAGATCCACATCAGTTCTTTCCCCAAGAGCTGGGATTGCAGGCAGGGGCTGCTACCCCTGGCCACAGGAAACTGACTTGATCCGGGTCATAGGGCTGCAAGGGAACTGGAGTAGTTAGTGGGGAAGACAAGGGTTTAGAGTTTACAGAAAGAGGTGCATGTGTTTATCACGTGGACATGTGAAAGGAGAACAAGGAAAGGGAAGTGCTCAGGCATCTGGCTTCGGGGTTATCCTGGCTGATAGGTTCTTTGATCCTGCAGTGTGACTTCCCTTGCCCCCTCTCTGCCCCTGGCTCCAGGGTTCCTACTCAATTCCAACCCAGAAGCCTACAGGGTTTGGGGCAGTTAGAGCTACTGGGGCTAGCCTGCACCTTCTTCCTTGCCTGTGGAAACCAAACACAATAATAAGTCAGTGAATCAGTTTTTCCCTTATGACTGGTCCCTCAACATGTGCAGGACAGAAGAGAGGCCAATGGGCCAAAACTTGTTTTTATTGAAGAAACTTCCTCCAGAAGTTAAGAAGTATATAGACAAAGGGGAAGTGATAACAGGAAACAAGGTAAAAATGAATAAGGTGGCAATCGAGGGGTTCCCATATGGGCCTTAGATTCTTAAGGCCTTAGATAGAAAGCCATTACCCCTTTGATGGCTTTGGGATAACAAGGCTAAATGACAGGCACAATGCCAAGCTTGCCTGGTTCCTGCATAGAGCATGAGACGAATCCCTCAGGGTCTCTTCTCCTAGGTGGCTAGCCTCCCCAGCCTGAACTAGAAACCCTCTAACACCAGTGCTCACTGCTGGCTGTAGATTCCATGCCATTCCTTTCTGTGTGCAAAATCTGCTCCACCCTGGCTTATCCTGGCAGTACAGGTTCCTCTCTTTGATTCTTTCTCTCTCTTGGGCTTTGTGGACAAGCTGAGGCAGGTCGTACTGACGCCAGTAAGCCCAGCAGATCTGTCCTTTCTCTTTCTTACCTCATTTGCATGTAGTTCATTTATGCACGTTCATCTATATATGCCTGTATGATCATTTGTGCACGCTCATCTATATATGCCTGTGTGCTCATTTGCCTGGTGCATCTTGGGATGAGCACCTTTCACTCAGTTCCCAGCAGGTTATAAGACTGGGATTTAAAGTCATTTAATAATTTCTCTCAGGCTGTATTTTGCATCCCAGGGCTGTGCTAAATAGGTTTTGTTTGGTTTTTGTTTTGCTTATTTTTTATTTTTTGTCAACTTGACACAAGCTAGGGTCTTCCTTCTGTCGACATCTATCTCCTTCATACAGACAGCACAGAGTCTAGAAATTGGGGAAGTCTTGGTGTTCCAGTAATCTGCTTTCCTAGTTTTCCTAGGACACAAAACTGTTACTGGAAATTGGGGTCTTAGGCAGACTTTCTTGGGTTCTTGGCATCTCATCTAAAGAACTGAAATCAGGGCTCGCACTGATTTACAAAAGAAGCATGGTAACTTTGATCAGAGTAAAACCACAGTGTGGATTGTAGAGGGACACACAGACAAGATTGACAGCTGGCCACGTGAGTGACAGCACTCACAAGGGTCAGAAGGGCCAGAGGACAACTTGCAGGGATCTGCTCTCTGCTTTCATTCTGTGGGCCTAGGGAATCGAACTCAGGCACCTTTACTCATTGAGACATCTCGCTGGCCCTTTTCCTTTTTTTAAAACTGATGAAATTGCATAGTCTTTCCAGAGGTGCCTTGAATGGGATTGTGAACTGGCAATAAGAAAAAACAAACAAACAAAGGGTCACAGAGTTGAATGAGGGAATTATAAATCTGTGTTTTATTGTAAATGGGTTTTTGAGATCCCCAGCTTTTAAACTGGGAAAGCAGAAAGGCCGTGTGCTCTTAGACCTGAAGACAATACCTTACTACTGTAATGTTCCCATTTAAACATCTACAGAAGCCCAAGAGCATATCTGTCCAAACCTTCCTAGAGCCTGCTGATACTGAGCTTCCATTTTCCGCCTAGCAGACTTCCAGGTGAGATGGCCCCTTCCTCTACTCACCCTCCTCAGTCCGTCTCTATGGTCTCATGTCAGCATCAAATTCAGAGCTTTTGAAAGAATGGTCCAGCCAACCAGACATCTCACACGCTCGTTCTCACCCACAGATCACATCTCCTTACTGGTGAGGTGGATGTGGTAAGACAATCAAAGAACATGGCTTTTCTCAGACGGGGAAATCATGAAAGAGTCAGCCGAAGTGACTGACTAGTGATGACTTAAAAAGCAGCAAAACAGGAAGCGCTCAGGTTTTGAGGTTTTGGATTTGTATTATCTTATATAAATCTAACGACTCAACCTGCTGGGTTGCTAATGTCGAAGGTGAGGCTGCTGGCAACTGCTCGCGAGCAATCGCTGACAGGCTTCAAAACATCTTGAATATTAGTCAGCAGGGAGCTGACTGCCAAAAGGAGCCTTGCACAGGAACATCTGCACTGCACGCAGATGCCCCCTGCCAAACCGAGCACCCCGAGAAAAGCCTGCTCCAGAATTCACAAGCTAAGAAGCTGAGGCAGGGGAATGATTGCTGAAGTCTCACAGAGTGCAAAGCTAGTTTTTGGATGGGTTACCTTCCAGTGTCTGTGTAGCTCAGCGAGTCCTCGAATTCACATTGGTCCTCCTGCCTCAGCTTCCTGCATGCTAGAATTATGGTCTGCAAGACCATAAATGGCAGTTCCTGATATTTATTATGTGTTTGTCCAGAAACCTTTAGTGGCTTGGATTCTACATCCTCAGTGAATCACACGATAGAAATGGAGACCTAATTCAATCACAGTAGAAAACAGACATTAACATTCCTCCATTACCACCATGTGGTGAGGTGCTGGGACTCCACGTGGCTGCGTGGGGATTGGCTGTTAAAAGGAAGTGTTGATGTTTGCCAAGGAAGAAGAAGAACTGGAGGTGCCACTGTCCTGAACACCTCCCCATCTCCTTCCTTGTCTCTTACTTTCCTCCCTCCCTCCCTTCCTCCCTGTCCCTCTCTCCTCCTCCTTCCCTCCTCTTCCTTCCTTTCTTCTTTTCCTCAACATATTCAAATAGATATGGGCCTAGAGTTTTCTTTTTGATTATTCTAGTTGAAGGTCTACACTATGACGAACAGTTACAAAAAGCCAGGGAATCACATACTGGATCTGTGCTTCTCAATTTAAGAAATAGTCCCGTGTATTCATATCTGTCAACCCTTATCACGTGGGAGAATCTGGTGGGGAAGGAGAAACCTGAGTGGATGAAGGCAGGGGTCTGCACTTGCCCTTTTGAATGTAGAAAATATTGATGTGGTGAATTGAACTAATCTACAATTTGCCGGTTATACAGCCTTAGACATCACGCTGGAAACAGGAGGGACATAGAGTCCACATATCAGCATCCTGCTTTTAGATCTGACCTCTGTGGAAGATCTCCTCCCAGAATGAATCATCTACAGACAGAATCCTCGATGATGAAAGCACCCTCTGGAGTTTGAAAAGAGACGAGGCTGCTTTAAGAGAGAAACAGGAAGTTGTAACTAGAAGCCCTCTGAATGCTAAGCCATCTGAACGCTTGTGAAGTAGCAACAAAGTAGCAGCGTTTATTCTGAAATTCTGTGGCGGCCAGTCTGTCCTAGGCTAAGCTCTTCAAAGTGCTCACCCCTCATCCAGGGATTTCTCTGAGCATCACGTTCTGGGAGTGGAATGGCGGGGCAGCTTCGGCTTACATCAGGGAAGAATGAAGATCATTTTCAACACCAGGGAGCGGTGGAGCTGCTTGCCTTTAATTTTTTGCTCATCCTTACCATTCTAACCATCTGGCTATTTAAAAATCACCGATTCCGCTTCTTGCATGAGACTGGAGGCGCGATGGTGTACGGTGAGTGTGCAAACGGTGGGATTGATGTGAAACTTGTTGCCCGGGCGTAATTAGAGACTTGTGCTCAGATGGCAAAGTACCGACAAGTGAGGAGAAGATGCTGACTGAAGTGTCATTAGCCTGAGGGGAGGAGGTGCAGCGATGTTATGAATGCTAGCCTCTTTCTAGAGAAGCGGCAGAAATTCGCCTCCTCACAGAGCGGCTGTCACAGCCCCGTTCTGAGGCAGCATTAGGCAAGTCTGTTGACAGCTGCAGTCCTTTGTCATGCAGGGAGTCATGGGGCACCGGTCCTGAGAGTGGGCTGTGGTAGCGATGCTGCGGAAGAGCAGCCTCTTCCTCAGGTAGCCAGCTGGAGGAGCATAAAAAGTTAACCCAATAGCTTCAGGATCCCTGGAGGATAACGCTCTCCCTCCCAACTGTCTTCAAGAAGAAATACTTGTAGAAGCAGATCCCACCCCGTTACAGGAATAATTGTGTCAAATCCTTTTTCTTCATATGAACAGTCTTAGCTTCTGGTAATAAATGTGTTAAACTAAGAGTTAAACCAAGATTTTCCTCTGCAATACTGCAATACTGTCCATCTCTTAGCCTGAGTTCTTCTGATCTTGTTTATAATCCTTGTTTGTGTTCTCACACACTTTCTCCTTCTTCTGCTTTTTTTTTCTTTTAGACAGGGTCTCACTCTGTAGCCAAGGCTGGCCTGGAACTTACTAGGCTGGCCTCGCACTCAGAGTGATTCTCCTGCCTCAGCCTCCTGAGTGTTGGAAAAATAGGTATAAGTAACCACACCTGCCTCTTTAAACCACAGGGGAAAGTGATAGTTTAGGGTTTAACCTCCCAAGGTGATGTTCTTTCTGTGCAAATACCACATCATTCATCCTTTGTAGAAAGTTTAGTAAAATGTAATTATGTAGTCTATGCAGACTAGACTGGATTATTTAGTTGTTTTTTTTTTATTTAAGGTGAGATACTAGGTACCTGCAGTGAACTGGTACCAAGACAACCATCACACTACAAACTGGCCTCACTACCCTTATCCCACCTAGCAAAAAATACCAGTCCAGGGGATGCCAAAACACACAGTGAAGAAGAGACTTTTTGACTTTCCCTCATTTCAGAATCTCGAGGTCCTTTCATATGTCTGAGGTCCAGGGAACAAGATGAGTGTGCACTTTCCATGTGCTAAGCATGTAACGTCCTGATGTTAAGCATGTTCAGCCATGGAGTGGAACATGAGATGTCCTGTCCTTAACTAGATCCCCTGTGAGATACTAGAGCTGTGGGACAGACATTCAAGGCCAAGCAGACCAGTTCATTATCAGGCAGCCAGTTTAGAGCAGAGCTAAGTTCCTTTGCACTGAGAGTCGCACAGCACACAGCAAAACTTTTCTGGCTGGGGGTTGAACTCAGAAATTAATATCGATCAAAGTTACCATTATATCTGCCCCAAACAGAAGGGCACGGTGCTTTCAGAGGCAGAGCCCCAGGCATGAGTCATTCATCCTCTCTTTCTCTAGAATCAATTTACCAGGATCTTTCTCTGTCTTGGGTAATAAATAATCAAAAAGATACAGGATGTAATCTGAGAAGCCAGAAACAATGTGATTCTTAGCATCATCTCCAAGGGTTGTGCATATCTTTGTGATCCGTCACAGATTTAAGATTAAGTCCTTCTTGGAGGAAAGATTACTCTACACAGCCTGAAACTTGATTGAATTAAAATTATTGTTATCAATAGTTATAAAATTGTTACCAATTTCCTTCTTTATGGTAGAGATATTGCTTTATCACGGTAGTTAAATCAGTTTTGCTGATTTAATTTTTGATTAAATTTTGGCTGATAGGCATGGAGGTCCTCCCCAAGCTGAAGAGCCAGTAGTCATGGTCATTGCCATGTGTTCTCACACATTTCAAGCCGTTGATGGGGTTCTTGTTCATTTTCCAGGCTAGGCTCTGAAACTAATTCATCAGGATGGCCTCCACACTCCTCTTCCAGGATAATCAAAACGCTGTACCTGAAGTGCTCCGTGCTTTCTGTCAGGGGTGTAATGAAATAGTCATACACAGGGAAAAGAGGAACTCTGAATAGTAAGCGAGAGAGAACTTACTATTGAATTGGTTTCCCAGTCTTTGTAAATGAATATTGCATTCATACAGTGGAAAGGGACCTCAGCAGACAGAATCATCATTTTACAGAGGAAGTGGGAAATATGGAGGTCATGGTATTGGTTTGGTGTCGAGCTAGGGTTCTTCACAGCTTTCAACTAAGGATGCTGAGATAGTAATAAGTAAATTCCTTCAGTGATATTCTGAGGGAGAGGGGGAGGAAGGGAAAGAGAGAGAGAGAGAGAGAGAGAGCAGGGAGTGGGTGGGTGATGGAGACATTCAAAAGAGCAAGCACCAAATATATGCCCCTGTCGTAAACACTTTAAGGATTGGCCATAGCATCTCTTTCCAGCAGGTCTGACAAACTGAGATTCCAGGGTCAACCCTTTCTCCATCTGAGGATGGAGGGCATTGTTTCTACAGTAAACTGGCGAGAGGCATAATGGGGACCAATGGAAAAGGAAGACAAACTTAGAAGTTTGAATTGTCTTGTTTTATGAAGGCAGACACCTTACAGTGGACCACAGCTGCCCGTATCCTGCAACAGGTTTGCTGCCTTAAAGTAGACTTGCAACAATTGTCTCTACCCCTCAGGTTTGTCACAAAGCGCCTTGGAGAGTGGTCTTTTTCCTCGGGCTTATCAGTGAATTAGGCTAGCAGCCCCTACTTTTCTGGTTACCTCATCTTGCCATCATCGACTGCTTGCACTGAGTGTCATTTGCCCCCAAACTGAGACAGGGATTTTCTTCAAGGCACCACAGTCCCTGTATTCCCTCAGCCCAGTCCACTACCTATCTCTCTGCAGGTGCTCTGGTGAGCTGTGCTAAATGTCCCTTAGAAGATTTAATAGATGTTGCTACATTTAATCAGAGTACTTGGGAATCCAATTAAAACAATTTCTCGGGATCAGAGGCTTACAAAATGAGCAGTTAGAGATAATCGCGGGGCAAGGTGACCAAGCGGAATGTTGAACGCTTCTTTCATAATTATTGTTAGGAACAATTTTCAAGTTGTTAACCATAAAATATCATATGCGGGGTTGTAGGGGCCAAGAAGTTTTCCTCTGTGTTGACTGGAAATAAAACTGAAGATATAAATACAAGTAATTGCTTATAAAAAAAAAAGGTCTTCTCTCATTATTATGGGTCATGGGATGCTTTTAAAAATTAGCAGCATCATTGTAGCAATATTTGCTTCACCAGGCATAGTGGAGGGTGATTTTCGTTCATGACATCCTATGGCTCTGGTTATTTCAAAATGGAATAATAAGCAACAGTAATAATCATTTAAACTGGACTAAAAGCCAGAATGAGCGTTAATGGTCAAAATATTGATTGACGGCAGCTGGAACACTTAGTGCTGCTTAGTCGGGGCCTGGAGTCATCTCCTCGATGTTCATAAAAAAAGCACTGGCTCCTTGGTCCCAGATAGCATTAAGGAATCCATTGTATCTCCCTGGAGGCTGCAGGACATTTGCGATGCCATACCTTTGAGAGTTGGGATTTAAGATTAGGGACAGAACAATTTAAATATCTTAGAGTTCTATCTTTGGTTTTACAGTCATCCAATCAGAGACTGTCCTGAATCCATGTAGAAATTTGTTCATAATTTAGGAGGAACCAAGGAAATTCCAAGCGTCTATGCTTAAACTTTTGAGTTCATCAAAAGCTGTGTCATATTCGAATGCTTTTCAATCCTTTAAGAGTATTCTTAGATGAAGTTTAATAAAACAATTTAATTTAACCAACAGTTTTTTTTCAGGTTTAAAGACACAATAATCACAAAACTGTCTTTCCCCAGACCTTGTATAGAAATAGGTTGCACCCCAGTCTGTCTCAGAGGTTCCAGGATGAAACTGTATTGCTAGACGTGATGTGTCTCCACCTTACCGGTCCACTTTTGCTCTGACCCAGCTCAGCCTGTGCCCCTGACAGACTGACCCACTTTCCCCTCTGCCCTGCCTGAGTGGTCCTCTTTGGGCACTTAGCCTGTTAAAAGCTGGCAAACTCTGTAGAGAAAGAAGTCATGCTCTCTCTGAGGTTGCTGCTTTTAAGGCTGAATTTTTTCTTTCTCTCTCAGTAGTGGGATGTATTGTTCTGTTATGTGACTTAATTTCTGGTCTGATTTTTCTCAACTGAGAAATGAGGAGGAAATGAATTCCTTTCTAACTTCAAAATTTCTCCAAACTTTAGGCCCAGGCAGACATTAGTCAGTCAGACATCTTGGAGTTACTTCCATTAAATCCAGTAACTTTCTCTGTGGAATCAAATAAGCAATCATGAGATCTGGTCCTTTCTCCTAGACATGATTTTACTTAGTAGCATTGATGGATCACTCTTTGTTCATCCAGGCCTGCTTTGATTTTTAATTGGGTGTTTAGTAAATCTTACTGAATTTCTATTGACATTCCTCTACCGGAGCCCTTCAGGGTGGCTGTGGGCATCTCTGTAAGTTCCTTTCTCACCAAACCAGAGTGGCTCTGCCTTGACCTAAAGGATCTGCAGGGCAAGTAGTTAAGATCGAGAGTCTCCCTTATGCTATAAAAAGCTTGATTTAGGTGCTTCAGACATCTGTCCAAGGTCTTCCACACTGTATGGTATCAGCTAAATCAAATAAGCAGAGGAACTGAATCAGAGACTTTTTTTTCTGCATAAGATGTTACATTGGGGCATAGTGGTATACACCTGCAGTCCTAGCACTTGGGAGGCCGAGGCAGGAGGATGAACACGAGCTCCATTTCAGATTATGCTGATTTGCATAGTAAGCTATAGACCAGTGAAGGCTGTGCGTTAGACTCTGCTTCAAAAAGCAGATGAGAGAGAGGTTTTTTCTTTTCTTTTCTTTTTTTTTTTTTAAGTGAAGTAACCTCTGTTTTCTAAATAAGGCTGTGTATTGTGTTGAGGTCCTGACCTTTTGGAACTGTACAGCTTTAGTCTGGCTGCTCTAGTGCCCCTTCATTGCTCCTCTCAGGCCTGAAAAGGCTACCGCCAGTGCACACTGAGAGAAGGGGTTTAAGACTCGAGCTATTTATGAGCTATTATCTAGAGTCTAATTGAACTAAACTCATGATTCATGACAGGGAATATTAACATTTGACATCTCAAAAAGTTGATATGTAATAAAAACTAGCTAAAAGCAAAAGCATATAAAATGCAATTTTTACAGCTGTAAGGACTTTACACATATTAACCCCATTTAATCCTCGCCACAGTCATTTTTAGATAGGGAAAGAAACTGGGACAGCAAAGAATCAAGGAACTTGTCCGATGTCACACAAGTACTAAAGGTCAGGTGTGGGACTCAAAGCTTACCATGTGGCTTCTAGGTATCATATGTGTGTGTGTATGTGTGCGTGCACACATGTGGGCTCACTCAAAAGTTCATGAGCACACAAATATGCATAAAGAAGAGATTATTGCTTTCATGTTACAGATGAGGAATCCAATACTCGGAGCCACTGAGTAACTGGTAATTGCAAGGCTGTGTTTCATACTCAGGACAATGACACCAGTGTTCTTCTGCCTCAAGCGTTCACTCCAGAATAGCTACTGTGGTGTACAAAGGGTTTATTCTGCTCCAGGCAATGGTACCTGTGCTGGCTAGTTTAATGTTAGTTTGACACAAGCTAAAGTCATCTGAGAGAAGGAAACCTCAAATCAGAAAATTTCTCCTTAAGATCAGGCTGCAGGCAAGCCTGCAGGGCATTATCTTAGTTAGTGACTGATGGGGAGGGCCTAGCCCATTGTGGGTGGTGCTATACCTCGGCAGGTTGGCCCTGGATTCCACTGAACCTCATAGAAGAAAAAGTGGGAAGTATACTTGAATGCATTGGCACAGGAGACCACTTCCTAAATATAACCCAGTAGCACAGACACTGAGAGCGACAATTGATCAATGGGACCTCCTGGATCTGAGAAGCTTCTGTAAAGCAAAGGACATAGTCAACAAGACAAAACATCAGCCTACAGAATGTGAAAAGATCTTCACCAACCCCACATTGGACAGAGGGCTGATCTCCAAATTCTAGAAAGAACTCAAGAAATTGGTCATCAAAAGAACAAATAGTCCAATAAAAAAGTGGGATACAGACCTAAACAGAGCAGAGAACTCTCAACAGAGGAATTTAAAATGGCTGAAAGACAATTAAGGAAAAGCTCAACATCCTTAGCCATCAGAGAAATGCAAATGAAAACAACTCTAAGATTCCATCTTACACCGGCAAGAATGGTCAAGATAAAAAACACTGATGACAGCTTATGCTGGAGAGGATATAGGGTAAAGGGAACACTCCTCTATTGCTGATGGGAGTGCAAACTGGTACAGCTGCTTTGGAAATAAGTATGCTGATTTCTCAGAAAATTAGGAAACGACCTGCCTCAAGACCCAACAATACCACTTTTTGGGTATATATCCAAAGGACATGTCCTCAATTTTGCTCATAGCAGAATTATTTGTCATAGCCAGAACCTGGAAACAACCTAAATTCCCCTCAACTGAAGAGTGGATAAAGATGATGTGGTATATTTACACAATGGAGTACTATACAGTGGGAAAAAATAATGACATCTTGAAATTTGCAGGCAAATGGACCTAGAAAGCATCATATTGAGTGAAGTAACTCAGGCCCAGAAAGACAAATACAATATGTACTTACTTACAAGTGACTTTTAGACATAAAGCAAAGAAAAAACAGCCTACAATTCACAATCCCAGAGAACCTAGACAACAAAGATGACCCTAAGAGAGACATACTTGGATCTAATGTACATGGGAAGTAGAAAAAGACAAGATCTCTTGAGTAAATTGGGAGCATGGGAATCATAGAAGAGGGTAGAAGAGGAGAGGGGAGGAAGGGAGGGGAGCAGAGAAAAACCACATAGTTCAACAAAAACAATAAAAAAAAAAACAGGCTGAACAAGCCATAGGAACCAAGCCAGTTAGCAGCACCCCTCCATGGCCTGTGCTTCAGCTCCCACCTCCAGGTTCCTGCTCTGTTTGAATTCCTGTCCTGGCTTCCTTCAATGATGAATAGCAATATGAAAATGTAAGCCAAATAAATCCCAGCCCCCAAGTTGCTTTGGGCATAGTGTTTCACCACAGCAATGGAACGCTTATGGAAGTACCTTTAGAAATTTACAAAATAAAATATAAAGAAGTCAAAGAATTAGAAAATGTACAAGCTACACAGAGTTGGCGGGAACACTTTTAAATATCTGTAGTCTCGGATCTGGGTCACCACTGTGTTCTTATCAGAGTTTGACCATCCAGGCAATGGGGAATTGTTTTGGACAGGAACAGTTCAGTTCCTTTGTTAACGGAAGCCTCAGAAATGGTAGTGTCCAGAACAAAACGCCTAATGTAACCCAGTGGATGCAATACTGTGATATCATATTCATGCTAAGTACCTGGAGCTGAAGTATCCCAGGGAAAGCGATATGGCTGCCTGGAAACACCTGCTCACACCCTGGGGAAGCTACCTTGCCAATTGTCTCATTTAGATTTTAAATCCCTGTGGATTGCAGAATGTTTGTGATGGACACTTCATATAGCTTGACAAACAAGAGTGGATTTGTGTGAATCATAAAAAATGGACTTTTGCCATGTGTGATTTGGACTGAATTTAATTGCTGGAAGAGTCTGGAATATGGTAACCTTTTTCATAGGGGTCTCAGAACCCCGAAAGCTTTATGCTGAGTTGACACCATTGATCTTGGTAGAATTCCAAGGCTGTGGTCTCAATCCTACTGACTATTGATGGGAACTACTGTCTCTACCGTCATATACATTGTTTCTAATAGCCTGGGTCCAGCATTGATTCGTCAGCTAAAGAACAGTGACCCAAAGCAGATAGATATGATCAAAAACTCTGGGCTGTACCCAGCAGTCTACTATCTTCTAGGTGGCTTCCGTGTATTTACTCTAGTGTTTCACTAAGAAAGGAATTAAACAGGGAGTTGCTAGCTTCATTTTTCTACCATCTTTTCCACCCCATTAGGGTGAAAACCATCTATCTTCCTTCCAGGAAGCCCCTGTCACTGTCCACAACATGATGCTAGTAGGAGGAAAATGTCAGACAACAGTATCTCTGTGTAACGCTATAAAGTAAGAAACCATTGTTTATCCATTACGTATCTAGTTAGACCCTCTTGTCTACCGTTCTGCTGACAGCTTCTTAGGGATCATAAGGAAGGATGTTGGTTCCAAAAAAACTGGTACTGGAAGTAGCTTCCAGAGAAAAGTAATCGATAGTACATGTTACAAATCCCCAAACCCAGTGAAATGTGTGTGTGTTGTGTCACAAATGTGTTTGTATATGTGTATGCTGTGTGTTTTGTATGCACACATGTGTGTGCATGGAATATTGAGTATTATATAAAGTGTACCAATGGTGGGTGGTGGACATGAGGAATCTTACACTGGAGAGAATACAATGGTTAGACTTCTGCCATCTTCCATGGGACTCTTCCACACAATGGTAAATATCTTGAAACTGTCCCAAGGTGGACAGCTTCACAGATGGCTCTCCATCTTGGTGTATATAAGGGTGGTCAGGCTGGCAGGTAGCACACTCTAGTCCTGAAATCTTTATGAAACTGTTTTCTCTACCAGGGCAAATTTATAGTGAGAAGTGTGAAACAATAAATTGTGTCCCTTTTAGCAACACTTACACTCAACTTTCAAATTTAGAAGGTTGGTGCAGGCTGGCAGGGAAAAAAACAAAAGCCTTAAATAACCAGCGGCATTGTATATATAGGTATTTTACTTTCCTTTTCATCCCTGACTAAACTAAGGTCTAAAGCAAATCACTAAACACGAACTTGTTGGGAAATGCATTTGGACATTGGCATCCAAATCTTCATCACCTCTTTCGACCACTGTGAGTACCAAGATGTTGACAAGGTGAAAAAAGAACGGATAACTATAAAATAAGAAGTTAAAAGTATCGGAGATGAAGTTAAACTCCAATACCTGTAAACATCCACCTCTTGGCTTTCTTAGACTCTCATGCTCTTTCCTTCACTGATGCCTTTGTTAGTCACCCAACCTACCTGATTATCCAGTCTGCACTGTGGTCCCTCATTTATGCATGCTTCTCCATGACAGCTGGGTGTCTCCTCTTCTCCACAGACTGAAGTCTTATGCATCCTTAAAGTCCTTGGAGAGGACCAGACTAGCTGATCTTTCCTTTAGATTTTCTGGAACTTAACATGTTAGTATTGGTTTTTCAAGACAGGGTTTCTCTGTAGCTTTGGAACCTGTCCTGGAACTAACTTTAATAGACCAGACTGGCCTCAAACTTATGGGAATCCGCCTGGCTCTGCCTCCCAAGTACTGGGATTAAAGGTGTGCTCCACCACTGACTGGCTTCCTATTATTTTTTTAATAGAGTTTTAAGACATGTCCAGGGCTGAGGATGCACCTTAATATCAATGCTTGCCTGAAGAGTACAGGACCTGGGTTCTGTTCAGCAACAAGTGACAGAAACTCTGTCCCCTGACTTCCCTCTTCTCCTCTCCTCCCTTTCTCTCAAACTTTTCTATGAAGCTCCCTGGCAGGGTCCCCTTCAATTGTTATTTGATGAAATAAGGTCATATAGACATTCCAGAGCTACTAGTCTGCAAGAGGAAAAAGAAGGCCTGGATCCAAGGATGAAGTCAATTAACCCTGAGCGCCTGGCTGTGTGGGGAGGGATGGGCAGTTAAAAAAGAACAGGGCATCCTGTGTGTGTGGTATGTATGTTTGCAATATCAGCTACTGGGGAGGGGCTGGCATCATGAATTTGAGACCCTGTCACAAAACAAACAAATAGGACTTTGCTACGTGAAGGTAGAGAGAGTTAGCAAGCATTGGTTTTTTACCAGACATAACAGGTCAAGATACTTACTTGGTTTAGAGAAGGGGCAGGCCATCGCTCAACACGTGGAGAATCAATTCCAGAACCCAGTTGTCCTGCAGTCTTCATGTAGTATTTGCATGTGCATGCGGCTTCCAAGATCTTATGAACTCCATGCAGCATATGAGTGGATGCTGTGTAGTAGCCCCTAATACCCACACCACAGCTGGGCTAGCTGTGCCCTTCGTCTCCAAGGAAGAACCAATCCTACAAAACTGAGTCCCATGGGAGCTGGAGTTGTGCTGAGCCCTGTCTGGGACACTACGCATGACCATGTGAACACAAAAGAGACTGGGATATGTCTGTATTTTGAAGACCATTCTTCCATCGGCTGCCATTTATGATTTGTAGACGTATTAAGGTCCCATCTATATTTCTCTAAGCAAAGCCCTGTCAGAGAGACATTTCCGTACCATATTGAACAACTGTCAGCAGGATGCAGAGGGTTTGGTGTTATGAGGTTTTATAGTGAGACACTTAGAGTGCCTTATTCTTAGAGGACATGAGCATGCCAGCATTGTGCGGAGGAAAAGGCCAGCAGACTGCTGGCCTATGCTAATGTTTTGTGGGATAAGAGCATTTTGTGTTCATTTTTTTTCCAGCTTTCACAAGCCTCAGAACATCTTACATGTCTGTGACATCCAAGTAGAACAAGGTAGACAATGAACTAAGAGAATCTAAAGGACAAGGCTGGTATTTCTGAATCCTCCTTGATGGGAGTGTTCCTGAAGCTCTTTCTGTCTGCCCCCACCCCTCTCTCTCTCTAGTTCTCTGGTTGTTTGTTTGATACAGAGTCTCCTATAGCTTAGTCTTGTCTTAGTTAAACTCTTGATTTTCCTGCCTCCATCTTTCTACTGCAGAGTTAACAGGTGTGTGCAACCGCACACCACTCCCTCCCTCCCTTCTCCATGCTCAGACATGGAATAGCTAGCTGCCTGCCAGACATCTGCTCGATGACAGCTGTACAGAAAGCCCTTAAGGACGGGGACATCATAGCATTCGTTGAGGTGTTCATTCTCTGTGACATTTTAAAATCCCTGGGACTGGCGGGCTACATAGCAGATCCTTTCCTTCTTGACGTCAAGGGAGTTTGTGTACTGGAAAAACTCCAACTCCAACTCTGCCTGAAGGATTTGTCTTTCCTGAAGGAAAAGAGATAAATCGCAGCACAGCGCCTCTGCCTTAAATGGTCTCATTGTGTACTTACTGGAGGTCTCCCGCAAAGCAACACTGGATCGTGCGGACTTGCACCGGACTGGTTTCTAAAGCCGTGTAGCTCACCCTAGGTGAGCAGAACTCAGGGAGGGAGACCTGCGTGCAGGGGCTCCGACAGAGCATTTGTTTGCAGAGGTGAGGCCAAACTGCTTTTTCAGGTGCTTGGTGCTCTGGGAATAAAGCTCTGTAAGGGGAAGTGTGACTCTGAGGGAGGTCAGAGTTCCTCCCCCTACCCTAGGTGTTCAGACATTCAGACTTCAAGAAGCAGTCGGGTGGTGGTGGCGGCAGCGGCGGTGCACGCCTTTCATCCCAGCACTTGCCAGGCAGAGGCAGGCGGATCTCTGTGAGTTCAAGGCTAGCCTAGTCTGCAAAGTGAGTTCCAGGACAGGCTCCAAAAGTACACAGAGAAACCCTGTCTTGAAAAACAAACAAACAAGCAACCAAACAAAAAATTTAAAAAGTAAAAGAAAGTTCAGGAATATTAACCTTCATCAGGCGATGAAAGGAGACAGAGACAGAGACCCACACGGGAGCACCGGACAGAAATCTCAAGGTCCAAATCAGGAGCAGAAGGAGACAGAGCACGAGCAAGGAACTCAGGACCACGAGGGGTGCACCCACACACTAAGACAATGGGGATGTTCTATTGGGATCTCACCAAGGCCAGCTGGCCTAGGTCTGAAAAAGCATGGGATAAATCCGGACTAGCTGAACATAGCGGACAATGAGGAATACTGAGAATTCAAGAACAATTGCAGTGGGTTTTTGATCCTACTGCACGTACTGGCTTTGTGGGAGCCTAGGCAGTTTGCTCACCTTAGGAGACCTGGATAGAGGTGGGCAGTCCTTGGGCTTCCCACAGGTCAGGGAACCCTGATTGCTCTTCGAGCAGATGGGGGGGGGGGGGGACTTGATCGGGGGAGGGGGAGGGAAATGGGAAGCGGTTGTGGGGACGAGGCAGAAATCCGTAATAAATAAATAAATTAAAAAAAAAGTAAAAGAAAAAACAAAAAGAATCCCCCGAGGCTTCTTAATTAGAGACTGCTTGCAAAGGTGACTTGGGTCTCAGATGTGGCTGTGAACCCGTGCTCTAGGAGGTGATCCCTTAAAAGAGGCAGCATAGCTCCTTTAATTGTCTGATTGTCTTGGTTTCCAATGGACATGGTGCTTTTGTGGTTTGCAGCTATGGTGGCCAGTCTTCTATTCATCTGTAATACTGTGACTGGCACTTCCTTTATCCTGTCCTTTGTGTGGATAGGAAAACAATCCCTTCTCCTCAGAATTTTCTTCCTCTCCGCAGCCCTCCTGTCTCTCATCTCCCGCGCAATCTCGCCAGTCCAGCCTCCCGCGCGATTTCGTCAGTCCAGCGCATGCGCCAGCTCACCGCTCCAGCTTTGTGTCCACATAGGCCCAGAGCACTAAGTTTGCCTGTGAAAAACCGTGGGGGCTGCGTTGGGAGCGCCTGGTCTCTGACAAGCAAGGATTGTCCAGCTGCTGTTCCTGCAGCATGGGTGTGCTAGCCATGTCGTCTCTGGAAACTGCCAAGATTTGATTCCTCTGAACCCTTGGGGTTTGGTGGTTTGGCGCAAACTAGGGCCAGAACCTTTTGGCTCATATTTTAAGTTGGCGTCTATAAGAAGTAAGTGCTGGAAGAGATTAACTCTAGAAAAGAATTTACTCTGAGAAGCTCCTTTGACAGAAAATGGGGAGGGGTGTGAGAACTCTGGGATAGCTGTCTGTCTTTGATGTTGGAGAAAGGAAAGGAAAAGAGGTTGTAAGGGGGTCTTTAGCATATACTACAGTTCTAAGAAAGGGTTGCCAAAGTTACGGGGCGATTGCACCCATGGCTGGCCTTCAGAAGGGTTCCTGGCTCCTTGCCTTAGCAAACCTGCTGGGCTCGGGCATTGGCTGTACACGGGGTATAGGATGCCTCAGCATGAATGCGCTGATAGATCCTGGGCACCGATGCTAAGTCCACGCCGACTGCCCTCCTCTCAGGAGAGCTGCAATTGCGTGCCTATTTACATCTGCTTATTTCTGACTGCAAATGCCTCTGCTTACTTCAGGGTGTTTCTTCTCAAAGTCTGGGACCCAAGATGGCACAGGACTATTTAGGCCTTATATGAACTTAACCACGCCAACAAGTAGGCATTTGCTATTGTGGCAAAAACTTGCTTTCTGTTCTTGGGAACTGACTATGGGCAGGGCACCCCTTGTTCATTTCTTGTTATCTCATTGAGAACATTTCTCAAAACTAGGTAGCTTACTTACTAGGGGGTTTGGAAGGACATTAATTTGGGTTCCTTCCGTTCAGACCCCTGCAGATTGTTTTGTGCTCCCTTTAGTGTTGTGTCGTGGACTTTTAGGAGAGAAGTTGATTAAGTGAAGTTCTTCCAGACACCTAAATAGCATGAGGCATGGGGGATGTATCCTCTGCCCCCTTATGGGTGGTTAAATTGTAAGCGTTCAGTACCATGCCCGGAAGGTGTCCACTGTTCTGTGGACTGATAAGACATCATTGCGTGGTGAAATAGCCAAGAACACAGCAAAGGCAGGGTTTATTTGGATTCATGGTTTCAGAGACTTCAGTCTTTGGCCGCTTGGTCCCATCTCTGTGGCTTGCGGTGAGGAAGAAGATCATGGAAGTAGCACAGTGCCTGGAGCTCTTACTTCATAGCAGAAGCAGAGAGAGACGGAAGGAGCTGAGCTAAGGTATGGTTTTAGGGAATTCCCCCAGTGACCTTGATCCAAGCATGCCTCGATAATTGAACCCAGCAGCTAAGGACAAACTTTCGACATATGAACCTTTTGGGGGACCCTTTTTATCTAAACCATAACACTTAAGTATCTTTTCTTGTTCATGAAGATTGTATGCAATATTTTTATTATGGAAGAGTAAGATAAAGATATGAATCAAAGATAAGTGAGACTTCTAAAATTTATCAAAGAAATTTGTTAATTTATTTTTTCTTATCCCTCTAGTCAGTTCTCCAAATTGCTGCCCAAGTGATAATTCTTATATAAAATCTAATTATTTTACCATCTTGCCTAAAATCTTTCACTAGTTCTCATTAGGACTAAACTGAAAGTCTTAGCATATCCAAGTTGCCTTTTGATCTCCTCTCTCTCTCCTCTTTCCCTCCCGTCCCTTCCCCTCTCTTCTCCCTCCTATATCCTTCCTACACCACCAGTGACTTGCTAAAAGTATCAGATCTCCTAAGTCCCTTTGTACATTGTCCTAATGAGGTTATCACTAGCAATTGTGAACACAGAAACACCAAGATATTGGCTATTTATATAACAGGTTTCCCTCATAGCCCAACACAAGTGCTCCTGGCTAGCAGATGCCCCCTTTCTTTCCCCCACTGCACACAGACACACTCCTGGTTTCTCAGGGACCCAGGGTCCTTCTGACCAGTAACACTGTCTGTCTTTAGGATCTTCGATTTCTCCCCATTCAGCCCATAAGGGAGGGAAAAAAGAGATAAAATTCACTCTTTATTCTCTGCCCCAACCTAGAAGTGAAACACAGCACTTTTGCTTACTTGCTATTGATGAGAATGGGCCAGAGACAAAGAAGCCAGGAAAACAGGCCCTGGCTGAGCAAGCACCTCCTCCCAACAGTTGTGCTGGAGAGAGTTTAGCTCTGGATACACTTTCTACTGAACTGTGATTCCCATGGCTACCCAGATGTGCAGCCCAGATCCCACTCACTGTCTGATCAGCTCATGGAGATAAGACGTGAGCTTCAGCTTCTCCTCGGTAATGCCTCTCTCGACGACAGCGTTCTTCCCAGCTGCCCTGGCACATGCTCTGCTGTGTTAGAGTTTCCTGCCTATGGGTCTTCAACGCATACAAATTAAAGCTCAGCCAGGCCCGAAACTATGTTTTTTAATATAAGACCTATAGATTGTGCAGAACAAAATATTTAATGCCAAATATCTCACTGGAAAAAATGAAATATTGAGCTTGGTAAGGTGGTGGATGCTGCAGTCTCAGCCCTTAGGAAACAGAGGATCTGAAATTGAAGGCTACCCGTGGCTACATAGTGAGACCGAGACCAGCCTAGACCACACATGACCCTGTCTGAAAAAAGAAAAAAAAATAAGACCAAAAGAAAAAAAAAGTTACTAGATTATAGTCTTCATAGCAAGAGACAAAACTTCCAAATATTGAGGTTCAAAGAATAAAGTTGGGTGATTTCTCTGAAAACACACATGTCAATCCAAATTTTAAATCAAGAGCTGTTTTGAGCCTCTAAAGCTTTTTTCTCCATTTTTAAAATAAATTTGTATTTTAAAAGTTTGTGGCAATCTTACTACCGTGAATGTCCTAATAGATTTTAGAATCTTACAAGTCAAGGATTGGCCCCTTGTATAAAGGATGCTATGTTGTGAGAACACTTGTGACTATGGGCAAGCAAAACTTAAACTGGCAATTGTTTGAAAGGTTGCAGAAAGGTACCTTATTGCCTGGCAGGAAGTACATATTTGTAGCTGGAGAGGAAGTTCCTTGATCCAATGGCTTGGAGATGTCACTCAGGAACCTAAGTCCATCTGTACCTTGGACCTGTGTCCTTGAACTGAACCCTCTTCTGGTTTGTACCAGATACCTGCCATTAAAAATGGAGAGGCTATTGCTTTCTTACGCCCAGGAAGAGCACAAGGCTACCTCTCCCACTAGATCTGATAAATAAAGCAATCATGTCAGTGAGAAGGGTCAGTTCTCCACAGACAGACCCTCTCTAGGGAATCTATCTTCTGAGTAAGCTGGATTCTTAGAGCTGGACCGTGGTGTCTCATGCCTTTAATCCCAGCACTCAGGAGGCAGAGGCAGGCAGATCTCTGTTAGTTTGGGGCCAGCCTAGTCTATGAGAGCTAGTTCCAGGACAGGGTTTCTAAAGCTACAGAGAAACCCAGTCTCAAGAAACCAAAAAAAAAAAAAAAAAAAAAAAAGTTCATTCAATATTGATTACAGAGTAAAGGTTCTCTTGAATACTTTGAATGGATAGGAGAGGTGAGGACCTCCTCTCCAAAACTGGGGAGAAAAAAATGGGAATATATTAGAATTATAGTACCTGTGAGTGAACAATTTTCAAACCAAACAATGGCCCTGTGTTTCTTGGCGTCACTTCTCCAGGGTCTAAATAAAGCATTTAGGTCATTCAATTACTGGAGATTTAGATTGCCTTCTTCCAGGACAATGATTTGTTCTTTGTTTTAGGTCTCATAATGGGATTAATTTTACGATATGCCACAGCGCCAACCGATATTGAGAGTGGAACCGTCTACGAGTGTGGGAAATTGTCATTTAGCCCGTCAACTCTGCTAGTCAACATCACGGACCAAGTCTACGAATATAAGTACAAGAGAGAAATCAGCCGACATAACATCAGTCCCCACCAAGGCAACGCCATACTGGAGAAGGTAAGGGCGCTGTGGGCTCATGTAGCCTGGCTGTCCATAATTGATAGACATAAGCTTCTCTATGTGAGGTATGTACCTACACTCCTGTCCTTTCCAACACTGTAACACTGGGGCATCGACCACATAAACACACTTGTCAGTAGTTTCCCTAAAATTTGGGGAAAGATTTTAATATACTTCTCTGCCAAGCCAGAGCTGTATTTAATTTAATTTTGAAGATAAAATCTTTCAGCCATTTTTTCTTTCTTGAGTTGTATTCCAGTGTTCGTGTGTGTGCTGTTAGTGGTCGTACATGTTACCAGCTGGTTATTTGGTTCAAATATCTCCAGGTCAAAGAGGAAAGAGAGACGAATGAAAATGTTCTCGTTTGTGAACTTTGGTCTAGAATGGCTTTGGCTGCTGAGAGAAGGCACTGGCTGCTGGTGAGCGCTTATAACACATTGGCCTAGAGTCTGCCCAAGAGCTCTTCGCCATGGTGGTTTAACTAAGGGATTTTAGGTTAAAAATTGCAAAATGATTCATATTTTAAAAACTAATTACAGGCTTGGGATGTAGTTCAGTGATAGGGCACCTGTCTGGCATGTGTGAAGTTCTGGGCTTGGTTCATCCAGCAAAACACACGCGCGCGCACACACACACACACACACACACACACACACACACACAGAGAGGTTATACTGCCCATTTGTGACCCCTTACCTGCTTTGGCCACTAGCAAGAGACCTTGGTCTTACTGCAAACACTCAGGATGAGGAATCAGCTTCAAACATCCTTTTTGACCTTGTGTGTCCAACATCACCCTTGAGATGGTGAGATCCTGTTGCCAATGAATGAGTGTGGTAGGAATCAAAAGCTTGTAGGAATTACTTCAGAGTCTTTGGGTCAGAGGTGAGTACTCTCTGGCGGGATAGTAAGGCATTTTTATCACTTTTATCCCATACAGACTTAATTTTCTCATTCAAACATAGTTCCAGGCTATAGAAGAGCATTCCTTTAATCCCAGCACTTGGAAAGCAGGAGTAGGTGGGTCTTAGAGTTTGTGGCCAGCCTATTCTGAACAGTGAGTTTTGGGACAGTCAAGGCTACACACAGAAACTCTGTTTCAAAAAAACAAACAAACAAAAAACCCCCCAAAATGAAAAAAAACAAACAAACAACAACAAAACCCAAAAATGAAACAAAACAGAATAAGAACAAAAACATACATTTGGGGCAAAAAAGGCTGGAGTCAGTGATTAAGGGTGCTTGATGCTCTTACAGAGGACCCAAGTTTGATTGCTAATTAGATCACACACACACACACACACACACACACACACACACACAATTTTCCTGGTTTTGAGAGATTTAGAGAAGGGGGATTGGTTTTCTGTTTTTTTCCCTTTCAAGATGACCAATTTACAGTCTTTTTGTCCTTTTTCTTCATTATCTTCCACTAGTATATTTCTATATTAAGTGTGTGATAGGACTTGTGAGGACTCAGGAAATTCAAATCATGTTAAATAAAATTACACCTAACTAGTGCAGCGGGTCTGAGTGCACAGCAAGGAACTGAATAATCCACTTCTGTAATAGATGGGGCATCTTCCGGGACTCATGTTTTGAATGATCTCAGTCATATGATTCTCTTTATCCACAAGGAAATAGAATATCGTTTATCAAAAAAAATAATTTTATATAGCTTGTTTACAATACATGATATTAATTTTAAAACATATTTCAGTTTTATGTGCTTATTTATTGTGAGTCCAGGTCTCTGTGTGTACCCTAATGTTTCCTGGAGCTCCCTGTGTAGCCCAGGCTACCTTCGAATTCACCTTAGGCTCCCTAGCGCTAGGCTGACAGGCATGTACCAGAACACCTGGCCACTTTTACATTTGGCATTTCCTGTATCTAAATTACTTCTCTCCTTCTGCTCCTACCCAATTTTGTCTGTATTTCTACACAGCAGTACTCCAGACAGGTTGATTCTCCAAGGATGCTGGAATTATTCCTGTTGCCATAGCGATTTTGTTCTCTAGCAGGACTGCCCATAAATACCTGGCCAGAAATTTTGGTACTGTGTTATGATACAGTAATTTCTTTATCAGCAGCCACAATCAAGTGTTTGCTTTTGAATATTTAAGGCAAGAGATGAAAATATTTCTTTCAGTGGTCAGATTAGAAGCTGTGCTTCTAGGGTGTTTCCTTGATGTTGACTCCTGGATACACTGCTAAGCCAGGAGACTTTGAATCAAGTCAGAATTTGGTGCTTTAAGGGCCTAGGTTCTGTAGTCAGTGGCCCTGTGCCCAGTACAAATACTCCCATTTCTGCTGGGGGAGAGCAAGACATCTTCCAGAATCCTTGCTGCATTAGGTGACTTCAAGGGGACTGGATTTTGTTCTTTAATAATTGGAGTGTAACTGACTTCATATTTGTTGCTCATGTAACATTATGACCAGATCCTGGGTCTGTATAAATGTACAGCTGTTGGCTTGGCTCCCTCTTGACTTCCCTACTGTATGCATCCATTTATATCAATCAGCTCCTTTCTATAACACAGATCATATGATATGTCATTTCCCCTAGGTTCATTTAAATTACTGTAGTTTCCAACTTCATTTTAAAAAAATATTTTAAAACTCTATTTTATTTTATATGAGTGTTTTGCTTGCATGTATGTGTGTGCATCACATGAGTGCCTACTGCTAGTGGAGGTCAGAAGAGGGGGTTGTATCCTCTGGAACTGGAGTTTTGATAGTTGTGGGCTGCCATATGGGTTCTGGGGACTGAACTTGGTCCTCTGCAAGAGCAACAAACCGTGCTTGTCCACTGATCAATCTCCTTACTTCTCTAAACTTTGTTTTTAAATGCTACATAAAAACATAAAATTGTATGTATCAATGGGGTATCATGTGGCATTTTCAGATACATACACATTGTAGAATACACTTAAATAATTCTAAACATGACCATCCTCTCAAACACTTACCATTTCTTTAAGCTAGAAACAATCATAATCCCATTCCTAGTTTGTAAACTGTGCAGTATATTACTGTTATGAGTAACCATTTTTCCGAGTGAGCAAAAACACAACAGTCTTTTAAAGACTCTGTTATTATTACTGTTTTAAATTGTGTGGATGTGGATCTGGATGTGAGTGCAAGTGCCCTTGGGACAGATCAGAGGTGCTGGATGCCCCTAAAGGTGGAGTTACAGCCATGAGCCACCCAATGTGAGTGCTAGGACTCACACTCTTGTCTTCTGCAAGAACAGTGGTTCTTAACCACTGAGTCATCCCCAAGTCCTGTCCTACTGACTCTGTGGCTGCGATGATCTGTGCCAACTGTCAGCTTTAGAGGATCTAGGATCACGTGGGATATGAGCATCTAGGCCGGTGCTTCTCAACCTGTGAGTTCCGATCCCATTGGTAAACCTCAATCTGTACAAATATTTACATTACAATACAAGCAGTAGCAAAATTACAGTTATGAAGGAGCAACAAAATGAACTTTATAGCTAGGGGTCACCACAGCTTGAACTGTATTAAAGGTCACAACACCAGGAAGGTTGAGAACCAGTGCTCTAAGTGTCCCCTGAGGGATGATGTAATCCTTGAGTCTGACTCTGAGGGGCTGATTACATTAATTAAGATGGAAAAACTCATCCTACAAGTAGTTGGCTCCATTCCTGGTCTTGGGTCCCAGACTACATAGAAAGGGATAAAGAGAGCTGAGCACCCATTCTGTTAACTTCTTGGCTGTGGATACGAGAGCCATGGCTTCCAGCTCCCATAGCTGCGACTTCCCCATGTGATAGACTGTGCCCTTGAACTGTAGCCAGAATAAGTCACTTCACCTTTAAATGATTTTTTCATCAAGGTATTCTATCATGGCAAAGGGAAAAAGAAACTAAGACAGCTCCCACTGATCAACCTCTCTCTGTCCTTCCCCACCCCCTACTCATCCCAGGCTTTTCTCCCTTCTGCCCTCTCTTGTATGAGATCAACTCTTCTTCTGAGACTTGTCCTGTAAGGTTGTTTTAGTTTAGATGAGATGTACAGAAAGCACCAGCTTTTACACCTTATCGTTCTCACTGCTCCCACTCTTCCGACCTGCTGTTGTCACTGAAACACCACCCTGCCGACATCTCTGTCATTCTCACTGCCTCCAACAACGGTGCTGCATTGGTACGGCAACATCTGGATGCTTACTTAGTATTCGCCAAGGTTAGTAATCTGTGAGGCTGGTTTCTTCACGTACTCAACATCTGTTGGAAGAGATATACCACACACTAGATAGTGAACTCTGCATGGTCAGAGACAGAGACCCTGCCTCTTAATGACCAGCGTATCCTTAAAGCCTGCCATGGTGCCTCATGCTAAATGACTATCTGCTGAGTGCATAAAGAAATGGAAAATTTGAATAAATCTGCAAACTTGCCAATAGTATACATCTGAAGAAAGATGCAGGGTTTGAAAATTATCATCCTGAGCCGGGCGGTGGTGGCGCACGCCTTTAATCCCAGCACTTGGGAGGCAGAGTCAGGCGGATCTCTGTGAGTTCAAGACCAGCTTGGTCTACAAGAGCTAGTTCCAGGACAGGCTCCAAAACCACAGGGAAACCCTGTCTCGAAAAACCAAAAAAAAAAAAAAATTATCATCCTGAATTTGATAAACTTATGGTGTCCTGGATACTAAATGTTTTAAAATTTTCAATTATCCTCTCATGTTGTACATATGCAGATAATAAAATTAGTGTCTACAGAGATTCCATGATGGGCCAGAATCCAGTGCCAGTGGGAAGAAACCACACTGAGACTCTAGCACTTGATCGTGAGTCGTGACAGCTTATTGCTCCCACACACTGGCTAGGCTCTCCAAAAGCCCAGAGAGAAAAGACTGAGGCCCAGGGAATTTCAGCTCCCAGGGCAGGAGGAGGTGGGCAGTTCAGAAGTTCTACATAGTGGGGTGCAGAAGCCACCACAGGGCCCCAGTGAATCGCCTTCTTTTTTGGCATGTATTACAATGAGTAGTCAGACTTTGGATCTGCATTTAGGATTTGACAGTCAATTTTACTCTCAGAAGAATGGAGTGTGAAGCTTGGATGAAATGCCAAGGATTTGGAGAGAGGGAGGAATCCCTGTGCCGTGCCACGCCAACACCTCTCGGAAAGTTTTATATGCGCACATGCATTTCTGGGATGGCTAGGGGCTGGTGGCGCTTGGAAACGGACACAGCTCAGTGCCCTCACACACTCCTTCCAATAGGAAAGTATAAAGCTGGAAAATTGAGAGCTACTGGCATTTACAGCAGCAGCGGTATGCTGTGTGCTTATGCCGCATGTAAGCTTCAGGAAATACCATATGCTAAACCTGTTCTATTTATGCTCAACACAGGTTAAAACGTAGGACAGAAAAGAGTGTTTGACTTAAGAGACAGGTGAAAACGGTGCTGCCTGTGTTATGGGTCGAAGTGCACTCAAGGCCGCCAGCTGCACCTGTCCCGTTCTGCTCTGTAACTACCCATCTGGTTCGCAACACCACTTGCCAAAGTTGTTCTGTGGATCCTAGGTATATTCATTTTAACCTGTTGGGGCCAACATTATGTTATATAATGGTTTTACAAATGTTAACTTGTTAAGTAATATTTAGGACTAACGATTTCTGGCATTCATGTAAATAGGAAGTTTAATTTTTTTTTTCAAAGGAGATGGAAATTTAAAAAGCAAAAAAAGCTGGGTGGTGGTGGTGCACGCCTTTAATCCCAGCACTCAGGAGACAGAGGCAGGTGGATCTCTGTGAATTCGAGGCCAGCCTAGTCTACAAAGTGAGATCCAGGACAGTCAGGGTTGTTACACAGAAAAACCCTGTATCAAATAAACAAACAAACAAAAAGTAAAGTAAGAAATAATACAGAAAACTATCCAAGCATCAGGGCTGGAGATGTAGTTTGGTGATAAAGGGCTTGCCAAGGGTGTGGAGGTCCCAGGTGTGATTCTCAGTACCGGCCAAAGAAACAACAGCCTTTGTCTATTACTGTTATTTATTCTTTAGTAGCAAGGACCTGAGTCCCCACAGTGATGCTTCTGAAATAGACATGATTTTCAGGAGGGTATAAGGAAGCCAGAGGAAAACAGCACCTGAGCAACACAGAGTAAGCAAGGGCAGGTGCCAAAGGGAGGGTTGTACCGGGATCCCCAGGCGCTCAGAAGGGGCTGGTGTCCTGCTGTGTAGGGCGGATAGGAAGGCTTACAAGGAAGCACCTGATGGATGGATTCCCGATGCAGTCATGTGGGAGGGTGGGGTGAGGGTGGGAAGACATTCCAGGCAGAGAGGGGCATGGTATGCAAGGGGGAATAGGAATAAATATTTCAGGAAAGGAAACATTTCTGATTTGGGGGAGTATGAAAGACTGGAAGGCAGGAGTGGAAATGAGGGCAGATCTCAACGTCGGAAGCTGCTGAACAAACACCAGGTTGTGTGTGTTCACTCTTGTTCAGAGTCAGCAGAGAAGGGGAGGTTAACAAAGGCAGAGGGTTGCTTAGGCTGCAGCAGGCAGGAAATAAAGCAAAAACAGAGACAGCACTTGGGTGGTCACCCAGGGACAGGTGGACAGGTAGGGGTCCAAAGAATTGGGCACAGGGAGTGGAGGGGTGGGATCTACATGGTGTTCCCTGGTGAGCTCACAGAAAGGAGGGGTGGGGAGAATGAAGAAAGGGCAGGCAAGGAGCTGGGTTACAGGGAAACTCAGGATGACAGAAAGTAATGACTTCATCAATGTGTCGATCCCATTATCACATTCTTAGCACATTACGTATTTACATTGCCGAGCTGGGAGGGTGAGTGGCGCATTTGACTGGAATGTCATGGAGATCTAGTATGTACTGAAAAAGTAGTCAGCACACTTAAATTTATCGTTTTTATCCCCCCACAAATCACATGACTTCAGTGTATCAACAAAGGAAACTCGGGGTGAAATTTGCTAAGTCTTCACTTCCTGTTTGAAAAGTGACACTATCAGTTGGTTAAGGGAAGTGGCTTTAGGGTGCTGAGCTATAATGTTCTATTGTTTCAAAAAGCAGAATCTGGGCCTCTCCCAGTAGGTCACAGAACATGAGTAACAACAGGATCATGGTTCTTAAGGATGTTTTAAGGAAACTTACGGACGCGGTGACTGTACGGCTGTAACCTGGTTGTTCTCATTAAGTGGATCACTTCAATGTCTGTTTTTCTCACTGTCCAAATTTTCCTTCTGATTCTTACATTTATCTGTGAATTTTCTGGTTTTTCGCTCTGCACAGAGGCCAGGGCCCGAGCTCTTCTGAAAACAGAACATTTTAACCAGGGAAAGCGGCTGGACCAGGAGACAAATCTGTGCAGTTAATGCTAGCGCACTCCTGGGAAAGATGAAGAAAAGCTGGGGTACAGTCTCCTGTGCAGTTTCCCTAGGCATGCTGGGAGGGAGCGAGCCTCTGGGTGATTAATCAGCATCAGGACTTGGAGAAATGCAGGTGGGCTGCTCTCAGTGCAGTGGGTTTTATCCTTCACAGTCTACAAAGGAACAGGCATAATGATTTGTGCTTCTCCATCTGGACTGGTCTTGACTGTACTGCATGACAGGGTCCCAGTGCAGCCTGAGCTTGGCAGAGAAGGCCATGAGGATGCCTGGACACTTAGATGCTTTTATTCCAAACCATAGTTAAAACAACATTTGTATAAAGAAACGAATCCATTTATAAAAGTTCGAATGGGTAGATTGTTATGAAGGGGCAGCCCCTTTGGGTTGGTCTATGGTGAGGGCGTCAGATGGTATCACCTCACAGTGGCAAAATGTTCAGGAGAAGAAGGTCATATGTCAAACACTAGAAATGGTGGGTGGCTTGTGACCAGGTTTCCTCTTGCTGGAACAGGTATCTCTAAAGAACTCAAGGGGGTTGCATGAGATTACTTCAAGACTTAGGTAGGCGTCACCTTCCAAAGGGTCCACATTCTGTCAACATCACCCTGGAGAAGGAGCCATCAGTCACGATGTGACCACACCTAAACCATAACAGTAAACACAAACTCCTCAGTAAAAAGTCTCGGAACAACCAATATTACCCTATTTGTTTACAAATTACATGCAAACAACACACGGCATTATAACACACACATAAAAGTAGAAATCTTCAAGGATTAGTCAAAAATGAAACAACCGAACCCCCCCCCCCCGCCATCGCAGCTCTCTAGCATAAGGGACACTCACTTTAGGGGTCAGCACAATGTTATATGTTTTATTAGAACTTTTTTGTTCTTTAACTAGTTTTGTCTTCATGCACTCTAGTCCTTGATAATGGAATACCACTAGACAAGGTAACATAAAAGAAGATAAACTTGGCTTGTCTTTCTGAAGGCTAAAAACCAAAATCAAGCCACCCACTTAGTGAGAACCCTTCTTACAGAGTCAGCAAGAGAGGAAGCCATAAAGTGGTAAGAACAGGAAAGGGGAAGGGACCAAAACTCATTCATCTTCCTGGAACATACTTGTTAGGGTTTAAATCTAGTTTTGTTCCCCCAGAGGCTCACTGTAGTTTTTGTTGTTGTTGTTGTTGTTGTTTGTTTTTGTTTTGTACTCTTTGGAGGTCTGCCACCCAGCTCCCAAATAAATACATGAAAATTCATTTTTACTTATGAATACCCCATTTTAACTTGGCTTATTTCTAGCCAGCTTTTCTAACTTAAATTATCCCTTTTCCTTTTAACTACATTTTGCCTCTGGGATTTTTACCTTTATCTTTCTTTCCTTCCTATGCTGTGCCTGGCTGTGTGATGGGGTGGCTGGTCCCGGGCATCCCACTCTCCTCCTTTTCTTGCTCCTCGTTTGTTTTTTTTTTTTTTAAACTAGATTTTTTCCTAATTATTCTCTTTGCCTGGCAGCCCTGCCTACTGCTCTCCTGCCATGCTATTGGCCATTCAGCTCTTTATGGACCAATCAGGTGGTTTTTTTTATTTAAATTTTTATTTATTAAGGATTTCTGCCTCGTCCCCGCAACCACTTCCCATTTCCCTCCCCCTCCCCCGATCAAGTCCCCCTCCCTCATCTGCTCGAAGAGCAATCAGGGTTCCCTGACCTGTGGGAAGCCCAACGACTGCCCTCCTCTATCTAGGTCTCGTAAGGTGAGCATCCAATCTGCCTAGGCTCCCACAAAGCCAGTACGTGCAGTAGGATCAAAAACCCACTGCAATTGTTCTTGAATTCTCAGTATTCCTCATTGTCCGCTATGTTCAGCTAGTCCGGATTTATCCCATGCTTTTTCAGACCTAGGCCAGTTGGCCTTGGTGAGATCCCAATAGAACATCCCCATTGTCTTAGTGTGTGGGTGCACCCCTCGTGGTCCTGAGTTCCTTGCTCGTGCTCCGTCTCCTTCTGCTCCTGATTTGGACCTTGAGATTTCTGTCCGGTGCTCCCATGTGGGTCTCTGTCTCTGTCTCCTTTCATCGCCTGATGAAGGTTAATATTCATGAGGATGCCTATGTGTTTGTCTTTGGATTCACCTTCTTATTTAGCTTCTCTAGGAACATGAATTATAAGCTCAATGTCCTTTATTTATGCCAATCAGGTGTTTTAGGTAGGCAAAGTGACACAGCTTTACAGAGTTAAACAAATGCAACATGAAAGAATGCAATACATCTTTGCATCATTAAACAAATATTCCACAGTATGAACGAATGCAACACATCTTAAACTAATATTCCACTCCACAGCAGCTCACCTTCCGAACATGCAGTCTCCAGCTTCTGGCTCTATTCTGAAGGCCGAGGAGACTTTTTTAGAGCATGGCCTGGCTGGTGGAAGTGGCCCGTCCAGCCTGCTTTTGCTACATTTTCATCTGCACCCAGGTGAAGCACCTCAAGTTCTACCACATGCGCCCATGCCTTCTTCTCTGTGATGGACTGAAATCTCTCAGTGGCCACGGTAGACCCTTCCTCTCTTAGGACGATATTTTAACAAAAAATATAGAAAATAACAAGTGCAGCCCTGTACAGTAATCCCCTCCTGAGAACAATGCCAATTCATTCTTCAGACTCAGCCCCCATGGGCCCAATGTCTCCTAACGGCCCCACCTAGTCGTGAAATTGGGTTGGGATTGAGTTTCTAACTCAGAGCTCTGGAGGACATATGAAAACCACAGAAACTTAAGAAATTTCCCTCTACTGTAATCTTCTATGATGTTTTGCCTCCACAGCAATAAAGGTGTGTGTGTGTGTGTGTGTGTGTGTGTGTGTGTGTGTGTGTCTTGGCCTGGTATGGGGTTGTTCTTGGGAGCAGATAAGCCTTCGAGGAGTACTTGTTAAATCTTAAATGAGCCCGTGCCACTCCGTTCCAGAATCAAGTGACTTTGTGTACCACACCCACAGTCTCAGACCATCTTTCATCCTCCCTTTGGAGTTAGTGGTGTCCTAAGTCTGTATTTCCCTCTATGATGCTTTGATTAATCTCTCTCCTCCCCAAACTTACAAAGCCTCCAGGAGGTCGGGGCCTCGGTCTGCTTTCTGTCACATCGTGTTTAGGTGCAAATCAATCCCACACCAGTTATGATTTAAAGGGATGTTTATTTAGGGGGGTAAAACTCACGAAACACCAACCGTCAGGAAAGGAGCCTAGTCGCTGGAGCCAGAGCAGGAACCAAGCACCAGCCAGCAGAGGCATACTGCTCTTTTTAAAAGATAAGTAGACCACGCCCCAGTGGGCTGGTATTTCAACAGCTATTGGCTGGAGGAGCAGAAGGTGCTCCCGCAGCATCGCGTTCCAAGTGCCTGTCATATGTGGATACTCAGTGGATCTAGGGACATGAATAGATGGGGCAAGTAGGTATTGTCAGTTTCCGCTGTGAGCTGCGATCTGTCACCACCACGGTGTCCTGTCTGAACTGCTGGCTACTCTGTACTGAAGTGTGCCATAGGTTTATCCTCAGGGTAAAATATAAGGGCTCTGAAATGGTTCTTGCTACTCAGAGGCCTGCACTGCTACAAGTCTCCAAATACTCTAATGGGGAGAAGTGGGGGCAGAGAGACTGAAGAGAAGGCTGAGCAGAGGCTCGGCGATTCAGAAGGAGCAGGAGGAAGAAAGAGGCTTCCTATTAGATGTTGCGTTTGCGTAGATCCAACTGGAAATGGATCTCTCACTATCTCCCGTTTTGCTTGGCTCCTTCCGAAATGCTAAACTGGCAGAGCTGCAATGTCATCATCGCTGGTCTCCAGGGAGCAATTACATAAAACTCAGTCCCATGGCACTCCCCACGTTTCTCCTCAGGCCACCTGCCAGAAGCCCCTCCCTGACAGCTTGCACAGCTGGGGCAGGGCACACAGAGCAGGCTGAATGAAGGATGCTGAGCAGGCAGCCGGCTTGTCTTAAGCTGGGGTGGAAGGTGAGGGGCCTCGCTACTCCTCTCATATAATTTCTTATCTAAAAAAAATACATATTCAATTGTTCATTTATCATCATCATCATCATCATCATCATCATCATCATCATCATCATCATCATCATTGGTCCTGGGATAGCACCCACAGGCTCACACTCCAGCACCTCACAGATAGTTTCCCATTGCAAGGCCTACTGGGCACTGATTGCTGCGGTCCTCCTTCAGGCTGAGCCTGACACCAGAAGTCAAATGAATCTTGTCTTTCCTTTTGCCTGTTGTTACTGAGTTCCCAGAGAAGCCTGGGCCCACAACAGGGTATAAGTACCTGGAAGTTTTGCCTATGACCAGAGGAGGAAGAAGCCTGAGGGCAGAAGGCTATAGACGAGAAGCAGGCCTCACATGTTGCTGTCTCCTTGGGAAGCTGTGGCTCTGCAATGGGCCTCAGAGCCAGCCTCATTTGAACCATATGATCTGGCCCCTAGAGGACCAAACCATTCAATGTCTGGGTAGCAGACACTCTGGGAAGGACATGACCTTGGGAGAGGTGGCTCTCCCAAAGTGACCTTGGCAGTCATTACTGCATCCCCACAGCAGGAACAGCAAGGTCTTCACCTCTCTTCTAGATGGCTCTTCACAGCATCGTCACAATACTGGCCTCCTCAAGCCAGATTTCATGTCCCCAAACTGCACCTACGTTAGTTAGCGCAGAGTGGGTCTCGGGGGACCTGACTAGAATATGAGGCTCGCCCAGCTCTTGGAAGCTGAATTTCAGTACATTTTCAGACTCGGTTGAGCCAATTGTGAAATTTGACAGCATGAAATGGGTCACAATAGGAATACTTATGCCACAGGAATTGGGAAATGTTTCAAACCAAGCTTGTAAGATTTTATTCCCTCAGGAGAGATGATTTGCCAGCACAGAACATGTGCTCAAGTAATTACATTTTTAGGATAATTGGAAGTATCCAAACAGCTCCGTTTTTATCTCTCTAAAAAGTCCATCTCACACAACTGGCTGTCTTCAGAATCCCTGACAGGCAGAGCCTCCCAGCCTAGGCTTAAACTCTGGTGCCTCTAATCTTATGAGGAAGTACATCCTGCTTTCCAGTCAGACCCAGGAGTGAATCTCATCTGGCCACTCTCAGGAGTAGGACCAGAATGCTAATATCTCTGAGCAAATTTCCCCTCGTCTGTAACGTAGGGGTTAGTGATCCCAACAGCAGAGGTTCGCTTTCCAAAGCTATATGTGAAAATACGTGTTTAATGTCAGACATGTTGTAAATATTAGTCCGCTTCCATTTCCCATTTCTGTAGCATTTGCCTCTGACAGGCGTGAATTCCCCTAGTGTGAGGGGCCTGAAGGGTGTCGATGGAGGAGGGTCTGTGGCTGCTGCTTTTTTCCTGCACCACTTTTTAAGGTGAATGCGGGCGTTTAAAAGTACATTGCCTCATTTTAATCTGACTTTCTGCTGATGTCAGCAGGCACTCCTTCCCCTCCTGCCATCCTGCTCTGACCCTGCTTCTTGCTGACTCAGCCCTTCCCAGTCCAGCTTCCCCAGGCCGGTCGCTCCCTGGTGAGATCTTGTGATGGGGAAGCTGGATGCACAATTCATAGCTAAGGACAAGGCAAACTCCAAAGAGTTACGAGGCTTAGGAAGCAGTGGCGAGACCGGGATTCCCCTGTGTCTGGTATGAGGGGAGCACGGTGCCTTTGGCCTGAGGTATCAAGGTTGGCCAAGAGTAAGGTTTACTCCAGACAGGGGCAGGGGGGAAGCATTCACTCCTGATGGAAGAATAGATTGGGTGTATGGGTCCTGAGGAAAGTCCACTGTGGAGAAGTGGGAGAATAGGCCCTTCTCTTGTCCATCTGCTCTTTACTCTTCAGTCTGTCCTATACCAGTGTTAGAACTGAGCCTCCCTGTCATGCCAAAACCACAGACTGTGAGGTATGCCAGGTCACCAACCCATAAAGGTCAGGCCCAAAGAGATCAGAATCAGTTCGTGCAAGCGTAGAGTGGGTGAAAGGGTGAGAAGTCTTGGCATATAGGGTCAGGAGGAAACAGCTATAGCCTTTGCCTTCCAGGCTGGAACTTGAGAGTGAAGGGAGAAGCTGTGTATGATTAGGAGAGGACAAAGACATTAAGTGCGGCCAGGCCACATGATCTTCTGAGTCAAGAGTCACATAGGTGACATGGGGAGTAATCTGTGAGATCAAAAAACTTAAGCAGAAGACAGGAGTCTCTCAGGCCTTGCCAATTTGATGCCGTGGTACTGTCTGGAACACCTCATATGTAGCAGGCGATGAGTGACGCCTGCAGTAGTGGACTGTGTGACTTTGGTCTTCTTTTGGGGACAGAAGGGTTACTGTGGCTAAGAGACCAGTCCCTGAGCTGTATGACTTATAAATGTTACTTTATATCTATGTGGCTTATGGAATTCTAGGTAAACTCTACAAGTCCAATTTCCCCATTTGTAAAAATAAAATATTTCTTCACACTCCAAGGCCATCATGAATTCAAACAAACAAACAAACCAAGACACGCAAAGAACTTAAACTAATGTCAGGAGTTGAGCAAGTGCTCACTGTATTGACTGGTCGGTCTTTCTTCCACTGAAGTCACTTTTGCTGTCAGCTAACCTGCTGGAATCTAAAGTTTGAATCTGGGCCATGTTGCTTACCAGGTATGTAACTTTGGACAAATCACATACCGGGGCTTTCGTTCCACGTCTATAAAAACAAGGCATTCACAAGATTTAACTGGAAAGGTTGTTGGGAAGAAAACCTGAGTTGCTATTTGTAAAGGAAGTCTGAAAATCAAACCAGCATTATGGAAATTTGTTATATTTGTTAATTATTATAAAGAATTGATAAATGGTAGATATACAGGTACTCACTTCATTCTTTGTTGTTCTAATTTGTTTGTAATCTGTAGAGTTGTTATTATTTGTGATATGAATTTTATTACGTTTTCTCTATAACTTCCAGAAAATATCACAGAATGCTCATTTAAATAGAAATGTGTATTTTAAAAGGAAAGAGTCCAAATAATTCTACATTATATAACAACCACCATGGAAGATTTTAGATGTCAGGCTCTCTTAATATGTGTGTCTATTTCTAGAAAGTTTAGACAGGATCTAAAACTTTGTTCCTTCCTATATTTGCTTAAACTTAAACCTTTTCTCAGATGTTTAGAAACTCCAGTGTAGTAGACAGACTCACATTTGATATTTGTGTTCTTTTTAAATTTTCACTGGTGTGAGTGATATTTTAGTGCATGCCATCGAGCCAAAGCCTTCCCTATCTTCTGGAGCACTAAGTGGGCCATCTATCAATGGTAGGCATGAAATATTTATTGAAATAAGTGCTTTCTGCATCTTTGGAAAAGCACTTGATAGTGACCGCAAACCCAACAGAAATTGGTGGGAAAAGGAAAAACTAGGACCTTCCCTGGGACAATTGTCTCTCCATATGACAGAAAGAAAATTACTGATTCCCCATTTCATATCTGTGACATAAATTTCATGAGAATCAAAGACCTGATTGTAGAATACAATACAAAAATGATAAAAAGTGGGGAGAAAATGGAGTTACAATATTAGAATATGGAAAAATAAAACCATTCCCATAACTAAAATAATATAAAAACACACACATTTCACAACATTAAAATTATGTAAGAGATTGTCAACAATGTCACAAAAACAAATTATTGAAGGAGATAATAAGACTAGAAGAATGTATTTGAAATATAAGTAACTAAACAGAATTGCATCCAGATTCTTCAAGTAAAGAAATTAATAAGGAAAAACAAACTGGATAAAAAGTTATGATCAGGAATTACCCTGAAGAAATATCTTAAAAGCTCAACAAGCAAAATAAATACACTTATTTCATTAATAATGGAAGCAAAGTAGACAATGTGATGTTTACTATTGATCAAACCTCCAACAAATTAGAAAATGATCAACCATAGTGTTGGCTAGAATGTGGGAAAATAGTCTAAAACTCTCCAGTGGGTGTGTAAATGAGGTCGTCAGTAGCAACATCTCTAAAGGGGCAGTACACGTTGCCTACTGCTTAACAGTCTATGTCTAGACAGGTTTTGAGTGTATACCAATGCATAAGAACAAGAATATCTTCTTCAGTATTTTGTGTTGACGGAAGATATAAATCAGCCTGTCAGTTAGAGAAGAAAATCTGGATCCATTCCTCCAGTAGAATGTTCCAAGGCAGTTTAAGCAAATAGATAAGATCCACATGTTCATTAGCATAGATAAATTTAAAACTGATCTCATATGTAGAAACCAAGGCACAAAAGGATATCTACCAGATTCCTAGAACATAGACAATGTGCAGTGCCGATTATTGTTTATGGATACATGCAGAATTAAAGAATACAGGAGGAAGGAGAGGACACTGACTTCCAAGCGTGTCTTGCTTCCTGGTTGAGATGAAGATGGATGTCAACTAGACACGCTTACACTTTCCAGAAGTACGTGGGGCGATGCATGTTGCTGTCTTAGCGATTGGGAGGTCGCCATAGGAGACTTGCAGCACATTTGAGGTAGCCTGGCTACATAGTGAGCACCAAACTACCCAGAGCTACATAGTCCTATCTAAAAGATCACCACCCCCAAAAGAATCTCGAAGTCAAATTAATATATAAATAAAATAAAGGATAATAATTTCTAGCTTAGAATTTCCCAGCCCAGTGCTGCCCCCAAGTGGCCAGGACTTGACATGTATGCCTTGATTGCTCCAGGGTTCAGGTTTAGGCTAGAAATTCTAATAATTTTTATCGGAGAAACGTTTCCTTAGGCAAAAGCCGGACACAGCCTCACAGGGTATAGAGCGGGCAAAGTCAAACTGCTTAGGCAGGAAGAGAAGAGGCTGAGCCTTGGTAGGAAGAGAAGTTGAGTCCAAGCAGAAAAGGTGGCTGGGTCCTGGCAGAAAGAGGGACTGGGCCCTGACAGGAAGAGAGGTTGAGTCCAGGAAGGAAGAAAAGCTGAACCCTGGCAGGAAGAGAAGCTGAGCCCTGGCAGGAAGGGAGGTTGAGCCCAGGCAGGAAGGGAGCCTCAGCGCTGGCAGGAAGAGAAGTTGAGTGGCGGTAGATGCTGGGCATGCGCAGGACAAGCACCCTCCTCCCGTTGCCTCCCATACACTGTAGCACCTCAACAGATGCCTCTCTCTGACAGCTCCGTTTCCATCACCGCTAGCCTATGTAAGGCACATCCTAACTCTCTGACAAGTGCCCGCTACATTTAAGATTTAGGAATTCTGCATAAAAATCTGGAGAAACGGAAGAGTATTTCCCACGTGGATAATAATCCCTTAATGTGGCCAAGCCACAGTCTTAACGCCCCGAGTAAGATATCACCGATTCAAAGACAGTTAGCGGCTCACTCTTTATTTGCAATGTTGCTTTTACCACTTGCTTCACTTGGTAAGCTCATTTAACATCTTAATTTTGCTGTACTCCTCCCTCCAGCCCCCACTCTTCTCTTTTTTCCCTAATCATCATCTTTGTCCCTTTATCCACCCCCCCCCATCTGCTTCTCCCTCCTTTATACCCAGTTGTTATTTTCCAGGCCCCTTAAGACGCTACTCCCTGAGAGAGGAGTCTGGAGCCCACCGCACCTGCTTCCTCAGCACACCCTATTTCGTAACCCCTGTGCCCATGTCCCCACTGGAGTCAACCCGGAAAGATCAGTCTATGCTTCCAAACCACGAAATCCCCATCTTCACATTGCATTCTCAGTACCTGGGCATGGTGGGCGGAGTCAGTCCCTTCCCAGCCCAGCTCAGAGATTCATCCCTAGCAAAAGCACGGTTAGTTTCCAAAGTTTGCCTTCTTGCCCCTGTCTGAAGTGATTGAATTTCACATACATCGTGAATAGCTGAGGGAAATGTGTTCCAGATGTGGTGCTAAGAAATTATTCTGAGAATGAGGTTATGTACACAAAACCCCAGCCTCCCCACGCATCTGTTACTGGAGCTGGCACCTGCATCCAGCCACAGCAACTCTCTTTATTGGGCTTTTCTGCAGCTGAGCTCTTTGTCTCTCTGCCCCGCCATCTGTCTCTGTCGTCTGTCTCTCTTTGTGTGTGTCTCCATCTCTGTGTCTCTGTCTGTCTGTCTCTCTCTATATCCTTCTGTGTATATGTGTCTGTCTCTCTGTTTCTCTCTCTCTTCCCAGCCTTGTCCCTCTTCTTTCCATGACAATCACTCTGCAGAGAACCTGCCACACTTCAGTGATTATGGAATGTTTCTCCTTGGCTCTATCTTGCCATCAAGAACCCTTCTCCATGTGTTCCAGTTAGTCTCAGTAAGCTGAGGCTCGCAAGGCCTTGGGGAGGTGTTGGGGGTGGGGAGGTCTTGACCCTCTTACCCACACCAAGTCAGCAGCTCCCCAGCCACATTCTCTGTCACTCATCCAGGTGTAAAGCCGTAGGTCTCTTCTTTCCTTTCTTTCATTTTTACCTCTCTGTTTCAACCCTAAGCCCTGCTAATCCTCCCGGCCATATGCCTGGTTTATTTTAAGCAAATCCTCGTTGAGTGAATAGCTGTGTCCTGGGTTTGTTTCTTCTCATGCTGTCACAGCCACCTCCTTGAGCACTGACAGTCCCTTGTGCTGGCTTTGGTGACTACAAACTGACAGTGTCTTCCTTCTACCCAGCTCATCTTTGATCTCTGCAAACTAATCTCAAAGGACTTATCTTTTTAAAGGATAAAAAAAAAAAAGAAAACACTCACACACTGTATTCTTTGAGTAGGTGAGACAGTCACATGAGTCAGCATTTAAAAGATTCCACAGTATATGTTGGGATATTGAAGCATCTGTCCATTGTCTCTCCTGTTGGCCTCATTCTGCAGCCAATAGAGAAGAGGTCAGAGGGCAGAGATGAGAAGAGAGCTGAGTAAGGAGGAATTCAGGGATAGAGGGGGGAGAGAGAACAGCAAAGACAGGGGTCACACTTGGAAGGAGTATTTATTACTTCCCCCTGGGTTCATTGGTTGGAATTCAGACATAGAAGGCACCTGACAGTGAGGAAACAGTCTACATGTCAGGATGTGGGAGTCCTGGGCAGTTTCAGCTACCCGTGCCAGTCATACAGTTCTGCCCCTTGTCCTTTGGAGTTGACAAATGGCAGAAAGCAACTTTATCTGCTTATAGGCTGCTTCTGTAGTTTTTCTAATAGTTGTATTAATTTCAGCTGTGGATTATATCACAATGGACGACCCAGGCCGTGGGTCATCCCACCATCTTCTCTGCTTTGTGGGCGTCCCATGCATGCAAGTCTATTTACAGAAGAAAAAATTCTCAGGTTAGATGTTGTTAATTGAAGAGGGATGAACAGTATTTTCATAGCCATTGCCAAATTGTATCTCTTCGAGATCATACAAGTTCGTATTCCCTCTAGCCATTTAGTGTTTGATAGTGCTTATAAAAGTGTCTTGACTCATCTTCATCTTTGAGTGAATCGAGTTCAAATTCATTACCAGTGGATTTGAGAGAGGTTTAATCTGGGCTGGCATGGACCCATTGAGCCTCCCCTTCCCTCCCCATTCCTGTCTTGTTAATTTCTGATCTGTGGATATGTCTTGTGTCTCCAACTCCTAGACCATTAGCATTTTCTTTCATTTAGATTCAGACCTATAATAGTCGGAATCCTGCAAATTCATTAATCCTCTGAGGCCACTAGCTTGTAGACACTGCCCTACCATGTAAATGAGGAAATGGAACTCAGAGAAGTTGAATAAGGAGACCAAGGTCACCTGATGAGTGTCACGGCATGGTCTCATTAAGTATTTTGAGTCTGCTCTTTCACTTCTGTAGTTCAAGTCAAAGTTAAGCTGGGGTAGAAGAAAGGACAAGCAATACCCGAGAACCACCACCAGAAGTGTCCTGTGGCTACGTGCCCCAGGCCATCCAAGTTTCCTTTAAAATATTCTATTTGCACTAAAAATGCGTGCAGACCATGAATTCTACTTTTTAGTATAGCTTCGCTTACTTTAGTATTTTAAAATATTTTAAGTTACTTTCTTCCAGTTGTAAGTGTATTCCCTTGAGCTGCTTGCTTTCACTGTGGCTTGGACGACCCTGGCCTGTGGGTCCTATAGCTGGTGAATGAGCAGGACTCTGCACAGAGGAGGCCCATGGATAGACTCCTATTGATACTGCAAATCCTACCTCATCCAATGCTTTGACCTCCCAGAGTGGTGTCTCTGTAGTGGAGAACTTCAGATTAAAGTTTCCCTCACGGCATTGTGCAGCAGGTGTGCAGTTTGTTGCCTTTCTTTGTTTATAGCCTTCGGGGAATCGATCTCTTATGCAATGTATCTTCATATTCCTTGCAACAAGAGGCTTGCTAAATTTCCAGTGACTAAAACTGAAGATGACTGGACATGCCATTCGGCTATTTGTTTTGACTTGTCCTAAGTGATCAACTATTCTCCGAATAACAAAAGTTGAGTTCTTAGTCCCAAATCTTTCTTAATTATATGAAGTTAGTTCCCTTGGTAAGTATGCATTTACTTGGCCAATACATACACAGTCAATTCCCAGTGATGTTCCTGTCATGTTGACGGACACTGGGCATGCCATTAATTTCTTCTTCTGTCTTTGGAAAACAGGGATAATTGCATTTGCCAGTTACCACTCAAGAATGTTGTCAGATGTGATGGAATACTGTTTTTAAAACAAGTCGTTGGAAGGACTAGGTCACATCAATCATAGTCCTTCACCAGTGTGGTTCCTTTAGTGTTTATTTACTTAGTAGGTCAGTAGAACACTGGAATTTCTTCCCAGACAAGTCATCTTCAGTCTTTGCATGCTCAAGCCCAAATATAGTTTCGTATCTATAGCCTTCTGTAGCCTCAAGAATTAAGCTTGGAATATTCTTTCTGTCCTTGGAAATTTTCTAGTTTGTTGTCTCTGGGAACATAGGCGTGGGCCATTTCTAGTCAGATACTGGTACATATGAAAAATAGCATTTCAAATAGACTCCACTGTTGTGAACATGCTGATATTTTATCCTCCTCGTGTTAGCATTAAGATTTAATCCCGATGCTTCAAAGTCTGTTTTCTGGAAACGTAGATAATGCTTGGATCTTAAAGTCTCAGATCTGTTGTTTTAAATCAGCCACATCTCGAAGAGTGAAACATAACGTTTGGAAACTAAAATGGTGTGAAAGTAGAATCTTGCTAACTGTGTTAATGTTAATATGCTGTCTGACTGCCACTAGTCACTACCAGTGTGAGAGGTAAAACTTCAGTCCTTCAGAGTAAGAGCTCAGCCTGCCATGTGGCTAGTGGCCACACTCCAGTTTCTGATCACATGAAGTTCTGATGGGCAGGGTCTGTTCTGCATGTAAATTGTGTGTGTGAATCCTTTGATGACCATTTTGGCTCTCTGCTCTTCTTTACTTTCTGCTCAGGGAACACCCACACACATACACACACACACACACACACACACACACACACACACGCTCACACACACTCACACATCAGTATTTTAATTTAAAAGATGAATAGTTCACCCCTTACAGCCACCTCACTATCAAGGCCACGACTGGAGTATAAGTCTCAGGAATATGACACGTTGGATTTCCAATGGAGGCTGGGCTGGTGGCAAATCCAGCTATTTCTGAGAAATTGCCCAGATTGGAGTCAATCCCAGAACTCTGATTTAGCAGCGACTAAGCGTCGAGCTAGGATAAGAGGAACACAAATCTGTTTGTATACACAAATAAATCCCCCTGTGTTGTGTGCCTCTCTCAGCCTGCCAGCATCATCTGGCTGCTTCAGAAACTGTAATCCATTGGCACATTGGTTAACCTGCAGAGAGTGGGCTGTTCTGATTAGTGGAAAGTCCTGTTTCGACAGTTAGCCCACTTCTGCAGGAAAGCTGCAGAGGCAAAGGTATTCCCGTGAGGAGTTCGTGCCACCAGGCACCTTCCAGATGTTCACAGCTGTATGCTCACCCCTTTAGCTTCAGCGAGGCTCCTCTGCTTGGAACACTTACAGCTGCCCTGCAAATCTAGAACAATGATGGTGTAGGTGACCATCTCAGGAAGCGTCAACCTAGAGGGAGCATTATCATCTCTACTCACACTTTACACAGATGTGGAACGGTCAGGAGACCCTGAAAATAGAGGAGATCTTGTTATTGTTGCTTTTTAGTATAGAAACAGTCTTTCCCAGGGAAGAGCATACTTGCTTATCTGGTAACAAATGGCCATCCCTGAAAGTATACATATAAGTAACAACATACAGACCAAGCAGGTTGTAATTTTATATTTTTAATATTTATGCTATAAATATAATTATATATTTTATATAGGTATATTATATATACAATATAAATATATTTATAAAATGTTTTCTATTTTCATATTTGTAATTATATTTTATTACATTTATTATGTATTTAGTGTGTATATGTGTGTCACAGCACACAAGTGGAGATCAAGGGCTAACTGTGGGAGTTGGTTTCTCCTTATAACATGTGCATCCCAGATATTGAACTCAGTTCATCAAACTTTGCCAAAAACACCTTTACCAACTGTGCCAGATAGTTGTATGCTAACTCGATACAAGCTAAAGTTACCTGAGAGGATGGAACCTCAGCTTGATGTGCAAGGCCTTGTTCAAGTCTATGGGAGGCCTGCCTCTTTCTGAATGGAAACAGAGGAGGAGTGAATGGGGTGCAGGGTAAATGGGATGTGGGGGAGGAAATGGGGAGTAGGGACTTTGCCCCACATTGGGCACCAGTTTCTTGTCATACCAAAGAGTTCCACAATAGCTTGGAATGGAGTATAACTAAGGTTTACTTATCTGGGGATAAACTCACAGTAAGGGTAGCGATCTGCAGTCCTCTCTGTGCGCTGGGAACTGGAACTGAATCCAGCTGCACATAGGGCTGTGCATGTTTTTTGTCTGCATTTATAGTACATGAGATCACACACAAAGTGGGCCAGTATCATAAAGACTAATGGCTGAACGAGTTCCCGCAACACTCTGTATGTAAAATGAATAAAAAAGTTAATTGAATAGAGTAAAAGAACAATAAAAAGGAAATGCCTCCATAAGATCAGGCTGTTAGACTATTGTCTCTATTAATGACTGATGGAGGAGAACCCAGCCCATTGTAACGCTGTTCCTGGGCTAGTGGTCCTGGGTTCTATAAGAAGGCAGGCTGACCAAACCATGAGAAACAAGTCAGTCAGCAACATTCCTTTTTTGCTTCTGCATCAGCTCCTGCCTCCAGGTTCCTGCCCTGCTTGAGTTCCTGTTTTGACTTCCTTTGATGATGAGCAATGATGTAGAAGCCTAAGCCAAATAATTTTTTTTTCCTCCCCAGATTGCTTTAGGTCATGGTAACCCCCACTAAGACACCCACTGAACCTTCTTACAGGTTCATTACTTAAAAATTCTTAGTCATAGATTTTATTTTATTAGTAATGAATGCTTAGAAATTGCTAAGTGGGTACCAGGTTGTGGTGTAGGGCTTTACAGGTGACATCACTTAATCCTTCTAACTTTCTTATCTGTACGCAACATATTGGGTTTGTTGTATAATAAAGAAATCAAGGCATTAGGAAGGTGAACAGCCATTCAGGCCAAGGAGATGGGATTTGAACTTAGGCAGCATGGCTGTAGGACCCACACTCTTACAACTATCCTAGGTAACCTAGATAATGATGATTCTATATCATAAGGGATTTAGGGTTGAGATGGGGCCTTTTGACTTACTATCTCTTTCATACACTAAAAGCCAGAAGCTTGGAGACTAAAAAAATGAAATTATAACATTAATGTTATCCGTTACTCAATTTCTAAGGCAAAGGGAAGATGTCTTAAGAACCAAGAATGAATTATAAAGCATAAACTCTGGTAGAACGAGGCTAACTTTTTCAAAAATGATGGGTAGCTCATTTTACACATTGGGTGAGCATCACCAACTTTACTCTCTGTGGAGATTGCTGGATTCAGAACGACTTTTATGAGTGAGGCAATGCACAAACAAGATGATGAGTTTAACTGTGTTCACATAACGCAAGATATTCTCTCTCTCTCTCTCTCTGTGTGTGTGTGTGTGTGTGTGTGTGTGTGTGTGTGTGTGTGTGTGTGTGTCTGGCTGTCTGGGTATATATATTTAGAGAAGCAAACAAGGGCCTAAGGCTTCTTTGCTCCTGAAGTGCAGAGTCCCAGAAGTGACTCTTCCTTTCCTGTCTTCCTCACTACCTGTCTGTCAACTGTCCGTCCTGTCTCCCAGCACCTACAGACGAGGCTGTCTTTTCCCCAGCACCAGGCCTGGATTCTGCAGCTGTCACCAACTGCATCTCTTAAAGCGGTGGTTCTCAGCCTGAGGGTCGCAACTCCTTTGAAGGTTGAACAACCTTTTCACAAGGATCCCATATCAGATACTTATATTTTGACTCTTATTAGTAGCAAAATTACAGCTATGAAGTAACAGCAAAATAATCTTATGATTGGAGGGTCACCGCAACCTGAAAGACTGTCTCAAAGGTTCACAACATTAGGAAGGTTGAGCACACTGACCTGAAGCATGACGTCAGATCTATCTCGTTTGTGCTCCAACTTTCTCCTGAGACTTTTCTTTCCAGATTCCCTAAGTCTCACCTTTCATTTCTTTGGCCTCTTTGGTCACACTCCCGCCTGGCTTGCCTGGCCTAGCCATTCCAGCCTTGGCATTCTGCTCCCTGCCTCAGATCTCTGCAAGTGTTATTCTTTTTGCCTGGGTTATCTTTCTTCACTTTGTGCCTTTTTATGATTTTTCCTATCAGCTTGAGTGTTACCTCCTCAAGGAGCCCCCAGGAGGGCCTGCTGGGTGTCACAACCTGGATTTCTTCACACAACTCTTGGTCCATTGAAAAGTTTGTTGGTCAGTTTAGGTAACAGGGATCTTGATCAGTCAGTTTTGTCTGCCTTCACACCTAGTGACAGGCTCCAGAGCAGTGGTTCTCAATGCTCCTAGTGCCATGACCCATTAACACAATTCCTCAGGTATGGTGATCCAACCATAAAATTATTTCATTGCTATTTTATAACTGTAATTTTAGTACTGTTATGAATCATAATATAAGTATCTGACATGCAGGATATCTGATATGTAACCCCCACCAGAGGGTGTCTGAGGGATTTGCATGAAAATCCTAAAGGTAAGTGGGTCTTAGAGATGCGGTGAGTGGGGTGTGTGTGTGTGTGTGTGTGTGTGTGTGTGAGAGAGAGAGAGAGAGAGAGAGAGAGAAGAAGAAGAAGAAGAAGAAGAAGAAGAAGAAGAAAGAATGAGAGAGGAAAGAAGAGGGAGAAGGGGAAGATGCGGATTAGTGTAGGATGGTTTGAGAAGTCAAATGAGTGCTCTGCAAATTGTCACATGTGGATTCAAAAATTCTCACATCTCATTTCATTATATTTTACATTAGATCATACTTTTTGACTAAGTTTATTTTAACACAAGTAAAAAAGCAATAATGCATTTTCATTTTTAAACATGTTTTCTTCAGTTTGGAAATATATTGTAAACTTTGGAGGAGAATAAAATAGAGAAAATGAAGACCAAATTTCAGTTTCTTTTATTTTGGAAATACTTTAAAATCCTTGCCATCAGCTAAAAATGTGAGCATTACAGCTTTTTAACCAAGAAAAAAGTAAAACATAGTTAAAATCACTTGAGTTCATATCATGAAGGAAGGAGTTGTGCATGGTGATACCTACCCTATAATCTCAGTACTAGAGAGGCTGAGGCAGGAGGATTGTGAGTTCAAGGTTATTCTGGATGTACAGTGAAAGCTAGGATAAAAAAATAAAATTAGGAAAGACAATCAAGTTAAAAGAACAAGTTTCTTTCCTAGAGAAATTTTATTGATATTTACTTTTGTGTGTTATTGTTAGCACCAGGATGAAAAAAATCTACATTGTAGATTTAAATATTATTTTATAAGACAGTTACCTATGAATTTCTAATTTTATGGTTTTTCTTATTTTTGTCTTTGCTAATTTAATAGCATGTCAGTATAACCTTCATAAACCTTTGCAAAAGTGTTATACCTGTTTTCTAAACACGTGTCTAACTTTTGTCTTTCTTTGGCAGATGACATTTGACCCAGAAATCTTCTTCAACGTCTTACTGCCTCCCATTATATTTCATGCAGGATACAGTCTGAAGAAGGTAAACCTAGGCAGCCACCCCTCTTTTACCATTAAGTAGAGAATTTGGCCAGCACCAATGAGAAGTAGTTATATATTATGGGATTTCCAATTCAGTAGGAACAGCATCATGCAGTAAGTGTTCAAGCCTGACATTCTCAGAATTCTTTTAACTCTATTAAACCTGTGCTCAGGGCTCAGTCATACATAGCTTGTCTAAAAGTGAGATTTGCTGTAAATGCAAAATGTACCCTAGATATTAAAGTCTTAGCATTTTAAAAAAGAATGAAAATCATCTCGATAATGTTTTATATTGATTTCATAAAGAAACTATAGCATTAGGAATATACTGTGTTAAACAGAACATTTACAAGCTCCATTTCATCTTTTAAAAGTTTATTTAATGTGACCCTGTAGGAGATCCGTCAATGCATACGTGACCTATGCGATTTGGTCATTGGACAGTGTTAGCCTAGATGATGTGCCCCAAGCGCTCACATTCTAGTTGCCACTGGGTTTGTTACCAGGGAGCAGAGTCAGGAAGACTGGGGTTATTCACAGAGAGAGCCACTGTTTTCAATCTCTGAGCTCCTGCCTGGAAGTTCTCGGGCACAGGCTGACTGTCCCTGTCACTTAGGTGACTAGTGCTGTCCCACAGAGTGGGACAGAGGGAACATGCCACTCCTCTGCTGCCTAGTCCCCACCTTGGAGACCCCCAGGGCTTTGGCCTTCCAGACCCTGCAGTAAGGCAGCTTCTTCATTACAGACCCAGACGGGTTGTTGTTGTTGTTTTGTGGACTCCGGGCTCCCTCTTGCTGTCAACGCTGGCTACTGGGCTCTCACTAAGTCTGGAAGGGAGTTTCCTTAAGCAAGCATTTGCAAGGATTCAGGCTAGATTTTTGCAGGTCATCCTTCATCAGACCCTACCTCAGTGCTAGGCATCATTTCATATTCAAGCCATGAACTGTTTATTTCGCTAGGGTTTTAGTGTTTGGTCCTAACACATTCAGAAGATGTGTGGTGGGGAGAACACTCAGATGCCATTTAAGTCTCTTAGAATAATATTTTGAAAGTTAAAGGTGTTGTGTCTACAAAACCCTTCTTGACAACTGTGTCTCGATTAATTGTTCCAGAGCCCTGACCATGGCCCAGCCTGTTCCCTCTTCTGGGTTCTAGGTGGTTCTGTGGGTTATCTTTCCCCTGTTGTCATCATTCAGATTTTTTTTTTTTTTGCTTTCCTTTTCTCCTTATTTGTGGAGAAGTCACTTGCTTAGCTTCATACTCAGGAGAAGTAAATCTAAGCATGAGGTTACAAGACGATTTGCCTAAATACTGAGAGAAGGGGAGGCTATGAGGGGCCAGGCTTATTCTTACTTTCTGTTTCAATACGAAATGCAGATGTACTCTATGAAATATTTTCTGTTTCTCCCCAGAGGCACTTTTTTCAAAACCTGGGATCCATTTTAACATATGCCTTCTTGGGAACAGCCATCTCCTGTGTGGTCATAGGGTAAGTGACATTCGGAGCCTGAGCTCTTGGTGGCTGGAGGGCATTTGTCTGGGACGGGATCTCAGACCCCTGGACTCTTGCTTTTTGGATCAAGTGTGTTTTCTTTTAGTCCATCTCATTTGGGTTTGCTTCACTTGGTTTGTGTTGTAGCTGTTTTGTTGAATTACCATGGTGGGGATCTAAGATGTTAGGCGAGCCTCCTGCCACAGAGTGCCATCCTCAGACATCACGTCTTCATAGATTTCTTCCAGCCCTGGTCAACATTTCTGTATCTCCTGACAAACATAAGGCTTTAAAGCAAAGCAAACTGCTATTAGACGACTGGATTTTCTCTGTGAGTTTGTGCTTCAGATTTAGGGTGTGTGGACCTCTTTGCCTGAGTTATGAGAAGCCAACCATATTCTTACTTAGCTTGAGTAATGGATATGGTCTCAATGCATTTTCCCATCATCTTTGTAAGGCCTTACCTATATTTGACAGAAATGTAGCAGTGACTATATGCCCAGCGTTTTCCTCTAACGGGAAATTTATAAGCAAGGAGTTTGAAACAGGTAACTCAAATTCCAGCAGAACTGTAAATAGCTGGGGTGACTTTGTGGTTGCCACTCTGTAGAATCTGAGCTTTTTTGTTTCTCAGTATATTTATTGGTTATGCTGCTGGTCCAGAGTCTAACTGCAGAGACTCTGGCACACAGCTCACCATAAAGCAAAATAGGTCCAACACCCTGAAATGTGTCCAGAAATGAAAATGATAGCCCTCTGCAGAAAGACGATCGGCTGCTGCGGCTTTGATGACGTATCCATCTTAAACCAGGAGACGCGCCAACTCTACATATTTGTTTATTCATTTATTGTTTTACTCTCTGCATTTCTCAACACTCTAACCAAGAAAGTGATGCTGAGCGTACACACCAGTCTCGCCTCCAGCCTTTCTCTTATGAGGTGTTCGGTGTGGGCCCGCCAGAGCCAAGGAGGTGTTCGGGGCTCCGCGCAAACCCGAAAGCAGGGAGAGCCTGTGTTTAGTTAGAGTTCGAACCACTGATCTCTGCAGTCTGTGAAAATGCATAACATGGCTAAGGTGGGGCAGCCGCTGAATATTTTAGCTGCCAGTGGAAGCCTGCGTGAGTGAAAACTCGTCACACGTAGACTCTTGAGTGGCCCTTAAACTGCCTGTGACCTGACAAGTACTGCGTGCCTGGTCCTTCATAAAGCGGTTTGGGGAAGCCTTCATGACCCGTGTGTGTATGCAGGAGCTCGATTTGTAAATTTTGAAACTGGTAAGGGCCTTACAAATCATTGAACTCCATTAAAGCTGCTCAGTCTGAAGAGAAAGCATCTTGACAGGCTGACTAATTAGGCCAGGGTTATTATCAGTGAGAAGCAGGGCCACGGTCAAGACAGAACTCCAAAGCTTAGCTCCTGACCCAAGAGAGTGTAGCTCTTGACCTCCCTACACCCCTCGGCACCATGCCAGACTCACAGAGGGTTCTGAGATACATGGCCTCTCGACAGGCATTTGTTGGTTCATAGCAAACATCAATTTTAATGGGTTTGTATTATGGGGATCTGAGTTTTATAATGGATGAAGTTTCAAAACAACTAGACAGTATTTAATTATAGCATAATTAGTTTTCATTAATATCCTCTTCCCTTTGTCCATCTAATTTTAAGTATATTTACATATATTTACATTTTATACTTTAATTTCTTTAAACTTCTATTTTTTCTTAGGTCTGAAATAGTCCATAAAAAGTAGAAGGAGCAATGCATGGTGTGCATGATATAGCTCTTCCAGAATGTTCCAATTTAAGAGATATGATGATTTTCACTTACTGCAATTTGGATTTAATTTGGGGGGGGGAGAAAGATCACTGTGTAATTCATTCAAGTTAGCCAAGGTTAGCCTGGAATCTGCATTGTAGAAAAGTCTAGCCTCGAACTTGTCTCAGTCCTCCAGCTTCCCAAGAGCTGAGCTTCAAGGTGTGTTTCACTGTACTTGGCTTCTTCTAATGGATGCTACGTGCATAACTGAAAATTTAAGTAGTCATTAGAGGAGAAGTGTAGTTCTGGGAAAATCCTCAAAACTACGCTCCTTGTTTAAACCATGCATAATAGGAGTCTCAAAAATCTTGCAGGCTGCTTTCTTTTTAATTTTTTTTAAAGATTTTATACACAAGTACCATATTTATATTTTTTATAACTCTCTCCCCACTCCAGCTCCTCCTGGGTCTCCCCATTTCTCTCCCAAGTTCATGACCTCTTCTTTCTTGTTTCATATATGTATGTATGAATATATAGATATGGCTTGCTGAATCCATTTTTGTTTTGTTTTGTTTTGTTTTGGTTTTCCAAGACAGGGTTTCTCTGTAGCTTTTGAGCCTGTCCTGGAACTGGCTCTTGTAGCCCAGGCTGGCCTGAAACTCAGAGAGATCTGCCTGCCTCTGCCTCCTGAGTGCTGGGATTAAAGGCGTGTGCCCACACTGCCTGGCCCCCATTTTGTATTGCTCATATGTATCTGTGTTTAGTACCGACCACTGGGGATTGGATAGCCTATCAGGGGCTTGTCCACGGAGAAGACTGAATCTCTTTCTAATAGTAGCCATAACTGCATGTAACTCTTCACCCAGAGGTGTGGCCTGTGAGATTCCCTCCATTCATGTTGGCATGTTAACTGGTGTTGACATTGTGTACGCATTATTTAAATGACCATATTTTTGAGATTTTGGGTTTGGCATCTCATCCTAAGACACAGTGGATGCCCTAATCCTCTGATTCTTAGTTTTTCCACCCCATGTTCTACAAACTTCCCTGAGCCTCAAGTGTATGAGCCGTGTTGTGGATTTATCTGCTGGCCCGCGCAGCTCACAGTCAGTTGTTCTCTGTGTTTTGACAAGTTGTAGATTTCTGTAATGGTCTCCATCCACTGTAAAACCCAAGCTTTTTTGATGAGGAATGAGAGCTATACTCTTCTGTGGGTGTAAGGTTAATTATTTAGAATGCAGTTAGATATTACATTAGATTAGGGAAATGGTTTAAGAAAGAGAGTAGATTCTCCTTTATGGACCATGACATCTCCAGTCATGCCCAGTCAACTAGGTTTACAGTATTAGGCATTAATTCCATCCTATTGAGCATGCCTTAAGTGCAATAAGAAAGTTTTTGATTACCTCCAAGATATAAGTGCCACAATTGCACCCTTAATATATTGCCATCCTAGTCACTGTTGTGGATTATTGCTTTACAGCTAGTTGGGAGTGTTGATTACTTTTCTCCTTTGGCATCCTGCATAGCACCTTCTGGTACTATGAGAGTTTATCCTTAGGAAGGTTTCCACATCATATCCCACTGAATCATTCAAGTCCTGTGTCTAAAGTATGTGGTATCTTCAGCAATAGAGATTTACCTTCAAATTCCAGGAAGAAACGAAAAAGCAGTATAATGCCTGTGTTGTTTATGGGGCGTCTCTTGGACTCCCGTGACCAACAACTCAAAAGGAAGTTTCTCTTGCCTAGGACTATGATTTTTTTTATTTGATAATCTATGGCCCTCGGAGGAGAATATTATTACCCCAGGTGTCATAACTCCATTTAAACTTTAAACTGTGTGTGTGTGTAGACTCCCACATACCATGGCTCTATTCTCTTCTTCCACCATGTGAATTTCAGGGATCGAATCATGATTGTTAGGCTTGATGATGAGCACCTTTATTCATGGAGCCATCTTGCTGGCCCAAGATACTTTTATAAGAGCAATGAGACTGGTATTCTCTTTAGTCTCTCCGTTAATGGAGAATTTAAACCAACTGTACAATACCAGAAATATTTATAAAAAGAACAGCTAGCATTTTGAATTTGTTCTCTCATGCCAGGTGCTGAGATAAGCTTTTCACATATGCTATCTCATATCATCATAACAATAACCGCTGTTGTTACTTATGTATGTGTACAAGACTGCCAAGTCTGAGACTTTCTCAAAGCTGCACAGCAATCAAATAGTAGTGACTGGTAGAGCCTGCCAGACCCCAGAGTGCATACTCTCAGCAGCCCCCTATCCTCCTAATACAACTCGCTACAACACTCACGTTCCGCATTGAGTTACTGTACCTGCCTGATAGACTAGCTCTCCAGTGATTTCAAGTTCATACATTTATCATTATAGCTACTGATTATGAAATCTGGGTATTTAAGAATTAGCTGTAAATATGATTGCATAGAAGAAGCCAAACCTTCCATCTCTCACTGGAGGCAGCTAGAAGGAAGCTAGAATATACTTTACGTCTTTAATACTACTGGACTCTTGATAATTCACCCGGGAAAACCTGTATTCATAAATAGGAGGTTGTTTACATTATGCATGCCAACATTCCTCAGGACTGATTTCCCCATAGGCATCCTTAATATACACAGAATATTAAGATGCCCGGCAGTCTTGTCTAAGAGACACAATCCTGACCAGGGCTTCGTGGGTGCTTGTTGCTGCCCTCTGAATAGACATGCTGCTCACCTGGGGACCTTTAGATCTACTGATAGGGTGAGCCCCAGCAACCCCCAAATACTTAGCCCTAAAGAAGGGGCACCTCGGTCACTGAGAAGCTAAATGTGAAGCTGGCAGCTCAGAGGAAAAAGCTAACGTTTATTCGTGTCTTTAAACACTAACCCTAGGAAGAGAATAAATTCGAGATGAGCCCTCAACTTGAGCAACAGGAACCCTGAGGTCGTGCACAAAGACTTCAGGGAAGAGTGAAGGTCTTTGAGTTAGCTGTGAATTTTTATAGGCTAGGGCCTGCACAGATCTCCCCATTTCATCAGATCCTTCAGGGAGCTACAATCTATATGGAAGAAAAAGAAAAAGAACCTTCCCTTCCTAAAGGTCAGGGCAAAGACAGAGTTGCCACAGTTAGGGTTTTATGGGACCCTTATTTAGTTAGGACTGAAGGCGTCTTCAGAATATACTGAGAGCTGCTATAAAGTCTGGAAATACACATACTATCGCTTTATCCTGTGTGGCAAGGTAGTGACAATACAGTAGTTATTATGCATTTTTGTTCCCGGACTTGATGGCCATCTGTCCTGTCGACTGAGGAATGGAAGTGAAGGGTTGTAAATCTAAAATAACCACTCAGGTTTTCACAAAATAACATCAAAACCATTTTCCAAAGTAATGTTACCGTTTTTTTCCTCTTAATGTTTCACAGTCCAGTCGGTACAAAATGAAATTGCATCATAGCCGTCAGGTGTGACCTCCTGATTGTTCATCTGAGCTGCTTTGTCCATTTCTCACAAACTCTTTCGAGCTTTTTGCATGTGGCCTGTGTTAATCCGCACTCACTTGCATGGCTTGGAAGTGCATCTCTCAGGTTGCAGAGTGCTTAGCTGTTTTGTATTCATTGTTTAATAAGCCCTTCTCTGCCAAGAACTCCTACGGTACATTTCTCTTAACTACTCTAAACTTACGCTGTTTGTAGTGACAGTAGGTTTCCAGTTAAATTTTTCATCTCAAGTGTACAGCCGATTTTGGAAATACCGTTTATTAGCTAGCCTTGCATGTCTTCCAGGAATGATCCATAATCTATGTCCACAACTAACGACTACTGATTAGTGTTAGTTACCTCAGCTTCTTAGATTTTAGTATTTTTAAATTTTCTAAGTATTTACTTAGAAAGACTCAGGCTATATTATTCTTTAGGAATCATTAGTTCTTTATTTGTTTATATAAATTTACTACAATATATATATGAATATACAAACATTTCACATTTATTAAAATTGTAGTTTGTACATAATTGCATACCTTATATTTTTCTTAGGGATCCCCATGGACATGAACAGGAGAGAGTGTACATAAGGAGATTTGTGGCTTCAGTGGTCAAGTAGGAACTTGATACAATTTAGACCCCATCAATAGGAATATAAACAAGTAAATTTATACGATATAAAAATTCACAGCAGGGAAAAGCAGTAACATTATCTATGATAGCATAGATGAATCTCAAGAATAGTATGTGAAATGGGCACATTTGCTATAGCATCATTGTAACTGACGAACACTGAATACTATTAAGACACATACATGTGGATGTGAAGATATGTGTGCAAACGTGTATTAAGTAAGGGACTGAAAACAGAATTCAGTGCCATGATCAGTTCTTGGAGGAAAAGGCAAGAAAGACACGGAAAGAAACACAAAGGAGACAATCATCACAATGTACTGAGCCATGGACTGGTGTTTCCCCAGGTACACCATCTAGTGTATTATTATGATGTATAATGCATCTTCTGTATAGCCTCTTGCATGTATCAGTTAAATTACCTAGAACATGAAAGGGATAAGGAGGAGTTATTTAATGGACTTAGAGAATTCCGCTTTGTTACCCTGTGGTTCATTTCCAATCCTTTTATTCTTTTCCTCTGTGTGTTTTAATGAGAACAGTTGGGGTTGGCAGGCAGCAGCAGAGAGGCATAAATGCCAAGGGAGGGTTTGCCAGGACCCCCAGGTTCACTCTTAGAAGTCCCATAGCCCCTGTTTTCCCTCTTTTTTCCATCCCCACTTCTTGTTGTTTTCCCTTCTCCAGGTCCTTTCTTCTCAGCCACCTCCTCTCCATCTCTTGAGGCCATCTGGCCTGCTCTCCATGTCTCTCTCTTTCTTGGACTTTGAAAGTAGCTCAAGGGAGGCCTGTTGGGCCAGGCTACCAGGCCTGGACCTCACGGGTGCATTCATTTACTCTGGATTCCAAGCTGGTTGGAGTAGCTATCTCTGGTATCAAGAGGGAAAATAAATATATCCCTTCCCAGACACAGTTGAGTAAGAAACATGATCTCTCGTCTGTGAGGGGACTGCACAGGCTGTGGGCAGGGTGGTTTCTTCTCTCCATATCGAAGCAGGCACAGACTCTACTGCTGGCAGTAGAGAGGAGAGGGCTATGTATGGGGAGAGAAATAAAAGGTAGGGGGAAGAGACGATCGAGAGGCATCAGAGGGGCAATTTGGAGGTGGAAGAGAGCACTCACGGATTTGCTAGTCCCATTCCCCTGCTGCTTGCATGGTGCTGGAGCTAAAACTGCCAGAGCCGGGAAACAAGAAAGAAAAAAAAAAAAAAAAACTCCCAAAGAAAAATGAAACCTGACTCCAAATTGGCAAAAGAAATATTGGAAGCACTGAAGGATGCTATGTAAAAGTGCTGGAGTGGAACAAGAGCAGTGTCTAATCATGAAAGAAAAATGCGTAAATTATTAAAAAGTATACTGAGAGAGGTTTTGTCTGACGAGCCCTTCCACAGAGCCATGTAGCTGAAGGCTTCTAGCGATGGGATTCCTAGTAAATGAAATACCCAAGCCTTTCTCTCATCCTCTAGCACCCTAAAATGTAAAATCTGCTTTTTTTCCTCATTTAACAAAAATTTGATAGGAGAGTTACAGTATATGTAGTACTGCTTACACACACACACTCAGATAAAAAGTAGGAAAAATAAAGATTATATTAATTTCTATTCCATCTAATAACCTTCAACTTCCAATTACTGGTGTCTTCAAACAGCCTCCATGACTCAGTGGTGTAAGCAGGGCTCTCCTGGGTAGTTTCTGGTTCCCCCTTAAAGTTGTTGTGTGACCTCCACCCTCCGACTGCTTGACTGGCCTAAGTAAAATGGGCTCCCTCACATATGTCATGATTGGCTGTGACTTTTGACTGTGACTTGGGCATGTACTCAGAGTAGTAGGCTTCAGAAACACACCGAGGACTAGAGAGGCTTCTGGGGACGTGACTTCTGACCTGAGATGTTAAACTGCTCCAGAGAAAGCCAAACAGGGATCCAGGAGTGGATATCCTATCAGATAAGACATCCCAGCAGAGGCCAGCAGCCAGACAGAGCGCTCATGCTGCCTGTTGTTCAAAGCCAGAGGACAAGACAGCAGTTAACCACGGTGGGGAGGCAGTGCCAGGCCACATCTTGACACCTGTGTCCTAAAGTTTAGATATGACTCAGCTGACCTGAGGGTTGTAATTAAAGAGCCACCCCTCCCCCTTTGGCAAGACTATGAAGATAAGCATAAGAAAGCCCTGGTAGATAGTAAGAGAACAGGCAGGAAGTGCTAGAGTTTGATTCTGCCTCTTCCCTAAAGGCAATGTGAGCCATGTTCAGGTGAAGAAAAATAAAGGCCATCATCATCAAACATAAATTTTTGACTTCAACCTGCTGGGAGACCTTGCTGGTCAGAGATTGCAATCTACCATGGCCTGGCAGCTCTCTCCGAAGCTCAGCAACATGGAGGACTCCCTCCCTAGCGAGGCTTCCAGATCTCAACCTGACCTTATCTGGAGACTCCTCTGTGCCCAGAGGACTGACCTTCTCTGAAAGCTGTCTCTAAGCCTGGATACCTGATTCATCTCTCATGTGACCCTTGGCACATTTCCTGCTAGAAGCCTTCCAGATATGGTAACTGAGACTTGTACTCAAAGCTTTGCTATAGGACTCTGCTGCCACATATGAAGCCTTCTGATAGGAGCACACCACTTAATGATGCCCCCGCCACTGTCCCCAGTCTTTATGTTCCCCTCTATTTCTGGAATAAAGCAGAGTTGTACCGTGTAAATGGTTTTCCTGGAGCGCTGTCTCCAAACACCAACAAGTCATCGGACCCGACCATGCTCACTCACTTGCGCTTCCCCGCCCCTTGCGGACGAGTAGCCTAGAATCCCAAGGAAGTAGACCACACAACCTTCTCACTGTGGGTTTGACTGTCAAATACAGCGAGGTCTGAGTCACACACTAGCCCTCCTCGTTCTTCCCTGGGCTTCCTACTAGGCTGACCTTCTATTGCCCTTGCTTTTCATTGGTCAATTGTTGTAGTACTGAGCGGCGGGCTGTGCCCCGCCACCTGGCTAGCTTTACCCGAAATAATTACACGGAAACTGTATTCTTTTAAACACTGCCTGACCCATTAGTTTCAGTTTCTTATTGGCTAGCTTTTACATATTGATCTAACCCATTTCTATTAATCTGTGTAGCCCAAGAGCTGGCTTACCAGGAATGATCTTAATCTGTGTCTGTCTGGAGTGGGAGAACCATGGCGACTCCCTGTCTCAGCTTCTTTCTCCCAGCATTCCGTTCTGTTTACTCCGCCTACCTAAGGGTTGGCCTATCAAATGGGTCTAGGCAGTTTCTTTATTAATAAGAAATCACTCCCACATCAGTCAATAATTAAATTGCCAATGAGAACAGTGGAACTATGTGAGAGCTCTACATACCCTCCTTGTCAAACAGATGGAAAAAACAAGAGAAGTGGCTTCATCTAGCTCTGTGCGCATCTTCTGAGTGCTTAGCCCTCACTGAGCACGCTGTCTTCATTGTCTCGTTTTAACCTCCCCGGAGTCAGCGCAGATAGCTGTTTCTGTCCTTGGCTGCCCCTTTGAAGGCAGGCACCCAAAGGCCCCGATTGTTTAGTGACTTTTATGAAATGTCACTGATTCTGGAGTATGCCAAGCCCGTACTTGCAGTGAAATTGCATCCTTGAGCCTCCAACGCATCAGCAGCGTCAGGAGTTTGTTAGACATGCGCAGTCTCAGGTGGTGCCCGGACCTCTTGAGCCTGTGTTTGCATCTTCACAAGGGCCCCGGGCGACTCCCACTGACACTAAAATGTTCCACGTTCCCAAATTTAATAATTTTCTTAGGATTTACTAAACGCAGACTATAGGCATGGAAACAATTTCAACCAATACTGAATCCATATTATTCAGAAACCACGAAAACTAAAGAAAATCAGCTGATTTTATGATTCATAGCCACAGGATTTATACGACTCCCGCCTAGACATAATAGTGTATGTGCCTCATGCAGGAGATAATTGGTAGAACACTGTTAGCTTGGCGCCGAGAAGCATCACAGGGAAACACACTCAGTGTTCTGGTCCACGGATTTTAGCACTTCAGGTGTGGGAAGCACTCAGCCTGACTTAGCAATTACACCCCGATGTCATTAAATTAAAACGGTCCCGATAAATAGACTAGAAGTCAATCTTAACTACAGCTCTGAGAGGTTTACTGGACTGTTTCACTCTTGCCGGCTAATCTACACTGCTTGAGAGACAGGCGGAGAGATCATTTCCTATAGGCAACCCACGTGATCAAGGGAACCACGACCACAATGGTGACGTCATTGCTCAGCATTGATAAGCAAGTCATGGCCTTGCCACTCTCAGCCACTTGCCTTCCAATTGCATCTCCTGCCTGTAAACTGTAAGAGTGAGTTTGTTCTCTTTATACTTTTCTTGCAAGTTCTAGTACTTTCTGAAGCTATTAACCCATGGTTTTCTTGGTGTATTAAGGGTGCATTTGTTTTCTCTCTTCAAGAAAATTCTACCACATGAAAGAGATTTTAAATACAAAGCTGGGTGTGGTAGCCCTTGCCTGTGATCTAGAACTTATAAATCGAGGTCTTCAAGGTCATCTTCAGCTACATAGACAGTTAAAGACCAGCTTGGCTACTTGAGACCCTGCCTCAAATGAAACAAAATTTAAAAGGGAATTATAAAGTACAGCAAAGACAGTTTCTTGCATCCTTTAGGGATTTTTCACATGTCAACCACTGCCTTGCATGCTTTCTCTGTAGAAAACTCACTTGATCCTTCAAGATTTCCCTCAAAATGAGACAGGATATATTTACTTCTGTAAAATGTCCCGATTTTGCTTTGTTAGAATGGTTTTCTAATTTTTGTTGCAATAACAAGGAAGTTATAAAGTATTTCGAGAGATCTTCTAATTTGTTTTATAGACTCATGCCAAACATTGCATTAATTTACAAGGGAAACTCAAGGAATCTCGAGAAGGAATATCCACATAGAATGTATAAGACACAAAGCAGACCCTAATGTCAGTTATGAGCTTTAGTCAGCAGAAATATATCAGCATCAGGCTGGAAGCTGTAACAAGTGGACCAGATAGTGCAAGACGCACCGTGAGTCTAGCCTCAGGGGATGTGATCATATTTAGAATCTTTCCTGCTCGACTCTTTATAAACCTGAAACTGCTTAAAGAATAACCTGTTCATTTAAAGCAGGATTTCTCTATTATAAATATTTTATATGATCCCTTTCTTAATATACGCCCTCTGTCCCATACTGATTGAAAGTTGGCTCCCTTTTAGGCACGTGAACTCCCCAAAGTCATTAGGCCTGTTGTAGATGGAATCTCTTGTGTGATGGTCTTTTTCCACTTCTCCGTTTCCTGGCACCTGGCCTTCTGAGACCAGCACTAGAAGCTGGACTCTAAGGCTGGGTGGAAAGTCTTCATTAATTCGTCTCACAATTGGTCTTTTTCTCAATAGTTTATACCTGCTATGAGTACCACGCTTGCTCTGTAGCTCACACTTAACCCTTAAATTCCTCTCTACTAAGGAATGGAGATTAGCTCTCTTGAGACCTTTGCGTCTTCTCTTTAAGTATCCACATTGCACTATCGACAAGGTCATGAGTAGATGAGAGAGCTGCCTGGGACTTCATCTATTGTATTGCTGATCCTTAATTAACTGTAATTCAGAGCATCTTTTACAGGCCGTACCTTCATTATAGTTTAGGTGCCAGGTAATGAGACAGCATTCCCTTCCTTCCACACCACCTGTTAATCGCTGCCGAGTCTCCCTGCCACTTCTCTTTCAAAGTTCAGTTGTTCCTATTGATTTCTTAGTAACTTGGTATTCTATCACCAAATCCTCGTCTTCCTAGGCAAAACTTGGTTTCTTCCACGTCAAGATAAACTGTTTGCGTGAATGTGGCAATGTCGCTGTTAATCCACAGCAAAACAGTAGCTCTTGTAGGTTGAAGATTGAGGGCCTCCCCAGAAATCAATGACCTGATTATTTCATACCGCACCGCACAGGGCTGAATACAATTACAGCCTTACCCAGTGAAAGGAAATTAGGAATACAGAAAGAGGGAAACATTATCCTAGGAGACGGGGAAGCAAAGAGAAACTCATTTGAAAGAACGTGAGCATTTACTGTGCATGGCTCAGGCTTGAGGGATTAGTTTCCCTTCTTGTCTCCCTGTGTCTAAGGGAAGGCAGCGCGGGTTAGAACCACAGAAAAGGGGCTGTTTTCCTAGCCCTCGCCCTCTGCCCACAAGCAGTGTTTTTGTGTAGCTCACCGTATTTTCATTGTATAACTACGAGAGAGAGTCAGGGCTAACATTAATCTACTGTACAGATATAAACACCGAGGTCCGGTTCCTTCCCAAAATGCTATTAATATTTGTCAAAGTGGAGGATAACCATTTGTTCAAATTTCTGACTTTGCAAATGTTTTCCCAACAGAGTTAAGGGCCTATGCACCCTTGAAACCTGCTCTTCAAATCAGTCACCCCAAACAGAGACAAACAAAATTTGAGACTTATGAGAGGTGTGATAAACAGTAAAATCGCATGTGTTGTGTGTGCATCCGTGTGCACGTGTACACCCAGTCACAGCACCTTCCGTCCAGAAACGGGATTTAGCCCATTTTATTTCAGCTGCTTATCATGTAGGCGAGGATTTGACGTTTTCCTCAGAGATGTCCATCCATAAAGGATGGTGAATGTAGTAAAGTTGTTCAGAGCCTGGAGGCAAACCTTCATCTTACTAAGAGTCTAGCATCGGTGACAGAAGATGTTTCAAAACTGAATGTAGTTCGTCTAGAGGAAATTACATACACAGAGCATGCAGGTTGGCTAACATTAACACGCTCAATTACAGTCCAAATTACATGTTTCGGGAGCCATGACTCTAAGCTCTCCTTAGACTCAACTGATCCGTCGCTTCCACTGACCTGCAGTTCAGCTTGACTACATCCACTGAACTTCTAGCGGGGAAGGAAATTGGTTTTCTGTTGGAAAAAAACACAAAATCACCCTAAATGTTTTTCTTCATTTCCTTCCAAATTTAACCAACTTTCCATTTATCTTATTAGGAAAACACAACTACTTTTAAGGTATCTTCTTAATAGTTGTGAAATAATTTCCACCCACCCTCCTTTTTCCTCCCTCCCAGGATTCCAGAAGGATAAGTTACAAGGAACATGCTTAGCCAGTACAATATCAGTCCAAAACACATGCTCTGATTCCATTCCTTCCATGTTGAAAATTCCAATATTCATGATGAAATGGAAATTATTTTGTTTTAAGTTTCCATGAAACTAAAGAAATTATAGTTTATCCTTGAGTTGCTCATAGCTATTTAAATAGGCTGGAGAAGTTTTGAATAGTGTTAATAGTCTTCATATGACCTAATTATGAACATGTGTCAAGGTCAGTTAAAACCGTAGCATGAGGGGACCTATCAGGATCATACCAGAAGGGGACCTGAACTTAGTTCAGTGTTGTGCACAGACCCACGTGCCCAGGGAGTTGAGTATTATCTGACTTGGGGGATCCCTTACAAAACTGAACATCAGCGTTTAGGAATATTCAGAGGGATGTTGGAGAGAAAAGCTTCCTAACTGTTAAACGTGACAATAAAAGCTGGATCATTTTGTTTAACATAAAAATGTTAACTCTAGATATAGACCTAGAGACACAGAACTTGTGAGGCTGAGGCAGGAGGATGACTCACAGTTTAAAACTGATCTGGGCTACATAGTGAGTTTGAGGTCAGCCTATGCAAACTAGCAAGACTCTGTCTCACAAACCATCCCCAACCAAAAGGTTTTCATTCATTGTGCCATTTGATTGCAATAATTTACAGAGACTGCTAGCTGAATTAGTTAATCCTCCCCCACTGATCCTGAGAAGTCCACAGGAGGGTTGATTCAAAGAATTCCTCTTTGTGGGGTCATTCACCGAGGAAAAGAAGACATGGCAACATTTTTAGGTAACAGTTCAGAAAATATCTTTTGGTTTTAAGGTTAATAATGTTCATAAGATGGATAATTAAATTTCAAAACAAATTTTAATTTTACTAAAATTATCAAAAAAGCAAAATACAAGCCGGGTGGTGGTGGCGCACTCCTTTAATCCCAGCACTCTGGAGGCAGAGGCAGGCGGATCTCTGGGAGTTCGAGGCCAGCCTGGTCTACAAGAGCTAGTTCCAGGACGGGCACCAAAGCTACAGAGAAACCCTGTCTCGAAAAACCAAAAAAAAAAAAAAAAAAAAAAAGCAAAATACATTTTCAAGAAATGGTATTTTTTCAAAATACTTAGAAAGCTTCTATTTTGTGTTTGAATATTTTCCTTGTGTGTATGTCTGTGAACCACATGTATGCCTGGGGCCCATGGAGACAAGAGGGCACTGGATCTCCTAGAGCTCATGTTGTGTATAACTGTGAGCCATAATGTAGGGGCTGGGTTTTGAACCCTGGTCCTCTGCAAGAGGAGCAAGCATTTAACCACTGAGCTATTTTTGCAGCCCAAGACTATTTTTTTTTGACTAAAAAAAGACTCTGAGATAAAATTTTTTATTCCTGTTTTCTTTGACTGGAGTGAGAAAACATGAGGCCATTGAATACTTAATTGATTTCCTCCATAACTTGGATTTTTCCATTTGAATGTGTGTGCTAAGGTAGCTGGATTTCAAGAAACTCTGACTGTTTGTGTTAAAATGAAATTCTAGTTTCCAGAAAGAGCTGAGAGGGCTGTGCTTCAGGCATGGCCTCAGTGCTGGGTCTCCCAGCACCAGACGGGGGGCTACAAGAGTCAAGAACAAGCTTTTACAGTGTTTTCTGAGAGTTGAGAGAATTATGTCTGTTAAATATAATAAACGACGAGTGTGGGGCCAGGGAACATAAAATAAAATGTTGTTTAGGGACCATATTGTTCACCAGAAACACCAAATTTGTGTATCTTTTACCTTATCTATGGTGAGTTCTTTGTCCCGTTAAAGCTAATTTCTACACTGAGAATAGGGTTTTAGCACCCTGAAGTGAGTCTGCGAAATGCTTACAATGGGAAGTGTTAAACTGTACAACCTTCCTTTAAGAAACAAGTGTTGGGATACATTCTTTTCCACAAAACAATGATCCTGGCAATAGTTACACAAAACACGCATTCGCGACAGAAGGGAAGAGAATGGATAGAAGAGTGCTTGCGATGCGTCATTGAGTAAAAAAATCTAATACATTCCATACTTTCTTCATCCATTCTTCCATTGAAGGGCATCTAAGTTGTTTCCAGGTTCTGGCTATTACAAACAATGCTGCTATGAACATAGTAGAGCATATACTTTTGTTGTATGATAAGGCCTCTCTTGGGTATATTCCCAAGAGTGGTATTGCTGGGTCCAGGGTCTGAAAAAACCTGGGATAAAACCAGACTCGCTGAACATAGCGGACAATGAGGACTACTGAGAACTCAAGAACAATGGCAATGGGTTTTTGATCCTACTGCACGTACTGGATTTGTGGGAGCCTAGGCAGTTTGGATGCTCACCTTATTAGACCTGGATGGAGGTGGGTGGTCCTGGGACTTCCCACAGGGCAGGGAACCCTGATAGCTCTATGGGCTGACAAGGGAGGGGAACTTGATTGGGGGAGGGGGAGGGAAATGGGAGGCGGTGGCGGGGAAGAGACAGAAATCTTTAATAAATAAATAAACGGAAAAAAAATCTAATCTAGAAAAAAATCCCCTCTTATAAATTCTAATTTTTTTTACATCAAATACTATTTGACCCTTCTCCTTTAATTTATAGTTTAGTTTTTCTCTAATAAGACAGCTCCTAAAAATCCACCAGCTTGTAGAGGAGTTAGTTGAGGAAAGTAACCTTTAGTTTAAAGGAAAGATTTCCTGATTTCTCTGTTTAAAAGGGGGACAGAGGGACTAGAGAAATGGCTCAGAGGCTAAGAGCACTAGCTGTGCTTCCAGAGGTCCTGAGTTCAATTCCCAGCAACCACATGGTGACTCACAACCATCTATAATGCCTCTCTCTCTTGGAATCTAGGCATACACACCAGCAGACTGCTGTGTGCGTAATAAATAAGTAAACTTCTTTTTAAAAGACCTATCAAAAAAGTGGAGGGAGGAAAAAAAGAGGGAGGAGGCAGAGAGGACCACAAACTGTAAATCCTTAGACTTAAAGTGTTGACTGTATAATACCGTAGAATTTTGTTTTCAGTGCCTCCCCCTTTCTTGTTTAGATTTAATGGTTTTTGTGCAGTGAGCTCTCCACTGTGTAAGTCCTCCAAATCAGAATGTAGAACACAACCTAGGAGTAAGTGCTTTATACAAAATTTAATTTGGGACTATGGGTGATGATTTTACCGTTACCCAAGGACAGAGAGTAAGTTAGTGGTGGCCTTCATTCCCATTTACTTCTGGGGTACAAATGACAGAGTATGGAAATATTGTCCCTAACTTAAGCCAACACACAGTTTTAGAAAGCAATAGAAGATCAGTTCCAACCCCCCAAAATGTAAGACTTCAGATTTCAATAACAGATATTTAAATTTTGAGGGTGATAGATTTTGTTTGGAATATGAAAGAATGTTACATTTTCTCAGAGTTCAAGGATTTGCATATACACCAGACTCAAAGCACAGCAGATGATCTAGGATCTGTTTTGATGTCTCTAAAGTGACTCAGAGTCAAAGATGATTTCAAATGTGCTCAGAGGCGCTTCCATGTGTTATTCCAAATTCAAATCTCGAAATCATTTCGAAGTTCTGATCGCTTTGCCTGCTGGGAAGATGACGTGGGCCTTTTTAAAGCCCTGTTTTAATAGCCATCTAGATAAAATTATTTAGATAAAATTACATGTGGGTTTCAGAGTCAGTCAAGCCCTAAACACAAGGTGTGGAGTATGGGTTATATTAAAATGGATGTTGGAAAGGCAGAGACAACTGTCACCAGGGAGGAAAGGAAGCTGTGCTTCCACACCAAAATGTACAAAATGAGACACTCCTGCAAGGTGAACGACCTGACTGCCGTGGCTGAGCAGCCATTGGCTTTTCCATTGTGCCCTCTGGTGGAAAACTTCATAAACAGCAATCTCAATGGTTCTGAATTCATTTGATAAAATTTTCTGTAAAATCAAACTTCAGTTTTCAGGGAAACGCATGCCAAATTTCGGTTAATCCAAGTGCCAATTTTTGCCTGGAAGTGAAAAATAACTGTAGGTAAACTTGGAAGGAGTGAATTATTAATAACTGAATTATCCAGTGTTCCAGCATCACTTCATTAAATCCCATCAACTCTGAGTTCAGTCTGAGACATTTTTCCTTCATTATCCTGTTGCTTTACCATCTCCCCAGGGCAGCTAAAACCATCTCCAGGCAGCAGACAGTTGCATAAATAGGCACTAAGTGCATCTTCTTCATCCTTCTTCAAAGAGGGGTGTGTGAAGAGCAAAATGAGCGGGACTGAACCCCTCTTTGTTATAATAGAGTCCTGAGATCCGGGATCCATTCCAAAGTCAGCACTGAACGTGGAAACAAAATCCATGCCCTGCACTGCTGGGCAGTAGAGACAAGGGTACATGGTGGAGAGCAGAGAGAGGCCAGCGACTCTCAGTGAGAAAGCTGGGGAGGAGAAAACATACTGTGGCAGTGCTTCATTGCTGTCGCAGAATGACTGACAAGTGCAGCTTGGGGGGGGAGCTTGATTTTTGCTCGTGGTTTAGGAAAAGATAGAGTCCATCATGATCGGAAGGGTGGAAGGCAGGGGGGTGAGTAGTATGGTCACAGCGTGTCTGTAGTCAGATAGCAGAGAGGGGGCATAAAAACACAAGGGCCACCCCCAGTGATTCACTCCTTCCAATGAGGCTGTACCTTCTAGCGAGGGTCTACAACCTTTCTGCACAGCGCCCCTAGTCAAAGATGCAGCGTTCATACAGATGGGCCTATGAGATGTATTCACACCCTAACTGCAATACAGTGAGGTACCTGAGTAGTTTGGGATGAAGCTGAGTAGTCTCAGAAGGGCTGGAAGCTCACTGGAGCATTTTAACCCAGCTTTTAGGATACCCTCAGAATAATCTAAAAGGCTCACGTTGGATATCTTGCGTAAAATATGAAATTTTTCACAATTAGAAGATGTCACACAATTATAGCTGAGCTTCTGGTTTTGCTTCCTGAAAGAGTATTTCTTTTTCCTCTTGTTTTAAAATATGCAGCGTGATGTACCTCATAGGAGAAGAACCAATACATATCAGCAATTTTCATATCTGTGATAGTCTAGCACTTCCCATATGAGAATCTATTCAGGCCTCACTCTACACAAAGTAGATAATAAATACCTTGTCCTTAATTTACAATGACAAGACAGAAGCCCAGAAAGAAGAGAGACCATGCGGAAGGTCAGATGGCAAAAGCGAAGAGCTGGGTCTACCCCCACTTAACAGGTCTCACACCCTGTTCATAACCAGTGTACAATGCAGCTCGAAAGTCCCTGGCTCAGCTACAAAAATGAACCCCTCACTAGTAGCAGCCAAGCCTCCTCCTCATGCCTGTTCAGTGGCTTCCGGGAGTTCACTTAGCCATCCCAGACAGCTGAACAACTGGGCCATGGAAAGTCACTGGCTCTTGCCAAGTTCGACTCTAACTACTACACTGACTTATCTTGTCACCATCCTAGAAGAAATGAAGATACTCTAAGAGGACACTTGCTCCCTCTCTTTGCCTATCAGACTGTAGGAAGATTGGATTCCAAGAGCTGGAGTTTTCCCAGGTTTCCTGCTGGCAAAGTAAAAGACTGGGCCCTGGTACCAGTCAGAGTAGGAGCTTGTCTCCCGGGAAGGATTTCACACAATTCTGATTTGTCGGCTCCCTCCAGAACACGATGGTGGGTGGGACCATGTCTTGGCAGAGCTTTTTAGCTAAGGATATCTCTTGCCTTCTATTTAAACCCAAACCTCATATGAAGACCCCAGGAGGATGGACTTGGGGTGCCACTGAACCAGTTCATCCGCCACTCTTCCCACTGTGGACACTGAATAAATCTCTTTTCTCAGCTTTTCACCGTTACTTCTCCATTTAATTGACCCGTAAGGACAGGTGGCTGAGCCTAGCTTGTCAGCGATAGATGGGCTCAGGCTCTGACCTTAACTCCTTTAACACTATGGCTAGGACATGGAAGCACAAGAAAAAGTTTCCTAGTTGATTGATAATAGATTGAGGTTCAAACCCCAGGAGTATTGCCTTGTGTGCCTTTTTGTCTTACATATAGGCAGTACCCAATGTTAAGGCTTAAAGAGATGTATTTGGATATCCAGTCAACAAGGCCTGAGCTTGCGATGGTTCCTCTTCATTGTCAAGTTGATTGAACTGAGATGCAAGGCCATCCTTAAAGCACGCCTCTGGGTGTGCCTTTGGGTGTTTCCAGGGAAGATTAGCTAAGCGGAAAAACACACAGTGGTAGTAGATCCAGGTCAACCAGTTGTTCTCAACCTTCCTAACGCTACAATCTTTTCATCCAGTTCCTCCCGTTGTGGTGACCCCCCCAACCAAAAAATTATTATTATTTCTACTTCATAACTAATTTTGCTACCATTATAAATTGGAATGTAAATATCTGTGTTCTCTGATGGTCTTAGGTAACCTCTGTGAAAGGGCCATTCGACCCCCAAGTTGAGACCACTGAGGTAGACTAGAAAGGGAACACAAGCTCTTGTTTTTGCTTCTTCAATGCCCTTATGTGAACTGCAATGATCTTCCACACCTTTCCTGACTCGATGCACTGAAACCTCCTGCGCTGTGAGACCAAAGGATCATCCTGAAGTTGTTTTGCTCAGATGTCTGTCACAGTGGCAGACACTGACTGATACACTTCCTGATGGAACCGCTCTCTTAGTTCCATTCTTCCTCCTGGGAGACAGGGGTGTAACGGCTTGTACCAGCCGAGAGAGAGCTGATGGCTCATGTCTCAGGCATAAAGACACTGTAAAGATGGTCTAAGCAGCATCTCTTCAGAGCTCGAAGCTCAGAGGTATCAGATGTAGCTTGAAATTGGGCATTGTGTAAGCATTTATTCCGTGGAAATCAACCAGTGTTACAAATCCGGGAGTTTCCTCCCGAACCACTGGTTGTTGAACATTAACAGCACACCACAGTCACAGTGGAGATTCATAGGCACCGTCTGGCAGCCTCAAATATTTTTTCTAATAAAACCAGTGATTTGAACAATATACTATCTTTTTTTAATTTGAAAGATGAAAAAGAAAGTCGAGCAGTCAATAAATCCCACTGCGATTCTTAGCAACACTAAAGTATCATTTAACTTTTATCAGAGATGAACATCAACCCCATGTTCATATTCCTCAAGAAGCCAACATTGCGTGGAGTTGCTCGTAGGAACAGTTGATGATTCTGGAACTGGCAGCAGCTGGTGGTACCGCCTGGGGCAGTTTCCTGTTGGTGATGTGACTTCCACAGTCTGGACTGAAAGCCCACAGTGCTGGCTAAGCAGCACCTTACAGTATCGGTTCCATCATCTCTTCCCTTGGGGTGAAAAGGCACCTCCAGTATTTAGCCAATCCTGTGCCAGTCTATGGCAGGGGTTACTCTTGTTTCCAGGACTGGGTCTCGCTTCAGACAACAGTGAAGTAGGCAGACCGCTCAGAAACCCACATAGTAAGGACTTAACGAATGAAGCACACATGACTTAACCTGAAATTGCAGGCCATTCTAACTGGCACCTTCCTTTTCTGAGATCAGCACTCGAACACATTTTTATTTGCAGTACTGAATGCACAATAAATAGATTTTTCTCTATATGTCGCGAGCATGGAATTAAGTCGCTTTTCCGAGGATTATATCTAATTGCCAGAGACTTCAGAATGCTGGGGTGTAAGGCATGTGGGGACAGGGGCTCCAGTGTGGGGAGTTAACTGCAGATGCTGGAAGGCATAGACTGGCCTTTAGGCCATTCATCAATCATCACACACCTTCCTCCTGCACCTCCTCATCTTGGCAGCAAAGCCTCCCTGGCTGCCAGCAGTCTGGGTCAAGTTGATGCCATTCTGCATCTCATGGGAACCAGTCTGCTGGCATCTGTTCCGCAGAGTATGTATGCAAAACACACACACACACACACACACACACACACACACACACACACTGCTCTGAGTCTGGATTAGGCCACCTGCCTAGACAAGCCCTGGCTGTGTCCGATGTTATGACAGTAGTTACAGCTGTCCAGGGCTGGCCACAGCTATGCCTCTGCCCATCACCCACCCATTTCTGTAACTTCTGCTGCCCAGACTGCAGGGTGGGCTGGAAAGGAAGCAACTTCTTCCCCTGCACCACCTCAGGAACAGGATGTGGTCAGTGCTCCCTCCGGCCCCTGGGAACTGAGGAGAGGAAGGACAGCTGTCTATTGGTGTTCTCCTAACTGCTGTGTCACTCCCTCAGCAAGTAACATGGCAGCCAGGAGAAAACTGAGTCTTGCTGACAAGGCCTATTCTAAAAATCAGTGAAATCCCATGATAGTTCAGGAGTTTCCTGACATCTGAGTTATGGTAGATAGTAATGGAATGATCCAGTCTAACTCTGTTCAGAACTCTAGGCATCTTTGGGATGGAGATTCTAGCTTTTCTCCAATGGAAATTAACTTTAGAGATTAAATTGATAAGGGATTATATTAATATATTTATGATGTCAAATTCTAATCAAGAAACTGAATAAGAAGCCAGCAATGAGAATGACTTATTTATTTGATATTTGCAATGCATGCCAAGCTATCTATAGCAATCACACCCACTGTATTCAGAGAGCCTGTTTCTTTAATGGGGCTCACCATCACAGTAAGGTCCCTAGGAATTCCACCCCCCTAGGCCTTTCTTTTTTAAAAAAAAATTTATTTATTTATTTATTTATTTATTATGTATACAATATTGTGTCTGTGTGTATGCCTGCAGGCCAGAAGAGGGCACCAGATCTCATTACAGATGGTTGTGAGCCACCATGTGGTTGCCGGGAATTGAACTCAGGACCTTTGGAAGAGCAGGCAATGCTCTTAACCATTGAGTCATCTCTCCAGCCCCCACCCTAGGCCTTTCTTATCTCTGAACTGAGAAGGGTATGCTCTACATGTGAACAGCGCCCACCCTTTCAGCCCACTGGGAGGTGGGGAAGCTGCACTGCAGCCAGAACACATGCTCCTGTCTATCCATCATACAGGGCTGTACATCATGGGCCTCTTCCCAGAGTGCTTTGCATATCAGCATCCCCTAACTTGCATGTTATATTGTTATGTTTGTAGGGAAATTTTAATCCATTATGTCACATAGAACTACAAGTTAACATTTTGGAGATATGGGGTCACAGGTTGCTCTCAGACAGAACCAGAAGAGGGCATTTATAGTAGAGTGGGGAGGTCCTGTGTTTTCTTGTATTTTCTCCCGATTTTTGTTTCATTTCAGAGGAATACCTTAGGGACAGAAAAATAAAACATTACATGAACTAGGCTGCTATCCACAACAGAACTCAATACGGGCTTGTTTGCACTAATGTTAACGGAGGTAAGCATCGCATGAACCCACCTACAGAAATAAACAGGAGCGGGCTCATGTAAGGAGAGCTTGGTGTAGAGAGGGCTCCAAGTAAGTCAGGTGTGGGGAAAACCTTTCACTTGTTCTTAAGATTATAAAACAGAATTTTATTTTGTCCTAACTTGTTAGCTTTCATCTTAATTATTAGTAATATCAATCACTTACTATTCAGTGTGTAGAGAAGTGAAGGCTCCACCATACATGGTGTCGTCCATTCCCACTCATGCTATCATGTGGTTCCCCTCACTCAACAGTGGAGGAAGTGAGCTTCGATGTTAGGATGTTAGCTAACTCAGCTGATGGTTAAGGGGGGAACCTGTGGAGTGACCCGGCGCGTAGGCATGGAGGGTTCCTCCTGAGAGACCAAAAGGGTTTATTTTTTTAAAAAAAACAATTTTGTTCATTTACTTAGTGTGTGTTTGTGTCTCTCTGTCTGTCTGTGACTGTGTATGTCTGTCTGGTGTGTGTATGTGTGTGTGTGTGTGTGTGTGTGTGTCTATCTGTCTGTCCGCCTGCCTGTCTGTTTGTCTGATTATCTACCTGTGATTCTGTGTTGTGTCTGTTTCTGTGTGTGCATAATCAGGAACCCCTTCAACCTAAAGAGAGTTTTCCGGGGTTCTGGAAGCAGTTTCTACAATGTTTAGATGGGATACATTCCAATATCTCATAGGAAATATTCCACGACTGCTGCCACATCCTCCCAGAATTGTTTTTCATGCCCTTAAACTATAGAGCAACCAGCAAGGTGTAGTGTTTAATATGCCTTTAATCCAGTATCCTGGAGGCAGAAGCAGGCGGATCTGTGAGTTCAAGGCCAGCTTGGTCTGCAATGAGTTTCAGGACAGACAGGGCTGTGTAGAGAGACTGTCTCAAAAACAGACAAACAAAGCAGTCAGTCTTGAATTTATAAGCTGAGACCAAAACGCAACACAGGTTATGAAGAAATTAAGCAAACCAATTCAATTAAGTGATCGCTTTAAAACAATGCCGGATAGCCCAAGTGGCGGTTCCTTCTGATTGCTCATCATATGCATCATTATTGAGACTAGGCAGTGATATTTCTCTGGTATTTCTGTAAAACCCAAAATCAACCAGTAAGCCTCACCTGCCCAAGGACCAGCTAACTTCTTGGAATGTTGGGAGTTGCAGGTCTTGAAAAATAACAACAAAGCCTTATGGGAAATTATGGGGCCCTGTGAGTTTTATCCCAGACTCATGTCTCAGGTTCGCTCAGCTGGAAGTTCCAGGGAATGGTCCTGATCAAAGTCCATCTTGGTCAGCATTTAATACTTTGATAAAGCTTGCTTCAAATTTGGCCCAAAATGGTGGAACTGGTTTTTCTCTGGTGAATCTCAGATTTAGTATTTCTCCTGGCTGAGAATTGGTGAGAGCGAGGAGCCTCTTGTGCACAGCCCCTTAGTGTCTGGCAGTCAGGGAGTGAATGTGGAGTAAAAGTGAGAGGAAACCTTAATGCTGAACATAACAGAAAGGCCAGTGTGCTGGCCACATGTGTGTGGCTGTGCCTAAGACTACAAAGGAAGCAACTTAAATGGGAGAAAGTTGGCCAGGGGCCATACACTTGGGTGGGACAACATGGTGGTGGGAACAGGTAGTAAGGAGGGTTTTTACCAACAGTGGGCAGAAGAAGGGAAGGGGTTAGGTGAGGACCAGGTACCAATTGAAAAGGCACACTCCCCACCTTCAGAACAACGCCACTGTCTGGGGAGCAAGCCTCCAACCAGTGGGCCTATGGGGACATTTCATATTCAAACCACGGCAACCAGAAAGATAGAAAAGCCTAGCTCGCAGGAGAAAGGAGGTGGTGCGGCTGTCATTTTTTACCTTCAATTTCCTAGTCCAAAATTTATAGCAAGCAGATCAGCATTGGAATTCACAGGGTCTCACTTCAATAAAACTTATTTTGATCATGAAGCAAATTCTGGAGGAGTGAGAACTAAGAAGATGTCATTACTGTCTGTATTATTAATTCTACATCATTAGGCTTCCCTGAATAATCTGTGGTGTATAAGATGGAAAGATGTCAGAAAGACACATGGAAGGAGAAAGCGAGCTGGAAGCTTGATATCCACATAGCCATTTGTGTGGGGAAACAGGTTGTTATTTCTCCAAATGCGTGACATTTGAACAATTCATGCTGTAACGGATAGAGGAAGAGTTATATGTCTAGCTGAAGAAATTCTAACCCCTTTCACAGCTATCTACACAAGTCTATATTAAATGTTCTGTACAGAAAAGAGCAAGGACAATGCAAGTCGCTGCAGAAAGTCTACACTGTTCTTTCCAGCAGCCTTGAATGCTATAGAGCAATAAAAATGAGAACACTCCTGGAGAGCTTTGCAGCTGAGGTTAAAAAGGCAGCTGCCCATAAAACTACCTATCCTCCTAGTCAAATGTGACAAACAGCTAAGGGACTCCTTTAAGTTCGTTTCTTTACTTTCCTTCCCCACACCCCAAATCGTCCAAAGGTCAGCGCTATCTTATCTGCTTGTATGCTAGGGAGAGGGGAAATACATGGACTTGGTGTGGGAAATTGACAGAAAGTGGGGTTCTCCTTGCTCAGTGCCACTCAAGGATACCTTGGCACGAATGCCATGAAGATGCTGAGCCTGTGTTCTTTCGTGTGCTCCCTGCAGAGCTGGAAGATGCAGGAAAGGGAGAGGTGTGTGTTCCGCAAACCCTAACCACTTCTCTCTCCAGCTCAGGTACACACACATCAAACTGCGCGGGATGCTGCACATTCTGCCTTCCCATGACGTGCAGCAATTATGGATAGATCCATCATAGCTATCACAACCACTTTACAAAGGGGATCAGCTAGTATACTGGAAGAGTAGAATTCTGACACAAGCAGAAACTTTAGAATGCCTCCTGCCTATACCTTTCCTTTGCAGCAAAGAAACTGAGACCCAGTTAGACAAGCACCCACAAGGACAAGTCAATCAGCTCCTTTGAACCGCTGCTCAGAGTGGCCCCTATCTGGGAGCCATCCTCCCACACTGCAATTCCCTTCCTTCTCCATATTTGGCCACCGATGGCTTGGTTCACTCTGGCCTGTCATCTGACTGTATTTTTTCCAACTTTCCATCATAAAATGTCAACTTATCCTTAATATGGTAATTTCCTCGCATGTGTTTCCTCTGGCTTTCATTGTTCTATATCGAGGCTGAAGTTTTGTGCTCATAGGTCAGCTGCCAATCAGAGCATCCTCTGGGTAACCACTAAGCCATTGTAAAAACACAGTGTGTGTCCTCTGTCGGTCATATATGGCCTCACCAAAATGACCAGGAAGTCAAGGCAAATCACTCAAAGGCTGTGGGCTGGGGAAAAGGGAGAGGGGAGGAGACCTCCCCACTGCCCTAAGGCAGTAAGAGCTCAGGGATCGTGCAGGTTAAGGCTTAAAGCTTAAGCCTTAAGCTCCATCAACCGCAGTTCTTCTATTTCTTGGTCTCATATAGCTGAGATTTGGCTGATGTGTGTCTAGAGTAGCTGGGATACATGTGTCCATTGTTCAGTAGACTTGCCTACACCTGTTTTCATGGAGCTGGCAGGGGACTTCCAGGAGCAGAAACATGCCAGAAGAACTTTTAAACCTTTGCTCTGCTTCTCTCAGCAAACCTATTGGTCAAAGCAAGCCACTTGATTGAGGCCGTGGTCCAGTTGACAGGACCCTGCAGAGTTACACGTTAAAGGGGTGAAGGGCTGGAACCAGGAATGCAATCATCTCACCATATGTCCAGAGTAAAAACTCAGTTGTGACAAGAAAGTCGTATTGGATTTGTCGGCACGGAGCCCAAGTTGATTTGGAGGCAACGGGTTATAATAGTGATTTTCTTTCTATCAGTGATCAGAAATTTCTGGTTATCATGAAGAACAGTTGTTAACAGGTGACAACTGATGCTTATTTCTGCATTGAAGAACAGCTAGCGGTTCAATACTATTTAATTCAGGTGCAATTCTTTACCGAGTGTGACGTCCTATTAATGAATGAGCAGCTAAGCCGCAGCAGTGTTACAAGAACCCAGTGGGACCCCAAATAAGCTTCTCCATCTTTTCTAGGCAGCATGCTGACAGTCTGATAGACCCACGGGGTTTGAGTCCCATAAAGCTGGCCTTAGGGCTCCTTCTTGTTTTAATTGGGATGGACTCCGGGGCCCTTACAGAAAACACTGAAAATAATGAAGAGAATTCATTATGGAAAATTCAGCAAAGGAATGCTCAGCCTTTCTGTATCAGAGGTGGCCACTAGAGGGCGGGACTGTTCACCCAGCAGTTTTCCACATAGGCTTAAAGCAGAAGAGGAAAAGATCAGAGGCATTCTGCTACAGTGTTTCAAAGGGGATATTTAAGAATCAGAGATCGTAGACTATCTTAGCAGAGAGGCTAGTGTATAATAATTTAGGAAATAAATGAGCATAATTAAAAAGAAGTAAAGTCAGCTTATCACGTAGTTGGTGTGGAGAAAGAGAATTCCTCCCACTTGATGCGGCACCCCGCGGTTTGTCTTCTGGTTTTACAACACTCGATACCTTTAAATCTCCACTAGGTGGCGCTCCTGAGCCATAGTCTGTGGTTTATGGCCTACATGAAGAAACGTGAAAAGCCTTTTATTTTGCTTTTCCCCCCCTTCAATTTTCATGACTTTTTTTTTTCAGTTTGAAGGATTGCAGAGAGGAATTATTTATCAGTTGGTATATTAAAGAAAACCTGGCATGTCCAAACAAGCCCTTCAAAGGTTTTTAGTAACACCTATCACAAGACTGAATTGATAGGAAGAAGCAGGAGTGTAAATCCCATGAGGGCATTTTATTGTCAAAGAGAAAGGGGAGGGATTGTGTTTCTCTCTGTGAAGCCACAGTGACCAAATCACACATCAGCTGTTGGGACTGATTTGTTTGTGAAGATATTTTAAACCAGATGCCTGGATTCTTGCAACTCAAAATTTCTTTGTTCTGAACTGAGTAAGTCAGTGGCGACGGAAAAGGTAGAAAGAGGCACGTTTCTAAGATGTGGGGATGAAATACACCTTGCTTTGGTGACTGACATGGATATCTGAATGCCACTTTGAGTTGTACCTTGTGAATGTCACAAAGGTTCTAAGGGAAGAGAGGAGAAACTTCCCTGACTCCTGAAATGTCACATAGGTTTCCAGTTCTTCACACTGAGTCGACTTGTTGTTGCCCCCAAAAGCCCAGTAGAGGGTGGTCACATTGTATACCAGGGATCGGGTCAGTCATCTTGTCAAAAGAAAACCCTGAGACCTAGTAAGTCTCTTTGTTTGGAGCCCCAGAACACAGCCTGAGTGAGGAGATTCAGGACCAGCTGCTTCTCTCTGGGCCTCTAGTTCTGCTGGTAGCTTCGGTTTGTCCTCTGAGTTCAGCTCCTGTGTCATAACTCCCTGCCCTGAAGTCCTGACCCTGTAAACTTGGCCTTCTCGTGGTGGTAAAATGCTAATGGCTTACAATCAGAGACTGTGACTCCCAGTTCAGGGTGAACCTACCTTTAAATTGTGTAGCTTGCGCTCCAGGCCTGAGTGTTTTTATCTGTAAAAGAAGGAAAGTGGAGGGACTGTTTATCCCCACACAGCAACTGGAATTCCTGCAGGAAGCCCAGGTCAACATGAGAAAATAATCGTGAGTGGCACCTTATGTCCCCTCTTTCACGGAAGTGTGGCTCACATGGCGACATTGCTGTGACCATTGCCATACAACCAAGTTTTATTTTGAAATATAAAAATTGTGCTTCTGTCTAACTGTGCTGTTTTTGCTGTTTGTTAAGGATTTTGTGGCATTTTCTTTCACTTAAATTGAAGCAGCTCACATACGAGGAAGGTGTTCCATGAAGAAAATTGGCGTTTGTGGTATTAGATATGACAGCAGTGGCTACTGGGTTTAGCCATCTTTCTGAAGGCAGCGTTTCCTGTCTTTCTCATGTGTTAAGTGTGTAGTTCATCTGGAGATGATACCTAAAGAAAGGCTTACTGAGATCATGGTTCTGAGTCCTCCTATTGGTTCAGCTCCTAGCAGAGAACTCCACAACTACCTCAGAGCATGTGAGATCACACACAGGGATCTGGCCGGCAGTGGGTTTGCTTGGGTGGGTTTGTTGCCAGTCCTGCCAGTAGAAAACATGGATGCCTTGGTACCTGATACTCTGAGTATCTACAGGAAGTCTACAGGACTTCCACAAGGCTGGCTTATCAGACAGAAGGCAGAAATGCATAGGGCGATGCACTAACTATGGACAAGTAGGAACCACACTGAACGGGCATCTCTGTGGTATTCCAGTCATGATAGTGACGTGATGGTAAAGAGTACAGGGAAGCCTGGGTAGCTTCTGTGTCATCAAATCTGAGAGCAGCAGAGGAGCTGGGCCTCAGGAATACCCTGGATTGAGAAGTTGGACAGTAATTGTTCACTGTGCATCTCCGTGTCTGCTTTCTTCTCTCTCTCAGGAGATGGGGTAGAAAGGATGCTAACTATAGAAGCAACTTCATTGTGATCCTCTGCAGGAAAAGATCAGTTGTAAATTGGCCATTTCCACCCCAGGCCCCAGTTTCTAGGAGAAGACTCTGAGGGTTGGTTGGGCCATGTGCCCACCTTGCTTTGACAACTCTGACCTCTGATGTGGGGAACCCACTGGGGGTGACCTTGGTGGTCCTCAAATGACCTGTCATCTGGAAACTGGCATGGCATATCTGATGTAAAAAGTGACCATGTTGTCAAATGGTTACAAAGAGGGACTAGGATCAGAGAGCCTCCTCAATCCCTCCTCTACCCTCAACAACATTGGGGCAAGTTGTTTAACTTTCTCTACGTTAATTTTTTCAGATGTGAAATGAGAGTACCCACAGTGCTGGTAGGGTAAAAAGATTGTTTGTAAAACTGGCAACACGATGCCCACAATGCAACTAATAACTATTTGTTGTTGAGATAATTATTAAAGGGCCCAGATTTTACCCTCATGTATGGAGTTGCTTGGCTCTGACTGCTACTGTTTGCAGTTCTGAAATTGTCTGGTACCGCTTATGTCACTACCCAACCACCCCTACTTGGCTCATGTTCTCTGTGAACAACTTATCTCCACACGGCTATAGGTCTGCCTTTACTTTTCTGTTTCTTTAACAAAAATAGAGCCACAAAAGCAACTTATTGGAGAAGTCTCTTATGGCTTATACTTCAGGGGATACATAGTCTATCATGGGGAAGACAGAGTAGTGGGCAGGGAAGACGCGGAACAGGCTGTTCACTTGCATCTACACTTAGGAAACAGAGAGTGAACAGGGGGTGGGGCTGGCATATAGTCTCACAACCTGCCCCCAGTTACCCTCGTATCCGGCAAGCTCCACCTCCTAAGGGTTCCGCAACCTTCACAAACATCAACACCAACAGGGACCAAGTGCTCAAATATCTGAGCCTATGAGGGATACTGTACATTCAAATCCAAACTCACCTTTGTCCCACACAGGCTCAGGGCCATCTTTTGATGCAAAATGTATCTGGCCCAATTTCGGAAGTCCTCTTGATCTTTAATATTCTCAGTACCATTCAAAACTCCAAAGTCTAAAGTCTCTTCTGAGACTTGAGGTTACCTCTTAATTGCAACTTCAAGTAAAAAAAAAAAAAAAATATATATATATATATATATATATATATATATATATATATACACACAGACTGCCTGACATACAGAGTATGCACTCACATTTGAAAAAAAGAGAGAAATGGGCCATAACAAGGAAAGATCAGATAAAAGCAAGATGGAACGGGGGTCAGGAGTGGGGCACCCTGCACCTGCAGGACTGGCCTTTGGGATTCATGGTGGAATCATTTCAGTTCCAAATGGCTTAGGTAGTCTTGCTGCCAGGTCTGCTGCTGTAGCGCACACAACCTTTCTCGGGACGTGTCCACTCTGTGTGTATTGTTGTTTGTCTGTGAACATCCTGCTGGATATGGACTCTATAATTCATCTCCATTGGCAACTCAGGGTTCATCTTTACCGTTTCTCAAGGGACCTTAGTGTCTTATAGCCGTATCTTTATGGGTACTCTGACCTTGTCACGTATTTCCTGGCCTTTGTAGTTCTCTGGAACCTTGGTGTGGTGTAAGACTCTATGAGCCCTTCAATCTTGTATGTTCCATGTTTGTTGACTCAAGGGCATTGGAAGTCCCAAGTGATCAAGGGGTACTGTTAGAGTTCAGATCAATGGAAAGCTTCTTAAACTTCACAAGAAAGGGACAAGTCTGTACCCTTCCTCTTTGGGAACAGGAAGTAGGGCTGCCTAAAAAGGGTGGAGACCTAATCCAAGTGACTCACTTCCTTGAGTGAGGCTCCCCTTCCTAGAAGTTCTACAGCTTCCAAACAACGCCACCTACTGGGGACCATGCGTTCCAACACGTAAACCCACATCTGACATTTCAGACTCAAATTGTAATATTTTCTGGGAGACGACTTTTAACTTTCTCTATACTTGTCATCAAGGACTTCTGCAACCATTGGGTACTAGAACAGCTCTCTACTTGGAAGAAGCAAGTAAATACAATGCCACACTCTGAGAATCATTGCCAGATTTACTGAGACTATCATAGCATGATCATTCAAAAGTAATTCCTAGCCAGCTGTGGTGGCACATACGTTTGTTCCAAGCACTTGGGGAGCAGATAAATGAAAGATCGAGTGTTCAAGGCCAGCCTCAACTTCATAGTGAGATCCTGTCTCAAACAGCCTAACAAACAAATCTGGATAAAAGACCTCTCTATTTCTGAATACAGCACTACATAATAGATCCATCAACTAGTATAAACCAGAACGCAGTGCTTAGGTGAATTTTTCATTTAGGAAAGCTAATTGTGTACACTGTAGCACCTTGGGCGAGGGCCGGGGACCAAGAGCCAGCAATGCTCTCATTATGTAGAACCGGGCATTATAAATGGTAGTCATTAAGACAGGATTCTACTTTTAGTCAGGGGCAAGGCCCAGAATGCAGAGTTTCTCAAATTGGGCGATCTGGGGACGATCCAGGCTGATGGAAGAGGATGAAAGGAAGCAGGCTTGAAAGACCCCGTGGCTGGCGGCAACAGTAGCGAGGACCGGTCCAGCCTCCCTGTTTGCATGCTTTCCCCGCTGTTCCTTTTGCCTAGTGACTGCTTTGCCTTTGATCATCTCCTCTTCCTCTTCTTATTATCTTTGTATTCCCTGCCAAGTCCTCCGTGGTCCGCTTCTGAATGTAGAGGAAGGTGATGGGATCACCTTCAGCCATACCATCCTTAACCGGAAAACCGCAGCAGACTTGTACTGATAGCCAAGCGAACATGCAAAGTCAGGCCTGAAAATGTCAAGATGAGATGTGGGATGCGTTAGCTTTAAAACTGGACACAGTGGTTTGCACCAGTGTGGGTGGCAGAGGCGCAAGTCTGGAGTCCTCAAGAAGGCATTTTCGTGCCTGGAAGACTCAGATGTGCACTGATGTACAGTGTACAGGGAATTCTAGAGTGAGAAATGTCCATACATGAGAAACTAGTGGGGCAGGGATATACAATGACTATTTAAAATGGATTTCAGAAAACAGACATTAGGCCAAGACTACAACTCATAGATGTATCTTGTTTGCCCCGATGTAAGCTTTATAGAAATGTCCTTTTGTACCTGATGGGAGCCATTTTCTTCCCTTCCAGAAGATGTACTCTCTCTTGTTCACCACTGAGCCACTTTTCCGTCTTGCTTCCCTGGAACTCAGAGGTGTTTGCCTCTGCCTGGTGATTTTGACTTAGGTGTCACAAATCTATGTTACTGGAAAGCGAAGGAAACTCTGGCTTACTGACCTTGCTCTGATGTTTCTCTGGTGGCGTTTCTGAACTGTGCTTGGTGGGAGCAGCAGGGAGGACTGGTCCCAGCCTTCCTGTCTGCATGCTTTTGCCCCTGTTCCCTTTGCCTAGTGATTGCCTTGCTTTTGGTCATTTCCTCCTCCAGCACTGTTTGCGAGGTAGTCCTGGGCCATTAAAAAAAGCCTTAGGCCCAGGCTGCCTTCAGCCTTGGTCAGAGGAGTGAAGGGCAGCATCACTTTAGTGATGGGTAGCAGTCAACACAGAGGTCAGGTACCTAGTGGAGTGTGCCGCCTAAAGGGACATCCACCCCTACCCACTACCACTCCCCCCCGCAAAGCACAGAGAGCGTCTCTAAAGAGGATGCAGAAGCAATGTCAGAGCAGGAATATGGGGAGGACTGCTGAGAAGCATCCTCTGGATATGACGTAGCTACGACACTGTGAGCTTACAGCAGCTGGGGCTCCCTGCGCAGGACCAAGCCAGCCCCAAATACAGCACAGATGGCACCATTGCCGGGCCCCATCCCTTGCTGAGGAGCTACGGGCAATTCATAGCTGCTGGGGCAAGGGAGAATAATTCATTTCTGAGGGTGTGGTTCCTGGGAGGACTCCACTGCTCTGGTGGATGACCCCATACCCATGCACATACGGACAGCACCAACTGGACTCAATGGTTATTTAAAAAGAAAAACGTCATGAAATAAAGAAAAGAGGCACGAAGTGGCAAGGGGTCCTGTCAGGAAGAACATGAGGGGAGTTACGTGGGGAGATGGGGAGGAGATCCAATCATACTTCACTGTAATGGCATTCTCAGAATAAAAAAAAGCTTAAAAATATGGAAAGTGATGAAGGGAAATAGATAATAAAGACAAAGCGAGGTTTAAAAATAAGCCTTGATTCTCTACCTTCTCTTGTGCTTGGCTGTGTATACTTTGGTTCTTTCTACAATTTACCTAGGCTGCCATAGAAGGCAGTCTCAGTTTCTATATTTGTTAGTTCACGATTTTTGCCTGTTCTAAAAAGACATAAGGCAGCTTGCAGTAGTAACAAGACAATTAAAAACAGGATCAGAGCCATTTAGAAAGTCGATTCAGAGGACGAGAATTACTAGTTTGTTACTTCAGTCAGACATTTAACTTAACCCTGTGTCTCCTTGGATGAGTGAAAAAATGGATTATATAATTCTCTTTGTCCAATTGGAAGGAGTCACACAGATTTAGGGACAGAGACCACGTGTGCTGCCATTAACATCTAAGAGTATTTTGTTACATGGATTTACATACCCATTATCCCTGTTAACATTTTCGGCCTGTCTGTATTTACTGCTGCCAAAATGGGTTATCCATCTAACAAACCAATTCTATCCCCCAAATGTCCTGGATTCCGATGTACCAGTAAGTGCACCTGAAAATGCATTATCCCTATGGTAGATCCATGACAGATTGGCCTCGGGACCCTCACGAATTCCCACATTAAGTATTCTGAATTCCCCCCTATAAAATTATCAGGTTCTCCCACACATCTTCACATATCTTTAAATCATGTCTCCATTACTGGTAATACTTACTATAGTGAAAATATCTTATAAACAGTTATGTCCTTTGGGGAAATGAAAGGAAAAAGTCCGGACATGTTTAGAGGAGGTGAAAAATCTACCCCGAATGCTTTGGATTTGTGATTTGTTAAATCTGTGAAAACAGAACCCAGAAGATTTAACTCATATGCCTTGGAACATCTTTGACTGTTAATGGCCACATGTTTAATATACACAGGACAAAGACGAGAAGGCGAATCTGGGTTTAGAACAAAGTTGTCCATGGATTTGGGAATCAGATGCTTTTAAGGAAGCGGAAGTGGAACTGGAGAGTATGGAGGAAGTGCACCAGAAACTCCACTTTCCCCCACTGAAACCCCATAGCTTTAGTCTGTGCATTTCAAGGGTTAGCCTAGCCTGACTGTCACTCCAGAGGAGAGTCCCCCTTCCCTGAATAGCCCAAAGGCCTCTGGGTATTTGCTCCATATGAGACAGGGTGATGGATAGAATGCCATTTCTGTAACTGTGGGGTGCAGGAGGAAACAAGATCTGGTTGGTATGAAGCAGTGATGTACCTGGCACGGTCTTCAGAGACTTTGCCCCTCCAGCCACCACCCCATCACACAGACATGCCACTAGACACGTTCCTCTCTGAACCTGTTTCCCCAGGTGTTATGAGGTACCCATCATATGTCCCCATTTCTCCCCCCTTTCTAAGAAACTTACAGAGAAAGGCAGAGACAGTTTGCTTCAACTTACATTACTGGCTTAGGGACGGCATTGAGATAGGGTCCCACACTGTAGGCCAAGCTAAACTTGAACTCCTGGCCATCCTCCTGCTTCAGCCTCCTAAGTATAGGGATTTTCCTTCTTGGTTCCTAATGTAACAGTCTCTTGTTCTCCCTCCAGGGACATTTGAAAAGTCACAAGCATAGTCAAACACACAATTTGCATATATATTTGGAATGTGTTTGGGGTTAAGTATATGATGGCATATTCTAAGTGACTTCAAATTCTTTTTGAAACTGAGGGGCATAATGCAAATGAATTGAGTAAATAACAAATCATTAGTTTAGCTCCGTATCGTGTGTGTGTGTGTGTGTGCGTGTGTGTGTAAGCCAGAGTTCAATGTCTGGATCCTCTCTTAGCTATTATTTGCATACATTTTGGGACTTGGTCTCTCACTGAGCCTGAAGCTGACCAATGTGACTAGACTGGCTGGTCAACAAGGGAGTCCCTTGTCCCCACCTCCCCAGCTCTGTGTTACTGGTGTGCGTGACTGTGTCCATCTTTCTATGAGGGTCCTGGACACCCGAGCTCATATAGAAGACACTTTTCCAGCTGAAACTTCTCCTCAGCCCCTTCAGTTCCTGTCAGTCATCGGCTGTATTTTCCTTTCCTTCCTGTGACTGTTTAACGGGACACTTCCCTGCGGCCATCACAGGACCTCACGCGTGTCTTTCAGATGGCGTGAAAACCCCTTTGTTTCTCATGGCACTCTATCTCGTTTTCAAAATTGGAGAGCTTATAAAAATGTCAATATTAAATGACCAGGACCAAAGACGCATAATGTTCTAAGTTAGTGGTTCTCAACCTTCCTAAGGCTGTGACCCTTTAATACAGGTCCTGATGTTCCGGTGACCCCCAACCATAAAATTATTTTCATTACTACTTCATAACTGTAATTTTGCTACTGTTATGAACTGTAATGTAAATCTCTGTGTTTTCCAGTGGTCTTAGGTGACCCCGTGAAAGGTTGTTCAACTTTCAGAGGGTTTTGACACCCAGGTTGAGAGTTAAGTGTACTCATTTCCCTATGTCTGTGAATCCAGTGTGTAAAATTGTTCTGAGATGCTGTGAGCAGAGTAAACTCATGAAAACATGCCTGTGACCACATACATGTTTGGGGAGGGGGGCGGGGGATGGTTACCAAGTCTTTCGTTTACATATTCCAGAAGATCTAATGTGTTCAACTTGTCTTCAATGTTGTTTAGGGGTGGTTTGGTAGCAGATGAGGCTAGCCCAACAGCTCTCTGTGCTCTCCAAAGGGGTCGAGGCTCCTAAATCACCCTGTGTGCAAACACCTATTCCCTAGTAAGCTGCAGTTATACGATTATGCATCCGGGGCAGGAGTTTGATGGTGCTGTAGACCACTTGAGCTCAGCTCTTATGATTTATTGAAACATCAGCTCCCCTTAAGGGAATTATAGACAGATAATTGCCACTTGTCCAGTGCCATAAACCAAGTCAAGTGCCTCTGGGTTTCTCTATGGTGAAACAAGATCCAGCATCGGGGCAGAAGGAGTCTCTTATTAAGACGAAACAGCTTAGCAGACAGGAACCACATCATCCGAATGGGACTCTTTCGATACACATGGCCCTGGAGTTCTCCTCACCGGCCACTCTGGTGAAATCGCTGCAAATTCCTCTCTTGGAAGAGCTTCTGTGATAATTTCATTCTTTCTCTGCATCTCCAAAAGCCTTTGTGATATTTGTTTCTGGCACGGGCTTTGTCTCTTGAATTCTGGCTCCATTTCCACCCTTCTGTTTCTCCCTTGTCCTTTTCCTCTTGGGGTGCCCACCCCTGAGCGACTCATCCTTTTCGGCCATGAAGCCCTTTCAACAGCGCGATCGCTCACACGGGAACAGGTCTGTTCTGCACAGGACCCACCGAGGCTCCATGTCAATCAAGCAAATTGACGGCAGGTTTAACACATTATTATTATTGTCTGCAGATGCTCTTCAGAGTAAGAAATCCTAGGATCCCGTCATACAAAAGTAAACACTCCCCTGGCAGAGAGATCTTGTTGGGAGCTTCAAAAAGAAAAAAAAACAAAACAAAGGAAGAATAGAAGCTATTTTTTGGTGGTGTCTTCCAGGCACGCACATCACCCTTGTATAGAGGGATAAGAGCAGGGAATGTCATCAGACTTCGTATCTCAACCCTATGGTTTCCACATATTGGCGTTAACTCTCTCTGAAAGAGACAGGGCCAGATACTCTGCTTATCGCCAAGGTGACTCTCCTATTGTCTTTGCACACTGCCTCAGTCCTCCAGCATTCTGGATTCAGGAGATTATACAAGACAGCATTCCCTCCTTTAGGTCTTTCTCTTGAGAGTCTTTTACAGGTTTATCTACTGAAATTCTGAGGGTAGGTTGGCCTCCCACCTTTCCCCTGCCTTCTGAAAAAAGAAAGAGCTAGCATGACCCCCGGATAGAGTAGATGGTCCACCTCAAGGTTTTTCTTCCCTCTGCTGGCACAAAGTCTTAGTGAGTTGATGTGATGGACTTTATTTATTTTTCTTTATTAAAAGTCTTCCCCTTGTTTCTCTTCCCTCCCCTTCCTCACACGTCTTGTTTTAAATATTACTATTTAAATAAGACCACTCTTGTTTTAAATATTACTATTACCTGTCCTTCTGGGCAGTGCTGGCCATGCAAGAGTGACCCCAGTGAGATCAGGGATGGCGTGGTGGAAGAGGAAGAGCTCCAATTTCCATTGTGCTTAATCTCACATCTGTGCATCATCAAGAGAGCATCGGAGACAGCAATCCCTGTTTGGCTGCAGCGCACAGTGCACCTTAGCAACCAGTCATATAAAACCTTCTGAGGGTGCCATGGATAATATCCAAGGTGAAAGTCCAGTTGTGGTCACCAATAAATATGTCAGAGGATACTAAGAACAAAAGCTAAAGCTATATTGGGCGGGGGGGAGGGGGGGGATAGAAACTGGTGGCCTTCCATCTTGGAGGAAATGTCCTGCCTTGTTCCTCCATCTGCCCATAGGCTAGGATAGAGTTTTAAATGGCCTGCAGATGAAGAGAGAGGAGGGGGAGATGCAGAGTCCCCGGAGCTCAGAGAGTCTGAGGAATGCAGCTTCTGCCAGGTGCATCTACCTTGGAAGCACTCAGGGAGCAGAGGGATGCGTCCACCCCTTCCCCCACACAAGGCAAATCTCAATTTGGCTGAGAATCCTCCCAAAGGTGGCAGAGGCCAAGAAGGTAGAGCCTTCAGGTGGCTGTGCATCTTCCAGAAGTCGAGCAAAATTTCCAGAGTTGCTCTGCTCCAGGGGAATGAAAAGAGAGAGCCGAGGTCTGAACTTCAAAAGAAATGTAACTAAAAATGCCTCCCACTCTGATTTTAATCGTCTCATTGGCCCTTTCTGCGATGGGGGGTGGGGGAGGAACCTGAGTGAGTGGATTTGCCTTCTCCTTCAGTAATTCAAAGCTTTTCAGAGCGGGTTCATCGGCAGGGACTCCTTACCCCAGGAAACTGTAATTGGAGGTAAATATTAATTCCAGAGGAAGGCCTCTAAGCTCGAGGAGCGCGGCAACAATGTGCCTCCAAGGAGCCGCTTCTTTTCTTTTCCGTATCCGTTGGAAGCAGATTGTGGGAGCGAAGCTTATCTCCCATTTTTATCCGTTTTTAACAATGCTCTGCCTACTGCTAGTTAAACTGAGCCGCCTTAAGCTCGGCACAAAAAGCTCTTTTCAGGGCATCTACTAGATAACTTTTTTTATATATAAAAAGAAAAGAAATCTTTTCACATAGCTCTCCTGGTGCCCTTTCATGAGTTGGGGCTCTGTACAGGCAGCTGAGCCTGAGATGGCTTTTGAGGACAAAGCCACCACCGAGTATTAAGTCCACATTCCTTCTTGAAAGCAACCACCATGTTTGCTCCCCTCCCTTCTGCATCCTGCGCACTGTGCCTCCACCAAAGCACAGGGGGACCCTCCGAGCCGAATCCACATCTCACCCACACTGGGTGACGTTGCCCAGCGTGGGCAGCCTTGTCTGGAGCCTTGCATGTGCCTGAGGTGATAAAAAGGAAAATTCGGAGCCCACGGAATGGTAGCCAGATTCCGCTGAAGCCTAAACAACTGTGTTCCTATCAGCAGCACCGGGTAGATGGCTGCTTTTCCTGCTAATGAGAGAAATTTCTGGAATTTCTCTTTTTCCTTCAACAATAAGGGCAGGGGTGGTGCCCACTCAGCGGCAGCAGCCGCTGAGATTTCTGAGGGACTCTGTAGTTTATTTTCAAACCTCTGAACATCTGAACATCACTTTGAAGTAAAGCCTGCTTTGAAGCAACCCTGAACCGGGTCCTGAAGAGCTTGATGAGCATCTGAGAGGCTATTAAAAAGGTTATGGGTAAAAGAACTGCCCGCTCTGCTCGTAAGCTATCTATAGTACTGATGAGATGGTCATTTAAGGTGCTGGGACCCTGGCCCACGAGCATACCCGGTTTGAAGGGAAAACATGGCCTCATACACGCTGGTCCTTCCCGTTTGCTTTCCTTAGCTTCCTTCAGCATTTGCCTGCTGAGGCCATAGCCCCCTCATTACTCCGAGTCACTAACCTTACAGGGCGAAGGGCAATGGAATCAGATGGCCCAGTAGTGTCATCCCACACTGGTACAGAGGTCCTATCTTTATACTTTTTAAAGCCCTTGGTGCCCGCTGGAGGGATTAACTCTTAGGGTAAGGTGGATTTCTTCAGCCAGCACAAGCCCTGTGATGGCTGACAGCTACGGGCTGTCATTAGAGCAGGAGGGATGGTAAGTCTGGTGTTCTGAAAGAAGATGAAATCTGTGTCACATCACCCGCCACCAACCCCTGGTTACACCAGAGATGCTTCCTCTGCTGGAGGCATCCTTTTCCTGATTCGAAGATGAACTCTTTAATAAAGTCAATGCCTCTCAAGAGAGCGCAACATTCCATATGCCAAGAACCAGGTTGACAGCATCGGGCACAGTACCCTCAACTCCCCCTGCAATGCCAACCCAAGACCAATGGAGGCTGCCCTGAGATCTCAGAGGAGCGGCATTTAAAGTGTGCCCTCTTCAGCAGACTTGAGAATGGGCTCCACCGGCTGGAGAGGACAGCGCCAGCATTCCACAGAAAACTTGGATTTCAATAGAGGGAAAAAATATAAATATTTATCTAATCACATAATTAGAGAAAATCTACTGGCCTTTACAGTTGCAATCTAAATAGCCCACTTCATTAAAATGCAGATCTTGTGAAATACTTTCAACTATTTTCTCCTCCAAATGGTTTTATTTATTAAGACCAGGAAGAAGTATTTGTCTTAGATAACATTAAAATTTAAATATATTTACATATACTTATGTTACATATAAAGATGCTATAATGATCTATATTTAGCACCATACACATGTCTAAATGAACTGATCTGGCTTTACTCTTCCTATTTTGCTTGGACTGTCGATGGTTATTGGTCCTGAACGAGGAACTGCATCAGCCTCATTTCCTTCCGTGTTACCAGTACAGGACAGTGGGCAGATTTGTCTACACAGGTGAGGGAGTGGAGAACTAAATTATTCAGTGAGTTTGATTAATGTTTATGTCAGAGCAGGAACTAATGTATCAGTAATGGGGAAGTTCAATTAGTGCTTTAATTAATTAGACTCCCATTTTTAGCCATATTGTGGAGGATAATTATTTGTTAACTTTGCTTAGGACCTGGGTTAAGACTTTGATTACCGGTATTTTTTTTTAAATACAATACAAGAAGGTTGGGACTCTCTGAAGCAACACGAAGCTCCCACGATTAGAAAATGCCAGTGAAAATTTAAACTCTTGTCATTTCCAAAGTCGTTAAAGGCTGCATGAAAAGCTAGAACAAAGTTCAAAATAAAATTGTTGGAACTGACGATAACTGTTGTAGGGGCTCTTGGAGGCACTGGCTCTCCTCTTTCTTTCGTATCCAGGGTCAAATTTCACTGTGTAGTCAGGAGCAAGTGGCTACCAGGCAAATTGATGATGGAGTCACTTTGCCTTCCTTGTCTCTGCTAGGAGCTTCCTTTACAAAAACCAAATGGTAACGCCACTGATGGAGGAAGGTCATTGGCTAATAAAGGCACTGCCCTGGCCCATTTTATTGGTTAGAGGATAGGTGGGAGGAGTAAACAGAACAGAACGCTGGGAGGAAGAGGAAGTGAGGTCTCGACAGCTCTCCTCTCGGGAGCAGACGCCTGAGAGAGATGCCATGCCCCGCTCCCGGGATGAAGCTCCGACCCAGGATGGACTAGGCTAGAATCTCCCCGGTAAGCGCACCTTGGGGTGCTACACACAGATGATTAGAAATGGGCTAAATTAATATGTGAGAATTAGCCTAGAAGAGAATGGGCCAAGCAGTGTTTAAAAGAATACAGTGTCCGTGTAATTATTTCGGGGCATAAGCTAGCCGGGCAGGCGGCTGGGGTGTTGGGGACGCAGCCCCGCCGCCGCCCTTATTACTTCACGCCACTAAGGAGCATTCCAGTTCTGGAGGCTGAATTCTGAGACGGGAGCAGAATGGAGCAACACATTCAGGGGCACCTGCCTTGTTTTGATTTCACCCCAGCTCAAAGCCTGCTCTTGGTGACATCTGAAAGGCAGAGGGACTTACATCGTGCACAAGGGACCTGCGGATAGACAGACTCTGCTTTGGTTTGTGCTCTTAGGAAGCCGGCAGCCCTCGGACTTTAGTACACAAGGGTCACCACACAGAAATACACTCTTGAACCCAGGAGAGCTGACCCGATGGACCAATGAAGGGATCTTTGCCGATGAGTGAGAGGATCAGAAAATTAGAGACAAAAATGATCAGTTGTTGGGCATTTAGGTTAGGAAATCAATCAACTATTCACATCAACTGTGGCTTTCCAGTATGACAAAAGCAATATGCTACTAAACACTAAATGCATTGCTAAACACATGGAAGATTTGCCTTTAAACGAATTAGGCAGCATTTAATATTCATTCCATAAAGTCCCATGGCTGTTCTATAACATCTATTGAGCTGTTCTGAGTGGGAGAGAGAAAATTCCCCGCCCGGCTCTTTGATTCTCAGCCTTCTGTTGTACATTATGACTTCTGTGGTGTTTGTGAATGTGACTTCTTCCTTGATTTAGCTGTGGATATGTATTTCTCAAAGGAAGACTTTTCCAGTTGTTTGTGAGAACATCTACTACCAGAGGTCTTTGTTTCCCCAGCTGTAACAGTCTCAGTGCCTCCAACAGGTCGAAGATGTGTACCGTTTCCACGGATACTGTTTTAAAGTGGCATGGTAGAGCGTAATGTTATGTCTTCACCATATTTAAAACATAATGCCTTAAAATTTCTTCAGTTTATCGACGTGCCCTCCTGAGATTATCCAGGAAGTTAGAAAGTCGACTGCTGTGTCTAACTGCCAGCTTTTAAAAACAGATCCTTATACCCACATGCTCACTTATCGCAACGATCAAGCCTGTAATTTTAGCTTGTACCTGTCTTCGGTTAATATTAGACTTGTTTTTAGTATCTCTTTCAGCCTCCTTTTAATGATTTTTATGTCATGGGCATGAGTCTTTCATGTCTTTAAGGTGTCTTAAGGAAATCTCTGTGGGTAAGGGTTCTCCGGGAGGAGGGTGGTGGGAGCGAGCCAGCAAACGAACAAGTGTTTTTAAAAGCGTACAAGTGCATATGGCCTTGTTCCTTGCACTTGGCTGCTGTACCCAGCAAATGAGTGCAATCAGGAGGAAGGCTGGGTATGGATTGTATATTCAAGATATATGCAGTGAACATAAATATTTAATGTGCTTCTCACTTGCTGGCAGAAAGAAAATGATTGACAACACATAGCCTCTGCTTTCATAGGAAAAGAAGGTTATAGATGTATTTCTGCTTCATGTGATAAGTTCTAAAAATATGTGCATTTAGGCCTCCTGAAAGGAGAAGGCCTCATGAGAGAGCTGCCCCCCGACATCATGGCAGCAAACTGAAAGGTGTCCCCAGCGGAGTAAACGATGCTTCGCTAGAGCCTCACTGGACTGATAGAAAAATGCTGTATACCACGCAGAGCGTGGGCACTCCTGAAGCAAGAGGCAGTGATGCCTGAAGGTGCACCACCTGTGTTGTCAGAGGGTGGGGACTGACCTCCAGCATTTGTGGAGGACCTCACCTAGGAGGGACAACCAGCCTGTACAACTTCTAGACTACCTGTGGTCATGCTCATTCAGGAAAGCAAGCACCAAGTCGGGCTCTGAAAACACAGGAGGAAACTAGTCAGTAAGATCCCAGTCCATGGGGCATCCTCTCCACCTCCACTCTCTCCACCTCCATCCTCTCCACCTCCATCCTCCATCCTCTCCACCTCCATCCTCCATCCTCTCCACCTCCATCCTCCATCCTCTCCACCTCCATCTTCTCTACATCCATCCGCCATCCTCTCCACCTCCATCCTCCATCCTCTCCACCTCCATCCTCTCCACATCCATCCTCCATCCTCTCCACCTCCATCCTCCATCCTCTCCACCTCCATCCTCCATCCTCTCCACCTCCACCCTCCATCCTCTCCACCTCTATCCTCCATCCTCTCCACCTCCATCCTCCATCCTCTCCACCTCCACCCTCCATCCTCTCCACCTCTATCCTCCATCCTCTCCACCTCCACCCTCCATCCTCTATCCAGGAGAGATGGTCAGTAAGAAAACAGTGACCCTGTAGTTGTGTTTGATGAGATCCCAGTACTCCTACTAAAGAGACTGCAGGAATTCATGTCTAAGTGGTGATGTTCCCAGAAGCAAGAGTCCACTCATTAGGAGAGGTGACAGTTGCATGTTCTAAACAGACCCCGGGATGTCAATGAACTCCGCATCTTTGAGAAGCAAATCAGAGGAAGGAGGGTTGGAACATAGGAAGTCAGAGCCCACCCACAGAGCATGGTTGGAGAGGTAGATTTTGTACTAGATACCCCAGGTTATGCTTACAGAGTTTCCACAGGGGAGGAATAGCAAAGAAAGCCCTTCCTGCATGGTGGCTGTATATGTAAAGGTGGGTTTCAGTGAGGAACTGCTGCAGGAAGTGGTCCTTATTTAAAAACTCAGGTCCAGAAACAACAAGGACAGGTGTGGATTTGGGGGTAGAGTTGGGTCAGCTGAAAACCTCAACAACTTTCTTGCTGAGAGTAAACCAGGGTGAGCCTATATGAGGGGTGAGCAATTTGTGAATAGACTTAGCAAGATTCCTGTTCTTGAAGAGAAGCCCAAAGCCCAAAAGGCAGGGCAGCATTTAATCCAGCACTTGGGAGGCAGAGACAGGCAGATCTCTGAGTTTGAGGTCAGCCTGGTCTGCAGCGTGAGCTCCAGGACAGCCAGAGTTGTTACATAGAGAAACCCTGTCTCAAAAAACGAAAATAAAAAAACAACAACAACAAAGAATCTTTGTCAGTCCCTCTTCACACTCGAGAAAACAGGAGATGCCTTCTTCATTCTTTTGGATAATGTACATCCTCTCTTTCAATTGTGTTTTGTTTATGAAGGGTCAGTCAAGTCGGCTAAGCTGCTTGGTAGCAGAAGAGAGATGCTGTATTTTGTGAACAGACAAGCATTTAGGAGATTGTTTCTTTTCTTTTTCTTTATATTTATTATCTTTATCATCATCATCATCATCATTATTATTGGTTTTATGAGAGAGGGTTTCTCTGTGTAACAGTCCTAGCTGTCCTGGAACCAGCTCTTGTAGCCAGGTTGACCTCGAACTCACAGAGATTCACCTGCCTCTGCCTCCCAAGTGTTGGGATTAAAGGCATGTGCTGCCACTGCCTGGCTAAGAGATTTCTTTGAAAACAGATCATGATTCAAAACTCAGGTTCTGGATCTAAACGTAGTCAGTCCAAAAAAATTCTAGGTCTCACACCTCAAGAAGGTTTAGTTGCTAGACTGAGAACAGAGCTGGGTTTTGGCAATGACTGGTTCTTCCAGATTTGCTGAGTCCTAATTCTGCCACCGACTTCTAACATTTTTGGATCATAGGTCAAGAGCACCAGTGGTATCCCCAAATCACATCTGGATATTTAATGCTACAAATCAAGTTACCAGACTAATAGATAAATATGTTTTATTCTTCTTTATTTATTATTCATTATTTATTAATGGCTCCAAGTCAGACTCAGTCGTAGTCCTTGACACCCAAGATTCTGCTCCATCCTGCCCCGAGTCCCACTTCAGCTCCATCTCGAGCTTAGACATGGGACTCATGGGGACCTAGAAGAGTCTTGGGACCACAAGAGCAAAGAACTCTGAGATCTCAGGTACCTAAGCATGGCTTGACTAGATCTGTGAGTCTACACACTCACCAATATGTGGAGAGAACCATAACAGACCTGTAAGCACAGGTTCTGAAGTGCTGTGTGTGTGTGCATGTGTGTGCTGCTTTTGTTGTCCGTTGTTTTCCAAAGAGAAGGCTAGACAAAAGAAATAGAATATAGAAGGACAGAAAGCAGACCATGTCCCGAAGAAGTCTAGAACAGTATTGAAGTGGATGAGACATGACTGTGTTGGTTTCTTCTGGTTTCTGTAACTGGCAACCACACACCAGAAGACATTAAACAACAAAGATATTTTCCTTTTGGGTTCTGGGACATGAGATCTGAAATCAGAATCTCCAGTAAAACAGCATAGCATTCCACAGGGCCCGGCTCCCTGCTGACATCAGGGCTGCCATTGATTCACCTCTCTGTTCTGGTGGCTGCCGCAAACCCTTGGCATGTGGCTGCATCATTCCAGTCTTCAAGGACGATGTCCTATGCTTCTTTCTGCTCAGTGCTCACTTCTCCCCGTGTGTGCATTCCATCTTCCTCTGCCTCTCTGCCCTCAGCGTTCATATGACCATATTCATGGTCGACTTAAATAATCATGTTAATATTTGTAATTTAATTTTATACTCTAAGTCCCTATTTCCATTTGAGGCCACATTTACCTACTCTAGAGACTAGGGTCTGCTGTCTTAGTGGGGACATTGTTCTGTTTCATGGTTCAAGTAATAGCATTTGGTGGGGAGAAAAAAATAAAAACTATTAGTTTTGATGGAAAAGGCATATAAAGTTGTTAGAAAGTTTAATGTGGTCAGATCAATATTTCAGTCTTGGGTGTTAGAGACCATTATCAGTGGTGACAACTTTTTAAAAAGTTATGACATAATTCCGTGATTAGAAAGTAAAACTGGCAGCAGGTACCCCAAAACAATGAGCCTTTCCAGCCCACCGCGTTTCTAAGTTGGTTCTTGTTACTTGCTGGTTTTTACTTGTAAGAAGCAGGCCACAAATTATGCCATGTAGGGAAGAAATGATTTGAGTGGTTTCAAAAAGGTGAATGTCCCCCACCTTGGCAGGTCCTGTTGACAGGCTCTTTTCCTGAGAACTGGAGATAGCCTCCGTGAATCCAATTCAACTTTTCAATTAGACCCAAAATGCATTTCTTAAGAGGCCAAGAACTGCCAAGCCCTGGGCTTCATTTTACAAATAGAAAGATAAATTGTATCTCGAGCGTGTCCTCCGGGACCTCACAATTTAGCACATGAGAAGGGATGGTCGTAGATAATTAAGAAAACAATAGCAATAGAGAATGTGACGTGAGAGGGTTGTGATTGAAATTCAGGGACAGAGGAACACGTGGAAAAAGAGCAGATCCCAGGAAACTGCCTGATATGCAGGGGTTACTTAATACTTATCCAAGTGAAAAGAATCCCCATCACCTGAAGTGTAAGCTACTCTCACCTCTTATCTCACGTACAGCCTGCACAATGGTCCCCAGGTACCACCTTTATCCTCCCAAACCCGTTCTCCGAACAGGAGACGATGTTCATCTCTGCCCACAACCTCCAGTTGCATCTGAACTGACTGGAAACAAGAACTCGTTCTGAAGTCTCTTGGAAACGAGAGCCTTCCTGGGCTGCCACTCTTTGCATGGTTCCTATGATCCAGCCACATTAGCCTCCACCATTCTAGAACCTCCGAGTCCCTTCCTTTCTGCCCCAGGGCCCTGTCTCTACTCTAATGTCCCAGTAGAGAGAATCCATCTTCATGAGAGGACACTCCTGATGAATTGTCCCCTTGCGGCAGCTGTCAGTTCCCAAAAGGATGTCTTCCATTCACTCCCTTCCATCCTCCACTGCGATGCAATTTCCTTGAGGCAGGAACCTTGTTAATCCCTGTACAATATCTCATCCCTGGTTCTTGTCACATAAGAGAACAGTATTCTGGCATCTGGGATGGCCTGGAAATTCAAAAATTGGTACTCCTCAAGGTGAGCATCCAGAAGAAAGAATTTCCTGAAACAAAAACAACAGTAACCACCATTAGCCCGTCACCCTGGTTTCCTAGGTGTGGGGGGCACTGCCCTCCAAGCCCGTAGACATACTCAGGAGTTAATGCCATAAAGCTCATTGGGCACAGTTGTAAAGGTTTTATAAAGGGCCATTTTAGTGTTCCATTCTTTCCAGACTCATGGGCTAGTCACTGAGCTAGAATTATGACACACGAATAAAAATGAGCTTAACATAACACAGCAGTACTTAAAGTAACAGCAGTCCAAGAGAGAGCTCTGTGGAAAACTGAATTTAGCTCCATCCTTTCCTTCCTTTTTAGGGTTCTTTTTCTGCGTCCCAACGACAAAATACTTTTGGTTCCTTTGCAACTAAAGAAGCTCATAATCAAAGAAAAATATGTCTTGATGCCTTAAAAATGGTCAGTGGTCAGTATTTGCTATTCATGCTCTGTTTGGCCTGAACACCTCATCTCGCTTTCCTTTGAGTTATCGCCCGAGCATGAAGCTGGTATCGTCTGAATGCCTGTCATATTAAATTAGAGGTTAAAAGGCAAAACCTCCTCTGTGGAAAGGCCAGGATGCTTTGAAGAAAGCTTCTGGCATTCAAAGTTGAAGCAGTAAACAACAAAAGAGGATAGTGGAGTTGAACAAATGGCTGTAATTGGCCATCAAGATTGGACTGCGTTGAGAATACTGCCTAATTCTGCTCTGGCATACCTACCTTACCTAAGGAGGGGTCCCTTAGTGGGCGAACTTCTGATGAATGCTGTCCTGTTCCTCTCTCATTAAAAACTTCCTCTGGGTGTTGGCATGGTGCAATTCTATAGAACGATATATATATACATATATACATATGGCTTGCATCTTATTCCTCTGATTCTTGTCAGGTTTAGTTATTTGCTTGACTAATCCAAGAAACATTTAACACTGTTTTTCACTTAATCATTTGACAAAAAAAAAAGCAGTGATGATTTTTGAAGCTTGTCTAAGCCATTAGAGCATTAATTAGTGAGTTCTAACTGTTATCTAAATAGCATGGAAGCACAGGCTGAGTTGTTCTTTTTTGGCAAGAAGAATCCATGCAGGGTTTAGGCAGGATGCTGAAAGGAGATGGGATACTAGCGAGAGAGGGCAGATTTTTCTATTGTTGTGGTTGGGCTCTGAAGGGGTTTCGAGTCAGGGACACAGGTATAGACTACGGGTGACTGTCATTGCAGATTAAAATAGCCTGCAGTCCTCTGTGTCTTATGTTCAGGCTGCTAAAGGGGACAAAGGGGATCTGCAGATACTCATTAGCCTCGTGGCTGTCTGAGGACACCAGAATCAGTGATGACAACTGGAACACAGCGACACTTTCAACAAAATAGAAAAATTGCCATTAGCCAGGTGGTATTAAGAATTCAGAAGTTCCTCAAGATAAAAATGATGCTGAATCCCGTATCTCTAGTGTCTGAGACATGCTGTGTATTTCACTGATATTAACTGCTGTTATTACCATGGACAGTCCTGGATGCTCACCACTTGTGTTCTTAGCATCATAATGCCCAGGTGGTCCTATAGTCTAAACATTCCCATTCAGGGGCTTAAAGGTGTCAGAAGTTATTAAGATGAATTTTTACACGTATTCATTGCTAAAGAATTGCGCAGCAGAAATGATTGACAGTCTTCTAACTTTCATGCCTCCATTCATGAAACAGTTAGGAATGTCATGGAACCCACTAGCACGTCCCAGTGCATTCAAGCACATAACACAAAGGTCCCCTTCTACAGTGCATCCTTTTATCTGGCCCATTGGTACCACAAGCAAAATAGGAGTTAGATTTTGATTCTGATTTGCCCCACATATATGGCCCTCCACGGCAGTCCTATTCAAACCATCTGAAGAGGGCCTCCTGGAGACAGAAAATAGATTCTTCTGGAGAAGTATGATGTATTTTATTCTTCTAAGCAATGGGTTCTGTGCTTTTTTTTATTACTTTTTTAAAATTTATTTTTCCATTCAAAAATTTACACTTCCTCCTTTCCTCCCATTCCCCTCCTGCTCTCCCACTCTCCCTCCTCCCTCCCCCTCCCTCCTTAAGAGAGGGCAGGGAACTCTGCCTTGTGGGAAGTCCAAGCCCCCCATCCTCCACATCCAGGCCTAGAAAGCTTTGCATCCAAATAGACTAGGGACCCAAAAAGCAGTACATGCAGTAGAAACAAGTCCCAGTGCCTTTATCAATGGCTTCTCAGTGAGCCCCCAGTTTCAGCCACAATCAGAGAGTCCGGTTTGATCGCATGCTCATTCAGTCCCATTCCAGCTGGATTTGGTGAGCTCTCATTAGAACAGGCACACTGTCTCAGTGGATGGACTAACCCCTCGCGGTCCAGACTTCCTTGCTACCCACTATCACACTGATGTTTATCTCGAATATCACAATAGAATCTCCATCCGGTGATGGATGGAGATAGAGACAAGTCCCTCATCAGAGCAACAGACCGAGCCCCCAAGGTCCAGCTGAAGAGCAGAAGAAGGGAGAAGAGGAGCAAGGGTTCTGTGTTTTGAAGCAGTTTTAGATATGGAGGAACACTGAGTGAATTAGCTTTCCTGTTCCTCAGTTTACCTATTAACATATTATTTTAGAACTCACATGGTTCATTTATCACAACTAATAAACTCTGCGTAAACCCTGTTCCTAAACATTGTTTGTTGCAGTTTCCTTCCCACCCGCCAGCATCCCTTCCCTGTTTTAGGATCCTATCCAGTATTCTGAATTACATTTGGCTGTGAAGTCCCCTTAGACTCCTCTTGGCTATGTCAATTTCTCAAGCTTGCATTTGTTTTAATGATTTTGACAATTTTATGGGCATTAGACCAGGATTTCTGGGGTCTTCCGCTCATGATTGGATGGGGGTGTGGGGGTAGAGGAAGTACAGTACTGTCTCCATCACACTGTCCCAAAGGCACAGACTCACAAGGTAACCTATGACTACCGATGTGGACTTTGACCCCCTGCCTGAGGTGGTGTCTCTCAGTGTCGCAGTCCTAAAGCTGCCTTCCTCCCTTCCCTGCTGCACAGTCTGAAAGGAGCTCCTCCTGTCATGTTCTCAACTTTTGGTGGAGTAGCTGCATACTTTTTAAAACATCTTCTCCATGGGGACATTCGCCTCTTTCACAACAGTTGCTTTATTCAATTATGTGTTTGTGTCAGTGTGGACCTGTGGCTATGTCTATACTTTGGTTAGCATTCTGAGACTCCTTCATTAGGTTGCAGAAGTGATAGCAACTTTGGCCACTGGGAGCTCTTTCAAATGGCCTGCATGCCTGTCTGGCATGCAGATGCCACTGTGAACTTTCTTACTTCCCTGGCAGCACAAGAAGCTCCAGGCTCACGTTGAATATTCCTTTCTCTGTATTTCCAGCACAGGGAGGTTTCTTTAGAGAGCCTGCCTTCTTTTTGTTGGAGAAGGCCGCTTCTTGGTTCCCCCTGCTGCTCAGCCCCAAAATAATCACACAGAAACGGTATTATTTAAATCACTGCTTTGCCCATTAGCTATAGCTTCTTATTTGCTAACTCTAACATCTTAATTTAACCCAGCTCCATTAATCTGTGTATTGCCATGTGGCTATTGCTTACCAGGTAAATTTCCATCTGTCCGTGGTAGGGGCCACATGGGTTCTTATTGACTCTGCCTCCTTTCTCCCAGCATTCAATTTAGTTTTCCCTGTCTAGCTCTACTCTACCCTATCAGACCAAGCCAGTTTTCTTTATTAATTAACCAATCATATTTACAGCATACAGAGGGGAATCTCACATCATCTTTTTATTAGAGAATGGCATCAACACTAAAATTTGTTACTCACACTAGTAAGTAGATTCATCCTGATGTTGTAAGGTAACAAAGAAATGTACACCTCATGCACTAACCTGTGCACATATACATATCCATAACTCCTTCTATATGTATAACCATTCACATCCAGAGTAAGGAAGCCTGGCTTATTATTTACATCTTCAATACTAGTTCTTTACTACATTCTAGCCTCTTTCTCTTGTTTCACGCTAACAGTGAGGAACTAATTAATTGCTTAATGCTATTATACATGGATGCCAATATCAGAATATTTTACCTCTGCTTCCGTGGAAACGAACTTGAGTCTTATACTACACTCCAACACTACTTGATCATTCAGCTTGCCTTTAGTCTCACAAACTCTGCTTGTTTTCACAAATATTAAAGTTAGTTCCTTTCTCCTTTATATTTTCATGAGATTTTTTTACATATTATTTTATATATACTATAATATATACATATTATATTAATATTATATTTTCTCTTGTCAGTCAACATTCATTTCCAATGTTTCCCCAATGGGAAAACGTGATTATTTATTAAGCAGATTAATCTTATGTTCATTAATATTGTGTATATGATCCTCCTAAAAATAGATGTTTTTATTTTAATGACTATGTACTTATTTTGCTATTACTAGAAAAGTACATAATTGCTTATCAAAATGATTGTGTCATAAATACTATTAATTAGGACAAAGATAGATATATTTAATTTAAAAACTGAATCAATTAAGGAAACTTGATGGGTAACTGGGAATGGCTGCAGTTTGGGAGATCCAGAATGCATTTACCTACAAGGGCCATACTCTACTTTTTATAAATTATCCTTTCAAACTTCAACTTCTTCTTTAGATTCTAAAATTAGGACACTATTGACAGTTCAAAATGATAAAATGGCCCATGTGTGAAACATTTGAAGTTGATATTAAATTGTGCTATATGTGTGGTCAATTCATTTAGTTAATTTTGTGTGTGTGTTCCTTATATTCCTTCTGAGTGTTGTGTGATATTTTGTTAGTTTTCTGACAAATAAAGCTTGCCTGGACATCAGAGAATGGAGCCCACCACTAGTTAGCCATGGAAGCTGGGCAATAGTGGCTCACACCTTTAACCTCAGCACTCATGCCTCATGCCTTTAATCCCAGCACTGGGGAGATGGAGACAGGAAGTGATACGATGTGGTGGAGATAAAATGTCAGCCCTTTTGGATGGATGAACAGAGAGAGGTAGGAAGCAACTTGTGGTTGCTCCCAATTCTCTTTCATGTTTTTGTTTATACCCTAATATCTGACTCCTGGTTTTTATTGATTAGGATTAATTAGATTAATACTTCATCCATGCATATGTGTGTGTGTGTGTGTGTGTCACATGTATTTATATTTCCATTTATGTGTCTAGAACGTTTTGTGTAAACAGCAATGCTTCTATCTCTAGTCTCCTATGACTGTATTCTACATGTGGCAATCATCAGTCTATAACTCAGCTTACTTCTCACCAAGTTGAAGGCTTCTGTGATAGGGCAGAGTAAAGAAAACTCCAGGATTTTCTAGCAGGAGAAGCTGGAAGTTGCCAGCATTTTCAGCAACACAATCTTAGACATGTTAACTCATCCCATGGAAACCCAGATAAGAAGGAACATCTTGGATGGCACATGGGCATGATCAAATGTCTTAGTAGGATATGGCTTGGGGGTAGTAATGGGAATACTGACTAAAGTCAAAGAAATACACATAAACACACACACACACTGAGACTTTACTAGCCCACAGGTTGCTGGGGGCCATCTCCACAGTTTCCAGTTGATTACATCTGGGTAGACTTATTTCAAACAAATTTCTTTAAGACATTGATGCTGCGTGAATAAGGATCACCCTGATTCACTGACCTAGGTGTTCACATGCTGGCTTAGGAGAAGCAAAAGGATATGCTTACCCAGTATGTGTTATCATAGAAAATATCATTTCTTGTTGGAAAAAGCTTGCATATGAAAGTTTAGGAATCTAAATAAATAAACTTAGACCTGGAGTCTCCTTCATTTTACTGAACACAAAAGAAGATAGCACGGGAAAGGAAGAGCTTGCCTGTAAGGGTGATAAAAGATACAATCAGCATATCCCTTTCAAGGCAAAGAATATCATATTTAAGTCTGACTCCCCCCTTATTGGGATTTTAATACATGCAGATAATGTGTTTTGATTAAGTCCATCCCCTATTCCCTCTGGTTCCTTGCCTATTCCCTCCCACCATCACTATTCCCTCTCAATTTCCTCTTTCTCTATCTCTGTCTACCTTTATTTCTGTCTCTCTTCTTCTTTATCTATCTACCTATCTATATCTATCAATCTATCTACCTATATCTATCTATCTATTGATCTATGTATCTATTATCTATCTATCATCTATCTGTCTATCATCTACCTATCATCTAACTATATCTATCAATCTATCTATATCATCTATCTATCATCTATCTACATATCTCTATCTATCTATCTATCTATATCAATATCTCTTTCTAGCACTATCTACCCCATCTCTATCTATCTCTATTTCTACCACCTCTCTTCCTCCTGCAGAGTTCACATAATGATGCTTGTGTGTGCACAGGAGGACCATATCCTGTAGCATGGGAAAATAACCTCTCAGGGGCTACATCCCTTAATAAAATTGATTCCTCACATAAACCACAAAATATATCTCATGCCTGGCACCATTAATGGGACCAGACACCCCAGAGCGAGGTACGGTGAAGGCCCTAGGGGAAACCTACTACTGTCATTCTGCTAAATGGACGTAGAATAAACTGACTTCTAAAGACCAATCCTCTTTCCCAGAGATTAGTCCACCTCTCAGTCTTCAGCACACAAGCTTCCTTTTGCAGTATATTTAAAAAAAAAAACATAACTAGTCAAGATTCAGAGAATAAAACAACAGGAGAATTATCAGCCCTTAAAAGGATGTCTGTGTCACACCCCTCCTTCCAAGACTCAGGGATCATTGAGGAAGAGAGGCAGAAAGGTTGTAAGAGCCAGGAGTAGTGAATGGCTTCAGTTGAAACTCTGCTTTCCAGACATAAGAGAGCACATGCACAAAGGAAGTGACAGCGACTGTCACCACGTGTATAGGACTTGCAGGAAATCAAGCCAGGTGAAATTCCAGCATGGAAGACAGAGTTGGCCAGGAAATTCCATCCCTAGATGGGGAGATTTGGCAATGAAGTCTGACTTTTTGATGTCAGGGCCTTGTTGTTGCTGTTGTTGAATTTGGGTTAGTTGGCTCAAACAGGATAGCCCAAAGAAGGACTCTTTTTCAAGCGCACGCCTTTAATCCCAGCACTCGGGAGGCAGAGGCAGGCGGATCTCTGTGAGTTCGAGGCCAGCCTGGTCTACAAGAGCTAGTTCCAGGACAGGAACCAAAAGCTACAGAGAAACCCTGTCTCGAAAAATCAAAAAAAAAATATTTTGTACAGCTTTAGTCCATCTGATGAATATTAATATCAGAACTTCAAGGTAATTCTTAGCCTTAAATATTACAATTCATTTTTTAAGGAATCTCTTTTTGATACAAAATGAAATATAGGGAAATAGAGGCAAAATCTGAGGACAGAGATAGTCATTTTATCATTATTTCAAAGTAAACATCGCAACTCATCCTAAAATCCAGTATTAAGAAGCCATTAACATATAATATGCTAAATATGAGCAATAGAATATTCTTCAACTCCTGCAAGTCAAAATTATAAATAATGTAAAATCCTCATACTATCATTTAAAAATAGACTACTGTAACATTCTGTAAGTGGTGTGAGTCATAGATTGGTAAAAATGTATAAGACGTAGATTGACACGAAGTGTTCCAAAGTGAAATACAATTTATCATAGACTTTGAGTTCTGCCTCTAGATACAGATCCAGTGGACATTAGCTCCAGCTTTTACCCCTTGTCCTCATATTTTTAATTTCATCTAGCATTTGGTACAAAACCTTAACACCCTGGAATCTCTCTAGAGACAGGGTGATGTGATAGGAACATCCTTATGTCTGAGTTTATGCTGTTTAGGTGACTCTTGCTGGACCCCCCGCCCCAGCTTTTGCGTAGAAGCTGGTCATCAAAGAGACAATGGAACAAGAAGAGCATTGACCTCTTAATCTTTCCCCTTTCCCCACCCAACCAAAAAGTTAATTCAGTCCCCAGTGGCCAATGGTTCACTCTACTTATGCCTGTATGACCCAGTCTCAAACTGAGTATCAGACAGCTTTTTACTGGCATAGAAGCTGGTCATCACGGAGACAAAGGCACACGTAGAGCATTGACTTCTTAGTCCTTCCCCCTTCCCTACCCAACCAAAAAGTAGGCTCAGTCCCCAGTGGCCAATGGTTCACTCTATTATGCCTATGCAGCCCAATCAAACTGACTATCAGACAGCTTTGGACTTGCCGAATATAGAAAGCCACTAGGAGGGCATGCGTGCTTCATGCCCACCCCCACCTCATCCTGCTCCTCTCTTCCATTTGGCCATTTCTGAGTAGCATCCTGTGTGAGGAACCATTACTCCCGGGCAAAACACTTGCCCAAGTTCTGTAAACAGTTCTACTAAACAACTGCCATTACTCTAAGGGAGTTGTGGGAATCCCTGATTTACAGCTAGTTGGTCAAAACTGTAGGTAGTCTGGTTTTTTGAGACTGCCACTTCAAGGATGGACAGCTTCAGGGTAAGGAGACATTTAACCAGTTGGGATGTGACAGTGACTTAAGATACATACTATCAGAATGGAATTGAATTGCCAGACACCCTACTGATGACGGATGAACTGAGGAGCTGATACTAGGGAACACCCTAGGAATAATATTCTGTTGTCACAGTAAGGGTTTAATCAGGAAACAGATCCATCCTAGGTATTAAAAACAGAAAGAATTTAATTATATTTTTGAGCTTATAAAACAGTAGGAAGAAAAAACAAAGAAGAAAGTTAAGGACATATTTTACATGGTGCCCCAGACCACGGGGGAATCTAAGACGAGTGAGAAGCCATAAAAAATTTTGCCCCGTGCAGTTGCCCAGCCTTGAGCACAGGGCTAGAAAGGGATTCAGAGGCTACCATAAAGCTAACTTCTGCTAAGTTCCACCCTCTGCTGTAATAGGAAGATAAATGGCCTCTGAGTTGCAGCTGTCTCCCAAGCCTAGAGATACAGCATGTCATTAGCTGTAAAATAGAAGTCAATCACAGAACCTGTGATGGGGTCTAGGAAATGTAATCCTTGGTCTTCAGCTTTCCAGGAAAGCCCAGAAACATCATAGGAATAAGTGTGAATCACTTACACTGGTTTTAAAATTCTAGCAAATTATCTTGAAATAATTTGGTGAGGGTTAAGTTGCATAATGCATAATATATTAACATACATACAGTGTTAACAGGATATATGAGTAATTTCATATATTTGGTGACTTTAAGTATTGCTCATTCTAATGGTGATGGTGGTAAGAAAGCCAACGTGTTAGTGGGATACGACTGGATATCTGTCTTACATGTTAGCCATATTTTCAAATTTTCTACATTGAAACTTAATACTTTTTATTTAAATAAAAAGGTAACTTAGCCCCTAGCGTAAGCACTAAGAAGTGAGTCATGTTTTCTGTAGCTTCATACTAAACATATTTCTGCATGTATGAAGAAAGTCTAATTGTAGCAGATAAGTGAAATATGTTTTTACACCAGCCAAATGCATAGAGCCTGAACCAGGCATGGACACGTTTGAAACTCCAGATTACCACCAAGCTCTGCCATCTGGGGTGAGTTCTTATGCTCATTTTAATTGGTATTATAGGCATTGACTGAGTTTAGAATCAAGTATTTATTTCTGTGTTCCAAGCTTCACTATTCTACCCGCTGTCTTTCCCAGACAAAAATGCTTCTACCATGCGTTAGAACATCTTGGCCCAAGCTGGAAATGGCAAGTGGCTAACAGAGAACACTAATTGTACCTAGGATGAAACAAATAATAAGGAAATGGAAAGACATTGTTTTCCGTGAGCCCGAAGAGAAAATCCCAATGAAAGACTAATTAAAATACCAGGACAGAAAATGTTGCTTTCAAGAAGAAATTATATAAAAGATTTGGAAAGCACAGCCTTTCCAGAACAAGTCTTAAATTGCAACATACTACCACAGCATTTTTAATGTGGCATGCAGTCTACTGAGTTATTATTGCTGGCTGTAAATCTTCAATAATATAAAACAGGATAACTTGATATTTTAATCAAGGGATATTATTAGAATGACTCAAAATCTGAGCTTTGTTCCACTTAGTGTATTAAAATAATTTTTTTTCAAATACACCAATTATGATTGTCAGAGTAAGTGGGAAATTATTTATTTAGGAGAGAACCTCGGTCTTAATACTCCCTACCCACTGACTCATAGCTGATTAATACTTTACAAACCAGCTGCAGCCGGCCTCCGAAGAGCCGTCTCATTATTGGTCCATTATTGTGTTAGTCCTTTTCTCAGGAACTGATTAGCAGGCCAATTAACAGCCTTCTCCTTAGAGTTCAGCTGCTTGGAGGGGGTAGGGGATGTCCCTTCCGTTGAAGCATTTGTTTCAAACGCCGATTTTGAACCTGAGAACTAAGAATAAACAGGAGAGAGATTTGGCAGTCTTTGGTCCTCTCAACATCATTAAAAATATATCCGTGATGAAATCTAAAGGCGAAAGGACATGCTTATGCTTTTGCTGCCTCTCCCGTTGCTGCAACAAAATGCCTGATGACAACGACTTAGGAAAGGGTCTCTCTTGGCTCCCAGTTCAAAAGTACAGTTCATCACAAAGGAGAAGGCAGGTGGCAGGAGAAACTGGTCACATGGCATGGATAGTCAAAAAGCAAAAGGGGCGGGGTGTGTGGTGGGGGAGGGGGAGCTGGTGCTACTCAGCTTATTTTCTCGTTTGTATTCAGTCCAGAACCTTAGGTCGTGAAATGTTGCTGCCCACTGGGTGAATCTTCTCCTTAACTGACCCAGTCTAGAAATCCCCACATAGAATTCCCAGAGACTGGTCCAGTCAAGTAGATAATCAATACTACACATTACAACTTACTTTAACAAAACCCTCTAGTGTATGCGTTTCCTGTTCTACTTTCTTTAATAGTCTGCTTCCACTAACTCCACATTCTTAAAATGTGGTATTAAGTCTTTTTCCCTCTGAATCCGAATGCCTAATATTTTGTCTGGCATATAATAGCTGTTCAATAAATGCTTGTTTAACAAGTAAATGAAGACTCTTTATGATGTGAGTGTTCTTACCACATTGAAGGCAGCTCACAAGCTAGAAGAGAACCGGAAAGAGAAGCTGAGTAATGCAAGCTCGCAGGTGCTGAATTATTAAAGTACAGGCACGGGAAGAGTGTGAGACAAAGATGGCTGGTTTGCTGTCAAGTTGGCAGTTTGGGTTAGAGCAGAGCCGTCTTCCTGGAGATAAGGTCATATATGTTTCTCATGATTTGCCAAGAACTCAACAAGCCAAAAGGAAGGTTTCAGAACAAAAGCACAACCTATATAAAGGCATGGACTTCTGGAAGAATACTTTCTGTTAAAAAACATAACATTATTTATAAAATCTATGTGTTTTTGAGATTTCATAGTCAGGATTTTCCAAACGGAAACATGACAAAACTTGGGGAAGAATGGACAAATGAAAAGGAGAATGTGAACATGTAAAAATTGAAATATCTAAGACAGCAAGATCTAGAGGAGCCCAGTAAGTTGTTCACTGTCATGTGGAAGAGCATGGGTAGAGTTCATTGAGTTCCTTTCCTAGAGCCATCTGCATACACCCTGACACTGTGCTGTCGCAGTTAGTGTGGGCTCTCTGCTACACCTCCTTGCTTATTAGCAGTTAGCAGACTCAAGGAGTCAATTCATTTTCCGATGGCCATGAAATCAGAAGGAGTCCTGTGTTTTGGATGATTTTCCTGAATTCTATTTTGCCTCTAGTTATTCTGTTTGTTTGTCTTGTCTTGTTTTTAGTTACATGTATAGCCTGTCCATTCATTCATTCTATGTTGCCTGACCTTCATTCATTCATTCATTCATTCATTCATTTCATAGTCCAAGCTCATCAATGGCAAATTCTGCGCTGATCACTGATCTGTAGTCCTCTCTGCCATGCGTGAACATGAGAAAAGCCACCATCTCTGATTTCACTTTCCCCAGGATCACTTAAGTGGTCATGCAAATCTAATCTTACTTATAGAATATCTCTTTAATTCAAGGATTTCACACTTGAACAGAGTATTACATGTTGAAGAATTCCCGGGGTCACCCCACAGCATAAGTCCTTTTATTTGCAGATTTTGGGGGTACCTCATCTGATTTTCTGCTTCAACTTATGGATTGCAGAAGTTTTAATAACCATTAAGATTATCACTTATGGGTCTTGTTCTCAAATTCGTATTCTTTGGGGAATGTGGAGAAAGAAGAGTTCACATCCATTATTTATCAAGAGGAGATGCTGACTCTCACACGCATGTATACTGACTTTGTCAGAGACTGCATTCTCTGTCCTAGCTGGAAAGTTTTCCTTGTATTCAAAGCAAATCTTTCACTCTGAGTATGCCACTGTTTGCCTTGTCATACATAGATGAATCTAACTAGGCTGTAGCCAGAGAGGAGCGATCACCCCCCCCCCCTTTTCCTCCAGGTGCTCTAGCCAGCATTAATCAATGTTCTATATCTATAATTTATGCATTCTAGATGTCTCACATAAGTTGAATTATACATTTGTCCTCCAGTGTGTTCGCATATATCACTTATTTTTGAGATTCACATGTTTTCATGTATCCAAACACCAACAACATTTCATAGCTGTATAATTTCCTCTTAACTTGTGCTCATTGGCCACCTACATTTTCTCGACCTTGGATTAGCTATGTAAAAATAAAAAATAACATGTGGTCCATGTCCTCAGGCTGTTCATCATAGCAGGATAAGAGAAGGACTCATGCAAGACAAGAAATAAACAAATCAGTCATCCTGGACAGCGTTCTAAGTATTCTCAGCATGCACATTGTAACAAAGCTACACGGAAAATCTCATGAAGATACTCCATAACGGATGGGACAAAAACATGAACTTGCAGAACCGTAATTTTTAGAAGTAGCAGTGCTGGGGAAAAGTGGGCACATCTGTTTTCTTCTTGTCCTCTATCCAGAGTCCACAGCTGATGTAAATCCTGGGTATTTTCTCATCTTTAGCCTTAGCATAGGAATGCATGACCTCACTGTTTATTTGTGCAGCAGGGCCTTTGGGACCACCTTGCTTATGTGTCCTAGAGGAGCCACAGCGAGATGGACAAGAAAGTTGTCCCAACCTCAGTGAGGCAAGGAGCTTTCCCTGGGATGGAAATTGGAAATAATCCTTAGGTCTTATGCCCCTGGACAATTCTGTCAACCCTAGTGGCTTCTGTCCTCACCTTCTCAGTCCTAGTCCACAGAGCAGCAACACTCCAATGTGTAGAGCCCTCGCTTCCCTTCCAATCCCCTCTCTTTCTAGCCTTGAATACTGTCTTTGATCTGGATTTAGGGGTATAATGGGGCTGGAAAAACTGGTCCAGGATAAAGGCCTTTTTGTCCAAATCTATTCATCATATTCTAAGTCTTTACAGACCTTTGATTTCAACATTCAAAACATGGCCTTTTAAGAAAACCCCAAATCATTTTCTATCCTACTGCTATATATCTTAAAGTATTACATCTAAGAAGCTCGGAATCAAAAGTTGAGCTGAGGTAAGATGAAAAGGAAGTAATAGTTCATAGACGCTATTATTTGGGAGTGTGCTGGCTAGTTTTATGTCAATTTGACACAAGCTAGAGTCACTGGAGAGATGGGAGCATCAATTGAGAAAAGGCCTCAATAAAATCAGGCTATAAGTAAGCCTCCAGTGTATTTTCTTCATTAGTGATTGATGCAGGAGCGCCCAGTCTATTGTTTTGGGGGCCACCCCTGGTCTGGTAGTCCTGGCTTCTATAGGAAGCAGGCTGAGCAAGCCAGTAAGATGACCCTTACCGCTCCAAGTTGCTTTAGTCATGGTGTTTCATCACAGCAATTGGAACCCAAACTAAGACAGGGGAAAACCTCAAACTTAGTTGACACAAAGAGGAAGGCAAAGTTCTGTCTTTTCCCTAATGGTGCTCAGTCTGGACTTGTCTGCCTATCTATCTATCACCTATTGATCAATACTCTTTGCGTGGGGCACATGTCATGCATTTGTTATGACCAGAGAACAATGTGGAGAAGTCATTTCTTACCTTCTTCCATGTTAAATCAAGGTGTCTGTTATTTCTGCTGCTGCCCCAGGCTAACTGTCATGTTTGTGGGCTTCCAGACAGTTCTTTCTTTCATCTCACCATAAGAATGCCGGAATTACAAATGCAAGGCCCTGCATCTGTTTTCTTAGATGAGTTCTAGTGATCCAACTCTGGTCAATAGGTGGGGGCAGTGAACACTCAATTTTTACCCACTGAGCCATCTCCCCAGCTCCTGCATCCTTTTGTAAAAAACTCCCATCTGTATCATCTAGAGTGTTAGTTTCAGTCAGCACGTTCAAAGAAAGGCAGTCTTGCATTGTTTGCTTTCTTTCTTTTTTTTTCTTTTTAAACTGAAGTTTGAAATTTTTGCTTCTGCTTCCTAAGTACTGGAATTACAAGCATGTGCACTAGACCCGGCTGAGTTTCATATTCTGAATGTATTTGTTCTAATGATAACCATGCTCTGTTTTATTACTTTTTATTCCTCTGCCCCAAGTTTCCAATTTATGCAGTTCTTGGGCTGGCCTCCATTATTTTCGGTGAATAGACAATGTTCCTTTAGAGACGGCAGAGTAGCAGTGCCTTGGATTCCCAAAAGGGGCAGCCTGGAATACTGTAGTAGTATTTAGTATAATTCTATTGAAGTGTGGACTCATCTATTGTACAATTGAATGCTAAACACGTAAATGAGAAGTTAACGTCAAAGTGGTGAGAGGTTGGTCCTCAAATCCCCATTCACAATTCTCATGGGTCTCACAGAGACATCCACACTTGCACCAGAAGGCAGCATTGTGTAGGGCTCTTTCTTTGAGGTCAGTGCCATAAACACACACTTTCATTTACGAGAAACAGGTCGTTGAAGATATTTAATGTGTCTCTGACCTGACGTGAGGGCAACAAGAGCTGCCCTAATGTTCTTTGTAAACCCTACTTTCTCCACAACTAGATCACAGACGTTACTGAAAAGGACTTGGGAGGCTAAGTTAAGGACCATGTGTATTTTTAGCAGGCATAAACTGATAATAAGATTCAGACAGCACAAAACATTTTAAATTCATAGCGCAGTGTACTTACCTTTTGAGGTGTGATATCTGGGCCTTCTGTTGTCATCAAGTTTATCCTCTGAATCAGCGACACATGCTCCAATAAACATCAAGTGACAGCTCCTAGTCACTAGCCAACACAGGGTTCCTGGAGCAAGGCCAATCCACAGGCACAGAAGCCATGTAAATAAACTCTGTTGGGCAGGTCATGCCCAGAAAGTGAATTAGACTAAGACATCAAGACAGTACCTGAACACACTGCTGTAGCTGAACAGATGGCCAGCAAGAGGAGTCCTCAAAGGAGCCACTGGAGCCCAATTCCAAGCAATGTCTCACATCCGTTGGCAGTCGGAGAGCGACAGAAGCAAACAGATCATGAGGGTGTGATAGCACTTAGAAAGGAATGATGGGGCTCTAGGAAGACCTGAGCGGAAGATAAGCTATTCCCAGTTAGGAAAGGATAATGGATACAAGGGATGACTGAAGCCTAGGCACCCAGGAAGAGGACAGTGACCTCCAGGACACATTCTAGGTCAGAGATGTAGTGCAGCAAGTCATTGCATCATATCTTTTTGTTTCAAACCTAATTTGTGACCTCCTCAGAACTGTCTGTGTATGCTCAGTTCAAGAGCGTGTTCTGTGATTGCCGAGTGGAATGTTCTAAGTATGTCTATGCTGTGCATTTGGTCTAGAGTCTTGTCTAAGTTCCATGCCTCTTTACTCATCTGTGGATGCTCTATCCAGAATTAGAACGGGAATACGAGCCTATTCATATGTTGCTATTTCTCCACTCGATGTTGTCAACATCCACTTTCTTCTTTTAAATTTTCATTAATTATTTTCACATAATGTATTTTGATCATCTTTTTCCCCTCCCGCAACTCCTCTCAGGTCCTTCCCACCTCCTTATTCACCCGACTTCCTTTTTTTCTCTGTCTCTGTCTCTCTCTCTATTTCTCTCTTAAAATAAAACAGGGTGAAATAAACAAAGTGAAAAATAAAGGAAGAAAAACAATCCAATAAGACAAAATATACAACTAAGACCAACCTACAAGGTCTACTGGTGTAGCAGTAGTCCAAATATTATGGGAGTAAAAATCATCTCAACTACCTTTTGTTGGCCTTAAGGACCACTTCATGATATAAAATCCATATCATGGAGCACTAATAAGGGGGCCAAGAACCTGAGACTAGATAGGTCATAGGCCTTCATGAAAACCCACTACTGCTATTCTGCTAAAGGAACATACAGATACAATGATTCCTAATGACTTATTGCTGTACCAACAGAACAAAGCATCACTCAGTCCTCATCAGAGAAGCTTCTTCTTGCAGTAGATGATAACTATCAAAGAGCCTCATAGCTGGACACTGTGCAGAGAGTGAGAGACTTTGGCCTGCTCAGCCCTAAATGCGATGTCTGTATCAATTCCCTTCCTGCCTGAAAGCTCTGGGATTGATACATAAGGGGAAGTGGAAAGAGTACAAGAGCCAGAGGTGGTAGGTAGGTCATTCCTAGGCTACTGTTCTCAATCTGTAGGTGGCAACCCCTCTAATGGCCAAACATCAAACATGATCTCATGTCAGATATCCTACATATCCGATGTTTACATTCCGATTCATAACAGTAGGCAAAATTTCAGTTATGAAGTAGCAATGAAAATAATTGTATGGCTGGAGGTCACCACAACATGAGGAACTGTATTAAAGGGTCCCAGCATCAGGAAGGGTGAGAACCATGCCTCCAAGGAAACAGTGTCTTCTAGAAAAATCAAACATATATCATACGAGCTCACAGAGACTGGAAAAGCACATACAAGACCTGCACGCATTCAAACTAGATAAAATCCCAGTACTGAGCAGTGGACACCAGTTTCTACCCCTAGCCCAGAGTCTGTTTGCAACTGATACCTGTTGGAAAAGTGAAAGTCTATTTCCTCTAGTGGACAACACTAGGTCTATCAACCACACTCTGGGGTAGGCTCCATGCCTAGGAGTTCTTGGCTACACAAAACAGATACCATGCTTTTTGCTTTGCTTTGTGTACGCACTTTTTGTTTCATTTTTGGTATTTTATCACATCTTAAGAGTCCCATGTTGGTTGTGAGGCACAGCATTTGAGATCATGTGGACAGCAGGACTACTTGAGTAGAAGGAGACAGTTGTGGTCGAGTTCTTCCTACCTCAGAAGGAGAAGCAAAGACACACTCGCAGAAAGAGCTGTGACCCTGAGAATTAAAACAGAGAGGAAATAAACGAGGACAGATAATGTTCAGGAATGCTCCATCCTTTATAGACCCTGCACAGGCCTGGCAAGAGCGGAAGGGCTCAATTCAGTGTTGTTTGGCTGTAAATGTTATGTTGAGAGTTTTGGTTGGAAGCTCAAGCTTTGGAAAGGTCGCCGCTGATTGCCTATTTGATGTCTCCTCTTTCCTACTCCCTGTAGAGTCCATATTTCATTTAAGCATCACATCTATTTCTCACCCGCAGGACTCTGGAAAGTGGCTTCTTCCCTAGTCCAGTGGGACATTTCTGTTAGGGTGAGCAGCCCTCCTGCTAGAGGGTAAGCTAGATCTGGTCAATGAGACCTCTGGGTCATCTCTGGCTTCTGGAAAAAGATTCCTCTATCTAAAGATAAAATGACCTTTCAGTCTGGGGGCTTGTCCTATCTATATGGAATGGATAGAAAGTGATGCTCTAGCCATCTTTTGACCACAAAAGAATTTAGTTATCAATTCATCAGATAGCTCTGGTAGAACTTAGCAGTAAGTGAGGATTTTGCTCTGGAAGCCTATGGTGTCTTAACTGATGCTTTTAAAAATGCTGTACCAACTTTTTAGAAAATACAGCAATGGATTAGGGGCAGAAATAAGTCAGTCTACAAGGCTTCATCTTCTTCTTGTCCATTCATCTGTCTATTCGTTCATCCATCCACCCATCCATCCATCCATGCACCTATGCACCAGCATATTAACTGAATGCTCATAATGTGTTATGCATTTTGATGAATGCTAGAAGCTATGAAAATAAAGTAGAAATAACTCCTGATCTTCCTACATTCATAGCCTGGATAATAGATCATATTTAATAATATGACAAAGTAAATCCTGTTAAACAGCAAACTACTGGATTTCTTCGTAATGTTCAGAGTAATGAGTTATTATCTATAGATCACATTTCAATGAAGACACACAGAAAGTGAATAGACCATGATCAGGGTATGTCCTGAGCAGTAAACCTGCAGAAGCAAAGAGCTCCCATCACTGCAAACCCAAATCCACGCAGAGATCAGGCTATGTGTAGATGTACTCTCTAGCACAGGTGAAGCCCAGAGAAAAGTGAGCTAGATAAGAGGTTCATTTATTTAGCTCCTAGAAGCAGGTATGTTTGAGCAGAAGGGTTGCTGGTCCACCAGGAGAGTAATCCTTGCTTTTAAGTTAAAATCACCCTACCCATGTTCACAAATTCTTCCAATGAAGCCAAAAAAGTAAGCACTCTTTTCGAAGTCTTCATGCTTCACTAGCTGGCTCTGATTGGCAAAATCAGTTACGTATTTCTGTCTACCGCATTTAGTCCTAACATGTGCACTTGGGTTACACAAACTTTTATTTAAACAGTTATTTGCCGTGTGTGCTCTAGTCTGTAGGATGAGACTAGGAGATGAATAGTAGACTTGGGACTTAACAGTTTACAAGTTAGAAGGGAAAATAGACACAGCATCCATACAAAAAAATGTGCATACAGGTGAAATTATTGAAGGATGAAGTGTGGGGAGGTTGGCCAGGTACAGAGAACAGGCTATATTGCTTTTGAAGGATGGTTAACAAGAGTTTTCTGTCTGGGAATACCTTCCAAGTAGAAGGAACCTCAAAGACAGGGAACCCCAGTCAAAGCGGCTTTCTAAGGTCACAATTTTCTAGGGAGAAGAAATCATGAAATGATGAGTGGGATGGGCAGAAAACATTGGCTGAATCAGAGCCCAGAGTGATGGAAGATGGGCAGGACTCATGAATCAGCAGAGGTCTCACTTGGCATTTTCAGAAGCCTGGATATCATTTATCCTCCATTTATTGAGTTTCTGCCATGTGCCACATACAAGAAAATGAAGCATAGTGTCTGCTCAGACAAAATTTGTATTAGTGGAGGAGACAGACATGGATAAGCATAGAAGCGCTAACATCTATAGGGCCCCATCTATGTCAATACAACAGTGTCTTACGGTCTTCAGAACATCCAGGGAAATAGAAACTGCTGAGCTGGCTTTGCAGAGGAGAGACTGAGGCACAGACAGGTTAAGCATCTTTCCTAAGACATTACAGATAAAATGAAGCAAGGTCTGGGTTCAAACTTTGGTTCATTGGGTTTCAGGACTGCTGTAACATAGAAATCCGAAAGCTTAGTGGAGTCGTATTTAATTCAAGTTGGATGTATATAATGTTCTAGAAATGAAAAGTACGTGAGGCAATGAAAGTTGTCAGAAAGAGCAGTTTGAATGGGGTGTGGAGACAGCGAGCTTGCTGCGTGATGGTAGTGCTGGGTATTGGATTTCGCCACTGTTACAGGGCAAGAAATGAGCCTGGAGGAATCAGATTACCGATTGCCTTTGAATGAGGAAGCTGGACATTGTCAGTCCTAGCTTGTTCCATGGACATCAGCATAATTGCATCCTCATTTCACCATCACCTTAACTGATGTTAAACACAGTTGTTAATCCAAAGGGAGTTTGGATTCTTATTATTTATTATGATTAAGACATGGTTTATTCTTAGCCAACATGATTGAGCATGGTCTAGGAACATGGATTCATGGTTCCCCACATGACACACTCCACCATGAAAATGGTTATATGAATTGTTTATATGGTCAGAGAACAAAAGTCACTACATTCCTCGAATCCATTGCTGGGGACATTAGGGAGACGGTTACAGCACAGAATGAGTGAGGTCGATGCTGTCAGAGGTTTCAGATGCCGGCTGACGACATGCTTGGTTTTGCAGCTGATAGAAGTGAATGATCTGCTAATTTCATATATTCCTGGTATTTTTACCTGATAGTTGAAATGATGTTAGGTCAGATACAGGATGGATAATAAAAGTATTAAAAATAGTCCCCGTAAGATGTGACTTTCTCTCTGGAACATCCCAACTCACTTGAATCAGCCAATCCTAATCAGTCAATCCACAGTCTCCAGTGTAGTTGTAGCCTTTCCAGGAGAATTCAGTTCACACTCTGTCCGCACACTGTCTCTTCATGAGGTGCCATCCAGCGGCTAGGCAATCAGGGTCGTCCTTGATGTCCCCCATCTTGTTCAGCGAATCGGCTCTCAAGGATGCTCTTTTTGGAATACGTATGTAATCAGATTCCTTTTCTATCCTCACTGTGGCCTCTCTCCCCACAAGACTGGCACAGGAACCCTGTACCTGGAATACAATAAGGGTCCTCTTTGGAAACTCTTGTCCTTCATTCAGAGGCCGCAGAAATATCTTGAAAAGAACTCAGACTTTCCACTCTGTTTTGTATTTTCCTATGGCTTCTCTTCCACTTCAGAAATAATCCAAACATTTTATCAAGCCTGGCAAGCATCTGCTCTCTTCTCCAAGCTCCTTTCACCCGCTTCGGTCCACTTGGATCCATTTTCTTCTCCTGGAAGTCTTTCAATTCCCTCTTGTCTGAGGTCATAGTTCATGTATTAGACTCTACCAGACACAATCTGGTCCAGAGCTTTACAAGACTTTTTCAGATTTTAGCTTCAATGACGCTTTACTTGGTCCTCCTGTCCCCCATCATCTCTCTTCAATTTGCTCTCTATGTTTAATATCTTTTTTCTCTTTAGTGTCCCCATGACAGGTCATCTCCATGTCTATCTCTTCCTTTGCTCTATGCACTCCCAAGAGGCAGGAAGTTGGTTCTGTTCCCATCCAACCCTTAGTGACTATCCCAGAATAGCTACTATCATTAGAAATGTGGTTGTCTTCTGCTAGATGTCTAAGAATAGGTCCTCCCACTAACAACTAAAGAGCTTAGACAGCTTTGAGATATGAAGTGAAGAGGAAAGCCACATGCAGGACATAGGAAAGAGAGCTTTGCCTTGGCAGGCATGCTGTATGAGGGCTGCTTTGGACAGTGACTGACAGAGCAAGTGCATCAGTAAATATTTGTCCGATAAATTAATACTGGTGAAATGATTTATGAAGTGTGCAGGCAAATACTCCATAAACAACAGATTCCATAGAGTCCAGACAAAGGAAAGAAATAACCCAAGTACAGGCGGGTCTTGCTCTAGAGCATGTTCTTCATCTATAAAGGGAAAGCTCACTGTGAAGTAATGGGTCGTTTTCTCAGCTGCCTTGTTCTTATTCACTACCCAAATTGAAGCCAAAATCCACTTTGTATGGAAGATGAACCCTGCCAGCCATGATGTTTTGGCAGGGGAAAGATAGAAGCATTTCCCCTTGGTAGCGAACAGAGGTTGATTAGGTAAAGAGTAATCTAGAAATACTGAGGGAAGTAAGAGTGGGGTCTAAAGAGCAGCTAGAGGAATTAAGAATGTGTTTGAATGCATATGGTTCAAGCAGGAGAGTGGTTAAGGCCATCAGACTTGGTTTTCAGAAGGCAGCGATGGTTCACTCCACTGCTGTGATGGTGTCCTTAGAGAAAGCATTTTATAAAACGTTCATCATGCATAGCTGGAAAAGTCTGTGTGCTAGAGTTAAGTTGATTAGAAGCAAAGTAGAAGGCTTTAGACTCTTGTCTCCCTATGCAGATGCTCAGAGGAATTTGTTTTTAAATCTCTAGTTATCAGTCAACAAATATTTATTGAATACTTGCTATGTGCCAGACAGTGTTAATTAAAGTTTGCTCTCTCCTGTCATCTTAAAATGATCAGCTTTTATCTTTGTTTGCCTTATAATTAGAGAGAGACTTCTTTTCTTCGTATTGTATTCTTCAGTTCCTCGTGACTTTTTGTGGAGGCAGGAACTTTTTAGGGCTAAACTTTGAAGTAAGTCACCTCTATTCTCCAGCAACTATTGTAAGGTCCTACAGGCAGTCCAGACTAGGGACTGCACGCTGCACGTGGGTGCTTCTGTTATGAAGAACCCCTTGAGAGTGAAGACAGCTAAGTGCCAGTTGCTTACTGTTTTCCTGAGTAATCATAACCTCCCTGAATATACTTTCTGCTCATGAGCGTTTTAGACAGTAGGTGGATTATTTCCTGCCTCACCTAAGAGGTTATTATTTACTTAATTAGGTCATTATCTTTAAAAATCTCTAGCCAAAAAGTGTATTTGCCTCGTGTTTCCTCATTCTGAAGATACTCTTATTAGTAGCTTGGTGGATGAGCGTTTCATCTGCTGAGGGATGTGTCGGAAACAAATGTGTTCAGAATATTCCAGGGCAAAAACAAATCTAATGATTTAATAAATCTAATAATGTACTATGTGATAAGAATGAATACTATAGAATAATGATTCTTATGTTTTTCTTTAAAAATGAAATTTGTTAAGCTACACTTGCATATACTGCAAGCTCTCCTTTTAAGGGTATAAACTAGATGGGTGTTAACAAGTGCATCTGTCATTTAGTGCCATCTTAATAAACAGAGCTTTGCTGTCTCCCTAAGAATGCCCATGATTCCCTGCGCAGTCGGTCCCCAGGCCCTTGCTTAGAACAACCGTTATTTGGAACTGTGTTTCTAACTTTTTGCAAACTGTTGTCTAGAGTGCAGGAAAAGAGACGGCCCCTGCTGTTTTATGATAAACTTTTCCTGGGAAGACACAACATACACCCCAGATCCCATAACACACCAATGTACAGATACCACCGAAGTCCAACTTGGCTAACCAAGGAGTTTTATTGGGAGTAATTACCAAGAGCAGAAACATCTCAAAGATAGCTGTATCACCCACCCCAGAATGGGTGACAGCTCATGAAAGCTGGGCACCTGGAGCACCCTGCACAGCCTTTGACTCAGTTGGTCCAAATCTCTTCCAGGTTAGTTGACTGGTTTCTGTTTCTTCCAAGCAGCTGGTCTGATCTCAAGAGTCTTCTTTGTTACTTGGCTCTCTTCTATCTGAGGGGTACTCTGAGATTTTATTGCTTAATCTGGCAGGGAGGGTTCTAGTGAATCTGGTCCACTTCAGGGACTTCCTGACATGTATTTTGAGTTGTTTGCCCTACTGCTTAAGGAACGTACTGCAAGAAGAAATGTTTCAATCTTGGAGGAAGCTATTACACAACACGTGCCTTCACAGTCTTTAAATTATAGCAAGATAATTTTTTAAAAAGCACAGAAGAAACTCCGCAACAAGGAGCTGTATACACGGATGAATGGTGTGTCCAGAGGCCTGGCAGGGGTAGGAGGAAGGAGGGCCAGACTAAGCAGCCTGAACTCTGGTTCTTGTCCATACAGTATTTCTAACTCTGTTTCTTATTTTCCCACCTATACAATGGTAAGTGTCACCATGAGGCCTCTAAAAGCCCTTCTGACACCATAGTCTTTGCTTTACATCTGAAGGTGACTTCTCTTGTGTTGATGTTCATTTTGTATGGAATTCTGTACTCCAACATCTGTCTTTTCTGAAGTACATTTAAGCAAAAACTCTAATATAAAGCACTCCAAAGTCTCCTCATCAGAAGCAATTATTAAGAGTGTCATTTCAATCTATTTACATAATTTAAAATAATTTGAAGGAACTACCTTTGGTTCAGTTTTAAGAAATATGTTAACTGATGGTTTTCCAGCCAGTTCAAAGATGTTCTTTTCAGTGGTCCTCACCCTCCCTGCTAGCATGCTTCCTTTCCAGTTCTACAGTTTCCACAGAGAATGAGATCAGAGAGGACATGGGAGAAGTGGCCTTTAAGAACTGCTTCAATTCCAAGAAAGAAAACTGCCATCTCTTGATACAGATAAAGAACTGGGTCTTTTTTCTCTGTGTCCTGCACCTCTGATCTTCATAGCTGTTTATTTCCCTTCAATAGGCAGTACTTCTCAATCTTTAACAAATTAAACCTTTCCAATGGGGCTTATGTTAAAATGTTCATCTCAGTCTGAGTTGGGGCTTAAGATTTTTCCTTCTTAGACTGTCCTCAGGTAGATGAGATGGGCCAGAGAACACACCTGCATGGTCGGTGCCAATGAGGAGTTGGAACTGGGGTAATAGAACCACTGAGTACTCTTTGAAGTTCTCTATGTGCCCAAAGCACATAGATGAGGAATCTTAGTATGCTTAGGGAACAGACCATCTGTGACCTAAACCCTGGGTAAATCTGACAGTACAGCAAATGCTATTGAAAAAGACACATGCTCAGTAGGGCGAGCAACCCAGTCATCCAGCCTTTGTGCTGGAAAATCTGTTGTCCTTTGAATTAACATGAAAAATGTGAAAATCACCCCCTGCCTCAAGTCCTCGGGGACTTATGCCAGCTGTCGATCTTCCATCCATCACTACTCTAGCCTCTGGAAGGACTCAGACTTGGGGCAGCATGGTTTGGTTCCGTCTACATGGACACCTGACTTTAAAGCTCAGCATCCGTCTCTGTACATGGGGTCAGAACAAAGTTTTGTCCTGACTTTTCAACAACAGTTATTTTTTTTCAGTCCCCACCCCCCCCAAGCCCCGCGTTTATTGGTTTGTTGATTTCTAAAAGCAATCTTTGCTCCATCAATCACATACCCGGAGAGACATATTATTTTTATCACCTAAGGAAAGCAGGTGCTGAAACTCAGAGCAGATTTATGTGTTGTTGGGTTTATCTATCTGTGGGGTATCTGAACTAAATCAGTCTGTTGGGTTGACGAGACAGGAGGCGGGTGGAGAGTCAACGTCACACTACCTATCGTCAGGAGGTTGAGGGGAGGAATTACGACGCGCAAGTTGGAAAGGAAAGGCTAGATGATATTAGCGAAGGCTGGAACTGGTGGTGTGGGATCCAGACTAGATGGGAACTCATTTGAAATGAAATAGAGAGTTCAGAGACAGCCAGATTATGGGTGTCCTGAGCCCTATGCACTCTTGGCAAGTATTAAAACTGAAATTAACTGAAATAATTGAGCCTTAAGAAAGGAGAATGGGTGAATAGATAGAACTTGATCTTAGAGAAAGTCATAGCGAGACCAATTAGTGGGCACTAAAGATAAAGTTTGCTAAAAGTAAAAAGTTGGGGAGTGGGAAGAAAAACGTCACCAGGCACAGGCATGAAAAACAGCAGAAAAAAAAAACCCTCCCGTCTCTTAGGACAACAGGCTTTGAGACTAGGTGGTTTGGAAAGGAAGCCTGCCCCATACTGAATGCAGCACATTTTGTGAGACTTCGGGAGTCTCTCCCCACTTAGGTACAGTGGCTTATCTCTCGGGGGGGGAGGGGGTTACTTGTTTTTATTGATGATGGTGACTTCCTTTAATCTGCCAGAAGAGTTTCTGGGTTAAGGCAGGCTTGCAACTTGACAGCCTCTCCTCTGTGTCCATCCAGTTCTTTAATACTTGACGTGAAAGAGCTACCTGATACTGCTTTTAGAGGTCTTGAACCCAGAACCACCCAAATTCTAGACAAGTGTTCTACTGTTAAGCAACATCCCAGTCCTTGTTTCTTTTTTAAAGATTTAGTTTATTTTTATTTATGTGTTTGTATGTCTTTCTCCCAACTACAAGCTATTTGAGTGGTTCAACATAGGTGCTATGAACAAAACTCTGGTTCTCCAAATGAGAAGCAAATTCTCCTAACTACTGAGCCTTCTTCCAGCTCCAGCCCTTGAATTTTTGGGGGTGTAAAATCTCCCTATATTTCCCAGGCTGACTTCAAACTCAACATCTGCTTTTACCTTCTGAGTGTTAGAGTTGTCAGCCCGTGACCCACCTTTCCCTTGCCTGTCACTTTTGTTCATTTAGAAAACACTTTGTTTTAAAGAGGTTCTTGAAGGCCACCTTACAACAGTACTTTTTGTTGTATGCGCTGATTCGTCAGTCATATTGCTGAAATGCAAGAACATACCATTGTAGTGATGGTGGAGTAGGCCTGCTTTTCGTCCCACTGTGCTTCCATATGGCTAGCTTTACACCCGAAATAACAACACACAAATTGTATTCTTTTAAACACTGCCTGGCCCATTATATCTAGCCTCTTCTTGGCTAACTCTCATATCTTGATTAACCCATTTCTATTAATGTGTGTAGCACCACAAGGTAGTGGCTTACCAGTAAAGATTCAGCATCTCTGACCTGGTGGCTGAATCCATTGTGTCTGACCTCATCTCCTTCTACCCAGCATCCTGTTCTGCTTACTCTGCCTACCTAATTTTCTGTCCTATCACAGGGCCTAGGCAGTTTCTTTATTAACCAATTAAAGTAACACATAGACCCTCCTCCATCACACCTTTATTAAAAAAAGATACCAATAAGCTTAGAGTTCGGGGGGGTCTACCTGGCCCTTGCCTGGGCTTCACACCATAAACAACAAAGAACTGACCAAATAGTCTCTGAGACTTGACACTCATCTCAGGAGGAGCCTCCCCGTTTTTCACTTTCAGCTACCATTACTCAATTCTTCTTCTCCCTCTTTTCCTTGCCTCCTCTCCAGCACTATAGAGAGCGCTATTTATCATGACTGCCTTTGGCGCTACCTCACTCACATCCACAGCCTGGTGTGGGGAATCTGAAACCCTGGTTGTTATTGGAGGGAGGCTCTGGAGGGAAGCTCCCCACCTTCACAGCCCTTTCTGAATGCCTCTCCTTTGCCTCTTCTTTCCTGAGAGCAAAGGGTACAGCACCTGGGCTCACCCCCAGGGCCTCCTTCCCACTGTGTGTCTTTCATGGAGTCCTCCCTGCCCACACCTGTTCTTGAGCCTACACCACATTCTCAGAGCAGACGTCTAGAAAGTGTTTATTTTGACAAAGACAGAAAAAAAGATGGAATGAAGACTGTTTCAAAGAGAATTCCCTCTCTGGTCACATGAGTGGCTTGGCTTGGCTCTAATCTGTGTATCCTGAAATTGTAAGAGACATAGGAAAGGGTCTGAACTTCATTAGGTAAGAGAAGGCATAAGGAAAATACTCTACGCCATAGTCTAACATCGTCGGTTAATTCTTCCTGAAGCGAGGAGGCCAGATTTCACCTCCCATCTTTTTTGCCTTCCTAAAATGAACCTAGAAAATAGACCTGGGTGGGAAAGGCCTTTCAGTGCTTTGTCGATTCTTTAATAAAGGCTAATTGAGTGTGGAGGTGGATTGGGACTGAGCTGGGGAGCCGAGTGGAGAGAGAAGAGGTGGCAAGGAGGAGCAGTCCTGGCTCTGTGTATTACACAGGGCAGAAGGATGCCAGGAGACCTAGAGAAAGTTGAGGTGTTTCATGTGGGCAGGAGAGCCTTGTTTTCTGACACTTCTCTATGTCTAGGCTGAGCTGACAAAAATAAAACTGCACACCTGTTCATTTGTTCTTTTCTCAGCAAGTAAGGCCAGAGGCATTGGCAGCCAACTACATCCTCCTCAGGGGGCCCCAGCCTCACAGGGCTGGTCCTGACTTTGAGTGCTAGGAAAAGAACCACAGAGAAAAATCCTGAGTCTTACACAAAGATCTGTTTTGATTTTTCAAATTGTTGATTACATTTATAGCCATATGCAACTTTTTAAATGTTTGCTTTATGATTCAAGAAATAGGCTGCATAGTGATCTATCTATCTATCTATCTATCTATCATTTATGTATACATATGTACACATTAATATTTTATGTATTTAGCTCTACAAATATGTATTATCTTATATAATATACAATATCTTACATATACTACATTACCTCTATTTTGCTCAATATATGTATAGTTGCATATATTTATGTATTGTTTTTCCTTAGTTTTATGTGCATAATAGTGTGTGTGTATGTGTATGTGCGTGTGTATATATGTGTGTGGTGTATGACAGGTTTTTACTATTTATCCCAGAATAGCCTCAAACTGATGTTCCTTCTGCCCTGCTCTCCAAAATGCTGGGATTATAGACATGAGCTATCATACACTACTCATACATACATAAATATGTATATATATATATGTATTTGTTTTTGTTGTGTGTTATCAGAATCTTTACAAATATCATTTAGACTTAACATAGTACATTCACTTTCAGATCTTTAAAAAAATTCTGCTGGCTCCTATGGTTAGGAATCATAGCCAAGCGAGAGAAAGGCAGCAGCCTCGTTATTGGATTGAGTGATTATTGAGTGTGGATTCTGTAGAAGCTGTTTCCAGCACAAAGCTCAGAGACAGAGCCCTAGGGGACAGAGTTCTGGAAAGCTGCTATCTGCACAGACAGGCAGCGACAAGTGTCCCCATGGCCAGCCTGTTATGCAGATTGCTGAGTGAGGGATAAAAGCTGATGATACAATCTTTTCAGGTGTCCCCAGATGGGACAACTTGATAAAGGCTGGATGGCCAAAGCTAGCTGGGAAGGAATTAGGTCCCGGGGGAACTTGTTAGGCTCCTAGAGTCCTGCACTTGAAGGGTTTATGGGGTCATGGACCACTTTTCACCCCCTTTACCCTCTGAGCATAAGGGGTTTACCAGTGTTTCTCTGGCACTTTTCCCATCCATGTGTGCTATCTAGCCACAGCCCTAAACAGAGTGACTCCAGCTCACCACGGAAATCTCTGCGGATGGTAAGCAAAATACACCCTGCCCCTTTGAAGGTGTGTCACAGTAGGTATTTGCTATAGTCACATGGAAAGGACAAACACAGGCAATTTTCCATGTGGGAAGCCAAGAGAGTCCAAACTACACAAATCCAGGCTAGAGATAATCTAGTCCTGCTATTGTATATTGCTTCTTTCCTTGGGAGATGCAGGGAGAGAAGGGTAGGGATTGGCCTCTGAACTGAGACCTGAAGGGTACAGGACTGTTTCAGTTGGATACAGAAGCACAGTAGAGGCAGAAAATACCCCCCAAGAGGGAAAGAGGGGCACAAAAAAGTAAATTGTGTCATTCCATTAGCCCCGTGTGTTGTTGAGCAGAAACACTGTACCCATGTTGTCACATGTTCTGTTTCCAGGTAAGATGCAAATGCTGTTTGTGTAGCGCTACCATCTCTGACTTTATTGTTTAGAACTTCACCAGTCAGGAAACACGAGTGGAAACTCAAAGCCCTGACTACTTTTATCAGGGTAAAGGGAACTGCTATGGCATTGGTAGTAAGTGTACCCTAAAGGCCATGCAAAGAGGAGCTCGGACATTGGCCAGTGGGGCATCCTTTATGAGGCTTAACCTAGACGCAGAAAGTATGTCATTTGGTTGTTCAGACCCGGAAGTGTCCCCTGCCTGTCCTGTTTCATGGTTACCTGAGGTGGGAAGCTTCCCTTGCTCCAACCTCTGCTACAGTGTTCTGCCATACAAACCCGGAAATGACAGAGGCACAGATAGGCCTGGATATCTGAATTGAGAGCAGCATTTTTTTTCCTTTAAGTTGATGATTTTTTTTCTTTGAATCCTGTCATAGCAACAGAAAGCAAACATGCTGATTAAAAGCTAAAGACCCAAACTCTCTTTGCCGATTGAATCCTTCATCTGCAAAAGGCCCTAAGTGAAAACTCAGTAATAGGGTGAGTACATTGAGAGAGCCTCAAGTCCTGTCCCAAACAACCAGTAAACTGAAAAAATGACACCTCACCCAGTTGACCCATTTACCCATGAACACTACTCTTCAATTGCCATGGGACACCCATGCTGAGCCCTTCACTGTATGCCGTGTTCCATAGAGATGAGGCCATGTGCTAACAGAACATATTAGGAAATTAATGCTTCATTCGTCTGTTGAAGAAGCAGCATCCATTTATTGAGATGCCTACTGTGTAGCTGCAAAATAGTTCCACAGGCCGATATTGCTGTCCTCAGAGGGCAGAAGAAACTAATGTTCCAAGTGGCTGTGTTGTTCTGGGTTAAACCGCTGCTGAATAGCAGTGCTGAGAGCTGAACTCAGCATTTCGGAAAGGCCCTTAGCTTTGCCTTCAACTGCTTCCTGGAAAGGAATTGAATGTATGATAATTTTTAAAAGTATTTTATTTTTATTGCTGTGCATGTGTGTGTGTGTATGTGTATACGTGCGTGTGTATGTATGTGTGTGGTCTTCATGGAGGCCACAAGAGGGCATTGGGCTTCCTGAAGTTAGATCATCACAGGAGATTGTGAGCTACCTGGCCTGAGTGCTCTGATCCAAACTCCCATCCTCCATAAGAGTAACAAGGCTAGTGGGAGCTCACTGACTCCAGACTGACAGCTGGGGAACCTGCGCAGGATCAAACTAGACCCTCTGAATGAGACAATTAGGTGACTTGGGAGTTTGTGAGGGTCACTGGCAGTGGGACCAGGATTTATCCCTAGTGCATGAACTGGCTTTTTGGAGCCCATTCCCTATGGAGGGATATCTTGTTTAGACTAGAAACAGGGAGGAGGACCCTGGTACTGCCTCAAGGTGATATGACAGACTTTGTTGACTCCCTACGGGAAGCCTCAACCTCTCTAAGGAGTGGATGGGGAGGCAGGATGAGGGAAGGTTGGGGAGGAGGGCTGGGAGGGGTAACTGGAATTGATATGGGGAGAACTAATTGAAGAGCCTGCCTCTGTCAGGTGGGAAGGTTCTGGAAGGTACTGGAATCCAGGAACTGCATTTCTGAGGCAGGCCCAGATGAGAGGCGTTAAGAGTCCAGGAACACAGCTGAGTCTGACCTGCTCCTGCTAGCACGCTGCTGCCTGTGCCTTTAATTCAAATCTTCTGCTAACAAAGGCAGAAATGTTCTTTCTGTGGGGACTTCATTGGTGTTACAGATACTGTATCAACAAAGGCCTGAAAGAATTATGCAAGGAAAACATTTCCCCCTGAGTTCCTTCTCAAAATCTTATGTGTGGGGGAGGAAAAATGTAAGAATAGACAAAGAGATGTAAGTAAACAGCAGGCAGAACCAGAGGCGAGCTTGCATATCCAAAGGCTGCAAGGGACACCGGGTTATTTCAGGGTTCCAAGTGTTGGTTTTGTTGGCCCTTCATGTTTTCAAATCAGAGGATCCAAACCTGCCAGCTCCTGAGATATAAATAGTGTTGAGATGATCTCCACTCCCTCCCCAGCTTCCGTTGTTCCTTTTCCTCCTGTTTAACTCTCCATGACCCAGCTGATTTCCATCTTTTGCGAACTGAGCTTTTAATCACCCACTGGATACATTCTTCTGTCGCTCTTGAACGCGAATGATCAGCTGCTCAATTCTTAACACTTGAGAAAACTGCATCCGCATTTTGAAACATAAACCTGCTAACGCTGCTACTGTTGGCAAAACCATCCCTTGTTCCTTCCTTTATCTGCGAATGGGCCAGGCCATGCCACAGCAGAAAGTATGTTCTTTGGGGACTTCCTTCTACTCCCAGTCCCAGTGATGTGGCCATGCAAAATGGAGGCATGAGATGATTGCTAACCATGCTCTACTGGAGGGAAAAACGTGGTTCCAGTAACTAGATAGTTGAAGTTCATAGATCGGAGTCTACAGATACAGATGCAAACAGGGCCAAGGCAAGAAGAGCAGTTCAGCAGCAAGTGCGGTCAGGGTCCCAGGAAAAGCATGCAGACACTGCCAGTCAGCTCTGGTCATTTCCAGGAAGACATAGCCCAGCGTGGCCTCCACTGTATTTTCTCACAGAAGTTCACAGTCTGACTTTTTCACATATAACCTTTTTATTGTTAGTCAATGGTTCTGAAAAAAATGTAAAATGCTCTCCTGGCACTCAGCTGCCAGTGTGCAGCTTCTAGTAGTGAGGAATAAAGGGAACAGCTCTGCTAAGACTGCCTTATTCATTAGGAAATGGAAGACTGTGCGTAGCTCAGGGCCTTGCTACTTAGCAGTGTATCCAGAGCTCAGCAGACTCGGTGTTGGCCGTGACTGAGTCCAGAACCTCAGTCCTCATCCTAGGTTTGTTGAATTATGGTCCATGACTTATCAAGGTTCCTGAGTGGCTGGTCTGCACATAGGGTTTATGATGATAATGATAACCTGCATGAATGTAGTGTGGGGACATGTCTAATGTCCAAAAAAAAAAAAAAAAAAAAAAAAAAAAAAAAAAAAAAGGCCTCCAGCAGGATTGGCTATCAAGTAGCATGTGATGGGGTTCACTGTCTGTCCTCACTTTGCTGTGGTTTGTCTATTACCTCCCTCCTTTCCCCTCTTGCCGCTCTCATGAGTTGTGGTCAGTGAGCATCGAACTGAGGCCTTCCAGCAAACAGCAAAAGAGCCACAGGAAAGGGAGGGCTTTGGGAATTGCTTACGCTCTTGCTCCAAATGGTCCTGGTTTCCTTTGCCTGCGTTTCCTTGTAGCACGATTAGTAAAAACTCAGAGACAGATATTGGGGTTCAACCTGAAGATTAGAAAAAGTCCCTGGCTCTTACTACTACCTCAGTCTAAAATGGCTATCCGGCCTCCAGATGTCTCAGAATTAGACTGTGTCTGAGAGCTGTCTCCTCCCATTTTATATTCCCCTCTAGGACTGGGATTAAAGTTGTGCACCACTACTGCCCCATTTCAATGGCAAACTAGTATGGCTAATGTAATTAAAGGTGTGTGTCACCACTGCCTGGTCTGTTTAGCTGACCAGTGAGGTTGTTTTACTCTCTGGTCTTCAGGCAAGCTTTATTTATTAAAATACAAATGAAATGTCAGTACAGTTCCTGCTGTTTCCTTAGTCAGCATCTTGCCTGTTTGTCTGTAGTTGCTGCTGTTAATACTCATTCATTTTGTTGTTTTGTTTTGCCTCGGTCCTTTGCCCATCATTGGTGGAATTAGAAGTCCCAGTCTAAGATGAGTCCCTGACTCAGATGCAGCATCCTTTGAGGAGACTTCATCTTCTCAGCCCTCACAAACTCCTATCTAGTCTAACAGACATTATTTAAGCAATAACGATAGGAAAAGAGAATGTCCATATTCATCTCACATATCATTTTTCAGGCATTTTCTGTCCATTATTAGCTGAATATATGAGTCACAAAAGCCAGAGATATGGGGAACCAATTCTTAAATGTATTGACATTTGAGTCTGAAATAGAAACATAATTTCTCTTTGTAAGTAGCTCAAGATAACACTTCTGTCAAATCCAGCCAAGTTGCTGTGGACTTTGATGGCTCCATATTCACTAAGATAGAAAACAACCTATTCTTTTGAGTATAAACCTCACATTTTGAAAATGTATTTAATCCAAGATAGCATCTTTGAAAATAATATCTCTGAAAACTGTGTCATCAATTTTTGATGTTATTCCTCCCCCAGCTTTATTATAAATTGGGGGATTCAGACGCCTTTATTTGTTGGCTTAGCAATGTGAGGTTTCCTATGTGTAAGTGACCCTGAGTTCTCAAAACCAGAGGAGCCCTGCTGTTAAATGTGACAGAAAGATCACTAGACTTTGTGTTCAAGATCGTTTGGAAAAGCAAATACGCGGACTCCAGTCTTGGGGGGAGTTTCCTGGTTTGCTTTCTATTGCTGTGATAAACACAAGGACCAAAAGCCACCTGGGGATGAGAAATCATATTTCTTGTTTGTTTGTTTGTTTGTTTGCTGGCTTGTTTTTTAAGACAGGATTTCTCTGTGTTGCCTTGCCTGTCCTGGAACTCACTCTGTAGACCAGGCTGACCTCAAACTCACAGAGATCCACCTGTCTCGACATCCTATGTTCTTGGATTAAAGGCGTGCACCACCAACACCCAACCTCTTAAAACTTACAGTTGATTTCTGAGGGAAAGCAAAGCAGGAACTCAAGGGGGGAACCTGGAGATGGAAACTAAAACAGAGACCACCGAGAAACCCTGATTTAATAGCTTGTTTTCATGGCTTGTTCAGTTTGCTTTGTTATAAAGCCCAGGATCACCTATTAAGAGGTGGCCCCACCCACAATGGGTTGAGTCCTCTCACATCAAACATTAATCATAATAATACCCCACAGGTCACTCTGACGGAGGTATTTACTCACTGTGGTTCCCCGTTTCCATGTAAACCTAGCTTGTGTAATTGCCAATAAACAAACAAATAAATAAACAAAATCCTAAACACTGCATGGAGTTAAATAAGTTACTTAAATGTTGCCTCTGTCTCCTGGGGAGACAGGTGTCCAGCAGATGCAGATCATTTCTTCATCTCTTCTCATTTTCATTTCAACTACGTATTCAGAAAAAATGCTGTCAGGTTAGAAAAAGGACCTAAACAATGCTGGTGAGCAAAGTCAGTGGCTTGTGCTTGGTTTTCAGTTTGATGAAGGTTGTGTTTATTTTGTTTTAATAAATAACTAAATGCTAGAAAATATTATTAATTACAGAACTGTCTTTCTTCCTCTCTTTTTCCTTGTTTTTGTTTTCCTTCAGACTTCAATAAAGATATAAACTGTCAGAGTTTGAATTTAATTTAAAAGTCACTTATTCCTTCTCCTCACTTTGCTCCCCCCAAATCCAGATGTATATCTTTGTAGAAGAACCCAGTATCCGGTTTGCAGAATAATTAAGGGCTGCTTCAATTCAGCTATGGAAGGAAACTCCTACCTCCCATAGAACTCCAAATGACTCTGACTTTTTTGAATTTTTATTGTGTGAATGACTAAACTAACAAAGCTATTTGTGACTCCCTGGCAAGGTTGTGTTTGTCCCTTTTGCTGGTATCCTTCCTCACTCTATTCAGGAAGATTTGTGGTTGTGGTCTTCGGACCAGTGTTTATTTTGATGAATGTTTACCCCAGGATCCCTCCAGAGCCAACATAAAGTCAACTGGAAGAGTCATCTCTTCCCAGTTAGGTCTGGCAAACTTCAAGGACGAGTGTAGACACAAACATGTGCTTCCATGTAGAAAACATCTACGTAATGATGTCTCCAGGCAGCCTCCAAAAGATAGCTTCTTTTGACTGATAGTTTCCTGGAGATAGAATGCTAAGTAGTCTTTTGTGCTTCCCAGAAAAAGTGGCATCTGGGAAAAATGGAACTAAAGGCTTGAAACATTCAGCAGGAGCTCCTGGTCAACCATACAGATTATTATAGTGTTGGTTATATTACAAGGAAATCAACGAGAGACAGGTAGCTGCCTCTGGTCAAAGACCAAGGCTTCTGAATTAACAGTCTGAATAGTCTGTATTTCTCTGTTATCCCACTAGACTGTCCATTATCTATTTTTGTCATTTTGCATCCCACTGCTGCCACGTAGTGTTGAACACATAAATACTGGGCACTGAATTCAAAATTTATTGTATGTAAACAGTTCTTTACTTTTTCTCTTAAAACTTTGTTTTTTTACAAAGTAAAAATATCAATATTTTCTTCAGTTGTATCCTTAAATCAAATTAGGTTTGCTAAATAATAGGCATCTTTGTTCTTCAAAACAAAGGAGTGGTTACATAGTCAAACCAACTGTAGACCTGCTTCTTCTTGGCCGTCATCTGCAGACGCTTCATGCAGACACAGTCTGCATTGTGCCTGAATCAAAAGTCTCAACTCAGACCAGACAAAGGCTCATAGAACACTTTACCTCTATGCCTAATAGTACAAAGCCATCATTAACCTGTGGGTTGGGGAGGAATGGACATGGAATAAAGGGATAAGGGTAAGTTTGTCTATTGTCTAGTGATATACAGACCATAATATTGGATGATAGGCCAAAATGCCATGACTGATCTGTTCATTGGTCTCCTGTAGGTCTAACATTAGTCTGGTTACTTACTGTTATGTCAGGAGCATCTGAGAACAAAGTCTAGATAGACCTTCTTTAAGAGATACTTGGGTTGCTAGGCATGGCGAGCAAGAGTAGTGATGGCAAAGCTCAGGAACATTGTGAAATCATTTCTAGATAAAAGAAGATGTTTTAGATGCTGTTGTCTTTTAAAGTATTGGAGCAATTTCTTTTCCATTTGGCTAGTGGATGTTTTGTTAGACTCAGAGAGCTCTGTCCACTCTGAAAAGTGGACTGAATTATTATGAAAGAAGTTCACCCCACACCCTCAAAGGAATTTCAAGCCACAGGTTGTGTTAATGCAACACAAGCAAAACGGGCTTCTGCAAGTGTTCCAGTCTAGATTTCAAATCTTTCAAAAGCCGTTGACACAGTTGCAAACGAAGTGGGGCAAAGAAATCCTGTTTTGTTTTCATCTTTCACAAGATGAATTGTTCCCTCTATCTTGTCATTAATAATGACAACATATTTTAAGGTCATCAATCAAAGCGCAACTAACGTGACATCCTAATTTGAACTAAATATGTTTTACACATCTGCATTATTTACCAGCTGACTGCTTGCTGGGCTATTGATCTGACTGGGGAAAATTCAGAGGGCTGCCTTTTCTTGTCATTTTCATTCTGTCATACCCAGCGGTTGTTTTCAGGGTTCCAAATGGTACAGCTGAAAAGAGAAATAAGCGTTAGAGACTACGAAACGAGATGAAACTTCCCGGTGCATGATATATTAGGTAAATTATATTCAAATCACAGGCTTCTCCCCCTCCCCGCTTTGCTGAGAAAGGCTTCAGGGGATTGACATGGATTGCCAGTTCAGGTGAATTTAGGAAAAATAAAAATCACATCCCTGGTTCTGCTGCCAGGTGGCTTCAATGTGGCTTCAGCCAAGTCACTGACCTGACCAGGTTTTGATCCCTATTGTTCTGTAAGAGTTGATTCTGGACCAAATTACTGGGCTGTTTCTTTCTCCTCTCATTCTAAACAACTGGTTCCAAACAGTGCTTTAGTTTCACTCTTAGAGAAAGATGGCAGAGCACAGAATAAGGATAGAGAACTTCTGCACACATGTGACAGGTCCCTTCGCCTGTGCAAGGGGGACAGTAGGAGGTGATTCCCTCCCTCCCAGCAGGATGAAAACAAATGAGATGATGGTCAAGCAAGTTCTCTCAAAGGTGAAAAGTCATGGCCAACTGTCACAGGTTCATTCACGGCCTCTCTTCTGCTTTTGCCTGGGTGAATTTTATAATTTTATTCAAAAACACATCTTAAAATTATTATTATTCTAATTGTGTGTGAGGGCGCACATGCCATGATACATGTGGAAGGCAGAGGACAGCATAGGGTTACTTCTTTCACATTTTTTAGGTTCTGGGGACCGAACTCAGGTCCCCAGGACTATGAGACAAGCATTTTATCCACACAGATGTCTTGCTGACCCCCTCCACTTGAGATCTTTCTGGCAGGCTTCCCATTATTATTCATCAGAGGATATGTGCATGGCTATGTATGCATTATATGTGTCACACACAGTACTCGCATACATATACACACATATTTCACATCAGATAATCTAAGCTGATACGATTGAGTCCAAAACACCCAAATTTCTTACATTATTCTGTTAATTAGCATTAATGTGTTCCTTTAGTAAACAAAGAATTTCTTCTGGGGTTTTTACAATATTTCAAATGAAAATCTTGAGGGTTCATTTTGGCATGTTCTACAAACTTCTTAGAACCTTGCAGGTGACAAACATCAGATATGACCTAATAAAAGGATAAATTGTCCATCTATTACTACTAATGTGCTCCAAAAACAATGTGTTCTAATTTAGGGTGTCTTACTAGTGTGGCTTAGGGCCAACAACAATGGCACCACCAAGGACCTTATCAGAAATGCAGAATCTTGGACCCCACACAAGCCCTCTGTTTCCGTGTATTTGGCTTAAACATCGGAGCACAAGAAAACATGTGTTGGACCCTGAGCACATCTTAAAACAAAGGACAAACTTTAACTATATGATACTGGGTGCCACCTACAGAAAGTCTGCCTCATTTTATCAGCAGTCAGCCAGTATCATAGCCCTCACATGGTTCATATTCGTCATCATAGTCTTTACATGATTCTAATATGCAGCAGAGTTTGTGTCCCTGTGAATCAGGAAAGTCACTGAACTTTATCCGGAGCACACACATTACTTCCAATTGTTTTGACAGCCATTTGTCTCTTCTAAGTTGAGACTCTCTGTTCTCTTTCTCACATGATCATATCTGATCCTAAGCAACCTAATGCCTTCTTCCTCCTGACCACAATTCCCCTTCTCAGGGCGTGCGGTCCGTCAGTGAGTGTGGGTGAACTTGTGTTGTCTTCAGGATTCCTCTCTGCCTTGCACAAGTATATTTGCAATCACTGACACTGAGAGATAGGTGTGCTCCGTGCTGGACAACAGCTCCTTTTCACATTTGAATGGCTAAGAACTACGCTAGACAGGGGATGTGATAAGCATAAAATCAGGATGCCTTGTCACGTTCTGCCTACATGCATTTCATGCTTTGGACCAGATTTCTTTTCTCTTCGACATTCAGTATTGCAATTATGCCCATTTTATGTTCGTGTTAGGGTTTATATCATCTTTCTTCCAAGAGACTTAAGGCACTTCACAGAAGGGAGTCTTGCTCCCCGACAGGCAACTATGCAGTTTTCTGTAGCCACAGGAACTAGCTCAAAACTGCAAGAATGAGTGAAACTTCCAGAAGTTGCTGGGAGAGTGACAGGATGGAGACAGATGCAAAAAAAAAAAAAAAAATGGATTCATCATTCTTCCAACAGTCTCAAGGTCACAGACTGGGATCCCATCCAGGATTAAATAGCAATGTATTTTATCACAGCTTGCTGTCTGCAGTATTTTTCCCTCTTGAAAAATCAAGGTGGGTAGTGGTAGATCCACACGAAGCTACATGCAGGACTGGTTGGAAGGAAATCATTAAATAGGACTCCTACAACTGCAGTCCACCCCCAGAGGGAACACCTCTGGGCATATCTAATCCTGAAATAGATAAGATCATCTCCACCAAAAACAAAAGACATAGTGATGGACTTTAAAGCGGGGAAACTAAGGCACAGCTATGTTAGATTTCATTCTTAATAAAAAAAAACAGTAAAAAGGAAATGTTTTAAAATCTCATTTATATTAATTGTTGGTTTTACCTGTTTACAAAATGAGAACCATGATGGCTGTCCAACTGAGTGCTCTCTCTCTCTTCTCTTTTACACACACACATACACACACACACACACACACACACAAGTCTCAGTGAAAGTATAACATATGGGGTGATAATACTCCCCCCAAGAGCCATAGAATATTTAGCAAAACCCCCAGTAGCAGACGTGAGAAATTCCTTTGAATTGTTGTCTAGAGGAGTCCAGGAGACTCCCAGAACAATATAGGTCATTGCTGCTGCCTGTGGTTGCCATGTAGAAGTTTAAGGTAAGTCCCTATTGCTGAAGACATGACACTCTTGAGTCGCTGGGCTCTGAGGATTTGTTCTGGAGTTGACTAGAAAGCCTCCTTCCTGAAGCTGGTTTTTATTCTACCACAAGATGCTGTGCTAAGGGAGGAATGCAATTGATAGTCCTACCCATTTGTGGTGGCTGTGAAGCACGACAATGGCCAGCATGGCCAGAGATCCCCAATGGTGCGATAGTGGCACTTACGTTTTGGCAGTAACCAACAGAAATCTAATTGAACTCAATAAGGCCTGCTTAATAAAAGAAAAATCGTGTCTAAAATTGGAAACCTACAAGTACAGGTGGCTAGTGAAGTCATGGATCTTAAAGGGGAATCTGCTTTTTCCACTCCCTTACACCAGTATTGTTCCTGGCTGCATTCTGAACACTTAGAGTGTAGGTAAGTGTAGATCTCACACCTTATCCAAGAAGATTCTTTTGGCTGCAGCAGGAGACTGTTACAGAAAACCACAACTAGTAAAAATACATAGTAACACCTTATGGGAGCATGCTTAGCCCCAACTGATACATCTACAAAAATGCTACTATACCTAAGACTTAGGGAACATTGCAGAAAGAGGGTGGGGGATGGAAAGATTGGAAGAGCCAGAGGACCAGGAAGTCTCACATGAGATTGTGCCTTTCACCTGTGACAGGGAAGCTGCACCCATAAACCTCAACATCATGGCTGGCTAAACAAGACCTGAACAATCCCAGCACCAGTTGTGGCATCCCAGTTTGGACAAGCGGGAAATCCCACAGGTCCCTACCCTTAGATGAAGGGTTACAAGCAGTTAACTACCAAGAGGGAGGATTAGTCTTTCCTAGGAATGAGCCCCTGACTGGTTATCCAATACCAAATGCTTAGCTCTAAAAACATAAACATTCAGGTAATGCTAAAAGGACCCAGCAGGCTATATTCACATGTTTATTCATTACATGCATCTGTAACAACAATAGTTAAAGATGAGGCCATGAGCTGGCGCGGAGGGGGGGGGGGGCGGTAGGCATGGAGAGGTAGCAGTGGGAGTAAAGAGACGATGTCCTTGTATTTTAATTAAAAAATAATAAAAAGAATTTGTAAATGGAGCTCAACACAGAACAGGCCTATCTCATGTCCCAGTAGTAAGTGGCAGATGGTGGTGGCTCTAAGATTACCAGTGCCTGAGTTTTATTTGTTTGTCCATGAGGTTTTTTGTTTGTTTGTTTACTTGTTTTTCTTATGTCAGGAAGAAACTGCCTTGAATTAAACAGAATTTACAGTTCAGAACAGCAATCCGAAGTTGAAAGCTCACATTGTGCTGGGGCTCTCTGAACAGGATCCTTGTCTGGATGCATCATTCAGGTTCAACAAATAAGTCAGCTGACTCTCCCAGCCTGTCCTGAGCCCTCTAAGTCCCCAAAGCCAAGCATCTCCCTGCCAGCTTGAACCTTTCACAGGCACAACGCTTCCCTTTATGATTTCTCCTGTCTTGTGCGACTTCTCCCTTCCTAAGGGTAGAAACCATGTGTTGAACTATTTTTGTATTTTTCACAGGACTCAGCCGAGACTTTTATGAGAGAAAATGCTTACTAGTATCATGGAATATAACAAACAGTGACGGGGGAGAGGATTATGAATTTGACACCCATAAAAGCCACATGGTCTCACAGACACCCAAAGGTACATATAATCCTGCCATCCAGAGTCCACTTCGCCATCTCATGCACCTAATCATAATGAAGCAAAATTGCTATTTGAAGCTCTTCTTTGTGAACCCCAGTGAGACATGGGCATCTTCAAAGCATCCCACTGATCTGAAATCGATTCATGTCCCACCCCAGCTCTCTGTCTGGAGAAAACGTGAGTCCCCTCCTCACCAGATGCCTGGGAGCAACTTGTCTCAATTTCTTCATTTTCCAGTCTCTTTTCTACCCGCTATGGTCTCACTTTACACTCTAATGGCCCTAATTAATTGGTCCTCTTGACACCTTAACTTCTCTGACCTCATTAGCACATCTTCTCCCTTTGACTCCTGTAAAGCCCTCATCTCTGTTTTCCTCATTCTCCTTTAACTCTTTTGAAGTGACAGGGTCCCCGGGCCTCCATCATGGGCCTTCTCCTGCATGTTCTTTCTAGACTCTTATCTACAGCCAAGGCTAGACGAATACACCTCAAATATTTGCTCTCAGTTCCAAGTCCGAAGCAAACCTTCCACTGATCTATTTCAGACACGCAACAGCCTATCTCACTACTACAGACTCAACATTTCTAAAACAGAACTTCTGTAAGATACAGCTCCCTCAGATTTCCCCAGCACTCAGAGTTGTGCATGTAAGCTGTCTTCTCTCGAGAGCACTTAGTCACACTGTGAATAAAATGTAAGTTACAAATGGGCTAATCACGCTCTAAGTGTAATCTCCCTGAGAGCAGGAGTAATATCTACTTGTAGTTATTTGTTGAATGAAGAAATTTAGTGTTCAAATTAATGAATTCCTGAGTGAGGAAATGAATAAAATTGGCTAGAAGACCCAAGCCCATGCAGCACAGCACTAAGAGCTGTGAGCTCTCCAGTGGGACGTGGCTATCGAACGGAGGCCCAGTAAAAACAGTGTGATACTGGCATCATCTACCGCACATAAACAAATAAATAGGAAAATATGCAAATTCAAAAGGAAACATTTAGGCAGAGGGTTTAGAAATCCATGGGCTGAAGAGACAACTTAGGGCACTGTTCTTGCAGACAACCTGACTTGGTTCACAGCCCCCACACTGAGTGTTTCCCAACTGCCTACAACTCCAGATGTATGGGGCCCAACATCTTCTTCTGGATTCAACAGGTCCCCGTACTCACATGTACATAATTACACACAGAAATGCATATATATATATATATATATATGTTGTGAAATATTATTTTAACTATGTAAAGATGTGGTGCATTTGTTTATGCTGCAGACTATGACTTTAACAGTGTAAAGGTGTGTTGCATTTGTTCATGCTGCATTTGTTTAATGATGTGAGGATGCGTGTTTAGCTATGTAAAGATGTACTGCATCTGTTTAATTATGTAAAGATGTGTTTTATTTGTTTCACCTTGCCTGCCTAAGGCACCCGATTGGTCTAATGAAAAGATGAACAGACAATAGCTAGGCAGGGAAGGGATAGGTGGGGCTGGCAGGCAGAGAGAATAAATAAGAGAAGAATGGGAGAAGAGAAGGAGTAGAGAACAAGAGAGAAAGAAAGGGAAATGCCTGGGGTCTGTCAGGCAGCCATCATCCAGCAAAGACAGAGAAGGACGTACAGAAAGAAAGGTAAAAAGCCTGAAGGCAAAAGGTAGATAAAGAGAAACAGGTTACTTTAAGTTAAAAGCACTAGCCAGAAATGAGACTAAACTAGGCTGAGCATTCAAAACTAATAATAATTCTCTGTGTCATGATTTGGGAGCTGGTCAGTGCTCCCCCCCCCCAAAGAAAGCCTGGTACATATAAACATAATTATAAATAAAATAAATTTCTAAAATAATGTTCCAGAAATTCATGTGCACATTGATTCTGGGGCCTGTGGGTTCCAGATTTCCTCACTAGTGAGTAATCTATATCTGCCTGTTTCTTGTGCTCAGGAAGATACGTGATCCTGCAGAGTGTTAATGAAAATAACCCATGCTTCTCTTCCTTAGCCATTAAGGGTTCAATGCAAAAACCCTTCTTTCTTGGTAATGTGGACATAGTTTGGTAATGGTTATTTTTAAAAAGAGAAAAGAAGGAGAGACAAATTTTTAAAAATATGGAGATGAAAATGACATATTTTGAAATTATCCAAGCAACTGAACATTCTAGAACCTTTTGTTTTGAAACTTTTCTCAGCCTTCAGGTATGTAGTTTAGAGAGTGTGAGAGATGATGAAGAAATTGAAAATTTGCACATGTGTCATGAGCACTCAGTAAACCGCACTGAGCATTTTCCCAAATCCCCTTGCCCAGTGCCCTCCATTAGAACAAGTGACATTCTGCCGTGTTGTTTCTCTAGTGATCCGCAGATTCCCACCCTGCGGTCTCCACATCACCTGCGCTCCACTGTCCAAAGGCTAGCACCCGTGGGCAGCGTGCTCCTGAGAGCCCAACTGAAATCTGTGTTATCAACAGCTATGCTTGATGAGGCAGCTCCTGCCACTGCCCACCCCTCACTTGGAGGCCACTAATTTTAGGGACCCCTGGCGACCTCTAACTTGGGTTTGCCATTCTGAGACACCAGAAACGGTTTCTGTGAAGGGCTGACAGAAGACAGCCCTCTGTGAAAATATATGACTTCTAATGAGTTCACTTTTTAACCTCCCTGTTAACATAATCATAACTAATTGTCTTATTAATAACAGTGTAGCAATGACAATAGTGTGTCACTATATGGAGAGCAGAATAAGAATAACTTATTGCCGTTAGCAGTGATACTGACTATTGTTAGATGAGTAAGAGTAAAAGTGACCACAATGAGTGCATACTATGCTGGGTTCAGTTCTGAGATTTTCATTTCTGCATTGCTTTATTTAAGTATTTATATGCTAATTCAAGGAAGTAACTGTGATTATGATTACTTTTGTCCAGTAGTTCATCTGGAGTAAATTATTAATTTGCATTTTTAAAGCAGAAATGCGTGCATCTCCACCCACACACTAATTTCAGTATTCCAAAGCAGTGCAAAGCTGTGCTGAACGTTTGTGTTTGTCCACCCAGATTCAATTCAATGGCGGCTCACTGTGTGACTATTTAACCTCTATGACTCTTGATTGTCTCATTTGTGAAGGGGATAATTACAATGCCTTCCTCAGAGGATTGTGAGGACTAAACAGCACAATGACTATCTATTGTCTGTAACAGAACTCACTAATGTACATTATTGTTTGTTTCTACCACGGCCATTATTTTAAAAGAATTGGAAAAATGCAGTAAAGCAGAAGAAAAGTTCACATTTAATTCCTTTTATGTAACTGCTATTAACACTAATAATGGATCCTGTGCTGTTCTAGTTTTCTTTCTATTGCTGTGATAAAGAAGACCATGACCAAAAGGAACTTTGGGAGTTGTAGGAGTAGGATGGAATGGTAGGGGTGTTTGGGTGTGGGGTAGTCAGGGAGTAGGATGTGGGGACCTAGACCTTACTGGGGCAGGGAGGGAATGAAGAAAAGACAGGCAGATGGACACAGGGACAGAAAGCTGGGATCACGTGGTCTGGACTCTCAGAGAGAGAAACCACAGCACTCCAGAAGAATAGCATGGATCATGAGAGCAGTCTTCAGTCTGAAAACACCCCTGGGAGAAAACTGTGGTGAGCATTTTCTGCACATACTATCAATCCCCACACTCGGAATCCCCAAGGAAGGCTTTGGCATTTCCCTTATGGTCTTACGTGGGGAAGGCTTTGCTATCCCCATGGAGTTGACGTCCCTGTTATTGACTGTGCCTCTATCAACAACGTACACCCACTCAGGATCTCATACACTTAGGGCTTCCTCTGTTCCTCACCAATAATGAGAGCCAGATCACACCTGAGACTTTGAGAACCTGGCACTCGATGTTTGAGGACTGTGGCATGCAGGCCTGCTTTGTGGGGGTTTCTTTCCTGCCCAATTCCCACAGCGGTAAACCCCCAAAGAAATTACACAGAGGTCTATATTAATGTTAAACTGATTGGCCCATTAGCTCAGGCTTCGTATTAGCTCTTATAACTTATATTAACCCATTATTCTTATCTGTTAGCCACATGGCTCAGTATCTTTTTCAGCAGGGCAGGTCACATCCTGCTTCTTCTGTGATTTGGGCAGGACTCCAAAAAGAGCTTCCTTCTTCCCAGAATACCCCTGTTCTCATTGCCCCACCTCTACTTCCTGTCTGGTTTTCTCTCCTATACTTCCTGCCTGGCTATCAGCCAATCAGCATTTATTAAAAATACCACTGAAAGAATATAGAATTGTCCCACACCTGAGGATAGGCACCTCAACATCCAAAATAGTCCCAGAATAGCTGTCTCTTACTGGAGAGACAGCCAGCAGACTCAATCCTCAAGGCTGGGATTTCTGTAGTCCCAGAATGGTGCTAGAGACCTGGAAAGTGCTTGGAGAGCCATTGGTCCTTAACCCAAGATGAAAGCTTGAAATCTCAGGTTCTGCTATCAGTGAAGGCATCAGCAGCAGAAGCAACAGCCGGGTAAATCACTGGTGTGATGGGAAGCCAAGCCAGCAAGAGATGATTTTCCTTCTAGCTACCGGGATAAGGAGCTGAAAGTGCCGCCCACAGTCAGGGTGTGCCGGTGCACATTCATCAAGGCAGTTCCTCCGGGGACAGTCCCTACTCAAGGGATTTTAATTTGTGACAAGCTGGCATAAGAACCAGTCTGATAAAAGAAAGGGGTTTATTTGGCTTAGAATTCCATGTCATTGTTCATTATCAAGGGAAGTCAGAGCAGGTACCTGGAGGCAGGAACTGAAGCAGAGATCAAGGCCTGCTCAGTTTGCTTCCTTATACTATCTAGGAGAGCCTGGCCTGGGGTGGCACCACCTGATGCCTAAATTTATTCAACTTCAGAAATTTTAAATTTTTTATTTATTAAGTTTTGATAATACATTTTCTGTACCCAAATATTCTTGCATATAATTTTAATGGTTGAGTATTGGTCAGCCATATATGCTGTAACTTTTTTTTGGAACTGTTGCTATAATAAGTACTTATGATCTGAAACAAACTGAATATATGTATTTCATAACAGATTTGATAATTTATTGATATTAATCCATAGAAAAAATTGATGAACTACAGACTATCTTAACAGTACCTTTAGGGTGAATTGCCATATTGACTTATATAAGGACATCAGTTTTGTTTGTAGCAATTGTATAAACAGGACTTTTAGCTTCCTCTTAGCTTCACTAAGCATAGGTAGCAAGTGTGTGTGTACTTTTCTCTGATCCAAATTTATGACTGCTGAAAAATATGCAGTAAGTATATTTCAACTCTGAGTTTCTTCTTCTCTAAAATTAGCTAGTAGATACAGACCTCAGAGATGCTATCTGTTCATGATGTTTATCGTGTTTCTGTGTGTGTTGGTGTTCAGTGTGTGAAGCACATTTCAAGTAAGACGGGATCTTTGTGAAGCCAGGATGTGAAAAGGACTGAAAGCAAGAATAATGAAGACCATTCTTCTATCCAGGATGTAATTGTCCAAAATGTCACAGGAATGACCATACTGGTAGATTCCCACTAAGGGAATTATTGTTGGTGACAGATATTATTTACATGTCTGCTTATTTTCATTTTTGTTCATACCACTAAACCATATGGTCAATGAAGGCACAGATCTTGGTTTGTTAATTCTTAGTAGAAGACCTGACATAGCTGGTGTTCAACAAAAATACATATTGAACAACAACAACAAAATAATGAAGGTTCCCTGGATCTGGTGAGAGATTTTTATTTGATAGCCAGTCAGTATGTGGCTCCCTGGGAAAATTATCCAGACTGAGGCCCTTGAACTTGCCTCTTCATAGCTCCTGTGGTCAAATCCCTACTGGAATAGTGTTTACCAATATTGAGTACAATTCGATCTGGTTAAAATTCAGTTCCTACCCTGGAATCCATACTCTGCAAGTCATGTTGAGTGTCTTATCTAAAGTTCACCGTGGATCCACTCAAAAGTTCAATCCAGAGGATGGTGTCAGCCTTAAGGTTTTAAGGATATTCCAAACATGCCCCTTGGACTGTCTAGAGCGGTTCCTTCATGCCATGGCTAAGAGTCCATTGCATGACACAGCTTATCAGTATAGTGGAGAACATAAAGCCATTCTTCAGGCAACACGTTCTGGTGGCTAAAATCCCCGGCGTCAGAACAGAATCCCCAGGCTGTCTCCATTTATCCTACTTAATTTGCCGTATTAGATAGGTTACTGCATCACACTGTATAAATATTGTCAACCTTACAGGATCAACTGCGGATTAAGTTAATTAAAGCACCTAAACAAATCCCATCTCCACCTTCCAGGAGCAGTAGGGAAGCAGCTCCCTGAGAGGGCCTAGAGCACTGGGCACCAGAGGTTGCTTCTTTTATGCATTCTCTAATGTCTCCATGGGCCATTATTGTTCCCCTATCTGATGAATCAAGGCCCTGAAGGTTCGATGGTTTTGATAATACCCTGAGTCACATGGCTTGAATGTGATAGTGACTGTTCAAACACAGCTGTCTGAACTATCTCCTTGCGGAGGTAGTTCTCTTAAGAGAATTGAAAGCGTTGGTATCACTGTGGAAGTCGTGAGGTTCTATTAGCTGATATTCAGCTGTTTCTTAGTCACGCTCACAACCTCAGCACATTTTTTAAAAAATAAACCTCAAGTGCATCTGTCTAGAGACTGGGTAGCCTGCAGTTCCTCAGGACTGTCACTGGCTTTAAATTATATTGGTACTGAGCGCCTATTCACCGTTCTCTAAATTTTCTCTACTAGGGTTTAAGTAAAAAGACCAATCCTTTAAATAAATAAATACAAACTTTAAGGTTTTCATTAGCACATATTATCTAAGTGGAATAGTGGGTTCATAATGATATTTTCATAAATGTGTTTGATGTATTTTGGTCATATTACCCTCTCTTGTTTCTCTTCCTCTCCAGCTGACCTCCTTTCCCTTCTTAGCTAGTACCCTTTGTACTTTCATTTCTTAATTTTATTTCAGATTATTGTTTTTCCATTTTGGTGAATGAGCTTAATTAAGGTTCCTGGCAGAAGGCACGTGAGTGATGTGTTATTTGCAGGAGCACGGGCACCTTAACACATGTCTCTTCCGCTTTCACCTGGACAGGTGCTTCAGGTTTTCCATGAGAGTAATGTTAGCTCACAGAGTACACTCTCAGCCACCTCAGGACTCGGTACAGGCTTTCGCCCAGGTTTTCAGTACCAGATGTGGATTCCTTCCAGTAAAGTAGTCTTCTCACCACAGTGGCAGGCTTGAACTTTGAACCCTTTCCAGGCACTCCTAGCAGATACAAGAGAAACTGGAAAGAAATCCATTTCCAGACAGCAACACAGCTCCCGTGTTTGTAGGCATGATTTGCTGTGCCACGTTGGGCACTTTTTGACGTCCCTGAAGCTTACTTTATTTTCCATGGCATAGGCTAGCAAATACTCCATTGCCACTCGCTAGGTGAATGGGTTGTGACATTCAGTGAATGAACCGTTCAGAGCGGAGATACCACAGTGGCCATGAGTTGGCAGGTTTGGTGGTTTATGCATGGTACCTATCCAGGAAGCACATCAGAATCTTCTCTGAGACAGCCTAGGCTTGCGCAGGCTCCAGCTTGATGTTTGAAGGTCCCTTTGTCTCTCTTCTACAGGTTAATTATGTATGGCTTTGTGAAGGCCATGGTGCACGCTGGCCAGCTAAAGAGCGGGGACTTCCATTTCACTGACTGCTTGTTTTTTGGGTCACTGATGTCTGCTACAGATCCAGGTAACTGTTCAAATAATGCATTTCTTTCTTTGAAGAATCAAGCATTGGAATGGACGGTTTCTCCACAGGTGGTTGTCTAGTCTCCCCAGCAGAGAGTCTTCATTTCTCGTCGCAGGCTTTGGCACATCTGCAAGTGACTTAAACAGAAAGTCAAGAAAGACAAGGAAAAGAAATAGGTGATATCACACAGCCCCCGAGAAATTAGACAGAAAGCAATCTCCATAGTGGAAGGGACTTTTTAAGGTCATTATTGCTTCTCTTGAATTTAGAGCCATTTGGAACTGTTTTCTTTAAGTTTGCCTCTATTTAATATATCTTCTTTCAAAAGTTATCTGTTGAATTAAATGGTTTAAAGTTTCTTTTAAAATTGTTTGCTCTGGAACTTTCTAAACATGTCAAGGATAAGGAGCAGAGTAAATATGATTGCCAGCCGCCCTTTAGGAGTCAAATATGAGCACAGGTTCTCCACCCACTCCTGTTTATTACGATGGTATCGCATTAAAGTAAGCATCAAGTATCTTATTTTGGTATGTAAATACCCTGAAAGCAACCCTTGTTGCCATTATAAAGCTACAACTATTTGTGATCATAATTTAATAATATGAAACCTCCAGTCACTGTTTAAATATCCTCAGTTCACTTTTCCTATTGCCGTTATTGGTTTGGTAGTAGTTTATATGAAACATAGCTGAAGATGACACATAATTAGTTACGGTGTCCCCAAGTGCCCAATGTTTCTTATGGTTAAAGCTAGAGGCTTAATTAATCAGAATTGGGCTCAACCTTTTCCTGTCATGATTACTGTAAAAATGATGCTGGGGAAACCACATCAGAAGGTAAGTGGTGACTGGTGATTCTGCTGTCAGCTTAATCCAGCGCAGCCATGAGTTGCCATTCCAGCAAAGAATGCCAGGATGCACCAGAGGAATGGCATGGGTCTCTTATATGTTATAATGAAAGAGGAAGCTCACTGAGGGTGTGCAGGCTAGTTTTTGTGCCAGCTCGACACAAGCTGGAGTCATCAGAGAGGAGGTACCTCAATTGAGAAAAAAATGCTTCCGTAAGATTGAGCTATCAGCAGGGAAACCTATAGGACATTTTCTCAATTACTGATTGATGGAGGAGGGCCCAGCCCATTGTTGGTGCGGCTGCCCCTGGGCTATCGGTTCTGGGTTCTATAAGAAAGCAGGCTGAGCAAGCCACGAGAGAAAAGCAAGTAAGCAGCACCCCTTCATGCCCCCTGCATCAGCTCCTGCCTCCAGATTCCTGCCCTGCTTGAGTTCCTGTTTATTTCCTTCAGTAATAAACAGCAATGTGGAAGTGTAAACCAAATAAACCCTTTCCTTCCTGAGTTGTTTTGGTCAGGGTGTTTCCCCACAGCAATAGTAACCCTACCTAAGACAGAGGAGAACCACGTGATGTCTCAGGGTGTGAGAAGAGGATGGTGATGGGTCTTGCATTTCCATTTATGATATTTAGAGTGTCGGGATTTTGCTCTGGATTAGATGTGTCAGGAAGTAAAAGGAATTTCATGATTATCCTTTCAGTTCAGTCTTCTCTAAAAAGAGACAGACCAGACTAAGCCTAAATCTGTAACTGGTAAAGAAGCCCCATTTCCCTCTCCGTGGTTGGGATAGACAATGTTCTGTCAGTTTGGGCTTGGATAATCCTCATTATTTATGTTTAGAGATGATTATGTAGTTCTTGTGTTCGTTCTGCTCCCCCTGCTCACTGCTCACAGAATCATATGCCTGAGGTTGTTCTGTGGCACTGTTTATGTCCAACAAGGGACACTAGACCTCGTGGATAGTGAAAGGTTTCTGTACCCTGATATTACAGTAATCTAAATAAAACCGAATTTAAAAAAAAAAAAAACAGGTTTAATCTGAGCAAAGCAACTCCTGGGTGATCTGGGGGGGGGGAGGCGAATGTGGAGGGAGAAGAAACCATGTGGCAGGTCTGGGGGCCAGGTCTTAAATAGCCTGTAGGCATGGTCCTGAGCATCTCGAGGGGGGGGGGGCAGTCCTTGACAGATTTTCTTGAAGGGCGGGGTCTGGGGTGGGTGGAGTGGGACTAGGGGGAGCTTCCACCTAAACAGATGCTAGCAGCCAACACCCCCTGAACAGCAGTGCTGGCATCAAATGAGGTGTACCTGTGCTCTCTCATGCTCAGTCTCAGAATTTAACAGTGAACCCAGCTACTTCCTAAGCACAGACATCTGACAAACTCTATAGATTGCAGATCCCTGTCTACCCATTGGCTGCTCCAGTTCTCATGATGGTCACTCCTAATTCTAATATAGTCTCCTCAAAGGAGTTTCACTGTTCAGTTATTTGAGCTCTCCATGGTTTAATATAAACAAACAACAAGAACCAAGATTATTTCCTCTAATTTACTAATTTCCCGAATAATATGTTGTTTCCATGGCACCCTCCACATGTTACCAGCATGACAGGTCTTTAACACACATCTTTCTGAAGATGTGGGTTTTAATACAGCTATTTTGTTTAATACTGGCTACTCTTTTTATACAATTAAAACATCCATTTTCATGGGGCAGAGGAAGTCTTCATGTTTCTGGTGTGTATTTTTAACATGACTCTCACAGTCTTTGATAAACTTCTTGCATTTAGGTAGTGCTAAGGTTCCAGCCTTATCATCTATGACTTCTGTCCCTCAATTTAAAAATAGTCATTTCTCCAAGGAGCCTTGGGTCTTTTAAGAGAAAAATTTAAGGACCACTTTCACTACTGTTTTCATTACTATTGGATAGGTCATTCTTTTTAGACCTCTGTGTTTAGACAAAGTTATACAAGAAATTCCTTTTAATATTTTCAGCTCAGTTTCAGGATTATAGAGATTTTTATTGGGATGCCATGAATTTTAATTTGCATTTGCATTTTCTTCTGCTTCTTTTTCTTCCTCCTACTACATTAATATAATTTTTACTTGCTTAAAATATATACTCTCAAAATCATCTCACATACATTATTGCTAAAAATATAGCAACTGAAAAATGGCTTAAGGTTTCATGTGGTTATTTTTAGCCTTTGAGTATATCCCATTTGGGATGCAGTTAAAAGTTGTTCTGTTTTTAAATCACTTGAAATTACTCCAATGTGTGGCTAAGCCCAAGCCAATCACAATAATGTTCTTCTGCTTCACTGTGCCTTTTTGTTTTGTTTTAAGATTAGATTAAATATCCCAAGGATTCAGAAATGAAAACCTCTATGGGGGCGGGGAGCCTAGCTGTTAGCCCTGTCCCTTCTGCCCTGACTTTTGGACATGTTGGTGGTTGTTGGATTAAATTTCCATCTTCAACATATACATGTTTGTCTTTCCATACCTGCAAACATAAACACCCTCTGGTCTACACTGTGCTACACTGACTCGTTGTCTTGCTTTATTTAATTACAAGCGTTAAAGACATTGACAGCATCTAAAGAGCTCTCTTATTTCCTTTTATAGCTACAGAACAGGCCACTGTTCAGCCATTCTCCCATCAATGGGCATGTAAGAATGTTTTCTTGTTCTTTTAAATTAGCAATTGTGCCACAATGAACAGTTTTTAAATTAACACAGCTTTTCATGTGTTTCCCGTGTGTCTTTGGGGATGATTTCTAGAAATAGATATTCCTAGATACTGAAATTCTCCCCTAAACTGTGGACCAGTTTGCACCCATGCTGGTGATCTACGGAGGTTTATTTTCCTCACAGACATGCTGAGGCAAATTTAGGATCCCCCATAGGCTACGGAATTTACATCTCCCTGTGGTCTGCTCAAGCCTTTCTCTTATGATAAGTGAGACAGAACATTTATTTCCATGCTGAGGAGACATAAAGATATTTTTTTTTCAAACTCTGCTTTGGAGCTCACAGGATAGATGAGGGGATCAGAGATCCATGTGGTGTAAAGAGATAGACTGCTCCACCCCAAGGGTGAGGGACATCTTGGCTATTCCATGACTGCTGAGAGATAGATTTCCATTGCCGTTTCCAGAATGATTCCACACAGCATTGCATACCCCAGGGAAATGCAGAGGTGGCTTGGCAACAGCCCGAAGCACAAGCTGAAGATGGAGGCTTTCCTCCCTAGTGATTTTCCAGCCATTTAAGGCCATACTCTTCAGCTAAATATGAGCATTCAGCCGTTCAGTGCCTGATCAAATTTCGGGTCACCTTTACCCAAATGTGTGTTGCAAAGCATCATTTGTTCCCTGTCTCAACAGTGAGCTTATCGCGACAACCTGAGTTTGTTGAATTCTGACTGACTGGATTGTCTTCAAGCACTTCTGAGGTGTGTCTTAGCTTTGTTCTTTCTGTTACTGGTGATGTTCCCAAGGTTCTATTTAAATAACAGAAAACAGACCAAAATGGTGGGAGGAGGAGGATCCAGCCTAGGAAATGATTATTTAACTGCCTCGTGTCAAACAGCTAAACAGAAGAGGCCTTTTAAGTCTCACAGCGGCTTACAGCCAGGATGGGCATGCAGAGAACCGAGACTACCTTCTGGGTCTGGCTTGGGCCAGCTGTGCAATTTGGGCAGCTCTTTATTGCCTTAGATTGCCTGGATTCTTGCAGGTGGTAAATCTTCATTCTCTTTCCTTTCTCCTCCTAACTCTTTAGATGAAGACGCTACCTCTTTGTCTGTCCGTAAACTGGAAAGTACCAACCACAGCCCTCATGCCCTTCCAGCTCTAGTGGCCCGTGATTCTTATTTCTGTGAGATTTCTTTGAAAAGGAACTTTAGTTTTAAAGAAAGTGCAAAATCAACCCAAAGCCAGTCAGCTGGATAGTTTGGGGTTCTAACCCCACTCAGCAAATGCAGTCGTGATTTCACACGGCACAAGCCTGCGGCATATAAGCAGGAGCCCTGGCTCCCCATTCTTTACTGAGAGCTAATTGTTATATTAAACACATTGAACCCACTCTCTGCTAAATTGGTGTAATTTAAGATCTTCAATAACCTTAAAACACTTAGTTAATCTTACCCCACAATTATTCATTTATTGCCTAAATTCTCATGACTCACTAACTTATGAAAGAGAACCTGTGCTCTCCAGGCCTGACGGTTCTTGGCCTTTAATTCTTTAAATGAATCCTTTCCCAGGTAGCTGCACCCCAAGCCAGGGTTATTACCTACTACTAGGTATCTGTTAGAGGAGCATGTTTAGACTCAAACGCTTCCTGCCTGTTTCAGATTCTCTCCAGCTAGCTTTGGTTTACACCAGCTAGTAAAACTCCCAGTTTAGCTAGGAGGATTTGACCATAATTTTATCTCACTGATGAGGCCCTTGCTGCTGTGATGATTAGTAGCTTGGCCATGAGTGGATATCCTGGGACAGACGACCGGCTATGAGGCTAGGCAGCAGGATACAGGAACATCCGCTCAATCCATGAGCCAGCTTTGCTTCATACACATCCAGAATAAGGAGATCAAAAACATGGGGCAGAGACAAAGGCACTGACACACAGGAGCCAAAGGCTCTAACACAGGGAATGAAGATCTGACTTAATAATCCCACTGTCAGATGGTCAGGCCCGTAATGGAACCCTCTGCTGCTCTCTGGCCTCCTGGCTCTTCCTTCACTCCCTCAGGGCCATTTGGTAAATCGAGACTACCAAAGGTGATGATTTTGACTGAGACCTAAATGCCCACTCAACTGTGGTAGGTAAGACAAGAGAGGGCTCTTTAAGGCCCCTGAAGACACATGGAACTCCAGCTGAGCCACCTGCGTTGGACATGGCTGGTCCTGTCTATGTCTGGCTTGTGCTGTCTTCTGACTCTGCCTTCCTTAAGGTCTCTGCTCAAGTGCCAACATTGAAGTAATGCTAGCTTAGCCCCACCTATTAAAAACCACACCTGTCTCTCGCCCTAGTCACCTTGAAAGCCTGGACCCGTGCTCCATTTATCTCCACAGTATTTACCAACACCGAATAGTTATTTTTATTGCTCTATCTAATTATTGATGATCTGTTCCCTAGGCGGGAAGGCTTTTCACCTATCTTGAAAAGCTAGTGCGTCTACTGTCTGGAACAGTGGGTTTTCAATAAATGAATTAATGAGTATTTTTGTGGAAGGAACTGTTAGAGCAGAGTCTGGAGCCTTGAGAAGAATCTCTTTCAAGTTCAAAATGGGAAGCAGTTGAACATGCAGGTCACCGCCAGTAATCAGATGTTTCATGGCCCTGGAAAGGACGGGGACATGAGGTTCAGGTCAAACTCGGTCTATAGACATGCTTGCTTCTGTTCTCTGAAAAGATACAGCTGACTAAAATGAAGACATGTGCCTTTCTTTTCTAGTCAAGTAGACAGAATTTCTTTCTCCCTGACACGTAGTCAGGTTGGCACTTTACTGAGAAGAGCAAGTCATGGTTCGTGGACTTGTGGAAATGTAACAATGATGTAGGCATTTTAAATCGGAAGTTACTCAAAGTAATAGTGTCTTTTAGAAAAAAAGGAAGGATTCCACACTTTAGACCATGGTTTAAGCAATCAACCAGAGAATTCTAGAAACTCATCCTGGCATTTGACAAGAGCGATACATCCTGCAAGGTCCATAGAGAGCTGCCCATTCAAGCATATGTGATCTGCGCCTCTTTGTGCTCCATCCACTTCTCTCTTTCTCCTTTGGATTAAAATATCTTCATTTCATATGCTGCAGCTGCACTAGAACTCAAATACAGCTGCAGCACTTAGAGCTCCAGAAGTCTTATTTCATAATGCAAAACTGGAGGGTGACTCTGACTTCATAGACTTGGCTGTTTCTCCCAGGAGACTCACTCTGGGCTATTGTGAATTTGGGTCAAATTAACAAAAGTGGGGGGTCTACAGTCCTTTCCGGTAGCTTGCAAAATATACACGACTACTAAATACTTAGACTGTAACAGTCTCAGTCAATATATACTATAAACATGAATACACTCTCTGTTTCAAATATTTAATATTAAAAAGTATTCATAATATTTTGCTGTTTCTGCGGTGCTAGAGATTGAACCCAGGACCTTTAGCATCCTAGGCAGGAGCTGTGCCCCATACGTGAAATTAATTTCACCTGTTTATCTTTACTTTTTTAAATATAACCACTAAAAATTTAAAATTATGTGTATGGCTTACAATACATTATTGGAGAGTGCTTCAATAGAGCGATGTCAAAGGAGAAGACTATAAGCCAAATACACAATCCTTAATAAAAAAAAAAACACCACAATAATTTTTTTTTAATTTATTTATTTATTAAGGATTTCTGCCTCGTCCCCACAACCGCTTCCCATTTCCCTCCCCCTCCCCCGATCAAGTCCCCCCCCCTCATCTGCTCGAAGAGCAATCAGGGTTCCCTGACCTGTGGGAAGCCCAAGGACTGCCCACCTCTATCCAGGTCTCGTAAGGTGAGCATTCAAACTGCCTAGGCTCCCACAAAGCCAGTACGTGCAGTAGGATCAAAAACCCACTGCAATTGTTCTTGAATTCTCAGTATTCCTCATTGTCCGCTATGTTCAGCTAGTCCGGATTTATCCCATGCTTTTTCAGACCTAGGCCAGCTGGCCTTGGTGAGATCCCAATAGAACATCCCCATTGTCTTAGTGTGTGGGTGCACCCCTCGTGGTCCTGAGTTCCTTGCTCGTGCTCCGTCTCCTTCTGCTCCTGATTTGGACCTTGAGATATCTGTCCGGTGCTCCCGTGTGGGTCTCTGTCTCTGTCTCCTTTCATCGCCTGATGAAGGTTAATATTCCTGAGGATGCCTATGTGTTTGTCTTTGGATTCACCTTATTTAGCTTCTCTAGGAACATGAATTATAGGCTCAATGTCCTTTATTTATGGCTAGAAACCAAATATGAGTGAGTACATCCCATGTTCCTCTTTTTGGGTCTGGCTTACCTCACTCAGGATAGTGTTTTCTATTTCCAATAATTTAAAGTTAAATGAAGAATCAGGCAGGCTTCGAGGGTGTGACAGTTTGAATAAGAATGGCCCCATAGGCTCATAGATTTGAAAGCTTGGTCCTTAGGGAGTGGTGCTAACAAGGATTAGGAGGTGTGGCTTTGTTAGAGGAAATGTGTCCCTGGGGGTGGGATTTGGGATTTCAAATGCTCAAACCAGGCTCAGTGTCTCTCTCTGCCTGCTGCCCATGGATCTGTATGTATACTTCTCAAGCTCTTTTTCCAGCTCTGTGTCTGCCTGTGTGGCTCCATGCTTTCCACCGTGACAGTTATGGGTTGAACCTCTGGATGAAGAAAGACCCCGTTAAGTGATTGCTTTTATAAGAGTTGCTGTGGTCATGGCATCTCTTCACAGCAATAAGAACAATGACTAAGACACAAGGCACCAGATGGATTGTGGCCTTTGTTGAAATATGGGCGATTTATACTTTTTGATATTGAACTAATATGTCTGATATTTTCTTTCTAAAAATTCTTTTCCAGTCTCTTTTTCTACTGTAATTGCATAATGACCTATAAGTTAATTTACACCCATGCTTCAGAAGCAAAGGAAAGAGAAAAGGGAGTAAATAGCTGGGTGATTTAAATACCACAGATGTGCCTTCTAACCCATAAATCCTGCAGTCTCTGATTGGTGAAAGGCAGCTTCAGCGATCTCAAGCCCGAGGCTTTCAACAGTCCCTCTCCTTAGTGGCACATAAATAAAATGCCTAACAGTCCTAGACACTGCCCCTCTACCTTCCACTCCCTGCATGTGTGTGTGTGTGTGTGTGTGTGTGTACATACGTGCGTTTTTATGCAGTTTGTTACAAACCCAGCAAGTCTGACAATTGACATTATACTCCCATTTCAAAGTGTGTTGAGACATTTGATGTTCCTAAATTAGATAACTGCTCAATATCAGAAATAAATGTTTATGTAAAAGAAATCAATAGAGACTGCCCATGGAGTTGGCTGGCAAAATGTAGCCCATAACTCTTTTCATGAAGTTTAGCTTTTAAAACTAGCTGATGTAGATAATTGGTTAAGTTCTCCAATTAAATAAGGCAAAATATAGTGAAAAAATTCACTGATTTGTCATTGCCATCACTAAATGACCTTTAGTGACTGTATGTAAGAGAGCGCCAACAGATGCGGCAGAATACAGAGGGCTTGCTGCTACTGAGCACGAAATAGACACGCGGTGAATAAACAGAAGAGTCTGCAGGGTATAACAGACTAATGTTTAACTCTGCATTCTATCAGAGCAACATGAGCCTTAGTTTCCCCACTTCTGAGATGGGGCTACGATTTATTAAAAAGCTTGCCTTTGAGAGTGAGTGAGATGGCACATGTTTTGGTTGTCGTTATCTTAAAACGACACTGATATGGAAATAGCATGTTGCCGTAGGTGTAATACAGCAAGGTGTGCGCACTTGAGCTTGTGTTTCTGGCGGTGGTACTAAACGCTTCATCCTTGGGGGACTCTCTCTTGGAAGACTGCTTTCCTCCGAGGGCTGCGTGGTCAAAGTCTGAAGTGTGAGGGGTAAAATGGAGTGGTCTTTAAGAAACAAACAACACCTTCACTTCCATTTCCTCTAGCAGGAGATTAGGATTCTTAAAATATTGCCATTACGTTTTGATATTGCTATTAAATTTAGATCATGTCATTTTATCCCTGAGTATCTAACATCATGCACATGCCTGAACAAGAGTCATTCTCTTGCAGAAACTTTCAAAACCGTGCATATCTTGCGAAGTTTCAGAAGCCACTGCTACTACCAACTAATGTACTCACTTTCAGATCCCCAGTTTGTTCATTTTGCCTGTAATCAGAATGCAAGCAGGATCCACAGGTGACATGTAAGTGTCACACCTGTGCCTTCTCTCTTAGTCCAGAGCCATGCCCCCTGACACCATATCTTGTATGCTGTTACTGAGAAAATGGCATCACTTCTGTGGAAAGAACCTCATTCTGGACTAGACAGTATGCTTCCTGCTGCACACTCATGTTCTCTTTATCTGAGTGGCAGGTAGCTGCCCCATCAGGCTTGCCTGCCACAGTGCTCCGTGGTCTGCTCCTATTAGTTCCATTAGGAATGGCAAGATGGCATATATATTTTTTCTAGTTCTACCCTTTCTTCCAAATCTTTGGCTATAATGATGCCTGCAACAAAACTATCCTATGTACTTATTCTAAGTTATTCCTTATACCATCAAAAAGGATTATACAGGCATCCTCTGGACTGTTGTTCAAATGAACAATCCATAAACAAACTTCCATTGTAGACATATATTAAATTTAACTGCAGTGCCAGCATTGCACTAAAATGCTAGCAGCAGTTTTGTGGTAGGTGAAGTGATGCTGGCCCCGCAAAGCCCTGATTCCCAGAGCCTATGCATTACATTGACTTTCTTGGCACAAGAGACTTTGCATGTGTGATTAAGTTAAGAACCCCGAGTTGAGGAAATTACCCTCTCTAATCATGTAGGACCCTACAAATTGAAGACCCTTTCCTGGCTTTGATTAGAGGAAGATGTGACTATGAAAAGAAGTCATAGAGAGACACAGTGTCAGTGCTGAAGTTGGAGGAAGGGAGCTGTGATTCAAGGAAAGAGGTGGCTATAATGCCAGGTGGAACGCCCAAGGAAACCGATCATCCCCTGAAGCCTTATGTTAGTTACTTTTCTGAAAAACCCCTAGCGAAAACAACTGAAGAAAGAATAGGCTTCTTTTGTCTTCTATTCTGTGGTGACAGAGAAGTCATGGCAGCAGGGGTGTGAGGAAGCTGGCTACATTACATCATCAGTCCTATCCCACCTAGGGACTGGACGTTGAGCTTCTCTATAAAACCTGAAGGCCTGCTAAGGTAATCCATTTCCACCAGAGAGGTTCCATCTCCTACAGATTCTACCACCTTCCATAACCCACCAAGGGTTTCAGCACTGATGCTGTGATGGATGTTTCACATTCAAACCTCTAGCAAGGATTGTAGCCCTACCTTAATTTTATCTCTCTGTGATTCATGTTGAGATCCTACCTACAGGACTACAAGTTGCTAGATTTGTGTTGCTTTGGGATCCTAAGGTTTCAGTTGGCTGTGGCAATAATTTAATACTGATATAATTATTAGATATTAGCAATATGTAATTAGGGTAAAATTTCCCACTCCATCATAAAACTTACTGTCGTTGCTTTTTTTGATCAAGAATCCAGATAATATGTGATCGTTGCTTTTAGAAAGAATTTAAAATAATAAAGTAGTAAGATGCTTTTCTAAAAAGAGTCTTGAAGGATCATGTAATCTAACATTTTTACTTACAAAGAAGAGATGAGTAATTTGTCTCTACAACAATCATTTGCAAAGTAGCCATGCCTATAATCCATCACTGGGGAGGCAAGAGGTAGGATGATCCAAGATCTGTGAGCAACCTGGGTTACTTAGCAAGTTCCAGTGTGTCCTAGCTACCTAATGAGGTCCTGTATTTTAAAAAAAGTTCATATTTGTGATAGTTAATCATTATTATCTACCTGAGAGAATTTGGATTACCATAAAAATCCTTTGAGTATATCTATGAGGGTAGAGGATGTTTTTAGATGGGCAGGAAAACCTCCCTGAATGTGTGACACCTCTCCATGAGCTGAATCCTGGACCAAATAAAGAGGATGCTAGCCAAGCATCAGCATTTGCCTCTCTATTCCCTGACTGTGTATCCACTGTGACCAGCTGCTTTATGCTTCATGCTTTATGCTTTCGCCATCGTAGTCATGACAGTCATAACAAACTGACCCTCAAACCATGAGCCAAAATAAACTTTTTGTTAAGTTTGCTTTGTGTGAACTATTCTGACACAGCTAAAAGAGAAGTAACTAAAACAATATTGCAGTTACTCTAGAGGTTTCCTGAGAGTTGGCAGTGGGTTCTGGGAGAGTGGCAACCTTAACTTGAATCCTCTATCTTTTGTTTCTCCACATATCTGACTTTTCCAAGTTCTTGGTTCTCCCAAGTGCCGACAAAGTCACAAGCTCTGTGTTGTTCCTTTAGAGGAATCTTTCCGTGTCGTGAATCGTGTGAGCATCTAGATCCCTGTACCTGCTATAGAGGAGGCTTTGCTTGGGAATTGGAAGGTTATTAATGTAAGAAATGTGTGTTGTAAATCTGTGTACTTTGGACCTTCATGATAGGAAGAGGACAGAGGTTGATGTAGATCTAAAGTTAGTGAACTTGACCTCCTTGGTTCCTGGGTAGTAGCATGGTAGCGCCCATCTGGGGCCAAAGGGCTAGCCATGCTGTTTCAGCATAGCTTCTTATAGAACTGCTAACACAGAGGGACGTCCTACACTTACAAGCTCTGGGAAACAAATAAACAAATAAAAACAGACCAAAATAAAACCACAAGATTTCTTAGCAGCCTGAAAGAGGAAGAGCATTCCAAACAAGCAGAGTGTACACCCAGGACACTAATTGCTTCAGGAGTTTGAAGGAAGATGCAGTGATCTTGGAATGGAGGTTAAATAGACCAAGGGCAGATATGACCTGTGATTTTCCAAGTAACAGCTAAACGGAAGAGTAATATATCCCACCATGATAAGAACCAGAATTAGTGGGAGGTTATATAGAAGAAAAACTGATAAGCAGAAAAGGAAATTTTAAACATTTGATTATTTTTATTTGTGCGGGGTTCACATACACATGCATGCACTTTATTTGTGTGCAGGTGTCTATTTCTTCCAGAAGAGGGCATCACACCTCATCAGCTGGAGTTGCAGGCAGTTGTGAGTTACCAAATATGGGTGCTAGGAACTGTAATTAGACCTGCTGGAAGAGAAGCAAGCATTCTTCACCATAGAGCAAACTATTTATCCCCATAAAATAACACTTTAAAATATGTAAACCAAGAAGATAAACCCAGAAACTGGATGACTAAGTCAAGAGGCATCGTATATAGAAAAATATAAGAACCAGCATAGGGAAGGGCAAAAAAAAAAAAAACCACAAAACAAAAACAAACAAGTAATAATTATACTAACAAAACATTTTTTTTTTTTTTGCTGTGCGCTGATTTAAAAAAAAATTCAACCCTTCAGATTAAATCCATCTGAGTCCATCCTGTTTTAAGCAGGACTGATGAGAAATCCTAAAGTGTATGTCTTGGCAGCATTCCTAAATTACATGAAAGAAGAGAAACTAGATAAAAACAATTACATACAAATAAAAGAAAAAATAGAGCCATTTGTGATGAGAACCTTAATTGTCAATTTGACACAACCTAGAATCCACCTCAGAAAAGAGGCTGTCAATGACTGCTCTTCCTGTGTTACGAGCTGAGCAGCTGTCTGTTTCCTGCACTGTGACTTCCTGCGATGATGGACTACCTGCTTGAGACCTCTGGCTAAAACCTGAACCCTTCTTCCTCAAGCCACATTTGTCTGGATATTTTATCACCTCAACAAAGACGAAGCCAGGCCAGCACTGGACTTCCCCTCTGGAACATTCGGTGTTGGAGCACGGAGCATGCAGTATTGTAGTTGCTAAATATATGTTTACCAATTTAGGAAAGCAGGAAGAATTTGATTAAAGGGTAATTATGCTGGGTGCCCTCAATAAACTTATTTAGAATTAGCTATAATAGAGAAATAAAAAGTAATGGATTGAATAATGTAACTAATCAACATGATATATGAGATGTTTAATAGGTCTTTACCTCCCTAATGAAAAAGTGCTTTTTGTTAATCAACAGAAAATTTCAAACCTTGGCTGTGTATTTTGCCACAAAGGAACATCAATAGATTATAACAGGAGCAAAGAATGTGCTAGTAATAGTCTCAAATCACACTGCCTAAAAGGCAAAGGAGACAATAGATCTCTTTTTGCAAATTAGAAGAAATCAAGAGGGAAGTATTTAATGTCTAGGATGTGTAGTAGAGAAAAACTTTGGAGCTACACCTAATAGACAATCAGACAAAATGTTGTGGCATTAAATATATTTGTTATTGAAGGAAAACCCCAACTATAAAAGAATTCAGAACTTAAGATAGGAGAGCAGATAGATTTAAATCAAACAAACTAAAAAATCCAGAAAGAGGGACTTAATAAAGATAAATATCCTGATTAATAAAATAGAAAATAAAAAAGTAGCAAAAAGCAAACAGAAAATTATGCCCAGGAATAACTCAGTGAACAACTGGAAGGAGAGATGTAGTATGCACGAGCTTCATTGGAGACAGAGAAGACAAGGATAAAAATCAACCTAATTGGCAGAAGTCAGATTTTTTGATAGTACAACACCCAAAGTAATATTCCAGGCAACTCACGAGGAAAAAAATTAACATTAACCATGAACAAAATTATAATAAACTACTCTGGGAACAAATAAAAATCTGGAATAGAAGATTAGAAAGATGAGAGAATATCTACAACTGAAAAAGTACATGGTCAGATAATTTCATAGCTGAACTACATCTCACTTTCAACAACCAAGAACTCTCATAAAACTTAACTATTGCAAGCCATTCATAAATATGAATGAATCCTGTTTATTTTAAGATGACATGATGCTGAAATCAAACTACTGAGAAAGAACCACAGCAGGAAGTTGTAATCCACCCTACTCCGACTTGTAAATTTACTAGAGTTCAAAATAAGACACTTGCAAATAGAAGCCATTAGTGTTAGTCATAAAAATCCAGACACAACCACTGCATTCCCTGTGGCTAAACTTTAAACATTCTCAGAGGAGACCATCAGTAAAAGTTAATAAAATAAATAGATGCATCAACATGATAGTAATGTTAAGTGGACTGGAGATACAGCTCAAAGGTGAAACACTTGCCCATCATGAAAAAAGCCTTAGGTTCAGTTTCCAGGACCACAAAAGCAGACCAAAAAAAAAAAAAAATCCCACTAACTAAGCATAATACTCTGTGGTTGTAAGAATGGCCAGTGCACATAAAATATAATTTCATCCACCTCTTAGGTATAGTAAAAAGGATACAACATCTGACATATTACTGAGATAAAAGTATTTGAAACCATACAGCAACATTAAAAATAAATTCCAAATTTGAAGAATGAATTAAAATAATATAAGTAACTCAAAGTATCTACTAATACTTTAAAATCTAATAGCTTATGACATCTTAAATAACAGTTTGAAAATAGATAATTCCAAAATGTATTTGTAGCAGACTTTCTTCAAAGCAATGGGCATAGAACTATAAGGAATAAAACAGAAATCTAACACTTTGTATTATCAACAACTCTGACTCCTGCATCCTTGACTGAGAGGAGAAAGTGACCCAGGAAACCATGTGGGGGAAACATGCAGAGTCTATCACTATAGGGGAAGCTTCTAGTCAATAATACTGCTCAATAACACTTGCTGTGGGATAATGCTCTTATACACTGTAAAGATTTGTCACTCATATTGGTTTAATAAAATGCTGATTGGTCAGTAGACAGGCCAGAAGTATAGGTGGGTGTAGACGTAAGTCACAAACAATGCCACACCAGTTTGGAATTATGATTAATAGGGTGGTATTTATTTAAAGGGGAAAAAACTTACAGATCACTGTCCCAGACAACAGCCCTCTGCACCTGACTAGGAAGGGAGTCTAGTTGCCTGTGGAGCAGGAAGTGAAGAGAGAGAGGAGAGGGAAGTGACCGCTTTTTTAAAGGGAGAGAGACCACACCCCAATGGGCTGGTATCTCAGCGGCTATAGGCTGGAGGAGCAGAAGGACCTCCGGCAACAGGTGAAGAAATCAGACTAGGAGAATTCTGGGAGGAGGAAAAGCAGAGAGTCAGTCGTCATCCAGAAGCAAAAGAAGCAAGACGAAAATGTCCTACTGAATAAAGGTACCAATTCACATGACCAAGCATAGATAAGAATTATGGGCTAAGTTAATTGTAAGAGCTAGATAATAATAAACCTGAGCTAATAGGTCAGGCAATTTATAATTAATATAAGCCTCTGTGTGTTTCTTTGGGCCTGAACAGCTGCAGGACCAGGCAGGACAGAAACTTCGGTCTATAGACACTGTTAGTTCCATGTAACACTGCAGTGAAAATCAAAACATAAACCTCAGCATTTCTCTTTCTACCATCCCTTTAATCTCTCCTTGAACTCATAATTGGACAGTCAACTGCACACTAAGGCCTAAGAGTCTTATTATTGTCATCATGTGGTCAGTGTTCTATAGCAGATAACAAGAAGATGGAGACAGATGAGGATCAGGAGGGGCAAATGTAAGATACTGGCATAGTATTTCAGAGATTGAAATGGGGGAGAAATATGGGGCAAAAATCACATATATTAGAAAGCAAGAGAAGAAGCTGCCATTTTTGCTAATATTACATTATCTAAAACAACTATTACATTAAGTGTAGCATTGTAAGGTGCCTGGATATAAGATAAATATAAATCTGCTAGCTTTAATTTTTTTTAAGCTGGGCCTGATGACCCAAGTCTGTTATCCCACCCATTCAGAAGTCTGAAGTAGGAGGACCACAAGTTCAGGGTTAGCCTGTCTTCCAAAGTGAGTTCAAGGCCAGTTCGGAAGACTAGATGAGACCTAACCTTAAAATTAAAAGTATACAAAGGGCTGAGGATATAGCTTATGCATAGTGTGCATGAAGCTCTGGGTTCAAGCCCAAGAAATGCCTCCCATCCCCTACAATAGCAACAAAATATCTAGATACTTGAGGTTAGTATTATTAATATCAATATTGAAAATTAATATTGAAAATCACAACACATTAAGTAATGCAACTGTCGTTATAAAGAAATGAAGAGATAAATTCTACAATGGGAAGTCTTAGAGACTCTTTTCTTTCACTTGCTACTACATGTTTTTAACATAGACTCTTTTTAAATAACAAAGTCCTTAGAAAGTTGCATTGTCCATGTACTTCTGATATCTCATACCAAACACACTAATGTCAGTTTATGTGCAACAATCTTTTTGAAACCTTGTATTCCTGGAAATATTTTACTTATACCATCTTATTATAATAGCAATTTGATTAGATATAAAATCCTGCATTCAAAGTTCCTTTTCTTCCCTATTGCTTTAAGTATTTGAAGTTTAAGTATGTATCTCTTTACATTTTTAGTTTAATTGCATCTGTGAATCCCATTATCCAGATGCTGTGCCCCTATTTCTTGCCTCCTGCTTCTCAATATTTTTTCATGAATTCTGTGTCTTAAATCTTCCTGATCCCATCTGGTAGAGCTCTACTACTGAATTTCCATTTACCCAATTCACTTCTTCATCTGTATCCATTTATCCACCATCCTAAATCTTCCTTGTCTCTGTTCTGTTCTTTTTTCTAATTCCTAACTTTGTTTTACATTGATTAGTTGATTGTGTGTGTATGTGTGTGTGTGTTTCTGAGTGTGCATACCCCAGTGCACATGTGGAGGTCAGAAAACAACTTGCAAAAGTTGGCTTTCTGCTACTACCATGTGAGTCTCCAGGACTGAACTCTGGTGATAGGTGCCTTTGCCAGCTATGCCATCTTGCTAACTGTATAGTTTATGCTCCTTAAATTTTCTCTCATTTATTTTTGTTTCCCCATCTCTTTGACCAATTTAACAATTATTAAATAATTTAATAATAAAACTTTGATAGAAGGATTCTAATACTGTTTCTGCTTGTTGCTTTTTCTGTGTTGTTACAACCCTTGTGAATCCTTTGGCTATGTTAACAATTAAACTGACAACAAGTTCTGGAATGGGTCCTCAAGACTACAGCTAATCACTTTCACTTGCTAACATTTCCCTAGCCCAGTTACCTGGAATAATTGAGTTTTAGGAGACATTAACCACAGAGATCTTTTTACTCATCTCAAGAGGGGTAGCTAGGCATCTGACATTGAGAGGGCAGGGAGGATGCTAAGCTTTGGTGGAGCTGAGGATGGCAACTCTAATAGGTTATGGTATAATGGTCATGAGGCTTAAAGTTGAGATGTCCTGTACTAGTTAACCCTCTGGCATGGGGTTTAGACCTTAGGAGAAAACAGCATTGCAATCTGCTGACCCAGGATAAATGAAGAGGGTTTTCAGAGTCTATGTCTTTCAACTCCAGAATTTTCTGTCATGCTCTGATCTAACTCCAGTGAATGTCTACCCAAGTGCCTAGCTAAATGTGCATGCTTCATACAACAGAGAGCCAAGCAATAAATATTCCAATGAAATACAAGTTGAGAATATAAACATTAAGCAAGCTTAGTTGTTCTAGTTTCTTGATTTTTTTTTTCTGTCTCATTCTTTGTACCTCCAATTGCCTGCTCTTTATACACAGCAATTCCAAACAGCCTTCCTTCTCCCTAAGATTTTTCATGACTTTTGTTGTTTGTCCTATTTCCAATTCTCTATAGACTTCTCCATCACTGGTTTTAGAGGAAGGTAGTAACATATTATATTACTTTCATAAAAATGTCACCTTCTCCTAAATTAATTCAATATACTCTCAAGGAAAGCATAGTACTTTCAAATTGAAACTGATAAAATTATTTTAAGGTTTATGATATCAAATAAAAGTAGAAGAGGACCTGCCTAACCAGATACAGGAATATCACAAAAATTCATTATAATCATTCAGGATGGCATAGGCCCAGAATAGGAAAAAAAGATGATTAAGAAAAATATTCCAGAATAAATGAGAATTTGAAAGAAATGAAAACATGATAGATTCATTAACTACTACTTGCACAACTGATTGGCTATATCTTTAGAAGATGGTACTTATAAAAATGTATTTGAATTAAAAGGTAGTAAATCAAACTTCAAGAAAATTTATAGACATTTTAATTATGAATATAAATTGATCTTCATAAAGAATAGGAACATGATTTATAAAATACGCATTTAAAAATCAAAAGAGCTTTAAATGGAAAAAAGATATTACAAACAAAATCAGAGGACAGACAACACACTGGGGGAGTAATTCACATGCAAATGAGTTCTTACTCTCTCTTCAAGGTGATAATCTGACAATATATAACAGAAACACAGGGCACAAGCTAAGATCAGGCAATTTGTAAAGGATCAGATCGACTTGGCCACAAACATGACAAGTTGTTCAGGTTAAGGGAAGTCATAGAAATGTGCAATGAAACAACAACATATCATTTTAACCTTAGCAGTTTGGCAGCAGCTATAGCACCAACTAACACTTGCTGTTGGCAGGTACACAGGGAAAGTGGACTGTTACCCATTTCCAGCAGAAGCACAAATCATTAAGAGGCATTTGGAAAGCAATTTGGCACCATTTATTGTAACTTCAAACATGTAAGTCTTCCTGACCCAGCAAGGTCTTCTAGAAGTCTAATCCACACAAGTACAATAAATGATTAAACAAACAAGCTAACTCTTAAGGGTTTATGAACAAGGATGCTTATTGCAACATTCCTAAGAGGTTGGAGATCGTAGGGCATCTTGGACCTCTACAGAACACTATGAAGTCAATTAAAGAGTAAATTCTGTTCTTCCTATAGACTCCAGGATTTTCTGAGAGATATTTTTCACTGTGTAAAGTAAGAGGCAGAAAGGTATATATAAAATGATTCACATCTTTTATATCAATGTCACACTCTCGTGTATGTATCTGGAGCTAACTACGTCCTGTGCTTGTGTATTGTTTGTCCTTGATTTGGACCTTGAAAGGGACTGATGAAGTACAGTCATGCACACTGCTTTTTCCCCTCCCTATTGCCACCTTAAAAAACATCATGGATGCTACTCCTTGCCCACTGGTAGATAAAATTCTGAGGAATGTAAGGTGCCAGAGGAGAGTCAGGTTAGGAAAGAGAGCCTCCAATTCCATGTCATAATGCACATTTTTAATTCGATTTAAGGTGTGACTTTTATGACCTCTCTCTCATTTTTGAAGACAAGAGAAGAGGTATAGAAAGGGTCATCTTTCTCCCATGCCTTGTTTGTCACTCACTGGATATAGTTTCTGACTTCTCCAAGGTGGGGAAAGTGATGAGAAAAATAACCATTTCTATGTGATTGCTACAAGTCACTCATTCAGAGCACCTGTATAGCCTGTGCCAGTGAGCTTTTCAAGTGAGTCCCAAACATCATTCCATGCCATCCACGCCCCGCAACCTGCTCCCTGGGGGATCTCTTATGTTGTCTGTTGTTCTAGATGGAATTCTTTCTAAAGCTCTGAGAAGAGGGGTGAGATTCCCCAGGCCACCCACATGAGTAGGCCAGAGTCCCAGCTCAGAAGAGGCAGAAGACCCTCTATAAATCTCAACCTCCAGAGGGAGCTAAGGCCTTGGGATTCTTTCATCAGTTTACTGTGGGCCAGAGGTTAAAGAGCCAGGCAGCTATCTTCTAGAAAAGTGGATGAAGACCACAGATCTCACCGTAGAGAAGCTTCTCTGCGCCTGTTTCAAATCCCGATTTAACATCTGTTGCAAATGTGTGCAGTGATTATGACAAAGAGGAATTTAGTGCAAAGACAACCTGGCGGGACATATGCTGGATTGTAAAGTTGGGGAGAGAGGGAAAATGGGAGGTTATGGGAGATGGGAGAGGACAGCAAAAGCAAGTATACTATGAAAGCTAAGCAAGCATACCGTTAAAGCCAAACAAGCAAGTAAACCGTGTGTTTGTGTAAGCCTAGCTGTGTGCTTGAAAGGGAAACCACAGATAGAAATTAACCAATTATTTTTTTATAGTGCGCTAGTAAAAACCACCATGAACGGTAAAGGAAAAGATCTGAAAACTCAATATGATATTGTGCATGTCATGAAATTTAAAACAAAATCAGCAAATTCACAGATGACATGTAAGTCACACATCTTCGCTTCCTCCAGCAGCTAGCATGTGCTAAGAATACAAATTGCCCGATGAGGCCCTGAGCGCTGGATTCGGGCCTTCATAAGCAGACGACTGGCTCCCGCTAATTGAATTTAGAAAACTCACCGTGGCATTATCCTGTCTGGAGACTGAATTAAATGCATGGATTGTAATTCATTTACTAAAATTAGATGCCAACAGGCATATGGATCTAAAGTCAGAGTCTGTTCTGCTCATATTTAGCTGGACCATCCCCTATTTGACACATGTCATGGATTAGTGCTATTTTTATTATTGAGAGTTAAGAGGCATCAGGTCTCACACAGTCCTGCTTCAGGAGCACAGGGCAAATTCAAGATGGCTGCTTAACCTTCCTAGGCCTTGTTTTCCTTGTGTATTCCTAGAGCAAGGTGATGGTAGCTAAGATCAATGCCACGTCCAGTTATGAGTGTTCCATTTTAAATACTGAAGGCTCCCTGGAGAGTCTGTTAAAATACAGATTGCTGGGTCCGGCCTCCAGAAATTCTGGTTCACTGGGTCAGGATCTGGTCCCAATGTTGTATTTCTAGCAGGTATCCATGAAAATTGATGGAGCTGGAAGGGCGAGAGAATCACTTTTCAGAGTAAAAACAGTGAATTGTAAAGTGAAGTTTAGTACCAGTGTTTTCACTAAAGTAGATATCTGTGCACACCCTTGTGGGACACGGTACAGTTTTAAATGTGTCGCCTCTCAATTCTTGGATAGATTTTCCCATAATAATTTCCTCCTAAGGTGATGTGAACTTCTAAAGTCTTAGTGCCTAGGAGCTTGGTGCACATAGAAAGAAGGGCAGGGGTATAGCTCAATGAGGGAATACTTGCCTAGCATGTGCAAGGCTCTGGGTTCTCTCCCCAGTACTGCAACAAATAATTAAAAATGAAGACATTGATAAGGAAATAAAGAACTATAAAATGTACTGCTGACATCTGGGACTGTGCACTGTAGATGGAGGGATTTTGCTGTGAGTTCAGGGTGGGTGTGAATGCAGGGTGACTGAGTGCAGGGTGGCTGAGTGCAGGGTGGCTGAGTGCAGGGTGGCTGAGTGCAGGGTGGCTGAGTGCGGGGTGGCTGAGTGCGGGTGGCTAAGTGCAGGGTGGCTGAGTGCGGGGTGGCTGAGTGCAGGGTGGGTGTGAGTGCAGGGTGGTTGAGTGCGGGGTGACTGAGTGCAGGGTGGCTGAGTGCAGGGTGGGTGTGAGTGCTGGGTGACTTAGTGCGGGGTGACTGAGTGCAGGGTGGCTGAGTGCGGGGTGACTGAGTGCAGGGTGGCTGAGTGCAGGGTGTACTACAGGTGGAGGGCTGGTGCTCTATGCAGAGGAAGACCCCAATTGGAATGGAGGAAGTCCACAGCTTAGTGCCTTAAATTCTTGGAAATTTGTATTGCACGTCTTTAGGCCTTGTCAGAAGAAGAAAAAATCAAACAAAACGTGTTTTCTGTTTCACCATAGAGCTGTTAGCAGATCAAATATAAGACGCTTTATAGAAAATTATTTCTAAACTGCAAAGTGTTCCATAATTAGTTCTATAAAACAGCCTAGCAACAGTCCCCTCTCCTTGGGTGTGTGACTGGCTCGTTGGATGCCCCTCCCACAGCACTGTAGTTATTTGTTACTGCGCATAAAACTGCCAGAAGTCTATTCACAACAAAGTGATCACACTAAAGAATCTGCTTCCTCATGCTCGCCTGGAGCCACCTCCCACTTCCAAGGTAAGCCACACATGTAGAAACATCGAAAGGAAAGGAAGGAAAGGAGCAATTGTAGTTATGCCCCTGTGCCAACATTCCTTGTCCATACTTGATGCACACTCAAAGATTCTGAATTCATAGCAGTTGCTGGGTGTGAGAGTACTCCCCCTATTGTCCACTTTATTAATAAAATATGGCCAGAGCAACTTCTGTGCTGGGTCTCCTTGCTGTTATCTAGATCATAGATGCTCTGGTAGGCTAAAGAGCTGTGGGCACTGAAGGCTTTTATTCCCTACCCGCTAATGTTTTGCCACCCCATCCTACCCTGCCCGTGAACTGTAAACCCCCATTCAGATCTGTGTTTGGGTTGGCCCTTCGCTAACTGTTTAAGTCAGCTCCACTGCTCCTCTAATTAACGATGCTGATTCTTTGTAATTTGACTGCCAGTCCACACCCTGAGTCACTGTCTGCAGTTCAGCCCATGGGATGTGTGTCTACCATCCTCCCCAGAGCTCATGGGCACAAAATATGACTTCTCATCTTGGTCTCCTTAATGTAGGATCTTTTTTTCCTGAAACAAACTCTCCATCTCGGAAATATGATTATTAGTATTATTGTTTCCATGGTGTACTCAGAGAGGAGCGCTAGAGAAATGCGCACATGTGACCGCCCATCTTTTCAGGTACTAACCCTTTCAGCAAAAGTTGTCCAAAATGAAAGGCATCTCCATACACCCCGTTTGCAAGTCAAAATCTTCTCTTAGCATTTAAGGAGTAGAAAAGCAAAATTTGAGAGAGCCACCTTCATTGTTTAAAGTTCGCCTCAGTGTGACTATTCCGAAGGCACCCGGGCTATCTTACCTTTGATGGCACTGATAATCTGAAGACCCTTTCTATTTGGGGTTACTATGGTTACGCTGCACGGGTGATGGGTGAGCTGCACTGCTGTTTTGATAAAAATAGGTATTAACTACCAGCCACGGTGCTTCTCATTTCGAAGCAGCTCTTGCAGAAGCACAGCAGCGGTTTTAAAGGGGGCCATGAGGGGTGCGGAGGAGCGTCTCCAAGGCAGCGTGAGAACATCTGCATAAATAATGGTGATTGGTCATGTGTATAAAAATATTTTTAATTAAATTCCTTCTAATTAAACAGGCATTTTTGCTGAATCCTTCTCTGTTATTTGCACCGAGCTTAGCCTTGAGGAAGATGGCTGATTAACAGACCCAAGAACCTTTAATTAAAAGCAGAACTGTTAATTTTTGGAGAAAATCCTCTTCAGTGGGGTGACTTAATTGGGCTGTCTCACGTCATTTCTCATTTGTCATTGAACTCCTCGGTTAAAGTCTTCATATTTCTTTTTCAGCACGGGAGAAATGGTTACTAGCCTTGGCGTAGCCCACAGAGTTTGTAATTTGGGAGTGTGTTTTCCTGCTTTCCCCCTGTCTTTTTGACCATGCTCTCCAATCACTTTTGTATCTCACTGATTGATTATGTTCTTTGTTTATTTGTTTTGTTGGGAACCTGTCATCCTTTGGTATATCATATTGTATACTGATTTTTTTTTTTTTTTTGGCCACCTTCTGGTTCTCTCTACCTTGTATTTCCTAGTGTCAAGTCACTAGACACTGGGCTTATTGTCTTTGGTTTCAGCATCCTACCTTGAGAATTCAAAAGAAAACTGAATAACTTTTTATTCACATACACACACATCAAAATAAACCAACCAGATGCAGTTGACAAAGGAGTTTCTTCAGCATCACCATTAACCTGGAGAACAAAGACAACATTCAATTGCTCTGACATCTGCTAAGTAGCACAGGAATATACAGAGGTGTGTCATCTGTATTCTTACAAATAAAAACCAAACTCTACAAAGTTCATGGACTTGAATTATCTGTGTGGTCACTGTGGAGAAGCATGTCTGACTCTAACTTCAGTATGTCATATCTGAAAGAGAAGACTGGGTTGGGACTGTGGTAGAGGACCCGAGTGAGGAAATATTCATGTGCTTTCCTTCAACTCCAAAGAAGAAGGTATTGCATCTCCGAGGAAGCCTGAACATATTAGCCTAGAGCATTTCCCCCTGAAGCTATCAGGCTTGGAGATAGTGCTGGCAGACCAGCCATTTTCCCTGTGTGATCTGCTGTAAGCCTGCACAGTGTTATTTAACAGCACTTGAAAGCATTTTCTCAGTCTGTCCAATTCCATGTTAAGCGCACTGTGATAGCATCAGTTTAAAAGCCTCTATATAAACCTTAGTCTATAAAACACCCTCATAGAAACCCAGATTCTATTCTCGAGCAAATTTACACAGAAATAAAAATACCAGCTTGGATTTATATTGTGTATCTCTTTCAAAGAACTCAAATAGCTTCCACACACAGCGTTTCTGTTCATTTCACATCCTTGTCTCATGGAGAGAAGAGCCACTTTTTAGTCAAATAATTGAGGTGCAAAGAAATTTGAAGATAGCCTGAGATTTCACAGGCAGCCAATGAGAACTAGATGCGAGCCCCAGGCTTTGTATCGCCTTAGGTTTCTGGACAGCGCTGTTGCAGGGCACTGACATCTCTATGAGCAGAACATCTTAACTAGCTCCAGCCAACGTTGAAGAAGATCAGTAATGTTCTTCCTCTCCATCTTGAAACAGCATCCCTGCCTAAGTCAGTAAGCAGAAGAAGCACCCCAAAGCTGATGAAGACCACAAAAGTAAAGTTCCACCTTTTCTACACACAGAGTATTCTGTCTACTGATAATGGTCTTTAATTGTGTACACACATATATGACTTGATAGATTTGGTATACCTGATTGGATCACTACTGTGGCCAGGTGATTGGATCCATTCCAAGAAGCAGAGGTTCTAAATACTTCATGGCTTAAGTCTCTAAAGCTCACAAGCAGCAGTGTTAAAGACAGATTCCTTCCAGTAATCAGTCCCCCACCACTGCTATTTCTCAAGTCAGGACAGCAGTGTGCCAATCAAGCTTTGAGAGAAAATGACACTCACTAGTCAAGAGTCAAGTTCCCATTTTATTATTGATCTCATTTAATGAGCAGCTACTAGGCCACAGATTCTGAGAGAGATTCCAAGGCAGCTAGGGGTAAAGCAGACAGGGGTGTTCCCGTCCCCCATCTCCTCCCCCCACCCCCCAACCTCATACTCTCCAAGCCTATGGAGGAGTATAGCTCCAACCAGTCGGGAAGAGTTTAAAAGACAAAGCAGCAGCAGTGGGGGCGGGGAAGGGGGCTTTGTAAACACAGGGGAGCCCTGCAACAACTAGTCTTGTTGACTAAGGCTCTGTTATAGCTTTTGAAAGACTCCCTCACCACAAGCCAGCACCGTGCTCTTTTGAAAAAGATGACATGCCAGCTAGTGGAACCAGTAGCCCCATTCCTCATCAGTAAGAGACAGGCTTGTGGTGAGCAGGGGGTTTTCAATCTCTTCCAGGGCCGCAAACGTCGTGACCCTCACAACATTAGCAAAGGATCCCTGGGTTCCCACAATTCTGGGATCAAGGCTGGAGAGGCAGTCCTACCCTCATTCCTGGGGAGAAGGTTAAACTCATCAATGACTTGCACAGTTCTCCACACAGTATCTGAAGCCCTGTTAGTGGAAACGACTCCCTTGATCCAGCCCCACAGCAGGGCTCCTTCTGTGTAATTAGGGAGATGTGAGGAATGCACACCCAAGATCTGCAGCTCAGAGGTTGCATTCTGAGAGTTCTAAATTTTGAGACGCGGAAGGACCTTAAAAGACAATTTTATTCATCCTCCTCATTTGCAAACGGGGACCTTAAGATTCAGAAAGAGAAGGTAAATGTGCACACAGGATGCGCAAGCTTGTAAGAAAGCAAGGTTCTACCCTTTCTCTACTTGATATCTCTTCCTCTCCTTAAGCCATCTTATGTCAAAAGGGAAACAAACGAGTAGAGATTATCACTCATTTCAACACTGGCATGAACAATAACAGGAATGGTAGCCACGATGTTTGCCCACTTTCAGTACACTAAGCTCTTTGCAGAAATGATTCCTCTTAACCATTTGCCAGGACATCTGGGGATTGAGCGTTTCCTTTCATTTACTTACCTGAAGCTTTAGTTGGGTGGATAACTGGCTCATTTGCATCATAGCTGGGATCCCAACTTGGGTTGGCTTGACACCAGAGTCAGGTTTCTGACCACCTTCCTCTATGCCAGCATAGCAATAAACAACAGAGGTCTTGCTTGAGAAGCTGCAAGTCCAGTCAGGGAGCATCAGCTGCACAGAACAGACGTGGAGGTGGTAATAAAGGATGGCCAGCTATGCTTCAGGATACTGGACAGAGCGGCAGCAAGACTCCAGGTGTCCTGACGATGGGGTTTCAAGAACACACTGTAAAAACATTTGAAGCAATTCAACAGTTCTGCAGACAGCTGGGAAACAGCTGTGGCTGATGGACCTCTCTGGCTCGCTGCTCTTGGGAATGGAATGGCTCTGCTCAATGAAAGCAGTTCATTCTCAGCAGTGCTCAAAGGCAGAGCTGCAGGATGGAGGCTTTGAGAGTCGGTGTCCAGCCCACACCTTCCGTTTATGAGTTAGAGAGGATGGTGTACATTGGAGCAATGTGGATTCGGAAGTTTTTCCTTACTGTCTGGATCTTTTTAGGGCACAGTCGGCAGTAAGATCAAAATTACGGAAAAATGAGGCAAGCAGAAAAGATCATGGATGTGTGAGGTCAATGTTTATACATCCACAAGGGTGGGTGCTACCTTAAGGGTAAGATGTGTAGGGTAGCCGAGTACCCACTGAAAAGTTTCTGCACCCTGATAAACCTCTCTGCTAATGCAATAATTCAAATCAGATATAATCAAACCAAATTAGAAAAAAAGCCCAGATTTAATGGATACAAACACTGGCAGATGGCTTTCCAGCCACCTAGAGAGGAGGTGGGAAAGAAAGGCCAGAAAATCACATGTTTGTTCTCTGCAGGGCAGTTTAAATACCCTGTGGGAGTGGTCTTGAGCATCTCAGGGGAGGGGTCATCCTTTGGCCAGCTTTCTCACAGGCAGAGTCTGGACTGAGGCAGCTCCAGGGGAGGGGGGATTGAGTCCATTTGAACATTCCAGACTCTTAGGATGTAAGGATGCCAGGGGCTGGGGTGACACTTCCACCCAAACATTCCAGACTCTTTGGATTTATGGATGCCAAGGGCTGGGGTGAAGCCTTCAGCCAAACACCCACGAGTAGTGGGCTGGGATTTTCCTTGATCTAAGAAAATTCTTGAGTCCTCGGGTTAAGAATCCTTCAGACATTTCCCTTTTATGTGGATGATCTAGATAACAAATGCTTTGTTGTTACTTGAACAGAAATGGTGATAGCGTCTATAAACAAGTACTGTAGGCCAGTGAGTGAAGAGAGAAGCGGTGGACCACCTGGAGAATACACAGCACAGAACTTAAGAAGTTCTTTCATTCAACCAATCAACAAAATTAAGGCTCGCTGCTTGCCAGGAAACATCAAGGCATTGACAAACACATAGCTGAACAGACAATATCAACAATGACTATCTTTTTTTTATAAAAATGATGTATTTATTTTTATTTGATGTGTATGTGTGTTTTGCTTGTGTGCATGTAAGTGTGCCATATATGTACAGCATCTGAAGAGGCCAGAAGAGGGTGTTGAATCACCTAGAACTAAACCCAGTCCTCTGCAGGAGCAACAAGTGATGTTAGCTGTTGAGCCATCTTTCCTGTCCCAGTGACAAACTTGGTACCCTGGAAGACCATGTTCAGTGCGTGTGTGCTATTTGGTGGGGAGGGAATAGTGTAACAGTACTTAGTTGTTCCTTTCACATAAGAAAATTCATTGGCAACTGAACTTCTTATTTTTGCATTATTTTCCTTCTAGAAAGATTGCTGTAAGGTGCTAAAACTTTATGACTAGCAAAGCTAATTCTTGCGGCAGTATCTGATGTAATATAACACCTTCGGGATGGAGTTCTGTCTCCTTACCTGACCTTGTAAACTGCTGAACGGCTAAGTGTGTCTTGACTTCTATTATTGTACTCTCTAAGGCCATAGATTTTTCCATTGCAAATAAAATCTGTCTATCTATCTATCTATCTATCTATCTATCTATCTATCTATGCATTCATCCTTCTATTCTTAAAACAACAAAAAGCATCTAGGTGGTAGCACTGCTTTCCTTAGAATCAAGAAAAGCAGATTTATGGATCCTGATTCCTAGGGAGGGAAGAACTAATCAAACAGCCTTTCCCAGTGATAGGCACACAGACCCACTGCAGATGGAATCGCCTGAGAAGTGGCTGGAGGCCTGAGTCTATATCTGGAGAGAGGGGAAGGCTGAAGACAGAGTCCTGTGGGGAACGTGTGGTAGAAGGACACAGAGGACGCTTTCCTGGGCAGTGTTTGTGTTAAAGCAATGAGATTCAGGAGGAAAGAGAAAAGAGGTCAGAGAACTTGAAGAAAAACCACAGGAGGCTAGTCTCCCCCGACAAAGGAGAGACAGGAGGAAGCCAGAGTCTATGCCTCACATGGAGGGGTCAGCAATCTGGAAGCAAAGACAAGGTGCTCAGGAGGGCTAGGGCCTCACACATGGCATCTGTGACTGTGAGAAAGGGACTCTGGGTGCCATATTTTATGTTTTTAAGCTTGGCCAATTTTATGAAAGGCTTTCTGCCCATTCTGAGCCTAAAAATGCTAGACATTTACTATAGAAAATTCAGATTAATGAAACAAAATGCCCCAAAAAGAAAATTCCTGTAGTCCTTGTTTACTCCTTCCTCTGTGGGGGCTACCTTTGTGATTTGGGACTTATTCTCCCAACACCTCATTTGCACAGGCTGTTGATTGACCTGGCATCCAGGTCTCAACTCCACTCTTATCAGCAGCAATTCCTCATAATGACTATATATGGCAGTGTGACCTGGGGAATAAGGTGACATTATGAGGTATAAAATCATATTCTGAGGGACTGAGTGATATGCCGTGTGATGATGGCACCAGGAGGTATATTCACAGATGACTACATCAGTGTTTAATGTTAGTGCCATAGCTCTGTAGGCAGAAACCCATGGCTTTTACTTTGGCCCAAGCTTGTTTTTGTTAAGCATGATCTAAGATATAGCTTTATGTATGTGGTTTATTTTATGTCAATGGTGCTATTGTGGCAGAAAAGGCTGTGCAATAGCTGAGAATAGGGTCATTCCAGGCATATCCCCACTTAGGAGCTCGGGTTCTAAAGAGTATAGTGCTAGCCCACCCATCATGTTCAAATTGCTATGGTCCAGGGGGCCCAGACATGTTAATGTGCTAGCAACGTAATAAATGACCACATAGCCAGCAAATTTTGCCATCATACGTTTATTATCTCACTCCTTTGAAGGTTAAAAGTCCGGCTCAGCTGGATTGTGTTCTTTGCTCTGAGTCTCATAAGGTCAGAGTCAAGGTTTTAGTGGGTTGGATTCCTTTCAGCAGTCCTAAGAAGAATCTCTAAGATCATCTGAGTTCCTGGCAGAATACAGATATTGCAACGTCAGAGCTGAGGCCCCATTGCTCACTAACAGAGTCGCCCATGGCTGTCCAAGACCACCCCCTCTCTCAGGCCCACCAAACCCTTCTATCACCTACAGTGTTCCCGACTTGTCCTTTTGTCACTTCCCTCAGGTTAGTTTTCTCTGGTTAGCCTATGAAATTTTACATACGCACATCCTTTGTTGTTGTTGTTGTTGTATGAAGTTCTGCCATTTTGCTGGTAACAATTTATAGAATCATGATTAATGGCAATCATTTTTGCACACAAATTGTGAATTTACTTACAAGCAATAAATGTTGCTGAGAGAAGAATATTTGTTACATACTTAAGTATCCAGTGCCCTGCCAAAGAGTCTAGAGGACACCAGAGAGGCTCAAGGTTTGGCCAGCCCCCAGGGATCTCGGGGTCTTAGGCGGGAACACACCACCTAGTGCATACACTCTAAAAACAGCATGTCTTCATCATTTAGATCTGTCTTCCGAAGTATCTGCTTTCTCTTGTCTCACCTCTCCTAAGATTCGTTTCTGTATCATGAATTCCAAAACTATATCTGTGAAACATGTTCTTTTTTAAAAAAATTATTAATTCATTACTGGAAGGTGCCATGCAGGCTGTTGTAGGAAGACAGGTCATTGATAGTATAACCCATTTATACATCCTATGAGCTGCAATTAATGACTGCCATAGCAAGATAAGCCCATGGGTATAATAGTGGCATGAACGTTATGGGAGTAACCAGCATCTTCATGATTAGATTTAAAACCTGTTTCACAGGAGAAAGCACATATCTGGTACTATAAAGCTGGCAAAGAACTCATAGCTGGGGATTTTTTGTCCCCAGGGGTGAACCTACTATTATTCTGCTAAAGAGACACAGTATCAAACGTCCCTCTATGTTGGTATCTCTCCACACAGATTGCCACATCTTTCAGGCCTCGTCAAAGGAATTTCTTTGATGAGGGTAGTGGTTACTATAGCAACACACAACTAGTCAACGTGCACAGACCAAATGTCAGTGGAATGCTCAGCCACAAGAGGATCATATATAGCATACTCTCCAGTCCGAGTCTCAAGGCTCAGGGACAATTGCAGAAGAGGGAATCGGAAAGATAGTAAGAGCCAGTGGTCAGAACAAAGTGGAAGCCAACAGTGTCTTCTGGGCAGGACAGGACTGCTGCACTCAGTAACTCACAGACGCTGTGGTTGCCTGCAAAAAACCTAGATAAACAACCTGTCAGCATTCTGACAGGAGGGGTTCACCAGCCTTTACCCCTGACTGGATAACTGTAAACAATGATGGCTTCTGAGGGAAGAAGAAAAGTTTCTTTAAGGGTGTAGTCTCTGGTAGACTGACCATGCTTCAGTGATGGTCCCACACCCAAAAGTTTGTAAGCAGCACACATTTGAGTAAAGGACACAAGGGTTCACCTTTAAGGACTCATGTAACTAAGACTGACCATTACTTTGGATGGTCTAAGATGATATGTCTTTTTAAAGGTCATCTGCCTTATATACATTTCAGAGCCCTTGTAGCCATGTAATAACATATATTCACACATTCCAGGTGTGATTTAGTTCGCTGACAGATTTGGGAAGGGAGCACTGTTCAGATTCTCGGTCAGGATGACTACATGGCATCACCCTGCCCTTTGCAATGTTGGGGTTCAATTTCAGGCCCTCATGCAGGCTAGACAAGCTCTCTACCACTGAGGAATGTCCTTAGTCCCTGACGACCCCACCATTCAAGTCTGCTTTACCCGTTCTCTCTCACACACGAGTGTTATACTTGTTTGTCCTTGGATACTTTCTCTATTTTGGAACTATTACGTAATATTCCTCTGGGTCTTTATCTAGAGGTTGGCAAATTATGGTACATGATAACTGTTTTGTATCTTTTTATAGTAAGAAAATTTGCGAAACACCCCTATTCTGTGTCAGCCATGATCGTGACTAACACAACTGTCTTTTGACTTCTCACATCCCTTACAACTGGTCTAGGTAATGAACCACAGAATTGTGTTTACCTGCAGGTGATGAGCTTTTCTAAGGGACCCATCACCAACCATGGCTGATCTTTTCAGCCACTGGGCTTTGCTCTGAATGTATTGTATGATTTGTAGGTAAACATTTGCCTGCCGTTTTCAGTGTTACGATGGCAAGGTGCTTAAGCCTCATTCTGGTTGGAGAACGCTGTGAGGCAGGGTGAATCGTCTTCACTTGGATAGTGGGCATTCTGCACAGATCCCCATTAAATTCCAACATGGCTCATTAAACCCCATTGGGGAGAAAATTGGGTCTTTGTTACATGTTTATGTTCCCTGCTAACGTTAAATTTAGAATATTCTTTCTGTAGATACCTTTGGGAGAAATTTAAAGGCACTAGCTGAAGTGCCAAGCAGATTTCAATCCATACGCTCCCAGATACAAGACCTGGGAACTAGTCACTGCCTGGGTTGATTATTAAATAAATCTCTTTGCAGCATTTATATGTTAGCATTTGATTTTCTCATTTCCAAAGCTCGTGACCTTCTGGTTACTGTTTTCTACTCCCAGAGACCAGTAGGGGTTGTACTTGTGGGTTTTGAGCAAAAGGTGAAATCAATTATTTTCAAACACCATGCAGCCATGAATTCAAGGACAGGATTATGATTGTCTGTGCCTTCTCAGCACACCCTTCCATTAAAGAAACAACTCCCCAATATTTTCCTTTCGAAAGAATGACTTACGCAAATACAGAGACCAGTGATGGAATTGTTGCTCTAAAAACAGGCTCACGGGGTTAATGTAAAAGGACGACCATCTCCTTACAGGAGAATTTCTGTAAATCTTCTGTATGTACTCTCAGAGTCAGTTGCTGCACAGCAAGAGATGTTGTGACATAGGGAGCCTTTCTGGGTGTGTATCCAACGTGCGAACTGAGCTCCCAGAAACTAACAGAGGCTCTGTTTCCTCACCTGGTGTTGTAGTGTCTAGGAAATAGGGCATTATATGCTCACCTGTCTTAGGATAGTCATTCGCAGACATTTTATAACATGGTCTTTCACAGCTCACTAAAATTAAGAAGGACCTCAAAGAGCTTCTATTGATGTACCCATTATCGTTTATCCCATTAGAAATTAATACAAATCTCAAAATGTCATTCTATTGATTAGTTTAAAGTATAAATAATGTACATGTGACTGTAAATAACATATCTTATGAAAGATACATTTCTTTTCCAAGAGAAACAAAAAATACGTTATAAAAAAGACAGCTTTGCTTTATATTTTTGCAAAGTTCTTCAGTGTGAGAAATGAGCAATAAAAGACAGAGAATCCTTGCATCTGCCCCTGAATGCAATATGCTGCATTAGTACTATCATATGGCCTTTTGAAAACTGTACTGCATATGAACAAAGAGTAAGAATAAAAAAATGCAAGTGACACTTCACTGTTATTGTGAAGATAGTTCTGACCTTGAAGATCTTCCTGGCTGTAATTCAAGAGACTCCAAGGATACCTGAGCTCTCCTTTGAAGCCATCACCTTGGCCATTAGAGCTTGTTTCTAAGGAGACCTGGCTGGAAGGGCTGTACCAGGGTGCTACCGTAAAACATCTTTATCACTACTAACTCAATACCTAAAGCATGTATCACCATGAAGGTCAAATAAAATTGCCGTGTTTTAGGGCTAAGTAATTTGTGATGCTCTGTGGAATGTGCAATTTAGAATGACCCTACAAAGCAGCATTCAATGATGGGTTTTCCAGACATGGCATCATTCTTTGACCTAGTTCAAAAGGGTAGGATTTCTGTTATAATTCTATTATTATGACTGATGGAGCCCCACTGGCAAAACCCATCCATGAATTGATTTTATAGTCAAGCGCATGGAAAGGGAGGATCTAGACTCAAAGTAATTCCAATATTCCAGACTATTCCCACAAAGCAATAACAGTTTTAGAAACTCCCCTATAAATGCTTGCCATTTGTGGGAAAGAATAAGTTCACAGTGTTCACTTACAAACAGAAAAGAATGCCCCCTCATTTATATATAGATGCATAACACCTGTCAGGACGAGCAAGGCTTCAGCTGCGGGAGCCTTAGACACTTCTGATTCTCCATGTGTCATGGACAGTGTCATATGTACAGATTTGCACAGAAAGCAACAGCGAGTACTCCAAGGAGAGCCAGCATTTGACAAGACTGAATAATGACCTGGAATGACAAGAGAGGAAACTATTGTGTCTTGTTGTCTCTCTACCTGGGCAGATCTTGTGCTAGGTTGCTGAGTACTGGCACATTGAAATACCATTTGAAATTTAAATTCCTTGTAAAACATCAAGAAAATATGGGCCAGATAGCTACTCACAAAGGTTCTAAGGCACAAACTGTCACTAAATCACTCCAAAGACTTCAGAGTCACTGAGAGGGCTTCCAGAAAGTGACCATTTTCAGACAGGCAGTTAAAAATACACAAAGCATCATTTAGCCATTAGCACATTGGCATTCTGATGGCTTAAATAGTCATTATCTATATTTTTTTTACCCTAAGAATGTTTTATTTTTCTGGTTGAGTTGTTGTTGGAGCTCCAGTATGATGATGAGATCAATAAAAATACTTTAGTATTTCAGTGTTTGGATTTCTTTTCAATTGAGAATTGGTTTGATTCTGATAGTTTGTCGTGAACCTTGAGTTCATCCTTCTGAAGATATCCAAGAATTTCCAGTCTCTAGGGCCCAATTCATGCATTGTTGCCAAGCTCTCAGCAGATGAATTTGTGTTACTAAGAAACATATAACTTCCCTGCTGCCATTAGTTGTCTTCTGTCTTTTTCAGACAGACCCTTGGTGTGGGAGGTCCTTCTGTCTATGTGTTGCTTTCATTGGTTAATGAATAAAAAAACTGCCTTTGTCTATGATAGGGCAAAAGAATAGAGCTAAGTGGGGAAAACTAAACTGAATGCTGAGAGAAAGAAGGCGGAGTCTCCAGTCAGATGCCATGTAGCCACCAAAGGGGAAAGATGTGAGCTGTCAGCTGGAAACTTGCCTGGAGGCAATGAGCCTCATGTTAAAATATGAAATAATAGAAATAAGTTAACCAAAGATATAAGAGCAAGCTAGCTAGCAATATGATTGGCCAAACAGTATTGCAGATAATGTAGTTTCTGTGTGATTATTTCTGGTCAGGGCAACTGGAAACGAACTAACAGCTTCTGCCAACAGACCCTGTTCTGGTAGTTCCTTTTATTCTATTCTCTGTCTTCAACCTCTCTATCCTCTGGCTTATTCTACTCAATCTATAACACTGGATAACTAGTAGAAAACCCTACTCAGCCCTGCCTTCTGAAGATGTGGTCTTGATCTCTATCCCACCACACCAACTTCTCAAAGATATAGTGGCACCACTGTCTTGCCACTCATCCTATGGCAGTCCTACACTATTGGCTGCTCAAACAACTTTTCCAAAACTTTCCCATGTGTAGTAATAGGAGCGGCCGGGCTGCGTCCCCAGCACCCCGGCTGCCTGGCTAGCTCATGCCCGAAATAATAACATGGACACTGTATTCTTTTAATCACTGCTTGGCCCATTTCTATCTAGCCTCTTCTAGGCTAATTCTCACATATTAATTTAGCCCATTTCTAATCATCTGTGTAGCGCCCCTAGGTGCGCTTACCGGGAAGATTCTAGCCTATGTCCATCCTGGGTCGGAGCTTCATCGCGTGCGTCTGCCTGGGAGCTGGGAGCATGGCGTCTCTCTGAGGCGTCTGCTCCTGAGAGGAGAGCTGTGGAGTCTGAGCTCACTTCCTCTTCCTCCCAGCATTCTGTTCTGTTTACTCTTCCCACCTATCTTCTAACCAATGAGGGCCAAGCAGTTTCTTTTTATTTAACCAATGACCTTCCTCCATCACCCATGGTTCAGTGGCATGTGTCAGTGGAAGTTGTAACTCTCTTCCAGTGCCCTAGATGAAAGTACTTGCCTGTACTGAATGGAAATAAGGTCATAGGCGCTTATATCCCCTATTACCAACTTGAGAAGCAAAGTTGATTTTTCTGTAGCTAAAACATCAGCTCTTAGGGCTGCAGAGATGACTCAGCAGCTAAGATCATTTGTTGTTCTTGCAGAAGACCTGGATATTAATTCCTAGCATGTACATGGTGGCTCACAACCATCTATAACTCTAGTCCCAGGAGATCTGACACTTTCCTCTGGCCCTCCAGGAACCAGGCACTCATGTGGTACATGTATGTACACAAAACATTCAGATACATAAAATTAAAAATAAAGAAATAAAAATCTGGCCTTAGGAAGTGTAAGAGAAGAACGAGTGACTCTGTTGTGGCAGCCATGAGGAGGAAGAGGACCAGCAGAGTGATACAGGCCAAAATGACCAGATCCTTTGATAAGACTGTGAATTCGGGAAATCTGATTGTGCCCTCTCTCCTTCCTATTCAGTCTTATATGTGCTATCTAGAATGTTCTCTTGAGGTCACAAAGACTCATCTTAAATAAGTTCTGAGTTTTAACCTAGCCTTGGGTTAGGACTGGTCTCCCTAACTCAGCAAGATCTGAGAAAAGCTGCTGTGAGTTACACTGGGCTGTTTTGAAAAAGTCTCTAGTGGGACAGTGCAGCTGAGCATGTAGGACACCGTGTGAAACTGAGCACTGTCTGTGAACCAACTAAATGAGTTCTTTTAGAAGTTCCCAGCTCACTAGCAGAGTGGGTGGCTAATTTCCTGACTCACCTATTCAACTCATTTGCTGTCCTGACAAAACACCCCCCGTCTAGGACACACTGGCTGACTTTATTCTGCAGCTGTTCCCGTTCTTCATGGGGTAGATAGGAATGCGCCAACTAATAGCTTTCCCTTTTGTGTGGGATATTCTTTATGAAGCAGAGCTCAGTTCTTTGTTCAGAAGGAATAGTGTGGATGCCAGATCAGTTTTGTGGATATATAGTTAAAAAATTTTCCTCAAAATAACCTTGTGCTCTCTTTGGGAAAGTACAGAATCAGTCTCATAGAACAGAGTGGATATCAATGAGCAGGAACTTGGGGATAGGAAATCAAACCCTATGCCACATATGAACCTGGGAAACCTCCCCAAGAGTAGAGATGGGTCACATGCTATCTTCAGAGCTCAGGAACAAATGCAACCAGAAGCTAAAGTTAGCACATGAGCTGCAGTGCAAGAATTTTCTGCTAAGGAATAGCTCGTATTTTATTCCACAAGATTACAGGAAAAGGAGAATGGTGTTAACAAAAGCCTCAGTAGAAACCTCATTGCTTTGGTGAGGTGCAGGCTCCTGGCTCAACTTAAGATGGAGAAAGCAATCGCAAAGAGAGACACATGCTGCCCCTCCCATCTCCACCTGCAGAGGCTGCTGGTTATAGCAAGTGTTCGAAGCTACTCAGGAACTGAGGGGAGACCTGTTATTTGCCTGGTGTGATTAATAGGGCCCTCTCAGCTGGAATAGTGAAAATAATTCTATCCTTGGTTTTTAAAAGGGAATCAGGACATGTCGCCATTCTAACCCATGACCCCCGTCTCTCTTTCTGACTTCATTTGTTTTGTCGTTATATTCTTATGGTAGTTTCTTTAAACAACAACATTAAAGCATTAAAGAAAAGATAAAATGTTTTAATTAACAGATAAAACTCATCTGTGTTTATGGTGTGTGATATGGTTGATGCCCATGAACGGCAGGAAGGCTGATTGTGCCAGTGAGCATGTGCATCCCTTCACACACTGATCAATCGTTTTGCTCTCTGTAGCAAAAAAACGCTTAAAATCTACTCTCCAGCAATTTTCAAGTATGTAATACTTTATTTTAAACTACTCTGCCCTTACAACACTCTCTCTTGCTTATCCACTCGCTAACAGCATGCTAGATTGCAGCAGAGTCCTGCAGGATGGGGATATGAGAACCAATAAGTTGTGTATAAGAACTGTGGTCACTGGTCTAGCTGTGCCTGCACTGATGTGCAGGACTAGCAGTGTGTGTGTGTGTGTGTGTGTGTGTGTGTGTGTGTGTGTGTAAGAACTTAGAACCTGATTTCATACCTCTTCCTGTCTTGGATCTTTTACTGGAATTGCTGGGGATGCCTGGAGCCATCTCTCTATTCTGCCTCTGCATTGATATCTGAGCTTCATGTCTAAGTGCAAACCAGAATGTGTCAACCCCCTTAATAAAGACCTTCAGTTGTTTCCTACTATGGCAGACAGGACAACTTCCAAATTTCTTGATGACTTGCAAAACCTGCACACTTAACTCACTGCCCTGCTCTGCCCGCCAAGCACTCTGTTTGCCATACATGGATTGGCCTCACACTTCATGAAATAGGAGAGAAAAGAAAAGAACTGAAAATACCCATTCTGCCTTAAAAAAAAACTTTACGGTCAGTATCATTTTTTTTTTTTTTCGAGACAGGGTTTCTCTGTAGCTTTGAAGCCTGTCCTGGAACTCCCTTGGTAGACCAGGCTGGCCTCGAACTCACAGAGATCCGCCTGTATCATTTTGTACCACTCTCTTTCCCTCTTGGCAATCAGTTCAGTGGGTCATTTTCCTAATGAGTACTGCTCACACTTTGCATAACTGTTTTGGATATTGAGACACCAGGTACTTTTGAGGAGCACAAATAATCAGTGAGTGGTGTCTGCTGCCCTGATTGATTTACAAAGGGCTCAGATCTAAACAGCATGTAGTAACTGAGAAAGTTCAGGTCTGGAGAACACCAAGTTTATTTTTATGGCTGAATATGCTTCTAGGAGCAAATGAGAGCCAGGACCTGGTTGCCTCTCCCTTCACAGTAGTAGACCACTGCAACAATACTCATTTCTCCATTCCTTTGTGCGTGCATCAGATAATTACTGCATGCTGACCAAATTGGCTAAATAAATACGACGGTTGCAAATTGGACCCTACTACCAAGGATCCCAGTCCTTTCTATGAGTCTGTGATTTGATCCAAATGCAGGGATTTTAAAGGAATGAACCCACTCAAAGCTGAGGGGATCAGGGATTGAGGTGGAGTTGCTTTCAAGACTCTTAAAGAATGAATAAAAGGATCTTTGGAAGCAAGAGTATATGTGTATGGCCCCCCCATAAGTGTGTGTATCCTCCTTTCCCGTGTGTGTGTGTGTGTGTGTGTGTGTGTGTGTGTGTGTGTGTGAGAGAGAGAGAGAGAGAGAGAGAGAGAGAGAGAGAGAGAATTGGGAGAGACATATAAGGAATGAAGGAATAGTGGAAGTCAATGCCAAGGGCATTTCTGCCCTTTTAGGAGGAGTCAAATGCAAAAAAAATAGTTAAAAAAGTTTAGTATGTTTGGAAAGTTGCAGCAAATTCAGAGTGACTTGAGGGGGGGCAGCAAAGGGTGGGCCAGGTGTACAGAGAGGCATCACTGGAAGGTAAGTGTGGTATGGATAAGATGTCTGCCCTGAGAGCAGAGCAATGACAATCTATTTTTTTTTTTGAATGAAGATCTCATGTTGGTATGGAGGGTACGTTTGAGAAGATCACTACTTAAAAGTGATCACACCAAAGGCAATCTCATGACTGTGCCCTAACCAACTTGTCACCTTTATGTGTGTCTTCCTAGTGACAGTGTTGGCCATTTTCCATGAACTACACGTGGACCCCGACCTCTACACACTGCTGTTTGGGGAGAGTGTACTGAATGATGCGGTGGCCATAGTCCTCACATAGTAAGTACCAGCTCTTGCCTCCTTCCTTTAACCATGGTTCCTCGTGGAGGTAATTCCTGATATCTTTAATAGACTCTTCCCTCTTTGACAGAAAGATGCAGGCACTTTGTAGCTTTTAAGGAATTGTTATCACAGAAGATCTCCAATAATGGGCACAATTCATTAGGCACCTAATATCTAATACTGTTAATGGCTTCCACATTGCAAGCTTATTACGAGATACTGCCCAGAGGGTAGCAGATATTTTTTTTCTCAGTGCATATATTTCGTTGATTCACTGAAGGTTCCTAAGATGCATGGAAATGAGCTTCCTCATTTCAAATCATTGCCACTTAGTATGTTCCTCCCACTGGTTGCTTTCCAGTGAGCAGACTGACAGAAGCTCTCCAATTTAGCTTTTGGTAGATGGGGGTCCTAGAACTCAGGATCACAACCCTTTACCTTCTCCATGCAGATTCCAGGCTTTAAGGCCTGTTTAGGTCGCTAACTCTTCCCACACCCAGGTGACCTGGAAGCTACCTCAGCTGAATGCAGGTATAACTTCCTTTTATTCCGAGGGGCTTCTTCTCAAGAAGCCCAGCACGCTTTGTCTAGCTCCTCTTTAGACATGTAGACATTTATATTTAATAAATGCCACTCTGGCAGCTTTCAGTGTGTCCGAGGTCTCGCTGTGGTTTTAGATTAAGACCAATGCTTTGGGCAACTGTCAGATATCCCCAAGGAAAGCAGCTATCTGATAATTAAATGTGACAACAGAATCCTGTTCCCGGCGTTAATTACTTCAAATGCAGTTGAAAATACATTGTGCAGTACCAAAAGAGTTTTAAGGCAGACCTCAGGGATGGAAGTGGGAAGCAGGCAGAGCCCGGCAGTCCTGCCAGCTAGTTTTCCAGCTTCCTTTGTTTGCCAGTTGGCATTTCTTAAAGCTGCCTCTCTCCGAAGTTGCCACTGAATTCAACCTCGTCTACCTGGTCACAGAGACACACAGGACCTTTTCTATGTCATGGGTAGTTAGTTACCAGCGTATATAAATAAAAGCAATAGCCGTGGGCAGAGTCACAAATGCAAAAGGATGCTTTGAAAGCAACATCAAGGACAATTAATTAGGACACCAAGAATCCTTGTCCCAGAAATACTAACATTAAAGGAATATTTGAAGAAAAAAATGAAAATCTGCTGAGTCCCTCATTTTTACTTCCTGAGCCACCAAATTGTAAAAGGCCAAGCCAAGCAAAACCACTAAAGCACAAAGGAGCTGGGCAGCCCACATAGCTCCATCCAAGGTAGGCTTGGCCTCTGCCCAGGGCTGCCACTCACAGCGGCTCCCATTAAAAATAAGGACTTAGGTATGAATGTTGTCGTGTTGAGTATAAGCCCAGAGTACTGGAAACTGTTTCTTTTCCATCTCAAGTCTATTTAAGCCTCCCTAACCCAACTACGCGTGTCTAAATAAATTTTAATCATAAAGTGAATGTCTGCCCCCGACTCCCAGGCATAAAGAATGTATTGGAGGGTTGCTCTTCAGCTTGTGGTGCTTTGGGGGAGAGTCTGGAAACCTCAGGAGGTAGAATACAGATGGAGGAGGTAGATACCTGGAGTCTGGTCCTTGATGGCATAGATCTTGACCCCTTCCTGTTCTCCCCCCACCCCACACTTCCTGTATGCCAGGAGCATTTACTACATGCCCCCACTGCCATGATGTTCAGTACAAACACATGGGTACAAGCAGCCTCAGAGGAAGCTCTCTGAAACCATTTAAGATTTATCTTTCCATATCCAAGCTGTTTCTTTTAGGTGTTTTGGTCACAGTAACAACGCATACCTGATACACATATCTTGACAAGGTATCTTCCTTTCTGTGCAGGAGACATTAGGCATTCTAGCTGACATCCTGCGGTCCTCAGCTTGTCTATTTTCACACTATGCAGTGTCAACCCAGGGAGTTGCTATTAAAATAAAACTATATCTGAGGAGATATCGTCCAAAGTCCACACGGGAGGACCTCCAGGGTCTCTGCCATGAGCTCGTCTGACTCTCAGCCTGTGTGTGTGTGTGTGTGTGTGTGTGTGTGTGTGTGTGTGATGACCTAGCTCTGGCTTCTCTGTCCACTGGCATTTCCTATGGCTCCCCTTTTCTCCCCTTATATTATTTTCCATGTGTTTTTTTTTTTTACTTGTTCACTCATTTCTTATTAAAAATATTTTGGAGAATTTTATAATGAATACCATATATACATCATTTCTATCCTTTCCTCTCTCCATCCAATCCTTCAGTGTCCCCCTACTTCCTCTCTAATTCATGACCTCATCTTTAGTATTACATATGTATATGTGTGTATGTATGTGTTTGTGTGTTATATACATTGATATAGAACCTACTTAATCAGTTTAGTCTTACTTTCCCTGGAGAAAATTGATGTTCCCTCTCTTGTCATCCACTGATTGCCTATAATTTTTTATCTAGGAGGAGGGCCTTGGGAAATATCCCTCATCCGTGTTGGGATATCAGTTGATTTTCTCATTATGCAGGTCCTATTTAAGCAACCATATTGAGATTTCCTAGGAGCAGGTTCCCTGTCATGTCTAGAAGACGTTAACTCAGAGTGGGCATTCTAGTCACTCTGGCTTTTGCAAACTATGGTTTCATAGACATGGCCATATTAAACCCAAATCATTGGTAACTATTGGCCTTTGATGGGGTCTCTAAAGCCTTTAGAAACATGCTTCCATTTACCTTCCCTTCATCGGCCATAAAATTTTATTTAAGAACAATTCATTCCATTCAATTTTAATACTTTTCATTTTTAATTGTTAATATTTTAACAATAGTTTGCTCTGGTATTTAGTGACATTTTTGATTAAAGATGCTTTTCTTTGATAGTCTGTGAAGCAAAATATTATAATTAATACTGTTTCTTAGGCTAAATGTCCTCTCAGTTTCAGAGAATTGATTTATAATTGAATTTGATTTTCCCATCTCTCCTACATAGCACAGAGTGATGAGTGTTGTATTATGTTTCTATGGTTTAAAATGATCCAGCAATTCTTTGTCCTGAAATAAAAGTAATTTTAATTAACACAAAAGTTCTGAAATTAGCTTATCTCTGACACATATTGTGATTGCTAGTGTATTGGAATATCCTTTCCAAATGAGTGCATACTGACTCAGAATGAATGAATTCTATATGATGGATTTGCCTTTCTAAAAGTTGTTAAATAGACTTTGAAAGGAGGCAAAAGATAGAGCAAAGAGATCTAGAGAGGGTTTACATGCTTGAGTCCTAAACAAAGACATTAATTTCAGAGGCAGCATGGCAGAGTCAAAAGAAGTCACAATTAGAAGTCAGATCTGGTGTCAGGATCCCCATTAATTAACTGTGCAATCAGTACAGTTTTCACAGAACCAGCTCTACCACTGTAAGCAAACAGACTGTGTGAGCAGATGTAAGTGAGCAGTAGCCATTGAAACAGCTCAGTAAAGGGCCCTGTGAAGTGAACAGGACTCTCCCCCATCACTCCTTCAAGCTAAGTTTCCTCTTTTGGTTAGGAGGCAACTGCTACATTCTTCAGTACAGAGCAAGAGCCATTGCCCCGTCATTCCCAGCCTAGGGCTGCTCACTGAAGCCAGGGAGACCCTGCATTACTCTCCCAACCAAGCAGTGTGCAAGGAGATTAGGGCGATAAGTGACCTCACTTGACACCAAATGAGCTGAGATGGGGAAAGCAAAACTATTGTCCAACTAAAATTCCCATGAATGAGAAAAAGTAAATACCAGGTAGAAACATAGCAAAAATTAGCACACCAGAATTGTGGTTTTATATGCCCATAGTCATCTGTGTTTGCTTACCCACAAATTCTAAGAATAGTTGTTTAGTATACATTACAAAGTTATTCTGAGCAATAAATAAAACAATACAGTTGAAAAATCTCTGTATCTCGGTAATCTAGGAAGACTATGTGATAAAAATATTTTTTATTTATGTTATCATTCATATCAATATGTATTACTCTAACTATAAAACTTTCTGTTTTCATTTGACTGACCTGCTTCTAATGAAGTAGTCCCTCATAAATATGAAATTTTATCATCCAAAGAATATAAGGGATAACCATCTTTACATATGAGTTCCCCCATGAGAAATGTCATATGTAAGTTGATGTATATTAAGGTTGTGAAATACTTATTGTATACTCTTTCCCTGGGAAGATATGAACAAATAAAACATGAAAACTCAAGAAAAACATTTAAAACCATATTTTGTTTAAAAAAAAACCCACACACATAAGACATCTCAAATAAATAACTTAATGATGTACCTCAAGGTTTTCATGGGGGGTAGGAGCCAAATTTAAAATAAAGTTAACGAAAGTAATAAGAAAAAAGGCAGTGTTTAATAGAGATCAAGAATAAGATATTTTCTAACTCCATCCATTTTCCTGCAAATTCAAGATGTCATTTTTTCTGCTGTATAGTACTCCATTGTGTAAATGTACCACATTTTCCTTATCCATTCTTCAGTTGAGGGGCATTTAGGTTGTTTCCAAATTCTGGCTATGACAAACAATGCTGCTATGAACATAGTTGAGCACATGTCTTTGTGGCATGACTGAACATCCTTTGGATATATACCCAAAAGTGGTATTACTGGGTCTTGAGGAAGGTAGTTTCCTAATTTTATGAGAAATCACCATACCAACATTCAAAGGGGCTGTACCAGCTTGCATTCCAGCAATGGAGGAGGGTTCCCTTTACCCCACAACCTATCCAGCATAAGTTGTTATCAGTGTTTTTGATCTTGGCCATTCTTACAGGTGTAAGATGGAATCTCAGAGTTGTTTTGATTTGCATTTCTCTGATGACTAAAGATGTTGAGCATTTCCTTAAATTTCTTCCAGCTATTTTTGATTCCTCTGTTGAGGGTTCTCTGTTTAGGTCTGTACTCCATTTTTTTATTGGATTATTTGTTCTTTTGATGACCAATTTCTTGAGTTCTTTGTATATTTTGGAGATCAGACCTCTGTCTGATGTGGAGTTAGTGAAGATCTTTTCCCATTCTGTAGGCTGTCATTTTGTCTTGTTGACCATGTCCTTTGCTTTACAAAATCTTTTCACTTTCAGAGGGTCCCCTTTATTAATTGTTTCTCTCAGTGTCTGTGATACTGGGTTTATATTTAGGAAGTGGTCTCCTGTGCCAATGTGTTCAAGTGTACTCCCCACTTTCTCTTCTATCAGGTTCAGTGTAGCTGGCTTTATGTTGAGGTCTTTGATCCATTTGACCTTGAGTTTTGTTCATGGTGATAGATATGGGTCTATTTTCATTCTTCTACATGTTGATATCCAGTTATATCAGCACCATTTGTTAAATATGCTTTCTTTTTTCCATTTGATATTTTTTGCTTTCTTTGTCAAAAATCAGGTGTTCAAAGATGTGTAGATTAATATCCAGGTCTTTGATTTGGTTCCATTGGTCCTCCTGTCTGTTTTTATGCCAATACCAGGCTGTTTTCAGTACTGTAGCTCTGTAGTAGAGTTTGAAGTCAGGGATTGTGATGCCTCCAGAAGATCTTTTATTGTACAGTATTGGCTATTCTGGGTTTTTTGCTTGTCTATATGAAGTTGAGTACTGTTCTTTTAAGGTCTGAGAAGAATTTTGCTGGGATTTTGATGGGCATTGCATTGGATCTGTAGATAGCTTTTGGTAAGATTGCCATTTTTACAATGTTAATTCTACCTACCCAAGAGCATGGGAGATCTTTCTACTTTCTGGCATCTTCTTCAATTTCTTTATTTAATATTCTTCAAATATTTAAAGTTCTTGTCATACAAGTTTTTCACTTGTTTGGTTAGAGTTACTCTGAGATATTTTATGCTATTTGTGGTTATTGTGAAGGGTGATGTTTCTCTGATTTTTTCTCAGAAAAAAAGGAAAAGATAATATATAGAAACAAACAAAAAGTTGGCTCATTAAATAGACAAACAAAATTAACAAACCTCTAACCAAAATAAAAAAGAAACCTAAATGCCCTTTATAATATGCATGATAAATTGTTAACCTCTTCAATATAGAACATTTTTATGTTCTATGTGGAGGTTTGAATTAAAATGACCCCCATAGGCTCATATGTTTGAATACTTGGTAATGGTAAAAGATACAAAATAATCCCACACTAGTTCTGAATTATGTATTAAAAAAGGTTATTTATTTAGGGGAAACTCATAGATCACTGTCCTAGATCACAGTTCTTTGCATGAATGGGGAACATGAACAGAGTCTAGCAGCCAGAAGTGAGAGCTGGAAGTATGAGAGCAGTGCAGGCTTTACCACTGCGTTTATAGTATAAGAGACCATGCCCAAGTGGGCTCGTATCTTAAAGGCTATTGGCTGAAGAAGCTGAAGGAGCTCCCACAGCAACTTGGTCCCTAGTTGGTGTAGCTGTTTAGAATTAGGAGGTGTGACCTTCTCGGAGGAGTTGTGTCACTGGAGGCAGGTTTGCATTTGCAGTTAGTTATATCTGCTTCATGGTTGTTGTGTCAAGATTGCTAACTCTCAGCTACTGTACCAAGTACCATGCCTGTATGCCTGGTGCCATGTTCCCCACCATGATGGTCATGGACTTTAATGCTCAGAACCATGAACTCCAAATTAAGTGCTTTCTTTTGTAAATTGCTTTGGTCATGGTGTTTTGTTATAGCAATTAGACAAGTAACTAAGGTTACTTGGGTAAGTTACATAACCTCTCAGTGCTTTAGTGACAGTTACTTTCAGGGATGAAGGATGGTAGCACATGTACCTCATTAGGTTAGATAGGCCTAGCTTGTTACACTCAACACATCATCAAACATTAGCTTCTATTATTATTTCCATCAGCAAATATCAGTAATAAGAGGTAAGCATTGTGGAATGACTCACAACGCATATAGAGAATAAACAGAAAGTGAAATTCTAATGGCCAGTAACTATGAATAAGATCTGCTTAACTTACTATAAATGAAAAATTAAATAAGCACTAGTGTATCTTTAAAAAAAAACTAGCAAGTCTTCAAATCTTAAGAACTCAATATGACATAGTCATACTTATAGAGATGGCATCTGAGAAACAAGAATCCTCTCTTGTTACTGACAAAAGAGAAAAGTGATAAACATTTACAAAGATAAACTAGCAATAGTTAGTGAGAATCATTAGATCTTGAGTCATCTGATCAGGAACTATGCTTCTAGAAGTTTATCCTAAAAATTAGTTGAGGCCATGAAGTTGTGCACAATGGTTGCCAGATGGTTCATCAAATTTTGTGCATTGATGTCACCCATTCCATGCATTTAAAATTAACAAAGAAGAAAATATATTGATGTGAAAATATGCATAATACATTTTAAGGCAAACAAAGCACCCAAATTTATAATACTCATATCTAATAAATAGTAATAGCTATACTCACTAAATAGTAGGATAATTAAATATATAGTAAGATCTAGATTGGCTATAGAATTCCAACCAATTACAAAGCAATTTCAAAGTCAACCTTAGCTATAAAATGAGATTTTGTCTTAAAAAATAAATCAAAACAATCATCACCAACTATATGTGGATAAAGATATACTTATGTATTATTTATGTTCTAGTTTGCTTTCTAGTGCTACCATGACCAAAGCAACTAGGGGAGAGAAAGATTTGTTTGGCTTGTACTTCATCACTGAGTGAAGTCAGGGCAGGAACTCAAACAGGTTCAGAACTTGGAGGCAAGAACTGAAGCAGGGACTGTGGAGGCAGATAATACCCCCACAGACTTGCCACAGACATGCCAATCTGGTGGAGGTATTTCCTCAACTGAATTCTCTCTTCCCTGATGAACTTACCTTGAGTCAAGAGAACCCTAACCAGACAAATTATGTATATTATAATAATTACATTATCTATAAGTTATATATTTTATTTTATCTCTTTATTTTAGATAGAATTATGAAGATAGAGTTAAGTACTTGTTTCTATTTGTGTGTAAATTACTTGCATACCATATATAACATATATGCTATTTCCACACAAATATAATTCATATGCTTAAAATAGTAAGTACAGCAGTGTGTTGGAACATATTCTTTGAAAATCGTTCCACACTATATAACTGTCTCCAAGTTTTCTTAGAGATAAACTAAGGGCCTCCGTAATGAGCAGGCTCTTAAAGGGTAATAAATACACACTAAGTGCCTTTATTCCCTTTATTCCTTGTAAAGCAAATACTGATAAGGATGTCCAATGCAGCTCATTAAAAGGGAGCTACACAGAGCAGCGATTTTCCCATCCTCAATGAGGGGGCCGTGCTACTTGGAAGTTTTTGCTAGAAAATGTCACAGAAAGTGGAATGCCGGTGAATGCTTGGCACTTAAACCACAAGTGATGTTTTGAAAGACCACAGTCCTTAAGGCCTGTGCTTCTTGAGGAGAGTTCAACATGAAAGCTAATGGGATGCTGTGAGATTCAACCATGGAATGAAAGGAACCTTGAGCTATTAACCGGCCATTCACCGAAATGTGTTCAGCACCTGTAGAAGCTATGTACAGATTGCCTGAATACTGTCACCCATCCCTGCCCTCATCGAGCTGGGCAAACAATAACGGTGACAGGATTTATTATGTCTAAGAAAACATTTCTCTAAAAGTCAATTCAGAATTGCTGTAAAGTTTGGACATATATAAATAGGTCCCGAAGGAAATCCCATACATTCTCTTCTAATATCATTTCTAAAAAGAATGCAAACTCCTTACTGGCAACTTAGACTTTTCTCTGTCCCCCACGTCACAAACTAATTGTTTGGCAGTTCCTCCAATAATTACTGAGTGAATCAATTAGAGTCTTTTCAAGTGCAGATGCAGGCATTTATTAATTCTCTCATTAACAGCCTTTCCCGAGGACGTATGTTTAATGGTCTTTATTGTGCTTCTTCCAACTGTTTGGAAAGCCCTGTTGGCTGCTCTCATTAGCTCCGCATCTCCCGTCGGCTCCTCCTGGGAAACATGGACATGAGGAGAAGGTATATCTTGCTGGGGACAGTGAGAGGAAACTGCCACCGCAACCCAGAGATACATTTCTCATACTGCTTACCTTAGAAATAAGTCCCTTATGTCTGGACACATCTTTCTGAAGGTGATTCAGAAATTAATTCTGGCTTGGAAACTGATAATTAACCTGAATTACATTTGTTTTGATGGCTGTCTAGTTATATATTCGTGTATTACATAATTAAAGGAAAAATAATACATGGCTCACTTTGCCTAAGGACACTGTCCGGGCCATCAATTCTATGCTAATGTCGTTTCTCAGACACTAGGTGGTGTCACATGGCAGGAGTGGAAAAGTCTCCCAGGGCTCTTTAAACGGGGCGACTGTCCTGAGCTGACAGTGGCTCTGAGTCTGACAGTCCCAGTGGGGAACTGCACACCTGTCCACTGCTGTCGCCTTTGGTTTTGCTCACCCCTGATCTCTGGTTCCTGTTTCCTGACCATGACTTTGAGGTCACCTTTATCCCAGCTCTTCAACCCTCTTCAGATCTCTAGGCTCTTGACTTTGACTTTCTCCGGTGACCCTGCTCTATCTCTTGACTCTCAGATTAGATCTAATATTTGTTTGCTGTTTCTTCAGAAATCAGTACCATGATGTAGAACTTGGCTTGCTCATGCCATACCACGAATGACAAAAATAGTCTACTGAATGTAACTAAATACATACTGTGTACCCATATTGATAGTTCTGTATCCCAACCCTATTGCACTTTAGTTCAGTGGTCTGTCAGTCAGATATAAGCGACACAGACACAATTAAAACTGATGTGAGCAAAGGAATTCACTGGTCTAGGTATCAGCGTAGTGCTGACTGGCACGTACTGGGCTCAAGGATCCAATATGGCTGTTTCTTCCCTCACATCATCCTGTTTGTCTGAGGGCAAGCCTCTGTCTGAGGGCAAGCCTCCTCTGTGTTTGCTCATACATGTAGATGGCTTATCCTGTTAAACAGGAGAGGATATTTCTAGGCATATACAATTTTGAGCTCAAAACAACAGTTCATTTTCTCAGTATTTTGCATATCAATCACAAAATCTCCAGTTGGCTCTGCCTATATTAGGTGATCTCCTGTAGAGCAATCACACAGTACTTCAAGAGAATTAGGACATGGTTATTGGTCAGATCTGAATCTTGTCCTACCCTGAGACTGCAGTCTTGTGGTCTATTTGTAAGAAGAAATCAACTACAGGAAAAGTCTGGCAGACTTTCCAAAACTGTAGCTGCCTTAGTCATCAAGACATGGTGTGTCAAAGCAGAAAGACCCCTGTGCTATTATAAGCTTGAAAATATGTTCTATCTCAGAAAGCAAAGTTCTTTTCTGCATGTGTAACTGAAGGATAGAAAAATAAATTCTCTGTGTTACAGACAGTAAAAAACATCACAGCAAGAATGGGAAAGGCCCACTCTGTGGGGTTGCATGTTCTCGTGGATGTTCAGAGGCTCTGGCACTGGGGTCCCATTTCCCGTCTTTTGATAATGTAGCTTTGATGAAAATAAATTGAATATGGTCTGGGTTTTCAGAGTTCTCATTCAGCCACATCTGCTCTTCCACCGACCTGAAGAGGTGGTGAAGAGCTTGTCATTGGATTAGAATCCAAAATATCAAAAGCCTTGGACCAGGCAGTGTAAAATCAGGAATGTAATTCTATATCAACAGAAAAGGTGAAGAAGACAATTAAAACAGTGTTCCCACCCACACTCCCTGTCACCATTAAAATAGCTAAAATACTTTTCATAGGCAGGACCATGGAAATCCCACAGGACAAACAGAACAATTCTTCCTGAAAATGAGCTCATACCCAAAAAGGAACAGGCCACTAAAAGACACAGCTCCACCTGAGGGAAAACCAGGCATCAAGCAGAGGAGAGAAAGAGGGGCAAGCACCCCAAAGGCAGAGTCTAAGGAAGATTATAAAATGGGCATATTAAAACTGACAGAAGAGGCCAGTAGAACAGTAGGAATAGTTAGGAAGGAAGAGTTCAATGCAAAATTGAAGCTTGGAGCTTGACCAAGAAAAAATGCAAATATCGCTATTAAAAACTCAATAGATGACATAGATGTCATATTATAAACCAACTGGCTAGTGGAAGATGAAGTTGACAACTGATCCAGAATGAATGCAGCTCAGGGTTAAAAACTAGGATAGGTTGGTTAAGAGATGTGAATAATAGCATAGAAAGAAATCCAGAAGACATCAGGAAAAATTTCAAAAGGAGAAATGAAAGGGAATGATGTCAGGTAGTCTCTTAAGAGATGGTGGATCACTATTTTCTAGAGCTCAAGAGGCAAACTGAGAGCTTATTTAGAGGTCCTAGCAGGGAAGCACAGCTACTCATTTACCCTTGACAGAAGACCTGTCCTCCTCAATTTGAGGAAGGTCGTCCTATTTGACCAAGCATGCACAGCTTCGAAAGGGACGCACACAGAGGGAGGAAGAGCACACTTGCCTAGCCAGCCAGAACAGCCAAATTCAACCATGGCAATCAATGGGGTGACAGATGTCACAGCACTTGAAAGGCAGAGGCAAGCAGATCTCTGTGAGTTCGAGGCCAGCCTGATCTACAAGAGCTAGTTCCAGGACAGGCTCCAAAGCTACAGTGAAATCTTATCTCGAAGAAAAGAAAAGAGAGAAAATAATAAGATGGAAATTGAAATATTACATAGTAAATTACAGCTTGATAAGTGGAAACTAATCAATTGTGGATACATTTTACTTTTTAGTTGTTTATAAATACCCCCTCCGTGTGTGCAAGCGCGTGAACGCACGCTCATGCATTTGGCGAGATAGTGATTCATTAATTAGGAAGCATCAAACTCTAAGTGAAATAATGGGACATAAGTAGAAAATGTAAAAGGCCTTTAAGGAAGTGCTAAGAAGAGTGGGGAGAATATTTGATTGAAGTACAGTGAGATCAAAGATCAGTAAAAACAAAGTACAAATCTTAAGAGAACCAGAGAAGTAAGATCGGGTTCTTAGTATGAAGGTCACTCACAGCTACAAATTGCCCGAGAATAGTGTCCTCATTAGCAGTAAACACATTCCAAGAAGAGAGGAGTGTCCGAGGTCTGGTGGGAAATAACTAATAGCCCAGGAACCAAATTCTACAAGAAGGTAATTTAAAACTAAAAATGAAATATACTTTCAAATATAGTTTACTATCCATTTATCATCAGTTATACATCTTTCAAAGGATGCAATTAAGTAGAAATAAGAAGCTTAACTCAGTAAGAAATAAAAAGCAGAGGACATTAAACTCAGGTATTGGCAGAAATACTCATATATAAAATGAGAAATGACTGTGGCAGGTATAATGAAGATGAATGGAGAAGGGAGAATCAGGTAGACAGTGATTCCACATTCTACTATGATATTCAAAGACAATGGGTAGGAGATAGCTGCGGGAGGAGAGAGAATGTGGACACAGGAGAGATGCAGCGAAGATCTTATTGTAGCACTCCAGATTTCATTCACCCAAACATTTCTCAAAATGGTGCAAGAGGGTCTGCGAGCTGGCCATACTTCTCTACACTGTGCAGAGTTGCCAACATCAATGGAAGCCTATGATGAAGTTGCAGGTACTCTCATCATTTTGGACTGTGCATGGTACCTATGTTAGGAAGCTGGGTCTGTCTTCTGCCACACCTTGTTACTAGGTAATAGGAATTTCACATTCATTTTAGCCCACAGTTTAAAAATGTGTCCTCTTGCTTAGAGGCCCCACACTGTGCCCTAGTCTAAACCCAGAAAAACCAGTCAAGAGAATAAGATGCACCAAACTATCTGTACTCGAGGTAGCCGTAGGACCAGGGCTTTTATAATTAACAAGAGAAATTACTGATCCATGGGTGAGAATACCCATGCTGGTGTGGTGGGTTCATTTTCTTCCTAGAATCAGGCTACTCGGGATACTTAATCAGTATCCACTTTATTAATTCACCACAGGAAATTACCGTCATCGGGATTTCAAGAACCCTGAAGATCTTATGGTCTTTCTTGCCTCTTTATTCAAACTTTATTCAAACAGCCCTTCTTGCACCCAATTTACATACAGGAGCAAATACTATCCAGAGGTGTGTGTAGTACACACAGGGACAGGTAGAGGTTGGCTGTTAGTTATCTTTATCTTCATCCTTTATACTAAAGGATGGAACCAGACATTTTGGGTTCTTGGCAACCACCACTGTTGTCTGGGTTTCTGTCCTGCCTGGTTTCTGTCCTCCCACCAAGTCCCAGAGCCATTTAGCTCCAAAGAAATCACACAGAGGTCTGTATTTATGATAAACTGATTGGCCCATTAGCTCAGGCTTCTTATTAACTCTTATAACTTATATTAACCCATTATTCTTATCTATGTTAGCCACATGGCTCAGTACCTTTTTCAGCAGGGCAATCACATTTTCCTTCTTCTGTGGTTGGGATAGGACTAGGGAGGAATGGGCTTCCTCCTTCCCAGAATTCTCATTGAACTGCCTCTACTTCCTATCTTGTTGTCCCACCTATACTCTGCCTGGCTACTGGCCAATCAGCATTTATTTAAAACATAATTGAAGAACATAGACAATTGTCCTGTACCATACCACTTGAATACATATTCAGGATCATTCAAAACTACTCAAAGTTTGACAAGATAAACAGAAACAGCCCTTTTCCCACTGCACGAAGCTGTGATGGTGATCTGCAGTCTTCAATTTTGCAGTTCTTCTCCATCCCTCCATGGCTAAACTGTAGGTGGAATTTTCCTGTCCTGTCAGCAGCCCCCAAATAAATACACAAAGGCTTAATATTACTTATAAATCTTCAGTAGATCACTCAGGCTTGTTACTAGCTAACTCTTACTCTTTAATTAAGCCGTATTTCTTATCTATGCTTCACCACGTGGCTAATGGTTTGTTACCTCATTTTCATTTTCTATATGTCCTAGTAGCCCAGCAGCTGGCTGGCATCTCTCTGACTCCACCCTTCCTCATCCCATCATTCTCAGTTTGGTTTTCCTGTCTAACTGTATCCTCTTCAGCTATTGGCCAGTCAATTTGTTTATAAAACCAATTATAGAGACATATATTCACACAGTGTACAGAAGGTTTATTCCACAGCTCCAACCAATCCTTCCTTGGTGCACCGACCTTTTGCCATGATGTAAATCCATTGTTTGTCTCTGTCTTTCAGTGTCTGGTTGGGAGAATTGATAGCATTTTCTGGTCTGCCTCTGCCATGACCAGTGACATTCACTGATAGGATGGTACCTAGTTGCGGGTGGTAGTTCATACTGGGTAGCCAGCTGTAGAAGACAAGAATAAACATGACTTTGACCTCATATCAGGCAAAGTTCCCAGAGACTGAAGAACTTTGGCAATGTGATGGAAAACACTGAATGCTGATTTTTTTTTTGGGGGGGGGTGGGATATCAGAGACTTAGAGTCTAGGAACTCAGCCTCTCGTACCAGGGTAGAAGGAACAGCCTAATAGAAAGGGAAAGCTCTACAGTTTTAGGAGCTCTGGATTAAGAATCTTCATCATAAGGCATGGTTTATGTTTTGTCAAGCTTAAGTTCAACGCCTCATTCTGTACAATCAGGAGAATATCTTTTATTTTAAGTACTCTGTTCTGAATTCTTTTCTATAATTTTTTTCAAGAAACAAGGGAAAAATCAATATTCAGTCATCATTTTGGCCCACATTAAAATCGCTCTTGGCCCGGAGAATATAATCTGTTCACTTTACATGGGTTTCAGAATACATTTACATAGTAGGCTTGTTATAAGTCTGACGTTGGTTCTGCCTTCCTGGGGCACGTGATGCTCAGGAAATCTGATTAAACTTTGGGAAAGAGCAGCTGTTCTGCGATAGTGAATGAACTCGGGACCCATTTTTCAGAGCCTGGCTGCAAGGCCTGGCATCCTCACGAGCCATTGGATGATAAATGAACTGTCCCTGAATGCCCAGCTCCCATGCTAATAACTTTAAAATATCAGTTGTTTATAAGAATCAAAAAAAATTGGGAGCTCTGATCAATTTTTCCATCCCAGGGGTCCACAGACACATCTTTTTTTTTTTTTTTCCATTGCTGAAATGGCAGGCAGTGTTGAAAGGCCAGGGAAGAAATCCATTCACCATTTTCATGTTCTCATAGGTTAACAACATCAGGCCTCTCATATCAAACTATAGTAGAGTGGGTGCCCAGTAAATTCTCATGGGAAATGAGACATGAAATCCAGATCAGTCTCTACTGCATTTTCCTGTCATATCAGAATTATAATGCAGTTTCATCTGGTATTTACAGAGGTGTGGCATTCAGACTGGAGATGTGAACACTATAGTCCAGACCAGAGGGCTTCTTTTCCAAATGACAGTTAAACAGTCAGACGTGACCAAGTGCCATGAGCAGGAGTGTCATATTTGAGGGTATTGATATAAATCTTTGCCTTAACATGTGCAGATTTGTTCTGTTCATCTTTTTCTGTTACTACCTTGTGTGTTTGTTTCTGCAGAGATTCGAACATATATTTTTATATGAAAGGTGATCATAAAAATGTTGTAGAAGAAACTATGTGTATTACTTTTTAATAATTCTGATAAAATTTTTGGTACAAAACCGTTGATCTTAAAATATCCTTCAGATGTAGATGGGGGTGGATTTTGCTTTTCCATGGAATCTGTGAGTTTTCTCATTTCATCCAAGTGGGAGCCTTAATATACTCAAAGAAGAATCTATTTGGGAAAGAGACTGAACTGAAGCTGTGGATTACATAACAGATCAGATAAACTTTATAGGGAGTAAAAGTAGAAAATCAGACTTCAAGTAGGCAAACCTGGTCTCTGGGATGGGAGGGTCCAAAAGGCCGGGATAGTCATTACACAAGGAAGGATTGAAATTATAAAAAGTGAACTTATAGAAATGTTGAATATGAACATCAAAACAAACTGTTTAGTATACATGACTCGAATTAGTAAATATAAAATACTCAAAGGACCAAGTATTAGTGAATTCAGAAATCTAGCTCTGCAGAAGAACAGAGCCATCAAGGATAATAATTATCTCCCTCAAACTAGCCTTCACAGGTCTAAAATAATTAGAAGTCTTAAGTAATAAATGTATAAATATCTAAAAAGAAAAATCTTACTTTTGGCAATGGGCAAAACAGTCTAAAAAAATCAGGGTTATAGTTTGAATATGACCCCTAAATTTTATACACTGGAAATTTAATCCACAATACAGCAATGCAGAGAAATGAGACCTTTAAGGAGTGATGAGGTCGAGTCTCTGCTCTTGTGACTGTATTAATGCCATTGTCACAGGAGTGAGTAAGGCTATTTCTCTCTCATACACTCACCCTCCTTTACCTTCTGCAATGGATGATACAGCGTAAGATCCCTCTTAGGTATGGGGCCCTTGATCCTAGATCCCATCTTCAGAACTGCAAGAAACATAGATATGTTTTCCTTTGACTTACTTATCTTCTGATACTCTGCTACGGCAGCACAAAATGAACTAAGATGGGCAATAATATAATGAATGAACTGGAGAGCCAGTTTGGAGGTTAAGGGTGTTCACTGCTCTTTCAGAAGAGCAGGGTAAGGTTCCTAGAATCCAAATCAGGTACTCACAACCCCCTGTAACTCCAGCTCTGAGGCATTCAGATACCTCTCTGGCCTCCTTGGGCACTTGCACACCCTAGCACACATACACAGACGTGCATGCGTACACACGTTATTCCTGTGAAATAGGGCAATAAATGGATCAAAACGGTTAAAGAGTCACTGGGTCCTAGGCCAGTTTTTTGTTTTTTGGTTTTTTTTGTTTTGTTTTGTTTTTTTTTTTTTTTTTTTTTGGAATTACAAGCAGCATGAGAGATGCAGAGATGTTGTCTTTTGAGTTTCAGAAAAGACACATGGGACATTCAGGAAAGAAATCTAGGTTATGTGCAGAGGCAGAAAGAATGAGGCTGACCTTTGAACTAACCAGTGACATCCAATTTAGAAGATGGAAATACAGCACGCTTTCCCTTCTAAGGGAAAGGTTGTGTTCCCCCCAGCATAAAGGCTTCATCACTTTGATTGTTTTAATAGATTTGCTAGGGCAGTGGGCTGTTCTTCTCTGAGAAAAAGTTAAAGACCTAATTCACACCATTTCTAAAATAAATTACAAGAATTACAGAAATGAACCCTTAGAAAAAACACAAACAGCTAGGAAGTGTTTTAAGTGATTTTTTAAAAATGTTAATGTCTTCTGATTCGAAACCTAGAAACAGCTGGCAAGATGGCTCTGTTGATGAAGTGCCCACTATGTAAGCATGAGGACCTGAGTTCAGCTTCCCAGCACCCACATAAAAAGCCAAGCATACAGGTGTAGTAATTTGAGCAGCGGGGCTGCGTCCCCAGCACCACGGCCGCCTTGCTAGCTTATGCCCCGAAATAATTACACACAAACTGTATTCTTTTAAACACTGCCTGGCCCATTAGTTTCAGCCTCTTAACCCATTTCTATTAATCTATGTAGCACCACGAGGTGCGCTTACCAGGAAAGATTCAGCATGTCTGACCTGGTGGCTGGCTGTATCACCATTTGCCTCAGAGAGCAGAGCTATGGTGTCTGCCCAGGAGAGGGGAGCTTGGAGTCTCTGAGCTCACTTCCTCTTACTCCCAGCATTCTGTTCTGTTTACTCCACCCACCTGTGTTCTAACCTATCAGGGCAAGCAGTTTCTTTATTTAATTAACCAATGACCTTCCTCCATCATACAGGGCACATGCCTGTGACCTCAGTGTGTAGTAAATGGAGCGGCGGGCTGCATCCTGCCACCTGACTGGCTTACACCCGGGCTAATCACACGGAGATCTGTATTAATTAAATTGCTGCCTGGCCTATTATCTCCAGCCCCTTATTGGCTAACTCTCACATATTGATCTAATCCATTTCTAATAATCTCAATTGAACCATGAGGTCGTGGCTTACCAGGAAAGATTCAGCATGTCTGACCTGGCAGCTTCATGGCGGTGGCTCTCTCTGACTCTGCTTTCTTCCTCCCAGAATTCTGTTCTGTCTACTCCACCCGCCTAAGGACTGGCCTATCAAAAGGCCAAGGCAGCTTCTTTATTTAACCAATGAAAGTAACACATAGACAGAAGACGCTCCTACACCATCAATGCTTAGAGTCAGGGCAAGGAGCAGAGATAGGAGGATCAGTGGGGCATGCTAACCCACTTGTCACACTATTTGGTGAACTGCAGGCACAGTGAAGAGACCCGGTCTCAAAACACATAATTTGCAAAGTGATAGAACAAGATTCCCTCTCGCTTCCACATGCATACACAAACATACACATACATGAACATCCATACAGCACACATGTACACAAATATTTTAAAAATCCATAGAAACAATAAAGAAAAGTTTTGGCACTCTACCTGAACATAAATTTTAAAAAATAAATAACTTGAATAGAAAATAAAAGATGGATTTCAAGAAAGTATCTGTAATATCTTTGATAATATTAATATCTTAAACACACAATGAATATCTACTAATCATACTAGTAATATGATACCATTTTCATAAAATTATGAGTGATGGATGACTCATCCATCACTCATATGAGTGATGGATGAGCTTCTGTTTATTACATACAGATATGGATATATTTCTTTGCATACACATAGCCAGTGTTGCAAAGTTGGAGGACAACTGGACTCATGTACTTTCTGGCAGTATTGGCATAAGTTTTAAATATGTCCAACAAAGCAAGTTCTAGAAGCCTACCTCAAGAAGAATTTGCTTATATCAACAAAGATATCTATACATTGTGGCAGTCTGCCAACAATAAAAAATGTAAACAGCCAAAATGTCTGTTGATAAAGAAGAGATTAAATATATCATGCTATATGCAAGCTATGAAAATTTCTAGGGTTTGCAATAAACGTATTTACAGAAAAATCTCTAAAATATTTCAAGTTATAAAATTTCTGAAAAAAATGTACATTACATAATAACATTTATACAAAAGACTGAATAGGCTTAATAAATGCAAATGTATGCAATAGGATGGCTGTAAGCACTCTGCTCTTTACACTTCTACATTGCCTTAATCTTTAATGCAGATTCTCATATTACTGTTTTACTTTGATAATAAAAGTGATTTAAATAACAAATATATTTTAATATGAATAAAGGTATCTCCCCTACTTACCTAATAGAATTTAAAGGTGTATCCTTATCACTTATAATTGGAATGATAGTCGGCTCACTTTTGTTGGCAGGTTTTCGTTTACTAATGAATCAACGGATGAGTGAATGAGTGATTTGATTGATTGATTGATTGATTGATTGATAGACACTTAATGGGGATCTCATGGCAGACACTGGTAAGAGGTGTGTGGAAGTATATGTGTCTGTGTGATGAAGAGTTGTTTATAAATGTTGAGAGTAAAACCCCAGACTGAGACATGCGTCTCTGTTGCCAGAACCATTGATTGAAAATTGCAATCTTTGGCCAGCCAACCAGTCCTCTGAATGATTAGCTTGGGAGTTTAATCAGTGGCTCTGAAAGAGAATAGCCCTAACCAGTCCTGTCAGAACCTATCACCAGATCAGAGCTGGATCCAGGTCGGTGAAACATTTCACATCAGCATCCCAGAACACGAGAGCATCTGATCAAGGCAGCTCACTTTAAAGATGCATTACCCAATTTCCTAGCCACATAAAAATGTTGATGAGGCATTAGATGTATGTACCATGAACTTGTCTCAGAAAAATATGTTTATATCAACTCAGAATTTATTGCTGCCAATGGAAGAGCTAAGTGCTTTGCGGGCCAGTCAGCTAATATAGATGTGTGATGGCCCAGGATATCAGGCAGTAAGATGATATGGAGTCAGGGCTTAACGAAGATTGATGCCATCCAAAATGTTTCAGCTTCCATTTGCATTTTAAACTGTGATGTTCAAACATAAGCAGACATGGCCAGTTTGTATCCCCAGGATTAGCTGCTGCGCACTCTTGTTTTCAGTAACCTTTTGTCGTCACTGTCTCTCCCTTGAGCCTCTCTCTCATTGGCTTCTACTGTCCTGTGCCTTGTGTCTTGTCTTAACAACAAAGAATTCCTTCCAAGACATACACATACGTTTTGTGTGTGTGTGTGTGTGTGTGTGTGTGTGAGAGAGAGAGAGAGAGAGAGAGAGAGAGAGAGAGAGAGAGAGAGAGAGAGAGAAAGATTGTGTCTCATATAGCCCAGGTGGGCTTTGACCTCACTAAGTTAAGGGAATCCTTGAACTCTTGGTTCTGCTTCTCCTGCCTCTATTTCCCAAATGTCTGACTCCCTAGTCTGAAAATGGTAATCATTCTGTAAAGTCAAACTCTTTTTTTGTTCACTTGTTTGTTTGGTTTTGTTTGTTGTTGTTGTTGTTTTTTAATTGATTTTTATTGAGATCTACATGTTTTTCTGCTCCCCTCCCTGTTTCTCCCCTCCCCTTAAACCCTCTCCCAAAGTCCCCATGCTCCCAATTTACTCAGGAGATCTTGTCTTTTTCTACTTCCCATGTAGATTAGATCTATGGTCTCTCTTAGGGTCCTCATTGTTGTTTAGGATACAGCCTACCTGACTGGCAAGCATTCTCAAGGACTTTACAAATATGGCTTCATTTCCATCTCTGAGCCTCCAGAGAAAGTACTCTTTGGAATCATAGATTCCTTGTGGATTTAAGGTCAGCTCAGTCCAGTTGGGAGATGACTAAATTCCGCTCTCACTAGACGACACCACTTACCTGGATTTGGTGATCTCAACAGACAGCACGATATCTCTGAGGAGTTTTAAGTTTTTTCTCTCATGTTAATTTTGCTGTTCCCCAGTCTTTTTTAAGTCACTGAACTGGTATTTTGTGGAGGAGGCTTCCCAGTATTGAGTGACAGGGTATTTAAAAAAATTTTAAAGTTGTTGCCCAAATTTAAAATAAAGACAACATAAAAATCCAGATTTATGGCTTCATTTTTAAAAAACTAACTAGAAATGGAGGCAGAAATCTTTAATAAATAAATAAATTTAAAAAAAAACAGCAAATGCAGTAAGATTGGGAGAGAGTGTGTAGATTTTGTCTGACAATAGTTACCTGGTGTTAAAAAGCTCCCATCTTTCCCCTTAGCCCAAGCACAGGGCCTAATGTTGTTCCCAGAGTTTCATCTGCCTAAGACAGTTGAGTTGGTCCAGTGACAGAAATATGCTCTTATGCCAATTGCAGAAGTACAAGAGTGACATTGGCCCAACATGACCCATCCGACTCTGGTGGCATCCAAGCACCTGACTTTAAGTTAAGCAAGAATTTCTTCTCTGATAGGAAAACGCTTTAGATATTAAAAAAAAAAAAAGAAAGAAAGAAAATGTTAAACTATCAAGAATGAACTGTTTTCTCTTCTACAAATCCCCATGTGCTCTCTGCGGTCTCTGGTCGCACTCGCTGTCCCTGCCGCTCTCCACTGAACAAGTTGGTTTCTGCTTTCAAAAGTGAATTAAAGTTTTTGAGCCAAATGCAGGGATTATTTTTAATCCCTATGAAATTGTGTGTGGATTTACACAAGATGCTTGGCCTCTCATCAGAAACTTGTGGATTAATACAGAGAATTTAGAGCTCGATGCAAGCAAAATTAAGTAATTGCATATTGATTTGTGTAGCAATAAGTTCCAATACTTCTAGTAGCTTAACAGTGAGTTCTGCTCAGAAACTTATTCTGTTTAATATTTTTGTTAATGGTTGAACTCCTGGGAAACATGGCAAGTCTGTCAGGTGAGCAGCTGATATGGGTCTGAAAAGTAAATAAAATGTAGAATAAAACATCAAGATTCATAAAAAGATCAGCAGGCTAGAGAAAGAGAGTACATGTGTATTAGAGGGCCCTTTGAATTATTAATTACTGTATCATCATAATATTTTATATGACATTTAATCATTAATAGCCAGATTCTTTAAACACAATTTGAGTGGTTTAGAAAGTATACAAGTATATTGAATTTCTTAATGTTTGAAGGGGGAATTTTTTTTTAATGTGCTATAAATCATAATTCTACTTTTGATAACACAACCTGGGACCTTATCGATTTTCCCCTTAAGCTATACCATTAGTAAGTCAGTGTTAATTTAAAAAAACAGGCATAGAGACTCTACCTTAGCTTCTATTATAAAAAGAACTGTGGGGCTGGTGAGGTGGATGTGTGGTTAGAGCATGGCCTGAGCCATGGCAATGGGTGTAAACCCTGGGGCCCACATGGTGGAAGGAGAGAACCAGTTCTTACAAGTTGTCCTGTGACTGCTGTGCTCCACAGCATGTTCACACACATCTACACCCACACGATTACTAAATAAATATCAGACAAAGGAACTGGTTGGCATTTGTCTCTACGAGAGTCACTTCTCAGGGCCAGAGAGATGGCTCAGTGATTACGGTCTCATAATGCTTTTGCAGAGGACTTGAGTTTAGTTCCTGGCACCCATATCCGGGTTACCTCATGCCTCTGGGACCCAAGGCCACTTGCACTCACATGCACATACCCCCATGCATGCATCACACATCTGTAATTAAAAATAAAATAAATCTGTTTCTAAAAAACTTGGCAAATTAACATGTTCAGGGCACGACTGGTGTGTGATGTGTTCGTGACTTCCTGAACTTCTCAGGAGAGAGCCACATGACAAAACTGGAGAATACCACCTTGTCAGCCATGGTCACATCCAGAGCACCTCTGCTGTCCTTGGGACACAGCAGACCAGACAGTTGTTTCTCTGAGTTCTACTTTTTCCATCACATAAGTTGATTACCTCGAGGGCTTATATCAATGTGTCTAAAATCCCTAGAAAGGTAATTTACTGATGAGTGACCCAAAGATGAGTATTGGAAAGAATAAGGAAAGATTGTCCTTTTTTTCCTTTTGTCCCTCCACCCCTTGACCAACTTGAGAAGAAATGGCTGCTGAATTCAACCAAACCCCATGCCTCTTTTTTTTTTCCTCATTGACTCACATATTAGCATCTAAGGATATAAAATGGTGTGTTTGGATGGTCTTTCATTACCTTCCTGAGAGTGATTTCACAGCTTCTCCATCTCAGCATCTTCAGTTGGTTTTATAGACATACAGCTAGGTACAGAGAGACATTTCTCCCTGACTCCTTTGCTGTTCCTTGCCCAACTCCTCAGCATTTCCCCGTCCCCTGGAGCACTGGCTTTTGTTAACTGGTGCTTCTTTAGTCCGTGTGTGCGGAGTGAGGGGTTTCGAGAGCAGATGCACTGTCACCGTAATTAATTATTTCACACTAATTGATCAGTGACTGCAGTGGACAGACCAGTGATTTCTTCAGTGTTTCCCCTCGTGTTGTGACTCAGTTCAGTCAGTTACATTTAAAGACTATCTCCTCCTTTCCTTTGATGCTGTCATCAAAGCTGTAGCCTGCGTACATGCAGAGGAATGCAGGAAGGGGCCTTGAATTTACCCAGAGACTTAAAGTAATTAAACAAGAAGAATGCAGGTTTTTTTTTTCTGTTGATGATTTCTGTGTCTGGTTTATTTATTTATTTTGGCAAAAGAAAAGAACATAACTGAGTTACATTTAAAGAAATTATTTACAAGATTGGGATTTTGTGCACATACACAGGCATGGGCAAATGTCACACATATACAACTGGCTCTGTATTTTATCAATCATTTTTGTTGGTTTCCATTGCATATAGATTTTTCTACAAGTAATCCCTTCAAACTAAATGTATTTACAGGGAACTTAGACAAGTGAAAATGGATTTCATACCATAGTATAGAAACTAACAATAAAAAGAAACGGCGAGATCTGGGGGCCAGTTTGGGTACCAGCTACCACTGAGTTCTGCAGAGTCTGACTCTCTTACCTGACAAAGCATCCTACGGGATGACCTCTTCTGACTTCACCAGTGACAAGTCCTTTGCCACTTGTAACTATGACTGAATGGAGGGCGGTGTGTTTGTGCTGACAACAATGGTTCTACCCATGGAAAAGTGCAAATATTGCTGATCCTCATGCTCAGGGTGGGGCAGTGGCTCAGGCATGCATGTTCTGCTGTTCTCTCTTTCATACTGATTAGTGACATCAAGCAGGAACCTCTCCCTCCGTTCATTACAGCATGATGTGCTGTGTGTACTAGGATGGAGCATCTGCACCAGCTCCTGGCCACTGTTCTCTAAAGCAAGGGCAGCAAGCTCCAGGGCTTCCCCAATCCCCCGCCCCCCTACAGCTTTCTGAATATAGCAGTGACTTGCTAAACTCATTCCTCCTGGTGTGGGATAATTATTCTCCCATTTTTGTTTTTCCATTTTCAAAGAATAGTTACAAGCTCTGTAACAGTCCTCTGGGATGTCACTGAAGCCTTCCTGGGAATTGTGCTGGGCACCCCACTTCTTGCTGTACTTATCGCCTTGCCTTTGGCCTCTCTACTGCTAGGTTCTAGTCAGCCATGTTACTCCATTGGCCTATCAGAGCACATCCCCATTGATGTTTATTATTGTCTATTTACTGTATGTTCTGAGAGCAATTTATATCAGCCATCTCTATCTCCCTAAATTATTATGCTTTTTATACTTCATACTCCTACTTAGATGAGAAACCTTGCAATGAGGAAGGCTTGTTCAAATCCTTGCCTAGAAACTGGAAGGTCTTTGCTATAATTAAGTGTGATAAATAGAATAAATATCAAAAGAAATCAAAGAGTTCCCACGTGAGGAGATGAACTGCCTACAGATGAACACAAGAACCACAGTGTAACTGGAGGTTTCTCTCTCACTCATCAGTTCCTGAATAACCAAGGCTTAATATTAATTGCAAACTATTTGACCAGTTAGCTCAGGCTTATTATTAACTAGCTCTTACAACTTAAATTAACCCATTTCTGTTATTTTTTCTTTTACCATGAAGCTTGAAACTTGTTACCTCACATCTTGGTTCTCCCTGACTCTGCCTTCTTTTTTCCTTTATCTTTGCTTGGGTTTCCCACCTGGCTCTTTTTACCTGGCTATTGCCTGAATCGGCTTCTTTATTAGCCAGTTTGATAATAAAAACATATTCACAGCATACAGAAGGGCATCCCACATCACCACAGCATGACTCTGAGACAGGAGCCATCAGGGATAGGGAATTCCTTGGTTAAGGCTAATATGAAGCTGGTATCAGTGTCAGTGAGAAGATAATGGGCCAAAGTTACCAGGGATGATACTTAGCCTAGGCTACTTCCTATCAATCCTAGACAACTAACATGGTCTATCTAATGTCCAACAAAACACACTTTTGTGGAACTTTGGAGAAAGATTAATGAGATTAGCTTTTCGTTAACCATAAGATATCAGATATTGATTTACTTGGTCTCTTACATTAGGATATCAGAACCTGCTGAGATACTAAAAAAGATAAGGCCATATTTAGAAGTGTTTTTAAAACTCAGTCAATTCCAAAATTTCCAGACATGTGCATCTCTCTGTTGTCAGCTGGAAAGAAGTGGAGATTAAGGGGGACTAGTTTATCCTCTTATACAAAGCTATTGTCCTGGTAAAATGAAGATTTATGTGCCTTCCCTTGGGAGTGACACAGCCCAACACCATGAGATGAATTTTTATCTAGGGCATGGTGAGACTTTTCGCATGCACACTGAACTGAAGGAGAAAGCCTCTGTAAAAATGGGGATGCTTAGCTGTTGTGCTTGGAAAATGTACGTGCATTATGCATAAATTGTAAATTTCCGCAAAATTTGAAAAACCTATTTTCATCAGAGAAGTATAATGGTTGTAGTTTGTGTCGAGTAAGCACCCTTTCTAAATAATAATTATTCTATGTAAATGCATTTTCTTTTCTTTCTCCTATATACAAAATTGAACTATTCATTACAAGTTTTCTCCCGAACTGAGCACTGTTTGTTACCTTGCTCCAGAAGTTATATGATCTTGTGGAGTCAGTATGTCCCAGGGTTCCCTTTTAACCTCTTTGTTTCCCACCTTGTCTTAGTTACTTCTTGTGGGTATCTTCCAACTCCAGTCTCCATTGTTAGTGAAGTACAGGGCTTGGAAAATTGCCTTTTCAGTGCCCATGCATGAGTTAGTTGATTGCTGATGAGTTATTGTGGGGGATCTTTGTGTTCTGGAAGATTCTTTTCATTGTCATAATGAAATTCATTGAGAGACCACTCCATCTCCCATGCTGGCAGCATGACTTCAGTCCTCTGGTGTGATGCCCCTTTTCTCTTCTCCTTGGAGAAATGAGCTAAACCTTCAGTGTCTTTCATTCTCCATTTGAAAACCACTGGACTGAAACCTATAGGAGATTCTATCTACTTGCTTTTTCCTCTTTTCAAATAAATAGCTGTTTTGAGATTATCTCTATATTCGCAAGTGAACATGGGATTTCAATTTTGAGAGGGAGCTGAGCCTTCCCGCTGTGGGGAATGTACTAGAAGGCTCAGAGGGTCTTCCTAGCAGCTAAGAAATGACTTGGCTGCACTGCACATAGGGAGTCTAAGAAGAATGCAAGGTATTCTGTATCAGGGCCAGGCTGGCCCCACATGGCCCCTCTCCTACCTACCATCAGGACCCGGTGTGGTTTGGGAGGCAAATGTGAAATTTCAGCACAATATCCAATCCCTGTAGAGTGTGGTGGTTATCTGTATCTACCAGAATTTTAAAACATGGAGTCTACATTGGACCCCAAGGCTCCTGACAAGTTCTTTCTCCCTTCAGAGTTTTAGAGGTCCCCCCTCCCCGTTATCAAAGGCTTTGACCGCTGGTCTAAGGAAGTCTCTTCAAAGGGCTTCAATGCTTTACCTCTGCTTCCACATCCCTGATGTGTAAATAAGTCAGTAAGGTATGTTAAGCATAGTCATACTGATCTCAGGACTCTGTTGAGGGTGTTCTAGTGAGGGTTGGGAAATGGTGTAGGAGGTCCTTCTTTCTATGTGTTGCTTGTATTGGTTAATGAATAAAAAAACTGCCTTGGCCTAATAAGGCAGAACTTAGGCCAATCTGGAGAGACACCACAGATCTGCCAGAGACAAACACTGGGAATTTTACCTGGTAAGTCACTGCCACGTGGTGATATATACATTAATAGAAATGGGTTAAATTAAGATGTAAGAATTAGCCATTAAGAAACTAGAGCTAATGGGACAAACAGTGATTTAATTAATACAGTTTCTGTATGGTTATTTTGGGGCTAAGCTAGCCGGGTAGCCAGGATGAACAAGCAGCCTCTCCTTGCAACAGGGAAATGCTAAGTGTCAATGCCCTTCCTCCCACCATTCCATTATTTCAAGATCTACTTGAATCTCAGTCCCTGCTTTTTGCTCAGCCATCTACAAATGTTTCAGGAATCATCTTGTCACCTTCCATATGATTTCATTTAAAGGCCTTTGCCAATTCATTTTGGATTTCTTCAAAAGAAGTCTTAACTGGCCTCACACTCTTCATTCTCTGTTCCCTTGTGTGTGTTCTTTATGAGACTCTCAGAGTCCCATTCAACAAAAGCCACTTTTGCTGGTCAGTGCCCTGCTTCAAACCCTATACTGCCTCTGGAAACCTTAGGAGTAAGACTAGGCTCCTCAGCTAGGTGCTCTGACCCCTCACTGAACTACCTCTGCTTTGAACTCCGGCCCTTAGAGCCAGGTTGGGTAAGATGGACTTCAGAGAGACTCAGATTGTCTACATTTAATATATATATATATGTATATATATATATATATATATATATATATATATATATATATATATGGCTGATGTTTCTGAATTCTGTCTAGTTACTGCCATGCAGAAAATAGAGCCAAAACTAATAGATCTGAATTTTCAAGAAAAATAGGGATCTCCTTTTTTTTTTTAAATGTGATGTTAAACCCTGATGTTAAAATGTTGAAAATACTTTGTTTTCTTTTTCACAAAAAAATAAAAGGAGAATGAACAGGCCTAATGAAGGCAGATGATCAGAGGAGCCTGGAGCTTCTGAACAGCCTGCCCTCCGTCTCTATGCTCTACTCCAGGGTCAAGCAAGCGCTTTGTTGAAACTGGCTACATGGGCCATGCTGCTGCTGTGAATCTTTTTCTCTGTGCTGGTGGTATAAAATTAGGCATGCCCACTGGGTGAATGAATTAGCAGGGATGTGTTCCAGTAGAAGGAGGCTATTTATGAGCAATGGAGCAACAGGCCTACTCCTGTTGACTGGGTTCCCTCTGCTGATTTCTGCCTTATCACACTAAGGGATCTCAGACTTATAAGAAGACTATTCACAGTGGCAGGAATGCTTTTTTACATAAAATTTCTCAGTCGTTCGACTGACTCTTTTCTGGGCTAGAACCCAGAAATACCTATTGTAGAAACTGTGCCAGACCTTTATGAAGTCTGTCTGGTAGATGGCTCCTCCTGTGTTACCCTGAGGGTTCTGTCCCCACTGTTCTATCTACTGTGGACTTTTCTGCCTCTGACCATCTCTTTGGCAGGCCCATGACTAAAATCAAATTAACTGAGCAAAAAGAGGTGATGAATATCATCTAATTTAATATCAATCTCAAGATTTTTTACTTTGTGTGTAGAAAGATGGGGTGAGAGGTTTTGTGTCACCCAGGCTGGCCTTGAACTCACTCTGTGTGTAGCTCAGGCTAGCCTCAACTTACAGCAATCCTCCCTGCTTTCAGAATAACAAGATTACAGGTAGGGCCTACTATACCAAGCTCGAATATTTTAATGGACACGTAATAATTGCATACATTTAGATAATTATAACTTTTCATAATTATACCTCTTACTGTGTAATAAACACGCTGTGCTGATGATGTATACATTATATGCTGACCAAATCATGGTAATTAGCATATCTGTCACATCAAACAATTATCTTTTTTTTTTCTGGTGAAATGCTCAGGATCCACTCTTTTACACAATCTACTAACTGTCGTTATTATCAAACTGTGCAATAAACATCAGATTGACTCCTCAGATCCACCGTAACATTATCAAACCTTTCTCCTCCTTCTCCCCCATCTCCCGTGGTTCCTGGTTCGTCACTATTCCACTTTCCATTTCTTCCTGCTGTCTCACGCAGGTTCCACAGAGGAAGGAGCTCATGTCCCCTCTGGCTTTCTGTGTCTACTCAGTCTAGTCACGTTACCATAAATGACAAGATCTTATCTGTTTTAGAAGCAAATAATACTCCAGTATGTGCAGCTCTACCTTTCCTTATCTCTTCACCTACTGATATTTGGTTGGATCCTCATCCTGGCTACTGTGAGGAATACCACAGTGTGCAGAAATTCGGACCCCTCTGCACACACCCCAGTGTGGGACTACTGGCTCCTGTGATCGTTCTCGTTTTAATTTCTCCATACTTCTCCCCATGATGATTTTACTAGCTGGCATTCTCACCAAAGCTTGGCTTCGCTCTCTGTTTCACCCACACTTGCTATCTTTTGTTATCAGCTGACCTAGTAGCAAGATTGTATCTTGTAGTCATTATGTTTGCATTTCTGATGACTGGTGTTCCTGAAGTGGTTTTCACAGACTGGTTGGCCATTTGTATTATAACTTCTTTTTAGGACTGTTCTGTGTAGCTAGGCCTTTTGTCTATTTTCAAACTGGATTATCTAAGGTTTTGTTGCTAAGTGTTCAAGTTCCTAAAATATTCTGCTTGCTGACCCCCAGTGACATGAGTAGTTTGCAAACCTTTTCTCTCATTTTTCAGGTTGTCTCTTCACTGCATTGATTGGTCCCATTGCTGTGAAGCTGTGTGACAGAGTTTGACATAATCCCACTTGTCTAGTTCAGCTTTAGTCTACTGTGCATTGGGAATCTTCACTGAAAGGACTTTATCCATCTCTACATCTTGAAGTGTCTCCACTATGTTTTCTCTTAATAGTCTATATTTCTTTTTGCTATCCATAGCCATAGGATCTTCTAGAAGATGTCACTGAACATCCTAGGGATATCCTAAGAGGTTTTCAAACTGTCCTAAATCAAGAGTTAGGAAGAGTGAGGTCTGTGTTAAGCTTTGTCAATGGCTAACACTTGGCTGGGTCAACTCTGGAGCTTCTGGGGTGGGACTGTTGCATCTCTGGTAACTGAGCCTGTGTCCTTTTCAGTGCTAGGCACACATTCTACATTTCAGCTACTTGACTCTGTATTTGTTAACTCGTCTGGTCTTATGGTCTGTAAAGGTCTCTTCTATTCCCATAATTCTCTGAGAAATGGCATTCTGTACCAACCACAGAGAGAATCTTTCTGACGCCAACACCCGTTTCCAACATCAAAGATTGCCAAGGGTAGAGAGAATTTTAGCGGCATCGCTCATTGTCTCCAGAGTCTTGGATTCAGAGGCTTATGTAGAATTGTTTCGGTTTTGGGGGATATTTTAAGAAATATGTTTCTTCACTATGAATGTAGCTCAAAGGCAGGGAACTTGCCTAGCTATACAAAGTTTTGTATTCAATCCTCCGAGTACTGAAAAATGTTTTTTATTTCTCCTCCTTGAATGTTAGTTCTAGTTTTTTTGTATATTTGGTAGCATTCAAACTCTATATTAGCTCTTTCTGGGGTTTACACTATAATGTTAGGTAACTAAGCTTCTCTAAACGTTTTAGAAGTATGCAGACGATAGAAGTGGGTGAAAATAGATTACTGTATTGAAAAGAACTCAGATTCCCAATTGGTTGGATGAAGATGAACTTCTCCTCTGCCTCTATCAGTATGCAGCCTGAGAAAAAGTACTGAATCTCCCAGATACCTGCTTTCCTTCTGAATGAGCCCACACAGTTGCTGTAAGCCAGTATGGTAAATTATTTAAAACATCCAACTAACACATGATAAAAACTCAACAAATGACCAAGAAGTGGTGCCACAAACTTTTAATCCCAGAATTCAGGAGGAAAGGCAGGCAGATCTCTATAAATTCAAGGCCAACCTGGTCTATCGAGTGAGTTCAAGGGACAGCCAGGGGTACACAAAGAACCCTGTCTTATAGATAGATAGATAGATAGATAGATAGATAGATAGATAGATAGATAGCTCGCTCAACAAATGGTCCTGCTACATTTGCTACTGCTACTACTACTATCATTTTTATTATTATCATCATTGTTATTATTGCATTTGGATTATTGTGTCATGGGATAGATCTAGTCAATCAGCATAGAGTGGGTACTTTCTCCATTTCTTACTAACTGGCATCAAAGATGAGTCTTGTAATTAGAGACATTCCAGCAGCTTGCTCTGCAGTGTTCTCCCAGAATAGGTAGCTGGAGCATGCAGTGGTCTATACCGGATCCAGCCAGGGACAAAAAACAGACCAGGAAGACTGATGCTAAGAACCATTCTCAGAGGTTGGGATGCTCTGACTCCCTTTCTCATACCTGTATGCAGTCTTAGTAAGTGATCAAGAGTTTCACTTGAAAGTGTGTTCATCTGTTTTTGTAAGGCTACGTCTTATTTTAAGATTCAAAAGAGCTGCATCTGAGCCAATGATAATGTGATAGCCACTAGATTCTTGCATCCAATGGTGATGACTACCATCACTTGCAGTACAGCAGCCAACAGATATCCAGTGTACCAGAGACCAGAAGTTAAGAGGCTTCTGGCTCTGCCAGGCATAGTGAGGTGGGCCTGGGTGACTTTGCTCTGTTGCTAACAGCAGCATCCAGTTGACATCAAAGAGTATTATGCCTTCTGTGTACACAGAAGGACAGGAGGGCAACAGTGTCCCTGTCACCAATGTGACTTTGCTAGAAGCATTCCTATTAGATTTTATCAAGGGAATCTCTCTGTTTCCCCGTCTAGACAACAATAGCAGCTCAGCTATCTGCCAACAACTTTCCCTTGGCCTTCTGACTTTGCAGCATCCTGATTTTGGAGTCTTCCAGATAAGGAGCTCCTATGTCACAGCAAGAGCTGGGGACACACCAGCCAAACTGGTCTTCAATCCAGAGGCACATTTGAGCTGCCCTCCTCCTGGAGGCTAGCCCCACTTCCTGCTGAGCCTGAAATATCTGAAGGACCACTCGATTATCTCCCATGGTCATTTTAATACACGGACATAAGCTTCTTTAACCTTCTTTGAGCTTCCATTTTCTAAGCTCATGATTGTCTCTTGTAAATCAAAGCAAGATAGAGTCTGAGAGAATGCCAAGCGCCCCTCCTGACACACAAAAGATTTGTATTACTGTGGAATGTGAATTGAGAGTTCTACCATCCTTCTTGGCAGTGGAAAATTTCTAATGTCCTAACCATGGTTTATAGCTTTCTTACACTAATAAAAAGAAAAGCCAAGGTCCTCCTGGATGCTTATTGAATACCATGAGAACAAAAACATGATCCAATTACAGCACACCCAGAGAGCAATTTCTTCTCCTTTATTAGGTACTCAGTAATATGTACTATGTTGTCTCTTGGAGGACCATGAAGTCAAAGGGGAGCTTTTCACTGTCTGTTTCCTCCGGAGTGGGAACTGTCTCTGAATAGGTGTTGTGGCTCATTAGAAGAAAGACACAGAAGTGATTGTGTTAGAAGACAGCACAGGACCTGATCCGTGGCCTGAAGATGATGTATAGTGAGGATGGGAGGGGAAAGAGATCAATAATGGACCCAGTGTTCAAATAAAGAGGAGCCACTAGCCTTAACCCTCATAAATGATCTCTTCATCACTTGCTTTGGTCAGGACTCTCAGAAGACAAAGAAAAGGACCAAGGTTCAAAATAATGACCAAGTGCTCCTATCAAGCAGAAAGCTAATTAAAAGCACAGAAATGGTGTGCACAGCCTAGAGAAGACATTAGAAAACTTGAGAAGATGAGAAATGTGTTATGTTCTTGGATGGGAACACTCAATATCCAAAATCCAGTTCTCCTATGTGGTTCATGTGGTTTCTGTAGCTATAACAGAGTACTTGTCCTGGTAAGCCTTAGTTTTCAACTTGACGCAGCTTAGAAGCATCAGAGAGGAAAAGCTTCAATTGAAAAACTGCCTAGATCAGACTATGAGAATGTCTATGTAAGATTGTCTTATAATTGACATAGGAGAGCCCAGCCCATTGGGAGCAGCACCAAATATAGGCAGGTTGTCCTAGGCTTAAAAGAAAGAAAGAATGAAAGAACAAAGGGAAGAAAGGAAGGAAGGAAGGAAGGAAGGAAGGAAGGAAGGAAAGAAAGAAGTAAGGAAGGTAGTTGTCATCTGTGAGGGTCTTCATACTGCATCATCCCATGGTAGAAGATGGAAGGCCAAGAAAGAGCCAAATTCACTTTTATAACAAGCATGCTCATGACAAGTTTCCCACTCTTGGGATAATACCATTAGTCCACCCATGAAGGCGGAGGTTTCCTGAGTAACTCTTCATGAGGATCCACCTCTTAACACTGTTGTATTGGTGATCAAGTTTTCAATATGTGGATCTTGGGGTCCTGTTCAAACCACAGCTTCCTTAGATTAATTTTAAAATGTAATATAATCTGCATGAAAATAATAAAGCCATGATTCCTAGAATTGTATTGCATTATTTAAATTTCATAAAGAAGAATAAATGAATTACATTGTCTAGAAATTCTAAAAATTAAGAATGAAATAATACAATTCCTATAATTATTGGAATGGGATACCAGTATAGAAAATAAACCAGTGTGGTCAATTGAACATCATGGAACATGCAGAAATAAGAGATTTATATCACTGGACATGTATGTACATGTATTACAAGTATATAAGCAATGTGACAGTTATACCATGAAAGAGGAAAGATGTAAAAGTGGGCATTTAGGTGGCCAATTATTTAAACAAAAAAAAGAAAGGACGTTAAGTCTACCATCATACCTCATATGTAAATAGGTTCCAGATAATTTGTTTTGAATATTTTTGTATTTTGAGCACCTTCCTGCCTGCCTAAGTTTGTTCCCTCTGCCTTTCTCTCTCATTCCCTCTCCATAGACTCAAATTTGTGTTGACTAACTACCTTTGGGTATGGTACCTGCCCTGGAGTGGGTAGTCAATATTCATACCAGAAAAGAAAACTGCCTTTGTCTCTCCCTGAAGATGCCAAATGACAAAATCTCAGTTAGTGATGGACTCCGTGTCCACCTCCCCAGCTATGGTGAGAGTTTGGCCTCAGCTTTCCATGGGGCTTGTGCATGTTCTCATACTTGCTACAAGTTTACCTGTGCATCTGACCTGTTGTGTCCTGAAAACATGGTTTCTTGAAGTTATCCACCACCTCTGGCTCTTGCAAACCTCCTGCCTTCTCTTTCACGACTGTCTCTGAACCTTGAAGAAGAGAATATTAACTCTATTTAAACTTTAAGTTTAGAAAGTTTCTACAATAATATGTTTCTATGTGGTTTTCTCAAAAGGTTATTCATCCCTCCCCATATAGGTTTCTGATAATTTTTATATTAAAAATATAACATACCTTAAATGCTGTGATAGTAAACAGTACTGGTAAAATACTTTGGTTCTAAGATATAAAATTTGAAAATCACAGTATTTTGAAGACTCAGTGAGGGCCTTTTATATACTAAAATTAAAATTAACTTAAAAAATAATTCTATAGGATTTTGCATTGAATTTTCTTTTCAGTGGGTTAACAACTATCGCTTCCAAAAACTTTAACCACTCACTATTGATGTTTGGAATACCTTTTTCCAGATTTTTCTATTTTAAGACCATTTTTATAAATATAGGGAATATATCTCCGCTCCCTTTGGGTGAGATATTAATCACAGGATCCTAACCACAGCACAGCAAACACAAAGAGAAGTGATTGATCACACTAAAAGCAGCTACATGAGAGCATATTTTGTATCTTTCCAATATTTCCTGGAGTCAAGGAATCAAACAGAGACAAGAATGCAGGCAGTATGTTATCGGGATACTCTTGTAATTGTCACCGCTGGTTCCAAATTGTTTGTCACATATTTCAGGGCCCGCTGTGCCACTTTTCCTCTTTTTCTACATTAGAAAAAAAAATCCATATTGGTCCAATTTGGACTTCCTCGTGTGCTTCAAGTTTCTAAGGGACTTCTTTAAGTAAGTTGTGTTTAAAGTAATTCCTTTCGTTTATGTTTAATATTCAAATCAGAATCACAGGAGTCTCTTCTATAAGCAACCTAGAACATTTCTGTGCCAGGCTTCACAGAATTCACCCCGGGGTGTATGAATCCGCATCTTGGTGCAAGTCAGCAGGGGGTTTCCTGTGCCTGTCACTTCAAATTGACAGACTAGTTGCTGGTGAGGTCTGATTAGGGGATCTACAAGATGGAGGCTCGCTAGATACACACAGTTCTGCTGAAGAGCCTTGCCTAGCCTCAGGAAGCAGTTACTACCTGTGCCTCCAGTTAAGTTCACACTGTCATAGGGGCACCCAGGTGCCTCTTGCAACTGTAGGAGCATGAGGGACCCCTGAAGAGCAATGAGTCTTCAGCTGGGATGGCTTTGCTCATTCACCTAAGATACTCCCCATAAAGGAGAGACTGAGAACAAAAGACTGCAGGGTTTGGGTCTACTGTGTGGAGGGGAGTCTACTGAAATAGCTGGACTTACACAAATCATGTAGGTTCAGGGTTCCAGACATTGAAACAAGCAGAAAATGCAAAGTTGTTACTTCTGTTCTATCAGAATCCTTCTCTCTCTTCTCCCCTCCCTCCGCTTCTCTCCTCTCCCCTCCTCTCCCCTTCCCTTCTTTTTCTTCCCCTCTCCTCCCCTTTCCTCCTCTCCTCTCTAGCACCAGTGGCTATGCTGTCTAAGCTCAGGACTGGGATCACTATAAGATCCTGTAACCGAGTCCACTCTCCCTGTCTACATTTTATACACCAAACATCAAGTATTGAGGGCTGACCCACACTATCACTTCAAAGAGTCCAGTTGCTCTGTGCTGACTTAGGGATCATCTTCCACCAAGATCCGCTCGGAATTAGCCCAGGCCACATGTTCTCACTCAAGTTCCAGGGCTCCACAGCGCTTCTAGTCCATCTCACGAACAGGGTTTAACAGATGACGTCTTTGGAGACCATCTGGCTGTTAAAAAAAATAAATGACCCAGTGGTAGTTTTCCCCATCAACAAGTATTTCATCCTGGAGTTTTATTTTCTGTCCCCCTCTGCCTTGTTACTGATTTCTGCAGTGCCGCAGAAAGGTTATATAATAGCAATACTGTGTTCTCTTTTTTGAACATCCACCACTCTGGGTATACAGAGAACTAAAAGACTAAATGTTCAAAAACCTACGTTATTCGAAAAAAAAGCAACTTAACATTTACTGGCTGAAGATTCTGATAATTATTGTGTAGTTATTGAGATAGTTTAAAATCTTTTTAAAGGATTGACTAAGGGCAGCACCTCACTTCCAAAGAATGCTCCTTCATGACAACATGATTCCATCCCTTGTACCAGTGACAGAAGAGCACTGAGCCAGCCAACAGTAGAGAGGATGTATTTGACTAAGAATCAACTCAAACTTTGCAAATTAAGGGAAAGTGTCAAAAAATTACCAAAAAAAACCCAACGCAGTTTAATATTTTTCTTCTGCGATTTCTACCACTAAGCACAAACAGTGTATGTGCTGTGGAAGAAAACTTCCAGTTCTGACAAACAAAAGGAGCTGCATGAGACCCCAGGATGTGCTGCCCACTCAGAGATCTGCAGGCCACACCGTGTGTGGCCTTGAACTGTGTACTCACATGATGCACTGACCTGACACAGACCCTGACTTACCACAGTGTCAAAGCATGGGAAGCCAGCCATCCTTTGTCAGGTGTAGTTGGATTTTTATTGTGGAGATTTTTTTGTCCTTGTTGTTAAAATTTTACTTTTACAAACAGGTATAGCAATAATTAGTGGAAATAGAAATTTATGCATAAGGGGAGAAAAGTCTTGAAAGAGGAAATATTCTGGAGATGGACAAAAAAATCTCTAAAAGAACATAGAACCAAAGGGGACCCAAACTGCCTGTTGGTGAAAACAGCTCATTTTTTTGCAATCCATCCTGAGTCATTTTATTTATTACATTTTTTATAAGCTAGTTGTTCTCTGTGACTGAGTCATTTTATTGGGTGATATTGCATTTTGAGGGAAGCAAGTAGGTAGGGATCAAAGAAAGGCTCTCTCTGTATGAGGTGTTCTTGCCTGAAACATGGTTTATACCTGTCTTATGTTCCTTAAGCTCCTGTGCCCACCCAGAGGTCAGTGTACCCTAGATAGAAATGTCTATCAGCTACTAATCATGAACATAGAGTCAGCCCTAGCCTGAACTCCTTTAGCTTCTAATCTTGACTCCAGCTTTACTGAAACTGTCCCCCTTTGCTGCAGTCACTGTCTTCACCTGGATGCTTACTCCCTTGTACACTTGTTTCCCAGACTCCTCTCTTCCTCTGTTATCTGAATCTCTCCTGTAGCACTGTTCTCCTTCCTTCTTTCAGATATGCCTGACTCTCCCTTCTAAACCAGTCTGTCTCCATGTCCGCATCATCATCTCCTTAGCAATTGGTGTGTTTTTCTGGGCCCTTTCTCAGCAACACTAACACCCATGCTCGGCCACTAGAGACTCTCTCTAGTCTCTCTGCTAGTCACCCCGCCCCCTCCCTTCCATCTCATTATCTCAGACAAACCTGCTTCTTCATGTATTTTATCCAACTGTCTCTTCTAAGAATTTGACTGTCTCTAAATCTTCAAATCCTCCTTGATGCCCTCCCTTTGCAATTTATTACTCTAACTCTTCACTGACTTCCCTCTTTACCTGGATTTCCATAGACTCTCTTGTATGTTGTCTACCAGAACTTTTTTTCCTGAGAGCAAGAGAACCTTGATTTTGTGCTGAGCTCCTTTTCTCTCCTATTTTCCTGTTTTCCACGCCCCACCCCATTCTATCTATTTTATGGAACATTTTCAAGGAGAACATTGTTTAGTAGCTTTCTAGAAGTGATTGTGCATGTTTGTGTTTTTTATATCTGCTTATTTATATATGTATGTACACCCAGCATGTGGGACAGAGGATTTGCGGGAATTGGCTCTCTCTTTCCACCATATGGATTCCAGAGGTCAACCTCAGGTCATTAGACTTGGCAGCAAGCATCGTTACTCACTGAGCCTTCTCACTCAGTTCATCATTTTTTAATCATTTTATTATTTTAGGTGACTTAGGATTTCTATTGCTGTGAAAAGACACCATGGCCATATCAATTCTTATAAAGGAAAAACATTTAATTGGGGTGGCTTACATTTTCAGAGGTTTAGTTCATTATTATCATGGTATAGCATAATGGCATACAGGCAGACATGGTTCTGGAGAAGAAGCTGACCACAGACAACAGGAAGTGGTCTGAGTGTTGCATTGAGTGAAGCCTGAGCAAAGGAGACCTTCAAGCCCAAAGTCCTCCCCCAAGTTGACACACTTCCTCTAACAAGGCCACACCTACTCCAACAAAGCCACACCTCCTGGTAATGCCTCTCCCTGAGAGCTTATGGGGGCCAATTACATTCAAAGTACCACAATAAGTATGGTGGTTATTATACCTGCATGTATGTCTGTGTACCACATGTGTGTGCCTAGCTCCCATGGAGGCTACAAGAGGGCATTAGATTCCCTGGAACTGGAGTTATAGGTGATCATGAGCCACCATATGGGAGCAGATAATCAAACCCAGGTCCTATGGAAGAGCAGCCAGAGTTCTTAACCCCTGAGCCCTCTATTATTACATCCCTCCAGCCCTATATTATTACAATTTTTTGCAATACAGGGATTTGAACCCAGGCCTCTCACAAAGGCTAGGCAAGTGCTCTGCCACTGAGCTGTGTTCACTACCCCTCCCCATTATTTTTAAATAGTACATGGTGAATGTGACTATGTCTTCCACTAGTGAATGAAAGATCCTTTGACTACAGAGCTAGGTTAGAAATAAAGTCACCTTGAAATTGTCCAGGCAAATTTCCTTGTCATCAGAGAGTGAGTGCTACATGCTTTCCACCGCTTGTCTGGTTAGCAGTAAAGTTGGTCCCTGTTTCCTATTTGAAGGACCCAGGGAACCTGGCATGAGTGGAGAGTTCTTCTCCACTCTCTGAGCTTTGTATTTGGTGGGAGCTTTAATATAGGAACTCTCATCGTCCAGCCCCAGGAGTTTTCCCACGCTAGTCTCTGGCACTTTCATCTTTCTTCTTCACTTTAATAGGATCCACTTAATAAGAACATTGTGCCCGCCAATGCAACCTCTTTGTCTCATCTTTTCTACTTCTTTGTCCCATACATCTACCTAACCATCTATTTATCCACTGAAGTACTTTAGAGGCAGCTTCCTCAACACAGACGTTCCAAGTTTGAAATTTTTGTGTTTAGTTCTGCGCTTCTGAGACCTCTTGCTGTTCTCTGAATGTTTCTATCTCTACTCTCCTATTCCCATTTCATGAATGCAGTATCTCCTCTTGTCTGCGAAAATATTAGCACAAAAAATGATGTTAGTGCCTTAAGTAGTGTTTGTTCAGGTTATCCGCCGGCCCCAGCTTTTTGTTCTGTTATCTGTTTTCCTTTTACTTCTCCAGAGAGCCAAGGCTTAATTAACATCCATATTTAAGATAGAGGTGTAAGAAACCTAAAATGGTGTGGGAAGGGAGGAAATTCTGAGAGAACATTGCTTGTAAGCTAATTGGAAAACCTTTGTTTTGGGGTCTGCCTCCAGACAGCATCTGAGCTATTCTGTCTGCCCAGACAGTTCCTCCGATTGGAGCTGTATGTTGAGAAATAACGTTCTTGGAACTCTGGAGTAAAGGACCTGAGGTTCTCAGTAGAGACTTTGACTTCATCCCAATTATTTAGTTCTGTACCCCACTTCTTCCCCTGGGTCTGTTTTAGTCTAGAACCAATTAGTTCAGTTTCTCAAGAGAGTAAATCCTCCGAAGTGCTGGGGATGAGAATAGATGAGAGCTGGCTGTTCAGAGGAGGAGTCTGGATACTTTCAATGAAAACAGGATGCTGAAGTATATCAGGAAAAGGGAAGAAAATTCTTAAAGTTCCGAGGTTGCCTACAAGCGGTCCTCCCAGGTTGAATGTCAGAGAGTTTGGTCCTGTGAAGGTATAGCCCAGGGCTTACGAAAGAGTGGGGCCGGAAAAAAACATCAAAACCAATTCATGCTATAATTTAAAATATAATGAAAGTAGTTCTTCTTGTACATGGGGAGGGGAGCTGGATGAGTCATAAGGAGATTTCTTTACAACATTGTTTATAATAATAAAGAACTGAAATAAGCAAAATGTCCATCTAAGCAGAACTGGTTCATTAAATATATTAACTGTATATAAGTGAAGTCAGTCTAGAAACTCATTTGGAAAAGCACCCAATATATAAATTAGATTAAAATGCAATATACTAATATGTGTGTATGTATATATGCTTCTTAATCTTTTAAAAAGACTACATAGTTGCTAAATATACCCAAACTATGTTATAATTAAATATAGAGAACCATGAGACTATTTCAAGTGCTTACGTCGGGAAGGACTCAAGATAGGAGAGTGGGGAAGGACTGCTTTATTTTTATTTCATGCCTTCTGCACTCCTCTTGCAAATATATGTCACATACAGATAAGGTTGTGAGAAATAACAACTTCGCTATCTTGTTGTCCAAACGCCAGACTGAGTGAGTAGTTTAGAAATGTGATTTCAAAAACGTGGCTTCTGGGCTGGCTTACAGAGAGTTGGCCACAAGCTGGGACTTCTTCAAGCTGCCTTCACTCTGCCGATCCATCACCAAGGGTTCTCCTTCACATTCTTGGGGTTTCTTGTTTGTTTGTGTTCTGTTTTTTGTTTGTTTGTTGAAGGTTTTGAGATCTTGCTTCCCAGCATCTTTACTCAGCATGCTGGGATTTCCTGGTGTTCTGTTCTCTTGGGTAGTGTGCCACGGGCACAGCCAGTCTGTACACTGTACACTGTAATGGTAAAGAGCCTAGTTCATCAGTTCTGTCCTCTGCCCTGGCAGAGGAAATGGATCCGATATGGGGTGGCCACTGAGCACCTCCCATGAGACACAGTGAACCTGTGACAGCAAACCCTCTAGAAGTTTCTTTTGTTCTAGAAAAAAGAAACTTTTCAAATACTTAATCAAATAATTTTGGTATCTGTCACCCATATGGGGCTTAAAAACACAAAAACAAACAAACAAATTAGCACACTCTTATTCCATGTTCTCTCCTCCCATCTCCTAAAATCCTTCTTCCCTGTATTGTCCCATCCTAATCAGGGTGGGTGTTTCTCAACCAGCTTTTCCCTCGTGTGCCTATGTCTACATCCTGTGCCTGTGAATAATCTATTCACATTTCTCCATCTCCAGTCCGAGGGAAGGGCATCACCATGCTCTTACATGTTTCAGTCAGACAACACTAGCCACAAGGAGCAGAAAAATCATTTCCAGGACAGCAAATCAACAACAGCTTTCATTTTTTTCACAGCACTTGGGAGGCAGAGGCAGGAGGATATCAGTGAGTTCAAAGCCAGCCTTGTCTATCAAGCGAGTTCCAGGACTGTTACCAGAGAAACCCTGCCTCAAAAAACAAAACAAAAACAAATCTAATTAGGAACAGGTTTCCGTGGCGGTTTCCAGTTCACAGATGTCATCAAAGGTCATGGCGGTGTTGTTTATCAGCCTGCGTCATAGCCTGGTGTCTGCTATCTATAAACTGGGAACTGAGGCTCAGAAGTTTCCTTTCCAGGGAGGGGAAAGGCAGAGGGGTGAGCAGCAGCCTTTTCATTATTGTTAAGGTTTACATTTCGTTGCTGTGGGGAGAGATGCTAGGATGCTTGCAGAGAAGGTGCTTCTCTTGAAGTGAGAGAAGACAAGATACTCAAGGCTTCATTTTAATTGCCTAAGGTAGAGGAATTCACCAAGATGAAAAAGAGGCAACTGATGGCTTATGTAACTAATCAAGTTGTCTTATAATTTGTTTCCCATTTACTATTATGTTTTCTAAACTTATCTGCATATTTAATTCTAGATGTAAGTTATGTCGCTTGCTATATAAAATTCTTCCAGGACATAGTTATCCATTTTCATTTACTTGGACCATTTTCCATATTTTGTTCCTGTTAGCAACAGTGTTATGTGAGCATCCTTGTATATCTCTTTGCAGTTGTGTGAGAATTTTCATACATATATAAATCAAAATATAACACATTAATTATGTTTAACATATTTTTAACATATAAAATATAACACAAAACATATTTCATGTGCAAACCCTTTAAATGCAGAAAAAGCATGGGTGTTTTAGGTGTGAGTGTGTCCCTTCTGACTTTATGCTTTCATATATGAAGGGCTGTTTCTGTTCTTGTTTTCTCCTCCTGCTTCTGTGAGATGGCGTGCTCACCGTCTCTCACTTTTTGATCACTGTCATTTGTACAACTGTACGGGGGCGGGGGGAGTTCATTCTGTTTCTTTCCATTCGTTTTTGTTAACCTTATATTTTAGCATACATAATTAACAGAGTCCTGACATCAGCGTCTCTAGCGTTCTGGACATATGATGTTTTCGGTATTTCACCCTTCCACCCTTGTGTTTTTCTGTGTGCTCCTGGCTGTCCTGGCATTCACTCTCTAGACCAGGCTGGTGTCAAATTCACAGAGATCCTCCTGCCTTCCAAGTGCGGGGATTAAAGGTATGCGCTACCACTGCCTGGCTCAGTTAGGTTTTTAAGGTATAGGTATAATTTGCATATAAACATATATAGCAGTACAGGAGGGAGTTCGACTTTGTTTTGACTCTGTGGATGTTAGAACCACCTCTACAGACTATCTGTAAATTATACATTCTCAGGACTCCAGTTAACCCTTACTGATGTGAGGTCACCAAAAATAAGAGGCCTTGAGGGTGGTTTCTGTACAACTCCTTTAACATGCGCCAGAGAAGGTATCTGCCAGCATAGACTAAAGCGGAAGTTACCTATGTCCAGTCCACTGACCCCACCATCCAGACCCCATCAGCCCACAGACTGCATAGCCAGGGACACGTTTAATATTTAATGTGCCATTCCAACGTTTTAAAAGGGAGAAAATTACATTCCATGCATCTAAAATTTCAGTTTCTCATAAAAAACAAACAGAATAATCCTGAGAAATCACTGCTGGGCAGTGTGGGCATGGGCAGGTGTGAACAGCTTCAGGCAGCTGATAATTCAGACAGCTTGACCTCTGCATGAGACGTATAGCTTACAGGCACCTGAATTTGCAATTTCTACTCTAAAGATTAAAAAAAAAATTGCAGCGTCCCAGCAAATAAATCACCATTAAGACCCCATTAAATATGTAAGAGGTTGATTAATTGAGCAAGTATATGAGTTGCGTTGTCCACACAGGGCAAGACAGAGCAAGCCTACTGTGACCTCTGAGGACAGAACTGGCCCTGGGGAGGACCTGGGGCTCTGGGAAGGAAACATGCCACACTAATCAGCTGCAGTTCAAATGAACACAGTGGACCAATTGAATGGAGATGAGCAGAAAAAAGGAATTCCTTCTTCCTGTCTCTTTCCATAGTCGCTGGCTCTCTTTAGAGCAGTGGTTCTCAACCTTCCTAAGGCCGCGACCCCTTCATACAGTTCCTCATGTTGCAGTGACCCCCAACCATGACATTATTTTTGTTGTTACTTCATAACTGTGATTTTGTTGTGGTTGTAAACAGCGATGTAAATATGTGTGTTTTGCGATGGCTTTAGGGGATGGTGGTCCACAGGTTAAGAACCACTGCTATAGAAAGAAGCTTAGCCTCTGTTGACCTCAGTGGGCTTCAGTCTATGGGGCCTGCACTGGAGACCCCTGGGTAACCAGTAAGGATAGGCAAGAACAGGACATGTTTCGAACTTCGCTAGATTCCTTCTCTGCACCTCTGCAGAAACTCAGCTACATCACAACTGAGAGGAAGTGGTGTAGACCCTCATGTATCTCCGCATCATCTTTGGCACGCGACCTGTAAGTCTGGCCAGAATTAAGACGAGAAATGATCTTTTATTGTGCTCCAGTCTCTTCCACTTAGAGTGCTCCCACCTGTTTAGAGTCAGCTTTTAAAGGTGCAGCTTGCATACATCCACACCCACCCCCACTGCACCCCTACCATTTTGCCATGCCCTTGAGGAGTCTTCTTCCCTGGGGCTCCTGAGCAGGACTGAAGCTGGTGGTCACACTGCCCCAGAGGTCTTCTCTCTCCAGCGCTCCCACCTGCCTTCCCTAAGGTGCAAAGAATCTGCTTGCCATCTGTCTTTGGGGTTGCTTCTCCACACAGCTTCTCATCAAGAGGGTTTGAGTTTCTTAAGAGCAAGTCTTTATCCTTCTGTGTCACTGTTTCCAGAGCCCAGCATTCTGCCTGGCTCTAACACACAGTCAGCAATTTCATAGGACCATATTTCCCCCTTTTCTATGCTGAAGAAGACCTGAAGGGATCAGGGGGTTCCCTTCCATACATCTCATATGCTGTTGGTCCAGAGGGCCAACAATTTCTTGACAAGGATGTATACATTTCTTCCCCAAAGACAACAACGCAAGATAACTTGCAAGAAGATGCATGCGAAAGAGTAAGAAGTTAGCAAAAATGGTTCTCCAGTGCACAAGCGTTCTTGTAGGGGTGAAAACCAGGGCCTTGTACATACTAGACATGCACTCTACCACTGAGCTATACCCCCATCCTGGGATGACTTTTCAAAGGATGACACATTACTTCTTCTGTATCCTTCCGTGGCTGCAAGAGAAAAGAGACTGAAATGGAGTGTGGTCCATGAGGATCAGGAATCACTGAGGATCATCTTGACGTCGAGCTACAACACTAACCCAAAAGACTCCCCTAAAACACTAACCTGTGCTTTCAAGTACTGGATGGAGACCATGCAGAAGTGACTTGTCACCAGGCCTGCTGTTGACTCGTGCATGCTGTATACAGTTCCATTCCTGGGAGACAAGTGCACATGGTCAGAGCGTGTGAAGTGCCAGGCTTGGTCACACATGTCTTTCCATCCTCGCATTGATATAAGCCAATAGTTTCCTCCCCAGAGCCCATATCTGTGGCTCTTACAAAAACTTGAGATTGCAGGTATTTTTGCTTGCATGATATGGAATGGAAATCTTGTCTTTTAAATTTTTCTGCTCCTGGGTGGCCATTCTCATCCACAAGTCTTGGAAATGTCTTTTGACAAGCTCAGTTTTCAGTAGGATTGTCTCTTTCCCCCTTCCGTTCTTTTGTTTTGTCAAGATGGCCTTTGCTGTGTAGCCCAGATGGCCATTTCAATCTTCTAAGCTCTGTTCTACCTATCCAATGCTAGGGCTGTATCATTGAGCCTGGCAGGAATGTGTCTTCAGTGGCCCTCAGGAAAGGAGCTGAAGCCCAATGAATGGAAAGGGGCCTCTTTGGGAGAGACCAGATACTGTCGTCAATCCCACTGTATAGGTAGATTAAGCAGTTTGATATTACAGAGATAAGCATCAGATATCATTTGCAGCTGGAATGGCACAGTTAGGCCATCTTAGATTTGCCTCCCTGGTGCCCGGATTTCTTAGAATCTTTTAAAATCAATTATTAAAGTATCAATATGAGTAAAATATCAAGTAAAGCAATACCTAATAATAAGTAATGCTAAAGCTTAAAAAAAAAAAGACTTTCTAGAGGCTAAAAAAAAATCGCTAAAATTAACCAAATCTGTTTAAAGGCAGGGAGTATTTTCAGCAACTGACCTGGCACAGCTGGCCTTTCTCAATGGGGAGAGAAGCCTCTTAAGAGGCCGACTTTAATATTTCACATTGAATTCTGACGGGGCCTGACCTGGTGCCCTTTGGCATGAGACTCTGCTGTGGCTTTGGTCAGGAGCCTGCATGGTAAAGAGGCTCTTTGCCCCAGGCCAAGCCACCTAGAGCTGGTCCTATAGGGAATGAGCCTGCAACTTGTGAGGCAAAAGGGTTCAATAGGCCTCCTCTCCCCTCCCTGAAACATCAAATAATGTAGCACCAAAGCTGATGCTTAAAACGATAGTGTTCTGGACAAATAAAGTCTGTAGAGGCAACTGATTGTTAAAAGTCAAGCAAAGCACTGACTGAGAATTTTAAACGATCAAGGACATGGGAAAATAGCTCTCCGGCAGTTAGAAGGGCCCTTCCAGGGGAGAGTCTCTCCGAGAAGGAACAGCAGGGCCTGAAGCCCCAGCCAGCAGACTGTGAGTGCCATGGAGGGAGGAAGGGTAAGCAAAGGGACAGTGAGAACAGTGGAAGGCAACAAGCGCCCCGTGAAGCATGGAATCGGAATGGGCATGGGCCCTGTCCTTGAAGTCACATTTGCCTTCCGTCTGGTACAGCACTTAGGAAAGTGTGCAGAACTGGGTTTCAGTCTAGGTGAGTCTAAGTGATAGCCAGCTGATGGGCTCCATCAATAACCTCCTAAAGGTTGCTTCCTGGGGCTCTGGGCCTGAGAGCCGATAAATTTGACCACTTGTTTTGTTAGCTGGAGATCTACTTGTCCTTGGCTTGGAGTGCAGCGAAACTTCAGCAGAACACTTAGATTCCTCTTTGCTCGTGGGATACCAAGTCTAGGGGAATATGGGCAGACAGCTCTTTACAGAACTCCATTAGACAGCACGATCCTAAGAGCCCTGAGAGAGGAAAAAGGGAGACTCATATTGTCATGGCTCCCTCTTCACAGATGAGCCAGTAGAGACAAAGAAAAGGGTTACATATACAACCATGCTGTATGTACCATGGCTCACCCGACGGCCTTATAATACACTGTCAGTTACTGTGCCTAGAGAATCCAAGAGCCTTCTCCCCAGAGCACTGCCTAACCTGGCAGATCTGAAACCTGCTCTCCCGTCCCTCAGTGTACTCATGTACTATAATGTACTGTAATGGTAAAATCCAGGATCCATATCAAACTGCAGGGGGCAGGTCACAATTTTCTCCCCTGCCTCTGAGTTCCTGAAACAGTGGTCTGTCCACTTGGATTTGCAAAACTTCTGGGAGAAAATATTGCTCTGCTTCATATCTCTCCTTCGAAATTACAAACCTCTTGAGAAAGGGGGCCATATTTTATCTCCTAATCATCTTCCAGCCCAGGCCCAGCTCTGGACTTGCACTGACTGAGGCTTACTTAGAGCCTCTTTGTTCCCCAAATCAAATGCAGCCAGTGCTCTCTAGTAAACATAATTGGAAGCGGCAGACTGTCTGAATCTACTGTGCTGCATAGTAACACTAGGAGTAAGAGGGTTAATATACGAATTCAGAGAGTATTTAAGACCAGGTTGGGAGGCTGAATATTAATGTATAGTTTTCAAAACAGTCTTCAGAAGTGAGCTGGCGCAGGGAGAAGCAGGCTGAGAGGAGAGTAAAACCTGTCTGCTGTGGAAATGAATTTAGTCAAACCATATTACTGAATTTCCATGTCTAGATGAGATACTGTCAAAAGTCTGCTATAATTCTAAATTCTGAATTACTTTTCATCTGTGGGTAGAGCAGGTTACCAGTCATTTCCCATCTCAACAAACTGATGGTTATGTATTTACCGTCTATTTCACTTTGTCCCCAGTATCTCTCAAGTCCTAAGTGCTTAGTAGGCCCTCAGTAAATACTTCTGTGTGCACAAATGCGACCCCATCAAAGGGCAGACACTGTGAAACCTAACTCTCCTTCTGCTGTTATCGAGCTAACTTCTCCCGCGGGTTCTCATATCTACATAGAGACAGGTGGCCAGTGACTACTGGCAGCATTTTGCTCGCATCCCCACTCACCACGCTGCTAAGTTCAGTTACATCAGGTCACACTGAACTTCCCCACATGCCTTCTTGGTCTTCAGCCAGCCCTCCCAGAATGAGAGAGGTAACCCGGTGGTCATTTCAGGAAAGGCTTAGCCTGGCAAAAGAGGAGTGGAAACAGCTAAAGCATTTCTAGGGAAAGCAGCAGCCTCCCTGTGTCTATACCCGCCCTGTCTCCCCACCTTCGCGCTTCTCCACAAGGTGAAGTACTTTCCCCACCCTCCCCTTCTTGGGCTGATAACCAGAAGGTTGTGTACACCCAGACCCACAGACCAGTTCACTGGATGGACTGTTAGTTGAGTTTGGGAAGGGTGACGTCAAGTATACCCAGCACACAGAATGTTGCCAATTTCTACACATTTTTTAATATTTTGAAATAGTGAACTATGGTCCACTTATAATATCACCGTTTAAAACTGATAAACTAAATAGTTCTACTGTTTATTTCCCCTTTCTTGTAGAACCCTTCTCTCTCCAGAGGGGGCTTCTGTCTGTTCTTTGCTCTCACTACCCCCCTCCCCACCCCTACTTAGGACAGAATAACTTACAGGTGTGTCCACACTGGGTCACCAGCCAGAGCTGGGATGGACTGGGCATTATTTCTAGGTGTTTGCATCCGTGTCTTCATTCTCCATATTCTCACTGGTATCTGGGCTTACAAAAGACATGTGCACTATTGATATCACACTTTGGTGTTGAAAGAATAGATGAAACACTGTGATACTTCAATTTCTCAACTGTAAGTTTTTACTCATCTGTTGTAATTATATCCAACATATTGCATATACTGTTTCTATTAACATATGGAATTGTAATGTCTGAGGGTACCTGGTCATCTAGTAGCTCCATTCACAAGGCGATTTTGAAGAAGAGGGAAGTATTGTTTGATACCATCACAGAGACTCTTGCAGTGAGGATCGAACACAGGCTATTGTTTAGCTCACAGGAAGTACAGATTCCATGTCTAATTAGTAAGCCACAGCTCAGGCTTGTGTTAAGGACAGCCACCACAAAGGACTTTTGCATACTAAGATGTTTAGCAAAGTAAAGGAAAGCCCTTATCTGAGAATGCAAGAACCACTTATGTTTCCTAAGAAATATCCTTTTCTTTTTGGATTCCTGGACATTGGGTAATTTGTATTGACTACAATTCAACGCTCAAAGCAACGACAAAATAACTCTAATCAATTACAGGGCACTGATGGTCGGGTAATTTTTCTTCTGTTGCTTTTCTTGTGAGGAATATGGTCAACTTTCCTTCCTTCACTGGTCTATGGCCACAATCCCAAATGACACACTGCATGGGAACATCAGCAGGAAGCAGTCCTCACATGGTTGAGGGGTAGTCAATGGAATCCTGTTTAGGAGGAGGAGGTCAGACCACCACTTCAGAGCTGGGAGTTCTCACATCAGTTTTAGCATCTGATTTGGCTAGCAATGCCAAGCCCTAAACAAAAACAAACAAAAGATACCTGCTACTTCAAAGACTAGTGACACAGATGATAATATTTTGCACTTGTTGGTGCCAACTAGATCACACACATAGAACAGCAAACTGCCTTCTCTGGGAGTACCAGAGAAGCACACTTGGTCTCTCTGGAAAGTCTGTGTGGTTTTAAATTGCTGGTGGTTTCTTTGTTTGTTTGTTTGGTATTGGTTTTTCAAGACAAGGTTTTTCCATAGTTTTGGAGCCTGTCCTAGGACTAGCTCTTGTAGATCAGGCTGGCCGCGAACTCACACAGATCCGCCTACCTCTGCCTCCATATTTATAATGTGTAGGTGGGCCGCTGTAGAAGTTGAGATAACCAAGGAGGAGGTCCCAGCAGCAGTTACTCCTGGAGTGGGATACATGTAGATTTAGGGGAGGTGGGTTTTAATTGATCAACTCCAACTTTGATGAGAATGACAGCAAGTGGCCACCTCAAGGCCACCCACAGCCCCATCCTTTGGTCTATTAGGGGAACAGCATCCTCATCTGGCAAAGGCTGGAACCCCATCTCCTGTGGTCTTCTTTTAGGATGCCTCATGGAAACAGCTGTGTTGTCTATCTTTGTATGGATAACAGGTTTTTACAAGTGAAAATTGTCATGGCAACAGCTGCAGCCACTTAGTACAGAGCACTGGAAGGGATGCAGGTTTGTGCGGAAATCTATGCTCTCTGAATAATATGCACCTTTACACTACCGTGGATTTTTCCCACTAATATTTCTGTTTAAAAACAGAGAAAGGGTATGAGGATATGCTCAAAGAAATTCACCAGGAAACGGGAAGGCCCAGGGAACTGGTAAGTGGTGGGTGGAGCCTTTTATCTGCATGTGAAACCATACATGTTAAACAAGTTGTGTCGGTGGCTCTTTAACAATAGCTGCTGGGTGCAGCCAGGGGTGGGTGACCACTCTTGCTTCGAACACTCTGACTGATACCCAGCGAGCCATCTGATCACTGAATCACTGACTAACAACCTCAATGACACTTAGAATGTTCACTGAATCTAGTTCGCAGCCTCTTTTAGCATCCTCCCTTCCTTGGAACTTTAAGGACCCTCTAAATTTGAGACTACAGGAGCCAATTTTCTCCCGTCTTTATCGGTAAGTATGGGGTAGCTAAAAGGAAGCTAAAATTTCCCCTTAAGTCTGAGAGAAGTAGCAACTTTCGTGGACTCGTAATTAATGTTCTGGTACTTTCCTTTTCCTGAACGTTCGCTTGAGTTAAAGGAGTTCCAGGAAAGGGTTTGCTTTGACCTGGAGAAAGAGAATCTGTGTATTAGGTTTTTCATAGCCCATAAGCAAGACTGTCATCTTAATGACCCCATATGCCATATCTTTGATGAAAACAGTCAGATAATCCAACAGGAACTGTTCAACTATGAAGGAACAGAGATGTGACATCTACTCTGGGTAACTTATGGGAAAGATAAAACCTCAATAGGCTGGTGGCCTCCAGAGCCACAGATGAATAAGCCTTGAGTGTAGGAAGAACATCTATCAAAGCCAGTATCCTTCATGCACTTGTGACACCCTCCGACACCTAAAGAAATAGAGGGCTGTGGGTGCCTGCGAGTGAACAGGGTCTGGGAAGAAATTACAATGCAAGCTCCCACTAATCTCCCACATGGTCCAGACCTCTAAAATGAAAGTCTGTACTTCATGAGCCCCGGAGCTGTAGCATGTATATTTCACCTCCAGAGTCATCTTTTGTCCAGGCTTTGCCAAACTGTGTTGTGCCCTAGTTTCTTTCCCACATCATTCAGAGGAGGTGGAGAAACCCACGGAGTAAAGCTTGGCCCCGGGGCTACAGAAAGCAGATTGCAAAAGGACTCCACATCATTCTGTTCTAGAAAACGACAGAAAGCCAGACTCTTTCCCTTTCTAAGCTCAGCCACCAGAGATTGTTTTGTGTGTGTTGTCGGGCAGGACGATATAATACAAAGCCAGTGTGCAGGGGGCTCCAGTTCTCTCCTTTATGGGGCCAAGCCTGTTCCCTGTCCAAACCAACCAAGCCAATGTCCCGGAACTGCCTCCTGGGGATCAGAATGCCACCATGATTCTCCCCAGCGAAATCTCCATTGCTGCTTTCATTGCTCACGTTTACTCCTTACGGCGTTTGTGGGCAGTTGAGGGCAAGGCTCCAGTCCATGCAGAGACTCAGAGGTTCTTCCTCACACGGTCATGCTCACACCCACCTCACACTGCTTCTTAGTCGAAAAGTTCTAGAGGAATGCAATGTGTCAAGGAGGAGGGTCTGTTGATTTAAATCCAGGAGTGGGAACGGGAGCATTGTAGGAGAAGCTGCTATGAAGAAGGAAGATGAGGGTTTTCTGCTCGACAGCGTTGCAGGATGCGGTGACCTTAGGAAGAAGACCGAGAGGGGTGTAGACAGAGCAGGGATTCCCCACTGGCATAAAATGTAGTTACAATGGACTGTATTGAAGCCAAAAGAGAATATGGATCTATGACGTGATCTTCCTAACGACTGAACCAGAGGAACCAAGCTGAGAGCTCCAGGGAGGACCTCTGTAGGAGGCCTGGGTCAAGAGAGTCAAGACGGCAGCTGTGTGTGTGTTATGTATGTGTGGTATGTGTGGTATGTGGGTGTGTGGTATGTATGTGTATGTGTGTGGTATGTATGAGATGTGGGATGTGTGGGTATGTACATGTATATGTGGTGTCTGTGGTGTGTTTAGTGTGTGTATGTAGTGTGTAGTGTGTGTGATTGTGTATGTGTGTAGTGTGTGTGTTGTACGTGTGTATGTGTTTGTGGTGCGTGTGTTATGTATGTGTGGTGCGTGTGTTATGTATGTGTGGTGTGTGTGGAATGTGTGTATGGTATGTGTGGGGTGTGTGGTGTCTGTGTGATGTGTGTACGTGGTGTGTGTGTATGTGTGTGTGCTATGTGTGTGTGGTGATGTGCGTTCATGTGTGTGTGTGTTTGATAGGGTATATGTGTGTGTGCGTGCACATGTGTGTGTTCTGAAGAACAAATCACACAATTCAAATCTCACTGTTCCAGGTCCGAAGTGCAGTTACATCCTGTCTAGATATACTCAAGTTTGCTTGGTGATGAGGGCCTGAAGCATCTTGCCACCCAAAGGTCTCCATTGGGAATTGTATTGAATTCTGATAGAAGAACACTGTTTTAATTACCTAAAAAAAATTTCAGGAGCAGCCAAGGATAGATATGCTACTTACTGCCAGATAAAGAAGGCATCCCACCTTTAAAACACAAACATTTTGTTGTGCCTAGGGGGAAGGTGTGAAGCAAAGCTAACCTTGTTCTCTTTCTGTTTTAAACGCTCTTCTTTCTTGGGATAACCTGTTGGGTTACTTTCCTTTTTGAATTATTTTTGCTGGTTCACTGCTAAATAAATACAGAAGAAAAAAAGAATAAAGAAAATGTGAATATTCAAGTTAAATTAAGTTATGTGAAGACACCCAGTGGGGAGTATCTCATGAAGGAGCCTACTTACTGGGCCACCTCCAGCTAACTTTTTCTTTAAGCAGAGACCTGCAAAACCATTCACAGGGCGTGGGCTTCAAGGTTGAGCATACAACACAGGCTTTTCTGCAGATTGGCAAGGGATCCAATGTCAATGGTACCATTTACTACATGACTTTGGCTGTGTTGCTTAATCGGTCTCAATTTTCCCTTGTAATGTGCAAACAATACTATTTCTGCTATGGGTTTGTTGCAAGGATTAGCTAGTAATGTATTCAAAACAATGATCACAATTCTGGCTTGCAAAAGTCCCTCAATAAATGAGCTGTTAAAAGTGAAACGAAGAACCCTTGGAGTCCCAAAGAATTTCACTGCCGAACGTTTTGCTGAGCTAGACTATATAAGCTTTTCAAGTTAAGTATGAAAGTATTATTAAAGGGGCACTATGCAGGGTGAAGGCTCAGTTCACTAACAAACTATCTTTTTGTATCACTCTGGTTTGTTCTATTATGTTTTGAAAAGCCAAGAATTTTTACCTCCCTCATTTTTTGTTATCAGTTAACATTCTTTTTCTTTTTTCTGAAATTCAGAATTTTAAGAGTTGAATATTTTCAGTGGGACTCTCCAGACCCAGAAGTCTTCTTAATCTCCAGCTCCACAGACTGGACAAAGTGGAAGGAATGGTGGTCGGGAAGATCAGGCCAAGCATGGCTTGGTTGCTGCCCAGTTCTCTGGGATGCCATGCCTCTGGGGTCCCGGTGCTGGCTCTATTACAGGATAAACACATTTTTTTTTCTCTGGATGAAATTACTAATAAAATAGTCATGGTACTGTAATCTCTATTTAAATGCAATAAGCTTTTCCTAGTAATGTATGTTAGCATTGATTGACAAAATGGGCTTTTCATAAACAAAAACAGGGATTTGTTTTTTCTCAGCACGTGATTTTAAGGTGGCCCCTTTAGCCACCCCGCCTTCACACACAGGATCTGAAAAGCCTCACAGTCCTGCATATTTCCTTCTGTTAATTTAAGGGGCAGCCTCCTTCCCTGTACACCTCACCTGTTTCCATTTGGATGCTTTCTAACAATGGCCCCGAGGCATTTATTTTAAACTGAATTTTCTGAGAAGGCAGTAATAGGTTTGACTAAAAGTCTAATGAATACACTTAATCCAGAGGAGATAGGGAGGTCTAATTATTGAATTCTACCTTTTTGCCCAAAGAATTTGCAATTTATGTATAACCTTCGTTCCATCTGAGATGTATAACGCAACCCTAGTTCGTTAAAGAGATCACGTGGTTGCTGAAAAACACCCACTCAATAAATTCAGAGAGAGAGCAGGGGTGGGGAAGACCGAGACCACCAAAAGGCAGTCCTTCTACCTGCTGGCCTCCAGGGGGAGCAGCCTGTCTCTGGAACTTGTGTGGTTTCCTCTTGAGTCATAGCCAGTCTGTGTCCTCTAAGGAGTCCAGGAGTTCTTTAGTTTGATGCTGTCTCAAAGACAAGTGTATACCACGTGGTCCTAATCACCAAAGTACTATATCAAAATTTAGTGTTCAAGGGACAATTTTCTCAGCTTCTGGTGTGCATGAGTGTGTGTGTGTGTTTGTGTGTGTGTGTGTGTGTGTGTGTGTGTGTGATGATATATCATAAATGACACTGGATCTTACAGAAATCTAGCCATAGGAGAGCTGAAAGCCAAGACCTTGGAATTGCTGCATCTCATATATTCTGGTTGACCCCCAGGAGCATCAAGCCCTGGTTGGGGTGGCCATGTGGCTTTTCATGTACTGACATATTGAACATTAATGTCCATTAAACCGTGACTGAACAGATTGATCAGCTCAGATGTCGATTCCTCCCTCAAACCTCACTTTCTGGGCTGGAGAGATGGTTCAGAGGTTAAGAGCACTGACTGTTCTTCCAGAGGTTCTGAGTTCAATTCCCAACAACCACATGGTGGCTCACAACCATCTGTAATGAGATCTGGTGTTAGCACTATATACATAACAAACAAATAAATAAATAAATAAATCTTATTTTAAAAATCCTCACTCTTTAAATCACATATGGATAGGTGTCAGGATCCTCCATTATTTTCTCGTTAGTCAATCTTAGTCTCCCAAGGAGTCTGGAGCTCAGAGCAGCCCCACGGAACCCCTGCTGAGCTGGAGGCCTGTGAAAGGTCATGGCTAAGACACAGAGTTGCTCCCATTACTGAGATCTTCTTGTTTCGCACTTGTTTTACCAATCGCTCTCTCTTTCACCTCCCCCTCTTTGCTCTGCATCGGTGTTGCATACATGTTAGAGCATGTGGATCACATGGACACCGTGAAGAAAACTGAGGGGTATCCTTCTAACTAAAAAGCATGTGTACGTTGATCCAGTTCAGTTCATGTCATGGCTGGGCTCCCAGAATCACTGATTTCTGGACCCCAATCAGTTTGTGAACATGCAGACTATGGGCGAGTGCCTCACTTCTAACTTAAACTTTCCTGATTGCTATCCATTCTAACCATCACCAAGCCTTCCAGTTACCTCTTCCCCGGGCTGTAAGCTGTTACAGACCTAGACAAAACTGACCCCTAGGCTCCCAACTTCCAGGCAGTAGCTCAACGGCTTCACAAGGCGAGTGTTGGCCTTTGTGTTGAATCTCTGGCTGAAAGCTTTGTAAGACTCTCTATTCCCAGGTAGTAGGGGAGATCTGTTAATGGATATGTGTTATTATAAGCTGTGTTGCTGAAATTTAAATAGAATTTACAGAGATGACTCAGTCTTCTGTAAAGTATGTACTTTCTAGCAATTTCTGAATACATAACTTAAGAATATTAGGTAGAAGAAAACTTTTGTTTGGTAAGCTTGGTTGATTTTCAGGCTCCGTGCTCTATATAAAATTCAAATGTGCGGATCCTGCTCAAATGCTTTAGTTTAAGATGGTAACAAGTGCTTCTATCCCAAACATAACCTGAACTTGAGTGAAATTCTCTGCAGTTCTAAAAAGATGGATGTTGAGATTTACTTAAGCTAAGCTGTGATTTGGGACCCAGATGCAAATTTAATTGCTAATAAATGGGAAAGCAGTGGCAGGAGAGAAGGTCTGAGTGAATCAGTTGATCGGGGCAAATATTTTCCAGGCGTCGCCTTCTCTATCAGCTGTCTCCGGCAGCTGTTTAGAATCAGAGAGGGACGAATGAAAAGCCCCCCAGATTAGGAAGGCAGCTAATGTCTGTGAAACGTCCTTTGACCCAGCCAGAGAAAAGCAACATTTCAGTCAGCCACTCACCAGCCGTGTCCTCAGCACACAGCACTTGTGGGACACTTGGGCACCAACCCAAATGAGCATGAGCATCAGTGTCTGATTCTTCTTATCTCCATGTAGCATATAAGGAGCGGTGAATTGGCTGCCCCTATGAAAGCAGACTCCAGTGGATTCATGCTTCATCCCTTAGTCATTGCTATCAACAATTCCTCAAAACATCATTAGACACTGTTCACAAACATATCTTCTTCCAGGTATATGTCTTTGTGTCTCAGGGTTCCCTTCCCTGGGAAAACAGTTAGAAATTCAGCTCTGTTTGGTTGGCAGGACAAATGGGAGTCTTTAATTTTCAGTCATTGTTAAAAATGTACATGCCTCCGATTTGTTCAGTACTATCCTGGTAGCTCTATAGGCCTCACTGAGAAAAAGGGAAATTCAGTATTTGATCTAACTGTTTGTATTGCCCATTCCATCTTAAAAGATTCTAATGAAGTTCTGACACATTAATGGCAAATCCTAACTGTCCCCATGGTCTTAGAAATGGTCCTTAATTTTGACTAATTTTTTTTTCAGGGGAAATGTGATAAAAGAGATAGTGGTCATCTAGTAATGCTAATATAAATATTAATAACTATAAAGTCAGCCTCTCTGGGGAGCTTCTCAATGCTCCAGGTGTTACATCCGGATGCACGCATCTAATCCTAACCCTGAAAGAAATGTTACTTAAATATAATTTTACCTCTATATTTTGCTCTGAGAGTAAGATAAGTAATTGCTATGAGGAGACAATAGTGGCTACATGTTGCAAGCAGGGTGGACAATAGGTGGAATGGAAGCCAGAGCTAATGTTGACAGGAGTGTCAGGAGACATGGATACAGTTGTTTACTACAAAGAAGAGGTCTCTGTTAAGAAATCCTACCCATGGGTGGCCAGATCAGAATGGATATTTTAACTATCACCATCTTTTTCTCCTTTGCAATCAGGAGTAGAAGTCCTAAAATCTTCATCTTCTTAGAATGGTCTTCTTAGAATGGATTGTTTCTGCTGAGTCATTTCTTTGCCCACTCCCAGGTGGTACATCCAGATGTTCCCCTTCTTAGTCAACAGCACGGATGTCTAGCAGGGAGCCCTGAGTTGAGAAGCTGGTGTTTCATGGCTGTGAATCAGGCTGGGCCAAGGCTTTCCTGCCTTTGACTCTGTGTGTAGATGAGAACACTTTCTTCACTAGGTTGCTGAGAGGATTAAAGACAATGAAGGACATAAAGTCTCCTAATGTCATTTCAGGTTCCCTATCCTCAGCTGCACAAGGAACTAACTGGGGACATCGCCTTGGGCTCCTGGGAGCCACTCTAGGTTCAAGTCTCTTGTCAACCCTAAGGTGTCTCCCTTAACTAAGAATTGTGCTTCCGTGCTCCCCTATCCAACCTTCCTTTATCTTAATCATCCTTTTTCCCCAAGTTCCCCCCATCCTCTCCTTCTCCCTTTTCTCTCCTCATCTCCCCTTACCCCCATCCCACCCCACCCCCCAAGATCCCAATTTTCTCCCCGGCAATTTTGTCTACTTCCCATAGCCAAGAGGATAACTATATATTTTTCCTTGGGTTCACCTTCTTATTTAGCTTCTTTAGGTTCACCAATTGTAGACTCTGTGACCCTTATTTATGACTAGAAACCAATTATGAGTGAGTACATCCCATGTTCATCTTTTTGGGTCTGGGTTACCTCACTCAGGATAGTGTTTTCTATTTCCATCCATTTGCATGCAAAATTCGAGAAGCCAAGGACAATGGCACAGGGTTTTGATCCTACTTAACATTCTGGCTTTGTGGGAGCCTAGCCAGTTTGGATGTTCACCTTCCTAGATATGGACGGAGTGGGGAGGACCTTGGACTTTCCACAGGGCAGGGAACCCTGACTGCTCTTTGGACTGGAGAGGGAGGGGGAGAGGAGTGGGGGGAGGGGGAGAAGGGGGGAGGAGGGGAAGGGAAATGGGAGGCTGGGAGGAGGCGGAAACTTTTTTTTTCCTTTTCTCATTAAAAAAAAAAGTCTCCTAATGTCATTAAAGCCGTAGCTTCCTCACCTAGAAAATGAAATAACAGTGCCCCTGCTTCAGGGGGTTATGGTGAGGCTTGTATGAAATAACACTTACAAAATGCTCAACATGACAAGTTCTGGACAGGAGTGAGAGGTATTTTGAGTCCTCTATTAACCTGAAATGAAAGAGAATCCGACTCCGTTCTCTGGTTTCAGACTTGGGGATTAATAGTTGTCTGACGTGCACTTGTTTAAATTATATTTTCATTTTTTCTAGGCTTGCATTGTGAGTGGCTATTGACCCACATTTCAGTATCATTTCTATTTGACTCCAAGTTTTGCATATCACATGACAGTCGGAGCTAAGATTTTATTAATAAGGATTAATGAATACAGAGAAGTTGAAAAGGGGGGGATGAATTCCCACTGGGACACAGGAATCCTGCTCCCTTTACTCTCCTCACCCCCATCTCTCACCAAGGCCCATGGCATTCAAATTCCTATTTCTGCTTTAAAAAAATAAAAAGGAAGAAAATGGACATTCTAAGAGTGTTTGCAAGCTACTTTCATCTCTAAGGCTATCTAAAATTCACTTTCAATATTAGGTACGAGAGAAATTTTCTCAAAGCCGACAGGCTAATTTAATTCTGACAAGAATTTTCAAGCTAAATTGCAAAGTAATTTAGGATCGCCTTTCAATGACAATGCACATATAATTCACACACACACACACACACACACACCCTCCTTTTTAACCACTTTTAAACTAGAGAGTTCTTTGTGTCACCTTGAAGTTGGCATTTAATGGACCAGAGCCACTTAGGAAACTGTCAAGGGCGTGGTTCTGTGCTGAACTTCCTAACTGTTCGATGCTGACGAAATCATGACACCCTTGCTGCTCCTTCCTGGCTGTGCCAGTCTTTCCAGCAGCTGTGTGTCCTGCCTCTTTCCCTGGTAGATGTGAAGGAAGAAGGAAAATCAGTCAGTGACCCTTCAGTGAGCAGTTTCCAGGCGCCCTGTCAACTCGCAATTGCATGGATTTCCTTGATAGCGCCCTGGCTAGGCATGCTTCGCTTTATGTTTAAGCATCTCCAACTTCAGAGACCTCAAGGCTCTTTTGTAGAACCCATCCCATTCTTTTTTTTTTTTATTAAGGATTTCTGCCTCCTCCCCACAACCGCTTCCCATTTCCCTCCCCCACCCCCTCCCCCCGATCAAGTCCCCCTCCCTCATCTGCTCGAAGAGCAATCAGGGTTCCCTGACCTGTGGGAAGCCCAAGGACTGCCCACCTCTATCCAGGTCTCTTAAGGTGAGCATCCAAACTGCCTAGGCTCCCCCAAAGCCAGCACGTGCAGTAGGATCAAAAACCCACTGCGATTGTCCTCTAAGAACCAGGACATAGTGAAGTGGAATATAATCTCAAATATCTTCCAATGGTATTTTACTGGCAGGTTTTATCTTCCCTACTAGAAACATAAGGCCAGTCGTTTCTCCACGGGCCTCCCATCCCTCCTCTTCATGGTCACCTTTCAGACGCTTGTTGCACCTGCTCCTCTAAAACCCATCTGTCCTTTAGCCTCTTATGTGTTCCTTGGTCTTCGTCCTCACTGCCCCTGTCTTTTCTGGGATCTCGTTCCGGGGTTAGCCTCTAGCTGCTAGGTTGCTAAGGAGAGATCTGACTGCTTCCGTCTTTGGCTGCACTGTGATGTCAGCTCGCCAGCTGTCCGACTTCCTCTGATGTTAGAATATTCTGTACCTCTCCTCGGCCCTCCAAACTCTTCAGCGGCTGCCCTTGTAGCCCTAGAGGAAAATCCTAGTGCTGACTTGAAAGGCTCCCCAAAAGTCAGTTACATGCCCACTCTAGCCCTGCCTCTTATCCTTCACACATTCCTCCAACCCTACTGGTTCCTGTGACTCTTCTGGCCCTCCCCAGATGCTCTGCTTCAGAGCCCAAGAAGTTCTTTCCACCTCACTTCGCTCACAGTCAGTCTCTGGCAGCCTTTCTGCGCAGCACACACAGGCACGCACGCCCTCCATCACGCCCTCCCTTCCTCTCAGGCCACCTCAGCTTCTCTTTAGCGGTTGTCAACCCCTCATGTATTTGTTTGCTGAGCTGTATTCATGTTGTCTTCTCCACTGCAACTTGAGATGAGCTGTGTTTTGTCCCTGTTGTGTCCCCAGTGCTTGCAACAATGTCTGCACACAGTAGGGGCAATGGATATGTGTTGGTAGAATGGAACAATTTGGCTTGAGGCTTGAGATTGCGTCACTCACGGTCTGGTTTTGACACAAGTGCTACTTCCCACAGAATTGTCCTTGTTTTTTATTTCTCCTGTGACTGACATTAGAATGACAAGATGTTATTTGTCAAGGGCCTGGAAAATCATCACTCTCTGCGTATGAATCTGGGCTCTTTGCAAGCAATCATTAAATGATACTTCACAAACCGAAAGAGTTAATTAATGAGCCTCCCCTGGCACAGCCCTCTGCCGGGCCCCTTGGCCCTTGAGAAGGTGAAACCCTATGCTTCTAACTCATGCTCAGTGAACTTCTGGCCAAGACCTCTTATTATTAAGACAGCTCCTCTAACCTCCCAGGGTGCCTGGAATGCCCCCAATTCCTGAAGCCATTATGTTTTACAGCAGGTTCTCTTGACAGAACTTCATCAGCCTCTGGCAGAACATAAGCCCGAATAATGGGTAGGCAGACGCCAGAAAGAATTCCAATGTGTACACACAATTCTTGGCCCCATAAAAATCAATTCCTTATTCATAATTAAGCAAGTTCCCTGGGAAAGGGCACGTTGGTATAGTTATTAAAAGATAAATAATAGATAAGGATCCACTTGTTTCTTGTTCTGTTCATCTTTCTTTTCTTAGTACAAAGAGCTTTAAACGCAAACTAACACTGTAATTAATTCTTTTCTCCTGCCTGGTCCCCGCCTGTGACTTACAAGTCCAACAAAATAGAACAGCTCCTAAGGAAGTTCATGGCTGTTTCTGGGCTTGCTGTCGCTCTTTCAAAATGTGTCCCGAGGAGCAGAAGGACAACCCAACCCTAGATGAGGAGAAAATAAACTGTAAGCCCCTGACATTAAATAGCACAAGACACAGGAGCGCTTTTCTTGTGAACATCTTCTGGTTTTCAGATTGGGTTAGGGACTCAGTTGAAAATGCAAAGGGGCTGCAATGGGGCTTCATAGTGGAGAGGCCCACACCTGCCAACTGCTGAATTCAAGGGACCAGCCAGTGCCGTGGGGTGAGAAGGATGGAGATGTCCTCATAGAGTTGTAGCATTGAGATGCAATGATACTGCCCCTCTTCATAGGAATGCTTCTTCTCCCCTCAGCCACGTGCAAGGGGCTCCCCTAAATCAGTAGACAGCTGGAACTGCCAACTCATCCTCTAAGAGAGAGCTAAGTGCCCCTCCAAGCAGTGTCAAAGAAGGGAATTCTTGGTTATGGATCCTAAGAGCATGGGGCACACTGGTACACTTTCTGGCCTAAAGAAGTTAAAAAGCAGGAGCCAGTTGAACCAAAACCTGTAGGCTCCCTGGTTTGCTGTATTTGGAAAGCAGGTGAGATCAGCTGGTCAGTGCTGTTTCTTGACCTAGAAGACTTCCCAGGGGAACCTTCTGAGATCAGGAAAAGCGGTAAAGCCACTGACGCCCAGCAGCCACTAATTCAAGCCAAGAGGATAAGCAGGAATATGTACAGCTGGCAAGGAAAATGAAGACTGAGTTGGTACCTGAGAAAGAGTTCTCAACAGCACATGAGCTGAGGCACATCCAGGAGAATGATTCAACAGGAAGGAGAACGGAGACTTGAGCGTGTCTTGCCAAGAACAAGAGCCAGGCACACCCTCTAGCACCCACAGAGTACCAACAAGGGGACGACCTCACTGGTGCTCATCCCTTCAAGAAACCACTTGGTGCCCTCTCTAGACTTTTCTGTGTGGAGAGGAGGAACCCTGCTGTGAAGGTTGAGGTTTAAGTTTTAATCAAGAAAAGTAACTGAATAATGGAGTTTGACCAAGCCATCATCCTCCCCTTTGTACTTCTCCAGCACAAAGGGGAATTCTATATCATTCAAGTAAAGCAGTTCTAGGGGGGAAAAGCTATTTCTTATTTATGTTGCAACTGATCAAGAGCTCTTGTCAATGAACTGGTGTCAATAGTTTGAGTTTCTTTGTTAGAGATTAAAATTTTGAAAGAGAAATGGAAAGATATTCTAAAAATATTTTTGGCTATAGTATTTTTTAATGATTAAAGTCATGAAAATTCTAAAATGGAACACAGTATGTTCACTTAACATTTTTTATAAACTTTCTAGTGGCATTGATTTAATGTCAGCAAAGAAAGTGAGAGTCGACTGAAAGGTACAGAAAGGACTTGTTCTAAAGAGTCACCTGAGCTGCAGGACCATGCAGGGCACAGTGTAGCTACATAGCTGCCTGGAACCTGAGGCCATCGCATGGCCTGCGGTTTCTATAAGCAACTGTGTAGTGAAGTATTTTAGGGGCTGTAGTGAAGAATATCAAGAGTGAACAGTCTTGGAAGCTGAGAGGCTTGACTTAGCTATAACAGTTGGAAAAGGGTGAGTCAATAAGATCCAGGACGGAAAGGTAGTCCACGTCATAGGTGGGGCCAATGAGACCGTGCTTTCCTTACTATCTATACTCTCCATCTCGCTCAGTTGTTTTTCCCACCTTCCTTGCTTTTCTTTTTAGCCCCTCCCCATCCTTGCTCTGCCTCCATTTGTACCATGAACCCACTGTATGCCACAGAATCCTCTGTACTAAATACTTTGCATGCGCCAGTGATTCCTGTCCCTTAGAGATCTAGACCAGAGGACAGTCAGAAAAGGTTTGGCTCCATATAGATGAAAGTTTTTATGGGACATCTATTTTGAAATCCTTCCTTCAGAACTAAACCAAGAGAGAGTAGGAAAGAGACACAGTCAGAAATATTTAAAAAAATGAAGTTTATCATTTGAAGAAGGAAGATTTCCCTAAGAAATTATTATCTAGTTTCTTCCAGGCACCAGATGCCATTTGAAGAGCTTTAAAATGCCGAAGCATTTAATTGTCATAGCAACCCTACATGGTGGGTACTAGTATAATTTTATAGAAATGGGAATACAAATAGTTTAAGTAATTTGATCAAGGTCACGCAGCCAATGAGACAGAGCCAAGATCTGTTTCAAATTCAGATACTCAGTGCTCCCTATGCCGTCAAGACTTTTCATTTTAGGACCATTTTATTATAGGCATAAGAAAAATTAGTTATTGAGAAATAATAGACAGAATCTTAGTGGTGCCTGTGAATCTTAAGTGGTACATTGAAAAATAAAGACCCTTATTAATGTTGTTTCTTCACGTTACAATACTTCATTTATTTCAAATTTCTTAGGTAGAAGGGCCTGCACACATTTATTTCCCAGTTTCTGCTGAGCAGTCAGTTCTTGAACAGGATAAATCGATAACCTAGACTTATTTCCATCTTATGAGATGAATATTTAAACACTCCTGGGTATTTCTGGTCATAATATTTTCAAAGCTATTGGTTCCATCCTCTTCAAAACTCTAGTGACTATAGACACCAGCTTGTGCTGTGCACAGTGCCTCTTTGGTACTCTGAAGGACGGCCAGTGAACAGGTACAGAGAGTCTACTTCCTTTTCCCTTCTCTTGTTCTTCCAAAGTTTTTACCCACTAATGGTTCAGCCATCACAACTGGCACAGGGGTCAAGTCACAAGAGCTGACATTGCTTAATCACTCTGTATATGCAACCTAAATCTTGGGCTGTTTCCAGCTTCTAAATTTATCTGCTGTACCCAATACAGAGGCTTAGTGTCACAACTGGAAACCAGAGCCCAAAGAGATGTCTTTCCAGGACCAATAATCTGGAAGACCGATTCTCTGAAACCTTGAGAGTATAGAGAAGGTGTCTTCCTGGGGACAGCTAGCTTTGGCTTTCCTCCTGCATCATTCTTCCCGAGAAGCCAGGTGGCATCACTGCTAGGTTTCATCTTAAATAGAGTTTTGGGACCTTCTTACCCCTGGGGAGACCCTTTCCCAGCCTGCCAGGACAATGTTCCTTGATGCAGTTGATCAAGAACTCTGTGATGAACATGACATCCTTGAGATACATTGCTATGGTGCCTTGTCCCTCTAAACCCACTCATATGACTAGTCCTTGCTAACAACCTCAAGAGTGGGCAGGCAGGCAGTCATGCCCCTCCTATCCACTCTTGAAACAAAAGCTTACTTCATATTAGAGAACTCTGCTCTCTGCCAGTGTGAGACTTGAGAGAATTCTTCACTGGATGATGATGGTGATTATGGGGATAAACAGCTTCCACTGAGTCTTTGTCTGAGTACACATTATTAGCACTTCCTGAGTAACCCTGGAATTGACAGGATCTACATAGGGGTTTCCATGTGCCTCATACACTCACAGGTATGGAGGGATACTAGCACCCCTATTGATCAGGTGATGAAGCAGAACCTGAATATGACTACTTGCTAAGGTCTCCAAGCAAGAGGTGCCAAAGCTGTGACATGGGTAACAAGGCACAAGAGTGATTCTCAGAGTTGCACTGAGAACTCCAGTAGTATCTACAACATGACTACATCTACTCAATGCCTGATAGAAATATTACAGGCGATAATTCCTTTTAAGAGTTGACTTTTTTCAAGACTCTTTATTTCTTTCTTCCTTTCTTTTTTTTCTTCCTTCCTTTCTTTTTTCTTTCTTTCCTTCTTTCCTTCCTTCCTCCCCTCCCTCCCTTCCCCCGCTCTTTCTGCCTAAGAACATCCCATCATCTTTAGCAAAGATTTCCACATGCCAAGCACTAGACAAAGAAAAAAATGACCCAAGTGAGGTTGTACAATGCTTGACGTGTAGGTGAGGAAGCCAACTTTGAACACAGGTTTTCTTAAGGGGGTCCAAGTATTGTAGCTGGTACCTGCTGCAGCACCCACTCACCTTCATCTGAGCAAAGGCTCTGGTACCCCAGAAACTATTGTCTTAAAGTGAATGTAGTAATTCCACTGAACTATTTTTGTGTTAGTGCTTGTTCTATCCCAAGGAGTAGTTTTGTTGTTGTCCTTTGTTTGTTTTGTTTTGTTTTTAATTTAAGAAACAAAATGTTCACATAGAAACTGACAAGCTATGTGACACTGATTTCTCTTTTCTTCAGCTACTGTATTTTAGTAAACAGGGAGGGAGCACTGGACGACGAGCGTAATTGAACCTGTTTATCTCATGCACAAATAAAAGATTCAAATTAGAATGTAGGCATAAGATAGTGAATGCTATGTAAGTGAGCACCCTTCATGCAGAACTATGGCTCTGAGGAATGCCCTGTCACCCAGCTCTCCCTCTCCACGTGGGTTCCTGTGCACACTCCTGAGTTCCAGCCATAACTAGGCAGCAGCTATGCCTTGAAGGTGCCCTGAACTCCCCTACCTCATTGCCTGTCTTGTTACTCCCTTCAGTGCCTGGAATAGTCTCTCCTGATCAGTCTGTTGACTTGACATCAAATACTGTCTCCTTTATTCTGAAATCCTGCATCCTCTTTTGTACCATTCAATGTTTCATAGCTCTCGCATCATCGCGTTCAGCACTGTGCCTGTCATGCATCTTAGGATTTTCTGCTTAGAGTGGCTTCCGTGCACCAGCTGGTGATTGTTGAGCTTGATCTTGCTTCCATTCTGTGTGCTTCTCCACCTGTCTCCAGTACCCAGCATGTAATGTCACCCAGCGTAGAGTAGGCACCCGGTGATTATATTCTGGGAACACTTACGACCAACAAAATCAATGGACTGCCTCCCTGGACCAAGGGCTTTTATGCCTTTCTCTTCTAGTAGGGCAGACATCACAGAGAAGCACTTGGAGCTGGATAAGCATAGGCTCTATCATGTTTTGTGGACAGAAATAGGACAACTTGTCCGAAAGACCATACTTTAAAATCAGTGGGGCCAACAAGATGAGTTGAGGTTACACATGGGCACTTTTTGTTAATGTACACTTTCTCACATATGTTATAAAAATAAATTTAGCATATCAAACTTAAAATTTTATATGTATTCTTTAATGAAAGCTTTTATACCTGGATAAAAGTGAAATTGGTTTGAGGAAAAGCAGCCCACAGGTAATGGCATAAGGTGTCACCAGCTGTCACTGGGGATACCAGGAGCACCCAGAAATAGCATTTCCAGGGAGATAGTGCAGGCAGAAGTTTCCCTGTGCTATGACCACTTCCCAAATAACAGACATGAAGATTCAATATTAACTACAAATGCTCAGCCAAGAGCTAAGACTTGTTCCTGGATAACTCTTACACTAAATGAACCCATAATTTTATCAATGCTTTGCCACGTGGCTTGGTACCTTATCTCAGTACAGAAAGCCCATCTTGATTCTTTCTGTATCTGGGGTGACTCTCTGACTCTGCCCTTCTTTCTGCAAGAATCTTCAGTCTGATTGTCCCACCTAACTTTACCCTGCCTTGCTATAGGCCAGCCAGCTTCTTCATTAACCAATGAAAATAATACATAGTCACAGTGTACAGAAGGACTATTACACACACAGCCAGATGGAGATGGGGGTGAAGAGGTGCCAGCTCAAAGGGTCAGAGCCACTGGTACAGCCTCCAGAACTTTAGAGTTATTTCCAAAGCTCTATATATTACTATATGTTAATTAATTAATTAAAATACTTTGAAAGAAAGGGAAGGATTCTCCCTTTCATGTCTCTTCACAGAAATGGAGATTTGTGTAGGGAAATGTCAGGGTGAACTCTGACTTCCCCCGCTCCAGCCCTAGGTTTCCATCAGCCTTGGGGTTTAACACCTTTCCATGGCTTAGCAATTACAAAGACTCACAGGTGTGTTTACTCCTCTGCTTTGCTGAAAGCCTAGCATCCACAGAAGGAGGAGCACTGCAATGACCCCCCAAGCTCCACATACACCTCAGGGCTCCCCTCACCACCATTCATCTTCCTTCTCCAATTAAGAGATCAAAGCAGAAGGGTCCAGCCTGCTTTGAGGTCTTAAAGGCATCCATAGAAACCTAAAGAACATTGAACAGTCCCACCTTTCCTTACACATCTTCCCGAGGGAAGGCTGGAATCCAGTCCTCCTTCCGGCTCCTAGCTAGTGTCGAGAGGCAGAGAGCCAGGGCAGAGAGACAGCAGGCTCCAGCCATCCTGGCGTGATGGACTCAGTTACGTTCTCTATAATCCTGTATAATCTCAGTCAGCATGTGTGCTTTTTTTCCTCTCCACACAGCTACGAAGTCCTTTCCAGAATGCACTGCCAAATCCTTAATATTTTTTTTGGCTAATTTTAAAAACTCCATGTTAAAATTAAAACTATAAAAAATAAAAACTCTGAAGTCTAACTTCGTTATTCTCCCTAAACGTTCAGGGTTAGTACACCAGCTCATTTTAATGCTGCACTGTGAGGTGTTTATATTCCCTAATGTAGGACACACCTAGTCCTTCTCATTAGCATGCTAGGATTTGAAGCCTCCATTAAAAAAATCAAATATAGCATCCTCAGAAACATCTACGTAAGCCAAGTGGGATGGTTCACGCCTACTGTCCGTTTGGGAGGTAGATACAGGAGGATTTCTGTGAATTGGGGCCAGACCAGGCTACAGAGTGAAAAAAAACCCTGTCTGAAAACAAACAAAGAAATTAACTAAACAGACTGCCTGTTGGTGGGTTGCGTTTCTCTGGGGAGCTCTGTCTATTGGCACGAGAACTAGATGTGAGAAATGACCTTGGGTGGCTGCTGCTATTTATCTCTGTGGGAGAGCAGGGGCTTTGCCTGTCCAGGGAGTGAATACTGTGGGGTTCTGCACACCACGGGGCTCTCTGTCCACAGGGTTACACTGGAGAGAGGAATGCTTTGTGGCTTATGACAAGATCACGGCAGAATATTTTGTGCATGCTGTGATTTGTATCGCCCATTTGTGCACAGGCCGTAAAAGTGCACTTTTTATCAGGGACATTTGTGAATCTATAACAGCACTGAAGACATACGGCCACTAAATAATTCACAGCTCTCTATCGTCTCAGCAGATTCCATACACACCTACCATGTTTTAATGCCTAGTTTGCTCAGAAACAATATTCTTTACGGCTCTCCCAATATACAAATGTTTACTGACAGTAGTCTATGGATACCCTGGGATTGGCCTGGGAGAGACAAGGAGCGCTTGCTGCGCTCTCTACCTCATTCCCCCGTTTTTCTTGTCGGTTCCTCCCGGCAGCACCCAGTCCCACTGGAAAGGGTGCCTCTCCCAGAAGGCAGTGCGCAGCTCTGGCTGCCACTGACTATGCTACCTTTTCTCTTTACAGCTCCATATCCATCTACAGTCCCAAGGAGAATCCCAACGCGTTTGACACTGCCGCCTTCTTCCAGTCCGTGGGGAACTTCCTAGGGATCTTCGCTGGCTCCTTTGCAATGGGCTCCGCGTATGCAGTTGTCACAGCACTGATATCCTTTGTCACTGTGTGGAAGCCCGGGACAGTGTAGAGCAGCCAACAAGCATGAAGTCTTTCGGAGGCTGACTCAGCAGTGAGGGGTGAGACCGGTTTGAATTCCATACAGCACTGCTGAAGCCCCTGCTCTGGGTGACCAGGAGGCATTGGATCAGTGCCAGCAGCAGAGGGGGCAGGTTCTTTCTCTGCCCACCGTCAAGTCTACCGCTGTTGTCGGTGGTTTTCCTTAGACAGGCTTAGAAAAACCGGCACCTAAGGAAAGTTGTGAGCATGGGACACCAGGACTGACTACGTGGAGGTAAAGAGAAAGAACTGAAGAGCCAAGGTCCAAAACAGAATAGCACCAGCTACCGTTGAGAAAGTCAGTGAGCTCTGCTGTTAGTTAGCAGAGGATAGGGCGGGCCAGGACAGCGATCAATGGGGTTTTAAATGCTTCACAATTGTGCTGTGGAGGGGGAATGAAGAAATGATGGTCGCTACTTGTGACTTCCTTTTATGTCCTAGTCGTTAGGCAGAGCTATGGCAGAGGTCACATGCTGTCTGGACTAGAGTAGTTATAACAATGATGGAAACACCGACGGAAGGTACAGCATGTGCCAAGGCCTTCCCAGGGACCCTGTCCTTCGAATCCACCCTATAGGACATGTTATCAATAACCCTCTCTTGACACAGAAGATTAAGGAGGTAAGGGACCTCCCATACTAACCCTGGTTCCCACAACAGTGAGAATGAGCATGGTGGTATTAATACCAGTTGGAATTTACTGGGAATGTTGGCACCCTCCATGATCCTAAGCTTATTTCTTTTTTCTCTCAGACACTTTGTACAAGGATCCTGGAAGGTAGATAGATCTAATGGAACAGCTGAAGAATCTCGAACAATTAAAGCGAAACAATTTGATTGTGGCCATACAGCTAGGGTGCTTCAGGGCTAGGATTCAAAACCAGGCTTTTTACCCTGCTGGCAGAGATAAGTGGGAAAGTTGGAATCAGACCTCCTGTCAGGCTGCTGTGAGCAGGATGTGTGGACACAGAAGTGAGCAGGCGGGTGTGGAAAGGGAACAGTCCTGGAAGCTGGAAGTTGGCCAGAGGTCAGGTCACATCTGGAAGAAAGAGCCTAGAGGTAGATGAGACAGGGGCCAATGAAAAGTGTTCCATTATCACACGGGGGTTAATTGTGTGGCGCTTGGCAGTTTTAGCCCGCTCTATAGACTGGCTGTAGAGGTGGCAGGCGTAAACAGCTGTCTGCCTGCCCCTACCATGGACACTGTGACTACATTAAGATAGTCTTCTCTGGTCAGGTCCTCAGGCTCCAGGCTTGTACTTCAATTCAGACCTAATGACTTCTTGGAGGAAGTTAAAGGAAGGGACCTTCTATAGCCTACTTAGATATACTACTCTGATAACCAAACAGGTGGAAGCCTTCCCTTTACAACAAACCGAAAATATTAGGAGAGCAAACCTGAAGAGAAGCAAAGCCTCCCTCCTAACCCACAAAGGAAAATGCTGGGAAGGACCTAAGGTAGACTATTTATTCCACACGGAGAATCACATCAAGATCTTCCAAAACATGTTTTCAGGGAGGATGTTTTGCCAAAAGAAGTTAATCTAAACCACCAACAGAAAAATGCACATAGCCCTCACAGCCTGCCAGGACTGTTCTGAGTGTGCCATTCTATACAGGGGTTGGTGCCAATGGTCAGATAATGCCAGCATCTCATTCTCCCCCGGAGAATGGGAGGCACTCAGTGGTTTAGGTGCCTGAGTAAGGGGAGAGCACATTTCAAGTTGGGCCATTCTGACTCTTGGTATTCAGGCTTTCTAAATTTTAACAAATCGCTCCTCATACACTTACCTCATTTCACTCTCCAGACTCAGGGGGAGGTGAATTGTTCTTATTGCCAAGTCCCATGGGACAGAGGTGGGGATCAGTCACACACTGCTCAGAATTCACACAGCCAAGGACTGAACACAAATACTCCATCCTAAAGGTTAAAGTCCATGTTTTCCCCTACATAATATACACTATTCATCTTTTTAATGGAGAATAGGTTTCATATTTTATTCTAAAAGCATAAGATTGCAAGCCAATCACGTCTCGCTATTTTCCGGGGCACTCTGTGCCTAACAAACATGTTAGCAACATAACACTTTCTCATCATCAGAGGCTCCTAACCATCTCCACATAGCCCATTCTTTGCCCATCCTTTGCCCATCCTGGGTCTCTGTCCTTTAATGTCTTTCTAATGTATAGTTTACAGATTATTGCCCAAGTATCACCATTGGCCAGATGAACCACTGCTTGCCAAAAGGTGCCTGACTTAAAAATAACACCGTTTCTCCTCCATGTGTTAATACCAAGAGGGCTTGCTCAGTTCCCTTCTCGTGGTGAATAACTGCATCTCTTGCCCTGTTTCCACCCCTAGAAAATGGGGTTCTACAGAGGAGCTAGCCTCAGGCTTCATCCTAGGGACCAACACCACACCTCCTCTAAGGGGCTCCTCTGATTCCAAGGCTCACTCCCTTTGCTTGGCCTTCCTCTTCCTGCCAGTGTTTCTGGGGTGATACTCCAAGGGCCAAACCACACTCAGGGGATTTCATACCCACAGCCTGCTGGGTTTACTCTTAGTAGATACTCTTTTAAAAAAAAAAAATCAGAGCGCTGGTTTGAATTTTTATGGGTTAATTGAGCCTGCAGTGAAGCATAAACCCAGGCTCCCCTTCTTTGGGCTTGCGTGCTACACCTACTCAGATATGGAAAATCAGCCTTTTATGCTGCGACTCTCAACACCAGATCCACTCCTCTCAGCCAACAAGCAGATTTAGTTACAAAAACAGTGGTTGTTTTCCTTAACACATCTTGTCACTTGACCAAATTTACCAAGCTTTGTGAGTTCCCGATGCTGGAAACCGGCCTGTTTTTCCTCCTTTCTTGGAGTGCCTTCCTGTCTGCAGAGGCTGCCGGCTTAACAGGTCAGTACTTCATGATGCAGTGTGAGCAAGACCTGTGAATGTGGCCTGGTGTATGTGTGCTCTCCCTGGCCCAGCAGGAGGGGGAATGAAGGCCCTCTTAAACAGTGAATCAAATGGATTCTATCAGAATCAGCCTCTGCAGGGTTCTCTGGAGAGAACTAATAAAAAAAAAAAATCCATCCACTTTGTGCAAAATAGTTTAACAGAATGATTTCAAAATGTTCTTTTCTCCTTTTTGGACAGGAGGGGCTGTTGAAAGGACCGGCTTACGGTTTTGATGGATGACTTTACAAATGAAAGGCTGTATGCACTGGGAAGGGTTGCCCATAGCCAGCCTTGCTGGGGGGAGTGAAGTGGCAGCAACCTCCAGTGGGCAGCCTTTCCAGGGTGTGCACAGCTCACAAACAGCAGTGTACATATTCTTTGCACAGCTGCCTGGCCAAGTCAAAAAGCCAAAAACCAGTGGGTGGCTCTGCAGTGTAATGTCCCATACAGCAGAAAGTCTCCAGAGTCTTCTGAGGTTGGATAGTAAATTCCAGAGAAAGCTGTCTTAGGTCCTATGGACTTTGAATCCTTTGCTATGAATTTTCCAACCAAATGGCTGTCCTGTCACTGCAGAGGCTCCACTAGGGTGGCCGTACTTATCAGGTGATTTCCATGTACAAGAGTCACCGAGCCGCTGCAGTCTGACTTCCTGCTGCCCTCTAGTTTCAATCCTGGGTCCATTTATCCCCATGACGTTTTAACTGACAAGCAAGTGGCAAGAATCTCTACTATATTCTACTATACCTGTTACCCATAGTAAGACCAGTGTCCTTGGGTGATTTTCTTTCTAATGATGAATAATCTAAATAACAATTAAAATCAACACCCATTAAGAATGTCTCACAAACCAGTTTACTGCCCATCCCAGATGATCTCCTCTGTCTCCAGAAAAACTCAAAAGTAAGAGGTGCCCCAGCTGACTGTGGGGTGAGTGGCGAGGCTGAGAGCTAAAGCTAGAAAAGTCAAATCCAAACCCTTAGGCCCATGGCAAATGAACCTCATCTGTGGGAGACCAGGATGGCCTCTAAGAGAGGGTGGTCACTGGATCCCAGGAGCGTGCTTTGTCTCTTTGCTCTGAGGCTGGTCATCCCTGCCCGTTGCTGCCATGTCCATCGATTTAGCATGATGACCAATTGATAAGCTGGCCTGGAACATTACACAGCCTCATGAGCCCACATTCCTACAGGGTTCTAGCCAGAAAACTGCCCGGAAGGTTCTCATGACAGTCTAACCAAGACTGTACCACTAGAGTCCACCTTCCTGGGCACTTCATCCAAATTATTGCCATGCAAAGACTGCTATATTAATTTGTTACCATGCCATGTAACTGAGGAGTTTGCTACAGAGAGTGTACATCTGGGGGCTAGGGTAGATAATGCCCTTCAAATGAAACAATACAGGCAACCTCTCCTACCACAGCTGTCCAAAAACATTGTTCCCCTTTTCTCCATGTTCTGTACCTTCTTCTGTACATAAGTTGTGAAGTTATCTACACAGTGCTAACAGTTAAGAATAAATAATTGACCTTCTAGAAATGTTTGTAATAAAGACATTCAAGTGCACACACACACACACACACACACACACACATCTAAAACTGGTACATTTATATGAATGAAGATTTTCTATTTCTGGGTTCCTTTCAACAAAATCTTGTTTTAGAAACTACATGCAAGGTTACAGTCCACAGGAAACTCTACCTTGCTCTTTTACCTTTCCAACCTGACTCCCTCACTGGATGCCTGAAGACTAAGGATTCAGCTTCACATGACGAGCCCTTGCAGGTGAGGGCTTTAGTAGCAGGAAAACCCCAATGTCTATGGCTGCACCCAGCAGAAGGCTCTCCTGAGCAGTGCTCCAGATTTAGGCAATATGCCTAAGAGACATTTGATTCAAAGCAAGCTAGGTACGAGCATTGCCTATTGCCAAAGACCAAGCAGACAAATCACTTGTGTGTTTATGTGTTATTTAATCCTTGCCTATTTCCAAATTGGATTTGCGACAACTCATAATACCAGCCATGCATGCATATCGTGGGACCTCTTAGTTGAGGATAAACATCCATGTTCTGGGATAGAGACTTTCTGCAAAATTAGGCAGCTGTGTGTTGCTATAGTTTGGCAGTAAGCATGGCTCTGTGCTCTTCGGGAGCCAAAGTCAAAAGAGACCATGTTGACTAGCCCAGGACTAAAACAGCCTTGTCAGAGGGAGTCACTTTAGTTATAAAAATGAACCAAAAAAAAAAAATTTAAGGGGACTACTAAAATTTTAGGAGGTTTTATCAGTTGGATCATCATTTGTGGAGTTTGAGCACCTGAATGGAAATGTCTTTAATAATAATTTTGAAGAAATTGGAGACGTGTTCTTCATGTGGTCATTTCTCATAATCACCTCTGAAGAAATCTGAGGGTCTCATACCCAGTGAAATTCTCTCATCTCATCGCAGTGTAAGGATACCATCCTAGACCACATCAAATTAGCATGGTGCAAAGATAAAGTGGTTTAACATATGCCTAACAAATAAATACACAGCAGTGATTACAGGGAGGTATAAAATTGGATGAGCTAAGGAACGCTTGAGACCAGAAGTCTTGAGGACTTGCTTGTCTGGCACACGAGCAGTGCAACATGGAGGTCCTGGACATGGTACCCATGTGCCACCATTTCCCAGAAAGACTCCCTGAACCCAGGCATTGCCAAATGCGTCTGTAGGTGGATTTTTCTGCCCCTCCTGCCAGCTCCCAAATCATGACACAGAGACTTATTATGAATCTCAGCCGATAGCTTGTTACTAACCAGCTCTTACAACTCAAATTACCCCATTTTTATTAATCTGCTCTTTGTCTCATGGCTTTATTACCTTTACTCTGTACTGACCATGCTGCTGCTTCTCTGACTGGGTGGTGACTCTCGAAACTCCGCCCTCTTCTTTCCAGCATTCTCTCTGCCCTGAAAATCCTGCCTGCTATTGGCTATTTTTTCTTTTTATGAAAGCAATCACAGTGACTGACATGTCTTCACACATGTAAAAGAATATTCCCCAACACAGGTCCTCAAGGACATCACCCTGGAAGCAGGTCTGTGAGCCTTTCATGCCTAGTTTATCTCTATTATAGGTTCTATGAGTTTGATTTTCGCATATGACTTGGCCTTGAAAACAGAATTTCTGTCACTTTGACTGTAGCATGTCTGTTTTTAAATACATATCTTCACTTTTTTATTTAATTCTATGGAAAGGCATATTTACTGTATGAAATTTTGGAAAATATACATTCACAGAAGGAAACAAATTAGAAATAATTTGTATCATTACTTCCTACTTACAACTATTATTAACATTATACTGTACCCATTTAACAAAATGTATGCATATATATATTTACATTCACATACAACAAATTGAATATGTACTTAAATATACTCAGGCATTTAGATATTCAATCTAAATTCAATTTAGAAAAGTAATAAGAAACTTGCTTTCCTCACTCAACAGTTTATAATAAATGCTTTTTATGACATTCAATAAACTTCTACTAAGTCTTTTGATTATTTACAGTTTTTAGTACTAATGATCTTTGGGTAATAATCCTTAGAGCTAGGTGTCTTAGTTAGGATTTCTATTGCTGTGAAGAGACACCATGACCATGGCAACTCTTAAAGAGTAAAACAATTCATCAGGGTGTTCCGCTTACAGTTTCAGAGGTTCAGTCCATTATCGTCATGGTGGGACATGGTGGCATGGTGGCAGACATGGTGTTGGAGAAATAGTTGAAAGTCCTATATTGTGCAGGTAACAGGAAATAGTCTGAGGGTCACACTAAGGGAAACTTGAACAAAAGCGACCTCTGAACCTACCCCCACAGTGACACACTTCCTTCAACAAGGCCACGCCTCCTAATAGTGCCCCTCCTATGAACTCACAGGGGCAAGTTACATTCAAACTACCACACTAGGTATGTGGATTTTATTTATAAAACTGCCTAAAAACAAACTTTCTGGGCTAATATTTTGTTTATAAGGAACTGTTCTAATTGTCTTCTGTAAAAATCATGCCCCCTTGTGCTTCTGCCAACATGGGTGCTCACGCCCATCAACCTATTAAACATGCTGAACAGATCACATTCCATTTCCTTCTCTTCTCCCCTCGTACTGAACAAAAGCATCTAATGGCATGCTGCTTGTTTATCTGCATCTCTTCTTTGCTGAACCATCTGTCAGTCCCTTTGTCCTTTCTTCTCATTCAAATCCTCATCTTGACACATTTTGTTTTCATTAGTCTTTATCAAGCAAATTAAGCTGTCATTTGTCATATATTCTATGAATATTCTTCAATATGCATCTTCCTTTTCATTGTATTTATTGTGTGAGTGTATATGTGTGTGTGTGTTCACTCATGTGCATGCATGTGTATATGGTGTTCATGAATGTGAAGACCAAGGATTGATGTAGGTGTTTACTTTGGTTGTATTCTATTCTGTTTATTGAAGCATGGTCCTTGCTGAAGCCATAGCTCACTAATTTAGTTGGTCTAGCTAACCGGTGTCCTCAGGAATCCCCTGCTCCATCTCTCAAGTGATGGGACTACAAATGGGTCATCACATCCGATTGTCATTTACAGGAGCACTGGGGATTTGAACTCTCTTCCTTGTGCTTGCTCAGCCAGTCTTTCAGTCATGGAATCTTCTCTCCGGGCCCTTGTTTCCTTATATTTTGTTTGCTTGTATCGGGTAATGTGGTCGTGTTTTTTCATGGTTTTTATAAGTTTATCCCCATTCTACAACACCCAAATATTTCTTTAATGGTAATATATGCTTTATTGTAGTAGCTCCTTGGTTTTATTTGTGGGGTTGAATAGGGATTTGATTTCCTTCCTAAGCCAATTGTTCTAACAATGCAGAGATTTAAATCCATCTGCATATCATGTATTATGTGTATGTTCTTGACTTTCTGTTGTTTACTTAGCTTGTGTTCACTCTTTAAATTATTTTCACCTTGATGGTTTATCTTAATATCCAATAGATCAGGGATGGAAGGATGCTAAGTAGTTCAGAGCACTGACTACTCTCTCAGAGGATCTAGGTTTGTTCCCCAGCACCTGCATGGTGGCTTACAACCATCTGTAACTCCAACTCCAGGGGATCCAACACTCTCTTCTAGTTTTCATAGGAACTGCAAGTATGTGGTGCACAGACAAACATACATGAAGGAAAAACACCGTAACTTAAAATAAAAATAAATAAATATCAAAACTTTAATGCTGTGGGACAATGATCTTTTATCCTGTCACTTGTATTATTTTTAATAAAATGCTGATTGGCCAGTAGCCAGGCAGGAAGTATAGGTGAGCGACCAGGCAGGAAGTAGAGGCGTGGCAACAAGAATTCTAGGAAGAGGGAAGTTTCAGTCTGTAGTTGTCACCCAGACACAGATGTGACTGCCTTGTTGAAAAAGGTGCAGAGCCACGTGGCTAACACAGACAAGTATTATGGGCTAATATAAGTTACACGAGTTAATAAGAAGCCTGAGCTACTAGGACAGTCAGTTTATAATTAATGTAGACCTCTGTGTATTTCTTTGGGACTGAATGACTGCAGGACCGGGTGGGACAGAAACCTCAGTCAACACTTTAATATATTTATAATCTACATATAAGTATATGGATTTATAGATTTATCTTCTAGATCAATATCCTATATTTTATCTTCATTTTTAAAGACCCCTGTGCTATTCATATAGTACTCATATTTTTACTTCTAAACGAATTGAAAATAATGTTGTGTTTCAAACAGAAAATAATTTGAGAATTATGTCCCTCTATTTATTTAAGTCATTTTATGGCCCTCAGTAAATTTTTATGGTTATCTTCATATTAGACTTACAAATTCCTTTTTAAGTATCTTTTTAGCTATTTTATAGTGTGGGGTTCTGCAATGAATGGGGACTTGTTTGTCCATATGCATCTATATCTCACTACCATATTTCATTTACTCTTTGTGGTTCTGAAATCCTGAAGTACTGACCTGATATGTAGGCTTGAAAGGCAGACATTACAATAAACTATCAGGTCGACAGTAAGACTAAAGCATCCCATTCACTCAATCTAAATCTTGTGTGTATGGTGTGTGTGTGTGTGTGTGTGTGTGTACATGTACATGCATGTGTGTGGGCCAGAGATCTACATCAGGTGTCTTCTTCAATCCCTGACTCTCTAATTTCTTAAGATGGACTCACCCACTGTCCCTGGAGCTTAGCTATTTGGCTACACTACTGAGCCAGCAAGCCCCAAGGACCCTCCTGTCTCTACCTCCCTAATACAAGGGTATCAGACACATGCTGTGGCCCTCGATTTTTTGCTTACTTGTTTTGTTTTGTATTATGGGTTCTGAAGTACTGAAATCAGGTGCTCATGCTTGTGCAGCAAACACATTACATCCTGGACCTCCCAAGCCTCGGTGCTGATCTTTTGAGTCTTGGAATAAGTGAGTACAGTTCATCAGAGAATCAGATTTCCCAACTCTGCATCACAGACTCCGTGATTCAGTAATAAGTGCTCCTGTACCTGGCGGTATTTCTATAGTTCCTTTCTGGTTAGGCTATCCCAGAGCAGATCGACAGAACGAGTAAGTGATAGATCATGAATTTCATGAATCTGTAACTTGACTTCCATACCTTCTCAGCTAAAAATTAAGACACATAGACAGGAAAAGAGCCTAGTCTAGCAGAGTGTAGTGGCCATGTGCTGGTGCCTCTGTTCACAATCCATTCTCACTCTCACTGATACTCATATCCCAGGGTCAATTAATGAATAACCCCTGCGTTCCACTCGATATAGTATGGTAAGCAAGATGTGTCACCCTCCCTTGCTAAAATGATTGACAGCTTCTGGAGTCAGGTCCACCAGATGTTTTCCCCAGGTACAGGAATCTTTAGGACAGGTATAGGAAGATGCACAGTTGTTGGCACCTGCTCTTTGTAGTAGCAGAACCTTGTTGAGACCTTTTATTCATTCCTGCCAGCAGAGCCCTGGCACTCGGTGCATTTTTTCCCCTGAGAGCTGCCATACTTCTTTCCAATAAATTCTCCCTGGTGGCAGAAGCCAGGGTCTGTTTTGATTGCTTACAAAGAAGCCTAAATGGGATAAAGAAAATAATGATCTACGGGTATTACACAACGGAAACCATGAGTGAATGAGAGACCAGAAAGGAAATAAAGTTCAAAGGCAGCACAGCCTTGAGGCAAGAGTACTTGGGACTGTCATATGCCAGGTGCATACTTAGCGACAAACAACCAGACCAAAAAAAAAAAAAAAAAAAGCTTTCAAAGATGGTTTGCATGGTGCTCATTATCCTTGTCATTTCAGCTTCTTATTAGATTCATTATGAGCACTTCATGGGGATGGGGGCTTCCTCACCACCATGTCTCCCGCTCTCACTTCAGTTGTTACTAATTTGATGATGATCATTTGATTTATTTTCATCATCTTTTACTTCAAGGGCCGTATTTGCCACCACCTCATCTCAGGCTCTTGGAAACTTGCACCTGCAAATATTCAATAGTCACACAGAAGAACAGCTTTTATAGAAACAAGTGGCTTTTAGACATGCAAATGAGGGTGGCGTTTCTGTTCCCCAGAAGTCTGGTTTTCCTGCTACTAGAAGTACGACAAGTGCAGTTGGAGAAGCTTACTGAGAAAGACTGGACTGAGGCAAAGTGTGAATGCAGTCTTCCTCGGGGAGGGAAGTGTGCACATTGGAATGGCCACCATGGGTTCTCCCTGGCAAGGAGTACTAGGAGGAAAGAATTTATAAGACTATGTTTACCTGGCTTTCACAGCCAGCTGTGGAGGGAGCAGCCGCTGGCTTCTGGCTCCTCAGCTGAGTCACAGGGGCTGGAACAAGCCATTCTATTAATTGGTTCTTATCTCTTCACTGCTAAAGCAAACAGATTCCATTAGTATCCAGTGGAGGGACTTTGGACAAATACCGAAATGTGGCTTTTGAGGAAATGCAAGACCCTGAGGTGTTCTCTCTTAGAGACGCCTGGTCTACCCGCATCCCTGACTTCTGATCAGGTAAAAATCTCCCCATCCAGAGACCTACTTTCTAAAAGTCATTAGGTTACTAAAGCCATTATTTTAAATTGAATATTGAAAATAATTCAGCAGCATTATGTATAGCATAATCCCTAATAAAATTGAATCCTGTCATAGGAGCTGATGCATAGTTTATGAAGATAACAAAGAAGCACAGCTGGAGAGGTTATTTGAAAATTTATTTTTATAATCTCTTTCCCAGCAGAGACTTTGGGGGTCCCATTTTTTGCCAGAAGCAAGCTTTCAGGACTCTCATTAAATAGCGAAGTGTGTGATTTCCGAGGGCAACACTGACACAGTGTCTAATGATTCCCTGCTCCCAGGCACTGCTGTAATAAACGCATCTTCCATTTTTAGATTCCTGGGGCCTATTTTGTAGCCACTGGAGGAAAAGGAAAGGGTATGACATGCCTTCCCTCTCACACACAAAATTTAAACAGTATAGCCCACTATTTATTCAGCTTGGAATGGTTTCCATCTGAGAAAATAAACTTGTCAAATCTGAAGGAAACTAGTCTTGATTGCTGAGCAACGCTGATGGGCTTTGAAGTGTGAGCCTGGAGAATAAAAGGCTCCATGAAAGATAAATACATAAATAACCACCGAGAAGCTAAGGCAGGTCCTGATCTGGTTCGTTCTCTGGGACAGCTGACCAAGACGTGAAACGAAGATGCGCTAGGCACATGTGTGAACCACAACAGTGGAGTCGCGTCTGTCCTGTCACCCACATGCTTCTGTTGGTCTGCAGTCTCAGGTCCTAATTACACTGCCTGATAAGGAAGAGCTGACACGTGTCAGGTCAGTTCGTGAAAGGCTTTTGTGGAGTGGAAAGGGAACCTGGGAAATTCTTTCACAATACCTGAAGAAAATCGCTCTCCCACTGCAGTCACTTCACCAGACATGTTGAGACTTCACTTGATCTCTGTGACTGGGCTCTTTGCATCTCATCCTTACCATCTCACCAACTGATAAGCTGGGTTGAAGATTCCAAAGAAAGCTTTTGGCTTAGAGGGGAATGTGTTCCATTTGGCATGCCTATGACTGGGCTGGGATATGGTTTATGCTGTTCAGTATGGCAACTTGCCATAAGGGTCTTAATTCAGACTGTTACTCAAAATAAATCTACCTGGCACCTCTTGACATAACACTGCTCTAGATTTCACACTGACAGGAGGATGTAAAGTTTACATAGACAAAACTCACCAGCAGATAAGGAACAGTGTTTACCAAGAGCCTTCAGGCTGCAGGAACAAACACCCATCATTCCCAAGGATTAGTTACTGAACCATGGCCAAGCATGCCCTGATGTTGGTTTAGTAAGCAAGTATAGCACACGTTTCTGCAGTCGGACTTTTTTTGGGCCTCCAGCTCACAAATAACAACTTATTAATTATAAAAGCTTGGCCTTAGCTTAGGCTTGTTCCTAACCAGCTCTTATAACTTAACCATTTATATTAATCTATGTTCTATCATGTGGTGTTACCTCTCTTCCATCTTGCACCTCCCATTTCCTTTCCATGTCTCCCAGCATCTCCTGCAGCTCAGTTCCTCCTACTTCCTCTCTCTGCTCAGAAGTCCAGACTATACCTCCTGTGCTGTGGGATAATGCTCTTGTACACTGTAAAGATTTATCACTTGATTTAGTTTAATAAAATACTTGACCAGTAGCCATGCAGGAAATATAGACAGAATGACCAGACTAAGAGAATTCTGGGAAGAGGAAAGGCAGAGAGTCAGTCACCAGATGCAGAGCCAGATGCAGAGCCAGACACAGAGGAAGCAAGATGAGAATGCCTTACTGAGAAAAGATCCCAAGCCACATGGCTAAACATAGGCAAGAATTACGGGTTAATTTAAGGTGTAAGATAGTTAATAATAAGCCTGAGCTAATTGGCCAACAATTTATAATTAATATAAACCTCTGTGTGTTTCTTTGGGATTGAACAGCTGCAGGACCAGGTGAGACAGAAACTTCTTTCTGCACTCCTGTCTAGCTATTGGTCATTCAGATCTTTATTAAACCAATCATGGCAATACATTTTCATGCAGCATACAAATATCCCACAACATTTCCCCCATATTGTCTAAATAAAAAGGAAAGATTTCAACTCTAATATAGTAAATTTACATGTATTTAGAACAGTTATCAAGTAAGAATTATGTTTATAATATCAAGTCTACTTGTATTTAGCATATTTGGAGAAAATATTCCAGTATTTATCTTATCTTGATGAATTTAAAAATTTATATCTAAACCATTTTATGATAACTTATATTACCATCTTCAAACTATTTTTATACCTCAAAACATTTTCTTAGATAGACAATTTAAACTTTTATGTGTCTCAACTTTATATACTTTATACCTCTTTTGTGAGTTTCTTTTCTAAATTTTGTAACAAGGAAAACTGTAACTACAACTATCTAGGCTTCAACCCCATCAAATACGTGAGAAGGCTATAATATTACCCGAGTAAACAGGAAGTGTAGAGTAAGCAATTTTCAAAACTATACAAACAACAGAGACATTTGACTGCCCGGACAGTCACCCAAGTTTCCTCTGTAATAGTGGGGCATCCATCTTTAGCCTACTGGTCTAGAATATCTGATAGACTTTTCTGTGAAGCAGAAATATTGGAGTGTCCTACCTTGTCATAGCAAAGTTTGGCAGTTACTTTGTGTTCTGTTTGTCCAATCTGTACAGCATTCTGACAGCAGTTGAGGCAAGAGCAGTTTCTTTGCCAAGTAGATAGCTTTGCCATAAATTTTCATATGGAGGTTCTTTGATGCCCACTCTCCTCTTTTGAAGTAAATTAATGCTGTCAGAAGCAGATGTGTCTCGTTTTCATGTAAAGTCTTGTGTGATTAAAAAATTTTAAATGCCATATTCTTTGTCTTTCAAGTGTTTGATGATCATCTATCTATCTAAAATATATTTCTGTATGACCTTGAGAACACCTAACATGACTACAAGTTTTATTGTTATAGATGACTAACTACTAACCTGAATTTCTTAATTATCCTTAATGGTTTATAATAATAGCTTTTAAAGAGTAGAAATTTACATTACATTTTTAAAAGCTGAATAGCTACAATACCTTAAACAAGAGTAGAAACATATATATAATATAACAAACATACTTAAATTTGTATCAATATATAAAAATATCTTAAGCAAAGTAGAAATATAAAGTATATTCTAACAAAAATAACCTTAAATTTGCATCAATATATAAAAATCCATACCAATATAAAATATTTGAGACTAGTGATTGTTCAAAAGTAGATTCAAAAATCCACCCTTTTATCCCATCATTTCTATACTATATCTGTAGGCCCATATTTCTGTATGGCACAAGAGCCATAAGCCCAGTCTGAGGTGATCACAAACTCTGTAGACAAGCTGTCTCTGTTTAACAATAGCCAGGATGTGTTGTTTCTAGTTTTTTGTTTTTTTTTTTTTTGTTATAAATGTAGATTACCTGAGAAGAGATGTTGGCTGAAGTTGATGACTTAAGAGTTAGGAATTTTGGTGCTTCCTTTTTTTGTAACTTGGAGGATATCTTATAGAGATGTTAATTTATGGCCTACCTGACTGCTAGCATACAGGTAGATGTGGACGTGACTTGAGCCGATGTACCTGGTTGTCTAGGAGACAGCCTAATGTGTTTTCCCGCTCATTTTATGTGATGATATATAAGGTGTTTGGAGAATAAACAAGAGATTCCTTTGAGAGAGATCTTGGCCTTCCATGATGTCCGTGTAGCTACGTCCGTTTATTCCTTGCGACTCCGTTCCAGTCCAGTTAGGGAATCTTTGTTGGACCCACACAGCCCCCAACATATATCCCCCCCTTTTTCCCTTCATAAAGAGATCCCTGAATACAATCTTCTTTGTTCAGCTTTTTTCCTGACCATGACTAATAACAACTTGTAACCAACTCCCCTAAACAATGACAAATATCTATAACCCACTGAATGACCAAAAACCACCCACTCTACCTCTTAGGAATGTGGGTGTCATTCATGTTCTCTGGATTGCTTCCTGTTGTCTGAAGGTAATGGCATCTTTAGAGAAAAATAAGAAAATGGTCAAGTCCTGGAAGATCTAGCTGTATTATTTTTTATTTAGTTTCTGATAGGAAGGTGTAGAGCTTATCTGAAGGGCAGCTAGAGTAGTCTGTGAGGCTGGACCGTCTCAGCAGCTTTGCAGTTGCTCTGACTGCAGAGTTTTGAAGAAACTATAATAGAGCCATTCTGAGAGGCTACTTGACTTTATTGGTGTCTGGTTCTTTTGTTCTGAAAACATATAAACTTTTAAAGGTAACATATAGATCTGTTTTAACACAAGTATGGAATATGCAGCTTGCACAAGTCAGTTAAAGATTTTGTAGTCAGATTTTTTTTTTGAGCCACCAGCTCACAAATAATCATGTGGAGACTTATTAATTATGAAATCTCAACCTTAGCTTAGGCTTGTCCCACTAGCACTTATAACTTAAATTAACCCATTTACTTTAATCTATGTTCTGTCCTATAGCGTGTTACCTTTGCTCTCCATACTTCCCATGCTGCTTCCTTCCCATGTGGCAGTGACTCCACCTTCTTCTTTCCAGAGTTCTTTCTCTACTTGGAAGTCCTGCCCATACCTCCTGCCTAGTTATTGACCAGTCAGCTTTTTATTACACCAATCATAGAATACATTTTCACACAGTGTACAAATATCCCACAACAAAACTCCTCTTATTGTAGCTTACCAGCACACGCCTGCACTTTTTTGAGCCAAATTACCATTCATGTCAATAACCAAGCTACCTGTACAAGTAACAAGCCATGGTAATCTTACCCCTGCCTTCTTCACTGTGAGTGTTCTCAGCCAATACCTCATAGTGTCGGGAGGCAGAGCGAGAAAAGTAAAATGAGTTCTCGAGAAGTATATTCCGCACAGGAGTATAAAAATTGCCATACTGTGACACAAATAACCAGAGCACAGGTGATGGCAGAAGGAATAGTCAAGGTTATTTCCGGCTACACACCTCAATGGCTCTGTCACTCCAGCAGTGTGGGGAAGGGCAATCTCTTGGCTTCTTTCCCTAGTGCTGTGATTAAATACTCTGACAAAAGCAATTTGAGGATGGAAAGGTTTAGTTTAGGTCCCAGTTCAAGGTACAGTCCGAGGCAGCAGGAGCTTGAAACACCTGGTCACCTGCAGGCAGAAGACTGGCACAATGAATGTGTTTAGTGCTCAGCTTGCATTCTCCATCCATATAGCCCCAGTGCTCCTGGCAGGCAGTGGTCCTTTTCACAGTCAAGAGGGTCACTGACCATCAACTAACATAATCAAGAGAACCCCCTACAGGTATGCCCAGTGTCCCTTCTTCCAGGTGATTGTAGATTCTGTGAGACGGGTAATTGTCACTAATTCTCACTGACAACAATTAGTTCACTTAAAAGCCTTCAGGATCCTCCCCGTGTGGAACAGCCACACAAGAGGGGACATCTCCCGCTAATAGGAAAAATTACTAATTAGAAATTCCAGGTATCCCACTACAGTTGTGGTCATTGATTCTAAACAAATGGACAGGCAGGTGGGCTTAAGTCTAATGCATTACCAAAACTTTAGGGAAAATGTCAGGGGTCTAAATATCAACAACAAAAATTTTCTTTTCTTCCCCACCCTTCAAGTTGACCTGTATCCATTATTACATTTGTATATTAGTAAGAATTTCCTTACATTGATAGTCAGGGATGGGGGACAGGGTGGTGCTTAGTGGAAATTTAAAAACTTTACAACCTAGACATGAAGTGATGCTGAAATGTGTGTTCCGTCTGCACCAGTCTAGTCAGAATGAGAACCTAGGTTCCTGCTGTTTCCTCTTACAGTCTACAGACTCCTGACCAAGTTACCCAGCTGCCAAACAAGGGGAACAGGACAGTAAATGTACTCTTTGGAAACTTAGATTCCTTCATATTCCCTGAAGGAGTTTTCCATTCCATTAAATCTTTGACTTCTCCATTCCAAGTTCTTCCCGCTCAGTGGTAGCAGCAAACCTGTCAGAACGACTCTTGTACTAGATCAAGAATAAAGAAATGCGGAGCCTGGAAAAATAGCCCATCAACCTTGAAACCCTCAGAGTACTGTCTAAGAACAAGACACATTGTTTTCTCTCTTACTCTCTTTCTGTGTTCTCGTAATATAATCAATATTTCCTATCTGAAAATGCAATATTCTCCAATTTTAGAAACCCCTCAAGTCTGCATTTAATGTCAAAGAAAATCATGCTTCATGTGACAGACGTTTGTTTTTACACTTCTCTGTCTGAAGGCCTTGTCGACTTCTAATGAGAAAAGGATAACGTTATCTCTGTCTGAGACTAGAGTTGATGATGGGCTTGAACAGAACTGTTAAATATAAAGGGGAAATGGACTCTACAACTAATCAATCCTCATAAACATTTGTTTGTATGTAAGGATAGAAATCTTCGCCCTGGCTTTTCTTTTCAAGGTAAATAAGCATTTCCTTAAACAGAGAAGAATTAATTTGACAAACAACTATTTGAGCCCCTGTATGTTCTAAAAACCATTATGGGTTGGAGATAATACAGATAGAAAAGTAGTGGACACAACTCTTAAGGATACACAGGCAGACAGGAAGTCAGTGTGCATCTGTAGGGCCCCATGTGGTCCTTCCTTTCTATCTTCCCTAGACCGTGACACAGTGGAAGAACTGTTGTGTTCATACCACACACACTTCAGGCTAAAAGGTGTTTAGGGAAGTTACCTACCTTCAGCAGTGCTTGGCAGAGTTTCTTGACTCTCACAGGATAAAATATAAATAGGTCCATCATGTGCCACATACCTTTATATTTGTTTTCATTTGTTGTTCATAAGAATACATATATTCCTTTGCAGTACATAACAGTGCTTGTTAAGATTATGAAGTTCTCCTACCTTCCTCCACCTTTCAGTTATCTTACCCCAATTCAAAACCGCTAATGCAGACTGCCTTCCTTAATTTGCTGAGAAGACAATGGGACTTAGTGGAAAGCAACTAATTTAAATTGAACCAATCATCCAATTTGTTCAGCGTCTGAGCAATCACCTATGGGTCCTAGGCCTCCTCGTTCCCAATGCAGCATTATTCTTTTTACATAATTTCCAATCACAAATGATGAACCTTGGGCATGCAAGCAAGCAAATGAATACAGAGGTCTCTAAGGGGGTCCAGAAGCATAAATAACAGACAAGGGTGCAAATAGTATTCAGTTACTCAGAAGGCAGTAACTGTTCCATGAAAACTGACCTCTCTGGAAGTAATTTAGATACCACCGGTATCATTATTTTTACCGAATAGCTGTTTCCTGGATCTCCTTGCCAGTGAGTTTAAACTGAACTGTGTGCTTTGTGGTTTCTCAAAACAGTTCTTTTAACTAGTGACTGAAAGTGTTGGTTTTAATTTTTGTTCAAAATTACATAAATGAGCCCCTGTGGCCGAGCCTTTTATGACCTTGCCCACCCCTGAAAGCTCCGTGGGCAGGCGCTGAAAGGCGATTTTGTCCACAAACACGAGTCAGACTCTCTCACTTACTCTCCACCACTTCCCTGTTTCTTCCAGAGTTGCATATAATGGCTGCTTGTTTTACCAGAGGTGGTAGAAATAGAACCAGTATGATTTATATGATACAACATGAAGAATACTTCCCTTTTAATTTTTTTTTTTGTTTTGTTTTTCGAGACAGGGTTTCTCTGTGGTTTTGGAGCCTGTCCTGGAACTAGCTCTTGTAGACCAGGCTGGTCTCGAACTCACAGAGATCCGCCTGCCTCTGCCTCCCGAGCGGTGGTGGCGCACGCCTTTAATTCCCTTTTAATTTTATTAGTCAGTCGAGAATTCCACTCGCAGTGTTTTATCCTATTCACCCCCCACTTTTTCTAGGTCATCCATCCAGGCCCTGGGCATCCATTTTGTGTCTTCTTTATTATAAACCATGTGGTTCAATTCATGCTTCTCTTATATCCATGAACCCTGTATATCTTTTTGTAGCCTGCTACTAAAGCGTGGTGGATCTACCAGGGGTACATTCTTAAAGGAAACCACCAACTCTCCCTCTCCTGGCAGGGTTCTGCTGCCAATAGCTTCTCATCTAGCTGTGGAACTTAGTGTTCACCTCTGTTCTCCATGCTAGGATTTTGTATGGCTCAAGCTGGCACAGGGTTGTGTGTCCTGTCACAACCACTGTGAGCCCATACATGCAGCTGCCCTGCTGTGTCCAGGAAAAGACTGTACCCTTGTGATTTCCCATGCTTCTACTCTTGCATTCTTTCAGCCCCCTCTTCTGCAATAATTCCCTTGTCTTTGGAGGAAGGGTTGTGATATGTACATCCTGCTTAGGGATGGGAAATATGCAGCTTCTTATTCTTTACACCCTTTGTGGCTCTTTTTGTGTTAATCACCACCTACTGCAAATAGAAGCTTCTCTGATAAGGGTTTATCTATGCATTAATAAAGGGTTACAAAGATAGGTCACTAGGAGTTAGTTTAATAATATGTACTTTGAGCAAAACAATAGTGCTAGGTTTTCCTCTGGGGCTTATGACCTGTCTAGTTGTACACTCTTGGTCCCAGTAACTGTTCCAGGCATGAGTTGCATTTTGTAGAAGCAGGCCTTAAATCAAATGGGAAAGTGGGTGGCTGCGCCCATCATGCCCAGGCCACTTTTGCACCAGCGGGTATGGCTATGTCTTGTCAGATTAGGCGTTGCTGTCACTCCAGGAGTTCACAGCTGGGTAGGACTGATGATTGCTTTTCTCCTCCAGTCGAATGCATAGCATCTTCCAGCACTGTGAAAGCTATCCAGTAGGGGGTGAAGCTTCCAGGTCATTATCAGCTTGGTTTCTCTATGCTCTCTGATTCAAGTCCAAGATGTCTTCAGAAATAGGGTCTGACTATCAAGTTCTAGAGAATAATCAATAACATTGGCAACAGCCTGTAATGTTTAGGGGTCTATGGGACTCACAGACCAACAACCCCAAAAGAGGTTAACCTATTCCTGACCCTTCCCTCTATTTCCTCAACTATCCTGCCCTCCCTCCCCTAACTTTAACTTTTCCTGTTCTACTGTTCCCCTTTAACCTTTATATCACTAAGTTTGCCCCCTCCCTTTAAAGCCCCTTACTAAATTGCATGACTTCTATGGGTATTCCCAATGAGGCACACATCTCTGAAAATCAAAGCTGTCATTACAGAATGAGAGGAATGGGTGACTTTTATCTTCATGAATCCATGTTGTCTCAATCAGAATGGTTCTTTTTAGTTCCGACCACTTACCCACAGATTTCAGTTTTCTGAACGACCTAACAATATTCCGTTGTGCAAATATACCATGTTCTCATTATCCATTCATCAGCTGGTGGCCAGCTAGGCTGTTTCCAAACAGAGCAGCCATGAACTGCCTTGCTGAGATTATCAGGAGAGAGGAATATTCACCTGTTTTCATTATTGCAGTAACGAGGGGAAAGAAGGCAGCAAATGACTTCCAAGGCTACAGAATGTAAAAAAGCATGCAGTTCTCACCACACAGGTCAATGGAAACGGTGGTGTTTGTCCATTGAATGCATATCTCTGGCTCATTTCTTCCCTTTCATGTCTTCTTCATTTCTCCTGCTTCTAACACTTATGGGGAAACTTTATATTTACTGACTTTTAGAAATATGCTTACCTGGCTTAGCATTTTAGTTTATGGCATGTTGCTCTAGACTCAGAATAAGCCTATGAAACATTTGGGAGCTATCCAAATGAGAAAGCTGCATCTTCAAAATGTGAAGTGATTGGCCAATACCACCTGTAAGTGGGGATACAGATAAAATTCTGAGTGAATGGGTATAACCCTGTCAAGGACCCTCCAATGCCTCAGATCCATGGGAATGGCAGAGCCTCACCCTGGTCCCTGTGAGAATATTGAGAGAATGTATAGGAAGATCCAACCACAGATTCCTCTACCCAGATGTTTACAGCTGAAGACTGCTTCCCTATAAAGACCCCCCCCCCCCCAACTGACACTAGCTAACCCTTCTTTCCTGTGCTGGTCATAATAAACAGACTGAGTTCCCAGGGTGGTAGCATAGTAGGTGCCCCCCATCAGAGCAAGGACAGCCCACCCAATCCCAGCTTTTCTGTGTGTGTATCTATCATTCCTTCCATGCCTATTGTTTCTTTATTCCCACTCTGTCCTAGTTAGGTTTCCCAAGTCATGTGGACCTGGAAAACACACATTTTATAACCATCACCAGAGTCAGAAAATGGCAGCCTGGGTAGGACAGAGACTTGAGCTCTTCTGGGCTGCCGAGAGGCATGGAACACACTGTTCTCTTACCACTCTGGATTTTACCACCATCTGTATTAGTAGATGCTAGCTGATTCTTTATTCTACTTATTTTGAATCTATTTTATGCCACATGTCTAACTTCTTGAAGTTAATAGTTCACTTACTATCAGTTTTCCTTTTGCTAGTAACTTCTATATAAAGCTATGAAATTTCCTTCAGATCATTTCATTTTTATTCCCTTGGTTTTGACAGAAATAGACAGTCAGTGATATTTATTTCCAAGTAAGTTATAATTTCTCATTTAATTTTATCTTCATCCCCAGCTTCATTAAGAAAAGTCTACTTTGAAATCTCTAAAAAGCACATTTAGTTGTCCATGTCTTTTTGTTAATTTTTGACCTTTTGACACTTGGATAAAAAAGATGTGATCATTTTATAGTAATGAAATGATGAGAGTTGTTTGCTGTCTTTGGAGGAGAAATTTTACTGAACTAAATGAAGGCAAAATATATTGTTAATTTACTCTATGTAAGTATTTTCTTAACCCACCAGTATTATTTTTTAAAAAAGAAAAAAAATTAAGTAAAGCCCTCAGAAGTTCCACATGACAACTGTTCTCTCAAAAAATTTATTTCATAGAATCATGTCTATTCTGGAAAACCAGAGAAGTAGAAACAGAAAACATACACACAAAAAAAATATTTAAAATTTCCTTAGCATTAGCAAGAGACACTGATAAAATAAGAAATAAAAAAGGGCAACAAGCTGTGTGTAGTCCCCAAAGAATCAAGAACAAAGCAAAGGTCTCATTTTAGGGCTGTGCAAGGTTAAGGCTAAGTTGTAAGACCAGGGGTGAGTTGACTTTGGTCAATGATTATTTCTTAGGTTTGGTCTAAGGACTAGAACATCTCCTGATATTATGAAAATATAGAGCGTGAGGTCTTATTCTAAAATAATTGCATTTCAATAAGATTCCTCGTGCTTGCTGATCTGGATATTCATTAACTCTGTTTGCTTGGATTCCAGAAATTCTCTTGTCTAACGCAGATTCTTGGGTCACAAGAGCACTTGCAGAAGGGTAGAGGTTTCTGGTTTGTAAAGAAGACAGAGGCAGGCTGTAACTATGCATCTCCTGGAGTGCTGAGAACAGGCAGTTGAGGAGAGAGAAACAGCAGTGAGAGGGAAGAGAGGACATGGGTCCCTCCTGCTGAGCTGCCTCTGTCAGACAGAGGACAGACATTGCGAGAGTCCTCATTTTCCACGTCTTTTGGGTTTTTTTCATAAAGCAGTTAATCCACAAGCAATCAGCTTCTTTAAACGAGATTACTCAATTTCATTTTTAATTAAAATACAATTACAACATCCCCCATCCTTCTCCTCTAGCCCCTCTTATACCCCCTCCTCTATCAAATCCACAGTCTCTTTTTGTTAACTATTACACACACAACAGATATATAGATAGATATTATATATAATGATATATACTTTAAGTAACTATATAATAGACAATATATTCATATATAATATAAATTGAGATTTTAATTCGGGGATTAATGAAATGTATTTAGAAGTAAGTAAAACATAGAACTCAAGTAAGTCTACCTTCTATTTGATGGAAAAAGCCCTTTCTACAGTGGAAGATGATCATTAGCCTGAACATACCCAATGATGAGAACCTTCATACCCCACTGGGGAGTTGTACATATGTCCTGCAAAGGCCAAGGGTCTGGAAATAAGAAGCCATGCCCCAGTCTGGACTGCACCTCTTCTTCCGTGTTCCTAGGTCTTACCTATTTCTACTTTCAAGCCACTTCTTTCTGTCTCAAACCCCAGCTACATTTTATCACCACCTATTCTGACCAGAGGGAGGATTGAACAGAGAATGAGCTGAGGCCTCTAAGGACATAAAGTCTTGCCTGCCTTGATTTACCCCATAGTCCTAGTTCTACATGGGAAAATACAAGCTGCTTTTATTTCAAAATGGCAAGTGTGCAGGGGTTCTGGAAACCATCCAAGTTTAGAATGAGAGGAAGGTCCCAAGAGTCCCTTTCAAAAAACAGTCAAAAATAAAAGAGAAGCCACTAGGCCACTGACACACAGCTGAATGCAGGCACTTGGGTGGCCTGGTGATGTGGCATTAGTAAAATCAAAGAAGGAACTGAGGTCATTCCAGACAGCCCATGTGAACCGCAGGGCCAGGCAGAGCTATTGGAAATAAATAGGAATTTGGAGATGAAGCTCCTAGGCCTCTGGCCCAGAAGATTCTCTCTGGCTGCCCTTGTTTTCTGAGACGTGTGTGGAGCTGGCCTGGAGGTGCCATAAAAAACAGACAGTGGAATGGGAAAGAAGGCTGGACCTGACTGCAGAACCAAGGGAAAGAACCACTGTAAGGTGCCCCTGAGCAGAAAGCAGAGCCAGGAACAGAGAGTCCTCTGTCCAGTGTGCTGTGCTTCCTCTAGGGCTGTGCTGACGGAAGCAAACAGCACCCACAGGAGAGTGTGGCCTGTGATGCCTGGAGCTGGGATCAGAGTCAAGAAGGAAGGTGGATTTAGAGCTAAACCACTGACTGGTGATTAGTGCAAAGAACCCTTGTCCTCTTGTCTCTTACATGTGGCTATCTGAAACCCAGAACATTTAAGGCTGCTGTGCAGGGCCCTACATGCCAGCAGCAAAAGGACTAGTTAGGCTGGGTGTGGAGAAGTATCCTTACAATTAAAATGTGCATTGGAAACAGAGCGCTGTCGACTCCGAATCTGTTCTACAAGGGAACATTTTAAGAATACTACAGTTCCCCTTTGCTCTTGGGGTACCTGGTTCAAGTCCCCACCAATGTCTGAACACTGGACACTACCTAACCTACAGGGCAGAGTAAAAGATCTGTAACAACAAATACCAATCAAAATAACAATTAAAACAATAAGTTGAAATAAAAGCTATTTTACACTGACATGGTATTGTAATTCTCCATCTAATATTTTCAGACCAGAATTGAGCACAGATAACTGAAACCACATTGTGAAGCTACAGATAAGATGGGGTGGCTGGCTGGACATTGGTGGTTCACGCCATTAATTCCAGTACTCTGGAGGCAGAGGCAGGCAGAATTCTGTGAGTTTAAGGCCAGCCAGGTCTACAAAGGGAGTTCCGGGTCAGCCAGACTGTTACCAGAGAAACTCTGTCTCAAAAAACAAAACAAACAAAAAAGGGGGTAGCTTAGTTGATGTATTTAGATGAGGCAATTTCAAAATGTGTTTGGCTTGTAAAAGTCATTTTAATCACAGTAATTTGTGTGATTTAATTAATTACCGGGCTATAGAATTATGATCATGTATGCTAATACTAAAGGCCAAATCAACCTCGTTGCTTTACTTTAATTGCAGCAGCAAGCTTCTGAGCACATGATTTTCACGGTTTGTCATACATACCATGGAGCCATCCACGTGGTTCTGAAAGAATTTTGCGGGGACATTGCAAGTTAGCGTTGCAGAGGAGGCAAGGCGATGAAATGCAGCAGAGTGAGGGAGCCTGCTCAGTGGGTGGGGCGAGTCAGCTCAGAGATGTAATCCCCACCATCAGATATCTGTTGCCCTGCATTATCAGAAATGGCAGTTTTCAGATAGACTGAGACCACCTCAGAGCATTCTTTAATGGCCTAACATAGGCAGAAAAAGCAAAGGAAGTTGGGGGAAACATTGCAATACCGCTGTCACTTCCAAGGTGACCTTCAGTAAATGACTTTAGTCTCTCCCTTATTCCACAGGGAGAGAAATATTCAGTTATTTATTAACAACACTCACAAGTGTCCTGTGCTTCTCTGAGAATTAGGGGCCACAGGCTGTGGTAAGCTCTGCTTCTGTGAGGAAGGCAGGAAAACGGACAAGTGCAGAAACCATTAGGTGGCTAGCATGGAACGGGGAGAGAAAGCGGGATAAAGAAGGATGAAAGAGTCGGTTTTACAAAGTGAATAGGGGAGGTCTGTCTGGTTATGTGACATCTGAAGAGACACCCGAAGGAAGGAGGGAACCTCCAGAGTTTCCAGAGAAGAGCTCTCCCAATTCTGGGGCTCGGATGCTCAAAGACCTTGTGGCAGGATATGTGTGGAAGGGACCATGAGTCAGGAGGGAATGTGTTAAAAGTGAGGCCAGAGTGTTGTAGGGAAGGAAAGGACAGGGCTAGAGCCTGGGAGTACGTTCCAAAGTCTAGGCAGAGGACACACATGACCAGATACGATCACCATCTCCGCATGAATATAATATAAGAAACCGACTAGGAAGTCAAGGACTTCACCTAGGAAGTCATTCTGTCATCCAAGCTAGACATGAGGATAGCTTGGGAAAGGACATCAAGGCGAGAGGAGCTGAAAAGTGGTTGGGCTTGAACAAAGAATGCAATTGGTGTTGTACAGTGAGAAGAGAAGCCAAAGGCAGGAACAACAGAGAAAATGAAGACAGGCAGGAGCCATGCTGAGCAGAGGAAGGCAGCAGGCAGGGCTGCTGAGTCACCAGGAGCCTGAGCCTGTGTGCAAGGAAGCAGCAATGCAGAAAGCAGGAAGGGGGAGAGGAAACCAAGGCCCTGTAGGTGTCTACCATGCTGAGCTCCAGCTCCACAGAGCGTCTCTTGGTCCTCCTTTTTCTCAGAATGAACTACTTCACTGTCCTCCACACCATCGCATGTATTCGTGTCCTCTCCGGATTATCAGGATATTGTTAAATTAGTTTCCCGGGAATGAGGGAGTTGGTCAGCGAATCCTGATTCAGGGTAGGTAAGAGAGATGCTTCATCGTATTTTCAAATAAACACAGAGAAGCATTTGATGACAACAGTATATGGATGGTGATCCTTCTACTACCTCAGCATTTTTACCTCACTTGAGCATCCCTGAGACTGGTGGATTTTTCATAGAAATTCTGTGAAGAATAAAAATGTTTTACTTTTTACTTTTTAGAATTTCCCAAGACATGCTAGGAAACTAAAAATTTACCAAAAATCTTTAGGAATAGTGTGTGTGTGTGTGTGTGTGTGTGTGTGTGTGTGTGTGTTTCTTAGCAAACTTTCCTGCTTGTTTTTATTCTTTATCCAAAAATGTAAAACATGTTAAAAAGAAATAAGCAATGGAAACGGCTCTGCGCTAGTATCCTATTAACATGTTTAAACAATATTTTATCTGATACCAACTTGAAAAATAACCAGTATGTAAATAAATACATGCAGTCTACATATGAAGAAGCCCAGCCCTTTAAAATTCTTTATTTTAAGCTCATTTGAAATGCCAGTATTCTGTTCGCATAGCTCTATACTCTTAAGAATCATCAGCATTTAATTTATGAGTGTTTTTAGATGGAAAGCCTCTGCTGCTTAAAATTCAGCACAATCCTCTTGTTCTGAGTTGAGGAATACTTATCTCCCATGCTTTTCCCCAAGCCCCCCTCTATGCCCAATTTCCCATAATTAATCTAATCTTTAATCCAGAGTAGAGTGCAGCTCTCACCCAAACCCACCCAGGCCAGGGACACCATCAGAGGCAGAGCCGAGGAACAAGGAACACATTTGTCCTGCTGTTGCTGTTCTCTGTCCTCCTGGGGCATCTGGCATGAGTGACTTTATGTAGCATTGAAAGCTGTGAGTAGCGTGGCTTAAGAACACACTGGAATAGACCACAGCCCTGCTCCCTTCAAGAAGAGCATGGCTTGGGCAAAGGTGTTCACTGGTCCTCAGCTGCAGAAAGAGCACACCCAGCTCTGCCAGAGAGGCAAAGGGGCACACAAGGTCCCTTGTCTCCTGCTTGGCAAGTAGAAGCACTGGAAAGAGCAACAAAACCCTTGTCCGTGTCTTAGGTGTGTGACTCATGGCTTTCGAGACTAAATTATGGTACGACAGGAACCTCTCCAGGCTCCCCAGGGCGCACAGCGGCAAGCGGATGTGCCAACATTTAATGGGAAAATGCGGCACAGTTGTTAGCACTGGCTCTGGGAAGCCCTGAGTTGACTCCCCATTTTTTCTTCATGTGTTTCTAAGATTAGCTTTTCTAACTCGTGACTAAAGGATCATTTCTCCCCAGGAAGAAACTACTTCCATTTTTAGTCAGAAACTACCGCTTAATGCTTTTCTTTATGTTTCAACTTCAAGACCTGATTAAAGCAAGTAGAAAGATTTACCCGGGGTTTCATTATCACGGTAATTATTGCGAATTTTACCTCTCCTGACATCAAGTCCATTTTCCAGCCCTCTGACATGGGAAAGAAACTCGACTTTGACTGGTCTTCTTTTGAATTTCAGGCATAGTTGCTGTTCTCTTCTGTGGCGTCACGCAGGCGCATTATACCTACAACAACCTGTCATCAGATTCCAAACTGAGAACCAAGCAGGTAAAAGAAAATTCGTGCCTGGTTTTGTCTATTTCTTGGTGCGGTATTTCTGTAGTCACTCTGACAGTGCACAGGAAAAGAATTTTATTAGTCAATGAAGAAAGTAAGCTTAAGGCTTCATTCCAGGTTGGATATTTATAGATTTTTTTTCCCTCCAGGATAACCATTAACAATTCTCTTGGTAAGCAAAAATATAGTTATAATAGTCTCTCCCTCCTGGGAGTTGTGGAGCATGAGCTGTCGGTCTCGAAGATGAAAGGCCTATAGTAGGAATAATTCACAGTCACTTACGTCTAAAGGCTGCATAAACCGTGTTGAGGCGGGAAGTTATACAGAGAAGGAAACGAAGAAGAATGTGGAACAGTGCTTGGTCTTCAATTGAGTGTTTTTGTTTCCAAGAAAATTCAACTGCCCGTTGCCATATGAGCAAAATGTGCCTCCCTTGTTCTGAGGATGTATCTGTGTGTGTGTCTGCGGAAGAACACACATAGGCTCCTTCTACTAAGCCATTCTGTGCCAAGTGTATCCTGACAACTAGGTATGCAGAGACTGAAGATGACTTTTTCTTCGAGGAAAAACCTTTGTGAAGGCTACTGATGAGAACAAGGCATATAGTAAGCACACAATCCACGGAATGCCAGATATTAGGACAGAAATATCTGGGGAGTGTTTGGGGAGCATTCAGTAGGGCATTCTCCCACGGCTGCGACTGGGAAAGTCAGGAGACTTTACCCAATCTGGAGAGATAGTAAGGATGTACCAAGTCAGATGTAGCAAGGGATGGAGAGTATTAAGAAGGATATTTAAGGAGCTGGAGAGATGGCTTAGCAGTTAAGAGCTCTGGCTGTTCTTCCAGAGGGTCTGGGTTCAGTTCCCAGCACCCACACGGTAGCTCACAACTCTCTGTAACTCTAGTTCCAGGGGACCCCACAATCCCACACCCTCATACAGACATACCTGTGAGTTAAACACCATCGTACATAAAATACAAATAAATACATATTTTTTTTAAAAAACAAAAAGGAAAGGGCACTTGAGGGTACTAAGGGATTGGCACAGACAGAGTCTCTTAGGAAATTCACTGATGTGCTGTATAGTTTAATGGACTTAAAAGTAGAGAGAAGCTAAGTCAAGGAGACATGCATGAGGAATAAGACCACACGGGCAGTCTCGGGCTGAGAAAGGTTGATTGTATGCACTTTATGAAGGAAATTGAACTTCATCCTAAAAGTAATAGGTGCTTCTCAACCTTCCTAATACTGATACCCTTTAATACAGTTCCTCATGCCATGGTGACCCCCAACTACCATATTATTTTGCTGCTACCTCATCATTATAATTTTGCTACTGTTATGAATTGTAATGTAAATATCTGGTATGCAGGGTGTATGAGATGTGATTCCTATAGAGGGTTACAACCCACAGGATTAGAAACTCCTGGAGTAGAATAACTAGAAGGGATCTTTGTTTCAATTCTCTGGAGTCCAGAAAATGGGGACAACAGTGTCCATGATGAGCTCCTTCTAAGGGAAGGCAAGCACCGTCTCTCTTCTTTTCAGTGCGTTTCTGGCAGTCTGTGCTGTTCTTCCTTGATTTACAGACAGAGCATCCTGACCTGTGCCTTGATGTCCACATGGTTCTCCCAGACCCCAGCCTCTCTCCAAATTTCTTCTTGTAATAAAAACATCAATTATATTGTGTTAGGGCCTATCCTACTACAGCGTAACCTCCTCTGAACTGATTGCCTCTACAGTGATCCTACTTCCTAATAAGGTCAACTTCTGGGGCACTAAGGATTAGAACTGAAATACATACATCTGGAGGGAGGGTGCATAATTCAGCTCAAAAGGCTATTATTGAGATCCTTAAAGCAGACTGGTGTCAGCCTAATTGGAGTTTCATGTTAGTACTCTCATTCTGGTGGATGTGGGGAAAGAGGACATAGACAAGTTAGCTTTTGCTGTTAAACAACAACAAAAACTGGCTCTCCAAATAACACCCAGCAGGAAGCATTTAGTTCCTGTATCTTTAAGTGTCCATCGCTTTCATTGATGGACTTGGTGGTCTGCTTACAGGGATTGAGCTTGTCCGAGTGTCTGTGGGTTTGTTGGGGTGTGTATTCTAGGATAAGCTTCCCCAGGCACCTTTGCCAGTGCCCTTCTGTGAGTACTAAAGCAAGTCCACTTCCAATCATCAGCTTGGATCACCTCTCTTAATCATTCTATATGACTCAGTACAAAATCAGCAGCCAAGCAAGTGCCCCACGGGCCATGAGTAAGCTTTGCAGTATGATTTGGCAGGGACTGTAGCCATGGGACATGATGAAGAACTGGACTCAGTGATGAGATCTATCCAAAGTGCAGATGAAGGCAGAGCAGTCAGAGACTTCTCATGTGATGCTGCAGAGTGGGTGTAGGGAAAGGAAGAAAGCATCCCAGCCAAATCTGGAATTGGCCAGGAGTTCCTGAAGGCTTACCCGGGGCTCTCTGCAGTAACTCTGGTTTGCACCCTTCCCTCTCTGTTGGGTCTTAACCTCAGCTTGTCCTGACTGTGTCCTTTTCTTGAACAGGGACTCTGCAAGGCCACACTTTCCCAGGTCCATCATTTTAGTTCAGGTGGATGCTTTATAGACATCATAAAATAAAATTTCTGACATTTTGACAGCCCTCCAATGAAACGGAAATAAATAATCCAAAATACTGATACTAAAACCCAGAAACCCCCAATTCCAGGATCTTTTAAATTATGAGGACTGGTAGCATTCTCCTGGGCATTAAGGGAAGTGTCTTGGGCTGGTTTTTCCTAGCCTCGTTTGGTTCTCTCAGCATTTGTATTCTGGGAAGCTGAATCCTGTTTAGGGAGTTGCACTTTTAAGTCATACTATCTAGACTACTCAGCAACACTTCAAAGATAACTCGTCTCATGGTGAGACAGCAGTCCAGTACCCAGGGGAGACAAAGCCAAAATCAGTGCCTTCTGTTCTCCCTCTGAATGTCATGACAAGCACTCCCTGACAGGCTCCCAATCCATCTCATGGCACTCTCTCTCCTTAAAGAAAGAGGTTTCTACAAGCTTATTTTAACTCCCATATAACGGCATACCTGCATCCTTGCTCCCGCACTGCCTTCTGCCTAGGTGAGGTCGAGGTTTAATAAATGCTGATTCTCTTCCACTTTCTTCTCATGTCTCTCCTTCTTTTCTTCTACCACATCTGCCATTTCCTATTCACTTTCCTCTAATAACAAATGTATACATGCATATTTATAGATGCATGCATACCTATGTGTATGTATGGGGACAATATATAACTTATACTCCCATATACAGAGTCTTTGGTTACTGCTCTGCAAAAAAAAAAAAAAAAAAAAAAAAAGAGAGCAGACATACTCAGCCATGTCTGCACAGGGTAGCCAGAGAAGTTCCAACTTCCAACTCCTCATGTGAGTTAAAGACTCACAGTGAGTTGTACAGAACCTCCAAAGTATGGGTTCCAGATGTGGCCAACACATTCCCACTAAACATGGTGGTGCTTTGGAAAATATTATGTGACATCACATTGCTGGAGGACACAGTGTCTCCTCCCACCCTGTGTCCACACTGCCAACATGAGGCGCAGCTGTCTGACCTCTTTGCCTCTCTCTCCAGGATCATGTAATGGGACATTAAAAACATAACAAGGGAAGCCTTGAGGGAAATCTGTGTAAATCAACTTTGTGGTATAAAACCTGAAGGTGATAGAATTTTGAAGGAATTTCATCCATCAACTTTGCCTATTCTAGCTAATCAAATAGCTATACCTGAAAACAAAGGCCTTTGAAAATTATGTGTTCCTGATAGCTCAGAGAATTAAAATCCTTTTCAAGAATTACATTCTTACCTTAAGACAGGTTGTGTAAATGATTGTCCTCTAAATGTTAGGTGAATTCCTTTTTTTCTTGGGCCTCTGTGGAGAACACCCCTGAGTCTTTCCATGTGTTAGCACAAAAAAACGTGTTGACCCCATGATGCATCCAAGGCAAGGAGTCGCAGAGTCAGCTGACACCCTTTGTTAAAGAGCACATAAACATGGCAGCAACCCTTTCCCATGACTGGGCATGGTTCGCTGCTTCTGCATGTGAAAGTGTTCTAGAGGCAAGCAAGTTTCACAAGCCCGGTCTCTTGTCCTAGACACTAAATACTCTAGGGACATTCAAGGTGAACCTCCACACACAGCAACCTAGGAGACCACCAACCCCAACATTCCTCCCCAAGGCAGTCCTGCAAGCTGGCCAGGCTTCCAGGTTTTTCCATTAACTACCTTCCCCATGTTGGAGGCTAACTTGCAAAACTATGTATTACCAAGCCATCCCTTTTACTAGACTTCCTCGTTCCTTTCTCCTAGTCCCCACTTAAAACTATTTCCAGAAGATACAAGTGCAGCCTAAGAAATCACTGTTCGTTAATACATACGACATACTCATTTACTTTGTGTATACCTTTTAGCTCCTTTGACTACCACTAATTACCTCTATTCATTAACTAACATTTTAAAGAGCCTCTTAACCAGGCACCACTCAAGGTACAAGCAACATAATAGAGTAAAGGGTCCTTTAGTGTAGCACTTTATAGTAGTCAGAATGATTGACTTTAGATCATGTATTTACAACAGTCACAAAGTCAGCAACAGGACAAGAAATGGAGATGGGATTGGGATTTGTGACTTTCAATAAGATAGCCAGAGAAGGCCTACACAAGACAGATATTTCACAGAGATAGAAATGGGAGCCATATTCATATTTGGAGTATAACTGTTTAGAAATCGAGACTAGTTCATAGCAAGGTCAAAAGGACAAACATGGCTAGAACAGAGTGAACCAAGGAGAGTGTAAGAGACGTCGGCATAGCACCAAAGACCAGGTCACAGAGCATCTGAATGAGGTGGACAAACACTGGAGCACCTTCCTACAGGCATGCATGTGCTGTGACTTGACAGTGGAGGACCCTCGTGAGCCAGGGAATGTGAGGCTAACTGGCTGGAGGACAATCAGGAGCCTGTGTTGACTCAGTCAGGTGGGGTAAGCATTAGGCAATAAATTGGAACTATAAAGTCACCGGCTGGACATAGAGTACTTTCTGTCCAGGGGAAATGTCTAGGCCAGATGTACAGCACTGGAAGTCTCAATATCAGCTACATGCTTGTAGATAGGGCCTAATGGGAAGTCTTAGATCTCTGGGGATACACCCTTAAGGAGGATTGTAAAACCCTGGACTCCCTTTCTCCTTTGCTTCCTGACCATGGGGTGAACAGTTTTATTCCACCACACACCTCTGCAATCCTAAACTACACCTTCAAAGCTATGAGCTAAAACAATTCTTCGCACATTATAAATTAATTGTCTCAAGTATGTTATCATAGTCAGTAGGAAAAAGAAAATCTGGGATAGTATTTATCCCCTGCTAGAAATTAAAAGGAGATCCAAGCTCATTAAGGAGTGTGGTGAATTATGCCAGTGGGGATGAAATAGCAAGGAAAATGGGAGATGTGAAGGTTGTTTTCTGTGGGATAACTCTTCTGTACACTGTAATATATGTTGCACTCATTGGTTGGTAATAAAAGCTGAACAGACCTATAGCCAGACAGAATATAACTAGGCAGGAAAGCCAAATGGAGATGCAGAGGGTGGAGTCACCCAAGAAACAAGATGCCAAGAGACCAGTAAAAGTCATGGCCACATGACAATACATAGATTAAAAAATGAGTTAATTTAAATGTAAGAATTAGTTAGAAGCCTGAACTAGAGGCCAAATATTCTGTAGTTAATATTAAGCCTCTGAGTGATTATTTAGAAGTGACTGTGGGTTGGGGCAGGACAGATAAACCTCCATTACAGTTGTTAACACTGATACTATAGCTGGCAGAGTGGCAAGGAAAACCCAATGAAAACCAGTCCAAGACAGAAGAGGAGAAAAGAAATTTGAGCCTTGTAGTATATGGACAAGCCTTCCAAAGGGATTCCATTGCAAAGGGACCAGCAAAATTAATTGAGTAGCTGACTGTAGCGGTCAACCAAGAGAGTTAGCTGTCCTTGGGTGCTGTGGAATGATGTGAAGACTAGGTGACCCATCAGAGAGGGCTTGCCAAGTCTTCTCAGAGGCAGAAGTCAGCTTCAGATTTTCCAATAGTGTCAAATGTTCAGGCCTCTTCTTAAATGCTTGTTATTGGTAGGTAAGAGGGTAACAGTTAACATCACTTGTTCAGTGAGGTTTTCACAATTGGCATGGATAAGGGGACAAAGACTTGGTGTCTTCATCACTGTTCTATTGCTGTGAAGAGACACTGTGACCAAGACGACACTTATAAGATTTAGGGACACATTTGCAGTGGCAGAGAGTCTGTTATCATCATGGTAGGAAGTATAGTGGCAAACAGGAGGTGCTGGAACAGCACCTAAGAGCAACATCCTTATACATAGGCAAATAGGAGAGACTGAGCCTGGCATTGGCTTTTAAAACCTTAAAGCCCATGGTCAGCAACATACTTCCTCAAACAAGGCCACACCTAGTAACCCTTCTAAATCTTTCAATCAGTCCCACTCCCTGGTGACCAAGCAGTCAAATATATGAGCTTATAGGGGCCATTCTTATTCAAATCGCCACACTTGGCCACTTTTAGCACACGTTCAGCTGGTTCAGACAGTAATTTTCCTAAATCCTCTATCATACTTGAAAATCTACCAGTTTGGGTTCATTTTACCTTCTTAACTGGAATGCGGTAGGATTGGACATATCATGTGTTTGCATTTGAGAAGCCAGAGTCCTTGTCAAGCATTTATGGGCAAACAATAGCACCTTCATTATAGCATTCTTTCCAGATGTTTATTTTATTTCCAGCCCCCCCCCCTCGGTAGTTTTAGTGTTTATTGCCATTGAATGGGAAAGCAGCAATGCAAATCCAAATTTAAATTTCCAATAAAAAGAGACAATGGGAGCCAAATTGAATGTGCTATGCATGACTTTGCAAGAAAATTCAAATGAAGGATTTGGAATATGAGAGAAGCAAGGAGAGGTGGTGAAAGAACATTTGACTGAGAGTCCACAAAGAGGAGTTTTGCCCCAACTCTGCTGCTAAGGGCAGCACCCTGGATACTTACCAATGTGAACTCTAGTTTGCTCACTGTAAAATGAATGGCTGAACTAAATGTGTTGTCAAACATGTTCTGTCCAACACCGATTTCAAGGTCCACACTTGGTTTCTTCTCTTAAACTACAGTTGGGAAAAGATAACTTGCTTTTTAAAAAAATGATAATTCATGGAGATGTGATGAGGGCCTGAAATTGCCAAATTAAATTCATGATTGAGGCAATCAAAAAATAACATTTTTAGTCCTACTGAGAAGAAAAATTTCACACTGAGAATTGGATGGTTCTTTGTGGAAAAGTTCTCAGCTTGAACCAAAGTGAGTGGTTGCAATGACTTTTCCTAAGATTACCTACGTCCATGGCAGAGAGTATAAAAGTCACACTGGCAGTGCACAACATCTCAGGACATGAACAAAAGACTTTCCAGGGTTTTTTTTTCCTTTTAAGCATGTTCTGAGTGTGTACTAAGCATGACAGTGGTTTCATGGCAGACACGATGTAAGGCTGGAAAACAGAGGCAAAAAAGACAGTGATTTCCCTTAGGAATTCCTAATATAGTGTAGGTCCATATATGGAGGGAGTTGCATCCTCCCATGGGGCAAGTGTTAACATGGAGGAAGGCCCAACATGCCCTAAGAACCAGAGGATTAAATTGCTTATTGAAGACGAGCTGACCCTGAGAAGCTGGCCTGGGACTTGGAGGCTTGAAGTTTGGTTTTCATAGTAATCAGGAGACCACCATGCAGGTATATAGAGCACGAAACCAAAGAGAACTAAGTAATTAAGAGCATGACACAGAAAGAAAAAGTAGCAGAAGTCCCTAAAACAAAGAATCAACGTGGTGTTTAGGACCCACAAGGTTTCAATAAAGTAGAGAGAGGGTACCTCTGTTGCTGGCATAGAACAGAGGGCAGAGAAGAGGCACATGGGAGACAAACAGGGAGGTGACTTCAGAGGGACCTTGTAGACAACTCTATCCAATTAGGCTGATGATTGCTTAAGATCTTCAGACCCATGGTTGATGTTAATCAGATGGATGAGATTCCTGAGGAAAGTCTTAAGGGTTAGTTATGAGCAATTGATCGTTATTATTATTGATCTTAGCACTGCATTTCCTTCTAATATGACACTCACGCAAATACTATTTAAATTCACTCCAGCCTTTCAAGACTCTAGACTCTCATCTGTAGGATGTTTGGTCTATAAGAGATATTTATGGAAATTTATCGCTTGACTTTCACCTTAGACTTAGGAGCTCACTAAAATCTAACTGAATTAGTAAGTAAATTAATGACTGACTGGATTATGACCATGAACATTCCAGGATAAAAATTAGAAAGGAGAAACAATATGTGCTAATTAATGGTTTCTTTAATTCTGATAGCACACATTGATTTAAATTTAATGAGCTGACTGCATAAGGCTAATGTCTAGGGTGATCCTGAGACACGGAAAGAAAGATCAAGTACAGTCCTATGACTTGCTCTGTCTCCAGCAGCGTGTCTCTGCCTTATTGATTTGCAGTACAGTAGTTTTGGATTATGGTTTTGTGCATTTTTACCTCCTTCATCACATGAACAAAAGCAGTCACATTTCGGGCCAGTTACCTGTTCTGAGGCGGTGAAAGGAGACAGTGAGAGTGGGGGCAACCATGCCCATGCTCCCCCGACTTCTGAGAAGATCAAAGACATCTAGAGAAAGCATAGGATTGCCTTGATTTTTTTTTACTCTAATTACATTTCCTTTGTCAAGATTTCTACCACTTTTCTTCTTCTCTTCACTCAGAGTACCTTTAAAATATTATCCTGGAAGGGCTGAGTTTAGAAATGATGGCAAAGTGTTGAAATTTCTCTGTGGCTGAGCTGGTGATTCTTTTCAATGAAACTCATTATGTTGTAGAAAGGACATTTAGTAGTTTGACTAATAAGTGTTCCCTTTCAAATGCTAATGGCAGCAAGGATCCCACATCAAGGCGAGAACACGCTGTACTGTACGTTCAGTGCCCAGAATTTCTGTGAACCCCTAGTCCAGAAGCTTTTGCTCCACAGTTGATAGGACAACAGGGGCGGGCCACAGATGACCATGTGGAAGCCCAGTGAATTCCCTCTGCAGGCTGAGCACTGGATCCCAGGGGACAAGGAGAATAAACATAAAAAAGACATGAGCCAGGAGACTCATGGAAATTTTTTTCATGTAAATGTTTTTTTCCCCTCTGACAAAAACTAGAGTCAGATTGTAACTGCTCCAATGGTCTTTACTGGTCTGTTAACCACACATCTGTGTTTGTTGATAATATATAACATCCCACTGTGGTTGGGAATTTACAGGCCTATGAAGACAAACTTAAGTTTTACACACACTCATACACACACACACACACACACACACACACACACACCTCGCCATCCATCCATCTCTCACTTTTAGACAAAAAAAATACCATCATCAATGCTTAAATAGCAACCTATAAATATTTATGACCCATACTCTTGTATGATTATGTCAGATTCCATGCAAAATGAGAAAAAAATGTGTCTGAATAGAGTCTAATCCATCAACTGTCCTGGTCCCTACTTTGATGACATTCAAGACAGATGGTTACCCATTATTACCTTAAAATTTCTAAGGATGGTAGTGCCATAACCCCCTTTAATGGCCCATTACACTTTTAGCATCCTGCTTACAGGTACAGGTATGAAGGACTTTAGTATCATAATAGCGTTTGAGGGTGATAAATGGGAATGGCGGTAATTTTTCTACACATTTTAATTAAATTTTATTGATGCAGCACAGAAAACATCGAGGCTGAATGCATATGCCCAAGTGTGTGTTTATTAAGAATGTGGCCAAATTTCAGGCTACCATTTCCCTGATGGCCTTGAAGGACATAGAGAATGTAATCAACAGAAAGTCTCTGTCTCATTCCTTCAAGAAAGAAACTGAATTGCTTCTAGAAATGTGACTCAAAAAATCCAAAATCAATCCTGTCTTGGAAATATGATCTGGAGCCCTAAATAAAATGCCAGACAGGGAACTTGGCTTTAGGAAAGTCATTATGGCGGCTGTGCTGTAGGGCACTAGGGTTGGGGTGGGGATGGTTGGAATCCCCTCTGGTCTTGAGAGGGAAGAGAATACCCGTGGTAGTCGACCTGCTTCAGGACAGAGGAGCAGATAATGAGCTATTGCTGGTACATTTTCTTTTTGTTCCAAGCTGGTAAAAACTACTCATTAAGACAGGCTTCTTTCCCCATTCCGTGCTGTGCCTTGATCTGGTCAATTTAAGCATTCAAAGATGAAGTAGAAGGGAACAGAACCTGATTTTTTTAAAAAAAGGAAGAAAGAAAAGAAAATAGAGGAAAGAAAAGGGTTTTCTTTAGTGGGAAAGAAGTTTTGATCTTGTCCTCACTGTGAGAGCCTGTGTTCACACGACCGCTCCTCCCCAGAGACCCATGAAAACAGGGTTGTGGAGACATCCGTCTGGGTAAGGTTACTTTGGATTTCCATAAAATGACATTTTGCTCAGCTCTTGACTTGCTTTTCTTTGAAGTTTCTGTCTATGATTCTGTGGGGTTCGGACACGGGATGGGACGGATCTACGAGCCACTCGTAGCAGACAGGCGTGGAGGGCTTCATTGTGCCAGCACTTTGAATGGGAAGTGGCAGTGTGCCCTTGTGTTCTGAGATCTGATGCAGCTGCTTCTGGATCGCTAATGGGGAGCACTCTACACAGGGTCATCCCTAAGACCAGAGGAGAAACTATGTCTTAACTTTTTATGTCCTAATGCAGGTGTTCTCAAATGGTGGTCTGCAGGCTGATAGCAGAGTGATTCATTTTTATGACACTGCCTGTACTCATTTCTGGCATAAATTAATAATTTATAGCGCTGTCTTAGGGAAAACACCACCCTTCTTCTCTCCCTGTGCTGATTTATTGTTTGCCTTTTGTCCTGCTCTTGGTGCACAATGTTGAGGTCTGTATGAGACTTTTCTTTCAACCAAGTATTTGAAGAATGCAAAGTCTGAGCCCACCCAGAGGAAAGCAGTCTGATTTGTAAGGGGAACATCTCTTTCCTTAAAATTCCTACTGAATATTTCCCGGAATGAATGTGCTGTTTGTAGAATTCTGACACACCAGCATGGGGACGATGGCACTCTTTAACGGGTTCCTCCATTCTTAAGACAGTAAACACCAATTAAAGTCTAGAATGTTCATCAGCAATAAAATGTGTTCAAACCTGCCTGCTGATTTGCCTGAGTTCTAGGCAACCCAAGAGAAGGAATCTGGATTTTATTCATAGTTGGAACTCGAGTATTTATAAATTAATATAGAAAGAAAAGCCTTTAGAGGCAGCTCCCTGGAAATGAAAAGGCATGTGACAGATCCTGAGGGCTGGCATCCTCTTGTGGGATGAACTTGATCACCCCAACTCACCCACCGGCTGGCATGCCTGCACTATGCAAACAATGATTGACACTTGAAACAGTGGGGGGGAGGAGGTGCCATGGGAGTAGAGCCAAGAGAGTTTCATCAGGAACACAGGTATCTCTGTTGGGGCCCACTCCTCTTCTCAGGGTGATGAAGAAAAAAAATTAAATAAAAATAGAGAGAATTTGTGCAAGTAACCAAGGAAAAGAAAGGTATCTCTTTAAAAAGAAAAAAATCAACACATACACACAGACACACATACACAAAGCTATTTTTGAGGAAAAAATTATTAGAAAGAGCCATACATGCCAAAGACAAAGAGGCAGGAAAATATGGCTTAAGACGCCAGTAGCAGAAATAGCAGGTGCCCCCAAGGAGTGAGATAGTCCTGGAAATGCAGGTGACAAATCCTGATTAGTGTGGCTGGCAGCCTGGGGTGCTATCTGGGCAAGCTGGGGCTAGCTGAAGCTCTGTGTGTGGGAGGGGACAAACAGAGGACAGAGCCCGGCAATGCCATGCGTGAGAGGGGCTCTCGACTCTCTTAGAGACTGCTAAAGCAATACACATCAAAAATGTTGTTCATAAATCCCAGATACCCGGACCTTATGCCCAAGACTTGTGATTTATTTTGTCTAGACTGGGGCATGGCTGCAGCATTTGAAACTATGCTTCAGTAAATCTACCGAGTGACTAAGTGGAAAAACTAGAAGGCACAGAGCACAGCGTGGAAGGACTGACTGGGTCCCATTGCTTGGCAGGGTGAGACAAGTAGTGAAACACAAGGTAAAAAGGTTTGTGTTGGTAAGGAGCGGCTACATGCTGGTGGGCTTCAGATGGTAGCCCTCAAAGCAGGCCGCACAACTGAAGCAGAGTTTGAAAAACCTGTGTTTGGTGCCCCCTTCAAAGTCTCTGATTTCTTGGGTTTGAAGTGCAGCCTCAGCAGCAGGAATCTATGAAGTTCCCTGGCAGGGGCAACACCTGAGAAGCAGTGATCAAGGGGACACTGAAGTCAATAAGGAACTCCTCCCTTGGGGATTCTATAAATACTTAAGGAAAAAGAAAACTGCCAGGGATTTTTATATTCTATGTGAGTAGGTGGAGACTAAGCGACTCCAAGATATGAGTGTTTGTATAAATGAATATATTTTTGTAGGTGGGATGACTCCAAGACATCACCAAAATAAGTATTCTACAGTTCTCTGCTTTAGAAAGGCAACCTCACTGCCAAAGCCTGAGTCCACAGATTCCTTTTTCAGGTGACTTGGCCAAGGCTCCACTGAAGAGCCTCATGCATTCATTGTCATACTCATTGTACCAACTGTGGCACATGAAACCATCCTACTACAGAAAATTAACCAAGGAAGGGAAAGATCTATTTGACAAGAACTTTAAGGAATTGAAGAAAGAAATTGAAGAGGATACCAGAAAGTGGAAAGATCTCCCTTGCTCTTGGATTGGGAGGATCAACATAGTAAAAATGGCAATTCTACCAAAGGCAATTTATAGATTCAATGCAATCCCCATCAAACTCCCATCAAAATTCTTCACAGATCTTGAGAGGACAATAATCAACTTTATATGGAAAAACAAAAAACCCAGGATAGCCAAAACAGTCTTATATAATAAAGGAACTTCTGGAGGCATTACCATCCCTGACTTCAAACTCTACTACAGAGCTACAGTATTGAAAACAGCTTGGTATTGGTATAAAAACAGAGAAGTCGACCAATGGAATCGTATAGAAGACCCAGATTTTAACCCACAAACCTATGAACACCTCATTTTTGATAAAAAATTAAATCTATCTTTACCTACCCTAACTTTGTAAAATACTCAACCGATTAATACTCGTTAAATATTTGTCATTCACTGTCTATGATAGTTTAATGAAAATTAATATCTCTAGCTCTTGTGACATCAACCACTGACCTACATGCTATCAGCTCTTGTTTACAAAACAGGAAACTGGAATGTGAGCAGAATGATCCATCATTCACAGGAGACTCTACCATAAGTAGAAACACAGCAAAAATGAGACTGGAATCAATACTAGGTCCAGTGCTTTCCCATCACCAACGTCTTTTCTCCATCTCTGTGAGCCAGAAGCATCTCGCAGCCTCCTATGTTCCAGCTCTTCCTTCACAAATGCATTTCCAACGGTGCCCAGAGAAGAATCTGCAAAGGCCCAATTTTATCCTAAACCTAGAAAACTGTAAAATGTGTCCACTTCACCTAAAACCATTTGGCACCCCAACAAGCAGCATTTTGTGGGTTCAATACTCTTGAAGCTGAAGCCTAAAATCTAATCTGAAATTTCATCACCTGAGCATAGACTGTTTCTTAAGTGACAATGATTGCAGTTAGCATTCTATCCGTTTGTGAATTAGGACACAGCTTCCCAGGACTGTTGCTTAAAAGCTAAGGCCCACTCGATGCTTTCCTCAGAACCACATACAAACAGAACATTTTATAGATAATAAGGTAAATGTCCGAAGCTGAATCAAATGTGTATTTGAGATTATCTAAAATTGACGTGCAAGCATTCTGTAAGTCTGTGTTACATGTCTGAGAATCTTTAACACTCTCAAGAACTCTCATCCTCAACATATTTGTTGTTGTCAATGAATCGCACCCTTGTGTGGTAAGCTACAAGTACTCCGAAGCCCCATTATCACCCAAGGAATGTATTCCAGGAGTTGATAATAGATAAAGAAGCCTCTATTTCCAAAACCATATTTAACAGCTCCAAGAAAAGTCACCCAGTGATCTCCAACATTAAGAAAAAGCAATTTTTAAAGGATGCAGATTCACTAATAATGTCCAACTAGGCACGGAAATATGCTTCCCAGGCGTCACTGGCTGGGAGCAGCAGCATGCAGCTGGATTGAGGTTTCTACTTCTCATGCTTATCTTTCTGCTCAGAAACAATTTGCTCTAGCACATTTTGTGATATGAAAATTATCCCGATTCCATGACAGAACATTAGTATTTTAAGCTCTTTTTAAGACTTTCTCTAATCTCTGTGTTCATAAATGGCTCAGATTTACATATATTAAAAAAGATATCCATAAAATAATGTAGCGCTCTCCTGTGGTGCATATGTAGGTTATACGGCCTACCTTGTCAGCGCTAGAAGAGCAGGCGAGCCATCACTTCCTGAGTGGCCCCTGGGTCACCAGTCGTGATGAGTGATGACCTTCAGGGGCTAGAATCAGACCTGTCCTTCAAAAGAAAGGTGGCTGCTTTTCTATTGTTCTCACAAATAATCTCAAGAGTAGTGAAATCAAAGCAATGATTTTTTATCGGTTTCTAATACTCAACCCAGGAATTTGAGAAGAAATTCTTGATTTGAAATTGCATGGAAAGTTTCAGCTACAGTTTGCACAAACACCAAACTTTATGACATGTTTTAAACAAAACGTCATATGTGCCATTAGCCTCCCTGGGACTTCAGTAGGAAGGGTGACTCAAAGGACACATGGAAAATGAAGGCCATTGCTCTCAAGACATTTTTCTCTTCTCATTGTCTAGCATCAAAACTCATTGACTAATACTGTCTGCGTGGAGCCAAATGATCCCTTAAGCCAATAGAGACCCCTTCAGCCATCACTCAGAACTTGGATGGGCTCCAGGCTCCCAGCTCTGTACTCTTGCCATTTCCTGAGAGTAAACAGAAACAGAGCCAAAATACTGAAGAACTTAACACGAGCCAAGGATTGTCCCACTAAGTCGCTCCTGTCACTGGCATCCCCAGAGCATCGATCGGGTCCTGACCTGGGGAGTAGCACCTCAATACTCCTGGAGATGTCGGGTGCAGAGGGCTGTGACAGAGAGAGAGCAGTTTCCCTACAAGCTCAGACTCCAGAGCCACCATTTTGATAAAACAAACAAACCTAAACAAAAAATAATAAAACACTATAAAATATTTCCACTTCACAGTCAGGCTTCAAAGAGCCATATTGTATTGGTGGCTCTATGAAATGGAAAGTACATGTCATTTAAAGTCATTTTCTTTTCAAAAATTTCTTAAGAGCTGACGTCCAGGTTTCCCTGACCCCTGAAATGTTATCAGGTTTAATTCCTATGAGCTGGTCTGAACTCCATGAAACGTGACAACTGAACTCATTTTCAACACACACAGTGTGAGGTTTCTCTCATAAACAGAGCTGTTTTGGAGTGAACCTGGGCAAGGTGGTTGTTAGGTTCTGGTTGTAACTGTCTGAAATCTCTCTCAGGAAAAGCATTTACCACAGCTTTGCGAATTAGTCCAACTTGCAAGCTCTCACTCGGTTTATCCACAGGTGCTTATGTTAGGATTTGCATTAAATTTTAGACAATGGGTCAGGTAGACACTTATTGCATTACAGAGAGATCTACATTTTTTTTTGAAAAAAATATACAGAATAACTCTTGATAAACGTTCACTTCATTAACAAAGAAATGCCATTTCACTCTCAGTATAAAGACCTTTCTCTGACAGAGGGGCTTTCACAGCTATGGGCCTGCTGGAATTTCTTTATCACACTCAGACATAGTTTGCAAAAATCCCTTTACCTCCAAATGATTCAAAGATATGCTATGTAAAGCTGTGGGCATTTTTCTCACAGTTATAGGTCTCTACCACAACAAAGGTCAGTTTTCTATGCCTTGCTCCTCTATTTCAATCTCTTCAGCCTCAGCAACACAATTTCCATAACTCAGCGTCTTCATCCGTTTCAACTGGATTGGATCCATAGGTATATTCATTCCGGGACTCAGATATACAAATACTGAATTCTCCTGTGTCCTGAGGCCAGTCTTTAGCCACCTCAGCACCTGACAAGGCAGAAGGGTGGGGAGGGAGCCCTCCTGGAAGGTCTGATTTCTCAGCCTAGGTCTGTTGGCACACCAGTGTGTGTCACTGAGCAAGGGTCAGTTGACTCTAAGTCCTGGAATCCTGGCACCTTAAGAGCAGAGGCATGTTCTGTTTCTTCGCCAGTGTTTTACAGTGCCCAGCTGTTTGCTCGGGGTAGGATGAGCCTCTCTGTTCTCATCTATGAAGCCCAGGCCCACGGAAGGGCTAGGAGTAAAGATGGCATGACTCAGCTGTCATTGGAGACTACAGAGGGTAGTTAGCAACTGGGCTAGAATCACCTGGTCCTTTGGGGGGCATAAAAAGGAAGTCTCAGTCCATGGAAGTCAGAGGCGTCCTTGAGAAGAGACGGCAACACCAAGAAGATGGGAGAAAGCAAAAGGCACTGGGAAGGACAGAAGCACAGCAGTTGGGGACCTCATCCAGGACAGCTGTCCTCTGAGGGAGTAAGGGCCTGGCATGCTTACAGTGCTCGCATATATGAGGAACGAGCCAGAACGGCTGAGAATATCACTGGACTCTGAATTAGAGGGCTGGAAGGAATCCTATTACTCAAACAAACCCAGAGTGTCTACTGGGAAAGTGAAGTTCTCCAAACAATACATCTCTTTTCTTTCCCATTTTCTATTTGACTTTCATGCTTTCTATGAAAATTCAAACCCACAACAGTGTATAGAGGAAAACCCAAGTTTTTTGTTTTGTTTGTTTGTTTGTTTTTACCTCTAGAAACAACTGCTACTAGTAAATTCAGGTTTGTTTGTTTTTTTAACCAGAGGGGTAACTGATACATCTCAGATTTTTTTTTTTTGTGCAGTTGCATTTGAAAGCAAAAATGTGATTATACTGTATATGGGAAGTTCTCAAGCAGGGCTGGTTGGTTGGTTGGTTGTGTCTGTTAGTTGGTGAGCTGGTGAACTGGTTAGTTGTTTTGTCACTGTGACACAAGCTAGAAGAGGGGACCTTACCCGAGAATATGCTTCTATCATACCGGCCTATAGGCAGGTCTGTAGGGCATATCATCATCACCATCCTCGCCATTATTAATGACTGAGGTGGGAGGGTCTAACCCACTGTGGGTGGCACTCCCCTGGGCAGGTGGGCCTGCATGGTGCGTGAAAGCAGCCTTGCAGAACACGCCAGTGAGCAGCGTTTCTCCATGGTTTCTGCTTCTGTTCCTGTCTCCAGGTTCCTGTTGGAGTTCTCTCAGTGATGAAATTTGATGGGGGATGATAAGCCAAGCAAACACTTTCCTCCCCAAGTTGCTTTTGATCAGAATGGTTTATCACAGCAAGGGAGGGCAAACTAAGACAGCTAGGTTTTCTTGCTTTTTTCCCAAACGGTGGGATTAAAGGTAGTATGCCACTACTCCTGAAGTTCACAAGGTTTTGATAACACAGTATTAGACATTACTGAGGTCCTCAAAGAGTTTGTTTTTGTGACTTGTGTTCAGAGGCGCTAGCTGGAAGTCACCGCCAACTGGGTTTTAGCAGCAACCGGAAGACATAATGGGAGTATTCGCCCTGTACAGTCAGACAGCACACGTCAAGGCTCTTCCCCCAACCCCACGGCCAACTGTTAAACATTTACCAGCATAGGGATAATTACAGGGATTAATGCTACTATAGTAGAAATTTTAAATGAGGATTTAAAAATATTAGGCAACTTATTTCAAAATGGCAATAATATGCATATCACAGGTTCACATAAACAGCGCTTTCTGGTTACATATTTGTGAATCTCCTAATGTCTGATGTATAGAAGGCAGCTGAAGTTTTAACTGGCATCAGGCTGTGATATCAGGCAGTCTCTGGAAACCTCTACTGGACTATATTCATGAAAATGAACGCTGAGGCAAAGCATGGATCCACTTTCCAGTCTTGAAGATCTCGTCTCCTCTCTCACAGACACTCGGCAGAGGCCTCAGACAGTCCCATGGCCACTTTCATGTTTTAAAGCTGTTGCACATAAATACTTTCCTTTTGACTTTTATCTTCTTAGAGAGATGTATGTGTATGTATGTGCGTGTCCACAGCACATGTGGGGAAGTCAGAAGAGAGTCTTCAAGAGGGAGCTCTTCCCTTTCATGATGTGGGCCTAGGGGGACAGAACTTGGGTCACCAGGCTTAGCAGTAAGAACCTCCTCCAAGAGTTGCTTTTAGCAGCTGAGCCATCCTGACAGCACAGCTTTTTATCTTTGAAAAAAGCTTCCTGTTCCCAATGCATTTTGATTTAAATCTTCATGAAAATGGCTCATGTCATATAGGCTAACGATTGCCTAGATCACTTGCTGTTGCTTTTGTTATTTTTTATTCTATATATTTTATTATCTAGAGAACAAGAAAATACAGAGGAGGCAAGATGGAACCCAGTAAAAGTTGGGGTAAACTGCCTTTTGGGGGGAAGTTTTGGGATGAGCACCCCATGCTTATTGTCTTATTCTGGTCAGTGTTACCTCCAGCCAACAGACAGATACACTGTGACTGCCCATTGTTTAAATCTCTTTATCCTCGATCTGAATACAAAAACCTACAAAGATGTCCTCACAGCTCTTTCAAGAGGAGCCCTAATAAACAAAACCCCTCTGTGTTTACCACAGTCCCCAGAGAGAAAGGAGCAGAATCAGGAGGGAGGGAGTGTTAGGATATAGTTGACATTTCTTGAGAATGAAGATTTTTTTTTTAAAGAAATCTCAGAAACTGAGCAAGAATAGAATGCCAAGATGAGGCTAGGGTAGAAACCAAGTTCATTGATAAGAATAATGATAGCCTTTACATCATGACATCAGGCCCCACTGTAGACTCATCCCTTAGTTCTTAAAACTCATCCTTAGTTCCACAGACACAAAAGGTTGTGGATACTCCAGTCCCTTTTGTAAAGTGATACAGGATTGGTATTTGGCCTAGGCTTGCTCTCCACTAGACTTTAAATAATTTCTGCATTACTTAGGATTCCCAATTCCTCTTGACAGACTATGGTGTTTAGGAAAAGGTCTGTATACGTCACAACTTACGCAATGTCTTTTTTATTTTTTTCAAATACTGTTGAACTGTGGCTGGTTGAATTAATCGTTATGAGACCCACACATGGGCCCAGGGAGCTGACTATATTCACCAAATGAATGCAAGAATAGGATCGTAAGGATTAAAGTTTCCATAGATTAGTTCACACAGGTATTCTAACAAATACAATATGCATGTTCAGTTTTGTTTTGGATGTTTTATTTTTCCCTTATGTGTTTGTTTGTCTTGTAACAAGCTCTCACCATTTACCCCATGGCAATGTGGAGCAAAGTATTTTTTCCTTCTTCTTCTTCTTTTTCTCCTGAGCTCTAGAGTCAGAATCATAATTAAGCATTGCAGCTCAAGCTTCTGATCTATAATGGGATTATTTTGCTCCATGAATAAAGTTTAAACTATTAAAAGAAGATAGGTTGACATAGGCGAATCTGTAGCAGGGCAATTTCTCAATGAGTGCAAATATCGTAGCTAGCAACCTGCAGCTGTGTTCCATCAGAATAATGTCTTGAGGAATAAATAGGCTGACAGCTCAGTGTGAGGCCAGAGCCAGCCCTTCAGAGCTGTCTTGAGTCCTGTCTTCCTCCCCAGTGTTAGCAACTATTTGAATAATGCTCCCAAAGTCTTGGATAAACTGAAAAAAAGGTACGCGAATTTTCTGTTTGACAAAATGGAGAAACTCCTTTGTAGATTTTCTGTTAGAAACTGTATGAGAAATACAGCAGCAAACATAGCACCTAATCATTCTAGACGTCTGGATAAGAATTGTTTCCCTTTGAATGTAGAATCAATGACTTTATAAATACTGTATAAATGTATATAAATGTAGCGTCATAAAATACTCTGGCTTTTCTAAGAGGTTAATGGTCATTTATGATCACAGAGTCTTTAAAATTGAAAATTATGACTTCTACTCTCTTAGATTTGTTAAATTTTACCTTAGTTTTCTTAGAATTAAAAATCCCTGCCCTGCTGTGTTTTTATTTTCACCCAGTAAATAAATCTGCCTTTTTTTTTTTTTTTTTTTTTTTTGGAGAAGAGGGGACAAAAAACAGTAGTCACAGCTCTCTCCACTGAGGAGTTCCCTTAGACTCTCAGGGACCTTTACTCAGGCCAAGACAGTTGTTAAAACTGGGCTGCAGTTAAGCAAAGGTGTTTCAATACAGGTTTAAGAACAAAGGCGAAGAGAAAGAAACAGGCCTGGAAGGAAAGACAAGGCACATGTGAAACATGGCTGTAGCTTCTGAAAGGGAAGTTGCAAAAACCAAGACATCCCAAGCATGGGTATGGGATCTTGAAGGGAGAGTCAAATGTCTCAGCTTCACTTAGTGTTACTTTAACATTAACTACAAAGGAAATAGTCTTTCAAGGTTAGGTCCCTTCACAGCAAATATCATAGGTTGTTCTTGTTGTTCTTATTTCTGCCTTTCTTGTCTGCGGGGTTAGAGGGTAAAGACGTCACGCGGGAAAAGGAGACACAGGCACGCGGCGGTCCCACGTGGGTGCACTTTAATGGGGGAGGGGTAATGACAGGTAAGATACAAGGTGTGCGGAAACGAAAGGAGAGGCTGGGGGGAAGGGGAGGGGGTCGTGGCGACCCTTGCCTTTTAAGGAGGAATGCAAAGGCTTCTGGGAAAGGTGTCCTGCGCTTGCGTGTGCTAGAGTCCTTAGTCCAGGGGAATGCTGGGAGCTGTAGTTTCACAAAGGAACAACATTTCACCCTTTTGGTTTTATTAAAAAAATTGGGGGGGGCCTCAAAGGGTAGGGAATGGGGGCGTAGCCTGGTCTCTCATGACTGCTTCCTGCTGGCTTTGGGCGTCGAGGGATCCAGGGAGTGTCTGATTATTCTGACGATATTTTGTTGGTTATATCCTGTCCACTGGCGTCTGAGGTGACTGGTGTCCTGTCCACTGGCGTCTGGGGTGGCTGATATCCTGTCCACTGGCATCTGGGGTGGTGGCTGATTGAAGAAATCGCATCTGTCTGGCTTTTTCTGAGTAGCTGGGTCATCGTTAAGATGCTGAAAGACAAAAGTTGCATTAGTAGAGAGGAAAAAATTAAAGGGGAGAGGAGGTTAAAGGGGAGATCCGGGGTGGGGGTGTCTTAGGAGGTCTGGGGTTAAGAATGGTAAAAAAATAAATAAATAAATGATACTTATTCTGTTAATGATCCGCTTGTGTTTGATTTGTTTAGGTGGATCAGGCTGGCATCCTGGAGCTTAAAGAAAGTGTCTCAAAAGAAAGAGATTTTAACTGTATATTCCTTAACATTTCAGGGGCCACTGCTGCAGTCAGTGGCTGACCTGTTATGTCAAGGAGCTTTGTTGAGAATCTGCTTACCGCCTGAGCCCTTGACTCCATATTTGAAGATGGTATCTGTAACGACAGCTGGATGGTTATTTATGAATTTAAAGAAGGGAGGGTGTGTTAACACCGGAGGATCAAGAGACGGATGTAGAATGTCGGGGTCAAATGAACCCTGAGAAGGCCATCAGAAGGAACCCTGTAAATTGTACTTTGGCCAAGTCTTGGAGCACAGACGGATTAACGTAGATAGTTTTACGGAGGGAATCAGGGCGTGAGGTTTGAGAGCTTCCAGAAGCTGACCGAGAGGAGAGGATGGGGGAATTGTCTTAGAAGGCTTAGTGCCCATGACTAGAAACGTGAGCCTGTCCGCAGAAGGTACTGGGGTACCACGAACACGGCAGCCCTGAGTACAGGCGTCCGTGTACCCAGGGGGCATGCTATTGCTCAATCTTCCCGAACCCAGCTACCGACGGGGAAAGCCCTGGCTGGGAGGAGACAATTAAGCTTTTGGGGGGCTGACCGTACAGCCCGGAGGCAACCGCTCTGCAGCGGGGCCATAAAGAAGACAGAAAAAGATTAGAAAAAGAGAGGGAGAAGCTGGAAGCACCGGACTTCCAGGCGCGGACAGAGGCAGGTTTTAGCCGAGGGCAGAAGGCCAGGGGGAAGGGAGAGGGGAGTCGGCAACCTTACCCAGGACGTGCCAAAGAGAGCCGGCCGGACAGTCTCTGAGCGCCCAGGAGGAAGGCAAGCCAACCCAGGTGAACTCACGAATCAGTAGGTGTTGTGACAGGTGGCCGTGGTAAACAGGTGCAGGTAGTCGGGTTGTCGGTTCAAACCTTGTTCCGGTGAGGCCCGAGCTCCGGGAGGTGCTGGGAAGCCCAGAGGCCGGGGCCCCAGGTACCAGGACAGAAAGGTTACCGAGTCGACGACGGCACCAATTGTTGTTCTTATTTGCTGGCTTTCTTGTCTGCGGGGTTAGAGGGTAAAGACGTCACGCGGGAAAAGGAGACACAGACACGCAGCGGTCCCACGTGGGTGCACTTTAATGGGGGAGGGGTAACGACAGGTAAGGTACAAGGTGTGTGGAAACGAAAGGAGAGGTGGGGGGGGGAAGGAGGGGGTCGTGGCGACCCTTGCCTTTTAACGAGGAATGCAAAGGCTTCTGGGAAAGGTGTCCTGCGCTTGCGTGTGCTAGAGTCCTTAGTCCAGGGGAATGCTGGGAGCTGTAGTTTCGCAAAGGAACAACAGTTCTGTGTTTCTTGCCTCTCCATTGATGAGAGATAGAAGTTGCTCTCCCTTCCTAAATTCCCACAATCTCGCCCTCCTTTCCATCCTGCCCCAAAGCCATTCAGACAAAAACACTGGATCTTCCTGTTTGCAGATGTCCTCACAGGGTGACATTTCTAAATAAAACAGCCTGCCGGGCTGTGGTGGCACACACCTTTAATCCCAGCACTTGGGAGGCAGAGGCAGGCGGATCTCTGGGAGTTCGAGGCCTGCCTGGTCTACAAGAGCTAGTTCCAGGACAGGCACCAAAGCTACAGAGAAACCCTGTCTCGAAAACCAAAAAAAAAAAAAAAACAAACAAAAAAAAACAAAAAACAAAAACAAAAAAAAAACCAGCCTAATGCCCTTGCTTGATTTAAACTCTGAGAGGGATTGCATAGCAATTTTTAGTAGAAATAGAGCTAGTATTAGTAGAAATTTGTTGCAGAAAAATTAGAAAATCTTCTCTGCCGTTTCCCTGTCTCCCAGGTTTCTACACATTTTAAGTTGAATTTGGTTTTGTTGTTTTCCTGCCTCTCTCAGTGGGGTATGGGTCAGGCCAGGAGATGCTAATTCCTTCTAGAAAGGCATTTCCCATCCCAGGTAGGGAATGTATCTCTGACCCTTAAGATGTTGTAGAGGGAAGGAGTTGGTGGCACACACAGATTCACCTCATTTGAAGCTCCCTCCCTCACTATTGGTCCAGGCTCTTCCTTCTCCATCTTTAGTCACCTTCAGGCTTTGTTCTTTTCCTCTAGAGTTAGACTTTTAGCCAGTTCACAGGTCCATCTCTTCATGGTGTTCATTCTCCTGACCTCTGCGTCATGAAGAAAATCCACAGCAGCGGTAACAAACTCCTCATCCATCAGGCAGTTGGGCACCTGCTATACCATTAGTGCTTAAGACCCAAACCATTCCTTCTTGTAAACCGGCAGAAAAGGTACATGGGTAGCGATGAACACGTAAAAGGCCATTTCTCCTCCTCAGCGCCCTGTCTACTAGAGCAGGACATTCTCTAGGTCAGAACTTCAGCAGTGCTCCCATTTGATATTTTAAGCCTTATAAAAAGAAGTGCGGGGAGGGGTTGATTCCATACTGCTAAGTAGCTGTTTTGGTTAATCTTGATTATTAACTTGATTGGACTGAAAAAAAAATGATGAGATTGGTAAAGCCTGTCTTTTCCAGAGATGATTAGATCCCAAAGGCTCTGATCTAAGGTACAGGAGATGGATTTGTATCACGAGGGAATTTTTGGGAGGTGATGAAAGGGAGAAAGTTGGACCCAGGTGGAGGAAGATCACTGAGGTTGTGTTCTTGGCACTGTGCATGCCATGGCCCTTTCTGGTCTCTCTCTCTCTCTCTCTCTCTCTCTCTCTCTCTCTCTCTCTCTCTCTCCTGTCTCTTCTCTCTATTTATCCACCGTAAAATGAAGATTCTGCCATTACATGGTCCTGCCATCATGTGGTCTTGCCTCCATGATGTTCTGCCCAAACACACAGGCCAAGGCAGCCACAACCCAAGCTCTCTAAAAGCATGGAGCCCAGAAACATCCCTGCTTTACATCATGTTAGATGATGCCTGACACATTCAGATACAGTTCTGCTAAGCACATGAGCACCAAGACAACTAGTCAATCGGATGAGAAGGAAAAAAATAATCTGCCTAAGGTAGTTCAAAATCTTTGCTTTGAACCACAGCTCCCTGTTTCCTACTTTCCTGAACTAACAGAAAATCGTAACAGTAAAATAAACACAAGTAAAAGTAGGTGCTAAGCGGCCTCACCTGTCCCTTGAACACTTTAACAATGCTATAGCCTACCATGCTTCCAATATGTTCATCCATCTGCTTCAAACACTAACATATTAATATAACACTGAAGCTTTAAAAAAAGAAGCCCCGGGTTCACATTGCAGGCTAGATGTGAAAACAAAATAGCAAAACTCAAAACTATGAAACCTCCAAAAGGCAAACGACATCTCTGAGATGCTCCTTCAAAGCATCTCATCATTGTTCTCTTATGGCTTAGGATTCCTAAGAATACACATCTAAACCTGGAAGGAGTGCATTTCAGAACTGGAAACAGCAAAACCTGCTTTGAAATAAGAAAAGAGCACCCCAAATAACCCTGACTCTTACTACAAAGCAGCCCTGCTTTAAATGAATGCAACATTATCTATGTATAAATCCACAGTTCCCCAGGGGTGGTGGAGCCCCTCACCCCACAGGGAGCTTGATATACATTTCAACAGGTAAGATAGCATTGCTTTGCTTTCCACCTCCTTTTAAGACTTGCTAAGTTCAGGATTCTTAAAATGACTTCCAACTCAATATTTCAAAGACTGTCTACATTAATACCCTTCAAAGACCCAAAGTTTGGCAAGGAATAAAAATTGTTTTTGAATGTGCTTCATGAATTAATATTAGAGAATATGAGGCGTTCCCTCTCAGCAAATTGAAGCTGAATAAATTGTTCTTATGGCCCATAGAAATGGAGCCTGAAGGCTGGACGGAGAGGAGTGCAGCCTGAGGAGCCCGCGGGGACCTCTGTGGGGTCTCGGGATGTGATTCTACTCTCTTGAATGATACACATGTCCACTTCCTTAAACCCAGTGCAGATGCTAAAACACAGGACATAAGTCTATTAGCTTGGAGTTAGGTCCTGGACAACTGGATATGCTGTGCTGCTGTGGCCCCAGAGTGGTGGCTGCTAAGGTGACTGTCACACCTGCAATGCTTGGGCATGGTGCGCTGGCGCATGCCAGTGCAGCTCTTCTCAGCGATGAGAAGTAAGCCCCAGAGACTTTCCTCCACAATGCTTTCAGCCATCTCTTTGTCTGCTCACAGTCTTGCACAAGCAAGTATTTCTGTGGTGTGAGTGTTTAAGTTCCCAGCTTATTTAGAAAACCCAAGCTCTCATTCACAGGCCAAATGATTTCAATGACCGCTTTCATGTAGCTGCTTCTCTTTATAATGATAGCATAATTCTCACATTACATTGGTAAATACAAAACAGAATAATAAGACTAGAGGGAAAAATCCTGCTACTTGAAGGTGAGCACTGTAATTGCTAGTATTTTGGCCATTTTCTCTCTAATCTTTTGTATCAGTTTTGATCTAGTTATGAATATGATGTGTGCATATAGTACTGCACACTGCACTATCTCCCTGAGTTATAACCCAAGCATGTCCCTACCACCTCTGATTCCTCTTCTGGATTTTGTCATTCTTGCCCAAATAAAGCTATTTTAGATACTATCTACTCTTTTGTTACAATCTGTAGGTTTTGATAATTTCATTCTTTCTTGTTTTTGACATTAGTTTGACTTGAATTTTAATAAGTTCATTACTTTCTTACTTATGCAGCATATTCTACAAAAAAATTATTGATCTTATCTAAGTGGTATGCTTAAAAATAATAGAATATTCCTCAGTCCCCAAAGGAAGGCCCAGAAACTACTCCAAAGTTGCTATGAAATGTGACAACAGCCTCTCAAGAGTGGCCCAGACAGAGAGAGCATGTGGAGACTCACACACTGCCTCTTCCATCTAGAGGACACTTCAGGGTTGACAACCAGGTCTTGAACATGGTGTTTAACTTCTCTGAGCCTCTAAGCCTCATCTACAGAATTGGTGAGAGTCAGTCCTTCTCTCACCCAGGGTGGTGGGAAAGCATGCTGAAGCTTTGGCCTCATTATTTACCGGGACATCTTTTCAAATCTGGGTTAATTTAAATGTAGTTTATAAACACTGTAGTGGCATTTCGTTTGTATTTTAATAAATACAGCTTGCCTGAAGATCAGAGAGTAAAACAGTCCCACTGGTCAGCCTTACAGACCAGGCAATGGTACCACACACCTTTAATCCCAGTAGCCACACTAGTTGCCATAGAAACCGGGCGGTGCACACCTTTAATCCCAGCCCTAGAGAGGATTGTAAAATGAGAAGAGACAGCTCTCAGGCACAGCCTCATTCTGAGATTCCTCGAGGCAAGCTCGCCATTGGACTGAGGTACAGGTAAGAGCTAGTGACTAGCTGTTTTGCTTTTCTGACCTTCAAGTTGAACCCAAATTTCTCTCTATAAGTTTTTATTAATAGTGCTTCAAAAAATGGAGAAATAACATTTTCTGGCAGGTTTTAAAATATGAAAACTGTTTCTATATTATCTGCATTCGCTTTTCGCTCAACTCCCATGTATTTCTCCTAAGTTCAGTTTCTTTGACATCTGGATAGTGTTTGATACTCTGTGTTCATCTTAGTGAAGTGGGGATGCTGATTCCACAGATCTATCGAAATGGGGGAGCTTTATAATGTTCAAAGGATCAGTGTAGATAGAATTTTAGGGATTTTATTTTCAAACTATAGATGAGTGACGTTACATTAGTCCTGTCAATCACTGGCAGAATAGTTGTTGACATATGAAGGAACAATGTATCCATGGCATATTCATGCCCATACATCTAGGCATTTCCTCTCCCTCCTTAATCTGCATGCTATCCACTCCCAGCCATCTCTGAATCCCTCGCCTGATAGGCTGAACAATCAGTGGGTGGGAAGTCTAGAACCCTGGCCTCTGTCTTAGTTTAGCCTCTGTCCTCTCCCTCTCCTGTCTCAGCAGGCTCTTACATCTCTTCGGCTTCCTTAGCTCTTTCTTCCCTGGGGTCTTTAGGCTCTGAACCCAGTTGGTTCTCCTTGGTTCAGTCATCACAGAGAAGTTTCATTCTTCAACCCTCTCTTTACTTGGTTTCTCTGAGACAGACATCCCTTTCCTGGATTGCTTTCTACTTTCTGGTCTTTACCTCTTGTTCTTCTGTTTCCATAAGAAACTAAAATCTACATTCAGAAAGATCCACCAAATCATGTCCTCTTGGCATGCTAAAAGTGGAATTTTACCATTATACTTCATTGTTTGTTTAGGTAAAAGAGACAACTTTATTTAGTTCTTTCTTCTTTTTATATTATTTCCAAGAATCCAAAAGAATCTTATAAGAACAAAAGATTACAGAGTAAGAGTTAATACTATTACAAGTAGATAATATGTTTACCATCGATATTTTGCTACCCTCTCATTAGTGCCTTGCACCAGGTGTCATGGCATGCACACCGTTGTCTTGAGCATCTTCTAGCAGTCACTCATTGGAATCCCTACATGTTCGATATTACAGAAAATTAAAAGGTACCCCTCACTGCATCCCTCATGTTCGCAAGAAAGTTTATATGACGAGAACCTAAAACTTCAGGTTCACACACCTTGCAATGAATGTTCAGGCTGTAATCTGATTCAGCACTCCCTTTACACAACTCAACAGACAGGCAGCCGATTAGAAGATGCACAGCTGGGAAGAGATGGCTATGAAGGAGCAACTTTCAGCTCTGACGAAACTAGCTATAGAAATATGTAATTTATTTACTTACCTTTCCAAAAATTAAGAGAAATCTTAAAGTAGTGGTTTTCTGTAAAGCAAAAGAATTATCAACTTACAAATCAATTTTCTCTAGCCTTATGAAATCAGATCTGCTAGTCTAAGGCTGGTCAAGAACAAGAGGTCACTGACCCTAGGAAGAAACCAATTAATGCTTTGTTCGTTTGTTTGTTCATTTTGCTTTTGCTGAATGGGCATGTCAAATTGTCTTCTAACAACTTAAGTTTATATCCAGAAAGTATCTCTGCTCTCAGTCTTTTCCGAGAAACTTCTTTGGTACTAGGTGATAGTTAATACAAATAGTCACAGCTGGGCAAGAGCTTAGAATGACAGTTCTGTGCTGGGTTCTAAATGGGACATCTCTGCCACCCTGCCTAGGATCAGAAACACCACAGAACACACAGCAGAAAGACTGTAAGAGCCAGAGGATGAGGAAGGGTGCTGTCAACATCTGTCTTCTGATCGTGGCGTGTTGGCCACTGTCCTCATGAACTCACAGGAGCTAAGGTTATCTACACAAGACCCACACCACATTAGGCCCATCACCATTTCCTCATGGGTGGAGGAGGACTATGAACTCTAAATCTTCTTGAGAAATTAGTTTCAGTTTGACAATGATTGCTAGGGGAAGGGCGGTCATTTTCTTCAGTGTTGTAGCCCTTTAATAGTGTAGACTTCTGTTTTTTAAAAAAAATGTACTCATGCTTACAACCTAGTTAAACACAGTGGGCCATCAAACTAAAACATGAAGGGAAAAAGAAGAAGGGGTCATCAGAGAGGGAAGGTGCCAAGAGTATGTAATGAAGGTAAACATGACTGAAACTCATTATGTACATGTATTAAATTGTCAAAGAGCACAAAAATTGGGACAAAATAAGCATTCTGTTTTTTAAAACGAAGACTCACTTGGAAAAGTCCAGTGTTGGCCTTTTCCCCATCACTCCCAAGTCCTATGGCTTCAGACGTTCTGTGGTTAGAAAGGCACTAAAGCTGACCTTTTGTTTTCCTTCCTGTGGCTTTCTAGAAGTTAAAGAGACTTTCTTATATGGTTCCCAAAATGAAAATAAATACCAGCCTGGTGCTTGCATGAAATCAGGGCGAGACAAAGAAGAGGGAAGAGGCAAGTAAAGCGAAGCCAATGACTCTCTTCTCTACATCCGTCATTCTCTACTTTTTCAGGTAGTATTAGGTTGTGTTTCACCTGGATGTTAGAACTATTTCCTTGTGCTTTCTTTCCTTCTTGCAGATTTACAGGGTGGTGGTTATTATGGCATGGAGATACAAGGTCAAGTGTTATTGTAACTGGATTTAAGGGGCAATATTAGGCGTCTCGAGGGAGCCACTTGCTTCTGTGACACCCTGAATGTACCCAGTGTTCTCTGGTCTTGGCAGTTTCTTGAATTTTGTGGGAATACTAGATGTTCCTGATGTTTCTCTTAGGTATGGAATGATGAACAGGTACAGGGATGGTGACAGGAACATTGACAAAGCATTGCTGAAGGTTCTGTGGATGTTTCAGGACTTAATGAGAAAGAGAGCTAGGATGGACCAAGTGCCTGCTGAGGGCATGTGGGTAGAGGAAGAAAGCCTGGTACCCATGCTGAGCTTAGGTCATTTCAACATAACAAGACTTCAACACCTCTGACTATGAACTTCCAGTGGGGGCAGGGAGCAATGTGTTTTATTCTTTACTGAATTCTCAGTGACTACTACATCATTGGTACAAAGTAGATAGTCAACTGGTGTGTTAGTAGTTTGCAAATGATAGTTGTAAACTATGTTTGTATCTGATTTATGTCCTACATTTATCTGGTGAAACTTAAATGAAACCAACTTTGTGTAACAATCTCTCCGATAGCATTGGGAATGTTCTAGATGGAGGAAGATGTATCCCTTGAGAAATTCAAACCTCAGGTTTGACTTTATGGGGGCTTGTGGTTTAAATTTATATTGCCTGTGACATCCAGGAAACTTAAACTGAAAAATCAATTTCAAACCAGGTCTTAGATTGGAACAAAGCAAAAACAAAGATAAAGCATCTTTGTAGGGCTATACTCTCAGCCAAGGCCACAAAGATGTCACCCCTGTTAAAGTGCCACCAGAGCAGTGGGAGGGGAAGGCACAATGAAGAAAATGACCATGAGAGGCAGCAGAAAGAACCAAGCAGAGAGCCCCAATTTTCCAATGGTGGAATAATTGAATACAGTTTATACAATATTTGTGTTTAAATTGATTCTAATGGAAAAATTAGAGTACAGTGTTAAGAGAGAAACAGAAATGATTGAAATAAGGAGCAAATATATTGCAGACATTAGATCCTTATAAGAGGGTTTCAAAGGTATGAGGCCGGAGAGATAGTTCACTGGTTCAGAACATGGGCTGCTTCTCAAGAGGACCCCAGTTCAATTCCCAGCACCCACATAGTGACTCACAACTGTAACTCCAGTTCCAGGAGGTCTGATGCCCTCTTCTGGCCTCCACAGGCACCAAGTATATACATGGTGCACAGACATACAGGCAGAAGAAACCCCATATACATAATTATTTTTAAATAGAAATACAAAGGCATCAAGGAAAATTTATGTAACTTAAATATATTTCTTATAATGTAATACAATACAGTGACTAACTTTCCAAGCAGCAGAAAACTAGAAAATAAAAATAATCAATCAATGCAAAGGAAAGTGGGAAATAACAGCAATAAGTCCAAAAACAAAGGACGAAGAACAGTCAGAGCAATTTGGAGTTCAAAGGCTGAATTACATTCAAGCAGAATAAACCTTGTGAGCAAACAGAGAAAGAACTTTAGACTTGATTCTCATGACTTTCCACTGACGTAAAAGATACAAAAAGAAAAGTGAAGATAAGTGCAAAGCGTGGTGGATATTGGCAGACTGAACTCGGGTGTACAACCAGAATTCAGACATAAACCACAACCACAGCAGCCCTCACAAGCTGACTTCTTGTCCCTTTCTACCACCGTCCTGCTCTCTCCTGAGAAGTTGGCTGTCCTTAGTCCAACAGCATGTTTTAGTTCTGGTTTTCAACCCAGATTTGACTAAAGATGTAAATACAAAAGGCAAAATTCATAAATTTTTCAGAACGTAGACTTTGTCATATCAGCGTCTATAAAAATCCTGAAATTAAGACTATATACAACGAAGAAGACTGATGACTTTTACTACATCCAGATAAAGGATGTTCCGTTACCGAAAGGTATCACAGAAGCTATAATCTAGTAAAACCTGAGAGAGAGAGAAAACTGCAGCTAGACAAATGATTCCCCAAATATCAGTTCCCAGAATGCACAAGGAATCCCCCTAGATCCAGGAGAAGCACACTGTCAATTAGTTTCTGAAATGGACAAAAGAAGTCAGTATGCACTTCTCTGGAGACTGTGTCTTTATGGCAGTCTACGTATCACAAAATGTTTGACGTGCTGATTCCCTAGGGAACTCAAAAATGAAACCATAACTACCAGATTGGTAAAAACTAAGATAGGATAATACAGTTAGAAGCCGAAACTGGAGGGGACTGGTTATAGCCTCAGATCTGAACACTAGCGGTGTATTCTTGATCAAGTTACTATTCCTCCCTCTTTGGTTTCTCCATCTATAAAATGAAGCTAATAATTCTTCACACCCACTTGAGTCCATTTTCTGTTACCAGTACCAAGAGATTAAGATTCTGTTCATGGTTCTGTCCCAGTATTGAGGGTCATATCTGGGGGTGGACTTTTGATGCTGGAGTTTTGAGCTGGGGCAGAGCTTCACAGATGATGGGAACACAAGAGGAACCTAGACAGACCCACTGTCAAGATAACCCACTAATCATTAATCATCTGACTGGATTAATTTATCCATAAAGGCAGAGCCTTGACCACCTCTTAATATCTCATAACGGGGAAATTTTAACATGTGTGCTGAAGGGGACAAGCCATATGCTGATAAAAGTGCCAGCGCATAGGGTTACTGTGATAGGCAAATTAGTTATGATATGAAAAGTGCTAGAAAAGGACCTGACATGGCGGGGATTTTATTTGTTAATTGTGTGCCTTAGGTCAAGTGGTTAGGTCAGGTTATTAACCCTGAATTGATTAAGCAACATTTATGTCTCAGATGCCTGTTGTCTAGGAAACTCAAACGCAAGGTACTGTCAGGTTTATTATCTAACAAGGGCTTCCTCTCTGGTTTGCGGAGAACTGTATTCTCTGATGGCAGACATGGAACAAGAGGAGTCTGTCAGGTCTTTTTTTTTTTATAAGGGCACTGAACCCAGGATCACATAGTTACCCAACCAGAGACTATACCCATTGCATTGCGAAACAGCACTTCAACATATGAATTTGAGTGGAATGTGACCATTCAGTCCATGGCTATGTTAATAACTGTGATTGTAGCAGGACCTTGGAACTCTTGTATTTTATGTCTATATTGCCTTGCTAATGATCATACTCAGAATAATGGATTATTATAATACTTCCAGCCCAGATTCCTTAGCTATCGTCTCCCATGTTTATAACCTTCTCAACATAGGCATGCACACTTCTAATGTTCTCCTAGACTTTAACATGCCTAAAACTATCTGCTCATCCAAATGCCCAATCAGGTACACTTTCCTCATCGAGAGGAGTCTCTCCTTCCATTTGTCCAGGCCAAACCTGCTGTCAACTTTGATTTTTTTATTTCTATTACACCCTAACTTCAGACTTCAGTAAATACTCTCAGGTCTACTTTCAGTGTGTGTGTCCTCTTCACAATCCCATTACCACCTCTCTGACCCAGGATGCTGACATCTCCCAGCTAAGCTATTACATTAGCCTTCACACGGGCTTTTCTGCCTCCGCCCTGGCTCCCTGCAGGCTATTCTCAACATAGCAGCTGAATAATGATGCTACAGCATAAGGAGGACCTGCTGTTCCATTCCTCTAAAGCCCTCCAGGACCTTCCCATCTTCCTCAGTAAAAGCCTAAATTCCCATGAAATCCTGTAGGTCCCTGAATAACCAGATACTGTGTTTGCATTCTGACTGCCTCTATTTCCACTCCATCTGCTGCGTCCTTGGGGACTTCATATTGCTGCTAACTCTATCTGAAATGTTCTAGATGTTGGTCTGGCTTACCCTTTACTTTTTTTCAGACTTTAACCTAAGTGACTTCCTTTTTCATTGACATATTTTTCCAACACTGCCTAAAACCTTAACACCCATCTCCATACTTTATATCCCCTGTGGATTGGAGAGGTTCCCCTAGGTTCATATGTCCAAATAATAGGTGATAAGAGAGAACTAAATTCAAAGGGCACTTAAGTCATGAAAGAAGATATAAAACTACTCATTTTTTTTACTCTTTCTTAGATTTTAATTTTTTAGCAATGGATAGATGCACAAAAATATATTTAATAGTGAAAGTGAAAATCCAATGTGAAGCTCAACAGCTTCAGAATGGTTATTCTGACTCTGTAGAAGTTCACTGAGGTTCACAGACTTTAAGTCTAGTTACTTTCGGTGTCTGATTTTTTTTATTTGCAAGTTTTTCATAATAAAGTTTTAATAAAAATGCTGGTAAATCTCAAGAACAAAATGTTGAGCAATATATGCGATGCAGTTTTATTCCTATAATTTTTAAAACATGAAAGTAAAATTAATTATTTAATATATACAACAAAATACAAAGGAAAATCAGGCAACATAGTATTTTGTTTTAAAAGGATGACCAAGAGGGGGATAAGAAATGACAGGATTCAGAATGGCTAAAATAAAAAACACCAATGGTAGCCTTTGCTGGAGAGGTTGTGGAGAAAGGGGTACACTCATCCATTGCTGGTGGGAATGCAAACTTGTGCAACCACTTTGGAAAGCAGTGTGGCGGTTTCTCAGGAAATTCGGGATCAACCTACCCCTGGACCCAGCAATACCACTCTTGGGAATATACCCAAGAGAGGTCTTATCATACAACAAAAGTATATGCTCTACTATGTTCATAGCAGCATTGTTTGTAATAGCCAGAACCTGGAAACAACCTAGATGCCCTTCAATGGAAGAATGGATGAAGAAAGTGTGGAATATATACATATTAGAGTACTACTCAGCAGTAAAAAACAAGGACTTTGTGAATTTTGCATGCAAATGGATGGAAATAGAAAACACTATCCTAAGTGAGGTAAGCCAGACCCAAAAAAGAGGAACATGGGATGTACTCACTCATATTTGGTTTCTAGCCATAAACAAAGGACATTGAGCCTATAATTAGTGATCCTAGAGAAACTAAATAAGGAGAACCCAAAGAAAAACATATAGGCATCCTCCTGAATATTAACCTTCATCAGGCGATGAAAGGAGACAGAGATAGAGACCCACATTGGAGCACCGGACAGAAATCTCAAGGTCCAAATCAGGAGCAGAAGGAGAGAGAGCACAAGCAAGGAACTCGGGACCGCGAGGGGTGCACCCACACACTGAGACAATGGGGATGTTCTATCGGGAACTCACCAAGGCCAGCTGGCCTGGGTCTGAAAAAACCTGGGATAAAACCGGACTCGCTGAACATAGCGGACAATGAGGACTACTGAGAACTCAAGATCAATGGCAATGGGTTTTTGATCCTACTGCACGTACTGGCTTTGTGGAAGCCTAGGCAGTTTGGATGCTCACCTTACTAGACCTGGATGGAGGTGGGTGGTCCTTGGACTTCCCACAGGGCAGGGAACCCTGATTGCTCTTTGGGCTGATGAGGGACAGGGACTTGATTGGGGGAGGGGGAGGGAAATGGGAAGCGGTGGCTGGGAAGAGACAGAAATCTTTAATAAATAAATAAATTAAAAAATAAAAAAAAAGAAATGACAGGATTGTGGAGACAATGTTGTGTTGTTGTTTTTTTTTTCCTTGTTCTGTTTGTTTCTTTATTTATGGGCACAGTCAATGTTTATTGACTGTCATGGTTACAAAAATGCCACAGTAGAGACCTGAATTCATTCTTCTAATTACCCTATTTATTTGTCTTTACTTTTGCCAGGATCTCTACCTTCTTCAAAATGAGACTTCTTTTCTTTCATTCTGCCTCATGAGAAGGCAATGGAAATTATTTGTTTACTTGAAGCATTTCCCAACAGGATAAATCTCACTAATCAGATCCTCCATTCAGGGGACACCATATTTGCCACAAGACTGGCCAATCGGAGTGATTTGCCAAGGCAATTCACTTCTTATTGATTTTGCCATAACTACTCTTGTAGATTAGTTCATTTTCTCTTCCTCTATGTGCCACACAGTTCCACAGACCTCAGTGTGTTCTGAGGCCTTGTAAAACTTGGCAAAGGTTCCATGCATTGGAGATCTGGCAAAGAGAGCGAGCTACAACAGTCTATGACATTTGTGTTCACACCACTGCCGCCTCTGACTCTGGAGGCTGGTTTCTCGAGTAGATAGATAGATAGATAGATAGATACATACATATATACATACATACTAGATAGATAGATAGATAGATAGATAGATAGATAGATAGATAATTGCCTTCTTTCCTTGCCATTCTAGCCATTCTGGTATCAGCTCTATCATGGTCCTATATTCTTGTCATAGTATTTAGCTTGTTAATGATTAATTTCCCCCTTGCCTTTAGAAGCATCTTTGAAGGAAGAAAAAAAACTTTTAATCAGTCTCCTTTTCCTCATCTCTGCTAAATTCTTTTATTTTTCTCTTAAGGGTTTATGTATAAGAGGAAAGTTTTATTTCTCTTTCCTCTGGAACCTTCTTTGGTTCTGGCTACAGAAGAGTTCGTTGCTTTTCTTCCACTATATAAGATGTATGTGGATATTTACAGTATTATTTGTTCTTGTTTCATGGTTATAATTGTTCCATGGTGGCTATTCAACAGATAAAAAATAATTTTGACAAAAATTTAAAGGGAATAAAAGAACATGATTAAAGAAACCAACTGGCTGGTACAAATTAGAGATGGTCCAAGCTCATAATTAATTAGGAATTGAAAGTCAAACAATAACAGTGTCTCTAAGAATGAAAAAGTACAAAAGTTGATCATATTGTGTATTAATAAAATTTAAAGGATGCGCCGGGCGATGGTGGCGCACGCCTTTAATCCCAGCACTCGGGAGGCAGAGGCAGGCGGATCTCTGTGAGTTCGAGACCAGCCTGGTCTACAAGAGCTAGTTCCAGGACAGGCTCCAAAACCACAGAGAAACCCTGTCTCGAAAAACCAAAAAAAAAAAAAAAAAAAAAAAGGAAACAACTGGTGTACATAGGTAGGGGAGTGGTGCTCCGTCCTGGAGGACAATTTTGTAGTATCTGTTGAAGCTAATCATAGGTAAAGGTTTATTTAGGATATTTTCAAAGTAATCAAATTTTGAAAACATAAAAAGTTACTATTTTATTGAATATCTTTTTAGATGAAAATATGTGGTTGGAAATGCATCAACATGGACACAAAGAAGCCTCTGTTAACAACAAAAAATACTTTTGGAGGGCATGTTTCCACATTGCTTGTTTAATTGCAAGTAAATTTATAAAAGAAATAAAATAAAAGCTACATACCCAAATTTGAGAAATGCAGCTAATTAAATGTAGCATTTAATTGAGATTAAGCATTTATAACCCTTAGTGTTTACGTTAGAAACCACAAAAGTTCTAACTTTAATGAGGTAAGGTACCAATGTGAGAGGTTAGGAAAAGGCACTCTGCACAAATCTAAAGAATGCAGAATTCAGCAAAAAAGAAAGCTAAAAACGGAAAGAAAAGAAATAAGAGATGAAACTACAGTGGAGAAGAGCAACAAGGTCAAAGTTGCTCCTTTGACAAAACCGACAAAACAGACCATTCCAGTGAGTCAGAATGAAAAAGCAAAAAACAAACATATCTATAAAAGAAAATGAGGTCCTCAGCAGAGAGACTTTGGAGATTAAAAAGATAAGGGTATGTCACCAAGCATTTATGTAAGTGAATATGAAAGTTTAGAATGGATAATTTTCTAGACGCATAAGCTCTAGCAAACTTATCTGGAAAGAAGAAGGGCAGGAAATTGAATCAGTCACTAAAACATCCATTCACCAAAAGCACAAGGCTTGTGTTTTTTATAGGTGAGTTCAATTTAGCTTTCGATTTTATAAAAGTATTTTAAGAGAAAAGATGAAGCAGGGATGCACCGGCAATCATCATCCCAGAGCTCACGCAGTACACCTCAGGTCAAAGCCAGTTGCCATCAGTGCCTTAGTTCCTCTTCTTGATAATGTGATAAAGTACCTCAATTTATTCTGTCCTGCAGTTCAGGGATCCAGTCCATCATGTCAGCAGGAAGGAACTTGAAGCAGCTGGTTACATGACATCCACAGTCAGGAAACAGGGAAGGATAGATGCATACTGCTGCTCAGTCCTGGTTCTACAGTGTGAAGCTCAGGATCCCAGCTAGGGACAAGTGCCACCCACAGTAGAGTAAAATATCCCCAACCAGCATACTCAGAAGCCTGTCTCCCAGAGAACTGTAGAGCTCATCACGTTGACAGCTGAAATTAATCACCATCGGTAATCAACCCGAACCATGTATATCAGTCTCACAGACATAGATATGAAGGTTAGGAACAAAATAATACCAAGCTATATTCATTAGTGTTTAAGAAGCACTAACCAATCTAGCTCCATCCTAGGGATGGACTGGGACTCCGACATCCTTACACTTTTCCCACCTCCACTTCCATAGCGCTCCCTGAGCCCCGAGGGAAAGGATTTGGTGGAGACATCCCACTTAAGGCTGAGGATTCCAAGATCTCTCACTCTCTGCATGTGGCCTATCTGGGGATCTCTAGATCTGGTCCCATCTGCTGCAGGAGGAAGCTTCTCTGATTGGGGCTGAGCAAGACACAGCAGAATGTTCTAAGGAGATACTTCATTGCTACATTCTTTTAGCATAATAGTGGTATTTGGTTTTGGTTTTCCCCCTAGGTCTCTGGCCTAGCTAGTCTCAGGTTCTTGACATTGAATGAGAAAGTTGCAACACATGTTGGTTAGATGGTTTCTTGGAAAAAAAGAATCAGACATAATTCCCTTTCTGATCAAGCATGTTTAGTTAAAAGCTATAGGGAATGATAGATGGTGGAGAAGCCTTGGCATTATAATCTCTTTTATATAGTCTAGAGCAATGGTTCTAATCCTCCTAATGCAGCAACCCTTTAATACCCTTCAGGTATGATGACCCCCCCAACTATAAAATTATTTTCCTTGCTGCTTCATAACTGTAATTTTGCTATTGCTAGAAATTATAAATATCTTTGTGTCCCGGTGTTCTTAAAACCACCCCTGTGAAAGGGTCATTCGACTCCCAAAGGAGTCATGACCCACACGTTGGGAACCACTGGACTATTAATTCTTTCTTTCCACTTTTATATGTGTTTTTGTTGCTTTCTATCCTTTTGGTATTAAGCTGTGAGCATCCAGGATGTTGATCTGTGTAATTGTCATTTGATTGCTTTACAAGTTCTGAGACGAATCCTTACTGCGTTCAGGCTTTATATCCTATGCATCTCTATTGATTTGTTCCTAAATGTTCATAAGAGAAGATTATAAAAGGCTACTCAATCGGGGGGAAATGTACGAAGGGTTTACTTCTTCCCCTCTCCCCGAGAGTCTGAAGGGATACCCCAGTGTCTATATAGACCTATCCCCTGACAAGTTTCCAGACATGATTCAGTTCCAGAAAACGAGGCTTCACTAGCAAATTACTAAGGTTCCGAATGACCACAACTACTAATAAATATTCTGAAAGCTTAACAGCATAAAGGAAAAAAAGACAAATCAAGAATTGAAAATTGATATAATTAATACTTTAAAGAACTAAAATATAATAGAAGTCATATGAAGCAGGTATAAAAAGATGTAAGAAAAAATGCAAATGTTAAACTCTTTTTTTTTTTTTAAGTTCACAAATAGACAGTCGACTCTAGGCATTTTTCACCAACACAGAGTTTGAAGAAGTGAATTAATGGGAAAGTGAGTTAAACCAAGGAATCATTAACACACACACACACACACACACACACACACACACACACACAAATCTTAGACATTTGCTTTTCATTTACAGTATGTAAAAGCATATTTATTTGTTAGTTTTTTGATTATTTGGTGTGTTAGCTTTCCATTACCATGACAAAACACTTAAATTAATCAACTAATAAACTATAGAAAGAAATAGCTTATTCTGGCTCACATTCTTTTTTTTTTTAATCTTTTTTTTATTGAGAAAATGAGAAAAAAAAAACAAGTTTCCACTTCCTCCCAGCCTCCCATTTCCCTCCCCCTCCTCCCACCCTTCTCCCCCTCCTCCCACCCTTCTTCCCCTCCCCCCACTCCTTTCCCCCTCCCTCTCCAGTCCAAACAATGAGAGCTGATGAGACGCCAAGGACAATGGCAAGGGGTTTTGATCATACGTAATGTGCTGGCTTTGCGGGAGCCTAGCCAGTTTGGATATTCACCTTCCTAGATATGGACGGAGGGGGGAGGACCTAGGACTTACCACAGGGCAGGGAACCCTGACTGCTCTTTGGACTGGCTCACATTCTTAGCCATGGCCACTTGGCACTATAATCAGAGCCTGTGGCAGCAAAAGAACCCCATAGGAGCATATTGCAAATGAGGACATAGCACCTCAAGGGAGCTGAGATGCAGAGAGGAGCAGACAGCCAGTCCCAACATCCTCTTTAAGGCCGCATCCTCAGTGACTTCATTTTTTCCATTAGGCCCCATATCCCAGTAGCATTGCAGGCTAAGGACCACACCTCTAAAACATGGGACTTCGAGGTCATTTCAGATATCAGCAAAAACAAAAGACAGTATTTGTTTTAAACATCTGTCTTTTGAATATTAGATTTTAAACTTGTCTTTATTATATAAAGCACCCCCAAAATATATCTGTCTAGCTCCATTTCTCTCACTTCAAGCCTGAGCCAAAAGCCAGACACTGGCAAAGTAATATAAATTAAGACGGCTCCTATATTTAAATATGCAACATTTTACAGTTGTCTTCCTTACTGATAATTTAGCAGCGTTTGCTAAACAGCTTGTGTCAAGTCTTCCGACATGTTTAATTTAGTTTTGTAGAAAGCATCATCTCTCCTACACACTCCTTTTTAATAAATTGATATAGCTAAATACATAATAACTTACATAACATTTAAAGCAGAGGTAACCAGGGCTGAATGGTTTAGTCAGGAAAATGCTTGTCTTGCAGTCATGAAGACTTGTGTTTGAACCCCCAAAATTCACATTAAAAAACTCAGAGTGTTATGGAGGATGCTTGCAATTTTGGGATGCAAGGGTGAGGATGGGAGGTGGGGCGGAGGCAGGCTAATACATGGGGTTTGCAAGCTCGCCAGCCTAGCTGAATCAGTGAGCTCCAGGCCAGTGAGAAACAATCTCCCAAAAAGTGGTGGGCAGCTCTTGAGGGATGACCCTTGAGGTTGCTCTCTGGCCTCTACATGTATGTGGATATGTGTACAACTGCACACACACAAACATGCATCTCCACAAATAAATAGAAGTGAATGAGTATAAACAGATCGTTCAAGAAGCACAGAGACCCTTGTTGAACACAGCATCCGTGTGGGGAAACAAAATTGCCTGTGCTCCTAGAAGGGACCTACCGGCCATCAGTGTTTGGTGTGTGTGATGCAGGAATTGGTGTGTTCCACAGAAGCAGCGGAAGCTATTTTCAGTAGTTGAGTCTTTCCCTGCACGCAAGCCAGGGATTTGCTTCGCATGCAGGGGAGATTTTGATGCCTCCACACATACCCAAGAGAAATTTCTGAGAGCCCTTTGTGAGTTAACTTTGTTGTGCCTAAATATGAAAATAAAATTGTCCATCAAATCTAAGATAAAGATCCTCTCCTGGCAAAGCATCTATGTGAAAGTAGAACAGCCTTCCCCAGAAACAAAGAGAAAGACCTTTTGATGCTATAATAATTCATAATTTTTGGCACTTTCCTTATGTTGTAGAAGACTGCAGTATCTATAGTTCTAAGAGGCTCTCTGAAGGAGAGCTGTATAAATCTCGCTGAAAAAGACAACTCAATGAAGTTAATAGGCACAAAGGAAGAATTTTCTGGCGTCCAACGTAAGCACTGATCATCTACACTCACTGTTTTAGCTGTGTGCTCCGAAGGAGCGAGTCGAGCTGACCTCATTTTCATCAGCCATTGATTTATTAGTAGTCATGTCTTCATAAAAATCATTTGATAGTGTTTCTCAAGTTGAATGGTATTATCCAAATGTCATATTTTTTTATCTTTTATTTCCATTGATTTCTCTGATTTATAAAGACTCTTTCACTGTTTCTCCTTTCTCATCAGGCACAGCAGAATCAATGTTCTGCTCTGGGCCTCCTGGCTTTCTATTGAATGCCTTTATGTGGCCCGTTCTGCCAGAGTTAAAAAAAAAAAAATTGAACTCAGAATCTTCTGAATAATAATGGTAATTTTTAACCCTCTGCTTGTAACTTTTTATATTCCGTGCAGCAAAATCGATTAACTCTCTTACCACCTAGAGAACAAATATAAGGAATATGAACATCATTATTTACATTCAGTGTGAAGTTGAGTTTTATATAAATTCATTAGATTTAAGATCAAATTTAAAGACCCAAGGAAAATATCAATGCCTTTTCTAAATTGTGAAATATCTTCCTCCATGATTTTGTTAAAATCAGACCCCAAAGCAAAAGTTTGACAGGAAATGTGGTCAAATTAATAGTAAATCAATTTAATTGGTATTCACATTCTTTTCCCTTAGAAATAAAGACCAGTGGAAGGATGGTCAATAAGTTTTTGATAAAGTTCTGGTGCCTGGTTTACTGTTTATGAGTATGTACAATTGCCTTCTTTAGAATGTTTGCCCATAAAAATTTGAATATGAAAATGCATTAGCGTAAATAATAGTGTTCATTAAGAATAACAAAAAGCACAAAGCAAGTTTCCTTCTCGAGCTCTTCCAGTTGATGATGGGAGAAAGTGCTATTTCAGACCCTGGCTTCAGTATCTCACTGCAGAACACTGGGGACAAAGCTCAGACAAATGAAGAACAGTTTGATTCCAGTGTTTCCTATTTTTTTTTATTCTCTGGTACACTGTTTATTTCATTTATATACATACATATATATATATATATAATTTATTTATTTATTAAAGATTTCTGCCTCCTCCCCACCACCGCCTCCCATTTCCCTCCTCCTCCCCCGATCAAGTCCCTCTCCCTCATCAGCCCGAAGAGCAATCAGAGTTCTGAAAAAGCATGGGATAAAACCAGACTTGCTGAACATAGTGGACAATGAGGACTACTGAGAACTCAAGAACAATGGCAATGGGTTTTTGATCCTATGTACTTACTGGCTTTGGGGGAACCTAGGCAGTTTGGATGCTCACCTTACTAGACCTGGATGGAGGTGGGTGGTCCTTGGACTTCCAGTGTTTCCTATTGATCTGGTCTTTCTAAAGCATTTCCCAGCAAAAATAGCCAGTTGTGAAACAGTACTGAATAAAGTCCTAAAAGGTAGATGTTTTAATTTACAGTATTTTCATCAAAGGAGTGGGGTTGTATAGAGACCAAACGTAGTTGGTAAAGTCTGGGGTAAATGATGTCACAGGAACCATGGAACTGTTGGTGAGCAGAGTATCAGCCATGTCTTGGGTGACTGTCATTCAGATGGATAACAAGGGCAGGGATGATGATACTCAATTTGAAAGGCTTACAAGGGATAGCATTAGAAATCCTTTCTTCTATATTGTTATGGACTGCATGTTTGTGCTTCACCCTCCTTTTTCATGTGTTGAAATTAGAATCCCCAGTGTAATTGATATTTGGAGAGGGGGACAATCAGGAGATTCATGGCTCCGAGTGCATGATGGGAAGACATGAGAGAATTTAGAGAGTTTTCTTCTGCTCTCACTGTGAGGATATACCCAGTTGTCACGAGCCAGGACAGGTTGCCTTATCAGACTCTGATCTACATGTGCTTTGACCTTGAACTTCCCACTTTTCAAACTTAACAAAAATAAGTATTTGCTTATTTCTTACACAGTCTGTAATAGATTTCTCATAGCAATTTAGACTGACCGAGATATGAATATTCATCATACCCCTCCCCAACCAAGACTTTCCCATAGGCTAATGAGAAAGATTAAAAGATACTGAAGCAATGTACCACAACTAGAGAGAACAGTTATGAAAACTACAAGCTTTCATAATAATGATGTGTCAAGATATATTTCTCAGAACAAATACTGCTTCCCTGATGGGGATACTGATGAAGAGGTTCTATCTGTCATAGGGGCACAGTGGATAGTTATCTCACTTTAATACAAACCTAAAACCTCTGTTAAAAGAGTCCTAGAGCAGTACACACAAGATGAATGAGACCGGAATGACTAAATGGGGGGAAAGATTTTTAAAAAGGAGGAAAAGCCTTTTAAAAATTAGTAATGTGCGAAATTTTGTACTGGTGCCTAATATTAAAACCAGTGTGTCTCTGCACTTATTAACTAAGTGACTTTTTTTTAAAAAGCACAATGTAATTTTTGCAATATACATGTAAATATATATGCATATAATATTGCCTCAACTCAGGAATTATCTTTACCTAATGTTTATTGGTGAACCCACAAAAAAAGCTAAGTATATTATCCAACAATTTTATTTTTTCCAGAGCTCGTGCTGTCAAGTTTCTGTAAAGTGATTTCTCTAGAGGACTTACCTGAATGACTCATTGTTACCGTAGCCCCACCACATACATACATATATACATACACACACACACACAGACACAGGGAGAAAGAGAGGGAGGGAGAGAGAGAGAGAGAATATCTTGGTAAAATTCTAGACTTTAGGCCCTGCATACCAATTACCCTCAGCAAAATATTTATTTTCCAGGCTAAGAAGATTATAGAAGGAAAGGGGGCAGTCATCTGTCATAGAGTTGGCCCTTACTTTTATGTATTTTGAACAAAGTATTCTCTGCTGCCAGAGCCAAGTGGGACAAAACGATGCTCCAGATGACTCATCTTCTGTGAGCCAAAGGAGTATAAGTAAGAGAAGTAGTCAATGTGATTAAGTGTTAAATTTCATCTGAACACAGGAAGGGATTTTCAGAGTTATATAGCCACACAATGCCATTTGTTTCCGTGTGTAGCATGGTGTCTTGAGTAAGAATAGCCCCCATAGTCTCTTTATTTGGTGTTTGGTCTCCAGTTGATAGGACTTTTTTTTTTTAGAAGGATTATTGGAAGAGTTGTGTCACTAAAGGTAGGCTTTGAGGTTTCAAAAGCTCACACCATTCCCAGTATGCTCGCGCTCCCTCTACCCCGCCCCCCCCGCCCCCACTTATGGTTGTTGTATAAAGATCTAAGTTCTTAGTTAATTGCGTTTACTGCTCCGGCACCTGCCTGTTGTCATGCCCCCGCCATGATTGTCATAGACTCTAATCTACAGAAACAGTAATCCCCAGTAAACTCTTTCTTCTTTAAGTTGCCTTGGTCATGGTGTCTCATCACAATAGAAAAGTAACTAAGACAAGTAGTTAAGAGGTTTCTGCCTTTGTCCCTAGTCTATTACAGACCAAGCAGTACACTCACGAGAGTGTTGGAGAAATTAAGAATTGGGTAGATATCTGGACTCTATACAGATTGACTCTGTCTTTGAAATCTTGTGATCATAAGGCACAGATTTGTATGTTCTTGCATCATAAAAAGAAATCCAAGACCAGTCTTATATTGGGACCAATATTTTTTATCCGTACCATCGAAATATACACACTGTAAAACTGGAGACTTAGGAAACACTCTTGACGGTATGTATCATACATAAATCTGACACTGCAGAATCCGCAGTTCAATAATAGCAAAAGAAAGAGAAAGTCGTAAGTAGAGAAACCTCCAGAAATGAGAATATTATTATCAGTGTTTACTGGCTAAAGTAATTTGGCAAATTGAAAGAAAACAGCCTTCCCCTTAAGTTATAACCTTGAAGATTTCAAGAAAACCTGGCTACAGTAGTTGTTCACAATTTATTCAGTTTAATGAAGCCCAATTCCTTGAAGCTGTAACTACATTTATTTCCTATATTAACTTTACTGGCTTAATGATGTCTATTCATCTTCCTAAAATGTGTTTTGTTGTCTTTTTATAGGCTGGGCTTTTGAAGGAGTCATGGTTTTTAAAAGTAAAATTAGGTTTAGAAAAGACAATGAATTGCGAAGGGTGAGAGAGAGCTGAGTAGCAAGCAGGGGTGCACAGACAGCCCCAAAACAGCTCAAGCAAAGAAGCATTATGATAAGTGCCTTTGCAGTATATTACAGAAAATAGATAATCTCAATGACTTCACCTCCAGCAGAGGGATCAGAAGCAGAACAGCAACTCTGTAAAGTACATCTTATTCAAGGCATGTAAACAATCCATACATATTACCTCTCTATAATTCTATATGCAGTCAACATATTACTCTAGAGCTTCTTAAACTCTGGGGCCGGACTCCACATGGGGGATCATAGATGAGTGTGGGGGTCATGAATAAATTTGTAATTAATATAAGATTTCTGATCATTCAACAACTAAACATTATACATTCGAAAAACGTATAAGGAACCCAGGTGTTTCCGGAAGCATTCATGCCTTAGCATTGGTTCTAAACATGTGATATACACTTTGCACTGAGCATGCTTCAAACTAGACAATACAACCAATTCTACCTGAGGGTCTTCTGTTCAGATGCAAGACTACGGTATGCTCTGAACTGCCCCTGAAGAAATATAATAGTTTAATTACAGAAAATAAGTAGGTAGTATTTCCCTATCACCAATCTCTATGCATTTTAAATTATTATATCTTTGGATTGTATTATGTTACAGTATTGATTTAAAAATTGCTATTTGAGTTGCTGATTCAAGTTTCTTAAAAAGCTATTTAGTGAATTTTGGCTTGGAATTAGAAGAATATTTCCAGAAATTTCTGAAATGACTCTAAATATGCCTGTAGTTTAAACTGTACATAAGTAAGATGGCATTCTCAGAATTGATGATTATGAAAATCAAATTATTGATCAATTCTGAAAATGTTGAAGGTGCTCTACATCCTGTGGTATCAAATATTCAGCCAAGACTTACTTCTTTATATAAGAATAAGCAAGGACATTCATCTCATTATTGTGAAAGTGCTTTAATCTTTATAAATGTTCAAATAAAATACACATCAAAAATTGTTTTAAAATCTATTCCCTTATGATTCATTATGATTGTTTGATGTACATACCTTTGCAATTTATATACCTATATGTTCAAAGTCCTGTAAAGTTTATTGAGTGGGAAGGGATTACTAGCTTAAGAAACTCCCATCCAAAGCACAGTGGAGGTCAAGAGTTTCTCCAAGGGAGGAATGGTAAGTCAGAGAGGGCTCATTCAGAGGGAAATTAGTCTTCATCAAGAAATAAGTTTTCTCTTGTGTGATGTTTGAGTGTGCAAAGGGTTGAACTTGATGAATAGATGAAAGTAACAGACATTTGGGAAAAGTGTCTGCTGCCTTAAGTCATCCTTCCTTAATTAGCCTTCATTAACTGACAAAAATAAGTTAATAGATTAAAAAATAAGTTTCAGCTAAATTTAGTTCTTTATATTAAAAATGCAAGTGAAAACTACCTGGTCAGAGTCTCATATGTCTTCCCTTTCAAGCCCAGAGCTGTTCCAATGAACAAACAAAATATAAGCATAAAAAAATGCCTCTCAAACTCTAAGTACGGCTGGTGCTAGCTCCTGAGTCTATGAACAAGCATCGTTATATCAGAACATGAATTTCTCAGGGAAGCTGCATATTCTTGCTAAAGTAGTCTAGGCCTTGGACCAAACTCATGATTGCTCCCTTTGTCTGTCCTGTGTTTCACTTGAACAAGTATGTATTTTGCATGCCTTGGATGCAGTCTCCTCAGCTGTAAAGTGGGAATAATAGTGTCACGTCGTGGGTCCAGGTCCTTACAATATAACTTGCCTAGAAGTAATCTGAAGTTAAAGTCTTTAATGTCTCCCAACATGGTATGTCCTACAAACACGGGAGTTCCTTCAGCGTATTAGAAGTGCTAATACCGTTATTATTAGAAGACTCTCCAAGGTGTGCACTTTGCCAGTAGGTAACTAAGAAATTTCTTCAATGAGAGAAAGACCTTACTCTGTGGTAAAATCGCTCTCAAAAGGGCCTAGTGACAAAGACCTTCATGATGTCTCATTTCTCATGCCATGACCACAAGGATGACTAGGGATCACTTTGGCAAAAAAATTTCTCGGTACATGGAACTAAGCAATTATAAAACACTCTTGAACAAAAGTTTATATTTTTAATGCTTCATTGTAATGGCCACAAATTCCACAGTGCAGGTATTTTTTAAAAATTCACTTATGCCCTAGTTTGTTCAAAATATAATACATTCACTCAACTGTCTTTACTAGTGAAATCTGAAATGTTTTCAACAGAAAGCTCCAATGGCACATAGTGCCATCCATAGAGTGCTTGCCATGTACCCTTGAGGGTCTAAAGTCCATCCTCTAACCCACATCACAGGGAGATGGAGCCTGAATTAGCCTTGAGACTTGCTGGCCATGCAACCTCTCCTAATTGGCTAAAGTCATAGTGAAAGGACCTGCCTCCAAAAGCAAGGTAGTTGGCGCCCAAGAAGCAACATCCAAAGTTGATTCTTTGCCTTCACACACACACACACACACACACACACACACACACACACGCTCACATTCTCTCACACACACACAAAACCATACGTATATACCAGCACACTTAGAAGGAAAGCCAGCAACAAAGGAAGAGATCCCAATAAAAAGAAAAGGACAAAATTCCTAAACATTTGTTTTAAAAAAAAATGCATTAACTCTGGAATAAATTTCTAGAGAAAATAACATTTTTAGTCTTCATTTCATTTCTACTGAAATTCATTCTACAGATTATGTCAAGTCCTGATACGCTAGTTGGCTTTGGTTGTTGTATATTTGGTTGGTTGGGTTTTTTGTTTTGTTTTTGTAAATTTTATACAAAATTTCTAGGAAGAAGGAACCTCAACTGAGGAATTGCCTCCATCAGACTGACCCATGGGGACTGTTTGTTGATTAATGATTAACCTAGGAGGGCCCAGCCCACTGTGGACAGTGCCATTCTGGGCAGGTGGGCCTGGGCTATATAAAATATGTGAACTGAGCAAACCATGGACAGTAAGCAGCTTTCCTCAAAAGTTGGTTTCTGTCCCTGCTTGAGCTCCTGCCCAGTCCATCACAAAGATGGACTAGAAAGGGGATGAAGAAGCCAAATGAGTCCTTTCCTCCCCTGGCTGGTCTTGGTCAGTGTTTTATCACAGCAACAGAAACCCAGCTAGAGCATCCAGTCTATGCATTCAATCCAGAATGAATTTCAGTGCCTTTCTCCAAGTACATGGAAACCACCAGATGTGCTATACTGTCCTCGGCCTGAGTGATGTTAAAGAAGTCATGTGAACTTAAGTTAATATTTAATATTTCTAAGTTTTAATCAATATTTAAATGCTCGTGAGTTTAAATTAATATCCGTTAACGAGGTCACACTGAGCTATGTAAAATTTCTCCACATGACTCACGGTACTAGTGATTTCATCCTAGCAAACAGGAAAACATCTGTGAGAATTAGTGATTAACACATTTCATAAAACAGGTGGCTTCTTAGGTTCTTGGGAAGGAACTCATGCCGATCTGCAATGTCGATCTAGTGAGTGTTTGCAGAACAGGGTTTGCTGAGCAAAGTGGTTGCTTGATGGACATGTGAACAGCTACCATGCGCTTTCAGAATATTTAACCAGCATGTCCGCTTAGCAGTTTGAATCTTTCCTGCTCTCATTGACACTATTAGCTTGCTTTTTCTCCCCTGAAAAACAGTTCTGCTAAACACAGATTTCTTTTAACCTGAGTCATCTCCAAAAATTTGCACACTGTGAATACATGCAAACAAAATAAATATTATTTGTTATGCTGATAAATAAAAAGTTGGGTCAAGTTTTCCCTAACCCTAAGTGAGAAGGAAATAGATTAGAGATTCTTCACACTGATTTATGAGTTGGCTAGTTTGAGGTTTGTTGCTGTTGTTACTATTGCTGCCTTTGGGATGAAGCTTTGTTTTTAATTTTTATCTGTTCATTAATTTTTGCCTAAATTGGCCAGTAACTCATTTCCTCAGAGATTGACTACCTGAGGCCTGACTCAGACAATGAAGTTTTAATAGTCAAATTGGATTTGTCGGAAGAAGGGCTTGCTCTGGAGTCCCTTTTGAAACATCTTTAGGAGGTTTTGCATGTGAAACCAAATTGAATTCGCCCCCAGATTTTCATTAAGTGCCTCAAGAAGGAAATAATTACAACGCCCGCTCATTCAGCCCGTGATGTTACAGGCTAGAGCCAGACAGAGGAGTGCTAATCAGTACGGCTGCCTTGCTATTAAAGGAACCTTTTTAAAATGCTAACAACCATCACAATTTAAAATAAGTGAATCTATCAGATTGTCAAAGGTCTTTAAAAATTGATAAAAATGAATGTTGGCAGGAGTGTGGAGGAGAGGGTACCCGCTGCAGCATGAGCAGAGATGCAAATTGGCTCATTTTTTTTGAAGGGCAGGCTGGTGGGATGCTCAAAACGGAAAATGAATGTGTCTCCACTGCCAGAGAGGCCTGTGTCAGGAAATCTACCTGAGGAGTAATCACTCACTAGGGAGAGAAGCCTGGGCAAAGATGCTCGGGGCAGCATTGTTTGTAAGTGAAGAGATCTGAAAATAATCAGGTGGCTGGGAGCAAGTACTGTGAAGCCAAATTTAGGAGGAGGAAAGACACAGAGGGACAGTGTGCCACCATGAAGGATCTTTAGCACCTTCAAATTCAGTTGTATAAAAAGAGGCTTGTGTAGCACTATTGAGTTATCTATATAAAACAAATATCATTGAGGTTATCTATACAAGATGTGTTCAGATTAATCCCATGTTCCACGTGTGGACCATGTATCTGGGCTTAGGTAAAGGGAGAGACCACTGAAACAGATGCTCTACAGGAGAGTAAATGCTGTTGTGCTGCTATCGTCTTTCTCTATGCTGGAAAGCAGCTTTTGAAGAAAGTAGACTAGGACAGGGCTGGGGTGCCTGGGAGCTTTCTGGAAATGCAGAGGCATGGGTTAGCTGCTGACACAAGGCTAAAAGAAGCAAATGCTTGGAAGGATTTTTATTTTACTTCATTATGTCAGTTCTAATCTTTCATTTAATGTTTCAAACTATGAAAGCAATAGTTCCAAGGGAAAGAAAAATTAAGGTATCTCTCCATACAATAAGCTATGTGCATGCGTGCTTATGAATGCATTCAGATGGATTCACACTCGCACATTTTATGTTGCTTTCATTCTTCTTTCATTGCTTAGCAAAACTCCCTGACATATATACTATTATATGAGTGTGCTATTAGTTAACCATTTTATTTATTCATTCATTAAGAGTTTCATGTGTACACAGAGAGAATTTTAATAGTTTTCTCCCTATTACCCTCTCTCATACTCTCCCCCTCTTCTACTCATTTCTCTCTCCCACGAAGTCTCTCAGTCTCTCTCTTACTTTTGCAGGTCTTTTTATGTTTCTCATGTTTTTTATAAACTGTTGCTAATATAAATAATTCATATATTATCTCCTGATTGAGAATTACATACAAAATCATGGATGACTTACTGCAGTTGGGTTTGCCTGTTTTAATATAAGTTGCTGGTTCATCCAGAGTGTGTTTGAGAATAGCAAGCAAGTTAGGAATCATTTTGTTATCGTTGACGTCCCCTGCATTGTAAAATCACTCTAAAGAAATTGAGAATGATGAATACTAGAAACTGACGGATGAGAATGCCTGCAGATACAAAAGTGAGCGGCCGACAGTGACACAAGGCTAAAGGAAGCAAGCATTTTATTTCTTACATTTTGTTATTTTTTCCTCCATATCACCCAATTTGTACTGTCATCTATTCCGTGTCAAAATAAAAATTTTATCTCAACATAGAAATACAACTCTCACCTCAAAAAAGATAAGAGAGGGTTTATTCTAGAGTCAGTTAGGAGTGACCAGGAACACAGGTGGGAGTAGTTTGCGTGAAGTTTTAGAACAGAACAAAGAAAGGCATGAAACGAGGTACTTTTTAGATACATCGGTAGGCAGTTTCAGTAAAGCAAAAGTCTTGACCATAAGCCTCAGATGCTGTGTGATGACTCTTTGGGTGGTGAACTATGGTTTGTTAAATTAACTCATTCTAAAAGGCTTTTCTCTGTTAGTCACAGACGGTTAGGTTCAACACAGGGGTGAGCAAGGAATGGTTATTCATGGGGCTGAAGACAGCCCACGATAAATTGTAACTGGAGTCTGGCGCTTCAGCATCCCATTGCTGAAGTTACGTTCAGTCTCTACGTCTTTGCAGGCACACCTCTTCGCAGGAATTTACACCTATCCCCTAATTATATTATAAAACAGTAATTTCTCCTCAGGCTGGCATGCATTTTATTGTAATTCAAAATAAAATGTAAGAAAATTGGCAGGAGCTACTGACAAAAATGATTCTTTTTTTTACCTTGAAAAACATATATGCGAAATTAGCTGTGGCTAAGAAGAGCTATGGCTGGCTAGTCAGGAGAGCTCGCTCTCAGAAAACTGGGTAACATTCAAACATTACCCATCTGGAAAAATTGACAGGCTTCCAGGATTGCCAGGACTTGAAAGGCCAAGATACTAAATAAAGACAAATTAAAATAAAGAATGTCATAAGTAAATAATACTAAAGATGGGAGAAGTGAGTGCATTGGCAGATAAATACAATTCAGAGTAATCATCAAAGCTGGAGGCACAACTTAACACTCGTCAATTGTGTCAGGAACAGAAAAGATTTATCAAGAATGAAGTTGAAAATAACCTATATGAGCTGGGCGGTGGTAGCGCACGTCTTTAATCCCAGCACTCGGGAGGCAGAAGCAGGCAGATCTCTGTGAGTTCTAGGCCAGCCTGGTCTACAAGAGCTAGTTCCAGGACAGGAACCAAAAGCTACGGAGAAACCCTGTCTCAAAAAAATCAAAAAAAAAAAAAAAAAAAAGAAAGAAAGAAAAGAAAAGAAAAAAGAAAATAACCTATATTGGAGGAAATTCATAATGCTAAGTACACTAATATTAACAATATTACAAATAATTAGATGGCCCATAAATATAGGAATGCAGATCATTCACACAAGTAGACATAAATTTAATAAGGGCCAAATAAAAGATCCATTTAAAAATCAAATATATATGTGTGTATATATATATAAATCTAGCAATAAACAATCAGAAAGTGAGCTTAGATATGTTTTTGCTGTTTACAATAGCAACAAATCACAAAATAGTAGTAAGTGTAGGCAAAGATGTCCAAAATATTCATGCATAAGTTATGAAGTGTGGGAACACACATGTGACTCAGTTTCCATCTGGAGTCATTTTTGACTTAAAGAAGTCATTTGAGTTTAAGCTTGTCTGCTCTGCTTTGAGGTCTGTGAGAGATTTTTGAAAAGAACACTCTGTCTAGCAGACAGTATACTGCTGATGACAAACTTCAGGAACATCAAGACAGAAAGTAAGGCTGCCCCGGAGCAACAAGCGCATGTTAGTTAAGAGGTTGCTCTCTCAAGAACAAGAATAGTTCTGATTAGATACTGACTGACCGTCTCTGCTGTGCTTTATTCTGCTTCTGTATACAAACAAGTTCTGAAATAAACTCTGGGCTGTTTGGCTGTTTCGGCATGACCAGACAGACCTCCCTATTCTATCCTGTCTTATGTCAAGTTGTTCACATTGACAAGATGGTTTCTAAATTCAAATATCAAGAAGAAAAAATATGAATTCAAAAAACCTACAAAGAAAAAGAATCTAAGTATTGGCAGGAATATGAAGCAATCGGAACCACTGATGGGGGCCCTACTACCATTCTAGCAGTCCGCATGGCACCCCATCCTAGGAATTCTCCAGAAAGGGAAACACTTAAGAGAGAATCTCACCATTGCTCCAAACTGAAACAGCACAAATGTTCACCTACACTAGTATTAATAAGCAGATTATGAAATATTAATATAATAAAAATTAACTGCTATACAAAAAATGAAGAATCTCACAAATTTTCTATTGAATAGTAGATAAAAAAGTGGACATATTGTCTAATTTTGTTCATAGGAAAGCGAAAAGCAGAAAAAGACAACTGGTAGTGTAAGTTCTAATTATGAGTAAGTGTGTGTGTGTGAGACATGGAAGGAGGATTAGACAGACCTTGGGTGCTAGCAATCCTCTTGCAAACTTTAAACTGTTGACATATGATTTACATGTCATATATAATTTTCTGTGTAATTAAGAATCAATAAAATTATTTTAACATATGTAAAATCAAGAAAATTCTGAATAACTTAGAGCATGGGACCAGGCCAGTTCTATGGAACACTGTGACCCGTTATGGATCAATGTGACTTAAAAAGACCATGGGAGTCGACAGAACAGGCCACAGTGGGAACAAAGAAACAGACCCCAGAATGAACTTAACTGCAAAGTGGAAGTTTTGTGCCGTGTGGATGCACACAGGTCCTGATAATGTGCAGTAGTAAGTTTCAGTACGCTGAGTGGCTAAATCAAACTAAAATTCAGCATTATCAAACGCAAGGAAATCTGTCAAGAGAGAACACTTAAAACCACAGACCCAAAGTAAAATGAACAGTAATAGCTCCTGTCATACCTCCACTAAAAGAACTGCTGTGTCCCAAAGCCCCTTTTCTCTAAGATGAGTGACAGCAGGCAAGAATAATAAACTTTCTTATTATCTTAAAAAGGGTCAGAAAAATTGACCCCATCCCTTTTAGAACAGAAAGGACCTTGATTTTGCTATGGGAGAAGTTGGGGAAAAGGAGCTCAAATAGAATGGCTAAGGTTCTGCTTCCCTCTTAGCCATTTCCCTGTGATCACAGATGGCCGTGGGTGGCTTCTGCCAGCATCCTTGTGACTCTTCATCCAGTGGGAAGGTGGGTGTTTTCATCCCGGTGCTCCTCAAAAGCCCTGTTGAATTGCTTTGGCTCCAAATATACCAGACCCATTTTGAGGCAAATGTGAGGTGCAGAGAAATGCATGGATCTGAGTTATTTGGTCCGGAATTCTGGGCTCCATATGCAAGCTAGAGAGGCTCCAGAGGAGATAAAAGCTACGGAAAAATGCAGTACACTCTAGAGGGAAAGTAGTAGGAACACACAGAAGAGGCTGAATATATTCCTGGTAACAAAATATATTAAGGAGGATGCTAGCTGTTTCCAGCCGCTTAGTCCTGAAATAATCACATAGAAACCAGATTAATTAAATCACTGCTTGTCCCATTAGCTCTAGCTTCTTATTGGCTAACTCTTACATATTAATTTAACCCATCTCCATTAATCTGTGTATCACCACATGGCTGTGAATTATAGGGTAAGCCAGTGGAACTACTTGGCTTCTCTCTGACTCCGCCCTTCTTTCTCCCAACATTTAGCTTGGTTTTTCCCTGCCTGGCTAAGTTCTGCCCTGCTATAGGTCCAAAGCAGTTTCTTTATTCATTAATAGTAATTACAGCATACAGAGTGAAACCACATCAACAAAATGTCCTCTCAAGGATGAAATACACTTGGAGTAGGTACACAAAAGACCTTTTTAACTTTGTCCTGACATTTGCCTATCAGTGTTAAAACGTAGAGTGCTGCTAAGAACTGGGCATAATTGCTCCTTTCTACCCCCAAATTTAGATATCAAACCAGTGGGATGTTACTTGGAGGTAAAGACTCGGGAAGTAGTAAGGTCCTAATGATAGTTTCCTCATAATTATAATCGGTGTTCTAATAATAGACAGAAGAAAAGTGGACTTTTCTGAGAAAGGAGACTTTCGGCAGTAACAGATCAGCTGCCACTTCCACCCTGTGCATCTTAACCTCTAGAATTATGGGAAACAAACTCCTGTTGTTTAATCCAGGCAGACTAGATCTTCGTTAGGGCTGCTCACAGCGATGGAAATGATGATCAGGTCTTGCTTTGGGGAAAAATAAAGGCATAATGAGGTAGCAAAAGGCTCTCCGTCTTCCGTGCTCCCCAAGCCTGCATTCTCCGTTTGCAATAGTTATTTGAGTGACAGTATTTGTTTACATTAGCTGCCCGAGAATGAGAGCAGAGTGCTCACGGAAATTGATGACGCTGCCACTGCAGAAAGACCATCTTGTTCCGAAGGAGCAGTGTCTTTTTTAATCCTTCCTTTCTATTACTGGGTTTAAATAATGTTTCTGACAAGATCCCGCTTCCCTTTCTGTCAGCTGTCAGGGAGCAGGTACTGGGCATTATTTGTGAGGCTGTAAATACATTACATGAAAAAATAATGAGTCCTCGCCAAGTCGGGAGCGCTGCCTCCAGAGACATTTACCTAACGTGATTTATGGAGGTCCGGGAATGAAGTTTCAGAAACTTCCAAATGGAAAGACTGGATCATAAAATAAAGTCTCTGCCAGATCAGACTTTGGGATAGCCCCTGGACACATTTCCCTTTTACTTTTAGTATGGAAGTTAGAAAACGCTTTTTATGTTCAACTTAAATTGTTTAGTTAATGGTCTAAGAATAACTCTGGGGAGAGCCCCTCAGCATAGCATGTTATTACTCCATTCTTCCGACTGAATTTGATTTATCTATTGTGTTGTTGCTGCAGAAGCTGATTCCTGGGATTAATCATCCCCTTTACTAGCTAGAAACTGTAGACATTTAATGGATATACCTACATCAGTCAATTTAATGAGTCTCATTGTCTAGGGTTTGAAATAAACTGATCACTCTAATGTTAAAATATAATTGATGTTCGTCCTCATTCCAAGTTTTCTACGTTTGTCTCTCCTGCCTGCCTGAAAAGGCCAATTTTGTTTAAGCTACTTTTTTTCCCGTTCATTTAACCGAGGCCTTGGAACTCAAGCGTATCTACTGGTTGAGGTACGGACAGGCTAAACAATCTTAGCATTCTTACTATAGCATTGCTGGAGAGGGCCACTCAACTTTCACTTCCTTAACAGGAAATATTTTGTCATCCTAGTAGGAATGGTGCTGTTAATACCACCCCACCTGAGGTATCTCTGGAAGCCTGACAAGTTGAAATAATAGGACACTGGCTTGGCTGTGGCGTGCATCACTGGGCAGAGAACCAAGGACGTCAACAGACCTGATAGCAGGAGCTCAAGGCCAAAGTGGTGATTTGCCACAGGAAGGAGGATTGCCCAGTCAGTCATGAAAGTTACAATAAATACACTGTACACAAATCTGAGTCCTAACCAGTGGGTTTTGGTCTCTGTTTTGTTTTCAGCTGTTTGAATTTATGAACTTCCTGGCTGAGAACGTCATCTTCTGCTACATGGGCCTGGCTCTGTTCACGTTCCAGAATCACATTTTCAACGCGCTTTTTATCCTCGGCGCCTTTGTATCCTTTGAAGAAGGAAAATAGAGAAATGGCTAAACCTTTTTCCTGGTAGGACTTTGAAACCATCATAGAAGTCAACATGACCATTGCACTTCCAGCATCAGAAGCATTATGCTCATGTGAGTTTCTCTCCATCAGTTAACACCTTTTGGGGCTGAGAAGTTAGCTCAGCCAGTAGTGTTTGCCTTACAAGCACGAGGACCACAATTCAGTTCCCAGAACCTACAAAATATCCGGCCACGGAGGTACACACTTGTAATCCCAGTTCTGGAGAGGCAGACACTTGCAGATCTCTAGGACTTGCTGGCCAGTCAGCCTAGTCTAATCAGGAAGTTACATGCATTTACACACACGCACATGTACACACACACATACACACACACACACACACACACAGAGAGAGAGAGAGAGAGAGAGAGAGAGAGAGAGAGGGAGAGAGAGAGAGAGAGGGAGAGAGAGAGAGAGAGAGAGAGAGAGAGAGAGAGAGAGAGAGATCATTTACTCCGTAGGAGAATAGACAAAATCTAGACCCCACTTTTACTATAGAGGGTGTTCCTTCTGTAGGGCTGGAGTAGGAGGTAACCCCCAAGGAAGCAAGTACCTGATAAAAGGGACACTGAGCAACTACAAACGTCCCTAAGAAAAACCTGCAGCTCTTGTCCTATGCCTTGGAAAATGGGATGATGCCTCCCTCTGTCACAGGCAGATGGTCTTAACTTCTGGAGAACTTGCCATCTCCCTGTCCCCACTGTTCACCTGAATTTGGTGTTAATTTCTTACCACTGGGATTCTGCTGAGCTCTCAAATTTTATCTGAAACCTAGATCTTAGAAGGAAGAGAGTTACCTCACCCCAGATAGCTTCATCCTGCAGAGGACAAGCTAGAGCAGACAGACCACCAAAGAAGGACTAGAGACAACGGCAAAGGAGGGAGGCTTACGGCTGAGCTTCTCAGTAGATGGTCACTTCTGAGACTGTGCCTTTAGGGAAGTAGCTCCTGAAGTAGCAGTTGAAGTATATATGTTGACAGTCAGCTCCTCTCAAAATTAAATGAAAAAGGTAAGCAAGCCTGCTAGAAACAGGCACATGAACTGATGGGAAGTGAGACAGAAACCACCATTGGAAATATATTTATTCCTTCCAAAGTGCTCATGGAGAAGATAACACCACGGTGCCAGGCGTTGCTACTTCACAGCTTCCGGCAGAACTGAAGATAGAGTCAGTCACCGGCAACACGAATGTGATGGGAAAATGTAGTGATTGAAATGGCATTCCAGTACCAACTTTCAGCCAAGCATATGTTCAAAGAAAGACAGAGTTTTATGTCATCCTGGGAAGGAACTGACATTGAACGATGAATTCGGTGAGCGAGTTAGACATAGATGAGTTGTCATGTTTATCCTTGTTTTCTGGGTCATATCCTAGAAAAACATATGGACATGATATCTGAGCTCCTTCAGTCAGCCCCTCTGCGGCTATGTTTTCCTCAACGCATCCCAACCAGCTAGCGATATTTGTTGCCAGAGCCTGCAACATTTATCCCCTCTCGTTCCTCTTGAATCTGGGCAGGAAACAGAAGATCCCCTGGAACTTCCAACACATGATGATGTTTTCAGGTATGTGGGGTCATTGCTCATTCATGCCGCTGCCCTCCCACCTGTGCAGAGCACAGAACGCCATGGGGGATCCAGAGAACTTATGGAAAACCTGAGTTGTCTTTACCCTTGGACTCAGCACCATGCTCATCCCTCAGGGCTGAGCAACAGGGAGCGCCCACTCCCAATGAGAAGGGAAGTTAAAGGGAATTCACTGCTGTGACCTTGAGTATCTGAGCAGCAGTGAGCCTCAGATGAGCATGGTACTTTCCTCTGAGCTATCAGAGCAGTTTCCATATTGAGGAATTTGATTACTATCTTCTCCATTCCAGTATATAGTATTGAATGGTACCATCCCCCTCCCTGCGCCTTTACCACCCATGCAGGGCTCCAGAAATTTCTTGTGGTTATCACAGAGATAATCAGATCCATGTGGGCTCAGTCATTGGTTGAAAAACATGTTAATTAAGTACCTGTTGGTGCCCAAGTGTGGATCCAGGCTCTGTGTGGTGGAAACACGAGTCTCCTCTCCCAGGTAGTGCAGTGTTCTCGTTGCTAAGATGTGGACAGAGGATCTTTTCTAGAAGAAAATATAGCAAGTTAGTTTCAGACTACTGAACTACTCTAAGGGATTACAATGTTTTCTATTTATCTTTCCCTAATTGGAGGCAGAATTCAAAGACTCTCTGTCCCGTGTGTGTGTGTGTGTGTGTGTGTGTGTGTGTGTGTGTGTGTGTACACCGACAATGCATTTAGAGGAGGCCATTGGCAGGTACATGACATTAAAATGGAAAAAGTGTGCTATCAGAACAGTGCCAAGAGCGTTGGGGCACATAGGCAAATATGAAAAAAGTGAGAGAAACCAATATTTATTGATATGCGTTGTTTGCTGCTTATAGATCATCAGTCCTAGGAAGCTAATATTAAGCTGTTTTGTGCATAGGATCTCTAACAACTTAAGCACTTAGGCCAAAGACAAAAACATTTACAATCTAGACTTCACCTCCATGCCAACCAAGTGTTTTGGAAATTCACATTTTATATTTTTGGTTGTGAGTCTAGCCTTTAATGGCTGAGCCATTAAATTGGAATTTCTCCAACCCAGAAATTCACATTTTAAAAGTTATTTTATTATTTTATGTGTGGCGTTTTGTCTTGTCTGCATGTGTGTCTGTGCACCAAATATGTGATTAGTGCCTAGGGAGGCCATCCCCTGGAACTGAAGAAGGATGCTAAAAAGAAATCCCATGCTAGTTCAGAATTAAGTATAATAAAGGGTTATTTATTTAGGAGTAGACTCACAGATCACAATCCTCTGCACAAACGGAGAACAGGGACTGAATCACACTGCCGGAAGAGAGGCTGGATCGGCGCTTTACATTGGCATATATAGTATAAGAGGCCACATCCAAGTGGGTGGGTAACTTAAAGGCTACTGGCTGTAGGAATTCCCACAGCATGGAACTGGAGTTATAGATGGTGATAAACTGCCATAGGGGTGCTGGGAGTTTCACCCACATCCTCTAGAAGTGTTCTTAACCACCAAGCCATCTTCCCAGCCCACAAATTCATATTCTTTAAAGTGGTGCTGGCTGTAGAAGGTTTGTTCCCTCCTTGATTCTGTGCTGTCCTAGTCCACAGCACCTGCTGCAGCTCTCAGGTTTGGAAGGAGTTGTCTTATCAAATATGGGCATGTGGAGAGCCACAGGTACAGCTTATCCTTCCTAGGGCCTCTGACAGGGATTTCTAACACTTCCAGACATGCAATGGTAAAAGTCATAAAGAAGGTGAGGTGTCAAACTGACAGTGGTCAGTGACTTAGGGCAACATTGACCCTTGACCGTGTGCTGACTTCTCTTATGTGAAAGTAAAGGTAACTTAATTCACTTGAAATTTGAAAGCCAGCACCGGAGTGCAAAGTGTTATGTGATTGGAACTGCAGAAAAATAAACAAACAAAGCAACCTTAGTAGAGGCCAACAATGTGGTATATGCAGACATGGATTCATAAAAGGTCTACAATCTGATGGTGTCTTTATGATTTTTTAACCCTTTCTTTGATGTTCACACATGAATATAGTAAGTTTTTGGTCATTTTTTCCTCCCACTAATTACCCTCTGTCATTCCATTTCCTCTCCACTAAAATCTTTTTTTCTTTCTAACAAATCCCCCTACGACTTTTGTGTCTATTTTACTAAGTTTTTAATGGCACAGGAAGCTTGATAGTGGCTGCTTGCATGAGTTTAAGCAAAGGGTAATTTACTGGATTCTGGGCAGTTTATCTGTGGATTAACACCCCCAAGAGTCATTAATGGTCCACAGTCTCTCAGTGGGGGTAGGTAAGATCTAATGAGCCCTTGGCACCGGGTCTAAGGAACCCATATTGGTAAAACAGTGATGGACCCGGTCTTATGCGGATCTTGTGCAGTTAACTACAGCCAAGATGAGTTCATGTGTCCAACAACCAAGTCAGGCCCAGAAGAGACACAACACTCTTCCCCATCCTCTGACTCTTACATTCTTCCTGCTTTCTCCTCTGCGGGCTTCTCTGAGCATGGGGGAAACTGGATTAGGTGTTCCCACTTAGGACCATGTACTCCACTGTCAGTTATTCTCAGCACTCTAGGCAGTTGTGAGTTTGTGCAATTCACTGTCAACAGAAGCTTCTCTGACAAAGGCTGAGAGCAGCAATAATGGCTGGATATAAATGTAAGTAGTTAGAAGGTAGTTGGTGCTATGTCTGTCCATTTAGCAGAACAACAGTAATAGGTTCCCCACTAGAGTCCATGACTGTTGCAGCCATCGGCGTTCTAAAAGTTTGCAGCATCAGGCATGAGTTCCTTCCTGTGCATTGGGCTGCAAATCCAATCATAAAATGGTTGGTTATTTCATACTAATCCTGCCACCATTGCCCTGTTGAGCATTGTCAGCTTGTTACTGTAGGTCATGGGGTCCACAGCTGGGTAGGATTGCTGCTGGCTTTCTCCCACAGAAAAAAAAGCATCCTGACAGGGTGGAATGGCCAGCAGAGAGGGGTCTCCAAGATCGACTCCATTTGACTTCTCTGTGTCCTATAACCCAAGCCTGTAGAATCTTCAGCAACGGGGTCTTACTGCCTAGTTATGGTGAGAAAACAAGAACTCCTAACCAAACAATAGTCTATATTGTTTGGGGGCTTCTGAGGCCTCCTTGACCAACAACGCATCATAGAGAGGTTGTTTAATAACCTAGAGCTTCTGGGGAAAGCACTGTTTATCCATAGCATGTCTACTTAAGCGGTGTGTGTGTGTGTGTGTGTGTGTGTGTGTGTGTGTGTGTGTTAAGTGCTCTCAAGTTTGACTCCCTAACCCTGAGGGGTTGAAATGCTTGGTTTAATTCATGGGGATGCTGGTAAATGTATTACCATCACTGAAAATACTAGCAAGTCTAATCTTCAAGGCACTAACTATATGTGACCCTGATGTCCAGAGAATGCTGCAGGCTGTCAGCATCTATGTCACCTGTCAAGCACTAACTGGAATAAATCTAAGCAACACAGAGATTACGTTACTTCTACATGTTTATAATAATATTTTTTTCAAAGTGACTAATATTCATAGTATTGCTTGGTACACAAGGAAAAGCGCTGAAGTTTCCATTAAACAACTGGCCTCTTTTCAAACAATGTTACATACCTGTGTGATGGGGCCCAATGATATCAGAAGTCAGAAGTCTCATTTTGCCTTCCCAGAGCCTTTGAAACTGGGGCAAGACAGGCAGGGATTAATGGCCTTTATTTCTTGGTTGCTATTTTGTTTCATTTTCCCTCTAATTTTTATTGTGAATTCACACAACATAAACTTCATAATCTTAGTGCACAGTTATTAGATGCATTCCTAAACTGTGTGATGATCACCACCCATAGTCACACTCTTTACATCTTGTAAAATGGAAACTGTATGCATTAAACATTAGCTCCCATCCCCTCCAGCCTGCAGAAACTACTATATTCCTTTTGGCTTCTATGATTTTGACTACCGTGGGTTCCTCATTTATGCACAATTGTGTTATTTTGTCTTTTGTGATTGCCTCTACATAGTGCCCTCAATGTTTGTCAATGCTGCAGAATAATATAGAATTTCCTTCCCTTTAAAGTTGAATGATAATCCCTTATGTATGTGTATAAATATCATATATTGCTTACCCAATCATCTATCACTCTTGGGTTTCTTTTTCTTAGATAGTACAAAAAAAAATCCTGCTATGAACATGGGTACACAAATCTCTTTAGAAACCTTGCTGACAATTTTAAATATATATCCAGAGGTAGAATTGCAGAATCAAATGGTAATTCTACCTGCTAATTATTTGGGGAACTGCCATACCATCTTCCATAGCAACTGTAGAATTTCATAGTCCCACCAATGGTGCCCAAGAGTCCCAATCTCTCTGTACCATCACCAACACTTGCTTACTTTGTCTTTTATGCTACCTCACTGTATGAGGTAGCAGCGCATTGTTTTGATTTGTATTTCCTTGCTCACTAGTAATGTGTTTCAGGAACACATCGGCCATCCATCTTTTTACTCATCTCAGATCAAGTCTTGTCTTTTGGTGATGGAGGAAGGTCATTGGCTAATAAAGAAACTGCCTTGGCCCAGCCTTTAGGTGGGTGGAGTAAACAGAACAAAATGCTGGGAAGAAGAGGAAGTGAGCTCAGACTTGATAGCTCTCCTCTCTGGGGCAGACGCAATGAAGCTCCAACCCAGGATGGACATAGGCTAGAATCTTCCCGGTAAGCGCACCTTGGGGTGCTACACATATTATTAGAAATGGGCTAGTCCAGGTGCGAGAGTTAGCCATGAAGAGGCTAGATATAATGGGCCAAGCAGTGTTTAAAAGAATACAGTTCCCGTGTAATTATTTTGGATAAAGCTAGCCATGCGGGAGCCAGGACGGCCGGAACACAGCCCTGCCACTCCTTCAACATTTTGGTCAATGACTTTCAACAATTCTGATTCCTAGATATTGACCCTTTATGAGATAGATGATTTGCAAACGTTCTCTTCCATTCAATTTATTTCTATTATGTTGTGCTTAATTTGTCTTTTGATACACAACATATTTAAAATCTTTCATGAAGTCTAGTTAGTCGGTCATTTAATTTTATCATCTGTCCATTTGGTGTCCTAACACAGACACCATTGCCAAATCTGATGTCACAAAAATTGTAACCTGTATTCTCCAAAGAATGTTATTGTTTTAGGCTTTGCCTAGTTATTGGTACATATGTACATGTGTAATTTGGGAGCAGAACATCATTCTTTTGCATCTGGATACCAGCTGTCCATTTCATTTATTCAAAACCGCACTTGTGGTTTTGACTGATCTTGGCAGCTTTGTCAAAAATAATTTGACCACACATGTGAGATCTTATTGTCAGGTTCTCTCTTCTATCCCATATGTTTGTCTTTTGCCTGCACCACACTATTGAGATGATTGAAAGTTTGTGTGGGACGGGATGGTGTGTGTGTGTGTGTGTGTGTGTGTGTGTGCGCGCGCGCGTGCGTAGGCTGTAGGACAACCTGGGGTGTTACTTCTCAAGCAACATCCAACCATTTTTCTTTTTACCACATCTCTCATTGGCCTAGAACTCACCCACAAAATTAGGCCGGCTATCTAATAATCCCCAGGTCTCCACCTGTCTCCTCATCTCAAGCATTGGGATTGCAAGTGCACACGACCATGCCCAGACTTTCCTTTTAACAAGGCTCTGGAGATTGAACTTTGGTCTCATGCTGTCTCCTCAGTAATTATTAAAGGGTTTTAGTAAATTTTAAAAACATGGAAACATGAGTCCTCTTTATTCTTTTATTTTTTCAAGATTATTTTGGTTACAGAGAGTTGAGGAGGTTCATTGAGATTCGTAAGAATTTTCTATGTTTGCAAACAAAATAGTTATTTGGGGTTTTTGATAAACATCAAATTAGGTAGTATTGCTAATCTTAACAATATCAAATCTTATAGTTCATGAGCATGGAATGCCTTTCCATTAATTTCTGATTTTAATTTATTTTACTATTTTATAATTTTAATTTCATCACATTGGTTAATATGTATTTTTTTCTGCTGGTATAAATGGAATTACTTTTATAATTTCCCTTTCAGATATTTCCTTGTTGGTTTATTAAAATGCACCTGATACTTGTGTATTAATTTTGTACCTTTCTATTTTGCTGAATTTATATGTTATTTGTAATAGCTTTTGTGTATGTATATGGAATCTATAGGATTTTCTACATATAAAATCTCAATTCTGTGAGCAGAAATTATTTCACTTCATTTCTAACTTGGATAACTTTATTCCTTATTTTTCATTATTTGTTCTGGCTAGAGTTCTTAGCACTGTGTTGAATAGCAGTGGTGATAGTGGGCAGTCTTTGCTTTCTTCTGAACAGAGGGGGAACTTCCACTACCAAATATGATGCTTGATGTCATTTTTTCACAAGCGGCTTTTGTTATGTTGAAACGATTTTCTTTTATTTCTAGTTTTCTGAGCATCACTTAGTCATGAAATGCTGGGGAGGGACCAGCAAAATCGCTCAGTGGGTAAAGGTGCTCCCCACCAAGCCTGAAAACATGAATTCAGTTCCTGAGTACCATGTGGCAAAAGTAGAGACCCATTCCTGGAAGTTGTCCCCTGACTCCCTGGCCTTCACACACACACACACACACACACACACACACACACAGGCCTCTATATAAAATAATTGTAAAAGAAAGCCAGCAAACTGGACCAAGTGCCTTTCCTGCAAAAACTGACGTCATCATGTGATCTGTCCCCTTCATTCTGTTGATCCAGTTTGCTGCTCTTTGCAGTGCTGAGCCATCTTTCTGCCCTAAGAATAAATCTCACTTGGGTATGATGAAGAATTCTTTTAACGTAGTGTTGACTTTGATTTAAGGTTTCTTCTTTCAGTAGTCATCAGGGATGTCAGCTCACTAGTTTTCTTGAAGTGTCTCTGTGTGGCTTTGGAGTGAGGGTGGTGCTGACCTTTCAGGTTGAGCTAGAGTGTTGTCCATTCCTCTCATTTCTTTAGAGGAGTTTTGCAGGATAAGTGTCAGTTTGTTTTGTTTTGTTTTGTTTTTTAACACTCGGAAGAATTTACTCAGGAAGCCACCAGGGTTTGCAATGTTCTTTCTCACGAGGAACATATTATCGGTTCCATCTTCTAGCAGTTATGGGACTGTTCAGATTTTCTGTTCATCTTTACTGAGCGTTCCACATTCAGTTTGCCTACAATTCTTAATTTCTACAATGAATGGTAAGTCCCCATCTTTAGTTTTGATTTTAGCAATTTGAATTTTCTTTCATTTCTTAATATATCTAGCTTAAGGATTGTTCATTTTGTTGACCTTTTCCAGGAACCAACTTATGAGTACATTTATTTTCCCTGTAGTGTCTCTATCCTCCACTTCACATATCTCTGCTCCAAACTTTATTATGTCCTTCTATCTGGTAGCTTCAGGCTTTTTTCCTCATTCTTTGAATCACAAGCTTTGTTTGTTGAGTTGTTGGCACAAGATCTTTCTTGTGTTAATGGAATAATAGCTACACATTTCTACCTTTATCTCGTTGTATCTTGAAGATTTTGCTACATATTTTTATTCTCAGCCATCTCATAATTTTCTACATCTTCTTCAGATGCCATCTTTAATTTCTTGGTTGCTTATATGCTTGTGAAAGGATATGTCATGTGTGCACAAATTCTCAAAGAGGTCAGGAAAGGGTGTTGGATCCCCTAGCCCTAGATTTACAGTCAATTAAGAGTCATCTCATGTGGATGCTGGTAACTGAAATGGGGTCCTCTGGAAGAATAGCAAGGGCTCTTAACCACTGAGCATCTCTTCAGGCTTTCAGCCTCCGAACTTTCCACTGAGTAGTCTGCTAACCATCTCACCAAAGACTCTGCATATGGTAAGTCACGGAGTCCTGCTTATATGAACCCTGCCTTTGTGTATGTGTTTGTCTTTTGATAACTAAATATAATGTCTTTTCAATGTTTATCTGTTTGGGTTCGCCTTCATTAAAGTTCATTGGATTTCTCAGATATTTATATCCATGCCTTTTATCAAACACGAAGGGGAAACTTCCCCCAACCCATTATTTCTTTGAGTGTGCTCCATGGCCTTTCTCTTTTTTCATAATGTGTCTCCTTAGTCTCTCAGCATTTTCCTATCTTTTCCCACCCTTTTTCTTGATCTCAGTAGCATCCCTTACCTAATCAATGATCTTCTTCTACATGCTCAAATATGCCTCGGAATTGCTCTAGTGGATTTATATTTGAATAACTCTGCTTCCCAGTTACAGAAGGTTTCTGGATCCTCTAGGTTTTCCACCTGCTTAATATCTACAGTCTGTTTATACATACAGTGTGGTGTTTTGAAAAAGAAATGTCCTCCACAGTTTCTGTATTTCAGAACTTGTCTTCCAAGTTATGCTGTTTGGGGAGGTTTAGGTGGTGCAGCATGTTGTGGGAAGCATGTCACTGGGAAAGGGCTTAGAGGTTGTATAGCCTCACCCTGCTTCCAATTTGATCTCTCTGGTTTGAGATACAAGGCTTCTGCTTCCTGTTCCTGCCTCTGTGTCTGTTTGCTATCATTCTTTCCCCCCATGCTGAACTCTCATCCTTCTGAACTGTAAGAATAAGCTTTCTTCCTTATGTCATCTTGGCCATGGTATTTTATCACAGCAACAGTAAAGTAACTCTTTCCATATCTTCCTTTGCTTCAGAACCTTTTAAAAGGAGTTGTTTCTGTCACTACTGATATAACCTTCTGCTGGGTCTTTTTCTATTGTTTTTATCTTGCAAATAGCTGGAAAAGCTGAGAATAGACTTCTTTTTGTGGTAGTTAAACATTAAACATTTTAATCTAATATTTTGTAAATTCAGAAAATATACATGCACCCTACCTTGGGTTTGCTTTCTTTTGTTGTTGTCATTTATATTTGTTTTTAGATTAAATTAAATTTAATTTTATAGTTACTTATTTTAGCTTGAGTAGGCTGTTTTTCTGTAAAAGACCAACCTGAGCTATAAGCATCTCAGGTCCTTCCAAGCTTTTGGCTTTCTCTGAGCTTGCACAAACACTTTCTAATTTCACTTCAATATGCAGTTATTTTTTAAATGTACTAGTCTTTAATATATGACTCCTGAATAGAACAAGAGAAAAATGAAAGAGGGAACATAAAAGAACTCTCGTCCTTTAAATGTCCAGGAACTCATTTCAACTGAAAGGTGAGGAATTTGCAATGCTGAACAGAAGTGCTACAGCAATGGCTGTTGTCCTCTCTGTTTGTACCCTTGTGATGAGGACCAGCAATCAGCTGTCAAAGTCCAAGCCTGTGACACCAGCCTACTGGTTCCTTCCAATTGTTTATAAGGAGCTTCAAAATCTCACATGTCAGACTGCCCTTTGATAGACAGCTATTACTTGTAATCAGAGACTGCTCATTGATTTCCCGATAGCCCAGACTCGAAACTATAATTACAACACTGCTTGGCCAGTAACTCCGGCATATTTCTAGCTAGCTCTTATATCTTGAATTAACCCATTTTTATTAATCTGTATCGCCATAAGGTTGTGGCCTAGTGGTTCTGAGCTTCTTTCTCCTTTGGCAACTACATGGTATCTCCCTGACTCTGTCTACTCTCTTTCTACATCTATTCCAGCCTAGCTATATTATGCCCTGCTATTGGCTGAAGCAGCTTCTTTATTAACCAATGGGAATAAAACATATTCACAGCATTCAGAAGGGAATCCCACATCATCTCCCCTTTCCTGTTTAAACAAAATTGAAGGTTTTAACTTTAACATAGTAAAATTACATATAACAAAACAAGTTCAAGCAATAATTACAGTTACAATGTTTAGCTTCTTTGTATCTGGCAAAATTAAAGAAAATATACTATCATCTATTTAATCTTTGTGAGTCTAAAGTTTCATATATAATTTATCTTTTATCATAACTGAGGAAAACTATAACTATGTCTTCAAGTCTTCAAAGACCCCAGAAGGATATAATATTACCTAAGTAAACAGGAAGTTCATTTTAAGCAACTTCCGAAGTTCTAGAATTGACAGAGACATCTTGCTGCCTGGACAGTCACCCAAAGTTCTTCTATAAACTTGGGGCATCCATTTTCAGCCTACAGGCCCATAGTATCCAGCAGACTTTCCCATAAAGCAGGAAACTTGAAAGGCTGTTTCACCTGTCTTAGTAGTTTGTCAGTCACTTTCTTCTGTACCCTGCAGAACGTCTGCAGTTTTTTCTGTGAGGCAGGAACCCTGAAGGATCATCCCATCTTTTAGAATGTTCAGCAGTCACTTTTCCGTAGGCCCTGCATGTCCAGTTCATACAGGATACCATCAAGCAGACCAGGCAAGAGCAGTTTCTTACCCAAATGGCTAAACTTGTCACATTGAAGGCAAATTCATAATGGGTTTCTTTAATGCCCATCAACCTCTCTGAAGTAATTGGTGCTTCCAAAAGCAGACATGTCTCACTGTTGAGGAAAGTCTAAGTTCTTAAAACATTTTAAATGCCATATTTTGTAGGTCTTTGAAGTGTTAAAGATTATATATCTAACTGAAATATATCTCTATATACCTAGAAAACTTAATTAATATGGCTACAAGTTTGACTATTATAAATGGCTACCTATTAACCTGTGATTTTTAATTTTACAGTACATTTTAATGAGCTGTCTAAACAGATATTAAACAAGAATGGAAATACATATAACAAAATTGACCTTAAATTTGTATCAATAAACCAAGATTCATACTAATGCAAAGTATTCATCTCATATTATATCTCCTTTATTTTTTAAAGAGATTGACTATGACCATTAACGATTTATACCCAACCCCTTTTAAATGAAAGCAAACATTTATAAATAATCATTTTAGGAATTTGGGTGTAGTTTTCTCCAAACTGCTTCCTGCTGTTTGTTGGGTGAAGTATTTTTAGGGTTCATGGAGAACTTTCATGGGGTCTTGTTCCATCAAACCACATTTGTCTGGAAGGAATTCACAGGTTCCCATTCTTTGTGGAAACAAAAGCAGAACCTCTTTTCCAAAGTAACATATCCTTAGATTCAAATTTTGAAGTTAAGATATATATGTTGATTTAGTTTAGCAGCCCTCCCCCAGAATCAAATGTCTCTCTGCAGTCAAAAAATTCAAAAACACAATAATATACATAATCTAGACTCTGTGTATATTCCATCTTAATGTGACTTAATTTTCTTTTCTCCTATACTCTATGAGCGTCTATACTCTTTTATGTTACTTTTACTGTCTCTTTAAAGACTTTGTTTTAGTTTTTCAACCTATTTCTTTTTATAACTGTCTATACTTTTTTCTTATTTCTCCCAGGCCTAGTATATTTAGCCAACACTGTAACCCATTCAGAGGTCTTTTTTTTTTTATCTGAATCTGTCTTTATTATGCATCTGTAATCATTTTCTGACCAGGAGCACTTTTTTTTTTAATGCTAAGCAGGTATGGCTAGGACCAACTCTGTGACCCTGTCTGTTTGCTCCACCTAGTCCAACATGGTGGAGGCATGTTCACCTCCTCTGTGAGCCATGCACACCATCCTAGCTCCAGGGATGTAGTGGGTCTACATCATCATTAAGAAAATTGTAGCACTCTGCTCACAGACAGACCCCATTTAAATGTTCCATAGCCAGACTTCCTCAAAAGAGCCAGAATCATTTGTGCTGGTGAAGCAGGAAGCCAGCATTTAAAGGAACCACTCAGTTTTTGCCGCTAATGCTGAGTCAGGAATCCTTCTCTTAATGGAATAGCTTCTCTGTTTACCTCTAGCAAACAGAGCCCACCCGAGAAAATGCTACCAAGAAGCCATGATTAACTCTATTCTTTTATCTCTAGAATTCCTTTCCAAGCTCGCTCAGGTTTTATGTGGACATAGTTGCCTCATATTGGCACCATTATGTAATTGGAGAATGTTCATTCATTTCCTGGCAACTCAGACCCAAATAATCACACATTAACTGTATTAATTACAACTCTGCTTGGCCAATGACTCAGGCATATTTCTAGCTAGCTCTTTCATCTTGAATTAGCCCATTTCTGTTAATCTGTGTATCACCACAAGGCTGTGGTTTACCAGTAAAGATTTTGATTATCTTTCTTCTTTGATAACTACATGGCATCTCTCTGACTCTGCCTACTCTCTCTTTAGCTCTTCCAGTCTGGCTATATTCTACCCTCCTATAGGCCAAATTAGTTTCTTTATTAACCAATGGTAATAAAACATATTCATAGCATACAGAAAGGAATCCCACATCAGTTACTATACTATTCTAATGTGCTTTCAGTTGCTATGATAGAAACAATGACCAAAAGCAACATGGGGAGGAAAGGGTTCATTTGACTTACATGTCCCAGGGATAGCTCATTACTGAGGGAAGCCACAACAAGAACCCAAGGCCTAGAGACAGGAACTGATGCAGAGACTATGGAGGAACGCTGCTCAGTGGTTTGCTCTCCAGGGTTTGCTCAGCCTACTTTCTTGTGTACCCCAAAACCACATGCCCTGGAGTAGCATCACACACAGTGGCCTGCTCATGCCCCCCCCCATTACACACACATCAATCATTAGTCAATAAAATGCCTGAAAGACATGTCTACTATTCAGTCTGGTGGAGGAATTCTCTCAATTGAGGCTCCCTCTTCCCAGGTGAACCTGACTTCTGTCCGGTTGATAAAACTAACTAGTATATATACCAAGGGAAAAAAAAAACTGATCAGACATATCACAATTTATTGTTGGAAGCTTGTAATGGATATCTTAAACCTTCCAATTCTAAATATCCAAAAGCAGTTACTGTTAGCATTCAGGCACTTACAGTGGCCTGCTCTCAGGAACCTGGTAGGACAAGTCAGCCGCAGAAGCCAAAATGTGACAATGGAGCCACCGCAGCCACCAAGCAGAGCACTTTCCCTATACACATGCACTATACCCCTTATAAAAGTAAACTTCCCACATGAGTTCTGTTGTACGGTGTGACTTTACAGTACCCCCTGTCTCCAACCCACTAACTAAACGAAACTACTACAGTTTGCCATCACTAAACTACTACAGTTACATCAGACACACTCCAGCAGTATAAGCGTCATCCAGGTGAAGAGATGAATTCCTGTTCTTTCCACTCTCCATTTCCCCAGGGTCTCCCTGTCAGAACATGTAGAACATATAAGAACTGGGCATCCTGCTTACAACTCCGCAACCCATTAAAGAAATAACTGTGAACTGAACCCAGCCTCTTGACCTTGAATTTATAATCTCATCTATAGGATACTACCTCAGATTTACTCTCAAGGAAATGGGAATACAAGTTAAATTAAAACCATGTCTTTCCTAAAGCAAGCCAACCCCAGCATGTGTGGCATGTCCCTCCTGCAAACCCCAACCTTGTCTAGTTCACAAAATGTTCAACACATGGGTGGACTCCTCCAAGTGACAGGTTGAGGCTTCACGATATCTCCACTGGTGAGTACCACACACAAAGTGACATTTCTCTAAAGAAAATACTACACACTCACCTTTGATTTCCTGTGTGGATTCTGACAGCTATAGCTCACTCAGAACTTAAAGTTCAGAGGTTCCTATTTGCCAGAAAACGTGTGTGTGTGTGTGTGTGTGTGTGTGTGTGTGTGTGTGTGTACATGTGTGTGAGAGAGAGCAGACAACCCCAGATGTTACTCCTCAGGTGTCATCCACCTCATATGAGACAGGGCCTCTCATTGGCCTGAAACTAGCCAAGTAGGTGAGGCCAACTCTTGGGTGAGCCCCAGAGATCTTCTAGTCTCTGCATCTCCAGAGTTAGGACAGATATAATAATGTCATCATATCTGTCATTTTTTGAAGTGGGTTCTTGGAATCAAACTCAGATCTTCATGCTTGCAAAGCAAGCACTTTTCTGACTAAGATACATCTCAAGGCCCTGAACACAAAGAATTCTAAAGGTCAGTATAATATCACTGGAGCCAAAGGAAGAGGTTTGCAGAGAGAAGTAAACAACATACTCACATTCCTGAGTAAATGAGACTGATACCAGCTGACACCAGGAGGAAAATGCAGCCACCTTAGAAGATGCTTGCTTCAAATAGAGACTAAATGTTAAAGATGCCTGAAGTGTCTGGGGCCTTCCAGTGAGGCATGTCATCAGTGGTCCCCTGACAGAATTTAGTTACCCATGTTTATCAAATAGATTTAGATGGAACCTTTCTTTGCCTAACTAACATTTTAGAAGAAGACCTTTGTGAAGAAAACCAATAATGTTTTTCTAAAATGGGAATGTAAAACCATTTTTTTCTTTTATTGAAAATATATGTTGATGTTGTCACTGATTTCTTTAAGGGATTTATTCATTTCCTCTTTAGGCATCTCTATTGTCTTCATTTGGCTGTTTTAAGCTCTTTTTCTCGTTTCAACTTTGTTAAATATTAAAGCCCTGATGTGGTAGAGTTGCTGGGCTCAAGTGGAGACAAGTGATTCTGGCTGTTTTTGGTGGTTTTTATGCTGACATCTAGGCATCTGGGTCTGGGGGAATTATAATTCTAGGTAATGATATCTGATGGGTTATTGTTGTTGCTGCTGTTGTTGTTTTGTCTGTTTGTTTTTTCTTGGTTTCTGTTGCACTCTCTGGTTCTTAGGAGGATATAGTGGCTGTGTGTTGCCTCATAGAAAATTCTCCTGGGATCCTGATAGGTGTGGCCACTGGGAGTTCCAGGTAAATGTGTTCCTAGGTATCCGGAGCAGACACTTAGGAATGGGGATGAGTTAGGAATGGGAGAATTGGGAAGGGCACACTCCTGGAGGTAAGCAGGCCATTCCACCAAGATCTGCCTAATCCCCCGAGGCTGGGGGCAGAGAGTAAGAGCCAGGCAGCCTGCTACAGAGCTGGGATGAGACTGGGGGTAGATTTGGAGTAGAGGGGGAAGGGTGAAGATGTGAAGCTAGCCTTCCTGCTTGGCTGGCTGGCCTACTTTCTTTTCTGGCAGGCTTGGCTGGCAAGTTCCCAGGGAATGCCTGCTGGAATTGTGGGCTAGGGTAATAGAAGAGTAGGGAAGAAGACTGGAGGAGATGATCTCTGTGATCTGTTAGAGATATGGCCAGAGAAGGGGAGGAAGATACTATAGCAGGCTTCCTGCTACAAAGTTGGGGGTGAGACTGGAGCATCCCACTGAGCGCAGGGGAGAGAGAGGTGATGGTCTGTAGTTAGCTCACCTGCTTCCCTGACTGGCTGAGGGTCTGTGAATTCCAAAGGAATGCCTGCTGATGTTGGGAGCTGGGATAATGGGATGAGTGGCAGGGAGGAAGGTTGGAGGAGAAGGTCATGTGATCAGTTGGAGATGGGGGCAGAAAGGAAAGAGAGGATGCAGGGTCTGCTACCAAGCTGGGATGAGAATGGGGGTGTTGGATTTGGAGGAGAGGAGGCAAAGGTAAAGATCTGAAATTAGTCTACCTGCTTCCTGGCCTGAGTCATAAAATCATTTTTCTATCGGTCACCCAGTTATTCCTGCAGCGCATATTTTTCCACCAGTGCAGGCTCTAAGGTGGGAATTCAGGTAAACAAAGACAAAGGTGCCTTTGTGAGAGAGATTTGGCCTGGCTTAGTCCACTAAGTCCAATACACTTCAGACTCAAATGTCAATCACATAGAAACCTTAGCTTTCTGCTTCGGTCGATGGTGCCTACCATTTGATAAATCTCCTATTTATCCACCCTCACAATTTGCACACCTTTTGACATTAGGTAGGAGGGGGAAATGTTTAAAGCAGAGGGAAATTCTTTGTGAACTTTGTGGACTTAAGTTTTACTTTCCTCTTTGTACCGTAGTTCAGATCCTGGGGAGAAAATCCTAACAGAGCATACTGAGTTGTGTAGACATACTCGTGTGGTTTCTATTTATTCTCATTCGAGAGAGCCATGTATATAGGCTTCAGGCTCCTTAAAACCTGGCTGAACTGACCTACAAATATGGATGAACCAAGAAATATGGGGTTAGAGAGATGAGTTTGTGGTTAAGAGCTCTAACTGCTCTTCTGGAGGACATGGGTTTGAATCCCAGCACCCATATGGTGACTTACAACTGCCGCTAACTCCAGATTCAAGGGATCTGAAGACTTCTTCTGGCCTGCACGGACACTGGGCAAACATGTGGTGTACAGATATATGTGCAGGAAAAACACAGAGATGACCAAATATTTCTGAGTAAAGCCCTCGTAGTTCGTGGATGATTCAGAGACCTTATCCTACCCCCATGCCTCCATCCCTTGCCTCCAGAGGAATTAGACTAACAAAACAACAGACTGAATTTCTCACCTAACAAGCCCACATACAATTTCTTCAATATAGACTAGTAGTGTCTATACACACAGCCATGGAACAGTGGTGCTTGGATCGTGGTCGCCAGGAGAGGAATCTGGACCCCACTTCTCTGTCTTAAGGAGTTTTGAGTGATGACCGTTCTGTTGGTAGTTTAGATGCTGTTAAAGAGATAATCAAAGAAGTTAATCCTGAGACAGATTTAAGACTTTCTTTAAACTCAAGGCCAGGAAGCTGTAACTGCTATGGTGTGACCTGTGACATCCAGGACAGAGGGCTTAAGCAGAAATGCTAAGCTCCCTTGAAACCACTCCTACCTACTGATCCCAAGCACAGTCCTGGTAGTGCTCCAGTGAATAGCCCCGCCCCAGCCCTCAGCTCCCTTGAAAGCAAAGAAGCTGCTCTCTGTGGTTTAAATTAAAGGAGGAGATGTGTTTCGCACAAATTAGCTTCCCTATTGATGTGGTGCATATTACAAAGATCAGTCTTCTTGTTTTAATTCAAATCCATGTGCTGCAATTTTTATTTAATTCAAAACTAAATAAGAGCCAGGAGCTGATAGAAGGAGGGGAAATGCCAAGCCTAATTGAGCCCTGACAGCCTTCTTGAAACCACTGATTTGGGAACTGTAGACTCCCCGGGCGGAGGAGCTACCATGCAGAGATCCTCTGCTTATCTGGCTGGGAGACTAGAAAGTGTGGTGGCAGAAGCCAGAGGGTGTAGCAAAGGCACCTTCCCCTGAATTTATTCCCTTTTGCTTCACTTGGAAGAAGATGTAGAGGCCATGATGTGGCCTTTCACAAAAACCAAGACAAGTTTTAACTAGGGGAACATGACTACAATGCAGATTTATATGAAAATGCATCCCTCAGCTCATTGCACAATCACCAAAACAACAAAGCCAAGTCCGCCAGACTTTCCCGATTGTGTTCCCTATCCATTCCAACATCTGCTGGCTCATGTTCATGTTCCAATAGCTGCCTGCACCACAAGAAGAGAAAGATATGGAGGAAAAACTTGAAAGTCAATTTTTCATCAATATTTATTGTTTCCCCTCAGTTGTAAGAAGAATGTTCCCAAAAGTTATTACAATTAGTGGCTTCAGTTCTGAGTGTGTCATTGAATTCTGTTTGAAGGCTTCTCCAACCAGTGTGGTCTGTGGACCACATGCATTCTAGAATGGTTGTGAATGCATCCGAACACATTTGTAGAAGATGATGTCATGTGACAATGCCAAAAGACTGGACATTTTTTCTAGCCACTTCTAGGTGCCTCCATCTGTCAACTGATCAGCATAGCGCTGTTTATCTAGTGACTGAATGCCTTCCAATCCATTCAGGCTAATCACTTTCTTCGAACCCACCTTTACTTCTTAATAATTCTATTGATTCTTCAGATCTCAGCTTAGACCTTTCTTATTAGAAAGCTTTGTGACACCTCAAGTCTGAGTTGATATCCTTCTTATCTGTTCCTATGGCCCCTCATGCTATCCCTTCCTAGAAGATTATATTCTACCATGGTTGTCAGTCTGTCTATCTGTATCCTCTTCTAGGTTGGGAGTTTTGTAAGGACTTTATAACTCAGCCCCAGAACACTCCATGAGGAAACTGATTATCCTTCTACATATACTTGGTAGACAATAGGCAAATGCATAAACAATGTTCCACACTGTCCACCCAGCTTAAATGGTTCGTTTAATGTACACTTCCACTTTAAATTATCCATTCTATCTTGTATTATTTCCAGGAGATATTACAAAATTGTCCTGCCAGCTCACACCAGCCTTGTCCATTTCCATAGGTGGGAGAGAAGCAACAATAATTTCAAAGCAAGAGATTAACGAATGAAACCTACTATTATCTAGCCTGAACATTGGTAATAGTAACATGCCTTCAAAAGTAACGTGTGATTTTGAAAATACTTTTCAAATCTTTGCTTGCTCTATGCTGGGGGAATGTGTTTGCTTTCTTATTAAAAGCCCTGAGGTTATTTGAATCAAAACTGAAGTTAAACTCAATTTATACTTAGGAAGATAGTGTTCTCAAATGTGTGTTCTGGCTTACCTAAAACTCGGAAGTCGGCACCTGTAACAAGGGTTTGTCTTTCCTTTCTCTTGCGGGACAGCCCAACCATGCCATCACCCTCGGTGCATTCACTCTCCGACCTACCTCTCTTCAGCCTTCTCACCTTAAATCCAGGGCTCTCCCCGTCCTGTGCTCCCTCTCCTCCCTGTCCTCAGCCTATCTTGTGAGCTAATTAGTTCAATAGTAGGCCACTAACCAACTAATGGGGCACAGAGATGGGACTTTTCTCCATTAGAGGATAAGAATGCCGAAGCCCCCTCTTTCTCAGGTGGTAAATTCCGTGGCCTGGGGCAGGCATTAGTGAGTGGTGACGACAATAGGTCTTCAGAGGGCTTTAAGTGGACAGGATTAATCAGCTTATGCAGGAACCGAAGCACAAAAATGCTCTAACCACTGTGTCAAGCAATCACAGAGAAAGGCATCTGGGTAATGGATGGGCTTGCACAGCCCTGTTGTGGCAGAGCAGACGGGCATCCCAGAGCCACACGGATCACAGAGCCCATTAGCTCCTCGCGGTTTCACCCACTGAGCAAGGGTGGTGTGGTTGCAGTGAATACGGCGGAGTAGCTGAGACACAGTTGAGGGTGGTGGCCAGCCCCATCCCTTTGTTTGTCTGATTAGGAAGTCAGAACATTAGCATTCTTCACTCAGCTCCAGAGTACATTTATAGCTAGAATGACTTGCTCTTGTGTTTTTAAGCAGCAAGTCAGATTTTGCTACTTGGTACACCACAGTCTTTCATAAATAGGAACTACGGTTCTGTCAAAGTACAAAGAATACAGGCTTTGAAGTGGACTCTGCCCTTGGTGATTCGTGAGTTCTAACCCATAGCTTCCTAGACTGCCAAGTAGGAAAAAAAAAGTTCTTAGCCTAGGTGGTTAGTATTGAAAACCAAACTAGCTATCCAGTTGCCTTGAGGCTGGAAAGGTGGCTCAGCTGTTATGAGCTCTTGCTGCTCGTAAAGAGGACCTGGGTTGGAGTCTCAGCACCTGCCCTGCAAAGCCCACAACTGATTGTTAACTCCAGTTCCAGCAGAGCCAGTGCCCTCTTCTGGCTTCTATAGGTATTACACACATGTGGATGCACATAAAGATAACCAGGCGCACACACATAGACATAAATAAAAATAAATAAAAGTTTTCAAGGGCACTTTAAAATTCAGCCCTCCTGTCCAGAAACTGCTCACTTGGAAACACATAGAGGGAGAGCGTCTTTTGCTTCTCTTCGACATCATAGATGACAATCCAGCCCTCACAGGAGGAGTATCCCACCAAACTGCCTGCTGCTCTTGTAACAGCAGCCTGTCACAGATGGAGGTCTTCATTCTAAAGAAAAGCTGACTGTTAATCCCTGTGGAGGACACACTCTGGGGCAGAAGCTAAGTGCAAGCTACAGATCTGTCCCCTGCTTTGTGCTGTCCCTTCAGGTCAGGACAATTTGATATTCCATGTGCAGGCTTTTATCCTGGATCACTACACCAACCAAAATGTGAAAACTCAAAGTGCCCGTCTGTATATGAAAAAATATGGTGTTCCTCTTCCCCCGCAAGTTGACCCATGTAAAATAGAGATCCTTTTTTGGCATTTATGGGGGGTGAGAAAGTGACAGTATCTTGAAATGACCAGACTCATTTATCTTTTGAGATGGTAAAACCAATGAAAGCATGTGAGACCCCAACACACTCAATAATGAAAGGTGATAAACCAGAATGTCACGACTCCCCATGTTCCAGGAATACAATCTTATAAGGACACAGGACCATGAACAATTTAGACACTCAGTTCTACATGGGCATTTGGGGTTTTCAATATGTCCACAATGAACAAATATTTTATTGATAGTTCTAACCAAATCAATCTTCCACTGAGGCAAACAAAGAGGCCATGTAATTCTATCCTGTTTTCTGCCTGAATTTACTTACTAATTGTTTGCTGGTTTGGGGCATAGTGTAGACAAAACCATAGAAAACTATTAACATCAGCAAAACAATTTCAAAAATTAGTCTCGTTGTGCCAGCACAAATCCCTTGTAATATCTGCCTCGGGTTCTATAGATAGAGCTCGAAAGAAACCAATAGAATTGATTCAAATAAGTTATATGTGTAAATGAGCAAGAAAGCAGTTGCATTTACTAATGCCTTGTACTGAACAACCATAGGGCAGTTTAGGAACTCAACATTGTGCAGCATTAGCTCTGATATATCGAGAAAGTTCAATCACTGGTCAGCCTGTGTTTCAGACACTGAATTTCTGTAATAAGCAAGACTTCTCATGCTATCTCCCTAAGTCCCAAAGGAATCTGTTCCAAAGTCTGGAGCTTTAGAGGACTCGTGATTCCTGCTGAGAGAAAGAAGAGTACCCTGGCAGCTGCTCTGTCTCTGACTCAGTCTTTGCTGTCATTAGCAAAATGGTCACCTGGGTCATTACAGCAACCACCCTCTGTACACTTTTCAATCCCATGGGCAAACATAAAAGCATAAGATTTGTTGGTTTAGGTGTTTTCCTTTTCTTTCTTTCTTTCTTTCTTTCTTTTTTGACAAGACTTATGCTGTATGTATCCTAGGGTAGTCTAGGAACTTCCTTTGTAGTCCAAACTGTCCCCAGACTAATGGTAATCCTCCTGCCTCAGCTTCCAGAGTGCCTGAATTGCATGCATGAACCATTATACCTCTGAATACTTTAAAATGTATTCCTCTTGGGAAGAAGGGGTATTGCCCTTCAATACATTCCTTACAACAGCACTCTTCCTGATGGGATGCTCATTCCAGCTGCCAGATGAAGTGAAGGTTTTGATTGGAGAGACCAAGTGTCCTGGTTAGTTCTTGTCACCTTGATACAAGTGGACATCAGATGGAATTGAGGGACTGCCTACATCAGGTTGGTCTGTGGAATATTTTCTTGATTAATGATTGATATGAAAGGGCCATGCCCACTATGGACAACGCTACACTGTTGGAGTCACCTTTTTGGGGTGACTTCTGTTGTGTCCTAGCCAGGTGGGTTCATATGTTTCGGGGTAGGGGTGTGGGGATTAGAAATGTTAGGTAGGAGAAACAGAGATAAGAAAGAACCACAGAGACATAGGATAGTATCATGAGGGCCACTCAGTCTCCTGCATACTGAGTTCTGAGTTCGCCCCATGGTTAATTTTCCATACAGTTTTAAATCCCAATACAAAAAGGAGGGAAAAAGCAAAAGACTGCTTTAACATGATACAAAGGTCAACTAGAACAGTTATTTGCCTCGATACTTGGGACATCAAGTCCTTAATTCTTGAGAAAAGCATTCTTTTGTTTAGACAGTGAACCCAGCCTAGACTGAGTATCCTGAAGGCAGCCACTCCCTAGGTCAGGCCTCCTAATTCTAAAGAAGGAGCAGAAGCATGCTAGGATTTTCTGACCTTTGGTCATGGCAGAGTAGACCTACCTGTATGAGCCATCTTAATGTCCCAAACACCAAGTAATCATACCCTAGGTCAGGGTGTGTAGTAGCCAGAGTTGTTGTTAACAACTTTGAGCAACCTCAAACTCTCTGACCTTCAGACAAGGTAGAATAGGCTCACATTTTTGGGCCTCCACACTATCCTCAGCAGGTGATGCTGGGTTGAACAAGAATGAGAAACTGGCAAGCAGCATTCTTTGGTGGCCTCTGGTTCTGTTCTTGCCTCCAGGTTCTTACCTTGAGCTTCTCTTACCTCTTATCCTTAGCTTCCCTTGGTGAGGAACTATAAAAGTTTAAGATGGAAATAAACCCTTTCCTCTCCAAATTGCTTTTGGTCCGTGTTTTGCCTCAGAAATGGAAAAGCAAACTGTAATAATGAGTCAAGCTACATTATCATTGTCTAGAATAGCAAGATCAATGTCACCTGTCAAGTCTTTAGAAATGAAATCTCAGTCAGGCATATTGGTGCATGGCTTCAATCCCAGAACACTGGAGGCAGAGACAAGTACAAATTCAATGCCATACATACATACATACATACATACATATATATATAAATAAATAAATACATACATACATACATACATACATACATACATAGTGAATTCCAAAACAGCCAAGTCTACACAGTGAGACCCTATCTCAGGGGGAGAAAAAAAAGAAAGAAGAAAGGCAGTGTTGTGTCTACCACAAGCTTAATAAACAAGGCTCTTTAGAAGTTGAAGAAATTCTGGGACCATATTCTGCAGAACCTGAAACCATATTCAAGTAGGTTCTATGAAGTAGCAATCTTTGCTAAAGCAGCCTCTAGAGAATTGTTGTTATTGTTTACATCAGTGTTACAATAATATTATAATGTAAAACATCTCAGATATAAAGTGAGGTTTATCAACTCTAAAAATTCTTGACAGTTAAGTCCCACTAGTTACTATGATAGCTATTGTGTGCATTGTGAATCTGCAGAATCCCTGGCCTCTGCCCTGAGGATGACGGCAAAGTCTCACTAGCTCCCAAAACCCACTGCACAGCCCAACACCCCGCTTCCCAGCCCCAGGATACCCACAAATGTTTCTGGACTTTGCCAAATATGTCCTGGGGGAAGATTGCCCCAGTTGAGAGCTTCTGCTCGACATGGAAAGTTTTGAGTTCTCTTGAGCACAGCCTGGCCAGGAGTTGAGTGTGTCTCAGAGGATGTCGACTCTCTTTGGACACCCACTGTCGGAGATGGAGCTGGCAGCGAGGATCAGCCCACGGTATGCTAGCACATCCATCTTTCCTATATAAAAACCAACTTCTAGAGCCAGAGGCAGCTCTGCGTGTTGACTTCAGAGCTGTGGCAGAGTTAATCCCATCCCCAATTACCCTTCCTGCTGCCCAGGGCTTCTAAAAACAAACTTCATTCCAGATAAAAATATATTGCTATTGCATTACTTTCCTCCTCTGCAGCCTTGAGTTTTAGTAATGCAAGTTCATGGGGAGATGAAGGAAAGAAAGTTCTACTTGTCTAACACAAGCTTGCTTTCTAGAAGGACTCAATTTATTTCTGAATGTGGACAATTTTTCCTCTGCAAACAATCTGTTGGCTTCTCTTCCCTGTGATAAAATGATGTTGAATTGAAAATGGAACCACGTAGCAAGGTTGCACGATTCGGGAAAGCGTATTTTGAAACCAGACTGACATTTTTGCTGAAAGTAGTTACCCTGTGCAAGGTCATAAGACTTTAGCAAGTGTAAAAGCTATACATAATTCAATTGTAGACCTGTCCCAGGCTTTGATTTACCAGACTAATAATAAGAATGTGCTAGATCTTTGAAATCAACCCCCTCACAGCAGTTGAAGTGAGGGGGTGGGGAGGCTTAGACTGGTTTTTATTCCAAATGGAAAAGACAGGGAGCTGAAAGACTCCCATAAAGGACAATTCTTTCAAAGGACAGATAGGTTTCTCGGGAACAGTTCTGCACCCCAGTCCATCTCCTGCTCATTTCCTTTTGGATTCCAGTAACACTTTCAAATGCAAAAATGACCTTTCCTTCCTCCATTCATTCCAGTATTCCTCACCTGGCAGGCTCCAGGAGTGCTTACCCTGAGAGAGAAGCCATTCCAGCACCAGGGGGATGTCACAGCAAATGCCACAGACTGGGGCTGCCATTCCCCAGCTGACTTTCTAGTCAAGAAAGATGAAAAAATACATACACTCCAGACGACAAGGGAACAATGAAAATACACATGCAAAGTACTGGGTGAAGGTGGAGGTACTGTGCTCATGGGGTCTGGCAGGCCTGACCTGAGATGAGCAGCCCCAGGGAGCAGCCCAGGGAGAGGCAGTGTAGCAGGGAGGAGTAGCGTGGGAGCACGGGAGCAGAGGCTAGCTGAGGGGACAGGGAGCACAAAGGCCAAGAAGCAAACACCAACACGGTTTGCAATAAACTTTACCTTCCCGTACTTTTCAAATCCCAAAGTACCCCCTCCTCCTCCTACTCTCTGTTTAGAGGATGCTAACCACCTTTGAATTATGGATTCTTTCACCTAAGCATTTGCCTACTCAGTCTCTCCACTGGGGAAACTAATTGACCTCTCATATAAATGTAGCTATAATCCAAACCTTGCTCACCCGCCCCTGCCACACCCCTGACCTCATCCCCAGACACACTCCTTTTATCATTCTGAGTGCTCAGGACACAGTGTATTTCTGGCTGCCCTCCCCCCCCCCCCACACACAAATGTCCTTCTCCTCCTCCTCCTCCTCCTCCTCCTCCTCCTCCTCCTTCTTCTCTCTCTCTCTCTCTCTCTCTCTCTCTCTCTCTCTCTCTCTCATACACACACACACACACACACACACCCTCCCTCACACCCTCATCTGACCCTGACCCTCCCACACCCTCTTCTGACCCCTACACACACACACACACACACACACACACACACACACACACACACACAGAGAGAGAGAGAGAGAGAGCCTCGTCTGACTCACCAATAAAGACTAAGGCTTTGATGTGCCAGGACATACCACACTCCCACCCCAGTGAGCATCCTTACCTGCTGCCTGGCTCACGGGCCCACTGGCTCCTGTTTTCAGCCTAGAAATATGGCTTCCACACAGCAGCCAGGGGTCCTCTTCTAACCACTGAACAGATGATGAACAGATGAAATCACTTTCTTGCATAAGCCCTTCCTAAAGTTTCTCACCATTATTACCTGGCTCTGTGACCTCTATGGCATCTCATCCGTCCACAGTCTCCCAGTCCAAATCTCTTCAGCTTACTCCAGCCACCCTGACCTGCAGCTCCCCACCTTCGAGCTTTGCTCAAGTTTCCCAAAGGTGAGCAGGTGCCAACCAGGCTTATCCTTCTATGGGAGTCTCTGCTCAAGCATCACTAGCCTGCGAGGCTTCCCTAAGCATCCTAACACTGAACCCCTCATGTATACACAGGGGTATATACCTGCTATGGTTTTCTTCCCAGCACCCTATGTAACTAACCTGGATGCACCTTTAAGTCAAGAGCTAGCTCTCATTTGCCACTCAACTCTGAATGCTGAAGGAATTGAAGAATTAACTAATCACACATTTATATTGTCATATCTTATCTGGAAGTTAGAAATCAATGCAGTTGTTCACTTTAAGAGCATTGCTGAGTGTCGCACCCATGTTACTGTGGGAAATCTGGGAAATACTTTAAAAAGATGTAATTCTAACCTTTTGAGAGATTAGAAGTTGGGAGAAAAAGAACATGCCACATTAAATATTGATTCCTCGCGATTACAATTTAGTAATTCAAATGGTATGATCAGTGTGTTATATAGGATTTCAAAGAGAGAACAATGTGACCAGAGGATTCCAAGAAGCCATGAGAGTGAGGGGTGGGCAGAAACAGTTCAAATGGTCAGACACTGGAGAAGCCCAAAGAAAATGCAGAATTCTGTAGGTGAAGCAAGAAGCTGAGTGGGCTCCTAGCATAAAGACCACTGAATGTTGCCTTGCTTTCGGAGTCTCTGGGTGAGAGCAGACAAAGGAACATAGAGTGGGGTTTTGATGGACAGGCTCCTGTGGACTATGGGAAGCTATGTGTTAATCTGAGTTACAACCTCATAAACTAGGATTTGCGGGGACTTCTCTGAAAAACATGGAAGAGAACGTGGAGTTCATGAGGCGCAAAGTAGACTTTCAGCTGATACAGAGTTGATGTGATAGGCTTGGGCCACCATGACCAGTGCCCTGAGCTATCACCTGATTCATTGCTACAGAATCTAAATCTCTATTAGGTCCCTGACACAAAGATTTTAAGTTCCACAAGATTTTGATGTGCACTCTGGTTTAAGACCACAAGTCAAGCTTAAAATGTGCGTTTAGAAATGGGTTAGCAGGGGCTGGAGAGAGTGCAGTTGTTAATAGCACTGTCTGCTCTTCCAGAGGACCTGGGCTTGATTCATGGCAGCCACATGGCAGCTCACAGCTTTCTGTAACTCCAGTTCCAAGGGATCTAATGCCTTCTTCTGGCTTCTTCTATAATCACACACACACACACACACACACACACACACACACACACACGCATGCACGCACGGACGCACGCACGCATGCACGCACTCACACACACTACTGAGTCCAATTATTATTGATCTTGGGTGCATGTGCTTGGGGCTGACCCCTTAGGATTGGGGTATCCTCCCCGAAGAAAAAGAAAAAAAGCCTTTTTTATTCCCTCATCCCCACTGACTGCCTGTAGCTCACCATCTAGAGATGGGCCCTTGTGAAAGTCTCCTCCATCATGTTGGCATGTGAACTCGGCGAGATCTTCATAGGTAGCCATATCCCTGAGAGTTCATAGAAGCAGCACTTCTATCATATCCCAAAGATACGATTGCATAACAGTCACCTGGGTCCCCGGGCTCTTACAATCTTTCCGTCTCTTCTTCCGAGATGCTCCCTAAGATTTAGGGGTGGAGTTACCAATGTACCCTTTGGTTCTGAGCACCCATGGTCACTCTACATTTTGTCTCTGTCTGGTGTAAAAAGAAGCTTCCTCAAAGAGATGAGAAAGCGGCACCTATCTGTGGGTGTAAGGATGAGCATTTAGATGCATTTAGAAGGCTTTAATACTTCAGTACCAGATTCCTTTAGTAGGCTCTCCCCTAGGCCTTTTGACTTCTCCACCCATAGGTTCTTGGCTGGGTTTATGGTACCAGGCACAAATTCCCTAGAAGTCACTGGGCTTTAGGTCAAATCAGATAGCTGTTGGTTCCCTCAAGATACAAGCACCACTGAGCTCTTGCTGCTTCTGTTGTTATGATTCTCAAGCTGTCTAGCTGGGTATGATTGTTGACATTTTTTTCCCTTGGTGGCTTGCATGGCACCTTTCAACACTATGAAGGCTGGTCCCCGGGGACAAAACCTCCAGGTCAATACTAGGATGGTCTTTCCAAATCCTGTGAGTGAAATGTGGCGTCCTCAGCACCGTGGTATTGCCTCCCTGTTCCAGGAAGTAATTGAGAACAATTTTGATAGTCTATATTGTTTGGGGGAGTCTCTTGAACCCCTCTGAACAACAACATGAAGGTATGTGTTCCTTACCGGGCTAACCTATAGTTCCTTGGGAGAACATATCCACCATTTTAACCGCATTAAAACCATATGTATGTAGGGACTGGAGAGATATCTCTATAGTTATTAATACTAGCTGCTCTTCCAGAGGACCTAGGGTCAATTCCCAGCACCCACATGGAGGCCCACAACCATCTGTAAATCTAGTTCCAGGTTGTTTGATGCCCTCTTCTGGCCTCCACAGGTGCCAGCCATGTGTGCGGTACACAGACGTACGTATGGGCAAAAATCCACATACGTGAAGTAAAAATAAAGTAACTATGTTTAAAACTATATACATGGATATCTGTGTTAATCTCTCCCCCAACATGTGTGTGTGTGTGTGTGCACGCGCGCACGCGCGCGCTGTGTGTTTTACAAACATCTTTAATGTTATTTCCCCTCCTCCCTCCTGCTCCACCTTGTAAGGTGTTTGTAGAACTCAAGGCCTTAGGGAAACTGAACCTTCCTTACTCACTCCTACTCTGTGTTTTGTCTAAAGCTAGGCACATAATGGGTGCTCAGGAGATATTTACCATTTTGCATTACCGCCGCTTTGCACCTTAAATAAGAATATCTGCAGAGCTATTTATATTGCCGTGGTTTAAATGCAGCTATATATATCTGACCTGTGCCCATTTGCAGCACCTTTGCAACTGTGTAATTGATTAAACGCTTCACGTTTGCTTTTTAAAGATAAACAGGAAAGTGCACATTTTCTGCAGCAGGGGTCCTTGCTGGAAATCTTTCTCTGGCTCAATAGTGTTCTATTGTTATGAGCAGAACATCAATATAATTAACATAAGAAGCCCTTCGAGGCCAATTTTAAGTGAAACCACATTTAATTGCAGGTATTTCCTTTATTCCCCAAGATGATGATAACTTTCCAAGTGGGCATATAAAATGTGTCAAAATCCTCACAAAGTCAATCTTTTTAAAGCAAAATTCTCTAGTCTACCAGTTCCCAGAAGAACAGAATTCCTTTGGCTAGCTGACCAAAACTAAGAGAAGAAAGGTGAACCAAGGGGTCCGAGTAATCAGAAAATCAAATCAAATCCAAGCTTTGTTGTGCTCTGAATTTCCTGTGATCCCCAACAAAGCTGTGTATGCTCTCTGAAGGTAGTGTTTGGCTACAATGAAAAATCCCAAGATCAGTATCAGTTTTTTTACATCTTAGTATTTTTCCAGTAGCCTGATAGTTTTTTTCCAGTAGCCTGAATGACTTTTTTTTTTTTTAATTCTAAAATCCTCCATGGCCTAAATCCATGGTGTTAAGAAGATGGGGTAAGTATGCACAGAACTCCATATAGGAGGAAATCAATATATGTGCATTAATCAAAGCAATGAACAGCCATTGATTAGACATTTGCCCAGGCTCTAGATGTGTGAGACCTTCTAGACTCATGAGGGACAAGCAGGTCAGGACAGAGCTTCAGCTTCTTCAAAGTTCTGAGTCAGCTTCACTTGATCCACTCAGCAAGCTCAGCACCCCAACCCCTCGCATCTCACTAGGGGCAAGTGCCATGCAGGCCGAGTGTGACCAGGGCAAGGTACAGATGGTCTCTCCTCCAAATGCCCTCAGCTCTGAAGTTTGTCAGGTGCCCATCCATTCAGAGCCATCGTTTCACGGTGTCTTAGAGCTTGGACTTAATAAACATTTCCCAACCTGCCACAAGGTCATTGTCATACTTCTCTGGTCCCTCCTCCACCCGCAGAAATCTTTACATTGCTTAGCCTGTGAATATAGGCTTTAATATAATTTCATATATTAAAGTTTCATATAGATTGACAGATATGTTTCCGTATATGTGTACTGGAGAGTGTTGGAAGATCTGGAGGGAATGGAGGGATTTTGTTTCATTCTATTTTGTTGTTGTTGTTGGGTTTGGGGGAAAATTTTTTATTTGGTTGGTTTCGGTTTTTCGTTTTGACATAGGGTTTTACTGTTGCAATCCATACTGGCTTCAAAGTTGATATCCTCTTACTGTAGCCTCCTGCGTGCCAGGGTTACACATCAAACCTGCCACTATTTTGAGTACATGTTTGAACTAAGGACTGCTTACCTAGAATCTGCTTAAGGACTTAGTGGCGCTAGTTTGGCGGAATAACCATGCATTATTAAACATGTTTAGGAGGGGTAGTGGGTGCTTTCTACCTTGTCCTTGGTATCTAATACGGATGAGTTAGCAGTAGGCAAGATACAGAATGGTTTCATTTGTAGTCTCTTTTCTACTATTTCTTATAAAAACTCCAAAGAACAACAAGGATTTATAGCAAGAAACAAATAACAAATATTAATCATTGTTTAATGTCTCATACCTCTACTGTCACCTCATGTGGGCAGTGCCGCTTCGCTGACATCTCTAGCAATTTGAGTTGGAAGAGAAGAGAAAATGAAAGGATCGCTTTCTGTCTCCAGGTTTGCACCGTGATTAAACAACCTTGACCCATAAATCCTGTCCTTGGATAATAGGAGTCTGTCTCCTTGCATTCTCATTCACTAATGATGCTGTTTGTGTATCCTGGAGAGAGCATTATTCAAATTGTCCAGGCGCCGGGGCTTCTTGCTGCTCTCCCGGCTTCTCTACCTGAGTCTAAGAGCATGAACACCTGTGGTGGGGGTGCTGAGCGTTCAGAACTTCCGATGTAAAGGAACGCTTTTATTAATGTGTACTTCAAACGTTATCGTCCCTCTCTTCAGGCCATTTCCTTGTCTACATGGAGATTCAGAATAATTTTCTTCCTCCATTACATTGTCCCTTGGAGGTATTTTATAATCAGAGCGCATGTTCCGCTCTCTTTCCGAGGCTTTTTTTTTTGTTTCAGGCAAAATGTGTCCAATCTCTCTGGCCTCGTCCTCTGTCTCTCCTTTCACACCACTTGTCTCTTGGATGTTCTCAGCACGGACAGAACAAAGACAGAAGCATTATAATCTAAGGTCTGGGGACTGGGATGACTATAAGGTTCCTCATCCTACCCAGTATCTGTTATTTTTTCAATCATTTGAAATGTAAAATAACAATTTGAAATCCCAAAACTGTTATAAAATGCTATCTGTCCTTTGGCACAACCACAGCCGTTTCCGTCTTGATACTAAAGCACCTGTGATTACTTCTATGACCTCTTCCTAAGATCAGACCCATTTCCAGTGCCTCCTAGAAAGGGAACCGTGAGGAAGGTCACTAGACCCTCCCCTACGATGCCAGCTGCTTGCTCCTACCCACAGGCAGCTGCAAGCAGTCCTACCTCAATTGCACAGCTCTGGAGTGCTGGAGCGCACAGGAGGGAGAATGTGAGCTAAGGGGGAAACTCCATCCATACACCCCCTTTTCAGTAATGTAACTCTTGAGGGGTCCCCCATGTGTCTGGAAGCAATTCTAGTTAAACTCACTGGTTCACCAAGCTGGTCTTGGATGGATGGGATTATTTTTCTGGTCTGTCGCTGATGCCATATTTCTGGGGAAAAGGGTATTTGTTCACCTCTACCTTGGAGAAGTAACAGAATAGACTACAGAAAATACAGAAACTGGACCAATGAAATTCTATATCCCTGCTTTAAACCTTCCTATAAAAACAGCTGAGTCACCACCTCTTTAACTCCTGCTTGCTGCCATGATAAACCTTTCTCTTCCTGCTCGGCAGTGTTATTTCTGCCACAGTGCTCAGCAGTCTCAGGTCACCCCGAGCCCTCTGCTTTGCCTTCTTTGCTACTTGTATTGTGTTTTCTCCCCATCTAAGTCTGCATTTCTGTTTTTATTAGTATCACCCCACTTTGACGTCTGACCTTTCATTTTGTAATACCTCTTGTGCTTAATACAGATTCATAAATATACAATTAGCATTTTTTTTTTACCATAGAACAAAAAGTAAAGCAAAGAAAAAGTGGTTCTGATAGATGAGTTTTGGTCCCAGAGTTTGTGAAAGTTGGCGATCGCTCTAGGATGTGTTAGGTGTCAGCTAATTGGTTATTCATTTTCAGGGGTCCTGGTTTTCCTTGTTATCTGACACAATTTAGGAAAGGAAGTGTTCACCAAGGAAGGTTTTATTTTGTAGATAAATACAGTATAAATCTAAAGCTTTACAAGAAAGCAAGAAAACCAGAAAACTATGGTTTTGAAAACAAAAAGTCAGAAAGAATTGTCATAGGCCACTATGTACTTAACAGCACTCAGGGTACATGCTACAAGAATGGGCACAGATAAAGAGGATAAATGGAGAACTCAGAAACAGACTCACAATACAAGCAGCTGATTCTGGACAGAGGTTAGAAAATGAGAATAGTAGATGTCACCAGTAAAAGATAAGCACAGCCCAAGCCTGCCTCTCGATATGAAGACTGCCCCCAGATGGTTGTGAACTTAAATATTAAACTTATAGAAGAAAGTATTTGGGGACTAGCTTTATGCAGATCCTTAGAATTGACTTCAAAAGTACAATTTATTTGAAAATTGACAAGTTTCACTTCATCAAACCTAAAAAAAAAAAAATGTCCTACAAAAACTCAAAGATGAGAAAAAGAAGCTATGGAGTAGAAGGCAAAATTTTCTTTTTTTTTCTTTTTTCTTTTTCTTTCTTTTTTTGGCATTTCTGAGAAAAAAAATTTATTAGCCTTTTGGATAAAATTTATTTGCGAGAAAGGATGATCCCATCATACTTCTGCTGGAACCAGCGCATGGCTTCCTCTTTGTTGGTTATGTGTTTGACCCCAATGCAGCCTGTCCTGTGCTTCTTGTCTGCGATGCTGAAACCTGGCCTACCCAGCACCATGCAGAAGTCCAGGCCGTGGATCCCAATGCTTGGGTCATATTTGATGCCCAGGTCAATGTGTTCTTGAATCTCAAAGCCAAAGTTTCCAGTATCTGAGAAGTTATTTTCTGTAACTCATACTCCCGCACCTTCAGACCTCTCCAGAATTTCTTCTGCCTTGATTCCATGGACAGGACAGTGGACAGCAATCTTCTCCTTTATCCTGATGCCAGAGGACCTGATGGTGTACCTAGCTTTAGAAAAGCCAGGCCTGTGAGCTGCTCCAACACCTTGGCTGCCCGGGTTAGTCGGTCTCCGCTTTCCCCAGCACAGATGTTGAGGCAGAGCTTGCGGATGCGACGTTCCCACATAGGGTTCTTCTTTTCACCCTGTTCTTGCAACATGATGGAGAACAGGAAGAGAGTGGAGGCAATATTTTCAAAACGTTGCATCTAACAAAGGCCTGTTATGGACCATGTATAAAGAACTTAGCACACAGCAATTAGAAATTCCAGCAATGCAATTAAAAAATAGAAAAAAACCATAAGAGCTATTTCATGTAGCCAAGTACACAGGCAACAAAGTAACTAATTAAAATATTCAATGCTTTTGGCCACGCAGAGAAAAAAAATTCAAATCATAATAAATTACCATTCCCTACCTATCACAACAGTTTATACTAAAAAAAAATGACACCACCAAATATTTCAAAAATGATGGAAATTAAGATGATTTTATGTTGCTGGTCAGAATGCAAAAATGGTAATTTCTGTATACATGAAGCAAGCAGATACCACACCACTCTGACTATAATCTGGAGCATTATCTCCGAGAAAGGAAAACGTATCACACACAAACCTGGATGCCAACTAGAACAGTCTTCATTTAATCTCTAGTAACTAGGGAAAGTATAGATGTTCTTTAACAAGCAGGTGACTAGACAAAGCACCCGTGAAACATTCGTACCATGGATTAAGGTCCAAGGATGGAAACAGACCTCTGGTCCAATCAACAGCGCGAATACCTGGAGAGTTCTACTGGACAGACAGTGACACAATAATTCCATCTTTGATGTAAAACAACTGTAAACTGACAAAGAATTGAGAGCAGACTTACTGGTAACCACGATGAAGGGGTGTGTGTGTGTGTGTGTGTGTGTGTGTGTGTGTGTGTGTGACAGCGGGTGAGATTATAAAAAGAACAGCAAGTGAGACTCCTAAGTTGATGGGAAGATATGTTCTGTGTCTTCACTGTGTAGACAGACATCAGTGTTCTGGCTAAGATACCACACTGTTTCATCACAAGATGCTATCACTGGCAGAGACTTAAGGAAAAGTATTTCTGTATATTTTTTTTCTCAGAACTCCATGTGAATCTATAATCATCTCTGAATAAAAATTTTAATTAATAAAGAAATTATGTTAGCAAATTGTGAAGCTAAATATAGTGAAAAGAGAATGAGTCTTGATACTAATTTTCTCCTCTCGGTTTCTCTGTAAGGCTTGCGGGGCGCCATCGCCTTCGCCCTGGCCATCCGCAACACAGAATCTCAACCCAAACAGATGATGTTCACCACCACACTGCTCCTCGTGTTCTTCACTGTCTGGGTGTTTGGAGGAGGAACCACCCCCATGCTGACGTGGCTTCAGATTCGGTAAGTGACCCTACTAAAAAGGAGCAAATCACTGAGAGGCATGGCTGGCCGGTTTGATTTCTCGTAAAGCTTACTCGGTTGGGAGTGCAATGGTAGATCTGTACCTCAACTGTCCCCAGAGTCCTGGTGACCTTCACTAGCCGGGAAAGCAATATGACCTACCATCTACTGAGCTGCTTTTTTCAACAGTCTTGGAATGATGCCTGTTTCCAGGCTGTCCTACAAATAGATTTTTTTCACCTGTGACTTCCTCCATCTGACTATACACACTTATCCTCAAGATACCCGCAGTCTAGGAAGACTGATAAAGAAAAAGCAGCAAAACCAACAAGAAGGCAGATTTGCTTTGTTTTTAACTCCTCCTGGCACTAGCACTTAAGACAGGAGAATTTTCTGAATTACTGAACATGTATTTGGTGAGAGAGCCATGTGTTTCTCAAGGGGGATACTGGAGACAAACTATACACTGTCTCACAGAAGAGAAAGCCAAGGTCCCATCAGAAACCCTTTCCTAAGCCGCACCTGCAGCCCGCTGCTACAAGTCTGGATTGTAGGGGTAGCAGACAATTGGATAAAAGGAGATAGGCAATGCTGGTCTGGAAAATGGATAAATCTGTCCTAAAGTGTTCTTGTCTTTGTTTAAATGTTTCTGTGACCCAGGCCCTCATTCTCATTTCCCAGAAGGTAAGGGATTAAGCAAACATTTCATTTCTGTCATCCACACGTCATCATGACCCTCCCCAGTTCCTACCTATGTTCTAGGATGAACTTCTACCTACCATATCTGATAGGAAACACTCCTTCTAACTACAAAGAGTTTCCAAGAAGACTCATATTAACAGGGACTGCAATTTTGGCACCTTTGTATGGCACATTGATTATAATAAAAATGAAAATAATTTATGAAAACTTAAATGAATTTAATAATAAATACAAATGCTTTTGTTATGCATTTGCAAGAAGTTTTCCCATTTGGCAAAGAAAAAAGCAGAAACAAGCCCCAAACATTTAGCATAAGAAAGTTTATGTGTAAACTAGGCCAAGTGGCTGCATATTAAACAAAATTTCAGGGGAAAAACCCTGTGAACGACTGTGAACATTACTAAATACACAAAAGTGCTTTGACTAAAGGTGAACAGAGAGCATTTGGAAATGCTTGTTGAATTATTTTCTAGCCATATAAACGTGGCCCGCAATTTCTTTCACAGTGGTGGGTACCTGAAGGCTCCTATGGATGAGTGCACACATTGCATTAAACTCTCAAGTGCCAGATCCCCTGCAAATCATTAGAGAGACAGTGTGTGTTCAAATTTCTGGAAAATAAAATTCAGTAGTTTGGATCCCTGCATGGAAAAATGAAAGCATAGACGACAGAGCTTCAAGGAAGGGAATTCCTACTGAAGCCCCAAATACACTATCAAAATATTCTATGGAGGTCATAAGGAAGAGATATCAAAGTTTCCTTGAAGTAATCAAACATAATTTGTTTTCTATGATTTCTATGAGTAAGGAACTATTCTCAAGTTGTCCCCAAACTGGTAACATATTTCGTTTAGCCAGCTCTTCCCCAGTCTTTCCAGTGGCCTCAGCTGACCGCCCACGGGTGTCATAACTCACATAGCCTCTGATGCCCAGTTCGTGGGAAAAAAGAGATAAGACAGTGATAACAGTGGATCCTTAGACTGGCAAGAGCAGTTCTTCAGGTGACGAGGTTGATAAAGGAAGGGGATGATGTCAAACATGGCGTCCAGGATGAGGGGCTTGAAGGCCATCCTAAGTCAATGTCATTCTCCCTGCTAAGATCACAGTGTGGGGTCACCTTATGGAGCTGCCCCAGTTGGGGAAGATTCCAAAAGAAAAGGCCCAGGTGAGTCAACTACCCAGACAGAATGAGGAGGAGCATGGATAGGACCACGACGAATGTCGGGAAAGGGAAAAGGGAATAACAGGATTCAGATACGTGGAAAGGGTAGTGTTCTCAGCTGAAAACCTGAAATCAGGACAGAAACCCCAGGGACCCATCCGATGAAATCAAAAGGAGAACATTAGAGGATATATATATATATATAGGAAGATATTCAGAAAGTTATCTCTGGTAGATGGAATTCAAGGCAAGAAGAACATTTAAAAGCCAGGATGGTAAAGGAGTATATACGCCAAAGCATGGATCTGTGATGTTGGTTGGGTTCCACTATGTCATAGTGATCTTGTCATAGGCTCCACTCTCCTTTCCTGGTGTGTGACATTGTTAAAGAAGCCATCACATCTATCTCGGCTTTCAAACTCACAATGGCCCATCCACTGCTCTGTTAGCAGGGCCTGCCTCTTCCCTGTGCAATGCCCCATCCACCAGTGTTCATGTTGTTCTTAGAACAACAGCAGGCAAGCTGCAACTTGGCTAGAACACCAGTGGCGAAAGCTGAGGGACAGGAGGCCAGCATGCTCTCACACGAGCCCCACAGCCTCACTAGAATGTGATTTGTTTACGTATTTTACAAGCCCTTCTCTTCTTGAGCTTTACATTTTCTTCTCTTGAATTATTTGGAAAGTCCTTGAATTAGGTTTTCTTTTTCAATTCAGATAGAACTTTTCATTCAGTTACAACTACCCACAGGAGGAGAGAAAGGAAAATGCTTTTGTTGGTGACGATGAGTAACAATACCATCCGTTTCTCTTTGATAGACGTGACTCAAACAGCAATGGTCATGTCATGGAGACACAAATAGAGATTTCCACCTCTGAGGCAAGCTCGCTCTTAAGCCTGGTCCTTGCCACAGGGTGAAGTTCTTGACTTAAAGCAACTTAATTTCTTTTAAAGATGATAGTAAAATATATTTAAGGAAGCAATTTCAAATAAATTGGGTCTTTGCTTCTTTTTAAATATTAAAGGAAAAGGACTCCTCCCATGTTATTTTGGATGCCAAAAGAAAAGAAGAGTTTCTCCTTGGTTAGAGTTCAGGTTTTCAAACCTCCTATGAGGTACATGACCACACAGTTTGTGAAGACCCTCTTCACCCCCACTCCCACCCCCACCCCCTATACCCCCCCCCCCCCCGGCCCAGAGACGAGTAAACAGGAACACCAATTAAAAGTTCACAAGTGCTTACAAAAGAGCACCAAAGTCCAGAGGCCCAGCCCTGTGGAAGTGGTACTGCATGACTAACTGGGGTGGGAATGCCTTTCATGGTTCAGGGTTGGGCACGGTGTGGAGCTGGCAGACTTTCAGCAAATGGTACAAGAGTGAGCCCAGGCCACAGGGTGAGCCTTTGCCACATTCCCCAGATACAGATGTAGGACCTGCCTTCTCAATCACAGCTGGAATCACAGCTTCTTCTACAGATGTAGCACAGAACTTGCCATCCAGACGACACTGCAAAGCACCCTGGGCAGAATGGTGGTAACGTCTATTCGTAGCCATTTTTGACTGAGTAATGAGCTATTTTGTGTTCGATATTAGATCATAAAATCTAGGCATAGAACCTCTCTGTGTGTGTCTCTAAACTCTAGCATTGGGGTGATGATTGGAGCTAGCCTTCAGCATGGGTAAACCCTGGCAATGCGGCATCATGGCGAGACTGAGAAAACTGCGAGCCCAACACCTTGAACAGAAAGCCCATGCCCCGAGATAATGCATTCTGCTCCCACCTGCAGAAGGGAGCTCATCTGAATGCCTGTGGGAATTCTCTGCTCCAGGAAGGACTGGGCAGGCACACTTTTGGAACAGAGATTCTCCATGCAGTCTTTCTCAGTGACTTGCAACAATTAAAGTTCAACAAAGCCAGGCCTGACCTGAAGGAAATCTGACTTCCTCAGCTACAACCTAGAATTAAAGGAATTAAAGGAATGTATTATCCCTCCCCGATTCAAGCCAAGACATCCCATACTCTCTCTTCAAATCTAGGAAACAAAGTTGTGTGTACCAACTTGTGTCCATTCAGGGAAATGCCTGTTAAATAGCTTGACTCCTCTGGTGTTTGGTATTTTGGTTGTATATTTAAAACTGATTCTTGGGTTTTGGCCCAGAGCCATGCAAAATGCTTTCTTTATTACTTTTGCCCACTGGCTAAGTTCTATAATAGTTATCACTGGAATGTACACAGAGATAAGGAGAGTTCTGTCCAGATATATGTGTTTATATATATATATATATATTTATTTATTTATGGATGATATATATATATATACATATATTTTATATATAAATAGTAGCAGGTTTAAGTACAAGTGCTTACACACAAAGTTTCCTGTATTACTGAAGTGAGGAAACACTAATAATACAGTGAAGGGACGCTTATAATAAGTTCTCCTACTATTTATCTATTTGGTTTCCTCCCAAGCACCAAAGTTCCTAAGCATGCTTAACTGTAACATGAGGGCTGTCTTGTTGGGGTTTCTGTCCCACCTGATACCCCATAGCCGGCAAGTCCCAAAGAAAATCACACAGAGATCTCCATAAGTTATAAAACTGATTGGCCCATTAGCTCAGTCTTCTTATTAGCTCTTGTAGTTTATATTAACCCATTATTCTTATCTATGCTAGCCACATGGCTTGGTACCTTTCTCAGCCGGGTAGGTCACATGTTGTCTCTTCGGTGGTCTGGGCTGGACTGTGGGGAATGGACTTCCAGATGAAGGCGTAAGTCACAAACAATCCCACACCAGTTTGGAATTATGATTAATCCCTCTGTGCGATCAAGAAAGGAGTCTAGGAGCCCGAAGCAGAGCAGGAAGCAAGAAAGCAAGTGGAGAGCAGTCGCTGCTTTTTTAAAGAGAGAGAGACCACGCCCCAATGGACTGGTATCTCAGTGGCTATTGGCTGAAGGAGCGGAAGGAGCTCCCGCAGCACTTAACAATAGCGCATGTGTGTGATGCACACATACATGCGTGCACAGCAAACAGAGTTTGAAAATTTGTCGTTTCCTGACTCTATATCTTAGAAGTTTGGGCTAAAAGCTCCAAATTCGGCCTCTCACTTCCTCAGTTTTCTTAACCATAAAATGAGAGTGATAGCAATAATACTGCTTTAGAATTTAGGAGCATTAGGTATTAAGCATACAAGAACTGAAAACATACAACAGATGCCCAATACTCTGTAAACCCAAAGGATATCTCTGCACCTTTTCTTAGCCACATACTTATTGCTTATTGTGATAATCACAAATACAGTGTTCTTAATTGGATTCATTTGTGGAAGCTTGTTTTCATGGAAAATAGAAAGAAATAGTCTCTGGAGAGTTTAGTTCATTTTGTACTGTAACTATATTCATCAATTTAAGAGACAACTCTCCTACTTATGCATTCAAAAGGATAGACTTCATTAAAATCTCACGGAAACCATTACAATCGTCCAGCAGCTCAAGCAGAGTCTTCCTAGATAGACTCCTATTTCCATCTTCACATAGCTTATGCATTTTTCAAATATCTGACTTGTGCCATTTTATCAATTTATATTTTATGTTTATGTCTTATATTGATTTTAGACCAGCTTACACATTTTATATCAAGTTATCTCAATCAACAGACCTGAGAAATACTTTGCCTCGTGAAACATGGGCAACCAGTTCACTCCCTGAAATAGAATTATACTTTCTGTTTCTCACCCACTGTGCCCTTTTGGAAATTATTTTCTACTTTCTATAGATTCTTCTATAATGATGTCTAAATCTAGGTATTTATTGCTAACATCAATCTAATTTGACATATTAATTATAGATGTGGGCCAACTATAGCAATCTACCGCGGACCTATAGGAACGGCATGTTTGTAACCAGTGATATGAGTTAGCTGCTCCTATGTTCCCAGCACCAACTGGTACTTTACTGTGCTGTGCTTACAGACACAGAATCTCCCCAGTTTCAGAGATGCATTCTTAAGCGCCGTAGCCTCTAGTCACACACTCCACTAGCCCTGTTCTTACTTATTTTCTCTGAATGTCAGCATCAGTGAGCTTCACCCATGTGTGTGTGGTAAGTTTACCAAACAACCACACTCCACTCTGTGGAAGGCAATGTGTCTGACTGTTAGAAAGCACCAGCCAAAAACAGTTGCCTTTTTTAAAGTAAAAGACAAAGATTTACGTGAAATATGAAGTCTGACAAAAATGATTTAACTGCAGTTTGTGGAACTTGTTATTCAAGGGTGACTGGAAAACTCCCAGTCCTGGCTAAAACAGAGCATCTGTGCCCACCCCCATGTCTCTCAGTAAATGCAACTCAAAGCCCTTGACCCAGTACAAGTAGCAATTATGGAAGACTCTAAAAGCAAATGGTAGGATCCAGCCTAGAAGCCCATTAGCAGATGAACAGATAGAGAAGAACATGTTATACATGACAGGGTGACATTTTATTCTGCCATAAGGAAGAATGAAATCATGGCATTTGCAGGAGAACGGATGGAACTGGGGTTGTTATGTTAAGCAAAATAAATCAGAATTAGAACAAACCCCACATTTTATCTCATATGCAAATTCTTGGTGTGTGTGTCGTGTGTGTGTGTGTGTGTGTGTGTGTGTGTGTGTGTGTGATGAAAGAAGGATCATGAGAGGGAAGGGAGAGGAAGGGAAACAAGGCGGGAGTGAAATACTTTAAGTAGGAGGCAGCAGGAGGGAGCCTGGCAACAGGAGGCCAGAAGGGGACAAGGGAGGGCAGTAGGAAAGAGGAGTGAATAAAAACAAAATATTTCACAGGTATATGAAAATAATATAATGAAACCTATTACTTTATAACCTAACTTTAAAAATTAATAACAAAAAGAGAAAGAAAAGTAAAAGCAAAAGGTATTCAGGGAGTAAACCAATTCTCAGGCCAGCAGGGAGGTTCCCTTTCCCTCCTCTGTATTCTTGAGTCTCTTAACTTGGGCCCAACAGCAGTTCAGTGAATGGATTTCTGCATCGAGAAAAAGAAAAAGAACCATGAGGGAAATTCTTTGCTTCTGGTTTAAAGAAAAGGCAAGTCACAAAACTGTAGGCCAAAAGAGTAGGGAAGGAAGGAAAGGAGGAGGGAGGAAAAGAAGGAGGAAGGCAGGCATGGGAAGAGTCCCTAGGTTTGTAGTTCTTTTTTGTTGTTGTTGTTTTGTTTTGTTTAATCCCTGATCTTAGACAAGCATGAGGCAGCAGGTGACTATGAAAAGATACTTGAAATTCCCCCCAAAACTGTGGAGAATAGTCCCATTGCAACTTCTCTCCTGCTCCTCTCACCAGCTATGCTGGAGAGCAGGTGCAATGGTGTGGAGAAGGCATGGGCAATGCCCAGCATTTCAGGAGACCTGAAGACCTTAATTCTTCATGAGCAGGTGAAAGGCTTTGAGGAATCGTGTAGCATGAGAAGATAACTGTGGCCGGAAGAGGCTCAAGCAGGTGGCTCTGTGAAGTTACCATCAACTGTGGACTTTTTCTCGAGCAGTGTGTATTTAGCTAACCCTAAATATCACACTACAGCACCAAGAAACAAGCTACATAGTAGAGCCCAAGTCAGAAGGAACAGTGGGCGGCACACATGTAAGAGAGCCGAATAGTACTGCAAAAGCTTTGAAACTAAACTGATGATTGGAACCACAGGCAACACAAGACAGGTAAGAGCTGGTGCCCTCTACCTAGAAAAAAATAATAAATATTTCACAAGAGAATCTGATCGAATCATTTCACATAATATTCAAATTCTCTAAGATAAGCCCATAATCACTAAGTATAAAATTATATGTCACAAATAAAAATACAATAGATGCCAATCTAAAGATGACACAAATAAGGCTTTTATGACCATGCATCAAGAAGTAAAATCAAACACACACATATACAAGTATATACATATGCACACACATACATATATATGTATATATATACGGATACACACATGCACACACATATACACATATGCACACACGTACATAAACATATACACATACATACAAAGAAGTAATAGCAAACCCATCAGAAATAAACTAAAATTTAATCAACAGAAAAATAAAGATGCGAAGTGGAAATAAATGAAGCTTTCAGAACCTAAAAGCAATGCTTAAAGTGAACTATCTACTGGATTGGCTTAATGGCAAAATAAAAGATGGCAGATGAAGGACTTGGTAAACTTGAAGATTGTTAAGATCTTCCCTTCTAACAACAATGAAAGTGTGTATTCATCAGCAGACCCATTCTGGATAAACACACAAAAGGAATTCCTTCAGAGGACAGAGAACCAATCGTGGAGGAAAGTGAAAGAACGCAGATAAGATGGATGTAGAAACAGCAGGCATTAGTTCAGTATAATATGTGGACTTTTTCTTCTTTGGTATCTTAAAAACCCTACGTATTGCTGAAAGAAAAAAAAATAACATTACAGATTTTCAAAAGAAGATAGGTATAAAGGTCTAGAAAATAGTAAGTTTTCTAAGATCTACTTAAAGTGATAAAAATTCCATTTGAAATAGATTATGAAGAATTTCATGTTTATATTCTAATTTCTATTCTGATTACAAAACTATGTAAATAATCAGAGTATATTTCAAATTTGAACTAATACTACAATGGAATACAAAATAAATTCAACAGCACCTCCCCTCAGAAAGCAACAGGATAGAAGAATATTCCAATCAAAAGTCAAGTGGTAAGATAATTTATCTACACCCAAATGTTAACGGAGGCCATTCATTCATTTCCCAGCCTCCCAGACCTGGAATAATCACACAGAAACTATATTAATTGCAATACTATTTGGTCAATAGCTTAAGCATATTTCTGGCTAGCTCTTACATCTTAAATTAACCCATTTCTATTATTTTATATTTTACCACAAGGCTCATGGTTTACTAGTATGGTTCTTGCAGGCGGGCATCCTACTTATTTGGTGGCTACATGACATCTCTCTGACTCCACCTTCTTTTCTCTTTTATCTCTGCTTGAAATTCCCACCTTGCTCTATTCTGTACCATCACAGGCCCAAGTAGCTTCTTTATTCATAAACCAATAAAAGCAACACATATATAGAAGAACTTACAACACCATCCAGATACATCAATTATTGTATCAATTAAATAAAATTAATAGTCACAACGAATAAAAACTAAGAATCAACTATGTGTTGCCCATAAGACACATACTTGACTAATGATGTAAGTGTGATACAGTTAGTTAAACATAAGGTAATTAGAAAAACTTTGCCATGCAAACCCCCAATTAGGCCTTGCATGTAAAAATCGTCTGAGCAAGAAAATTTCTCAGGTTAAAAAAAAGAAGAACTTATATAACGATGAAAGGATCGGTTTATCCAGATTGTATGGCGACAGAGAATGAGCACACAGCTAACAGCATTGCTTTCCAAGACGCACCAAGTCTGGCAGATCCCAAAAGAGAGATGGACAAACCCAATCTTAGAACTGAGGACTTCATAGCACTTTCAGCAACTGAGAAAGCAAGCAGGAAAAAAGAGAACTGGAGTTCAGGAGACAGCAACAATGAAGTGGATTTACTGAGCATAAGCACGCTAAGTCATTTCACAGGCAGGTATTTAATCACCTTTCCAGTGTCTCTATGACATGTGATATGCCACAGATAGACACACACACACACACACACAGAGTTAGTGCACATACACTAACTATATCTCTATGTAAAGGGTCTCTTTGTAGTACTGGGATGGAGCCCAGGGTTTTGCATATCTTATGCAAGCACTCACCACTTAGCTACAGACTGTCTTCTACATGCTTTATATTTATTTTTCTATTTTCACTGTTCTGTTTGAATATTGGGACAGACATATTCTTCTTATCTAATGCTAAAGCATTCATCTTAAAGGATAAAGACATTCTATTAAGTATCCAAAATACATATCTAAAAAGACATTACGGCAGCATTATTTTAAGTAGATGTTCAAATGTTCCTTGTTATTGCAGAAACTGCTTGATAGGTGTTTTTAAATTCAGGATTTAATCAAGGTAATTTATTGTATTGGGACCTTACTCTTTTTTTTCCGTCATATTGATTTTTGTAGAAGAAACCAGGTCAGTTGTTTTATATGCTTGTCCACATTCTGGACTTGTTTTTTTGTAGTGTCAATTAATATATTCTTTCCTGTATTGTATTTCTTATAAACTAGAAATTAGGTCAAGCCTTAAAATTCAGGTTGAGTATATTTTTTCTTGCAAGAATACCCACTGGTGGTGTTGTGTGTGTAATAATGTGCATAGCTTGCTTTGTCTGTGCATTTGGGGGCCTTGCCCCGCATGCTTCATCCGGGTTTCCACTGTCGTAATGCTCGGTTCATTCCCTTGGGACAGTAGTAACACCTGTTACAAAGGTACAATTTTTTATTCTATAATTTACTTTCAATCTGTTGGGCAATAATTGAGTACCATATAAATACCTTCTTTCCAACAATCCTGTTCTCCCCAGCTAAGCATTACCACTGGCAAAGCTTGTTCAATTCAACTATTATATTTGGGATGACGTGGTTTAATTTGCTCTTGATATCTAATTCTTTTATATGTGTGCACATGTGCATATGTGTGGAGACTGGAAGACAACCTCAGAAATTCTCCCTCAAGCATCTTCTGCCATTTTTGTTTTGACCGAGTCTTTCACTCGGCAGTAGCTCATCCAGCATTACCTGGTCAGTGAACCTCTGGGATCTGCCTGCTTCTTCCTCCCCAGCTCTGGGGTTATAAGAATCTGCCACAACTCCTGGCTTTTGATCACAGGTTCTGGGCTATAACCTCAGGTTCTCCTGCATATAGAGTGCCATGCTCCCTACCGAACTGTCTCTCCAGCCCTTGACATATGATTCCTAGAGAGAGAGTTTCTTTCTTGCCAAATGATTACCTTTTTAATAACTTTTTCAATGTTTTGGGTTTTGTTGTTTTGTTTGGGAGACAGTTTCATGTAATCCAGGCTGTCCTTGAACTCCTGATCTGTCAGCTTCTTTCTCACCAATGCTGAGGTTACAGGGATGCAGCGTCATGCCTGACAAACTTAATTGCTTTTTCTCGGTGATGGGGATTGAGTCCAGGACCTTGGGCATGTTAGGCAAGGGCTCTAGCATTGGGTGACACAACCATAATTTTCCCTTTAAAAATATGACATTTTTCTTTGTAACCAAGAACAAGTGGGTACATGTTTTCAATGCATGAAGAAAGTGTGTATTTGATGCTTTAAGGAATAATGATCTGTATGCATGTATTGGGTTAGCTACAACTCATTCAGCTTCCCCACATCAATAGATATGTTTTTCCAAAATGGGGCAGATTATAAAAGGTGTACATCAAATTTCCCATTATAATTTTTGTAGTCCCGGTCTTTTTTCTATAATATTTGTTATTATAATGTGCCACACATTAGTAAGATATGCGTCTTGTTGCTGTTTGTGAGACATGTCATTTTGTGATAGATAGCAGCCCTGCCTTCACCCAGAAATAAAACACAATGGTCCCATCTTCCTTCTGTGCTAATGCTCCTGCCCCGTGTTCATCTCCAGCCCTGACAGTGTGGAACAATAATGTGCCTGAGCAATGGGAACATGGTGTATTTCTCAGCCCCAGGCAGCGGGGGCTCCTCTTCTCTCGTTCATTTTGGCTCAGTAGCAGTGCATAGACCCCAACTTGGATAGATTTCAGCACTTTCATCAACATCATTCAATTCCCTGGAATCTTTAGTTTCTCATCAGAAAATTAAGTCTTCTTTTTTTCATCTGTTATAACCTTTTACCTGGTAATGCACATTTTAAGTCTAAATGAAACCGCTTAAGAAAAATTACAGAGTAAAATCCAAGGAATTGCATTAAAATGCCCATTTCATGTCTTCCCCAAAGATCAATTGCATAACCAAAATATGGGATTCTAACTGGAGTTATTAAAAATAGTGCTCAGGTTTACACTTGGCATCCCATTGAGGAAATTGCTTTAGACGGAGAACTGCCTATTAAAGGCAAAATATGGCTTAATGACAGTTTCATTGTACTCAGGGCAGCTATCTGGTTTGGGAAAATGCCAGAGGAATGTTTCCAAGAATATTTTTTCTTTTTCTTTTTTTTGTTTTCTTCTTTCAACTCTCTTCAGAGCTGGGATCACTGCAGTATAGAATACAGTCAGTAATGAAGCTGCACCCATTTTGGAGATGGTAACCATCTCTGGCATTTGTCCTCTATCAGCGGTACTGGTTACCTTTATTTTCAGTAGAGTCTAGTCTGGACATCAGGGTCTCCACTGTCACCTCAAGCCTTTTTCCTCCCTCTCCTCCCAGATGTAACCTGTTAGCATGAGTCTCAGGCAGACAAACCATGTTCTGTGCCAAGAGCACAGTGCGGTGCCAGGGAGGGTCCGGTGGGCCACTCTCGTGGCTGCCACAGACTGCTCATGGCTTTCTACTGTCCCCTCAGGCTGCTCTGCCTGCTGCCCTTGTGTCCTTGTGGGTTACAGCTTATTCTAGCATAGCCATCAAAATAATCCCACTTTTCTCTCCTTTTAACTCCCCCTCATCATGAGCCTGCTATTTTATTCAGTACTTTTGTCATTTTAATAGGATTCTCAAAGAGTTGAAGATTATTATTCAAAACACTAAACTTAATTCTACGTTTTATTAGTCAATACCAGGCATTTGATCAAGTGGTTAATTTTTGTACGCACTAAAATAATGTTTATTACCTAAAATTAGAAATAAAATATTATTTAAAAATTGTATTTGCCTGGTTCATTTCACATGAAGGTAATTATGGTCAAAATTTTAGTACATTTTGCTAAAAATTAATTGCTTTCAATGTTTCTATTAACAAGAAAAGCCTTTTTAACATTTAAAAATATTTTTATGTGCATTAGTATTTTCCCTGTATGGATATCTGTGCAACACATGCATGCCCAGTGCCCGAGCAGACCAGACAGGATGTAGGACCCCTAGATCTGGAATTACAGATGGTTTTGAGCTAGCCTGTGGGTTCTGGGAGCCGAACCCAGGTCCTTTCTGAAAGCAGCAGGTCCTCTTAGCTATGCAGGCACCTCTCCAGCCCTTCCAACCTGTTTATACTGGTCCAAGATTAGTGCGTTGTTGGGAGGAAGCCCACTTGTTGGTCCCGGCCAACAAGCTTAGCCCCAAAATAATCACACAGAAACTGTATTAATTAAATCACTGCTTGGCCCATTAGCTCTGGCTTCTTATTGGTTAACTCTTATATCTTAATTTAACCCATTTCTATTCATTTGTATATCACCATGAGGTTGTGGCCTACCAGCCAAGATTAGGCATGTCTGACTCTGGCAGCTCCATGGCTTCTCTTGACTCTGTCCTTCTTTCTCCCAGCATTCAGTTCCATCTTCCCTGTCTAGCTAAGTTCTGCCCTGCTATAGATCCAAAGCAGTTTCTTTATTCATTAATGACAATCACAGCACACAGAGGGGAAGTCCTCATCAATGCATGTTCTTGAGGGTGCATAACAGGAATTTAAAGCTTTGTCCTGGTTCCAGGAGCTCATTTCTTGGTGTTCTGCAGGAAGATTCCAGTTTTCCTCATGCAACAGAGTATCTTGATGGGTTCTATGCTGACCATGTTGCATTTGCTAGCACTTGAGTCTCTGATGAGTTCCAGACTCCTACAGATTTGGTGTCTTCTACCAGACAGGTGCATTTTTTAGATTTCCCCATCATCCCCTTAGGACCCCTCTGATTATTTATCACCTTTTACCAAAGCTACAGCTGACAAGTGGAAAGTGCCACATTTATGATACAGACCTGTGACATCTTCTCCTGGCCTTACTGCTTCATTCCCAGGCCCTGTGACCAGTCATTGCATCCCACGCCTGGCATCTCCAGCCTGGCCCATCTTACAGGACATTTATCCCCTCCAGATAGAGTGTTACATCACAAATGCCCAGTTTTCACCCTCATCTTCTGCCATCTCCATTCACACTGTGGTGGTTAATGGTGACGTCACCTTAATGGCATCTAGAATCACCTAAGAGAGAAGCCACTGGGTAGGTGTGTTGGTTAGCTGTATATTAACTTGACACAAACCAGAATCATTAAAGAAGAGAGACTCTCAACTGAGAAAATGCCTCTATCATATTGCTCTATAAGCAAGTCTGTTAGGCATAATCTTAATTAAGATTGATTTGGAAGGGCCGAACCCACTGTGGGTTGTGCCTTCCCTGGGCAGGTGGTCCATGAGAAAGCAGACTGAGCAAGCCAGGAGGAGCAAGACAGTAAACAGCACTCCTCTCTGGCTGCTGTTTCAGTTCCTGCTTTCCCATTCTTGCCCAGAGTTCTTAACTTGACTTCTCTCAGCGATAGAGCATAACCTGGGAGTTGTAAGATAAACCCTTTCCTCCCACGTTTCTTTTAGAGCTTTAATGTAGCGATAGAAAAATAACTGAGACAGCATATCTGTGAGGAATTTTGTCATTAGAGTAACTGTGGTAGGAAGAGCTACCCTAGGCAAGGGCAGGGCCGTTTCATGGGCTAGGATCCTGAGTGAAGGAAAAATGAGAGCTAAGTAGTGGCAGTACCTCCCCTGGCTCCCTGACTGTGGGTGCAATATGGACATGTGCTTCACACTCCTGCCACCACGCCTTCCCCTCCATGATGGACTTCCTCTCAAGCTACAGGCTGAATTAAACCCATCCTTCCTTCCATTGCTTTGGTCAGGTGTTCTGTGGCAGCAATGGGGAAATTAACTAAAGCCCTCAACCATACTGTGACAGGCAACAGATAAAGCATAGACTCAGAGAAAAAAGCCTGTGACTTTGTGGGACTGACATTATACCCCTAGCTTTAGTCTTCAAGGCCTGCCCTGCGACAGCACCCCTTCTTAAGTTGAGCCCAAGAGAGGGACTACAGACAGCTTCCCAGTTTCTTCTGCAATGCACACAGACAAGGATATTCTGTCCCTGAAATGAGATAGCAGGAAGCCAATGGTTTCTTTTCCCAAATGCTCTAACATCGGGGGGCTTCAGTGGGGCTGTTTTCTCTGGGTCTTAGAAAGCAGTGACTCGGAAGCTCCCAATCACCATCAACAGCTGCTAACTTTATCCCACTCTAAACAGAAGTCACATAAAGCATTTGCTAGCCACAGTTTACCTGGCTGTGTGTCTTAGGGTTTTATTGCTGCAAAGGGACACTATGACCACAGCAACTCTTACATAGGGAAACGTTTAATTGGGGTGGCTTACAGTTCAGAGCGTGGCGGCATTCAGGCAGACATGGTACTGGAGAAGTAGCCAAGAGTTCTACGTCTGGATGGACATGCAGCAGAGATATAGAGTGACGTGAGAGCTGGCTTGAGCTTCTGAAACTTCAAAGCCCAGCCCACCGCCATACTTCCTCTAACAAGGCCACACGAGCTTCTAAAAGTGCCGCTCCCTATGAGCCTATGGGGCCATTTTCATTCAAAACACCACTCTAGTTTATATGCTCATGGTTGGCAAACAGGGTGGGATTTTTGGTTTTTTGTTTTGTTTTCTTTTCTTTTCCGAGGTAAATTGACTTTGAGGCAGTGATTTTCAGCAAGAATTTCTCAGTTGATGGCAAAGCAAAATAAACTGAAACACCAAAGCATGGGAGTAAATGCATTTTATAAAGCTATGGCAGAGGCTCCTTTTTCTATTGATTTGTTTTACTTAATATCTCTGCTTTGAATCCTTGATACAAACATTTCTTAATCTGTTTTTAATAGCTCCCTGAGCCAAATCCTCAGAGTATATAGTCTGGTCAGGCACCAAGATGAAATGAAACTGTGGCCTGTGTTTATATCTCCTGTCTGCTTCTCACTGGGTATTCAGTGTGTCTGTCTGCTTTCAGTATATGTTATAAGAAACAAAGAACACAAGGTAGGTAGGCTTCCTGCAAGTGTGTTTGCAGTCCGGGCTCCTGGGAATGGAAGTAGTTTCAAGTGTGTGACTAACATTGCATGGAAATAGGAAGGCCGGATGTGCTGGTCATGACATTCAGCAGACGTATTTCTGGGACTCCTCTGTCAAACATCCATCCATGCATGTAAGCTTGTACACATTATGACTGTGTGTGTATATATATGCACACATACCCTACATTTCAGTAAACTGATATTCTTTCATTTCTTCCCCAGTATGTCACATAATCCCACACAGGACTTTTTCTCTTTATCAAGGCAGCCAGCCTTCCTACTTTCATTACTGGGTGGTCACTATTTCCTCTTTATGTCCAAAAGACATTAGTCAGCTCCTCTGAGAACCTTTCTCTGATTGGCCTCTAACCACCGATGTCCTCAAACTTCTCTTCCTGATAAATCCCAGACCCAGAAAGTAGTTCATACTCCTCTTCTATATCCGAATGGTAGTTCTCCACTGTAGACTGTGGGACTTCTGAGGGGGAGAGGGAGTCTGCCTCCCAGCTCCTAGCACAGCCCCTGGCATACAGTAGGCACTGGGCCCATCAATCATCCTGAAGTTCCAAAGCCCATTCTCTCTCGCACTGCTTAGCTGGCTCCCCTCCACTCTCCTCGAGCCCCCATCTCTTCTTTCTCAGCTTACTTTTTTAAACTGATGATCTTTCCAGTTCACTGGAGCAGAAGCCATCAATAAACGATTTTACAAGTCTCCCACCAAATCTACCTTGCTCCCTGCATCAGCACCCTTTAATTCCAACTTCCATCAAACTCCAGTGATCAGACTGGCCTGCTCCATCGAAGGCCCATGGTTTTGCTTGTGTGCCAGTCCCATCTTCTCTCAATGGCTGAGATACATTTTCCCAACATTCCCTAAACTTGGCAAAACCGAGATAGAGATAGGAGTGTGACAGAAAAGATCAGGAAGGGAAAAAGAAAAGCTCTTTTTGTGACAGACCCAACCTGGTGCACAGGACTCAGTGTGCATGAATTGAGACTATTCCTGAGAAGTAACAAGAGGACTTTTTTAAAAGAACTACCAGCAAATAACAAGTCCTCCCAGGAACCAGCTCCCTAAAGAGAATCTGCAGTCTCCCCCCGCATCTCTCTCTCTCTCTCTCTCTCTCTCTCTCTCTCTCTCTCTCTCTCTCTGTGTGTGTGTGTGTGTGTGTGTGTGTGTGTGTGTGTGTTTGCTTGTATATGTACACATGCATGTGCATGCAGGGCCCAGAGTTCATCGGGCATCTTTATCAGTTGCTGTTCACCTCATATTTTGAGACTGCATCTCTCTCACTAGCCTTGAGCTCACCTTTTGGTTATACTGACTGGCCAGCAAAACCCAGGGATCAAAACCCTGTCTTCAACCCCACCCCATCACCAAGCCTGAGGACACAGAAAGGTACCACTGTACCTGGGTCCTCATGTTTGCAGAACAAATACTTTGTTGACTTAGCCATTTCCCCCAACCTCTCAAATTGTTTTCTGTCTGTTCCAAATTCTCTAGGTTCCAGCACTGAGTCCTGGACATGTCACATCAGATACTTTACTTTTCTTTCTTTCTTTTTTCTCCAGACAGGGTTTCTCTATAGCTTTGGAGCCTGTCCTGGAACTCATTTTGTAGACCAGGCTGGCTTCAAACTCACTGAGATCTGCCTGCCTTTGCCTTCTGAGTGCTGGGATTAAAGGTGTGTGCCACCACTGCCCAGCTCACCTAGGTTATCCAGTTTAGATACTTTTCTCATAGCTACACCCAATCTCCTGATACAGATAAATCAAAGGGAGGAACATTTATTATGCTCCCGATTCCAGACACCTTTTCACTCCATAGCTACTTGACCTCAATGTGATTGGACAGGACACCACTGCAGTAGGGACATTTGCCCTCAATGTGATTGGACAGGACACCACTGCAGTGGGGACATTTGCCCTCAATGTGACTGGACAAGATATCACTGCAGTGGGGGCATTTGCCCTCAATGTGACTGGGCAAGATATCACTGCAGTGAGGGCATCTGCTCTCAATGTGACTGGACAGGATATCACTGCAGTGGGGGCATTTATCAAAAGAACTTCTTCACCTCAGTGAAGACCACAGGCAGAGAAAGAAAGCCAGCGACGGGGTACAGGACAGCCTTTACAGGGGACATGCTCCCATCCCACATCTACTTCTTCCAGCCAGGCTCCAGTCCCCAAAACAACACTACCTTCTGTAGACCAGGCTTTCAAATCTTGAGCCTTGGGGGATTTTCACACTCAAACCACGACATTAGGCCCCACATTTGCATCACAATTTTGTGGAAACCTGGCAACTTCATTGCCATCTTTGAGCTCAAGAAAAATAGGATGCCAGGACCTTGCTTTACAATTGGCTGACCTCACTCTTGACCCTGTTTACACAGAGAAAATGTAGGCATCTGGCCAAATTCAGTACTAAAGAATTTTGCTGCAAGAGTGTTGAGTTTGATTTCCTTTTTCATTTTACATGAAAACAGTTGGCGCTGATTCTAAGTGTTTTTAGGAAGTCAGTTAAAACATCAAGACGTAGCTGCAACTCTTTTATGAAATGTCATCTTTTGTTTTGACCTTGCTTGTGCTTAGATACGGAAACTTGTGTGATGTGGCTGTGGGGTGTTGAGGTGGCTTAAGTCATTGCAATGCCCAGTGGAAGTCAGGGAACTCTGAGTCAATGGTTCATTTCCTATTTTATTAAGCCAAGGACTGCCACTGAGTATATGGCTGGTATAATATGACTCAGGTTAGGAACTGAGCCTATGGAATTTGTTTCCTGGCCAAAAGAAGTAGAACTCAATTGCTACCAGAGTTAAGTTAGAAAATGTACACTTTCACCTTCATTGTCGCTATTCCTTTTAGATTTGTGGGGACTGTGAGATTGAATTTAAACATGGTAGCATGGATTCTGGTTACGCAGAACTAAGAGACCCATTGGGACTATTGCCTTGCATTCTCAGCTCTGCTCCTGCTCAGTGAGTGACCTTGGACATCACATTTCTGTGGATAGTCTTGGAAGAGAACATTGCACACTCACACTCAATCCCAAGCTGAAAAAAAGAAACTCCTTTAGACACTGACTTTACTCCCATGAGCTGCCCGTCATCTGTGGATTTATTCCTTTATCCAGTTGTTTGTATCTTAAAGTATAGCCTTTCACGGCAGCACCTCCGGGTGCAGGCAGCACATTACCACAGTGATTAAAACGGATAGAAACACAACAAAGCAAAGCAGTGACTGTAGAAACAGCACAGATTATATCTTGAAATACTAGAACGCCGTAAACCTTTCAAAAAAGACCATTCACCTCATTAGACTAGCAGGCACACGTGCACAGAGAAGAATCTTGGTAGAGGCTTTAAGGGATCATAATTAGCAAACTTGTGGTGACAGGGACCGGGTCAACCTCCCCTTCCCAGCCCAGGCTACGCTCTGCTCACCTGGAGAATGGTTTGTTTTACAGCCCGTCTTAATGTGTCTCTTCAGCCAGCAAGCATTTTAGAGGACTCAAAAGCCTCTTTCTTTCCCAGAGGCTGTAACTGGAGTTCTCGTTGTACATTACATGGCTTAAATGGCCGTTGATCATGCTTAAGTACTGGAAACAATCAAAGGACCATGACCTCGGAGAACATTCTTCCAGCTGAGTAGGAAAACCCTTGTCAAGCATCTCCCATTCCCACCCCACCCCCAGCCCCGTCAGCCTGACGGTCTCCTTACACAGCATTGTGTCCTCTCTTGTCCTCTCATGTGCTTTAAGTAAGACCTTATAATTCTTAGCCTCACGGGTCCCACTTGTCATTCTAGTGTAACCTGTAGCTTTAAACAGAATCATGTGGGGATCAAGCAGTGCAGGGAACAGCAGGACTGTGGTTGTCGGGTTTTCTAGCTTGAGAGAGCTTGGGAAGCAGGGCACACTGTACTCATTCATGGAAGACATCACTGTCAGCAGCACAAAGCCCTGTCTTAGGAAGCCCATCTTAGTATACAAGTGTCACTATCGTCCATTCTGGCCAGACTTTCCTCTCCCACTCCAGACAGACAGCCAACTATTTTAAATGCTCCCCACTCAAAGCATGTCACACCCAGTGCCTTCACATGTGCTGACCTTGTCCTTCCAGCTTCAAAAGTCGCCTACCCCATCTAGATTCATAGGGAGATAAATGTTCCCTTCTCCGCCTTATCTAGGTACTAAACATTCTCAACTACAAGTTGAATGCCCTGTTTGAGTCAATCTATTAGACTGACACCCCACTTGTTTTGGGGCTCCCTACAAAGAACCTGTCAAAAACAAGCAATTAACTAGAGGGGCTAAAGTGTGTCTCTCCTGGAATTAGAACTCTGCTTCCATCCCAGTCCCACCATTTTCCAAGTGAGTCACCTGAGCCTCTATTTTTTTCTTCTGTAAAACGGGAAACGTGAGACTCTCTGCAGGTAGTCACTCACAAGGTCGCTCATTCAGAAACGTTCACTTCCTGCTGCTTCTAGACATTTCTCTATGCTATGAGGACAGAGAACAAAGACCCATTTCCTAGAGACTGCATGGTGCTCAATGTGATATGGACAAGACCCAATTAAGATTTGTGATTTTATATGATGATCTTTGGTAAGTGTTGGAAGGGTAAGGCGACAATGGAAACAGTTATCTATTTCAGGAAGGACAACCTTCCTGGGAAAAGTGACTTTGATCAGAAACTTTCTCCATAAGGAAGAGTTTAACCGTAAAATCTGGAGAGCAAAGACTCTCTTCTAGGAGTGATGAAAGGGTGCCACTGAAGAGGGAAGGCGTGGGCTGCAGGAGGGAGCAGCGGGTGCCCATTACACAGGAGCTGGTCAGCCAGGGCAGCCACTGGGTTGTCATGAGATGGAAGATTTGGGTGGAGCAAGTGATCTGAGTGATGGTGAGGTGCATTGTGGGGAAGATGTGCAAATGCCCGATTGTTTTGACGATATTTTAAAGATTGCTCCATCTATGACCGCACTACAACTGTAGGGCTGAGATAGAGAAACGGAAAGGCTACAGAAAAGCAGACCTCAAAAAGGTGGAAACCACAGGCCACCAGGGCCTGCACTCAGTACTTCAACATAGCTGCATGGCAGACATTGGCTCTCAGATGACAACTGGCAATCCCAGTCTTGGGTTATCCTTATCAACACAGGATATGCACACCTTTTCATGACAAGACACCCGTGACTGACCCTCGGGTTCCTCAAGGAAGAGGAAGGATGGCAGGCTATAAAGAGGCTGTGGACGTGTGCAAAGGTATCTGATAATGAAGGGATGTCCTTTTGGTTTTAAAATGGTCTGTCTGAAGTTTCCTATGAGAATCTCAGGAGTGGTGTTCATTTCCCACGTTCCCTAGCATATCTGCACACCCATTTCCGCATAGCCTGGGAACAAGACAACGCTCAGCATGTTCTACCACAAAATACAGCGTATGGGGTTAGGGTGAGGACTGAGAGAGGCTCCGGGTTAGTGGGAGAACTGAGAGAGGTTCCGGGTTAGGGGGAGAACTGAGTGTGGTTCCAATTCTTCCAAGTTACTGATACTCACTCACTGGTTACCAGGTAAGTGTTTACCATCACTGGAGACACAGAAAGTAGGGGCAGCTGGGTGTTGGTAAGAGGAAGGGAAAATGGAGATATGAGAAAGACCTAGCTAGCAAGGATATGTCAACACAGCCATGTCCTGGTGAGGAGTGAGCCTGCTCAAAAAGAGAAACTTCCTGATGCCACAGAATGGAGTTGCCCCAAGTCAAGTCCTAAATTCAAAAGAGAATTCTCTAGAACAGTTCCTATAAACCCATACATAATTCTCTGCCAAGTGCTCAGGAGGAGTAGCCCCCTAAGTCAGCGAGGCTCATTTCAAAGCCTCTTCTGCTCGAATGTATTTAAAGACTCCATTTTTGCTAGTGGAAATCCTTTGGGGGCACAGTGCTCTTTCTAACCACGAAGCTGTGATCATTCTGGGATTTCCCATCAAAGAGCAGATCACCGGGCTCATTGCAAGCTCTGCTGGGAAACTAAGGCCGGCTGAGGCCCTCGGCTCGCCCTTCCACGCTCCCACTGCTCTTTTCCTAAATAGTTTCACACGCCTGATGAGGTGCGTTCCCCACTCTGCCAAGAATGAGCGGAAAAGAAACCTCTGGCAATTCTCGTGGCATGAGCATAGGGCAACTAAAGATTTTATTAGCCTACCATTGAAAGACTTCCTGGTTTCCTCCAGGAAATGCTTTGAAATTGCCATGTTTTTCAGCACTCACAAAGTCTTTAAATGGTCTCTCTGCTGCCGAAGAAAATGGCAGGGGGGATGCGAGCACCTTCTTGACTTCCATCGGTGAGATTCCCCTCTTCCTTATAAAGTCACTCTGCCTCAATGGCCCTTTCCAGCCATGAGCATACCTAGAAGGTAGCTGATATGCATGAGGACAATGCATCTAGGGCCAGCTAATTCAGCTAGTCCAAAAACCCCATCACACCAGAGGCAAGCTGAATGTGGTGCCAGGGTAGCCCCTGAAATGCCTTCTTTCTGTTAAGGTTTAAGGCCAAAGTCAGATGTCAGAGTTCTAATGACCCGCCCCCACCCAGGGTGAGTGACTCCTACTTTGTCCTCAGGGGCTAAACATCTTGTCTTGAATCCCACCTAGCAAAGCCCTAAATAGATGCATCAGCCTCTCAAGTCTCTGTGATTTCTGTCCCATCCTCTGTCTTCATACAGAAAGCAAGTGTTGTAGGGAATGCTAAGAGAAGAACAGAATGTCCTCAAAGAGTTTAACCTAAGTAGGAGGATAAGACACGTGCACATGAAGCCCTCATGACTCCCCACATCAGGTGTGACGACAGCCTCCAGGCCCTTATTTCCAAAGTCTCTGTGGCTCAGAGGGTGTCTTGTTCTGTTTACCTTATCCCACCTGTCTCATGCTTAGATGAACTTTCTTCATCAGGGACTAAGCCATTCTCCTTTCCCCACATTAGACTCTGAATGCACAGCAAACTGAGCCCAAGGTGGTACGAGCTCGGATCTTAGACGATGGGCTAATGCAGATTCTGGTCCTCGGTTTTCTTCCTTTCTTAGCTGCTGGGCATCCCAAGGGGAATTTCTTTACCCCTCTTTACCTCTACTCTGTCACCTTTGGAGTGAGATTGACTGTACCTACTGCACAGGGCTCTTTTGGAGGACTCCCAGGGTTGGCCCACCGGAAAGGCTGAGTGATGCCTGGCATGTGGACAATGCCCATGACTGTCTTGCATCCGGAAGGCTGTCGTATGTACTGCACTGCTGTTTCTCCAGGGCACAGGTGCTGTCCATATACCCTGGGCCTACACATCTGCAGCTGGACATAAAGCAGCCTATATAAACTTGCGAGTTCAATGTTGAACAAGAAAAGAATTGAATAAATGATTAATTTACAGATAAACAGACCTTAGTAAGGACACAGAAGGTCATGGGTATAATAGCAAAAGCTCTGGGCTCTCAAACCTAAGAAACTGAGTTTAGCCAATAACGTGACCTTTACCCATCAAGTGAGCCCCTGAGTCCTCTTGAACAGTTACCTTCCTGAACTGGGTATGGTCTGGTCCCGGGGGCTGCATAGGAGGCTGAGGTTCCTCAGACCAGTGGCTGGAAACTGGAGACCAGCCTCTGCTCAAGAACGATGTGCCTTGATGGCACTCTCCAGAGAGGGACTGGAAATTTGTTTCTAAAATCTTCAACAGGAACTCCTTAGACTCCCCTGTACATGGCAAAGGTTTGGGAATGACTGGACCAGACTAAAGCAGACGTCCTCCAACACTGTTTTTCCATATCACCCCCCACCATCCCATGCAAACTCACACGTGTGTGTGCACACACACATACAGCCCAAGGGGTATTCTAAATAACTCTCCGTGCTGTCCTGAAAACACAGTACCTCAGGTGCTTCCAACCCCAGCACTAACCCTAGCTCCATGAAGGGAGTGAAGAACCCAGGCCGCCACACTGAGGAGGCTGGGCTCCTGGCTCCTGCCACTTCCCCAGCACACACGTGACAGGCACGGGATGGATCACCAGCTCCCCCAAGCCAAGCTGCTTGTAAACTGTGATGGACCTGCTTAATTGTTTCGCCTGCATAAGCACATTTTGCTTCATCCATTTGTCAAGCTGAGGGGAGGCTGCTTTATAAAAGGGGATTTAATTAAATGTTTTGTCCCCACCTGGCCTTTCTCTTCCGTATCTGCATGAGGCTTGTGTCATATTTTCCCTGGAGGGCAGGAAAACAATTTAGTCAAAATGAAGGATCCATTGATTTACTATTGAAAAAGGAAATGCCAAGCTAACAGCTCCCCTCTATAATTTCCTAGTGACCGTAAGAGAGAGCCCAGTCATTTAACTTAAAGGCTATGTGTTTCCCAGTCCACCTGGCTCTTCTGTCTTCTGAACTGTACATGCTGCTAAGTTTATAGTCTTGCTCAATAGGAATTATTTTATGAACACCCGTTAGAGCGATTTTTCTTCAGTGAACAAAATAGGTCTTTCTAGTGAGTAAAACCCTTTAATTGTTTCCACCTCCAGCTTGGTGACTGAGGTCAGGAGTCAATTTTTTCCCCAAGACCCTAACAAGGAGGTCACAGCCTGTTCCTGTCATCTGACCACAGCTCTCCCACAGGGTATAGAATTCAACTTGCCCTACTTTCCTGCCTGCTAAGCTGCCTCAGGCCTCAACTGTTCTTCTAGCAGGTATCAGATGCTTTCTGGGTTAAAATCTCAGATCCCTAGATGATACAATGCCACCGAGCTTCAAGAGAAGCAGAATGTCTTCATCTTCTGACAGAGCAAACTATGACAGGCCCTTGCCGGTGTCCCCTGCCTCCCCCTGCCATCCTGGGTCTACTGATGGCTCTCTTGGAATCCGAGCATGTCTGGCCAAGAATGAGATAGGTCTAGATGTAACCCGCTTCAGTTTGAGGGAAGGGGGAACTGAAAGGGAAAGCGGGAACATAGGACTGGAATCGGGACAACGTGACTTGCCACAGAACCATGTGTATCACCTCTGGACTCTTTAGTGTCCCTTCCAACCCCAACAGTCTGGGATCCATTCCCACTATTGAGCACTTGCTATGGAGAAGTCACTGTGTCCAGGGGACTAGGGAGGAAGTTGGGAGTGCTGCTGACGTGTGGCTCAGGAGTGGCAGAAGCAGGCAGAATTGAGTTTTTAACCAAACAAACATGATATATCAATAGTGAGAGTCTCACCAGGGAGATTTAGTACCCTGCCCGCTCTGAAAGAAGGAGGCATGAAGGTAGACCCATGCAAACGTGTCATTCTTCCCAGGATGCTCATGCTCCTGTGATTAGAATATGGTCCACTAGAAAGCACAGCTGCTGACCTGTGGATGGATGCTGCTCAGCCAGAATGCATTTACACCTAATTGGCCACAAATTACAGTACACAGAGAGGAAATGTTTTGTTGTGCAGCGTTATATAAAGAACCCTGGCCTCCCCTAGCCCCACCTCGTTCTACACTGCAGTGGTCTACAAAGGGACCATTCCCTTGCCTTCTTCACTCTGCCTTTGACAACTTACTGGACCAAGCTGGAAAAGACGCACTGGAGATGACAGTAACTCACCTCTCAGCTCCTGGGGGACCGAGCAGAGCTGGCGGGAGCTGTTTTGAATTTATAGCACTTTCTATCCAAAGACTTGAAGTTGCTTTATTACCATGCACCATTGACTCCAGTGGTCACAGGGCTTGGTTTCTTTGTTTGCTTGTTTATCTGTTTGCCACTGCCTATTGGGCCTTGGACTGTATATGCTATTCAAGTGCACGGCCACTCAGTTACGTTCCCCCCACCCCAGCAGTCTAAAATTGCTGTGTGGGCAGTGGTGACCAGCCAGGCTCATTCTACTGCTAAACACACTCATAATAATTTTTCTTAGGTGAGGAACCGGCTCATTAGTAGTTAGGAGGGTGAGGAGGTATGCCTGGGCAGGGGCTGTGGGCCAACCCTGCCAGCAGCAAGACTCCTCCTCAGTCTAGCCCGCTCCTATTTTCCTTGGTTTCCAGCTGCTCTGCTCTTTCCTGTGCTTAGACTTCCTGTCTGTCAGCCCCTTCTAGTATAGCACTAGACAGCAGGAAGGGCCTCCCACCAGCCCTGGGAGAACTTGGAGGAGATGCCCATAGGGGACCTCGTGGTCATAGCACAATGAGATGACAAGAAAGAAAAGTGACAGGATGTTCGTCCATGAGTTCATCAGCTCTCAGGAATTACAGGAGATTCCAGTCTAGTGAAAGCTAAGCAAGGGTCTTCCGGGATAGCCTCCAAAGCTTTGCTCTCCTTTTCAGCTCTGCCCTCCCTCCTGTTCTTCTTTCTTAAAATTCAGCCCCTCACCTGTCGCCCACTGACCCTCAATCTATCTGCAGAGTCGGAACTGTGTCTGCTTTATCATTGTAGCATCTGTCTTGATTCTCCAGGAGAGCCACCTTGAGAAAGGTACGAGGCCCTGGTGTGACCTTGAAATATCACTTTAATTAAGTGAAATTAAGTATGTGGGAGGTTTCATGGTGAAAGCTGCCTTATTATTTATTATCTTCTTATTGGATCCACTTGAAAGATCAGAAAACAGGTCATGGGAGACAGTTACTTATTCAAAGCCAGACAGGCAGTAAACTATGGTGACTAGGTCCTGACCCCGAGTCCATCTGCAGCACATCGCCCCCTAGTGATGAAGAGAGGAAGTGAGAGGACACTCTCTGAAAAGCGGTCATGCAAAGATCCAGAAGATGCAAGCCACTGGAACTTCGGGGCCACTGAAGCTGAAGGGTTAAAACAACCTCTCTACTTGCTAGTTGCTCTTAGTAAAATTTTCAGAGAGACCCATTCCAATTCCAAGAATATGTAGATGCTCTCAAGATTTGGAACAGGACAGGACAAGCGAAAGAAACAAATAAGCAGGATATAAATTAATTGTTTTCTGGGGTGTGTTTCAGAGTGAAACTTCCTGTGTTATTCTCTACTCTTGGTACCTGGTGCTTAAAGGGTTAGGAGACATCCCGCTCTCGTGTTGTCAGCAGACATCAGTTCATCTGGCAACTGCGATAAATCAAGGGCCAGTGTGAAATTGGACACTAAATGTATTGGACGTTATTATAAAAAGAGAAATTGGATAATTTCTACTCATTTCTATCTGAAAATGAAAAACCGCCAGGGTAATGAATCTCCTTGATCTGCTGAAATGCCTCTGGGTTATAAAGTACTTTTCCATCAGCGAGATAAGCCATCAAAACACACAATGCAAATTTGTGCACAGAGATATTACTAAATAACAGTAATACGCATCCCTGTTGTCTAGAGGGATAACCCTCTAAAAGAACCAAGGGATCATCGAAAAGCACAGCTTCGGCATGAAGAGGGGTTCTTGTTGGTGGGAACTTGAAGTAAAAAGAAAGAAATCTATAAAATCGTTACGTGAATGGTCCACTCTCTATAAAGACAGGAGCCAACCATCGAGATAGATTCCTATGATGGAGCCCAGATAAATTTGCTTTAGAAGGAAGATCGAGCCAAAGGCGCTATTTAAATAGTTTCTCATCATCTGAGTTAACCTCTTTCTCATTGTTAAGGTCAAAGCAGAGAAAGATACACCACTAGCCGGGCTCTAACCTCAATCCCAGATCTAGGGGATGGTGTTGATCTCATCAGAGAAAGTCCTGAACCCAAGAAAGGGAAGTGACATCAGTGGTGGGATAACATTCAGACATGATCATCCAGGCAGCCATCATTCTTGGGGAAAAACTCAGCAGAATTACTAAAACATCTTTCTTTATAAATAAGGAACCACTCCAGTCTGGAGCCACCTGGTTTCCTTTTTTTTTATTTTTATTTTATTTTTGGTATAAATTGGGAGTATAATCATAATGAGAAAGCCCTCTAGAAGTCACATTTTTAGTCCTTCTTCCTATATTTGATGAGTTACCATTTACTATAAAAAAGACCAGTCCCAGCTGGCCTGCTGGATGAAGAGACAACAAACCCAACTAGTGATCTTCTAAGGCCCGGGTCCCAGTGCATACCTCCACTATTGAGAGGATGCCCAGAGAGGTCCCAGTGCATACCTCCACTATTGAGAGGATGCCCACAGAGGTCCCAGTGCATACCCCCACTATTGAGGATTCCCACACAGGTCCCAGTGCATACCCCCACTATTGAGAGGATGCCCACACAGGTCCCAGTGCATACCCCCACTATTGAGAGGATGCCCACAGAGGTCCCAGTGCATACCCCCACTATTGAGAGGATGCCCACAGAGGTCCCAGTGCATACCCCCACTATTGAGAGGATGCCCACAGAGGTCCCAGTGCATACCTCCACTATTGAGGATTCCCACACAGGTCCCAGTGCATACCTCCACTATTGAGAGCATGCCCACACAGGTCCCAGTGCATACCCCCACTATTGAGAGGATGCCCACACAGGTCCCAGTGCATACCCCCACTATTGAGAGGATGCCCACAGAGGTCCCAGTGCATACCTCCACTATTGAGAGGATTCCCACAGAGCAGGTGCTCAGGACCATGCTAGCCTCACATAAAACAGCCCACATAGATAAAGGATGCAGGTATATGTGTGTCGAGTACTTGAAATAACTCACGTAGCAATAAGAAAGGCAATACAGGAAGTGAAGAAAGGAGAGGAGAGAAGGGGGAGGGGAGGGGTACAAAAGCTTGTCCTCTGGAAGTTTTTACTATAACAAGAGGAGATAAATCATAAGAAAATAACATGATAACTATGCAAATTATATATTAGATAAGCGAAGTAGAAGAGCGGGCGCGGGGAGTTACAGGGTTAGGACTGTGAGGTTGGAATGTGACCTAAAGTAGGATGACTGAGGGATGCCTCAATGGTAAGGTGTCTCTTGGAAAAGATTAGAAAAGGAAGAAGGAAGGGCATGCCAGCTGAAGAACCTGTTTGCACCAAGCTTATGGGCAGTAGTCTCTGAAAAGTCCAGCCCTGTTGCTGGAGCCTTAGTGAGGAGGAGAGTGGCTTAGCTAATGGAGAAAGAAAGGGGGTGGAGCTTCATAGGGTCTGATGAGACATTAAGACAGGGCCCTTAACTGGAGAAAAGCTGTGTTGGGCTGGAGGCATCAAACAGCTCTCTGAAGAAGAGGGATGTGAGTTAGCTGGTGTTATATAGAGATATCTGTGCTGCATCCTGCAGAGAGGCTAAGGTGGAGGCCAGGAAGCCATGGCATCAGTCCAGGCAAATCCAAATACTAGCCAACACTGAGTGCTGTCTCAGCACAGAAAACACTGGAGCCCAAGGCAAAGTGTGGGACTAGATCTTCCAGGAAGGCTCGCCCAGAGTTGTGACCTGTGTCCTTCAGAGCAGTGGTTTAGAGGAGGGAAACGGGTGAGATCGGACAGACTGGAGGCACCAGATGGTAGGAGCCTGGAATCTCGGGGCTACTGTTTGATATGAAACTAGGAAATAGCCCAGTACATAGCCCAGCAAATGTGTCTTGTCTTCTGTATTATGAAATCTGGACTCAACATCCCAGAACTGATATAAGAAGATGAGCAATAAAGGTGTTCGCTTGAACTTTTTCTGGTACCCACGGTTGCTTGTCCTGGTCCTAGGAGGACTACCACATGTAGATTCAGAAAAAGCGGGAGATGGAGGGTGACAAAGAAAGAGGGGAAGAAGCAAGCAAGGGAGGAAAGAAGATTGGAAGGGAAGGAAGCAAAAGAGTGTTCGGTGAATCGCCCCATTTTTCTAGCCAGGAAACAAAATCTACTCAAAGCTCCGACCCAACATATGTCTGCTCATGCGTGTCTGGCCCAGCTGGGCACGTGACCATCCTTGCTTAGAAGGGGTTCAGCACAGGGGTAGGCTCTGGTGGGCCAGTAACCCAAACTACGTATACAAGCCCATGGTCCACCGACTGCAAGCGAAGACAGTGCTGCCCCAGAAGGCAGAATGAGGCTCTGCTGGCCTCCTTGACTCCTTTAGAGCTGAGCTTGGAGCAAAGAGTGATGCCTGGGAGAGCCCTCCTCACCTCTGTGTCATTGTCCTGCCTCTTCCACATGGCTCACATGGAAAAGGCTTCTAGGCTCTGCTTTTTCTCTCAGTCTATGAGCATCTTTGATTCACCAGGAGTCCATACACTGTGCTGATACATGGCATCCACGTATCCATGGAGAGAAGATGCCTGTGAATGAGCCCAACTTAGTACCAGTTGTCTGAGTCAGGAGTCCCCAAGACCCATGTGTTGGGAGGAACATATGGCTGTGCATCAATAAACCATACTGTGAGTCGACCGGGATGGATTCTTTAGATATAGCCTGCATTCTTGAATCCCAGGTTCCTAATGTCCTTCTATCTTTGCTGTTTCCAAATCTGTTCACATAAAGGTTCAGGTGAAGTCATTAACCCTGAAGCACAAATGACTGAAAATGACCTGTCTTCCAAGTGTGTTTTTATTTTAATAGCTGCCAAGCTCCTGGGACTCGGACTAAAGAGTGGCACAGGCAGGGCACCAGAATATCTGATTTGTGTGTCTAGCCCTGTCACTCGCTTCTCAGAGAATCAATGCATTTGGGGATACAGCTTCCTCTTTGCAAAATAACCAGTGCCCCCCCCCCACACCAGGTCCTCCCTACCCTTTTGCTCTATGCAGACATATCTCTGCTCCCAACGAGCTGATGGTTTTCAAGATAATGGAGAGCTCTTCTTTCTGCGGCTTCCAGCACAGTACTGACATGCAGCTGGCTCTCAACAGATACTTACACAGATAAGCTATCCACATGGTGGTTAGAAAGATGGCAGGAGTGGACTCCTCCTTCCACTCTTCCTCTTGGAGGTGGGCTCACTGGGCCTTCGCCCTTTATCTGTCCTGCTTCTTCCTCCTCTCCTCCTGTGAGACAGTCACTGTAGACTCCCGGGAGACCTTCTTCTAAACACCACTGCATATACTGTTTGACTCCGTTACTAATGTGCGGGTGACCCTGCTTTGAATGTTTTATTAATGATAACAGGAAGCACATCTAATGTTCTTTCAAGTTTTTTTCACCCTCTCCTCTACTCTCTCTTGGAAGGCCAAGTTTTTTGAGCATTTATATGTAGTAGCTTCTAAGAACTGTGTTTACAGCCAGCTGAGAGACAATAGTGAGAGAGCCCCAAGATGCAGACCCCAAGAGAAATATATATATATAGTGCCCTAAGCTAATGGGGACAAATCTAAAAGATGAAACATCAGAACCCAGGGCATACTTCTCTCACACACGTGGCTTTCTGCCACTTTAAGTATAGAGCCAAGATTAATTGGATGCCTAAGTCCTGTTTCAGATATTCTGAGACCATCATTTTTTCATAATAGAGTTGGGTCCCTTATCCTTTTGTCCCCCTTTTTGTCCAAAGTCCTTCAAGTTGCTTCACATCTAATTTTATTGAAACATAAGGTACAATTAATAAGCAGGTTACTTTATAATTATAATTAGTACAGATCATTTACTCCACTATAAAAGATGCTAAAGCATAGGAAAATCTCAGAATCATTTTATATATCTTATAGTAACTCAACCATCTGCCTAACTATTAATCATCTATCTATCTATCTATCTATCTATCCATCCATCCATCATCATCACTAGTATATTCTCATGAATTGGCGACCTGTGTTCCATGGTCATAGCCTAATCATCAAGCCTCATGGTGTGCCTATTGTCAGAGGGGATATAGTAGAAACTGAGATAGATAGATAGATAGATAGATAGATAGATAAATAGATAGATAGATAGATGAAACAATCTTAGAAGGTCCTTATAGCAGTTGTCATATACAGTTCATCAAGCACACAGTACCTTGGTCATAGTAAGCACAGAGCTCATTGAGGTGAAAACATTACTCAGAAATGAGCAGGGCAAACAGGAGAGAAATAGGGCAAGAAAATGGAGAATCGATGGACTCGGAGCTTATTTTAAGAAAGGGAACTAATATATTCCCATAAGAGATTCCTTCCGTAACTGGATCAACATGAAATTTTCATTGCTTTAATTGTGAGGGCCAAAACAGTTTCACACTAGTGAGTGAATATCGAAGAGTTGATTAAAATACTTTCTTGAAGATAAAGTCATTGCTACAACCTGAGCCAGTAAGAGCTAGTAAACAGATAATTACATTATAACGTGTTTTTTAATTGTTAATTATAATAAAAGAAGCAACAACCCAACAATAATTTGCCAATCGTTACATCTGTGAAGTTTAAATGGGAAAATTACCTCTTGTCTCAGCAAGGATGTAATTGATTCTTGGGTACTTAACGATATAATACCAGTTGTTGTCTGCTCTTCCCTCTTCCTTCAAAGAGCCTGACACCATTATGTCACTGATATAAATGGAATCTTGAAGGTGCATCAAAAATTCTGTATTTTGAGAGGGAAAAAAAGCCAGTGTCTCTTTGTTTGGAACAGGGCATATTCAAGTGGAATGTCCCCTTGGAACAAAGTCAGAGTTGAATCCAGCTAGAGTATTTCCTCCTATAAATGGTGAGGGAGCCCATTTTGTCCTGTTAGCAATGGTCATTTTGAACCAAATAAAGTGTTTTAAAGTAACATTGCAAGGGACTGTCTCATGATGATGTGAAGGAGCCTTGTCAAAGGCCATCTGCTCTCATGTTGGCTGAACCTAACTGGAAAAGTACACAGAGTTCTTGAGACAATTTGATCAGTGAAGATGAACTAACAAAAAGAAAAGTGCTCAACAAAAGATGCTTTGTAAAGTATTAGCCTTATGCCCCATCTCCCAACCACATGCAGCCCTTAATATTGGGTTGTTACAGCTGATATCAAGGATACAAGGATGGAAAAGGCATAAATCCAAAGAATCAAGATCAAAGTAGATCTGGATTCCCTTCCCCACTAGAACATTGCTTGGCATACTCTTTAAACTGCTCCACTTTTAATTGAATTAGCCACACTTGGTGGCAGATACCCTTTAATCTTTCATAGCAGGCCAGGCTTGCATATTTTAAAACAGCCTAAGAGACATCTTGTCAATGAGATAATCATTTTCTCTTCAGTCCAATCTTTGAATTATTCTAAACACAGTACTTTCACCTGATAGAATGATTATGCATAGTCAAAATAAAATTTTAAAATTTTCAGACCTTGAAGATTGCATCTCAAATGTATACCAACAGAAAATTCCATCTGAAGATATAAATATATCTGTTATTTGACTTCTGTTTATAAAACATACAAACATCTGCCTGAATAATAGGATGGACCATACAGTAAGGGTACCAGTGGTCTTGCCAGGCACATTCTGTGAGGGAAAGTGGATTCATTGAATGTTCTCGGGGAGAAAGGCAGAACACAGTTCCAAAAAGTCATTGCAGAACGCTTGATATTAAACCCTGCAAGCTGCCAGCTCACGTAAGTCTACACAGCCCCTATGCTGCCATGGTTAACCCCATTTTACAGACCAGGAAGTAAGACACAAATAGTCTGGCTAGATCCATATAGTTGCTAAGTGGCAAAGCTGGGATTCAAGCCAAAGCCTGTGGTTTTGCACACTTTCCTAAGCCCTCCACATGCAGTGCCCCTTCTCGGGTCGAGGTTCTTACTGCTGGGGGCGTTACCTTTTAGTCATCAAACTTTTGAAGAACAACAAGCGCAATCCATGTGCAACCCTTTTTCTTCCTCGGCCACTGAAAGTCGTTCAACTCATCCTCTAGCGCTTTTCAGTATGTAAGAGTCTGCTGAGTGAGAACTGTGCTGTGGAAATTCTACACGAACATCCAGATTACTCCCCGTTCTCCCGGGTCACTCACCATGTCATTTAGAATTTGCAGGGATGGCTAAGAATGTACATGGGTCTCCATTTGGGTGTAGGTAGTACTGCCTTGTGATTAGATGCAGTTTTTGCATCATTATTAGCTGGCACATTCTGGAAGTGAGTTTGAGTTGGCATGTGCCCCATCAGGGGGCAGTGATTGAAATGTCTCCCATTATTGGCATCATCACTTTGATCTCTTAGTTAAGGTGGCATCACTCCAACTTCTCTGCTATGATGTCGCCCATTTACCCCCTGTCTTCATAGATAGTCAGTGTTCTGAGAAAGGTCCTTTGAAACTGTTCATTTTTTTTAATGTCAGCATGGACTCCATGGGTTTATCCTGTGGATTGGAGAATATTACTGTTATTATTTATTTTGATGTTCAAACTGTCTTCAGTTTGGCCATCAGGAGCCTCCTCAGCCTGTCTGCTCTGTCTTCACTGGTGCTCTCAGAGCATTTAATAAAAACTAATTGGAACAGTGTCATTTTTTGGGCTCATCTTGTACTTTCCTTTCTGTGGCCCTGGAATTAACTGTTTTTTCAAGGATCCCTGTTTCATTCACATGGAGAATTCTACTTAGAAGCCAAGGTCTGTGTTTGAGTGTAATCACTGCTGATTCAGGGTCAGGTAGAAATAGGAAGTGTGGTGTGTCTGTGTGTGTGCATGTCACACAGGCACACGTACGCATAAGGAAAATAATTTGCATGAAGATCCATGTTTATCCTGTTTATACCTGTACTTTCTTTCTAGTTTTTTTCCATTTCCATATTTGGAACACCCTTCTCTGATAGTGTGAAACCAACAGTCTGTTTTCTTAATGTGGTAATGGTAATAAAACCATGGTAATAAAACATATTCATAGCATACAGAGGGGAACCCCACATCAGTATATTTCAGGAGGCCAGGCAGGTTAGCAGGCAGAGCACAGGACCAGGGCCAGGGCCAGCTGCTAGATTCTCACTTGCCGTGCAACCTTGAGCAAATGATTCAGCGGCTCTGAGTCTTGCTTCATGATCTTTAAAATGTGGATGATGCTCCTCCCTGTCTACCCCTGTAAACTACCAGAGTGATTGTGATATGTAAATGTATACCGAACCAATGCTCTGTACAGTGTCTGTCAAGGAGAACCAGACACAGAATTCAAATATGAATCTCCCAAATCTGCATCCCCACTCCTCTTACTACAATGTGAAGTCATAACCATAAGATCCACTATCCCACTGAGTCAGGGCAATAGAAAGCCCAACAAAAGTTAAAATGATAATATGAGTTTTTTCCAAGTGCTGAAAACAACATCTGGACGTCCTGAGTTGCATTTATGGGCTTTTCACCCTTTCTCAGCATCCCCAAGGCAAAGCAGAAGCAGGAGGAGCGAAGATTGCTCCAGCTATAATGGTTCCACTTAAGGACATTCTGCTGTTGAGTTTCCATCATCACGTTTAACTGTGTAACTGGAACTGAGGATGACTTTGATTGGCTGTACCTCTGTTACGCCAAGAACTTTCCAAACTCTTTACTAATCCTTCCTAGATACCTTCAAGAAAGGCAATGCTTTGTCCATGTCACAAATCAGAAACTAGAAGCCTAGAAAGTTTAAATAAATAACTTCCTCAAGGCCCTGCAGCCAGTCTGTGGCCAGGTGCAGACTGAGCCCAGAGTGGGCAGCTCCAGTGCCAGTCCCCTTTCTGTTAAGTTCTCACTGTGTCCCGAGAATCACGTAGGATGTACCCCACCACTATATTAGAATATTAGAGGAATTCTAGATAGGCCCATTTGAACAAAGAAACCAATTAAGCTTGCTGCAAATTAGCTCTGGAGATGCCCCGCCTCCTTCCTAGCATTCCACACTCCCCTTTTCAGGAAGTTAGAGAGCACAATAACCGGAGTCCTTGGCGTCTTGTTGCCATAGTATTTCTCCAGCCCAGCTGGATGAGCTGGCATCTGCTTAGGAACTAAAAGGACTCCTACAGAGGCGAATGTAAATCTAGCACTATAGACCCAACACTTCTCTGTACGTAGCTTATTTCTTCTGGAACCTTGTGCATGTGGGATGGGCCAATACTTTGCCTGTTGAGTGATCAGAATCCCCAGCTAAAATTCAAGTTCTTCGGAGGCAAGGAAAATGTGTCATCTTTGTCTTTCCTAAAACAGGTTAGGGCATCCATACAAATGTACTTGTTACCTAGCGGGGCAGATGTGTGGTACTTGTAATCCATCCTTAGTGATGTGTGGAAGGGGTTGAAAGGGGAGAGAGAAGTCATAGTTAAGAGCTCAGTGAGATATATTATACATTTTCATAGCAAATAGTTTAAATCAACCGAGAATTTTAAGTACATTAGAGAAATGTATGGGTACCAAGCATGTACTTCAGAGAAAGACTGCCTGGTGAAGCCTCATTCTGGTTCTTACTTCTGTGACCATCAGCAGCCATTTAAGCTATCCCTTATCTATAAGATGTGGTGGCTGTGAAAAATTGATTTAGTCATATATGTGAATTGCCTTCAATATTGCCTGGCACACAGTAGGTACTCAGCAAGTATGGTGTTACCCTCCACTCTTATTGTCAAATAGGGAGATCCCAATGGGGCAATGAAAAGAAAATAATGTGCCCACAACTACATAAATGAAGAAAATGTGTTCTTTGTCCAAAGCATTCCACAAATTAAATTACCATAAACTGGCAATTTACACATGTAGTCCCAAGGGAACGGACCCAGAAATGAAAATGAAGCTGCCACAAGGTGAGAACTCAAATATATTTCCCTTCATTGTTAACATAGTGTGTAATGAGAAAATCAGCACAGTCACTGGGTGTGAAAGCAGACTTGGGGGCTCCGTGTGCACAGTCCGTAAATACGGGTTATCAGAAGAAGCTGCTCTGAATCTTCCCCCTGCCACACTTAGGCTGCTGGAGGTTGGGAGAAGTTCACACTATCAAACTTATTTACACTTTACACTCATTGTCTCAAGATTTAAATTGACTGCAGGTTACATAGCAGGCTTTCTACATTTCTCTAGAAGGCTCATTTTCCTCTTAGACATCTAAATCATCCCGTGTCCATCCTTCACAAGCCTTGGATGTCTTCCCCACCTTCCCCCATCAGCTAAAACCAAGCACCCTTCAGATATGAGCCCTCACTAGGCCTGCCACCCAATTAAACATGTTCCTTCCTCTTTCTCCCAATAGCCAAGAAGCAATGTCCTTTAGAAATAGGTATCCCAGTCTACATGTTCTGTTGGAATAAGGGCCACTTGTTGGTTCCCAGACACCTGGCTAGCTCAGTCAGTAGAGCATGGGACCCTTAATCTCAGGGTCTTGGGTCCATGCCCCACATAGGGTACCAATTTGTAGCAACAGGCTGCTTGTTGGTTCTCAGCTACTTAGTCCCGAAATAATCACACAGAAACTGTACTATTTAAATCACTGCTTGGCCCATTAGCTCTAGCTTCTTATTGGCTAACTCTTACATCTTAATTTAACCCATCTCCTTTAATCTGTGTATTACCATGTGACAGTGGCTTAAAGGGCAAAGTTTCAACATGTCTGACTCTGGCAGTGGCTCCATGGTGTCTCTGACTCCACCCTTCTTTCTCTCAGCATACAGCCTAGCTTTCCCCACCTAGTTCTGTTCTTCCCTGCCATAGGCCCAAAGCAGTTCTTTATTTATTAACCAATAAAAACAACACATAGACAGAAGGACCTCCCACACCAGTGTCCTTCCCTCTGCCCCAGAGTATCCAGCTGATAAGCTTGAGTCAATTCTGTTTCTCATGCACTAAGGACTTTTTATAAAATGTGTATTGTTTTTCTTGATTCTCTACAACATGCTTATGAGTTGATAATGGGATTAGCCCCACATTACAGGCAAGAACACTAAGATGGAGATAGCATAAATTGTTAGCTGTGGGCCACAGTACTAGGAGGGGATGGATCATGCCTCCACTCCAGAGGCTGAGCTCTTTCCCCCCCGCAAGCCTCACCAGGAAGACTAGAGAGCAGCTGTGAAAATAGAAGTCCATAAAGCCTGGTTTTCATAAAAATCTTCATTGCTCGAAAGAGACCCTCTTCTCGGCCTGCTTTTTCTTGAAGGGAATGAATGAGAAAAGGATGCTCTCCAGTGCTCAGGACAGGGCTCGGTACTCCAAAACTGAGAGCCCAGAACACTGGCATCCCTCCTCTGATGGTCCATCCATTTCATTGCCCAGCATCTGTGACACTGGATCTAATAAGACACAGTTTCTCCAGATCCAGAGGCTCTCGGGGTCTTGGAGGCTGTTCTGACCATATGGGGAGATGGATTGAGAGTCAGGTTTCAGTCAGCTGGAGCTGCCATAACAAGCTCCATAGCCAGGGTGATCCTGAGCATGGACCACTTCCATATAACGATTCTAAAGAGTGGGGAGACAAGATTTTACTCCTGGGTGGGCCAGACAGGCATCTCCTCTGTGTCTTCCCATGGCCTTCCCATCCCTCTGAGCTTTCTCTCTCCTTCCTCTTATAATGACACCACTCCTGTTAGATTAGGACACCTCCAATCTGGCCTCATTTACCAAAATTACCCTCTAAACATCCTGTTTCAAATGAAGTCATACTAGGGCTTCAACTTGGAGTTGAGACCATTGCAATGGGTATTCTAGTCTGTTGCTACAGCTTGGGAAAAGCTTCCTGCCCTAGTAGAAGGCTCACCCCCCTTCCTCTGGAGCCTGAGCTCCAGATCCTGACTGCCCTCCCTCCTCCACAGCTCCCATCCCTCTGTTTTCCCTCCCTTCCTTCCTGCACCAGCATCACTTCTATTCAGATGAGACTGTGTAGCCTATGTCAGCATCCCAGCAGGCTCTCCTATGTCACTCCACTAAACAATCACCCCTCTTTACCCTACCTAACCGGCTCTCCTCCAGTCAGACTGCAAGACTCAGCAATAGACTCAAGCAAGATGGCTCTGCTCAGTTTACCTTCTGTGAAGAAATAGTATTGAGCAGCCTGGGGTATGTTCTCATAGGTACATAGGTATACACTCATGTGCACACACACAAGTATTCCAGATGAATGTTCATATACATATATGCAAACTGCATACATACACAGATATAAAAGCACACATACCAACACATATGCACACACAGTGCTGAGGGGATTGTAAGAGGGAAGAAGAGAAACTGTAGTGTAATTGAGAAAATAAATGATACCGAGGCTAAAGAAAAAAAAAAGGGTTCAGGCTGACTCTTGCTTTTCCACTGAATACTGGCTCTTCCATTTTCCACACATTTTTTAAGTGCCTGCTCCACGTCTGGCCCTGGGCAAGACATTGGCCCTTGCTTTTAAATGGCTCATTTAGAGAGATAGAGCGCTTAGGGGGTTTCTTAAAGAGGGCAACAGGCCTTGCACCAAGGAGAGAGTTAGTATTCTTTTCACCCAGGAAAGGCTACTTGAAACACACTGACACACCTTTACAATAAGCACACACACACACACACACACACACACACACACGGGAAAAACACAACATATTATCTGTCTTTGTATTAATTAGTATTTTCAATATGACTTCCAGAACAAGACCAGGAAAATGGCTCCATAAGGCCCCCAAGCCTAAAGATGCTAGCTAGCCACTGGGGCAGGGGCAGGGGCGGGTGTAATCAGAGGCTTTTCTTCACTCATTCCTGGGGCCTGCAGACATATGGCAGCAGGTGGGAGTGTGGACTTTTGTTTCTCCCCCTCAGCTTAGGTTCATCCACAGCCTGTGTCACCTGAGTCCGTCTGTAAAGCAAGGGGTCTGCATTCAGTAGTACGAGCTACGCCACTGCAATGAGCCACCCTTGAAAGCACAGCACCTGTCCTCGAGTGCAATGGCTTAATGGGAATGTCCTCCACAAGCCTATGTGTTGGAGAATTTGGTACTAGTTTGCAAAATGATTTGAGCCAATTTCGAAGCATTAGTGCAGAAGGCAAAGACAGTGAGATAGTCACCAGAAGTGGGTCGCAGGGCAGAGTCAGCTTTGTACCACTTCCACGCCTATGCTTTGAAAAAGTGTGTCACATAGTCTGACCACCACACACCTAGCAGTCCAGTTGGCGTGTCTTCCTTTCTGTGATGGACTGTATTTCATGAGCCAGGAGCTAAAATAATCCCTCATTCCAAAATAGTATTTCTGTCGGATATTTGGTCACCATGACAAAGACTGTAGCAAATCCATCAAAGCCTCCGTAGAATTGAACCTTTCAGCACAGCGCACCTTTCCAGACTCCAGAAAGTACCCACACAGATGTCCTCACGGTTTATCTCTTCTGTCAGCCACCTGGCCGGGTTCCTGCTCCTGAATCCTCTGAATCCCAGGCAATAGGAAGCAGCCCTCACATCAGCTCAACTGCTGTGGCTAACTGAAGCTCTAGCTGTCGCAACCCAGTTCCTCCTGGGATGGGAGAAAATGTCAGGAAGATCTGCCTGTGGTGAGAGTTCGTGAATTCTTGGGTGCCAAGGATGTCAGTCCTTTGGATGAAAGACCAGCTGAAGCTCCGCCTCCTTGCCTCCCATGTGTAGTAAGAAAAGCACAGGGCTGGTCCAACAATGGTTGATGTCGTTGATTTCCAGTATCGGTGCAATGCCATCAAGAGTTGGGGGTCAACTTCAGGGGAGACATTGTGGAAAGAAGTGAGGTGACGGAGGTAGAGGATATCGTGTTCCGTGCCACCAATGAAGAACAAAATGGAAGTGGGAGGTGAGAAAGGAGAAAGGAAAAAGGTCCCAGTTGTGGCTTCCTGGTCTTCTGAACAATGATGATATCTTAATTACACAATAAGGAAGAGCTTTCCACTTGAAGGGAATATGTCCATAGCCACAGCGGATGGGGAAGGCACAGCAGGGCATTGGAGAAAGGGAAGACTCCAGGGTGGGAAACGCATAGTGGATAGAGCTTGCTCTAGTGAATGAGCCTGACCTTGGGGAACAGGGAATCACTGTGGGTGCTGAGACCTTAAAAAATGGGAAACCACTGAGGATACCTCAGAACTTTAAGGTGTCTATCCAAGAGAAGTGCTTGTCCTTTCAGGCTTGTCACTTAAATCAACAGAAATGAGATTGGGGGCAGATTTCAAAGGACCCCCTAAGGACAGGACTGTGGGAGGGGCTTTAGGTTCCGTGGTAACCAGCAACACCTTCCAGCCCATGGAGGAGGAGAGCTCCTCCTTGGAGTAGAAGTCTCCTCCTTCATGGGTCTGAAAGAACCCATCCACCTCCCTCCTTAGAAAAGGATTCTTCTCTGAATTTGACGAAGTCATTAAGTCATACCAGCTACCGACCTCTTGGGCAAAAATGTGGGTTTTTTTTCATGAGTCTTGGCAGTTCCAGTTCACTCTGTTGAAAAGGGGGCTTCGTCAGCACCCCCAGCAGAAGGCCAGAGACATGAGCTATTCACATGCTACCTACCTCTGCTCTGTCTGATCAAATACTCCAGCTGACTGAGCAGGACAGGCATTAAGGAAGCACACAAAATTGATTAGAGAGTGGAAAATTACAGTGATTCAAAGGGACTCTGAAACCAGAAGAAATACCAGGCTGAGCAACAAGAGCTGGCAACTTCATTTATAGTTGAACTAATGGAAAGAGAAAGGAGACATTAATAAAAGTAATTAAAAAGAGATATAATTAGAGTACAGCAAAGACTTTCTGGAACAAAGACTGAATTTTTAAAATTCAGAAGACAAATTAAAAAAAAAGAATATTAACTGCTGAGAATAGATTTCATGTTCTAAGAGACTGAGTTTCTGAAGACAGAAAGAAATCACCCTCAAATGGAAATTGTATGCTAAGAGAAAAGGAATTAGAGATAAATTCAAAGAACAACTGCATCCACATCGGTCAAGCTGGAAGACAGGAAGTAAGAACACACCAAGAGTGGTAAGCAGACAATGAAACAAAGTTCTGCGAATGTTCCCTAAGTTGAGGAATATTTGATATCTTCAAGAGCCAAAGGATCTTGTTAATTAGCTTCTCTGGGATTATGAATTATAGGCTCAATATCCTTTGCTTTACAGCTAGTATCCACTTATGAGTGAGTGCATACCATGTTCATCTTTCTGGGTCTGGGTCACCTCACTCAGGACTTTTTTTTCTAGTTCCATTCATTTGCATGCAAATTTCAAGATGTCATTGTTTTTTAATCGCTGAGTAATACTCTAATGTGTAATTGTGCCACATTTTCTTTATCCATTCTTTAGTTGAGGGGCATCTAGGTTGTTTCCAGGTTCTGGCTATTACAAATGATGCTGCTATGAACATAGTTGAACAAATGTCCTTGTAGTATGATTAAGCATCCTTTGAGTATATGCCCAAGAGTGGTATTGTTGGATCCTGAGGTATGTTGATTCCCAGTTTTCTAAGAAACTGCCATACTGATTTCCAAAGTGACTGAACAAATTTGCATTCCCACCAGAAATGGGTGAGTGTTCCCCTTACTCCACATTCTCTCCAGCATAAGCTGTCATTGGTGTTTTTGATCTTAGCCACTCTGACTGGTATAAGATGGTATCTCAGAGTTGTTTTGATTTTCATTTCCCTGATGGCTATGGATGTTGAACATTTCCATAACTATCTTTCAGCCATTTGATATTCTTCTATTGAGAATTCTCTGTTTAGTTCTATACCCCATTTTTAAATTGGGTTATTTGGAATTTTTATGTCTAGTTTCTTTATATATTTTGGAGATCAGTCCTCTGTCTGATGTGGGGTTGGTAAAGATCGTTTCCCATTCAGTAGACTACTTTTTTGTTGTATGGAGGAGCGAGGGGCTGCTTCCCTGCTGCCCCAGCTTCCGGCCGCCTGGCTTGCTTATGCCCCGAAATAATTACACGGAAACTGTATCCTTTTAAACACTGCCTGGCCCTTATTGGCTAGCTCTTACATATTGATCTAACCCATTTCTTTTAATCTGTGTAGCACCAAGAAGTGGTAGCTTACCAGGGAGATTCTTAACCTGCGTCTGTGTCAGAGAGGGGAATCATGGCGACTGCCTGACTCAGCTTCTTTCTCCCAGCATTCTGTTCTGTTTACTCTGCCTACCTAATTTTCTGTCCTATCAGGCCAAGCAGTTTTCTTGGTTAATCAATGACAGCAACAGATAAGATACAAGACCCACCTCCATCACTATTTTGTCTTATTGACCATGTCCTTTGCTTTACTGAAGCTTCTCAGTTTCAGAAGGTCCCAATTGTTTATTGTTGCTCTCAGTGTCTGTACTACTAGTGCTATATTTAAGAAGTGGTCTCTTGTTCCCATGCATTGAATACTACTTCCCACTTTCTCTTCTATCGGGTTCAGTGTGGTCAGATTTATATTGAGGTCTTTAATCCATTTGAACTTGAGTTTTATGCATGGGGATAGATATGGATCTATTTTCATTCTTCTACATGTTGACATCCAGTTATGCCAGCACCATTTGTTGAAGATGCTTTCTTTTTTCCATTGTATAATTTTAGCTTCTTTGTCAAAAAATCAGGTGTTCATAGTTGTGTGGATTGATATCCAGGTCTTTGATTTGATTCCATTGGTCAACTTCTCTGTTTTTATGCCAATACCAAGTTGTTGTTATTACTATAGCTCTACAATAGAGCTTGATGTCAGGGATGGTGATGCCTCCAGAAGTTCCTTTATTGTATAGGATTGTTTTGGCTATCCTGCGTGGTTTTTTTTTCCATATGAAGCTGATTATTGTTCTTTCAAGGTCTGTGAAAAATTGTGTTGGGATTTTGATGGAGATTGCATTAACCCTAAGAAAAACATACATAGATCCACCTAGAAAGGGGAAATAGACAAGATTGCCTGACAAAATTGGCAGCATGGGAGTAGGGAGAGTAGGGAGGGTAGAAGGGGAAGATGAGGGGAAAAGGGAAGGGGGGAGGAAAACTTGAGGGAAGAGGATAGTCAAAATGGAGAAAGGACAGAGATGAGAGCAAGGAAAGAGACATTTTGATTAGGGGAGCCATTATGGGGCTAGCAAGAAACATGGCACTAGAGAAATTCCCAGGAATCCACAAGAATGACCCTAATTAAGACCGTAAGCAATAGAGGAGAAGGTGCCTAAACTGGCCTTGCCCTGTAGTCAGACTGATGAATATCTTAAATATCACCAGAGAACCTTCATCCAGCAACTGATGGAAACAGAGGCAGAAACCTGCATCGGAGCACTGGACTGAGCTCTCAAAGTCTAGTTAAAGAGTGGGAAGAGTGAGAATATGAGCAAAGAGATCAAGACCATGATGGGGACACCCACTGAAGCAGTCTACCTGAGCTAATGGAAGCTCACCAACTCCAGCTGGACAGGGAAGGAAACTGCATTGGTCCAAACAAGTCCCTCTGAATGTGGGTAACGGTTGTATGACTGGGGCAGACAGCAGGACCACTGGCAGTGGAACCAAGATTTATCCCTACTGTTTGTACTAGCTTTTTTGGAACCTATTCTCTTTAGATGAATACCTTGCTCAGCCTAGATATAGTAGGGAGGGCCTTGAACCTTCCCCAAAGCAATGTGCCTTACCCTCTCTGAGGAGTGGATGGGGGGTTGGGTGGGGAATAGGTGAAGGGAATGGGAGGAGGGAAGTAAGTGGAAACTGGGATTGGTATGTAAAATGAAAAAAAAAAGATAGTTTGTTTTCTTTTTCTTTCTTTCCTTTTTGTTTTAAAAAAGACTCAGGGAATCTTAGGATGAATTAGTGAAAACTAACTTTTTGGAAGAATTTTGGTGAGATGTTTAGACTTCAAAGATAGGCAGAGTATTAGTTTTCTATCACGCTAGTAATGCCTGAGAAGGGGGCTGTTTGGGCTCATGGCTTCAGAATTAGCAATCTGTAACAGCTGGGTGTGTTGTGCTGGGCCTATGGCAGCAATGTGGTGGGAACACATGGTAGAACAACATCATGGGAAGTTAAAGGTGAGAAAGAGAAAGAACCAGGACTTCCACAGACCTGTTGAAGGTACCTCAATGACCTAAAGATCTCTTGTTGGGCCAGATCTCTTCACTTCCCAACATCTCTGAGGCCCAAGCCTTTAACACATGCCCTTTGGGGCGATTCCTGATCCAAACTATACAGGAAATGGATTTAATTTTAAGATAGCAAATGAAGACACAGTCACCTGTGAAACTCAGCATGGAGCACTGTAGTTCTCCATGATATGACCCGCTCACCTAGATTTCTTGTTGCTAGCCCAGGGTAATAGATGGCATCTTGGGATGACATTAAAAATGTATAGGTTTAATATAGACTGCTCCCAGAAGAGCCCAGTGGCAGCTCTAGAGTAAGAGACAAGGTCCAGCTTCTCCATCCCTCTTCTCCACTGCATCTCAGAGGGACTGTCACTCTCAGAGATTGGGACTAGGGTGAGTGGGTAGAGACCAAGGGGTCAGCATTTCCTCTTCATTATTCTGCTCAAAGGCCCTACTTAGAAAACTAACAGGCTTCTCAAGAGATTTGTCCCTGAGCATTTAAACACAGTCTCAGTTGTAGCTCAATGACTATTAAATACAGCCCGAGAATCTAGTGTAATCTATGTTTTCTTTGTCCCTACCCTCCTCCTGCTCCTGCAGCCAAGAATTCTAGCAGCACAGCACTGAGAAACTCAGATCTGAAAAAAATCAGAGCTGCTGGTCAAGATCCTTATTATCAAGATAACTCCTTTAGACAAATCCAGGAATGCATATTCTGCCCTCTGTCAAAGGCATTCCAGGAGAAGCAGCAAGCCAGTAGTAAGATGCACTAGAAACAGAAAAGAAAAAGCCAGTCCGAGAGCATGCTAAGAGGATGTCTCCCAACCAGCACCTCTGCTCAAGCCATCTTGGTTTTTCAGAAGATAGCTTTGCAGAGTGGACCTGCTGGTTCCTCTACCACTTGTGCTATATTAGGTCCACAGTAGGATAGGATGATGGCTAAACTGAGCATGGCCATCACTGGTACCCGATTTGAAATCAGCCTTTATGGCGAACTGCTCAAGGCTGTGAGATGAAGACCTCAGATGCTGATAGTGTTCTAGACTCCCATGAGTCTATTGTTACCCCATAGGGTTCTCAGGTTGGTCCTTCCTATCCTGTCTCCCATATCTGAGCATGCTGCCATCTGCCAGAAAGCAGCCTCCAGATTCAATCCATGGGAGATCAGGTATCTAAATTTAAGGCTGCCACTGTTCAGTCAAAAGAAACACAGGCCATCCACCACCTAACAAATGAAGCCTGGAAATTCGCTTTGAGTTAATACTCTTGGAGGTAATTGAATGCAGCCTCTGTGGCCTGACCTCACATCTGAAGGAGCTGGATGCATGCTCAAAGAAAATAAAGACCTAGGCATCCAAAGCAATTCTGAGAGCTGGTGACATAATCACTGGAGAAAACTGGTGTCCCTGAGCCCAGAAGTAACAAGCCTCCTTTGCAGGAAACTGTCAAACTGTATCAAGGCAGGAGTTCTTTTCTATTCAGATCTTTTATAAAGTCAACCCCTATTTCTCCTGGCTGGCGATTCTCATTAGCAATCCAAATAAAATGACAGCATAATGGCCTGGGTCATCATCTTTTTTTTTTTTATTAGCTGTATTTCTCTTTATAGATCTATTGAAAGTACCACTTTGAGAATTTAAACAGGTGAGGCTTTTCTCTCCTGTCTATGCACTAACATCATTCTCCTCTGTGGCTCTGGTGTCTTGTCTTTTGGCGTTAGCTGATGAACTTTTAATAATGTTCCAAAGAAGGGGTCTCAAGACTTGACCTTCAGGTAAAGAAGTGTGGAACATTTGATCTAGGGAATATCACATGACTTGGAAAAGACCCAAATATCTGAACAGTATGCTCCAAGTAAAGGCACATGAGGCAGTTTCTTAAAGAACTGGCTTCCAGGCTATGCTTCTTCTTGTTGTTTCCTTTCTTTTCTATTTTTTTTTTTACTTTAAAACAGGAACTATTTGTTCACAGCTTCATGTAGGGAAATAACATACTTTGATCAAAGCCCCCATTTTCCTCCCTCATCTCCCTCCACTACCTCTGAACCCTTTCTTCTTCCCAACAAGTTTTCTTCCATAGCTGTGTCTTGTTCCTGTGTGTGTGTGTGTGTCCTTCTGCATTTAACTAGAATTGCCTGCATAATTATGGTGGATGGGGAGGGTCTCATATCTACTTGAGTAAGGCCAGCTTAGCAGCAACTAGACCACTGAAGAACGATTCCCCCAGCAACCATTAAGCGCCCATAGTTCCTCAGAGAGTTCTCTCATCCATGATGAAATGTTGATGCATACAGTCTTGGGCGGGTCTTGTGTAAGCAACCACACCTGCTGTGAATTCATGGGTGCAGTGACTGTCGTGTTCAGAAGCTAGCGTTTCATAGCCCCCCTCCCCCATTCCCTGCCGCTTGCTCTCTTTCCATCTCTTCTGTGTGTTCCTGATTTTGGGGGAGATAATATTGCCATTGTGCTTGTACTGAGCACTCGGGTCATTTATTCCTAGCCTCTGATCATTTATAAACCTTTACATTAACCACTGCTCATAGTGAGAAGCTTCTCTGACCAATTCTGAGAGAAGCACTAATCTATGACTAGAACATGTTTGGAAGGCGGTTTGATATCGTGTCCATTTAGCCAAGTAACTGTCATAGGTTTTTCTAGAGCGGTGGTTCTCAACCTTCCTAATGCCCCAATTCTTTAATACAGTTGCTCGTGGTATAGTGATCTCCAACCATAGGGTATTTTGTTGCTACTTCATAGCTGTAATTTTGCTACTGTTATGAATTGAAATGTAAATATCGGAAAGTGGGATATTGATATGCAAGCCCAGATGGGTCGCGAGCCATGGGTTGAGAACCACCGCTGTTGAACCTCTCTAATGACTGAGCCATGGACTTCACTAGGTTTTTTTTAACCAGGTCTAAATTCCCTCCTGTAGAGTGAACCTACAGTCCAACCCAAAAGTGGCTGATAGCCCCCACAATGTCCTGTCACCCTTTCACCAGTGACTGCAGCTTTCCCGGCAGGTTGGTAGTGGAGCTCATGCTGCTTATACTGAGTATAAGATGATTGATGGCTCTTCTCCCCCAGCAGCCTGCATTGTACAACTAAAGCTCTAGACAGCTGGGAAGGATCTTCCAACTCAATTCTGGCTTGGTTTCTCTGGGTCCCTCAACCCAAGTGTGTGATGTCTTCAGGAATGGGGTCTTAACATCTAGTTCTTGTGGGCAGCCAAGAACAATTGCAATAACCTATATTATTTGGGAGTCTGCATGGCCTCCCTAACCAAGAACTCATAAACAGGGATCCCACACGTGGCACTGGGATTTTTGTTTAATAACCTATAGCTTCCGGGAGCGGCATTAGCCACACTTTCAAGGTACCTCCTTCAAAATCTTTTTCAATTATATTTTTAATTAGCTTAAAAGACAATCCGCTTTCATCTGGCTTTTCATACCTTTGTTTGGGCTAGACATACAAACACTCCTTGGTCCCCTCATTCTACCACTCCTGTCCTCACTTAAACCTTACATGTCTTTACGTTGCAGTATTGCTATTGGCATCAGTATCAGTGGAGAACAGGACTTCCTGAGGCCTGTAAGCAGGATGTGAAGGTTAAGTGGGGAAAATAAGAATGCAGCTCTGCTCCGATAGGATCAATGTCCTTATAAGAAGCATCACAGAACTCTTAATTTCTGGAAATAATTATGAAGGAAAAGGCATCTGAGCACACAAAAAGAAAGTGGCATAGAGGCTTAATCAGAAACTAAGCTGGCCATCCTCTTGCCCTTGGACTTTCTAGACCCTAGAATTCTGATGGCAGCTTTATGTTGCATAAGCCATCTGGTACTCTGTGGTATATTATTTGTGTTTTAATAAATAAAGCTTGCCTGAAGATCAGAAGGCAAAGCAGCATACTAGTCAGCCAAACAGGCAAGGGAGAGGTGGCACACACCTTTAATCCCAGGACTCGGAAGACAGAGGCAAACAGATCTCTGTGAGTTCAAGGCCACTGTGGGCTACACAAGATTGAATCTGTGTAAAAGAGAAACAAAGCTCACACAAAGTTGATACCAGCAACTTGGGATTGCACACCTTTAATCCCAGCACTAGGGAGGTGGAGACAGAAGCGATAAGACTGGGCAAAGTGAGGAATATAAAGGGGAAGAGATAAGAACTCAGTGAAGTGTGGGGTTTGGCAGTCTGAGGATTGCCACTTTGGTCTGAGCATTGGTAGAGGCAAATGGTCTATCTAGTGGTTGGCTGCTTTGCTTTTCTGAGCTTCAGGTTGAACCCCAGTATCAGTCTCTAGGTGTTATTATTCATGCTACAATGGTATTTTTTGGCATCCCAAACTGACTAATATACCTACTGATTCAAAATATTTATTTTAACAAGAGCCTCTTGTGATAGTTACATGTGACAGTTCAAGAAGCCTTCTCCTTCTGTTGGCCTTGATCTTAAATTAGAAAACGCCTTGCCTGTTCCAACCATCATTTTTCAATGGAAAAATTTTGAGCAGTATCCAGAATAACACTCTCTGAACATAATGACTATTTTCTCGTCTCAATTTATCATTCTTGAATATAGAAGAAAGCCATGGGCTCTAGTGAAAAATGAAGAGGTAGCCTGATGTGGTGGCACATACCTTTAATCCCAGTACTTGGAAGGCAGTGGCAGGCGGATCTCTGTGAGATCCAGGACAACCAGGGCTATGGGGGGAGAGGGGAGAGAGTGAGAGCAAGGGCGGGGGGGGGGGAGTTGCCCTTTAGGTTCCTTGAGTGCCTAGAAGAGGCAGTTGTACTTGGCTTGCAGGAAAGACATACAAGAGTATTACCAGTGGTCATGTGGCACAAGAGTGACCTAAACGCATGATTCTTTGACTCATATCTTATGCTTCCTTCCTGTAGCACACATTTTTGGTGTCTGGTGTTCTGTCTACCCAGGAGTTCAACACTTGTGGGGTTATGTTGTTTGGATCAATACTTATGAAACCCTTTTTTAAAAACTTGGTATTTTCCCACATCTAGAACATATTAGCCATGCTTTTGTGTGTTTGTGTCCCCTCTCAATTTTACATTGAAACTTTCCATCATTCCAGTACTGAATTGAATCCCAATTCAGTACTGGAATGATGGGGCTTTTAGGTGATGAAGTCATGAAAACTTCAACTTCCTGGGTGGATCTGTCATTTATTTACAAACAAGGCTTTGGAGAGCAAACTGATCCTTTTGTCCTTCTTTCACATGAGGCCACAACATCTGTCTTCTCTGGGGGAGGCAGCACTAAGGTCCCTTCTGGGATCAAAGAGTAGGCCTCCCCCAATACCCTGTTACCACCTTGATCCTGCACCCCAAGTCTCTAGGCCTCTGTAAAATAAATCACGTAGGTTATAGAATTTTTGACAGTGATAAAGATTATCTCTTCCTATTTCTTTAGTATCAATAATATTTTGTGAGAAAGTATATATAACCACAATAAGAATAATAGGCAAATGTGTCTTGCTCAAAAAAGGTTATTACAAATAGCAATGAACATTGACAGAGGATGACTGGAAAGGAAATACTTAAATTTATGGCCTAGTTCCAGAGAAGTACAGAAATCACTCTAGAAAAGAGGATTCTGACCTCACCAAGGGAAGACAGAGCAAGCTCAGTCATTTCTGCTTGGCTGGAGACAGCAGGTAGTAATCTACAGTAAGCGTGTTGATACTTGTAACTTGGGCTTTATTTTAAACTTAAGTTAGAACATTTCATCAAAGCATTCCCAGTGCTAGATTTTTTTTTATGTCACTATATGACTTCTACATATTGCCTAATTCTTCTCCAAGAGAGGTGCAGAGAGGCCTTATGCCCACCGGATAGTTTTGCTGTGTTTTCCCTGACTGTTATAAAGTATGCCTTTCTCCAATCCAGAAGGTGTACCTGTGTGAGTTTACTACTTCCTTTCCGCATTAATAAAGTCCAAGGTAAGGTGAATGTCCCCTAAGGTAGCCATTCCTTCTTTGTCATTGCCGCTCTATATTTTTGCTCAGCATTGAGAGCAGAAAAGCATTCCCTATTGTGGCTTTCAGTTTTCTTTAGGCAATGAAGTTGTCAAAAGAGAAAAACCAAGAATTAATCAGATAACGTGTGTCTTTCAAAAAAGCCCAAATTTTCAACAGATATCTAAAGCACCAAACACCCCAAATAGCAGTTGATGTCTAATCTTTGTCAGTTTGTACTCATTGTTGAGAAAAGTCTATCAACCAGGCCTCATAGCTTATGTATATAATAATCCTGGCACTAGGAAGGCTAGATTCAGATGACCCCTTCGAGTTCAAGGCCATCTTGGAGTTCCAGTTCAGCCCAAGCCACAAAGTGAGTCCCTATCTCAAAACTAAACAACACACACACAAAACATAATCAAAGCTAGTATCTAACCAGGCACTCTTTCTTTCCGTCCATGTATCAGTACCATCCATGATCTTTCCTCTAAGATTTGCTGTACTTAATTGCATGCCTTCCACATCCACACACTCATGCGCATGACTCCTGTCCTCTGTTGGTGAATGTCTGGAGCCGGGTCTACTGGTCCACTAATCAGTCTGGTTATGTGTCACCCAAACAGCACCACTGCTGAGGGGAAGGGAAGAAGCAAACTCCCTGAGCGCTGTTGCTTCTGGTCACCGTTGCTGTAGCTGTAGCTGCTTCAGGGCACACGAGGCAATCTGTTACTAGCCTCTATAAGTTCTATTTCTCTCCTTTATAGACACAGAAAGTGGGATTCCTGAAAGCCAAGGCTTCTGTCACTGTCACACAACTAAAAGGCATTGGACCAAAATTCAAATGGAAGTGACCCTGGTTCCAAAGCCACCCAAGACATTCACCATAGATCTGTCTACAGGGTAACACAGTGAACTCTAGAGTGTGTTCAGTACACCTGTCTACAGGGTAACACAGTGAACTCTAGAGTGTGTTCAGTACACCTGTTCTACAGGGTAACACAGTGAACTCTAGAGTGTGTTGTTCAGTACACCTGTCTACAGGGTAACACTCTGTGCTTGAGAGTGTTTTCAGATGTGCTGAGTTATAGGTATATATTATTTTTAACATAAATATAACAAAAAAATCACCATTTAGTTCCAGTGCATCGTTATTTTTATATTTTAAGAGAATTTTTGTGAATAATGTTCAGAAGTGAAGATCAGCTTTTGAAAAACATCGAATGTACTTTGAATTCTGTAGATCTAAAATGGGGAATATCCCAGAGATTAGTCAACTGCTTTATTGGTATCATGCGTGAAGCTGGGATACTTTAATTTTGAAAATACTTATTCTAGATTTGAAATATATCAATTAAGAGATTATAGATGTTCCTTACTTTTGACTATTCTTCACATACTTTTATCATTAGGATGAAAACTTTAAAGTTTCTGGAATTTTAGATAACTTGTAACTTAAAGTGAAAGAAATAGGCTCTCTTATTAGATCCAGAGTACAAACCATTTTCAATTTTAGATGCATAATCAATAATTACTGAGTCCATTCAATTATTTTTCTTCCCATAATCTTTATCATTTCAGCGTACTTACCTGATTCAACATTTACCCATTTACAAATCACACTAAATCATTTTGACTCAAAAACAGCATTAAAAAAAGGGAAGAGATAGTGGATGTAGCCTTTTATAAGGATGGGATGGTCCAAATTCTTACTTTATAGTATTTATTATATGATAAAATTATTCTTGCAGAATGACTAAAAGAAGGCCACATTTCAGTTCTGCTTTAGAATGGCATTGTTCACTGTGGATTCTCAAGTTTAAAATCCATCTAGGAGGTCATTATCTGCAGAGGAATGACCTAAAATGTGAATCCTACACAGTCAGTTCGACCACCAGCCTTGCAGTGGAGATGCCTGCTGACTCTTTGCATCTGCCTTCCCAATTTTATCTAATAATGCTGAACTCTCTGACTTTGTAAATTGTATTCTTTTTGCCATAATGAGTGAGGAATGAAAAATTCTGAATTTTCAATTGTGTTCAAAGGAAACTAAACACAGACTGTAAAGAGAGTATTTCCTGTCTCCTTTGTGCCTTCTGACAGGTGATAAAATAAAATTGGCAACATAAAAATAAAACCAAAGAATGGTAAAATAATGATGACTCACTTCGCTATTGTAGCTTGCCTTTGTGGTTTTTGTAATAATTTGGTCTTTTTATAAAATTATTAAGATAAAAATGAAAATAATAGATAATAATATAATAATCCCCAGAATGATGAAAAGTTTTTTTTAAGGTTTAAGAAAGATCACTCAGATTTTATTGTATATCTTACCTTTCAAAAAGAATTCAGTAGACTTATGTGATAATTATAAGGCAAAAACAACATTGGTTTTTAACAAGTGAAATTTTTCTTTGTTCTGGAAGATTAATAGGATGAAATTTTAAGTCATAGAGTATTAAAAATTGCAAATAGAACTACTGAAAGGAAATGAAACTAAAATTAACTATAATGGACACTGAGAAAGAGGGAGTAAAAATATAGCTAGTATATCAACTCATGACTTCATAGAAATTATAACTTAAGATAAAACTAAGCTTATAAAAACATCAATTGACCAAATCTTGTAAAAAAAAAAATATCCACCGTGAGGAGCTTGGCAGACCCTCTCCTAGAGAGGAAGACATTTAGCTGGTGAAATGATAACATAATGGTTTCATCTCTAGAGACTGATCTTAAGGTATGATGAAATTTCAGAGTATTATAAAAAATATAATAGCGTACTTCGCTATACACATTGATGGCTTTATGAAGGCATTTTTATTCAAATTTATCATGTAATGTGACTGTATTCATTCCCATGCCCTCCCATCTGCCCCTCCTTACAGTCTAGTTCCTTTCCTTAGAAATTTGCACTTCAGTTTTCATATAATTCATACATGTAGCATGTGTGCTCATGCATCTGTGGAAAACCTGGCATTCAAAACCGAGAGGAAATATGGAATGTTTGTCTTTCTGAATCTGTCTTATTTTGTTTCATATAATTTCCAGTTGCATCTGTTTTCCAAGAAGCAACATTTCATTCTTATGTATGATGAAACAAAGCTTCATTGTGTATTTATATCACATCATCTTTATATATTGGTAGGCACAAAGGCTGATTCTATAGCTTAGCTATTGTGAATAGTGCTAAAAATAAAAAGTATGAATGTGCAAGTATCCATGGTGTGTATTAATTTAGATGCCCTTTACCAAAAAGTGGTAATAGCTAGGTCCTGTGATGGTTATACTTTTTTGTTGTTTGGGGGGAAATCATTATGTTTTCCAAAATGACTAGACTACATTACATTCCTACCCTCCTCCATGTCCTCAAAAGCATTTGTTTTTGTTTCTTTTATTAAAATTTTAATAAATAGTTTTTCTAAGTATTATTAGTGTGTGTGTGTGTGATGTGTGAGGGAGTACAGGCATGACCTTGCCAATGTACTCATGTGGGGCATTTCAGGAGTCCATTCTCTCCTATCACCATGAGTGGCTAATCTTGCTTGTCAACTTTATACACCTGGGAAGAGGAAACCTCAGGTGCAGAATTGCCTTGATCTGATCAACCTATGGTCATGTCTATCAGACACTTTCTAGGCTGATAATTTATGCAGGAGGGCCCAGTCCACTGTAGACTGAGTACCATCCCTGATCGGCCTGGATTGTCTATATAAGAATGTGAGTCCAGAATCAAGCCAGTGAGCAGTGTTCTTCTGTGATCTGTGCTTTAGCTCCTGCCTTAGTTCCTGCTTCAGCTCCTGCCTTGGATCCCTCAAGTATGAATTGTAACCTGTAAACTAAACAAACCCTTCCCACCCCAATTTGGGCTGAGTCAGCGTTTTATCGCAGCAATAGGGAGCAGACTGGGACCCTCACTAAGCCTTCTCATGGGCCCCATTTCTATTTGTTGTTTGTTTAAATGACAGCCATTCTTACGGGACTGATATGGGATCTCTGTGTTGTTTATTTTCTGTTTTTCTGATGCCAAAGGATACTGAACTTTCTTTCCCTGTATTTATTGACCGTATGTACATATTTGGAGGACTATCCATGAGTTAGTCCATGTATTGACTGGGCTGTTTGACCTTTTTTACTATTTAGTTTTTGTGTTCTTTATATATTCTAAATGTTAATTCTCTGTTGGTTATGTAGCTAGCAAAGAAGGACTTCCATTGTGTAGAATGCTCCATCACTCACTTCCTTTGCTATACAGAAGCCATTTAGTTTCATGTAAGCCCACTTGCCAGTGTTTACGATTGCTTCCTGGGCTATTGGTGTCCTTTGTAGAAAGCCCTTTCTTATGCCTATGTAAATGTTTTCCTCCAGCCGTTTCAGAGTTTCTAGTCTTACATTAAGGCCTTTGATGATTTTAAATTTTTCAGTACAGGGCAAACTATGGGAATCCAGCTTCATTCATCTGCGTGTGGCTGTCCAGTTTCCCCAACCCCATTTGTTAAACCGTCTATGTTTTCTCCTCTGTATGTTTGGAAACCTTTATTAAAACTAGATGGTTGTAGCTGTGTGGGTTTGAATCTTAGTCCTCTATTCGATTTCACTGATTTGCGTGTCTGTTTTTATGCCAGTACCATGCTGCTTCTGTGACTGTGACGATAACACAGCATGGACCCAGCCTTGTGAGGCCTCCAACATTGCTCCTTTTGTTCAGGAGTGCCTTGGTTATGCAGTGTCATTGGACTTCCCTATGCATATCTAGTTCTGGGAGGAATGTCACTGCATTGCATTGAATGTGTAGATTGCTTTCAGCAATACAGCCATTTTCTTCATGTTGTTTCTGCCAACCCCTGAGTATATGAAGTCTTTCTATGTTTGTTTATTATTTCTGTGTGTGGAAGCCAGAGGATGGCTCTGTGGAGTTGGTTCTTCTCCTTCACTTTTATGTGAGTTCTAGTCCTGAAAAATAGAGTTTGGGTGGTCAGCCTAAGCAAAAAGTGCCTTTCTTTACACTCTGAGACGTCTCTTCAGCCCTCCAGTGTCCTCTTCAGTTCCCTCCACTGTTATAACACTGAGAGTGTTATTGTAGAAGTCTGTCACTCCCTTCGTTAGATTCTTCCCTACGTCTTTTGTTTATCTTGAGCGTGGGTGTTTTCCTGATTTTTTTCTCGGCATGTTTGTTTTTGTTAGACAGGAAAGCCCTAACGATTGTGTGTCCTGTTGTTTTGCTGAAAGGGTTACTCATATCAAAGAGGTTTTTGGTCCAGTCTTCAGTGTGTCCTGTGTATGGGCTCGTATTGACTCAAAATGGGATAACTAACCTTTTTCCATCCCACTTTTATCCTTTTTCTCATAGTCTTGTCTCATTGCTCTAGCTAAGACTTCAAGGACTGTGTTGAGAAAGAGCGGAGAGCAAACATCTTCATCTCATTTCCGAATTTAGAGAACATACTTTTCTGCTTTGCCTCATTTAGTTTATTGTTGTTGTTGGATTGGGTTACATAGCCTTTACTGTGGTAAGGTATATTCTTCTTACTTTTTTGTAAAAAAAAAAATTAGATTATATATTTTATGTGTATGTAACAAAGACATACACATAAAATAAATAATCTAAATCTCTGTCCCGCCTCTCAGTTCCCCAATAACCACGTGGAGACTTCTTATTAATTGTGAAAACTTGTCCTTAGCTTAGGCTTTGTTTCTAACTAGCTCTTAGAACTTAAATTAACCGAATTCTGTTAATCTACGTGCTGCGACATGGCTTGTGGCTTTGACCTCACCTCCTGCATGCCCTGCTTCCTCTGCTTCTGGGTGGCAACTCTACCTTTCTCTGTCCCCAGAAGTCTGGCCTAACCTTTTCCTGCCTAGCTATTGGCCATGCAGCTCTTTATTAAACCAATCACAATGATATATCTTCACACAGTGTAAAGGAATATTCCACAACAGCTGTATGAATATTTTGCCTGCATTATATGTGTATGTACCACATGGGTGCCTAGTGTCTATAGCAATCAGAAGAGAATGTTAGACGACCTGCAACTGGAGTTATGGATGACTGTGAGCCTCCATGTGGTGCTAAAAACTCAATCCAGGCCTTCTGCAAGAGCATTAAGTAAGCTCCTCAGGCTGCCTTCCTGGTTTCTTCAGGAATGAGATGTCACATGTCACCAAAGAAAACAACTTTATTACAACTATTGAGGTGACCATGTAATTTCTGTCCATATATTTATGTGGTATATTTATTGATCTGCATATGTTGAAGCATTCTTGTATCCCTGAAAGTAAGCCAATTTAGTAATAATGAATGAACTTCGTATTTTTTTATTTAAATATATATGTATTTTGCATGCAAATATCTGTGCACCACATGTGTGCCTCATATGACAGAGGCCAAAAGAGAAAGACGGATCCCCTAGGACAGAGTTACAGACAGTTGTAAGCAACCAAGTGGGTACTAAGTATTGAATGTGGATCCTGTGGAAGAGCAGTCAGTGCTCATAACAGCTGAGCCATCTCTCCAGTCCCCTTTTAAAGGTAATCTTGAAATCAATTTTCAAATACTTTATTTAAAATTTTTGTAATGCTGTTCATCATGGGATTGACTCATACTTTTCATTTTTTAAAACTGTTTTTCTGGTTTGGCATCAGGGTCCTAATGGCTTTGTAAAATGAGATGGATAGCATTCCTCCCCTTTCTAATTCATGGAATAATTTCAGAAGCAGTGGAGTTAATGTTTATTTGAAGGACTGGTAGAATTCAGCAGTGTATCCGTTTGGTTATAGACAGTATTTTTCGTTGGGAGATTTCCACTGCTTCTTTGATTGCTTGCTGTATTCCCTTTAAGTTGTTTCTATCCTCTAGGTTTAAGTTTGGTGGGTCATGTGTGTCTGGAAATTGACTCAGTTTTAAATTTTTCATTGTGTTGCAACATAAATTTTCGATGTGTATTTGAATGACCCTCTATATTGCACAGGTATCTGCGGCCGTGTCTCCTCTTTCATTTCTAATTTTATTAATCTGACTGTCTTCTCTTTCTCCCTCTCTCTTTTGGCCATTTGGCTAAAAGTTTACCACTCTTGTTTATCTTTTCAAAGCATCAACCTTTTATCTTATTGATTTTTGTGTTGCTTTTTTTCTTTTCATTTCCATTCATTAATATCTACCTGATCTTTATTGTCTCTTTTGATCTACTTGAGTGAGGTTTGGTGACAACCCTGGTGACCCAGCAAGAAGTGGGCCTTGCATAAACACCAAATCTTTACTTCCTCTCCCTTTCCAGGGTCCTAAGAGTCAGTGCTTGCTATTGGCCAGACCAATCTAAAGTCAGAGGGTAAGAGAACTCAATTGATGCTGTCCACATCTGACAGGCTCTAAAGTCTAAGGAGCAAGAATAGGTGCAAAGAAGAAAGATGGGAAAAGTCAAAAGAGTTCCCGAGGGCCCAATAGTGGATGTGTGAAAATGGGAGTAAGGTTATTTCACCCAAGGTCATGACAGAGTAAGACAGCGGGATCCCAGGGATGCACACAGAGATATCCTTCTCAGGGGTGTGCAGATGCTCACTCAGCACCTGCGTGACCCCAGGGACTTCTCACTCACCTCAGTATGCGCCTGGCTTACTTACTGAGTGACTTGGGGATTACTTCCAATAGGAATTAAGAAAGGAAATGAATTACCTCAACCTGGATCATACACTGAATAGTTTGATAAAGTTATCTCTTTTGACTTTCCCCCTCAATAACCTGTAAGTATAGTAATCATACATGAAATAAACAGGGCTAGTATGTTTACAAGCAAGCATTGCTGGTAACCCCTGAATTTGGAATATGTTATAAGTATAGGTCACTGATTCTAAACTTACATGTTCACATTTGACATTTCTGAAGCAAACGTTTGTCATACAATGAATGGAGTACCAAATACAAGCTGCAGTCATTTTTTTCTTGGAAGTACATAAAGTAACAGCATGCCTTGTGATTGATGTCATCTTAGGTTTAGTGCAAACCAGCATAATTACTTTAAAGATACACTAAAAAATTCATATTTCCCAAAATAGTTAGCAAAACAACAGTGATCTCAATCTATTTCCCACCAATGTTCTATGAATGGATACATGGAAGAAGGAAGAAATTGTCTCGCTCTCATGGGTGCCAGGGTCCAGCCTCAGCTCGGGTTCAGGTCCTGAGACAAGGAAGGGGCACCGACGCAAGCAAAGATTCTGACCACCAAGTGGATTGCACTCAAGTGGCCCCGAATAGCTCAGGCCATCTTTATTTCTACTTAAACAGAGTTTTTTCTTACCAGAGTTACATGAACAGCTTTATTATTGGCTTCTATTTTTGACCTTAAGAAATACATTGCAATTTAAGGAATACATCATGATCATTATGAAAGCCCCCATTGTTCCCCCTTTATACTTCCCCAAATATATCTTCCCGCCCCTTACACAACCTTATTCTAGACATAGAGCTCAGCATTTTTGCAGACTTGACTAAATATCGAACCAGATGCATCCTGCTCTTGCAACACTTACGACAGCTGGCAGCTACTTGTGGTTATAAAGTTAAAAAGTAATAGACATGAGCACAATGCTTTAAAGACAACAATATTCAAACCCAGACAATTCTTTCATGTCTGTATACAGTTATGCTTTTATTCAGTTCCTTTTTCTACAAGAGGGTCCCACGTCTTAATCTCTCTGTAGAAGACAGACTCTGATAAGGCGCTCTTTCCCATTCCTCTATACTTCTACCAATAGACGCTCCTATGTATGACAAACCTGGCTCTATCCATCCCACATTTTGTTTTAAATTTTCTCCTCCTGGAGCATACCAAAGCATGATTCTGTGTTTGGTGTCCGGGGCATTTACTCTCAATAGTGGGCACTATGTGTACCCCTGAGGCTTTCTCCCTAGTCTGTATATGCATGCCCTGTTCTCCTCTCTAGAACTGTGAGACATAGTTAATGTTCCAAGTGTTGTTTTCTCATATGTAGATAACTATCTCATTGAGTCAGAAAAGTTCCCAGGTTTGGGAGTTGTAGTTGGTAATTCCAGATAAGAGATCTGAGAAGCGTTAGCCCCCTGTTGAATCTTTGGGGAACATATTTGAAAAGGAACAGAATCTCCAGGGAAAATTACAGCTGTTGCATGTGTGACTGACAAAGTAAAATTAAAACCGCCCAAAGAATCACCAATATAATGAGAGAGAAAAGGGCCTGCAAGCTGCACGAATTTTGCAAATTCTTACACTGTCCCGTGGACTACTGGTCCTTGCCAAGTGAGAGTCCATTTCCACGAATGTCTTTTCCTGAGGAAACCCACTGGACAGGTAGTTGTGTGCTGATCCAAGACTAGGCTGCACAGCTCCCAACACATAGGTATTTACCCTCAGGATGTAGAGTATGTGAGTTAAAACTCAGTTCGCATGCACCAGTTGTTTAAGCTGTCACCATGATCTTCTAGAGTCACCGGCTGAGAAAGCCTGAATGATGCATTATCCATGAGCATCCACTTAACTCTCATTATTTCATTTCCTGCCAAATTGATGCTGATGCTGTCCCCACGCTGTGCGTTTTCTGTGGTCATGGTGATAATGTGCAAGCCTGTGATACAGCACCTTCCTCCTCTCTCATCTTTTCCTTTCTTTGTCTGTTCTAACACAGCTCCCTAATAGCCTTCTCATCAGTTCTTGATTCACTTTCCTTATTTTAATCCATTAATTCTAATATCAAAGTGCATTTTTCAATGTTACGCTAGCACTGAGCATGTGTTCCTCAATGTCTTGCTTTTGAGCATTTAATTTCCCTTTAGCAAAGTCAGACCAGTGAGTACACACACGATGCCATGCTTAACAGCAGTTGGTTTAAACCAGAGGAAAATATTGTTTTTCTGTCAATTTACTTTTTTTCCCTAGTGATTTACTTTAATCATACTCAGCAAGAGATGGAAATTATTTTCTTGTCTTTTGATGAGTCATGGCAGTAACAGCTTCCTAACTTATCCATTATCTCTTCCTGTCAATTTCCTTTGTAAAATCAAGAGATTTATTCAGTTTTAACAAGAAGTAAGGTTATATATTAAAACTTTTTATGACTTAATTTTTCTAGGGCTACAGAAAAACCTTTTTCATTTAAAGAATGTGTGTGTTATGAATGTGTATGTATATATATGTCATAAATCTGAGTGTTAATTATTAATAACACCATGTGGTCTTATAAAGTGTTAAGCGGCTCAAAGGAAAATAAGTTTTTACTTGCTGAGATTATAGATCACAATCTACTTCTAATTATGGACTTAAATACTGGTCTCGGCAGCTATTATTCATCCCAAAGCCATTTTAATTTCAATTTCAATGATTTATTAGTGTTGGTGAAACAATCTTCTTTGGCTATTTTTTGTTTTAGGCCCACATGGTTCATAACGTTGCAGCATCTGCAGAATGCTGGTGATGGGTGACCAGTAACTATAGACATACTGGCACGAAATTACCATAGAGCCCAGCTGCAAATGTGTTGTAATGACGAACTTAAAGTAATTACTTACAAGCCCTTCCCTTTTTTGTTTTTAATGACTAAAATACATGGTGTTACAATAACTTCGTGTTTTCTTCCCCAGATTCATATACTGCATATAATGCATGAATATCACCTATTTGAGATTTTTCATGTTAGGTAGTATTGTGTCTCTGACTTCATGTTTTATCCTCTGCTCCAGTGCTCTGTGGGAGCATCTACCAATAACTGTAGTTCCCTTGAGATTTTGTTTTCACGTTCTTCTGACTCAATCACTTTTACCTGTGTGCCTACAAGCCCAAGAATTACCTCTGCCCAGCCCTTGCCTTTTAAGCCTAATTTCCCAAGAGCCACAGAAAACCTCATTCCCTGTTAAGGAAGGCAAGGCATTAGCTCTGAGAAAGGGTTATGATTTGTTGGAGATAGCACTTTCTCAAAACCTAACCCACAAATAGGAAATCTGATTTGGGATGGAGTGTATCAAACAGATCACAAGAATTTTACCTTCTGTATGGGATGATTTTACCTTTTATGTGTTTATTGTACTTAAACATCCATCAATCTTGGAAGCATTGTTGCTTACCTCTAAGGATTCTTTCTAAGGCATTATTGGACAAAAATAACTCCTGGTTGTCATTAGCTTTAATTGGAGCAGCTTTTTCTTAGATTGTGCTAAGAGGACCTTTATATCCTCTAAGTACTTGTTTCACCTTTATGACCCCTTTGTCAAAGTCCCCCCGATTTCTGCAGGCGATTTTCATACAGCTACGGTCCTTGTACTGGAAGAGTATGTAGCCATTCTAGCTCCTTCCCTGGCTTCCAGGGCAGCTGGAAAACACCCAAGAGCAGTATCACAAAGATACTCTCAGTTCTCTCCAGACCCACGCTGTGCCCCAAACATGGTCCTGCTGGAGAGCCAGGACTCGGCCACAGTTCTCTCTGCTGTTCACTGCAGTGAGGCGTGGCTCGGGGGGAGGGAAAGATGTCCTCCCGAATTGCCATCTATTTCTTTGCTTAACTGTGAGACAGCCACATAGTCTCCAGGTATTAGGACTTCCACTTTCCCCACCCCCCAAATGCCCAATAGTCTAGGATTTATTTTCAACCACTTTCTATTTCATACCAACACATAAAGAGCATGCTCCTTTGACTACTTTATATTCAGCAGTAAAATGTCTTTTCCCATATAACATGTTCAGCCTGACTTTGAGAAGACACCCCACCTGGTAACACACTAGACTTTAAACAAGCTAATCCACTTGAAAGCATGGTTTTTCTGGGGATGTGCATTTGGCTCTGATAAATCCCTAATTGCTCAGGCAGGGCACCCACAGAGAAGCCTTAGGAAAGAAAGGCCAGCTGCCTGGCTAAGCTTCAGCATCTGTCTTCCCACCAAAGGGTGTCAGTGCACTTGTGGCTTAGGTCAAAATAAATTAGTCTGCATAATCATTCTTAATCCAGTTTCTATCGGATCTTCGCTGTTGTTTGAAATTAGCTTACCTCTTGGAAGAACTAAATACCCGGAACTTAAAGGAAGTTTTGCTCAATGTGAAGCACGGGATGTATTTCTGTCTGCGGCATGCGCTTGTTTACGGAAGCGTAATTTTCAGAGGCCATAATATTTTTAGCATCTCATACATCTCTCAACGGTATTCCCAAAATGACAGATGGGGTTAAACCCTTGACACATGGTGCAGCTGTGCAGGCAGAACACACCTCCTTTTCTCAGTCCTCATACCCCCAAGCTCTATTGTCCACAAACCTCCAGTGGCATCAGAAGTGGCAAAGAAAATCTGCTTTAGGGCCAGGTGAGATGGGTGACCCACAACTGTTCGGTCAGAGATTTCAAACCAGAATGCATGGGTACAATGACAGACAACTCCGGCTTCCAGGCACTTCTTCAGTAGGCCTTTGCTGGGCCCCATGTAGGTCATACTCACAAAACCACCAGGGACAGACGCCATTGGTATCTCTAGCATTGCTGAGAAAGCAACCGAATACCAGCTCCTTGTCTGGAGTCAGGCAAAGAAGCCCTCCGATGAGGTAGTCTTCAGGATTGTGGTGAAAATGATGCATGCCTCTTGATAATGGCCCTGGAGCATCTCCAGTAAACTCTAGCAGCAGAGTCTAACAGACCAGACTCCCTTCGCCTGCTCATCTTGACAGTGTTTTATGGAATCCATTCCAGAATCTTCTGGAAGAAGCAGATTCGTGTGGGCAGCTCAGGACAGCAAGGCAGGAATGCCAGAATAATCCCTTGGTCCGGTCATGTTCAGTTTGATAACAGGTCAGGTCCAAAGATTTGGGAAGTGTAACCTAGAACAAAGGGTTTCTATAGATGGGTCCATGCCAAGAAGGCAGTTCTGCTCTAAGAAGCATCCTCAGGCTTGTGCACTCTGGGGGAGAGGACCACAGTCACTGCACATCTTTCATGGCACACTGTGGAACCTCCTGCATCTTCAACTTCATTTGCATATTTCCTCATGCCCCACATGCAGAAGGAGAGCCATCACAGAGTCCACACTCGTGCTCCGAAACGATGAGTAGAAGTGTCCTGCCATCTTCCCAGTGACTGACCGAGGCCCTCACTGAAGCAACATTGCTGTTACGATCCATCATCTTTTGCTTCACAGTGTATGGGAACTATTGCTTTTCCTGAATTCAAGCCACACTGACATGTGGTTGTAACATGGCCCTGATCTGTGTAGTGAATGTTTCATGTTCATTGTATGTCTTCCCATAAAATGTTTGCTCACCTCCAAGGTTGCCTAACCACCAATCTTCTGAGCCTCTTTCCTTACAGACTCTCACAGTCCTTAAGTTAGATGGCCAAACTGTCTTCAAATACTGAACTTGCCACACAGTGAGCATTTCCAGTCTACGGTCTTGTGTTTGAAGAAGCCATGAGCTCTTTATTCCTTGTGCTTTACTTAACGGTCCGAACATCTCTTTCAGACAAAGAGCAGAAAGCTGGAGGTGAAGAGTTCATTTCTCCCGAGTTGGTAATCTGGAGATTTGCCATGTTCCATTGCGGCAGAAGCGCTCTGACCTTATGACCCTGAGTTTCAATTTCACTTCCCAATTGGACGTCATTTGGGGAGAGTCTGACCTATACACCCCCCTCTTTAATATCAGAGGGAAGAAACCCTTTCATGTGTCCTAAGTAGAAATTCAGAGACATCTCCACGTGAGCCTGTCATGAGCCCCTTCAGCATCCCACCGTGCATAGCCACACCTCTGAGATAGATCGCCTCTTCAACTGTGTCCTAAATTACATCCTAATGAATTCTCGGCTAAACCACTGATGCTGTTCAGTAAATGACCTGCACTTCCAGGAGTCTTGCTAGACTCATAACACATAACTCCGGGGATCTTTCTAATAGTCCATCCTAAGCATAGCACTCGAGAGTCTTTAGAATTCAGCCTCCAGACACTTTGTAGTGTCAAAGAAGCAACCCTGCCTGCAATCAAGCTATTCACCACATTCCCGCCTTCTTTATACTGCTGTGCTTGTGCTCAGAAGTCCCCTCCCTCAGGCTCCTCTTCTTTTGCCATCAAGCTCATTCTCAGTTTTCAGCACCCAGCTCCTCTAGGAAGCACACTTAGCTCTCCTGCAGCCCCTCTGTCAGGTTCTTTACTGGTGTGTTCCCATTGCCCTGTGTGATGATCCTTACTCCACACTGTAGTTCTGTGTGGATGGCAGAAGTCCTGTTAATGTCCTTTGTATCTTAGCATCGATCATTTATAGAAAATTCACCCTTGGTTTTAACCTTGATTTAAAGTATATCAATTACTCCCTAATAAGAATGACATTAACTAATATTCTATGGCTATTTCTTGGATGGCAGCCAATGTTTTGTATACTTTATATATATATATATATATATATATATATATATATATATATATATCTGATTTCTTCCTTGTTGAACTACTTAGTTTTTATTGTGAACTTGACACAACCAAAAGTCAAATGGAATGAGGGAGCCCCAATTGAAGAAACACCGCGATCAAACTGGCCTATGACCGTGTGTTTTGGGAATTGTCTTGATTATGCCGGAAGGGTGGGCCCACTATGGACAGTGCCAACTCTAGGTAGGTGATTCTGGGTTGTAGAAGAAAGCAGACTGAGCATGAACTGAAGAGAACAAGCCAGCAAGCAGACTTCCTCCATGGTTTCTGCCCCAAGTTCCTGCTTTGAGTTCTTACTTTCAGCTGTCCTCGGTGAGGGACTGTAATCTGGAAAGTGTAATCCACATAAACCCTTTCCTCCCCAGGCTGCTTTCGGCCATGGTGTTTATTTATCACAGCAACAGAAAGCAATCTAGAATACGTATAATGACCTGTAAAATGGACCCATGCTTATTGCCATTTGCAGTTGAGAAAATTAAGGTTTAAAGAAGTTACACAAATGTTGGAGGGACCAGGGAGGTGGCTTTATGAGTGAAGGCACTTGCCACACTAGCCTGTTGGCCTGGATTTGATTCTGAAAATCCATGCTAAGTTGGAAAGAGAGAAGAGCTCCCCAAAGTTGTCCTCTGACCTCTACATGTTGTGGTACTGATGGAGGAGGTTCATCTGTCTATTGGTTAATAAAGAAACTGCCTTGGCCCTTTGATAGGACAGAAAATTAGGTAGGCAGAAAACAGAACAGAATTCTGGGAGAAAAAAGCTGAGTCAGGCAGTCTCCATGATTCTCCCACCGGAGACAGATGCAGGTTAAGATCTTTCCTGGTAAGCCAGCACCTCGTGGTGCTACACAGATTATTAAAAATGGGTTAATCAAGATGTGAAAATTAGCCAGTAAGAGGCTAGAGCTAATGGGCCAAGCAGTGTTTAAAAAAATACAGTTTCTCTGTAATTATTTTGGGTAAAGCTAGCCCAGTGGCGGGAAGCAGCCCGCCACTTGCCACTACAGTGGTACACTCTCCCACACATACATGCACCCCATACTAATAGGTGAAACTTGAAAACTTTCAAAGATGCCAGTGGAGTAAATGAGAGAGGTCAGACTTGAGACCCATGGTCCAAAGTCTGCTATTGTGTCATACTGAAATTAAAAAGGGAAAAGGGTCACGGCACCTTCTTCCACTTATATTTGGTTTACTTTCTTGTTTCTCTGAAAGAGGTTACAGTATTTTAGTCATTAGACTGGATTAATTTTGATCGTACATACAATAATAACATTTAATCAAAGGATGTGGGGAGGAGCAGTGGGGTACACTGGCATACGATAATCCCCATGGAGTCCCCGAGCATTAGCAGGTGTCTTTCGCACTGCTCCCCTGTCAAGCTGTATTTATGTGTTCAGGATCAAGTCACTCTTCTCTTACTGAAAAAGTCCTTTTTCACGCTGTGCCATCAAATGCCGTTCTTAGAGGAAATGGGTTCTTCTCCTTCACTATGCAGCCCATCCGCTGGAGGCTCAAAAGAATCAAAAGCCTTCCTAGGACCATTGGAAGCCACATAATGAAACTAAGGCCTAGTACTATTTCACTGACTCTCCAGAACTGCTGAGTGATAAGGATCAGCAAGGAATTGTTAGTTTTAATGGGAAAAGTGAACCTTTTGTTAGTCATGTCCATTGCTTTCCTGCTAAGAAAAACCCAACTTTGAAGCATTCATTTGGCTACGGTTGGGTATGGGAGCATCCAGAGATTTTTTATTATGTCTAATAAAATCCACCCAAGAATGGAGGCTGCATTATGGTCCACAAGAGATGCATTTTGCTCTGAAAATGGAGCTGGATGCTCTCTGTAAATGAGGAACCCAGAGTGAGATGTTGGAGGGCACAGCTGGGAATATGTGCAGAACTCACTTTCATTTCCATTTGAATACCACAGAGGCAGCACTCCACTTGCTTCAAATTAAAAGGCACATCAAGAATGCAAAATGTCATATAAAATTTTAACCATACTTTCTAGTTGATTTTTTAATCCTTTACCGGCTCTTTGTCTATTTTCAGATAAAGCCTTGACCTTCTGTGATGTGTGCACATCCATTCTTGGCCTCCTTTTTGGAAGGCTACCTGTGCCCTGGCTCTTTACCTGCCTCCTGCATCTTTTCTTTATGATGTAGTCATTCCCCTAGTTTTTCCATTTCACCTTCCTTTGTTTTCTTCCTGATTGGCTCTTCCTTTTTCCTTCCCTTTCCTCTTTAACTATCCTCCTTTTCTCCAACTCCATCCATGAGTTATGCACACATACATATACATACATATATAAACGTGGATAGAATTGATACCCTGGTGTCCCACTGTGCACTGTCATGTGGCTGTTGCTCTAATTGTGGGATACCTCAATGCAGAACCTAAAGGTTTGTCTAGAGACACTGGTAAGCAACAAACATAGCAAGTCTGAACTCTGGGGCTGCTGACAGAAGCTACTGATACTAATAAAAACTAAGAGCAACAGTAGCTGATAGCATTAAGAGCTTTCTATGTCCTTGGTTGACTCCGTGAAGTCGTATTGTAGTATCGCTCCCTTTGTACTAGAGAAGAAACTGAATAGCCACCCTGTGCATGGTCCAGGCCGTACAGGTTGAGAGGAAGATCCACGCTTCCCAGCCTGGGCAGTCTGGCTTCAGACCATTCCTCTTAAGAACTGAGTTTCATTGATACTTCAGCAGCTGAAGAGTAAGTAGCCCTGGAGTGGGCTCCAGTGAGAGCTGGCAAACACTATAGAACACAAGCTTGCCCTGCAAGCGACCTCGGTGTAGCCACACAGACAAACAGGGGGTAAGCCAGGGTCACCATATACAAAGCAAGGTGATCTCGGATGCTCAGAGGAACTACAGTTGGAGGAGTTCTTCCCAAGGAGGGTGAAATTTTTAGGAGAGGAGATCTGAAACCTATGAAGGCCTCAGGGCAGGGGAGCCATAAAAATGACAGGAAAAGAACAACAATGTTTGAAAGCTCAAGAAAGAAGACAGGACGTCCCAGATGCCCAGTGGCAGCCAGTGTGGCCCAGACAACACCCTGGAGACTGGAGAAAAGAAGTCAGGTCGTGAGAAAGGCTTGGGTGAAGCAGAACACAGAACTCAGAGACAGGGTTAGGTACTGGCCTAGGAATGAAGTCCGGTTAACAAACAGACGTGAGGCACTAGGTCAGAATGGCAGAGGGGAAACCTGACAATGGGAGAGGAGTCTCTAGCTCCACTTGAGCAGGTTGGACTTCGTCTCATTCACCCTTGGTCTCACTTGGGGAGCTGCTGCATACACAGGTAACATCACAAGCCGGGGTGACATCATGTCTTGTTTCTACAATCGCTCCCAAACCCACAGGGTACAGGTGATCTTTAATGCATAAAAGTGAGTGGAAGCAAGGCTATCCCGAAAGTATGTCTCTTTCACATTCTGGTTTGCTGCCTTGAATAGAAGAGCGGGTGATACAGACATAGCCGGAACGTTTGCATAGCCCTGGGGATGCTGTGTGAGTGTGCCATGCACATCAATAGCCACTATTACATCCAGCGATCAAGAAAAACACAGAAAACCACCCTTAGAGGAAATATGGGGGGGGTAAAACGGAGGGCGTATGAGCTGAGGTAAGAACTGTTTCCGTAAACCCTTCGACAGTGTTTGAAATGTGTTAGTATATAATAAAAGTAAAACTAAACATGTGTCCAATTTAATCATCAGGCCACTAGTCCCACGAAATAAAAAGTGGTGCCGTGGTGGGCGACATGACACAGAGAAAATACGCTAACACGTTAGTGTTGCAGCCAGGAAACCAAGGGAGTCTAATTGGCAGATTAAAAAAATAATAGTATTCAGGGAACATTTAATGTGGTCATAAAGAGGTTCACACACCTCTCAGAAATCATTTTAAAGTAGCAAGCATTAGGTTTTATGGGACCAAAGGTGATGCTGAGCCCCCCCCCCAGTTAAGTCGAGAACACCCTAGGACCCCGTGTTTAAGAAGGCAGGAAGCCAAGCCAAGCAACATATTTTAGCAAGATTTTTTTTTAATCCGACGTCTCAAGTGAACGGTGTTTCTCATGTTGTCCCTTCATGGCATTTGACTACCATATTTTTTTTCTAAATTTTATTTTCCTTAAACCTTCCAAACTAAATACATGTGGGGCCATTTCTGTTTGCTCCCCTGGTGTTCACCCAAGCTGCCCCCCTCCCCCCAGCACTTCAGATCCCACCCTGCTTTAGGCCAAGACCCGCAGCAGCCTGGCCAGAAACAGATCTCCTCCAGCAGGGAAATGGGCTGAGGTGGGGAGGGGTGGTGTCTCTGAGGGCGGTGCCCACAGGAAGCCAGAGAGCCCTTAATCACCTGCCGTCCTTCCTCAGTTCCATCTGGCTGCCTGAATAATGGGGATTAGAAGTATCTGCTTTGATTGCTGCTGGGGACAAATGCTGAAATTTTGGTGAGAAACCTCAGTCCTGCCTCTTTAAGAGCTGGGTTTCTTAGGAAATTTCAATTCTCTTCTCTCCAGTGTTTGAAGCAAAGCACTAGAAAAAAAGGTCCCCCAAAGTGGCACACCAATCGATGCTCGGGGATTTCAGTCCAATTCGCAGCCCACCCGGGGGGGGGGGGGCAGCAGTAGGACGGGGTTGGAGGTGGGGCAAAGGGGAGAAGGGGAGTAGGGAGGGGGGTGCTGGGGCTGGACTGATGCTGTTGAAATGAGGCCTCAGAGGAACTCCCTGCATGAGTAGAAAGGCTCAGCTCCACCAATCCATCACGGCATCCAAGTCCCAGGGAAAAGGGCAGCTGGGACCTCCACACCAGGAACTCCTGTGGTCACGCCCCGTGGTCACTGCCTGAACTGGACTTGAGGGGAGGGTGTCTCGATTACCTTCTACTCTCTCAGCCCTCCCCCACTTCCTTTCTTCTGTCCTCCCTTTCTCCCTCTTACCTTTTCCACCCTTCCTCTTACCCCCACCCCTTTCTCCATAAATGAAATTGTTAAAACACCTTTGCCTGCTCTGCTGGGGAAAATCAAATGTTAGTCCGCTCGGAGCCCTATCCACCAGCCTGAGTGCCACAGATTGAGACAATAAAGAGCTGTTCCTTTTGGTTGCTCAAGCAGAGGGGCTCCCAGTGCCCAGGGGCTTCTGGTTTGTAGGCACTGGCTATTTTAAGCAGGCCTCCTCGTCTTCACTGTGCCTGTGGTCCTTTGACCAGCTCCCTGCTCTGGGGAGGATTTCTACCTCTGCCATCACTCCCAGCCAGAAGCCTGGAGGATGACTGGGGAGGTATTTGAGAGAGGTAGGGGCTGAAGCAAAGACTAAAAGTCTGCTAAAGGCAGGCAGCCTTCACAGGGGCTCTGCGGGAGCCTGACATAAGCACTTCCTCCCACACTCGCAGCCCACCCCCAACCCAAGGGGCTCACTCTATGGGAGAGGAAATGCAATCAGCAGAGCCCCTTGCTTGCTCTGGCTCTTCCAGGACCCTGGGAAGAACCCCGGCACTGTGTTCCCAGGGTCTGTGTTTCTGTAAGATTTGGGAAAGGAGAATGTTTTAAACACAGACTGAACTGCTTGCTGTTTCTGTCTGCTGCTGCTGCTACTATGGCTCCCCACTTGCCCTCATTCTTCTCAGATCAGAAGGCTTTGGCATTTGGGGAACCCAACCCAGGAGCCCCTGAGATAGTGGGCTCTCTCTCCTAGCCACAGTGGCTTCTGTGTGTACAAGTCTTCTGTGTGCGCAGGTCACGGCTGGTCGACCTGGGGTAGGAACAGCGGACAGAAACTGAGCATAAAGACTGTATTAAATGTGAACAGAGCCTTTGGCGCCTAGCAGTCAAGGCCTGCGGGTACTGGGGGAGGGGAGGGAAAACAAGGTATGAGATACACAGAGCCAGAAGCAATTCTAGAAAATGAAAACTCAGTTCTCGTGGATGCCTGTCAAAATGGAAATTTCGCAATGTATTCAGTAAAGAGGCACGCGTAGCGATCGGTACATTGCGCGTTATTTATGGAAATTGCGTGAAGTGAAATTTATCAGGAATCTTGCATTTGGCGGATTAGCATAACAGTGCTGCAAGGAGCAAGCCAGTCTGGGAAAGGAAGCATGCCTTAGTTCCTCCTGGCTATCAAGAATTTTGGTATAGCTGGGGAAGGGTCCCTTTTCTTTCCATCCTCACTAATATAAGATCATTATCAGATAAAGGAAACATCAAAGCAAGCAAACAAATTTTACAGAGGAAAAGGGGATTTTAGTGGTATGTGCTTAATTAAAACATTATAGGATTTTCTATTGTTGCTATTGTTATATATTAGTTGCATTTACTAGCTTCACAAAAATTTTGTGATTTCTCCTTTTCTAAAGACTCTCTTTAGAACATTCCGTAGTTGTGTTTAATTTCATTAAAGAATATCCCCCTGGCCAAGCTGTGTAAGTTTTAGGCCCCAGAACCTAGACCCTCTCTGTGGACTGCCCACATGACTCTAGACAAAACTTGATTTTCTCTGCATTAGAGAACCCTGTTCCAGGCTAGGGACCATGATTATGGGAGAGTTTGCTCCTCAAATCCTGTCTTTCTTATGGGGCCTCCTATCCCACGTTTTCAGGGCCTGACTCCCAACTGGAAAGTCAGTAGCAGTGAATTGCTGTTGGTGTCCACTTTCTTCATCTGTGCCGAGGCCAAGTGTGGAGGGTCTCACCATGATCAGCTGATTGTGGGTTTTGCTTCTGAGGAGGCCGCGTGGTTTTCTGACAAACCTTTGTTCACATCGGTGTGTTTAGGTCAGCTGATGATTTGATTGACAGTCCAGATCTCATCTCCTGAGCAGCGGGCACTTATGCTTCTGTTCTCTTGGTATTTTTGTTTCTGAACAGAGTTGGTGTGGACACGGATGACAGTCTGAAGGAAGAGCCCTCCTCACAACAGGTAAGTTGGATAAGTCAGTATACAAAACACTGTCTGGTCCATAGACTGGTGCATGCTTCTGGAGCACATAGCCAGGGTAGCTATTTCTAAAAGGAGCTGCCTCTGCTAGTCGTGCATAGGACTTCAGGGTGTTGGTTATGTTTCACCTATGAATGCTCAGAACCAATTCACTACAGCCGCTTGTGACGTCAGGAATCCTGAACACAGGCCTCCTGGTTCACATCATGCCCAGCAGCTAGCTCCTCAGAGCTCAGCTAACTCACTCAATGCTTCTTCAGCACACAACAGATGAACCTGTTCCTCCCGAGTGGCTTCTCATTCATCAGATCTGGGTGTTCAGAAATACTGAAAGAGGCAAGAGACAGAGAAACAATTGAGGTGATCCATTACTGACCTAACTGAACAACCATTCTCTACAAAGACCCAAAACGCCTTGGAGAAAATTACTCAGAACAATGTGCTAATCCCTTGAGTAGAAGAAAATTATTCTCCAAACCCTAGCTTTGAATCCACCATCAAGGTAGGATCTGTCAGTTGGTGATTATTTGCCCCGGCGGAGGGGCTTGTGGTTGAGAAAAACCTAACAGTGATATTGCCTTAGCGATTTCTAGCTTGATCCCGCACCTTAGAACAGAAGAACTATGTGAAGGGATTTCCCACATTTGCTACAATTACAAGTCTGCAGACATGATCAGGATCATGTGATAAATATATGGCTTTGCTTGGTAAACTGTGTTTTGATCATGTTTGGATTTGAGGACAGTCCCTGCTTTGATTTCGTGGGTCCCCTCTCCTAACATTAGTGTAGCACAGCTGGTTGCCATTCCTGGGCAGGTGGCCACTTCCCTGGGAAGAAGAGCCCCTGTTCTGCAGAGAAGGCTGAAGCATGAAGTTCATGATAAACATGACTCCTGTGTATTTTGAACTCGGCTGGCATGTGTGTCCCAGGGCCGTATGGTGCTCTTTTCACAGACCATTGCCCCGGAAACAACCTCAGCATGGGCTAGAGCTCGGCATGGCTGCCTGGAGTAGTGGGATGAGGGCCAGCGTGATGACCTGAGAGGCGGAATCAAAGTCATCATGGGCGCTGTAATGAGCAGTGAGGAAGGTCTGGCTGTGGCTGAGTTTTCAAAAGCATTTTCATCTACCAGAGGTCAAATAATCTAGTCTCCGACCTTCAAGCAAAACCTTTATCTAAATTCTATCCTTTTCATGTAACTTTTTCTTCACAAGACAGAATAAGAAAATTCATCAAAGAAAATTCTTTGTCTTCCTCTAATGGCCTAAAATTTTTATAATCACATATAATTATTGGTAAAAAAAATCCCTACTAGCCTAACTCCTTTTTAAAATTTATACATATTTTAGCTTATTCATACAACACTTTAAAATAAATTTCAACATTGTTAATTCAGCAATGACTCTTACCTGGAGATATTACCATAATGAAAGGGATTTTTTAGTTGTTTCAGAAATAGGATTGTGCTCCATAGAAAGAGAACATTAGGTGACATTTGGGTCTTAGAAAAGCTTTCACATCTTGGAGTTTCAGCTTCCTGGACTGTACAAAGTGAATGATAATGATGTTTACTTCAGCGGGCTGTCGCGGAAATAACAAACTGAGGGTTGCAGCGATGACTCGGAGGGTGAAGTGCTTGCTGCATAAGCACAAGGCCCTGGGTTCAGATCCCTAGCACCCATAGAGAAGCTGGGCATGGGAGTGCACAGCTGTAATCCCAGGGCTGGATAGAGGTGGGAACAGGCCAGTTCTGGGGTTCTTTGGCCCACTAGCCGAGCTAAAACAGTGAGCTCTAGGTTCAACGAGAGCTTCTGGCTCAAAACAAATAAGACCAAAACACAACAGAGGAAGATGCCCATCATCAACCTCTGGCCTCCACATGCACGGAATATAAGCAAGCATGCCCATATACATACGTGCCTAACACACACGCACATACACATACACACATACACACGTGCACACACACCATTAAAATAAACCAATCTCATCTTGTAAAAGATTTTAGACAGTTAAGACCACTGCATATAATTAAATAATTATGCGTGTTAAATTTCAGCAGAATGAGGAATAATCAGGGCAGAAACAGACAGAGATAAAAAGGAGCCGAGGAAGTAGGTTGCAGGGCCTACATCCTTGCTGTGCTCCACGTACAAATGAATTTTCTGTCACCCAGAGGGTATGAAAAGGAAATAATCAGTCACATACGAGGTCCTTCCGTTTGGAGGACAAAAAGCAGTGTCTGGTGGTGCAAAAGCAGGGGTGCTCACCTCTGTTCACCGACCTGTCTCAGCAGACCTTCCTGCAGAGAACAAGAGGGGGCTTTCTCCGTGATTAGCCACTCCCACCTTAAATTACACACTTCCTGGAGAGCTCATGGCAGCTTCTTGTGGGCATTCTTTCTCGCCATATTCTGTTTGTTTGTTTGTTTGTGATAGGATTTTACTGTGTTGTGTAGCCCTGTCGGTTCTGCAAGTCACTTTGTAGACCAAGCTAGCCTTGAACTCAAAAAGATTCACCTGCCCTGCCTTCTGAGTGCTGGGATTAAAGGTGTGCGCCTCCACCACCATAATCTTTAGCTAACAAAGCTAGCACATAGCAAAACCCGTTCCAGAAAGAGGTTGGAGTCATTGTTCTCTTAATGTCAAATACCAGAAACAGTGGACTCCAGCCAGAAGTAGTTGGCCACAGGATCCATGCAGCTGCCACTCACCTGGGCAACGAGTGTTTGATACTTCCCAAACCTCTGTCAAGTTGCTCTCTGCTCCCCTTTTGCCTGGCAAAGCCTTACTTTTCATCAGGATCCATTGATCCCAAGCATGAGTCTGATTCCTAGCAAGACTATGCTTCCTACTTGCTTTGCATTTATTAAACTATGTGTACATTAACAAGATGAAGAAGGAGGATAATTTCTGCCCTGACCAATCATAGCAGCAGTTCTTAACCAGAAGCTCAAACTGTTTAAAGTCCTTACTGCCATTACTGACTGTACAGTCTCAGAATCAATACTGGGCACGTATAAGTAAATGTGGCTGCTCATAAAGGAATTTCCACCTTCCGAGCTGTAGGGAGTACTTGTGGGATGGGAACTTGAAGCACAGTTCCCTTTTTTGCCATGCATGGTGGTGCAGTCTTAGTATACCAGGCTCTGGAAAGCATACTCCAAATGTAGCCATGATGCTTTCAGTACACACTGTTTGCAACTGTGCTGTTTTGAGGAAGGAAGATACTGTTTATGTCTCAGAAGCATCAAAAACAAACAGGGCATCCCTCCCCTGACCCCTAGAAAGTTTTCCTTGTAATTGTGTCCCTGTTCTTGGAAACATGCCTTTGTGACGTAGGTAAAATCTCTGGAGTACCACTCTTGCCTTTGACGGAAATTTCTAGCACTTATGAGAACTTGGTGTGACTTCTTTTCCCCTGTTCATCATTCTGTCGTAATCTTCCTATTGAATGCTGACCATGGTTTTTAATACTGTTCTGAGTACATTCTATCGTTATCCCAGTTTCGAAGATAACCCTGAACAGGTGTTCATCCCATCTACAAACAAGGAAACTGTACACAGAGAAGGCAAAGGTGGGATTTGAATCTCGGTAATTTGGTTCCAGAACATTCCGTCTTCCCAGATATGCATGCGTTCATGCAGTAATCATTGACCCCACTCCTGATGAATGCTAAGCTCCCGTGAGGAGAGCTCCCCCACTGCTGTTTTCATGTCTTCTCCCACACAGAACTTCTGCTCCGGGGAGGGACATTTAGCAGAAAAAGATAGGAGATAAAGGTTGTAAGGTCAGAGAAAGATAATAAAGCAGGTGAGGAGGTAGAAAAGGGAGGAGAGCTCACTGGCTATATAGGACAGGCCCACGAAAGGACCAGTTAATAGAAAGCTGAAGTCAGACAAGTGGAGACGAAGGCAATGGTCCAGTCCGAAGCATAGCAAGGATGCAGGCTCTGAGTCAGTGGACTGGTGTGAGCCCAGGCAGGGCAGCATGTGGGCCAATGTGTCTGGAAGTGAGTGAACAAGGCAAAAGTGGATAGGATGAGGTAGGGGTGATGAATAGGACCAGGACGTGAATGCGATGGCAAGTTTGCTCTTACTCTGCGTGGGATGGACACACTTAATAGTTTCTCAAGCTTAGAAGTTTTTCATTTCTCCTAGCCCCATTCTGCCAACTGTTATGATAAAGCTCATTTTCAGCATTACTAGCATAATTCTATTTTTAACACAGTGCTAATGTCTCCAGGGTTGTTCTTAATATGAGCTTGCACTTTCCTCTTACTTCCGGTAGTTCCTCTCCGGAAAGTCTGGTTTTACTTGTTCATTCTGTGCGGGTATAACCTCGGTTCAGACGGCTGTGGCTCCAGACAGTGGAAGCCCGGCCGCAAAAGGTCCCGAGAAGAGCAGAAGGACACCCACAATAACTGAGCAGCAGAGATTTAAAGGATAAAATTTCTTCCCCAGAAAGACTCACGCTAAGCAGAGACACAAAGAAATGTCTGTCAAATATGAAGGGCGTAAGCTCAGTGAACAAACACTCGTCTGCCAACTCTCAGAAAGCCATAACCTTGAATGCCTTTGAAAATTGCAATCGCTGGGGCACAACAGAGGAATTTATTCCTCTGCACAAATTACACTTCTTACTGGGTCCTCTAGAGAGGTGCAGAGCGCAGAAGCATAGGTAAGTTCATCCCAGGGAGAGACTAATTAGCAAAGGTAGGGTCATTTGGTTCATTACATTAGATGCACTTTTCCATTGTTTATATTTTCAAATATTCCTAGTAAGACTATAAGAACCAAAGAATGAACTCCACCTACAGCCAACACAATTGGCAGTGGGCATTCCCCTATGGCCACCACACTTGGCAGTGGACATTCCCCTATGGCCACTATACTTGGCGGTGGACATTCTACAGCTACCACAGTTGACAGTGGACATTCCCCACAGCCACCACATTTGGCAGTGGATATTCCCCTACTGTTGCCACAGTTGTCAATGGACATTCCACTATAGCCACCACAGTTGTCGTGGACATTCTACGGCCACCACACTTGGCAGTGGACATTCCCCTACGGCCACCACACTTGGCACTGGACATTCCCCTACGGCCACCACACTTGGCACTGGACATTCCCCTACGGCCACCAAACTTGGCAGTGGACATTCTCCTGTACTCACGTCACTCCTTGAGCCTGTGCCATCTCACGGGAGGTAAAGTGCACATAATACACAACAAGTGTTTCGGGAATGGAACTCTAGGCTCAAAAATTGATATGGCCCAGATGAAACTTTTTCAGGCTACATTGTAACTAAAACTGTCTTGATAAAAAAAAAAAAAAGATGAATATCCCTAAGCAAACTCCTTGGGTTTTTCTTTGGCTAACACTGGAATTTTTGTTTATTATACTTAATTATGTCATACGCACCCAAAAGCGTACATTTTTACCCATTAACATTTTTACATAGAGAGCCTACATCCACGTATTTCTCTTACCAGCAGATTCTTTAATTTTATGCTCTAGAAAGCAGGAATAATAATGAGGAAGCAGAGGGAGGTGGCAGGTACAACTTAAGGAGCGGTTTTTTTTATATACATTTTATTTAAAAGATTTAAATCATCTTTAATTTTTAGTTTAGTCGGGATATCTGTTATTATAACCCTATCTTAAAGAGATATGGTGGAAGTTTTAAAAAGGAGCACCCTGGCAGTCCTCCATGGGCACTTGTCTAGCATGTGTACAGCCTCCCTTCCCATTGACAGTGAAGTGATCCCCCTCCCAGCCAGTCTAAAGTCTCTGTTCTATCAAGAATATAAGCAGAACCTCATTTCAAAGGCACAGAGGACTTCACTTTAGTCTTCATCCTTTATTTGATTATCTCAACATGGGGTCCATCCCTCCCCATACTTACTAAGCTGAAAGTCTTGTCCATTGTCTTGGAAGTCCTCATCACGGTGCGTCAACCTTCAGTTATGGTGGAGTAGGCTCTACACCCTCCCCCAATTAGTGTCTATTCCTTAGTTCTTCCATTAGCAAGGGCTGCCTGTCTAAAACTCTTGTTCCTGTGGAGGTCTAATGGAAGAACATTCCAGACAGAACAAAATCCCAGGGGAAGGAATCTTCACAGCCTGGGCGATAAGTAGTAATGATGTTGCTACAGCTGGAATAACCACAGGGAACATTCCAGACTATGCATGTGGAAGAGAAAGAGGCAGGAGCCAGCTTGTGTGGTTACCTGTCACCACACTGACGCTGGGTAACACACAAACTCTAAGAGGTGTGCAACAGGAACCCCACTGCTGTGTGCTACCTTGGGCACACACCATTTCGCTGTCAAGAATAGAGGCTAAAGCATGCATTGTTTCTGAGGGTTAGCCTCAGTTCTAACATTCTGCTACTGCTTGCTACATTGTATTCACCGGAGAGAGTTTTCAGAACATCCTAGAAAGTAGGTAGATAAATAGGCAACCCTTCTTTGGTGGAAAGTACTGCCAGGTTTCATTGGAAAGATAGTGGCACAGAGAGTTGAAAAACTGGTATCTCTAACATAACTCATCTGCCATTTGGTCTACAGTAAAAAGTTTCAGTTTTACAATAGATAAATTTTGAGTCTTTTGAACGTGGTTGGCTTTATTTTATGATTATGATTGGTTCCATCTTGATAAACATTCTGTATGAAAAAGATATGTCTTCTAGCATATGTTTTAATGGCATACCCAACAACTGCAGGATATAGTTGGTATAATATTACAAAAGTGTCAATCATTGGAGGAGAAGTTGTAGGTCAGTTGTTGAAGTGCACGCCTAAAGGCATGGATTCAACCTATGTCGCTGCACATGTTTGGAATTAGTGGTACATGTGTCTATTCTAACACGTAACGCGTGGTGGCAGAAGGATTAGAAATTCAAAGCCATCCTTGGCTACACAGCATGAGAATCTCTCTCAAAATAAAAGGCTGGGTAGGGTGATGTCTCAGATGGTAAGGTGCTTGCTGAGAAAACATGTGTCTGGTTTCAGGTCCCCAGCACCCACACGAAAAGCCAGGCACAGGGATATATGTCTCTAACCCCAGTGCGAGGAAGCAGTAACAGGCTGTCGTCAGGCAGCCAGCCTAGAAGAATCGATGAATTCCAGGTTGAGTGAGAGACCCTGTTTCAGAAAATAAGGCAGACAGTAAAAAGTCATCAATTTCTGCCCTTCATAAACACATGTATACACACCACATGCACATGTTCTCATACTCACACATATGCACCACACACATGCACACAGAATGTCAGCTATGTGGAACAGATTCTGTTTTAATCTACTCATTTTACCAGTTGCTGATGCAGTTTGCCCCAGCTAGAGGTGTGCCTGTTTCTCCTTCATAGATTGGCCAATACTGCCTCATATACTTCAGATAGTTCTTTGAATATAGGATTCAGTTTCTTTTAATACTTTGAAAATTATATTCTCTTGCCGTCAAGTCTTTATTTTTTCATGAAACATTAGAAGAGTTTATTTTTCTTTTTGCCAAACATAATTTGATCTGTTTTAATTTCATTTTTTATCTTCAGTTTTAGAAGCTTGACTATGGTTTGTTGTTCTTTAAATTTATCCTAATTCAGAGTCACTGAGTTTCTTGGATTTTCATGTAGATGCTCTTCATTGAATTTATGAAATTCAACTGTTGTCTTCTTAAATATTCTGGTTTTTGTGTTCCTTGTTCCCTTCATGCATTGCAACCATAGAATTGTTAAGCCACTTTATATGTTTTTCTTATGTCATTTAGGCACTTTCCTATTATTCAAATCTTATTTCACCACAGTGTACATGTTCAATGCTTTAATTTATCTCTTTCAAGCTTACTACCATTGGCAGCATCCAGTCAGCCCTTAAGCCAATATAGTCGATTTTTCTTTCTAGATATTATGTACCTTTGTTCTGGAATCTCTCTTTTATCTCTTCTATCTTTTTTCTTTCCCTCTTTCTTTTTTAATCTCACAGTTTTCTTCAGAGGTTTTCATTTTGTTCTTATTATCTCGGTGAGTTTAAATTCTCCAGCATGTTCTTTATAGCTGTTTTAAAGCCTTTCCCTATTAATTCTAATGCCCGAGTTATTTCAAGGTCCGTTTCTATCGATTGCCACTTCGGGTGTTTCATTTTTGTTGCTATTTTATCTACAGCTTATCCTGTTGTTCTCTGCTGCCTATTACCCAATCATTGAGTCCTATTATGCCTGTGATACCAGGCACCCCACATGGCACACCACTGCATATTCTGAAAGTGATTTTGAAGTCGTTGCATAGGCAAAGGAACATGGCTTTCTTTCACTTTGCTTTCAGATGGGTGCTGGATACTGTATAATGGAGCCCTGAGTCAAAATGTGCAACTCTTAGCTTTATCTTGGTGGTTGTGTTTCGGGGGGTTTATTAGCATATTTGAGGGTCGCTTAAGTCGGGATCTTGTTTTGTAAGATGCATTGTCCATTGTGGTGTTGAGCGAATGTGGATACAGGTATATAAAAGGGTTTCCATGCCAATTAAACCACGCTGTAAGTCAGGTTTCAGGTAAGAGTACTGTGGAACAAGAATAATGACATGGTGTGAAACCCCGACCCCCCATCTTTATGTTCATCCATGTATTTGTCTTTTCTTTTTGTTTTGTCTTTGTCCTCAGTCCTCAGTTTGTAATATGATCACTTTGGACCCATGATTAGTTTTTGATAGACTGTTAAGAGGGGAGATAAATTTTCCACCTTACAAATAAATTATTTGGTAAAAATACTTCTCAGAGAACTATGCAAATGCAGGCATCATCATTTATTACATTTTTCAATTCCTCTGAGTACCTTTTGTATCTATAATCCACAATAGAGTGTGAACTAGTTAGTATTTACTATCTGCTGCTGCATAATGACTTAGAACAACACATGCTTATTAGTTCAAAGCTTTTATGGGTCAAGAATTGGGAAACAACTTAACTGAGTGTTTCCACTCAGGGTCTCCTATGAGGTTCCAGACAAGGTGTCAGCTGGAGTGATTGTTTTTGGAAGACTTTTATAGATCCAGAGAGTCCACATCTATGTTGACAGAAGCCCCCGAGTTCTTCCTAGCTGTAGAAGACTCTGGTGACACACGGAGCACTCCACAGGCCTGCTGCAGAGTCGTCACTTGGAAGCCAGCTTCTCAGAGCAGGCAGTCTAAGAAAGAAAGCAAAGAGAGAGTCCTGGTGTCTTTTTAATGAGCTAATCTCGAGCACGGCATAGCATCATATCACTTATATAGTACATTTTAGTCACTAGATATGCGTTTTTAAGTACATACTGCACACAGTGTTGAGGGGAATTAGGCTCCATTCTCTTAAGGAAAGTAGAATAAAATAATTTGTAGGAAACTATTTTTAAAAACCAATATCACATTTTCCTGAGCCAAACAATTTATCTTTCCTGTATGAAGATGCATGTATCACCAGCCCAAGTCATATGAACCAGGTTCGTTCCTTGGCAACTAACCCAGGGAGTACAGGCTAACCGTGGGACTATTGAGATACCTGGGAGGCAGATTATTAGAGTTTTGCCCATCTCTTGATTGTTATCTGCCCCCATGTTTTTTTCTTACTCATGCATTTACTGATCCTCTTCTATGGAACATATAAGAATGTGTTTGGAAAGGCAGAAGGTGAGAATATTTGCATAAAGTATTTCTATGTAAGGACTAAGAATTGATGGCTGACCTTTTAAAAAGTAACTTCAAAAATTTTCCATTTGCCCTTCAGTTATGATATGAGCCCCCCTCAGAATCCTGGAATCTTTACTTTAGAGCACGAAATGTGGTTCTCTTCTTGGTAATTAGTAAATTAAGGCATAAATTTCAGGTCACTGCATAAGACTCTCCATTCTGGTCAGAGGTGATAGGGCAAAATACCAAAAAACAATTCCATCTTTATGGACCATCAAATAGCAGCTTGGGAACCCAGAAAAGGCCTCCTATCATGGTTGAAATAATTTCAGAACCCATTTACTAATCATTTCACTTAACTTCTGTCATTAGTATTGCATATGAAACATTGAGGAAGAGAAAAGAAAGCACTTCTTCACATACCCATCTGAGACAAACAACAGTCCACGTGGATCTGGGTCCCGTCAGGGAAAGCCTCATTTGCACAAGATTTGGGAAAAGCCTCCACATTTGCTTAGTACTATCCTTAGAAGCCCGTTCAGCACGCAATCCTTCCTTGCTTCTGTGTCTGGCTTTTTATAGGTTTCTGGTTAGAGCCTTTGGCTTTTCCTTCACCAGTCCAAATAAACCCAACGTAAAGAAGACCATCATGTTTTTTCCTCTCAGGGTGGAGCCACACATGAGGGCTCAGTAGAAAGAAACCGATCCACTTCCTGCTGTGCCCTGTCAGGTCATTTCCCAGTCTCTACTCTGGTCCCTTGTTCGAAGAGGTGGGGTGGGGCTGGGGAAAAGATCAGATTGCCTGGCCATTTTTAAATGTTCCCAGAAACAGAAGATAATAAAGGAGCCAGAAATTCCATATACATCCATCATCCTGCTTCTTAGACGTAGCAAGGCAAATAAAAGGTAGAATTCAACACTCTTGAATTTCCAGTTCCCATGCAGAGCTGGGGAAACCTGAGGCTCTGGGTCGGTGAGTGTATCATTGTTATTCAATGGAAGAAAGTCCAAACCTTGGTCTTGGGAACATTTAAGAATCCATCTGGGGGTAGAAAAGGTGAGGATACGTTGTATCCTATGCTTGTTCTAAAATGCATATCCCTTCTCTGGAATAAAGAAACTTAAGAGAGAATAACTGTTGTTAGTGATAAAGAAAACCACCATGGAGCTGTAGTCCACCCTCTTTCTGATGACTGCTTCCATCCGCTGTCCTTGAAACATGTATGGGTCGCTATTTCCACAATGCAGATAGACTGATGTCCCTCCTGTCCTCCGCACAGCAGGACCATTCTAAGGGCCTCCTGTCTGTGCTGCCTTATCAGATGCCTTCCCTCTCCACCATGACTGCCAAGGCTGGCCTTCCCTTGGCACCTTTATCTTTAGCCCCCACTGCTCAAGTGGAACACACACTGGACTGACTCATTTATTTCTGCTCATTTATTAATGACCTTTCATAACTAAGTTATTAAGTCATCAATAACTCCAGAGAAATAAATGAATGGATCCAGATCTGGGCCAACAGATGTTTAAGATACATATTGAAATCTTTAACTAGGAGCAGCATAAGTCAATTCTTGGTCATCAGTGAAATTTTCCCACCTGGGAAAACGCATTCCACCCCTGTTTTGGTACAGTTAGAACTCCATTTACTTCTTTACAAAGTGAGATGGATAGCACCTCCATCTCCGGTCACTCAGCTAAAATAAAGGTTGTTTTTTAATTACCTATGGCACTCTGCAGTTGACCAAAAAAAAATGTAGATGTTTTTCCAGAATTAAATCCTCTCAGGAGAGCTTCTAAGTTCCACTTTTGTATCCTTTGGAAGCAAAATGAAAAGGAGGGAGAAAGAGGAGAGACAAGGGAGGAGAAGACCTAGGAGCCTAGAAAACCCTGGAGAAGTGTGCCCAGGAATCTAAGTTGTATGTAGCTGTTCCCTCTCTCCATGAGCACCCTAGAGTCTGTCCTTGTCTTCCTGCTCAGAGACCCCTTTTGCCTTCATTGGCCTCCTGTTTATACCCCAGAACTCAAACTTAAAATATGCTTAGAGATCTCCATGTTCCCCACGCACCTTGGGTTCCTAGTCTTTAAAACAGAGGTGATGAGAAAACACACTCTCATGACTTGTTATCAGAATCTACAGTGTGTAAAAATCATTTAGGATGTTGTCTGACATTGATTGGCATGTGTTCAGGAAGCAGCCACTGATTTTAGGGGGGGGGGGGCGGTCAGTAGTACAAATATAGTCATTCCAAATGGTTTTAGTTTCTTAGAGACCAAACAGTCTGATTTCCTCAATTAATTTTACAATTAAGAAACTATAATTTACACTGAGTGTGCTATAATCTTAGCATTCACTAGATTGAGGCAGGAGGATGTCAAGTTTGAGGTAAACCTATGAAAGAATCTGAGGATGAAAGAAAAGTGGCGGGAAAGGGAAAGAAAATTATGAAATTTTGCTGCCTGTTAGAGAATGGCTGTGCTGTCCGCAGTTAAATAGGAGACCCTTGGAGGAAACACTGTCTTTGGAGTCTAGCAATTCAGTCCTAGGTGCAAATTGCTGCACTTCTTGCTAACTGTGTGACTTTGTACTCACATCTTCCCTTCTCTGGGTGTCTCTAGGTCCTTGAGCACAAAATAGCTAGAACTCAACCAACCTAGATGGATTGTGGTGAAAATTGAAAAATAATGATTGGAAAAATTAATGACTGAATAATGTGACTAGCGCGCTGCCTGGAAGTTAACGAGCGTTCGATAGCGAGGAGCTGTCATTATTTCAAAGGTGCTCAGCTGGGCTGTCAGAAGCTGGCAGCTGAGCCTCCACATGCTACCCAAGCTCACCACCTCAGCACCCACCCTTTCTTCCTAAAAACGGGGGAGGGGTCCCAGCACCCACTTTTGTCAAGTCTACTCAGTGGCTGTTCTGTGATTAGTAGATGCTACCAACTATTGCAATCACCCATGCCTGTGGATGAGTAAAACTCCGAAAGTCCTTGTTCTCTAGGAAACAGAAAAGGAGAAACTGAGAAGGAAAGTCCCCGTATTCTGTGCAGAGATTGTTTTAACTAGTCCAGTCCATGGGGAGAAGTTTTGCTCTGGCAGCTGAGCCCTACCATGCTGTGGGCAATGGAGGCTCATAAACAGCTTGCCCACTCTGCTTCGTTGTCACCATTGCTCTGATGCTGTGTTGGGTAAACATGGCTACAGAAAGACAAGGAAGCATAGGGAAACTGAGCCAGATGACTACAGTTCCTTTACAGAGAGAGAGAGAGAGAGAGAGAGAGAGAGAGAGAGAGGAAAAATTCTAACTCTTGATACCAACAAGGCACTTCATAGTTCATAGACCTCAAAATGCCCATTAGAGACAATAGGCTCTCATAGAACGATTGGGGATGGAAAATGAGGTCTATAGTCTGCTAGGTGTGAAAAGTTACCCTCTTGAAGATTTTTTTTTTCAAGGTCATTATAAAAGGTTAGAAGGTCTTTAACCCCAGCACTCAGGAGGCAGAGGCAGGTGGATCTATATGAGTTTGGGTAAGTCTGATCTATATAGCAAGTTCCAGGACAGCCAGCACTACAACATAGTGAGGTACTATCTCAAAACCAAAAACTAACAAAGCAAAGCATAACGTTGGACTATTAGGGTGTTAAGAGAATCTTTAAGGGACTGTCTAGCCTATCTGTTCTCATTGTTTGCCATGGAATCTCCATCACTACTATCCCAGGAACAGTGGTATTCCAGGGAGTATCCTGTAGGAAGCTTTCAATTTTGAGATGTTAGAGATCTTAAGACAGAAGGATGGTGAGTTTGGGTTTAGTTTCAGTGTGAAACGGTTTTCTGCTGCCCCATTCTAGACAAAGGGTAAATGGTAAATAACAGTGGGACACACTTGCCTTTCTTGTATTACCATTTCTTGGAGCTGTGGCATTCGCTGGTAGACATTTCACAGAGCAAAGCATAGCTATTCGTCATTATCAATAATGGAGGTGGCTGGGAAGAGCAAGAAACAAGTTAACATACAATGAAATCAAATCAGGCTGGGCTTGAGGAGGCCGACTTCAGCGTAGCGCGTGGGTTTCCACGGTCTTCCATGCATCATTGTACATCAGAACAATGCTCACTTTCTTGCTGATCAGCCAAGTCATAGTATAGTTTGAAGTGAAACTTCTGGGCCCAAACAAAGCAGAAAATCGGTACTAAGCCTAGTGTAAGCAGCTGTCACAATCAAAACTGATTGAAATTCTCTTTCCTTAATATGCAAAATGGAACACTCAGACATCAAAATGCTCCCAAAGATGCATCCTACCACAGTACAAGCATCTTTAGCACAAGCCTTTCCAGTTGTTTTCCTGGTTCTCTACCTCTGATACTCCGCTCTCATGCAATGCTGTTGAATACATTCTTTCTCGTCTGTCCCTACAGTCCTTATTGGCTTCCCATCAGGAGCATCTCTTTCAACTGTTCCTAATCTTAGCAGAAAGGCAAAACCTAGTCACAGCCTTTAGCAGAGATCTATCAAAAAGACAATGCATGAAAACTGGCATTAGGTTGCTATTTCTCTAGTGATTTCTTGACAATCCGTAAATAAATGCCACCCAGATTTGATTCAAGTGGACTGCAAGATTCCTACAACAGCAATGTGAGAAAGCAGATTTCCACTGGTGTCCAAAAGTGATATCTCCTTAGCTAATTAATAAAAAGCGAGATGATTAAGAAAGAGAATGCTGAATCATGCCCCCAAAAACGTCTCATCCACATAGAAAGATATCTGAGCTAATTTTAAAAACTCCTTCACCATTAAAATGAACATGCCTAGACTTCGTTTTTCAATGTGTCATTAGTCATGTAGTTAAATTGGTCATGCTGTGACATGTATTTAAGATGTACCGTTGTCTGTGGGCTCTCTCTAGGAAGCGAATTCGTTGGGGAAGAACCTGACGAAGACGGAGAGTGCGCAGCTCTTCAGGATGTGGTATGGATTCGATCATAAGTATCCTTTCTAATGACAACTTGGCAGGTCCTCCTGGGGACAGATTCCTCTGCACCCTCATCACGGAGGAATGGGACTGCTACTTCCTGAGGAGCACACAAAGGTAAAGTGGATCCACGGGCAAGCTTACACCAAGGAATGATTTCAAAACCTAAAACCACATAGACCATTGTGAGGCATGGAAAAGCAAAGGAAATCCCTGTGTAAAATGTACATGATGTTTCTGTGGTGATCAGGTATTTAATGTCGGATAACAAAATCGCATGGTCCTGAAGAATTTATCTATTATGTTGTTCTATATAAAGGTCTTACAAGGTCTTACTTCCAGGTGAGCTTCACCAAACGGTCTCAATGGCCTTTGCAGGCTTTGGTTGGTCTGATGGGCGTGGACAGGCCTGAGCTAAACCCGCTTCCCAGGAACCACTGTATATACCCTTGTGTCCTGTGTAAAAAGATGGGGTAGGAGGAGCAATGAATGGGCTGAGGACCAGAAGTCTGGTTCCTCATAGTATAAAAACAGTGTTTCTCTTTGTTTCCCCTCAGGAACACTTTAGGTAAGCTTTTAACTCTGAAAAGAATTTTTTAAAAAAATTCTAGCCATCAGTGTGAATGCAGCAGTTCAGACATGCCCTGTCATGTGAGTTCGAGGGCTGAAATGCCAGGCTGAAGTGCTTGGCCCTGTAGGAGCAAGCCGTCCATGGCTAATCCAGTCAAGAGCTCCACGCGGGAGGAAACAGACAATTGTGCTGTGAGCTGAATGTGTTGGGTCCTCGCTGGTTTTCTGTAGTGACAAAATCCCTCTCCATTCAGTGAGGAAAAGCCAGTCTCTGGGATTAAAACCCAAAGCAACCATTAAAAACCACAACATGTCGAAGGGAGAGGGGAAGTTAAGAGGAGAGAAAGGATCTTTTTTGCAAGCTTGCTAGAACTCTGCAAACAGGTGAAGGAGAAGCTATAACGGGAGGGGCAAGGAGGCAAGAAATACGGCAAATTCACATCTGGGATGAAAGGAGCACAAATCAGAGAAGGACTAGAAATTAGAAAGGAAGGTTGAGAAGGAAGTGAAGAGAAGCCAACTGAAGATGCACAGAGAGGTAAGGAAGAGCATGTTCCTGTAAAAAATTAGAGAACATCTATCCCTGCAGTGCTCCATCTCAAGTGGTGCTGTGGAGGGCGGGGCTTGGAGCTGAGCTTGGCTTAAACTCATCTGGGCTGTCTGTGGCCAGATTCCTCACTGTCAGCTCTGCATTTGTGTAGGCAGTGCAGGCTACCACCCTGCAAAAAGCAATGCAGCTTGGTCATTAGTGGCCTCTTGCTCAGGTCTTATTAGCTACCTGGAGCCTTCCTGGTCTCTAGGGAGTTTGTTCTTGGCGAGTTATTGCAGGTTTATACTCCTTCTGGACTTTTCTTCTAGAAACAGGTGCCATTGATTTCAGTCTCTGATAAAACCAAATTTCTAGGAAGGTGTAAGAATTGACTGAAGAAAACACCTAATGAAACACACAGCAAGGAAATAGGACATCAGAAACCTGGTAAGAGGGTTTTATATTCTTCCTCCAAATGCTGAACGTGCTTTGAGGGAAGCTTTCCAACAAAGAAAAAGGATGAAGTAGAAAAATTAGCTAGGAGACAAGAAAATGAAATTTGGAGCCCACTCAAATTTTTAGCTTGGAGCAGCGGCTCTAAATTTAGATGATGTCACAGTTTTTAATCTCACTTTCCACCAAAGGTTTATTTCCATACGATTAAGGACAGCCTAGTAGAAATGAAAGCAGATTTATCCTCTGTGTAATATCTCACCGCGCAGCCATGTGTCCTCCTGTGCATTCATTCCAGAAACTGCAGTGCAGCCATCATTGCGCCAGTACCCTTTCTCAGAGACATCAGGGGTTTTGTGTCCTAGTTAAGGTCTGAAGTTTACCTGGAGAGAAGCAGGCCAACCAGTTTTAATTCTGTGACCTCATCATATAGCTATATTTTCAGACAAATTATAAATGTGGCATTTTACGTTCACTCTGTTTCCCACTTATAACCCTGTCACCCTAATAGGTTAGGCCATGCCAGTCATTGCCAAAGTAGGGACAGTCCCCCACTGGAGTCAGGTTACCTAACCTTGACCAGAGGAAATATTAGGATGCTGGTAGAAATGGGCTGTATAATGCGGAACTATTGAGACTTCATTTCTGTAAAATCCCATCCCACGCTTAAAGCAGCATAAAGAATTGTTGCTTGTTTTTGTAGTACTGAGAGTTTAAACCAAGGGCCTAGCAAATGCTAGACATGAGCTATACACACACCCCCCTTTTAATTTTCTATTTTGAGGTAGCATCTTGCTAAGTTGCCCATACTGGTCTTGAACTCAGTCAAGAGCCCAGGCAGGCCTTGAACTTGCCACCATCTTGCCTCAGCCTTCTACGAAGAATTCCTGACAGAATGGAGAAGGTAGTTCCGTGAAAGGACTCTTGCTGACGATGAAAGGCCTTGGGTTTGAGTCGTAGCACCCTAAAAGGGGAATTTTTGGCAAAAATAAATAAATGGGCCTTCAGACACACCTGAATTAGACAGTTCTCCAGAGAAGCTGCAGGAAATCATCGATTTATGCATATATGCATGTAGAGACCCATTTCAAAGAACTGGTTTGTGTAGTCATGGACGCTAACAAGCCTACAGTTTGAAGGGCACGCGCTCAGCCTGGAAGCCAGGGTAGCTGCTAATGCTGCAGTCTTGAGGAAGCATCCTGCAGAGCCTCCTCCGTTCTGCTTTCAAGGCTATGCAACTAATTGCAGGAAGCCCACTGGGTAATTTATTTTCTTCGAATCGACGGGTTGTACATTTAACCACATCTACAAATGCTTTTGAGAGTAACATCAAAAGGAGGCTTTAACTAACTACTGAGGTAGTCTCATAGAAATCATGTCGTGATAACCCCCATTCCTATGCACTGGATCCCCAATGTTCAGACTCCAGGGTGGTTTATTATTTCAGCATTATTAGCAATAAAGCAAACCACTGGGGCTCACATTTTTTGTTGTTTTATTTTTACATGACAAGTAATTCATACATACATTCTTAAGAAAAATTTCCTCAAGACTACAGGGGTTGGGGGAATTACACAAATGAAGATTTAATAAAGATGGCCAGTGGCCAAGCACGGTACAGAGGGCTTTCCACTCAGCCCCACACTTCTGTTCTAGGCTCTGCAGTAGATTGGGCATGCTAGAGAATACACACAAAGAGACCATTGGGGTCAAGGGTGGCCTCAGTGCAGCAACCTGGGCTCTCGTGTTTAACCATGTTGTTAGAAACCTATAGTGCCCAAACTGATGATTAATGACAGTTTCATCACAATTCAGTATGGGCAGCAATTCTGAACCATGCAACAGAAAGAAGAAATTGAGACATAAGGGGATGGTGGGGGAACAAATGCCATTGGGTACTACCAGGTACTGACTTGATGAATCTTAGAACCTCTCTTTTGGTTTGGATTCTTACCACCACCCTTGTGACAGAAAGCCAAACTCCCAGATCACTTACCTAAGAGGCTTCACCTTCTCCAGCTGGCAAAATTCAATTCTGTTCAAGCCCAGATCCCTCCAAAGGCCACAGAGATATTCAAATGAACTTTATTGCGAGGGATGCTCTTACTCTGCTTATAAAACCAAACCCCTTAGCTCAATATGTGCTTGGAGCTGCCCTTTAGACAAGGACGAGCCTGATTCCTCACTAGTGCACCACTCGCCTCTCAAATGTTTGTTGACAATATTCTGGTGAGATCAGGGTTAGGGGTCAGAGTAGGTCACAAAGAGAATACCCACCATGGAGGAACTGCTAAGTTTGTGAGTCGTATCCTCGAAGTTTGGGCTGGGCTATACTACAACAGTAGAGCACTCAGGATGTGTGAGGTCCTGCATTCGATCCCTAGCACCATAAAAACAAATCATAGCTTCAACTTTTCTGGGGCATAAAGTTAAATATGCAAGGGACTTTAAAAAGAACTTCAGTCTTCTAAGGCAATAGATTTAGTCTAACTAAGGTCCAAGGAGGCAGATATGTAAGCCAGACATCAAACGTCTGTATCAGCATGTCCCCGTGGGGTGGAATAGCCTTCCCTATCCAGAAGATTAAAGTCAACTCTGGCCCCGTGTGCTCTGTGTGTGTCAGGGACAGCTTCTTGCTGGCTCTCTCCTCAGACTGCAATGCCTCTACCCTTCCCCTCTCTCATTCCTCTTGCCTGCAAGACCCTCCTGGTGCTATATTGGAATCAGCAAGTTCCTGAAGGGCATTCACTCAGTTCTTCTCTGCTTTATAACTTCCCTACAGACGTACTTTCTAGTATATTATGTGCTTTCTTTTAATTGCCTCCTCTGACCAGAATATATTCTCTCTGGAAATGGAGATGTGGGTCTGTTCTTGTTCTGTGGTTGTCCTTAAGACACAGAATAATGTCTGGCAGGGAGGGGATACTCAATAAATATTTGTTGGTTGAATGAATTAATGATGAATGAACGAATGAATCAGACAAGCCGGAAAGCAAGGTTTTCTATCCAAGGCACCTTCCCTTCAGATATTGATGTAGCAAGAACCGCATATTCATTATCTGAAGGTTACTAAGTGAGCCCACAAGCAGGGCAAGGTCGATTAGATGGCAGTGGTGTTCATCTAGGCTGCCCCATATAAATGCTCTCCCCTAGCCTATGTTTCTCACTCTCTGGATATAGACAGCCACACACCTGACAATTACCTCAGCTGCCCTCAAGTCAGTTCTCCCTTCTTTAGTCCCTACCCTACACAGGGAGAAAGAAATACATTCTCCCCCACCCATTAATTTTCTGGTGTAACCACCAGGATTTTGCACGCCTAATTTATTAGTGACTTAATTAATAACACAGGAGCCCAAAATGTCATGGCTTAGATTCTGGTTAAAGAAAGATGATTATCTACTACATACAAGAGAGGACTTTTTAAAAGTCTAACCTCTTAAAGGATCAACTCAAATGACCCAGATATTGCACGTAGACATGTGTTCTATTCTGCGGCTGAACTACTGTGTCTAGCCTGTCCCTGGCTTAGAGGCCCTGTGTGCTTTATATGGGTGACTGAATATAGCCTATCCCAATGTTGGTTCTATTAACATTAAACCCAAACTTTTAGAACATCCTACCAACCTCACTAAGAATCTCACATAATGAGCAGGTTAAGAAGATACAATTGGTGCATCCTTATTCATATTTTAAGACATCCGGTAGAACGATTGGGCTAGACTGGGGTGTTACAGCTGGTGCGGGAATCTTGCATGCCTTCTCCATGACTAATGGTCCTGCTGGCTTGTCGGCCACCTAGAGTCTCTCTCCACTCCGTCATTTATCATTGCTCTCCTTAAGCATGTGTATATATTAGTCCTACCAAAGCAAATGACACAAGATAAAAAATGACCTTTTCCAAAATAAAAAGGGCAGCATCAAATCATCTTGAGCACTTCCCTTGTGCCAATATCAACTAACATAAGAACTTAGTGTGCGCTTGCCAGCATTTTACGTGGTGCAGAGAATTCTCAGAGATAACAATGAGTTGGCAAATTGACTCAACAGTAGAGTTTCAGAAAGCCACAAGGGTAGAGAGCTCACAGAGCGCACGGACCAAGTGCCCACAAAACAAAAGATCACTGAAGACGTGTGAGTGCTGTGGCTCTTGTATGTTCCCATTGGCCAGGGTAACAGACTCCCTGAACATGGGCATGAGTAGTTGGGACTACACTGTAAGAGACACACGCTGAGCATCTGGATTGTTCTCCAACAGTATTTGGGACCACATATTCAGGGAGCTTAAATGAAACAATAGTTTGATCTTAACAGAGAAAAAGACAAAGGGAGTGATAATGGAAGAAAGATTACTTCTCCTAAAACTTGACGGAATGCTTTCTATCCCATGTGGTCACTCTTACGTTGAATCCTAGGTGTGAATATTATGAGCAGAAACCTGAGTTCCAAATGAGTGCAGATCTTCCCTGTGTCATTTACTGGAGTAGTGATATAGGCTTTGTGAATGGTTGAGTCTGCCTTACACAGTGTTCCGGAAGAGCAGGGACTTCTGCTTCATAAACAAGCCATTGAGCCCAAAGGTGGGAAAGGCTCGTCTGAGGTATCCGGTGTTGCTGCTGGACCTGAAGCCAGCAGCATAGTCTATTCAGTGTCCCATCAGAGGACCCGAGGCTCTTGGTTCATGTGCTTCATCTACTGAGCGCTCCTGTCCTTGGCGTTTGTGCGTTGCCAGTGCTGTGCTTGTGTCTAGTATTGTCTTAGTTGTCATCATAGTATTGCAATATCATCATTTCTTAGTAGTTCATTAGAAGTTACACCAGTCTGGGCATGAGGCACATTTTATTTTTATTAGCAAGCAGAGAAGATAGCAAAATCTGCAGGTAACACTTTAATGAGTGTCCACTCTGTGCCAGGTGACACATTAGGCAAGCAGTTCTCAACCCGTCAGTCACGATCCCCTTGGGAGTTGAATGACTCTTTCACAAGGGTCACCTAAGGCCAGTGGAAAACACAGATATTTGCATTATGATTCATAATAGTAGCAAATTTTCAGCTATGAAAAGAAGTAGCAATGAAAATATTTTTTCTGGTTGGCAGTTATCACAACACGAGGATCCATATTCAAGAGTCGCGGCATTAGGCAGGTTGAAAACACCTCCATTAGATGCTAGATTTCTGTAGCTAACAAGGTAGGTGGGCACCTACCTTGAAGTTCTGCTGTTTGCCTTGTTAAAGTGAGTATTGGCCCCGAATCCTTTTGAAGTCACCAATGAGAAAGAGCCTTGGAGATAGGGGATGTGTTTAGAGGAGCTCAGATTACAAACATACATACATTACAGACATACAGCCATTGGTAGCTCTCACTTACAAAATGTAATCAGATGACCCAAAGTAGCTTCAGGGAATCACCATGATTTGTACATATTTGAGACAAGCAAAAAGTAGTCTGCTTCCTGAAGGCTGTCTCTGAGTAGCTCCCTAATGGCGTCCTCATAGAAGAATGCCTACAGTGTTGTCTCTGCTTTCCCCCAGGAAGCTGGCTAGAAGGCATGCTCCCACAAGGAGCAGCAATTCTGCCACTGCCTCCATCCCTGGGCTAGTTCCTTGGGCATTCCAGTTGACTTTCAATCACCCTTTTCCTTCATAGGTGTCGCTGTTGAAATGGCTTTTATCTAGTCCCCAGACAATAGAAATTAAAATTAACTGCAAGAAAAAGCCAGTTTCTTGGGCCCTGTGTTCTAATGACATTGTGGTGGAAGCAACACACAGGACTTGTAACAGGGTAACAGAGATCATCATGTTCAAGTCTACTGTGGATCTTTACTGCCTTCTTCCCATAATAGGATGAATGCATGCTGCCTTTTGTTTTGTCTGCATCCTAAGAAAGCTGACCAATTATTAGAAGCCTCTGATTGAAAGCAACCCAACTCACTAGCATCCCAGAATCAAAACATTGAAAACACTCAAAGAGTGCTATTTTCTTAAGTACATCATAAATCCATAGTTGGAGACAGCTCTTTAGGACATGGACTGTAAGTACAGATTTGACCCTCTGAATTCCTGCCCAGACAACATAGCCTCCCACTGTCATTATGAAAATCAGGTTGCAAAGATGGCAACTGAGTTTTCCACAATAGTCCTAGAGTTAGTTCTATGTGAGCTTTAAGACCACTGAAGTGTTTTTTCTCTTTTTCTCATAAACATATTTTAATAATATCTCTGTTAGATGAGAATGCTTTCTTATTTCACCTCCTCTTTAAGCAAACAAAATGAAAATTGAGATTTATGCAACCACAAAATCAAACCGTAGGTCCACATTTTGTGAAAAATAGGTTCCCAAATTATTTTAAGTTATGACACCAAAGCAGTCTCTTAAGGATTTTCCCAAGGTACAGCACTGTCTTAGACATTCCTCATTCCTTCGCTGATTCCTTATTTGACTTGTGGCATGATTGTCAAGGCCATCTTAGGCTCCTGATACATGGTGTAGACAAATTCCACAGAGCTGCTATTCTAATATGGTTTTGTTTGATGGTTTCTGATTTATAGGCATCCTTTTAAGAAGGCATTTCTAGAATAAAGAAAAGCACCCTCAAATGTCCCTTTTATCAAATATAGAAGATCTGCTTTCATGGCCAGTTATTGATTCTCTGCTGTGAATCACTTTGCCTCTTAGCTTACATCAACTGCGATTTGCTGTTGTGGCCTACCCAAGACTAGTTACATAATCATTTGGTTTGTTTTGATTATTAAAGGGAGTCACTCAGGGCACTTGGAGTGATGCTTAATAAACTGCTAATTTTACTCTGCATTACAGCCACGGTTCTAAAAGAAGTGCCGTGCGGTGCATTTAATGTTCATTATCACTTGTTCGCTGTGAGTTGGCCAACTCCCTTTCTTTGACACCCCAGCAATCGTGTTTAGTTTAACAGCTGTAGTTTAGTACGTAAGGACGACTTCGGTCTCCATAAGGAAAAGGCTTCATCTGGGCTGTGAGCCACCACGGTTCTCATCTGACCCCGAGTCAGCAGCCCAGACTGGGGGCTAGGCTGCACTATTTTGTGCTCTGTGCTGTACACACAGTCGATTCACTTATAATTTCTCCTAAGTTACGCTTCATCCTTCCATAGTTACTGTTCTGGAAATTATGCCATGGAGAGCAATTTGGACTTGATAGAGAAGTGCAGCAATTTTTTTTTTTTGATTCCACAATGGCAGCAATGCTAGGCTTTGATGATAATTATTCCTCTTGTACCTTCCCTCGATAGAGGAAGTCTCCCAATTGCCCCTTCCAGGTGAAACTGTGCTGCTTTGCCATTAACGATGTGATGTTGTATTGATGATTTCTGGGTTAGTGTTGTATCATTTGATCTAAAGATACTCAGAGAAAACAAAGTAGAGACTTTTAAAATCGAATGCGCACTGCTTCAGTATTACCAGTATTGCATTTTGGTTTTTCATTTCTTCCTCTTTGGAGGTGGGGGAGTCTTCTGTTACAAAGTTTAATTGTCACTTAGTCACTCCTCAGCTGTGGCAGCCAGGGTATTTCCAAGTTACAAATTCATGAGCTACCAGAGACATGCTATCAGCATAGAGGGCTGCCGCTGCCTGCACAGATTATCGCCTAGCAGGAGCCTGGTCCCTCTGGAGGACTGAAGTTGCTTAGCACCTGTCTGTATATAAAGCCATTGTAGACGCCACACAGCCCAGAGCGCCCCAAATCAAGGTCTCCCTCACAGGGTAGACGTGGCGATGGTGTCTCCGTGTATGCCACACCGCCTCGTAAGTGTGAAGGGACAGTACGGCCCACTGATGCTTCACAGAGGACGGACTTACTAGAGTCATAGTTACTGTTCTTCCATGGAGGAGTTAGTCTCCTAACGTGGAATTCAAGGATGAGACAGGAATCTGAGCATTCTAAACAAGGAGAATAGCATGATGGTAAAACTGGTGACAGATATGGATAGAAGAATACCAGCAAGGCAGAGAGAATCAGAAGAGAGAGAGGAAAGGCAGTCTCCAGAGGGCAAGCATCTTTCCAGAGAGGAATGCGTTTAAGCGGTCCACAGTTACAGTCACAGCAAGAATTCTCAGCTACGTGTGGTGCCCCATGCACCTGGGAGGCAGAGGCAAACAGAGCCCTGTGAGTTCAAGTCCAGCCTGTTCTGTATGAGTTCCAGGGAGACCGTGTATTAGAATGGGGCAGGGGAGAGGAGGAAAAGAATCCTCTCTTACTGCTAATTTATATTTTGTCTGTTGGCTTAGTGGCTAAAAAATGAACAGAAGCGTTTTTTATTCATCCCCACGACAGTCACTGATCAAATACTTACACTGAATACTTTCAGGACTTTTCTCCCTCGGGGTGGGGGAAGTACGTCTTCAACCTTCTTCTGAAGCCGTAGAAGTAAATTAGTCATCAGGTCCTGGTCACGGGGACAGAGGTCCCGTTTATGAGAGCAGAACACTCTAAACTGAACCACTTCCAAAAGTCTCCACTTCTCAGTGTCGCCCCTTGGGGATTAGGTTCCAATGGATGAGTTCTGGCCCCACAGACAGCTGAAACATGGAGAAGCTGCGGAAGTCAAAAAGGCGTGTGATGAGAAGCAGCTCTGGAGAGTCAGGGATCCATGTGTGGCGAGGACTTAGGCACTGAGTGGCCGTCAGAGTCGACCAGGAAGCTGAGGGTGCGAGAGGCGTTCTGGCTGGTCAGCAAAATCACCAGCAAGTGCACGGTGTTCGACCAAGCGCACACCTGTCAGGAAGTAAAACCCGAGTGTTCTCCACGCGCATGCTGTCAGTCACACACGTCACTGGCAAGGAAATCATTTTTCCTCTTGAGAGCGGGAGATGAATGCTAAGCACAGCGCCCTTGTTACAGTGATGACGGCTAATGGCCAGATGTCCAGTGATGAGACAGGGAGAACAAAATGGCCTTGGAGAGCTGCTTCTCAAACAGCCACTGATTTCCTATTTGGGTAAAAATTAGTGCGGTGAAATTCTCATTCTACTCTGAGTGATCTTCTGGGTCTTCAGCTTGCCCTCGAAGACATAAATGTGTTAAAATAGGAAAGTGTTCTCTCATAAAGAGATTGAGTCTGAGATTTCCTCTAATGATGATGAGCCGGTAGGGTAAGAATTCAGGGCAAAGTCAAGCAGAATACTTTCCAGCTAAAAGCCCAGCCATCAGCCAGCTGACCTGGTCTTTAGCTAGTAGTCTACTATCAGAAATGGCAGCATTTCCAACAGAGGTCTTAGCTAACCTAGCAGAAAGTGTGTGGATGAAAATTCACTTTGAAAGAAAAAGTTGCTCTTTGTTCTCAGACTGGTATACCGCAATGTCACCAGCCTCCCAGCCATGCCCAGCTCCCAGGGCAGCCTGTTGCCAGCAAGAGTGGCTGGTGCTGTCGTCTTTCAAAAGCAGGGGAAGAAGCACAGGGGAGTCACCCTCCTCCCAAAGGAAGCAGACACATCCTGCAACTCTTGCCTTTGACACCCCTTGGAGCTATTTCCTCAAAATTCCTTGAAATCCCGCCGTGTACAGGGTCTCGTTGACGTGTTGCCTATAAACACAGCCGGAACACAGGATGCTCTGCAGGCCCATGCCTGGAGTTCTCATGTGGACTAACCAGCTGGGACTGGAAGGGTCTGGAGCAGCTTTGCGTTCTCCTCCCAGCTTTTCCCCAACAACTGCAAAAACCGTTCCTTGCATCCCTCACTCTGGCCTAGGCTTGGATTACGGGCACATTGAGTCATTCTGGGCACTTTCAAGTGTAGCATGCTAGTGTCTGTCATGAGAGCTGGCATGTGCCACAGGCTCTAGGTGCTGAGAAATGAAGGGGTCTCCAGAAACAAGCACCCCACATCTTAAACAGCTCCAGCAATATAAGCTCAGAAGCCTGCTCTTGAACTGGTTTTGACCAACGTTTCTCCTTCCCTCTAAGTCCTCGGGCCCTCTGTAAGCTGGGGCGCTTAGAAGAGGAGCATTATGGTAATTGGTAATTGTACAAGCACTTCACAAGCATCAAGTGCTTCATAAAGTTGAAAAGATACTAAATTCAGTGGCAGATTTACAGGCCCGAAGGCCCGGAGCCTCTCTACGCAAATAGAAACAAAGGATTTTATTATGTTTTTATTGTTTTTAAATTCTAGCTGATTTCCCACTATATTCAAGATTATGATGAGCATGTAAGTTTCCTCTCAGTTGTCAGACACATCAGATCAAGAAATTTTCCTCTCTGCATCTTTGGTTCCCACAAATCTCACTCCTCGAAAATGTCACACCACAACATGGCCACCTTTGACCTTCCCGAAAGTAGCTGATGGCCTCTGGCTGGTCTTTCCTTCCTGACGCAATCCTGTCAGAACTATTTGTGTTCCCAGGAGGAACTGCATTTAAATCCCTGCTAAACGTGTCTTTCTTGTGAGTCCAGTCTGTTGCAAACTTCAAAAATTTTGAGGGCCTGTTAGAAGACTTCAGTTCGCGGTTTGTAAGCCGCAGTTCCGGACTCAGCAGTGGGTCTCAAAGTCAGTTTAGTGGGCCCCTAGCTGAAGTTTTTAATACATCAGAGTGTACCGCATTCTGTAAGCTTGACGTCTGTTGGCCTTGTGCCCTACCATGCCCTGTGCAGGAATTCTCAGGACTTTCCCCCAATTGTTTTAAGTAGTCAGCGAGACAACGTGCCCTGAGAACCCAGAGGAGTGGCTCATCACTTGGCTTTGGAAAAGTACAGAATCGATGCCTTGACAGATCGGATGGGGATGGTGGGGACGATAGACGTTTGAGGTTCTGACTTTTTAGGTGTGGAACCTTAAGCTCCTGGGCCCTTCTGTGCCGCTGTTTTTAAATCCACTGGTCGAGTCACATTTGCCCTGTAGATTGGCTGCCCCGTCCAAATGGAGTGAGTAAGAACTAACACGGCAAACAATCGCTAGGTGTGCTGGGGGGAGAGTCGCTGCCTGGCACGTTGAGGACTGGATATTAGAAGAAGACAGTCTAAAATGTCACATGAAAGGAAATTTGTAAAGATTTTGAGTGCTGGGGGAATTTGCTGGGCTGTGATTCGGGAGACAATGAAGAATCAGGTAGTGTGTGGACACAGGAGTAACACTGGCTGCTTTCAGAAGGATTGATTCAGACGTCACCAGGTACCTAATTATGGTAGCTACAATGGGAATAGACAGGAAAAGGGCAAGGGTTAGGAAACTCTTGCTCCAGGTCCTGAGAATCAGCTGTGACATTATTGAGAACATCAGATCTACAGAGATAAAGGGTCAGGAGGTAAGGAAGTAGGGGTGCGGGTGACCATAGGTGCCCTGCCCTGGTGACCCGAAGTGGAATGATGCAGTCATAGTGGACAGACTGTGGTGAGAGGTAACTAGGAAGTGGATCCCCCTCCCACCCAGGTATTTGGGGAGTTCATGCAGAGCCAGTTCTTGGGGATAAGCAAGCCATTTCCCTCACAGATGGTATTCTCTAGACCTCTGAGTGAACTCACTTTTTCTCTTCGAGCAGCTCGCTTACAGGGGAGCGCTCCACAGTTAACACCCCGTGCAAAGAGAGACAGAACATTTATTTCAGTATTTTGTGCTAATTTGGTCTCATCAACTTGTCGTCTGTCTGTAGACCTCACCGAAATTCACCTCAGGCTAACTCGTGTCATGAACAGGCGAGGCTGGGCCACATCCTACCAAGTCAAGTTCAGACTCATTAGCCCCAGGTGGCACAGCATGAGCCTGCCGGCTCAGTTCACACCGCTGTCACTAAGCTATGTAATGTGGGGATAACTGCTGGAACTCTCTGGACCTTGATCTATAACGTATGGATGATGACAATAATAACCTCTAGAAAAAAGACAAGATCTCCTGAGTAAATTGGGAGTATGGGGAACTTGGGGGATGGGGGAGGGGAGAGGCAGGGAGGGGAGCAGAGAAAAATGTAGAGCTCAATAAAAAATTTTAAAAATTAATAAAAAAAATAACCTCTACATTGCATGATCTGGGTAAGAGTCCCACAACTGTACACAGCACATGTAACAAAGAGTGTCAAGGAAAAGAGGATTACCCAAAGGCATGAATTTGATATTGTTTCACCCTAACCACCCCACAGCCTTTCCATGTTTTCATAGAAGGGTTCATGTTGGCTCTGCCCAAGAAGAAGCTCTGTCAGGACTGGTCTGGCCAGTCCTGTCCCTTTAGGAGCAAAAAACTGTAAAAGCAGCTCTAACTGCCAAGCCTTACGAAACCCTAGAGAGGGGCATGTGAAAACACGGGTTCTCGGAGTGTGAGGGTTCTTACACAAACTTGCATGCAGACTGCATTGGTTTAGGGAAGTGGCTTTTGTGGCAAAAGAACAGAGAGGGGGTTTCTTTTAGGTGTCAGACAAAGAAACAGGTCCTTGAAGGCCTGGTACAGGCTCACATGGCCAGCGAGCCTGAGTCGCAAGCCTGATCCACAAGTTGCTGCTGGTGACTGCTGGGGCCCAAGTGCACGGTCTTTGAATGTATGTTTGAGTCTATTTGGGAAACACCTGGTTTTTCCTACAATGAACACTGTATTTACTTGAATAAAAGTGCTTGCAAATTATTTTCAGGATCACATAGAAACTGTTGGACTGGTGCTGAGGCAGGAGAATGCCCGCCACCCCAGGACTCTGCTGCCTGTAGCCAAAGAGAACACTCCCCCTCTCCCCCAGTACTCGGTCCTCAGTTCTTCAAGACGAGAGCAAGTGGTCTCACTTCCGAGTGTTGATCTCCAGTGAGGGATACTTGGCATTTCCAGACCATGCTGAATTGGAAAGAAGTTATTTTGTTGGGGTGGTCTGTAGCTGGACCTTAAGGTGTCCAGAGAGCAGAGGTAGGGAAATCGAGGCTCAGAAAATCTAAGACTAAACTTGAGAGCCAGAATGGCCAAAGTTTTTAGGATGAATTGTCTTTGAGGAATTTCTGTTTCATTTTCATTCTTCCCGTTGTCTGCTTCCTTTGACTCATCTTCATCTTGGCTTCCCTTCTTGTCTTTCTAATTGTTCCATTTGTTAATGCAAACAAAAATGTACTGGTTCCTTTCCTTCCCTCCCGTCTTATGAAGCCAGAGAGCCTCCTCTGCATGGAAACCCACAGAAAGTCATGCTTATAGAAATGGATGGTCACACTCAAGGGGAAAAGTAGCCTGGTGTTCCCTGCAGCGGGGAGCTAGATCCATCATCTCAACTCACACAACAGCACGGGCTAAGATTCCAGCCTCTGCCCCAGGTCCATGCTTCAGTCCAGGTTGATTTGAACAGTTAGATTATTTCTTCTTTGTTTGCTTTTGTGTTTTGTGTTTTGGGACAGGGTTTCTCTGTGTAGTCCCTGGAACTCACTCTGTAGACCAGGCTGGCCTCAACCTCAGAGATCTTCCTACCTCTCTGCTCCCCGAAGACTGGGGTTGAAGGGATGTACCACCATTCTTTGTTTTTATTTGCGGTTTGGTTGATGAGTAGGAAAGTCCATTTCCCTACCTGGAATTCCTAGTTGCTTGCCTTCCTGGGGAAAAAAAGGTTACCCTGGCTATCGCTCATCATTTGGTGTAGAAAATCAGGGAGTTGGCTAAAAAATGTTGTGAAGTCTGACTGTAAATTATTTCATTACTGTTTCCCTATCTGCTTTCTTCATAGCAAATGTTTCATTACTTTTCTGTTTGATCTTATCTACAAGTTTTTATAAAAATACTATCAAAAGACTACCTAGTACAGATAAGGGAACGACACTCTAGGATGAGTACATTTCTGTTTCTCTGCCTCCTCGATCAAGCAGTTAGCTCGGCTTCCTTTTCACTAGAATGGCAGACAATGAGGTATGGTTCCTGCTCGAGGAAGATTTTGATATTCATCCTTTTCCTCTTCTTTCTCCTCACCTGGACGGCAATTCTTGGCATACAAGGATCGTCTTTTACCTTAGCCAAATGAAGTGGAGAGGTGGCCTTTCTCATATTCTGAGAGAGTTGTGTCTGGCATGTCAGAAATCACATTCACATGTGAACGTGTCTTTGCGTGGACTCGTCTGAAGTTCGTTTTTGTATAGTTGGGCCTCCAACAAACCTGATGGGGAGAGAGAACTGTTAAACATTAGACCCAGTTCTCTTTCTCCTTTGTTTTAATCAAAAGGAAATTCTTTACATTCAGAGCCTTTAAAAAAAATTGCAGCTTTCAGAGGAACGCATGCTTTTCCTCCTTCTGTGGGACAGCTGTGTTAAAGGTGGCCTACCGGTAAGTGAGGACCCTCTTCAAACTGACAGAGACTGGCTCACACCCTTTCTTGGGGTGCCTCTCTGTCCAGGTGAGAGCCATACATTGCTGTTTTCACAACAGCCCTACAAATGCTCCAGATTCTGCTATGTCTGCTGTGCCCTTAGCTCCCGCCCTTTGCTTCTAAAGCAAGCACAGCTCAGTTGAGGTAATGGCCTTAACTAAATCTGAGTGGTTGCGTTACAGAGCTTTATACCTTAAAGACTGGTTTCCGACTTCTGTCTAAATGTTTGATCATCAACTCCAACCAGTCTGCGCCACCCAGCACCCCCTACCGCACATCTCCCATTGTTTTGTCTTCAGTGACTTCATACTCTACCCTACTTTCCCCAAATCTCCAGCCCTCTGTCTTCTCGCTCTGAACAATTGATCTCGCTTCCTTCCTCACAAAGAATGCGGAAGACACATTGGGTGGGAACTGTTCCCATCAACCTGTCAAACATCAAAAACAGTCAATTCCTAGGATTTCTCCTTTCTGGTGTAGTCAACCTCCCTGCCACATCCTTTGAAATGACTTTTAAATACATAATTCCTGACCAGTTAACAACAGTGACATGAATAAAGTCCTGCAGTGACTTCACAGCCCCTCACACGTCACCGTCCCTTCCAGACTCCTCAGAACACTGATCTTGTGAGCTGTTCATTTCTCCTAGCTATTCAAGCTGCTGCCTGGCTCCCCCTCTTTCCCAGTGCAGCCTGTCAGTGCCCAGGGCCACCCCAGCACCAAACACTAGGTATTGTCAGTGCTGTTCTTACCTGTCTTGCAGTAGCAGCTGACACGGTTGATCTTTGGGCACTGCCTTATTATTGACATGCCCTTAGTCACTCCCTCCTTAGCTCCATGCTGTCTGGGCATTTCCTACCTCTCCTCTGGGCAGGCATTTTCAGGCTCATCTTCCTTTTTAAAAAATATTTCCTTTTTAAAATTACTCTGTATGCGTGTGTGTGTGTGTGTGTGTGTGCGCGCGCGCGTTCTGAAGCATGTGTACCCATGGAAGTCAGAGAACAACTTACAAGAGTCTACGCTCTCCTCCCACCATTGGGCATTGGGTTTTTAAATTGAACCCAGGTTATCAAGCCTGGTGGCAAGCGCCTTCATCCACTAAATCATCTCACTGACCTGACTTTTTTTTTTTTTTTGTCCATTAAATGTCATCATTAACTATGGTGCTATTAGGACCTTCCTTTCCTATTACTAAAGTCTCTGTCTTTTCCTTTCTATTCTGGGATTAAAACGCCGTGGGAACCAACATGGAGCCTACATGTATCTCCCCCTCAAGCTCTGAGTCCTAGCTGCCCTCACATGGTGTTGGGGTTGCATTTGTGTGCCCCACAGGTGCAGCCATCATTTCCACGACGGATCTGGGGAGTCCTCCTCCAAGCCCGATCCCCAACCATTCCTCCCTCCATCCTGATACTGAAGCAGATGTCCGAGAGTTTTCTGGATACTTTCTCTCATCCAACTGTGATGCAAATTGTCATTTACCCTTGTTGTTGCCTTCAGGATAAATACTTCAGAATGCTGACATCACTTACTGTCTGGTTGGCTTTCTTTTAAAGAGCAATGCAACCCCCCTCCACCCCTGCCCAGTGCACCAAGACAAGAAAGAATTAAGAGTGGGGAAATTATATCAGTTATAAAATTCTATTCAGGACCAGGTATGTTTTGCAAAAAGGAAAGAATCAGATGCCAGGAAACACTATGCTTTGTTTTTGTTGATGCTGTTGCTGTTCAGAGAGAACGTTGGTAGTGGGCACCATTTTTGTTACCTCCTACAGGTCAGAGTCACTAAATTACACAGAAACACACAAAGGACTCCAACCTGCATCAAGAATGTCACAACGTTGAAGGATTACTGTCTCCCCATCATAGATATTAATACATCCCTTATATTTGGTGACATTATAAATGAATCTTAAAATGAATATTTTGATCATTGAATCTTGTAAATGAGCATATTCACATTGGGTTTGTCAAAAGATCCATAGTGTGGCCTATAAAAGAGACATCACCTAATGTATTTTAAAAATGCCATCCTTTCCTTTAGCAAAGAGCCCTACACAGCTAGAATAAATATTTTGTCCTAGTCTCTTCTAGTCATTGTCTGTTTGTTTGTACACTAGTAAAGAAAACATCCGCCTCCACAAAGCCTCAGGAGAATGAAGAGTTTCAGTTGTTCAGGAAGTAAATGTTGTGTTTTTGCGAACAACAATCTCTTGTACCGTTATTGAAAACCCAGCGTTCATAGGCTCTTTTCCAAATAATATGCCTTCCTCTGCCAATACGCAGAGCACCCCTCGGTTAATACAGACCATGACTAATTGTGACCTGAACAACAGATGACATCAGAGAAAAGCAGCATAAATTATCCCAATGTGAAGTGTAAATGGATCTATCCTTTGAAGGAAGTCAATTTACATGATTCCTCTCCCTGCTGTCATTTCTGAAAGTAAGCATTCATCTACAGAGTGCCCAGCACAAAGGCTGGAATGCTAATTATTCCTGGAGTTATGTGGGCTTGATGGCTAAGTCATTCTTTCAGCTATAACGTCCAAGCCTGGCCGGCCGTTGATCCCTCACCGGCCTGTAAGTTCCGGACTAGTGCTTGGATAATTAGAGAAGTGCTCAGATCTCTGCTCACAGACAAGAGCCCCTGGGTCATAGAACCCTAGCATGGGCAGGGCCCTCAGGTGAAGACAAATCTCTCTCATTTTTAACGTTCAGCAAGGAAACAAAAAAGTGCTTCCCTTTCTAGGTAACTGTGAATCCCCTTTGACACCAGTGGAATCAGTGGCAGACAGATCACCTGAACACCCCAGGTTCGAGCCGAAGGCCTCATTCATCGCGCAGGGATGTAATAGGGACTCCTGCAGTTTTTTTCTCTGTATTTCCGTACTGCAGCCAACACCACATTATGAAGCCGTGTCATTGATTTGATTGACTCCCACTCACGGCGGCTCTCTTCTAGCTGTTGAAAATTACTTCCCCCCCCCCCACACTCACACCACCACCCTTTACATCTTGGTAGAACACCTTATTCTGAGAATTGGCTTATTCTCGCCCTTTGTTTCCACACTTTTCTTAGGAAAAGGATTTTTAAGAGAATGCCCCCCACCACTCCTGCCAGCCCCCAAAGGAAAAGACTCAAAAAGAATTTAACGTTTCCTGTCACACACATGTCCATGTGACCACACACAATTAGTCTCCTGGACAATAGAGAGGGGTGAAGCAGGAAAAAAAAATATAACTTCTCATCGTGTTGACTCTATGGAATACACTACACAGTGCAATAATCTATTAAGGTTAAAAACCTTTACCTCCTCTGCTGGGTGTCTGAACTGCCCGTAACGGTCATTTTGGTGAATAAAAGAATAAAGATTAGAAAATGGGATAGTTGCAGATTTGAGCTCCGAAAGTGCCGGTGCCCGGACAGCTGCGACATCACTTGTATTATTACAGTAATTTTTATATTACTAGCATTTGAGAACTATATTACCTGGCAGCTGAGGATTGCTTTGACAGTTTGCCGACAGACAGGCGAGACAGGAAGAGGGAGTAATTCTTTCAAGAATAGACAGATGTTTGCATGTGTATTTGCACATGCATGTAGGCCTACCGTACCCGCCTTGGCCATGCCAGGCATGCTCTACCTAGCCTGAGTGATTAAAAATAGATCTCTCAGTAGGAATTCTTGCAGCTCATTTTCGTCTTTTGAAATAAGGTGATATTTGATGTTTTTTTAAACATTGCCTGGTTTTGATAACTTGTTTTAGTTGATCTTGCGAGCTCTGGTTCTGGGCAGCTCTTTGTCTCTGGAGGTTTAGTTGTGGATGCTGATCTTGTTGTCCCAAGGGCGGTGGCACTGAGTGTGGTGTTTGATATCTAAGGCAGTCAAATAATAGCCTGGGTGGGGTCGGCAGTGCACTTTGTAAGCTTCTAGCCCAGAAACCAGACTTGCTGGGCCATAAGATCAGCAGTCCTGGTGTTTGTTCCACTGACGTGTCCTCCAAAGGGATCCCGGCAGCACCTTCTGAGGTGCTCAGCGGATGGTTAAGAAGTGTTAAGGGTGTGCCATAGAGCTGCAGCTTCCTCTGCTGTCTTTGCCTGCCTCCTAGGTGCATGGAGAACTGGGTCCACCCACAGCATGGTGGTCCCATAACACTGCCTTTCCTCCAGCGGTAGATTTCCCAGGATGCAATGCAGCTCAGCTTTGAGGACCCTTCAGTTATATGGGCTTCCTTTAAGGGATTGTGCTTTATTTTATGTTCAAAAGTTTGTATTCTTTGTGTTAAGAGGAAACCCATAAATTGGGCATTCAGGCTCTACTGTGTTCTTGCCCATGTGAGTAAATGCTGGAAGAAAAACAAGGTAATTTACAGTCTACAACATTAATTCTTCTAATAAATCACAACTGCAAAAGATCTCAATCCCTCCAGAGCATCATCTTCTGCACTCACCTGTCAGTGCAGTTTTAGTGAACGAATAAAACTTCAGTGTGTTCGAGCGAGGTTCAGAAATCCTTTGAGTTTAACCCTCAGCATTGTGTCTAGTGTTGACCCTCTCCAAATCTTTGCGACCGTTCTGCACAGCTCTCCCTATCCAGCGCGAAGGCAAGCATCATGTCACCTTTTCGAAGTGTGTATTTAAAACTAAATTCATAGACAGGAAGGAAATTGTAATCATTCCAGTGCCGTCCTTTCACCCATCGAAATGTACATTATTCCATCATGGCCTGGCGTGAGTCTCCTTCCCTCCTTTACAGCTCAGCCTGCTGAGTTGATTATTCTAAAATCCTCTTGAACACCACAACTGCAGGCATCAGAGGCTCCCAAACGGATCCCATCTCAGGTATGCATGCCCAAGACCAAGGTTCGCAGGAGCTAAACCCATTGCTCCAAAGAGCCTGCTATCAGAGGCTCCAAAGAACAGTGGGAAGGATCCCAATTAAAGCAAATTGCCTCCCAATCATGCTAAATTAATGCTGCCCTGAGACACTCTTAGAGAAAAGAATTTATTATATTTACTGGAAGTGCCAAAAGGTATTTGGACAGACTATTCAGCCTTAGGGATAATGAGAGAGACAGTCTTCAGAATTTTGTTAAGGATTTCGTCAAGAATTTTCTTAGAATTAAGGGTTCTTTTCAGCTTTAATTATGATTCGGTTACCAGCAAAAGCGCTTAAGTTCAGATGATTCTTACCGTGGAAAATACGGCTAAATGAGTAAAACTGTTCCTGACGGCGTCTGATACCTCGCGATGCATGAGCAGTTTCTCTCCTTTACATTCCTCACACTAAACCATGTGTGCTCTCACCTTAGTGCAAAGGAAAGGGTCCTGGTGGTGGTTTCAAGGCCTCAGGAGAAGCTTGACTGAGTGCAGACAGACCAGAGTAGAAGGCCTCTCTGGAGTCAGTCGTGAAATACGAGCTGGCAGATATAGTAGGGTGAAAAATTAATGTGAGTGACATCCAAGGAAGAGTAGGAAGTCAATGCCACTGACAACAGGAATCCCAAAGAAGGAGTGGGAAACCCACCAAAGACCCAACTGGTACCTCCGTGAGTCTCTCCAAGAGTCCCCTGGTTGCAGATTGGCTAAAGAGGGTACCATCTGGTTCTCTATTGAGAAATTGCCAGTACCCATTAGTGACTGTTTCCTCCGAGTTCCAGCCTCCAGGCCCACTGCACTTGGCCATGACAGGCACTCCAGAAATACCCTACTTGATGTTTAATCTGCAGGGAATGAAAAGAGTGCTTCAGTTCAATGATAGCAGAAACTCTGAGGTATTCCAAGGGAAGCCTCGCTGTGTTTCAGGTTGGCAATGGGCATTGTCTTTTGACTGCTAGTGCTTCTTTTCCTGATTTATTTGCTTGGCACTTAACTTCTGTGGCTTTGGCCTGGTTGTGAACAGAATCTGGAGCCTAGGGCTGTATTAAGCTGGTCAAGCATGAAATTATAGCCTTGTTAGCTACTGAAATGCACAAGGATGGGTGCACAGGAGACTAAGCAGGACCCAGCAGTACCCCGGACTTCCAGCATGGATTTCCAAGGCACTTATGCTGATTCAGTTTAAACAAGTTTACATTTTTGTATCCTCAGTGATTTTGAGATTTCAACTTTGTAATATGCTTTGTTTTTTAACCAAGTCGGTTAACACCCTTTGGAAGCTATGACTGTGGATAGCGCCGCCCGCCTTTTAGACAGCACCATCCTTTCCCAGCATTTGTCACTTCGGAGTGCTATTAATAATTAGAAGAAAACAGCGAATTGAGCAACAGTTGTTAACACGAAGCCAGGGACCAGAAGTGAACGCAGCCAGGCACAGCTTTGTAGCAGGGAAGAAAACTATCACCCTGTCTGCGATCATTGAGAACTCCAGAGAACAGCCCAGCAGTCTGCGCTCACTGACCACTGTTCACCAGGCGCCGAACGTTTTTAAATGATGTGGCAGTGCGGTGTGATGGAAGGCCTCAAGAACACTAGAGAAGGATCTGGAGAGCAATCGATTCACATTAAGAAGCAAAGTAGGTGTCAGTGCAGAAGCAGGGGTGTGGGGGGGAGAGGTATAGAGAGACAGAAAAAAGGGGAAAGCTTACCATCCTCCAAGTGAGAAGTTAGCAGCCTGCAACCCAAACAGAGAAACCCCCAGCCCTAGTCCTGAGCTACTACAGGTGAGTGAGCGAGCTGGAAGCAGCCTTCCTTCCCTTCAACCTCACTTCACAGGAAACTCTGCAGATTGCAATTAATTACGCATGAAAAGGATGCTAGACAAGGCATGCTAGCAGAGGAGGAGGCCGAAGGGTCCCTCTCCGAGAACCGTCCGCATCAGGAGTGCGTGCTAATGAGGAGATTGTGAGACAGGGCAAGGCGGAATTCCAGGAGACTCACAAGTAATTGCTGGCGCTGACTGAGAGGCAAAACTATCCATAGTAGCATAAGCAAACCAAAATACCATGCCTCGGGGTGCTCTGTCGGGGAGGCATCGGTAAGATTTAAATATGGCTCCTGAAGGATCCCAGATTTCTCAACTCCTTCTTGTCTATAATTGGCCAGCAAAGCTCCAGAGAGAGCAGAAGTCGAGGCAGGCTCAGTCTGTGAGCTTTTCTTCCAGGCTGTAGAGTGTACAGACTTGTGTGCTCACAGAATGTGAATCTTAAAAACAGGATCTGAACCCTGGCTCTTCCACATATCACCTCAGGGACTTGATCAAGCTGTGTTTTCAAGTCTCTGGTTTCAGTTACTTAAACTGGGAGCCACGTGCCTCCACGGCAATGCTGTGTGGCTCACAAGGCTACCTGTATTTCAGGTAGTTTTTAGCATAAAACTTACCCATCCATTCTGACACTTTTTCTTTGTCCAGTAGCTGCTGTGAGTCTAAACCTCTTGAGGCCATGGGGTACAGCCAGGCATGTCTTTATTTTAAACCAGTTCTTTTAAGATGTGTGTATATGTGTCCCAAGATCTGTGCATCTGATTTAGGTTTAGGAGTTAATCAGAATATCCGATTAAACGGAGCTGAGTAGCAACTATCTTGTTTACTCCTCTTCCTCGGTCTCCTGCCCTCTCTTCTCTCTCTCCCTCATCTGTCCCTGGGATTCGCAAAGGTGTTTTTAGATATAGCACTACCCTGTCTGTCTATTAGTCTGACACAGAAGAGCATAAAGACCAACTTGGGCACAAACTGTTTTCAATGACTTTCTCTGTGTGTCACGAGTTTCACTTTGCAAATGAAAACATTACAGAAAGAAGAATCTAGCTTTTCTTACAACAAAGGATCTGAAAATGGACTTAGACCCAGCCAGGGGACATCTGTAACACTGGCATTGCAACCAACATGAATGCTTACTTCTTTCTAGAAACTCTGGATCTCCCGATAGGGAACCTGGTGGTCCAGTGGGGTAAAGAAGTGTGAAGACTAAACACACACACACAAAATTAATTATGTTTCAGAGGAGTTTTGATTTATTACATATTACTCTCATATTTAAAAATATGTCTCTTAAATGGTGTTCAAGGACCCCTCCCTTCTTCATTTACCCTCAAGGACAGGTGACCCAGAAATGTACGATTTTGCACTAGCGGGCCACGACTGGTTGCACGGTGACTCTGGCTTTCAAAGCTGTTCCTGTGCTGCCAGAGAAAGCTCAGGTTGGGAAAGAGAATGATGTGAGAGAGGCCAAGGCCACCGTAGGCTGTGGTGGCCTTCAGTTCTGCAGCTTCCAAGATTCATTCTCGAGATCACAGAACGGTCTCTCAGAGCTTCCCAAGGAGGAAGGTTAACTGCCTGGGTTCATGCTTAGAGTTCAGCTTCTCTCACAAATAAGCATTGGGATTCAGGCTGTCTGGAGGTAGAGCCAGGAGGCCTAGAGTGCCAGGGGGATTCTGCTATAAAATCTACCAGAAAGCCCAAGGAAAATCCTGACCCTGGGAAGCAGGTGCTTTGACAGCTTCAGGATGAGCCGACCTGATCTAGGAGCTTGTGAATGACCAGATGGGGTAAATGAGAAGTTCTCAACCTAGGGGCCTTGAGACTTTCGGGGGTGAAAAGCCCTTTCACAGGGGTCACATATCAGACACCCTGAAGACCAGATGTTTACATATTACAATTCATAGCAGTCGCCAAATTAGAGTTATGAAGTAACAGCAAAAATAATTTGAGGTTGGGGTCACCACAGCCTGAGGAACTGTATTAGAGGGCAGTAGCCCCAGGAAGGCTGAGAACCACTGAGGTGAAGGAACGGCAAGAGGAGGGTTTCTTAAAGCACACTTCCTCCTGGCTGTGATCAGGTTGCTTCCTGTGGCTTCAACCCCACTGTTCTCTGAGCAGCAGGGCACTGAACACCTTTTCCTGAGCTCCTCAGCCTCTCGCATTGCTCCCGCGACCTAATGTCTCACCAAGCCTTTGTCCATTGTTTCAGCTGGATTGTTTCTTTCTGTGTCTGTCTGTGAGAGCTCTCTATATGCCCTGAATATTAGCTCTTATTGATGGCTTACACGTATCTTCTCCCATTCTCTAGGTCGTTTTTTCCATATTGTGTTTCATGTCCTATGAAGTTTTATGATTTGATATCCCATAGTTGGTCTATTTTTCCTTTTATTATTCTGATTTCTAAGCCCAGTGTCACGAAGCCTCCCCCCTTGTTTTCTTCTACGAGTTTCATCCCTCTAGGCCCTCTCCCATTATTAGTTTGTTTTTCTTTATAAAATAGAGTAAGGTTGCAGCTTCGCTGTTTTACATAAAATCTCAGTTTTCCAAAGTCATCTGTTGGAGAATCTGTCCATTCCCCATTATATGTTCCTGGCACTTCATGGAACATAATCTGACCATATACACAAGATTATATATGACATACATATTTCTGGTTTTTTTACTCTCTTGATTTATATTTCTGTCTTTATGACAGTCCCATACAGTTTTAATCATTGTAGCTCTGTCTTGAAATAAGGGAAGTAGAAAACCTCCAATTTTTGTCTTTATTGTCCATGTTTTGATTACTTGGGAGTCCTTCTGATTCCTTATAAATAATAGAATTTTTTATTTTGTTTTGTTTTTTTAAAGAGTGCCCTTGGAATTTTAGTGAGAACACTACCTGAACTTGATAGATCACTTTGTAGTGTGGACATTTGAGCAGTCAGCTGGTCATGTGGCTCAGTGGGGGAAAGATACCTGCTGCCAAGTCTGATGACCTGAGTTCCATCCCAAGGTTCAAGTGGAGGAAGAAAAGAGCCGGCTCCCGAAAGCTCTCCTCTGACCTCCGCACAGGAGGATGGCATGCCCAGAATAAATAAATAAATAAATAAATAAATAAATAAATAAATAAATAAATGAGGAATGTGGCACCCCGAGAGGTTCATGTCACATGTCTGTTTTGACTGCTCATATGTGAACAGAACCTCTCACTTAAATCGAGCAGCACTTTTTCCCAGGGATCTCGCCTCTGCTTCGCGAGAGCTGGGATTACAGGCAGGTCACCTCATCTGCTGGGCATCTACACAAGATGGAACCCTGGTCCTCACACTTCTGAACCACCCCACCCCCCCCCCCCAGTCTGCTCTGGTTATTTATTTTTTACTTTTACATTTATTTATTCATTTCCGCAATTCTTTCTCCTGACACATGGTAGCAAGATGTCTTCCAGTTACTGGTGTCTGCGTTCATTCTGGTCTTGGTCCTTTCCTGTGTTTTTTACTTATGCCTTTATCCTTTTAGACCCTTTCATTAATGGGACCGAGTTGTTAATTTCATTTCTGTCTTATTTAACTGTTGACATATGGAAAATTAACTAATTCCTTTGTGTAGGTTTTGTATGCTGCAACTTTCTGCTTTAATGATTAGTCTAACAGTCTTTCATGGGATTTTTTATTTAAGATTTTCAGCATGTAAAAGTTGATCGTTTTATTACTTCTTTTCAAGATGAATCGCTTTTATTTCTTTTTTTCTTACTGAATTGATCTGGCTAGGCCTTCCATTGTTACCCTGTTGAATATTAGCAGCACAAGTAAGCAAGTTTGTCTCAATTCTACAAACTTGTTTGGTTTTACACATGAGGTTGCTTATGCAGATATCTAAAATTTATAGCCTCTTGTGCTCTTCGCCCCGGCCTAGCAAATCTTTTTATATAATATATAAATATATAAATCTAAGGATGCCATTGTGAATCAGTGTGTGAGTTACAGTGCTGCCGTGACCTGAAGAGGTTTTAACTTCTAAAGAAAATGGCTCGCATCTCTTCCTGGCAGAGCCATGGTTACCGTGTCCTTTATCTGTGACCGTCGCACAAGGGAATGCTTTAATCCACACAAACATGATCACAGTTCAGCCCACTTTGTAGAAGAGAACACTGAGGCTTGATATCACAGAGAAAGTCAAGGAGCAAACTGGATCGTGAGCCAAAATCTGTCAGACTAGGGATTCCACACTGGCTCAGGGAGAAACCAGTTCTCAGTGTGGCTCGCGCCTGGATTGCCTCGCTTCTTACGGCGCCGTCTATTACATTTCAGCATCTTAAATTCCAGCAACATTTACTAGTGCTGTTTCCTGACATGTGATAACCAAGGTTATTAATTCAGCCATTGCATCTTGACATCAGCTGCCTGCTGGTGACGGTAAAAGATCCGTCCTGGGCAGATATGGACCTGGACCTCACCTGAGAGTCATGTCTGCGATTGTGACTGCTTTGTTCGTGTCAGTTGTTGAGGACGTGGACAGGATCAAGATAGAATTTTCAGATGATTAAATTAATAAATTCAACTGATTGGCATACATAAATAAATTCTTTACCCAGAGATTTCCCCTATCCAGTGAAATGTGTCTCTCAGCAGCTATAACAAATGATTTTTTTTCAATGTTGAATCAGCGAGAGGAGATGGGAGGGAAATACTGCGTCTCCTTGGCTTTCTTTTCTTCCTATAACATCTGCTATGGTCCTCTCCCCCTCTCCCCACTGTGGAATCTTGGAAGGAGCCCAGCTGGAAGGGTTGGCTTCTCTTCCCCATGGTAATTTTAGAAGCAGAAGCTAAGGAAACGCATGGAGTTTTGTCAGGAGACCACACAATAACAAATAACGTTAAATGCCCCTTGCTCGAGTCCTTTGTGAGGCATTGATGATCTGATGACTGAGGGCGGCAGATTCGGAGCTTGGCGGTGTGACACGCTCCAGCGCCTTTATCACTAGCCTGCCGTGAGGCTTCCTGGCTGTGGGCTCAGGTGAGGAAGCAGCCTGTGGCCTTAGACATGGGATCCAGATCACCAGTTAGATGCACATCTTGGGTGGTGGCTATTTGTGTAGAGACTTGAGGCGTTTTCCAAAGAGTAAGAACCCAGCACGCGCAGGGCGTATTCTAGCTACCAACAGTGCCTTCCTTATCAGTTCTGATAATTAAGCAGTCGTTATCTGGTTGATAAGTGACATCTGGCAAAACAAATCAAGTTTTATAGACATCTGTGAAAGACAAAATGACGTCTTTGATTTGAGGTTACTTTTTTTTTATATACATTGGACAGGAATCACAGTTGAGAAAACATGTCCCTCAAGACCATAGTGTAGTGTGCACATTGGACTTGAGACAGTCGGGAAACATAGTGATAGCACTAGATGGGCAACAATGATCAACTCTAACCCTAGAGAAATGCTCACATAACCCCAGCAGCCATCCCCAAAATATGGCATTTGGTTGGCAGTTGTAACCACCGTCAGTTGCCTTATGGTCTTGAGTAAGTTAACTCAATGTCTCCCAGTCTCCAAGCCTTGGCTACTTCATCTGTTTACTGGGAATAAAAAGGAATAAATGTGAAAAAGTAAATGAAATCATATACCTAAAAGCAAGTCAGTAGGCACATACTTAGAGATGCACCAAAGCATTCATTTCCAGTATCCCCCCCCAAAATTGGCAAATTCTTGCTCATCTTTTTTAACTCTTTCTCTTTCATCTTTGAGTCTATGTTGAAGGAGGTAAAATTTCCATTAAGTATCTACATAAATAAGTGTTTTCATGAAAAGAGACCCACAAAAATAGATTGCAATGCTTGAGTGCACAGAACCACGTGGTTTGATTTTTATTTGGATTAAATCTGGATGAGTTACCCTGAGGTGCAGCCCTGGTTGGGTGTTTTTTAAAACATCCCAAGAGACTCAATATTCACCCAAGCTGAGAATCAGTGGCTCAAGCCAGCAACTCCCTTCTAATTTTCCTGATTCCTGATTTTTCCCACTCAGTTTCTTCTCTATGATACTGCTTCCAGAATTCTCCCAGCTACCAGATCTGACCTTGACACTGGCCTGTTGAAAATCTTAGAGCTCTTTGACTATAGCAGACAGCATTAAATAGGCTTCCCAGTGTGCCGTTTCCACTAAGTTGGTTGTGGCTTCTCAAACCTAGTGTGCAAGATTCTAGAGTAGCAGGAAAGGCCACCTTTAAGAACAGAGGGTAAAGAACTCTGAGTCTGCCCCTCCCGACAAATGGGGTGAAGCCAGCACACAAACACAACCAAAGATCTTGCACAGGTTACTTGTCCTTCAGCCAGAAGCTCAGTTTCTTATTGTTCCTTCCAGGCAGAAGCCCGAGTGACTTGCCTTCACCTACTCCCCCAGCTCCTTGCTAGAGTGGCCCTACCCTTTCCTCCTCCCAATAACCCCTGACTCCTATTCCAGTATTCAAGCCGAATGTCACCTTTTCCCAAAGATTTCTGACTGCCCTGAATGCAATTAGTCTCTGGCTCCACTTCTAAGTTACATAGGTTGTTTTCTCTTCTTTCTAATTGATTCTGTTGTGCTGTGCAGTAACATACTCTATGTTTACATGTGTGCAGCCCTCCTAATATGCTGAACATCGCTGATAGGGAGGGAGGGAGGGAGGGAGGGAGGGAGGGAGGGAGGGAATGAGTGAGGGAGGGAGGGAGGAAGGGTGGGAGAGAAGGAGGGAATGAGAGAGGAAGGGACGTGAATCAGGGAGGGGGGGAAGGAGAGAGGGAGGGAGGGAGGGAGGGAGGGAGGGAGGATGGGAATGAATGAGGGAGGGAGAGAGGAAGGGAGGGTAGGAGAGAAGGAGGGAATGAGGGAGGAAGGGACAGAGTGAATGAGGGAGGGAGGGAGGGAGGGAAGGAGGGAAGAAGGGAAGGAGGGAAGAAGTGAATGAGGGAGGGAGGGAGAGAGGGAGGGAGAGAGTGGGGTCGAGTCCTTAGGTACAAATGCTCACTCATCCTGTTTCCCAGTGAGTACTGACGCATAGTAGGAGTTCAGGGGGAGCCTGCGGAGTGATGAGTGGCAAGTGTCTGTGGGCCCCACTGCCACCCATCTGCTGCAATAATCTGGGCTCATTCTGAGTCATAAAGCACAATCTGCCAAAAAAGCTGCCATCTGGAGAGACCTCTCCCCACAGCAGCCTTTCCTTTCCATCTTTAGGCCTGTGTTGTTTCTTATTCAACAGGAAATAATTGAATGCTAGTACTGACGCAAAAATAACTCGGAAGCTATAAAAATCATAAACGTCTATTAGCAATATCACGTAGGACGCTCTGGGGCAGAGCTGTTGTTCAGCACCAAACGTTTAGCACCCAGGGTCTCTTCAGGCATCAAGTGTGCAGGCTCCTCTGGCTGTGTCAAGGCGACCGGCAGATCAGTCTCAGGGCTCCCTCAAAACCAGCCATGCCCTGGGTGTGTAGAGGAAAAGTACTCATTCATCCCAAATTAGTTAATGTATGCAGGAGAAAGCCTGCAGCCACGAGTTCTCACTCCACCCACTTGAGCCCCCAGTATTGGACTTCATGAAACACAGAGGGAATCTGGCCCAAAGAACTGTGTATAAGCACAGCACTGGTACGCAAAAAGAGTTAAACTTTTTTTTTATTCCTGGTGATTTATTCATTTAAGTAAGCATCACTGCAGAATGGAAACTATTTCAGCTCCATGCATAAGTGGAATATCTAATAGAAAATTACATTATAATGAAATATGCATTAATCCAAGCTTTATAAAAGTACTTCTCATGTTCTGTGGGCATCCAAAAGTTTAAAATGCATATAATCCCATTTTAGTTGCTGTTCAAACGATGGCACATTGGGTTAATGTGCTTAATTAAAAGTCATATTTGAGACATGCAACAGGGCTGTTAATTTACTATTGACATTCACTATCACGTAGTTAAGCATGTGGAAACAAGACAATGGGATATGTCACTGGCGGGATGGGAGGAGGATGTTTTATAATGTTCAGGATCTAGCAGGTGTTTGACACGCAGGAAAATGCAACAAGCATGCCCTAAAACATTGTACGTTAATAATACATTTTTTGGATAAAGAGATGCTCTCAAGAAGACATACATACACTCTACGGCTTATGTTTAGATGAAGGTTCACTAGCAAGATGTTCCCAGGGCTCCTAAACTATAGTTCAGATGCCCTGTGGGCACACCGCTGCCCAGCTTTTGATGAGTACTGTCCTGAGTTCGTCCTCCTGTCCTAAAGTGCATGCTCAGGTTAACTGTCATACCTCCTCCAGCGCTCTGCACCCTGCACATCCCGGTTGTGGGTGAGCAGGTCCTAGTCCCCTAGCTCTCATCCTCCACCCAAATCAAAGCCTGGTTGAAGCTCAGGGTCAGCCCAGATTGTCCTTCACCCCACTTTTGCCACCAGCATCCTCCAGGTTTTCTCAGGGTTTCCTCAGAACTAACTACCCTCCCTCAAAAACCTCAGGTCCAAACCCGGAACTAGCCAAAGTGGAACACAGCAGAGAGCTTCAGAAGTTCCTGCATTGAGTGTTTGTCTGGGCAAGAAATACATGGTCTAAGTCCTGCCACCAAGGGCACCTCAGCCCCTAGCCGAGTTGAGAACTTACAGACCAAAAGGGTAACCATAATGACGCCAGGAAGAGGAGTGGAAGGGAAGGAAAGACCCTAAACCAGAGAGGCCCAGCCTCTCCACCAGCACCAGGAACCTGAGGCCACAGGAGGCACAGAGTCAAGTGAGGCTACCAGTGGACAGCTGTGAGCCTTGCTAGGCATGGAGGCACAGTACCGACACACTCTGCCAACAGCAGCTAGGTCTGATTGCTTCATTGGCCCGTCTCCAACTTCATGTCAGTAAGGTTCGAATGGTACCAGGAAACGGGTTTCTTTTCATCTCTGTTTCACGTGGGCATCTTCCTCCTAAGTGACCACTCAGCATCCTGTCTGGGCCTCTCATTCTCTTTCTTATGTCCCAATCAACTTATTTACTGATACCTCCACCCTAATCAACTTTCCCATTTTCCCTTCCCCTTTTCCCCTTCCTCCTCCCCGCACTCCCTTCAAGAGACAATGAATGAGAGGCTCTATAAGTTGCCCTGACAGGAGATTCCCCCTCTGCCAAGTGCAGCATTTGCTGTAAGCAGGGAAGCAGAGCGTGCAGCTTGGCTCTGCCGGACTTGGGAAGCAGGTCCTGTTAACTGGGTGCTTCTCCAAAGCTGGTCTTCTGACTCTGAGATATGTTGTGAACAAGCGCTACTCTCAAAGGTCAACATCATTGGAAAGTTTAAGGCCCACAGCGGGCGACAGGTCACATGTCCAGTGCCCTTTGGCCTGACTTTTACATGAATGGAACATATTCAGGCAAAATTAACAGAAGAATATAAACACTGAGGCTCGCAGACAGGCAAGCAAAGGAAAGCAGTGCCCCGAGACAGATCTACGAGGATACTGGGGGTTTAGTCAACCTCGTGAGGAGCAGCTAACTAGACATCTAACCGCCAAAGAAACACAGATGTCTGTGTGCATGAGTGGAAATTGAGAATGTTCAGCAAGTTCCCAGTGGGGCTTGGGAGTGACAGAAATGACTTCCAGGTGGAGACTAGAGGTTCTGAGAGAGCAGACCGCACTGAACTGGGCTTCCAGCACTATGTGGTGCTGAATCCAGGTGATGAACAGGGGACGGTTCCCAGGGGTCAAGGGCCACCTGGACTTCACTGTCACATAGGAACTTGGTTAGAATGATGGAAGAGGTTAATATTGTTCCACAAGGTACCTCTTACACCATCTGGCCCTGTGTCTAAATTGATCCCCCACCCCCACTTCTCGCACATTTATGAGGAGAGTTCCTTCACAGACTGCTCACCTGGACCCCACCACAGCCTACACCTGTTGTTCAAAGTGCTTTTCTTTACATGTGGGAGGTCATGACTGTTCAGAGAGGAAGCTAAGCCTTCACTTGGATTTATCATTGCCACCCTGGGAAGCTTTTAAGCTTCCTTCTTTCTGTCCTGTCTGCAAGCACCTCTATAGTGAGGTCCGGAAACTATTCTACAGGAAACATTGCCACTCCACAAGCATGCTCTCAGAAGACCCACAAGAGCAATGTGCACACTTTTTTTCAGCTGGAATGATCTTTTAACATGTACACTGTGCTGACAGATTCAAGGAGCTCCTTACCACCGAGAGAAAAAAGTTCACCATATAAATGACCCCTATTTCCATTTGTAAAATCATGAACAGAAGACAAGAGAGTCTTGTGACCATTAAGTACACAAAGACACACACCTCATTGAATAAACAAATACATAGTGCCTACTGTGTACCAGGCACCATACTTGGCACATGCAGCCCCTGTTTTTATACAGCTTCCAACTGGATAATGTAGTGGGGGGGGCAGATTAACAAGAGGAATAATTACACCACGTGATCATAATTTGATGGTGACAGAAAACAAAAGAAGCAAGGGACGGTGTGAAAGGAGGTAGTGAGAGAAGGACTTTCTGAAACCGAGGCGAGCAGGGGGCATCAGGAACAGAGAACATTCCAGGCGAAAGGCACAGCTTGTGCAAAGACCTGGGAGGAAAGAGCTAGGCATGTCTAAGAAACAGAAAGCAGCATGGCCAGTAGGTAGGAAAAGCCAGTGAGGCACAAGGCAGCCTGTTCCACAGGCTACAGCCACCTGAGTGGAGCTCCCATTCCAAATGGAATGAGCATGCATGCGGTTTGATCATCAAGGGATGCCCTTGGGGTTACTTCTCTTCAGAGGACTCTGTGCTGTGGAGATGGCTGGAATGTGAAGTCTTCAAAGAAGCAGTTGCACTCATGTAGACAAGAGCTAGAAATCACCTGGATGGGGAATCAAGGAATCGTAATGCCTTGAGATCTGGCCTTGGGGTAGAATCCCAAGACTTTGTATATATTGAGTGTGGGAAGAGACTGGAGGAAAGACTAGGACTAGAGGGCAGCGAGACTGGATAGTGGGTCCTTGCTGGGGGAAGCGAGTCACTAGGGGCATACCTTTGAAGGCTCTGCTTGGCCTTGCTCTTTTTTGTTACTCTTTCTTTCTCTGCTCTCCCACCACCCATTAGCAGGCGGGTAAGCAGCCTCCTCTACAAGTTCTTAGCCCCGAAACAACAGCGCCAGCCAACCATTTACTAACAAGTCTGAACCTGAGTCACCCAGCACGTACTAACACTTCTGAGATCTTGATTCCAAATAAACCCTTCCTACCTTGAGCTGTTTTCTCAGATACTTCATTACAATAAGAAGCAGACTAGGGACACAGGGAAGACTTAAACATGCCTGTCTGTCTATAGTCTGTTTGTCTGTCTCCCTTTGTTTCTTTTCCTTTTACTGGAAAGGATACAAGAGATCCTTGTTTTGGAGCCATACTCAAAAGACCATGGTTCAGGAATACAGATTTAAGCTATGCCAAGTCCTCTGTTTCTCAACTTGAAATGTCGATTTAATTAAATTAAACTTGAGATTTGCCAAAGGTGATGGTGAGTAGCCATCTAACAGATCAAGGCAAGCCTGGTCTAAACCTAAATCTTTCCCACTCCTTTTCCAGCTGGGACTGTGAGCAGCTCAGGTTGCAGCTGCAGCCGGACCTTCCTCTGCCTGGGGTGTGACTTGGGGCATGTCTGTGGCTAGACCAGGCTAGCCTGTCACCTTGGAGCAGCCCCCATACCTCCCCACACAGCTCCCACTCTTGTTCAGGAAGGCCAACACAATCCTCCTGCCCTCACCGTGTCCCCTCCAAGAACAGGCACTGTCGACCAAGTTGAGGAAAGAGGAAATAACAGCAAAGAAAAGCAGTCTCTCCCCACTGACAAATACATTGGGGAGGGTAACAGCCCACCGCAGGCAGGAGTGTAGGACCAACTAAATAACTTAGGGTTACATGAGCACTTTCTTGTGTAAATGGGCTAGTGAGAATTCGTGTAAACACACTCCAAGCATCATTTTAAAAATATCAGAAACTCACAGCTTGTATATATTCTAAATGGAACTAAGTGTCGGAAACAGCAAACCTTTTGATTATCAGCATGAAGAACATGCCAACACTCTAATTTGGTAGGTCTTCAAATCTCTAGGCATACTATCTTATAATAGTTAATATCTTAGAAGTAGTCCTTAGAATTTAGGACTCAAAGAAGCAAATATAGAAACACTTTGGACCATGGAGGGTCTGTGAGTAAGAAGTGTATGTCCAACCTCTCTTTTCCTTGCTTGTACCAACAAAGGAAGAGGAGGAGGGGGAGGAGAAATAGGAAGAGGAAGAGGAGGAGGAGAAGGAGAAGGAGACAGGCAGACAGAGAACAGAAACAGATCTGAATAGACGCTAATGATTAGGCATTAACTAAAGTATTAATTAGTTTTAGAGACTGAGAAGTCCCCAAATAAGTCTCAGACAGCTGGAGCCTTGGAGGGTTGATGGTGCTAGTTCTTGTCTAAGCCCAAGGCCAGAGACAAGAAGCCAGTATCTAGCTGTGAACAGGCAGAAGAATCAAATTCTTACTTAGCCTTTGTGTTCTAGGCAGGTCTGCAGCTAGTTGCATGAGTCCCGCCCACTTTAGGGCGTGCCATTTGCTTTGCTCACCTACTAGTTTAAATGTTAATGTCACCCAGAAACACCTTCACAGATACCACAATGCCACCACAGCACACCCAGAATACTGAATACAATAGCTAGGCATCCCTGGAGTCAAACCAAGCTGATGGATACAATTAGCCACAGCACTAGTATAACTATTCACAAAGGAAAAAGAGTCATTCGAGAGTGACCAAAATAGCAGGATTCCTCTGTGGTCCCCCTGCTAGCCAAGGGCTTGGGCTTAGCCACATACCTCACTCCACGGAGAAGTTAGTAGAGGAAAAACAGGAAGCTGCTTCTTGGACAAGCTGGGATGTGGAGAAAATGTTCCAGTCAGGGGAAATCTAGGCTTCCTAACAGAGGTCCGGGGACCCAGTGTATCCTTCCTACGCCATGTGGGTCTTGACCTTTCTGGGAGACTCAATAACGTCCTCCTACTCTCAAGAGCCCAGCATGACCAAGGTGAGAGTCACTGTCACAGAGTACAATCTGCCTTAAAGCACAAACCGAAACCCTTGAACCACTGGCCTTCCATCCGTGTGGATTTACAAATCATCCTTATTTAGAGGCCCCCTGGCTATACTGCTGCGGCTGATTCTTCGGGCCTTACTACTTGCATAGTCATTAAGTGAGAAAAGAACTCTCCCAAAACTTAACACAGTGCCCAGAGCAGATCCTAAGTCTCCTTGGAAACAGAGAACACAAACCAGACAAAGTGAAACTGGCAGCTTTAACATGAGAGACAGCCTGTGAAAAGCCACTGTGTCCAGGGTGTGATACACGGAGGACCTCAGGTGGGCCACGCTGAAGATCAGATAGCAAGATCAGGGATGCCCTGGTACAGGGAGAGAGATCCTGATGGGCTCCACACGTTACCCTCCCAGCCTCTCCACATCGGTCGTCACCAGCAAGTTGCCAGTCTGTGACGGAAAGTCTGCAGCTTTGCTCTGCAGTCGAGCCCACAGTAAACTGAGCTTCAAACAGACGAGACAGGACATGCTACCTTGCTCTCTGCCGGCCTCTGGTTAAGCAGTGTGATATCAGTGATTTGTTTTCTAGGGTAGCTGTAACAAGGTACCCAGGCTAGGAATGACTTTAATTACAGCTTAGTCCTCACAGCCATGAAGGTTGCCTGCTGCAGATGAAGGTGTCAGGGGTCCATAGACCTTCCAGTGGCTTCCAGGAGGCATGTCTCCTGGCCTCATCTCGCTTGTCATGGTGGCTGGCATCCTCGGCATTACTTGGCTTACTTATAGTGTCTGTCCTGTCTCTGCTTTGTCCTCTTGGCTGTGTTTCTGTCTCCGTACACACATTCCCTTCCTCTAGAAAGGGACCAGTTATTTAACGGCACCCTATTCTAATAAATGCTGGTCCTCACTTTGTAAGAGGAGACTCTATTCCAATGTGTCACAGGTTTCAGAAGTGGGGCTGGAGTGTATATTTTGGGGAATATATCACTCACCTCACAATGCTTCCTATGGTTTCCTCCCTTTCCAGACTGTGCTGGGGATTGAACCCAGGGCTTTGCTCATGCTGGACAAGTGCCTTACCGCTGATTTCCCATCCTCTGCCCTACACGGAGTATGCCATCATGGGTACCTTAGCATACAGAAGTCCTCTAGCTCCCATGCCCAGGCCAGTCCCCCAAACTGGCATACCACAGTGAATTAGATAGCTGAGCCACCTACTCTCCTGCAACTCACCAAGGCATAGAGAGGCAGACTTTGAAAGAAGAAGCACACCAAATAGAGGAAGAGAGGTAGGAGCTCGTCCTTGGTAAGGCCATTTAACTAACCAAGCCCTAAGTGATCCCCAGCAAATGATGGTCCTGACACAGTAGACACCATACCATGGAGGAGAGACAGAGACAGACACAAAAGGACAGACAAGGGCCGGCACTCTTCGCTCCCACTTTGCCCTGATCATCTTGACGTGTTTCTTATGAGGCTTTAAATTTCAATTTCAGCTGAAACCCTTGGTGACCCGTCGCCTACCCCTCTCGCTGTTCCCCCCACCCACCGCTGGCCCATCTATCCTGTAGGATTTGTGTTCTGCAACAGACGCAAATGTCAGTGAGGAAAGAGACAAATGGCAATAATAGCCCAGGAGTTGCTGCCTCTTTCCTGTTCGCAGAGGCAGCCTCTAGAAAAACCTTGCCTGCTAATTAAATAAACCTTTCCCTCTGACAGATGAGAACAGAGGGGAGATCTTATCCAAGCAGGAGCTGCCCAGAGTTGCAGCCTCTCTCTAAGGGAACTGACTTTCAAGCAGGCAGAGAACTCGAATTTTCCAAATGCCCGACAAAGGCATGAACCCATCCCCCAAGCCCCACCCTCCTGCTGGCCAGGGGGAAACAAAGCAGTGTGGCAGGTGGGCCCTGGTTCTAGGACTCAAGGAGACAGTCACAATCGAGGAAGCCTTGATCCTAGGTTGCTTCGTGTGACCACAACTGCTCCGTTGAGGGCTTTGGTGACTTGAGTCAGAGATGATGCCACTCCCCTGAGACCAATTGTTGTAGAGTTTCTGTGGTCTTCACATACCAGGTAGAGGTTTGGGAAGTTATTTAAATCTTAGATGTAGTTGTTGAAAGTAGATTATGTAAGAAGTTGTAAAACTGAAAAGTAGTTTTCATGTCCAACACCCCCAAGTTGGTGGTTGGAATAACCTTCTAGAAATGCCACTGTGTCACTGTGCAGAGATAGAAGGGGGGAGATAGAAGAAAACAGAACAGTGAACATTTCAAGCCTTGTAAGTAAATAACAAAATCTGTGGCTCTGCTTCAGGGAGAGAGAGAGAGAGAGAGAGAGAGAGAGAGAGAGAGAGAAAGAGGGAGGGAGGGAGAGAGAGAGAGAGAGAGAGAGAGAAAGAAAGAAGGAAAGAAAGAAAGAAAGAAATGTTGTGAGAGCTGCAGGCCGTATTCCTGCCGTCCCAGCTCCTGGTCGCCTGGCTAGCTTATGCCCCAAAATACCAACACACAAACTGTATTCTTTTAAACACTGCTTGGCCCATTAACTCTAGCCCTTACAGGCTAATTCTCATATCCCGATCAACCCATCTCTAATAATCTGTATAGCATCAGTCTTATCAGGAAAGATGCAGCATGTCTGACCTGGCAGCTTGCTTCATGGCGTCTGCCCGGGAGAGGGGAACATGGCCTCTGAGCTCACGTCCTCTTCCTCCCAGCATTCTGTTCTGTTTACTCCTCCCACCTATGTTTTAACCTATGAGGGCCAAGCAGTTTCTTTATTATAATTAACCAATGACTTTCCTCCATCAAAGAAAGAAAGAAAGAAAGAAAGAAAGAAAGAAAGAAAGAAAGAAGGGAGGTAATGAGGGAGGGAGGGAGGGAGGGAGGGAGGGAGGGAAAGAAAAGAAAGAAAGAAAGAAAGAAAGAAAGAAAGAAAAAGAAGAAAATAGATTTTTGTCTAGTAGGCAGATGGTCCACATCTGGCAAACCCTGAGAAGGTTTGCCCCTCAATTTCATTACTGCCCTGCCTAATGACCTCACAGCTCCCTGCTAGTGGGAGCCTCAGAACTGCATGGGTAAGGGAGGTGTTTTAATCCCAACAGCAATAGGGAAAAACGCAACAGGCTCTTCCTTGGCTAGCCCCTGGTGCGCCTGGTGCTTGACTAGAGGAAGAGGCTGGCAAGTGCTTGCCTGATTTCCTCTTCCCTTCAGTCAGCAGAGGTCTGGGTTGGGTTGGATATTTGAGGGGGATCATCTGTTTTTCCCTTGGAAAACAACTGCAGTGGAGATCTCTCTCTCTCTCTCTCTCTCTCTCTCTCTCTCTCTCTCTGTGTGTGTGTGTGTGTGTGTGTGTGTGTGTGTGTGTGTGTGAGAGAGAGAGAGAGAGAGAGAGAGAGAGAGAGAGAGAGAGAGAGAGAAAGGAATGGTGGTTAACAATTATTGAGTGCTGAGTGCATCCCAAGCCATTGCCCATATAAGGGCATATGGCTAGGCTAGGAGGAAGAGCCAGTGCTGTGCTTTCTACTTAGCACCTTGGTAGAGGGCAAGCTCTGTACTTGACTCCCCTGCCTTGGTAGATGAAAACAATAGTATCTCCTCCCTCTGTGGCTTCTTGAGAGAAGCACATGCAAGAGTACTTGGAAAATGTTTTAAGTTCACCCCTTTGCTCTTAGCACTGGCCATAACATCTTCCCCCACTCCTTCCCACTTTTTTCCAGTTTTCCCCACTGCCCTATTTTGGGTCCATGTCAGAGTCAGGGTTTACTGAATGTCCAGGATACAGCACCTTCTGTATACATACATGATCCGGTACAACAAGGCATTCTGTCAATAGAACTCAGATACATCAACGTCAACACAACCTTACAGGCATGTTCACTGTGCAATTCACTGCATACAGCATAGTCTTCCGGTCACCATGGCAGCCGGTGCTTCTGCAAACCACTGTAGCATAGCAGAGGTCCTCTTGCCACCAAGTTTGCTATCAACACCACTCCTGACACTTCCAGAGATTCCCACCTCATGTCTCTCAGGTCACTGAGCACAGAAATTGAAGTCTTCTGCTGATTTTCCTTGTCCCTACTGGGATAGAAACAAATTTGAGAACAGAGAGTGTGGCTTAAGGAGAGTTGTTATTGTTCCCATTGGCTGGTAAAGTCTTTGATGTCCTAGATATAGAAATGTCGATCGGATCTGTAACTGCCCTGGCAGACACACTGATGCTCTAAAGAGTCTCTTCATCTGACTATCAGAAACAGTGGACCACAGAGGAAGGCGATTTCCCCCAGGGATCTCATGCTGAGAAAAGGGAGGGGCACTAGGCTCCTGGAAACAGATTTCACACAGTTCCAGCACCTTTCCAGACCCCCTTACAGGATGAGACTGAAACCCGAACAACCATGGGTCAGGGGTGGGTGCACCGCACCTTAACCAGGACTGCTGAGCTGTGCAGATCCCTGCCCTCTGTTTAGACTTTGATTTCACGTGACTCGGTGGGTGGTCGGAGCAGGGGCTTCACTGGAGCTCTGTTTCCCTCCTTTCAATGTGAGCACATTGAATAAATCTTCTTTTTCTGCTTTCACTATTCCTTTGGCTCTTTCAACTGGCTGTCTGGGGATGGTTGACTGAACCTGACTTGAGACACAGGTTGTGATCCCCAAGGTTGACAATAGATCTGTACATGAAGTAAAACTGGCAAACCCACCCTCCCTATAGAGCCACCTCTAGGGCCTTGTCGGTAGTGGGTGGCTAAAGATCTGGGGAATGGTTTTATCTGGGTGACTTCTGCAGTACAGCCTTCCTTCCTCCTGTCTTAGCTCCCAGTACTCTAACTCCATCCATCCTGAACAACCATCAGCCCCAACTGCTTCAGCCAAGTATAATCCACCCACCTGCTCAGAAACTGGTAGAGTGAACAGAGCCCAGGCAAGGAAACTGAGACTCTTTGTAAGCCACTACATCTGTCCATACAGATCAGCCTCAATTTTCTCTTCTCTTCAGACAGAGCACAGGGCCAAGGGATGGAGTTCTCCGCACCATTGTACATTAATATAGGTTTAAACACGACCTCAAGGCAACATTAAACAGAGTGTCTATTTCTAACTCTTCCCAGTGGGAATCCTTACCATTAAAGAGATAATAACAACAACAACAATAATAATAACAAAAGCCTGAAGTTGGTACAGACTAAAAGTATCATTAAAATTCTTTCACGAAAGGACAGGCCACCCCTGGGTCTTTGTGACCTGTCTGTGGCTCCTGGTCCCTGATCTAGCACACAATTTTTAACTAAGAAGATTGCATGGTGGCATCTTTCAGTCCCTGTTGGATTTGGGGATACTTGGCGGGAACAGCCAAAGCCACAGAGGGGAAAGCAGGAGACCTTTGAGCTTTGTTTTTGCAGTGCCGTGTGGCAACCTCATGAGCCCTGGAGACGCGGAGGTTATAAGATGGAGCTGAACAGCATTGTCCACCCAGATGGAGCCTGTTGCCAGCAGAGGTGCCTCCCCCGCCACCGCTGACCTTGTCAGGAGGAGCCAGCTATATATTCACAAAGACCTAATTTAGAGAACAGAGCTGGTAATGTGTGCCCAATGTAACAGGAATAAAGTGTGACTTCCATTAGTTAGATGACCAGAAGATGGACTACGCCTTGTCTTTGCTGGGGCCCTGCAGCTGGAGCATTTTAAATTTCATTTATTCTCGAAAATTGATTTTCTTTATTCGATTTACCTCCTCATCAGGCTTTCTACTAAGACGGCCCCGCTGTACTGCCGTTAATAACCACAGGACACTCTGAAATTTCCTTGAGTGTCACACCTGGGGATTATTTGTTTCTGCGAATTAGACTCTTAACTCTAATGAGAACATTCAAAAAACCAAACAGTGTTTTCTGTTTAACATCCTAGGTGGGGAAGGGCTGAGCCCTGCCCATGGGGCCAGCAGCTGCTTACCGAGCAGTACAGTGACGGACCGGTTCTCAGAGTCCCCGGAGCAGTTCCGAGGTTAATCTCCTGGAGTGTGGCTCTTGCCCACAGCTCTGTAAGGCTGCCTGGGCCACCACTGTCACAAATGATATTTTAGCTCCTGCTTTGCAGGCAGAGCCAGGGGTTTGTTGGGGCCAATTTCCAGTCCTTATGCCAAGCAGCCCAGCAGGGAGGAACTGGGTTCGGGTACGTGTCTATAACACAGCCCCATGGAGGGTTTGTCCATGAGGAGAAGCCGGGTTAAAGGTCCTGTGGGTCATCAGTTGGAGAAATTTCTTTCCTTTGGGCCATTTTGGAATGATCTCAAAAGATTCGTTTCCATGGAGTTTTGGTTTAAATTCTGAGTTCATTGTAGTGATACTTGTTCATCAATTTTAAGTGGAAACAGCTGTTGTGTGTCACGCCCACAATCCCCCGAAAACCCTAGAAAATGTTAATTCAAACCATCCTCTTACTGCTCTCAAACCTACTCAGAATGCTCACTCGTCTGGCTCTGTGGGCTGGGTTTCTAGGCTCTTCTCTGGAATTATCCCTCTGCAGAGGGATACGGGTGATCACGGCAGAAGGGGGTGCATGAGCAGGGAGGACCCCAGGATTTAGCGGACATCCGACGAGATGTAACGGTGTGCCACCTTAACAGCAAAAACCGGGGTCCATGGGAGACACCCACGGTTCTCTCCTCACTGGTCCAGAACACATTTATTGAAGAATTACTGTGAGCAACAAACAGCGGCCTGCTGGGTTTGTACAATAGAAAAAGCAGCTCTCAAGGAGCTCCCAGCCCGGCAGGGGAGAGAACTTTAAAAAATCGCAGCAGAGAGAACTAAAGGAGAAAGCTGTGGTGCTGTGGTGAACAGGAGCTCGGTGAGGGGATGCTGAACTCATCTGTCCCGCCTACACTCAGCATCCCACAGAGAAGCAGGAATGGGTGGCTTGACCAGTTCCATGCTTGCTTATAGCATGGTTCCTCTGGAGACCGGCTCTATCGGGTATAGGTCGGCTTTGGTGCACTGTGCGCCTATCTACTGCCATGTTCTATGGAGCTCTGTCTGGCGTCAGAAAAGCCGGTGTCAGAGCCAAAATGGTTCCCCAGCAATGTTAGCAAGTTTTCTCTCTAAAAGCCATAGAAGAATGCTCATTCCTCTACTGCTCGTGGGGACGATGATGGTGTCTCTGTCAAGTAGGAAGAATGCCTAGACTATTCTTGGACAGTGATTCTCAACATGTGGGTCGAGGCCCCGTTGGTAAACCTCTGTCTCCAAAAACTATTTATAATTTGTAACACTAACAAATTACAGCTATAACATAGCAAGGAAAATAATTGTATGGTTGGGGGTCACCACAATACAAGGAGCTGTTTTAAAGGGTCACAGCATTAGGAAGGGTGAGGACCGCAGCTCTAACAGGATGCAGTGGGGAAATGGAACAGTTGATGCTCTGGCCAAAGAGTATGAATGCACCTCATGGCCACTGTGTGGTGAGTGAGAGACAAGCAAACCTGTCTCCGCAGATGTGGCTTTCAGCCTCTAAACTACCAGAGCCCTCCATACATTTTCTGAGTGAAAGTCACTGTGAAACTGTTTCCCTGTGGCTACAGAAAACGGAGAGAGGCTAGGCTGTCAGCGAATTGACTCTGTAGGATACAACTCACCCCCATCATTTGCCCTCCCTCTGTGAGGAGCTCTGTGGCTGAGAACAGCTTTAGAAACAGTGAGGATGCTGTTCTCCCACTGACAGCTGAAAGCAGGCTCTGAAGTAGCAGCCCACTACCTGGGAGGACCCCTGTGGGGGACAGTGCTGGGCCTTGTGCGAGCTCTTGGCATCCCGTGTTCTCTCCAGCAGGAAACAAACAAAGGAAGCTGTCCAAAAGAAGTAGTGTGTGCCTGAAGAGCCTGTGCTCTAGGGTGGAAGGCTGACTGAGGAACTCCCTGAGTCCGCAAGGTGAGGGAGTTGTCATGAGGCAGGGATACCATCTTGGTCTGAGTGAGTGACAAAAGTCTGGGGGCAGCTTCGGTCCTCAAATGTCTGACACCATCTAAAACAGCATCATCTCTTCTGAAGGGGGATAAGGTCGGGATCGGGATGGGCCACTGCAATGGGAGGGACCTGGGACAGAGTAAGATGCCCTTCCGGGTAGCTGCGGGAGTCGGGTGCCCGGAGAAGGTGGAGAAAATTGCTTCTCAGTCAGTCGTGCAAACAGGGTAAGATTTCATCTGCTAGACAGAAAGGTGGGGTGATGACACAGCTGGCTTCCCTGGGGTGGAGGGGCCATGCTGACACCTTGGTGAGTGACAGCGAGCAGATCACCTGCTCCTCAATTCTGGAAGAGAGGCAGAGACGTCAGGATGGAGATTTGAGCAACAACCAGCCTCGTTCATGAAAATGCTCGTGCTTCTGCAAACAGACCTTTGACTGAGGGCTGGTGTAGCTTTCCAGTTAGGCCACTGTTTGAAAGCCACGTCTGTTTTTCCTCCGGAGTCTATCCCTGCTCCTTTCGACTTGCTATTGTTTTGAGCTTGTGGCGGTAGCTTTTACCTCCCACCCAGCAACTCTGGTTAACTAAATGACACACGTAGGTCTTACTCTGTCCTCTGACACCGTGGCAGAGCGACTGATTATTTTCCTGAAATGTTTCCATTCCCTGTATCTTAGAAATCACTTAACAGACAAAATGTCATAATTCAAGCTTTGTTCCCCCGTGAATAGTGGAACTTAGTGTTTTGTTTCTCCTTCTAGGAGACAAACAGAATGTTTCTATCTGTCAAAAGAACTCACGTAAAAATTTTCTCCTTTGGGAAAGAAGTATGATATATTTTCTAAGACTGTGTCTAGAATGTTCTTAGACACATTAAAATATGGAATGGCAATCTTCACTCATCATTTTTACAATATTTAGGGTTGGTGTTCCAGACACACAGGGCAAAGTCAGCCGGAGCAGTGAGTAGGGAGAAAAGGACCTTCCCAACACATTTCCTGTCTCTACTCCTGCCAGCACAACTGATGACCATCCCAAGGAAACCTGCAGAGGAGGGACTCTGCCCCCATCAATTCCATTTAATGTTGTAAGACTGACATTTCACCTGCTTCAGATGGAACTGTACTTGGGCCTAATTCTCCCGGTTATTGCCCCTTTGTTCTCAAGGTCAAAGCTGTAGTTATTGGGAATAGAAGTACCCAGCCTGCACAGAAGGAAGTCTGCTTTTACCTGGTACCCAAGGGAGACCATCTCAGGACTTAGGAAACTTAAATTCTCAAATAAACACACACACACACACACACACATACACACACACACACACACACACACACACCTGGAAAACAGGAGATATGTGTGCAAAAGGGCGAGTAAACTGTTCAGTCCTTCCCTACTACATAGCAGTCTGACATCTAAGTGTCTGTTTGCCTCTGATTTCCCACCTAGCCTGAGGAGAGGGTCTTAACATTACAACAGGGAAAGCAGGCATGTTAGTTTATTGATGAAGACCACTTCTGACCCCATGCCAGAGTAATATGCCATTTCACTCCCAAGCTATAGGAGGTCTCTGGCTCAGATAGAATGAAAATAGTAATATCAAACTTACAGTCACGCTTCTGCTGCTTTCTGGACCATTTCTCTGTCTTTACTTCCGGAGACACCCTTCTCTTCATGCTGAAGAGCAAACGCTACCCCATGGGAGAAGATGCTGGCAGCTAAGAGGTTTCACGGCTCAGACAGACAGCTCCAATTTGTACACGGTGGACTTGCTCTTCACAGAGTGTTGAGAACATTGGAGATCAAACCTGGGATCTCTTATATGCTAGGCAAGTGCTCTTCTATGAAACCACACATATACGAAGCTACCTACTCTTTGTGAAACAGGGTTGCCCAGGCTAGCCATGAATTTACTCTAACTCAAGTAGGCCTTGAATTTGTCTCATTTTCCAGAAGAACAGTGGTACCAGTCTGTTCCACTAGGCCCGGATTGAACTTGTTCTTAAAGAAAAGCCTACCTGGGGGCTGGAAAAGTAGCTCATTGGTTAAGAACACTGACTGCTCTCCCAAAGGACCAGAGTTCAATCCCCCGCATCCACGTGGCAACTCACAGCTGTCTGTGACTCCAGTTCCAGGGGATCCAGTGTCCTCTTCTGGCCTCATTCGGTGCCAGGCACATACATGGTACATAGACATTAATGCAGAATAAAACAGAAACACACATAAAATAAAATTAATTTAAAAGGAAAAGTCTCCCATCTGAGGCAAGGAGCCCATCTTAATCTGGTCTGAGATGGATGGCAAGAGGCTCCCTGAAAATCAAGCTGTTTCCAGTTATTCCGTTTTCCAACCTTTGGCAACTCACTTGACCTTTCTCAGAATCCATTTCCTGGTATCTAAAAGGAGAAGCCTGAGGACATCCCACATCCTCCCAGATAAACAATCCGGTTTAATTCAAAGACATTCTTAGCTTTGGGGTGATTAGAGGCCCAGAAGATTTTTCTAGAACTTAAATATTATTTTCCATTTATGAACATTACAACTAGCTGTGCTTGTCAGTGTTCACACAGCCAAATGAGTATGTGGGAGCCCCAGGGCACTGGTTCTTCTGGATGCCCCAGCTCTCACCACCACCCTTTCCACACAGGGACACAGAACCCCTGCTATTCTCGGGGTCTCTAGCACAGGAACGATCTACCTGCATGCTCTTCTCAGTGGTCGCACAAAAGTTGTCCACACGGAGAGCAACCCTTACATCATGAGAGTGAACAGGAAACTGAAGGCATCCAACTCTGACATCAACGCACAATTCGATTCTAAATTGGGATTTAAAAACCTTGTTAGATGATCCGGTTTTGTTTTATCAAAGCCATACCACCCCCACACTTTTCTCCAAGCCTCTCAGCACTCTTTGGCTTGATACCAATTGTAAATCCATAGCAGCCTTCTAGAAAGATGACTCCTCGGCCCTGTGGGAAAGGAAGGAAGTGCCCACCAGAAATGGTTCCTAGTCTACAACCTCACTCATGGTCCCACCCTGGCCTTCTAATCATGGCGCCTCAGAATCCGAGCCCTTGTACTTCGTTACAGAGCTTGAAAACAGAGACGTGGCATGTGGCCCTGGACACCCTGAGTGTTTTGAAGACCCTTCCGGTCAGCTGGAGCTCAGCTATCAACATTTCTGTGGTAGGAGAAGGTGGCACACAACTCAGAAGAAAGCAAGCCTGAAAAAAATGAGAAAACAAAACAAAATATCATCCTCCCCAACAAGGACTAGGCATTTGGCCCTGGGCCAGTTCATGCTGAAAGTGAAACTTTCCATTTTTTTCTTTAAAATAAAGTCACAAATTGCCTTAAAAATGGGTCAGAGCCATTGCACAGCCAGGGCTCAACTGTACAAAGACCGGAGCACACAGGGTGGGCACGATTTGAAGAGCAACAAGGTTTCCAGAGCCAGAGACTGTTTTCCCCTTAACTCTTTACCCCAGGGGAAAGCTCAATGTGCTCAGCCACCAGGCACGTGAACAAACGCCCCCGTGTTTTCACAGGGTTCAGACCCAGGACTGACAACACTCCTTTCCCCCAGCCTTCTCTTTGAAGGGAATGACTAGATAAAGTCAACATAATGCTTAAGTCAGGGGAGCCAAAAGGTTAAGAAAGGCTCCTTAAAGTCACAGCATCCATTTACTCAGCAGAGAACACAAGAAAGAAAGGGTCTGGAAACCTTCCACGCTCCTAGTTGAATGTAAACAGACTACAGAGAAACCAGGGAGTCCCTTCTGTGTTGGGTATCCATGCTTTGAAAAAACAGGAATAGTATGTTAAAAAAAAAAAAAGAAAAAGAAAAAAGAAAAATCACATAGAGAGCCCACATGGCAAGTCATGTTTTTTGTTTTAATTTTTGGTTTATTTTCTATTTATTCTTACGAAAAATTATTCCAGAAAGAATAATTACAAAGCACAATCATGGATAGAGGCATCCTGATGTTCCCTTAGACAATAAAAAAATAACGTAACACTGTGGAGGACCGGTTTAGAGTCCCACATTCCCCATCACATCATATGGTCGTCTGAGCCCTTTAGCCTTCATAAGCCTCCAGCTGCTCATGTATCAAATGGGTGATCTTTGGAGCAATTCTAGAAATAATCTAGGAGCCCTTTGTGTATGTATTCAGAAGGAAGAAGCTTCATTATGGAGATGGAGCTTGAAATCCAAAGAGAATTCCTACAAGCCCAAGAAGAGAGAAAGGGCTTCCAGGAGAACTTGAAGGTCCTGCTCATGTTTATACATGTTACAGACTGGCCAGAACAGATTTGGAGCTGGTAAGCTTTTTGGAGAGTTCTGCAATCCCTTTGTGATCCTGAAGCAGCTGGCGTGGCTTTTGGAAGATCGCCCAATTCAGACAATGTCAAGGAAAAAATTTAGGCCAAACAAGCTTGGGAAGCAAAGCTGGACTTCAAGGAAGCAATCATTGCTGCATGTCAGTTACCCGGGCCATGGATGGGCTCAGTGCAGTTAATGTTTGGGGCCATTTAATCCCCACAGCCCTGGTTTTGGACCGAATCATCTCCAGGGCCAGGTTCACAGACACAAGGCCTGTTCAGTTACTGGTTCCCCACTCAGAAGGACTGAGTACTTGGTTTAATATTCCACCCAACCACTGGTTTGAAATCCTTTGTTGTTTTTAAACAACATTTTCATTTTGTATCGATCCACACAAGTTAAGTAGAGAGTCCCCATTATTTCCGTTTTTTATATGTGTTAGCAGAGACTTGAGGAGATTCAGTTGTTTGTTCTTGGCCTGGCTACAGACATCTCAGCAAGGGGAAGCAGGGGTAGGTGTGCAGAGCTGAGAGGGAAGCTCCCTGGGTGGCATGGTTTCAGAGCCCTTGGGAATCCCCTGCTAACGATGACCCCAAGTCTCTTTGCTCTGGGGTCATGTGGCCAAATACGGTTATGACATATCCCAGTTTACCATAAAGTAATTCCTTGTCTGTACTAGAATCAGGAGAGTCCCTAGAACATCAGGCTGAGTCGGTTATTCTACTGAGGGATCCAAGTATTGCTTTCCAGAAGTGTTCTGGACCTTGTCTGTTATGCCATGCTCTGTGCCTGGTGGGCCACAGATATGCCCTCCAAAGACGGGACTCACCCAGATAACAAGCTAACCAACCTGATCCAGGCATCCATAGGCAGCTAACTGACTATCATTGCAAGGCTGGGAACCACACAAATAATCATAGAGGGTTCAGTTAGCCTGAGAACCAGCCTGCTGTGGATGATATGCAGAGCCCAGAGCCAGACTGCCAACAGTGTGGAGTCCTGCAGGCAGCACAATGGACCAGAACCTGTGTGCAGCCTCAGGAGACCCCCAGTTTGTCCACTCTGTGACCCGACCAAATAATGTTCCTTTATGAAGCCTGAGTTTCATCATTTGGAAATCGGGGAATTAGAATTAAACTCATGAGTGAGCGTCGAGGTCAAAGGACAGATACACAGAGTGCACAGTTCACTGTGGCCACACTGGAAAGCTTCACCTCATGTCTAATCAGCTCTTTCAGTATTTCCAGAGCTAATAGGAGCCAGGCTCTGTGGGACAGACTGAGGTACTGCTGGCATCCATGGAATCAGTCAGTAGCGCGCTCGTCAATGTTTAAAAACCAGCTATCCGGAGGAAAAGTAAAGACTACTTGATGGCATATGCCAGTTCCCATGGCGTAATTACTGCCCCTGTGGCACCATCTGTCACTGGATACAGAGTAGGAGGACTGTCCATTATCTTCCTCTGTAGATCCCACACCAGCTGAAGACCGAGAACGGACACACTGTGGTACCATGGCAGAGAACAAATCATCAACACAATGGGACAGAATGGGAAGGGCCTCCCTAAAAAGATGTGGGTTCCACTAGATTTGGCAAATGTCTGGATATAAATGGGGCAAAGCGGCAGTGGTAGGGAAGGGTAAGGAGGGAAGGGGACAGAAGATGAAAGCATATCTGAGAAAAGCCTGGAACAGAGGAAGACGGGGCTGAGGAAAAGCGGAGAGCAGAGGAGCCAGTGGCAGCCTTTGTCAAGTTCCAGAGCTGGGTTCTGGGCAGAGGAATGCATGGCTTTCTCCCCTGGTTTAGATCCCTCTGGCTGCGGGGTGAATAATGCGTTCTGAGACACAATGGAAGCAGGGATGGCAGGGCAGGTGGTAGCCCAGGCCGAAGAGGCTGGTGACCTGGGCTGGGTTTATAGTCTCCCAACACTCCCCAAGGATAATCAGATCCATAGATATTCAAATCCCTTATATAGCATGGTGCGGTATTTGCTGAGAACCTCCACAAATCCTTCTGAATGTTGGTTTTTTTTTTCACTCTTTTCCTTTTTTTTTTGCAATGCTAGAGATGGCACCTAAAGCCTTGTGTGTACAAACGTCTTACTTCTGAGCTATAGCCCTATGCTGCTCACATCATCTCTAGAGCACTGACAAACCTAATGCCGTGGAACTGCCTTGTAGACAGCTGTTTGCAGTGTATTGTTAATATGACAAGGAAAAGCTGTCATATGCACTCTGCCATATTCTTTCCAGATACTTGAAATCTGTGCTTTGTTGAATCCACAGATACAGAACCCTGGGATATGCAAGCTTTAGTTGTATGCTTGTTGAATGGGCATTCCCTGAGTTTGTGCCAGGCACCTACCACTGTGCCAGGCCCTGGTAGCCCACCAAAGGGAACACTGCCATGGCCTTCATGAAACTTACAGGCAGGTGAAAATGCCTTAAAAGCTATAGGAATGGCTAGATCTTTGGAGCTCATTGCATGCTCAGCACAGCCCTGACTTCTTAGCAAGCACTGTTCCATCGAACCCTCACACACTTGTGGGGACAGACACAGTGTTGTCCTTGCTGGAGGTATTGAGGAGGAAGCTGGTAGGGCTGCAGTTCAGGTGCCTAGAGTCTATCCAGGATTTGATCCCATTAGGGACAGAAGGCATGGGGATGCTATTTGAAAGGCAGAAGGGAGCTGGGTCCCCTGGGAAACTCCTCACCTTCTGTCAGTTAGGCCCAGGCTTCCTGTACAGTGGTCCCACCCCAGCTCCTCTGCCTCCATGATGACATGGTGCACAGTCTTGGTCCAGGAAGCGTCTAGGTTGGCCTCAAACAAGCAGAAGAATGATGCCTGTGTTCATTTAAAAATATTATTTTTAAGAAATCCATTTTCTGATTTTGCAGGCCATGCATACCAATAGGACCAAGCAAATGATCACAATCCAATTAAGTTGTCAATTAGAATACAGCACAAAGGAGCATTTGCACCACTACTTTGTCCTATTCTGCATTACGTCTGACAAGTGGCAAGCATTGCCCTCCATCACAAACTAAGAAAGAAATTGCAGAAACAGGCCTGTGGCTATGGCCCACTGCCAGCCAGACCCTGGCCGGTAGATAAGTTTCTTATCTTCAGTCATTTCTTTTTATATGAGGTGATGGGCGGCTGGTTTTGATCGTGGGCTTTAAAGAGAAATGACCTCTACTAACTGCATTTGTCGTATTTTCCAAAAGATTTCCTTGAGACCATTGAACCCTCTAGTATTTCTATTTGTGTAGACAGCCTCTTTGCTGGGCCTTCTCTGCTAGAGATGTATTTCCCCTTGGCAACCCTTCATAAACACACAAAGACCTAACTTGACATGAATTTGTATGAACAAAAACTCTACTTTCTATACTTTAAGGTCAGACAGAGACAGACAGTTCAAGCCTTCAAATCCCAGTTTCTAACCACTTAGGAGCTGTGTAACTCTAAGAAATGTACCTACTTTCCCTGGGTCTATTTCTTAGTGAAAATGTTATTTCCTAAGTTTCTGTGCTTGTCAAGAATTAGAAACCAAGCTGGGTGGTGGTGGTGCACGCCTTTAATCCCAGCATAGAGGGATTAAATTGGGAGGCAGAGACAGGCAGATCTCTGTGAGTTCAAGGCCAGCCTGGTCTGCTTGCAAGAGGTAGTTCCAGGACAGGCTCTAAAGCTACAGAGAAAAAACAAACAAACAAACAGAAAGAATTAGAAGTTTGGTAAAGACATAAAGTGCTCAATACTAAGAACATATATTGGTTCTGTGAGCAGAAATGACACACCAGCAGTCTACTGAAGTGACAGTAACTCTGGGAGGGAGTCAGGAGGGGATGGGATCACCGACCAAAGGCTGGGGAGAAGCAGCAGAAGAAATGGCTAATATTCTTCCCAGAAATTCGCTCACTGCCTTCTCTTTCTCAGCTACCCACGCATCTCACAGCAGTTGGAGTTCAGGGTTCTCAAGGTGATTGAAAAGGGAGTTCTTGTGTCTTACTGCTTTCTGAGTTAATTAAAATGGAATCTGTTTCATAATACTAGTAATTAGTAGTAATTCTGATATCTTGTTCAGGATCAGATATCGAAATATGTGTTCTCCATAGACCCAAATCAGCCAGTTGTTGTAAGTTACATGCAGAGGGAGCAGTCACCAGGAAGAAGAAGAGGTGCTAGGCCAGCAGACAGAAGCATTCCCTCCCTGGGCTTTCAGAAGAGGTCACCTCTGGAATGATGGCTGTAACTCCACCTGATACTCTAGGCCTTCCATCCTCGTAGCAAGACCCTTAAAGGAAGAGGGGATGTTGAGTCCGGCTTTCAAGCTTTTATTAATAGCAGACAGATTCTTCATGTCTGGGAAGAGTCATTCGCATTCTCCTCTTGAAAGAAACTCAAGGAGACGCACCCTTACCAGCAGAGATATAATAATTTGTTGGCTTCTCCAAAGATAGATCTTGAGTGTCCCATTGATGAGCCAAACTTGGCTGGACTCCTATCAGATCTGAGGACTTCAAACCAAGTTCCCCACCGCCTCGGGGCCAAGATGGACATTCCGAGAGAGATCTGTTTCCCCTCCTCCCGGTGTCTTTCTGGAAAGCTGCGGGACGGTCAGGGCTCTGGCTCCTCTCTCAGTCCTGTCTCAGCCTTGGGAGCCACTCCCAGCTCCTCCAGTATCCCTGATGCTGCTGCTGCTGCTGGAGTCTAACGAAGGCCTGTCCTAGACAGGGCCATCAAGTCATGGACTTCCTGACAGCTCAGCCATTAAGCGATCCAAAAGGATATGGCTACAGTGTGGGTTTTCCCAGCTCTGATCTCCCCGGGGCCATCTTTAGACATAGCCTTCCCTAGCTAAGAGACAGGAGAAATGGAAAAGCACGAAGGAAATGTCCTTTCTCTGTTATTAGCAAGCCTTATACAAATCAACTGGAAGTGCAGACAAAGGCAAGCACTGGCTGTGGTTTGGCTCACTCATGCCCCATTCCAGCTGGTGACTAAGAATTGACCAGAATCACCACTTCCCACAAAATCCCAAGGCTCTTCATCCTCCTCCCCCACCTCATCCAGTATAAATGTTTTCTGAAGTCCATGCCGGACAACAGCCAATGGGGCTTTTAAGTTTAGCTTTCTGAATAATAACCTGTGAAGACTGGGAGGAAAGAGACGAGCTTGAGCCACCTTTTTCTTTCTTTTTCTTTAAACAAGGGCAATGTCTAGTCCTTTCTGGCTTTAGCAGGCGGGAAGAAAAGAGGAAACTCTTGCAAATCACCCAGACTGAAGTGTGGGTAAAGCACCTAGTCTAGCATGGCACAGTGCGGTCAGATTCTGGGTCCACCACCATTGCTTGCGTGACCAGAAACAAGTCGTTTACAAATGCCTCATTGGGGTCTAACTTTCCCCCAGTAAAATACAGTCTCACCTTCCTGGAATGATGATTCTCATGGGCACATTTCACTCCCTTTTATCTCTGCCTGAAACCAAAAGCTTGGCCCTTGCTGTCTCTTCTCACCTAATCCCAACCTCGGCCCAGCACCAACCTAGGATACACGCACTGCACAATACTGAAGGCCACCCTCTTCACTCCCCAGCTCCTGTTCAAGCCCCTTCCTGGAAAGACTGCTCCCTCTGCCAGCCTTTCCCCAAAATGCACGCCTGGAGCAGGGAATGTCTGTGCTGACCCAAACCTTGATACTTGGATAACTCACTGGGTTCAGGTATTCCTATGAGGAACGTCCCTGGAGTTCCGGAGGCTGCCCCACACGCCACCCCAGCACAGAGAGCTCCTTCCTGGCTCAGTTTGATTGGGTTTTTGTTTTTGTTTTCTTACCTACACCCTCCCTGTGTCATCTGCCCAGGACCCAGGCAGGCTCCTTTCCCTAAATTATAGGAAAGCTGTTTGTGAACTAGCCATGGCCCTGGAAGAGTGAGGGGCTGCAGGACAAGACGGAGACTTGGGTCCACATTTAGAAGGGAAATACTGAGAGGTCCAGTTGCGTCTCCATGGGGGTGGGGGCAGGATGTGGTGGGTGGGAAGCCTGCCAAAAAGTTGTCTGTGCTATTAGAAGAGGATGTCTGGTGCTTAGCGGAGGAGAGTTTGTCATGTGGGAGGGACTTCTGTCTTGCAGAGGATAATTGAGAACGAGGAGGATTGTGCCATTTGAAAACTTACAGTTCTAGACACCATGAGATCCCTGACCACTCGCCCACATTGATTCTGCCCTGCTCAGGCCCAAGTCCCTGGACAAACATGTCCTCCCTCATGATAGCTCTAGCCTCCCTCCCTGACCCCTTGCCCCTGGCTCTTTATCCCTTTCATCTGCCTTCTTCCTTCAGCCCTGCCCCTTCTGCTCGTCAGCCCCACCCCTATTGTCTTCCACCATTTTTCACTTTTTACCTGTCTGGCTCAGGGCCTCTACTCTTCCCACTCCAGTCAAGCTTCATGGCCTCCAAGCCCTTCCTGCCTCTCCCCTGCAAGGCTCTCCCAGGCCTGTGCTTCATTCTCCCTACTGTTTATCAACACCAACACCTCAGGTTCACCTCCCTCCCTGCCTTGACGTCTGCCCATCCTTTTTTCTGGTGTCATTGGACTCCCCTGTACTGCCTCATCTCTGCTACTTTGTCCCCTCATTGCTCTGACAAGCATTTCCTTTTGAATTTTACTGAAGATCAGAGGACAAGTTGCTGACCTCAGCTCTCTACTTCTGCCACATGGGGCCCAGAGACTGAACTCGGGTCATCAGGTTGGCGGCAGGAGCCTTAGCCTGCTGAGCCATCTCACTGACCCCGAGAAGCATTCCTTGAGTTACTTCTTGCTGTATGCGGGAAGCATGCTCCATCCTACTGAAGCAGGGATGTATGCCCCCGTTTGGCAAAGCCATTGTGCACTCCCTACTCCCTATCTAAGCCCCGCAGCTCGTCGCTGCCACACCAAATTTCAAGGGGATCCTGGCAAGCTATGCCAACAGTGAGAGGGTCACAACACCTGAAAATGAAGTCTTCCGGTGTTTATGCTAGGATGAAGCCTTTTGGCCTTGGATAAAGTTGAGTGTCCAGGAAGACACTACCTGAAAACACTAAGGGACAGTTAATCCTAAACAGTAGTCCTGACTTTGTATCAGTAGAATGATTGGGGAACCTGACAAAAACACAAGGGCCAGGCCCTCTCTTGCCTGGGCTCTGCTTTTCATGGTCTGTCCTCCTCTCTTGCCTGGGCTCTGCATCTTCATGGTCTATCCTCCTCTCTTGCCTGGGCTTTGCATCTTCATGGTCTATCCTCCTCTCTTGCTGGGTTGCTCTACATCTTCGTGGTCTATCCTCCTCTCTTGCCTGGGCTCTGCATCTTCGTGGTCTATCCTCCTCTCTTGCTGGGTTGCTCAACATCTTCGTGGTCTATCCTCCTCTCTTGCTGGGTTGCTCTACATCTTCGTGGTCTATCCTCCTCTCTTGCCTGGGTGCTCTGTGTCTCTGTGATTTATCCTCCTTCCCCAGTAGAAGAACTACTGCCTCGTGTGCCTCTAAAACATCTTACCACAGCAGGGTAGCTCTGGTTTCCAGATATACCACCTGGCTCCATCTCCTGAGCCCCTTTGTGTTGACTCTCACATTTCCACTGGAAGCCCAACTGAGAAGCAGACTAACCCCACCACAGCCTTTTGTTTTTAAAGTCATTGCTGGCCTCGTGCTGATTCTCTGCACCTTCCGGTGAATTCATCCTAAACTCTGTATGAGAAGAGCAGGAAGCATTTGGCACCATCAAAAGAGACAGGGGACTTCTGTTTAACACACAACTGATCCCCCAGACTCACAAACTGTCCACTTTTACTTAACTGCAGCATTCAGTCAGTAAATCAGAACAGCTAGGGCGACCTGAGGCAGGATGTGCTGAAGCTGCATCCGAGCGTGTGCCCACCCTGGGATCACTTTACGGGATTATTCAAGTTCTGCAAAGGAGAAAATACAGAAATGCAAATGGGAAGAGTTTCCCCAAGGTCCTGCTGAAGTCAGTAGTGAAAAATACTAGGGGCTCAGGGTGTCTTTCTCTTGGACAACAGAACACCCCCCAGTACAGATGTTAAATGGTATATTCCCTATAAAGTAGGGTGATTGTTGTTGCTTTAAGTTCTCAGTTGGCTATATTTCAGTGCAAACCTCTTACGGGCCAAGGGTCCATCTGAAGGGAAATTAATTACTTAAATACAAGATGATTTGCTGTCTCCCTGTGTCTGCTAAGAATTGCTTTAGGTGACTGGTTCCCAAACTTGCTTCCGGAAGCGCCTAAAGGCCCCTGATGCTCAGGCCTGAACTTTGTGGACAAGGCTGAATTATTCACTTTAAATCCATATGCAGCCAACTCAGAGTGGTGGTCATGTCTTGGCACACTTGGAAGCCCCTAGGTAGCTGCAATTAACTCAGTCCTGTCCCAAAGACATTGCAGTCTAACTAGTAGAGGGCAAGAATAGGACTTGTTAAAGGCTCCCACCCAGGGAATTCTAATATGTACCTGATTCAGAACCACTGCCCAAAGTCTTGCTCCTCACAGTTTAGTTCTGTGGGCCAGGAGCCTGGACCATGACCAAGAGCTGCTTAAAATCCCAGGCCCCACAGACCCGTGGAACCAGATCTGCCTTTGAACAATAGCTCCAGATAATTTGAATGTGTTTAAAGATTGGGAAGCACTTTCTAGAGGACCTGTTTTTACACTCAAGAGGCCTACAGAGGATAATCATCCTCCAATTAGATACAGAATAAGCAGAGTGAACTGAAGAATTTCAGAATGACAATAATAACAGCTAATGAATAATAACACTCTGAGGACTCTCCTTGCATTATCTAATTGGATGTTCATCATGACCCTGGATATGGGTATGAGCTCTGTGATCATTTCATAGACAAGCAGGCTGAGACTCAGCCCTAGGTGAACAGTAGAAATATCACCCAGATAATCAGGTGAAGACACACCTAGAGTTTCCAGGATGCAGAATGTGAATGCCCTTGCGTTAGCTGCTTGGTCAGTGTGTCAAATGCACTTGTCAAACATCTGGATGGGTTACAGGTGTACCCAGTTACTGATTCTGAGCACCCGGCACAGAAGAAATATCTTCTAGCAAGTTCTACCTTATTCCACCTTAAGTGACATTTTACCAACTCATCTTTTCTACCCACCACTGGCCAGAGAGGAAGTGGTGTCCCCTGGGGTTAAGGTCCTACTTAAGGTCACCCAATTCCTGAAAACTAGAAGTCCCAGCTGCCCACATACTTCTTCCTACCACCATCTTCAGAGCATCCTCCCACTGAAAGTACCTTGTCATCAGGGAACTTGTAAGGTCTCCATCACCACCCCTAGGCCTCCCTAGAGCCTAGGGCAGTTCTAACATTGTTCAGTCTGCGAACTGACTTTTACAGCAAGCTACCCCAGGGGCCAGCCTGGAAGTCAGCCCTGAGCTCTGGAGCTGGAGCCCCTGCCTGCCACAGGCTTCAGCTTCTTCACAAAGAGGGTTCTTAAGGGGCTTAGCTTTAAACTAAGCTGAAATTTACATGCTGTTTTAATCTGCTTAGGGCCTTCTTTACTCCTTAGGGGGGAAAAAAGCTGTGATGCTTTAGGATGGAGAAAGTAAGTGGTGGCTAGCAGATGAAATATTAAATGCTCTTTCTACATTTTAACCCACTTTCTGCTAAGGTCATAAAGAGTTGGCATCACCAAGAGAAAAGAAAACTGGCATTATGAGCATGTGCTCAATGCTGGGCATTTGGAGCACAGGTCAGTGGGCATGTCTAGCATCTCATTTAACATCGAACAAGGAAACTGAGATTACAGACAGGTTGACTGACTTAAGATCTCAAAGTGGCAATGGTGGCCTCAAGATGTGTTTTAGCATGTGTGCTCCTCATTCTTATACCCCCAGCAGGAAAAAAAAAAAAAAGAACCTTCTTAGGGTGGAACAGCCGGATTCTAGAAAGACTAGAACAAGCAAAGCCTCTAGGGCAGAGCTGCCCATCCTAACCCACTCGGTGCTGTGTTCCAGAGTCTGCGCTCACACTGTGCTGTGGATGCGCTCCTGGGGGCAAGCATGAGCCAGTCATGAAGAGTGAGGTAGCTCACCCGTGCATACCCTGCAACGCTTAGGGGTCTCTTCTCTCTGGCAGCACCTGCTCTGAAGCAGCAAGTTGTAGTGTCAGGTCTTATTCTTTTGTTTTTTTTTGAGGGGCCCACCACCCGGCTCCCAAATAAATCACACACAGAGGCTTATTCTTAGTTAGGAATGCCTGCCTGGTCTTAGCTTGGCTAATTTCTTGTCAGCTTTCCTTATCTTAAATTATCCCGACTACCTTTTGTCTCTGGGCTTTTATCTTTCTCTATTTCTGTATACCTTTCTTTACGCCTTTCTCTGAGGCTTGCTGTGTAGCCTGGTGGCTGGCCCCTGGTGTCCTCCTCTCCTTCTCTTGCTCCTCGTTCTCCCTCCTCTCAGATCTCGTCTTCTATTTCTACTCTCCACCTGCCGTCCCTGTCTATCCTTGTTCCTTCTTTGCTACTGGCTGTTCATCTTTTTATTAGGACCATCAGGTGTTTTAGACAGGCACAGTAACACAGCTTCACAGAGTTAAAAAAAAAATTCAGTGTAAACAAAAGTCACATACCTGAAAACAATATTTCCCAGCAGCGCGTACGGCATTTCAGTGCCCTGTAAGCAGTCCTGAGCCTTGCTCTTTCCATGACCACACCTACATCTTGGGACATGAAAGCTCACAAGGTTGATAACAGTGCAGGGAAATGCATCTCCCTGCTCCCCAGGAAGAACTCTCATTCCCTAAATACAAGAACAAAGACTGCAATGACTGACTCAGAGTGCCGTGGCAGAACAAGCTAGTGAACGGAGGGCCGTTAGGGGCTATGTGGTCAGTATAGGCTTTCATCCCTGCCTGTTTGCTCAGAAGCTCTTCTAAATACTTCTAAATTCCTAGTCATCACAGCCCTCCCGAGGATGGGCACACACAGGTTCCACAGAATATTAAGACAAGGGAAACTCTTCCAACTTGTAGTCCAAATGACTAAAGTCGTTTGCAGAGCTCACCAGGCAAAATGAAACTCACGGTCAGCCTTTCTCATTCATACGAAGAAAACTCATTCTTTGCTCATTGTTTAAACTCATTATTTGAATTTTACACTTTGTCAAATGCAGGTCGGCAATTTTTGTGTCTTTGTTGGAGATTGCCCAGGCCTAAGAGGCCTGCAAACGTGTGTGCAGTCCAAGGGTGACTGCTCACCACCATTTGAACACCAGTACATCTCTTCTGCCTGTCTGTCACCACCGTGCATGACTGCTAGCCTCACGTCAAGAATGGACTCAGCTATAGAACATAGACCAATAGACAAACACTAACAGCAGACTATCCTAAAAGGAAGCGAAAAACAAAACAACCCATTACAATCTCATCAAAAGGGCAAAATACTCAGAAATAAACTTGACCAAGGTGGTGAGAGATGTGCAAACTGATAACTAAAATCACTGACATTGGAAATTAATGAGAAGATATTGTATATCAGTTCCACCTGAGCTGAGACACAAACCCATTTGTCACACTCACCAAAATTCTAATGGCATTTTTCTCAAACAAATAGAAAAGATAATCCTAAAAGCCATATAGAACAGTTGTTCTCAATCTGTGGGTCTTGACCCCCTCAGGGATGAATGACCCTTTCAGGGTAGTCACATATCAGATACCCTGCATATCAGATATTTATATTATTATTCATAACAGTAGCAAAATTACAGTTATGAAGTAACAACAAAATCATTTTATTACAGAACTATAATAAAATAATTAAAAGATTATATTACTAGATAAAATGGATGTTTGAAGTCAAAGGTCTAAGCAAGAACGCTCTCAGTTATCAGCCCACGTTGATGCAGTAAAGTCATGCATGTTCAGCAGGAGTACGAAGAGCACAGTGGGAGCAGGAGAATCCCGCAGAACTGATAGATAGTGCTAGAGAAATCGCATGTCTCCATCCCAGTCAGTGAAGCTGGAGATAGTGCTAGAGAAACCGCATGTCTCCATCCCAGTCAGTGAAGCTGGAGACAGTGCTAGAGAAATCGCATGTCTCCATCCCAGTCAGTGAAGCTGGAGACAGTGCTAGAGAAATCACATGTCTCCATCCCAGTCAGTGAAGCTGGAGACAGTGCTAGAGAAACCGCATGCCTCCATCCCAGTCAGTGAAGCTGGAGACAGTGCTAGAGAAACCGCATGTCTCCATCCCAGTCAGTGAAGCTGGAACCCGATGTCCCACCAACCCAAAAGTCAGCTTACAGAGCTAAACAGCAGACCTGATAGTAGAGCGTTCCTAAAGGGAAAAGTAGGGAGATGTCCCCATGGCATTCCTCTAGGCAACAATTTCTTGGCTAGCACACCAACAAAGCAAACGAAAGACCAAAGCCGGACCAGGAAGGCCAGGTCAACCAACAGCTTCTTCACCATCAGGGACATAGCAAGTGGAGTGGAAAAGGCAGCCAACAGACCGGGAGCAAGGTTTGCAAGCAGTGGATCCGATATGGTCAATATCAAAAGCATCTGGGGATTTCTGCTACTCAGTGGCAAAAAATAACCTGCTTTTAAAAGGGCTGTAGACTCGATTGGCATTTCTCTTAGTGGACGTTTACAGTTCGTACACGGAAAGGTGCTTGAAACACTAATATGCAGGAAAAGACAAGTGTAAATTCTTTTTTGCCTTTATTTATTTTTAACATTTGTTTTATTTAGTTAATTTTTTATATACTTGTAGTAATAAGAGAGGTGGGGCTGCGTCCCCGGCACCCGGCCGCCCATATGGCTAGCTTTACCCGAAATAATTAAATGGAAACTGTATTCTTTTAAACACCGCTTGGCCCATTTTTATCTAGCCTCTTCTAGGCTAGCTCTCGCACCTGGACTAGCCCATTTCTAATAATCTGCTGTAGCCCACGAGCTGGCTTACCAGGAATGATCTTAACCTGCGCCTGCCTGGAGTGGGAGAATCATGGTGACTCCTGACTCAGCTTCTTTCTCCCAGCATTCTGTTCTGTTTACTCCACCCACCTATGTTTTAACCTATGAGGGCCAAGCAGTTTCTTTATTGCTTAACCAATGAAATCAACAGATTGATATATGACACTCCCACATCATATACTGACCTCAGTTCCTCCTCCCTCCTCTCCTCCAGTTACCTCCCTCCACAAGTGTAAACTCTAATGAGGTCCTTGTCACCCTCGTTGAGGTGGCAGTGATGGGTGCTGTTTTGTTTTGTTAAATCAAATGTTGTGAGTCTGTAAAGAGAATGGAATGCGGTTATAGGACCTTGAGTGAGAGCACAGACTGTTGCCGCTGTTACAGAAGACAGTGGTAGAACCGCCTAAAACAATTAAAATTTAGCAGGCCTCAATAATACATGCCTGTAACCTCAGGACTTGGGAAACTGAGGCAGAAATACTGCAGTTTTGAGGCCAGCCTGGTCTGTGAGGTAAGTTTGAGGCCAGCTTAGGCTATGTGACAAAACTCTTTTCCAAAAGCTTAAAAAATAGAACCATCTAGCCTCCCACTTCTGAGTCCATCTTCCAGTCAACTAAAAGCTAGACCTCCAAGAATCTTTGTAATTCCTCATGGCTGCTAAGATGTGAGACCAACCCGTCAGTCAGTGAGTGGAGAAAGTGAGACGTACCTGTATACAGGGATGTTACCTAACCTTTGAAAAAACAGCACTGAAGCACCTAGAGGACACGATGATGCTTGGACAAACCCAGGCACAGGAGGCCAGATGCAACTAGGTAGCGCTCATATGCTGTGTCTAAAGCAAATGCAGTGAAGAGGAGTGGAGTGGTCTTTCCAGGCCCTCAAGGAGGGAGAAGGGGCACATGCTGCCCGGTTGCTGCCTCCTCCAGGACAGCAGCACTGTTGCTCTCATGCAGAGGTCCATGTTGGCCTTTGATGATGCAGCTGCAGTTGACAGAACTGTTGCCATGCACATAAGAACATGCTCAGAGCACAGCTGTCATTTCAGAGTTCCTACCACAATTAGTTAATCAATTTCCAGAAATCATTCAACTCTGCAGGGCATTTCCTATTATTGACTACTACAGGGCCTTGAAATAGAATAATAGAGAGCTGCCTGGTGCCAGAAAGCATGGGCCCTTCTTTCTCAGTAGGGAAGGGTGTCGCGGGCAGGAGGCAGGGGAGAAGGCGAGAGCCTTTACATAGTTCTGCATATTTGATCCGTTTAGTTTCATGTTATCACCTAATTCCAGGAACGCTGGAAACAGTCTGAAAGCACAAGCCAAAGCCAGCTGGCTGGAGAGGGAATGGAAGAGGGGGCAGGTAGGGCTAAACGGTGTGAGCCATTAGTAATTAAAACTAATTACTGTGGCTGTGGGTGTGGGTAGGCGAGGTTATATGTTGTTCATTGTCAGGTAAAGCTTGGAGGTAGGGAAATGTGTTTTTAAAGGAGTGTCTTTGTGTTGTTTAATATCCACTGAGATTAATTTTCTCCAAACCAACCCTCATCCCACCGAACCAAGAGTAGCATAAACTTCCAAGGGGTTAATGGGCTAGCCTCAGATCAGAGACTTGATTGTCATCATGGTAGTTTCTCAAGCACAAGTGTCTCTTGTGGCTTATGATGCTTGTTCTGCTGTCTATGTCCAGAAAGCCCTCAACATGCCTACAGGACATGGCAGGCAGAACAAATGAAAGAGGCTTCCAGATTTGAAGAATGAAAGAAGCAGAAGCTTTCAGGTCATTTGCCTCCCAGGATAGAAGACGATGAATTTCTGTGGGGACTGAGTGGGAAAGGAAAAAGGCAGACAATTCTAAGTGATCAGCTGCCACTTCAAGTTAATTCTGTCACCCCGGGGGCCTCAGTGAGTATCTACCAGTGCCTTCATTTTAGAGATAGAAAATTCACATCATAAATACCAGATTAAGAGTTCAAAGTCATCCTTGACTGCAGAGCAAGTCCAAGGCTAGACTGGGCTGCATGAATCAGTCTTACAAAAGACAAGAGAAAAGATGTTGAGCCTTGCCCTACAATCAGAATTCTCTTAGTCCAAAGCACAGACAGCTAGGCTCCCAAATTCCTCCTTCTCGTGTCTCTGGTGTATGAATTTAGTGTGTTCTTCCCCACTGTAAACACCAACATCTGGGAGACAGTGGGCAATTTGGACTTAGTTTTGCTTAGTTTTATTTGAGGCTAAGTGAGTCCCATAGCAACAACAACAAAAAAAATCAATCCTGTATTTTGCCAGATAGACATTATTAAGACACCTGGATTAAATGGAACATAAATAATAGTCCATTGATTTTTTTTTATCCGACTTGTTGTAATTTAGTTTACAAGAAACAGAATCATTCTCAGTTTTCCAAGCCCGTGATGAGGCTGAGCATGCCTCCAAGCAGCTGTGGGAGCCTGTGTGGCATCGCCCATCAGGTTTGTTCTAGTTGCTTCTATAAACATGAACAAGACTAGAGAGGTCTGTTATTTTTCTCCTCCAGTTTTTCATACCTAGCCCTAGTTATATGCTTCATTTACAATGAATGTCCCCTACAATAGCTACAATGTTCAAAGCACTGAGCTTTTGCGAAAAGTATAAGAAAAAAATTGAGGATTCTTTCTTTAAGATATGATCATGGGGACTAAACCAACTTCTGACTTGGAGATCAGCCCATGCCTGGGTTATTACTCAAGAATTATTTAATAATTTTCAATTCTTTCTGGGCCAAATGAGGCTCAGATATGCTGCTGTGATTGGCAGGTCCATATTGGAACTCACAGCCACCAATCTCAATTGTCAGTTAGGTCCCTTCCCACACCTCACCTCTGCACAGTAAGACTCAGGTGAGTTCCACTTCGAAGGTCCTCCCTTGCAGAAGCAGGGAGTCCTGAGGGCAGTTAGAGGGGAGATGTCAATTATGGCCTGAATGAGCAGTGCAAGAATGCTAAATAATGTAAACTGGCCTTTCATCCCCTGCCCCTTCCAGAAGCATCTACTCCGGTCAACTGTTTGCGCAGCTCCCTCCATGTACATAGTATTGGTCTGGTGAGGGGGGGATAAAATGCTAACATAGCGTGAGGGTGTGGAATCTCTCCAGATGCACAGCTCCCTGCCAAGTGAGGCTCGGACTGGTGCATACAAGTAGGTCATCGAAAGTCACCGCAAACCAGGGCAGCTCCCCTGGCAGGAAACATTAACCTGCAGAAGGAATCTTGGCAGCAGGTGATACATTTCAGCCAGGCAGCTGTATATTTTATTTATGAACCAATATAAGTGAACAGATACACGAGGAGAGGACTGTATAGAAAATGTGTCCTTAAAGATTCCACTGTAAACACGGATGGAAAAAGATGAATACCTCCAATCCTCTAAGTTACCCCTCAACACCACTACCACCAAAGAGAGGAGGGAGCTAGTGCTACAACTCTAGGGTCTCCTTTCTTTCTCTTTTGTCCCCCAGCAGGGAAAACAACACACGAGACTCCTGGCTCAGTGAAGACAACCTATACCTCAACCAGAGGAAGTGCCCTGAAGGCACAGGGTCATGAAGGGTCTCACATGTGTGCTCGGTCCACAACCATGAAGGTCTTGCAGTTTGGAAGATGTCTCAGAGGCTACAAATTTATCTTCATAGTGTCTATCAGGTGTGAGCCCATCTTAGACAAGGGACATGTTGAGGTGGGAGAGGCCATGGCATCTGTAAGGCCAGCACTGAGGTAGAGCAGGACAAGGAAGGACTCTGGCTTGCCTGAGAGTGACCCAGGAACAGGAAGGTCAGCGGAGTTGACCTTCCCTGTGAGCATTGCCCTGCCCAGAGATGGAGAAGAAGGGATGAGAAGTGACCTTCACAGTCATGGAGTCCTCACACGTGGCTTTACAGCTTTGGGATACCCCTAACCACAGGGTCTACACATCCGACACAGGGGAGCAGGGGACTTTGGTGTGGTCAAAGAAGTGGCAGACTATAGGTTCTGTGGAAAGTAACTGAGTTAGATTCATGTCTCAAATGTATAAATCTCAAGTGTATAAACTGAGGTGCACTCCCTAAACATTCTGATTCCTGCGTCACTCATTTAAACATTGGGTATAATACCATAAGTCCACAGCTATTATTATCTGCAAACGGAATGTGCTTCATGATTCATTTGGTGGTAAACCGGACTAGAACTAAATAGGAGGCAAAACCTCCTTTAAATAATATGGGGCTGAACGTTACCGCTCTTCATCCCACGGCAGCCAAATACCAGCCCTCCAAGAGCGTCTAAGCCCAAAGTAAGGCTTCCACCCCTGTATCTGCCTTGTGTTGGTCCCACACATGGCTCATGTCTGCTCCAGTCGGGTAGCCGTTCAACCAGGAAGAGCCTGAAGGCGGGCTCTTCTTCTGACACAAATGTAGTATGTTTGGACTCTCCTCAGCACCGGCCTTGCCTCCTAGAGCAGAGATGGGCCAAGCCCCCAGCTGCCCTCACCTAAGCTCACAGTAGCTCAGGACAGAACTGCCCTGTGCCATTTCCCAGGTCTTTTCTCTTCCACTTTAAACTAGAGAAGAGACATCAGAAAGGGAACTTGTGGTGACACATCCCTATCCTAACATTTTGGGAGGGTGAGGCAGGAGAATTGCCAGAAGGTTCCAGGCCAATCCGGGCCTCAGAGTAAGTTCCAAAACATGTTGAGCTTCATAACAAGAAAGAAGGAGGGGGTGGGGGTTTCCACTGAAGTCTTTAGGGGAACCCCATTGTTCTGTAATGTACAATTTAAAGAATTCTCTCTCAGAAGAAACAATAAGCTGGCACTTCTAACCCCTCAGGCCTCACCTTTTGGTCAGTGAGCTCTAGGTTCAAATTTACCTGCCATAGCCAAGGCCATCTCTACAGAAGGCTAGAGAAATAGAGTGTGGAGTGGGCCCTACTCTGAGCGAGCCCTACTACCTGGTCCTCTGCCACTTGGTAGTTTTCCTTGAAGGTCAGAAAGGTTTTATCCTACAGGAAGCGCCCGAGGCAACCGTCCCTGACTACAGTGAAGTCTCATCAGAGTGGCACTTTGGTGTCAGAAGCTGACAGCTGAAAGGCTACAGGAATAGACACTGGGATGGTGAGGACGGAGACAGGGCAGTGCTCTGACCTTCCTGTTCCTGGGCCACTCTCATGCAAGCCGGAGTCCTTCCTTCGACTTAGTCCTTCCTTGCTTAGAAATAGTCTGACTCTACATGGCTTGTGTGGGATTCTGAGCTCCTTCGTGCTGTACCATTAGTTATCCAAGTTGCCTGTCCACCTGAAATACACTTTGGGATCTGCCCCTCTGCCTCATCTCACAAGATGCTCCCTGATATTCAGAGTGTTGGTGGCATTAGCAAGGCCATCTGGTGCATCCATTTCTGTGCCATGTGGGATGACTGAGGGCTTTGTCAGAGGGAGAACAGTCAAGATTTAGCGCCATGGGGCATCCGAGCTCACTGACAGTGTGCAGAGGCAGAGTTTCCGCTGGACTTTGGAATCTGGGACCACATGGCCAAACTGTTGTGTCCTGCTGTCGTGTTTATCCCTTAGACACTTCCTTACAAATCTGTACTGAGCACATAAGAAAGTCAGCTACTTTGGGAAACAGGCACTAACATCCTCTGTATCAGATCTCTGAGATGCTTCTTCTGTCCCTCCTTCCTCTGGACTTCTGTGCCCTGCAGTATTAGAGCCTGACATTTGAGTTATGTTCTGGATAACTGAGGAGGTGGTGACCATGGACAGCGGCAGAGTCCAAAGGAGGCCGTAAACCAGGCTCAGAACATACAGCTTCATGGGAGGATATTGGTCTCAGAAGCCAGCTGTGTTAGACTCTTTCTGAGGGCCAGTGGAGCCATCAGTGTTTGGTTTTGTTTAGTTTTGATTTGTTTTGTTTTGTTATCAGGGAAGCCCTATGATCTCATCAGCTTTATAGAAGACTATCTCTGGCTTTGAGTAGTACAAGTAGAGCAAAGATCTGGGCTTCTCAGCCCAGCCTATAGCCCTGTAATGGTATCATCACAACTCTGAGGAGAGGTACCAACAACCCAGGTGGAGGAATTAGTTATGGGCTAAAGAGGAAGGAGGAATGAACGAGTGGACAGATGGACTGACAGACATGCAAATACAAGGATGATAGGAATGCCTTAGGAAGATGGGTCAGACAAACCCTGATGGTTGATTTGACGTAGTAGAGAAAAGGGAAGGAAGACTTGTGGGTTAGCCTCTGTTGGGTCATGAAAAGAGGAAGAGGCCGTTTTGATAAGATGTGGCGCACAGAGGGGAAAATGGGTCTGGGAAAAGGAGAGATGGTACATTCAGTTTTGGTCAGAATAAGTGTAAAATGTCTTATTGTATCTCTGAGAGTCCTTGACTTTTTTCCAAAGCTTCAGTGCTGAATGGGCAAAGACAATGGGACATTTGGGGCAAGAGGAAAAAAAAAAAGATTGAGAAGCATTCTTGAAACTGAATGAAACAAAAAGTCAAGTCAAAGTGTACCAGGGCAGCCTTGTTACTGGTACCGTGGATCACTGCTGCTGTTGTTCAGGAAGCAGTGAATTGATCCTCCAATGCCAAGATCCTCCGTGTAGTCTCCTCTTTTGTGGGACGGGAGCCGATATGAACAAGGACCCTGTAAACATCCCTCCCACCCACTATGAACACAGAGCCTTGGAGTCCAGTCTGACAGCCCAGCTGGGGGACAACCCATTATCAAATGGTCTCGGGTGGGGACAACCAGTTATCAAATGGCCTCAGGTTTAAAGTCAGTTGATGGATGATCGGGAAGCCATTCATCAGCTGTGTCATCTCCCAAACATCCCTGGGTCCCTGTGAACTTAGGGAGTTTGGACAGTAGGATTTTTGTTACTCAGACCAGAAAAGAGCAGGGCTTTTGTTTGTCATGATTGTTCTTGGGTTTGTCAAGGTCATTTGAAACCCTGTAGTTGGCTCTCCAGCCATTGTTGGCTCTGAGCTTCAAGGCATATTAATATTTTTCACATTGATCTTAATCTAAAAAAAATACTAGAATTCACAAACACTTTGGTGGTCCTACTTTATTCTTGTTAAAGAGGAACAAATGGTCTTCTGAGCTGACCCCATCTGTGGGGCTCCACTCAGTAAACCACTGAGTGGGAGGCATTTTCTCTATAGCGATCGTAAAGTCACCTTCTCTAAAAGCAGCTGGGGCAATGGCAGCTGGAGCCCAATTTCTAGAACCCTAGGGCATCTGAAGATGTATTATTCACCCTGAGTGGTCTAACACTGTAGAGCAGAGGCCTGAGCTCTGCAGACGAAACGAGAAAATCCACACATCCCTTCCTGATGCGTTGTAGTGACCCAGAGTGAGTCTTTTAAAGAGGGCCTAATAAAAAAAAAAAAAAAACCCTGAGCCCTGAAAGCAGATCCTGAGTCCTATGTTGGTTTTTCACTTGGCAATCTTCAGAAACCTCCAGGCATTTGGTCTTAAAAAGTGTTATGTGTCCTTTGATATATTTTATTCATTGTTGTTATAATGGAAGCCCAGGCTTAGCTTCTTCTCCACGCTCTCTGTGTATAGCTGGAATAACAATCCTCATAATCAAGCATTTAAGCAAACAGAAATAATCACTTGAAAACCATTTCCCACACGCTCCTTAGTTCTCAGTTCACTCCAATTCCGTTTAGAAGGGAATGTTCCATTTTTACCCATTGTAGTGCTGTCAGCAGCGGAAGCAATGACCAGCTCTCAACATATAAAATTAACTCCACTCCACTTTTTCTGAATAAAAACAAATCGATCAAAAGCCTGAGTCCTTTTCTAGAAAAAAGCCTTTTTGATAAGAACCAGCACTTAGCAGAGAACACCATCCTTGTCATGAAGCTACTTAGAGTAAGCAATTGGTGTAACTTGGGGTCTGTTTAAAACAAATCAAATCATTTATCTCTGGGAAATGTTTTAAGTTTTCCAAATGCCTTCTGGAGTCCACTTTATATGGCTGATCCCCTCCACGTAGGTCATTCCTAATTGAAGGGCAGAGGTGTTCAGGCCGGTGACTCTAAGAAGCAACTCACCATTATTCCATTGGTGCCAAAGAATGGGATGCCGAGGGGGAAAGAGGAGAAAATGACGGCACTGGCCTGCATGAGCAGCAGCATTGGGAATTATTCCAGACCCGGAGGCAGCAGCTCTACAGTCAGCTCCTTCTTTATGTGAGCAAGGAGAGCATTTCTGGAGCTGCCTGGAAGCTGTGGGTGGTCTACCCCACCTTCTTCTTTCAACTCTAGGGCCTTGAGAACCCCGGGAGCAGCCAGCAATGGCGGGCATGAAAGAGAAGCCTCCGGAGTACAAGGGAAGACAAAATATTTTCCCCTTAGATCATAGCACCTTTCCTGCTCACCTGTGGCAGGCTATTATTTGACTCACCGAATAAATCCCAGCATGCTTTACTACACACGTCCACAAAGCGAAAACCCCGTCCCAGCTGTGAACTGACCGAGCCAAGGTTTAACACAAAATTGGAAATGTTACCAGCCTTGCCATCTCTTCTCACTCAGTGCTCACTGTCCATCCAGAAGGGCACCAGTGGGCATTTCCCCCTCCTCCCTGCTTTTCGGCTAGTGTCCTCCAGCACAGTAATCCAAGGAGCAAGACAAGGGAGGACCTGGGAAATTCCGCCCATAAAAGCATTATGAAATCAAGGAAAGGGAAGCTTTTGCTTCCAGATTTCTAGTGATGTGGACTCTAACATCTCAGATTTCTAGTGATGTGGACTCTATTGTCTCAGATGTGAGTCACATTAGCATCTGTTTCACGGTCTCTCGGGAATTCAGAAATATTCTCCTAGAGAGTTCAGAGTCGATCTGCACTATCTGAGTCTTGGAAAACTCTGGAAGATACCATTCAGATGGTCATTTGGAGTCTCTGAGATCTGTCCGCTCTGGTTGCTTTCCAGAGCTGCATCCCTAACCTGGAAAAAAATCAGTAGGAAATATAGACCTTCACTCCACGGCATAGAACAGTGGCTCCTTTAGCCTGAGTAGGAACACTTTGTGAAGCCCCAGCTGAACTAAAGATTAGAGCTGGAAGAGACGTCACCAGGAAGGAAGCACCAGTGACTTGCTAAGAGCCTGGCTGCTGCCTGGACTCCTTTCAGAATGTAAGATTATTCCAATGATTCTGAATGGACCAGGCTTCGGAGGTCCTCTTCCAAATGCTCTAAAGGTCATAGGCCCCGTCCGCATCAGCACTGCGTTCATGGCCAAGTCATTGCCAGAGCTCTCAGGTAGGTCCAGGAAGGCTGATGGAGAGCTCCTCACACCTGCCCACCATGCTTACCTGCCGGGAATGCACATGCCCTTCTTGGCAAGCACCCTTAAGCTCAGCAACAGAAAAAAATCAATTAGGAGAAAATAAAAACAGCTACCATTCAGTCAGCAGATGGCAGATGGAATATGGAATTTCCAGCTTCTAAAGTCATCAACTTTGAGATGCCCTTGACCTCCCTCTATCTGAGAAAAGGACCCGTCAGTTGCTTGTTGGTGTGTTACAAACCCTGAGATTCCAACCTCTTTTGGGGACTGGATTATAAGCAACTCCTTGGCTATTTAATTTCCCAAATTCTCAAAGCACAACTCCTGGATAAAACCTTGGAATGAGGGGAGGGAGAATTTCCTCTTCCACAGGTCTTTCTTTTTCTACTTTGTCCTCCAGGGACCCGGACACAAGTTCTTTCTTTTTCTACTTTGTCCTCCAGGGACCCGGACACAATGCGACAAATGTACTAAAACTTCCATCTTTACAAATGGAAGTTTTCGGTAAATTTTCCAGTGGTTCCAATCTCCGTTTGGTTCTCCTACCACGGAGTTGTGCCACAAAGTTCTCAGGTTCCTTTTACCTACTAGGTTGATAGCCTTGGGTGTCAAGGATACCACGCCTCATAGTGATGCTGTTTTCCTAGGAGACCCCTCCAATGACTCAGCCTGAGCTAAGGAAGCAGTTGTACTGATTCATGCTCCAGACACAAGCAGGACGGGGGTGGGGGCACATATGTCAGTACAACACTGGGGAGTTCTACCCGGCATTCTCATATCCTGACTGCATGGTTATGGTGGCCTCTTGGTCCCCCAGTGCTCTGATATCCTCAGCCTTAAGATGAGGATAATGATAAACAGATTAAAGAAGATGTTTCATAGGAAAATTTGGCATGGAGCCTCCAGTGTACTTCATGTCTATTAGATGGTAGGCATCAAGAATGTTTCAATTCTGGGGCTGGAGAGATGGCTCAGTGGTTAAGAGCATTGCCTGCTCTTCCAGAGGTCCTGAGTTCAATTCCCAGCAACCACATGGTGGCTCACAACCATCTGTAAAGGGGTCTGGTGCCGTCTTCCGGCCTGCAGGCATACACACAGACAGAATATTGTATACATAATAAATAAATAAAAAATATTTAAAAAAAAAAAAAAAAAAAAAAGAATGTTTCAATTCTGAACCGAAAGGATAGGGAGCCAGGAGTTGACTGCTTTTGATTCTTAGATCAGAAACTCGGTGATATTCATAGACTTGGGGAAAGGACATAGCAGGTCTACATCCATAGCCTGGACAGGATCCCTGCTCTCAGCATGTGTGCACCTTCCCTGTGCAAACAGGACAGACCCAGAAATGGTTATTCGATAAGCAATTGGAAAGAGTTAGAAATGTGTGTAGATCCAGAGCAACCAGCTGTCTGTTTCATGCATGTTGCTAATAGGAAGTCTTGGGCTTTGGTAGATGACCCGTGAATAATGGCAGAGACCCTTCCATCACTGATGATGTCTGCCAGGAGGATGCAGGTTTTCTGGAGACATACTTAAATGTTGTCTGGGCATGGTGGAAATGTTTTAAAATCCAGTTTTCTTTACCAAATTCCTGCTGGCCAAAGCTCAGGTTGAGTTTCAGCTATCCACAGTATAATCACATCCCTGGAAAACTACTAACACTTTCTTCCTTACCACTGCTGAGCAGTAGACAGACGCGTGTGAGGAGCAGTTCACCGTCCTTCTGAAACATTAGCGAGGCACCACACCTCAAGGTCACAGTCCATTCAACTTCCCAGTTTTTGAGGTGATTTCCAAAACAGGCTTCAAAGTTGGGACCAGAGCTAATTCCCATTGAAATGTCTAGAGCTGGCTTTAAGTGACTCTTCTCTCCCAGGTCTCCTAGCAGCAGCTGGATATTAACAAGGAAAAAAAGAATTATCACTTGGGGCTCCAGCTGCCACTTTGTGCCTCTTTAAAACCTGAATAGACTTCCAGTTCCACTCAGCTCTGTGAGTCTGCTCACAGTTGCAAAGGAATGGTAAGCAATCAAGGCGAATGGAAATGACTGGAGAGAGGAAGGCTGCCTGCGGGCGAGGTGCTTTCTCCATCTCTTCTGCGACATGGCAAGCAGAGCGGTCCCTGTCTCTGCTTTGGCTTAGGTCCATATCTGTACCTTCCCAGGAAGGGCCCTAGAACTGTTTATTAAAGCGAGCGCACCAACACCCACGGCAAACCTACCAAAACAATTTTTATTATTTTTACAAGGACGGACTAATCATATTATGAGTCACAGTTTAATTTGCTCTCCAGTGGTTTTATTTAGCCAAAGGATCAATTTTGTTCAGGCCAAATAACACTTGGGGTGGTTTTAATAAAACGTGCATTTTCCGTTTTTCTCATCACATTGGTTCCCTGGTAGCCATGGCCTCTACTCCCCAGAAAATTTGTTGGTACAGCAGATACAGGCTGTGCCCTCTTGGCAGCCATAATCTGCCAAGATGAGAAAGCTGGTTTTGTATTTGTGCTGAAAGGGGTCTAGACCCCCCCTCCCCCCAGTGGTGAAAACTTTGATCTGGAGCCTAAAAGCATCTTATCCAAACATACATTCATTTAATCTTGCAACTCAAGCATGAAGGACCCTCCCAGAGTGCCTTGGGCGGGCCAAGGGGACAGGGCTGGGGTTTGCAGAGGAGCCGGGCAGCCGTGTCTGAGGAGCCAGTTATCTCTGATCCCCTGTCCCATGGGAAAGGCCTAGCCTCTTGAGGAGGCTACAACAGTCAGGCGAGGCATTCTTCCTGGTGAGGCTGCTTCAGGGCTTTCCAGGGACACGGTTTTATGGCAGGAAAATCTGACGGCAAATAAGAACTGCCTTGGGGAATCCGTAGCTGAAATCTACAGCTGCACTTTTTTTTTCTTTCCTTCCAATAACGGCTCCAAAGGACTTCATCAGTGCCATACCCCCAAGACTTTGTTACTTACCAGCGAAATCCAAAATAAAATCCTAAGGGAATTCGCATGCCAAACCCAAATCACTCTCCAGTCTCAATCTGATCCATCAAACGTCACTTGAAAGGATTCGTTTCTGGTCACTGGGCACCAAGCACTTGTGGGCACGAAGAGGAGTGAGCGACAGTGTCCCTCCCTCCAGATGCATGCATCCTCACAGGAGGAAAAGTGGGCTTCATTAATTTTGATGTAATATATGGAACCAGAACGGCCTGGGTGGAAGCTGGCTTACAGAGCCTTGGTGAGAAAGTTCTCTAGTGGACACAGAGATGGCAACAAAGAACCATTGCCTGAGGTGAACTGCTCCAGGCGGGGTTGCTTTTGGCTCCGCGTATTAGTTACTTTGTCCTTACTGTGGCAAAACACCTGACAGAGGCCTCCTAAACCAGGAGAGTTTGCTTTTGGCTCATGGACTCGGAGATTCCAGCCCATCAGAGCTCTAGACAGGGCAGAGTGGTTCTGCCTTGGTGGTGGGAGTGTGTGGGGAAAGACAGCAGGCAGAGAAAGCAGGCCCAGTTAGAGCAGCAGGCTCTAGATCAGTTAGAGAGCAGGCTATAGATAAACTGAGGCAGGGAATGGAGCCAAGTGATGTCATTGGTACGATTACAATCCCATTATTCTTTCTTTGTGCCAGTCTCAATGTGTGCTTTCTATCTATCCTAAGTTTACTCTTGGCCTCAAAATAGCTCCTGAGTTCCAGAAGATGCATTCAAGTCCTAGATGAGAAAGGAAAGGCGATGCTATTAATGCTTTATTTAACTAGTTAGAAACTCTATCCACCAATTCCTTCCATTTTGTTGGCTACCTAATCTGTTGAAGAAGTAGGAAAAGTAGGGAAAGTTAGGGCTTTTATTGTAAGGAAGGGAGACTAGGCACTGGGCAGGCAAGCACCACCCTCAGATTTTAAGGAGAGACCTAAGAGTCTATGTGCAAAGTTAATATCTATTAATAAGTATATGAGGAGATGAGGCGACATGGGTTCTGCAGGACATCTCACGTCCACCTTCATAAATCAGGCTTGTCTTTTGAAGTAGTGGCATTTCTGACCTCGGCATAGGCACCGAGGTTTCTATCCTTCACAGAACACTTTTATTTGGCTGAGATTTCATGTGACCCCACCCCCAAGATGAAAAGCTAAAAGGAAAACGTCTCTGGTTCAAGCAAGGCGTGGCAGGAGAAAGAGTGCCTTGCTTTAATGAGGAATCTCTGTAAGACAGGGAGTAAGGGGTCCTGAGAGAGTGGGAAAGAAAACATCAAAGGGTCTTTGTTCAGAGACACACGATCTGCATGAGACTGAATGGGTAAAGGACTCTCACATGCCAGGGTGTCCACCTGGAGTGAGCAGCATATGTGAAGACCCAGGGAGACAGAAGCACATTAGAAAGGATAGAGCTTCATTTCAGGAAAGCTTGTGAAAGAACGTGACCAATGAGATTAGAAGGAAATATAGGGAATCACCCTGCAGGTGTAGCCTTACGGGTCCCGGTCATGATGGAGACCTCCAACTCCATCTCTGACAGTTCAGGACAGCGGTAGTGTCTTTGCAGGACAGTTTACCGGTCAGCAGGATACACTGGGATCTGAATCCTCAGTGCACACAGGGCCTGTGCTTACAGCATGGAGTTCACGAGACAAAGATCCAGCCTGAATCTGGATGCTTGCACATTTGAGCGGTAGAATCCCACAGAAAGAATGAGTCCACTGACTAAGGGAACTTAGTCCTAGACATTCTGGTAGGGGCTGAGGAAAGAAAGCACTGGGGTGAGCTCTTCCTCCTCCCGGGAGCACTGTTCTTCACTCTGGGGCAACAGAGAGGCCAGATGTGCCCATAAAATGGTTTGCAGACTTTATGTGACTATCCATCGTGGGTTGTGAGATCATTTCAACAGCTCAGAATTAGCACTTTAAAAATAAAATAAAGAATACAATATAGATTTTGAACCCTGAATCTAAAAATCCAAAATTCAGATCTGAAACTCTTTCATCATGAACGTGAAGCCATGGGTGTTGAAAGTAGAATATTCTTTTCAACACCCAGCCTCGTGAGATGGGTGGGTCAAAACACAGGTACACACAAAAATAATAAACTCACCAGTAGAGCACTGGATTAGTGCATATGAAACATTAATAAATTTTGTGTTTCTCATTATGGGTATATAAATATCCCTATCCAACCGTGAATGTCTCTGAGAGCCCAAGCATCTCTGACAAGGCATAGTAAAAGCATAGTAGTCATATTGAGATAGGCATGCTGTGCTGTAGCAAATGTCCCTAAATCTCAGTGGCTCATCTAACAGTTTTGTTTCTCTCTCGCTTAAGGCAAAGAAGAGGTGGATGAAGTCTCTAGGCACAATTCCTTCCCATGTATTAACTCAGGGTAATCCGAATGCTGATAGTGGCTACGCCCTCTCACCCTTGGCCTCTGTAGCAAAGAGTCAGATAGACAGATGCCCATGTGTCTGTATAGAAGTAATCCTTGTGCCAGGCAGTGGCAGCGCACACATTTAATCTAAACACTCAGGAAGCAGAGACAGGAGGATCTCTGTGATTTCGAGGCCAGCCTGGTTCAGTTTCAGGACAGCCAGAGCTGCACAAAGAAACCCTGTCTCAAATAAATTATAACCATGATACATGGATCAGCATCGGCCATATATCTGACTTACCTCAAGGATGCAGATGCAGCTGTGTCAAGTACCAGAAAGAGAAGGGAACTGGACATCAGAGAAATCGAGCTGGTAGTGGGCCGACTAGCAAATGAGAATGGGAGGAATGCTGTTGGCTTGTCCTGGGAAGACATGAATAGGTGTCTGCTCTGTCCAGGAAGGACACTAAGGAATAACAAAGAATCCACCCACGTCCACCTTGGTGAGCCAACAAGTTTTGGGAGGTTACTTCCAGCATGAATGACCCCTGGGCATCTGCACCATTAAAATTCCCATTTCTGCATGAGTGATGATGACTCACAAAAGCTGCATCCCTCGAGCTCTCTGTCCAATTTGCAAACGGCACAAGGGTAAAGTTTGCAAGAGATTATAGCACGTGACGAGTAACATAGGGCTCTTCTTTGTGCCCTTTCCAAGAAAACAGAGTTCCTCATTCCTCCTGAACAGCTTTCTCTCCACAGCTCAAAAACAACTCAGTATATCTATATCAAATCAATGAGTTATGGTCAACATTGCATTGCCAATCTCTTGTGTGTGTGTGTGTTTGTGTGTTAGCTTTGTCTTATTCAAAGACTCAGCACAGATATCTTACTAAGCAGTTTGCTAAATGGCCGAGAACAAAAAGTGACCATTGCATGTGGGAAATTTAGAAGGTGGCCTCAAGGACAGCTAGGAACTGTGAACAAACAGCAGCGAGAGAAGGCTGAACAAAAGTGTCGTTAAAGCCCTGCTGCTCCATGTAAAAGCCCCACTTCTAAGCAGATACCTCACTTTTATAAAGACATAGCCATTCCTGGGTGAGGAGGGCCCTGATCCTCTAAGTGCTTGATTGGAATATCGTGCTGTGAAGCTGTGTCATTGTCACACAGTGAACAGTATCTTCTTGGGGACTTAGGGGAGAGACTCTGCAGTATCTTAGAAAGGGATCCAGCAGCCAGCCAAAGAAGTATGGTGAATTCTGCAGGGTGTGTGGGTGATGTCACAGGAGTAACTTGACTTAAGATGTTTGAAATATATTTATTTTTAAAAGATTTACTTATTTTTATTTTGTGTGTATAGGTGATTTGTCTGTGTGTATGTATTGCACCATGTGCATGCAATGTCTGAGGAGTCCAGAGGAGGGTGTTGGAGCTCCTGGAACTAGAATTATACAGGGTCGTTAGCTACTTTATGAGTTACTAAGAGCATCAAACCAAGGTCCGTTAGAAGAGCAGCCAGTGCTCTTAGCTGTTGAGCATCTCTCCATTCCTGAAATATCTAATTTCTAATACTCATAACTTCTCAAAGGAAACAGTGAAAAGTAATAATAGTAGCTACTATCTATTGAGTGAGTGCTAGTTATGGGCCCAGAATGGTGCTAGACGTTATGTCTATTTTCATCTCTTCTAGTCCTTTCCTTTATGAGGTCACTATAGTAAGTTATTTCTATCTTATAAAGTTCAAAGTTGTCAAAAATTTAGCCATTCATGGATAATCAGTAGCAAAGTTGTGATTCAAGCCTAGGGTGTCCTTTTACTTCCAAAAAAAACCTGTAATGTAAATAAATAAATAAATAACAGACTTGGACCCCAGAGTAGTTAGGTATTATAGACTGAATTGCACTTCCCGACACTCCCTCCCTTTGCCAAGAAAGACATGTGGAAGTCCTCACCTCGGGACCTCAAAATGCAACCTCATTTGTAAATAGATTTGGTTTGCAGGTCTAATGAGCTAAGAAGAGCTGAGATAATACTGGAACAGGGTCCACTATCACAGGTCTCAGTCCACCGACATGAGAGGGTCAACTTCAAGGGCCCAGAAGACTTCATTTTAGCAAACACAGCAGGAGCTTCTGATGCAGTCAGGTGACCAGATCGTAGAGACTGGGTTTAGACTTTCTTCTAAAGATCCAAAGATGTAGATTAGATGAATTCTAGGGTTTCCTCCTGATTCCGGGTATGTCTGCTGGTTTATCTTGAGTCCATTTGCCCTACTTACGCTGGTGCTTTGGTATCTGAGAATGCTCACCTTTCCTTTAAGCTTTCCAACAAACACCGATGCCCTTTCTCTGTCCCTGAATTGTCTAGATCCAAGGAGCCAAATAGATTTATCTTAGCCTGTGATAAGGAGATCCTATAGCTTAAACCAACCTCGGGGACAAACAAGATTGTCAGCATTCTACTTTATCAATCCTTAATCTGCCCTTGGTCTTAATCATTCCTGGGTTTCCTAACTCAAGTCTCTGGGAGAATAGGGATGAGTTTCAAGACATCTGGGAGCTCTGTAACGTCCTATAAAATTGCATACAGATGATGAACGTGCTGGCACACTTTCAGAGATAAATCCTCTGCCTGGAAAGGTGGAGAACCATGGCTGCAGGCATCATCTGACTTCCCAGCTCACCTGGCTGTGACCGTGGGTGTTCATTTTGATAATTCTGAGGGACACTGTTTGATTAGGGGCAGGTCTCAGGCAGCTTGAGCACTCTGGAGGACTCCTAGGAGGGCGGCTGTAGTATCAACACTACGGTCTTTGAATCTCTACAAACACCTTCATAAAAATGGGTGGAACCGTTAGATAACAAAACCAGACATCCAGGGACACATTTCCAGCCAAACCAGGGTTAAGCTGTCTCACAAGATCTGGATGACAAGTGGTAGAAACACAAGCATCTGGACGGAAGGAAAGAAAAGTAACTGAGTAGTGGTATCTGGGAGAAGCTGGGAGCAGAAGCCCCTAAGAACAGACAGCATCCCTGGGAAGTTGGGATGCCTTTGCAACATGAACACAAGCATGAAAGATGTTCAGGGAATAGAGAGCACCCACTCTCTTGGGAGAAATGGAGAAGTCTCTGTAAGGCGGGGGGAAGGGGAGTTGAAGAGGCTATAGCAGACAAGAAACTGCAAGCTCTCAGGATAGATCCACCAGGCCAGGGGGAGAAGCTGCACTGAGTGGAATCTAAATATATGTTAGGTCCAGGTTAGCGGGGACCGGGGTGGGGGGAAGTAAACAGGCAGCAAAGCTCAGAATACAAGCCACCATATTAAATGCTATGTTAAACAAAACAGAAGACAGACCCTGGAACTGGAATGGCTTCCTGAAACCAAAGTCTTTCCATAAGCTCAAAAAATAAACCCTTAATTTAACATAAAAATGAACACTAAAAAAAAAATGGCAGCCAGGTCCTAGGTAGCTCTTACAAAAAAATAAAACAGAAATAACATACACAAGGAAATACCCAAAAATACAGCTATAAAGTAAATCAGAACTATACCATCACTCATTAGCTAAGTTAGAAAGCAATGTGCAAGTGATACAAGACACAAAAGAACATTAATCAGAATCATAAAAACTTAAATTCCACAAATAAAGTCATTTTAAAAATCATGGCTAAATTACACAGAATATAAACCACATAAACAAAATGAATAATACCTTTAGAAAAAAAATAACAGCTGGTGAAAAGGCTAAAAATTTAAATAAAAAAAAAAGAAGACTATAAAAAGAATTTGAGAGAAAGTGACAAATATCAAAGGTGAGCAAAGAGAATTGAACATCCGGGAAACTGGAGCCCCTAGAGAAGGAAGGCAAAACACATGCATGCCTTTTTCTGCTGTGGCAAAACAGCCGAGGCAAGCAGCCTACAGGAGGAAAAGGTTTTCTGGCTCCTGGTTGCAGAGGTTTCCGCCTGCGCTTAGCTGGCTGCCCTGCTTTTGCCAAAGGTGAACATCACAACAGTGAGCCCAGGCATCAGAGAGGGCCGTTTACACGTGGTAGCCAGGAAGTAGGAAGAAAAAGAGAAGAATGTTAGACCGGAAACACCTTCAACATCTTGCTCCTGGCTGACCTACTTCCTCAGCCAGACCCCACCCTCTGCCACTCTTTTCAGTCATGCAGGGGTTGTTAATCCATTCGTGAGGGTAGTACCGTCACAACCCAGCCATCCAACGTGAGTTTGGGGTCAACACTTCATATTCAAGCCACAAGAGCAAGGAAAAAGCAAACTGTACGTCAAGAGACCGGTCCTGAAATAACAGGTTTGGAACGGCTTGTAGAGCATCCCTCATGCCTACGACCATCAGCCTGGAACAGACAGCATCAGACAAATGTTAGTGATATTAATAAATTCTAAGGGAAAAGCCCTTTGAGCATCGAGGAGAAAAACACGATTTACATTTTCATTATGCGTTCAGGAGCAGCTTCTTGTGTCAAAAGAAAGAGAGTGATATATTTAAGATACTCAAAGAAAGTAAGTCAAATGATTTTATTTCCAGAAAAATTGACTTTCAAAATATAATGGGCACTGATGTTATCAATATACAAGAGCTCAGAGAATATTGATCCCATGAGCCTTTCCTGAGAAATCGATTGAATAACACGTTTCAATCTAAATGACTTGTGAGCGCATTGACAGAAGATTGGATGGGGAGCATTTGGTGCACAGCACTTGAACAGCTAGGACTAGGGAAATATTAATAGCCACACATTCAGGCAATATAAATAAGGGACCGCTATCTATCATTACTATAGTGTTTTGTAAATGGGAAACTAAAATACAAAAGAGGTGTTAATGCAAAAAAAAACAGAATATGCAAAAAATTAACATTTTGGGTAATTATTACGGTGGCAACAGAAATATTCTGTGTCTGCTCTGTGTGCAGTATGGGAGATAACAAATGAATAATTATGGAAAATTCTAATTATTTTCATCATGTTCTGAATAATTAGAAACTGGTACTTCAGGTGGAAGTATCCGTAGGAAGGCAGGAGATACTGAGCCTGAAATACATAAGGGTCGCTGATAAAAGCAGATTACACACAACCTCCCCCAGCTCCACACTCAACCATATCAAATTAGTGTCCTAAAATTAGCTAGGAGAAAAGTACTTGCCCCATGGATATATATGATGAAGCGCTCCAAACCAGACTGCATATGTATGTATGTATGTATTTAGGTATGTGTATGTGTGTGTCATATGTATGTGTTAACTATTTATTTGTTTAACTTAAACAGGAAGATCGATGTCATTTACTTCTATTCCACTGTATGTAGCAATCCGGAAGTATCAAGAGTCTGGTTTTGAAATACCACCTTTTAACTAAAAGAAAATAGGAAATTTCAGAGAAATCTTTGATCTAAGGTATGAGTCAAGATATGTATCAGATGAATCTGAAGACAATAGTCATACAGATGATAAGAATGATGTCAAAGATAATGAAACTGGAAATAGAGGTAAACAGATCTCTTCTGAATTTGAGGTCAATTCAGATCACTATGAATGACAGCCAGGGATACATAGTGAGATCTTGTCTCAAAAAAAAAGAAAAACGATACCGGAGTCCTGTCACTAAGACTCGGGAGGTGTCTTAAAAGACTCATCAATCAAAGATGGGTCAATTTGAACATCAGCAATAATGACTAGAATCAAATAAATTTAAACTTAGCACTTCACAATGATATTTAACCAAAAACAATGGTCACTTTTAGAAACACTGAGGAAACGAATCCTTCTGTTAAACACTGGCGGACACATGGAATGGCTCGGGCATGTCTTCCATGGCAAGTGCCCCATCGAATGCACCAAATGAATGAACGCCTCTTTAAATAGTCTACCTATTAAAACTACTCTAGAGATAGAATTTCATTAGTCTGAAATTCCCAATACGCATTCAGATGACCTGTTTTTTACCTGTCAGTCAGTTGGTGACTGCTGGGACCACACCAAGGGCGACAAAAGGGTAGGAACAGAGCTTGGATCTGATACACCTGGAAATAGGCAGGAAGTGCCCAGGGCAGAAGAAAGTTTGACTTTCACGTGAGCTCCAGTCAGCACAATGCAGACTGTGGGATTGCCCGAGGTCAACTAGATCATCAGCAGGTAGGCTGGAAAAACACCTGAAAATGTTGGGGAGGAGCCCAGGAATCAGAAGACGTACACTCTTTTCATAGAGGGCAAGAGAAACTGTAGTGTGCAGGAACGTACTTATGGGTGATAAAAACTATAGTGCAAACTCCAGAACATTGTTCATATAAAAATCAGGACATCAGGTCCCTGTGGGAGGAGAGGGACACTTGGATGAGGATGCAACACGGGCAAGGGATTTTGCAGGTGAATGACCAAGTTGTGTTTCCAAGAGGGCATGGTTTCTTGTTTTATGAAGATTTATTAACCTATGTGTTAGATTTAAAAGGTTTGGCAATTCCCTCTTCCTCTCTATATTGAAAATCCTTTTAAAATATAATCAAGTGTGCTCACCTGGTAACACAAGGCCCTGAGTTCGATCCTCATCACTAGAGGGAAAAAAACCAAATATAATAAAGTTCTTGCCATCAAGGAGGTGAGAGTCTAGAGTGGACAATCGTGTTGTAAACAGTTTTGAAGCAACATGGCAATGCTTTCAGACAGGCAGATACACGTGGTGGTCAAAGCTCTGTGGACCTGAAACCGTTCGGGAGGGCAGGTCTAAAGAAGGCTCCTGGGAGGAGGAAGCACACCACTTGGGCTTGAACAGCCTTCTCCAGAAGGATATGTGAGGGACAGAACTCAGAGACTAGACTAGAGGGGTCTCAGCAGAAGACTATGTGAGGGACAGAGCTCAGGGCCTAGACTAAAAGGGTTTCCGCTAACCTGGCACTGGCTTCCTCTAGGCAATCCAGGGCCCTTGAAGGTGTTTATTCAGGAATTTGTTTCTTCCTTTGTGGCCCTGCAGTCTAGGGCAGTTTCCTCTGAATGGAATGCACAAATGTTGAACAAAAGAGCATATGTGATTCTGTGAATGAATTAGTGTCACCTGCCTTTCTATTGTTTTAAAGCCAGAACATGACATATGATCTGGGGGCGGGGGGATTTTGTCCTTTGATTTTTCTTCAGAGTGGCTGCTGTGAAGACGTGGCTCCAGCCAGCCAGTCTCTGCAAGCACACTGCACAGCTAGGATTCCTCTTTCAGCCAGGGAGCTGAGCGATGGAGGAGAACCCTTCCTTCCATCTGAACCCCACATGCCAACTCTGCGCAATGGCCCATTACATGCTTAACCATCAAGGCAAGACAGTGAGCATCGGATGATACAATCTGACATATCCAGAGGGAAGAGGAAGGACACAGTTTGTTAGGCTGCATTTCCCTAGAACCAAACAGAAAGGGTATACTGGAATCAAAGAACAATTGGGGGTGTGCGAGTCTGGGTGTCCTCTGCTAGCCCTGTTCCTGCATGCTCTGCAAACAGAACTGCGGGGCTCGGACGGGCGAGAGCTAGAACATGTAGGACCCAGGAATTCTGCAGGAACCTAAGGGCTGAGAGTCAATTTGGCATCCAGTCCAGCATGCACTTACCCTTCTCACCCACCTGGCATTCATCCCTCACTATCTCTGCTGGCAAGCTGGCACTGGAAGCTTAAAGTACTCAGGAAATGCAGCTAATAGTAGGTTAAAAAGACTGGAACTCAGAAAGTTGTCTGCTCCCAGGCTTATTGATTTATAAAATGGGACTATAGCACCCGCCTCTACTATTGAGAAAACAAGATAAATGGGAATACTTAGAAATGAGTGGGCAGAGTGTTCCTAAAGACCTGACCTCGAGACACGCACTTTTCTTCTGTGTAAAACTGGGTCCTGGCAAGCATGTCATCCATTTACCAAGCCAGTACATTACAGGCTCATGTGAGTGCTCCCAGAAAGGGCAGAATTTTCTTCCACACAAGCCAAGATCTGATGCTCTGATAATCCAAGACCAACATCAAGAATTCATTGTCTCAGGCCAAGTGTCTGTATCGTCACTCAGAAAAGATAAAACAACCATCAGAGGCCATTGCGTAGACATGGGCTCAGGGCCAAGTAGGCTGCTTCTTGCCCTCATCCTGAGCTTTGTAAATGTATGGATAAAAAGGTATCCTCATTGCCCTCCCCTGTAAGGTTTATAGGAAATGGTGGCAGTATGTATCCCAAAGAGACTCCACTGTGTTCCAGACTTGCCTGATCCTTGGTCGGCTGCATTGCTTGTTAAAAATAATAATAATAATAAAAGAGTCCCTAAAAATTAATAAATAAAGCCCGAGATGGTGGCTCATCCCTGTAATCCTAGCACATGGGAGGCTGAGAAAGAATGTCTGTCATGAATTTGAAACTGACCTGGTTCACAGAGTGAGTTCCAGACCAGCTGGTTAAATGACAACACCCTTTCTGGAGCTCCAGTGCTTCTGAATCCAAATCTCTAGAGATCTCTGCACTCAGAATGTGTAACAAGGTTCTCTAGGCGAGTGGAGTTCTGAGGCTAGTTTTAGGGGACACAAGGGGCGCAGCTGGGAAGGAGCGTTCCACCCTCTCACGTCACTTTCACCCAGCTTCAGTGTCCCTGTCTTTCCCTAGTTTGGTACATAAGAACAAAATTGTATGACAAGAAACAAGCTTACAAGGATCTCAAATCCAGACGCAAGGGCTGGAGATATAGATGTCTTATTCCACTATGACTTCTATAACAAAATACCATAGACTAGTTGGTTTCAAAACACATAAATTTATGTTCTCACTGGTCTGGAAACTGAAGATTTAAGAGTAGATGGCAGCATGGTCAAGTTTTCTGAGGACACTAATCACAGCATGGGAAACCCACACTGTGAGCTCATGACACACGTGATGACCTCATGATATACACTGATGACCTCATGACATCCCACTTAGCCCTTAAAGCCTCTGTCTCTACTTACCATCACATTGAAGCAAGGACTTTTAATCAACACAGGACTCTGAGAAAGAAAACAAATCTAGAGTCCATACAAAGGGGTAATGGGGCTTTAAAGGGGGAAGATGAGCCGGGTCTTTGCTTGTCACCGATCTGTGAAAAGTCACTTAGACAAGGCGCAAACACCAGTGAACATCCATTAGTTGGAGCAACTTAAAATGAATAAAGCATGATGATCCCCAGTAACCCAAGCCTCAACACAAAACAGAGATGAGAGGCTTTCCTGCGGCTGGGTACGTCAGTTGTTAGTGCAAATGGACACAGAATTTTGCTCTAGTATCTCTGGCCAAAGGAGAAAGGCATTTGCTAATGGCCTTTCCTATTGAGTGTGCGTTCAATCTCAGCCTGGGTTCCTGCTTGCACTCATTCCTGAATCAAACCACTAGTGCCTTTGAAAATGAGAAAAGCCCCTGGTCTCCCCCAAGGGCTTAGCATTTTGTCTCAGCACACTCTCAGTTTACAAGGGAAGCAAAAGTAGCCATAGCCAAATGCCCCTTGAGGACTCTGCCTCCCAAAACACACACCAGAGCCCTAATGAGAAAAATAACACATTCTGCAAAATCTGCTGTGGAGGATTTTTTTGTAGATCAAAAGATTTTTCTTGCTTTTTAATAATTCAGGTAACCTTGGAGATCCAGCTGCTTTTCCGATACTGCTTAGCAATGAAGAACCAGAAAGTTGCTGCTTCCCCCGATTCCACTCCATCATTTTAGTAGGCAGGTCCAGTTAGTCCGTCTCTCGGAGAGGGCAGAACGCTGTGAGGGAAGAGTCCACAGTCTCAGGCCAGGTCTGCTGGGTTCCCCTGAGCCTTTATCTGCCCTCACTTAGCTGGTGTCTTTATTATTTAGCAATCATTTATTGGGTGGTTAATACTATCCACAAATAAAAGGAATAGCCCTGCACCCAAGGGTGCTACAGCCTGGAAATGAAGCCTTCCGTCTTCTCACACATCGCTACTCTGCTTCTGTGGGTGCTCGTCTCTGTCTTGTGATCACAAACAAGTGGGAGGGAGGGAGTGGGGTGGGGGTGGGCGAGAGAGTGAAGCACAAAGGTAATTTCTTATTTTGTGTCATCACCACTCTTCCTGGGATCTCCGCTGTCTCAAGCTCAAGTTGTTCATTTGACCTCTCTTGGCCTTCCATCCTCAGAAAAACCTCATGCATCAGCCTTCTCATTCTTCTCAGAAACTCATGAAGAAGCTACTTCTATCCCTCACCCCACACCACCTTTGAATATCATCCTGTACCAGAGGCAGAGCACATCCTATACAGCCATCACTAGGCAAACAAAGATGTTGGGGAGTACACCCACATCTCTGTGGCAATGCATGGAGCTTCATATCTCCCATCATTCAAGAGGTCCTGCTTTCTGGGGTTCATACCACCACAGAATAGTCAGAGGGCATCTCATGCTTGCCAGGAGTCGTGTGCCAGCAGAGGCTTCCCACCACTTCCTCCCTCATCCCTTCCTGCTAGCCCTTACTCGGTAGTTTTCAATCAACACAGCTGTCCAGGCACAAGATCTGCTTCAGAGCCCGTAAATCCCAATGCTGCACCAGTCCTGGAGTGGCAGCCGTGTTTACCCTCACTATTGATCCGCACTATTAGACAAGGACTAGAACATCAAAAACAAATTTTATAAGTCAGACGAATGTTCCAGGCCCGGTGGGCAAAAGCATAGAATCCCAGGTACTTGAGAGACTGAGGCAGGAAAACCACCAGTTCAAGGCAAGCATAGGCAACTTATTGAGACACTCCCCACTTCCTCCATCTCAAAATAAAGGTAAAAAGCAGGCTAAAAGGTGTAGCTACCTCAATGGTAGGGTTTCTTCCCAACATGAATGAAACCTTAGGCTTAATCCTATATACCATAAAAAGTAGCATCTGAATAGCAAGCGTAAGTATGAAACTCTTCTGTTTATGTTACTTTAGTGAATATCTATAGTAAGTCTGAGAGTTGGATGGGTTAATAACTGGATCATCAGTTGTTCAGTATAGCTGATGTTCCTGTCCGTGTCTTCTTTGAATAATTGTAAACCCTGTCCAGAAGGAGCTAAATGCTTCTGTTTGGTTTAGGTTCTAATATCCCTCCCCGCCCCCCCAAAAAACCTTAGAATTTAGCCTTTAAGGGTTTGCTCTAGAAGTATTGTTCATAATTTAAAGAGGTACTTCATCAGGATTAAAAGAATGTTTTTGACATAACTTTAAATTTGTGCTTTACTTAAATAATACTGTTTTGTTGATTTTGCTTCTCAGCATGCTACAGGTTCCCTGGGCCTCGCTCACACTCCTAGAGCCTTGACCACGGTGGCACCCCTAGGACACTGTTGAGGTACCGCCACTTAGGCCTCGAGAAACCAAGTTGGCTCGGTGTTCCTTGCTCTTCAGTTAGCCAGTAAAAAGTCTTCCCACAGATTTTCAAGGGCCCATGTGTATGGTAAACCCTGGCAGGACACCATGTCCTACCCTGGCTCAGGAGGGGCTTCGCTCACCAGCACAAAGGCACTCCAAAGTTCACTTTTAGAGAACTCTGTGGATCACCTGCCATCCCTGACTCTGTCTTGATAAGTTCCCAAGGAGTTTGTGGTGGTTTATGGCTCCCGTAGACTCATGTGTTTGAATGCTTGGCATTACAGGAGGTGTGACCTTGTTGGAGTAGGTATGTTCTTGTTGGAGGAACTGTGTTGCTGGGGGCCAGCTTTGAAGTTTCAGAAGCTCAAACAAGGTCTAGTGTCTTAATTCACTTTCTGTTGCCTGTGTAACAAGATGCAGAACTCTCAGCTCCTTCTCCAGCACCATGTCTGCCTGTATGCTACCATTCTTCCCACCATGACAATAATGAACTAAACCTCTGAGCTGTAAGCCTCCCCAATTGAATGTTTTCCTTTATAAGAGTTGTCATGGTCATGGTGTCTCTTCACAGCAATAAAACACTAAATAAGACAGAGAGGTTTGGTGGTGGGGCATGGAAGGATGGCTCAGCCATTAAAGGCTAGGCTCACAACCAAAGTTGCCAAAGGAAGACTTTAGGTTATATAAAATTATTATATCTCTAGGCCTTGATCCCTTCATCCAGAAAATGAAGGAAATAACACTCTAATGAAAATTAATAGGATATCATCAAGGGCTTTCAGATTTGTGTATGTGCTTACAAGATGTGACAGCAAAGGCAGTCTCTGAAGGATAATTTCTTCCCTGCCCCTAAGCTGGTCTTACCAGCCGCTCATCTTACAGGAAGCAAGCTTCCCATTTACATGCAGCACTGCAGACTGGCTTGTACATCGTATCAGCCATTTCCCTTCCGGCACGCCTAGGCCGTGTTCCCATGATTCCCAGCTTCATCGATGCTTTACTGTTAAGTGATCTGCAGTCAGAGAGGACCAGAGCTCCTCGCTCTGTTCCTATAGCAAGTAGGTAAAAGGAGGGGAAGAGGTGTTCTCCAGGTATGGGTGGTTCCTACAGACATTGTTATTGATAGGTTGGAGGGAAACACAATGGCTTCAGATGAACAGGTTTTCCTTCTAACTGGTTAGAGCACTTTGGGATGAAGAGATGGGAAAGACAAGTGCTAGACAATAGAACAAACCTAGCAGCAGCTGATTCGCATAATTTTGTATAGAAGTGTGCTGATGTATAAAGTGACTGTATTGAATACTGAAAATGAAGAATCTTGGAGAACATTCCATGTTGACTACCCAATTCTGAAATAGCTGAGCATTTTGTGGAAATACCTCTTGCTTCTTTGTGGAAATGACTGCTCTCTCTCTCTCTCTCTCTCTCTCTCTCTCTCTCTCTCTCTCTCCCCCTTACTGTGTGTGTGTGTGTGTGTGTGTGTGTGTGTGTGTGTGCGTGCGCGCATGTGCATGCACATGTGTGCTCACAGTCAATTTTTAGGAAACACACTTTTTATGCTGTTGTTCTAGGTGGTTCTTCTGAATGCATTCTCTAAGCAGACTGGCCGTGGTGTGGTGGCTGGAGGGACCAAGGGGGATCTTTGCATCTCTCTCTAACGTGTGCAGCCCCTTCGCCATTTCTGCACTCTGAAAGGCTGTCTGGAGAGCCACAACAGTGCGTAGAGCAAAGATTAAAATCAGCAATTCTTGCAGGCCAAATCGCTTCCTAAATGAGGGAGCAGAAGATTTAAAGGTGAACATAACTGTCTGTTTGGGCAACAGGCAAAGGTTTCTGCTGCGAGAGAAATGAAAGTCTAACTTCCTTTTGACAAGCTTTCCTTAACAGCCCCCACCCCAGATATCTGAAGCCCATCTTAACCCACTCGGGTCCTCCGCTGACCACTACGCTGCCTGCATGGTGTGGCCCCGTCTCCCGGCTGCTCACCAGTCCACAGGCCTATGGGGTGAGTGAACGGTCAGGTGGGGCAAGCCGGGTGAGTAACTGATGAGCTAGAGACCTCAGGGCTCTTCCTCTCTATCTTGAGGAGGAAGCGTTCTTTGACAATCACGGCACCAAGAAGTATTTCTCTTCTCTGCTCGGTTGTTGCTGATGGTGGCTTATTCTTCTTTTTTAAAAAGGCATTTTTTTTTATTTTTTGCCAATATCTTTAATCATAAAATGAACTTAGAAAATGTAAAAGTGATGCTTCTTCACAAACTGCTGTGTTTTGAAGTTTTGAATATTAGGTCTGTGCTTTATAGCTCAGGGGAGTAGAATAAAAAACCTACTGAGAAGCAATTAGAGTCATTCCCAGCAAATCCGAGTGTCAGGCAACTGAAGAAGAGCAGAGTCGGAGAGCTGGAAGTGGCCTAAGGAGCCGTCAGCCAGCATTCCCTTACAGGAGGCTCTCTCTCTCCACAACCGCAGCAGCTGGGGGCTTCCCCGAGGAGTGTGATAGAAGCAATCCTCACACAACACGTCTGTTTTAAAATAGCTCTCAGATGCTCCCAGAGTAGGCTAAAGGTGGGAACCCTGTCCTAAGGTGACCCAGCCAACCTTTGCTGTATTCTGACTTGCTGTCATCCTCCCAAGTCAATGGAAGATGAGTTGAGATGCCACTCCCTTCAGGGGGCACTCTGGCTGAGGTGACCATTCCTGGTCAGATCTATTTATTTCTGATGTTATCCTGTCCTCTAGGGTCAATACCAGTCATTCCTAGCCTTGTGACACTTGTCTCAAAAAATGTCCTGGAACCCCATTTAAAGTGAAATCTGACATCTTCAGCAGCAAGACTTTGCTGGAAGGCAGGTGCCCTTCAAAATCAGCATGGGACTTTTTTTTTTGTTTTAATACAATCTTTTCTCATTTTACATGCCTGTCCCAGTTCCCACTCACTCCCCTCCTCCTGCTCCCTTCACCCCCTCCCACATCCACTCCTCAGAGAGGGTAAGTCTTCCCATGGGGAGTCTACAAAGTCTGGCACATCACTTTGAGGCAGGACCAAGGCCCTCCTCACCCCCCACCCCCACCCCATATCTAGACTGAGCAAGGTTTCCCTCCAAAAAGAATGGGCTCCAAAAACCCAGTTCAAGCAGTAGGGATAAATCCTGGTCCCACAGACTGCCCAAGCCACACAACTCTCACCCGTTTTCAGAGGGCCTATTCTGATCCAATACAGGTTCTGTCTGTCTGGAGTTCAGTGAGCTCAGGTCAGCTATTTCCATGGGTACCCCAATTATGATCTTGACCCCTTTGCTCATATTATCGTTCCTCCCTCTCTTCAGGGATGGAACTTTTTTTAGAACATAGGATTTGGCTGTCTTGATTCTAGCCGACCTTCCTGGGTGCCAGTAAAGAAAATCCACCAAATCCCATTCTTCTCCACTCAGCCCAAGGAGATGGGTCATGGGCCTCTGCTGACCTTGGGCTTGGAGACTCTTTGAGGCTGTGTAGGAAGGCAAGTTTTCATGAGGACGCAAAGAATGCTGTGCCACGAACAAGCACAGATGGGCCATAGTAAAATTAGTTCCAAGAAAAAGGGGGTCTCCAGTTCTGGAGAGAGGCCCCAGGCAGTAAAGTATGGGCTGTGCAAACATGAAGACCCGAGGGGGGATCCCCAGCACCAGCCATGCGCCTGTAATCCCAGCGCTAAAGAGATAGAGACGAGTAGATCCCTAGAGAGCTCACTAGCCAGCTAGTCTAACCAGACTGGTGAGCCCAGGTTTAGCAAGAGAAGAGAAAGTTGCTTGAAAAAGGCGGGGGGGGGGGCAGGGGGGGTAGAAAGTCATTAAAAACACCTGATGTCAACCTGTGCCTCCACCTGCATGCATGTATGTATGTATGTATGTATGTATGTATGTGTGTGTGTGTGTATATAACACACACAAAATCTATTTGCTTACACAATGGGGATCCTGTTTTCTGCCTTCATCATGAAGTGACCTCTCTCTCTCTCTCTCTCTCTCTCTCTCTCCAAACCAGGAGCAACTGAAAGAGGATGATGTGGAATGTATCGTAAACCAAGATGAACTTGCCATGAATTACCAGGAGCCAGGCTCCTCCCCCAGCAGTCCTGCCACAACGCTAGCTCTAGACCAGAAGCCTTCATTCCAGACCCCAGGCAAGGAAAACATCTATGAGGGAGACCTGGGCCTGGGAGGCTATGAACTCAAACTTGAGCAGACTCAGGGTCAACCCAAGATGGACTAATTGGCATGATAAGGGCAGATGCATCACAAGTAACGCAAGACCACTGAGGAATGCCAACAGCCTAAGAGGTGACGCAGAGAGAGACAGAAAGAGTATTAAGAACATAAATTGGACAGAATCAAAACCTTGTCACATGTATCCTCCCGTGCCTTCAGAAATGAAAATTCATTACCTTCCCTCTGTATTATGTAACCTCATTTAATTATGACAGCCATTTTTACTGCTGGATTGGGGGCCAGGAGAGTAAGGCCTTTGGGATGATCCAGATGTGCGGGGTGTCTGGGGGGGGGGGCACCTCCTCCTGTTCCTCAGACAGCTCTCCAGGCCCTTTGCGTGGATTTTGGATTCTTTTCCCTTAATTATGGAGCATTAATAACACGAAGAAAGAGCCCCTGCGCAAAAGCGATAATTCTTATCTCTTAGGACCTGACTCCACTTGTTCTAACCGACTCTAGGGCTATGTTCAGAGCCGAGTGAGTGTTCAGTGCTCACTCTCGATGGCCTCAGAGTATTTGCATGAGTTGGAGGCCCTGTTGTCCTTGCTGGCACTCTGTCCATACGGTTCTTCCCACCACTCCAAAGAGCTGCTTGCCTCCAGGTGTGTCTGTGTTAAGCACAGGGCCTCTTGCCAGCCTAAGGGGACTCTTTCCAGGGAAAGCTGGTTTCTTTCCCACATGCTGTGTTTTCCTCAGATGATAAGCCTCCCTCCCTTGTGTGTACTGGAGGAGCTTCTTGGCTCTTGAAGCAGGTTCCCTCTGCATGCTGGCAAGTCATATTTTGCAGCATGACCCTTCCATATGGGGGAGACTGTGCAGAGGCCCTGACCTCTTGCAATTCCAATATTGGTGACTGGATGACAACAAAAAGACAAAAATAATAGGGCTGGTGGCATTTAGGCCACATTGAGGCACCAAGGACAAGCACCAATCCGGACCAACCCCTTGTCGGTGTGGCTCAAATCTTCATTGGAGAGACCAACACAATAGCTTTTAATTCAGCTGCATGACCTGTGCCTTTGAAGTCAAAAGATACCTCAAGCCTAGCTTCTCATGAAATGCAGGTGTTGCTGTTGAGCTCCGAAGAGCAGGCTTCAGACTTGGGAGCCCAAGACCTGATGGCCTTGCTTTTGAGGGACATGGAGAATGATGTCTTTCTCAGGCCCAAAGCTTAAAGATAATGCATGCTTCGCTGAGCACCCCGTAGGCCTTAGACCTGTGATATCAGGTATACTGTTCTGCATGTCCGTTTTCTTGCTCCCAAGTAGTAGAGACTGGGGGAAACTTTTATATTCAGCTAAGGAAAATCTTGTCATGTCAGGTAAATATGGCAAGGAGAGAAGTTTTCTAATTTGACATCATCCTAATAAAACTTTGTTATGGAGTATGATCGTGTTGGTTACTGATTCATTTCAAGGCATCTCCTCTGACCAGGCTAAGTGAGAGCTCTACACTCTTGTCTGTAGAGAAACGGGTGCAGCAGGTACTAAATGCTAGCATAAGGGAGATGCATGGGCCCTCGGATCCATGAACAGGTAAAGGGACTGGAGCAACAAGTCATTGAAGGAATAAAGAAATCTTGGGAAGATGTCGCAAACAAGGGAAACTGAGTCAAGCCAAGTGGCACAGCATCCTTTCATCCCACCAGAAATGACCAGAATCTATGAAGTTTTAAAAATAGAGAAGACACTAAAGGAGGAAGGAAAGAGGTCCAGAAGATGAGGATTCATCTTATTTCTGCCCCCGTCAAGTGGAAGCAAGAGCCGTAAATTTGGTATTTGTTTGTGTTAAGGGGGTGGGGGAGACGTCCAAAAATTCCAATGGTAATGGAAACAGGAAGTGGAAGGAAGAAAAATTTGGCCTACCAGATGAAATAAAGTAAGGTATGGAGGGGAGGGAGCATTCTAAAGCCAACACCAACTCACGAACAGTGAGTTAGAACAAAGCTAGTCTCTGCCACCCCATGGTTTCTCGGTAAGAGACAAGCTCTCTTTCAACGTGCCATCATGAACTACTGCCGACAGGGCAGTGGGGATAACCTCCACCAGGCTGGATCCAAGAGTAGGATCCCAATCATAGCCCATCCCATATGTGAGACAATATTCTCATCTTGCGATGTGATTACCAGCCTTCCACCCTAGCAGAGGCTAGTGCCCAGTTAGCGATTCACAAAGGCAAGGCTCGCTATGCTACCGCTGTGAAGGATAATGAATTATGATCTTAAGCAATGCCCTGGGCTTTGATTAGCAGCCTCATAACTATGAAATGCAAAGCTATTATTTACTGCCAGTTTCTAATGAATAATAAAGGCACAAGTTCTTTATTCAAGCTACTAATATTTTCCTTCATTATTAGAGCTTGAACCAGAATTCTCATTAATTAGATGACTGGTTCTTCCTTGAACTTTTTAACATGGGTACATCACACACATGCGCATTCACACACACAGAGTTTGACTCACTATTGTGGCCCTGTCCAGAGCCTCTATGGTGCTTCCCATAATACATGGATATGTCTGAGCAGGCCTGAAACCCAGTATCAAATGTTATTATGATCTTTAGTCACCATGAACTTTCTCAAAACTTTTTAGAGATCAATCTAATGATATAAATCAAAACTGAAATTATAAGTCCTCCCTGCACTACTAATGTCATGTGTGGAATGGTTGTTTATAGTGGAAAGCAGGATAAAAGGACATTTTCAATGTAGCCACATTTTGGAAGTGGTACAAAGATGCCCAACAAACCCCAAGTCCAACTCGGAATACTAAAATGAGAGTAGCATTTAAACAGAAAGCAAGAAATATGCAGAACCGAGCCTCAGATCCATGAACAGTTAAAGGGCCTGATTGGCCAAGGTGTGTTCCTGGCCACCATTGTCTCTGCTGGAGTCTCTCCAGCAAGACTGACCAACAAGCTACAAATCTGTCTCCAAGAGAGATTAGATTCCCCCTTGATGGACAAATTCCTCTTCCAGTTATCACCAGGGCTTCTGTTTGTTTTTTTCTCACAGCAGGAGATTCCTGGGCAAATATTAATTTTTTGATATACATTGTCTTAATAGTATAAACTCCCAAGAGAGGGACATAAGTGTCTCTTTAAAATGTATTCATTTTTGCCAGGCAGGCTGGTTACATTTCCCCACTCCTTCTGTTTGTTGCTTATTTTTTTGTTTTTTGTTTTGTTTTGTTTTGTTTGAGACAGGATCTTTTTACAGACACAGTTGTCCTAGAACTACCTTCAAGCTGGGCTTGAAATCACAGAGACCTACCATTCTTTTTTTTAAAAATCACAGAGACCTACCATTCTTTTTTTTAAAAATCACAGAGACCTACCATTCTTTTTTTTAAAAATCACAGAGACCTGCCATTCTTTTTTTTTAACAACTCAGTGAAATGTGCCTGCATCTGAAACAAGTATAAGAAGAATACAAGTGGGAACCAGGGTTAGCGCACGTTCAGTTTGTATCTGGTACACAAGAAACATTTCTGCATGGCTCCTTGGCTTTAGTTAGTTTTGGAAGGTCTGGCATAAGGAACTCCATCTTGTTTATTTGAGATAAAATTATGAAGTCTAGGCTGGTCTCAAACTTATGGCATCTTCAGCTTCCCAAGTGTTGAGATTACCAGTAAGCATTACCATGACTTTGGTTCTGACAACTCCCCCTCCCTTGTCTATGAACACTCGTCTCTGAAGATAGCATTACCTAACCAGCAGAGGGTTTGTTCTCTCTTGTATCTCATTGCCAAGATAATATTTGTTGGTTGGTCTGATTTGAACCTGCAGTGTGGGGGGGGGGGGGTTTGGGGGGGGGTTAGTGACAAGTACAAAGGATTCAGTGCCAGGAACCTTTTTTAGTTGAACAACTAAGAAGTCAAGAAGAAATGGCTCATGGGTCAAGCATTTCTAGAGTCCATTCTGTTTATTCTGCAGGTAGTGTCCTGACATTTCAACAGTATTGTCCAGGTTCCTGTGTCAGAGACTGTCCTTCTGAAGAATGTTCACAAATGATAGTTTCATAAAGCTTAACACACAACTGTCAAGAGTAAATACTGTTGAAGAACGCTAAAAGGTAATATTACAAAGTTTCACAAAATATAGAATAAGCCAGAGAAGACTGATTTCAAACCTGTATACAAATGCCCAATGCCTATTCATTCTTAGAAGGCTTATACAGTATATAAGTATATATACTTAAGTAAATACATAGATATATAAGCATATATACATAGTATATATGCATGTATAGATAAAAGACTCCCCCAGAAGCATCATTACACTGAACTAAATAAGTACCCCATATATAATATATATATATATATATTATATATATTAATTTAACTTCTATGTTTAAAACAAAATTTAGACTCTTTGGTTCAGTAGGATAAGCCTACAGGATGGACAATCAAATTTTAGACCCTGCACATAGACGAGGAACAACTCATCAGTTACTACAAAAGGATTACATACAAGTAGACCTCATATGTCTGGTCACACAACAGAGCAAAGAGATACAGACCAGTGTTTCAAATAAGAAAATTGTTCAAATGTCAGGTTTTCCATTTGACTATACCGAAAACACTTTTTATTCTGGATATGTGAGAAATTACACATATTGAAAGCGTTTATTAAAACAACTTAGATGTCGTCCTAATACATCACAGTACATCCATTTCATAAAGCAGAATCGTATGTGTTGATGTAGTCTGAGTTCTGGGACACTGCGCCAGAACAGCAAAGTGCAGAATGCAGGCTGGGCTACCGTGAGGAAGCCAAGTACTTGGCTGTTAGGAATGAGAAGGAGTAAGCCTTTACCTTTGTCTCTTTTGAATTTTACAATGGCAGACATATTATTTATTCAAAATAAAATAATAGTTCAACTCTCGTGAAATAATCCACGCAAAAAGCTAAGCTACACTAGGAAATGGACTGGAAAGCAGGAAGCGCTGTCTTTGTCTTTGGGAGACCTGAGGAATGTGAAGTGCAGCCCCCAGAGCACTGAGCACCTACGACCCCCGCAGCACTCACCGGTACCACTCTGCGGAAGGTCTTTGACTATGAAACGCCACTGAAACTCTCCCCCACTCTCAAATAATTAGCACATTTTTTTTAAAAAAAAAAAGTGGTTTCTTATCAGATAGCAAAATACAGGAAAAGGAGACTGTAAGTAGAACAATGTGCTGCTGACCCAGAAACAAGCAAGATCAGGAAAATCAGTGCAAAGTCCAGAAACAGACCTGCGGCTATATTTAGAAGGCTAGTTTAGGAAACACGGCATTTCAATTTGGGTTGGGGATGAGTGGACTAATTGCTTTTCAATTTAGAAAATGAAAGAAAGAGAATATCCTCCGATGCATGGAAAACTCAGTCCCAAGGGATGGAAATGACTAAACATAAAAAAGCAGAACAACAGGAAATTTAAAAGTAAATAATACTTCAAAACATGCAAGTGACCGAGCATGTTGTCTTCCTGAGACAGAAACTAAAAACAAATACAAATATGTCTTTAAAATTAAAAGCTTCCTATGTTAAATAAAACCAAATTTGAAAATAAGAAACTAACTGGGAAAAATAAATGTGTGTGTGTGTGTGTGTGTGTGTGTGTGTGTGTGTGTGTGTGTGTGTTATGTGTATAGGTTGAGGATTATTCTCCAGAATATAAAATTTATTTTATTTTATTTTTTTGGTTTTCTGAGATAGGGTTTCTCTGTGTAGCCGTGGTTGCCCTGGAACTCATTTTGTAGAACAACCAAGCTGGCCTTGAACTCATGAGCTCCACATTCCTCTGCCTCCCCAACGCTAGGATTAACGGTGTGTGCCTCCACCGCCAGGCACAAATAACTCTTACCAATACATGAGAAAAATGCTTAAAAGATGACCAAATTTAAAAGAAAAAACTGGTGTCTAAGAAAGGATTAACTGTTGTGCACCTTCTAGTCAGAATTTCTACTTTAAGGTAACTCTATATAGAACACCAATAATTGATGTTTATGCATGAGGAAATATATAAAACAATCTTTAGTGTGACATTGTTTGTTGCTTCAAAAATGTTGGGGGACATTCCAAGATACCTGTCAATAGCGGAAGGGTTACCTAAACTGTCCAGTTCTGTGGACCACTGTAGCAATCACATGCTCTGATTAGCCCATCTGCATGCACTCAAATGGAACTATTTCTAGACTATCATCAGTAGGGTTTAAATATGAAATATTCCCACAGGATCTTGCATTGATCATGTATCATAACCAGCTGGCGGTGCTCTTTTGAGAGGGAGAACAATGTTAGGAGGTGGGACCTCACTAGCTAGCGGAAATAGTCACTGAGGGTACATCCTTGCTTGTTTTCTCTCTCTTTCTCTCTCTCTCTCCCTCTATCCATATTCTCCTTCCCTCCTCCCTTCCTGTGGCTAGGAAGTGAACAAATTTGCTCTTCCATACAGTTGGCTCTCAATGCTTGGTCTCCTCAAGGTGCATCAACAGGGCTCGTCCTTACTCTGAAATCACACAAATCATGAGTCAAAATAAATCCTTCCTCCTTCTAGACTGTTCTCAGATATTGAGCACAGTAACAGAGAAACCTGAATACCCTTGTCTTTTTTGTGAAAAGCAGTCTGGAATGATAGAAGACCAACAGGTGTTAGGATTAAGAACTACATGGAGTGAGGTTTTGGGTTTGTGTTATTAATTTTTTATAATGGTACTATAATCACGATTTCTCTGTTAAACTAGTTTGAGAAGTTTAGGAAAATCTGAGTATAGTGATATAGACTTGAATTCTGTGCCACGTAAGAGAAAGCCATAAAAAAGCTTGCAGGGTTTGTCCTGAGAGTGGCCTGGCCTTCAAGATGGGGGAGGGGAGGGCAGAGTAAGAGAGCCTTCAAAGCTTTCCTCTGAGGGAGGTCTTGAAAGATGAGAGGCTTTCCAGATCTCCTCATCCCTGTCCCATGAGGAGGAGGGGGCGTGGAGTCACCAGAATGCTGCGAAGGGGAGAGTGGGAGGGGGTAACTCCACATGGTTACCACATGGGTTACTATGTGTTTGAAGGTGAGAAACGGAGAAACAAGAGACAGTTCTGGGGGTGTGGAACAAACTAAGGAGCACCACAAGCCTGTGTGAGCAGAGAAATATGTAACACAAATAATAAAAACCCAGAGACAGATTCTGGGGTTCAATCTGAAAACCAGAAAAGCAAAACAGTCAAGCCACTAAAGAAGTCTTCCCTCTACCAAGGCTGGGTAACTGCAGAGTAAGCCTCTCTCTCCTCCCATTTTATATTCCCTCTAGTGGTGTATGACTCCCTAGTACTAGGATTAAAGGTAAGGCACCACCACCTGTATCTTTTTCTGCATTGATCTTGTGTCATCCAGGGAGGCCTTGAACTCGCAGAGATCCCTCTGCCTCTGTCTCCCAAATCCTGGGATTAAAGGTGTGTGCCACCACTGCCTGACCTCTGATCATTAGGCAAGCATTATTTAATAAACATAAATAAAATATGACTATAGAAATAGTTGAGGCAGGGAAGATAATCACATGGGCCAGGTGGAGATGGAGTGCCGAGGACAGAGACAGTGGACTGCCTAGTGTTCGTCTGTGTGGGTGTTATTTTGCTAGCTGAGAAGGAAGAGTATCAGGCACTTTTCTGTTGCTGTGACCAAGACTGTGACCAACTTGTAGAAGAAAAAGGTTTATTTTGACTTCTGGTTCCAGAGGGAGAGGGAGAGTCCATATTGGTGGGTGAGGCATGTGGTACCTGGAGGAAGAAGTTGAGAGGCCAGACCTTTAATCACAAACACAGGCAGAGACTGAATCAGAAGTATGGTGAAGGTATCAACTCTCAAAGTCATCCTCAGTGATGTACTTCCTCCCCCAAAGCTCCTCCTCCTAAATAGTTCATAATGTCCTCAGACATCATGAGTGACATTTCTCATTTAAGTCACTACAGTGTCAGGAAGGTGGAGAACAAGGTAGGGTCTAGATAAAATTCAGACGTAAACTACACACAGTCGTAAGTGCAGGAATGTGGAAGGACGGGGAATCCAGATACCAAAATGACACCCAGTCTAAGGCTTACATATGACTGATGATTCTTTCCTTTGGGAGGGAACCAAAAGAAAGAATCAGTTCACAAAAAAGCCAGTTGATCTGGTTCTGAACAAAATGGAACTGAGGCTCCCATGCAGCACCTCTAGAGTTAAGGAGTTCTGTGTAAGTGGATTTAAAGTTTAGTAGGGTGCGAGGGTATGTCATAGTGGCATGGCACTCTTCCAGGACTTGCAGGGTTGTGGTTTTGATCCTCAGCGTTGCAATAGCAATAATAACAGTGATAAAATTTAGGTAAAAGTTCTAGGTTAGAGATGTGGGTTTTGAGGGATGAGATGTGCATCGTGGGTTCATGGAGAAAATGTTCAGGTACCATTGACTCTTGTATTTCTCTAACGCCTGTATAGAGATTCTGGTGTGTTCTCTTTGCAGCAAGACTCTAGATGCTCTGTGAGGAAAAGCATGACTGTCTCCAAGAGAAACCCCAGTGGTTGAAGTGTCCCATGGGAGCACTACAGACAAGAAAGAAAAGTAAACAAGATGGAGAGCTGAGGCATGCTAACCCACATAGCTGGACAGACTATGCACCTGCAAAGCACCCCCTGGAGCATCCCTGACTATGAATCCAAGGCCTGACATTTGCATGGAATGGAGAATTGGACACAGAACACTGTTGATTTCTGCCATCTCTTTATCTGTGTATCACACACCTGCTCTACCTCTTCCCAGCTGTGACCGGCCTGAGCATATTATCACTTCCCCAGTACCTACTGATCTGACAAATGCTTTGCTCTTGATAACTCTTAGAAACCACTAGAAGTAGTTCGCTTTCAGGTGGCCAAGCCAGCAGTGCCACTTCCCTGTCCTGTGTCAGTGGCAGGTCAGCTTTTTTAATCTGGTCATAATTTAGTCCCTGAGGACCCAGATTGCCTTTCCCTTCTCCCAAGACATCACACTGGTCTATTACATTGATGACATTTGGACCTAGTGAGCAAGGGATAGCTATTATTTAGAACATAATGGTAAGACATTTGCCTGTCAGAGCTTGGAAATAAACCTGACAAAAATGCCAGAACTTTGGACCTTGGGGAAATTGTCCAGTCTGATAGTGTGAGGCTTCTCGAGTAATCCTCCTGGAGATGGAGGTGAGCTGTTGCATACAGCCCCTTCTGAGACTACAAACGGCACGATATATAGTGACTGTAGACTGGTAAGAGGGTGTGTTCTTCATCTGCTGATCCAGCTCATTTACCACGGTAGAGTTATAAACCCCTCCAAAGATATGGCACCCATGAATGTGGCTTTACCTGATAATAGGATCTTTGCAGATGTAATCAAGTTAAGATGAGATCATAGGGGATTAGAGCAAGCCCTGATTTTAACAACCAATGTCTTTATATGGAAATGGAGACACACAGGCTGATAGCTTGCTACAACCGCCAGAAGCGAGGAGACACACAGGGGGCATTTTGCCTTCAATGCTTACAGGCTGAGACTGTAAGACCTTGAGTGCAGACTCCTGGCCTCTGGACCTGTACGAGAATAAATGTCTAAGTTTTTAAGCAATCCGTGTGTGGCGATCTGTTACAAGAGGCCTAGGAAAGTCATGTAGGGATGACCCGAAGAGTTGTGAGTTTGAGAGGATCTCTGAACAAGAGAAGGCTTTGTAATTGATCCAAGAGACAGTGCGAACTTCTCTGACCCTCGGGCCCCGTGACCCAGCACATCTGATAGTACTGGCTCTGGAAAGTCCCTACAAATGAGTCACCATTCAAAGCCTTGGGATTTCAAAGCAAAATTCTACTGCCCTTTGTAGACAGCTACCTATGGTTGAAAAGTAATTCAGTCTGTTGCTGGACCTTAGTAGAGACTGACACCTTCCCATGGACCATCAAGGTGGCATGTGACCTGAGCTGCCATATAACCAGAGTGATTTGTAGCCCAAGACATGAGGCTGAGGAAAGTGGCATATGAAATGACCAGGCAGGCATTAAAGGTAAATTTTAATTTGTGTACCTTTCCTCTTCCACTATTTTCTTTCTCTTTCCTGCCTGCACTGATAGCCTCACCCTGATAAACAGCTGCCTGAGGCAGGCCTGGCTTGCAGATGGTTTCGTGTGATACGCAGAGCTCAGATGTGGACAACTGCAGTGCTGTGGTCAGTTCCCCATCATCTCGGAGGGAGGGAGATGCCAGTCATTTCTAACAGTGAGCACAGCACTTTGTTGTCCCCTTTGTTTGGACGAGAAGTAAGCCAAAGATAAAGATCTCTGCTGTTGTGGGCTATGGCAGAGTTTTGGCCAGATGGCTTGAAGTTTGAAGTAGTGTGACTGGAAAATGGGAGGTAAGAAGTCTGACAAAGAAGAGTGTGCCAAGATGTCTGTGAGTGTGCAAGGAATCATGGTGTTTGTGTTTCATGCTCATTAAATAATAATCATCCCAGCAATAGTAGATTTTAATAAGTTAGCGAAAAATGAAGAGAATGACCCATTGTGTGGGTGCCTGTGAGTCTCTTTGTCCAGCCACTGGTCTACCCAATGGCCTCATAAACAGGGTTCACTGTGGCAGGCATGGGGTATGTGTGAGCCTAGCAATATGGGCTTTCATTCCCCAAAGCCAGCCTGACCACAGCCACTGTTGAGTGCCAGTCTATCCCTAGCAGAGACCAACACTGAGTCCCCAGCGTGGCTTGGTTTAACTGGGCAATCGGGCAGCTACCTGGTGGCAAACTGATTCCACTGGGCCACTCCCATTGTGGAAAGATAGCCCTTTACCTTTACTGGAGTACATATTTGGGTCCTAATTTGACTTTCCTGACACAGTACTTCTCCCTCGCACAGAAAGGAAAACAAATGCCCTCATAAACCTAAGTTCTTCTGGTCTAGAGGTTCTAAGAAAAGATGGATTCTTCCACCCACCCAGAGACCACAATATCCTGCTTGTGTAGGCCACTCTAGTCCTCGGAAACCTGCAGCATAGACAAAGAGGGGTGTTGCTGTGAAACTGTGGTCCGAAGCTGCCTTCCAAGAAGGAACTGAACGCTACTGCATAGTAGAGCGAAAGAGTTGAGAACACCGAAAGTCCCGTAGACTATGCCTGATGCTAACCATACCCTGTAAGGCCAGTCAATGGAAAACTACAGGAACTCAAATAGGAAAAATCTGTTCATGTCCCAAACTAATCACGAGTGAAATCTCAAGTTGCTATGGGGACTTAAGAACCATAACTAGCCACGGTTCTTCCTGAGACAAAAGGAATGTGGAGAGCTCAGAAGACAGCTATAAATACCAGCTACAACATGGTGAGCTACTGAAGTCAGGGTTCAATGGCCATGACTCTTTCTTTTTTGCTTTCTTATATTTTGTAATATCATAGACATTTTAAGCTAATACTTTTGTTTTCTTTCTCCCACAGTACTATCATTCAGTATAAGATAGGTTAATGGTAGCTAACTTTATGTCACAGTACTAGGTGACAAGAAGTCAATGAAAAAGAAGAAAAACTGCTACAAGAACTTTCATTCTCTTCTGGGTCAACAGGGTTTCTGCTGTATGCAAGACACCGACAACATTGGAAGGAATTGGGACATTGTTATTGTCTTTATGTTGAGACTAAATGATTGAAGGAGGGACGGGTGACAGGGTAGATGTTCATGATCATTTTAATGTGCTGGTTTGGCTCTGTTGTAGTCCCCACTATTCAATCAAGTACTAATCTAGTAATTGCTAGGTGTACTCCATAGATGGTTGATGTCTATAAATAGTTGATTTTCATTAAATAAGATTGTTCCAGATAACCTGGGTGGCCCTGATTTCATCCATTGAAGGCCTCAGGAATAGAACTGAAGTTTGTGGAGAGGAAAAGTTTTACCTGGGGGACAGTGGTGGCCACACCCACCCAAAGGTTCTAGTACCCTAGTGATAGCTTGTTCTCCTGATATTACGCTTGCTTAAGAGAACTTCACAGTCATACAACAATATCACTACCTTCCCCTTCTACCCTTCAGACTAGATTCAGGAAGACATTGGCAATAAGAATATCGACAAAACTTAATGAGGCGCATAGACATCTGAAGGAATCAGATGTTTCCAAAGGGGCCACTTCAGGCATCTCTTTCTATTAAAAAACACTCTTACTGTTGATCTGGTCAGTCTCCCCAGCCTTCTCAGGCTGCAGTGTAATTCAAGGAGAGCTGATGAGCTGATGTTCATGAAGCTGGTCCTGAAGCAAACCCTTAAAGCACCGGAGACCAGCAAAGAAGCAGTCAAGTGTATCCATTAATCATGTCAGCCCAGTTCTTAGGCTGGGTATGCGGAGCTTTTTGAGGTATAACAAGCTTAGCTATTTAACATAGAAGGTTCCGTATGTTTCGTAAATATTTTCCACCAACCTGTCATTCACTGTGTTCAACAAACAATTAGTAAACCCTTTTAATAGACTACTGATAATCACAGTCAGGCACTGCCAACGTGAGAGCCTTCAATGGGACAACACGACTGGGAGGAAGGAAAAGGAGTAGTGGCCAGCAAGTGTATTGGTCTGGAAACACAGCCTCTTGCTTCATCACCTCGTCACCCTAACTTCTTAAATGTAGCAATGACTGGGGAAGAAAGGGGATCTCCTCCAGCCCACGGTAGAGAAGCTAACTACAACACTATAGTGGTCATCTTCTGTGGATGCCGGGATCCGCCTCCCCTCCTCTCCTCACTGGGGAGCAGCTCGGCATGGACTTAATGCCAAGATCAGACTCAAGTGCTCCCCCTCCTAATGAGGCCCAAAGCAATACAAACTCATAGTGGCCTCTCACTTATCCCACGCCTGGTCTAAGGGAACTCTCCGTTAGTGGAAACCACCAAATAACCCTTCTTGAAAGCACGTTTTCCACCCACATCTAGCAGATGGCAAGCGCGACAACATGCCGATTAAGCAGAATTAAACCGAATTAAATTTTGGCTCCCTTGTACCTGGCACTATCTCCTGAGTAAAGAAAGGGAAAATGCCAGCAGGGCGGAAAGGAGAAAAACATGGATGAGGCTTTGTGTTAGCCTTGCTTTTCTACACATGTGACCTCATTTCATCCCTTGGACCCTGGAAACACCGTCTTAAGATCCTTGCCTATGTACACAGTTTAAGGAGACAAGAGTCTAACTTACTAATAGAAGAAGCAAATTTTGAACCCAGAATAATAAATATAGCTCCATGGGCCTTGCCTTGCTATGCCAGGCTGCTGGAAAAGATAGTATGGTATTCATCAAGAACACGTCATGCAGTAGCATTGGATGGAACACTGGACAGATACAGCCCAGCAGGATGAGTTAGTTGTATGGTACTCAGACCAGATACAAGGTACCATAATAGAGGGCAGTGCCACAGGGTGAGCTAGGAAGCAGAATGGGCAGTGCGGAGATGAGGTAATGAACCTGGGCGGGGGGTAGATTTAAAATAAGAGTTAATTTAAGTTCTAAGAGCTAGTTAAGAACAAGCCTAAGCTAAAGCCAAGCTTTTTTAGTTAATAAGTCTCCTTGTCATTATTTGCAATCTGGTAATCCTGATGAAAAAGGACTACTGCCAAGTTCTTGCTTTGTAGCTTCCTAAAGTAACCTGCATAACCAATAGGAGATAATAATTAATAAACACAAAGCAGATGGCCTTGGATCTTAACCCTATGAGAAATCAGGTATCACATGAAGATAGTCACACGGAGAGGTGTATGTGACTTGGAAATGTGACTGCTTGCCGATGTCCAGCACAACTCTTCACTATATGAGGGAGCCATCTTGGAAGGGATGCTCCTTCAAATGACGACCGTGGCAGGTGACCTTTGATTACAACCTATGAAAGTTCCCAGTGAAGCTCTTCCCCAATTCCTGATCCACGGAGACTGTAGAAAAGTAGATATGTACTACTGTTTTATGTCGCTGGCTTCAAGGCTGCCTTGTTATGCAGTAGTCACAACATAAAGCTCCTGGAGATACAGAAAGAGCTCTGGAGCCATGCATCCCTTAAAGCACTTCTTGCAGGAAAAGCAAACCCTTTGCTTAACGATAAAGATTGCATCTCCCCATCTCAGCACATGTGTATCTGATTTCCCCACCTTCCGAACCTGAATTCATGTCTAGAAGGCAGTGACAACACCCAAGTGGCAGTAGTCACACACCCTAACCAGAGTCACACAGGGTTCCACCGGGGTTGAAAATAGGGACACTATGGGTTTACTGAACTAACTGCTAGTTGCTGTAAGGGAACAGTAAGAAGAAAATTGCTGCAGACTTCTAGAGGGTTCTGATCTGGGTATAGCGCTGAAGTGAAGTGGCATTCTTTCTGTAACCCAGAGGAGCATCAGACTTAGGTAGAGCCATAACAGGAAAGCATCATGGTCCTGGATCACCATTAGGCCTGCACACTGGACCAACCAGGAGAGCTACTAAAACTATCAATGCATGGATCCCACTCCTGGAGCCTCAGAATCAACCCAGACTGGGGCCAAAATCCAGGAGTATTTTTCAAAGCTCTCCAGGTGTGCAAACAACATTTTGCACACATTGTCCAGGTGTTGCAGGATATTTAATCACACTGTGAAACCCAAGACTGTGTTAATAAAATCAACCTTGGAGCAAGGGAGCAGGGCCAGCAACTAGTTGATAGGAATTAGCCATAGAGAGCACTGAAGATAGAGAGACACACATGAAGCAGGAGGGACGGACTTGAAGTTTCAAGGGATTTATTTGTTTGGAATGGCTGGAGAAACCCTGGCCAAAAGGAATGGTTAACCAGTTGCTTCTCGGTCTCTTTGAGCTAGCAGGTTTTCACTTCAACATCTGACTCCTGAGTCTTTATTGGTAAATAGAACAATAAAGACTAGTTTAAAAAAAAAAAACAGCAACCAGGAGCTCATAGGAATCTCCAGAAGGGAGAGGCATCCACCATTTGCAGAAAAAGCTTCAGGGGCTTCCTAGAGCAACTGGGAGTTAGCATGCGAAAGATTTCAAAACCAGAGAGAGTAGCTCAGGAGAGGAGAAGAACCTGAGCGAGAACAGCAGCAGAGGTGTGGTCATGTGACCTGGGGCTATGGGGAGCATCCTGGTAAAAAGCCCCCACAGGTTGGTGAGGACGCTGCTGAAGTTCCCATCCTAATTCCAGGCCTCCACTGTTAACTCCAATTCACAAACCCTGTGAATCATCAACTTCTAAATCCTTGGCATGCAACACATTTGGGATATCATTTTAGGGAGCCACAGCTGCTGCCTGGACAAAAGAAGACAGAAAAATAACTGCTCCCTTTGAGGCCCCATGATGGAGCAACAGCGTCATGCGACATACCGCTTCAAATTGTCTCCTTTCATTAATACCAGATAGAAGGCTGAAAACGGCATCTGAATTTGGTTCAACTCTGCCTCTGTCTACCGTGGATGTATGTCTTCTAAGTGTGTTCACTCCCCACTCACATCTTCAGTGAGAACTGTCCCCACTCTCACCCCACAGTTCACACCATGCAAAAGCAGAGAAATTATTATTGGTCTGACAGGATTTGCCCATTCTAAGTGTTTATTTCCTTCCCTCAAAGGCCTGTTGTTGCTCTTTCTGAAGTGAACATGCAAGCCCTTCTCCTGGCATCATATTAAAAAGGGGGATTGTGGAAGAGGACTTCTTAAATTTTAGTATGCACTTGGATACACTAAGGATCTTATTAAAATCAGGCAGGAAGTCTCGATAGGACCTGAGGGTCTGTGTTCCTAGAGGGCTCCCAGATGACACTTCCCAGTTCATCAGACTCGGGACTTCTGTGTCTATAGGCAATCTTGAAATTTCAGGGCTCAAGCAGCAAGAACATCTTTACCAATTTAACCACATTACCCATTTAAAATGTGTTGATGGAGATTTTCACAGAAATTTTTGCATTCTTTAAGTATGTACACATATGACAAAGGTGAATTTGTGGTTTGCACCAGCTAACCCTCTAGTTAATATAGGGCAAAGTTGGTTCTAATATATTTCACCTTGTTTGGGTGTCAATTTTATACTGAGTATGAATCTCTTCCAAACTAATGTGGTTTGATAAACCAAATGTGGATATACAAATAACCATTTTAGTTGTTAGTAATTATATTATCAGAATTCATAAACCTTTATCAATCACTGAACTGTATTTTGTTAGGACATAAAAGCAGACATGGAAGTAACAATGAAAGCATCAAAAATCCAACATGGCATCCATAGATGATATGGGATTCCCCCTGTGTGCTGTGAATACCATTGGTTAATAAAGGATTGTCTTAGGCCTGTGCAGGGCAGAACAGAGGTAGGCAGGGAAAACTAAACTGAATGCTGGGAGAAAGAAGGCTGAGTCGGTGAGATGCCATGGAGCCATCAGAAGGGAAAGACGCAAACTGCCAGTTGGAACCTTGACGGAAGGGTAAAATATAAAATAATGGAAATGGGAGAATTCTAGATGTAAGAGCTAGCTAGCAATACACTTAAGCTACTGGCCAAGCAGTATTGCAAATAATATAGTTCCTGTGTGACTATTTCGGGAGTGGCTGGGAAACGAACAAGCAGCTTCCAATTACACAAAAAAGGTTGCAAAGGGGACTCCATAATTTGCATCAGTCCTGATTTGAGAGGCGGGGCATGTGACTCTGCAGAGCTGACACACGCACAGAGAAACCTTCAGGAGAAGACTCTGAGATGCTCTTAGCAATTCACCCCTCACTTCTGCATGGCTCACCCCGTAGGAGGCTTGCTAGAGGTGAACAGGAAATTGAAATATTCAAAACAGAGACCAGACCCTTGAATGCTTCCAAAACAAATCAAAAATATCTTCTAGTACAAGAATCCACAAGTTTCATCCCAATTAAGTAGACTCCTAAGCCACAGGAATGTCATTCAAAGTTCAAAGCAAGAATATCTAGCAGGAAAATGGGCAAGTTATAGTTTCACCCAAGTATTTCTTAAATCAGTTTAATTAAAAAGAATAAAATCACCAGAAGTGGTAGCGTGTATCACCAAACCCAGCTCTGAGAAATCACCAGAAGTGGTAGTGTGTATCACCAAACCCAGCTCTGAGAAATCACCAGAAGTGGTAGCGTGTATCACCAAATCCAGCTCTGAGAGATGGAGGCAGAAAGATCATGTGTAAATTTAAGGTCAGCTTAAGCCACACAGCAAGATCCTATCTTGAAAAGCCAGAAGAAGATGAGAGAAGAAGAGGGGAGATTGGAGAGAAGGAGGAAGAGGGGAAGGAGGGAGAAGAGAAGATTCGATTCTAGAACACAGTTTTCAAGGCAAACCCCCTTTCTGATCACTCAGGTTTGCTAGTTAGTACTTCACTTTTCAGTGGTTCCATGTTCTGCTTAGGCTCAATTGTCGTCAACTTGACTAAATCTGGAATCATCTGAGAGATAGTATCTGGGCAGGCCCTGGGCATTATCTTAGTTAATTATTGTGAAAAGACCTCCCCCACCCCAGCCCGCTGTATTGCCTAGGTTGGAATCACAGACTCTACAGAGTAGAAGAAAGCAAACTGAACACAAGCATCCTCCTTCTCTACTCCCAGACAGCAGATGCAATAGAACCAGCTACCTCAAGCTCCTCCCACAGAATGTCCCAGTATGATGGGCTTTACCCTTGAGAACCAAGCCGAAATAAACCCTTTCTCTGTCAGGCTGCTTTTGACAGGTTTTTTGTTTGTTTGTTTCATCTTGTTTTTTTCAGTCCCAGCAACAGGAAAGCCGTTAAGACTGACAGTATCATCTATGTGTGCAGAATACAAATCGGCTCTTAGCTGATGTGAGAGATGGCATGAAACTGAAAGGCATCTTCCAGTCTGTGAAACCCTTGCTGCAGCACAGACTTTATGCTTTGAAAGTGCTTATTCTATGCCTGACGGAACAGACGAGGGAAGAAGTGTTAGGGTCATACAGACAAAATCCTGCTAGGGCGACCAGAAGGGTCTTAGCTAGGAAAATAAGCATTTCTACCCTCACATTGCTTTAACGGAGAGAATCGTGATGGTCACAATACACTTTCTGTTCTCCATTCAGTGATTATCTAATGAGAGCCTGTAATATATCTGGCATTGTCCTTACCCATGGAAGCCTTGCACTAAAGCAGGAGTCAGATGTTGCTAGATGATATATTATCAAGCCACAAAGCCCCACAGTCTGTAAGAGCAGGAGAAAGTGGGTTGAGAAATGACTTGGAAGTTAGAGCTTACATAGAGAGTATGGCCTCTGTGAGAAGATGGCATTTGAGACTTGACAAAAGACGCTGAGCTGAGTGAGATACATCTGTAAGGAGAGGTGTCCAGGCTTGTCTGGAACTTTCCAGAACAGTGAGGAAGCAAACTAAGCAAGGAGAGCCATAGACTACAGGTCAGGGTGGGAGGAGTCAGGGTAGAGCAGTTGCAGCAGCCTGTCCCAAAGACTGATTTCATGCTCAGGGAAATACGAACCTGTGGCAGCCAATTGTGGGGGCTGTCAGCAAATGCAAACCTAACTTCTAAAGGAATCACTCTGGCACTTTGTGAAAATAAACTCGAGGCAAATAATAAAGAATATTGGTCTGACATTGCTTCATGACAATTTCGAAAGCTTAGCCACACGAACAGTGAGGGTTTCTTGAGATAAGACACCCTGTGGTATTTGGAGGTCGGCTAGCGACTGAGTCCTTCTAAGCCAGTGTCACTGGGCTCCCCAACTCCCTTTCCATCTTCCAACAGAGCCATCTAGCTAGCTAGACAGGGAGTTTGCGCTCTCTCTCTCTCTCTCTCTCTCTCTCTCTCCCCCCTTCCTTCCCTCCCTCTCTTTCTTTCTAAATTAGTTCATACAAATGTGTTTTAATCTCACTCTTCCCCTTCTCCAGTTTCTCCCAGATCTCACACACACCCAATTTTTTGTTATTTTCTTTTTAAATGCCCCTCAAGTCCAATTTATATTGCTCATATATACTTGAATATGTGACCTCCCACTGGGCTGTGATCAGTCTACCAAGGGCTGCATAAATTCTTTTTTTTAATTTATTTATTTTTATTTATTTATTTAAGATTTTTGCCTCCTCCCGCCACCGCCTCCCATTTCCCTCTCCCTCCCCCATCAAGTCCCCCTCCCTTGTCAGCCCGAAGAGCAATCAGGGTTCCCTGCCCTGTGGGAAGTTCAAGGACCACCCACCTCCATTCAGGTCTAGTAAGGTGAGCATCCAAACTGCCTAGGCTCCCACAAAGCCAGGTGAACCAAAGAAAAACATATAGGCATCCTCCTGAATATTAACCTCCATCAGGCGATGAAAGGAGACAGAGACAGAGACCCACATTGGAGCACCAGACTGAAATCTCAAGGTCCAAATCAGGAGCAAGGAACTCAGGACCGCGAGGGGTGCACCCACACACTGAGACAATGGGAATGTTCTATTGGGAACTCACCAAGGCCAGCTGGCCTGGGTCTGAAAAAGCATGGGATAAAACCGGACTCGCTGAACATAGCGGACAATGAGGACTGCTGAGAACTCAAGAACAATGGCAGTGGGTTTTTGATCCTACTGCACATACTGCATAAACTCTTAAAGGAAGCCAGCCCTCCTCCCAGCAGCTGGAAACTGCCGGTGCTCCTCCTCACCGAGGGGTAGGACTTAGTGCCTTCACACGTACGTGCACACACACTCAGTGCCTGGATTTGTGGACTTTGTGCCCTCACACGTACGTGCACGCTCACACTCTGTGTCTGGATTTGTAGACCTGGAATTTCCTTTTCGTAGCAGCCATTGGCTTTTTAGGTAACCTTTTATGTGTGATCTTGATCTAACACGAATGTTACACATTTAATATAAACTGCAGTCCTTACAGTTTCGTTGGTTTGGTTTGGATTTTAGCACGCCTTGTAGAGCATGCGCGGTGACTGTTTTGCGCTTTCTCTTCCAAGGATTCTACGTGTATGGCGTGGTGGGGCTCACTAGGGTTTGATTTTAGAGGAAAGAGATTTTTTTTCCTCCATGGCAGTGACTAGGAACTGCCAGCAGAAGCCACTTCATAACTCATCGTTCCAACTTTGTTCCTCACGCTACATATCACAGCAATGTGTTCAGTTCCTGAACAGCTTGACTCTGTCTCTACAAACTGAAATACCATACTTCCAATGTTGAGGATAAGGCATCGGGATTTTTAAAAAAAAAAAAAATGCCTGTAGTTCCCATATCTGGAAGTGGCAATTTTCTAAGATAGTTTTTTTTTTCTCTTCTGAGGGAAAGAAACACATGGTTTATTAATGGCCGTACTTGAAAGCCACATCTAAATATTATGACAGACTTAGAAGAAACTTACAAATATAGCCAAATAGTAAATAAGGAATCCATTTACCATTGACTTCTCTGCCAGTATATCTAAATCTCCACATCATCACTCACCCCTTTCTGGGCTCGTGGATATCGAGAGGAAAACACTGAAATTTGGGTTCACCTTCTACCCCGATAGCCTGAACTGCCTGACCCATCCTTTTATTACCAATGACTTATAATTATGAGTTAAGCCTCTTAAGTTCAGGAAGGATATTAAAGAGCGAAAACAGCAAGCTCTATAGAGATGCCTGCCCGTAGCCCACACTCCCATTACTCAGCTGTGATTGCCCCACCATAGACCTTAGACTACAGATTGTCCTGGGACAAAATAGGACTAAATTATTATGATTTGCTGTTTGAGTCATGGGAAATATTGCCGAATCTTTTCTCCATGAAAGTGGCACTAGGATGCCACATGCCCATTGGGTAGCTCATGAATTGCTCTCATTTTGAGAAACTGGTCAAGAAGTGACAAGCAAACCCAGCCCATTCTCTTGCCTACCACAAATCAGGGCTTACTGAGTGCCGCTGACAGAGAGCCTGGGATAAAGTATATGAGACAATTCATTTGAAGGGAAAATCCTCCTAATAATTTTCAGTCTGCGATAGCCAGTTGTGCCAACAAGCCAAGTGAGTTCTCAGACTGATGGGCCAAGTGCAGCCATAAAGACAGTGACCTATCCCCATTCGAAAGAAGCAAGACTCGCAAGTCCGTCTGGCCCCAGATGAAAATGACCTCTAGCTATCACACCACCACAATGACAGCTCCTCCCTCTGACACCCACTGGACATGTGGAAATGGGACAATTACCAGCTCATTCTCTCCAGACAGCACTTCACAAGCATTTACAGGCACCCTAACCTCAAGAGAGCTTGCTTGCTCCGAGGGGCAAGCTTCCCTCCCGCCTATGCAATTAGCCCATCTATATATCTCCCACTCTGAGTTGATCTGCTGAAGGACAGCGCAGCAGGTCAAGTTCAAGTGCTGAAGGCACAGATGAGTGAGATTGCAAGGAACCCTCAGTGGGGGAGCATGCTGGGCCTGAAGGCCTCTGGACAAATGTGGATGCTGTGGGTGGCGGGATAATATTTTGGCTTGTGATAAAGAATTGATAAAGACTGTTGTTCACAGTCTGAGCCAGATGAAGAAGAAAAGTGAGCAAAGAACAAGACCAGACACTCTCATTAATGCAGAGTCCCTGAAGGACAGGCGAGGACTGTTATTTCGACATGGCTTTCATTCAACACGATCACAAGAAACAAGTTACCACTAACAAGCTGAAATGGCAGTTGGTTAAAAGAGAAGAAATGTGTGGGGCTAAGCCAAGCAAAGCTGTTAGCCCAGCCCCAGGAAGACAGAGATGCTGAGCTGGGTATCGTCACCTGGGAAGTTGTCTCTGAGTATTTGTCTTAGTCACTGCTCTGTTGCTGTGCAGAGACACCATGACCAAGACAACTCTTAGAAAAGACAGCATTTAATTAGGGGCTTGCTTACGGTGTTAGAAGGTTGGTCCATGATCATCATGTCAGGAAGCAGACAGGAACGGCTCTGAAGCAGCAGCTGAGAACTTTACACCCTGAGCCAAAGGCAGCAGGCAAGGAGAAAGAGACACTGGCCCTGGAATGGACTTTTGAAGCCTCAAAGCCCACCTCCAATGGTGCAGCTCCACCAGCAAGACCACAGTTCCTAATCCTGCTCGAACCGTTCTGCTAACTAGCGACCAAGCATTCAAACATAAAAGCCTTTGGGGGCTATTCTCCTTCAGACTCCACAGTGTTCAAACTCTTTCTTGAAGGGTCTTTTTTTTTCCACCTAAATTGACAAAGGAGGATAGAGATTTGCATTCTTCATGAACCAAGTCTCCTGCCTCTGCTTCTGACACTTCTGGTCCAATTTCCACTCAAAACACCTTTGTTGCAGGAGGTCCTCCCACTCCTCCAGCCTATCACCGCTGAGGTACCAGCCCATTGGGGCATGGTTTCTCTCCCTTTAAAAAAGCGGCCACTTCCCTCTCCTCTCTCTCTTCACTTCCTGCTCCGCCGGCGACTAGACTAGACTCCTTTCCTGGTTGCGTAGAGGGCTGTTGCCTGGGACAGTGATCTGTAAGTTTTTTCCCCTTTAAATAAATACCACCCTAATAATCATAACCCCGAATTGGTGTGGCATTGTTTGTGACTTACGCCTTCAATGATGGAGGAAGGTCATTGGCCAATAAAGAAACTGCTTGGCCCTGTGGGTGGAGTAAACAGAATAAAATGCTGGGAGGAAGAGGAAGTGAAGTCAGAGTCTCAACAGCTCTCCTCTGGAGCAGATGCCTCAGCAGAGACGCCATGCCCCGCTCCCGGGCAGACACACGCCATGAAGCTCCGACCCAGGATGGACTAGGCTAGAATCTCCCCGGTAAGCGCACCTTGGGGTGCTACATACAGATGATTAGAAATGGGCTAAATTAATATGTGAGAATTAGCCTAGAAGAGAATGGGCCAAGCAGTGATTAAAAGAATACAGTGTTCGTGTTGTTATTTCGGGCATAAGCTAGCCGAGCAGGCGGCTGGGGTGCCAGGGACACAGCCCTGCCGCCCCTAATTACTACACACCTTCTCCTTTCAGGACTGTGAGAAGAAACGTAAAAGCATGTTTTGCCTGTCCCTCCTTTGTGTGGTATTGTGTGTGTCCTGTGAAGACAGCAGGTATTTCTGCTCAGAGCTAAGACTGTCACCACACATGGAGAAAACATGGCAATAACGGTGGCACCCAGAGCCACTCAGAAGCACATCTGCCCAGCAAAATACCACCAGTAAAGCCATCAAGACATGTGAATTAAGCCATCTGAAAATAACCCAAAAGATGCAGATGTGTGGCTGAAGGGACTGGGAACACTCAAAACTCCAATCAAGGGGACCAGAGCGTCATTTCTAAGAAACAAATTCAACTGCAATTGTAATTTGAGATAAATAAATCCTAATCAATTGCATTGTATCCAGTTTAAGAACGGATTTTAGAATGTGAGGCAGAGGGGTTGACATGGGGCACAAAGAGAGGAGCCACAGAGCTGGGAGTGATATCACCGTCCCAGCACAGGTCTGAAGGGAGAGTTCTCAGGTCAGGAATCAGCAAGATAACCCCAGCCTGCCACAGGGCAAGACTGGCACATTGGTCTCCTCAGGGCCGCTGCAGAGGAGGAGGAACCCAGCTGCTGTGATCTCAGCCCACAACCCTGAGGTGCCCAGAGCAGCCCCAACCCCCATAAATCCCATATACTGATCTCCACTAAACATTTCCGTTCTACAAGAACAAGAACAAGAACAAAAGCCGACAGGAGTTAATGGCTGAGTAGCTATCTAATTCAAGAAAAAGACTTGCCTTGCAGAATGAGGACCTGAATTTCATCCTGAAATTCATGTTTTAAACAAAAAGTGGGATCACATCTCTGTAACTCAAGTACTAAGAGAGAGGAAGTAAGCAGGAGGACCCCTAAGGTTTACTGGCCAACTAGCTAGCCTAGTCTAATCAGTGAGCTAGCTCCAGGCTAATGAGAGGCTGTGTCTCAAAAGCCAAGATAGATGGTACCTGGTACTTGAAGAGTGACATCAGGTTGACCTTTGAACTCCACACACATACACTCACACATGCGAACATACACTCATATGTACAGATGCTATACCGACATAAATATAAATCAATAAATTAGCAAGAGCCTTCTTTGGAAAACAGCTGTCCTTCCTTAACTAAATGCCTATAGACTCTCTGATATACTGCTCCTTCCCCTTGAGATGATATCATAGCTCAAAGCAACCTTATGAGGATAATTTTTCTTTCCCTGCTACAGGAAAAAGGCTTCCCAAATAGCCACATAAATACCGTCCGCCAGCCTTACATGTGCCTGACGACAGCTGTGTAAACTCCAGCATCATCATCAGACTCTTATGACATTAATTGGTCCTAGTCATACGTGAGTCAAGTCACCCTCCCTCCCATCTGGCTAAGGTCAGGTCCCTAGCGAATTCACCACCCTCAAGGCTCTCTGGGACCGATCTGCTGGCCTTCCACCTTCCCACAACAACATAGAAATCTGAGTTAAATGTGTAACTTTGAGTTTATCAACCAAGGGAAACTCTTCTATTACCACAAAACCCAATGAATGGACAAGTAGACAGATTTAACTGTTGCCTGTGGTTGTTGGGCATAGACTCCAGTGATGGCGGCAGAAAGGGGGCCTTAGAAGTAAAGGGCAGGCTCTTTGAAAGTTTGCCCAAACCAAAAATTATTCTTTCCTCATCTACAACTGGATTCAGGAAGTCCGTCCACATAGCAGAGGAAGTCACTGCACACCATTGCAAGCACGTGATCGATGTGCTTCGTGGTAGAAGGGGATCACTGGAAGAAAAGGCCTTGAGGCAACCCAAGCCTTGACCTGGAGCACATCTTGGTTTCTCACTTCGATTGCAAATAATAGCAACTTTAGTTGCTTCAAACATAAATTTATTACCAGACAGCACTAGAAATCAGAGAGATGGCACTGGTCCAGAGCTCGAACATAGGGCAGGGCTGGTTCCATTGCAGGGTTCTGAGGGTAGTTGCTGTGTCTTGGCCCTTTCTGCTTCTAGAAGTTACTAGAATCTATGACTTGTGACTCTTCCTTGGATCAGTCAATGTCTTATCTCCAATTCTTATCTACCTAGTTGCTACTTGTTTAAGAGTATTAGATTACAATGGATCCACCTGATAGCCTAACACATTCCCACTCTCATCCCCCTCTACACATCTGCAGAAGACCTCCCCGTGGAGGAGGAACTAGGAAGTGAGCATCTTTGAGAGCTATTATTCAACTTACCACGAGTGTCATAATTGTGGGATAGAAACAAGAATGATCGTGTTACTGACTGTTCGTAAGACTGATTCTGACGGACTGTACTATCGAGCAGAGACTTGAACTTGTCTGAAATGGGCTGGCCTGATTCACTACGAGGCGCAGGCTACCAGAGGACATAATGAGGGCCGAGGACTATCCCAGGTAGTACCCAGAACTAGGCAATACTCAAGGACTATCCCAGGCAGTGCAATATAAGAAGAAAATACTGATAGAACCCAACAAGACCCCTGATCCTGGCCAGGTCCACATTTTGTGAGCTAGTATTGAAGGAGCTGAAGGTATGCTCACTACGCTTAGTATCTTTATCTTGATACTACCTGTATCTTTATTTTGTAATATGTAGAGTGGGTGAGAGTTATATTTTACTCTGTATACTTAATTACCCCCTTTTCTTGTCTTTATAAAGCTTAGGGCAGATAATTACTTTAAATCTTATTATGCAAATTACCTGAGCCGAGGTCCTAACTTAGGAGGTCACTGTGCCAGGTGTGAGGTGGGGAGCTCAGAGTACATATCATGTGTGATAGCACTCCTCTGGAAGACCCCCTTCCATGTCAGGCATGCAGACTCAGGCCCCCATTAGCCCCGTTGTCTCCCCCAGATCCTGTAACAAGTCTAGAAATTAGGAACTACGTACTATCAAGCTTGACTTCCAAACTAGGTCTATCTACATCTTCCTGAACACCTGGGAATACAAATGGTAGCCCCCAGTGTTACAAATGTCCAATCACAAGTACATAAAATGCATTCCAAGACTCTTCAGAGCTTGACTGATCTGAATGCCTAGATTTTATTCCAACCAATCACCATCCTGTATGGCTGAGGTCCCATCCTCAATGAAGCCTTTTGATCATATTATCTGTGTGGACATGATAAATTTACATAACTTTTCTGAGCCTTGATTTCATTATCTATGAAATATTGATGATGATCTGTTCATAAGTTATGATCATAATGGCTAAAATAGAATTATAGAAGCATTGGAGCACACTATTTGGTAGATAGCTACTGTTATGGTTTTCTGACCTATAATACAGGAATAATAATATAGTTAAGGTTTTTGTAAGACTCGAGGTGGGTACACAGATTGTGCTTAAGACACAATACCAAGCACATAGAAGATACTCGTTCCCAAACTCCTTCTTCACCTAAGCTCCCCCAAATCACTCTGGAGAGTTAACTGTAGATGGAAAAGTATTGTCTTCAGAAAACTTCTATTCAAAAGCAAGCCTTAACCCACCCCTCCTGTCCCTCACCCCTCAGCTTCTAGGCACAGGATCATTTTCACATGGACTTACTATACACTGCTGCCCAAGACCTGACCCCTAAGAAGATGGAACAGCATGTCTGCAGTGGGTTGGTATACATACATACATACATACATACATACATACACTGCAGTATCCAGGGAGGCACCTACTAGGGACCTCTCATTACAAGATGATCAGTAACAGTTACAGCTTTGCCAAGCTTAAGGGGAAACACAGAATGAAGGCTTTGTTGGCCAGCATCACAGGAAAGTCCAGTCGGCATGTAAAATAGATGGTATTGTATCCATCTCTTGTCTTTGCTTTCTCTTGTTCTGTCTCCCTTTCACAAGAAACTGTACTCTGAAGGCAACCTCTAGACACCAGACAAGAGCTTTTTTTTCTCCACAGTTTCAACAAAACCCCTATACTAGAGGTCACTGGGCCACATTGGGCCCAGTGACCATCCCTATACTAGTCAGTGAACCAAAGGGATAGCCCATGCTAACTGGTCAGGCCTGGAAAGCATGCCTAGTCCTTGAATCTAAGGTGTGCTTACAGCATGGGAGGAGGGCAATAAGAAGAAGCTTCCACCTGAATCCAGGTGCTGGAAGCTGGTGACAAGTAGTTTGCCAAAAAGAAATCATGGCACTTGGATTAGAACAAACTGGAGAAGAAACATCTCAGGAGGTCCCCAAGTCAAACCAGCAGGCCCTGGAAGTGTAGGAGGAGACACATCAGCAATGTAGGTTGCAGTTATTGTCTGGTCTGCCTATCGTTACATAAAGGATCGTATCTCTCATCTGCCAGCAGAGCCGGCCCTAGCATGTCCGTGCTCATTGTCGTTGACTCCACAGAAGACATTATATTATCTCAAGTAGATTGGCTGAGGTTACAGCCACGTGACCACACTGCCTGGTCACGGACAAGTGAGGGTGAAGAGATGAATCTAAGCTGAGACAGAAGGGCAAGAGGGAGCGGAGGCGGGGAAGACCACCCTTTAGCTTGAGATGCTTCTTTCTCAGACAGTGTCCGTCAGTGCAATTGGGTGACAGAAACAAGAGAAGATAAAAAAAAAAAAAACCAACGTCCATTACCAGCTCATTGTGAAGAGCCCTGACCAAAGCCTGCTGAAGTGAAAATGACTTGTAGTTCCTGGTGCAAGGTGTCACACTTCCTCATCAGTCCGTGGCCGCTAGTAGTTCCGTCACCCCCACATGACTACTTAGTTGCTTTCTTATGAACTGACTTTACCAAAGGCTTGTGGAAAGGCTAACCGATTGATAACTACTAGTCTCTTTCATCTGCCGCTTCTTCATTTTAAGGACTTCTAACAGATTCAAGAGGCTTAATCTCCCCCACTTCAGAGGCTGATTCCATTCCAATTCTACCCGTCCCGTTGCTTCATTTGACTCTAACGTGATCCCTTTCACCTTGTGCAATTCCTTTGCCACGTGCATCTCGACCTCTACTCGGAGGAGTTTTATCCTCTGTCTACAGTTCCCAAGGCTAAGCCACCTTTGCTTCAGCATCTGCAGAGGATAATAAATGTTGCTCACGTGAGAAGACATTGCTGACAGGTTTGGCCATGTCTGCAGAACATGCCTTTCAGGATCAAGTGATTTCACACCAAACCAACAACACAGCCAAGAATAATGGCTCTTTATTCTACCCGGCCATTAAAATCATCCAAGGAGATTTTTAGAACAACTCTGCCTTAGCCTTAAACACAAACCTCCAGGGTTGGGGCCTACGTCCAAGAATTTTCTTTTGAACGTGCAGCCAAGGTATGAACAACTACACAGAAGCTGCTGGGACTCCTGGGGCATTGGATCAGATTTCCAATTCCTCTTCAGGCTGCCGACACCTGGGGAACGATGTGTGCAGCGGTCTGAGGGAGTACATGTCCCGTTCACCGTCCTTTGTACCCGAGGATGGTGAGCTGATAAACTCCTGAGGCTCCTGAGGTTGGCTTCAAGGGAAGTCAAATCTCTGGTGTTTGTGAGGGGAAAAGAGAAGCCTGGTTAGTTGCAAAGGAGGACAATGGCGATAGAGTGTGATGGAAGCAAAGGAGAGAATGAATAAGGACCAGACCATGCTCAACAGCCACACCTGGAAGTGACCACATGAGCAAGGACTGTTGGCCAAACTTCGGCTCATTACCTGCATGTCCTGGAGCCATTCTGTTACCCTTCCTTACCAAGTTCACTCACTTAGAGAGCGTCAAATGCTTCTTGGCACTTAAGAGATCTCTAACAGAAACAATGGGCATGAGGTAGCCCGGAAACCTATTTGTTGCTCTACAGTAACCAAATGCCCAAACAGCCAGCCGAGGAGGCACATCCTCCCACTGCGTGCTGCCTTTACCTGCCTCTCTGTCATTTTAATTCTGTCATTTAAAGAAACAAAAGACAAAATCCTGAAAATGTTCCCGGCTGGGTAAAGGATATGGTACAACTCCCCTTGTGTGCCCAAGATAAATGCTCTGGGAAGTACGTCGATCAGAGCTGTTCAAAACTGAAATGTGTTCAGCATAAATTAGAAACCCAGGAGCCTTCACAGTCTGTTTTAAAAGGGGGGGGGGGGGTAAAGCCCACAAGCTTTCAAACATCACTCTATATCTACAAATATACTTGGCGTTTTCTGTCAAAATTTCTCTTTTGGTATTCAGAACAAGAAGCTAGCAAGAGAAAATGAGGTGCAAGAGGGGTATTAGCCATTGCAAAGGCCCTCGGCCACACAAACTGGCCCATAATCATTGAAGAGTTCCCATGAGGGGACAAGTCAGAGCTAGCATGCCATGCAGCGTGGCAGTTGTTTTCCTGCATTCCCTATTAGTCCTAGAACAAGGCAACCTAAGCCGCTAGATGACCTCTCCTGCTTCAGAAAGGCAGAAGCTAGGAGGCAGGCTGCATTAGCTGCTCTGAGCCGGGGGAGCTGACCAGAAAAGGCAATGGTATCTTGAGTCTAAAGGACACAATGAACCATGCCATGGTCCATATAAGAGGATAGCGGAGATAGAGCCCAAGCAGTTCATTGCATAAAATCACCTGGGCAAAAAACAATGTCTGGATATCTTACAGGAAGACCTCTCTCTCAGATTTGTTCCCATGGAGATGATTGCTATCATCTTTTTCCTGATCTTTGTTTCGTCCACTCACCATTTTGGGACATACACTCCATGTCTATCATCTGCCAGTCTTGCTGCTGAGTGTGATGTAGCCTTCAAGCAACAGCTGTGATCCCTTTCACCCATGGAGGGTGACCAAGAGCTTGGATTTAGAAAGGTCTAGAATGCAAAGGGAGAGAAGCTTGGCCCATATCTAAGGGTAGAGTTGGGAAGGCTTTCTGCAAGTGTCAACTGGGCTGAATATTGAAGAAATGAATAATCCAGGAAGAAAACAGAGCAAGTGCATCCCAGAGGGAAGAGTGTACAAACTAGAGTCCATCTGACCAGGAAGATCATTCGCTGTGGCTGGTGTGTGAGCTCAGAAAGAGAAACCAGGTAGCAAGAGACCTGGGCAAATCAGAAAGAGCGTTCCAGGCTGTTACAGATTTTATGCTAAGATAACAGGGAACCATTAGAAGCTACCTTAGTTATTTTTCTATTGCTATAACAAAACAACATAGCCGGGTCAACTTACAGAAAGGAGAAAGCATTTATTTGGGGGCTCACAGTTCCGGGGTGAGTCATGGTCATCATGGTGGGGAGCATTGCAGCAGGCAAGGCATAGAGATGGAACAGTAGCTGAGAGCTCACATCTGATCCACAGGCAGAGAAAGCACTGGGAATCCCATAAATCATGAAACCTCAAAGCCCACCCCCAGTGACAGTCCTTCCCCAACAAGACCACACCTATCCCCCAAACAGTTCCAGCGACTTTGGAGCAAGCCACTCGCAGTCAAACAGCACGGCGGCAGCTTTCAGTGAGATGAATAGCTAAGGGGAAACAAACGAAAGATGGGGTGGAAAACAGGAAATGGAAACAGGGCGGATAATTAGGAATACCACGGAGAAACTATGGGGCCTTGAGATGGAAGAGTAGAGTAGATGGTCCAGGAGACTCTTGATAAATCATTGAACGTAGAGAAAGGGGGCTGCGCTGAGCCAAATTTTCCGACTAAAAGACTGGGGTGGTGCTAAGAGCGTCGTCCTGGAGGGAAAGTGTGGCCGGGCAAAGAACAGGGACTTCAGTTTTTGCATTAGCCACAAACTGGCATCCATAGACAGGTGAATTTGAAAGCCTGGATGGGGAAGAGAGTCTCAAGAAGGCAAGCAAAAGCCCAGAGAGCCAGATGGAGGCAGGAACGTTTGTAAACTGATACCCTGGCCAAGGCAAGAAACCTAGTTGTGGGACATGAGGGTGGATGGAGATGGAACCTGAAGGCCGGATAAGAGAGTGGTTGAAGCCCTGTCGATGTCTAGACATGCCAGCGTGGTTACCAGTCACTGGGCGCACAGCAGGTGACATGCAGGCTGGGCTCCGAGTGAGTGACGTCTCCCATGACTGTTCATTTCTCAAATGAGCAGATGCACAGGGCTTGAAGAACTGGCCCAAGGCAAAAGCTCAGTCAGCAAAGCAGCCAAGTTTTATCATCCTTTTATCTGACTACAAAGCGCACACTCTTAACTAATATGATCAATAACAAGGACTGTTTTCACTAAAGAAAACCGTTTCTTCTTGTCTTCTGCTCTATGCCCAGGAAGGATGTGGATTTTAAACGCAAATAATAAAAGAAGAAACTTAAAGATTTGGGGGATAAGGAAGCAAATAACATTAAAGTCACCCCAGAACAGGCACCATTCACAGCCTGCCTATGTCGGGGGCATCGAGGTACCATGGAGGCCTGATGCCAGGCGGTCCAAAATCTGACAAGCCAGCCAGCACTGGCACTTTAATCTAGTTCCCATGCCACATGAAAAAGAGCTGAGCTGCCTAGGTGGCCCAGGGACTGAGGTGCCTAAACATGAAGGTCAGGTGGAATCTTGTCAAAACCAGCTTGTTTTCCTCAGTAAACTATTCAAAACAGACACAGCCCCTTCTAGTCTTAGACATGACACACAAAGGGTTTCATGACAGCCCGCACCCCGTGAAAACCTTTGCCTTGGCAGGGGTCTGGTTTGAGGGCTGGTTTTATCTCCCACATTCTTCAGTGTTCAGATAAGGGCTTAGTGGGAGGGGTCCTTCTGAGGGGAGCACGCCGATGCTGTCTTCTGCAGCACATGCGAAGAGCTGTTCTCTTCCTGGATTCCACACAGCCCACTGGATCCTGTCATCTCAGGAACGGATGTATCTCCCTCCCCAGCCCACTCCATCCCTCCCTCCCCCTCCCTCTCCCTCCATTACCCTCCCCCGACACACAAACATACACACATATACGCATACACACATACACATGGCTTTCCTTCTAGCAGAACCCTATTGCCTGCTGAAGCATGCACTGAAGCAGAAAACAAATGTAGAGAGTGACAGGCAGCACAAGCGTTTGTCCAATTAGCAAGAAGAAAATTAGAAGCCCCAATGATGACCACTCATGTTGAACAACTTGCTCAGCAAAGAGCCTTGTTAGATGTCGCTCTGATCTGGGACTGTTCATGCCATCACTGATGGACCTGCGTTCCCCAGCATTTTAACAACACGGCCCTGCCCTCATGGTATTAATACAGGGCATGGAGTCATCAATAATTTTGGTCCAGATGCAAACCCTTCTGGAGTAGCCCCTGCTCTATTTGAGTATCTTTTTAATCTAGATAGGCCTTCGAATCAAGGGGAGTGGTAACTATTGTAGCATTCCTATGGCCTCTGGATGGCAAACTTGCTCATGGCTGTTCATACAGTCATCATTCCGACTGAATTAAATACTTGTTTTCAAGATGGGCGTTGAGGTTCAATGATGTCATAAAGGTTAACAAAATATTGTTCTGCATATTGACATTCAGTGAACTATTCTGTCTATGAAAAGTGCAGCATAGGCCTAGAGAACTGGGGATAAATCTGAGAGTTGCATCATGCTAAGGCAGCCATCATCTCTAGAATAAGAGGCAGGAAGAAAGGGAAGGGCAGGAACGTGGTGAGAGCACCCCCACCTAGAACATGTTGGGACCCATAAAACTTGAATTTTACTTTAAATACAATGAAAAGATGCTGTTGAGTCTTTAAGAAATAGTTGCAAAAATAAAATTAAAGAAATTAAATGACTGCTGTGTCCCGAAGAACAGTGTGCTAAGAGGTGTCGTCATAGCCTAAGGGCTGTCTGTAGAGAGTCGGGCTAGAGTGCTGTAAATCGAGATGAAAACAAGTGATCTGGACATGCTGTATTAAGCTGCAATACATCAGGTTTGTGGGTGGGGTATGGAGAATGTGTGGAAATAAGAAGCTGATGGAGGAAGGTCATTGGCTAATAAAGGAACTGCCTTGGCCCATTTTATTGGTTAGAGGATAGGTGGGAGGAGTAGACAGAACAGAACGCTGGGAGGAAGAGGAAGTGAGGTCAGACTCGAAAGCTCTCCTCTCGGGAGCAGAAGCCTGAGAGAGACACCATGCCCCGCTCCCGGGATGAAGCTCCGACCCAGGATGGACATAGGCTAGAATCTTCCTGGTAAGCGCACCTTGGGGTGCCATACACAGATGATTAGAAATGGGCTAAATTAATATGTGAGAATTAGCCTAGAAGAGAATGGGCCAAGCAGTGTTTAAATGAATACAGTTTGTGTGTTGTTATTTCGGGCATAAGCTAGCCTAGCAGGCGGCTGGGGTGTTGGGGACTCAGCCCCGCCGCCCATATTACTACAAGAAGCTAGGAATGATTCCCTACTTTGAGACTGATTCCCTACACTTGGACAGGTGAGTCTGGAGCTCAGAGGAATTCACTAGAACGAACTGTGGATTTAGGAGGCAGCAACCTATGGCTGCTATTTAACAGCATTGATTTAAAAGTCACATAATAATCTATACAAGATTACATATAGATCTGTGATGGTACACACCTGTTATCCTAGCTCAGGGACCTGGGGCAGGAGGACCACGAGTTCCTGGCCAGTCTATGTAATGAGGCTTTATCTCAAAATCAAGAGTATGTACAGAGAAAGGTACACAAGACCAGGTTCTATGGAATGGAGAGCTTCCGTGGGGGTGAGATACCAGCCAGAGGCAGTAATAAGCAAGCAAACGAAAAGGGCAGCAAAGAGAAATGGTGTCTCAAATCACAAGTCATCGGTGATAGCAAAATCGTCTAAGACCCAAAGACACTGCTGACAGGATGAAGCTGGTATTGTCCATTGTCACCATGGCAAGTGCCTCCTCAGTCATGTGGAGAACTAGATGGGGTTTGACTGACCAAGTATATGTAGCCACAAAGAAATGAAGACAGAATGTGTAGACAGGGTTCGCATGTCATTGGCTAGGAAGACACTCAGAAAATACAAGAAGAAAAGAACAGTAACAACTGAAATAAGTAACCAACTTATTTGAGCACGTCCTAGGAACCATTAATAATCTCTAATCTCTGTAAGAGCTCAGTGTAGTAGAGAGTATTTACTATATTGCTAAATTTACAGAAATTTGGTGACTATTATATAGTGTATAAGTTTAGTAAATAAGAGTTCTATGCTGTATAACAATTTTATCAGCTTAAAAACTACATATTTCTTCTTGCACAGTTTCTGTGGGTCAAGAAGCCAGGAACGTCTGAGTAGGAGCCTCAGGAAAGCTGTAGTCCAAGTTGTCAGAAATGGATTCTCATCTGGAAACTCAGCTGTGAGATTATAACTTCTAAACTTCTTCGGACTATCAGTAAACTCTGTCACTTGTGGCTATGAAGCCAACAGAAGTGGTGAGAGAGATAAGGGCGGGGAAAGCTGGATAAAGTAACAGAATGCAGAAGTGGTCTCACTCTTAACACAGAACGTAATGGAACCACAAGAGTGACATATTTTATGGCTCAGAAATAAATCACGGAACTCAACTGCACTGAAGGTAAGAAGGCTGCGTAGCTGAGTTCACACCAAAAGGCAAGAACTCTGAGTACCTGAGCATCTGCCCAGCATACACATACACATGTAGTGTCACGGGAACGGTTTTGTTGTAATTCGGACACCCATTCTTCAGTTTGACCATGCCAATTCACAGGTATATCAACAAATCTCTACAAACACAGGAGCCTCCTGAGAAATGTGACCCGCTAGCTGTGCACTCACAGCTAATTCTCTACCACTCAAGGTGCCCAAGGCTAGGTTAGCCAACCATCTGATGAAATGTCTGATCTGCGGCTAAAAGGTCAGATCATGGGGCAAGCTGAGGTGGCAGGAAGTTAGTCGGTTTGGTGACATTCACAGTGATCCTCAACTTCACTGTTCTGATTTTAAAGGCCTATCACAGGATCAAAGACTCTTAGAGCCAAGAGGAATCTCCAAGGTAAAGTTCGACCCCTGTTGTTTCCTACCCAGTGCAAACTGTTGGGGATGGAAGGACGTGAATGGACAGAACATCTATCCTCAAGAAGTTTATAATCTGACTGGAGGAACACAGTGGTAAAAATGCAAAAAAATATACAACAAACACACACGTGCTTTTTTAATTGTTTGTCATTGTGCTGTGGCCAAATGCCCAACGGAAAGCAACTTAGAGAAGCAGAGGCTTGTTTGGATCACAGCTGAGAGGCGCACGTGAGTCAAGGACATCATGGCTGCGGGGGCACCACACTACTGATCACGCTGTGTTGACTACAGAGAGCCATAAACACTGGTGTTCCGCTCTTTTTCTCCCTTTTTATTCAGTCCAGGACCCAGGCTCATGGAATGGTGCCACCCACCGTTAAAGTGGGTCTTCCCACCTCCGTAAGCCCCTAGATAATCTCCCATAGGCAAGCCCAGAAGCTAACCTAAGCTAGAAAAATCCCTCACAGACATGCCAAGAGGCTAACCTAATCTAGATAATCCCTCCTGGTCATACCCAAAGGTTTATCTCCTAAGTGATTCTAGAATCTGTCAAGTTCCCTCCCCCCCCCCCCCCCGTCAGCCCTGCATGCCCTGTAATGAAATTCTATTTAAAACACCCATGTATGGAGCAGCTTCAGGAAGGGCCAGATGTCCTCACCAGAACAGAGGACATGCTGGGTTTCATTGCCCAGTCCAGGGCTCCTTGGTCCTTTAATCCCCACACATCCAGCCAGGAGCTGTTCAAATGCAGTAGCTCCTCGGGCAGGTCTGGATGGAGCCTGAATCCTTGCTCTTCTGACGAGTCCCAGGCCATAGATGACCCTTATTCTCAGTCCTCTTCTGAGTAATCTCAAGGATCTAATGGTGCATGTCTTCAAATGTCAGTCCTTTTCTCTCTCTCTTCCTTCTTAGTCTGTCATTTTCCCTCTAAACTAGAAACACAGGAGGCCAGTGCCAGGATAAGAAAAGAGACCCTGTGACTTCTGGGTTATTCCTGAGTACATTCCTGAAGAAGGTTAAGATGCCTTTGAGTTGACCTGAAGAATTAATCTGCTGTTTCGTACCATCGGCTCACTCAAAAACCTCCCTTTGTAAGGAATAGTAAATGATTTCACCCATACCCCTGCGAGAACTGAGTAATACAGATCGGTGTGTCTTATTAACCAGGAACTGTGGCCAGCCTTGGTGGCACATAACATGACTGGACAGGCTGCTGAGGATGAGGACAAAGTAGTAGTCGAGGAAACCGGCTCCAGAAGGAGAAATAGCGATAAAGAGAGTAAAGGCAAGAATTAACCAAGTGTCCTGATGTCCTTGCGCTTTCAAGATGGCAACCAGACCCATTCTGGATAAGAATAAGTCATGGGCATGCTAAATCCACAGAGGCATTTACCCATCCAACCATCTATCCTCGGTGCTGATCCATTGTGAGTCCTCGGAATACTTTCAAAATGCTGGAGGCCAGGATATAGAGCCACCACCTCCCGGATATGGAAAAACAACTAGTGAAATACAAATTAACAGCTATTTATTGCCAACACGTAGCAGCGTTTTAGCCCTGCTCACTGTTCTGATTTGTTTCCCTAAGAATTTTGTTCCATCTGAACTATATTTGTGGCTTCTGCTCACCTTGCAAAATCTCCTGAGCAAACAGGATGATTGCCAAGAAATCACAGCAAATTGCCAATTAAGTAAGTTTCCCGTGGCCAGTTATTTCCAAAGGATCCTACAAAACCCCTTTTCCTACCTTACGGGAGAATATGATTTTAATGTGGGCTTCGGGTGCATACTAACACGAATAGCGTGGTGTGAGATCTGAAAGCTGGTCCTGGCCTCACAATGTGGCAAGCCTTCGTGGAGAACTATGAACTGAAAAGAAAGCTCAAATGACAGCAAGTGCCAGGTGCCAACTGCGCAATCTAACGGTTTACTCCATAGTCTGATGATAGCAAGTAAAGGACTCATTCATACTGTAGCCCCCGGAGGTCCTGTGTGTGTCGGGTACCTCTCCTGGCAAAGCAACCCCGAGAGCAAAATCACAACCATACCTTGAACTATAGCTTGATAAACTCCTCTTATCCCACCCCCTGGAACAGGACCAGGTAGGCCCAACCAAAAGTGGTTGGACTCTCAAAGGCTTGGGGAAAGCCATTTTCATTACTTCCCAAGGAATGAGGGAGTCTCACTTTGACTAATTGTCATCTTCTATGCCTCCTCCAACAAGGCCACACCTCCTAATCTTTCAAACACACGAGCCTATGGGTGGTTGTTCTCATTCAAATCACCACATTCTGAGGGCAGCCTGGCATACTTTGTGAAGTTCTGTGAACCAGCATGGCTGGTGACAGTGCTGAGGCTCTTTGTCACCAACCAGGATGGTAGTTCTCTGGTTCTATGAGAGTAGCCAGATGGTGATCTTGAAGGTTCTAGATGTACTCTGTCCCTGTCCTCACAGTTTCCTTAAGTACCTCTCTGTGTCATCTGCCGTCTTGAAAGCCACCCACCACTGCCCTTTTTAGCACCATTAGCCTTCAGATGTCCCACCTCCCACTTACTGCAGCACCGTATCACCTTGAGCTCTGAGCTCAAGTGTTCCCACCCCTTCCAGGATTCTTTCCTCTCCCAGAACCCCAGATCTGTTCAGATCTGCTGTTCCTCCCATCTCCAGGCCAGGCTCAGGTCTGAGGCTCAGTAGATTGGCTTCTCAGTCAGGCTGCTCAGTCAGCATCTCTGCTTATCTCCTCCCTGACACCCCTGATTTCACTCAGTCAGTCTCGAGGAACTCAAGGACAACTACTAACCACCAAAATTTATTTGAAGACTCTTCACAGATCATAGTGGAGTAATACCCAATCCCCACACTTATCTCTAGTGACCTGTGTGTGTGTGTCTGTGTGTGTAGGGGTCTTTATTAATGAGTCAAGAACACAGCATTTTTTAAAAACTAGGTCTATCTAGGAGAACACAGCATTTTTGCTCCATTTTCTAACACAATAGTTGATCTTTTTCTCCTCGGTACCTAAGATGAAATCAGCCTTCCTGTCCTCAAAGAGACAGCTGCAAGACCAGTAAATGGCTGGCCAGAAGCCAGCACAAATGAAAACAAGTAGGAAAGACACCCTGTCTTTAGTAATAGCAAATGATCCCAGCTGAAGACAAACACGCAATCACGTGTCACTTAACAGGGTTACATTCTGAGAAACACGTCTTTAGTGACCTCCACTTGCACAAACAAGGCTGCTGTAGCCAACTGCTTGGGGTGGGCCCCTGGTGCCATCAGAGACTTGAATGACATGAGATGTGAGTGACACTTACCAACATTACACCTCTAAAATGATGACTGAAGTATCGAATGAAAGTGTACAAATCAGTAGCAGATCCTTTAAAAATTTATTTTGTGTGTATGTGTATTTTGCCTGCATGTGTGTCTGTGTACCATGTGTGTGCAGTTCCAAAACAGTCCAGAAGAGGTGCACTAGAGCCTTAGGGACTGGAGTTACAGCAGTTATTGACCATCATGTGGGAGCTGGAAATCAAGACTGGGTCCTCTGGAAGAGCAGCCAGTGCTATTAATGGCAGAGCCCTCTCTCCAGGCTGCCACAACAGAATTTTATTGGCATTATCATGTTTTGTGGACTGTATGTGATTGTACATGCTATTCCGTTAAAGAATTAGCAGCTAGTAGATATGCCTTTGTGAGTGCAGCACCCAAACACTGCAGAGATGGCTCATGCACGAACGCCACTAGGTGATGCGCATGGTGCAGCTCCATTGTGAGCTTTCCATTGCATTTACTTGTTTATTTATTTATTGTGTATGTGTGTGAGTGTGTGTGTGTGTGTGTGTGTGTGTGTGTGTGTGTGCGTGCGCAAAGGTCAGAGGACAATTTACAGAAGCAGCTTCTCTCCTTCCATCATGTAGGATCAAACAGCTTCAACAACTAAGCTATCTCGTGGTCGTAATCATAATCTTATTGAACTACGTTGTATATATTGACTTTTGTTGTTATTACACCAGTGTGTTTCTGTCTCTCTCCCTCCCTCTCTGTCTCTCCTTCCCCTCTCTCTCCCTCTCTCCCTCCCTCCCTTCCCTTTCTCCTTTTCCACTGCCCCCTCCTCCCTTCCCACTAGCTCGCTTTAGCAGACACTCCCCTTTTCTTCACTGGGTTTGAACCCTTCATGTCTAAGCTTCCTTTCTGTTGCACTGACTTGACTGGCCTCATCCTCTGTCCTTCAATTTTCTCTTCACTATGCTGGGAGGAGTTGGGCCAGGCTGGAGTTAGGAGGAGTTAGGTAGCAGAATTGACCTTCAAAACACAAGGTCTCTCTCCATGGGTCTCATTCTTTTAATTCCTTGGGGTTTAGTCTTATAAACTATCCTAAATATGAGAAAGCTAATTTTCTTCCAGATGGAGAGCCCATTGTACTCACAGATTATTAAATAAACCATTCTTCTGCTACTGAAAAAAACACACAACACATTTTCATATACAAAATTCTCTATATAGAACGGGATCTATTTGTGAATTGTCCATCTGTGCTCTGATCTATACAGCTATCTTCTGCCTCTACACATAGATTTATGATGGTGAGTTTAGTATCTTAATATTTAGCCAAGCAGCTGCCTCTTTGCTGTGTGGCTTCTTGATATTTTCTGACTGTTCATGAGCCCTGTTTCTTCATATGAAATGCAAGATCCCATAGTTACTGCACCAAGAATTCTGCACTGGAATTCCAGGTATTTCATTAACATTCTACGGTTGACATGGTTTGTTACAATATTAGCCCTGCCCACCCAGAGTTTGAAGTTTTTCCACTCCGTCAGATGTCAATTTATTCTTTTCCATTTCTTCATATATGTTCTATACTTTCAAATATTTAAAATTTTGTTAGTATTACAAAAGGAGCATTTTCCTACTTCTGTTTCTAACATGATCTTGTAAAAATATTTAATTTATTCTCTGAGATCATACAATGTATTTTGACCACATTATCTCTTCTCCCCAACTCCTCCCAGATTCATCCCTACCTCCCTACCCACCTGACTTCATGTCTTTCCTGTAGTTAGTTCTCTCTGGAAACATGCCCACAGACACACCCAGAAATGGTCACAGCATCTCCTCAGGGACTCCAGATCTAGTGACACTGACCATGAGGATGCCAGCGGGTTTCTATGTTGTCCTCATGTTTGTGCTATTTGGGTGACAACTGATGTTGATGTCAGTGTTACATTGGCTTTATTAGACAAATTTGAAAGATTTTCATCATTTTCTATGATCTTTAATAGTTTTCTGGCATTATTTTTGTTTTAAAGACAACTACTACTTAATCTTAGGCAAAAGGCCAAGAAGCAATTTTTATCTGAACACAACATATTAACTTGTGAAATTATCTGACTCTGGCCTTTTAGTCTACACAACCTTTTTGATTCCTCCACAAAAATTTTTCTATTGAAATTTTCCATCTCTTATTAGGTCATTTTTGGCAAACTATATTTTTCTAGAAGAGTATTGTTTTCTTCCAGATCAAGTCAACAAACAGTGGCCTCCAGGCCAAGCCTGGCCCAACATCTCATGTTCTACAGTTCCTGAGCAAAATCTGATTTATAAATTTTTAAGTGTTTGAATTTGAAATGGCACTTAAATGCCAGCATAATACCATTCAGTTCACAATGTCTAAAATATTTACTACACATGTTGGCCAACCCATATTCTTCATTTTGAAAACTTGCCAATGAGTTATATGAGATGTTCCTTTGAGATATTTTACCTTTGCCTTATCTGCTATTCCTTTTTTCTTACCCTGATCTTGTACATGTTGCTCACTCTCCTTTTGACCAGCCTAGGAAGAGCTTTCAAAGCCATTCCTAGCTTTTGCAAGAAACTAGTTTTTATAGTCACTTATACATTCTGCTCTCACTTCTCACTCTTATTAACCCTAACATTTGGTTATTTTATCACCTTTCATAATTATTTTGGATCATTTTGAAAAATAAAATGCTTTCACATAATCTACAACAGAAGGCCTTCTTATCACTTTGTTTACTTGATATTTCTTAGAAGAATAGTTTCAGATGTATTTGGTCTTACTTCCCTCGAGTATCCACAAAAGGAAAAGGTGAAACTGCTCTGGGTGTCTCTAAAATGCCTTCTTCTCTTAGGGAGACCAGCTCTTCAAAGTCGCAGAGGACCCGGCCGTCAGTGTTCCTGTCTGGTCACAGTGTTGGTCCTCAGTGAAGCAAGGCAATGTTTGTTTCTTGGAAGAGTGTCACCCTATGCGTTCCAAGTTTGTTCCACAGATGTCCCTGTTCCTTCTGCAAGTTTCCACACTGCTTATCTCTGAGTGGAAGTATCACTTGAGAAGTTCAGCCATCAGCCCGCACTCACAGCACTGCTGAGAGAGTGTTTAGATGGCTGACTGACTGACGTGCCGAGGGATTTCGACTGTGTCACCAAAAGAATCGTCAAGTTCTTGCATGCATGGGCAATAACAGCGAAGCCGTGCCGCTACATGACTGACAAAAGTCGAGGCCACGTCCTGCTTGCAGAGATGTCAAAATAAAAAGTCAAGTGGGCCTTTAAATTTATGAAATATGGTAATCCTTACTTCCTGTTTATTTCCTGCTACTCAACATTTTTGCTATTTTTTACGGTAGCTGATGTTTGTGTGGTTGCCCTCTTGCACTGCTGAGGACATTTAAAGCTATGAGTTTCTCTATGATGCCGACTCCTGTAGCAATGGTTGTTTTCTCATATAAATTATTATTTTTTTTCATTGCATTTCAATGGGCTTCAAACTCAGTTTTAATTTCCATTATACCAAGCATTATCCATTCATTCTTACTCGCCTTCAGCAGCTGTTTCTGGGACTTTCCAGTCTCAGTTTATTATCAGGTTGGGTTCTGCTGTATGATTCACCTTGTAAAGTTCCACCACAAAGAGATAAGATTAGCTCAGTGGTAGAAACTGTTGAGCACACGCTAAGTCCTGAGCTGGTGTTTGAGCCTAGCACCAAAACCTTTCTTTACAGTGATAAGACATCCGCTGTGGTAACATATGTGCACTAATTTATGGATTTTTGTTGACGTATAGTATGTATAATATTTATTCAAGAAAAATGAGGTAAATAAAAATATAACAGGCTAAAACTTCAAATCAGCTCAATAATGCCTTCGTTCAGTTCCTTCCTGTCTTACTCTGTTGGTTCTAGTTATGAGAAAGAGGGAAAGTAGGCAAGTTGCAAGTTTAGGTCTCTGATAACACAGAGTCTGAAGAGGAGCCGCAAAGGCCAGCCCACGTCCCTGTGCCATCTCGGGATGCTGAGTCCTCTGATGGGAGTGGCTGAAAGCAGCCAGGAAGGGAGCTCACCCTATTCTTTTCCTCCTGTGCCGGAGGGGCATTATATGTAGTTTGTGAATATCCCGTGACTTTGCTACATCTCGATAAATATGGTTTTTCTTCTTTTTATAGTTTTTTTTTACTTTGTTGCTCTCAAACTTATTTTCTTTTTTTCCCCATTTTTTTATTGAGAAAAGGAGAAAAAAAAAACAAGTTTCCACCTCCTCCCAGCCTCCCATATCCCTCCCCCTCCTCCCACCCTTCTCCCCCTCCTCCCACCCTTCTTCCCCTCCCCCCACTCCTCTCCCCCTCCCTCTCCAGTCCAAAGAGCAGTCAGGGTTTCCTGCCCTGTGGTAAGTCCTAGATCCTCCCCTCTCCGTCCATTCCTAGGAAGGTGAACATCCAAACTGGCTAGGCTCCCACAAAGCCAGCACATTACGTAGGTTCAAAACCCCGTGCCATTGTCCTTGGCTTCTCATCAGCCCTCATTGTTCGCCATGCTCAGAGAGTCCAGTTTTATCCCATGCTTTTTCAGTCACAGTCCAGCTGGCCTTGGTGAGCTCCCAGTAGATCAGCTCCACTGTCTCAGTGGGTGGGTGCACCCCTCGTGGTCCCGACTTCTTTGCTCATGTTCTCCCTCCTTCCGCTCCTCATTGGGACCTTGGGAGCTCAGTCCAGTGCTCCAGTGTGGGTCTCTGTCTCTATCTCTATCCATCACCAGATGAAGGTTCTATGATGATATGCAAGATATTCGTCAGTATTGCTATAGGATAGGGTCATTTCAGGTTCCCAATCCTCAGCTGCCCAAGGAACTAACTGGGGACCTCGGCTTGGGCATCTGGGAGCCACTCTAGGTTCAAGTCTCTTGCCAACTCTAAGGTGGCTCCCTTAACTAAGAATTGTGCTTCCGTGCTCCCCTATCTAACCTTCCTTTATCCCAATCCTCCTTTTTCCCCAAGTTCCCCCCATTCTCCCCTTCTCCCTTTTCTCTCCCCATCTCCCCTTACCCCCATCCCACCCCACCCCCAAGATCTCAATTTTCTCCCCAGCAATTTTGTCTACTTCCCATAACCAAGAGGACAACTATATGTTTTTCCTTTGGTTCACCTTCTTACTTAGCTTCTTTGGGATCACCAATTGTAGACTCCGTGACCCTTGTTTATGGCTAGAAACCAATGCAGCTGCAAGGTACAGTTATTCAGGGCTGTTTCTTTTTCTCTGTTGCCTTTCTCACCCACAGGCATTGATCTAAAGGAAATACTGATTCCACCTGTAGACCTGCCTGTGGAAACCGCTTCATGTTCCTGCTCCGGCTCTTCTGTTCTCGCGGAGGCTGCTTTAAGCAATGGCTTAATCTACCAGAGCTGTGGATTAACACGCTCACGGAGAGCCCAGCACAGGTCACGCAGAGGTCAGGAAGACTTCCTTCTTGTAGCTACTCACCCTGGAGAGCATGACCTTTAAATGTCACAGGATCAGAGAAAAAGGAATCTAGAGAGAGACCCATGCAGGCTTTAAGAGACATGACTGTGGCTAACTGTACTTCTGCCTACATCTGATGGACAAAATCCAGGTTCAAGCCCCCACAATAACGTAGGAAGGGGTCCTGGGGAAAGCAGCTGTCGTTCTGCCTGACCGGGAACGAGCATCCTCCCTTTCTCTCCTTGCATCTTCTCAGCTGCTGGAGCCAGCTCTTAATCCCCTTAAGCGGTACTTACTTCTTAACCACTCGATGCTGATACCTTTTATTTTTTTAAAACATACAGCACTACAGAACTTTAATTGAGGGAGTTTACGTTGCCAAAATTGGAAAACAGCATTTTTGTTGACACAGTATTATTAGTGTTGTTTTGTAGTCCTAGTACAGAAGTTAAAAATTGCTATTCCAATGGAAGGCCTTAACAAGGCTCAATAGTTATGTTACTTTTGGAGCTTGCGAAATATCTGCAATACAACCCTATTGACATATAAGAAGATATCCCTAGGCTATGCAGTCTTGTTCACCTATGAGTGAAAGGCCATGTTAAGAAGTGGGTCTGAGCATCAGGCTACAGTAATGTTGCAGATTCCCGGCAACTAATACTAGACTTGCTAAAAGCACTCTCGAATTTTTCCTTGCTTCTCTTCTTTTCTTTCTTTCTTTTATTAAATTTATTTATATCCAGACTGCAGTTTCTCCTCCTTCCTCTCCTTCCATCCCCTCCCCCCACTTCCCCTCTGCCCTACTCCAATCCACTCCACCTCTGTTTCTGTTCAGATAGCCCATGGACATCAACAAAAGATCAAGTTACAGTAAGACTAAGAACTTCCCCTTGTGTTAATGCTGGGCAAGGCAATTCATTATTAGGAAAAGGTTCCCAAAAGACAGCCCCTGCTTCCACTGTTGGGAGTCCCATAAGTAGACTATATTATACAACTGTCATATATATGTGGAGGGCCTGGGTTGGTCCCATGCAGACTCCTTGGCTGTCGGTTCAGAGTCTGTGAGCTTCTATGAGCCCAGGTTAGTTGTTTCTGTGAGTTTTCTTGTGATATCCTTGACCCCTCTGTCTTGTATAATCCTTCCTCCCTCTCTTCAGCAGGATTCCCCAAGCTCACCCTGATGTGGGTCTCTGCATCTGTTTCTATCAGTTGCTGGATGAAGGGTCTCTGGTGACAACTGGGGTGTCACCAATCTCTGAGTACAGCAGAATACCGTTAGGCATCATTATGTTACATTTTTTTCCTCCAATTGTGTTTGGTTCTATTCTAGGTCCCTGGGCCATCCAGCCTCTGGGTCCTGGCACTCCAGACAGTGTCAGGGGTGGACTCAGTCTCGTGGCCTGGGTCTCAGGCTGGGCAGTCATTGGTTGACCACTCCCACAATCTCTGCACCACCCTTACCCCAGCACATCCCATAGGCAGGACAGACTGTAAGTCAGTGGTTACGGCTGGGTTGTGACCCAATCCCGCCACCGGAAGCCTTGCCTGGTCACAGGAGATGGGCAATTCAGGCAACCATATTTACTATTGCTAAGAGTCTTAGCTGGGGTCATCCTTGTAGAATCCTGGGAGTTTCCTTGCACCAGGTTCCTACCAGACCCCGAAATGATGCTGATATCTTAACCCTTGTTCTTTGTGAGGAAACCTATGTGTGTGTGTGCATAGAGAGAGATGTATATGTAGGTATCTTTATGTTTGTTATAGCTCCCTTCACAGCAGCTAAGACATAGAAACAACCTAAGAGATTTACTACTTTTCTTATCATTATGACAACATGCATGTCAAAAGCAATGTGAGGGAAATTTTCTTTTAGCTCCCAGTTTCATGGTAGGGTAGGCATAGCAACAAGCTTGGAGGCAGGCACATTAGTTCTGGGCTCATGGCTGACATCTAGGCACCTGACAGAAACCAGAGAGGACTTGGTGCTAGAATTAGAACAGGACTGTATCCAATAAGGCTGGCTCCCAGTGACTCACTTTCTCCAGTGGGCGCTACTCCCACGACTTAAAGGTCTATAACCTCCCCCAGTAGTGTCAACAGCCACTGGTCAAACACATGAGCCTAAAGGGAACACTTTATCAAAAGGATAACATTCAGTGTCCCTCGGCTGGTGGACAAATAAAGAAAACATGGTACGTGTACTCAGTGGAACACAATTCACCTAATTTTTTAAAGAAATAGAGCATTGTCGTGTGTAACATCATGGATGGGACTGGAGATATTGAATAACATAATCTAGACACAAAAGGCAGGCTCCGCATGATCTCAGCCATTTGTATAATAGGTGGAAAGTCACCCTCATAGAGGCTCAGAGTAGAATGATGACTGTCAGAGACTGGGGGACATGGGGCAAGGGAGGTATGGGAAGGTTAATCAGTGAGCACAAAATTACTGTGAGGCAGAATGGGAAGGGCTGACGTGCCAGTGCAAGTGACTGTGGCTGACGATCGCATGCCACATCTTAAAATCCTAGACAAATGCGATCTGAAAGTTTTTACCATAGAGAAAAGATGAATTTTGAGGAGATAGCTATGTTTATTATTATTTAAACTTGATGCAAAATATTTGCATGTGTTGAAACATGATTTGGTATCCCACGAGCGTGTACAATTTTATTTTTTTTAAATATTAATTTATTTATTATGTATACAATAGTCTGTCTGTGTGCATGTCTGCAGGCCAGAAGAGGGCTCCAGACCTCTTTACAGATGGTTGTGAGCCACCATGTGGATGCCGGGAATTGAACTCAGGACCTTTGAAAGATCAGGCAATGCTCTTAACCACTGAGCCATCTCTCCAGCCCGCGTGTACAATTTTAAATGGTTATGTGTCTGTTTAAAAAGAAACACATTGATTTTTTAAGAGACAAGGGGAAAAGATTCTAGTGTGTTTTCAGTGAGCTTTAAAAGTAGAAAGTGGGAAAATGTAGAGTTTTACTTATCCAGTCACTTGTTTGGTGTCCAGCCTTGACAGGGTTTGCATGTTCCGGGGGAGGGGCATGTGGATAAGAGATTTTTAAGCAGAAGGAACAGAGATACAGAGACACAGAATAGAATCGGGAAGGCAATTCAGTGAATACTGGATTTACCCACTTTATTTTCCATATGTTTATATACCCCAATGGAAAAAGATGGGGGTAAAGAAAGCAAAAGACTACTTTAACATGATACAAAGAACAAACAGAGCAATTACCTCTTCAAAACCTGAAGCCTCAAGCAACTCTACCCTAAGTTAAATATTCTGTTGTTTAGGCAGGATATGCTGTGACCGCACTTTAGGCCAAACATCCTGTAAGGTAGCCATTTCCCGTGTTAAACCTCCTGTCACATCCTTGACGGAGCAGGAATAGGCCTGAACTCTCTGACCTTTGGTCAAGGTGGAACAGACCCACTTCTGTGGGCTCTCAAAGTTTGGTTATTAAGCTCTAATTTTTCTTGAACTCTCCCCAACAAGGTCCAGTATTCGCTTGGGTGTCTCATATCCACAGTGTATCATGATATATCAACTCTTCATAGCCATTGGTTCCCCATACACAGATTCAACCAACCTGAGTCAGAAATACTCTGGGAAGAATGTTAAACAGGTCCTGATGTGACTGTGTAGTTGGGAATCTTAATGTGCTTTCTCTTACCATAATAAAATACCATTACTAAAAGCAACTTAGGGAAGAAAGGGTTTATTTGGCTTATACATCCCAATCATAGTCCATTGTGAAGGGAAATCAAGCCAGGAGCTCAGTGCAAGAACCTGGAAGCAGAAATTGAATCAGAGGCTGTGAAATTAAAAAGAAAAAAAAAAAAACCAAAAACAAAAACACTGCTTACTGACTTGCTCCCCGTGACCACCTTCCTAGAGTGACACCATCTACAATCGACTAGGCCTTCTCATATCTCTCAATAAAAAAATGTCCAGCAGACTTACCTACAGGCCAACCTGATGGAGGCATTTCCTCAACTGCAGCTTCCTCTTTTCTTATGGCCCAAGCTGTGTCAAGCTGACAAAAAGCTAACCAACACAGTGATGGTTGCTCTGTATTTAGTACGTACAGACTCTTCCTCATCATTATACCCTAATCAGTACTGTATAACGACAATTTACATAGCATTTACATTGTATTAGACATGCAAAGTGACATAGAAATAATAAAGAGAAGCAGCGGCGGCGGCGCCAGACGCACAGAGGCGCAGCGGCGGCGGGGCCAGACCCAAGCGGCTGGGACAGGCGTGCAATAAGGAGAGCAGATCGCCCTACTACAATTGAATCAAAGAGGTAGGCCTTTGGTTGGCCAGGTCACTGGCACAAGGGGAGCCTGGTCCTGTCCTGAAGATCCTTCGGAGGGGTGAGAGGGTTCTCGGCCTGCAGCAGGAACCACAAAAGAGAGTGAGGGCATTTTGTAAGCGGAGCCCTTGGCCAGCAGGGAAACCTGATCCGGTTTCTAAAGGATCCATTGGATAGGATCAATAGGAGGAGATGGGCAGGCGCCAAGGCAAGAACTCACCCAATAATCCGAAAAACAACATGAAAACATCAGAACCCAATGATCTTACAACAGAAGTATTTGAACAACCTAACACAGAAGAAGTGGAAAAAATCGACTTTATGAAGATAATAGAGTCCCTTAAACAACATGTAAAAAATGCCCTTATAGAAATGGATGAGAAGTATAATAAAAAGTTTGAAGAAATGAGTAAATACGTACATGATACCCTGGGAAACCAAGAAAAAACCATCAAACAGGTAATGGAAACAGTTCAAGAATTGAAAACTGAAATGAAGGCAAAGAAGAAAATACAAACTGAGGACCAGCTGGATATGGAAATCTAGGCCAACGAGCAGAGTCTACAGAAACAAGCATAATCAATAGAATACAAGAGCTAGAAGAAAGACTCTCAGATGCTGAGGACACCCTAGAGAAAATAAACGAACAGATCAAAGAAAACAGCAAAGCCAACAAATTCTCAACACAAAACATTCAGGAACTATGGGACACAATAAAAAAACCAAACCTAAGAATAATAGGAATAGAAGAAGGAGAAGAGTCACAGCTCAAAGGCTCAGAAAATATTTTCAACAAAATTATGGAAGAAAACTTTCCCAACTTAAAGAAAGATATTCATTTAAATATTCAAGAAGCATACAGAACACCAAACAGACTGGATCAAAGAAAAACATCTCCTCGCCATATAATAATCAAAACACAAAATATACAGGTTAAAGAAAGAATATTAAGAGCTGCAAAAGAAAAAGGGCAAGTAACTTATAAAGGTAAACCGATCAGACTTACACCTGACTTCTCGATGGAAACTATGAAAGCCAGAAGGTCCTGGATAGAGGTTCTGCAGAAGCTAAGAGACCATGGATACAAACCCAAACTACTATACCCAGCCAAGCTATCGTTCACTATCAACGGAGAAAACAAGACATTCCAGGATAAGAACAAATTTAAACAATACGTAGCCACAAATCCAGCCCTACAGAAAGTAATAGAAGGAAAATCGCAACCCAAGGAATCCAACACTGCCAACACTGCCTACAATAACCCAGGCATCTAATGACCCTTCACGAGCACATCTCAAAGAAAGGAGACACACAATCTCTACTACCAAAAGCAATAAGAATAACCGGAGTAAACAACCACTGGTCATTAATATCACTTAATATTAATGGGCTCAATTCACCTATAAAAAGGCACAGGCTAAAAGATTGGATACGAAAACAGGATCCAACATTCTGCTGTTTGCAAGAAACACATCTCAACCACAAAGACAGGCACCTACTCAGAGTAAAGGGTTGGGAAAAGGTGTTTCAAGCAAATGGTCCTAAGAAAAAAGCAGGTGTGGCCATACTAATTTCTAACAAAACTGACTTCAAACTAAAATCAATCAGAAGAGACCGAGACGGTCACTTTATACTCATAACAGGAACAATTCATCAGGAGGACGTCTCAATCCTGAATATATACGCCCCCAATATAAAAGCACCTACTTATGTAAAAGAAATATTACTAGAACTCAAGGCAGACATCAAACCACACACACTAGTAGTAGGAGACTTCAACACACCTCTCTCTCCAAGGGACAGGTCAATCAGACAGAAACCTAATAGAGAATTAAGAGAATTATTGGAGGTAATGAAGCAAATGGACTTAACAGACATCTATAGAACATTCCACCCAAATAGGAAAGAATATACCTTCTTCTCTGCAGCTCATGGAACCTTCTCAAAAATTGACCACATACTCGGAAACAAAGGAAACCTCCACAGATACAAAAAAATATCAGTGTCCACCTGTGTCTTATCAGATCATCACGGATTAAAGTTAGAAGGCAACAACCACGCTGCCCCCAAAAAACCGACAAACTCATGGAAACTGAACAGTCAACTACTGAACCACACCTGGGTCAAGGAAGAAATCAAGAAAGAAATTAAAGTCTTCCTTGAATTTAATGAAAATAAAGGGACAACATACTCAAACCTATGGGACACAATGAAAGCAGTGCTAAGAGGAAAGTTCATAGCACTAAGTGCCCACTTAAAGAAAACGGAGAATGCATACATTGGGGACTTAAAAACACACCTGAAAGCTCTAGAAAAAAAAGAAGCAGACGCGCCCAGGAGAAGTAGAAGACTGGAAATAATAAAACTGAGGGCTGAAATCAACAAAATAGAAACACAGAAAACAGTCCAAAGAATCAATGAAACAAAAAGCTGGTTCTTGGAGAAAATCAACAAGATCGACAAACCCCTATCCAAACTAATTAAACGACAGAGAGAGAACACGCAAATAAATAAGATCAGAAATGAAAAGGGGGACATAACCACAGACACAGAGGAAATTCAGAGAATCATTAGATCTTACTACAAAAGCCTGTATACCACAAAACTGGAAAATACAAAAGAAATGGACATTTTTTTAAATAAGTATCATATACCAAAGCTAAACCAAGACCAGGTGAATGATCTAAATAGACCGGTTTCTCGCGAAGAATTAGAAATGGTTATCAAAAATCTCCCTTCGAAAAAAAGCCCAGGACCAGATGGTTTCAATGCAGAATTCTACCAGAACTTCCAAGAAGAATTAATACCTATACTCCTTAAGGTATTTCACAATATAGAATCAGAAGAGTCATTGCCAAATTCCTTTTATGAAGCTACAGTTACCCTGATACCAAAACCACAAAAAGACCCAACCAAGAAAGAGAATTACAGACCGATCTCACTCATGAACATCGACGCAAAAATCTTCAATAAAATACTGGCAAACCGAATCCAAGAACACATAAGAAAAATTATCCATTATGATCAAGTAGGCTTCATCCCAGAGATGCAGGGCTGGTTCAACATACGCAAATCTATCAATGCAATCCACCATATAAATAAACTGAAAGAAAAAAACCATATGATCATTTCACTAGATGCGGAAAAAGCATTCGACAAAATTCAACACCCCTTTATGATAAAGGTCTTGGAGAGAATAGGGATACAAGGGTCCTACCTAAATATAATAAAAGCTATTTACAGCAAGCCAACAGCTAACATTAAATTAAACGGAGAAAAACTCAAAGCCATCCCACTAAAATCAGGAACACGACAAGGATGTCCACTCTCGCCATACCTCTTCAATATAGTGCTTGAAATTCTAGCAATAGCAATAAGACAACATAAGGAGATCAAGGGGATTCGTATTGGAAAGGAAGAAGTTAAGCTTTCGTTATTTGCAGATGATATGATAGTGTACATAAGCGACCCCAAAAATTCTACCAAAGAACTCCTACAGCTGATAAACAGCTTTAGTAATGTGGCAGGATACAAGATCAACTCCAAAAAATCAGTTGCCTTCCTATACACCAAGGATAAGGAAGCAGAGAGGGAAATCAGAGAAGCATCACCTTTCACGATAGCCACAAATAGCATAAAATACCTTGGGGTAACCCTGACCAAGGAAGTGAAAGATCTACTTGACAAGAACTATAAGTCTTTGAAGAAAGAAATTGAAGAAGACACCAGAAAATGGAAAGACCTCCCTTGCTCTTGGATTGGGAGGACCAACATAGTAAAAATGGCAATTCTACCAAAAGCAATCTATAGATTCAATGCAATCCCCATCAAAATCCCATCAAAATTCTTCACAGATCTGGAGAAGACAATAATCAACTTTATATGGAAAAACAAAAAACCCAGGATAGCCAAAACAATCTTATACAATAAAGGTTTGTCTGGAGGCATTACCATCCCTGACTTCAAACTCTATTACAGAGCTACAGTATTGAAAACAGCTTGGTATTGGCATAAAAACAGAGAAGTCGACCAATGGAATCGAATAGAAGACCCTGACATTAACCCACAAACCTATGAACACCTGATCTTCGATAAAGGAGCTAAAAGTATACAATGGAAAAAAGAGAGCATCTTCAACAAATGGTGCTGGCAAAACTGGATGTCAATCTGTAGAAGAATGAAAATAGATCCATATCTATCACCATGCACAAAACTCAAATCCAAATGGATTAAAGACCTCAATATCAGTCCGAACACACTGAACCTGATAGAAGAGAAAGTGGGAAGTACTCTACAGCACATGGGCACAGGAGACCACTTCCTATGTATAACCCCAGCAGCACAGACACTAAGGGCATCATTGAATAAATGGGACTTCCTGAGGCTGAGAAGCTTCTGTAAAGCAAAGGACACTGTCACTAAGACAAAAAGACAACCCACTGACTGGGAGAAGATCTTCACCAACCCTGCAACTGACAAAGGTTTGATCTCCAAAATATATAAAGAACTCAAGAAACTAGACCGTAAAAGGCTAATCAACCCAATTATAAAATGGGGCACTGATCTGAACAGAGAATTCTCAACAGAAGAACTTCAAATGGCCAAAAGACACTTAAGGTCATGCTCAACTTCCTTAGCGATCAGGGAAATGCAAATCAAGACAACTTTAAGATACCACCTTACACCTGTCAGAATGGCTAAAATAAAAAACACCAATGATAGCCTTTGCTGGAGAGGTTGTGGAGAAAGGGGTACACTCACCCATTGCTGGTGGGAATGCAAACTTGTGCAACCACTCTGGAAAGCAGTGTTTCGGTTTCTCAGGAAATTCGGGATCAACCTACCCCTGGATCCAGCAATACCACTCTTGGGAATATACCCAAGAGAGGCCCTATCATACAACAAAAGTATATGCTCAACTATGTTCATGGCAGCATTGTTTGTAATAGCCAGAACCTGGAAACAACCTAGATGCCCTTCAACGGAAGAATGGATGAAGAAAGTATGGAATATATACATATTAGAGTATTACTCAGCAGTAAAAAACAAGGACTTCTTGAATTTTGCATACAAATGGATGGAAATAGAAAACACTATCCTGAGTGAGGTAAGCCAGACCCAAAAAGAGGAACATGGGATGTACTCACTCATATTTGGTTTCTAGCCATAAATAAAGGACATTGAGCCTATAATTCATGTTCCTAGAGAAGCTAAATAAGGTGAATCCAAAGACAAACACATAGGCATCCTCAGGAATATTAACCTTCATCAGGCGATGAAAGGAGACAGAGACAGAGACCCACACGGGAGCACCGGACAGAAATCTCAAGGTCCAAATCAGGAGCAGAAGGAGACGGAGCACGAGCAAGGAACTCAGGACCACGAGGGGTGCACCCACACACTAAGACAATGGGGATGTTCTATTGGGATCTCACCAAGGCCAGCTGGCCTAGGTCTGAAAAAGCATGGGATAAATCCGGACTAGCTGAACATAGCGGACAATGAGGAATACTGAGAATTCAAGAACAATTGCAGTGGGTTTTTGATCCTACTGCACGTACTGGCTTTGTGGGAGCCTAGGCAGTTTGAATGCTCACCTTACGAGACCTGGATAGAGGTGGGCAGTCCTTGGGCTTCCCACAGGTCAGGGAACCCTGATTGCTCTTCGAGCAGATGAGGGGGGGGGGACTTGATCGGGGGAGGGGGAGGGAAATGGGAAGCGGTTGTGGGTACGAGGCAGAAATCCTTAATAAATAAATAAATTAAAAAAATAAAAAATAAATAAAAAAATAAAAAAAAAGAAATAATAAGAACACGGAAGAATGTGCACACTATGCACAAATACTACAGCGTTTTGTGTAAAGGGCTCCACATTCTCTGCTGAGTTCCTCTGCCCTTCCAGTCAGTCTTCTTGGTTAGTATCCTAGTTACTTTTCCATGTTATACTTCCCATGACCAAGGCGACTTATAAAAGAAAGCATTTAATTTGGTGATGGTTTCAGAGGGTTCATGATGGCAGAGTGAAGGGAAGGCCGAGAGCTCACGGCTTGATACACAAACACAAAGCAGAGAAAGAGAAATCCCTTGAGCCTATTGAAACCAGAGACTTTCTCCCAGTGACACCCCTCTCCCAACAAAGCCACACTTCTTACCGCTTCTCAAACAGTTCTTCCGACTGGGGATCAAGGATTCAAACCCGAGAAGCCTGTGGGGGGTGTTCTCATTCAAGCCACCACTGTTGGGACCTGGATACCTTCTCCCCAGTTTCCTCACAGTTGCCAGTTCATCAAAAGGAAATTTGTGCCTGCCCCAGTGAACTTGAGGAACGGAAGTCCTTCCTTTGTTGTGACACCGTCTCATGCAGCCCCAAGAGAAGCAAAACGGCAGCAACCTTTTCCCTTTCCACCCTTCAGATGTGACTCAGACACTTGTCTACTGGGACCTGTGTCAAACTCACTGGTGTCTCCACTCAAGACTTTCTCCTAGGCTTGAAAGGAAAGAAAAACATGTTCCAACCTTCCAAACAAAACCGTCTCTGATTCTATTTAGTCATCTCATTACCTCAGTGGCTGAGGGATCTCAGGGACCCAGAAAGAGTGTGAGCATATGATTTGCATATGCTGCATGGCAACTCCAGTCTCCCCTTTCCAACAGATAGTCTTGAGGCCCTGGCCAAAAGGGGCACCAAAGTGGGCATATGTTCTCAGCCTGTTACACTAATCTAATGGAAATAATAAAGGTCTGAACAGATATATCTGGATCAGTCTTCCTACAACTTCCAGAACACCATTACTTACGTCAGCTTGGAGTATCACTTCAAATGCATTTACTACTTTGTTAATGATTTGTGTATGGCCCTAGCTGGAAAAGATGTCTTTTAAAATGTGTCTTGATCACACTCTTTTCTTCTCCTGATTTTTTATTCCATCTTATGAAGGAAGAGAAAGCCAAAAAACCATTGGTTTCTGTTTCTTGAGTAAGGTGGAGAAAAATCAATTAGCTCCTATCCTTAATAAATAGTGTAATTTTAACTATTGTTAATTATTTCTTTCCCTAAAGAAATGGAGAAGTAGAATGGAGTACTGCATTATGCGAAGATAGATAGATGATAGGTAGGTAAACAGGTAGATAGATAGATAGATAGATATTATAGATGATATAGAGGTAGAAATAGATACAGGTATACATATATAGTTATAGGTATATGTAGCTATATAGCTAGAGATGTTCCCTCCAAATATCTTAGAAGAGGGCATTTGCAGCTTTTGTCACTGTGACTTGACTTTGCAGAAATCTGGTGTTTCCAAATTTGGGCTTTCAGATGGGCATCTGTAGCCCAATATTCAGACTCTTCTGCACCCCGGAGATGATACTGTAGTAGCCCTTGGGGGTCAGCTACCACCCCTTACCCTGAGCTCTGGCCCTAAGGTCAGCTGAGGAGTCCCTTGGAACAAGTTTTCCTGTAACTAAAATGACTTCTCTCATCTACTCTGACTGCCTCTCTCCACTATTGTTCGTTCCATCATGAAAGTGCTTCTTGGGTTTTATGGAAAATGCAAAAGTCCCTCCTCTTTTAACACAAAATAAACAGTCTTTCCCAGAAGCACTTATTCAGCCACAAGGAGGACCCAGCAGGATCTATCTGGAAGCAAGTTTTGAGAATGACCTCACGGACCTGAAACTCTGGAAAATCCAGCTCCTGCCGCAGCAGAACAATGGAAGACTTTCCTACTCTTGAACTTGAACCCAAAGCCTTGATTACACCCACTCCTTGGATAAACAACTGCCCTGCATCGAGGGTGCTACAATTGTTTGTTTTCTTTAAATAAGGAAATGCTATTTCTAGAATTACAACAAAGGGTGTTAAAGAGAAGCATGAACACCTCCTCATTCCACCCTTGGGAATTAAATTGAAGAGCTTGACCCTTCATTTCCCTAGCCATCTTAAAATTATTTAAATATGTGTGCATAAAAGTAGATTCTATCATGGGTAATTTTTATTTAAATGTTTTATTTTTGAGAATTTCATCCTTGAGTATTCCTTTTACATCATTCCCATCCCTCCATCACCCCCAACTCCTCCCATGTCTCCCCCACCAGTTCCTTTCACGTGCATATGCACGCATGCACACACACTCACACACACACACACACACACACACACACACACAGCCTACTGTGTCCATTTAGTGTTGCTCTTATGTACCTGTGTTTAGGACTGACCACTAGGGACTGGATAACCTATCAAGTAGCTTGTCACTAGAGACCACTCGCTCTCCTCTCCTTGGCGTGTCAGCCGGTGTTGTCATTATGTGGATCTTGTTGTTGAGATCTCCTGGTGCAGCGTCCCTGCCATGTCTAGAAGACATTATCTTGCAGCAGGTGTCCTGCTCCTCTGACTACTAAAACCCTTCCCTTCCCTCTCCCCTGCTGATCCCTGAGTCTTCGGTATTGCAAGTAGTACAGTAATACAGGGCTGCATTGCAGATGCATCATTTGGGGCTGGGGACTCCATGGTCACTCTTTCTCTGCATTTTGACAAGTTATAGATCTTTGTGGTGACCTCTATCGGCTTAAAAAAAAACCAACTTCTTTGATAAGGCACGAAAGCCACACTTATCTGTGGGCATAATAAGCACTTAGAATATAGTTATAAATTATATTAGTTTGGGGAAATGGCAGTAGTAGGTTCTATTTCAAGGTCTATGGGTATTTTGCAGGTTTTGCAGTATAAGACATGAATTCTCACTTATTGATCAGGCCTTAAGTCCTATCAGGTCGCTCTTAACTACCTTCAAGGTAATAATGTCACTATGGCAACATCAGGGATAGCATGCTGAGCCAGTCCCTGCTATGGTTTCCAGGCTTTACAACTAGGTAAAGGATTTCTTTCCTCCCTTAACACCTTGCATAGCATCTTCTAGTACTATGAAAGCTAGTCTTCAAGGAGGAGGTTTGCATGTCAAATCCAGCTCATTTCCTCCAATGCTGTATCTGAAGTATGTAGTGTCTTCAGCAATAGGATCTCAAGTCTAGGAGTCAATCAACGGAAACAGAAATAACCTCTATTGTTTTGGGATCCTCTTGAATTCCCCTAATCAACAGCTTGGGGTAAGGGACAGTCCCCATATCTGACATGAAGGTTTTGATACAACATCTATGGTTATTGGGAGGAGCATTATCTCCCCCAATGAAACACAGATATTTTTAAATAATACCATATTGAATACACTACAACTGAATTTTTTTCTTCTTAGATATTATGCTATAGATATTAGATATCACGCTATAAATTTAGCTCTACGTGACATATATTAATGTGAACAGAACAGAAGTTTCTTTTTGGTAGATGGTCCAAGAATCCTCTAAAATGCTACACCATGAAAGCTGTCCACCTCACATGGCATCATAGTTCATGTCCAGATCATAGTCATATACTGGCAAGGAAAACTGGAGAACGTTGTCCTCTTTGGTGTGTATGGTGAAAGCCACAGCAAAGGGTGTCCTTTTGAGGGTGAGATGGGTGAACACCAAGCTGGTAGGCTTAGCCCTGGACAGAGCTCTGGGTATGATGTTTGCTCTAACTCATTGCATTTTAGTAACGGCTCACCTTTTTAACCTGTGGCTCAAGTTTGCTCAAGCATTTTTTATATCTGGAATATGAGCTTATTTTCAGGTTCTCATTGTTTTCCTTTTGCCACAGCAAGCAAGAATATTGAATTTGAATGATCCTTTTCCAACAAGCCCACTGTATTTTGACTCTCCTTGACTGACAGGTGGAGAGACAAGTACTAAGCCTTTCTTCTTCAATATTAAAGAATCATGAAGCTGACTGAAGAAACACCTGTGAAGGACCACAGTACCCCCTTGCTTCCTCCGTCTTCTAAGTGCTGGTTCCTTTCTCCGTGTAAGGAGCTGATGGCGCTCACAGAAATGGAGCTAGACACAGGCGCTTAACGAAGAGGAGGCCGCCTTTGGGGAACAGCAGTTACTCGGCAGGTTTTCTCCCGACAACAGGTTGGGAGCGGCGCTCTGGCGGGTATACCCTTTAGGTGCATTGCTCCTTCAAAGCTGAGAGTTTGCTGCTGCACAATTCCTGGCAAGAAAATGGCTTTGTGTGAAAATGAGGATTCTCTGAATGCCTGATCATAATGTAGTCTTGAGGAAAAAACAATAGAGATGGGCAGAAAGGAGGAGGACATGTGGAAGGAAGAAGGGGAGGAGAGGGGCAAACCTGTACAGTAACATGTAGACATGGGAAACGGTCAAGCAAATGAAGCTGTGTTTTAACGTAAATCTCTCTGGTTCTGAGGAACAGGAGCTCATTTGTCTATAGCTAGGAGGCATCTCAGGAGGAAGAAGAAAGCTGGCCTCAGGGAAGGGCAGAGCAAAGAAGGAAAGGGAGTTCTCTGGCATCTGCTTCACTCCTCCCATCTCACATCCCAAGACTCTAGCCTTTTCCTTTAGACCAGCCTAAGTGAAATGGGTTGTTATACGGTTAACTCACATTTCATTGAGAACAAAAAGGATGCTGGTCCATCCATCCTGGGTCAATGAACTGTGACTAAAGAGGTCAAGTCTAGTAGTGGAAAACTGGTTTCCAAGACTCCATCATCGATGGTACAAGGGCAGACCTCCAGGCTAGAGTCCCTGTGATCTGGGAAGACCCTCAGACAAAGGGACACACTGAATCTCTCAATAAAAGAGATTACCCTTCAACTCATATAAACTTCTAGATTTTACTGACCGTTTTAGAAATGTCACGTGGTTTAGAGATTCAGATCACACAGGCAAGGCCATTCTAACAGATCAGCAACTCTGGTTAACAGTGTTAGCAAACCTCTGCTGTAAATCAGGTGGAGGAAGAGCATTGCTTTCCACCCCTGTAGTAATGGGGGCAGAATGACCTTCCTCCATCACACCCCCAAAATGCTAGCCCAGCCAATGGGAAGGGAAGTCTGGGGTTTCTCGTCCTGCCCAGACCCAACTATCAGGACAGCCATTTCACCTCCAGCATATGTAATGACTTTCCTGCACCTAGCAAAGTGTAAAACAGGGACAAACGCCATCTTAAGAAATAAGAAGGAAGCCGGGTGGTGGTGGCGCATGCCTTTAATCTCAGCACGTGGGTGGTAGAGGCAGGCAGATATCCCTGTGAGTGTGCAGTCAGCCTGGTCTACAGAGTGAGTTCCAGGGCAGGCTCCAAAGCTACAGAGAAAACCTGTCTCGAAAAACCAAAAAGAAAAAGAAATAAGAGAGTTGAATTTAGCTTTGATAGTCCTGACATCCAGCATGGAGGAAGACCCTGTGGAAGAGAGAGTCGATGTGTTCTAACATCTATCCGATACATTTCAGAAAAGTGAATCAGTGTCCCGTGATAGGAATCCCAACATCTGCTACTAAAATGTGCTAGCAGCCAATGGGACCAATGAAAACAATGGGAACAATGAGACCAATGGAAACAATTTCACACACACAAGCTTGCACCCAGTCTTCCCAGCAAACATTTGATTTGCTTCTCTGGACTTTATGCCTTATGGGTCTTCTTTTTGGTCACTTAACTAGAATAACGATCTCTACCTCAGTTGTCATCATAAAAGGTGTGTAAGACCATCAGAGGTGTGGAATTCTAGGTCAATGGAACTGTGACTGAAGTCCAATACGAATAATCTAATTGGAAACGTTGGGCTGAGATCACAGCTTTCTCATCTCCAGCAGTGTCGTTTCTAAAAGCAGCCTGGCAGCCATAGCTGCATCCTGCAGATAACCAACTTAGATGCTGCCCTGGCACTCAGAGCTTGTTCTACAAGAAGAACCAGGATCCTGGAAGTGTGGATGTTTCTATACTTTCTGGGAAAGAAATTTCAGGTCAAGTAAGGATTCTGAAAGGCAGAGGGCCAGCTTTAAGAGCAAAAGAAAACAGTGTGAAGGGCCCCCAGCTGATGAAGATGTGGTCGTTTGAGAACAGGATGCTGGCATACTTCATGGTTGACTGAAATACTTTTTTTTATATTTGTATGAAAAACCGTGACGTCTCAATAACACTCAGAACAAAACTGGTTCTCTAAAGTATTCAAAATATGCCTGAAAGCAGAATGTAAACATGATAAATTATGCTCAATATATGTGGAATGTAATCATTACTGTTTGGGATTTTTTAGAGTTATATAAACTGGGTTTATAAGACAAATATTTACATATACACACTCATATATTGCATAGGCATAGAAAAGTAAACATTAAAAAACTTTTGCTAAAGCAAAAAAAAAAAACTCATGGGAAAATTAGAAAGTAAATCAGGATCAGGAGGAATGGAGTAAGAGCAGTGGCCACAAGCAGTGGGCGTGTTGAACCCGGGAACCACAGCAATCACACGCATGACTCATTCCAGAATCTAACCACAGGAGCCAAGAGACCGGAGACCCAAGGCAACAGCAAAGGAATGGTGATTTGTGTGTGTGTGTGTGTGTGTGTGTGTGCGTGCGTGCGTGTGTGCGTGTGTGTGTGTGTGGTGTTTGTGGGAAGAATTACCATAAGGAGCAAAAGGAATTAGGCATAAGAAGTAGAGTTGAGACACAGTTGCAGGGGTGTCCTTAGCCAACCCCAAGGGGGAACCTGAAGGTAGAAGGGTCCTTCAGAAGTTGCAGCTTGAGGCAACTAGTCTCATTTTCCACCCCTGCCTTGGGAGGAAGCTAGAGCAGACACGTTCTGGAATATGACCTCTGGCAAGGCATCTTCTCTTTGTTAAAGGCAGTTCCCTAAGAGCAACTCAGAGAACCTGGGGTGTGTGTGTAGGGGGGTGCCTTCAGAGGCAGGGGTCTGGGGTACTATAGCATTCACTGCAGTCCCCTCTGCCCTCCCCTCTTCCCCTCCCAACATATCTGCTTTATTTGTGTGACTCACCCATTTAGAAAGAGCACCCCCAGAAACCTGTTGGTTTCTTCTTCTGAAGAAATTTGCAAGAGAACGGTAAGCAGGGGCACAGTTCAGCCCTGCCACTGCTGCAGACTTTTAGGCTGCATCAAGGTCACACGACACTGTGGCCCTGCTTCACCCAGGATGTGAGATTTTCAGTGGTTAAACGAGGCTAGCACAGGGTTAAGCTAGAAGGACCGGCTATCTTGACAGCATCTAGTAGCCGTTGCCTCAGTTTGCAGCTCTGTTGAAAATGTCTTCACTCTCGACAGAGCTCATTTCTCACATATCCTAAAACGCTTAGGCCCTCGTGTGGCACGTGACTTTTTCCCTCAGAACCATCAGAGGAGAGTCACCTGACTTGATGTACAGGATGGTCTCCCTGCCTCGCAGGGCAGCATCAATCCCTCTCCTGGTTATCATGGCCAATTGACTACGCCAGACTGACGGCTTTTTTCCCTCAGTGTTCTCCTGGTACACAGACCCCAAAGAGACTAGCTGTTATGACAGCTTGGAGTGTGCTGGTACTCTCAGTATTCCCTAATGGAAGCATCGGAAACTTGTAGGTCTAGAGTTGTAGAGAAGGAAGTAAAACTCTCCAAACAGGCCACTAGAAAGTCAACCCAATCTTATTTGCACCCTCTCCTTCCAGGAGTCACATGCCCTGCCTACCGGGGACCCTGTACCATCCAGTTGTTTATTGGCTTAGGATATGTGCTCTATTCTGAAGGTGGGACCCTTTCTTTCCAAGGTATCCTCTCTAAGATGGTATCTCTGTTGTGTTTTCAAGAGGCTCTTTTTTTCTCTCTCTCTCTCTATCAGAATAGAAACTTCTGTGGAACTGGTAGGTGCCATGGTCATGTGCCCTCTGTCACACGCTTTCTGCTGCAAACAAAATGTTCACTCCAGCGAATTATTCTATAAAGTTCCATGTCAGTGGACAAAACACTCAGGAAGTGGGGGCTGGAGAGACAGCTCAGTAGTAAGAGCACTGGTTCATCTTCCAGGACATGGTTGTTGGTTCTCAGCACCTACCTGGCAGCTCACATCTCTGACTCTAGTCCTAAGGAGATATGATACCCTCTTCTGGATTCCCATGGGCACCAGGAATGCATGTGATGTGCAGACATACATGCAGGCAAACCATACATACACATAAAAATAAATAAATAAAAGTTTCAAACAACAATAACTCAGCAAGAGCCTGAATGGTACGCCTGTGCAGTGGGCCGAGGCTCCACACCTCCCAGAAGGGAAGTGACCCTGTGCAGTCACCACGCCTCTGAGGGGTAGAGTCTATATTTAGATTCATTATTGGTCTCTATTGCTGTCAACTTGACCACTTGGTGTTGGCAGCAACTACACCCAGTCACAGTAAATGGCCGCCATCTCAGTCGCCATAGCAACTTAACTTTGGTGCCAGCATTGATGTGACTGTTGACAACAGACCAAGTCATTCTGTCTTCTTGTCAACATGTGCCCGCCACAGCTGAAAGTGTATGAAAGGAATACTAGGCCAGCTGCGGCAGGAGAGGGGGAAGTTGGGGGAAAGAGAGTTCATTGATATGAGAATTCTCTTTCAGGACACAGGACCTACTGCTGGAAAAAAAAATGGCTAAACACCTTACTTTTGGAAGCATGGAGAAGCCGAAGGCCCACCCCAGGCAGGTGTCTTTGCTTTGTCTGTACTTTTCTATGCCCCCTGTGTCCCATTCACCAAACAACTGTGAACCAACTCAAAAATAGACATGAGAAATTCTCTTGCTGCTGATGGAATAGGAGAGCCCTATCTGCTTGGGAGGATGTGAGCGCGGTGAGCACATACTACTATGTGTACAGGTATCCTTAGAGACAAAAAGAGGACATCAGATCCCTCAGAGTTGGAATTGCAAGCAGCTCTGAGCCGCCCAATGTGGCTGTTGGGGATGAAGCTTGATCCTCTGGAAGAGCAGCAAGCATTCTTAACCAACTAACCATCTCTGCCCTACATCTGCTTCCTAGCCAATTCTTCCATATTTCTCTCTTCCTGGAAGGCAGCAGACAGGGTGCATTCCAGGATCCCAGTAGCTGCCAGCTGGAACTAGCTACTAATTATTTGAGATTTAACCCAAACTCATTTCAGCTGAGGAGTCAGCTCTACTGCCGGGGTTGGAAAGAAGGAGAATGAGAAAGAGAATGAGAAGGAGGAGGAGGAGGAGGAGGAGGAGGAGGAGGAGGAGGAGGAGGAGGAAGAGGAGGAGGAAGAGGAAGAGGAGGAGGAAGAGAAGAAGAAGAAGAAGAAGAAGAAGAAGAAGAAGAAGAAGAAGAAGAAGAAGAAGAAGAAGAAGAGGGGAGGGAAGAAGGAGAAGAGGGGAAGAAGGAGAAGAAAGAAGGAGAAAACAGAAAAATCAAAACAAACTTAGTTTTTGTGGCTATGTTTAGTACAGTGGACAGAAAATATTCCCCTACTTAGTGCTCCCAAGCAGCTCAAGAGTCAGGCAAAGATCCAGATTTTAGAACCATCTTCTTTATAGGTGTATTTTTCAACATCCAGGGCACCTGAAATGCAAGCGGCACATGCAAGAAACTCACCTGGAATTAGTCAAACAAACTCTTCCAATAAGTGTCCTTCCTTTCTTTCTAAAGCCTTTAGGTCCTGCTCCTACAAGAGCTGACCTTCCTGTGCTTGCAGTCTCTCCTGGAAATCTTTTACCCTTGAGTGGAATCCAGGGTCTCAGCTTCCTGCTCCACTTTAAAGTCCACAGAGGAGGATGCAGTGGGTTCACTCTGTTCTCAGGGGTTTTTTTGTTTGTTTCATTTTGTTTAATGCATACTACTGGCTTTCTTTTCATTTTATATTGAGGCAGTTTTTAAACTTCAGAGTCCTGAGCCATCTTGTAAGCAAACCTCAGCCAAGCAGTCCTGGAGCCATCCAAGTGAGGAGACCTTGGTGAGCACTGTGTGCCGGGCACTCTTTAGCACTCCCTGCCCGGCAGAGCCACAAAACAGACTCATCCCATGGGCAAAGAGTCCTCTGGCCCTCTAAATGGCCTTTTGTGAAGCGAGTGGAAGAGAGAGAAGGAAGGAAGCAGCCAGACATGGTGGCACACACCTTTAGTCCCAACACTCAGGAGGCAGAGACAGGAGGATCTCCATGAGTTTGGGGGCCACCCTGGTCTACATAGCAAATTCCAGGCTAGTAAAGTGAGACCAGACCCTGTCTCACAAAATGACAAAGAAAGTAAAAAAACAACAAAAGACAAATTCTAACAATATAGTTTGCTTAGCCCAATATGGTCAAGAAGTTCTCTTTCCTACTCTTGACCACCTTACAAAAGCATCATTTTCCATGCCAAATACCCAGGACTTGGTGAGTGTTCACAGCAAAGCTCATCACAGCCGAAACCAGATTCATGGCAAATGTTTGCAACATGTGTGTACCCAGCCTCTTCCACCAGTTGGGGCTGCTTTGGAAGCTCCCAGGAAAAATGTCAGGTTCTAAGCCCAGTGTTGTCTACAGGTGTCTCATGATAGTCAGAAACTGAGAAGCTGCCCATTAAAAGCCCAGTTCTACAAAGTAAATAGCAATGCCACTGATCCCAGCTTCCATGGCAGGAGTGAGCTCTATCGACCTTGGAACTCTTGAATACATACATCATCTCCCCTAAAAGCCCAGACCCCAGGAGAGCTCTAAGGTCAGAAGCCAATGTCTTTGGTGTTAGTGCCCATTCTTTCCTGTCCTCCCACCCTCCCTGCTTAAGCTCAGGAATTCCTTCCTTCAATTTCCTCTAGATGATGGAACAGTGCCTGGACTAAGCATCTGTGCCCCACCCCAGATGTAGTCTGAAATCAGAGCCCCAGGCAATGGCATTAGGATGAGGAGGCCAAAGCAACAGAGCTTGAATTGAAACCGTCGCCCTTCTCAATGAGCACCACAGAGCCTTTGCTTCTCCCATGTGAAGACATAGTGAGATGTGGGCACACTGCTCCTCAGGAGAGCTCCTCAGAAGAGCCCACCTACACTGGCATCACAGTGTCACACATCCAGCCTCCAGAATAAATGTCTGTGGTTTGCACCCACACGGTGTTATGGCATTTGGTGATAGCAATGGTAAGGACTTCAGAGGGAGTCCGTGTTGACAGCACTCATGGTATCATAGGAGTCCTAGATATGGCATTTGTTCAAAGGACACCTGAAATGAGACATTGTCATCAGCAAATTCTCCTGACCCTTCAACAGCCCTCCGAATAAATCATCATTTATTGCCATAGACAAACAACAAAAACAAACCAGACTGAGACAGGGTAAGCAAGCTGCTCAAGGTCAAACAGCAGCTAAATGGCAAAAATCCATGTCTTAAGCCCAAGTCTGCCTGATTCTGAGCCCATGTATGATAATCAAAAGGAGATAGATATAAAAGTGGGTTATAATTAAGGTCCCAGAAGGGAACTACCTACCATTACCCTTCTTGGTAAACACAAAGAGCCAAGTTCAGATCTTAATCCTGCATCTTGCAGAAATCTGAATTGCTCTGGCATGTTAGTTCACATGTAGAAGAAGGATGAGAATGTTTTCAACACTGAAGTTAGATTATGCACTTTAAGAAGTACCTGCTGCTCGGGGCCTTATGCTAGTCACCATTCCCAGTGCTGGGGGTAGCTAGGAACAACGCAGACAAATTTCCAGCTCTCAGGAAGACTGGCAGTAGACAAGTAAACTAACAAGGCCATCTCCAGGGACTGGTCAGTGTCAAACACCAATGGAGACCTGGTATAATAGAGCACTTAGGGGCAGAGACAGGAGGATTTCTATGAGGGAGATCCTGTTTTGGTGTGGGACAATTGTCTATATTCTGTCAATTATGTTTTAAATAAACACTGATTGGCCAGTAGCCAGGCAAGAAGTATAGGCGGGACAACCAGACAGGAAGTAGAAGTGGATCAATGAGAACAGGAGAATTCTGGGAAGAGGGAAGGTCCCTCACAGTCCTGCCCAGACACAGAAGAAGCAGGATGCGACCTACCCCCTGAAAAAGGTACCGAGCCATGTGACTAACATATACTAAAATAATGGGCTGATATAAGTTATAAGAGTTAATAAGATTATTTACAAAGCCAAAGCAAAAGAAGAGTTAATAAGAAGCCTGAGCCAATGGGCCGATCAGTTTATCATTAATATAGACCTCTGTGTGATTTCTTTGGGACTAAGCGGCTATGGGACCTGGTGAGAAGACAGAAACCAGGCAGGACAGAAACCCAGACAATACTGTTTCAAAAACAAACAAACAATCAGAAAACAAGCAACAACAACAGAAAAGATTAAAGGAGACAGGACATGCAAAATGCTCGGCCCTGAGCTTAGCATCAAGAAGGGGTCACAATGTGACTTAGCGTGGGCCCAGTCCAGTACTCAGTTCTCAGTTCTCAGTGGAGTCTGGGAATCTAGGTTGAGGTACTGGTAGATTTCACTTCTGGTGAGGGTCCTCTTGCTGGTTCACAGGTGGCCGTCTCTGTGTTGTCCCCTCTCAAAAGATGACAGATGAGCTCTCTGGAGGCTCCTTTTATCAGGATGCTAATTCTTCCACTCATAAAGGCTCCACCTTCATAACCTTTTCAAAGTCCATCTCCTGCTGTTCTCACATGGGAGATTAGGATCTCAACATATGAAATTGGGAGACTCAAACATTCAGACTCAAACATTCTGCTCCTAACCCCCCCCCCAAAAAAATTCATTTTTCTTGGATGTAAAATACATGCATTCCATCTTAACAGTTCCAAATGCCTTAATTTATTCCAGCATCCACTCAAACTCTAAAGGCCAAAGTCTCATCTAAATGGCATCTAAATTAGATATGGATGAGACCCAAGGTGTGATTCATGCAAAGGCAAAATTCCTCTCCAGCTGTGAGACTCTTATATACTTCCTGAACTCAATAGCAGGATAAGCATGGGTTCGACATTTCCATTCCAAAGGGGGAGATACAACAGAAGAAAAGGGTACAGCCCCCATATAAGTCCAAAACCTACCAGAGGTAACAGCAGTAGATACTGGGGCTCCAGAATAGCTCGCTTAGTTTCATGGCTCATGCTCTGGGACCATTGGATGTTGGCTTTGTCCTGACATAAGGAAGGAGGCCTGTGCCCCTGGATATCTAGGGTTGGGGGCTAAAATAAAATGATGCCTGTTATTTTTTTTAATTAAAATTAGTAGTATTCAAATCACCATTAGGAAAGCAAGTGTCCAAAAGACTCCAATGAAGTCGGATTTGAGTCTCTGGGTGTAGAAAAGGACAGGGTACCCTACCCTACTCTCCCATCTTTAGAAGGAGGCGGCTGTGACTCTGTAGTGCACAGGATAGTGAAACCCGAGATGGTAAAAGGTCTGTGACTGTCGTGGGATGGGCAGAAAGCCAGGGAAGGAAGAAGTCACCACCACCCCAAGCAGGGCTTGTGACGGGGCCAATGGAGTTCTTACAGTCATGGTCGTAGTTCTAAGTATTTCAGATACCTAGAAGGTGAGATGACAAAAATAACTGTGTGAATTTTGTAGGCAAGCGTGAGCAGGATTGTGAAGCATCTTTAAATGCTCAGGAAAGCCAGTGTCTGAAATAATCTGACTCAGCTTCACGTGAGCAAGGAAACTCTCCTGCCCCTCATCCAATGCCCACGCTGACAGCCACAGTATCCTCACATTCTTGTCTACTGAAGGGCCTGACTACTCTTCCCTAGGTCACTTCTTCCATAACTCAGCTTACCAATTACTACTGCTTAAGGGCAACCCTGATGCCCCCTGTGCTGCCAGCTGAGCAACCCTGGTGAAGGCTCCTTGGCCTGTGTGATTGGAAACACTGCTTATGCAGCATGTTACGTGGACGATGCCAAACAACAGCTCCCTCTTCCTTGTCAGCCCTTTGCCTGCACTGGAATCCTATCTTGTCGGCTTGGTGGACAGCTTTAGACCCAGCAAGCAAATGCATTAGAACATTCCAGGCCTTTCTTCTGAGCTCTTGAGAGCTGCAGAGGTGTAGCTGCTGTATCGTGAGTTACAAGCTCTGACCACCCAAAGCCCTAGGTGACTTACCACCAAAGCTTCATGGATAGCCCGTGTCTGTGTGAGATCCCCTCTGTTCACTGAGGCATTCTTGGGAACGCAAGACAGGGTTTCTGCAAAGAAAACTGCATGTTCCAAGTTTCCTTGTGTCCTTATAAAGAAAACCTGTTTGGACACAAGAGGTGACCAAGCACAGCAGCCAGAGCTGACCTTTGATGATGGTTCTAATGGAGGGAGCCACCTAGAGCTTAATTCTCTTGACCTTTGTCTCTACGCTCTGGGGCATCAGTGGAGAGAGAGGGGGCCTTGGCTGGTAGCAGTAGGGCAGGAACTCAGCATTCTCTGTGCTTAGCACCATCAAGGAACTAGCTTCTCCAGCCCTTGCCTTAGTGTGAGGTTGTCATTGGTGGTTTCTCCTCTAAGCATCGCGCACGATGAGTAACATCCCGAGTAGCACTGCGCTCCACTCTGTCCTGCCCTACATATAAAACCAGGTGACCACATGCCTTAGACAAAACCTTTACTCCGGGGAGTCCAGAAAGAGCTCAGCCTGTTCTCCAGAATCTCCGCACTCAGAAGACAAAGAAGAGGGGTTCTGTTACTGTTCTCATTTGTACTGCTTAGAAATGTTTCTAAAAACTCGCTGGTGTAACACAATGATTTAACAGTGTTCGTGGTTTGTAAAGGGCCTGGGAGAGGTGGCCAGTATCTGTCCTGTGACATCTAAAGCTTTAGGTGGAAAGATTAAGATTAAGACCAAAATAGATACCTGAAGACCTCTTTGCACACACCTGGGGCTTGGTCAGAAGACTCTCAGGAGCTGAGCTTGCTGGGTGATTAGATGCCTCCACATAGGCCACCCCTAAGAGTGTTTGGGCTTCCCCACAGCATCAGGCTGCAAAGAAGCAGCCTCCTCATCTGGCTTCCCCAAGCTCCGAATCTGAGTATTCCTGTGAGCAGCAAGACAGTTGGAGTGATTTGGGGACTCAGCCTTAGGAAGTCCTTAGCACAACTTCCCACCATCCTCTCTTGGTTGCATCCATCCTTAGATTCCCAAGATTCAAAGGGAAAGCGTAGTGACAACTCCTCAATAGAAAAGAAAAGCATCAGATTTCCAATCGCCTCTTAAAACCGCTTTTCTCCTGTTAGCAGAGAAGCGGAGTCAGGCAAAGAACCTGTGCCTCGGGATCAGAAATAAGCTGTATTTTCAGAAAACAATCGCAGAATATTCAGACTTCTAGAAAATGTCTTGCAAACTTTCCCAATCGCCAAATCCCTGTTCAGCAGCGCGGCTGTAACCTGGACCACCTACCCATCGATTTCATCTATAATTTAGCAATCAGGAAGGTTAGCACCTTTCAAAATATGTGAAGAGCAGTCCCCACTCTCTAGGAGCTGTGAAGTTTAATGAGGAAAAAATATAAGCTGCTCCATGGCTCATTTTCTATTGGTTAGAAGTTCTCGAGCATCCTCTCCCCATGAGTTCTCCCTCTTAAAATGACAGGGACCTTTGTAACCTGTTTGCTCCAGTTTACCCATCTGTAAAATGGATTTAACCAGCCCTGGAAGAGAAGGTTCTTGGGAACCTTTTCTGTATTCATAGAGGACTTTGCAAGCCTCAGAGACTGTGCTGTTTAAATGCAAAATGTTATGACTATCATTTCATTATTGGAAAACCTAAACATCAAGAGGATGCTTCTGTTACTCCGTTGCTAGGTTACTGACAGACCTCCCTGCCTGCTCTGAGATGTTGAGACTTGCTGCAGCTTCCTGATGCCTTCCTGCCGCCTTTCCTGATGAAGTTGAGAGAGAGAGTTGGCCTAGAGACAAATCGCTGTGACCATCACCAGGGGGAGGGGGTCTTTAGCCTGCAGGTGCCATGGCTGTGTTTGCTTGCTCTTGGAATAGAACAACACAGCTTTATCAGTTCTGAGTAACTGGGGGGCCTCTCCGGAGAAAGTTCAGATGCCTCCCTGAAGAAACCACACCCGTAAACACTTTATTGTCCCCAGAGTGAGGAAGGAGACTGTCCAACAGGGCAGGCAGACAGTGACACCTGGAACTCCCTTCAGATGCTCAAGGCATGCCATCGCCCTTGCTACGTGCTTGCCACATTTCTAAGGGAGCAGAAAGAATGTCATGCTGTACCGTGAGAACTATTCCTTCCCGGGACACGTCATCGCCTGTTGGCATTCATACTGTAGATGCCACAGGCACAGTCTAAAGGCATCCCAGATATGACATTTAGATACAGTGACAAGTATTCACACACATGCACACACACGCACGCACGCACACATGCACACGCACACACACACACACACACACACACACACAGTTCTAGCCCTGCCTTGCTCCTGGTGAGGACAGTTTACTGAACATAGTCTTCTGCCAGGGAAAACTGTCGGCAGCTTTACCCTGGTAAGCCTTTGTCTCTATAACCATGATTTAAGACGAGCAATATCATCCTGGCTCTGGAAAAAACCCAGGGATATTTTTCACTCTGGCCATAAAAGTGTGAAGAATAATTTTAGCCGATTCCAAAATGATCTCATCAATGGGGAGTGATATTCAGTATTCAACAGAAAGCCTCTACCCATCTGTTTCCTTCTACAGCGGCATGGGAGAAGTAGCAAAAAAAATCAACAGAGTTGTTACAAATGAGCAGTGGGGGAGGGGCAGAGAACGGGAAAGGCAGAGCTGGGAGAGATGGTGGACATCAAGCAAGCAACAGCGGGAGAATCCTTCCTGCACTAGGTAGGGAATGGAGATCAGTGTTCCTTCAAAAGTCACCAAGCCCACTCATTTGTCACCAAAGATTTCCTGAGACTATTCCCTGTGCCAGGCAGGTCTTGGAGCCTGGAGGCAGCAGGGAGCCTGGGATACACACAGATCCTTCAAAGAAACCAACCATGTACAAAGGAAAGAAAGGAAGAAAGAAAGAAAGAAAGAAAGAGGGAGGGAGGGAGACCACCACGGGACACGGGAGCCATCAAAGAAACCCTTGCCATAGTGTGCATAAGGAAATGAAACTGAGACAGGGAGGTCACAGAAGACCTCCCTAGGAGGTGGCATTTGTTCTGCAGAGACACCTGGAGCCTGTGAATGGTGACTGGCAACACGGCCACCCCAGCAGAGGCTTTTGTTGTGTGTCCAGGTAAGGAGAGAAAGTGGATCTCCACTGTTGCCACCGCTGCGACAGGAATGAGAAACTGAGCAAGCTCCACCAGTGGGACTCTGTCAGCCTCCCTCACCCCCCACCCCTGAACATCTTCCCCGGGACCCTCAAGAGGATTGCATTCGGTCACAAGGCTTGCATCTTAACACCTCTTCTGTCGGGAATGAAGTCAATGATCACTTTCCGGTTGACTTTCTCATTGAGCACATTGTCCTCCTTCCAACCAAGGGGCCCATCATTCTTACGCATGACCCCCTTGACCCTCCCTGTCTCATTGAATGTCTCAGAGAACCCTGCAAACAACCAATACGGCTTTGCAGCACACTGACTTATGGGAAAGGAAGTCCATATGTACATAGGGTAAAGCTTCCAACTTCTCTTCACAAAATTAAAGGCCTCTGGCGCCGGGAGTAAACCAAATATTTCTCATGATGTTGAAATAACTTCTCAAGAGGACTCATCTCACAAGATAAACACGAGCAGCACCCCATCGATTTGCCGTAAAGTGAGCTGGAATGAACCGGCTCTGTGGGAAGGGCCTCCTTGTAACTCTCCCTCGTGAATGGTTTTCTGGGATGTGGCTCCTCTGTTTCCTCTGCTACTGGAAGCCTGCACAGAAAGGGGCAGCAAAATCCACAAGAGCTGGCCCCGCTCACTCTATCCAAGTCACATCTGCCATCCCGCAATAAACATTCTATATGCAAATCGCCTCGAGTGACTCTCCAGAAATTGACTAGTTTCTTACGATGTATCTTAACAGCAAAAGAAATTGAAAACATTTTTATGGCTTACGTCCATAATCCACTCCTTCGGTGTGCGCTGTGTTTTTAGCCAATATATTAAACTCTTCTTTCAGTGCTTGCTAAGGCGGTGATTCATTTATTTTTTTATTTTATTTTTTTGTGGCAGTGTGTGTGTGGGGGGGGGGGAGCTTTCACGTTCACCCGAATGAGAGCTATTAATGGCTACCACCAAAGTGAGCTCACACGTCCACTGCTTTTTAAATTGAATGGTCCCAGTGAGGAAAATTGTGCAGATTCGAGCGTTTATGACACGGAAATTAAGCCCCATTTTTCTGGCAATGAAGTCTTGGGTGGACATGTGCTCTGCCCTGCGTCTCTTTGCCTGGTCATGAAGCTTTGTCTACTTAGGGCCTAAGCTTTACCATCCAATCAAAGAGATCAAGTAAAGCCACTGTCCCGTATTTTCTTTTTTTAGTCATGAGATGAAGGTGATTGCGTTGTGTTGGGGAGGCTGCCAGGGATGGTAAATGCTTGGTCAGGCTCTCGGGAGCTTCATTTTCCTCCTAATCCCATCGCTCTTAAGAAGAGCCTGGCAGGGACCTTCAAAGCCCTTGTTTCTTTTGTTCAGATTCCCTGGAGCTTTGCAAAATGGTAACATGACCCAGGCCTCCGGCCTTGATCAGAGGCCCCCTCCCCTCAGAACTCCCCTCTCGCCCGTGCTTTGGATCTGACACAATGCTAGTGTGGGGTGGTCTTCGATTTGTTTTTATCACAGAGTTGAAAGCTGGAAAATAGATGAAATTGAACGGACTCCAAAGTGGACTTGGTTTTGCTGTTTCCCAGAGAATGTCAGCAGTGTGTGGGGACATGTCCAAGGCTCTGTGAATGCCCCTGACCACGGTGCTGTGGGCTTGTAGCAGCATGACTCCTTTTGGAGACCACTTGTTATACAAACTTTATGCCCTAGATAGCAGACTTGAGACTATTGCTACCCAAAAGAGTCTGAGCAAACCTGACAAGATTTCCTCATCTTACCGCTGAAATGCCCCGGTCCAGGTCCCTATAAGCCAGCCAATGCAGAGCTGGGACAGGATCCAGCCTTCCTAGTTCAGAACTGCTTGGATCAAACCAGATTCCTGTGTACTCTTACAAGTTTCTTCATGAGAGTTGGACTCAGGATTTTTTTTTTATCGTTAATGTAAAACTAAGTTGGCCTGCTATTGGAAAGATAGATCGTGTTAGGAGATGAAAGGTCACAGGTGCCATATTCAAGGGGAAACACTCAGACAGCAAGAGATTTATTGAGAAAGTGATTTATTAGAAGTTGCTAACAACGTAGACAAACTGTGTGTTGGGGGCTCTGAGCAGAGGTCAGGCTCGTGTGGCACAGTAGAAAAATCTTCTTTCAGGGTTCAGAGAATGGGGAATGTTCCATGCCACATGGTTGACGAGTGCCTAAGCAGTCCATGTTTGTAAAGAAGCTGTCTGTGGTGGGTGGGGGCCTGGTTGTGCCCTTTGAGGAAGGAAAATGTGATCTCCATATGGGAGGGCATTTAGTTACAGTTCATTCATCCTGTGGCATGTGTTACCCAAAACTCTTGATAACTTGAAGTCTGTTAACCTGAGGCTTGTGGCAAAATCAGTTGATAATGTAGCTAATTGGTCTTAATAATAAAACTCAGAGTCAGATCATAGAAGTAAAGGAGCCAACCACTAAATAGACTTTTTACCTCTACCGAATCCTCAGACTGAAAGGGGCAAGATCCTGTCTCCACAAATCCTCTGACAAAATGCACTGAGCTCCTGTCTCCTCCCACCATATATTCCTCTCTCTACCCAACCATATTCCTTTCTGTCTCTTCTCCTTAGTTCTGGGATTAAAGGCTTGTGGCTCCCAAGTACTGGGATTAAAGGTGTGGGCCACCACTAGCTCTGATTCTCTTTCAGACTGGGTCGAGTTGTGTAGCCCAGGGTAGGCTTTAACTCACAGAGATTCACCTGCCTCTGACTCCCAAGTGCTGGGATTAAAGGTGAATTTTGACCACAAGAATGTTAAGTCATATAAAGAGGAAGGTAATAGATTGACTCTAAGATTAAGATATATATAGAGAGAGGGGGGGAGAAGGAGGGAGAGAGGGAGACAGACAGAAAGAAAGAAAGAAAGAAAGAAAGAAAGAAAGAGAAAAGAGAAAAAAGAGAAGTGCTAAGGTATCTCAAGTTCTAATTGTTGGCTTTAGACCCATAATATTTTGATTCTCCATGCTCACTGTTGAATTTCTGATGACAGGGGTGTAGCTCATTGAAATTTTAAGGATGCAGGCTTTGTCCTTAAAAGTTTTCTAGAACTTTACAGTTCCTATTGACAAGCATGACAAATATGGGTCCATGTGTCTGTCACCTTGCTAAGATGACCTAGGACCTGAGTAGGCAGGACAACTGATCCTCAGGAGAGAGAAATGGCTGCTAAAGTCATCAAGGAAGAAATTTCTAGATCCTATTACTCTATGAGTCATTGTAATCAGGGGTAATTTCTATTCTGTTCTGTATCTGATTTAACATTGATGTAACAGAGGTAGTATATCTAAAAAAAATCAAAAATATTGTATGTATCAAAGAAGAAAAGCCAATGGATGAAGGAGACAGAGACTGCAGCTCAGATGAGTTCATTTAAATCTTCACACATCCCGACTTTAGCAAATAGAAATAAAGTAGAAGAAACCTCATTGGTTGGAGCCAGTAAATATTCTTTTCTTTTTTCTTAATAGGAAAAAAAAGTTTGTTTGGGACTTTAAAAGTTTGGATTTAAAATATAGGCACTCCCCATGGAGTTTCTTCTGGAAGACTTAAATTAAGATTTAATCAATTTTAAATTAGATTCTTAAAAATCCAAATTATACTAAATAATAAGGAAATCATGTTGCCAAGATAGTGAAAACACTTGAATCATTTTAAATAATCTTTCTCAAGGATGATGGGGGAGATCTGAGTAAACAAAGTGACACTAGAGGGACCCAATGGCATCGTCACTTGCTATTCTATCGGAACTGAGATGAGCATCACTTTTACCATTGAGGAATAATACAGAAAATACTTTAATATTTTTTAAGTACGACAGGATTTCAGAAATGTAAGAGCATGATCCTTTCCCTTGAGGCTGGAGAGGAGAGGGTCTTCTTCCAGTTAATAAAATAATTTGGTTGTCTTTACTTTCCAGGCCTTTACAGTGCTAAACTTTCATTTAATTAGTGCAGTTGTTCATTTAATTATGAATCTGTATGACCAAAGATCATAGACTTGATGGAATTTTGCATAATAGGCCAGATTTATAGAGATTAATGTTTTTGTCCAACAAAGTACGTTTGCGATCATTCTACAGTTTAACAGGGTTGACTCAGTAACTTTTTGCAGCCATTTTTTTTCCTTCTGAGAAGGCAGTATCTGTGCAGCAAGTGTCGGCTTTACACAACAGTAAAATGCATTCAGGATCTCAAGATGTCAGTAAAAGAATAAAGCAGAATCCTTGTTTTGCGTGGCTGGTTTTTGTAAACATTTCTGTGATTGGATCAATACTTAAGAAAATTGTATTGTTGTAAACAGAACTGGTATTAATCTCATTTCATTGCAATGGAATTCTAACCGCGGGACTTACATGTCATATGTGATCTAGGGTATATATGGTATATAATGTATCTAACCATCCCTTATAAATTTTCATATAACATCTTTTTCCATCCCAAAGCACTTCCCTTTCTTTAACCTTCTCTCAGGAGATTACAGTGCCTCACAAAAGCTAGTTACTAACCCAAGTACACTGTAAAGGGAAAGCTGTGTTGATGGTGGAGTAAAGCACATTAAGATGATCCTTAAGTTCTATGTATATATTTGAGCAAAAATCTCTTTCTCTTAAGATGCTTGTGACCATCTGCACACCTGTGTGCATGTTCCCCGTGTACAATCAGGTATACAGCATTCTGTGACCTTAACAATGGCAAGGCTTTGCCAAGGTTTCCTCCACCCCTTAGGACACAGAGTGACGCATAAAGACAGTTTGCATACAAGTCACACTTATGAACACAGATTGCACACAACAGCAGCACATAAAATGACAGCATATTAAATAACATGATCGCATGTAAGCATTGAGAGAACAAAGGGCCGAGTGAAGGCTTCCAGCTGAGCAGACAGTGTTTGGGAAGAGTTCTGCTGCAGCAGAGAACCGTGGCTGGGAGACAAGGTAGGCAGCTTTTAAACTCCCCTATGTGTGCAGACACGCACGCACACGTGCACACACACACACACACACACACACACACATGCGCATGCACATGCATACACACACAGGCACACATGTGCGTGCATGCACACACACACACACACACACACACACACACACGCGTCTTACTGTTTGTGGCTGAGAACTGCCTGTCAGGGGAGGGGTTAGGAAGGATAAGACCTTCGTGTCCCAGATGCATTCCTAGGACGGAAAACAGTAACAAGAGGTTGACTGGGGAGATTTGGGGGTTCAGAAGCATTTTTGGACCCTCTTGATGGAATATTGAATATCAGATTAGTTGTCTGAGAATGAACAGTAGCAAGCCCCACCCAATCCTGAAGTTACTTTGGCTGGTGTGAGCCAAGTCCCTGAAAACTTACTGGTAGTGGGAGTGCATGCTCAACCTTGTTCTAGAAACATGTTTGTTGTTGAGGACTGAGCTTTCTGATTGGCTAAAGCCAGGATCAATAAGTTGTCTTGGCTGGCAGGGTGAGGATTGAGGTTTTTTTTGTTTTGTTTTTTTAATGTAGCTCAGGGCTGACTCAGTGTGGGCGCTAAAGAATGAGGGCCCATTCGAGTCTGGCTTGTGGTGAAGCCTGGTTTTACCTTAGCCACAGTCAGGAGTGAAGAAGGCAGGCTTGTCCTGGAGGGGTTGAGAATTTGTAGATTGTGACATGGTGGACTTTCTGCTGGGAGAGGCAGTGGCTGGTTATTGCATTAGCCCTGGACTTTAGTGGCTGGTTATTGAATTAGCCCTGAGACAAGTCTAGGTGGGGCACCACATGGAGCGGAAAGACTGCATCGTAAATGTGCCGGGCCAGGGAGAAAGGAGCAGGAAGCCCAAGTGTTTCAGAGCAGGGGAGAACTCAAGAAAGAGATTCTGGATGGCACCACTTAGAAGAAACTAGACTCTGTGATCAAAGCAAAGGAGTCTGACTAAGGTGGGTGGGGCTGGGCCAGGCGAGGGGCGGGGCAGCCTTTTATCTCCAGCTCAGAAATGTGTAACTGGAGGTTTCTCGTACCTCCTGGTCCTGCAGCTGCTTTTAAAATAACCACTCAGAGGTCTAATATTAATTACATACTGTTTGACCTATTTGCTCAGGCTTATTATTAACTAGCTCTTACAACTTAAATTAACCCATTTCTATCAGTTTATTTGTTACCTCACATCTTTCTTCTCCAGCAGCTGCTGTGTCTCCCTGACTCCACCTTCTTTCTCCCTGCATTCAGTTTGGCTTTCCTGGCTAGCTCTATTCTGCCCTGACATAGGCCAAAGTAGCTTCTTTATTAATCAATGATAATAAAACATACTCACAGCATGCACTAGTCATTCCATATCAGAAAAGTTTCCTTGTCTGGATAGCCAGAGAAAGAAACTTCTGGAAGTAAGTTTTTAGTAGGAAGATTTGGCAAGCAGCTGTAGAGGACAGAAAGGAAAATTCTTTTAATTCTTAAAAAAATGGTTCTAAGGTAGAAAAATGTTCTGATACTGGAAGTCTTCAGCCATTTTCTATCACAATAGGAGGTTGCCTAGGTCTGAAAAAAATTCTGAGGTCAAAGGTACACATTATGAGGTATGGGGTGAGCAAGCTGATTGGTGGAGAGGGATAAGAAAAAGCATCTCCTCTGGAGGTGTGACAAGTGTTACGAATGGCAATCTGAGTGGGAATAAATGTCCTTAGATTGAACTGGTCGAGGGCAGTGGGCTGTAACCCAAGCAGGGCTGAGAACTCTGACCCAGTATCCAGGTTGTCAGAATAGCTAAACAGCAGGCCTCTGTATATGTTTTGGAGGAGGGAAAGAGGTTGCACGCCTCCATGGCATCTCATAGTACATGCTTGTCATCAAGTTATCTCTGACACCTTCAGGAGCAGGGGAAGAAGAGGAGTCTTGCGGCTCGAGAAAGAAATCTGGACCTAGAAGGTGGGGCATGGTCCACTTAGCTAATCCGCATCCATCACACAGGTTGAGTCACGAGGTAAAGGCACAACATCCAGAGTACAAAGTCCTTCCAGTCCTTCCATCATGCCTTTACAAAGGCAATTAATCCCTCTCTCTGTAAAGCCCCCGTGCCCCTCCTCCCAACACTGTGGCTTAGGAGATGAATTTTTGTCATGACTTTGGAAGGCGAAGGAAAGTGTCCTGGAAAGGGGGAGAGGCTGTTTAGATCATAGCCCTCAGGAAAGCTGAAGGTTTTCATGAGGACATAAAAATGGCCACCCCCCTCCAGTTTGACTTTTTTAAAAGAAAGCTATAGTACTGAAGGAATGGACCCAATCTGCCACCCACCCTAAGGACCTTAGTGATCAGTCTAATCCTTTTGCTAAAAATAGGAGCAATCAGCAAACCTCCAGAGACATCAAGGGAAATCAGCATCCTGAAAGAGAACCACTGTAGAAAAAAGAATAGCAGATTACCAAGAATGCGTGGATGGGTTATTATTTTTATTTTTTAAATTAACATACAAAGTAGCAGATATCATTATGGCATTTTGAAACGAAGTGTGTTTTCGGATAGTTTCCTTCCCTTCAACTCCCTCATTCCCCTGCTCCCTCTGATCTCTCCTTCTGATACGCCCACACACAATTTCAAATGGAATTTTTAAGAGGCAGGGCCACTGTCACACAGCACCATAACCACACAGGGGAGCCTGAAACCTTCCAGGCTAACCCCAAACTTGCAGGTACAGCCTCCCAAGCTGCTAGAATTGCAGGCATGCTCCACTACAACCAGCCTCCTTTCACCTCGCCTGTGTTTGTCCCCTCTAACTGAATACTTCTCTTGGGTTGAAAGATCCTAAGTTTTCCTGTAGCCTTAACAAGCACCTTACATTTTGGTTAAGTCTTTATCAGCACTCGATTTCGCCATTCCCCATGCCCAGCCATGTTGGAACCCTTCGCCCTTCTTCCTTCCCCTCCCCTGCCTCGGTCCTCCAGTCTATTTTCATTTTAACTGTATTACACTACCCCACCTTCCTTCAAGGCTTCCACTCTGAGTGGTCTGCTCCTAGTTTCCTGGCTTCTATGTGTACTCCAGCATAAACACATAAAACAAAAGATCTATGATATGATATGATATGATATGATATGATATGATATAGATCATGTGGCTTGTGTCTGAGCCTGGCTGACCTTACTCAGTATAATTTTTTTCCAGTTTCATCCATTTACCTGGAAATTTCGTGGTTCCCCTTTTCTTTACAGCTGAGTAATACATCATTATGCACGTGTCCCACATTTCCTTGTATCTCTTCAGTGGCTGATGGGCATCTTCGCTGATGCCCTTTCTTGCATTTTGTGAATTAAGCTGCAATGAACAAGAATGTGCAAGTGTCTCTCTGGTGGGATACAGACTCCACTGAGTGTCTGCCCAGGAACGATACAGCTGACCCAGATAGCACTTCAAGTCCTGGCTTTTTGTATCTACAGTGACTGTGCTACTTAAACTCCTACAAACAATAGATTAGGGCTTCCTTCCTCACATCCATGCTGGCATTTGTTTTCATTTCTATCCTAATCATAGGTATTCTGAATGGGTGGAGCTAAATTCTTCACTAATTTTAATCTGCATTCCTGTGATAGCCAAGGATGTTAAACTCACTGTGAAGTGTTGAGGAGCCACTGGCACTTCTTGTGAGACCACTTGTTCATGTCCATAGCCTATATTTTATTGGGGTTGTTTGTTTTCTTGATTTTTTTAGTTTTTTTTTTCTCTCAGCAAAGGAAAGTAGCAACCAAGGGAAGAGGCAGCCCAGAGAGTAGATGAGAGCAGATCTTTGGCAGTTATACATTTAACTAGTCTCTGAAATATAGAGAGAAGGTAACAAACTAAACAGTAGGTGGATTTTAAAGAGGCTGTACCCATCAGGACAGGATATTGAAACAGTACAGATAACAAACGCACTTAGAAATATTTAAATAGAATTTAAAAATAAAATCAACATAAAACAAAGTCAAATAAAGACAAGAGAATGAAAATAAAGAAATAACGAGAAGGTAGAAGAAACCGAAAGATGTGGGAGAAGGAGCCAGGCCCAGCTGCACAGGCCTCTAATCCCTGATACTCAGGAAGCTGAGGCAGGAGAATCCTAAGCTCACAATTAGAATGAGTAACTTAGAGAGGGACCTTGTCTCAAAAAGAATTGTTTTAATTTCAACAAAGGGCCAGCAATGTAGCTCATTGGTGTGAAGTCCTGGGTTTGCCCCTCAGTACTCCAGGGAGAAAGAATGAAAAACATGATTTAGGATATTAGACTTTAACCCAAGAATTCTAATACTAATCCAACACAGAGAGGTGGGATTGTCTATTAAATCAATCATAGAAGAAAGTCTCCCGGACGGAGGGGGGAGGACCTAGGACTTACCACAGGGCAGGGAACCCTGACTGCTCTTTGGACTGGAGAGGGAGGGGGAGAGGAGTGGGGGGAGGGGGAGAAGGGTCGGAGAAGGAGGAGAAGGGTGGGAGGAGGGGGAGGGAAATGGGAGGCTGGGAGGAGGTGGAAACTTGTTTTTTTTTTTCTCCTTTTCTCAATAAAAAAAAAAAACGTTAAAAAAAAAGAAGAAAGTCTCCCTGATGTCTGCCAATCACAAGAGTCAATGCTGCAATGACCCATCACAGTGGCCATGCCTAAATATGCTCTCCTGAAATCTAAAACATCAAAGATAAAGAAGAGATGTAAGACTTCCACAAGAAGAAAAAGAATCTACAAATGTATTAAACTTTTCATCAACCATACTGGATTTTCAAAGAAAGCAGAGCAAAGAGCAAAACTGGCAAAATTCTGATCAATTATTTTGTACCTAAATTCAATACCTATCCAAACTATCAGTCTAGTGTAAGGACTTTATAACTTTGAATTTAAGGACTCAGAAATGATAGGTTCCAATTGTCCTTCCTAGGAAACTTGTCTGTTACTATGTGACAGAAAAAAAAAAAATTGAGCCAGGCGGTGGTGGCGCACGCCTTTAATCCCAGCACTCGGGAGGCAGAGGCAGGCGGATCTCTGTGAGTTCGAGACCAGCCTGGTCTACAAGAGCTAGTTCCAGGACAGGCTCCAAAGCCACAGAGAAACCCTGTCTCGAAAAACAAAACAAACAAACAAAAAAAAATTGAATAGAAGAGGGAAAAAACACATAAATCAAGCCAGAACTGCAGTGATCACAAAAAATATCTCGAGATGATACCCATGCAGTAATGCCAAAACTAGAAGTACAGGATGGAATGGGAACTTTAAAATGTCTTCAATTAAGCCAACATTCTTACTTCAATGACAGTGTAATGAAAAAACCTGGGAAGTTTCTGAAATTCGTAAGGACCACCCAACATAGTTAGAACAATCTCTAGGCTGCCTAAGCAAAATCATAAAAGATAGGAACTTGGGTAATCATTTGAATCTTCTGAAATTTGATTTTTTTTTATTTGAAAAGCAAATGGAAGTAAGATGTGGTGGTGCACACCTTTATCTATAGATCTTGAGAAACTGAGACAGGAGCATCACAAGTTCTGGGGTACGTCCTGAGACTCTGTCCCAAAAAGAAAACTGAATATAGAATAATTGCTGGGTAGGAGAAGTGGTGGAGCAGGTAGAAGGATTCTTGCGAAGTCTCAAGCCCTAACTCCCATCCTCAGGACCAGAGCTACACAGTGAGAGCAGGGCACAGATTCCCACAAGTTGCCCTCTGTCTCCCACACGTGTTCTGTGTGCAAACATACATGTACACACACATACACTCCCACACAATTCACTCTCATACAATAAGAAGAAATTAAATAATGCCTACTTCATGTTGTGTTGAACAGTAGATAAAATCATGCATACAAAATACCTAGAACATCGCACTCAGCATTTCCCCCTAAAAGGCTTATTTTTATTATCCTTTCTCTACCAAAAAAAGAAAAAAAGTCAATTAGAGTTTTGGAGAAAGATAAAATGAAGCTGTCAGGAAATGTCATATGTCAAATCAAATAAAAAATACAGTGTGATTTTGAGTGACTGAAGGAATGCAAAGCTGAAATCAAAATCCGTTTGATCTGAAGATGGGGGGTTTGCCTCGGAGTGCCATAGGTTTAGAGTTAAGATTATTTTCATTCTCCGTTAAGTCTAATCAAAGTACTTGGTTCTCTACTGAATAATATTTACATAATCACAGTTTCCAACTGCCATTTAATGATATTCAGTTTAAGAAACTAACCTCTCCTCAAAGCACAGAAGACTTAATTATAGCCGCGGATCAGAGTATAAATGCAATAAACTTTGCTCGTGGAAAACGAATGGTGGAAAGTTGAGAGGAGCCCACAGAAAAGTGGGGAGGAAGTGTGTGGTCCTCACCTTCTCTCCAGACATGATGTCTACCCAAGAAAGGGTAGTCCCGTCTGCTGCGAAGGCTTTCATGGCGACCCAAAGAAGACGTTTAAAACGATGGAACTTGAGAAATGGTGCAGAAGAAGATGAGTGATGTTCATTACTGAGCTGGAGTCTGGGACTTCCAAAGCCTCTCGGGTCTGGGGCCTGAGAGCTCAGGGCGGATGTCCTGCATGCAGGCAAGGGGATAATGTCACCGTGATTTTATGCCTGGATGCTATCGGAAATTTTTCTTACATGTTTGAATTTTTTATATTACTTACATTTTAATGAATCAAAAATCTCTCATTCTCCTTGCCAATGCATATTTATATAGTGCTATTCTGCTCCAGAATCCAGGTTCTGGGGATTAATAAATATAATCCTTGCAGTGAAGTAAAATCTAGAATTCTTATCAGCGAGACTGACAGTAACGTGGAAATTATTTGATCAATAAGCTGATTTCAAGTAATTAGTTCTACAGAGATGTGTTGTAGAGGGGAATGTACAATCTATCTAGGGAAATCAAGAGAGGGTTCTGAGGGAGGGGAGAAGAGAGACCTGAACAAGGAGAAGGTGACCGACCATTCCAAGGTGTGGGAAAGTGTTGCCTGAAACCCAAAGTGTGGCTTGCTCACAGACTGGAAGGCAGGCCAGTTGGTCAATAGAATGGGTAAGGGGGAGATTATGAGTCACTTCAGAAAGTGGGTGGAGGCCAGACTTGATGGACTTTTCTGGGTCACAATTAGTAATTTGATTTTTGTCTAATTAAAATGCAAAGTTATTAAAGAATTTTAAGTAAAGGCGTGATACCTGAATTGACTCTTACTTAATAAATTTGTCATTTGAATCAGGCAATATGATTACACAGGCAATGATTTTAATCACTTTCCAACTAAGAACAGAATAAACTGTCATCCGGGAGAGGAAACAGGGGATGGGAGGCGAGGTGATGTGACGGTTTCTAAACAAGGTAATAGTGGAGATGGTGAGACATCCAAATTCAGAATGTATTTAAAGGAGAATGAAAAGACTATGGATAGGTGCATGCATGGAGGATGGATGGATGGATGGATGGATGGATGGATGGATGCATAGGTGGATGGATGGGTGGGTGGATAGGTGGGTGGGTGGATGGATAGGTGGGTGGGTGGATGGATGGATGAATGGATAGATGGATGGATGAATGGATGAATGGATAGATGGATGGAAGAATGGATAGATGGATGGGTGGGTGGATGGATGGATAGGTGGATGGATGGGTGGGTGGATGGATAGGTGGATGGATGGGTGGGTGGATGGATAGGTGGGTGGATGGATAGGTGGATGGATGGGTGGGTGGATGGGTGGGTGGATGGATAGGTGGATGGATAGGTGGATGGATAGGTGGATGAATAGGTGGATGGATAGGTGGATGGATGGGTGGGTGGATAGGTGGATGGATGAATGGGTGGATGGATAGGTGGATGGATGGGTGGGTGGATGGATAGGTGGATGGATGGGTGGGTGGATGGGTGGGTGGATGGATAGGTGGATGGATAGGTGGATGGATGGGTGGGTGGATGGGTGGGTGGATAGGTGGATGGATGGGTGGGTGGATGGATAGGTGGATGGATAGGTGGATGGATGGGTGGGTGGATGGGTGGGTGGATAGGTGGATGGATGGGTGGGTGGATGGGTGGGTGGATGGATAGGTGGATGGATAGGTGGATGGATGGGTGGATGGATGGGTGGGTGGATAGGTGGATGGATGGGTGGGTGGATGGATGGGTGGGTGGATGGGTGGGTGGGTGGATGGGTGGGTGGATGGATAGGTGGATGGATAGGTGGATGGATAGGTGGATGGATGGGTGGGTGGATGGATAGGTGGATGGATGGGTGGGTGGATGGATAGGTGGATGGATGGGTGGGTGGATGGATAGGTGGATGGATAGGTGGATGGATGAATGGGTGGATGGATAGGTGGATGGATGGGCAGGTGGATGGATAGGTGGATGGATGGGCAGGTGGATGGATAGGTGGATGGATGGGCAGGTGGATGCTATGGAGAAAAGCAAAGGCTCTACTGTAGCTGCCAGAATTTTGTCAGGATAAAATGCCAAAACTGTAGTCAGATGTTTTTTGGACTCCAGCTCCCAAATAATGATAGGGAGACTTCTTATTAAGTACAAAAGCTTGGCCTTAGCTTGGGCTTATTCCCAAATAGCTCTTATAACTTAAATTAACCTGCTTATATTAATCTTCATTCTGCCACATGACGCATTAGCTTTGATCAGTACCCTGCATCCCACTTCCTCCGTGTCTAGCTGATACATTCTCCATCTCTCAGATTCTTCCCCAGAGTTTCTCTCTCTCCCCAGACATTCCACCTATCCCGCCTAACTATTGGCCATTCGGCTCTTCCTTAGACCAATCCAAAGGTAGAGACATGTTTCACAAAAAGATTATTTTATTCTACAACACAAAACTATGTGAGTGGTGGTTCCCTTTGCTTAAGTGAAAATTTAAAGAGCAGCCGTTTAGTAAGAGCAGAGACTTAATTCTGCCCCTATGATTAAGCCCTGTTAAATCTGAAGCATCCTTTTGACATTCAGGTAGCAGCAATATATGTAAGACTGATGCCAGAGAGAAGCTCTACACAGAGGTGCAGTTTACAAGTCCCAGAGGTGGACTGCATTTTACAGCCATGGCATTCCATATGATCTCCATGAAGAGAACACAACCGGAAGTCAGAAGAAGACGCCCCCAGAACAGCCAGTGAGACTCCCTGACTTGGTAATCCAGAAGGAAAACCACAAAGGCTATGAAGGAGAGACTGATGAGGTAGGATGTCAGTCAACCAATGTGTGATGTCACTGGGAAGAAAGAGGGGCAAGTTTCAGCTGAGCAGGGTGGTCAGCTATGCCAGTTGCTGAAGAAAGCACTGTGTAAGGAAGAGATGGAATTGCCTAAGGTAAGAGCAGTTGCCCTGGAGCAGAGACAAGCCCCAGCAGCATGGCTGGAGGGGGAACAGGAGATGAAGAATCTGAATTTGGAAGTTCAGATTGGTTTGTAGAGACATTCTGTCAAGAAACAAGAAAACCTTGGTAACTGAGCAAGATATGAAGTCAAAACGGGGTTTTGTTCTTACTTGCTTTGTTTAAAGTGGCAATATCAAAGTCTGTTTGTATGCTAATTAGAATAATTAATTAAACAGGCAACTTGCTATTGGAGAGAAAGGCATACATGCAGTAATGAAGTTTTTGAGGAGACTGTAAATGATGGTAACGCCATCCAAGCCCAGTTCTCGCAATTGCATAGTATGGCTCAAAGACCTGTTACCCACACCGACAGATGGAAGGCGAAGAGCTCTAGGTTCATGCATTTTGACGGGGGATGGAAAGGAAGCCCTTCTCATGTGACTGCATCATTCTCTTCCTAAAACCAACCTTTGCTGTAGAGTTAGCCAGAAGATGAGCTGGTTAACTTGTTAACTATGGCTGTCTAGCATACTGTTTAGGATGCTGTAAAGTTAGCCAGGAGATGAACTGGTTAACTTGTTAACCACTGCTGTCTAGCATACTGTTCGAGAGTTAAGGAGGGGTGTGAAGTGTGCCTACGACAGGGCAAAGCAAATATCCAGGAAGCTGTTACACTGTTGAGCTCTCTTGAGCGATTGGTGGAGATTCTGGATGATAATATAGAGGGGAGAGGACTTGGGACAGTTTGTGGGTTTTCTCTAGAAAGATTAATCCATTCAGCTGCAGACATGGAATCAACTGATAACTGACCATCAGGACAGGAAAGGTGCCAGGCGGGAAAGGAGGAGGAAGAGGACGTGGGAGACAGTGGCACAGGGAAAACAATGAAAGGGTCGTGTCCCAACACAATTGCGTTTCCAAAGGTGCTACAACAGGAACCCCACCACAGCCGCCATCATTCTGCACCTCTTTTCCGGAGTGACTTTGAGGGGTAAATTTCCCCCTCCCTTTAGACCTAAGTTCACCATACACAGAATTTAACAGAAATTGTATAGATGAGCTTCTGGTGTGAAACATTAAAGGGTCTGCAGCTGCCACCTTTGCTAAGTAGAATGCTTGCTTTTGAGAGCCAGCGGCAAGCAGGGAAGCCTAAGGGGAACGTGTGGAGGCCACCCTGAAAAGTGCGGGGAGAAGGGCGGGAGGGAGGGAGAGAGAGAGAAAGAGAGAGAGAGAGAGAGAGAGAGAGATCTCATAGTCACCATCAAGGCTCCGGTAAACCAAGCCTTTTCCATTCGCTATCTGACTACAGCCCCATGAGAGACCCCAGCAGATGTGGGTATGAAGAACCATCCAGCAATCCCTTCCCAATTCTGACTCACAGAACTGTGGGCAAATTGGTGCTTTACTCTCCAGTGTCACATAGCAAGTTATAAAGTACTCCTCAACCTTGTCATCAGCCACTGGAGGGAGATGAGAAGCGCAGGTATGCTGAGCTGTGGGGAACGGTGGCAGGGCCAATACAGATGAAAGATTTGAAGTTCCCATGAGCCCAAGGATCTTCTGAAGCAGAAAGCTTTCAATAAGGAGTTGCTAAGACTGTACAAAAAATTGACAAATAATTGAAACCAATATTCTAAGCTAATTCTGTCACAACTGATGCAAAGATGGTGAATACAGTCTCAGGACTGGGTGGCTGTGGTGTGTCAGAGGAACCAAAGTCAGGGGACAACTACACAGAGGCCGCTGCCAGAAATACTGCGAAGGAGACAACTTACCAGGTAAGGGCGTGTTCATGGGACCAGATTATCTTTCTACCCTACTGGAACCCCTGGTATGTTATCTCTTTACACCCCACTCTACCCAGCTATAAAATGAGGGTGGTGTTAACATCTACTGTAGAGTACAATTGGGATTAGATAAAATAATGTTTTAAAGTGCTTAGAAGGGTCCAGGAAAAGAAAGGTTTCCCACTAAATGGTAGCTTGGATTGTCACTGGCACCAGAGATAAAGGCAGGCAGCAGAGCAGGTGCTGGGGAGCCAAGGATGAAGGTCAGTGAAGGACAGCAACAAGGTGGGGTAGCAGGTGGCAGCATCTAACGACGTGCTTCAAAGGGCTGTGGTCTTTGAAATTGAAAGCAAGTGCCATGATTAATTAAAGGCTGGAAGGGGGAGTAAGGAAGACACCCCCCTTTAAGGCACAAAATCAAAAGTGTCTATGTGAGGAGGCCACAGAGAGAGCAGTGTCCTTGAGGACAGCCGGGTTCCATCACAGGAGAGAAACAGTGAAACAGCTCGGGGGAGATAAAGGTTTATGACTGTTGATGGGAAGCTATCAACTCCAAAGGCTTTGGACAGATGAAGAGGAACAGAAGGGTCCGTTTCAAAATGGATAGAGCCATGTGATGATAAAGGCTCAGCAGTGACAGGTTCTCTGATGAAGATGAAGGGGTGAAGCTGAAATATTCATGACCTACATGGGGTTGGTCCAGGAAGTCTCCCCGGGAGAAGTGTGGAGAGATCCGAGACCAGCTGTGTAGTCTTAGGGTTTGTGGCTGTGTCTATGGGAGCGCATAGAGACCACGTGGAAACTTCTTCCCTATGTAAGTCTTTAAAGGTACCTGGGAGGAAGAGGAGGAGAGAGGGGGAGGGAGGGAGGGAGACATACACGGGGGGGGGGGACAGAGGGAGGGGGAAGGAGGGAGACATATACAGAGAGAGAGAGAGAGAGAGAGAGAGAGAGAGAGAGAGAGAAGGAGGGAAGGAGGGAGGGGAGAGAATGCATTGTTGAGGCCAGGGCATGAGGTCATGTGTTTTCCTCAATCACTATCCACCTTATTGGATTGAGCCCAGGTCTCTCACTGAACTCAACATTTGGCCAGGATGAGTGGCCAGAGAGCCCTCAGGATTCACCTGCCTTTGTCTTCATAATACCGAGGTTACAGACACACAGTCATGCCTGGCTTTTTACATGGGTTCTAGGGATTTGAACTCAGGTCATGCTTGCAGAGCAAGTGATCTTTCCCACTGAACCATCTCCCCAGCTCCATGGGAATTCTTACCACAGCAAAGAAGAGGCAAACAGCACTCTCCTGTGTCACCATTAACCTTAAAGAACACACTGGATCCCTGGCTACATAGAGCAGTGGGGCCTGGCAAGGGCAGGAGGCCACACCAGATGGTGAGAGGACCAAATGAGATCCAGAAACACTGAAAGTAAGGTTTACAGAGGAAACTATAGACCAAACTTAGAACAACCAACCAATCAGGAAGCAAAGAAGGGAAAAATCCCCTTCCCTGCTCTGAGGTTGCAAAGAAAGAAGTGGAAAGCCTCCAGAAACCCTACAAAAACAAAACTTGAGATAAGAGATCTCTGTGTGTTGTGATGGGTGCTGCTGGAGAAGGAACCTGGGTGCCTAGAGGAGGGCCCTGACCCTGACTTGCAAGCTGGTATGAGAGATGAAGCTAATCCTCAGAAAAACATTGAAGCCAAACTATTCTGCTGAAGGAAGTTAAAAATAAATAAAATAAAACCCAAAAAAAATACCGTTAACTCTGTGCGTACTCACATACATAAACACACACACACACACACACACACACACACTCCACTGACTAAGCCAGAGACTGCCCCAGAAACATGGGAACATGGAACTGGAGTTAAGCTGGACAAGCATGCACTCAGGCAAATACTGTAGGCTGCTGAGGGCAAAGCTCAGAGCAATGGTAAGGGAGCATGCCGCTACAAAGGTAAACAAACATGCAAGGCCCCTCTGGAGCCACAGACACTGAAAATGTGGCGAGGAAGTGCTACCCACCACCAAAGAAGCAGGGATCAAGCCATGGAGCACCCTTGCTGAAGGCTGGAGTGGCTTGTTCTCGGTGGGAGAGGCAGACAGAAGACCAGTTCAACACAGAATTCAACTCTGAAGCAAAACAGAGCACAGATTTCACCTAGTCATTCTAGTCGGTCTTTTTTGAACCCTGGGGAGATAGATCGGCAGCTGCTTGCCCACTGGCAGAGTTCAGAGTGCAAAGATACCCCAGGAATGGAAACCCACAGCCAGCACATAAAACTAGAAATACTGACGATTATACTATTTTCTGGTCTTGTTTTGATTTATTTTTTATTATTTTAATTTTTACTTTCATATTTTTATTTTAAATTTTTTGTTTTCATTTTTATTTTGCTTGAGTAAGCTCTATGATTGCTCTGCTTTTTTCTGAACTATTATGTTCTCTCTATTATTTCTCACACCCTCAACATTCTGTTATGCTTTTATTGTGAAATCATCCTCACCATCTCATCAATCTCTCCAGGCTGTGAACTCGGAAAGCTGTAATAGCCTGACAAGATATGCCCACTGGTGAAATAGCGGCATGCATTATGGGAGTAACCAACCACTTTCTGATTGAATCTAAGGCCTGCTCTATGAGATGAAACCTATTCCTAACACTGTTAAAAGGGTCATGAACCTATGTAGAGACAGGTCATGGGTCCTAATACTATTATTTTGGAAAATGGACAGCATATTAAAATGACTCCTACTGACTTATTGCTATACCCGTAGGTCAGAGCATTTCTCATCCCTACTCAGAGGAGCTTCTTGTAAATGGCAGTTAACACAGAAACCCTCAACTGGTCAACAGGCAAAGAATAAGAAATTTCAGCATTCTCAGTTCTAAATGGGACATCTGTGTTACACCCTTGCCCCTCAGGCTCAGGGATCTTCATAGAAGAGGGGTTGGAAGGATTGTAAGGGCCAGAAGTAACATCAAGGAAACAGTGTTTTCTAGATGCAACAGAGACGTTGCACATGTGAGCTCACAATGATTATGACAGCATGCATAAGACATGTACAAGTTCAAACAGGCATGCATAGGACATGTATGAGTTCAAACAGACAAAAACCCTAGCCTAGAGGTAGAAGGCAGGAATGCAATTCCACCACTCACTGAGGAGCTATTAGCATTTTATAACTTCTGGGAGAGGGAGAGTCAGTTTTCTTTAATGCTGTGACCCACGGTAGGTCAACCACAGGCAGGGAAGTCCCTACTTTCAAGATTAGTTGGACAACACAGACTTTATGGGGAGGATGAAGAAAACTCAAATTTTATGGGAAGGGAGGTCATAGTGGAGAGAGAGAGATAGTGGGAGAAGTTGGAGGAGAAGTGAATATGTTCAAAATACATTGTATAAAATTCTCAAAGAATTAATAGAAATATCTTTTAAAATATGCAATGGCTTCCAAGAAGGTTCAAACAAGTCAATGAATGATGTGAAGACAGCAACTCAGAGCCTGGATAAAGAGGTCAATTATGTGGATGAGAAAGTCTGCAACATGGATTAAAAATTCAGTAACATAAAAAATCATTAAAAAAAATAATAGTCCGAAAAGAAACCAAATAGAAATATTAGAAATGGAAAAGTCAAATAAATTCATCAGATAAAAACTATGAAAAACATCATCAATAGACTAGATTAAGCAGAAGAAAGAATACTGTGGATGGAAGACAAGGTTAAAAAAATATCACATTGAGACAGCCATAAATAAAAAGTAATCAGGCCTGGTGGTACAGTCCTATAATCCCAGCTACTAACGGATGCCATATTGTGGGACAATGGTCTGTATCCTGTCAATTATATTTTAAATAAATGCTGATTGGCCAGTAGTCAGGCAGAAAGTATAGGTGGGACAACCAGACAGGAAGTAAAGGCGGGTCAAGGAGAACAGGAGAATTCTGGGAAGAGGAAAGCTTGGTCAGCAGTCGTGACCCAGCCACCGAAGAAGAAAGATGTGACTACCTCATTGAATAAGGTACCAAGTCTCATGGCTAGCATAGACAAGAATAATAGACTAATATAAGTTATAAGAATTAACAAGAAGCCTGAGCTAATGAGCCAATCAGTTTGTGGTTAATGTAGACTTCTGTGTGATTTCTTTGGGACATAACAACTGCGGGAATGGGGCAGGACAGAAACCCTGACAACAGTGCCAGGACTGAGACATCACAAATTCACAAGGATCACAAGTTCAAAGCTAACCTGGGCTACAGAATGAATTCAAGGGCAGCTTGAGCAATTTAGTAAGATTCTGTCTCAAAATAAAAGCTAAAATGAAGATGAAGATATATCTAAGTCATGAAGTACTTGCCTACCAGGCAAGAAACAATAGCCATACCTTCCCACCATCTTCTGCTGCCACACTTTCCCAACCATGACAGATTCTATTTTCTAAAGCCATGAACCAAAATAATCCTCTCCTCCTTTTCATTGTTTATGTCGTATGTTTTGTTAGAGAGACGTGAAAAGGAGCTACCATGCCTTAATAATTTTACTGTTGTTGCTATTTTATTTCTTTTTCCCTTTTCTAATTCCTGCTCTTGAAGACCTTGGGCTCAACACCAGATTCACAACAAAAGAAAAAGAAAGAAAATGATACTAAAGCATTCTCAGGACTTTGTAAGACTCAAGGACATTATCAAAAGACCAAACCTGATCATCTACAGCATAGATGAGCTACTCTGTAGAAGGGAAGGAGCTGAGATTTAAAAAAAAAAAAACCCTAATTTGTAGAAAAATCTATTCAATGAAATTGAAAATTTTCCCACACCTAGGGAATGATATGGACAAATAAGTGCAGAATACATCTAGAACCTCTCTAAGATAACAGGCTCTCCAAGCCAATTTACTGTTTAAATTGCAGAACAAATAAAACTAAACTCTGGAAGGGAGAAAACTCAATTCTTTTACAAAGACAAATCTACTCCCTAATATCTGGGAAAGCATGGAATCATAGAGGTCAGATTCTTGAAGTAAATAACTGCTGAACAAGATGATTCTGTCCAGAGAAAATATTCTTTTTAATTGATGAGTACATAAGGATCTTCCAAGACAAGCACAGAATAAAGCTCCTTATGATTACTTGGCCAGCATTACAAAAGATGCTTAAGAGAATGATACACACAGACAAGGAAGAAAGTCACTACATGGTTACATTAAAAAATAATAATAATTAATCCCACAAGGGACCAGATAAATAAAGAACCAGGAAAGAATCAAACTGTGTAGCTCAGAAAACCAGAGCTCCATGAAAAAAAAGGAAGAAAAGAAGAAACACTATTTGAACTAACTAAGAAAACAACCAGTAAAACCAACAAATACTTTTGTACAATAACCCTAAATGTTAATGATCTCAGTTCCCCAATTAAAGTATACAAACTTGTACAGGAGAAATAGATCAGCAATTAAGTGTGTGTTCTGCACTCACCGAGGACCCAAATTCAACATACTTGATATTCTTGAATGAAGAAGTCATTATGAAACCCATAGCTTTGTACAGAGAGCATACACTAATACAATTATTAAAGAGAAAATAAACAAATAAACTGTATCTCAAGAGTGGGGTGTGGATGACCAGAGGCAGTCTGCTCTTTTGTTTGTAAGGCAGAGAGGGAGCATCAATATGATCCATTCATGATAGCTCAAAAGATGATTTCTCTCTGCCAGGGACACAAAGGTTGAGTCACCTGACCCTGAATGATTGAACGGGCATCAGACACTCAACATCTCCCATGGGAAAAGAATGGAGCATTGTTCATCTTCACAGTACCCTGACAAAAATCAGGAAATAGAGCTTCTGGCAAGGAAACATCCCAGGCATGAGGCCTGAGGAGCTCACGGTGCTTTATGGGAGAAAGGAGATCTTCCTCTCTTTGTGCTCATAATTGGCATCAGCAGTCTGCAGGGGGATAATGTCTCAGTGAGGAGACCCTTACACTCCACACCTAAAGATAGCTCACGGAGGTGCTGCCTAGATATAGACCGCACATCAGCTTCCCTAAGTTTTTCATGATTTTTTTTAAATTATTTTGTTTTATACATCCTGACCACAGTTTCCCCTCCTTCCTCTACTCCTAGTCCCTCCCCTCCCACTTGCCCCTCTGCACCCCCCTGCCATCCACTCCTCTGTTTCTCTCCAGAAAAGGCCAGGCCAGGACTCCAAATGGATATCAACCAAAGATGGCAAATCAAGTTGCAATAAGACCAGGTGCCTCTCATATTCAGGCTGGAGAAGGCAACCCAGTATGAGGAACAAGTTCCCAAAGCCAGCAACAGAATCAGAGACAGCCCCTGCTCCCACTGTTAGAGTCCCAGAAGAAGACCAGTTATACAACTGTCACATATGCAGAGGGCCTAGGTCAATCCCATGCAGGCTCCCTGGCTGTTCGGTCTCTGTAGGCCCCTGTGAGCCCAGGTTAGTTGATCCTGTGGGTTTTCTTGTGATGTCCTTGACCTCTCTGGCTCCTATATCTTCCCTCCCCTTCTTCTGCAGGACTCCCTGAGGTCTGCCTAATGTTTGACTGTGGGTCTCTGCATCTATTTCTTCCAGTTGCAGCATGAAGCCTCTCTGATGACAGTTCTCATCTTGCTTTTAACTGTGTCACCTTGGATTAATCATCTCCCCCATCTGAGCTCGTTTGTCTTTGGGGTTCTCCATAGACCAAATGTGCAGGTTGGACTGGTCCGATCCCTGCATGTCTCTATGCTATTAAGTGTCTGGAGTGTGTGCTAGGCACCGAGTACAAGGACACACTGGGAACACAGTCTTTGAGAGACGGACATAAGCAGAAGCCCACACGACCGTGCAGTGTGGGGACTGTGGCAGCGTGAAGAGAAAACTGGTGAGGCTTAGAGGAATCCTTGCTGTTCTTCTATCGCACATGTGACTAATTCTGTCCAATGGGAGGCCAATAAAAGTATGTGACTCATGAGCAAAGGCAGAGAAGAGCCCACCGAACCCTCTAAGCTCCGCGTACCTTGGGATGCCTTACTGAGGCAGTAAAGCTTTAAGAGTTAGACAGCACGAATACCTGGGTCAGCACACGCTAGGTAGATCATGGGTTCGGATACCCCGTGATGAGCTTTGAGTGAGCAATAAACAAACTCCAACCATTAAGACTAGAAAGAATATTTGTTACTGTGACCAAACTTATTCTATCTCGACTGATAGAAACAAGACAAATAACCAATGGTTGAAATTGAAATTGCTAAGCTGAATGGGTATGATTAGCTTCTGGGTTTTGGACTGGCTGAGGTCAATGCTGAGTTGATCGTCATAACAGAAAGATTGATCCCATAACCCTTCATCTCTACTGCTGAATTTCTTCCAAATAAGTGTGGAAGAACACATTTCGAAGTTTTCCTGGAGGAACCCACCCACCTACACTCATATTCACACAAACTAGTTCACAAGCGAGGTACCACCTGGGGAATTACCGTCCCACGCCTTCTTGGCCACAGTGATTAAGTTAGTGATGGGAATATAAAACGAGCCATCCCAGAGGAAGCTCTGAGCCTGTGATGTGTTTCTAAGAGCGTCACTAGGGAGCATGGCTCTTTCTTGGTTTTGTGTAGAGATGTAAGGCTGTAGCCATTGGAAAGAATCTGCCTAAAACAAAAACAGCAAAGATAAAGCCAGAGAGCCCAGGTATTACTGTTTATCCTGTCTGGTCTAAAGCAGGTCATAACTCTGGGTCATGCCTTGGATCTCAGCTCCAATCAGATTCTCTCCCACCCCTTCTCTTACTCCTAGAATTCTCCTGGTGTCTTCTTAAAACTCATTGTACATCTATAAATGTCTCCACATCTTTCCTGAATATTCCTGTCACCTTGATCCAACTGAAACTCCCTTCTGAAAAGCACTACTTCCCCTTTAGGCCTTACACAAGCAACAGATTTCCTCCCCCGCTTCCATGGGGTTCTTCTAGCTCCATCTATTGTTTGGGCGTGGGTCTCTGTATCTGTTCCCATCAGTTGCCAGAGGAAGCCTCTTGATGAAAATCAGGCTGGCACCCATCTGGAGTTTTGGTGTGGCCTCTGTGGTTGCTTGCTTACTTTTTTGATAAAGGAATTCACTATGTAGCCCAGGCTAGGCTAAAGCTCCTTATGTAGTCCAGGTTGGCCTTGAAATGACCTCAGCATCCCAAGTTCTGGGATTCTAGGCAGGTACCACACCCCCATACTCCACAGAAGCTCTTGTTTATTAAATTTACTCATTGGTTATTTTTTCATGTAAACCTCATGGTGGGGTCCCAGTCCCCCAATAGATTTCTCCCAGATAATCACACCCTCTTCCTTGACATGCCTTTGCATTCTGGGGCTCTTCCCCCACCCCCATTTCATTCCCCTCTTGACAACTCCTCTCTGCCTCTGGTTCATAGCCATCTCTTGCCCCCTACGACCAATCTCTTCTCTTTTCTCTCTCTGCTCACTCTCCAAGGGTCTCATCTGAGTCCGTGGCTTAAAATGCAATCATGATCTCAGCTTATTATCCCAGGATGGAACTTCAGATCTATTCCCTTATCTTCCTGCCCAGTCTGGCTGTTTGTGTATCCAGTAGGCATCTCCAACTTAACTACTCAAAACCAAGTTCCTAATCTGTCATCTTTACACTCCCTTCCCCGCTAGCCTGAAAACACTTTCCACACTCAGTGTTCCCCTGGTCTCATCCACCATCCCACACCCAGTGTCCCCTGATCTCATCCACCGTCCACACCCAGTGTCCCCCTGGTCTCATTCACCGTCCACACCCAGTGCCCCCCCTGATCTCATCCACCGTCCACACCCAGTGCCCCCCGATCTCATCCACCGTCCACACCCAGTGTCCCCCTGGTCTCATTCACCGTCCACACCCAGTGTCCCCCTGGTCTCATCCTCCATCCCACACCCAGTGTCCCCCTGGTCTCATTCACCGTCCACACCCAGTGTCCCCTGGTCTCATTCACCGTCCACACCCAGTGTCCCCCTGGTCTCATCCACCGTCCACACCCAGTGTCCCCCTGGTCTCATCCTCCATCCCACACCCAGTGTCCCCCTGGTCTCATTCACCGTCCACACCCAGTGTCCCCCTGGTCTCATCCTCCATCACCCCTCTCTTAGATTCTTACAGCCACTTTACAATAGGCCTTTCACCTTCTCCCTTGCCCCTCACAGTTCAGATTCATCAGTTCTTTAATATGTAAGGTAAGTGAACAACACACCTCTGTTAGAACCCGTCAATGGTTTCCATATGCTCTATAAAAGTACCTACTGTCCATACAATGTCAATAAAGAAAAAGAAACTATTTGCATGCCTTGGCTTTGCATGCCCTGGCCACCTGCATGACCACATCTCTTTTCTTTCACCTTTTCTGCTTGTCACTTTTACCTCCTGGTGCCCTGGACCACAGCAAGCACCCTCTCTAGTATATGTAACCTGGAACATAAATTTGTTAAATTATAAATAAATCTGAACCTTCATGTTTGTCTTAGACAATGCTAAGGCTGCCATGGCTGAGACTGTAGACAGGACATTAATTCCTCACTGTTCTGAACACCGTAAGTCTGAGATGCAGATCTAATGACCCGTGAGGACATGTCCCTACTTTTCAACAGCAGTATCCTCTCATGGTGGAATGCAGAGTCAAAGAACAAAATTCCACATCTCTTGTTTTACGGGCGCTCACCTCATTCATGAGGGCCAGTCTCATGACCTAAGCACCACACCAGGGCTTCACCTTCTAATGCCATCTCACTGTGGATCAGGAGTTCAGCCACGATTTATGCACATGACCTCAAGCATGAGGCTTAATCAGCCTATGATCCTTTCATCCAGAAAATAGATTTAAAAGCCTGTATCATCCTGTTGTTGCTAAATTATTGGCATCACATGTGTGATGTGTCTTCCATTGTGACAGGTTTGATAGTTAAATACAGTGGTTGGTAATTGTTTCTTCACTCATTGATACTAATGCTGCAAATCGTAGCCAGGAATACAGTTGTGAATCCTGCAGGTAATCCTCCTTATGCCCTTCTAGAACCTTCATGGCCAAGATTCAATATACTCAGTGTCTATCAGTCAGGCATGGCCTGTCCTGGTAGACTGTGGCAAGACAGCCCCCACCCCACCCACTCCATCAACAGTCTTTCATGGAAGCACACGTTTTCTAAGAGAAAAATAGCTCACCCGTGTGACAACGACTCCATCATCCGGGACACGAGGGTGGTATTCTGTGCAATGAAAGTAATTTACTAAATGGTCCTCCAGTGCTGTGGAAGAGTGAATTCATTTTGCACAGGTCACAAGTTTACATCCAGAGAGTGGTTTCCTCTCTGCCAGAGCAGACCCAAGTCTAATGGAAAATTGAAGCGCGGTACCAACAATGGTTCCCATTAGTCCTGGTCCTTGGGAGCCTGGCTGAGGGAGAGAGATGTGAGCAGCGGCTATCTGTGGAGGACCCAGATGAGTCTCCATTGCCACTCTTGGTACCGTCCTCTCCTATGGAAGGGGCCAAAAGACTGGAGAGTAAGAAGGTGAGGGGAGCGCATACAAGTAGTCGAAAGAGAAGACGACAGCAGGGGCCTCAGGCCCCAGACAGAAGCTTGTGTGTGTGTGTAAGTTCAGTAAGGCTAGCCCTGATTCCTGTGTCAGGAGAGTGCACACGAATAGAGATGTGTGAGTGTACATCTTTGTTCGTGTTGTTGACATCACAATCCAGACACAGACAACTTACAGCATAGGATACTTGTGATGTCTCTCTCCCTCTCCCTCTCCCTCTCTCTCTCTCTTTCTCTTCCTCTCTCTCTCCCTCTTCTCTCCTTCTCTCTCTCTCTCTCTCTCTCCCCTCTCTCTCTCTCTCTCTCTCTCTCTCTCTCTTTCTCTCTCATTTTTAAATAGTCTCCTCTTCACATGTGCGTGCCCTCCCCAGGGCTGCTTTTCCCAGATACATCTCAGTGTTTCTCAGCAGATCTGCATTTAGAACCTGCCCTTTTGGAACATTCAGCAATCACTCCCAAATGTCACACAGGGCCTCCCTACATAAGGAGACATCACAGCACACCCCACCAGGGCACGTGAGGTTCAGCATCCCACTTCCAAGCTTACTTTTCAGGCTGCCTAAGATCAGAAGACGATCCAACAAGGACAACACTATTCAGCGGTGTGAAATCTCCATGGAGCAGATTTCAGACAAGCTCTACAGGGGAATGGAAGAGGGCAGACACAAAGTCTGAATCCCTGTCTGGTTCAGTTGCCACTTTCAGCCACCCCACACCTCTCTCTTGCCTGCTAGAACTATTACAGTCTGTGATTTTATTGTAAAGAACCAGTTTAAAATCAGACAACCCTGGTCAACAGGGTTTTATATGTTTTGTAGGGGGAAAAAAGATTTGATCAAACTAACTTGATAAATCAAGTAGAGGACTTTCATCCAGGAAACTCCTAAAAGTGTTACTTAAACATGAAACACATCCATTTATAATATGGACATCTGAACCATACAGCAGTGGGATTATCTGAGACAAAAGTCCCCACTGGTTGACAATGGGTTAGCCCAGACACTCTGGGGCCAAATTTCTGGGTGTGGATCCTCCCTCTTCTCTTTATTAGAGGGTGGCCTTGAAATAGTCACGATCTCACCTTGTCACAGCTCTCCGCTGCTCTGTGTCTCTGAGGAAAACGACCGTCATGGTGCCTGTTCATATCATTCGCATGAGATTTAATGAGCTTAAAATGAATAAAGTATTTACACAAGCAGCCACCAACAAGGCTTTTGAAAAACTGCTATGAATATAAATCGTTTCAGGCTCTCAGAAGCAAAATGGTGCATCCAGCCTTTGATGGAAAAGACTCCAGGGGAACTCACCAAGACCAGCTGGCCTGGGTCTGGAAAAGCCTGGGATAAAACCGGACTCTCTGAACATAACGGACAATGAGGACTACTGAGAACTCAAGAACAATGGCACTGGGTTTCTGATCCTACTGCACGCACTGGCTTTGTGGGAGCCTAGGCAGTTTGGATGCTCAACTTACTAGACCTGGATGGAGGTGGGGGGTTCCTTGGACTTCCCACAGGACAGGGAACCCTGATTGCTTTTCGGGCTGAGGGGGGGGGTGGGACTTAATTAGGGGAGGGGGAGGGAAATGGGAGGCGGTGGCTGGGAAGAGACAGAAATCTTTAATAAATAAATAAATTTAAAAAAAAATGTCTTCCCAAATAAAGGGACCCAAATGATGGAATACAAAAAAAAAAAAAAAGAAAAAAAAAAAAGAAAAGACTCCAGGGGCTGAGGATATGACTCAGCCACTAAGACCACTGGCTGGGTTCAATTCCCAACACCCACATGGCAGCTCCCAACCACCTGTAACTCCAGGTCCAGGGGATCCAATGCCCTCTTCTGGACTCTGAGGACACTGTATACATGTAGTTCACAGATATACAAGCAGGCAAAATACTCCAATACATAAGATAAATTAAACTAAATTATTTAAAAAGAAGAATATTGGTTTCTTTTATAAAAAAAAAAAGAGCATCCATTACTCTTTCCCTTCCTAAAAACTGGCCTGTTTTTAGTCTGTAAACAAAACAACAAATGCTTAAGTTAGGAATTAACAAAACAAAAAGTTGATGGAACATTATACAATATGCAGATGTGGAAAGAATATGTTCAGAGTAGGAGGTTTTACTGAAAAATACCAGATAGGGACTGAGTGCAATTTAGCCTGATTGCACCAAGTCTCGGGGCCTGGGAAACTGACACTTCATGCAGCTGGGTATGCAGACCAATACATATGGGCGTATTTGTGCGTGCTGAGCAGTAAGTTCCCAGATTTTGCTGTTAAATTGCTGAACCGAGAAAAAAAAAAGCTTTCTGTAACATAACACTATGACCCTATCAACATCCTGAACACTTGTTGGGAGGTGGCTTTTTTTTAATGACCATATTTAAAGGATTCTCTTGAATAATAATGATTATGAATCTGTGTTCCTCCAAAAGTCCCTTCTGTGACATCTCTGTCACTGACATCTTTGCCTCTATTCCCTCTCCTAGTCTATGCCTTCCTGCTTTGCTTAAGACATAAGTAGAGTCCAGAGCTCATCCCACCAAGACAAGCAAAACTAAGACATTGCTAAGCTTGCTATCCAGGCTTGCTGACATCAGAAGGCAATCCGACCTGCATCGCCACTCAACGGCGTGAATAGCTACTACACAGACTGCAAACCTCTGCTTTGTCCTTAGATTTGCTCAGTTTCATTGCGAGTTTCCTCTAGATGACTTTCCTCTTAAGGCTTTGAAAAATGATTGGAAACCTTTTGGACCGTCAGTCCTTCATGTGGGAAAGCCACGCTGTCAGACAGCTTCCCAAGGCTGGAACTATGGAAGAAGCCAGTAGCCTCTCTTCCTGTCCTGGTCATTGTTAACCAAACCTGGGCCTGGGCATATCACCAGCAGTTCGCTCCCAGTCCCCACATCCATTCTTTGACCTTCTCTTTGCAGTGCTGAGACGACCTCGAAGAAAACATCAGTCTGGCGCACTGGACTGAACCATTGGCTTTGGAGGAAGTCGGGAGAGGAAAGAGAAGACAGTGCCTTTCCTCCTGCTCCCTGCCTGGCTGGGAGGTGTTCTCTCACAGGGGCCTGCATCTCCCCACTGTCCTGTGCACCACTCCCCATCCCTAAAGGCTTAGGGTGTGTTTATTCCCTTGATTTCACCCACGTTCCTTTAAGCAGCCTCTCGTCTGCAGTCTCTTTGACTGGAAATTGGATTTATTGGCTGACATATTGATGGTTAAAAGAAACGTAGCTTCAAACATACATAAATCTTTTCTCGGAATTACATTTAAAAAAATATATCCCATTTGCATGTACGTATAGCTCAGCTCTACCCCAGGTGAGCAGCCCTGCTGAAGGAAGTCAGGCTTACTGCAGGTACCTCAACTTCTTCAGGAGCTGTAATACCTAGTTCCTAAATGAGTTCAAGTAGCACATATATAGCACCCACTTACAAGACAGAGATAATTGCTTAGCCAAGATTAGAAATGTTTTGAGGTGTATAAAGTAATGTTCTCTTAAAAGGAAAAGAAATGTACATTGAAATTATTTTTAATTTAGGATCTCACAACATTAATCCACTTTGGCAACCCTCTCGGGTTCCTGGCCTTTCTCCTTCCTTCCTGGGACCTAAATCTCTTCAAGGCTGAATTATTCCTGTCATGTAAACTTCAATGATTCCCACTTAGAGAGGGCATTAAGTAGCCAGTCTCCCATCTGGCATCCAGCCTGATCCTGATGTGGTACTTTCTGTTCTTTGAGCCATTTCCAGTGCTGCTTCCTCACTGACCACAGCTTCACAGAACTGGAGACTCTCTACCTCGTGGCTTTTTTCTCAGCATGTGGCCCCTCGCAAGCACTCAAAAAATATCGTCATAAGAATTAAGGAATGGACACAGGAGACAACTTCCTGGTCAGTAGTACAAACACTAAGGTTGGCAATTAATAAATGGGACCTCGTGACACTGAAAAGCTATTGTAAGACAAAGGACACTGTCAAAAGGACAAAATAGCAGCCTACAGAATGGGAAACGATCTTCACCAACCCCACATCTTACAGAGCGGTACAGGTCTAAACAAAGAGTTTTCAACAGAAGAATCTCAAATAGCCAAAGAACACTTAAAGAATTGTTCAACAGCCTTAGCTATCGTGGAAATGCAAATCTGAGATTCCATCTTACACCTGTCAGAATAGCTAAGATCCAAAAACACAGATAATGGCTTATGCTGGAGAGGATGCGGAATGAGGGGAACACTCCTCCACTGCTGGTGGGAGTGCACGCTTGTACAGTCAATTTGGAAATCAATATGGCAGTTTCTCAGAAAACTGGGACTTGCATATAGGCCCAGCTATACCACTCCTGGGCATATACCCAAAGGGTGTTCAGTCATACCACAGGACACTTGCTCATGGTATGGTAGACACTGCTATGTTCACAGCAGCTTTCTTCATAATAGCCAGAACTTGGAAACAACCTTAGAAGCCCCTCAACCAAAAAAAAAAAAAATGGGTAAAGAAAACATGGTACATTTACATAATGGTGTATTTCTCAGCTCTTAAGAACCATGACATCATAACATTTAAAGGCAAATGGATGGAACTAGAAAAAAAAAACCATCCCATGTGAGGTAAACCAGACCCAGAAAGACTAACATGGTATGTGTTCACAAGCAAGTGGATATTAGCTATAAAGTATGGTCATGCTACAGTCCACAGACCCAGAGAGGCTAGGTCACAATGAGGGCCCGGGAAGCGGGGGCTGCATGGATCTCTCCCTGGGAAGGGACAATAGAAGAGATCTCACAGGTGGACTAGGGACGTGAGGGCGTGGAAACATGAGGACTCGGGTTGAGGAGTAAAAGGAGGGGAAGAGTCCTGAAAGAAATGACTGGAAAGAGGGTGGCACATTTCAGGGATAGGTAGAAACCTGGTGCCAGGAACTCCCAGGAATCTACAATGATGACCCACATAAGACTCCTAGCAATGGGGGATACATAGCCTGAACTGTCAGTCTCCTGTGATGAGGCAAGACTTCCAGTGGAGGGACTAGACCCCAAACCAGCAACTCCACCTTTGATCTACAGTCTGTCCTGCCTGTGGGATGTGCTGAAGTAAGGGTGACTCAGAGACTGAGGAAGTGGCTAACCTGTCGCACACCAAGGCCCACCCCCCCCCAGGGAATTAAATCTATAAAAGGTAGATAGAAATTCTAAGTTGATATTAGCTTACCCTAACATGCACAAAGCCATGGGTTTGATCAACACTACTAAAAATAAATGAATGAGCCGGGCGGTGGTGGCGCACGCCTTTAATCCCAGCACTCGGGAGGCAGAGGCAGGCGGATCTCTGTGAGTTCGAGGCCAGCCTGGTCTACAAGAGCTAGTTCCAGGACAGGAACCAAACGCTACGGAGAAACCCTGTCTCGAAAAATGAAATAAATAAATAAATAAATCAAATGAATGGTTATTAAAATTAATTCAGTAAGTGGATTTAGCTGGAAAGGGGACTAACAACATGGAAGACAGAAAAATAGAACCGTTCCAGAAAAATAAGGTAGAAAATTCTGCAGGAGATACAAGGAAATCCTATAGAAAAATCCAACATACATGGGATTAAAGTCTCACGAGAAAAGGAGGGAAAGTGGGACACAGAGCAATATGTAAAAAGACATTGACCGAGAACAATCAAAGTTGGCAAAAGACATCAAGTCACAGGGTCTAGAAGCACCTCAAGCTGTACAAAGATGAATACAAAAAAAAAAAAAAAAAAACCACCAAAGCACATTGGTGATGTGGGATTCCCGTCTGTATGCTTTGAATATGTTTTATTACCACTGGTTAATGAACAAAGCTGTTTCAGCCAATGGCTCAGCGGAGCAAACCAGGCGGGAAATCCAAACAGAGATATAGAGAGTAGGCAGAGTCAAGGAGACACGATGTATCTGCCCAAGGAGACAGACACCAGACCCTTACCAGTAAGCCACAGCCTCATGCTGATACATAGATTAAAAGTAATGGGTTGATTCAAGATGTAAGAGTGACCTAGAAATATGCCTGAATCATTGGCCGAACTGTGTTATAACTAACATAGTTTCTGTGTGATTGTTCAGGCCTGAGCAGTGGGGAAACGAACATGCAGTCTCCACCTACACCTTGGAGAAACCAGGAATAGAGTTCAGCGGCAGAGCCCTTGCCTAGGATGCATGGGCCCTGGGTTTGAGTCCCATCAAGAAAAGACAGCCAGATCAAACTACTAGACAGCAAGTACAAAGACAGCCTCGGAGAGACACACAAAGGGGAGAGCATCGAGCTTCTGAAGATCAGATCAAAGATTCGCAATTCATTTACTCATGTACACATGAATGTTTTTAATTTATTAAGATGCTTGAGCCTTAGCAAAAACAGAGGTTAAAAAAAGACATCATCGTCTTGCAGGCCAAGCTTAATGTCAACAGAAACATAAATACAAACATGATCCTCATAAAGTCTGCCAAGACAGTTATTTTCTTAAAAAACATCTAAAGAGGAGCGTGAAAGTTATAGAACGTGTGTGTGTGTGTGTGTGTGTGTGTGTGTGTGTGTGTGTGGTATCGTTACACACACGGAAGTAGCAACCCAGGAAAGACACAGAGGCATGACACCAAACATCCCACTGAGCAATAACGAGTTGTCTCTTGGGATTCAGTACACAGAGAGATCATAAAATAGAACTGAACAGCTGCAAACAGATTTGATAGAAAGTTGAGGTCCACCACAAGGAATTTTTGGCAAGAAAGGACCTTAACCCAAGACATTCTGTAGCAGGAGTGATCTGGAGCAACATGAAGGGTGCCCGTGAGAAGAAATCAGTTTCTGCCCACAAGGCCAGCTAGACTGCCATCTTATGTCCTGCTCCAGACAAGCAAGGGAGGGGCTGGAGAGATGGCTCAGAGGTGAAGAGCACTGATTGTTCTTCCAGAGGTCCTGAGTTCAATTCCCAGCAACCACATGGTGGCTCACAACCATCTGTAATGAGGTCTGGTACCCTCTTCTGGCCTGCAGGCATACATGCAGTACAGAACACTGTATTCAAACTAAATAAATCTTATAGCCGGGCGGTGGTGGCGCACGCCTTTAATCCCAGCACTAGGGAGTTAGAGGCAAGTGGATCTCTGTGAGTTCGAGACCAGCCTGGTCTACAGAACTAGTTCCAGGACAGGCTCCAAAACCACAAAGAAACCCTGTCTCGAAAAACCAAAAAAAAAAAAAAAAAAAAAAACACCAAAAAAAAAAAAAAAACAGGGCATATACAGACAAGCAAGGGATGGTGGGACCTCCCTCTGAGGCAGCAAAAATAGAAAAGGAAACGTAAGAGAGTTCTCTTGACAATGTTTCAAGGTCAACAGCAACAGGACTGAGCAGCTGTTGATTGTAGGAAACACAAATCTAAGAGAAAGTTGATTGAATGTGCAGGCAATGTCACAGAGGTTTTAGGATATGTGTTGCTTAGAGACAACATCACAAGAGTTGTTGAGTTTAGAAATATCCATGAATCTTTCTGAAATGCCTGTAAGGGAGCTGGACAGAACAGCCTGCAGTCCAGGCACTGTAGTGGGCAATATCAAGCTGTAAGGGCCCTGGAGGGGATGGGGTAGCCTAGAGAAAGCTGGCAGGGCAAGAACGAAGTAAAGGCTAGTGACCTCAGACCACATCTCAGTAAATGAAGATTACCCCAAACAAAACAGACTTGGGTTAACCATTCTGAGATCTGTGAAATATTTTAATTGAAAAAAAATTATGAGGGCTCTCATTAGACAAGAAAACCGTTTGAGAAGCTGATCTATTCCCCTTCAGAGTTTATGTTTTCCTGAAGCCTTTTGCTTTTCTGCTTAGACAGCAGGAACACTAATGATGTGAGCTGTAGCTAAAGAGCATTTCCCAAGTCTGCCAGCTGAAAGTTTTGATATGAATAATGCCAGAGGCATGGAGGGGAGAGTTGAAAGGCGGTATCTGTGCTATGTTTTAAAAATAACGCATGTCACATAAAGAGAAACATCATTTAAAATGAGATGAGGGCCTCATAATATTAAGTAGTAACTTTGATTTAAGTGAGTATTCGCATCCTCGCTGCTTGCACATGTCAACTGGGGAGACTGGTTCTGTGCGGCAGCCGGTTTCCCGTGTGTCAGATATGACTTACGGACAGGAATATGCCGTCATCAGTGAGAGCAGGAGCTTTTGGCTGCCTTCACTTTATTGCAGAATACTGAAATTCAGGTCAAGAAGAGCAGACTTCCTTCTGCAGCAGAAATTCTCTCCCAGGGTTACACCGGATGTGATTTGAACTCTTGTGGTTTTTGGCCACTTGTAGCTTGTTTCTTAAAAAGTCTGTTGATCTACTTACTTCAAGTCCTTAGGCTGTTTCAGAAAGGAAAAATTAGTTACAGTTTTTCTCCTTTTGTCTTTAGAAGTGACTCCCACGAAATACTTTGCTGCATCCCTAAAAACAGGCACACTACTAAAACACTCCCCAGTACAGACTGTGAAATAGTCCACAATTACTCAGCCCCTCTTCGTATAGTCAAGTCAGTCCCATGGGCAAAAAAAAGAAAAAGAAAAGAAAGAAAACGGAGAGAGAGAGAGAGAGAGAGAGAGAGAGAGAGAGAGAATATAAACAGGAACCCAAAGGGAGACAGAAGCTATGTTTTAAGGAAATAACCCAAAATACCAAGATGTTATAAGCAAGAACTAAGTCTGGTATTAAGCGCTGTAGCCTCATCTGGGAAGGAACAATTCTTAGGAATTCTACAAATCCAGAAGTTCCATAGAGGGGAGAGGCTAACTGTAAAACACTGGTGCATAGCCTTATTTTCTATTATTTTTCTGTTGTTATGAGAATAACATTTGCCCTACATTTTGCCACCCAACTGAGGAACAATGGCTTAGGTTTGGTGTTTCCATGTGGTTGCAGCCACTGAAAAGCCACACCTTCATTATATGCTGGAAATAAGGTCAAAGCTATAGTTCCGCTCACTCCCCAATCCACATCTGTGTCCCCTGCACCCACTTAACACATACATACCCATGGGGGGGGGGTGACAGACATAACACAGAGGAAAAGCAGGGAAGATTCTTTCCCTGCAAATCTGACGTCTCACTTAAGTGGGATTCTTCAGCCTGGTGCAGGCCAATCCAGGCAAAACGGCCACCTGAAGGTCTGTGGCACAGCCAGCCCCTTGTTCACAGCTCTTCGAGCAATTTCTTTCACTTAGCTAGTTTTACTTGATTTTTCTCTCTAGGATCTTATGGTTTATCACTCACCAAACAGTTATTTAACACCTACAATGTGCAAAGTGCTCCATAGAGAAGGATGTACACCGATGTTGGGACTTGGCAAGGTACGTGCTGTCAGTATGGAGAGCAGACAGGTTCCTCTAAGTCTGGCAGGCAAGGTGCTAGCTTAGAGGTCTGGATGGACAAAGCTACAGCATGTTGTGAACTTTTAGGTCTGCAAACACCAGGACTTTTTGCAGGTGACTTACTAAGTTCACCAAGCACTGCGGGAGAGAGGGTTGAAGTGCTCACCAGCAGGTTCCAAGTGCACAAAACTGAAAGTGGAGTCTACCCAAGGATTGCTTTGTGACCAGCAGGGGCAGGGCGCTCACACCCAGAGAGGTAAAGAGATTTCATTGGACGCAAGAGAAGAAAAGGTTGACCTTAGCTCTGGGAGATGCTGATAATGAACATCTAAAAGAGGCCCCGGTTTGTTCAGAAGCCTTTCATCATGAGCTCTCACTTGATAAATCTCTCCATCCTTTCTCTCTCTCTCTCTCTCTCTCTCTCTCGCTCGCTCGCTCTCGCTCTCGCTCTCGCTCTCTCTCTAATTGCTGGCATGTAATGTCAGCTTACCTTGGAGCAGCTTACAGCATTTGGCAATACTAAGGGAAGGAGACAGCAATTGGGGTGTTTCAGGAAGACTTTATGTAAGAGGGGATATCAGAAGCCAGCCCAATGGGTAAGCCATTTGTGCTCTCAGATGAAGTCTCACATGTAGTCCAGGCTGGCCTCTAACTTGATAACCTCTTGCCTCAACCTCTGGAGCAGCTTAGGTGACAGGTCCACACCGCCACACCCAGCCCCCAGCGGCTGAATGATGAAGAGATGAGCACAGGGCAGCAGGACAGAGAGCAATCATAGGCTGTAGCGGCGTAAACGAATGCAGACAGAGTGTAAATATATATATATATATATAGCTTTAATGTAGAAATAGACTTACAGAACCACCGTTCCCGCGGAGACCAGGAAAGCAGAAGCGAGCAGCTCGGAGCTTGCTCGCCAAATTTATAGGCAGACATTAGCCCGAGGCGAACACGCCCCTTAAGGGGCGGGACTTATCCCTACATCTCCCCTTTTTGTCTAAATAAGACAGAACTAAACCAAATACAACTACATACAATAACAACAAATAATAAATACAACAAACAATATTGAGAACAAAAGCTTTGCTAAACATTCTATCTCAAGAAGTCCAAATAATGTAAAGAGTAACTACAATTATATAATCTTCAACTCAGTCAAAGATCTGAGAAGGGAATAAACACTACTCAACAAACGAGATATATCCAAAATGTGCAACAATTGACAGAGACAACTGACTACCTTGGCAATCACCCAAAGTCTCGTTTGCAACGTTGAGTCAACCAATTTTGGCTAAGGCCTAACATAACTGACATACCATTATTAAAGGCAAGGAACTTTTCAAAACTATCTTACCCTGTCTTGGCAGGATATGACAGTCCTGTTTTATCCATTGATGCACGCTCTGTATCTGTGTCAGTGGTTGAGGTATGGGCATTTCTTTGCCCAAAGGCCAGTTCTGCCAAATAGAAAGGCTCCAGATGGAGTGTTTTTGGTGCTCAACATTCTCTCGGGAATAGAGCGGTGTTGCCAGGAGCAATTGTGTCTCACTATCACGAAACTCTGAGTTAGATTAAAGGCCATTTTCTACAGCTCTTTGAAGAGGTTGAAGATTATCTATCTATACTGAGTATAATCTCTATATATCTAAAGAACCTGATTAGTCTAATTATAAATGACAAACTTAGATGACAATTAGTCTATATAATTCTCAATATCTATCTAACTTAAAGAATAAGACAATAAACAACTGTGAAACAAATGAGGACAATGACCTCCAAATATAAACAATGTACAAATATACATTGCAGTAGGTAAATATATATCAATACACAAATATTATATAAGTATCTTAATCAGAGGTAGAAATGTACACTGCAATATGGTAAATATATACAATATATATATATATATATATCAATACAATATATGTCAATACATAAGAATGTTTTAAACAGAGGTAGAAACATGCATGCGTACAATAGTCCATATAATTTAACTTTGTTTCATTGTACAAGAATTGATACCAATATATTTGTCTAAAAGCAGTAACTCACAATTATAAATCTATTATCCCATCATTCCCTCTTTTTTTTTTTTTTTCAAAATGATCCTTGAGCTTATAAAATTCCTCTCCCAACCCTCAATCATATACTAATTATAATCAACCCCTAAATGATGTCCCTAAACCCAAGGGCAAACTTTACTGGGAGAGGGGACGTCGTTCTCTAGAATTACTTCCTGCTGTCATAGGGGCGACGTTCTTTCTGGGGGATCCTGTGAAAGTAAAATGATGGTTAAATTTCAAGATAATGTCTTTTAAAATTGCAAATAGTCTCTGAGTATTTTCGTGCAGGTCTGGCCAAAATGTTGTATAAGATGTGCACCATTTCAGCTAACCAAGTTGGAACTGTCTTGTGCAGCTGGTATCAAAAGCAGGTCTTGTAGTAGCGCTATCAGTATCATGACGTCATATCAACCAGGTGGAGTTGTTGTTATGGGGCCCCATCTTCTTCCTGGAAACTTCAAATGTCACTTCAGGAAAAACTCATTGTTCATTATGAAAAACTTAAACATTAATCATATAGACATATATATATATATATATATATATATATATATTCAATGAAAGACATGATAGATATATTCAATGAAAAGTATGATAGATATGAAGAAATGCAAAGATGTTTTCTAAACTCATATTTCTTTCTGTCCCATATCATGGCTCTTGACATGAGACAGAAATTCCAGAAACTCTGGGTTTTTCTCTTACCAACAGGCTTGGAATTGGAGAGGGACTGAGCCAGAGTCCAACTTCAAAACCAGCTTTATAAATTTAGAAATATGGTTTAATATTACTTACACAACCCATTCAGTTGTCTTGATATTTCCTATTGGGCAGGTATTTTTCCATCTGTCAGTATCCAAACAACCAGGGTTCCTTGAATTTCTCAAAGATGAGTGTTTCCCTGTGGAGATAAGAACAGAACCCTGCCCCCATTTTATATGTTTTTCTTACCACCTGTATGAATATCATCGTTGTGGATGAGTTGTCATTTCTCCTTTCCAAGAGGTTTCTCCTCTTCAAATCGAAACTTTATTAATTTTGATGGTATCCACAATTTTTCTTCTCCTGTGGAAACAAGAGCAAAACCCCTTCCCCAACGTAGCACATCTCCTGGCTTCCACTGAGAGGTCAGCACATCTTTGAAATAAATCGGTTGATTTAGTTCAGCAGACTTTTCCATTATCCAATGTCTTTCTGCTGCTGTCGTTCCTTTCTCATTAGCGTTAAGAAAATTCAAGGTTAATAAAGCATTATGTAATCTATTTCTGGGGGTATTTTCGATCCCTTTCTGTTTGTTCAGCATATCCTTTATAGTACGATTTGATCTTTCTATAACTGCCTGACCTGTAGGATTATTTGGTATACCTGTAATGTGTTTTATATTATAATAATCAAAAAAGCGTTTCATTTTCTTAGATACATATGCTGGACCATTATCTGTCTTTATTTGCGCAGGTATACCCATGATGGCCATAACTTCCAATAAATGTGTAATTACTGAATCAGCCTTTTCTGAGCTCAGGGCAGTAGCCCATTGAAAACCTGAATATGTGTCTATGGTGTGGTGTACATATTTTAATTTGCCAAATTCTGCAAAGTGGAACACATCCATCTGCCAGATTTCATTCCTTTGGGTGCCCTTTGGATTAGCCCCTGCAGGCAGTGGCGTTTGGTTATAGAAAGAGCAAGTAGGGCATTTCTTTACAATCTCCTTAGCTTGTTGCCATGTAATTGAAAACTCTTTCTTCAAACCTTTGCTATTAACATGATGTTTTTTATGAAATTCAGAGGCTTGTAGCACACTACCAATCAATAATTGATCAATTTCTGCATTACCTTGTGCTAGAGGACCTGGCAGACCCGTATGGGATCGGATGTGTGTTATGTACATAGGGCAAAGCCTGTTCCTGATCAAATCTTGAACCTGGAGGAACAATGAGGTTAGTTCAGTATCATCAGGTATAAATTCAGCAGTTTCAATATGTAAAATAACTCTTTCTGCGTATTGTGAATCTGTAACTATATTAATAGGTTCTTTAAAATCCCTTAGCACCATAAGAATGGCATATAATTCCGCCTTCTGGACAGAAGTATATGGACTTTGTTCCACCTTATCCAAGTCTTCTGATTTGTAACCTGCCTTCCCTGATTTATTGGCATCAGTATAGAATGTACGGGCTCCAGTTATTGGAGCATCACGGACGATTCGAGGAAGAATCCAAGAAGTTCTCTTTATGAAGTTAAGCCGCTTGCTTTTTGGATAGTTGTTATTAATGTCTCCCAAAAAATTAGCACAAGCTCTTTGCCATGGTTCATTATCTTCCCATAATTTCTTTAGTTCATCAGCAGTGAAAGGCACTATAATTTCTGCTGGGTCTATACCTGCTAGTTGACGAAGTCTCAGCTTGCCTTTTATAATTAACTCAGAGACTTTTTCCACATAAGTTTTCAGTTTCTTACTTGGTTTATGTGGTAAAAAGATCCATTCCAAAATAATATCATCTCTCTGCATTAAAATTCCTGTAGGAGAAATTTTTGATGGTAGTATGACGAGAATACAATCGAGCTCTGGATTCACCCTGTCCACATGTGCCTGTTGTAATTTTTCCTCAATCATTGTCAGTTCCTTTTCTGCTTCAGCTGTTAATTCTCTGGGACTGTTTAAATCCTTATCACCATCCAAGGTTTTGTTCAAATGAATTATTAGATCAGGTGTTATTCCAATAGCTGGTCGTAGACTGGAAATGTCTCCTAACAGTCTTTGAAAGTCATTAAGAGTCCGTAGGCGATCTCTCCTAATTTGTGCTTTTTGTGTCTTAATTTTTTGCAAACCTATTTTATAACCTAAATAATTAACAGAATCTCCCTTCTGAATCTTTTCAGGAGCTATTTGCAATCCCCATTTAGGTAAAAGTATCTTTATTTCTTCAAACAGTCTGTTCAAGGTATCCATGTTTGAATCGGATAACAAGATGTCGTCCATGTAATGGTATACTATAGATTTGGGAAATTTCTTGCGTATTATTTGCAATGGTTGGTTCACAAAATATTGGCACAGGGAGGGGCTATTTAACATACCCTGGGGGAGAACGGTCCAGTGGTACCTCCTCGAAGGTTGAGAATTGTTATAACTAGGCACTGTGAAGGCAAATTTTTCTCTATCTTCTTTTTGCAAAGGTATAGTGAAAAAACAATCCTTTAAATCAATAACTATGAGAGGCCATCCTTTTGGTAATAAAGAGGGCAAAGGAATTCCAGATTGCAGAGGGCCCATAGGTTGAATAACCTTGTTGATGGCCCTGAGATCTGTCACCATTCTCCATTTACCTGATTTTTTCTTAACCACAAATACAGGAGAATTCCAAGGGCTGGTAGATTCTTCTATATGTCCAGCATCTAATTGTTCTTGTACCAGCTGTTCTAAAGCCTGTAACTTTTCCTCAGCTAAAGGCCATTGCTTTGTCCATATTGGTTTCTCAGTCAACCATTTTAGAGGCAAGGCTGTTGGTATCTCTGAAGGGACATCAATTGCTTGTTCTTTTACAGCCCGAATGGCCGGTTTTCTCAGTTTGTAATATCTTTTAATATTATTCTCAGAAATATAGGCTCTAGATTTAGCAGGGATGTTAATTTCAGTATTCCATTGTTGTAATAGGTCACGACCCCATAAATTCATTGCAATATTGGCTACATATGGCTTTAATTTTCCTATTTGTCCCTCTGGCCCTATACATTCAACCCATCTCGTGCTCTGCCTTACTCGAGATAGGGTTCCAATTCCCAGGAGCTGAACATTTACATTCTGAAGAGGCCAATACGGATGCCAAGATTCTGGGGTAATGATACTTACATCAGCACCTGTGTCCAGCAGGCCAGTAATAAAAATGCCATTTACACACACTCTCAGTTTAGGTCTTTGATCATTTATAGAAGTTTGCCAAAACACACGTAACTTATCTTTCTGATCATTATTGCTTGTAACAGTAGGCATGGGGCTTCCTAATTGTCCTGATGAGGCACGTTCTCTGCAGAAACTGGATATGACTGAACCATGTTTGCCATGGGGGCCTGTGAGGCCCCCCCTCTCACGTTTCCCGGCTGTATCAGGTTGCCTTGTCTATCTCTTGTAGACCTGCATTCATTCGTCCAATGTCTGCCCTTTCCACATCTTCTACATAAACCTGAAGGCTGAGTCCTCCTATTTCTGTTATTTCTAGAAGATGCATTATTATTATTATTTCTGAAAGATGCATTATTATTATTATTATTATTATTATTATTTCTGAAAACCCGTTGTTTACAATTCCTTTTAATATGACCCATTTTTCCACAATTAAAACATTTGGTATTCTGGTGTCTCCTTTTACCATTGGAAATTGCTTCTTCTACCCATGCTTCAGTGCCATAATCAAATGTATCAACATTGAGTGTATGCAAGACCCATTCTTCCAACGGCGCTGATCTGAGCTTTAAAGGACCCAAAATCCTTTTGCATTCCACATTTGCATTTTCATAAGCCAAAGACTCAATCATTATACGTCTTGCTTCTGGGTCAGATATTCCTATTTGTACAGCCTTAGTTAATCTTTGTAAAAAGTCACTAAAGGGTTCTCTCTGACCCTGTTTAACTCTGACAAATGATTCCATTCTCTGTCCTGGGTCTTGTACCCTGTCCCAAGCCCTTAAGGCTGCTGTAGTACACATGGAGAGTGTGTTTTCATCCAAATTAGCTTGTTCCTGAGGATCGGAAAAGGGCCCTTCACCTAGAATTTGATCTAGGGAAATGTCAATTCCCTTCGCTTTTTCCTGCTGTTCTAAGAGTCTAGCCTCTTGCCTGAATAAGCATTTCCATTTCAATTGCGGTCCACTCTCGAGTACCGCAGAGCTCAGCTGGAGCCAGTCTGAGGGGGTTGCTCTGCTTGTCGTGGCCCAAGATCTTAGCATCTCTTTAACAAAAGAGGCTTGCATCCCAAAAGTCATGACAGCCTGTTTTATTTCCTTGAGATCATTCATACGCACAGGCTCCCATGTATCCTCCTTGATGACCCTAGGGTTTTTGGAACCAATCACCTTCTCTGTTGTTATTACTGGAAAGGCAGGTAGAGCTGTAGGTAGAGCTTTGTGGAAATTGTCCCGGAGAGACTTACCCACAGATGTAGTTAAAATTTGCCTTTCTACCCTTTGCTCTTCTTCATCAGAATTTAGAAATTCCTCAATCTTTTCAATTCTGTTCACCATTGCCTTCTGCAATGTCTGAAACTCCTGTCCAGTATTATGTTCCAAAGCCTTCATTGAGGATTCTAATGTATGAAGTTTGTCCGTTAGAGATAACATCTCATCTTTGGACATAATTTTTATGGCATAAACCGTGCCTTCTTGTATTGACAATCTTTCCGTCAATCTGTCGTAAGCTTTAGACAAAATCCGATTGTCACATTCAGCAGTTTTGATTCTCTCAGTTAATGTTTCCTTTCCAACAGAAAGGGACTGAATCTTATGGTCCAGATCAGCTGTTCCCTCTTCCATACTAATGAATTTCTCCTTAACATCAGCCTGAAGAACTTCAACCTGATTCTTGAGAAGATTGTTATCAGCCTGGAGAACTTCAAACTGATTCTTGATAAGATTGTTATCAGCCTGGAGAACTTCAAACTGATTCTTGAGAAGATTGTTGTCATTCTCAATTGTTTTTAAGCGTTCAATCTCTACCTTAAGAATCCTGGATTCGTCTCGTAAAGACTTTATCATATTTCTATTATCAAACCATTTGGTGCCAATGAAAACTACGACTCCCAGAAGGATCCATATATGTGGGGTGATAGACACCTCTTGTAAAATCTCCCACATGGTACAATTAAAAAAATCATTAAATTCTTGAACAGTAATGTGTTCAGACATTTTATTTATAAAAGAAAAATTTTTTTACCTGCAAAGATCGGTTCCTGCCAGTGGTGGTCTCTGTGTTTTTGGAGCCTGTCCTAGAACTAGCTCTTGTAGACCAGGCTGGCCTTGAACTCACAGAGATCCGCCTGTCTCTGCCTCCCAAGTGCTGGGATTGAAGGCGTGCACTACCAAGGCCTGGCAGGCCTCAAACTCACAGAGATCTGCCTGCCTCTGCTTCCCAAGTGCTGGGATTAAAGGCGTGCTCTACCACTGCCTGGCCGGCCTCAAACTTGTGATCCTCCTGCCTCTGCCTCCTTCAGCAAATCCTACCAGCGTGTGCCACCACAACCGGCCAAGTCACTTTGTAACAGACCAAATCTGACACTGTGGCAGCTTTTGTTGCAAAACCGCAAGTACTTGAGCTTCTGCTAATTCAGGCAGTGGGGTTCCGCTGCAAAACTTAGCCAAGGCAGGCAGAATGGGCCTGTGTTGCCGAGTGTGTCTCGGACTCGGCACTGGGGCCGGAGTCACGAACTGAAAAACAGCACCCGGGAGGGTGCTGTGTTAGCTAGCGGGCTACCCGCTTGAGTCGGGGGCAAAATAGCCCGACGTTGGACGCCAAAATGTAGCGGCGTAAACGAATGCAGACAGAGTGTAAATATATATATATATATATAGCTTTAATGTAGAAATAGACTTACAGAACCACCGTTCCCGCGGAGACCAGGAAAGCAGAAGCGAGCAGCTCGGAGCTTGCTCGCCAAATTTATAGGCAGACATTAGCCCGAGGCGAACACGCCCCTTAAGGGGCGGGACTTATCCCTACAATAGGCATTGCAAGATCCCTGGGAACACTGTATGGACGGGGATAGAGAATCCCAGCCTGGTAGAGCCGCAGAGGCCCGTTCTGCAGGACTGTGCCTGCCACATTGATTTTCCAGACCGAATCTGACGTCAGCACGTCCACACTGAGGAGTCTGACAGTTTCTGAGCAGGAAGGACAATTTGATTCCGTCGCCTATCTGCTTGCTTCCCCCATCACACTGCCTCAACTGTTAACGCCCTGGAAATAGCTCTATTTCAATTAACAACTTCCCAGAGGCAAAGGGAAGAGTGTGTGTGTGTGTGTGTGTGTGTGTGTGTGTGTGTGTGTGTGTTAAATCCAAGAAAGAGATGTCAATGAGGTAATGTCTTCGGACAGAAGCTTCCAAGCACACCTCAGAATACTAAGGTAGTGTTTCTTTTTTTCTCCTCTATTTTCTGCTCCTCTTCCCTGCCACATCCCCCACCCTGCCTGCCCTACCCCACCCTTCTCTGACATAGGTCTTGCTATGTAACACATCCTGGCCTGGTGTTCCGTATATAGCTCAGGTTGGTCTTGAACTCACAACAGTTCTCCTACCTCAGCTTCCTGGGTGCTAGGTTCACGGGTATGTGAGACCAGATTTACCTCAACTAAGGCAGTATTTCCTAAGGCCCACTGCTGAGATACAAAAGAAGGGGGGCTGGGACAATGTTTTCCTCTCCGTTTCCCCCCAGGATAACCAGGCTATTCAGCCTGCTTACTGCATAGTCTGACCAAGCATCACTCAAACTGGGAACAACTGCATTTTCCTCCATCCACTGACTACATATTTGCTTGATTAGACATTCCTTCTCTGTCCCTGCACCACAACTCAACAGATCGAAAATTTTCCAATCCCTGTCGCCCCCCCCCCCCCCAAGAAGCTTGCTTTTAAGAACAAAAGTCCATTCTCAGACTCAGGCTAGTCTCCGTGAAAATAACCAGTCCCCTACAGGTCAGTGTTCAATTTCATGTACCTCACCAAACCCCACTCCTTCTGTTTAGCCTGGCCAAGCACAGAAAGAGGATGGCTATACTTCTGCTGTATCTTCATGTATAATCCATGGCTCTCCTAGAGTTGGAGTTAGAAAAGGGGGTAACAACACAAAATGGATATGCATGCTATCTAGCTGATATTCTTAGGGCCCTGTGTCGGGGCCATGGGAAGACCCAGCCCCGACCACAGGAAGAAAAGGCAAAGCCTTGTCTTCTAGAGTAGAGGCTTGGCAGTATCTATCAAGCTGCCTGATATCTACTCTCCTCATGTAGGTGGGAGGTGTTCATTGCTCTCATGCTCACCGTTTTGGTCAACTCTTAAATATGAGCAGTGTGTATTCAGTGAAACTTCTGAGGAATTTATGATCTGGTTGTTGCTGGCTTTGGGGCTTCAGCAGAAGTGCCAAGTGGGTGTCTGATGCAGACTCGAGTTGCCAGTCGCTGATTGTGGCAATGCTTATCTCTCCCACTCGCTCACGAAACCACAACAAAGACAAGGCAATGGTGATGGAAGAATTGCACAGGAAGCCTTCAGTTTGCTCGAATTTATTTTCGATGTATTAGTGAACTTTGACACCATAGGCAAAACTAATAACTGATGTTTAGACACGAAAGTAGAGCCTTTCCTCTGCTTGAGCAATTACGATCTACCAAACAACTCTACAGAAACGTCCGACTATGTGGCTGCAGAAGCTCTCCAGTGCCATGTTGAGTACGACTCTGTGTTACTAAACCGCACATCGTGTGGGCAGATAAGCAATCCTCCCTATTTCGTGCTTGACTGAGGCAGGAAATGGCAGGGCTACAGGGAAAGGCTTTGTAAACAGCATGCGCTATAGGCGGAAAAGGGTGGCTTCATGTACGCAACCTCACAGCACATCTCTGCACTATTTCTCACACGGTTCTTGGGTTATGAGGACCTTTGGTCTCTGGGACCAAATATGTGCTGTTCAGTGTCAGAGACGTCACTCCAAATTCACCAGTGCTTGGGCACACATACCCATGTTCACTTAACATCCTGCTGCAGTCAGTTCTTTTTTTTTTTTTTAACTTATTTTATTTTACAAGCATTGGTCTTTTGCCTACATGGATGGCTGTGTGAGGGTGTTGGAGCCACCACAGTCAATTGTGAGCTGTCATATGGGTGCCGGGAATTGAACCCAAGTCCTCTGGAAGAGCATTCAGAGTGCTCTTAACCTCAGAACCATCTCTCCAGCATCTGCAGTCTGCTCTTTGGCACACACAACGAGTTATTAAAATCCATCAGCTGCGGGAAACATTGGCCTCTGCCTCTGCAAGAAAGAGTTTAATGGAAAGTCTCTATTCTTTGTCAGTTTCTTACATTTCTCAATTATGCAAAATGTTTAGACTCATAGGCACATTGCTCAGCTAACGGATATCCATGGAGCCCCTACTAGACCCAAGATCCTATAGAACCTACCGCATGTGCCAAGCAATCTCTAAGACTAGGGTGCTCAGCCCATCCACTATCGCAGCAGGTTACAGCACATTTGCCTGTGGAGTCAACTTCAGAAAGGGCTGTTGGTTCAGAGGGAGAAAAAGAAAGAAAATGGAAAGTCATCAAGAGGAAGACGATATTATAAATCCATAGCAGAAAACACTAGAACTATCAATAAGAGGGTTTTAGGAGGATCTGGGGGTGCAAAGAAAAGAATATGACCAAAATATATGAAAAAAGTAAAAATAAGTTCAAAAAAAAGAAAGATAATCACATTTAAAGAGAAAATAGATCTAGCGATACAGTTCTGAGATTAGGAAGTGTGACTCACAGACGAGTCAGGTTTTTCCATTTGACAGATTGGGTCACACATCTTCTAAGTCTTTACTACCCAAAGCATGGCCCACAGACAAATAGCATCAGTATCGCCTGCCTGGAGCTTGCTGAAGATGCAACTCTTGGGCCTGACACAAGAGCTCAGTGTCTGGATTGCAAAACGATGTCTTCAAATGATTCATAGGTGTTTGAAAGCTTGAAAATGAATTGGTCCAGGTGTCAAGCATTAACTGCACACACTGTGCAAGCACATGCGTGTACACACACACAGCACACACACACTGAAAATAAGAAATCCAGTTGGGTAGGCATTCTAAGCTACAGAGATGGGAACAACTCAAAGTATGTCCTGTACAAACCTAAAAGACTATAGTTGCTGGTGCCTCCCTCTGGCACCCATTTCCTTCCGTAGGAAACTATGTTTGAGCAGAAGCTTTAAAACTCCAGAGAGCCTCTTACTATCAAGCAAGACAGCCAGAACAATGCTGAAGAGGATCTCACTCATTCCTGGGACAGCATTTATAGTGTTTCATGATGTAACCACATTATTTGTAGCTTCAACATATATGTTTACACTTCTGAAAAAGATTTGTACCGAAAAAAAAGCATCCAATAAGACTCTGAATGGCCCCAAAGAAATACCAGGTAGAATAAGAAGGTAAAGAAGAACATGCTTCAAGCATCTTGGATGTCTCCGACATTTTGACAATAGATATGGTTTTGAGTTACTGATAATCCAAGCAAAAAGAGAAATATGATGAGCTGATAAATGCATCTCATCACGAACATCCCTCTTGAGAGGAGATATTTTTTGTAATGCCTACTTTTCATCAGAAGGAAGAAGTTTAGTATTTACTCAAAGAGTAATGAACAACAAAGTCTTCAGACAACAACAACAAATGAATCAAGATCTTGCTTTGCATAGTGTAGCTAGATCTGAATGTCTTCATGATAGAGAAAATCTTTTGGATTTTCTGCCCTCCACGGCAGGTTTAAATACAACCTACAAAATCAAATCCAAGGTCAAACTTGTAAATATATTTCCTCGTGTTCTCTCCTTAAGAATGTACAGTCGAACTCATAGTTTCCAAGCATGAGATCTTGTCTAACATTCACAACAACCTATGGGTGTTCTATCCTCCTTTGTTACAATATGGCGAGCAAGCCTTGAAAGATCGAGGAACCCGCTCCATCCCAGAAGTTAACCTGAGCGCCATGTCCCCACTCCACAGTCCTCTGTGCTTGAAGCCACAGCAAGCTTCCCATTCTTTGAAAGGTGGGATTTAATTTTGGTGAGCTCTCCCAAAATCTCATTCCCAGTTACCAAATGTGAGGTCTGAGGGGAAGTAACTCCTAGGAGGAGCAGAAGATGGGTCTAGAATATATAGCCGGAGCGTCAGCTGCCTCCACATATGAAGTTCACTCTTAGAAGAATCAGCAGGAGAGGGTCCTTCATCTACAAACTGCCCGCATCCACATGCTTAACAGAGGCAGCTAAAACCTTGAGAAAGCTAAAAGTCTAAATTAAAGCTGAGACTGGGGAAAGGAGAAAAAAGTAAGTCTACCACAATTAAAGAAAAATGACCAAGAAGAACCAAAACGATCTCTGCTGGGATTGACCATCCAGTGACAAATGTATCTGGTCAGCGCTCAAAAGAGGTATCACATCCAAAGAGAGACTTCCGAAGAGCAATGTAGGGGTGAGCAGGCGGTGTGGGGGGCGAGCAGACAGTGTGGGGGCGATCAGGCCGTGCAGGGCAAGCGAGCGGTGGAGGGCAAGCAGGCAGTGCTCCGCAGAGCCTCACAGCAGATGACCATGGAGATTTGGAATACAAAAGGGCCCGGACGGGCACTTGCAGACCATCCATGCCTTCCTGAAGCAAAATTAGCCAAGAACAAAAAGATCCAGTTCCTCCCCTGCTAAGGAAACCAACCTGAAGACAGCAGTGACGGCCCGTTTGCCGCTATAATAAAGGATTTCCGAGCCTTCTCTGTAGCCTGCCCATAGGAAGGGCTCAGGACCAAATGGTGTCTATATCTGCGCATTTGCCCTCACATTTTTCTACACAAGATAAAACTATGTATTTTTATAGGTCAAATTAAATTGGCTTTGGACTAGTGGAATAAAGATGTCAGATAAAAACCAGGTGTGATGGTGGATGCCTGTATTCCTAACACTTGGGAGCCTAGGGCAGGATTATGGCTTCCAGGCTAGCTTGAGCCACATAAAAGACCTCATCTCAAAAATAAAAATATGATTGATGAAGAGAAAGGAAGAAAGAAGAAAAGAAAAGAAGGAAAATAAGGGAGTCCATCCATTGAAGTAATAGGGGCGGAGGGGCTGCATTCCCAGCACCCCAGCCGCCTGCCCGGCTAGCTTATGCCCCAAAATAATTACACAGACACTGTATTCTTTTAAGCACTGCTTGGCCCTTTAGCTCTAGCACTTACAGGCTAATTCTCACATCCCGATCAACCCATCTCTAATAATCTGTGAGCACCGGTCTTACCGGGAAAGGTTCAGCATGTCTAACCTGGCGGCTTGCTTCATGGCGTGTGTCTGCCCAGGAGCCGGGAGCATGGCATCTCTCTCTGAGGCGTCTGCTCCCGAGAGAGCTGTGGAGTCTCTGAGCTCACTTCCTCTTCCTCCCAGCATTTTGTTCTGTTTACTCCTCCCACCTATCCTCTAACCAATAAAATGGGCCAGGGCAGTGCCTTTATTAGCCAATGACCTTCCTCCATCATTTCCCCTTTTTCGGTTTAAACAAAAAAAAGGCTTTAACATAGCAAAATTACATATAACAAAATAGTTATCAAGTAAAAGTTACAATAATCTTTATCATAACTAAGGAAAACTATAACTATAACTAACAATTCTTAACTCCATCAAAGACTCCAGAAAGATATATTACCTAAGTAAACAAGAACTAAGAAACTTCAAACTCTAGAAATGACAAAGACATCTCGCTGCCTGGACAGTCACCCAAAGTTCTTTTGTACCGTTGGGGCATCCATCTTCAGCCTTCAGGCCCATGGTATCCAGCAGACATTTCCATAAAGCAGGAAAATTCAAAGTCAGTTCAGTCACTATCTGTTGTGTCCTGCAGCATGTCTCGCAGACTCTTTCATGAATCAGGAACCCCGAAAGATCATCTCACCTTAGGCAAGTTCAGTAGTCCTCTCTCTGCGGGTTCTCTGTGTCTAGTTTATGCAATAGTCCAGGCAAGAGCAATTTCTTGCCCAAATGGCTATCAAACTCCATAAGGTGCCTCTTTGATGCCCATCTTCCTCTTGAAGTAGATTGGTGCTGCCAGGAGCAGAGTGTCTCATTGTCATGAAAAGTCCTCAGTTATTAAAACATTAAATGTCCTATTCTGTAATCTTTGAAAGACATGAAGAATGTCTATCTAAAATATATCTCTATATATCTAGAAAATCTAACTAACATGACTACAACCTTTACTATTATCAATGATTATCCATTAACAACCTATATTTCTTAATTATACAGTACATATTTAAATGAACTACACAATCACAATACCTTAATCAAAATCAGAAACACTTATACATATAACAAAATTGACCTTAAATCTCTATCAATAAAGCAAAATCTATACTAATGCAAATTATTCATATCTATATCATATCCCCCTTTAAATGTAAAAGAACGTTTATAAACCATATTTGGGAACATGGGAGCAGTTTTTTCTCTCCAAACTGCTTCCTGCTGAATGGGGGCGTCGTTAATTAGGTCTTTCATGGTATAACCTGTGTGCTAGTTTCATCTCAGTTGGCAGTTGAGCGAAGCAATTTTTTGAAGGCGTGCACAGGAACCATTCAGGAGGACGTGGTCCATCATACCAAATCGGAATAGAAGAAATGAACAGCGTCTCATCCTCTGTGAAAACAAAATAAGAAACTCTTTTCCAAAGTATCATATCCTTAGATCCAAATTCAAAATATTGGATTAGTTCAGCAGCATTTATAAACAAATATCTTTTAGTAGCTTTTGCTCCTTCCTCAGCATTCAAACAATTCAAAGAGAGCATAATAGCATACAGTATCAAAATTCTCTGTGTATTTTCCATCTTTGTGCAGCTTTGTTTTAACCTCTATTTAGTTTATTTTTACTTTTAACTCTTTGCTTTTTGAGACAGGTTCTCTGTATCTTTGACCTGAAGTAACTCTGTAGACCAGGCTGTCTTTGAACTCTCAGAGATCCGCCTGTCTCTGCCTCCCAGGCATTTGGGATTAAAGGTGTACACTACTACACCTTGAACTCACAGAGATCTGTTTGCCTCTGCCTTCTAGGCATTGGGATTAAAGGCATGTGCTACCACACACAACAACTCTCTTCCTTTTTTTGTTTTTTACTTTAAGAACTTCAACTTTTAGTCTGCATATATTTTTAACACACTTTAAACCATTCACAAATTTTCTCTGTCTTTGAATCTCTCTTTACTGTATATCTCTCTTTTTCTGACCACATGAATCTTTAATTTACCAAGCTATCTCAGTAGGACTAAAGGCGTGGCTTTGCCAGCTAGATCCAGTCCATTCCTTAGCTTTCCAGCCTCATGGCTGAGGTACTGGCTGTAGTCATGTTTACTGCCACAACTGTATGGCATTTCAAGGTTCCTGCCAGTAAGTGAGTTACAACAGACAACACTCAAGTCCTCTCTCGGTAGCCGGCCCTCCTGCCTCAAACAGTCAGAGTTTGCCCTGGCAGGACGGCCCAGAAAGCCGGCATTTTTAAATGGCGCAGCTTTTTTCCTGTTATGGCTGAAAACCGAAAAGCATGTGTTCAGCTTTTGGTCAACACCATTTAAGTGTTTCGTGGCAGGACCTCTTAATGAGTTGCAGGCTTTGCAGCTAAAGCTGAGTCAGGAAGCCTCTCTTAGATGAGGTGCTTGCTTGCCTCCAGCAAGCAGAGTAGAACCGAGAAATTGCTGCTACCAAGAAACCAGGCACAATGCTTTCATTTTGTTCTAGAATTACTTCCCAAGCTGTCTCGGGCTTTATGTGGAAGCAGTTGTCCACGTGGGCGCCATATGAATTAATAGGGGCGGAGGGGCTGCATTCCCAGCACCCCAGCCGCCTGCCCGGCTAGCTTATGCCCCAAAATAATTACACAGACACTGTATTCTTTTAAGCACTGCTTGGCCCTTTAGCTCTAGCACTTACAGGCTAATTCTCACATCCCGATCAACCCATCTCTAATAATCTGTGAGCACCGGTCTTACCGGGAAAGGTTCAGCATGTCTAACCTGGCGGCTTGCTTCATGGCGTGTGTCTGCCCAGGAGCCGGGAGCATGGCATCTCTCTCTGAGGCGTCTGCTCCCGAGAGAGCTGTGGAGTCTCTGAGCTCACTTCCTCTTCCTCCCAGCATTTTGTTCTGTTTACTCCTCCCACCTATCCTCTAACCAATAAAATGGGCCAGGGCAGTGCCTTTATTAGCCAATGACCTTCCTCCATCAATCCATGGTTGTGTGTGGCATGGGGGTGGAGGTGTTCCTGAAAGGGTCTTCCTAAACTCTGTCCTGGTTAAATACACTACTGGGAGGAACAAAACAAAAGCCAGAGTCCCACCAGAGTCCCACAGGACTCTGCTAAGCCAAAGAAGTGACTGATGGAACCACCAGCTTCGCGGGTAGAATGTCAAGACACACAAGACACTCTCGGAAGGGGTGCCTGCAACGCCCACAGCCATCGTTGCAAGACGTTGGCCTGCACTCAACACTCTTCCATGCTTTTTTTTATTTATTTAAAAATAAATTAACTGTAAAGATCTGAAGTATTCAGCTCAGTGGGTTTTGACAGTCTCTCTGAAGGGTAGCCCCATGGCACCCCTTTCTTCTGAGTCCCCTCCTATGCTCATCCCCATCTTTTTGACAGTATCCACTCTCCCAGGAGTGAGATGACAGCCCACTGTGATTTCAGTTCTTTTTCACTGGGTTAGTTGTTCCCTTACTATTGAATTATTTGAACCACATGTTGGGTATGAGCCCTTAGTAGATGTAAATATTTCCCTCAGGCCGTGGATTATCTTTTCATCCTGTTCACAGTCTCCCTGCAATACCTTTTATCTATGTCTGTCTTGTTTGTGCTTTTCAGTTCACACCCAAAGACATCATTGTCCCAGCCTGGGATCATGGAGACTTTCCCCCATGTGTTTTTCTAGTAATTTTATAGTTTCAGTTCTTACATTGAAATGTTTAATCCCCTTTGAGTTGACTTTCATACGTAGTGTGAGGCAAGGGTCTAACGTTATTTTTCTGTACGTAGCTTACAGTTTTTCGCATTTCGTTTAGGGAAAATACCATCCTTTACCCCCGTGTGTGTTCCTGGCCCCTTCACTGAAGAGTGGCCGTAAATGCATGGGTCTGTCTGTGGACTCTGCTCTGTCCCATTTCTGCATATCTGCTCTTATGCCAAAAGCATATTATTTAGGTTACTAAATAATAATAATATCTTTTGAAATATTTTGAAGCCAATAGTGCAACGCTTCTTGTTTTGCTCATTTTGCTCAAGATTGCTTTGGCAATATTATAGAACCTTCTATGGTTTGATACAAACTTTAGGATTGCTGCCTTTATTTCTATGAAAAAAAAAGCATCATTAGAATTCTCATGGCAATTACAACGAAAATGAGGAGCAAAGGGGTAGTGTGGACATTTAACAGTATCAAGCCTCCCAGTTTATGAACATAGCACGCTAAATTCATTTTTGTTCATTTATATTCCTTTTGTCCATATATTTGATAGATTTCAGTATACAGATTTTTCACCTCCTTGGTTAATTTTGTTATTAAGTGTTTTTTTTTTTCTTTCTTTCTTTTCTGATTCTGTGATGGAACTCAGGGCCTGGGGCATGCTGGGTCAGCACTCTGATACTGACTACGCTACCAGTCTGGGATTTTTTTTTTCTCTCAGTTCCATTTTGGACAGTTGTTATAATGATTTCTTTTGATAGTCCAAGTTTATTAATTTTGAAGTAAGCTGTCAACTTTCTTTTTCATGTTTCGTGTATTTTATGCCCTGAGAGTTTTTGCTGCTCCGAGATTACTAAGACATTTCCCTTGTTTTCTATCAGAAACTTACAGTTCTGATTTTAGAGATTTTGACTATAATCCACTGCACCCTTTTTATGGGTCCATATTTGTATGTGGGCCATGACGGCAGTAGAGACTCGCTCACTCACGTATTGATGACCTGTTGTCGCAGAGCTATTTATTAGAAAACCTGAGACAAATTGGTCCCTGGTCAAAACGCCCGCTCATCTTAACCTTTGTAACAATCCCGTGGTGTATTTTGCTACCTGCTTTACAAATGAGGAAACAGAGCGCTCCGCGGGCGGGCTGTCCCATAGATGAGGCACGTAACCCAGACCTAGGCTCGCTATCTGTAAAGGCAAACCTTTAGAAATCATGCTACATCCAAACTGCCTAGGCTCCCCCAAAGCCAGTACGTGCAGTAGGATCAAAAACCCACTGCGATTGTTCTTGAGTTCTCAGTATTCCTCGTTGTCCGCTATGTTCAGCTTGTCCGGATTTATCCCATGCTTTTTCAGACCCAGGCCAGCTGGCCTTGGTGAGTTCCCGATAGAACATCCCCATTGTCTCAGTGTGTGGGTGCACAGATAGAGGTGGGCGGTCCTGGGGCTTCCCACACGTCAGGGAACCCTGATTGCTCTTCGAGCAGATGAGGGAGGGGGACTTGATCGGGGGAGGAGGAGGGAAATGGGAAGCGGTTGCGGGGAGGAGGCAGAAATCCTTAATAAATAGATAGATAGATAGATAGATAGATAGATAGATAGATAGATAGATAGATAAATTTAAAAAAATCATGCTACATACATTTCCTCCTTCAAAGACCCACCGAAACCCTTCTTCCCCAGGGAGACTTCCCCAACGCACGTAGTCTTCCTCTGCCTCACTTTTCCAAATTCCCATTGCCCTCAGACTTCTAATTTAACCACAGTGACAGCTGTTACATTGCCCTGTATCGTTCCCTCCTTTATATTAACCCTCAGAAGGGAGTTTCCCAGTTCCAACAAGCCTGTTCTGAGGTATCAGAGCCAAGTCTGGATGTGACAGTTTTCTGTATCAGCAGACACAGTGACAAGTGCATAGGAGATACTCAATACAGACTGTCTCTGGGTGTCACTTAAAGCCTGAGTCCTGTGCACACATGCCTAGTTCAAAGTACTGACTCACTCTAGTTCGTACCAGATCCTGCCTCGGTCAGCCTGACAGTGACTGTCACACAGAGCCTCTGAGGACATGGCGCAGACCCTTCGCTGCCTCAATTTTCAACCCCAGATGTGTTGTCCCATTGACAGAAGAGTGGTCAATTTTGAATCAGAAAGGAATTGGCTTCAAGAGGATTGCAAACTGCCTACTGAGCAAACTGAAGAGAATCGCATTCGGATAAATGCAGTGGTTTGTCACCCACAACACAGCCTTTCCAGAAGCCCCTAGACAGTTGACTAGAGAGACTCAGGACAGAAGTCTAACACCGGGCTGATGGTGCGAGATTTGCAGGATTTTGTTGGGAGAATTCCATATGTGTGTACAACTTGTAGATTAAGGAAATAGACAATGAACAGTCATAGAGAGGAAAATGTGTGGTTGAACCATTAGATCTCCTTTAACCCCTATGACACAGCAAGAGGAGACAAAGGGAGGCATAAGTTTAAGGCCCAGCACCACGCATCAGTCTCTTAATGTATCCACAGGCTAGAACCTCTATCGGGTTTCCTGCTCTTGGGGATGCGGGCACCTCATGGTCTGCAGGATAGCAGTAACCATAATCACGAAGTAAAATTCTGCAGGTGTATACTCTACACATGTGCCTCTATTGCCTGTTCTGCCTTACAGTACAAAAGATGACATCCAGGTCACTGTCTGAAATTGTACCCGCCAATGACAGGCTGCATTTTCTAGGAGATAAAGGATTCTTCAGGATAATACTGGTCCGGCGCTACTTTCACCCATGAGGCTGGATCCAGCATCTGAACCCTATCGCTCCCCATAGCTCCTCTTATCCCTGATTCTTCCTCTATCAGGTAGACCAGCAGAGACAGCGTGCAGCAACTGCTTCTTAAACAGAAAGTCACCAGGTCCCTACAGCTGTCCCAAGCAAGAAGTGAGCAGAGTTCTTAGACACGGAGCTGTGACAAGGGGACTTGAAAGCACTTAGGTCGGCTTCCTACGGCATCCCACGGGGCCATTCTAAAGAACTGAGACTGAGATGGCCAGTCTAGCCAGAAGACGAGAGATTATTGAGAGGTGTTGCCTACAGGGAAGCCCACCTTGAAGGCTTTAAGCACACCAAGAAATGTGTGTAAGGAGCAGCAACTTAGGAGGACAGTGATGTCTGCGAGTTTGAAAAGTCTCAGGCCTGGGGCCCACTGTAGGATAACATGGCAGTGACAAACTAATCCTAATTTAATTCTAAATTTCCCTGTTTTTTTAGGAGAGCTGATGGAGCAATTTCTACCGATCCCAAGGACTCTGTCGGCAGGCAATGATGAGGTGACTGCAGTGGACCCTGGGGACCCCAGGGCAAAGAAGTAAGGCTGCCTCTAGAGAAACACGAGGTGATGGATCATAAGGACAGAAAGCAACTGCAGCGGAAGGGTACATAATACAGATTGGGGTGAAGGTCCCGGAAAGAAGAGCGCTCCAGATGTGGTAGCCCAGACAAAAGGAAGTGTTCAGTTTCTGCTTATGAGAGTCCTCTGCTGAAGGGGGGCAGTCAGACAGTCCTGTGTCCATGATAGAACCTGGGTCCCAGAGCTGGGGGACCTGGGGCCAGCGAATTCACATGCAAGAAAAAGAGATTTCTACATTTTCCTTTACTTCAATTACTAGAATACGTTCTCAGCTTCAACTTTTAAAATCAGACCTCTGTAATTAGGAACGAGTCTCGCCGTTTCAAGACCTGTGAGGGATTTATATAGTCAAATCCAATCAATGTATAAGCGTTCCTCTTATGGTCTCCTATGGTCGCTGCAATTTCTAGAAACATGGGAAGAAAATAAAAGCAACGGGGAGCAATTAATGAGAACTCAATTGCTCACAAAAACATAAGGAAGCGCAGATAATTCACCAGCATCCGAGAAGCCGTATAAACCACTGCCCTTCATTTATTAGGGGATCACCACAGTGAAGGCCCTCTGCCAAGCGCCTCACATACAGGGCTTCATTTAGTTCTCCAGAAGACTATGGTGATAAGAATATTGGCAAGATACACAAACCATCTCAGGTAAGGTTTCTATCACGCTTTCAAGTGTTAGTATCCATTTTGTAGGTAAGGGAAGAATGCAAGGGCACTGAATAACTTCTCCATGATTGTGCAACTAGTGTGGACCAGAAAATCAACACAAGTTTCTGGTCCCACTTCTGTGCCTTAACTTGGCCAGAAACTGTCCTCCCCTCCACCCCCCACCACAATATTGATGAGTGAATTTGGCCTTGTCTAAGTTAAATATCATCAAGGAACACTGTCTGGTTGAGTAGAAGAGCCATTCTTCCCATCTCAAATTCCATGCCTTAAACTTTGTTATTGTATTAAATCAACCCTAATAGTTTAATTTATATTAGAATTTTATTTGAGAGTATCATAAAATTTAACATCAGAAAAATCCCAGGGTCTTGAGCCAACATCCATGGCATGGACACAGGGATGCTGGCTCCTGGTCCCAAGTTCCCAGAGCTGCTCTGGCACACCACTGCGGAGTGAAGTCTGGCAGCTTTCCTTTGCTTCTGTGAGCTGGCTGCCTCCTCCCCACCAGCATGCCCCTCTCCTGCTCAAGCTGTTTCTCAGATAGGGGTAACTCCTGTTGTATCAACTCAAGCACTCCTTCCTGAATCTCGAGGCAGCAGAGATGGAGCATCATTTGATCCAGACACTTGGCATCAGAGCCCACTGCAGAGACCAGGGTGACTGACATGGAGGAGCTGCCAACGAAAGCTCGTTTGAGAGACAAGAAGTAGGAGTACAATCTCGTTTTCTGCATCTCTGCAATTTTATGCCCTGGTCCTCTGTCCCTTGCATGGCTACACTTTCCATAATTATTCCTCGTTTAAACATATAGATTTATCATCTTGCAGTAAAGAGCTCAGCTGTCTGGAACAGGATGACAATGAAGGCAAGCCCTTCCAACTTGATCCTCATGGCTGGTTACCATAGTCAAGAATCACTGGTGTGGAGGGCATGCCAAACCAGACTGCAGCTCTCTTGGCATTCCATGGGCACGGAGTAATTTTGGAAAATGCTAACCAAGGGCACAAACTCAGGTCCAGGTCATATTGGCAGGCTCCGCACTATGCCAGGTAGTGCATTAGCTACATCACATGCATTATCTCATTGCTGTCAAACTGGTTCATGTAACCAATCCATCTAACTGCACTCAAGTGAATGACATAGCCACACCGAAGACCGTGTGGGAGAAGGGAAAAGAGCAAGGCAATTCTGGAACCAGGATCTCAACCCAATCCAGTAAGACCAAAGGCAAAAGGGTGCACATTAAACAGTGACTGTTACTGGCGAGCTTTGTTCTTTTAGGGATATTTGACTTAGCAGCTCTGAAACAAACTGTGTGCTTGCCACTGTTGAAGATAAACAGATGCACTGTTTGTGAGAACCAAGGTCTCTCTAGTAAAGAAAGATACTACAATTAAGGAAAGGGAGGTGGTTGGTGCTAGGATGAAGGCAAAGGTAGCAGTGTGAATCTTTGGCTATTTTTGAAATTGTGATAAAATATACAAACATAAAACACTCTATCAAAGCCCTTTTAAGGTGTGACTCTAAACATTTACACCATACACTTCAAATTGTTGTGGAATCCTCATTACTACCCACTTACAGACTTCTGTTATTTCCACCTGAAATTCTCACCTCTGCTAAGTGGGGTTACATAACACAAGTCTTTTATGTCAGCCTTATTTCAGCTTGCATCATGGTTTCAAGATCTCTCGATGATGTAGCATGTATAAAAATGTTATTCCTATGGAAAGGGCTAATTCATACTAAAGGCCTTTCAAAAAGGTATGTGCAATATGTTTTAACAAAATTAATCTCAAATTTGTATCAATATAAAAAATTGTATAGAATATGCAAAAATCCAACCCAATGTAAAATATTTAAAACCTGGTGGATGCTTTTTAAAAGTAAGTTTAATAATTACCTTTTATCTTATCACATCTATATACTCCCTTTTTCTTTCCAGAGTAGATTCAATAATCTATTCTTTTACCCTATCATATCTGTATCCACTTTTTTCTTTTCAAAACAAGAACTCCGAATCTAATCTCCTTTGTTTAGCACTTTTTCTGATCATTACCAGTAATGACTTGTAACCAATCCCCATAAAAAATAACAAATACCCATAACCACCAAACCAAAAATGACCAAAAACCACCCACTCCACCTCTTGGGAATGTGGGCATTTATGTTCTTAAATTTACTTTCTGCTGTCTGGGGTAATGATATTTTTAGGGGATCCTGAAAAGAAAAATTTGAGTTAATTGTCAAGTCCTGGGAGAGATAGTTGTATCATTTGTTGTCCAGTCCCTGCATAATGGGAAAGTGCAGGACTTGTCTCAAATTCTGATGAGAGTAGTCTGTGAGGTTGGATCATCTCAGCTAGCCACCTTGAAATGTTCTGAGCTGTTCAGAGTCCAAAGACAGTCTTTTGGTGGTGTTTTTCAGCTTAGTGGAATTATCATATTCCTGGTGCAATTGTTGTCGTGGGGCCCCACCCTCCTTTTTAAGACCTCAAAGGTCACTGTTAGATGTGCATTTGGTTCACTGCAGAAAACTGATAGAGACTCAAACCTGAAATCATGTACAGGGAGGTGGATGAAAGCTTTTTTAGAATTAGTTAATACTCTATACAACCATTAATATCATGACAAAACTTCAAAATGCATGTATACTAATCTTATAAATTTCAAGATAATATTTATGCCTTAAGAAAAGTTGTTAAAGATCAACATAAAATCAAAGGGTATGAGAGTAAAAGCAATTAAATAGTCCTTAAATATTTATTCTTCTTTTATCCCATATCAGGTGGCTCTTCTAACATGAGTCAGAGATTTGGGATTTTACTTTAAAAGGCATGCTTGGTTTTTAGAGAAAGAGAAAGTCAGATTTCAATTCCAAACCTTTGATTAGACTGGGACTACAAAAAAACTATTTGCTTTATATATCTGTAGAGAACAATAAACAAACATTTGAGACGATATATGAAATTTTGTCTTGTTGGGAATGTGATACACCAGTATGCCAGTTTACTCTTTTTATTGAAACATTTGTCTGAATGATTTGTTCTTTTTCTTCAGATGTCTCATTTGTCCAGTGCTCTTTGGATTCCTTAGGTGGATGCCTTTTTATTCTCTGAAAAGTCCGAAATAAAACCCTTCCCAAACCCTAATTTGGGGAAGGTTCTCTTTTGGCAAACTTTGTTTAATCAAATGAAAAGCATTTGTTAATTTTATAGGTTAGCCATGCTTTTTGATGAACTATCATCTCCTCTGATTAAAAGGTCTCTCTTGTTTAAATCGAATATTTATCCATTTTGATGATATCTATAGATTTTTTTTTCTCCTGAGGAAACAAAAGCAAAACCCTTTCTCCAATATAACACATGTCCTGACTTCCATTCTGAGATCAACACATCTGTAAAATATGCCAGCTGACTTAATTCAATAGTTTTTCTCTATTATCCAATGCCTTTCCACACCTGTTGTTCCTGTCTCACTAGCATTTAGAAAACTCAAAGTTAATAAAGCATTATGCAATTGATTTCTGGGGGTCTTTTTCATCCTTTTCTGTTTATTTAACACATCCTTTAAAGTTTGATTTGATCTTTCTATAACTGCCTGCCTTGTAGGATCGTGTTGTGTGCCTGTAATATGCTTTATTTTACAATAAACAAAAAAACAGTTTCATTTTCTTAGAGATATATACTGGACCATTATCTGCCTTTATTTGTACAGATATATACTCATGATGGTCATAACTTCTAACAAATGTGTGATTACTGAATCAGCCTTTTCCAAACTCAAAGCAGTTGCCCATTGAAAACCTGAATAGGTATCAATGGTGTGGTGTACATGTTTTAGTTTTCCAAATTCTACAAAATGGAATACATTCATCTGCCAATTTTTATTCCTTCAAGTACCTTTTGGGTTACTTCCTGTAGGTAGTGGTGTCTGGTTGTATAAAGAACAAGTAGGGCATTTCCTTATAATTTTCTTGGCTTGTTGCCACTTGACAAAAAATTCTTTTTTCTAATCTTTACTATTGACATAATGTTTTTTGATATTCTGAGGCCTTCAGCACATTTACAATCAATAATTGATTGATTTCTGCATTATCTTGTGCTAGAGGATCTGGCAGACCCATATGAGATCAGATGTGTTATGTATAATGGATGAATCCTATTCTCAACTATTTCTTAAAACTGAACAAATAATAAAGTCAATTCTATATCATCTGGTATAAATTCAGTGGTTTCAATATGCAAAACAACTCTTTCTGTATATTGTGAAACAGTAACTATGTTCATAGGTTATGTAAAATCCATTAATACTATGAGGATAGCATATAATTTTGACTTTTGGACAGAATCATGAGGACTTAGACCCACTTTACTTAAATTTTCTGATTCAGAACCTGCCTTTCTTAATTTATTTGCATCAGTATAGAATGTAGGGACTCCAGAAATTAGTGTTTCCTGTACAATGAGAGAAAGAATCCAGTTAGTTTTCTTTATAAGTTGAATTCTCTTGTCTTTAGGATATTTGCTCTTAATCTCTCCCAAAAAATTACTGCAAGCTCTTTTCCAGAGTTGACTTTTTGTACATAATTTGTCAATTTCATTATTAGTGGAGGGTACTACAATTTCTGCTGGGTCTATTCCTGCTAATTGATGAAGTCTCAATTATCCTTTTAGGATTAACTCAGAGAACATTTCCCATAACTTTTTAATTTTTACTCAATTTACGTGGTAAAATGATTCATTCTAAGATAATATCTTCCCTCCACATTAAAATTCCTGTAGGGAAATGCTTGGAGGGTAATATGACCAGAATGCCGTTAAGCTTCAAATCAACACAATCCATGTTTGCATTCTGTAATTTCTCTTCCACCAAAGCCATTTCTCTCTCAGCTTCAGCTGGTCATTTCCTGGGACTATTTAAGTCCTTGTCACCATCCAAGGTTTTGATCAAATTACTCAGTTAATCAGGATTTATCCTAATAGTGGACCATAGATAGTCATCTTTGAAAGTCATTAATAGTCTGCAATCAATCTCTCCTAACTTGCAACTTTATTGATCATTTTTTTGTAAACCTATTTTATAGCCTAAATAATTGATAAAGTCTCCTCTGTGTATATTTTAGAAGCAATCTATAATCCCCAACAAGGCAAAATTTTCTTTACCTCTTCAAACATTCTTTCTAAAGTATCTATATTTTAATCAAATAGTGAAATATCATCCATGTAATGGTAAATTATAGATTCAGGAAATTACTTTCGTATCATTTCCAATAGCTGATTTACAAAATATTGGCATAGGGTGGGGCTATTTAGCATTCCCTGTGGGACTCAGTGGGTCACACCCAGAAAGGAGACATGAGAGCAGCATGGTGACCTGGAAAGAACCATTTTCAATAGCAAAGGGGATGAGGGTGGGGAAAAAACTGTCAAAAATAAAATAAGTAGATATTTAAAGCCCAAAAGGATGCTTTGGTATGCAAAAAGAAGAGGTAGCACTTTGTGAACCTTTGGGTCTCAAAGGATCTTTCCAAGAAGATGGGCCCTGCTTCAGTCTTCATGAATTAGTTCTCTTAGGAGGTGTTCAGCCTGATGCCACTCTGCAGTTTGAAGCTCCTGAAGGCAGTTGTTCACTTGGTGTATTTAGAAAGAACTAGGTACTGTGCTTTGGCATATTCAAGCTTTCATTGGAGGAATGTCTCAGTTAATATCTGAATTTATATTGAGAGAAGTTCTCAAGGGCAATTTGTTTCATATCTGAAACATGAAGGTATCTTTCCAAGATTGGTTGTGAATATTAACCAGTGTCATGGTTAAGAAAGAACTTCATCCATGGTAGGTACTCAAGAAATACCCTTTCTTTTATCTTGTTGGAAACATTTTAGAGTACAAAAGAAAAGCAAGATGTGGTACCATGCCCATGCTAGTGCTTATGAGGACAACAGGCAAGGGTGTGAAATGGTTACCAAGAACACTGTCCGTTGTGGTCTAAGCAGATGTTAAATTCCCTCCAGAGCAACAGGATGCCCCAGAGCAAACTGCACAGAAAGGGCATGGGGAGAGGGGGCATACGTTGTACAGCAGACCCAGGCTAGGCCAAGCTCTCTATGTACAGACAGAGATAGGGATGTGGCTAAGAATTAGATAATATAATTAATATCTAAGAGAATTAAATAGCTGAAGACGGATGTGTCTGGGTAGGAACCACATCACATTACACAAGAAAGCAGTGGAAGACACACATGTGTGCTCAGGATGGATGTGAGGAAGCAGAGGAAACCCCTGGTCAGGTAGAAGAGAGACAGAACCCTAAAGATGAGGATAGGCAGGCTGAGTCACGATTAGCCCAAAGCTGGGGAAAATGGGACTGGCTGTGAGTAAACACGGGATTCAGGGAGGTGATTTGTGTTCCAGGGTGGACTGTATTTACCAGTCACAGAAGTGTTTTAAACAGCAAAGCCAGGTGATGGGCTCATAGCCCAGTCCTTCAGGCTCAGTTCTAGTGCAGAAAACCACAATTGTTTTGGCAGCTTTCCGTGGAAAGCATGTTTAGGTGCCTATAAAGTCACCAAATGGCCAGAGGACTGAACTGTGGGTTGTTCTGTTGGAACAAGGCATGGCGAGGGAGGGACTAAGAACTGATGAAGTTTTTTTGGCAAAGCCTCTGGATGGCAACTATCAAAATTGTGACTACATATACAGTTGACCTAGAAATTCCAGACTAGAGAAAAAAAAATCAATTCTATTCTATTCTAGAAAAAAAACTACATATAAACACAGTAATGAATATGTAGGGGGTTTCAAAAGAATCTTATCTATTAATGAAAATTATATACTTAAATAAGAGGTTAAATAAAGTATAGAATAAAACATTGCAGAACCAATAATGGAATATATGGAGGGGACTTAGGGGATGGCTCAGGCAGAAAGTGCTTACTGTACAGACGAGAATCTTGAATTCAGATCTTCAGCACCTAAGGAAAATAGTTGAGCTCCCTGACATGCCAGTAATTCCTGCACTGTGGAAGCAGACATCTGTCCTGGAGCTCTGGACAACCAGTCTAGCCAAACTGTTCAGCTCCAGGTTCAAATAAGAGACCCTGTCACCAAAATGACGTAGTGGAGAAGTGATTGAGGGAGATACCCAAGATTGACCACTGTCCTGGGATGACCTGGGAGGGCAGAGTCCATTGACCTCTCTGGTGTGCCTTCTGCGGCTGAGGTTGTACCTGAAGAATGCAGGCAGTTGATCTATAGGTAGGGAAAAACCTAGTCTGGAAAAGTGGGGAAGGGGAGGAGGCTGAGCATCCAGGGACATATAAATCCCAGGTAGGACACGCTCGGGTCCTTCCCAGCAGGACCACTGCCACCCAGCTCTATCCTCCAGAGCCCATCTCCAACGGACTCTGCACTCCCTGGTAATTCCAAACCCCTAGATGCCAAGAAAAGGAGTGAGGAATGGGGGACACCTGCCCCCATTTGGGACTCACCCAGGACCAACTCTCTTCGACTCCACCGTGAGATACATTTAAATGCATGCTTTATTGCTGAAGAGGCCAACAGTAATGACAAACGTGCTTGGACCATTCTGTGAATCTCACTTGGTTGTCATGCAGGTGCCTCACACTGCCTACTCACCTGCAGACAACTTGCAAATTCATTAGCCTCTGACTTTTTAAAATATCTATTTATTTACTGTGAGTGTACCTGAGTATATTCATTGTGCACCACGTGCATGCAGGAGCCCACAGAGGTCCCAAGAGGGGTTTGGATCATCTAGAACTGGCCACCAGCGACTTGGAGCAGAAATGTGGGTCCTGAGAACAGAATCCGGGTCCTCTAGCAACCAGTAAGTACGTTTAACCACGAAGCCTTCCTTTCTAGTCCCACCTCCTTGCCTGTGATCTTTGAGCACTTTGAGTCAGTTCAGTACTGTAGGAGGGAGGTTCCCAGGGTCGAGGCAGCCTCCCCCACAGCGGAGAAGCAGCCGAGGCGATGCGCCCTATTCCAGATGCCCAGGCACGAAGAACTAGATGGTGGGAGAGCAGAGGGGCCTCTTCAGTGGACCCAGGGTTACAATCCAGAAATGAGTTAAAAGGCCTGTACTGAGGAGACAAAAAAAAATCAAATTCAATTGAGATTCATAAAACTTCCGAAGCATATACTGAAAGTGCCTTGGCAACCAGCTCCTGAGCCTTCCCATAAATAAGGCAAGGACGAAGAGGTGAGGAAAGTGAAACCCGGGACCAGGGGAAAGTCCCTTCTCCCGCAGGGATTACAAAGGAGGGTGGCCCCTGCAGTGGGCCATGGCGCTGGAAATCGGGGACAATGAGGCACCTTTGTGAGGCCTGGTTCATCTTAGCTTCTTCATCCATTTGACTCTTTGCAGGTAGATGGAACTGGCGCGGTTCGTTCAGCATCTGATTATGTTTGCTGGAAAAGACAGGGCTCAGAAGGGGGTTCGTTTCCACACTGCCAGAGTAGTTCCCAAACACCACCAGCCCCTCTGCACCTCCACCACACTGCTCCACCTGACCTCCTCATCTGGAAGGGAACTCTCTAGGCAGATGTACACACAGAGCAGACAGCAGAGTCCCCATTTGCTGGTGACTGGAAGAGATTGAAGATGATTTTTTCCAGAAGAACTCTAGGAGATGGGTGAGGAGCATACAACTCTACTGGGAGCTGCAAGAAATCCTGTCCCTCTCCCTGAGCCCATGTCCCACCATGAGTTCATGTCCCTCTCCCTGAATCTATGTCCCTCTCCCAAAGTCCATGACCCTCTCCCTGAGCTCATGTCCCTCTCCCAGAGTCCATGTCCCTCTCTCTGAGTCCATGTTCCTCTCCCTGAATCGATGTCCCTCTCCTTGAGACCACATCCTTCCTGATACCACATCCCTCTCTGAGACCATCCTGTCCTCTATAACCCATAGTTCTCTTTCTGAAGCCGTGTCCCACTTTTGGAAGCCATGTTCCTCTTTCTGAAACTGTATCCCTCTTTTTCATCCAGGAAACCGGATCCTGCACCAAGCAGGGGAAAGAGAAAATTCAGTAACCTGGAACACTGTGGTCACTCAGTTTCTTCTAAAGAGCCAAGAAAGCAAATCTGACTGTCCCTGGCTTCTCTGGCCGCTCTCTTCACTTTTGGTCAAGTCATTCATAGCTGTCAAGGTGGACAATAGCTGCTTCTGAAACCATAACTGCTGGGCAATGGGTTTATGTGATAAGCAGTGCCAGGAGGAGGCCAGGGAATGTGACCAAAAGGAAGAGCCAGGACAAGAAACCAGGCCAAAGAAGAGAATAGAACCTAGCCAGATCCGGACACAGGAGCATCTGCTTCCTTACAATGAGTTGTTTCAATTAATTTTTTTGAAGAATCAAAAGACACAGGAGGCCAGATGCCATAATTTAAGACAAAGCAGTAGCTAGAAAAGCCGGTTCCTTACTGAGAAAGACTGTATATTGTTTTCATTATCTGTTCATATGTGCTCTGTTTTCCCATAAAACCCAGAGCCCCTTTCAAAGGGTGAAGTTTGTGTGTTGCCATTGATGCCGAAGCTGGGCCAGTTAGAAATACAGTTAGCTGCACATGAGAGAAAACCTGACAGGCGAGGGCTTCAAGGATAATGATTTATTGGTCTTATGCAGAAGTAGTCTGGGTCAGGACTCTGGGAACAACTCCAGAGTTTGGCGTCACAAGCCTTGTGTTTCAGGCTTCTATCTTCACGCTGTAAAGTTCCAAGACAGCAGCAGCTCTTTCAGTCATTACCCTGACATTCCAGGCATGAAGGAGAAAAAGAAACCTAAGTGGACATTTGTCTCCAGAAAGCAAAACCTTTCCCCCTCTACCCCAAGTCCTTTAGAAACAAATTAACAAATCAGAGGCCAAAATAGAATCACATGGCCACTCTTTAGCTACAAAGAATCTGATATACTTTTAGGTGGACATAGTCATCCGCCCACCAAACACACACATCATGGTGCTACTGCTATAATGAGCCTTTATCATGGGTTAAGAGGAGCACCTGAGCAGCTGAGCTGGCCACAATGTTACAAGCATACACAGAAGCTTAGAAATCCCCTGCATCTGCCGTTTGTATGTATGGGGGGCTAGGCTGCTAACATTAGAAGCTATGGGAGGAGACCAGCATCTTCTACCGGTACCTGCATGTCCAATGCTAATAACTCTGCACATGAATTAGTCTTGTCCACACCTCAGATTTCCTTGGCAGAGGCAGGGTTACCTGGTGGGGTGAGGTGGACAGAGCAACAGCTGCAGTGTGTATGTGGTTTTCCTCCTCCTCTACACAGGACTGGCCACTGGCAAGGATGGTCTCATACTTATTGAACCCCTAGTCTCACTAAAAGCAACAGCTGTGCAGTTTTCAACCGTGGCTAAGGTAGCTGCCAGTCCTGTTTGTTGAGTGCCTCCTTCATGCCTGTAGGTGCTGGATGGGTTTTATTCATTCTTTAGAATCAACACAAATTTGATTTTAAGATTGCGATGTTACGAATGAGTAGTTAACATTCTCACCAGGCTGTACCATATGGTGAAAGAAAAAACAATCGCTGTTTGGGCCTAAGGTTCTCATTTATTAAAAAAAAAAAAAAAAAAAAAAAACTAGGAAAGCAAGAATATCATTCAGCCATGGTCAGGAAGGAAATAAAACTATAGTGTATGAGCCATCACAGAACAACAGAACCATCACTATTAAAGTTAAGTTAAAACCTTTCCTTTTATTTAGACAAAAAGGGAGACATGTTATGGGATAGAATATTTGTTTAACTATGTAAAGATGTATTGCAATTGTTTATGCCGCAATTGTTTAACTATGTAAAGATGTGCTGCTGTTTTACCTTGCTTGCCTAAGACACCTGATCGGTCTTTTTAAAAAAAAAAAGCTGAACAACTGATAGCTAGGCAGAGGAGCTATAGGCAGAGCTGGCAGGCAGAGAGAAAAGGGGAGCCAGCCAGCCAGTACAGGTCCAGGCAATTGGGAGCCAGCTAGCCAGGGGACAGACAGACAGACAGACAGACAGGAAGCTGGAAAGCAGGATGAACAGTACATAGATGAGGTAAACAAGGCTCAAAGCAGCACTAGTAGAAATGGGTTCATTTAAGTTTAAAAAAATAAAAGCTACCTAGAAACAAGCCTAAGCTAAGACTCAACAGTCATAATTAATAATAAATCTCCATGTCATGATTTGGGGGCTGGTGGTCCAGGGAAAGCCTGCTACACACCATGGAGCAAAAGAACCATCGAGAGTAACCGCCAGAACTTGTCCATCCTGAAAAGAGAAGCAGTTACACTCCTCCAACAACTGTGCAATCGCCACCAATTCAATTCACAGATCACTCAAGGAAAAAAATGGGTACAGACCTAAACAGAGAACTCTCAACAGAGGAATCTAAAATGGCTGAAAGACACTTAAGGAAATGCTCAACATCCTTAGTCATCAGAGAAATGCAAATCAAAACAACTCTGAAATTCCATCTTAAACCTATATATAAGAACAGCCAAGATCAAAAACACTGATGACAACTTATGCTGGAGAGGTTGTGGGTTATAGGGAACACTCCTGCATTGCTGGTGGGAGTGCAAGCTGGTACAGCCCCTTTGGATATCAGTATGGCGATTTCTCAGAAAATTAGGAAACAACCTTCCTCAAGACCCAGCAATACAACTTTTGGGTATATATCCAAAGGATGCTCAATCATGCCACAAGGACATGTGCTCAACTATGTTCATAGCAGCATTGTTTGTCATACCCAGAACCTGGAAACAACTTAAATGCCCCTCAACCAAAGAATGGATAGGAAAAATGTGGTACATTTACACAATGGAGGACTACACAGCAGAAAAAATAATGACATCTTGAAATTTGCAGGCAGGTGGATGGAGCTAGAAAACATTATATTGAGTGAGGTAACACAGACCCAGAAAGACAATTATCACATGTACTCACTCATAAGTAGTTTTTAAACACAAAACAAAGAAAACCAACCCACAATTCACAATCCCAGACAACAATGAGGACTCTAAGAGAGAGATACATGGATATAATCTATGTAATAAGTAGTAAAAGACAAGATCTCCTGAGTAAATTGGGAGCATGGGGACCATGGGAGAGGGTTGAAGGGGGGAGGGGAGAGGAAGGAAGGGGAGTAGAAAAAAATGTATAACTCAATAAAATCAATAGGAAGGAAAGAAGGAAGGAAGGAAGGAAGGAAGGAAGAAAGAAAGAAAGAAAGAAAGAAAGAAAGAAAGAAGTGTGCTCAATGGTCACACCCTGCCTACCCAGTTCCCCAGTCACTGCAGACGGATTCCACTGAACTCTCAACTCCTTTCTGTAAAGAGCTGCTGTAGAAACTGCACCATCACCTTGAAGGACAGGTCAAAGGTTATAATGCTTGAGTAAGTTGCCTGGAGTCACCTTTTAAGGCCCGTGAGGGCCAGGTGTGAAGGCGAGGTGTAAAGTCACATCCGCATCCTTTGCCCTATGTCTAAGAGAAGTTTGTGGTCAGCACAGTATGTGAGGCCAACGGAGACACAGGAGAGCCCTGTTGGAGCAAGGTGTCTAGGCTCAGGCTTGAGTTTGGAGACAGCAGTAGCTGATTTATTTCGTGGTCCCAAGTCACAAGGTCCCATGAGAGAGACTATCATTCTTTTTTAGAATACATTCCTTTGGATATGCAGGCAAATGGCTGGATGAAAAATTCTCCTGAGTCCCTGTAATGACAGCTCAGGACAACCTGTCCTGAGCAGATGCCAGAGCCTGGAGTAGGCTCAGGAATCCAGGAGAGCAGGGGGAAAACCTGTTTCTCCACCAGGACACAGGGGCAGCCGCACAGTCCTCAGGGGTGCCTGGAGAGGCAGATGGTATCTAGAAACACAAAGTGGCAGCGAGCAAACTTGGTGAGAACTCCAGATCTTTCAGCAGGAAGAGGGGGAACCCAGAAAAGATCCCTGCCCCCAACTGTAGGGAGTCAGCAAGGCAAAAGTTATTCTTCCTTCAGAAGCTGACCTGGGGGGACTCTGGCTTCTGCAGGAAGCCCCGGCTCTCTGAATGAATCACTGGAATTCCAGGCCTCCTGTCCTCAGGCCTGCTGTTCAGAAAACTCTCTACCCAGCTGGGGACAGGACATCAAGATAAGCAAAAAACCGGGGAACAGCTCCTCGCCAAGCAGCCATCATCTGGAGGCTAAGCACACTTTTCAGGAAAAATGCTCAAAATCACCGTTTTTCTTTGTTTATACCATCTAGCATGGGCCGTCGTGCGAGAGACACATTACCGCAGCTGTGACTACCCTCTGTGCATGCTCCTTGCTTCTTTCACAAAATGCAATTACCCTTCTCTCCACGCTTTTGGCCAAAGATAAAGTTGTAACAATTTAAAAGGTCAAAGCAGAGATCAAACTGTGTGTGTGTTTTAATCTCGATTTTTAAAAAAAAAAAAATGTAAATTGGGCCCAAACTTCAAAAATAACAAGCCTCATGGGCAGACGATATGTTTGTGAGAGGCTTCCCATGACAAGCAAGCTGCCTCTCGGACAACACGCCTTGCACCTAAGCACCAGATGTCACCTCCGATGAGACGCGGTATCTGCTGTGGTATCTGGAGTGCTGGCATGTCACTGAACAGGAACAAGGGACTGGGATAGAAACATCACCAGTCCCCCAGCCCTCCGCAGCTGAAACCCACAGTCTTCCACACGATGACCATGACAATTCATCTGCCAATATTGGAAATAAATGCCTCGGTATGTTCCTATCAATCGCAGTTATTTTTTTCGCTGACAGAAATCGCATCTGCGAACTCCATCCCTGGGTATTGTGGTGGGGGTGGGGGGTGGTTTCGGGGATGATAAATTCCACCAAAGGGCATCATAAACTGTCATGAAAAACGAGCCCCACTTGCATGGAAACGAAACGCCTTCCCTTCCACCCGGTTGTTCTTCAACAAGAAATAATGAAGAAAACGGGGCTGAAATGTGAGCCGCAGTTCTTAATGGCATTTTAATAGTTTAAATTAGGAGCCAAAGGCCTCTCGGCATGTGGCTTTGCATAAACATTGCCCTTTCGTGATATTAATTGGGGTAAGGAGAGATGTCAGATGCCAGGCTTCCTCTCAGCTACCAGAGAGCAGCAGAGTTGTCCAGAATCCCTCGGAAGGAACAGGCAGCCCTAGGAGCACCCCCACATGGTGGAGTTACTTGAGTGTGACAAGTACTCACTGCCAGTGTGCCTGTCCCTGCCACTGCTGCATGTGTGGGATCATAGCAGATGGGATCCGACAGTAGTCACGTGACTCCCCTCAGCCACTACAGAGAGTCATCAAAATAGTAAGATTCCAGAAGAGAGAGCCACCAAAGCCTGAGAGTCACCCATCAGAAGACATTCCGAAGAGTCCAGCATGCCAGCAGACAAAGCAAGCTCAGTTCTGCCAGGAAGAGTCGATGGTTCTATGCTCCCGGCCACATGAGTGTCGTAGACTAGTTCTAAGGCAGAGTCTTCATCACTGTTCCACATCCTGAGGACACGCTTGTAACCAGCATAGGTGAGGGCCGCACTCTTTGTGAGTCCTCATACTCGTTCCTTGTCCAGTAGACAAGCCAGCGCTCAGCCTGTAGTCTCGGCACTTGGAAAACTAAGACAGGAAGAGTACAAATACAAGCCAATAAAAACTACACAGTGGGTGTCGGAGCAGCCTGGACCACATCCTGAAGCTCCCTCTCAACAAAAGTAAAGAAAGAGAGTGGGGGGCGGGAGGAAGGGAGGGAGGGAGGGAGGGAGGGAAGAAAAGGAAAGGAAAGCAAAGGAAAGGGGAAAGGAAAGGAAATGAATGGAAGGGAAGGGAAAGGAAGGGAAGGGAAGGAAAGGCAAGGCAAGGCAAGGCAAGGCAAGGCAAGGCAAGGCAAGGAAAGGAAAGGAAAGGAAAGGCATCAAAGAGATCCTGTCTCAGAGGCAGAAGGGGGGATTGACTCTGCACATGTGCTATGGCATATGTTCTACACACACACATAAACACACACACAAAACAAAATGTGCACGCACACACAGAACATAACAACAATAATAAAAGAGAAAGAAAGGAAAGCAGTAAGAGAGGAGGAAGAGGGAGGGAGGGAGGGAGGGAGGGAGGGAGGGAGGGAGGGATGGAGGAAGAAGAAGATATCAGGCAAAGTGTGAGTCACAGGAAAATGAAATTAGAAGGTGGCTGTGATGGCGTGTGTTTATAATCCTAGCGCTCAGGAGGCTAAAGCTGAAGGAACGGCACAAATTCTCAAGGCAAGCCTAGACTGCATAACAAGACTCCTTCTCAAAAATGGGAGGTATGGGAAGGACTTAAGGGAAGGGGGGAAGGGAGGGGAGGAGAGGGAAAAGGAAGGGGAGGGGAGGGAAGGAGAGGGGAGGAAAGGGGAAAGGAAGGGAAGTTAAGGGAGCGAAAAGGAGGCAAGGGGAAGGGAAAGGAAGGGGAGGGGAAGGGAGGGGAAGGGGAGGGGAGGAGAAGGAAGGGGAAGGGGAGGGGAGGAAAAGGAAGGGGAAGGGGAGGGGAGGGAAGGGAAGGGGAGGGAAGGAAAGAGGGAAATTGAGGAAATTAGTGAGGGTGCCTGTGGAATCAGAGGAAATGCTCAGAGAAAGGATGGCCATCTGATCCCTTAATGGCCAAAAGGAACACCCTGAGATGACAGGAAAGGCATCCCAGGCAGAGGATACTCCAAGTGAGTCAGTACCCAAACCCCTCCCCATACCCCACACAGGCCCACAGCTATGCAACATACCTGTACAGCCAGCCAGGTCTCCAGGGCAACGTGGAGCGTGCTCCAAGCATGCCTTAATGGCTTATTGCTGTAGGAGTAGCACCAGGAGATCGAAGGGCATGGATTCCCGGGAGAATGGGGGAAGATCAATGCTGTGCTTCATGCACACAGAATGTTTACAGAGATCCCTCCTGGGCTCTTCATGGCTGCCACCAGTGGCACCACATGAGTCACAGACAAATGGGAAGGTCTGAGATCTTTGGCAGCCACCAGGCGGCTTGTTAGACTTCTGACAGATACTGAGGAGCTGCGAACATTGCTGTCAAGGCAGCTGGTCTGAGTTAATCATAAGTTCTCCAAACCTCTCATGATGGCCATAGGAGCTTCCTTTATAGGTAATGGAGGTCACATAATTGGAGCTGAGAACTGTTGGCCTCAACAGCAAGAGCCATCAGGAAGACAAGTGGCCTTGGGCCAGATAAGAGCAGTTGACTTCCTCCACACAGGGGCTCTCGCTGAGGAAATACTCTTCCCTAGGGCATCCTGTAGTGTCATGTTGGGTTTTTCCGCACTTAACCCAGAAGACTAGACTGGCTCTTATTTTTGTAGAACACAGTGTCAAGTCGAACCACTCAGGGGGAAGCATGCTTCTGCTGAAACGGTCACTTGAAGCACACAAGAAGTCCGAGAGATGCTGGGTGTCTTTGCAAATCTTCCCCTAGGGGATGCATGTCTCCATATGTCTAGTAGGTGGCCTACTTACAGGCCCCTCTTGAACAGCAAAGAGACCCAAAAGTAGGGAGGTCAAGTCATCAGAGTGAGGGCTATGCTCTTTCTGTAGCTGCAGCCCAGCTTGGAGCATTCAGGAATGGCTCCTCTTTGGTGGAATTGGTTCAAGGAAACTGTAACTGCATCTTAAGAAACTAGACGGAATTCTTCCTCACTTTTCTCTCCCTCAAAATCTTGAGTTTTTCTGTCTTCATCTGTCACTTGCCACCAAACACATCAAGCACGACATAAGAAAGTCTTTGTAGATAAGAACTGGGTGTTTTGATTTATATGATTGCTCTAATTGCATTATCCACATGGGAAATTGTTGGCTAAATCAACATGATTGAATTGTGTTCCCAGATTTTCTCACCAAGCTGTGCAAGTGATTTTGATGAAGAACCCATAGAAAATGAAATAAAGACATCCTGCCCTGGAACAGAACAAAATAGCTCTTGCACTGGCAGATTGGGCCTCGGCGCCCATAAATTACCTGCTGACGATGCACATAACCGCAATGTTCCTTGGAGGAAAGAATCTTGACAGATGTATTACCAACTCATAAATTGAAATTTCGACCAAAGCTGTACATATGTGGCAACATTATTGTTTTACACAATGAAAAGTATAATTACTTAGACTGTGACATTGCCAAACAGCCGTGTCGGTCTGGTTTTTATTGCACGTGATTGAGCAATGATGCAAGCAAGTGGCTGGTGTGTTGGTCAGCCTGTCCTCGCTACAGCAAATCCTGGCAACAATCTGTCCGTTGTGGCACTAGAGGGTTGAACCTCAGACCACATGCACACTAGGTGAGGGATCTCCAGCTAGATAACCGGCCTAGAAAAAGAACGTGTTTATTTGAGTCAGAGTTGGAGAGGTTTTCGTCGGTGGTGATTTGACCTCCCTGCTTCGGGCTATGGCAAGGGAGCACATGACAAAACAAAACCACTCACTTCAGCCAAAATGAAAAAGGCAGAGACCAGGGTCCTGAAGGACATGCACCTTTAATCAGTTACGTTTGTGTGTTAGAGACAGAAACATCTAACAGAAACAGCATTATGAGAGGACTCACAGTTTCAGAAGACCTCAGTCTACCATGGCAGGAAAAGGATAACTGTGTGCAGAGGCAGGAGCATGTAAGGAAGGCCCCTCACATCATGGGGGTCCAAGAAGCAGAGAGTATGCTGGACCTAAAGTCAAGTTATATGCTTCTAAGCCCACCCCCAGCAACCCACTTCCCCCAGCCATACCTCATCTTCTCAAGATTCCACAGCCTCACAAAATGGCACCACCAGCTGGGAAACAAACACTGAGAATATGAGCCAGTGAGAGACAGTTGAAATTCAAACTATTATATGTCCCATTACCTAAAGATCTCCAGTTATGCTCCACCCCTTAAGGCCTCCACCCCTTCCCAATAGCCATCAAGCTGGGAACAAAGGGTCTGACACATTCTACATCCAAACTAATAGCACTGCGGAATTGAGTTAGGGGCCAGTCTCTTCACACCGAACACATAAATAGAGCATCAGAGTTAGGTTATCCTGAATCTGGTGTCTTCTCATCTAGGCCAAACATAAGTTTTGATTGACTAGTAGAGGAATTGTCAGAACAGTAAATATTTAGTAATAATTTGCTGCTACACAGCAAATGAAAATAAATATGTGTGCCCTTGTGCTGTAGCTGTTAGCATGGTGGCATATATCTAGACACCTCACAGACTGCAAAAATAAATCCACAAGACAGAAGGAACTGGAAGGAAAAGAATGAAAAACGGCAGCAGCCAGTAAGCCCACCTGTACGGAGACAAAGAGGTTCTGTCAGAATGGCCAGATCCAGCTCCCTAGCCTTAATTTATAAATGCCATCCACCAACAAAAGGAATCAGGGTTCCTGGGAGGAAGCACTGAGTCTGAGTCGGTAAAAGATGAACCTAAACTCTTCCCAGCTGTTAGGAATAAGACACCTTCAAACACTGATGGGGATGTGTTAGGATGACACAGGAGCCAAATGCACCCATCTGGGACAGTTTCAGCAGGAGAATAAGTAATGTCAGAAATGCATGATTCCCTCCAGGATACAATAGAATCCATTCATCCATATACAAACACTAAATTGACAAATAAATATGAGAAGAAGAACCTGAGCGGTGGTGGTGCACGTCTTTAATCCCAGCACTTGGGAGGCAGAGGCAGGCGGATCTCTGTGAGTTCGAGACCAGCCTGGTCTACAAGAGCTAGTTCCAGGACAGGCTCCAAAACCACAGAGAAACCCTGTCTCGAAAAACCAATATATATATATATATATATATATATATATATATATATATATATATATGAGAAGAAGAGGCTCTGTCTTTGTGGAATATTCCTTCACACCTTGTGAATGTATGTGGCTGTGCCATTGGCCTTGCCAGAAGAGCAGCGAGTTGTAATTAAAGTTCCATGTGTCGGCCTAGCAGAAGGGCATCCTCTGATGGGTCGGTCTCGATTAGGCAAGGACTGGACTACAGACCCTGGGATGTCTTTTGCTTCTGCTGTGCCTTTACATGTTTGCTGCGGCTCTCTTTCTCTGGGCTCTAGCATGGCGTGAGTGGATGTGGCGAGGTCGCCACTGTTTGTAATATAGTGTGTTTATCTCTTGGAAACATCCCATTCTACTGTGTAATTTTACCTGTGGATTGTCAAGAAGATGACCCCTCCCTAAACTGTGCTGTCTAATTTGGTAATAATAATGATATCTTACAGAGTTTTGATGAATAAGAATAAATACAAGGATATGTTTCACAGCCAGAGTCTGTGAGTCTCACCTAAGGAGATGCTGTACTAAGAAAAGGTACCAAGCAACGTGGCAAAGATAAGGAATCTGGGTCAGTTTAAAAGTGAGAGTTAGCTAGTAACAAGCCTGAGCTATTTATTGGCTGATCATGTCGGTTATTTGGGAACTGGCGGGCAGTAAAGAAACGTCCACCTACATGTCTTTACGGTAGAATTTCAAATAAATACGAAAGGGATGATAGATATGGAACAATCATGGTTTGACAAATACAGAAATAGCAATTGATACAGCAAGAATTATCAATGGGTGCTAAATTAAATGAATACGAGTGGGTGGTCTCAAAGTATCTCTCCATAAAATACTTATGAGTTACATAGGGAAAGAGAGTAACATTTCAATGGAGAGCCCTTTCAAGTACCGACAGGTCGACAGTTAACATCATTAGTTAGGGAACAATCTTATATCTTATGTGCGTCCTGACACAAAGGACAGCATGTGTTCTTGATATTCATGTCAAAAAATGAATAGCCTGTATTTAACCATCATGAGATATTAGACAAACTCTAATTAAGGGACTAAGCTTGGAGTAACTGGCCAGTAACTTTCAGCAGTTTCAGAGGTCATGAAAAATGGAGAACAAACCTCTCCGCGAGCCTCTAGACAAGATACTTCGTTATTCATTTATAAGATGGGGCCAGTAGTAGCAGCCAGATCACCTGGCTCGGATAAAGACTACAAGAAATAACACTTCAAGTGCTCTCTGGCACAGAGGGTTCTCATCATCCTCCTCAGCGTGACTATCCTTTTACTCAGGAAGCCCCACTGACTGCCCCAACAGACTCCATTGCTTGAGAGTGGTGACTCTGACCAGATTGGTCACCTGTGGAAGAAGAATCCATCTACCGTTGACCTCTTGAATTATTTAAAACACAGACCTACTTTCTATAACAGAGACCCAAAGTACCAGTACATTAAGCAAGGCAAGTTATTTTTGTCATGTACCCACCTAATCATGTGTGGTCCGTGACTCTTAAGATGCCCCCTGGATCAGGATCCAACTCTTGTCTTGACAGGGACTATTGCCAGAAGGCTCATGACATCATCCATATTCTAGCCATATCGTGAAGCAAAAAAGATCAGGAGGGAGGACATACCCCATAGCGGCATAGTCGTGAGCCACACCCAGTGGCAAGGAAGGTTATGAGGTGTGGTCTTTATTTTGAGAGGCCAGAGGACTTAATACAACTTGGATGTCCTTTCACTGTCAATCACTGGAGAATGCTTTCAGGGAGCTACCAGCAATCCTCACTGCTTCAGAACACTGCATTCAGCGCTCCTGCCTGATTCTCTAACCTGGTCCTCCCTCTTGCAAGTTATAGTATTCCTCTTTTTCCTTTTGGTACCTGAAGAGATAGATGTTCCTTTCTATACCAAACCTTCTTAAGCTCTTGGCCACCTTCCAGCAGGGATCAGCTTCCCCTGCCCAGAACTTGTCCTAAAGTGACATTTATCACACTGTCCCTGAACCATTTATTAGTGTTCCCACAATGTAAACTACATGACAGCCAAGAATAGAATATACCATGTCCCTAGGCCATTGTAACGCTTTTTATTTCTGTTGAATATGATGCACACACTTTCAAAAGTCCATATTTGAATTTCCAAGCTAATATTGCTTTGGCTAATGGAAGAATATTCTTCGCATAAATATGACCACCTTACCCCATATCCAGTCAGGTGATGAAGAAAGCACTGGTAAAATCAAACCCACTGCCTAGAAAGGAAAAGAAGCCAGATGTTGCATGCCCCATCCTGATGCTGCATGCCCCACAGGACCCTAGTGGTACTTGTCCTGTTCTTGGTTTGTGTTTACACCAGCTGAGATAGGTTCCTGGTCCTTTCTTCAAGGAAATCAGCCAAAGCTGGAGCTGCCTCCAGCCTGAAGTGGCGTGCTCAACCTCTTGAGTGAGAAGAGTTTACGGCAACATCCCGACTCCATTGGTTGAAGATACAGCAGAGATGGCTTAAGAACATGAAAAGCCTGTTTAATGTTTAAAAGCCTTTAGGTTTTTTTTCACATCAATTTCTGGTGTGGGAGGTCCTTTTGTCTATATGTTGCTTTTATTGGTTAATGAATAAAGAAACTGGCTTGTCTGATAGAGTAGAACAGTTATGTGGGGAGAAGCTAGGCTGAATACTGGGAGGAAGAAGGGTGGAGTCAGAGAGAAGCCATGGAGCTGCTAGAGACAGACACTGGGAACTTTAGCCGGTAAGCCACAGCCTCGTGACAGTAAACAGATTATTAGAAATGGGTTAAATTAATATGTAAGAGTTAGCCAATAAGAAGCTAGAGTTAATGGGCCAAGCAGTGATTTAATGAATATAGTTTCTGTGTGATTATTTTGAGGCTAAGTGGCCAGTAACCAACAAGCAGCCTCTTCTCCAACAGATTGGTGCCCAACAAATTTCTCCTTTGGTATCTTGTGAGCACTGACAAAACTGTATGAGCCAAAGAAATGGAGCGTTTCACCCAAAACGCTAAATTTCCTTGGCGTCCTACCCTTCCCTTTAGTTCCAAATTAAAATCTTAAATACACATTTGTGGATCTGAGTTTCGTTTATTTAGTGCAAGAGACTGAAAGATGCTTCTTGGCCTGTTTCTCTAGTCCAGGGTTCAGATAAAAAGGGGGGAATGTGCAAACCACTGAGGCCTGACAGAAGAATAAGAAAAAGGGATCTCCTGGATCACGGGAAGCCCAACGCCACTCGACTGCCACACCGAAATCCATCTGTGCTCTTCCATAACACCACACCTCCAAAAGGAGAATCTCAAGCATCAATTGGCGTGTTGAGGGTTTGCTCTCACTTCTCTACAGAAGAGAGTTTTTATAGTGCTAGGCCATCAGGCATTCTGTGCTCAGCGGCCTTAGAACTTCCATCCCACCTGATACCTTCAAACTACATAAATTCTGTTTCGGGACAGGTTAGAGTGGCACCAAGCAGATGAATAAGACTATCTTCTCACTTGGAAAGAGAAAACAAAGACTTTTTTCTCTCTGGAAACTCAGGGAAAATTGACAGGTAGTCAAGAACTCTTTCATGAAGAAGTCATCAACTGGGCAGATCCTTCCGGACCCTTGGCCTGTGAGTCTGTGATGTCACTAGCCATCAATGATTCTTGGACTTCTTACTGCTTACTGGTTGTTTGATGATTGGCACAATGCAGAGCCAGATCTGTGATCCTCAGCTGTCTGCCTGACAGTGACCAATGTGCTATCCCATGAGACCATGAGACTTGTCTCATTGTAATGTATACACGTATGCACCCACAAAGCCGTGTCTTAACCCTTTCTATTAAATGTTTATTTTATATGTATGTGCTATGCCTGATGAATGCCTGGGCACCACTTGAACACCTGGTCCCTGCGGAGACCAGAAGAAAGGACTGAGTGCCCTAGAGCTGGAGTTACAGACCTACCGGCTGACATGAGTACAGGGAATCAAATCTTAGTCCCCAAAGAGTAGCAGGTGCTCTTAACTGCCGAGCATCTCCCCAGCCTCTTAATCCTTGTTTTTTAAGAAGATACATTGAGCAAGATGACAGGCTCAGAGTGTTAATTTCCCAGCCTGCTCTAGACTGACTGTGCAGGACGTCTTCACAATGACTTGAGAGCCTGATCTCTAAAGAGCAATGCTCACGTATAACTAAGCTTCATAAGTGTGTCTTTATTGGCAACGGGTCCCTACAGGTCAAAGCTGTACTTCCAATTAAACAGGCAACTAAGTCTTCTCTGGTCAGTCTATATCAAGCTGATTCAAAGTCACACAAAAATGTAGTCTCTTTCCCCATCCCCCTGAGAGGGACATTTCCATCAAAGTTGATAATTCGGTTCCAATTGCAGGAGATACATAATGATGATTCAAATTAGCAATTACATCCTAATTGTGTATTTGGATTGGATAACTTGAAGATTTCTTTGAAAAAAAAAAACCTAAAAATAGAAAGCCAAGAATCATTCGGTAATTACTCACACCAAAGGAAGCAGTTTATAATTCCTTCATTCTCTTGTCAAATGACCACACCTGTTTTAGGCTTTGATTTAGTACAGTAGCCATGTTAATCTAAATGAAAATATCTATCTGCTCTATCAGGAGATAGAGTTCAGTGGTAAGTCCCCAGGGGAGAGAGCCTGTCTCTAATGTCTCTACCAATTACTAGCTGTGTGACCTTGGCAGGTTGCTTCACCTCTCTGACCATCAGTTGTAGATGCGGTTATGAGTGGTGGCAATCTCAAAGGCTGCTGTGTGTATATTCAGTCCCTCATGGTAAGGATTAAATAATGCGTAGCCAGTAGCTGGACCCATGCAGAGGACCAAACTTACAAATTATCATCCACTGAAGGTTAGAGGATGGTTGAGCCTTCCATTCATCCACTGTGAAATAAAAAGATGCTTCTCAAAAGTGAATGAGCCACCAGCCTAGCTGGTGTAAAAGGTCTGGTATCTCTCCCGGGGGAAGAAAGCATTGTTCTGCATCCCACACTTTGGATACACTGAAACACTGTTTGTTTGTTTGTTTGTTAACCCTGCTCAGGCTTGATATTGTACAGTGTTCCTTATCTGTGAGAATGTATCCTTAGAAGCACACACGTGCATACACACACACACATGCACATGCATACACACACTGTGAGAGTTCTTTGCTTTCAATGGTGATAATCCTTGTGGCCAAGCAGAGAATACTCTTGCTCCCCAAAGTTGAATATCTTCCATAAGGTGTCCTGTTTAGTATGTAATAGCTTAACTCTGCAGTTTATTGGAGTTGTAAACCATGTGACTGTCCAAAATTGTATAAATGAGGACACTTAACCTGCATCAAAGAAGCAAAGAAAAAGACCCTTGTTGGGTAGGAAGATGTAAGTTGGCACTGCTGGAATGTCCTCATCGGTGCCGTGAGGAAACAACCTTCATGTGCCAGGACGTCATGGAAGCCTCTGCTATGGGAGAGAGAGGCATCGTAGCATTTGCCACCCAGAGAACTGACTCACACTCGGGCTGGAGGCTGGCAGAGCTCAAGGCCAGAGGTCTGGAGTTATTTCAGGTGTCCCGAAAGGCCCAGCAGAATAGTGAAGAGCTGCCCTTGGCAATGCCAGGGCTCTTCCTCTGCAGGGACAGTGCTGAATCACCGCATGCCCCACTTCCCGGCAGAGAGCAGCCATGGGGCCATGAGAGTGTTCTTCTCCAGCTTCCGGATTAACGCCTCACCTTCCAAGCTACAGAAAAGAAGTGACTCGCTGTGTTTGCCCTGCATTTGTTAAATTTGTACAAGTCATTTCTGTTAAGTGTATATGCATATAAATGTGCACTTGTGAGTCTTAGATGGGAACCTGTCTTTGTATCCAAAATCCACCCATGGGTTATGCTTGAGTGTAAAACTCTTTCGAGTAGAAATATATTCTCAGTATATAGATGGATGGGCTGAACAGAAATCAGGGAGAATTTTGAAGAGAAAGATCTTCATTGTCATTTATAGGCAATGGAAAGTTCAACAAACAGAACTTTGATCACCTGAAAACAAGCTCAGAAACAAGCATATTATACCTGGGGAGATGTTTTCATGGTTAAACTGCCTGCCCTGCAAGTGTGATTACCTTAGTTAATCAAATCCCAGGACCCATGCAAAGCCAAAATCTGTAGCACGTGTCTGGGGTTGTTCTGTCCCAAAAGCTCAGGCCAGCTAGTCTGGTGGATATGGTGGCAAAAAACAGAGATTCTGACTTAAAACAAGGTGTAAGGTGAAGACCACCACACACGTGCCCACATACATGTATTAAACATGCATGTACAGACACACACAAATAAAAATCAAGATATTTATTATTTAGTGTTCTTTATATACTGCTTGTTTGCCTTCAGTCCTCCTAATAACACAGGCACAAAATTTTTTCTGAAGTTCAAATTCTGGAGTCATCCACGTGGCAAACATGGTGCAAGACAGAAGCCCAGAATTCATTTAACGTGAGGATTCCCTAGACTGTCCCAGAATTCAGGTCTCCATTAGTCTTCCTTCTTCAGGCTCCCCTGACTGCGAGGAACCCTGTAGGCTGTTAACATATCCAGAAGAAAGCAGGCACTCTGCCTGCTGCAGACTGCCAGTACACACGATGCCAGGGGGGATCCAGACATTCAGGGGCTCGTTTGCCTCCCTCCTGCCATGGGGAGGGACCAATTTCAGATGTCACACCCAGCAGTCAGAGCATCTGTAAGTACATGTATTCCCAGAGCTCTGTGAGCAGAGACCTCTGATGGAGTCTTTACTGAACTGGTAATCACCAACACAACCTCTCTGAGCCAGATGTTTGCAAAATGAAAGTAGACTACAGGTCACTGGAGCTGCTCTTCCCACAAGAGCATGAACCCCTGGAAGTCGTATTAAAATGCAGATTCTGATGTAGAGTGAGTGAGGTCTGAAGACCTCAGTTTGAGTCGCATTGCTGAAACACGACACTATTTCACTCACAATGAAAGAAACATAGTTGGGAGACAGACCAGGTACCAGGAACCAGCCTTCTCCTGGAGGCCCACAGAGAACAGGAAAAGGGCCCTGACTTAGAGGAGGTTGGCTGTTTACCACACACTAAGTAATTTCTACACTGAGTATCACCCCTCACATCTTCCCGTTTAATAAGTAAGCTTGCTTCTAAACCTTAACAAAAATATCTACTGGTTCTCTGCGGGCCATGTGTTCAACCCTTAACCAAGCGCTGTGGTCTTTGGATAATCAAGCTTCCAACTGCAACCCTAGAGTTTGGAAGAACTGAGCACAGCGGGCCATGTGTTCAACCCTTAACCAAGCGCTGTGGTCTTTGGATAATCAAGCTTCCAACTGCAACCCTAGAGTTTGGAAGAACTGAGCACAGCAAGGCAGCAGACGGCATGGATTCCCTCAGGCAAATCAGCCACTCCACAGACATTCACTCACTGCTCTGTGTGCAGAAGACACGAAGTAGAAAGTGGGATTTAATTGCTCCCAAGGAGATTACCAGCACATTGGAATATAGACCAGATCAACAACACATCAAGCGATCTGAAGCCTGTTACAAATGACTCTGCAGACAGGTGCACAGAGAAAAGAGACATGGAACATGGGATGTCCTAGCAGATGCCGTAATGAGCTGGCTGGTGCGCTGGGACATGAAGAGACTGAACAAATTGTAGGACAGCACATTGCTGTCTTCAGAAAAGGGGGGGGGGAGCTGCAAGGCTTTGGCGCCCATCCCAACGACTGTCCCTCAGCTACGGCCTCTTCTAACATGATCCATGACTGCAGTGTCCCGTTTGGGCACCTAAGTCATTTGACGTCCTCGCTTTCCTGATTATCATGTCCATCTTCCTTCCAACACATCTCTCATTAATAACACCTTCCCCATCTCCCAAAGTGGAGGTTTCCCGAATTCCTGACATCACCACGTCTACAATCTGTTCCGCCAAAAATATAGATGACCAATCAATCTTTCATCTCCCACTGCTTCCAGTGCTGCATCTCCCTTGCTTCTCCACTATGCATCATCAGCTACGTGTCTTCTTGTACCCAGCCTAAAGCTTCATAATGTAACTAGAGAATAATTGACTAATCTTGCAATCTGTTAGAACCACAAAGGTCCAGGTAGCAATGCTGACAAAGATGATGGTGGTGGTGATATCATTTGTTAGTCCCAACTGAGTCTGGCTAGGAGGCACATTTATTTCTGCTTCTGAGTCAATAAGTGTGCAATTTTATTTGACTTAACTTCTCTCAGCATTGCTCAAGGAGAGCTCTATCGGCATTTGCACAGAACAAGCCTTCGTTTTAAAAGACTGTTGGGAACAGGGCAAAAGACTTGGCACTGCTTTGCTGGCCTGTCTAAAATCCAGTACTATTCTAAAACCATAGGGAAAAAGTGTCGGAGGTTCTCCTTCAATAATCTGCTGCCTCGACCAGATTGGCTTCAGGCACAGCCCTACACCCACTTAAAAACTGCTGGCTAGAAGAAAAAGAGCCACTCTGGCCATCCAAACTGAAGCTACTCTGCATTCTGAGCTCGAATAACCCTTCCCTTCCCCAAGTCCTGGTCTTCCCTAAAAGAAAACTCCTAGCAACGCTTCCACCTCCCGTTTGCAAGTCTCAATGATCAAATAAAATATTATTAGTGAAACTAATTGGTGAGTTCATTAGGACGGTGTTTGACTCTAACAGGAAGCTGTGAACAACAGTTTAAGTAAGTAAGTATATGTTTTTCCGTACCACAGTTATTCTGGAGATTAGTGGCTCATGGCTGGTGTGATGACCTCATCAACAGCCCCGGTTCTCCTACCTTTCTGAGAACATCTTTTACCATCATGGCCACATGTCACTCAAAAGATCGACCCCCACTTCCATACTCAAATCTGCAGGTCATCCAGAAACAGAAAAAAAGAAGAAATATGTAGGAGGGAGAGAGGAAGAAAGAGAGAGAAGGGAGAGGGGGAAGGAAGAAAGGGAAAAAGGACAAAATGTGACATTTGAAAACGGCGGGTGTTCCCAGCAGGCTTCCAGTGATGCCTCCTTTATTGTCGTGTGATCGTTTCTAACTCCAAAGAAGACTGGGAAATATTTTTGGATAAGCATATTGCCTCCTTGAACAAAATTAAGGTTCTGTGTGTAAGGAAGAAAAAGAAGACGTATAGTAGGTAGGTGGGAAGCTGGCAGGATCCTTGGTAAACAACGAAGTACTACAGAAGCGTGTGGCAGAATGATGGCAAAATCTTGAAAAGAAAAAAACCAACCATGAAATATAGTACCTTCAAGAATTTTATCACAAGAATTCCATCTGGCATGCCGTTTATCTGTATGACTTGGGACTAAATAAACAATGGTCATACATCCAATAAGCTTGGCAGGCCAATTAGCTAATGAGGCCCACGCCTCTGCCCACAATGCAGAACACTCCTCGTGTGTATCAGACGCTGAAGCAAATGGCATCTGATTATTCGTGGCAGCCAGAGAGTCGTAATAAAAGTGCATAAATGAGCATAAAGACTTTGTGGGTTTGAGACCACCTGGCATCCATTTCACATGTATCTAATTGTTACAGCCCATCTTCCCACAAGAAATGCCTTTCCTCACATGACACACAGGTTGATGGGACTGTCAACCAAAGGGCCCTACTCAGGTGCCAAAGCAAACACCTGAGTCAACCTCAACCAATCCAACTCGGTCTTCCAAGACCTCTGAGTGTCTGAAGCAAGGGGTGGAAGAATAAAAGAAAGGGAAGGGAAAGAAACGGAAAGACAAAGGAGACAGGAAGGTAGGAGGAGTGGGTAAGAACAGGAAGAAAGATGGGAGAGATGGAGGAATAAGGATAAGAAGAAGAGAGAATCCAGCTTGGCTCTTCAGCTAACCAGTGGGCTCCCCCATCTGTCCACGTGTCTTCCTGTTCTCCTCCAGCGATTTGAGTCAATATGACGACCAATGACTTCAGAGAGATGTTCTCAGACCCCTCAGCTGTAGGTTTCCAGGCAGACTGTGTTGGCCCCCAAAACCAAAATCTGAGAACATTCCCCAAAACCTCCAGATGTGTCTATTAATTAATTTCATTAGGAAATACTGGAGCTGCCAAAAGGCTACAAGAAACCTAAGAATAAAAAAGCTTCCAGATCACGAGGCAATGGTGGTGCATGCCTTTAATCCCAGCACTTGGGAGGCAGAGGCAGGTAGATTTATGTGAATTTGAGGCCACCCTAGTCTAAGTAAAATACATTAAGCAATAAGGCCACCCTAGTCTATAAAGAAAGTTCCAGGATAGCCAGGGCTATTACACAAAGAAACTGTCTCAAAAACCAAAAAATAAAAATAAAGATAAAAAACCTTTGAGACCACCAGAGAGCTCCTGGTCAGAACCTCACGCTATGGTGTCTAGCTTGTGACTCTTCTCTTAGGAGAAATGCTAGTCTGAACACAGATTTATACCTCATACTCCACATCTGTGAATGGCAGCCTCACCACCACATCAGCTCTTATAACGGGGCCGACATGCTTCAACCTGGCTTCGTCTGTGCCTGCCCACTGAGTTCCTCATGCCTTGTCTTCGCTTCCTGATCAGGCCTTGCCCCTGAAGCTGTATCAAGACCACCTCACCATCAAGTGAGGCTGCCTTTTGCTCAGAGTGGGAGAGACTTTGTCCTGCTCTTCTGTATGAGAACCAACCCTCCATGGACAGACTCCAGTTCTGACAACTACCTTCTCTGGCCTGTGTTCCGCCTTGGTGGAAACTGCCCAGCACACAGAACCATCACTGAGGTCTCCTCAGGGACTACATTGTGGCTCAGCCAGGTAACCAAGTCCTGGCAGGACATCTGTTCCTCAAGTCCCTGGCCATTGTCTCCTCTTCGTGGGTATCATAATCATCTCCCCTGTGAGGCTCCAGCATTCTATCTTGTCCTTATTACTCCTTCCTTTATCCAAACCCAAAATTTCCCACCCAGGCTTTCTGTAGAATTACCTTCCTCTCCCAAAATGGCCTATTACAGTGTTTGCTAAATAAAAGCCATTATAAGAGAAATTTTGACCTGTGCTTAAAATAGCAATCACTCCTTTCTTCTGTTATATATGAGTGCTTCTCCAAAGATACTGGCACCTAGTCAAATTGCGGCAGGTACTCAGGGTGCCTCTCTCAGAAAGCATTTGGCTGGAACTGGGGTTGGGAGTGGGGGCTTTGCTATTATCTTGTCAACACTTAAACTGCAAACAGTGTGACCCCAGATGTACTAAACAAGAAGTGACTTGCCCCCACTAGTGACCTTAGAAATGACCCACAAGGAGATCACTGACTCCGGACTGATAACTGGGGAACCTGCAGAGGACTGAACTAGGCCCCCTGAATACAGACAATGGTGTAGCTTGGGCAGCATATGGGGCTGCTGGCAGTGGGACCAGAATTTAGCTCTAATGTGTGAACTGATTTTGTGGAGCCCATTCTCTATGGAGAGATATCTTGCTCAGCCTAGGAATCAGGGGGGGGGGGGGGGGGGGGTTGGTTCCACCTTAAGGAGATGATGGGACAGACTTAGTTGACTTCCCAGGGGAGGCCTTACCCTTTCTGAGGAGCTGATGGGTGTTGGGTGAGGGGGAAGTGGAGAGCAGGAAGAGAGGAGGGAGAGGGAACTGGGATCAGTATGTAAAAAATAAGTAAATGGATGAATAAAATTAAAAAAAAGAAATGACCCACCTGAGCCCGTGTTCCCTTCTGCCAAATGAGACCCATCATGTCGTCTGTCATATGGACTCTAATGGACCCTACTTACAGGACATTTGTGCACTGTGCCTGGCACACGGTCCTCCTGGCACATTTGGGGCATCTGAAAGTGAGATGGGAACGATGATAGGATGTCATAAAGAACACTGTGCATTAAGGAGTCAATTGGGAAGTATGAAAACATAAATGAAATACTACAGGCAGCTCAGTCTTGGTCTCCACAAAGGGAACTCCCAAGCCACAGCCTTAGGAAAATACTGGGCTCACCAGTTAATAGGGCTGGTTAAATAACTGAGCTAAAAATCACAGATGTGGGTGTTAGCGCAGAGAGAAGATGTGTTTTGTTTTGTGTTTCATTTGTTTGCTTGCCTTTTTATTTGTTTTTTTTTTTTTTTTTTTGGTCTTTGGGGGTTTGTGGGGTTTTTTGTTGTGTTGTTTTTGTTTTTGTTTTTCGAGATAGGGTTTCTCTGTGTAGCTTTGACTATTTTGGAACTCACTTTGTGAGGCCAGGCATACGCCTTTAATCCCAGCACTCCAGAGGCAAAGGCAGGCAGATCTCTGTAAATTCAAGGCCAGTCTGGTCTGCAGAGTAAGTGCCAGGACAGCTAGGGTTGTTACACAGGGAAACCTTGTCTTGAAAAAAAAAAAAAAAGACATGTGCCAACATTATCAGGGCTGTTTTTCTTTTAAAAGGTAATAACCCAATTCCATTCTTCATGTAAGTGCTGAACACAAAGATGAAAACATGAAATATTTTAATTCCTCTTAGGCACTAGTGCAATCCTAGAGAGACTGAAAATTTTGCCAGAGTAACTGGGACATCTCAAAATGGAATTGTAACATTTAGACCTCAATGGTTCTTGAAACTTTTTCCAGTCCCTGAAATGCTTAAAAGATGCTCATATTGGCTGAGACCTCTACAGTTCACAAATGCACAACAGCAACCTGCATTATAGTGACACTCTTTCCTGTGGCAGACTTTTAAAATTATCATTTTGTTTGACAATAGTTCACGTGTTGTTTTTCTATGGAGGAGGGTTCAAATTTGTCCTATTTCTGTTTCAAACTTAGTATGGAAAAGACTGCCATCTAGATCCTCCTTGGAAGTTAATGTGCTATTCCTTTTCATCCATATTAATTTGTCTTGCTTTCTTAGCTTCTGTTAGCCCTGCATCTGAAGGTTGAGATTTGGTAGAATGCAGCTGTACTGAGTCTGAAGCTATTTGACAGAGCATTTGTCCCCAAGTTCTCCTGTTCTGGTTTCTTGGGTTGAATCTTTTACTTAGCACTCCCTTAAGAAATAGCTATGTGCACAGAACCCTTGGTCCCGAGTAAACGGAAACATATACTAATAAGATCCAGTGCCTTCCCTTCTGATGGATCTTTCCTACGGGAGGAAAACAGGCCTATCAGCAAGTGAGTCCGGCTTGCAGTGAAACATACTGGCAGATGGGTACACAGTGTGGCAAAGAAGACTAGGGAAGAGGAAAACATTTCTACATCTTGAAGCAGGGTTGATAATATGTAAAAGCTTCAAAAGATCCAGGACCTTCAATGGTAAACAAGAACTGACAAGTAAGGAAGAGATCTTAACGGTGGATGCCTGCAAACTCACAAGACTGAGGCAAGAACTTCAGCCCAACCTGGGTTACATACGTCATTGAGTCCTTGTACAACAAAAATGAAAAAGAGGAGGGAAAAGGAGAAGGAAGCAGGGAGAGTAGTAGAGACTAGAAAAATGATACCCAGGAGAATATATCTAATGAATGTCTCAAACCTATCATAAAATAATCTCAATCAGCTGTACAGAACACAGTCAAGAGGTATACCAGTTGGCTTAGTACACCTGATACCTTTGTCCTTTGGATACATTGTAACCTGAGCTTTGCTTTTCCATGTTTGGATGCTGTTTTTATACACACTAAACATACAGAGAGAGGTCCCTATGCAAGTTCTTAACTTCCTATCGTCAGCACGGAGGGGGGGGGGCTTGTCATGTGCACACTGAGTTAACTTCACCACCAGAGTGTCCTTAGACACCTTTGCTTTTGGGACTGTCACATGTAGTAACTCCTGCTTCTGAAGTGTCCCTTGCCCTTCCTCTCCCTTGCAGCTTGACATGTCGTTCCCTGCATCTGGAAGCAAGAGCTCTAGAGGCACACAACCTGCACAACTGCATGCTTAGGAAGGCTTCACGGTTGGCTTAATCTCCTGCGGTTGTCATCTTGAAAGGCCTACTCACTTTGTTAACAAGGAGAAGGCGTTTTAACTTTGTGCTGAACGTTGCAAATTATGCATCTGCTTCCATCCAGAAGACAAACCCACTTCGAGGTGAATTTCTCTAAAGCCTTGTCCATGCACCTGACACGGGAGCCCTCACAAAATGTTTCTGAGTCCACTCGTGTCACAGTGATTACTTTAGCCATCATTCCCTTTGCAGAGGGACTATCACAGGCATGTAGTTTAAGCAGCACCCCCATATACTTTTGACATTTTTTTGCAGGTAACTGATTTGACCAAATGTTATGTTTTGACCTTGACTACACTTTATCGTCCCATTAGCAACTGTATAGATCAGCCTTTCCCCTTTAAAGTTCCTTCAAGTTTATAAACACCGGCACCCCCAAACACTGACTCAAAACTTCCCCATGGCACAGACTTAATGTGTTAGGTCGAATTTAACATTTTCTTGAGCACAATCCGATTTAGGATATGCAGGGGTTTGATAAATGCTAAGCCTTATGACTTCTGTTATTAAAGATTCACACCAGACTCTGCAGCTGAGCCCTTCAGTAGCTGTTCCTTGAGCTACAAAAACAGCAGCTGAATAGCCACAAGGGAGGGAAGTTATTTTCTTAGCCTTGACAATTTGAAAGGGCTCTCCTTAAGGTGAGTGACAAGGGGGGATCTGTAAACTCTGAATTCATCTCTGGACAGCCCATCACAGCTCAAGCCCTTTCTTCCTTTCTTTGAAGCTGTCACTTTGTGCCTATCCGCATTGGATCCTGACATAGAACTGTCGTGGCTCTGATACAATGATTGCTCACTGACTCTCCAGAGGCCTGAGATCAAAAGTGAGCTCATCACACAAGGTTAGCAGATATTAAGGCATTCTCTTGGGGGCCAGGGTTGCAGTTCAGTTGGTAGAGAACTTACCTAGCATGCACAAAAGTCCCAGATTCGATCCTCGACATCATACAAAACAAACATGGTGGTATACAATGATAAACCGAGTATTTGGGAGGTAGAAACAGGAGGCCAGAAGCTTAAAGTCACTCTTGGCTGTTTAATGAGGTTAAGCCTGTCTGAGTCATATGAAAACCTTTCCCCAAAAAGAAAAAAAAAAACATAGATTGAGAATCTGACTTCATCATAGAGCCCTTGCCTTGGTCTTGCTAGGTTCGATCCTCAACATCAAAAAAAGAAAGGAAGAAAGTCTCTTGGTGAAGACCCCTTAAAGAAAGTTCAGGAACTCCATATAGGGTATTGCATGGGTCTGTGTGTTGAGGGGTTGGGGGTGACAAGAGACACGTCATCATGAGCTACCATGTCTAAATGAAGTGACCCACGCCTCATTTCTCTCTTTCTCTTTCTGAATTCATGTCTAGAGACTGTGTTTCAAACATGATCTTTATTTAATTGCCCAGTTCCCAGGGAATATTAACTTGATAGTCTCACCCAAATTCACATTCATTTCGAACCAGCAGCGTAATCCAGCCACAACTACACAGGGCAGAACTGACTGTAGCCAGGCTGTGAACACACCGGAGCAGGGAGCCCTTGTCTCACTCCGTATCCAAAGCAGAACGGACTTTCCCACAGCAGCCATTGCTCTGCCCGGCCACAGCTTACAGCACATTTTATCAGTCTATGCATCCACAGCACTCAAAATAGTAAACATCACAGTTTCTTCAAAACAAACTTCACAGACCACGCCTAGGCACCCGGGCAATTCTGATCCACAGTTAGATGTCAGATCCCTGCCCTCCTGTGTTCATGCCGTTTGGGAAACAAATACTGAAAACTGAATTCCTTATTTTGAATTTGCCTCTCCACATTCATCAGTTCTGCAGTTCTTTCTAATTCCCTGGTATGAGTTAAAGGGCTGGGTCACCTTGGAAACACCACAGGTGTACCATTGCTTGCTGCGTCCATCTACCAGAGCCTGCAGGCCATGACCTCCCCCAGAGACCTGCTACTGGCACTGAACAGGTGAACATCGTCTTCTCTTTCCCTCTAAACATCTCCAGTATCTGATAGTTACACATTTCATTTACTTATTTAACAAGTATGTAACAAGCACTCACTGTGGGGGAAATACTGAAGGGCACAGATTTGCCCCAGTCCCTGGACCCAGGGGACAGTGTGAATGCAACCTTTCATGGGTTCTGAGATTCCTGAAACTCAAGCACCCAGCCTGCACCTTTGTCTTGTTCCAAACTCCTATTTGTTGACTAGATGTGCTGCCTGGATTTCATTCTCTAAATGGAGCTTCCTAATTAACAAATACATTCCAAAGTCAAAGGGCTACGCCAGGCATGTCACCAGTCAGGCCGAACTCACAAACAGAATCTCTCTGGCAGGGAAGCTGCTCTGAGGAAAATTTCCTCCCACTGACGGACATCCTGCCAGGTTGGGCAATGTGAAAGGATTGCTTTCAACCACGCGGCCTCAGAAATGGTCACAGTGCTGCTGCAGTTCGTCATGGCCCAGGTCTGCTTGCACCAGGGGCCCACAAGAGCTTGTTAACGCCAAAAATGCTTCTCCAAGCTCTGGCAGCTAAATGTCACGGATATGACTATCTCAGCCTCTAGTGGGAACAACACCCAGCTCACTTTCCTAGAATGCAGTGAGGTACAAATCTCCAGGAGCAACAATTCACCTTTTCAAATTGCAGAGCCCAGGAGTGGCAGAGTGGAGAGCCTGCAGCTGCTACAAAACAAGGAAAATACAGAGAGAACCTCTGCAAACAGAGGAGGGGAGAGCTGTCGGGGTTAGCTGAGAATTTCCTCTCAGCCGAGGCCATGAAGGCTCTGCAAGCTGCAAGGCTCTGTATAGCATCTAGGAAAGCTTTTAAACACAAGATCCCAAAACATAATTCCAGTCTAGGGCGATCCGAGTCGCTGGAGATGCTGGAAAAGAATAGAAGGGAGCTGCTTTAAAAACCTTCGGCTCAACCAGAAATGAATTTCACTGTGGCTGAAAAGAGCTGGTTCTAATGCCATACAGAATTTGTTTTTAAATGGTTATTTTACCCAGAATCATTGTTTTTTAATGACACTACCCTAATTTGCTGCTAAGCCTTTTTTCATCTATAGTCACCCAACATTAATATTTATTTTGTTCATTTAATTTTAAAGTATTCTTAAATTAGAGCTCTTACAAAGATTCCCCTGCTGCTGAAGGCACTACCATAAAGATACTATGGAAATCTTGAGCAGTGTTATAATAGCTGTCTAGCTCAGTCACAAGACATGGCAAACAATTTCAGTAGACTAGGAAATAATCATCCTAAGACACCTTTTTTTAAAAAAATGGGCTTCTTCGTCTTGGATTTCACATCGCAATGATAACTAAACTCAAGAATCACCTCATGTTAAAACATTCCCTTTGTACATATTCTCTTTCTCTTTTAAAATAAAATCCTCAGCATTCAACCCACATTTGTAGGCTTCCCAGATTCTCATAATAAATTACTGTAAAATAAAGCTGCAGGAAAACTGGGCTTGTACCGCATTTAATATAATGTGTAATATACAACTATACTGTCTGTTTTTCCTATTTGGGTTTCATAATTTCTTAACACAACACCATACAGAATACTTCAGCACAATATGAGTTCAGGACGTGGGAGTATCATAACCACTGCTGGGAAATTCAATGCCAAATCTCAGAATCCCAGAGTAATTCACTTTTATTTCCCCTTCTTCAGACTCCTCTTAGTATCTAAAAGTTCTTAGTTAGAATCCTACACTGTCTGCCTCATGTACTTTGTTTTGCAAATTTACCTTTAGGAAAATAAGGAGAATACCATGGCTCCAGGACACCCCAAGTCTCCAGCAAACTATTTCAAATTCCTGTCCTTTAGTGTTACTGGTTTGGATGGGACGTGAGGAGGAAAGAAAACCTGTGGGTGTCCCCCTAGTCCTCAGTTACAACTTTGCCTTAATATGCCTCCGGATACTGTGTCAAAGACAAAAACACTCCAAGCAGATATTTCTGTCCTTCCACTAACTACAGAGATTGCTGCCACCAGGGCCAATAGTATTCACTCCATTTTGAAACTCATATTCTAATCATTAGAACTTTAAAAATATATATACATATGCCTTTAAATTTTCCTCTTTTTTTCTTTCTGAACCAACTTCAGAACAAAACTAGCAGTCTCTGCTTCAAGGTACCCTGTCTCAACTCACAATACAGTAGTAACCAAAACCGAATGCCTTCAAATCTCAAGGGCTTGTTTCTTCCTTTCTCTCCTCAAAGCTGAACAGGAAAGTAGTGTGTGCTCTCTTCTCTGCCCTGCCTGGTTTTGCCTGTAAAAGACTGCTTCCATTCCTGGGCAGCTGGCAGGCTGTGGATTGCACGTGAGAAAACAACTCCCAATTATTATGAAGGCAGAGGCTTCTCCCAGCTTAGCTATCCCCCAAGTAGGGAGAGGAGGGGAGCAGAGGCCACCTGAAGTTACCAAGACAAGTAGTACTGGTAAACCCAGAGTAATGGAGGCAAATATAAAAAAAGAATATTATTTATTATCTTCTTTATTAATACTCACATGTCACCTTTGCTGCTTTACACAAAAGTCTATTTTGAAGGATGCCTCCTAGGTTTACCAGCCCGTGGGGGGGCTTTCTGCTCTGGGACCACTTTCCCCTTCTCCACCCACCCCACTCCACATCCAAATTAATCTTACACATTCACAGATGCCACAAAAAATTGTAAACAAGATTTGTGTTACTGGAACTTTGATTTAACGACATTCCACTTCAATATGGAAGGGGGGAGGGAGAGGACGAGAAGGGGAGAGGGAGAAGAGGTAGGGGACAGGGCAATTTGTCAGAACTTTCAAGTCTTGCCTTTTCTGAGGTGTGTGTGTGTGTGTGTGTGTGTGTGTGTGTACGCGCACATGTGTTGAGGCTGTTCCTTGAAATTCACTGACTCAAAACATTGACAGCAAGTGCCGGTGTGGTTATTTATATTATATATCTATAATAGAATATGTGGGCTTCCTCAGCTTGGGTCTGGGCTGTGTTTGTTTAAACACAACACCATCCTCTTTGTGGGTGTCTCCAGAGGGTGTCAGATCTCTTGGGAAACCCTCTCAAAGCCGGGGCTTCCGAAGCAAGGTCTTGCTGAGGTCTTTGACCTCTTCAGGGCTGTTGACCCGCTCATAGCCCAGCACTGCCATAGGTTGGTAGCAAAACTCCTCCACCTGCTTGATCTGCTGGAAGGTGAGCGCGGTCCGCCAGGCATTGGCGGCCTGAGTGGCATTGCGAGCTGACACCACGAACGGCTTAGAGGAAGAACCCGAACCACTGGTCATGTTCAGGGCAAACTGCTCCATTTCAGGACTCACCAGCAGCCCCACAAAGTCGTACACCCTCCGCAGAGTTTTAACCGGGTCTCCCACCAGATCCTCGTACCTCACCACTAAGTAGTGTCCCTGTAGCCAGTCAGGCGGCTGCAGGGCTGTCTGCAGCGTTTTGGCCATACTGTTGCAGATGACCTCCATTGCACCCAGAGCATGGTAGTCTGCTGGTCCACCCATACCCTCCTTCTTGACACCCAGCTTGTGGCCAGCGGCCTCCAGGAAAGGCATGCGGTGGGCTCTCGGATCCCGGCTTCGCACCACCTGTAGGCTTTCCCGGATGAGGCCATGGCGTGAGCGGATGCGGGAGCTGGCAACCGCTCGAGGATCCCGCACCAGGTGGATGACCTTGAGGTCCAGGGCTGGATCTCGAAGCAGCGGCGCCAACACAGCCACATCGAAGACGCGCACGCCCTTGATAACCAGCGTGCGATATTTGCGGCACTCCTCTTCGAAGCGTGCCAGGCGTTGAGGTGGGCACTTCTTACACACGCGGTCGTCCACCAGCCCGACGACCTCCTTGCGGTAGGCGGGACAGAGTGGCGAGGAGCACACCACCTTGTTGGTGGCTGCCCCAAAGATGCCCAGAGTGGTGAGGTTGCGCCCCCCACTGCCGGCGGGGCTATACAGCTGGAAAACCGAAAGATCGCAGCGGTACAGAGCGCTCAGCATGTCCCGCGCTGCCCCCTGCAGGGAAACCGCGTCCCCGGGGTACAGTTTTTGCCACACGTGCCACACAGGCTCGTAGAGGAAGAACACCTCAGGGTTCTGGTTGAAGAGCTCGCCGAAGAAGGACGAACCGGAACGCCACGTGGTGAACACATACACCAACTGCCGCTTGTCCCCTCCACCCCTGGTGCCTCGAGTTCCATTGCCTGGAGAGGCCGCAGCTCCTACAGCCCCCGCCGCGGCTGCGGGAACTGCCCCCAAGCCGGCTGCGGGAGGGCGGTATGGAGTACGGGGGTCCATGCGCGGGTGAGCGCGGGGTGGCGCTGCAGGAGGCGACCCCAGCCGTCCCCAGCCGCCCCCTGTTGCCCCCGCCGCGGCACCCAAAGGCCCGTCGGGGTTGCACTGCTGCAGCGGCTCCTTATGCCACTTGTAGTCCAGAAGGTTGAGCATCGTGAGCACCAGCAGCAGTGCGTAGCCCGCGCACAGCACCAGCGCCTTCCTGCGAAACACCTTCATCCCGAGCGGGGACGCAGGCCAGCGGCGTCCTGCGCGCCGGGGCCACGGCGGGAGCAGGGCCCGCTGCACGGCGGCAGGCGCAGCCGGCAGCGGCCGGGGAAGCGCGCCCGGGGGCAGAGCTCGAGGCGAGCTGCGGCTCATCACAGGCACAGCCGGGGCCGGCGGCGCGGCGGAGGCGGCCCTGCAGCCCGGGAGGGGGACGCTGCAGGCCGGCTGCGGGCGCCGGGACTGGGGCCGCCGATCCGAGGCGGGCGCGGCGGAAGAGGCGGCTGGTCCCCAGCGCCCAGGGCTGACTCTCCCATGGCAGCGGCTCCAAGAAGGACCTGCGAGGGGAAGCGAAGTGAATGGGTGAGCCCAGTCTCCCGCCCAGATGCCTCCTCCGCCAGAGTAACGCCCACCCCCCCGGTCTGCGGGCCGCCCCCACTTACCTGGAGCAGCGGATGCGCCCCAGAGCGTCCCCGGATCTCAGACCGGCGGACTGTCCGACTAGCGCTCTCCTCGGTTTCTGTCCGGTTCTCTTCTGCCAGGGGTCCCCAATCCTTCGAGGGAGCCGCGGGACTCCGCTGCCCTGGCCCTGGGCAGAGTTTCCCGGCAGCGGGCGCCCTGTAGCTCAGAAGGGGAAACTTTCACCGGGCCCAGAGCCCTGCTCTGCACTCCACCGAGCACGGCCCGTCCCGGCTCCAGCGACGTCTCCCCCGAGTCTCTCGGGACCGCAGCTTCCCTCCCGGCTCTGGGGTACGAAGCAGGCTAGAGGCGACAGTGCGGAGTAGCTTAGATACGTCCCAGCTCCAGGCTAATCCGCTCTCCATCGCTCGCACTCGGCCTCCACGCAGCGAACCTTCCCATCCCTCCGGCGGTGGCGGAGAGGGTACAGCGCGGCCCCGCAGCGGCGGCTGCTTCTTCCATCACCCGGAGGATGTCCGGGCAGGCAGCTCAGGCGAGCCCCGGCGCTCCGTGACTGCGAACTGGCCCAGGAGGAACCCTGGACACGTAGCTTTAAGCAAAAGAGCGGGACCCTCCCCGGCACCGATTGCTTCTGCCCAACGAAGTCCCGAGGTAGAGGAAGCCCCCGCTGCGACCGCACTAAAGCGGCGCCCGGGAGGATGCTGCTACCCGACTCCCCCTACGCCGGGCGCCTGCAACGCGCTCGGGCCAGCCTCTGCGCGGCTCCTGCCTGCCCGCTCGGGGTTGGTGCGCGCCGCCGTCTGTCGCTCCGGCTCCTCCCCTTCGCCACGCTACCCCCCCCCCCCCCCTCGGCCTGTCCCACACCCTCCCTCCTCGCAGCTCCGGACTCCAGCCGCCGCCTCCTTAGGGGCTGGAGATGCGACCCGGTTCAAGGCGGCGCCTCTCGGGCCGCCATCCGCGAGTCACAGAGCTCTAGGTTCTCCTGGAGCCTGATTCGCGACTCTCCTGCACAGCCGGAGACTTGGGTTCTCAGCGACTGCAAGACTCATTCGGCTCCAGTGTTCGCTTTCGAGAAGAGTTGGCGATAAAAGTTTGGGCAGAAATCCCCCGTTCGTCCCCAGCGGTCAGCACTGGTGTCCCCTCCTAAGGAGGAAGCAGCGCCGCCAGGCAGCGCTGGATATCAGGAGAACACAGTTCTGAGGCTTCGACCCCGGTGCTCGCCCTTTCCAGTTGGCTTGTGGTTTCTCCCTCAAGGAGGAAGTAATAAATCTTTCTGGCCCTAGGGTCACTGAAGGGATTCAGAGTGTGCTTTTCGGCACCCTATCCGAGTATCCCGGACTAGGACAAGGCCACTAGGTTTCGATGACACCCCCCCCCCCCACCACACACACACACACACCTCGCCAGGCAGATGCTCTAGGCTTGCGCTCCTAGTGGAGCTTCCACCTCTGTTAACATCCTCTGAGACAGGGCTGCTGGGGGAGGGGTCTACGTTGTTTTATTTTCTAGTAAAATACTTTTCGGGGCCCCTTGACTTTAAAGAGGAAGAGACGAGATCAAAGACTTGATCACAACGGAAAACGTTCTCGGTCGTTGAAAGTTGCTTTTTTAGTTTGATCTGCGTTGGCTTTTTTTTTAACTTGTGAGAGAGCACCGAGAGTGAACCATAGCCCCAACTATAAAGTGGAGCAGCTACAGTAACCCTAGGTGATGGCAGGGGCAGGATGGGTGAGGATTTGAGGGCAACATGGGAAAGATTGTACTCCCTTTTCCACCTAGAAGGCGGGCAGAAAGGTGAGTCATTGTGGTCCTGAGGTTCAGCCCTGTGGTAAACTGCGGATCACCGGGAAGCTGATTGCCCCTGTCCCTTTGAAGCTTTCACAAGTAAAACACCATTACTGCAAAATTATCTTAGTCTATCTGGAGCAGCCTCCCTCGGCCTGAAGACCCTTCTAAATCCATTGATGACATGTTTCTTCCGGGAATCATACAGAATGTTCTGGGTACAAGGATTGTTGGGGGCGGGGGGGGGGGGGGGTGACAAGGATATTGTTCTGTGGCTTTAACTAGTTTTGATTTGGTTTGGTTTAGTTTCGTTTTGGTTTTTTTTTTTTTTGCCTTATTTCGATTGTTGTTTTGGTTTGTATGGGTTTAGTTTCGGGCTTTAAAAAATAAAAATATCATGATGTAGGATCAGCGAAATGATTCCTTGGTTAAAGGCACTTGCACCCAAGCCTGGGATCTGAATTCAAGTCCTGAATGCACAGGACGGAAGGAGAAAACAGATTCTTACAAGTGTCCTTTGAGGTCCATATGTGCTCCCTGACACATGCCCCTGTCCCTACACACACAGACAAGTAATACAAAATGCTAATGGTTTGACTTGGTCCTGTTTTCTGGAAAAATTCATAATGTCACAAGTATTCAATTAAAATATTCCTTTATGGTTTTAATAAGTGTATGGATAAGACAGTTCTCCCATCCCGATTTGTGATGGGAGAGCAGAGTTTTTAACATTTATAATACAGGAAGGTACAATGCCACGGCACTGATGTGGAGGTCAGGGGACAGTCTGCAGAGTTGGCTCTTCACCATGTGGATTCTGGGGGTATAACCAAAGCCTTTACTGACCCATAGACCCACCGAATCTCACACGTAACTTCCTTAAGTAAATGTGCTGTTTTACTTCCTCCAGGAAGAAATGAACCCTGGTCGGGCGGTAGTGGCAGTCAGGAGGCAGAAGTAGGCAGATGTTTGTGAGTTCAAGGCCAGCCTGGTCTACAGAGAATTCCAGGACAGCCAGGGCTTTGAAACCTGTAGATGTTGCCAGTAGGTGCTAAATGAGTTGCCTTCTATCTCTCCTTTTTACCCACCTCCACCTCCCTCCCACTATTGCTGCAAATATACCTCCCCCTTCTTCCCTCTGCCCTTTCCCCCACCAAACCTGCAGCTATGTTTTGAATGGAAAAGACAAAACTGATGGAGAGAACAGGAATAGCAAAAAGGAGAATAACACACCTATGGTCTCCATCACTATTCCAAGAGAAATACCTCCTAAGAGTTAGAGGCTAATACCTGGGTTTGTGCTTCCCCCGAAAGCACTCAATAGCAGTTATTTGAGGTAAGGACCCTTTTAAAAAACAATTGTTTGCATAGAAACAATTTTGATGCAATTGTGTAAGGCTTTCCTGGAGTTGGCAAAATAGTGACTCCATTTGTCAGCCGCCTCCACAGTGATGTTCCGCTGCGGTGCTCAGCTGGCATAAATTCACAGGTTCTGGCATCTCCACCCTCTCCGTGCTGGCAAATATTTTACTATTTGCACAGTGTCATGATTAATTCCAAACTTTGTGACAGCTAATGATCTTCAAAAACTAGATGCCTTTCCACCTGCATTCTCCCAGGAATTCCTGTCCTTTGAGTATAGTGATGACACACACATGCAGACACACATATAGATATAGACATGTAGGTATATGTAGTAAATCATATAACAATTTCACAAGCAGAGAATCCCGTCAGACCTCAGGGCTGTCCTAAGTGTCAAAACACTGTTTAGTTCATTATAATTTGATCTCTTCTAGAATGCCCTTTGAGCTGTCCTGTCTGGTGCCCCTTGCATAGGAACTACTCCTGGCAGGTATTCTGGCTTTGTCCAGCTCCGGGACAAAGAAGGTTTGAAATGCTCTGTGGTGTGGAAGGCCAGAACCCAGCCTTGGCGAAGTGGCAGAGATCAAGTGTTTTCTGTCTGTCAGAATCTGGACTGGGGAAACCCGATGCTATGCTCACAGCTGTTTCCCATCTAGGTCTGTGTGTGAACCCCGGGCCCAGGTTTGCTTTGGGAAATGCTGTTCCTGAGCAGTAAGAGTGTACACAATTGGTTCTGAAATCTTTGGTTTAATACACACTGCCCTCATTAGTCCAAATGACTCCCCCCTTATATATTTTATATGAATATGTCTATCTACCTACTACACAGACCAAGAACACCCAAAGGTAATCACTCCCAGTAAATTTAGTTTAGATAGTTTTTAGATGAAATGGTCACATCCCAAAGAGCATCTTAAAGAATGTTTTCTTTTTCCAATCTCAAAAGGAAATAGCTTGAATAATCTTAAGATTATAAAGAAACTGGAGCAGTCATTTAAAATATTCCCATGAGAAAAACAGCTGGCTCAGGGGGATTTGAAGAAGATGCTTCCACACTTTGAAGGCCTAGGTAGTGTCTGTCTTGTACAAACTGTTCCACACAGTAGTAACGGAGGAAGTGCTCCCCCAGCTCACCCTAGGGGATATAATCTGGAAGGACGCCGGGGTGGGAGGAGGATGAATGCATAATGTGTACAAACATATGGGAAAAGTAAATCTAATCAAATTGACGGGAAGGACAGTGCTCTGTAACCAAGTCGTGTTTATCCCAGGAGCAGAATGTCCACTTAATGAATATTCAGCACCTGCACAATATCAGGTGCTGCTCAAGTTCTGGAGGATATCAGGGAGACACAGTCAAGTCTGCTCTTCACTTTCATGGACTAGGAGACATTCAGTCCTTATACGTTTAAAAGAATAAGATTGCTCCAAAGGCAAGTATTGTGATGATGCCTAGAGCCGCTACTTTACACTGGGGAGGTGAGTTTGCAAAGGAGAAGTGATCCTTGCCAAGAATGAGGGTGCTATCTGGGAAACTGAGGGCGTGAGAAGTGTATGCTGCTGACACCACAGGTACATGACCCTGAGTGGGAACGAGGTCAGTATCTTCAAAAAGCACCAGAGTGGGTCTGGCCATAGGATTCAGAGGTTAAGAGTACTCACCGGCTGCTCTTCTGGAGGTCCTGGGTTCAAGTCCCAGAGCCCACATGGCAGCTCACAGCTGCAACTCCAGTCTCATAGTATCTGATGCCCTTGTCTGGCCTCTGGACACTGTACACAGTACACAGGCTTGACATACAGACAAAGCAGCAATGCACAGAAAATAAAAATAAATAAGTCTGTAAGTAAACAAATAAAGCAAGCAAGCAACAAGCACCGCAGTTGGACCAGAATCCAATGAAGAGGTCACAGAGTCTCCTAAGTGGGGTTTTCTTAACCTTTAACTTTAAAAAACAGCTTAAAAAGGCGTTGTGGCTGCCCAGAGGGCCAGGAACCAGAAGCTGGATAGCCTGGAGACATAGGATAGAACCAAACATGACTGGCCAAAAAGGAGGAAGATAGAAAAGAAAATCCTACCTCCTGAAAACAGGTGAGAGTTCCAGTAGAGGGTCTGGGACACCACCCAGCCCCTGCCTACAAGATGCGCCGGGGTAAAGGTGGTGCCGAAATTATAAGAGTGGCCGACCAATGACTGACCCAGCTTGAGAGTTATAGCATGAGAGGGAGCTCACCCCCGAGGACCAGGACCCAGAGGGTAGCCCAGGAAGCTAAGATAGAACCAAACTCGACTGACAAAAAAAACCTAAAAAGTCAATGCAATGATTCTTACTGATACTCTGCTCATTGGGTGAGTAGCCCAGTCGTCATTGGAGAGGCTTCATCCAGCAACTGATAGGAACAAATGCAGAGAACCATAGCCAAACATTAGGAGGAGCTTGGGGAATCCTGCGGAAGACCAGGGTGGGGGGACATTGAAGGAGCCAGAGGGGTCAAGGAGACCACAAGAAAATGGCCCACAGAATCAACTAACCAGGGCTCACAGGGGCTCACAGAGACTGAACCGACAACCAGGGAACCTGCCTGAGTCTGACCTAGGACCTCTGTATATATGCTACAGTTGTGTGGCTTGGTTTTCTTGTGGAACTCCTACCAGTGGGCGCAGGGATTGTCTCTGACTCTTTTGCCTGCTTTTGAGACCTGTTCTTCCTACTGAGTTGTCTTGCCCACCCTTAATATAAGGGGAAGTGTCTAGTCTTATTGCAACTTGATATGCCATGTTTGGTTGATATCCGTGGAAGGCCTGCCCTTTTCTGAAGGGAAACAGAGGAGTGAATTTGGGGCAGAGGAGAGGTGGGAGGTGGGAGGGGGGCTTGGAGGAGAGGGGAGAGGGAAACTGTGGTCTGGATGTAATATATGAGAGAATTTTTAAAAAGAAAAAGGTTGTTGTAGGAGAAGTAAGCTCCGATTTACTTGCTAAAAACACGTAGCTAGTTTCCAAGTGAACCCCTTTTGGTATCATCCCCAGTTAAGCACGCTCCACCCCATACCCCACCTGGACGTGTTCAACTGAACAAAATCATTCCCATAGTGACCAGCTGTCTGCCTCCTGGCTCTTGCCTTAGCACCGGATGTTGTTGGCAATAAAGTCTTTTGTTTGTTTCTGCACCTTTCCTCCTAGACCCTAATTCAGTGGCTTCTTAAACATTTTTTTCTCATGACCCTTTCTGAGAAAATTTCATATAACCCCAGATACACAGGCATATAAAATAGTATGCAAGTAAAATATCTACTGGTAATATTATATGTGAATATATATTATTTAACAAAGAAATTTCTTTTAAAATAATTATTTGACACAAATAAAAGTTTACATACTTTATCGGCTACTAGTCTCTCTTGGACAAGATCTGTGACAAAAACAGCTTTAAAAAAGGGTAATTATTTCCGCTCCCAGTTCACAAGTGCAGTCTGTGGGAGATTATTTCAGCTCCCAGTTCATGGGTGCAGTCCGTGGTGGCAGAGAAGTCCTGGCAGCAGGACCCGGAAGTAGCTGATCACATCAATTCTACAGTCAGGAAACAGAGAGGTAAATACTACATACAGTTTAGTGCTTTTTCTGGTTTTTATTCCATCTAAGATCCCATCCCATAGAGTGATGCTACCACGAAGATGGGACTTCCTACCTCAACCTACTCTGGAAAATCCCTCACAAAATGCTCAGACATTTGTTTCCGTGGTGATTCTAAACCTCATCAAGATGATAGTCAAGACTGACCATCACACACACTAATCATCTGATGTGGTTGTTTATTTTTATAGAGAGCATTAAGTCTTAGTCTGCATTTGATACTGCGAGACCGAGAGCATCTTCAACACTCTTTAGGGCAGATAGATATTTGTATCATATGACCATCGGTGCTAAGAACACTTCACCTAAATACACAGTATAAATGGCAGAAATCTGTGTAGAATCATTTCAGAAACTACTGGAAATTTTGTCCTAAACACAAACCAAAATTATTCTGTTGTTCTCTGTCCCAGCCCCACATCAGAATCAGTAGCATCACCTCCGCCACCTTACCCTTGGCCCTGTTTCTCAAGAGCCCTGGGCCGTGGCTTCCTATGGCCCTGAGCATCCAGGACTTCCTCACCTAGCAGCAAATTTGCCCTGTGGTGTTTACTTCCCACATATGGGGCAGGATGTGGTCACAAAACATCTCACCACAAATATTTGCTCTGTCCCACAAAACTGTTGAGATCTTTTATTATTTAGCTAAAAACTCCTATTAAAACACACACACACACACACAAGGATGTGAGGTGGTCCACACAGACAAGAACCAGAAAACCTAAGGAAAGCAAAGCCAAGCCTGTCTGACTCGATCCCATGAGAGCCTGAGCAACCGCTAAAATGAGTTGAAAAACTTGGCTCTGAGCTTCCTAGGAAGCACAGTGAAAAGGGAAAGCTTCTTAGGAGACTGACAGCTTTGTCATGGATGCAAGAAAAAAAATCCTTCCCAAGGTTCATTCGTGTGTTCTCTTTGTTCACTTTTATTTCCAACAAAGCGAAGCATAACGCGTAGCAAGTAAGCGTGCAGTAAGTACTTACCGCCTGGTTCATTGTGTGTCCCCATAAAGGACTTCCGTGGTAGAGAAGACTACGTCCTTAAGACAGCATCCTTAAAGATGCAGCACGGGAAAATCAGCTCTTCCCCCAGCTTCCTGCCAAGCACCTCCCACTAAAGCGGGAGCTGGGCTCTGCTACCCTCAGCCGCTAAGTGTCTCGAGGCATTCTGAAAATCATTTCCCTGTGGGCTTTTCCTCCTCACACAGTCCATGAGTTGCGAGCCCACTCTATAGGGGAGGGTTCTCATCCGATTTCGTAGTGTGCCTCCCCCTCCCCCAGAGCTTCAGTCTGTAGGAATTTTCCCTAGAGCCAGCTTTGTCTCCTGTGGGGCTGCCCCTGGCTATAGGTGCTGGGATGCCTGGCTTCCTGGGACCTGCTTCCAGAGGAGGTTGTCCCCAGGCACTGTGGACATCTTGGACCTCCCTCTCTCCACGTGACTCCAGTCGCTCAGAAGATGTAACCCTGCATTCGCACCCGAACATTGGAAACCTGTGAGAACTTTGACAGGAGTCTTTAGGTCACGATCAAAAATGTTTTGAAAACAAGAAATGACTCACCAGAACCAAATGTCACAAGGAAGGAGAGAACATGCCACGTCAGTAGGAATTCCACAAGTCTATTGGCTCCACAGCCAGAGACTTTTCTTTAAGCCAGATAAAAGGACATTTCCCTAGATACCCCACAAAACCTGCCAGAGACCATCAGTGGGAAGCTTCACTCTATTGACGGAAGTTAACTTCCTTAAAATTTAGAAGCAGGATGTAGATGCTCACTGACAGGATTTGGAATCTAACCTAGATCTAACTCCCTACAAGGTAACCTTGTAGATCTATGTTCTCAGTAAAAATGTGATCGACACTAGGCTTGAATGTCTGTCCGTAACCCAGCAGTAAGAAAAGCCCTCACACATGATCACAGGGAGACACTGGGTGAGGACAGACGAACTCAGGGTAGTTACTCAACAGTGACTTCTCTCCCACCCAGAAAAGAGCAAGGAAGACCATCAAGGAGGAAGGAAAGCCAGTAAACAAGGTCACGGGGTCTCTCAACTTCTTTACTGTTTCTTGCAGGGACATTGGTGGTGGTTTGGGGGACAATTTCTGAACGGCTATTAGCCCTTACAACGACTTCATAAAATTGAAATGGAGTGCGCTCTCTCTCTCTCTCTCTCTCTCTCTCTCTCTCTCTCTCTCTCACACACACACACACACACACACACACACACTTCTCCTTACAGCCCCACACCAGTGTGCACAGATAGAGAGAAGCAGGCAGTTTTCAGAGCCACTTGCTTCTGACCCTGAAGTTTCGGTGTAAGACCCAACCTGTACAGCAGTATGAGGCCTTGGTACCAAGACAACGCAAAACAACGTTTGCAAATTCTCGGAACGATTCTGTCATTCTCAACTTCCCATGTATATCAAAAGCAACAGAAACAACCACTTTGCCTGCATCACATGGAAAGGAGAGAAGGCTATAGAGGCATTTATTTACAGTCACATAGCATGCTCACACAACTTCTCCATGAAGAAAATGGTTCTGGCTATTCCCTGAGCCACACAGTACACATGGCCACACACAAAGGCAAACTCCATTCAAAGCAGTGTTCTCGAAATTTGCAGCTGAACCACTTTGCAGCAGCAAACTTCCAGAGGGGACCCCAAGCTTCTGTGTCCAATTCCTATGAAATGCTGGAGAGTAAAGTGGAATGTGCCATCCCACGCAGACTTTGTTTGATATCACAGGAAGAAAGCAAGTGTTCAGAGGCTCAGTAGTTAAGAGCTGTAGAGGATCCGAGTTCAATTCCCAGCACCCGTGTCAAGTGGCTCACAGTTGCCTGTAACTCCAGCTTCAGGGTGATCTGATGCCCTCTCTTTGTGGTACCTAGTCTCATGGGCATGTGTGCACATGCGAACACAGAGAGACACAGAGACAGAGAAAGACACACACAGAGAGTCTTCGTGACTTTTCTGCTACCATAGCAAAACACCATGACTAAGTCAACGTATAAGAGAAAGCACTTAATTGGGAGCTCATATTTCCAGAAGGTTGGAGTTCATGACCATCATGGGGGGGGGGGAAGGGGGGAACATGGCATGGGACAGGCAGAAATGGCACTGGAACAGTAGCTGGGAGCCCACGGCTGGTTCACAAACACACGAGGCACAGAGACAAAGGGAAAGAGGAAGCCTGCCCCAGTGACACAGATCCTTCAATAAGTCCATATCTCCTAATCCTTCCCAAACAGTTCTACCAAGGGTGGGGGGGTGCCAAATATCCAAATATATAAGCCTAAAGGGCCATTCGCGCTCAAACCACCACACCACATAGACGTAATAAAAAACAAAACAAAGCAAGTGGTCAACTCACAGGGTTTCATTCTGTCTCCCTGGATCTCTGGTTAGCTTTTGTCTCTTTCATCTTCTATGTCAGTGTCTGAGTTCTGGGTCCCCAGGGTTCTGGGTCAAGACTTTTGCTCCAATCTTCCCTTGGTTCCATGCCAAAAGAGCTGGACGCTTTTTCAGTTCCGAATCCAGTGTCTGTTTTCGGCTGTTGCACCCTCCCCCAGCCCGTCTTTCTTCTCAGTCACGACATTACATGGGCTCCCGCTTACCTCCAAAGAGCAGCCTTTCAGGGCAAGCACACTTCCATTTCTAGAGCACAGAAAGCTTTGTTGATGTGGGGAGCGGTTTCATTCTCTCTGCCTTGTTACTGTCTATTTTTGTGCCGCGTTTCATTGTTGGGACTTGGCTTCTCCTGCTGAAAGTTCTCTGCTGCAAACCCCTGGTCCACTTCGAGGTTTTGGAACCGATCTGCATTTTAATGCCACAGGTCCAATCCCAGGTCTCCAAACACCTAAGCCCCTAGCCTTCCTGGGAAAACATCTTGTTTTTCTTCATCTCCAGCCAAAGCCCAGTGTGTTACTTACTTCAGGATCAAGCTGATAGGGTAAAATTTCTGTGCAACATAAGAAACTGGGATTTATTGCCCCAGCGTGTTCTGACCTGTGTGACAAGCGTCTGCCTCATCTGGAGTCACTTTCCTATCATTATTTTAATAATGGCTATTTTGCTCCCACCCCTAGTCCATCTTCTCTGACCAGTGGGCCTTAGATTCGTTTCGGTTCATTGCTTCATCCTCATTATGGAGAACAAATCCGTGTTTCTTCAGCGCCAACACCTGGACTCAGTCTGGCGAATGCAGAGTTAATGTATAACATTTAGATTGGACCCCACAGATGGCAGTCACAACACAGAGGGAAGACCTGTCACGGACACAGACAGGAGCCTTTCCTGCTGACGGGAATGAATTCTCCTGGTTCACATGGCCAAGACCATTCTGGAAGCTCTGACTCCCTGGACTGCGTGGTTCCGTCCACAGCAATGCCAACCTCATATCTTTACTTATTTGCCAAATCTGTGCCGGTGCCACCAGGTCAGGGATCCCAGAAAGCCATCTCTCCGATGTGGCCTTTCTACTTGGAATGCCATGTTACGGAGAAACCTGAGAAACGATGCCCTAGGGGAGGTGTTGGCTAAATGACTGTTTCTGCAAACAGCTGGATTGGCTGGCCCTGTTAGCGAGGAGTTTGGGGCTGGATGGCACTTGTGAGGATCCCACATCACTCGGGCAGTCAATGGCTTACTTATGTTCTTTTGGGAAACCTTTGGAAATGTGTGCTCAACAGCTGTGAATGTACCCACAGCCTGTCCCCTGTCCCAGCCTGGGTCAGCAATCATATATCCTCAGAAACAACCCACGCTGTAATCCCCAAACCGCATTGTCCATCTGGTGGTGTAAGGCAAAGTGCTGATTGTGCACTCTGCATTTGGGGCTCACATTCGGTTTAATCCCACGGTTCCTCCTAATTTGAAAAGTCTTTATTTACTCGGAAGCCCCACCCCAGCGCTGGGTCTTTCTGTCAGTGCCAGGCAGACAATGCCACCTACTCACACAGGCATGGTTTATTCTCAAAGCAATTTACAGATGCTCGGCCTTAGAATTTCCCACTAGAGAAAGATGGAAATTTGAAGACGCTGGGAAATGTGGTACTAATGCTGCCCATAAATAGCCAGGTCCGGCCGAATTTTAGCATCCTCATTTCACGGCGTCCTCTAAGGAACACTCAATGCCCAGCCATGTGCTAGGCTTATGTCGAGAACTGGGAACTGTGAGCCTCCTACCTCCACACATTCTCTCCCAATGGCTCCCACAGAAATGCCGCCTAATGGTGGCAAACACGCAGGTGAGTCTCCTGGGCGGCATAAGGATACAGAAACCTGCTGAAACAGCCCACCATTGCTGGCAGCCAAAGGCAGAGGAAACAGGAAATCACCCAACTGTCCCACAAGGAGAAGGCCACTTTGAGAAAGTCTATGCCCGGTGCCTCCTGCCAGGTCTGCAGCTCTAAAGTAATCTTTTAGATTTCCAGTGTCTGTCAGGACCTACTCAGAGTGAAGCTGGAATGCACCCCACCCCCGCCCACACACCCACTGACTCCTTAACTGCAAGAGGTCTTGAGAAAAACCTTGTTAGAAAAGCCTTCTCGAGTTGGAGGTTCATGATCAAGTGCAGCACCCATTTTCACAATGGAAGGCCTTATGCTCCAATGCCAACCTCTCCCTATAGAAAACCTCATCCGGGGAGCCCTCCCGAATTCCTAAAGAAAGAGAAGCAACCTGTGTCCAGGCTCCTTCTGCATGTCCTGTATGAGCTACTGAGCTTACTTATAAGGGAAGATGTGTGCTTGCCCACCTCCCCCATCTTCATCCATCCCTCATTCATTCTTGGCTCCCAGGTACAGTCACTACTGGCCTTATCGTGGTTTGGTATTTGCTTTCATCTGACTCACTGGCTGAGACTTAACCTAAGCAGATTTTAAATAGAAGTTATATATCACCACTATAAACGGGAAGTCATTATTATGTTCCAGAAATAAAAGTAACTGAAGCACAGATATAGCAAAACCAAGAGGAAGTCATTAAATTCTGGCTTGACTTACACGTGTTCCTGCTTTGTTTTACATCTAAAGGCAGTGGACATCGGCCATTAGACAGTGACAGAGGCACACACGGTCCCAGACTGCGCTGAGAACAGTGTCTCACTTGTCTGAAAACTGTCTCACAGACCTTAAGTAAACACTAGGGTCTCGTTCTTTGGGAATCAGTGCTCCACGAGTTTAAAAAGTTCTCCAAGATAAGGGTTAAATTTGAGGGGAGAGGCGAGGATTGAAAGGCAGACATATCGCTAGGGAAGAAATCAATCAAAACATTTGATCATGATATGCACGTTCCTGAAACTACTTCAGGGCTTAGCATGAGTGCTTCGCATACGGAGTGTGAGGGCCAAATATTTGTCGAGGGGATGAAGGACGGAATGTACAAACAGCCCGGTTGTCAGACTGACTTCGTACCATTTCTCAGTTTAACTGCTCCGGGAACCTCTAGCGCCTCAGCTCAGTGTCTGCTTAACACAACACGAAGTCCTCCCTCAGAGTTCCTACTCCCGTGTGGCGTGTCCCAATAGGTTGCCCAAGAAGCAGACAGCAGCTAATCTGCACGTGGTCTGGTTGCAGTCAGCTTGGTCATTCGCAGAAGCCCAAGTGGTTTTATTGTTTGTAGATCACACTTTCTGCTGACACTCAGTCATAATACACACGGCCCAAATCCACCACTTAGGTCTCAAGTTCAGGTTTTAGTTTTGGCCTTGATGTTAGTTTATGTCTGATGTTAACCCTCCATTCCCAGCTTCTCTGTGCCCGAGGATCAGTGTTTACAGAGAGGAAACCTAATATGATCTCACTCCATATGGAGCCTGTAATCCAACCTACTCAACACGTTATTCCTGCTGTTTACTTTTTGGTTTGTTTGTTTGCTTATTTTTTTTCAGACGCAGGGTCTCACTCTTGTATTCCAAGCTGGCCTGGAACTTGCTGTGTAGACCAGCATAGCCTTGAATTCAAAGCAATCCATCTACCTCAGCTCTCTAATGCTGGAATTGCAGGCAGGCACAAACCATGACGCCCAATGCTCTTTTTCTTATTATAGTAATTGCCAGTAGCTTCATTCTTGGCTCATGAACATTGCATATGACGCTAGCAAGAGTCAAGAACATTATTTTGAAATCCCTGTGTAATAAACACAAAACCTGGCTGTTATTTTGAAATGCTTGTGAAAACCACACACGCACAAGCCTGCTTTGATTGTAAAAGTTTATAGCTAAGAAAGAAGTTTTTAACACGTGTGCTCTGCTTTTTGGGCTAGCCAGATCATCTGTAGGATACTTTATAGTCAACTATTCTCTACACTGGAGTCACATGAGCGTCTGTCTTTAGACTGCTCTACAAAAATCCAGAGACTTGGTTGCTTAAAAGAACAGGCCACTCACTGCTTCCCAAGCTCCTGAAGGCTGGAAATCCAAGAACGAGTTTGTTGATGAAGCTCCCAGGGTACATCTTCCTCCCAGCTTGTAGTAAGACATTTTCTGTCCTGCCAGCCAGCTCCCAAATAATGACTCAGAGACTTCTTATTAATTATGAAAGCTCAGCCTATAGCTTAGGCTTGCTCCTAACTGGCTTTTATAACTTAAATTAACTCATTTATATTGATCTATGTTCTATCTCATGGTGTTACCTGTCTTCCATCTTGCACCTCCTGTTTTCTCTCCATGCCTCCTGGCTTCCCGTGGGCACCTAGATTTCTCTTCTTCTTCCTTTATCCCTGGAAATTCTGCCTATACCTCCTGGCTAGATATTGGCCATTCAAATTTTTATTACACCAACCATACCTTCACACAGTGTATAAGTATTCCACAACATTTCCCTCTTTTGTCTAAATAAAAAGAAAAGGTTTTGACTCTGACATAGTAAAATTATGTAAATAAAAACAATTATCACATAAAAAATTACATTCACAATGTTTAGTCCATATGTATTTGGCAAGTTCAAAGTACTGAATATTTCAGAATAATTCAAGTACTGAATTATCTATGTATCTTAGTGAGTCTAAAGTCTTATACCTAAACCATTTTCTATCATAACTTACATTACCATCCTAAAAATATCTTTTTAGACCTAAAAACATCTTCTTAGATAAATAATTTAAACTTTTATGTTTCTCAATTCTATAAACTTTATATCTCTTATGAAAGTTTTTTTTTGAATTTGGTAACACTGAAAACTGTATAGTATCTATTCTTCAATTCCCATCAGAGATCCAAGAAGGATATAATTATTTGAGTAAACAGGAACTGCAGAGCAAACAACTTCTAAAACTATAGAAATGACAGAGACATCTGACTGCCCGTATAGTCACCCTAGGCTCCTCTGTGGCATTGAGGCATCTATTGTTGGTCTGCAGGCCTAGAATATCTGACAGACTTTTCTGTGAAGTAAGGATTTTGAAGAACTGTCCAGCCTTGTCTTGGCAAAGTTTGACAGTCACCATTTTTGTGTGTTCTATTTATCTAGTTTGGACAGTATATTCTCAGCAGTCGAGACAAGGGAATTTCTTACCCAAATGACTAGCCTCGTCACATTGAAAGCAAACTCTATATGGAGGTTCTTTGATGTCCATCGTCCTTTTCTGAAGTAAATTCATGCTACCAGGAGCAGATATGTCTCGCTATCATGAAAATTTTTATGTTATTAAAACATTTAAATGTCATATTCTGTAGGTCTTTGAAGTGTTTGAAAACTATCAACCTATCTAAAATATATTTCTGCATGACCTTAAAAACATATCTAACATGACTACAAATTTGATTGGTATAGATGACTAACTACTAAATGTTTATTCTAAATGGTTTATAATAATAGCTTTTAAATATTAGAAATTTATATTAAATTTTTAAACAAGCTGTGTAGCACAAATTCTAATTGGTTTTAAAAATAAAAACCCTGAGTCAGATATTAGAGGTGAAAGTTGAAATATCAGAGAAGCAGAGCAGCCAGCCACTAGTTCTAACATGAAATCCTCAGACCAAAGGGGACATCCTAGTTCTTCAAGTTCTCAGACTTGAGCTCCTATCTCTTCCCACTTTATATTCCTCCTCCACCCAACCATACCCCTTCCGGTCTCCATCTCCCAAGTGCTGGGATTAAAGGCATATGACTCCCAAATATTGGGATTAAAGGTGTGAGCCACTGCCTCCTGACTGTTTCTCTTTTATATCAATCTTGTGTAGTCCAGGGTGGCCTTGAACTCACAGAGATCCTTCTGCCTCTGCCTCCAGGGTGTTGGGATTAAAGTTGTGTGCCACCACTATCTGGCCTCTGTGACTAACTAGTGACTTATTCCACACTCTGATCCTCAGGCAAACTTTGTTATATCACAAACAAAATATCATCACAAAGATGTATAGGTACAAAACCTTAAACAAGAGTGGAAACATATACAGCATAGCAAAATTAACCTTAAATTTGTATCAATATATTAAAATCCATACTGATGTAAAATAGTTGAGACTGATGGCTATTCAAAGGTAGATTTAAAAATCCACCCTTTTATCCTATCTTTCTATACCCTCCTTTTCTCTACAGAAAAAGATCCCTGAATCTAACCTCTTTTATTCAGCTTTTTCCCTGACCATGACCATTAACAACTGTAATCAAGCCCCCTAAATGATGATAAATATCCATAATCTATTGAATTATCCTTCCCCTGATCTTGTTATAATCAGCTCATGGTGTACACTTCCACAGGGAACACTTGTCTTTTGGAAAAGACACTGTCATATCTGTAAAAGCCTTGTGACACCATGTTTTTTTCTCTTCAAAATGGGATTTATTCCCAGACTACCTCAGCAGTGTAACCTCTGCTGGGCAGTGGAGTGACCTTGCTCCATTCCCCTACACCAGGAGGCTTTGGAGGCTTGACATTCACTCTTTGTTCTGGCAGTCAAATTTACATAGATTCAGTCCCACCAAATTACCTGCTAACAGACCACATAGAAATTTCTATAGAAGATAGGCACTGAGCAGGAAGGCAGCATTCCCCACCTTTGCTAACAAACAAATACTGAGCATCCCTAAAGCTGGTTATCACCAAAGAGATTAGATAAGAATGGGTGAAGCCAGAATTCAGGGATGTTGAGTAACTTTATCTAATGGTTTGGAATATCAGATACTTCCTCTTGAATACTGGTTCTTTCCTGGTTTGGGTCACCTGTTTCAGAGTACTGCTATGTCAGGTTCTACCTGACCTCTTTGTGATTTGATATGCGTATTTTCATTGTCCTTGCCAATGGAATTTTCCAACTATATCTGTAAAATCTAGAAATCTTACAGAGATCAGCCCTTACTCTTACTCTTCTTCCCCTTTCTCTCCTTTCTTCTCCTTATTCTTCCCCTTACTCTTCTTATTCTTCCTCTCCTCTATTCCCCCTTCACCTCATCTTTTCCCTTTGCATGAAAAAAAGAAGATGCAGAGTTAATATACTTGAGTTAATTTTTTACCCTCAGATCCTTGCCTGATCAATTCTGAGCCCTGAGCGGGTACAAGGCCCCTGATAAGTCTTGTTCTGTCCCCCCAGCAAGCTCCCAAATAATAACACAGACACTTTTCATTAATTATGAAACCTTGGTCTATATCTTAGGCTTGCTCCTAACTAGCTCTTATAACTTATATTAACTCATTCAAATTAAAGTACATTCTATCACATGGTGTTACCTCTCTTCCATCTTGCACCTTCTGTTTTCTCTCCTCTCCTGGCATCTTCTGTGTGCCAATCCTATTCCTTTTTTCTTCCTGGAAATTCCACTTTTACCTCCTGTCTAGTTATTGGACGTTCAGCTTCTTCTTACACCAATCACAGCACTACACCTTCACACAGTGTATAAACTATCCCATAACACTGGCTTGCAGGCGGCTGCCTTCTTACTATGTTCTCTCCTCTTCAAATAAGGTAACTAATTCTATGATGAAAGTCCCTTACTCATGAGCTAAACTGTTTTCTTCACAAAGGCCTTACCGCCAAATACCAGTTAATCCCTGACTCTATGCATTAGGGGAAACATAAGTAGCTTCATATCAGGCCTTTCGCATGTATACATTACTAAGGGAAAACAGAGTCTGTTCCCCAGTAGGCTTGGCCCTTCTACCCATTTCATCACCAGAATTCAATATGACTCACATAGATCCAACATACTTTTGAGAAGCTGTTAAAAGAACAAACTACATACAGTGCATAAGGGGTCATTTCCTTCCCTTGATCTTGTCATAATCAGCTCACGGTGTGAAAGATGGCCACCTTCCTGGAGGCTCATTTTCTGTGGCATGACAAAGTCCTCAAAAGAGCCGGGCTCATTTTTAAGGATTTTCATATCCTTCAACAGTAGTTTTCACTTTTGCTGACATCAAAAGCGCTTGTTCAGAGGAGCCCAACACTTGCTATCTCACACCAAGGCCAAGAAGAGCGGAGAGAACATCAAACAGGGAGACGAGGTAAGAGAATTTGCTCATTTCTCTAAACTTCACAAGTAAGTGAAGCTAGTGACGTTGCTTGATGTGCACACTTAAGTAGAAGATTGTAGTTTAGAAAGCAGGGTTGTTGGAGACTGGAGAAGAGGCTCAGCAGTTGACAGCACTTGCTGGTTTTGCAGAGGACCTGGATTGAGGTCCCAGCACCCATGTGGTGGTTCACAACCATCTATAACTCCGGTTCCAGGGGATATAACACCCTCTTCTGTCCTCTGTGGGCACCAGACATGCATGTGTTTCACATACATACATTCAGGCCAGACACTCATGCATATAAATAAATACTTTTTCTTAAGGCAGAATGTGCTCTTCACAAAAATCAGATATTAAGGAGAAATTTATGGAAGAATTTTTGAAGGAAGGAAAGGAAAGAGGAAAGTGATGTAATTATATTATAATCTCAAAAATAAAACAAACAATTTTTAAAATTTGAAGTGATCTCCATTGGAGAATTTGTTGGCTATATGTGACTGTTCATCAGTATGGACTACTGGGTATATTTTCTGTATCGTTCTCTTATATGTAGCATATTTTACAAGCTAAAAAGAAATAAAAGGAGAAGGAAAAGAAGAAGGGTGAAGGGAGGAGGGAGGGAAGGAGAAGTAGGAGCACATAGGGAGAAAGGAAAGGAAAGAATACTGAAAATAGAAAGACGAATGCCTCTACTCAAGATCCTACTTCAGAAATGTGTGTCTAACAGTCTTAACTAAAACATCACACCATTCTCTAACAGCAGCTAAGTGGAATGATCTCAAAGTTCAAAACTAAGAAAGTAAGTCCATCCACACGCCCAAAGTCTAGGCAACTGTCAGAGAATGTTAAAGAAATGCAGCCGTGAGCAGGGAGTTCACTGAGTGTGGTAGCCACAGAGACATAATTCCCAGATGTTGGTGCCAGGACAGGCTGCAGACCCAGCTACAGAGAGAGGGTCTGGAGGCCTCCTGCAGCTCTCAGCTACTTCACATTTGACCCAACTCCAGAGAGCCACTGCACAACCAAGCCTGTTTGACTCAGTAAAAGAAGATAATGCCCTGCAGGAAAGCAGCACAACAAATGGGAGCCTTGGCCTACAGGCAGACATTCCGTCCCCCAGCCAGTGCCCAAATAACCACACAGAGACTTGCTATTACACAATTCCGCCAATAGCTTAGATTCATTTTTAACTAGCTCTTACAATGTAATTAACCCATTTGTATTCACCTATGTGCGGCCCCCAAGGCTCGTTTACCTCACCTGTGTGCTTTGTGTGTTGCTTCTTCTGAGTCTGGCTCACACTGCCTCAGACTCCTCCCTCTTCCCAGCATCCTCTTAGTCTGGTTCTCCCTCCTAACCTTCTCCGGCCTAGGTATAGGCCTTATTAAACCGATCACAGCGACATGCATTCACACAGTGTAAAGAAATATTCCATGTTGGCCCCCGAGTGTCCACATGCAGCACGGCTCTCCCACCGACTTGAACCTCCATCCTCTTGGAGCCATCATATGCCGAGCTGCCTACATTTTAAATTGGGACATCACATATGAAAACTCAGATGTCTAGCTTGTGTTGAAAAATCTGAAGAGATACCTACCCAAAAACTTTTATTTGTTTTGGGTGTTATGCATGTATGGTGTAGGTGTGTGTACATACACGTTCATGTGTGTGCGTGTGTGTGTGCGTGTGTGTGTGTGTGTGTATGTGTGTGTGTGGGGGGGGTGTAAGCCAGAGGTCAACACTTAGTGTCTGTCTCTATTGCTCTCCACTCTTTTTTTTTTTTTTTTTTTTTTTTTTTGCTTTTTCGAGACAGGGTTTCTCTGTGGTTTTGGAGCCTGTCCTGGAACTAGCTCTTGTAGACCAGGCTGGTCTCGAACTCACAGAAATCCAACTGCCTCTGCCTCCCGAGTGCTGGGATTAAAGGCGTGCGCCACCACCGCCCGGCTTTTTTTTTCTTTTTCTTCTTTTTTTTTTTTTTTTTGCTTCCACTCTTTTTTCTTTTGAGACAAGCTCTCTCACTGAACCTGGAGCTCGCTATCAGGCTAGATGATATGAGCAGTCTGTGACAGCTGAGTAGTGGTATTTATTGGGGGGGGGGCAGGGTTTTTATAGGGCAGCTTCCTGGTTGGTTTGTGTTTTGATTTGGTTTGGTTTTTTTCTTCCTTTTATCTCTTTCTTTTGTTGTTGTTGTTTTGGTTTGGTTTGGTTTGGTTTTCTGAGACAGGGTTTCTGTGTGTATCCCTAGCTGGCGTTAAACTCACTGAAATCTGCCTGTCTCTGGCTCCCGAGTGCTGGGATTAAAGGCGTGCACCACCACTGCCCAGCTTGGTTTCTTTAAACAGGTATCTCAGGTTGGCTTTGAACTCGATGATATGTAGCTGAGCATAACCTTGAACTTCTAATCTTATGCTGTCACCTCTCAAGTACAAAGAGCACAAGTGTTTGCCACTTATGCCTGACTGGAGGGCAGTTTTTAAAAGCACATACATACACACACAGACACACACACAGACACACACACACACACAAACTGGCTTGTGAGAGGAGCATATTACAATATGGCGCTGTGAATTAACTTCCAGACAAGGAAACTAACATCCACAGTGACTGAGCCAAGATCACAGATTAATCTAGTTTATGGGTTAGAGACAGCATTCTGCTCTCCACCTGGGTCTGTCTCCTATAACCGCCAGCTGAATTCTTACAACTCACTCTCTCTCTCTGCCTCTCCACCGAAGAAGTGGAGTCTCGCGCTGCTTTTGAGCATTTAAATTCCTGCCCCCTTTTAAAATATAAAAACAAAGATGGCTTGCTGTACTTGTTTGTTTTGTGCTTTTTAAATCTTGGCGACACTGATTCGGCAGGACGCTAGGAGCACGGCCTCTGAACTGCTTTTTTTTTTTTTTTTTTTTTTTTTTGTCAACAGAAATCTATCGGTCAGTGGTCTTTTTGGAAAACACCGCGTTAGACTTGTAAAGACTGTCTCCCTTCCCGTCCTCGCTTTCCAGAAATCCGAAAATAACGGCTGCAGATAGCTAAGACCCTGTCTTCTCACCAGCAACTCTGCTCAGCTGAGGAAAGCTGTCAGGCCTAGGCTGTAAAGTCCAGGTGCAGCCCCGTTCACGGAGTCTGCCCAGTGCAGGCGTTTCCCACACAGGAGGCTGGGGCGGCAGCGCAGGCTCCACGGTCCTCGGCTTTCGTCGGTTTACGTTAGTGCTTTAATGCAATTTTAATAGGTAGTGATTTTATTTTGTATCAATGAAACCAACAGAGCGTGAACACAGACATCAGAATTTGGAAGATAATGAGTCTGTTAGTGCGGGCGCGAGGGGCAGCACTTAAGGTAGGAAGAAAAGACTGCTTCAGAAGAGGTCTTTACTGGCTTCATTAGGATGGTCATCAAGGGAATGACTTCATAGCAGATCTAATTAGCCAAAGGATGTGCAAAAGCAGCATCTTCCTCCTGCTAATTAGGCATCTAGACACCAACACATATTAGCTACCTTAAAACCACGTCTAGAGGTGCCCCTGAGATGCTTTGTGGGAAGGGGCTTTACAGGGCATCCGACTGTGGAACTAACACCATGGCAGAACTCCCAGCCCCTGGCTCCTGAAGATGGGTCTCTATATGGCTGCACTTACATGTGTCATGGCCTTCCCTACCAGAGAAGGTGCAGCCCTCAATAGCAGACCAGAAACAGGAGGAAATTCCCATGAATGGACTTAACGAGGAGGAAAGAGGGAAGGAACAGCTTGGTCAGATGGTAAAGAAACAGGGGGCAGGGTGTGTGTGCGGGTGTGTGTGTGCACGGTGGGTGTGTGTGCGCGCGGGTGTGTGTGTGCGGGTATATGTGTGCATGGATATGTGTGTGCGCGGGTGTGTGTGTGTGTGAGAGAGAGAGAGAGAGACAGAGAGAGAGAGAGAGAGACAGAGAGAGAGAGAGAGACAGAGACAGAGAGAGAGAGACAGAGAGAGACAGAGAGAGACAGAGAGAGAGAGAGAGAGAGAGAGAGAAAGAGAGAGAGAGAGTTCTGCCACGAAGAGCTGTTCTGGAACAAGTGATGACAGGGACAGTCTGGACACAGTAGTGCTGCCTCAATTGGGGCAGAGGCATGCAGCTAACACTGAAGCCCTCCTCCACTACCCTGAAGTCCTCCTCCACTACCCTGAAGTCCTCCTCCACTACCCTGAAGTCCTCCTCCACTACCCTGAAGCCCTCCTCCACTACCCTGAAGCCCTCCTGATACTGGTAAACAGGATCTCCCAGCACAACTGCTGGACTTCACTCATCAATGTCCCTGTTACACCGGCCTTTCTTTGACCCCTACCCATTTACCTGAAAGCACAGGTTCCCATTTCAAGAAAACTCAGATCTCTGAAGAGGAAACTCATGCCAGCTACTGGGTGCTATGAGAAATGGTCTGAAAGAGAGAGATTAGCAGTTAAAGCGTATGGCCAAAGCTGCTGTGGTGGCACAGGCCTGTGTAATCCCTTCACTCGGGAGGCAAAGGCACGCGGATCTCTTCCGAGTTCCAGGACAGCCCAGGGTACATAGTGAGACCTTGTCAAAAAGAAGGAGAAAAGAAGGAAGTTAGGAAGGGAGGGAAAGAGAAGAGAGAGAGAGAAAGAGAGAGAGAGGAACTAAAATACAGCAAGAAAAGTAGAGACATGAAAAATACATTCAGGAAATTTGACACCTATTAAATAGTAATTCCAGTAAAACTAGGCAATCATAACTGAAGAGAAAAAAATCATCAGTTGGGACGAGGGGCCGACTCAATAATCTAATAGAAACTTATTTCCTACCAAGAATATTATGCCTTGATACATATCGAGTCAAGTATTAGAGTAAAATACATTCCCAGTTGAAAACGAAAGGATTTATTATATTTCTTAGTAGAAAGAACTAAGTAAGCAAAACTCAACGAACTACAACAGCACATACGATGCAGCTGAGCACACACTGACAGAAGTGGAGGATGGTTGTTTCTCAGGGGAAATTCTCTGAGCTGAGAATTTGGGGGAAGTCTCCTTCAGTAGCAAAGACGCTTTCTGTTCTGTTTCGTTTTAATTCTTTATGGAGTTTTTTCTTGTTTCTTTTATTTCACATTTCTCAGAGATAGAACTTTAACTCCTGCACATAGGCAAGTGCTCTAACCCCGCGCCAACCCCTGCCCTGAAGGGTTGTTTGGGATTGTTTTTTAAATGACTGTATCTCTTCTTCTACACGCTTCCAGTTGGAGCTGGCTCTAGTGGCTGACACTTACACGCGAGCATTTCGCAAAGGTTGCTGGCAGGTTTTCACATTCGAAGTGAAGACAGGCTGGAGGTCTGTGTTTGAACTACAAGCAGAACACAGTCTTTAGTAAAACATGACTCTGAAAATGACGGGCATGAACTAGAGAGGGAGCGTGGGCAGGGGAGGGAGAACCCTGGAATGACCATCTCAGATGCCAGTGTCAGTCTCAGCAGGGGCACTGGCGAGCTAAAGTGTCCTTTCTCTTTATTTTTCACTTAAGCTAAAGAACAGTTTAATAGGCTCTGCCTTGACCTTCTCACACACACACAAATTCCCGTGCTTTCCTCAGCTTCGCCCCCATTGTCCTCTGAGCCTTCCTTCTTGGTGGAGGAAAATTCAAAGTTTCCACTCAGGGCTCATAAATCAAGAACTAGAGGCACAAACACATTACATCAGTTTATGATGGTGAAGGCTGGGGGAATTCAGACAGAAAAGACTGCAGTGTCTGCTCTGGGCACGGACTTGGGTGGCTGAAGGAGGCTTCCTGTCCCACCGTCCACTCCTCCATGTGTTTGAAATGTATCTTTCACCGCGGCTCTAGCTCTCTTGGGGGATTCTTTCATGGCGAAGGAGACCGCTCACCTGTACAGGTTGGTGGCCTTCAGGGCTGTTTTCTCAGGGCAGTGGACAGGAGCAGAGGGAAGAGGAAGCTTCACAGACTTCTCCAGGCTGGGAACTCACACATCTTTTCAAACCTTTACTTAGTTTGATAGATAAGATCAAAATAAGATTCCACAAGTTTTTCTCTAGGCAGTTTGGATGCTCACCTTACTAGACCTGGATGGAGGTGGGTGGTCCTTGGACTTCCCACAGGGCAGGGAACCCTGATCACTCTTTGGGCTGAGGAGGGAGGGGGACTTGACTGGGGGAGGGGGAGGGAAATGGGAGGCGGTGGCGGGGAAGAGACAGAAATCTTTAATAAATAAATAAATTTTTTAAAAAAAGGTAGCTGGGCAGTGACGGTGCATGCCCTTAATCCCAACACTTGGGAAACAGAGGCAGGTAGATCTCTGAGTTTAAGGCCAGCCTGGTCTACAGAGCAATTTCCAGGACAGCCAGAGCAGTTACACAGAGAAACCCTGTCTAGGAAAAAAAAAAAAAAAGTAACTGTGTGTAAACTCTAAAAAATATAACAATACCATATACCTTTAGTATATAGTATAAGAATATCTCTCCAAAACTGTTACTTCTGTCTCAAATATCACATCGTGACTAAGGAAATTCATAGGAGGAAGAGTTTATTTGGTCTTCAAGTTTCAGAGGGAGAATCCATCATGATAGGGAAGAATGGCAGCCAGCCACCATCTCGGAAGCTGAGAGATCACATCTTCAACCACAAACACCAGGTAGAGAGAATGAGCTAGAAGTTGGGCCAGGTTAAGAATTCTCAAAGCCCATCCCCAGTGACACTTCCTCCACCAAGGCTCCGCCCCTAAAGGTCCCACCTCCTGCCAAAAACAGCGCCCCCAACTGGAGACTAAGTGGTCAAGCACCTGAGCTTGTGGTGACTGCTCTCATTCAAACCCCCACAGAGTGTCCATTCCACACCCATCCCTTCGCTGTGAGAAAGGTGACCTCGAAGCCCCGCCCTTGTCGTAAGTACCAGTCTTGACTGTCCGGCTAGCAAAGCCACAAAGGCCTGAGCTGGGGATGGGAGTAGTTGGGGAACAAATGACAAGGGAAGAGGAGGAGGTGAGGACAAAGGCAGGAAGAGAGAAGGATAAGGTACCCATAAGGTTCCCGGAGCACATATCTCTGTCCTGCCCCGGTTGCTTGTGCTGTCTCTTCAGGTCAAGAAGGGAGACAGAAGGGGTAAAGGAGGATAAAGCATGGCTGAGCATTTATCTAGCATATTAATCAGGGTTCTCTAGAGGAAAAGAAGCAAGAGAATGAACATACATTCTCTTAAATCTATTAAAATAGCTTTTGTTAGATTGGCTTGTCTGATACATTCTACGTAGTCAGGATGGCTGTCTATATACTGAAGAGGCTGAGTCCACAAGGCTGGGCACCTCCAATGTGGTGCTGGAGGCCCAACGGACTTCTGGAGAGTCGCTGGTCCTCAGTCTAGGTTGGAAGCCCAGAAATGCAAAGTTGTTACCAGTAGAGGAAATCAGTGAGGGTGGCAGCAACCGAGTTGATGACATCACAAGCTGGGTAACTGAACTGCCCAGTGTAGATGGGAAGGCAACTAGGCAGAACCCAAAAGATTTTCCCTGGGACTGCCCTCTGTCTAGCTGCCAGGGGAGATGCCACAGGAGGTACGGCCCACATTTAGGATGACTCTTCCCGCTTCAACTACCCTGATGAAGACAGTCCCTCCAGGTGTGTGCCCACACGCACGTCTCCTAGCTGATTCCAGGCACAGTGAAGTTGACCACTGTGAAGATTCATCATACATGATGTCTGGACTGAATTCTCAGTGTCAAACAAAGGGGTGTGTGAAGACTCGTCTGGGGGTCTCAGAGAAGTTCAGCCCAGCTCAACTCTGAACCCTGGCCTCCCCTCAAGTCATGGCAAAAGGTCCCCGCAGTTCTCACTGCCTCTGATCCCTCCTTCACTCTAACACATCTGACCCTGACCCTGGTACAGAGAACCTCCCTAAACCACATCTGGAGTTTTCATTTTGATGTAATTGGGGTGGCGTCCCAAGACTTTCATCCATCAAATCTGTATTTTCCCCCATAGCCAGAGATACCCATACTATCACTCATGATTTCCCTCAAAATAACATTTTTAAACTTAAATACATGGATTTTCAGTCATTCTAAGCAACAACGCCCATGATACTGTGGGCTTCATGTCCTGTTTATAATTTTTCTCAGTATGCCTTACCTATGATAATTATTAATTAAAATGTGTTTATTGTCTACCGCTGAGAGACATCTCACTTGCATATGTCTCCCCCAAACCTGTCAAGAGTATATCAGTCAGAACAGAAACTGAGTTTGATTGGCAGATAGAAATAGATTCCACAAAGGTGCTATGGAGAGAGGTCATCTCACCGAGCAGAGAAGAACACAGGGGAGCCAAGCTCACAAAGGACAGAGTCAGGAAGTCTGCTCCCAGTAGAGGGGCCGAGAGACTGCCTCGGCCTCATGCAGATACAGCCGCTGGCGCAAATGACAGTCAAGTGTTGTCTGCCTATATGTCACTGTCTGGTTCATATTTCAGGAAGAAAATTTCCATCAACATGTTCAGGTACCCTGCCCACCCCTTAGCTGTTGGTGCAAGTGCATCTGTGAATATGCTCCAAGATGAGAGTGGGTGGTCTTCTGGGTTCAGATACGGATGCTCTGGGCTGGGCTCCAAAAAGGATGCCCTGAGACTGGCTCCGGATAGGATGCCCTGGGCCAGGCTCCGGATAGCATGCCCTGGGCCAGACTTCGGATAGAATGCCCTGAGCCGGGCTTCGGATAGGATGTTCTCTGGGTTGAGAATCGGGATGCTGGCAGTAGCTGTATGGGTTTTCACATTGTTCCATTTCTAAATCCATCTGTCTTTCTTATTTTTTTTCTTGGACTTACTTTTATGTGCTATTATTTGCTTTGGAAACCTTAAAAGCTAGTTTAAGCATGACACATGGCAAGTTGTGAAATACGGCTGATGAGGAAGATGGCACTCACTGGTCGTGAAAAGGATTCGCACTCGGTCTACACATAGGACGGAACAAAGAAGACGAAACATGGGTGGGTGCAGGGAGCAGGCATCGGGAAGCGCTAGGGTACAAGGCTTTGGGAAATTCTAGGACGAAAGCACAAGGAAAGCCCTGGCAGCTGCTTGGCCATGGGACCAAACCAGAAATCAAAGGGCGAAGTCCACACTGGATTCTCTTCAGGCTCGGGTTAAGCAGCCCTTCCCTTCCTTGGAGTACAGCAGCTAAGCATAGAATCTCCATGGGAGCCAACTCACTTAGCGAATGCTTCGAGACTGGCTCTTTCTATGTCTCCCTAATGACAGATTGTAGTGAATGTTCAATACACTTCAACAGATGTGGTAGGAAAAACCAATTGTGCAGTTTAAAGCAAGCAGGCTGAAATTCTAGATCAATGAATTCTGAGTTAAATGTTTCTATTAAAAGTGCGGATTCAGAGAATGGGCTCCAGTTGAGAGACCATGCCTTAGTTCTCTGAGGTTATGCCTTTGGAATGTTATCTTTCTTTGAAAAATCAAAACGCACCAAATAAGATTCTTTTATTTCCAATTACTCAACAAAAACGAAAGCTCAAGGCATCCAGGGGTGTGCGCACACCAGACATTTCCACATAAGCCTACATAATGCACTGCTCACAGCAAACATTTTAATCGGAGAAATAAATATGCTTAATATCAGCTGTCTGGTTAGGCAATGAACTGGATCTCATCTTAAGCTATTCATCGTCTTTCCAGAAATCCCCCAATACAGTTGAAAAAACAAGAATAAAAGCTTCTCAGAAAAAGAATAAGAAACACAATGATTTATCAGCTCAAGAAAGTAACGGGGGAAAGACTTAAAAAGACACTTCACCAGAAACCAACGCCTGTCTCATGGGGAAACAGCATGAACATGTGAGCTGACTCCACCACTCCCCCACTCAATAAGACCAAAAAGGGTTGAGAAGTCCCTGGTTCCTTCGCATCTAGGACCCAATCTTTGACCTCAAACTGTCTGGTCCCCAGTGCAGAGACAGGGATAGCAGAGCATCAAAGAAAAGGTGGCCTTGAGAGTCTGTTCTGTCTGGGACTCTGCCATTCTCTCAGCCAGGTTTGCCTCTTTCTAATGACTCTAGAATATACTAAGTAACTGTCAACAATAAGGACTATTGCATGCAGGGATCAACCCTGATTTGTACAGTATCAAGCCCCGCTCATCCCTGGGGGTCACTGTGTTTTGCTTTGCTTTTCCACCACTAACACTAACCTATTTATGGAATTCTAAAAGAAATTAAAAAATAAAAAAACACGCTTCGAGAAATGAAAACAGGCCTGTGGCATTGTTAAGCGATGCAGTTGAAACATGCGCGTCCATATGTTCTTGACCTGGCTTATTTTACAGACGAGAATACAAATGTCAGAGGCAGAGGAGCAAAGACTCTATTACACAGCCATATCCACGCTGCAGTGCCTTCTGGCAGTAAGTGGGAATGCAGCCCTGCAGCAGCCTGCTTGGACTTCAGGATTTATGGGCATTAGCTAGGAGAAGAGAAGGGCGTCTGCCCAGATCCAGCGAGGCGCGCTACAGCGGCGCAAAACGCGCTTGTTTCAGCAGCTTCTACCTGTATCGCTGTGCGCATGTTTTCCACCTTGTACCTCTTCCTTGCTACTGAGAGCACTGCAGAACTGCAGCTAGGAATTCATCTTACAAGTTGTTTTCTGCTCCTCAACCGCGGCATCAGAGGCAGAGGCTAGGGACCTGTTAATCCTGTCAAAAAGAATGAGCCCAGAAGGAGGAAAAGCTGAAGTCTGCTCTTGGAAGAAAAGGTCATTCGCCGAGAGGTGGGGGTGTGAAGCGGGGAATCTCAAGAACAGCCTTCATTAAGGCTGCCATTTCAATCTTACAAGGTCAAGATGCCCACAAACATTAGAGACTATCTCACGCCTCTATTTACAAACCCTTCCCGCAGTATCCTGTCCCCACTCATTGCAGATGTGGAAGGTGAACACGAAGGGGCCCTGGGCAAGCCTCACAGGCCGGGAGTGCCAGAAGCTCCAGACACCAGACACCCAGACAAAAGTACCGTTCTGCTCCTTGCCTGACGTCAGAGACTTGGAAAGACGATTCTGCTCTGCCCAGCCTTTGTTATCCGCTACAACACCTTGACCCTATCTGATTTTGGTTTTTCTCACCTGCGGCTTAGAGAAATCTCTGGGAATCTGCCGGTCACCCATGCAGCCAACGTATCTCCACTGGGCACAGATGTGGCTGTTGCCAGCAGGCCTCAGGGCGACTCAAAGGTTCCTTTCTGGGAGAAGATGGTGCCAAGAAAATGTTACAATAGGGTGCACAGAGGGAGCCTGGCAAAGGACCTATCTTCATGAGCCCTGCAGGCAGCTCCTCTACTGGGGACTCCGGAAAGGGAAAGGAAGTCTGTTCTCTAGCTTTGCATTCTGTCTGTTCAACCTTCCACCTCCAGGAGGAGGCCCAACGCAGGGCTGCTTACATGTACTTATAGAAATAAGAGAAAGGCGGTCGGGGGAGGAGGGGTCCCACCCCCGCCTCTCCACACAGCCTGGAAATATACAGGCAGAAGTGGTATATAGCCTCTGGCCTCTGCAGGGAGTCTGGGGTTGCCCCACTCTTGTGGTAGGGGAGGTTGTCCACGCCACATTTACCCTCAGCCTGTGCCCCCTTTTCAGGGGGCAATGTAAGGTCTCCGCCCACTCAGAATAGATGGTCAGTTGTTGGGGACTGTGGACCCCCAGACCCTGAATGTCCTGTGCCGGAGTAAACAACTTGTTATTCTTGCAGCAGCTCTGAGCAAACAGCTTGTTTTCCTGTGCTTGCAGCTGCTCTGAGCACGAGATCCTGATGGCAGGGGAGTGGTTTCCGGTGGCTTGCAGCTGAAGGGTGCTGAGAGCTAGGACATGGCCATTGGTCAGGGAAGGCAGAATATAAGCTGCCCTGGAACACAAAAAAGTTGGCGTTCTTGGGGAATTCAAGGATGACCCGTGTCTTTGTCAGTGTGTGTGTGTGTGTGTTTCAATCTCCAGCCCGTTGCCGGACTCACAAACCGTCCCGTAGTGCAGGCAGTATGCTACAGGTGTAGTGCGTAGCATGGAGAGCAGGTAGACACTACAGTCAGTTTCTCTGGACAGGTGGCCCCTGAGCTCCAGCTGCCAGTTCCAATGGCATCTGCCCTCTCTAGCAGGTGGAAATATGCAGCCCTGGTTCATCCACCATGCCCAGCATGCCTCTGGAATTCCTTTCTGCACAGTAACTCCGAGGCCCATTCTACTAGACCACATCGCAACGGGCTAACTCCTTTGAGAGTTTCAATCATTTGTGTTAGCATTTTTCAATATTATTCCTAGATGAGACAGGACTTTATTACCATTGCAAGCTGCCCTTTTCAGTTCTAATATTCTCATATTCTCTGCATCCCAAGAGGCCCCTTTCCTGACAAAGATATTTACCTTTGATATGTGTAACTTCCTGGACTCTAAAATACGATGGTAAAGCTATTAGCGAACACAGTGGCTTTTATCTCCTCCAAAGCAGGACTCGCGCCATTACTAACTCCATTAAGCTATTCTTCTTTGCATAGTTCCCCTTTAGCCCCATATGTGGGCAGTGCTTATTAGGGACTCTATCTTGGATCCACCAGGGGACCTACAGAATGAGGCATGGCACTTTATTAGCCCAATAGATTACATTTGTGATGGAGAAGAGAAAGAACAAGCTGACCTCCTGGGAGACCTCGGTAAACTGGAAAACCTCAGCACACCTGGGAGACCCTGGCACACCTGGGAGACCCTGACACACCTGGAAGACCCTGACACATTTGGGAGACCTCGGCACATCTGGGAGACCTTGGCACACCTGGGAGACCCTGGCACACTTGGGAGACCTCAGCATATGTGGGAGACCCCGACACACCTGGGAGACCCTGGCACACCTGGAAGACCCTGACACATTTGGGAGACCTCGGCACACCTGGGAGACCTTGGCACACCTGGGAGACCCTGGCACACTTGGGAGACCTCGGCACACCTGGGAGACCCTGGCATACCTGGGAGACCTTGGCATACCTGGGAGACCCTGGCACACCGTCACCACCCTTTCCCACTGGAACAGAAGCGGAGATATCCAGGCAGGGGAGGGAGAAGTGTTGTTCCTACATCACTTTCACCCCAGAAAGGGCAGAAGACAGACACTTTCCTGGGAAATCAACTCTGCCGTCTCCACTCTGGATTCTGATGCGGGTGGTTAGCTTTCAAACTGGAGCACTTCTTAGGGTCACCGAGAGAACTTGACTGCTGGGCCCTCAGGTCCTGGCTCTGCAGCCTGGAGTCGGGTCCAGAATAACCATTTTCCCATGACCGCTGCCGCTCCTGGTCTGGGGATCATGCCATGCTAGGGGAGTCAGTAAATGATCTTACCAGCAAGCTTACCAGGCGAGCTGTGCCCTGGTCCTCGGGTCCTCAAGTGCCCTGTGAGAACAGCCCTCTCTTTAGGAAGCCAGCCCTCCTAGGAGGGGCTCAGTCACTGTGACTCAGGCCAAGTATACCAATGCTCATTACCTCAGCCCTCTAACCTGCTTCTGTCAATTTTAGCCTCTGACAGGATGAGCTACATAATCTGGGGTATCAGGAAAAGTGAAAAAAAAAAAAACTCCAGAGCCATTTGTTCACAAATTAATTAATTTCAGTAGAGTGGCAATTGAATATCAATCAGAGACATGCCCTTCCCTTAGGACCTGGTTCCTTCTCAGTGCCATCTTTCTGCCTTGTGCCTTCACACGTGAGTTGCCTCCTCCTCCACCCCACCTGCTTGGCTCCATAGCTCTTCCCCCTCATTTGAAAAAAGAGTATTGGTATTTTTGAGGAAGGAAGTTTAAATGCCTATCAAACCTGTAGAACGTTCCTCCTCTTGAATACAGCAGTTCCACCCTGAGGGATTTTTCTTTCCGCGGATGTATTCCTTGAAGTGTTCTTACAATGCTCAAAACCTGTTCCTTGTACCGCATATGTAATAAAACAAAATGGAAACAACTAAAATGTCTGTCAGCAAAAAACAAGGCAAATTTATAGGCAGCGACAAGGACGTAGATCCAAGGCATAGTGAGGATGAAAAGCAGTTGGCTGTGTGGAGGGAGGGACCTGGGACCAGGCTCAGGGAGTAAGGTGCTTAACTGTGGCAGCGTGGGGACCTGAGTTCAGACCCCCCTCTGAGTGAGTTCAGACACCCCCTCCCTCCTGCCCAGAGCCCACATCAAAGCTGATCACGGGGGCTGGAGGCGGCTCAGCAGTTAAGAGCACAGGCAGCAATTGCAGAGGACCCAAATTCAATTCCCAGCACCCACATGGCAGCTCACAACTGTCTGTAACTCCAGTTCCAGGGGATCCAATACCCTTACATGGACATACATGCAGGCAAAATGCCAATGCACACAAAATAAAACAATCATTTTAAAAAAAAAAGAAAATAAAGAAATTAAAAGGTAAACTCTTTCCAAGAAGAGACCTGGACTACCAGCCAGGACCACTCCTCCTTTCACACTGTGACAGGTCTATAACCTTCACCCTGGTGCTGTGAAGCCTCCCAGGCTTCCTCCAGGCTGCCTCTCCACACGTCAGGTCTCCTGAGAAGTAGGCTCCCATGGAAACCCCATAAACACATGCAAATGAGAAGCACTTATGAAATGTGTCTCATATCTATTACTTTATTTGCTTTTTCACTCTAAGTTAACAGACAGAGTCTTCTTTCCAGGTTTTGGACTTTGGGTCTGTTCCAGAACACCCAACCGATACCCATTGTTCTCTTAAGTTACAGGCCAGTTTAAATCAGGCCCTTGTTCAAAACCCACTATGGTGCCTGCTGAGGGAAGCTAGGAAGCCTCAGCCTGCCCTTCCCAATCCTCTGCAGCGAGCTTCCTCCTCGCCTTCCCAGCCTCACAGCCTCACCCCTCTGGCCAAAAGAGAAAAGAATGGAAAGGTATGTGCTGCTCCCTTAAGGAGTTGCCCTGAAGTTGAGTCAAACAGATGGGTGAGCTGGGGGTGGGATGTGGGCTTCTCATTGCTCCCCATCGCCCCCACCAGCTTTGCTGCAGGTGTCACAGTTCCAGTACAGATGGAGAAAATGGAGGGGAGGGATTCTAGATGTGAGGAGAGTAATACAAAGAGACAGGACCCCGGAGAATGTATACAGTATCTAATTATTAAAGGGTTAGTCCCAGTGTTCAATCCATCCCTTCACTACCAAATGCTTTCTATGCTAGGCTGGACAGTCACCCCCACTTCCAGTCCACAGAACAGATATGCTTGGAGGAAAAGACATTCCTCGGGACTCCCCAGGGATGATGTCTGTGACACCCAATGGGAACGATCAGACAGTGTAGAAGCCACACGTGGAGCAGAAGTGTGTGTGTGTAGTACGGAGGGGAGGGCCACGTCCCGCGGCTGGCTAGCTTAACCCCAAAATAACCACACAGAAATTGTGTTAATTAAATTGCTGCCTGGCCCATTAGCTCTAGCCTCTTGTTGGCTAACTCTCACATCTTGATTAGCCCATTTCTATTAATCTGTGTGTTACCATGAGGTCGTGGCTTACCAGCATGAGTCTAACCAACGTCCGTCTTGGGCAGGAGAAGCATGGCATCTGCCAAATTGCCTTCTTCCCAGCATTCTGTTCTGTCTACTCCGCCCACCTAAGGGCTGCCCTATCAAAAGGCCAAGGCAGCTTTCTTTATTCAACCAATGAAAGCAACACATAGAAAGAAGGCCCTCCTACACCACGTGTGAGCAGAGAGGGCAGGCAGGGCCACATAGCTCAGTTTCCTGGCCCTTCTCTCCCACTATCACCTGCCTTGTGACACCTCTTGTGGTGTATGCTCCCATTTCACAACCTGCTCATTCCAAATTACAAAGTCAGTAACTAAACAAAAAATGGACTTACAGAATTTTAAAATCCATATTTAAGTCATTAGTTTAAAAAAGAAGAAGGTAGCCGGGAGATGGTGGCGCACGCCTTTAATCCCAGCACTTGGGAGGCAGAGGCAGGCAGATCTCTGTGAGTTGGAGACCAGCCTGGTCTACAGAGCTAGTTCCAGGACAGGCTCCAAAGCCACAGAGAAACCCTGTCTTGAAAAAACAAAAAAAAAAAAAAAAAAAAGAGAAAGAGAGAAGGTAGGGTGGAGAGAAATCACCCATCTGTGTGATTTCTACACTACATGTTTCTACATGTATTTCTACATGTTTTTATGGGGTTTGTTTTTGTTTTTGTCTTACATATTCCAAATAAAACTCTGGTGCTTTTTATGTGTTTTTTTTTTCTATTCTTTCCTTAGACCTACCCTTTAAAAGCAGGACTTCCAGATCAGAAAATGATTAGGGTATGGAATACATGCCCACACTTCTTCTTGAAAATGATATATCAATTTACAGTGCAATAAGCGAAGAAAAAGAATATAAGTTACATAGAAGTTTTGGATTATATAAATGTTTAAAAGAAAATTTAAAATACATTTTTACAATCAATTAGCAAGAAAGATAGCAGCAGCATTCTGGAGTAGGTTGGAGTAAGAAGGATCTAACTCAACAGTCCTGTCAGAATCCCCCGAGGAGGTGTGTGTGTGTGTGTGTGTGTGTGTGTGTGTGTGCATGCATGCTTGTGTGCATGTTGAGACTAGAGGTTGACATTTGGCATCTTCTGAAGTCTTTTTAATAATGAGTCCCACTAAAGCACCTTGGAGAAATGGCTGTTTTGGGTCTGGAGTAGAAGTGTACAGAAGGTCTTGGAGAATTTGTTATTTATAAAAAAAAAAACTAGGAAGTTATGGTAAGGCAATATTATCTATTCAAAGTACTCAGGGGCAGCTTGAAGAGGCCGCCATGGCCAGAGAGATGAATTGGTAGGCTAAGAACTGTGAAGAACTCAAGCCCACCAAATCCATCAGAATCAACAAGCTTCTGCCATGCGCAATGGCCACTTTAGAGAGCAATAGCGATAGGCAGCCACAGAACGACTCAGTTGCTCATGCCACAGAGACACCATGCGCCTCTGAGGGACTACACACAATCTCCTGTCGTGGAATCATGTCAGAATACTTAAACTTTAAGTGCGACCTAGAATCAGGACAAATTACTTATTTTTAGAAAGTAAAACAAAGGTGAACAAAACCTAGACTGTGGGTCACTCTAAAAGAAAACAATCCAGTTTCTTTTAAGGAAAGTGAAATTGGGGCACATCAATGGACTAAAAATATTTGAGAGCTATATCAAGGCATGAATGAATCAGATTTAGGCTTTCAATGGAGGGGGGGAACCTTGTAAGACAATTGTGAATTTGTGAACACTGCCAGTACTGTGTCTGATGACACCGAGAAGTCACATGTAACTTTTTGTAGGGGTGCTACAGTATCATGAGCTTTGCATTTTGGATCTTGTGGAAGAAATAGCATGCTGACATAGGGATAATTACAGTACCATGTCTGGGAATTACACAGGCTAAAGTGGCTTTGAAGCCTGGGATCAACTCTACTTTTCTTTCTCCTTTTACACACTTTGAATTTTTCCAGAATTTAATGCAAACAGACACTGAGTCCTAGGCCTCTCTCCAGATTTGCTGGATCCGAGATCTGAATTTTTGAGAGTTCCATGAGTCTTCTGGAGTTGATCTTTGGGCTGGTGCCTGGGAAACTGATGATTCAAGAGAACTGGAACACACAGACAAGAAATGTCTTGCTCACACTCAATCTGTAGAAAAACCTAGGCTGCTTCAGTCTGACCCAGAGTCCTTCATGAGATACCTGCAGATACCTGTGAGCCTTCCATTCATGAGTAACAGGATGCTTTGACCCAGTTTAACTGCACACGCTCAGAAGCTCTCCTGGGAGATGTCTGGGATCTTTTATCACCCCTGACCTGAAACCATTCTTATTTGGCTGCTCGATCTGTGAGGACCTCCGTGTCTTCTCTGTGTGGAGGGTGACTCACAGACAGCTGAGGCTAGTTCAAGAAGGGACTATATAGAGAGGTCACAGCCTTTCCAGTCATCCTCCAGCACCAGAATATAGCTTTAGCAAAACTCTCTGCATCCTTATCTTTTATGGATTTTCTTCAGATAAACAAAATGCAACCCTTTTGGTTAGGATGCTAAAGATGCAAAAAGTTTTGTCAATAATGCTGGATTTTGAATCAGAGCTTGAACGGCCAATAGCTAGGGAGGAGAAAGGATAGGCGGGGCTGGAAGGCAGAGAGAATAAATAGAAGGAGACATGAGGAAGCGAGAGGGAGCAAGAGAACAAAGAGAGGAGGATGTCAGGGGCCAACCACCCAGTCACCCAGCCAGCCACAGAGTCAGAGTGAAAGTAAGATAGACAGAAGTAAGAGAAGGAAAAAGCCCAGAGGTGAAAGGTAGTTGGGATAATTTAAGTTTAGAAAAGCTGGTAAGAAACAAGCGAAGTTAAGACCAGGCATAAATAAGTAATAAGATTCTGTGTGTGGTTTATTTTGGAGCAGGGTGGTGGCCCCCCCAAAAGACCAAAGAGTAAAGAGTCAGAGTAAAAAGAGACCAACAAGTGGTTGTCTTAGTTACTGTTCAATTGTTGTGAAGAGACACTACGACCAAGACAATCCTTACAAAAGAAAGCATTTTATTAGGGGCTTGCTTGGTTTCAGAGAGTTAATCCATGGCCATTACAGCAGGGGGAGGGGGGGTGGGAGGTATAGGCAGGCAAGCATGGCTCTGAGGGCTCACAACTGATCCAAATGTTACAGGCTGAAAGAGAAAGGCTTTGGGCGGGCTTTTGAAACCTCAAAGACACCACCAGTGACACTTCCTCCAATAAGGCCACACCTCCTAATCCTTTCCAAACAGTTCCACTAACTTCGGACCAAGCATTCAAATATACAAGTCCATGGGGGCATTCTCATTCAGACCACCACAGTGGTGTTCTAACAAAGAGAATTTCAGGTTTAGTTGATTCATGGAGAAGGAAGTTGAAACCAATTAACCTTAAGAATGAGCTTTATTAGAAGAGCAAGACTCACAACCATGAGACCATGAGCAGACCTTGAAGTGGGTATTATGAACATTCTCCGAATGCCAGGAATAATAGTTTGACAGAGCAGAAGAGAGAGCCCATATGCAAAGCATGGATGTAGGTGGAGAGAGCCTCAAGTACGGCATGGGGGCAGGCAAGGAAGATCCTTCAGAGGAATTTCCCACCAAGGAGGTTTTCTGTCTCTTACAGGCTTTCAGGAGATGGTGGGAAGCTTCCCATGACAAGATTTAGTGTATCACAAACTATATGGCAAGGAGCCAGGTGTTGGTAGGACCCATAGATTTATCTCATAGCTACGAAAGGGAGAGGCTGAACTTGCTCTCCTAAACCATCTCTTGATTTGTGTCCTCTGACCTTCACAGCAAGGGCCCTGTCAGCTGCAAGTGGGTGTGGCTTGATTTGAGATTACAGACTCTGGTTGCGAAAGGCTCTGACAGGAAAAGGAGGGTTGAGTGTCTGGTTTTCTCATGACCATTGTTTAATGTGAGGGCCTCTTCTCGACTCTTAGCGATGGTGGTGTCACAATTGATAACCTGACCACTCTTTGGAAAGAGGCAACCCATACTTGGGGTACCCTCACTCATGGCGAAGGGAGGGATGCCTTCCTCTTCCACACGGCAGCATCTGATACTCATTCCTGCTACTCTGTAGACAATGAGCACAAAATAAGATCTGGAGGTAAGAATTCATAATGTAGTTTCCGATAAGCTCTCCATGAAGAAGGGCCAGAGCATCCAACCTCATCTTCATTTTGAAGACTCCCAGGCAAATCATCTGCCAGCACACAGAAGAACTAGCTGGATGCACACCAAGGGGTCTCTCTTTGGAAGAGGACAGATGCTGCTGCTCAGTTTGACTTTTTTTTTTTAACTTAAGAAATGTCTTCCTTGATCCCCACCAGGCAACACAAGCAGACTTAGGGTAATATATTTGTACATACACAAAACTAACCCTGCAAAATTACACATGAAAATTGAGAACAGGTGAAGTCATCCAAAGACTTGCCTTGAAGCTGGTATATATTTTCTCTCTTTTATAAATAGTAGAGTGGTTTGAAGAAGGGAAATGGGCTACAAAAGACCCCTACTGGGTGGCTTTGGCTTTGGGCCTCAGCTGTCAGAGGAAATCGGTGAGCATCTGGGGACATGGCTGCCACTCAGCATGGTTTATGCAAGTGTGACTGCTTTAGAGGCACAGATTTCTCCAGATGACTAAGCCAGTTACTTCACTCATCTAGACAGCCTGCCAAAATCCCCCCCCCCCCCCCCTGCTGTAGAGTCCAGAAATCTCCCCAGCTGGGAACAAGTAATTTCATCCGATTTGAATTCCTTTTTGAAACAGTGTGTCACAGATTCCCAGGGCTGGTAGAGGTGTGGTACATATTCAACACCACAAATCTAAAACAATGGCACTTTTTCTTCCTTTTTAAAGAAACCTGACAACATGCACCATTGAACTTTAAAATGTTTATATTCTTTGACCCAACAGTTCTATATCTAAAAATAAGCCCAAACTTTTGTGTGTGCTAACGGTATCAGACATGGTGAGTGCATCACAGCATTGTTTAGAATGGGAGGAAAGTAGAAACAACCCAAGCTGCTAGCTGGGTACTAGCAAAGTACACTACAGTAGATGATCTGATCATAGGTACCCTTTTAACTTCTCAACATTGATGGCAGGGGGTGGATGGGTGGGTGGTATCAGGCAGTCCCTTCCTGGAATTTCCAGCCAAGACAGAGGCTGAGGACTGGGACTTCCACCCTACCTGGTGGGGACCTGCTGGACTGCCCTTATGATCAGTTCCTAAGCCTGCTGCTTTCTCTCTCGGCTGCACTGCCATTTCTCTGCCCACAAACGGATCTTCCCAGGGAATTCATTATTAAAACAGCTAGAGACAGTCTTGTCTTTTTTAATCAAAAGACACGAAATAGTAGTTACCTAACCACGGTTCCAATGAATTTTCCAAAGTGTGTCCTGTAGTGCTTTAGCCTCCTGAAATCAGGTTCAAGGACATGCATGGTCAAGAAGGACCTCTGTAAGGAAGCCTGCTTAGCCCAACATAGTTCATCTCACAACTCGGCTTTCCACACTCCACTAGCCCTCGGCAGTGCACCAGCGGGCGGTGGCAGCAGATGAAAATGCTGAATACAGAAGAATCATTGTGTAGTATATAGTTTCATCATTTCCTCGCGTGCCAGCAAGAGCAAGGAGTCCTGCTCATCTGCTGGCAGTCCTGCATAAGAAGGCAAGCGAAGTCAATCCGCGCGAACACTCAGCCTCTGTTGTGGGTAGGAACCACAGGACCCCAGGAAATGACGAGAGTGCTTATTTAGATGAGAGCTGCTACATGTTGGGCAGTGCTGGATGCCTTACTCACATGATCGCGTAACCTGCACAGCCATGAGCCCCTCTCTGGTTTCCCTGCTGCTCTTGTCTGTCCCATCCTGTCTGTGCAACAGTCATCTTTTGAAATTGCATCTTGCTTCCCCTACATAAAATGTCAGGCTTTCCCTGGTCGCATCTTGTGCCATCCTCCATTCCTCCCTGTACTCAGGCTATGGTGCCTCCCGTTTGTCAGTGCAGGGGTACTGTGGTACAGGGTATTAAGACAAGCCCGTTCAGCCTGGAACTCTGTTCCCACCGCCAGCTCCATCCTACTACTGAACCCCCAGTTCAGGCATTACTACCCTCTGTGGCAGTTCCTCTCCCTCTCCTCCTGTTTTCCATTTGTCAGAACATGTTGCCATCAGAAGCCATCCTGTTCAGTTCTGGGTCTGGCCCCTCCCATTATGAATTCCTTGACAGACTTCTCTGTGGGAGCCCATCTATATTAGAGTTGATAAAAAGCTTAGGTACTGCTACCAAAATCACTTTACAAACAAACTACCTTAAGAACTCAAAGGTCCTGAAGTCTGACTTTTGGATTCATTCATTAATGAGATTGTTAGTACCAGCCTTCCATACCCTTACCCCAGGCTTCCTGCATTGAGCCGCTTTGGTCAAAGGATCTATATACATTAAACAGTTGAGAGGAACGTCATTCTGGCCAAGACCAGGTAGTTTGTTATTTTCGGCTTGTTCCCAGCACACAGTGCAAAGGAAAAGCGCTAAAGGCTACAGAGAAGAAAGAAAAGCACTGCCCAGGAAGGCAGGGCAAATCTTCCATTGACCCCCACACACCCCAAAAGCCCATCACAGGTACACCTTTCATTGCAACAGAGACAAAGTATCAATACCCACAGAGCTTTTGCAAGGCTCTCAGGGACCCACAATTCCCCAGCGGGTGTTAGGTAAAGACAATATAAACTGGCATCAGACACCAAGATCACAGTGCAGGCTTCCTTCCTATCACCTGAGTTCTTTAAGGAGATGAGGTTCTGGGAAAACTTGCAATCTGTGTCTCTACGGACTTTTGAATTTCACTGTAAAGTCTGGCCCCGAAAAGCACGTGAATTCTTCACTGAATAGACATTGTCAGTATAGACGCCACAAGTACAAACCAAGAATATTTTAGAGATAAGCTATTCTGACACTTAGGAACAGATGTGAGGTATAGAGCAGGCTGCTTAATTCTTGACACCAGACCTCTCCCATTCTCTACACATTGTTAATTCTGGTTCTATCATTTAATATTCACAAAATAAAGGTTCCAATAGATTTTATTCCAAAACATATGCAAATATTCTGAGAAGCTTTCACAAGTTCTTATGTCAATCATGAGAATAAACAAGTAAAATGATCAGGCCCACTTCACGACTTTCTCTAACATACCTGCTATTTAAGTCAAATTAAGCACGCTTTCAGGGCAATCAATTCAGAATTAAACCACTATTTTTAGATGCAAATGTAAATGCTTCTTGAGATATATGGGGAGTGGTACCTCTGCCTTGTGGCACTTACACTCACAGAATTTAACATCAATGGGCATACTGCAGATCTTTCTGGGGAACACATTCTTAGGATAGATATATCCTGTGCACAATCTAAAACATATAAGCTACACATAACATGTCATTTTAAAATTTGCAGATCATTAAGTTCACGTTACCTAAATATTATGGCAGTTAGAAAAGATAAAGTCTCATTAATAAAACAATTTCTGGTATCTAATACCTTCCTACACTCCTGGAGAGGCTCGTCAAGGCTCTGCTAGCCTTTATTGGAATGTTAGCACAGCAAACTTGATAAAAAGCAGTTTCCTGAACGCTTTAATAAACCGCTTATGCCTGGTAGCTGCCGCACACTCCGGTAAGATATGCTGAAACAAACAAACAAATCAACTAATACCACTTCTCATGATGGGACTATTCAGCTGGTAAGGCAGTTGATCTGCAGCGGTGTTTATTCAGGGCAGTGTTTCAGCTGTACGATGTTTTTAATCAGCTAGGCTCCTCCAAATTCATGTTTTACAGCTCAGAGAACTCCAAAGGAGCTTTGCCAAAGTCCTGAGGACATTACCACAAAGCTGCTATTTCTGAGTAGAATTTAAAGTCTCATTTCCTTTTCAAATCCCATATAGTTATAGATCTAGTCTAAAAGTAGTTTTAGGGCACATTCCTTCTTGCACAAAACTACGGGCTCTAACTGGCAAATACATCTAAAATACAAGGGTGATCATGTCCGCTTGGCCCGCCTTCATTTTCTTAGAGGACTTTGTTCTGTCAGGTTTATGAAAAGTACTTATGTTTGCTCAGCTCTATTAATTTGCATAGACTTAAACAAACAAACAAATAAAAAAACACACTTTGAACTTGGACAACAAATCTCCAGGCTCACCCCACACACCTTATTTCAGCTTCTCATGGTCAGCAGCATCTCCTTCCAGAAGTCTTCACTAGAATTCCACAATAGCAGATGACAACTGGCAAAGATATTTTACTTTATACCCTTATTATTTCTAGACAGGGTCATACCATGTAACTCTGGCTAGCCTTGAACTACGTAGACCAGGCTGGCCTCAAACTCACATGATCCACCTGCCCCTGCCTCCCAAACGGGATTAAAGGTGTGCACTGCCATGTCGGGCATTTACAATAATGTTTTCTTCTAAGGGAACTGAGAACAAAAGGTTATCCTGGGTTAACAGATTAATAAATGACCAATACTGTGTAACACACACCAAGAGACCACAGAGGTTAAGAAATGGTAACCAAATGTAGTGATTTTTTTTTAATTTTTAAAAACTGTTTAAGTGGTTTTGTTTTTGTTTTGTTTTACTTAAGCACAGGATGCTTCCACCATCAGTTCCCAGGAATAGTGACTATTTCTTTAGTACCACGAAAGAGTCACTATGCCGCTGCGTAGATGTCTGCACCACCAGCTCCCAGGGGATAAGAAATAAAGCACCACACATACCCTAACCTGATCCCACAGCCCAGGTTCTTCCTCCTCTTCTACTATGTTATCATGCCACACCAAGTTTTAAAGCCCCAAAATGAGGTTCTTTATTCTAAGACAATCTGACAACACTGTTAACTAAGAGGAAAACAACATTCAAAAACCAAATCAGCAATTTATCTCCCCTCCCCGCTTTGTAGGCAAAATGATTATCAAAGCGAGCTCTAAGCTTAGCAAGTTCTGAAAAGTTCCACTCCTTTCCACGAGCCAATAAACACAACCAGAAAAGCATCTGAGCATGGTCATTAATATTAATCTACTGCAGTTTCAAAACAGTTTGCTTCCCGAGTACATTTTGCCAGGCTATGACGTATTGGTGTGAAATTACATCATACAAACCATTAGAGAGACCACAGGAGCACACCATGTAGTACAAATGGTAAAGAATTTTAATTAAATGTTTTATATTTCACTTTCTAGATTAGTCAAACAGCAACAAAGCAGAATGTGGCTGTAAGGGGCATGGCGGGGGAGAGGGGAACTCAGTGGGTACAGAGTTTCAGTATTGCCATGAAGGAGTTATATAGGTTGGTTGTACAACAATGTGAATATACCCAACACCAGCAAACTGTACATTTTAAAATGTTTAAGATGGCAAATATTGTCAAGAGCATTATCATAAACAAAACCTGAAAAAGGAACCAGTGAGTTTTTAGTGTGATGAAACCATGTTGATTTTAAAAATCAAAACACATCACTAATTAACAAGTTGATAATTACAGCTTGGTGAATAGATGGCCGTTATTTTATGCTGAAGTCTGTAGTTTTCCTTGGTGAAATAAACAGAACTTTAACATAGAGAATAAGTGTATGAAATTTCCTAGTTAATAGGGAATCAGCTATCATGAAACTATCTGGTGAGAATGTAAGAGCATAAAATGTCGCAGCTGTGTACCTACAATGGACAGACATGGCTCCTCGCATCACCGTTCTGCATGGGAGAAAGCTGGTGAAAGCTAGGTTACCCTATAGGGCTCCCGGTAGAAAACTGTATGCAGAAAATTACATCAACAGTCTAAATTTATCATTGAAAACATTGTATTTTATTTAAGTAATTAAAAGTAAAAAAAGCAATAAAAGTGAATTCCATGAGCTTTGTTTGCGACTAATCTTCACGTCTCGTCTGGAAAGCAGCTCCACTGGCCATCCATGGAGTCTGCCCCACTCAGGGCACTTCCGCGGAGCCGCTTTCCTAGGTCACTCCACTTCTAGAAATCTGTCTTTTCTGCTATTTCAAATCACCAGAGACAACATATAAGACCCTGCTCAAGTGAGAAGAATAACTCTAAGCACAATTACATATGAAAGTGAGGACATTTTATCTACAAAACTATACAGATTACCATTATACACATAATTCATTTACACTGGAGATCCATGAGGCGGTACTGGATCAACAGAGGCATTGAAATTAGCAATGGAACAAGGCTCACTTGGAACAGCAGCGCATTCCCAGCTCCTCGCCTATCATTACACTCCCCTGGGATTTATAGTCGTGTAGTAGCTAAATCCTAGAAAGTTGATAAAAAAATGAAACAGTCGAAAAGATAAGAAACACTCCCTAAAATCTATCCCAAAAGACGCACGTGAGACGTGGAAACACCAAACTTTGTTACTAATCACAAGACCCTTTAAACTTACAGTCTTCACAATATCTGCGCTGAATTCTCTGCGGCTGGGCTTGTCCACTAAAAGCCAAACAGTTGGAAACAAGAGAAAAGGCTTATTTCTAAAAAGTATTGTTTTAGAAAAGTGGTACTGTTTATTTTTAAAAACAACTTTCTCTGCTAAAGAAATCACACTGCTGTGGTCATCAGAATAGGTTAAAGCACTTTGGCAGAGGTTTATCTGCCCTCATTTTTAACCATGACAAACTATTATCGTTCTGTAATTTTTCAGAACTTATACCACCATCACAGAAAAAATGTATAGGATATTTCTAATAAAACTAAATTTGATCATGAACAAAATTTATTTAAAGTATTTTTTTTTTTTTTTGGTTTTTTGAGACAGGGTTTCTCTGTGGCTTTGGAGCCTGTCCTGGCACTAGCTCTTGTAGACCAGGCTGGTCTCGAACTCACAGTAAAGTATTTTTAAGTACTCAAGAATATTAAAGAATGGGGGATACATAGGTCAGAAGGAAGTATGTCCTCTGACACTCTCTAAATGGAATGCAATTCTCAGGTTAAGACCACAGGAATGGTCTGCAATAAAGAAAACTGGGTCAGCATAGAGCAATTTCTACAAAATTTAGCAAAAAAAGAAAAAAGCCAAAAATATTGTGAGCCAAATAAAAGGATCCTTTGGGATCAGGGCTTTCTGTCTGCCCCAATACTTTAATCTCTAACCCCCTAGAGACAGAAACCCCCACATGCTGACTCACAGCAATACTGAAATACAATGCCAAAGAAAACCAAACACAATCCTTTTAAGTCACAGGTCTCTTTGGTAAAAAACCGACCACCACGTAACTTTCCACCTGTGTGCAGAGAAAAGTGAGACAGCATTGCCTTGGTAAGGGACCCCTGTTTTAGGTCCTTTGAAGGGATAGACCACAGAGGCTCTGCTCACACATGCAATTTAGTGGACAACAGCTTTGTGCTACATAGCTGGAACCATCTTTCCTGTAACTCAGATCATTTGTGAACATTTTAAGTCAACTCACAGCAACTATGCTATATGTTCTTTAGATATGAAAATTAAGCTATTAGGAAAAATGTGCAGAACAGCTTACTTCTTGTAAGAATGTACCAGTTCCTAATCCCCCGACACTTACAAGGAACATGTTTTTGAGATAGGCTCTCTGTCTTTTGCCCAAGCTGGTCTCAATTCCTGAGCTTATGATCATTGTGTGCCACCCAAATCCATTGTGAATTTTAACAGCTTATTCTAGATGTTTCCTTATAAAGTAAAACTGGAAATAACCTAGTTAATGCTATTTACAATTCAAGAAAACAAAATTCAACACAACTTAATATATACATTAAAAAACTCCAGAAAATATTCTGTCAGGTCTAAGTAATTTCCCATCTACCCAAAGGGAAGCCAAGTCTATCTGCAGCAAAATTTAACTATAATAGAGATGGATCCATTGCAGTAGAAAACATTACAAATGAACACCCAAAACCAAGCTCAGGTTTTTTACTCAAGAGAGAAAAGTAACTAGCTATCATAACTTGCCTGAAAAAAAAAGAAAAGAAAACTACTTTCTGACCAATTATTTCTTGGCCTATCCAAAGACCCAGAGAAGAAAAAATGTGTGCCTTCTGTAACAGCTGTATTTCTAAAGTTCTTTAGGTGTCAGCACCAAATGTTCACATAAATTATTCTAAGCAACTTTAGGGATTTAATATTTCCTAATAAAGTAGGTAAACAAAGGACTGAACAATATTTTCATGCTAAGAACCACTAATGTCTAACAAAATGATTGGCTCATTTCTAAAGCTGCTGGGGATGTGCTGGGTGGGAAAAACAAGCCTTACTGTACAGCTGACGGGACTACTCCCTATCAGGGTCAGGAAGCCCTATTCTGTGATTAGGCAAAATTAAGTAAACAAGGTGAAAGGAGTTTTAAAAATAGGTTAAATAAAACAATCTGTTATTAGAGGAAAAACAAAACAACTGGCCACACAAAGTACCTAAATGAAACACTGAAAGCAAGATTGATAAATACAGTGACCGTCTGAGTCCATGTCACCCTTTATTACATTACATTCACTGCAGTATTTTGATCAACATTCCCAAGTTTTCCTATTTCTCCCTCAGACTACAGCAAGTTCTTTCCTGTTCATAACAGAATTCAACTCTGCAAATGGTTTAAGTCAACTTTTTGCACCTTGAATTTACAAACCACTGAGTGTTAAAATTGCCTGAAAACCATTTAATTTTTAATTTTATTGAAAGCTGTACTTCAAACCCAAACCTTCAAAACAGAAAAGCTGTTTCAAACAAATTTGTACAAATATCATGATAACAGTGTTTTAAAGATAACCTACAATTATAAAAAGGCAACTATTATACAAAAGAATTCTATGGCAAATCTTTTTTATAAAATCTTTTATAAATAAACTTGCTTCATGATAGAAGATAAAAATTAAATCTACCCTAAAAATACATAATTGCTCAGAAGACGGGTTGAGTATTTTTGAAATCATGCTGCTTTTTGAAAAATGAAATTTTAACTGGGCAACAAATACCACATCATACCCACTCACTCAAGCCTTCTCATCTCTGGGTATGGAAACTTACGGGTTTTATTCTGGTAGCCACCTTAGTAAACATAGAACACTAGCTGCTTTCACACTGGAGCTTGTACAGTGCACCAGGTGTAAAAAACAGCAACAGTGCCAAATTCACTTAGTAGGTCTTTAAGGGACTTGGTGTCACCAACTGGGCAAAAAAACAACATTATAGTTTTCTGTTCAGATTTTATTTGAAATCTAATTCAAATTGTCAAAGCTACAAAAGAGGGGAAGACATCTGTATTATGTGTCTAAGTCACAACATCCTAAAACAAAATACTACTGCCAGCAGATCCATTATACACATTTCTGATGAAATTCATTAGCACAATAAAAATTTCATCTTGAGAAACAGCCACAACAAAAGTAATTTATACAATATAAAACAACGACAGGTCTACAGATGCAGTTACTCATGAGTTTACACATGCATTCACAAACAAACAAACAAACAAACCCAGGAATGCTCTTTCATTAGAATTTTGTTTTTGTGTGTGTGGTTTTTTTTTATTAAAAAAAAAAACAAACAAAAAACAAACAGACCATTCAGGCACAAAACAAACTTGCATTTCCAATAAGTGACAGCATCTTAAAAATATGTCAGTGTTTGTTTTTCTTTGACTTTTTATGAGACCTGTGTGGAGACCGGGACTGGGATCTGGATTTCTTTCCTGATTTCTTAGGCGACCTAGACCGAGACCGCCTAGACCTTTTAGGCGTCCTTGAGCCAGATGGCGACCTGCAGAAACAAATAAATAAGAACAATATCTGAGCACTTGCCTTCCAAAACTGCTTACATTCTTATATGGCTTAAGATAAGCTTCAAGTGGGCATATAAGCCACTAATAAAAGAGCAAACTCAAATTTATTCTTACTGTATACACACACACAGATTTATTTTACACTTACCATTCATGTGTGATCAGTCGACAAATCACACATGATATAAAAAGTCAGATTTCTGAACTTTACTACTGCTCTACTGAGAGTGTGTATCTTTAATAAGCTCCCCAAGAAACTAATACCCCCAAAATTTGAACCTGTAATCCACAAGATAAAATTCAAGGTGGGAACTAAGACATTCACACACTTTAAAAGCACAGAAGCTGTGCATTCTATGATTTTGTGGGGGGAAAAATTTTCTTACTCAAGGTCATTTGAAACAACATAATTTATTGTTTTTGAGACAGGGTCTCCCAGATAGTGAGTGGGCTTAATCACACCTGCCACCACATCTCACCCCAGTAATTTTGCTAAGTTTGTTCATGAAGATTTCCCAAATAAAAAAAAAATATATACACACACATACATATGAGTATGTGTAGTCTTGAAGAGGAGAAAGTAATCTATTACATAAAGACTGCACAGAAAATGGTTACAATAATGAAATATTAGCATATATATTCAGGTGCAGCTCAAGAAAATTTCCCTCTGTAATATCAATATATTTATGAACTACTTTTGTGGAATTAAAAGGCTTAAATAAAAGTATGAAAGTGTGTATTGAAGAAATGATCTACATAGTATTCTATTTCCTTACCCACATACTTGCTTCTGTGGGGAAGAGGTATTCCTTCTCTTCAGTTCTTACAAAATCTAAGGCTATTTATTACCCAGAAACAAAGATCAGAATGAAAAAGTAACACCCCATCCCCAACAGTGGACAGCCTTTAACTGCTAGAATTCTTCTATACCTGAACCATGACAAAACTGGAAAAGGAGCAAAAGAGATAATCCAAAATAATTAATAATTTTTCTGTTTTTTTGAAATCTTAACAAAAGGGGTGGGGGCAATCACATCCTCTCCAAAGCTGTAGAACACTGGTGACTGACCTGTAGCTAAGGGTGAGTTGCACTTACCTTTTGGCTTTCTTGCTAGCATCTCTAGGAGAATCTTTGTGAGATGACCTGGACCGTGAGCTTTCTTTATGAGATCTTTCTGAGCGTTCTGACCGTTCTGATTTTGGAGATGGGGACTTCACTCGCCTACCACTGCTACTCCGAGATGGGCTGGGAGAAGTACTATGCCGTCTTTTCCTACAAAACAAAGCACATAAACTCTATAAGTGACGAAAAATACGTAAGTATTCATTTTCGATTTTTATTGAATTAGCTACAAATGCTTCCCAGCTTACAATAACTTAACTCTCACTATTCGTACTAATACTATTTTCCAACAACAGTCAATGTCCTTTATTTCATAAACAAGTAAGTTTATGGGCAAAAGACAGTTTGCACCAAAAAAAAAAAAACAAATGAATTCGATTCTCTTTTTTTTGCTGTAAAAAAGAGATTACTAGGAAGATGAAGAAAGTCTGACATTTTGGACTGGATAACAATGAAAAATTTTTTTTCAGTGCTAACTTCTTAATGTGGTACTTTTACTGAACTTAGATGACCACTTAACTGGCTGCAGGTGAAGTAGAAGGGAAGAACTAAGAAGAGAAGTAGAAGTGTTTTAATAGGTGGAGCAATTGGGTGAAAGATACATGGGGATTATTTGACCTATTCTTATAACTTCTATGAAACCGAAAATACATCAAAATAATAAGACAAAAAAGGTTGTATTTCTTTGTTAACCAATCTGTACAATTTTGCTTTTTACAAGTATGGACAGAGTGATTATGACAGGTTTCTCATTTGCAACTATTGGTTTTTACAGTGTGGAAAACTTTGATCCTATTTACTGAAGCAGCTGCTTCGCTCACTAGACATTTAAGAACTACAGAAGTAGAACATGGTCCAGGGAAATGGTTCAGCAAGTAAGAACTCTTAACCTGAGCTTGACCCTCTGGAACCTACATGGCAGGAGAGAACCAACTCCCACAGCTCTCTTCTGACCTCCACAAGATAATGATGGCATATATGTACCCCAAAGAATAACATACACACTAAACAAAAAGAACTTAACATGACAAGCAAGCCACTGTGGCTTCTATATAATCTTATTTCATGACGAAAAAAGATGCTTACAGTGGAGTCGAGAGGCAAATATCACAAGTTCTTATGTAAGCCGTGGGGTTGATACCCAATAGTGTAACTGAATTCCTACAAGGAATTAAGGCTGAGGATACCACATGAACCAAGTAAAGAAATGATGTCCTAATTAGTTAAGCCAAAAGGCAACTAACTGCCACTCTCTCAGTTAGTTCTGCCTCCTACAGGCAGAAGCCAACCAAGTATGTTTACTGTGAAAAGGCACTTCCAATTTGTTGCTACTAATGACAGAAATACTTTAAAACCTAACAGCACTCCAACTCTGAAACAAGGCAGAGTAACTACGACACGCCATACCTTTCTTTTCTTGTTGGAGTACATTCATCTTTCTCCTTCTTGTCTTTGGATCGGGATTCCAATTTTTCTTTATCTTTTTTGTCTCTTTCTCGTTCTCTTTCTAACTCTTTCTCCTTTTCCTGTTTTGTGTTTTAAAAGAAAATAATTGTTTTTAAAAAATGTCAGTCTAGGCTATCCTATGTGTCTAATCCCAGTTTCTCTAAATAGTAATTAAGGTATGATTATCATTTTCATTTTCAGAAAATTATCTAGCCATTTCTCATATATCACATCATCGTCATCATCATCAACATTGTCGTCCTTGTTCAGCAGCAAAATATTTCCTGAGTGCTCATCACAGCCCAGACAACATAATGACAATTTTCCAAACACTAAGTCATTCTGTGATCCTTTACCACACTATCACTCTCAATCTAGATATGGAAAACCCGACTCAGAAAGTTTAAGCACAATGACCATGGTCACACCAGAAAGTCAGGAACTCAGTCTAAGAGTTCCTATCCCTTCACATCCCTACCACATCAAAATAAGGGAAGAAGGTAGAGAGGGAGAGAGAGAGAAGTAGAAGGGGAGGGAGGGAGAGAGAGAAGGAGGAGAGAGAGAGAGAGAGGAGGGAGGGAGGGAGATGGGGAGGGTAAGGAAAGAAGAAATGAATCAGGAAGAGCTAGCAAGCAACATAACTGACCTTCCCATCACAGATTTCAAGAACCTAGTTATAAAAGCAATTCTGCCTGTATACAGCAGGTTCACTTAATAAAACATTCTTGCCAAAGACTTTATTATAAGTAATGATAAAAGGAAATGTAATCCTTACTTATAAACTGATTATATGATTATATAAACCAGAAAAATAACTTCATTCCTAATTGTCCTAACTGCCATTTCTCAATAAAATTCTAATTTCTATTAATAGCAGAATAGTCAAAGTAGTGGCTAAAGATACTGAACCAACTTAGTTCTTTAAGAGCAGAAATAGAATTTATTTATAATTGGCATACATCAAAAGTGTTATCTAACTGCTGCTTCCTATTTTTAAAAAGAAATTCTTATAACTAAACACTGGCAAATTCTTTTACAGAGTCAGACCAAAACTACTTTGTCTTGTGGGTTATAAACAATCCTTTTAACAATGGCGCAACTGCACTATTGCAACAACAGAACCACACAGAGAATACCTAGGTCAAGATGCATAGCTGTGTTCTAGTGAACTTTATATACAAACTGACAGAGATCATAGTTAACTGACCTTCAGCATATGCCTTCTAAAACCACAATCTTGTCTCCAAGTAATACTCATGGGATACAGAAGACTAAACTAGCAATTGACATATCTTTTAGTTTGTAGTCACTGAGATTCAGGGAGCATTTCAACATGTCATCTTCAATGCAGACTAATAACCAGTTACCATCACCAAAGGGACTCAAAAGGGTATATATAGACAACTAATACCATTTTAAAAATAATCTCATTTATCTTTTCCCCAAGTACATCACAGAATATAAATCCAAGGAGATACAAAGGAGATCAACTTCTCTTAATGATACTCAGTATACACTTACCTGAATGAAGATAAAATTATTTCTTGATTGACTATACATTTTATAGAAACTATACTACAATTAGTCTATTTTAAACATTCTGATTTAAAACTACAGAGCAACAATAATAGCAATCCTATCTATGACCCATCAGAGAAAACTCCAGTGGCACACAGAAGCGATGGCATAGGATTCCACAGTCAGCACAGCTGTCCAGTCACTTAACTAGGCAGTTCCCTCCCACCATTTCTGTACCTATAAGCTCCTAGGGATGCCTTTTTCTTGTTTGATACTGTTACTATCACTGTAATGATGGCCAAAGTACAGGACAAAATAGCAATTACAATGGAAGTCCTGGGCATTCCATAGTCACCACATGGGGTCCTAGTTCTAGTGCTCTGCACATCCCTAACTCATTGAACCTAAAAAGCCCAGCACTCCCTGATGCCATAAGTATTCTACCCCTTACTACACCTTCCCAAAAGCAGGACTTTCCAGCCCTCATCTTCACCTTCATTAGTGTTACTTCCTAGGACTCCTGGTTCTTACTAGCATCAATGCAATGTCTTCCCATAGCATTTTCCAGTTAAGAAAGCATATTCTTAGCAAGATTAGCTAGTCCATGGGTAGTGCCCAGAATAAAATATTTCTAACCATCATTCAATATTTATACATTAAAGACTACTGTTTGCAATGTACTTCCCTTTAGTATGCTATGACCCTACTAGTCTACAGATAGGTAGGTAACTGTGGAAACGCTATTACTGAATAAACATATTCCTTACTCGTTGCAACAATTTATCTCTGTAGTGCTCGACTTGTTCCTGGAAACTCTGGCCTGGTTTTTTAGGTCTCTTTCCAGATTCCAATTCATCTTGAAACTTCATAACTTTGAGCTGTAAAATAAGACATTTTTTATAAGATTTTCTATAACACTTTCTCAAGCACTGCTTTCTCCTACAGCAAAGCAGTGACTGGTTAGGACATGATCAAAAGATAACCACAACAGAAGGTCTGTTAAACAAACCCTCTACACAAAATTCAAGCCATCAAACACAAACACAATATTCTCAACTTGGAGAAGATTAAACCATAGACTGTTTTACATCCTTAAGAACATACTTGTTAACCTAACAGTACCAGTGAATTTGATATCTAGTTCTCCAAATCAGAAGGAAAAAGTGAGTACAGGCAAGCACACTTGGAGCAAGATTTAAGAGTCAGCAGGACATAAACAGAAAACAGGTTAAAAGCAACAAGAAAAACAATGTTGGTGTTCTAGTTACAGCTCCTTAGAACAACATACACTGCTGCATGGTATGAAGGCTCCACTCTATTTACAGCAGTGTAACCACGGACCATCAAAACATAGACTTAAACCATATTCACACTGTACCTTTTAAGAAGAGTAAATACTGATTTAAAAAAGATCAGAATTTCTTGCTTCATTTCTTAAAATGTATCCCTTAGAATATCCATGGTCTGTATTCTGTCAATTACATTTTAAATAAACGCTGATTCGCCACTAGTCAGGCAGGAAGTATAGATGGGACAACCAGACAGGAAGTAGAGGTGGGTCAAGGAGAACAGGAGAATTCTGGGAAGAGGAAAGCCCATTCCTCTGCAGTTGTGAGCCCGCCAAAGAAGAAGCAAGATGTGACTGCCTCGCTGAAAAAGGTACTGAGCCATGTGGCTAGCATAGACAAGAATAATGGGCTAATATAAATTTTAAGAGTTAATAAGAAGCCTGAGCTAATGGGCTAATCAATTTATAGTTCATGTAGACTTCTGTGTGATTTCTTTGGGACTTAACGATTGCAGGAACTGGGCAAGACAAAAATTTCAGACAATACCCTAAGCTTATATGATGAATATTTCCTGTAGCATGCTAGTAGACCACTTACATATTCATTCTAACATTTCTGGCTAATTCTAGGCAAAAAATCAGATTCACATATACTTGCAATGGGTAGCAATCTGAAAGCCTACACCCACCATCACAATTCCCCTCAGAAAAACCCAAACATGTAAAATCAGTAACAGAAAAAGAAAATATAAGAAAAAGTGAGACTAATTTCACATTTTATTCTGGAGATTTAAATATTTTGACCAACCCTTACTCCCAGAGACAATGTCTTACAATCTATTCCAGGCTGGTCTCAAACTGGTGACCCTGACCTTCCCAGTGCTGATTATAGGGGTGCTGTGATTATAGGTATGCATCACCTTGCCTGAGTAAAACTTTTACAATTCTGTAAAGACTACTAAAAAAGATAAGGTGGCGCACGCCTTTAATCCCAGCACTTGGGAGGCAGAGGCAGGCGGATCTCTGTGAGTTCGAGACCAGCCTGGTCTACAAGAGCTAGTTCCAGGACAGGCTCTAAAACCACAGAGAAACCCTGTCTCGAAAAACAAAAAAAAAAAAAAAGATAAACATGGGCCAGCGAGATGGCTCAGTGGGTAAAGGTGCCTGCTGCCACATCTGATGACCTGCTCCATCCTAGGGACCCACATGCTGGAAAGAGAGAGCCAGTTGTTTTGACTTCCATTTGACTGATGTGACACATAAAATAATAAATGTAATTTTAAAACTTTTTGAAGAGAATAAACTCATGATAAAACTTAAAGTAAGACACTAGGGTTGGAACGATGGCTTGCTGAGAAGATCAAGTGTCATGCGAGCCTGACCACCTGAGTTCAACCCCCAGCAGCCATGTTTACCTGGATCTGTAATGCTAGTACTCCTACATGACACAGACATGACAGAGTCACTGGGAAGTCTGCAGGTCACTTATCCTGGAGCACACAGAATGGCAGAAATAGTAAGACCTGCCTCAACAAGGAATAAGAGAACAGACTCCTGAAATTGTCCTGACTTCCACACAATGCACCTGCTCTCTCCTCCCACCATATCCCCTAGACAGACAAACATACACCCACACACTACAGAGCTCACCATGCAAATTTGAAGACCTGAGAGTTAGATTCCAAGAACACATGTAAATATCCAGGCATGGTATTGTGCATGCGATGTTGCATCACCAGAGAGGATAAGGCAGAAGTTGCACACACACACACTACAAAATTACTAAAATAAAAACTGTGAAAGCTTCCTGGAGCTTAAATGTCCATGAAAATTTAAAAGGTAACAGTAGTCTCCCTTTCAACTAAGGGCAGGAAAGTGATGAGTGAGCAGCACACGGACATCCCACACCTGTTCAACCCTGTCTACTGAAGAAATAAAGAGAGCGTCCTAGCAGGCTAATATCTCACTCTACTCTATGTGTAGATATGCATTTGAACAGACTATATACTTAGTAAGGCATTTAGGAAATGAAGCCTGTGCATTGGAAAAAGGTTCTAATCCTCTCCCTGTCCCACAAGTTAAAGAAGTATTGTCACAATATCTGAATTCATGACTGTATCTTCTAAATTCTTTGATTTTTGTCCTTTTTCTACCTAGTTCACTTCCATAGCAGTGTTTTATAAACCAGAGACTAAGATTCTCTCCATCTTTTCCTTCAAACAAATCTTAAAATTAGTCTTTACACTTTTCATCTCTTAATGAATTATACATTTTAAAAGACGTCAGACACTAAATTGAGAGAAAAAGCAGGATGATGCAAATGCCTGAATTCACTACTGTATGACTCCTCCTCTAACCAAATTCTGTTGCATAGAATGTAATGTTGGTAACTGGCTTAAAAACTAAGTTAAACAATAAACTGAATTTTTGGTTTTGAATAACTCAGTTCTTATTCCTTAGAGTAGCCAGCACCCTTGGTTTCTTTTTTTTGTTGTTGTTGTTTTGTTTTTTGTTTTTCTTAGAGTCTTTTACTGAAACCCGGAGCTCAACAGTTAGAACAAGCTGGGTGGCCAGAAAATTCTGCAACTTCTGCCTTATCCTCTCTGGTGATGCAACATAGCATGCACAATACCAAGCCCGGATATTTACATGTGTTCTTGGAATCTAACTCAGGTCTTCAAATTTGCATGGTGAGCTCTGTAGAGACCGCACTGTCTTCCAGCCTATTTTATTTTGAGACAGAGTCTCACTATGCAGCCAAGCTAGAATCAAACTTGTAATCTCTGATCTCTGCCTCTTGAGCGCACGGATCATAGGCATCAGCCACCACATATGACTAAAATTATTTTTTGAAATCATTATAAAATCCCACCTTAAGAGTTCCTGACACTAGGACCTAACTAGGCCCAAACACAAGTTAAGATATCCATAAAAAAAAAAGTGACCACACTTCTCAACACAAAGGGAAATAGTCAATGCAGATGCTGCCTTGAGACAACAATCAGGCTCACATTCTCACTTCAACAGTCTTTTGTTAGGGACAAGCAGAAAAGGTTCCCCATCACCAAAGACTTTTCTTGGTCTTTGGCTCCCAGCATTCTACTCCCCAACCTCTGTTGGCAGAACCTGGGAAAGCAAGCAGCACAGGAAAAATAGTACTAGCCTATCTTGTCAGCACAATACATGGTTATAGGTTTTCACGTGTTTTTGTAGAGAATATGAGTATTGTAAAGCCACACGTCCATTGTTTTGGTTGTTTTTTTTTTTAATTAATCACTGGTTAAGGTTTAGCTGTTAGGCATTTTTATAAAGACACCACATTTGAGGGAAGAAGAAAAACTGTAGTATAAAATACAGTATAGAGTAAAACTATATGTAGAGAAAATAATTTAGAACTGTATTCTTTACTTAAACAGTTCTCTAATAAAAGCACTGGATTTTAAGACCCAAAACTAATACTCAAAGGGACAGGGAAGCAAGGTAAGAAAGCATGGAAACAAAGTTTGTGAGACTTGAGTTTTGATTAGTCTGCTACCTGCTGTGAAACCGCTCCATGACTTAAATGTCCCAGAGTAACAACAAAGAAGAATCTAGGTACTATCAAGATGAAGACCTACCTGCCTTTTAAACCTAGGATTTGGCTTATTTCCCAAATTCTGAGAAAGGTGAGAATTATGAGAGCTGGGGAGATAATGAGTGAAATTTTAACAAAGGGATAGGGAGCAGACTATAAAAGATCATATACAGTGCACACACACAATATACACCACATATATACAGAATTTGAAAATGATAATGCTCATAAAACCCAGCTAACAAAGATACATTATATGGTTTTCTTCTCTTTATATTAATAAAGAAACAGAACATTCTAAAAGAAGAATTAGGCAGTCCATATTGGCATTTTTTAATATTTGAGTGAGTGCAGACATGCCATGGAAATTCATGTGGAGGTCTGATTAGGATCTGTCCCTCCACCATGTATGTCATAACCATCAAACCCAGGTCATCAGCTTGGTGGCAAACACCTATTCTCACTGAGTCATCCCTTCTCCCCCGAGCCCTATACTGACATTGTAACTCCAATTATCAAGAAAATGTATTTTTATTGAATGCAGTCTTTATTTCTACACCCTACTCCCCAGTCCTGAGGATTGAACGACCAGTCTTTTACATGCTAAAACAACCACCCTATCAGAGAACCACATCCCCCCCACCACCACCAGATACTCAGTGTTGCTTTCTTTATAGTTTGAAACAGTCTGCTCAGGCTGTTCTTGAGCTCTCTAGGTAGCCCAGGTATGTCTCTACTTATCCCCTTCCTGACCCAGGCTCCCAAGAGTCTGAGGTTACAAACATGCACCACCATTTTTACTCTTAGTAGCTGTGCCAAATTAGGAAGAGCTGCTCAAGAAGACAGAGGGAGTTATACGTTACAAAAGTTTCACAGGAAGAAAAAGGTCCAATAGTGAGTGTGTTCACCTCTACACAACACCCCATTCCTCTAAAATTGTTAAGAGAACAAAAGAGTATCCTATGGAGAAATTAATTAAATTACTAACTAAAAGCTTATCTCTACATACTAACTAGAATCATGCTGATTCTACACAGGGTTAAAACAAAATGTTTTCTTTGGTTTGGTGACACTAGGGAAAGAGGTAGTGGAAAAGAATACGCCTCCAGTGATTATGTAGAAAAGTAGGAAGGAGATCATCCAAATACAGCATGTACCATAAGAACTAAGATGATACATTACTTAACAGGCATTCCACATTACTATTAAGTGGGGACTATGGATTGAGGACTCACATATTCTTTTCAAGTTCTAGACTAACTGGCCATTTTGCTGGGAAAGTTTACCACCCTGAGCACTCAATAATGCTTTTCTCCTCATGAGGTCCTGTCCCTCCCTGAGGATCTATAACAGTTAAAGGTTCTCATGTGAAGGAGAGACTTCCCTGTAAATAAGCTCTTACCACTCAAGATCCCAAAGCAAACCTAATGAAAATTCATTGGGAGACGCACACATCCCAAGCACAGACAGACAGACAGACACACACACACACACACACACACACACACACACACACACACCAGTCATGAAAGTGTAAGATTGATTGGAAACAAGAAGATGCTCAATGGAAGTGGGGGGGGTGGAGGGGACAAAGGATAATGGGAGTTGAATATGATCAAAATACATTAAATCAATGCATGAGAATGTCATAAAACTCATTATATAGAGTTAATAATATGCTAATAGAAACCATTTATTTTAAACTTCCCCAAATGCTTCTCTCCAACAAGTCCAAGTAGCCTGAGATACAAAACAAACAGCATTGTAAAAAAGGAGTAAGAGAGGAGGGCACAGTTTGCCTGAGATAGTTTGGGTTTTCTTCTTCTTAATGTTAAGACTCAGGCAATGTATACACTATACCCTATCATAAAACCTTTCAAAGAAACCACTATAATTAATAAAATGTAAACCTAAATTCAATGTGTCAGAAAATATTTTTACCTAGTTATATATGGTATGCATAATAGGTGAACCTAAAGAAGCTAAGTAAGAAGGTGAACCCAAGGAAAAACATATAGTTATCCTCTTGGCTAAGGGAAGTAGACCCAATTGCCGGGGAGAAAATTAGGATCTTGGGGGTGGGGTGGGATGGGGGTAAGGGGAGATGTGGAGAGAAAAGGTAGAAGGGAAGGAGGGGGGACTTGGGGAATCAGGAGAATTGGGATAAAGGAAAGGTGGATAGGGGAGCACGGAACCACAATTCTTAGTTAAGGGAACCACTTTAGGGTGAGCAAGAGATTTGACCCCAGAGGGGCTCCCAAGTGCCCAACATGAGGTTCCCAGTTAGTTCCTTGGGTAGCTGAGGATTGGGAACTTGAAATGACCCTATCCGAGAGCAATACTGACGAATATCTTGCATATCATCATAGAACCTTCATCTGGTGATGGATGGAGACAGAGACAGAGACCCACACTGGAGCACTGGACTGAGCTCCCAAGGTCCCAATGAGGAGCAGAAGGAGGGAGAACATGAGTAAAGAAGTCGGGACCACGAGGCGTGCACCCACCCACTGAGACAGTGGAGCTGATCTACTGGGAGCTCACCAAGGCCAGCTGGACTGTGACCGAAAAAGCATGGGATAAAACCGGACTCTCTGAACATGGCGAACAATGAGGGCTGATGAGACGCCAAGGACAATGGCACGGGGTTTTGATCCTACTTAATGTGCTGGCTTTGTGGAAGCCTAGCCAGTTTGGATGTTCACCTTCCTAGATATGGACGGAGGGGGGAGGACCTAGGACTTACCACAGGGCAGGGAACCTGGACTGCTCTGTGGACTGGAGAGAGAGGGGGAGAGGAGTGGGGGGAGGGTTAGAAGGGTGGGAGGAGGGGGAGAAGGGTGGGAGGAGGGGGAGGGAAATGGGAGGCTGGGAGGAGGTGGAAACTTGTTTTTTGTTTATGTTTTTTTTCTTCTTTTCTTAATAAAAAAAATTATTAAAAAAAAAAAATCAAATGGTGTTTCCTATCCCTTGGAATCCATTTCCCAGAGGCTCTCCTGTATGCCATGCATTCGAACAGAGAACAAAATACACACATACACACATCCAAATAAAATCATAGAGGGAAGTGGGACAGGAAACAAGGCTAGTTGAGAAAAAAGGATACTTGAACCAAGAAGCAATGTTAACTCGGTTTCCAAGCATAAAGAATGCTGTACCAAGAGGAAGCTGACTTCGTGTGGAACGTTAAAAACCACTAAAGTAGTTTTCATTTGAATGCAATACAAACCTCAATTTCACGAAGCTTAGCTCGTTTTTCTTCACTCATTTCTGAGTATTTAGAGAACTTAGACTCAGTCATTTCTTCTCTGACAGGGTTAGAATACAAATGATGTTCTTCTGATTTGGAACTCTGAGTGTCTTCTTCATCTTCACTTTCTTCTTCTTGACTTTGGAAACAGAATACACTGCATGTCACAGCAGGGAAACAAAATACTGTATTTTATAGTTTGGGTATTTGTTTCTCATTGTCCTGGACCTTAAATGATACTGCAGAACAACTAAAACATTTTCTGCACATATTTTAGACAGTTCTGAAAAATGTATCCTTCTACACAGAAAGTTGAGTTTCAATATAATATAATCATGCTTTTAATAAATTCTGTGGTAATGTTATCAGTGTGCTTTTCATTCTGCAACAGTCATCCATGGAAATAAAATGAAGAACAAATGGGTGTTGCATACGCCTCAGTTCAGTAAACTCATGAAGGCTTGTGCATAAAAAACCCAATGTTCAGCCCTCCTTCTGTAGAGTATACTCTAGAAAATACATGATTTTGTCACACTCACCATAAAAACACGTAAGGGCCTCAATCCAACACATAAGGACCCCACCTGATTAGCACATTAAACTAAAGCACCACATAAAGTTTGAGCATTAAAAACCTTCACCTAAGGTTATAGCTCATCCTGAAAGCTAGCTCTTTATTCAGCTCTTGTTTTATTTATGTTTATAAATAAATAATTTATGTTTATTTTATATTCATTTATTTGCATGTATGAATATTTTGTGTACCCATGCCTGCTGCCCATGGCCATCGGGAGAGGGTTTTAAAACCCCTGGAACTGAGTTAAGAATGGTTGTGAACCTCAATGCAAGTACTAGGAATCAAATCCAGGTCCTCTTCAAAAGTAACAAGTAACAAATGTTACCTGCTAAACTTTTATGAAATGTGGAATTTCAAAATTCTAAATCTATACCAAATTCATTAAAAATGCTACTATTTTTAGCATTTCTTTCCATCTGCTACAAAGTACTAATTTTAAACTCCACCTCTACTAAAAATGCAATAGTTTATTATTATATGAAGCAGCCCTCAGCAAAAAGGCATTTCTGATCCAGCCACTAGAGAGTAGTAGTGAGCTGTAAGAAATGTTGAAGGACCAGGAAGCTTTGTGCAAATCAGCGTTCCTCATCTGCATAAGCCGATGCTTATATTAACATGGGAGTTCTAAGAAAAATTAAAAACATGAATCCTACTTCTACTGACCCATGTTTCTAGCAATGATTACTTCAACATCAATACTAAAATAAACTCATACAGTAACACAAAAATCAATTTTATGCCCCTAATGCTTTCAGAAAATGAACCTAACAATGTATCTGGCATTCTCTGATGAACTTTCTACCCTTCACTGTAAATTGAAGAATTATTTGATCAGTACAGTATATAGTTAGCTAATATTTGAGATGTTGCTAATGACAGAGTCATGGATATAAAAGTCAACAAAACAGTTTCAAAGCAAACTAACCTGAATCATTCACTCTGGTATTCTTCAGTTCCTGAGACCTATCACCACTGGTTTGCCACACTTCTACTTTCTGATCATTACCAACTTACTCAGTCACACCAACAGAACTGCCAGTTTCCCCATGCCATCAAACAGTCTACAAACTACTGACTGAGCACACTTCCTTGCAAGCCATCAGTCCCTCTACCAAGTACACACAAATGCACATTCTGTGCTGGGACAACAAAAGGGCTTCCCCGATTTTCTTCTTCCATCTGAGAATAAAAGATTATAGTTTTTACAGAACAAAAAGTTCTTCCCAGAATAATCTTGATAGCAATTTTTCCTATTGCAAAACTCGATTATTCAAAGCAATGAAGCTTCATAAAACTTATCATACAAACTTTACATTCTTACTACCACAATGTTAAAAGCAAAAATACTTCTGATGATTGCAAAAGAGAAAACGATCAAAAATCATCATCTCTTTATACTCATAAAGCCCACTTATTCTTACCTCTTCTGACATGTTTTCATTTAAAATAACAAAATAGTTCTTAGCAATGCACTATCCGGAAGAAAAGGAGTATAATCTTCCCACTTAACATTCTAAAAATCACTTTTTTGTGGATCCAAAACAATATTTGATGACAAAGATTTGAAACAAATACAACAGATGAAATAATAGCTACAAGGCAGAAATGTATAGCCTCGGTTAGAAAACCCATCCATGTGAAACCTAGTGCAAAGACCAGAGACCAAAGCTCTTTATTCACTGGAAAAAAAAAAAATTAAGACGAAAGGTGATTCTCTCACAAGGATTTGAAGGTGAAGTCATCCTCTTCACTATTATTTCAACTATAACTGTCAGTAAGAAAAAGGGGGTGTATATGTGTAGGGAACTGTGTGTGTGAAACTTAAAGATTCTTACTTTTGGTTTTCTTCTTCTTCTGATTCTTCATGCTGGTCAAATAGCTCCCACTTGGAAGTTGTCACAGCTGCAGAGGGAAAGGTAAATTAGCATTCTGCTACAGCACAGTAGAAGCCCAGCTTTAGAGCTGAAAGTTTATATTATAGAAGCTTTTATCTTCATCTTATCTTTTCATGTACTATACATCTTTTCTCATACCTACACTATCTATGTAAACTCAGAAATGATTAAAAGCACTGTCTGTATTTCTATGGTGAATAGCATGACTTATTTTATCACATCAACAAATACTAACAGACACGGGTCCCAGTAAGTGTAAAGAGAAAGGCAAATGTAAACGGGATTTAAGAACCACTATGGGAGGTCAAAACTAGTTTCTAAAACAGATTTCCAAATGGATGCTGCTTTCCATCTACACTTTCTATAGAAACACCTCAGCCTGAAAGGTTATCATGATTTCTCTAATTGTACTCTCAAAGCTTCCAAATTGCAGAATCTAACACAATTACTAAAGGAGTAGTAATTCAATGAATTTCATTGAAATTCAATAAAGTCCAGTGAATGCTTATGACAGACCTAAAACATGATAGCACTGACTCTGAAGGCTGAAAACAAAGGTTTTACATATAAAGAAAATATACACAAGCAAATACAAAGGTACCAATAATTATTGTAAGAACTCAACTTTCGTCCCCCTCAGCAAGCGCTGGGGATTCAATCCAGTGCCTTACACATGCTAGGCAAGTACACTCACTACCAGTGAATACACCACTAACCCAGTACACAACTGCATAAAGCTCAGTATTTGTGATTTACTCACCTTGTGCTTCTAATTCAGATTCATCTACAGCCTCCCATTTTGAGGGGGCAACTTTAAATATGGGTTCATTCTTCTTAGAGTCTTCAGTTGCATCCACTATTGAAGAAAAGATTAGCTATATATTAGGGGATGACACAAACTAATGGGCTTATCAAAAAGCTAATAAAAGTAAGTCCACATGTAAGAAAACACTGACAGCATCAAGGATTATAATTAACACACTTTTTTTTTTTTGCTTCAACCCAATTTTTAAGCAGTGCAAAGCTTTCTTTTACCATAGCAGACACAACCCAAGACCTCTAGGAAATGCCTGAGCCTATGAACACCTCGAAATTATGCTGTTTTCTTATCCACACATACTTATAAACAAGGCACAGTAAAAAAGTAATAGAAACAATCATAGATGTACTCTGATACCTAAAACTTACGAATTTTTTGGAACTGTCCATTTAATATTTGTAGACCAAAGTTAGCAGCGGGTAATTTTAAGCATGAATAGCAAGGCAGAAAATGGGCTTAGAGGAATTACTGCATAGAAAATCAGGTAAAACACTTTAAGCATATGGAGCCGAGAGGAAGAAAAATAAATAATACTTAAATCATTTTCTAAGCTAAAAATGCCATACTTTATCAACACTTTAATGTAATTTTAGACAAGAGACAACACTGAGCATCTGACATCATGACTATAATCAACACAAAATGTTGCCCATAGCTTTAAGACAATTGAAACAAAAGAGGAAAGCTGCTATTATGATAGAAGAGTGGCATCCTACAAAAGAAAGATGGCTGTAAGAAAGCCCTTTCCTTGCCACAGTGAAACATATTGCTAGATATCTGAGTTTCAAATGTCAGAAAAGTAACTTGACACAGTCAGAAACAAACATTTCTCCAGAACACCATCTATGAAATTAAACCTCTTAGTTAGTCTTTAAATGTTTGAAATTGGAACTTACAAGGCACTCCATCCAGATCATCATCAAGACTTTTTATAGGGACTCCATCAAGATCGTCAATGGGAGTAGCATCAATGGGAATCCCGTCCACATCTTCCAGAGGCGCACCATCAAGCTCTTCCTCAATGGGAGCACCATCAAGATCATCTGGGACATCCTACAGAAACATGCACTACTGTAATATTTTTTTGACTTGCTTAATTAAGTCTCTCACTATTAGATTAAAAAATCCAATACCAATGTGGCTGGAGCCAGACACAATGTAAACACACACTTTATTGTCTAGCCAAAGCAGCAATTATTTATACGTTTATTTATCTAATATGTACTAAGTGCTTGTTATTGGTGCCAGGTAGCATGTGATGCAAAGATGAACAAAATCAGGTCTGGTTCTTCTGTCAAAGAACTCAGTAAAGGTTTTTGTTGTTTAGAAAAGAACAGAGCGGGCTGGAGAGATGGCTCAGTGGTTAAGAGCATTGCCTGCTCTTCCAAAGGTCCTGAGTTCAATTCCCAGCAACCACATGGTGGCTCACAATCATCTGTAAAGAGGTCTGGCACCCTCTTCTGGCCTTCAGGCAAACAGACAGAATATTGTATACATAATAAATAAATAAATATTTAAAAAAAAAAAGAAACCCTGTCTCAAACAACAACAAAAAAAAGAAAAGAAAAAGAAAAGAACAGAGCAATAGATCAAAAGGGTACATCACCATCTTACACTATATAATAATTAAATTTTACTTAAAGAAGTCAGAAAGTACCCTAAAGTTACACTTAGATTGAGATCTGGTAACACACAAGGTCCAGAAAGAACATGTACGAAGACCAGTGGCAGGAAGAACACTGTACCTGAAGAAACTAAAACAAGAGTTTAAGAAGATGGCAGAAAAGTAGCTGTCTCCTCACCAATTGGTGAAGGAGTCAGGGAAATCTACAAAGGAAGAGAAAAACATCCTGGAAAAGAACAGAATCAAATAAGTGTAGTCAAAAGCAATTTACTAACCTCACTAAAGGATACTGCATACTGAGCCCTCAAAAGGTGGCTTCTCAGTAACACTCCCTACTGCAAAACCCAAAAAGGATAGTCAAACCTACAGGTACACAGGCTACACCACAGCAACAGGAAAAAGATGAAAGTCAAAGACCGCCAAAGAGCCTAAGTCCTCAACTAGGAAACTCTGATACTGATATAAATTAAAAGTCAGAAGAAACTTTGCAAAGTTTTCTTGTAAAACTAATGAATGATACAAACCAGGCCCTACAGAAGAGTCAGCAGAGAGAAAAATTGTTAAGAAAGTTAACAATATGGATTTAAAAAAATTAGAAATGAAAACCTCAATGAATCAAATAAAATTACAGTGGTGAGTCAGCAAGACGGTATGGCAAGTGAGACACTTGCATCTAGGCTTCACAATCCAAGTTCAATCCCTGGACAAAGTAAGGTGAGCAAGAGAGGCTGACAAATGTTGAGACGGCTTCTGGCCTCTCTTCGTGAGCTATGACAACTGCATGCCCACTCACACTATAAAGTTAAAAAGCTTTTAAAAAAATAAATTTAAAAAAAAAGGAGGTTGGGTTTTTTTTTTGTTTTTGTTTTTTTAGCTGTGGGGGGCAGACTGGGGAGAGGGCTCAATGGTGAAGAACACTTGCTCTTCCAAGAAAATTTGGGTTCAATTCTCAGCACACACAAGGTGGCTCACAACCATCAGCAATTTCAATTCCAGGGGATCTGATCCTTTTGTCTGATCTCCATGGGCACTACTAGGCATGCATGTGATACACACGCACACATGCAGACAAAACACCCATATGCATATAAATCTAAAGCAAAACAAAACAGTAGGAAGTATCACCAATACTCTACCAAACAAAACAAAGAATATCAGGTATGGAGGACAAAGTGGATGAAATATTGCACTCAAATATCTATAAGGAAAACAAATGAATCAACGATCAAGACCATAATCATCCAAGAACTCTAGGATATGGCCAAGAAGTTGAACCTAATCATCCCTGGGATATAGAACACATTCAGATAAGCACTAAAAATACAAGGGATTAATGGATTCAGTGAAATTTAGGAGCAGCAAATTTCACAAATCCAGAAATTTTGAAACACAAAAGGTACTTGGAACCCCAAAATGGTCAAGACAATAAAATACAAAGTAAAGTAGCAACCCCAAAGTAGGAGAGCAGTGAATGATATAAATCAAGTTCTGAAAGTAAATAACTGCCAACCATGCTATATCTAGATGCCTTTTAAAACAGCAAATCTGTCTTTTAAACACTGAGAAATAAGAACATTTCAAGACAAGCATAAACTAAGGCAGTTCACAAGCACCAAACTAGCACTGCAAAAGATATTTAAATACTATATACAAAAAGAAGACAGTCTCAATCACAAGCACCAGGAATGAAAAAAATTTCAGGAAAGGATGAATAAACAAAAGATAGGAAAGAATTCATATCTAACCTGATAAACCAGCAAACCCTGCTCCTAACGGGAAAAACTCAAGAACAATAAAACAGAACAAAACAAAGAACAATTAGGATTATAACAATTAGGAAACCTTTCTCAATAATAACCTTAAACATGAATGACCTCAACTCACCAACAGAGATTCATGTGTTACTACCAGAAATGAAGATGAAAGATTTATAAACCATTTAGGAGGGAAAAAGCAAGAGAATGATGAACACAATTTGGTACCATCAGGCTGCATGATGTATGTTTACTTTTTAAGCTAACTTTAGAAGTTTTTATACAGAGATAATCCCCAACTCTTGATGGCTTGACTTACACTTTTTAAAAGCTTGCAACAGTGAAACACAATACACATTCAGTAGTAACTGTACTTCAAATTTTGATCTTTTCTTAGGGTAGTGATACAGTGTGATGTTGGGCAGTGGTACTTAGTTATGGGTACCAGTCAACCATCTGATCATGTGGACAAACAATATCTATCTACAGTGTTTCATTTTTAAATACAGGTCTTCAGTAAGTTAAATGAGATACTAAATACTTTCTTTTAAACTGGGTTTCCTGTTAGATCATTTTAGCCTAGCTATAGCTAATTTAAGCTCTATGAGATATTCAAAGTAGGCTAGGCTAAGTGGTTAGGTTCAGTCATATAGGTACAAGAATTCAATGTATCTTTAACTTAATGAAATTTATTTAGATTATGAAGAACCCCTTGTAAGTTGAGGGGCTTCTGTGTATTATCTATATTCTACTAATATATCACAGATCTTTTTGTGCTAAAAAAAAAAAAAAAAACAGCCACCATCATATAAGAACACAAAAATGAACTGAATATCCTGTCATATCTCACATTGACTCCTGGGTTATTTAATGGTAAACAGAGGCACTTTTCACAAAGAAATGTTATATATGTATATACCTCTCTCTCCCCAGAACAATTTTTAAGTACAGAATACCTACCTCTGTTTCCTTTTCTTCAATGATATTTACAAGTCCTAAGAAAATATTTTGAAGTTTGATCAAAAATGGCTCTGGGTAGATTGCCCAATCTTCCCATGCTCTGAAGCAAGTCATTACCCGTTGCTAAATAAACAGAAAACAGACAGTCAATGACAGTTGAGGTAGTATGTTTCAAATGAGGATAACCAATGTGATTTGATGAATTTTCCTTTAAGTTGCTAGATCATTTTTCTTCAAATTAAAAAAATAATTATATATGTCATTTCCAAGCTTTTTAAAGCAACACTATCTTCCAAGAATAAAGACCTAAAAATACTTGGGGGTGGGGGAGGCACCACTTGTCTTTTAATTAAGGCCAAATCTTACATTGTCTGTAGTGAAATGTGAGCCACATTCTAAAAAGCAATCTCACAGTGCCTTCTGATAACTAGAAACCAAAGCAATCAAGCTTGACCCTGAATGCATCTGACCCAAAGATGTCTTGTTTAACACTTTTCTTTACACATTTCCTATACTTTTCTAAGAAGTATAACTTATAATCAAAATATGAGACAAAAAAAATTTAATGGATCTGTTTGAATATTGTAGTGATTTAAATAGGTAAAGCTCCCATAAGACTCATGTGTTTGAATGCTTGGCACAAGGGAAGTGGCATTATGGCCTTTTGGAGAAAGTGTGTCACTATGGGGGCAGGCTTTGAGGCCTTCTATGCTCAAGTTATGTCCAATGTAACACAAAGTCTCCTTCAGCTGCCTGCACATCAAGACACAAAACTCTCAGCTCCTTCTTCAGCTCTTTCTTCGGCCTGCAAGCCACCATGCTTCCAGATGATAATGGACTAAACCTCTGAAACTATAAGCCAGGACGAATTAAATCATTTCCTTTCTAAGAGTTGCTATAATCATGGTACTTCTTCACAGCAATAAAACCTTAACTAAGACCAATATCTATATAACAGGGTCATGGGACAGCTTCCCATACTAAAGAAATTTCTCAACAAAGTCTTCTTCCCACAACAGTATATTCATTTATTCAATTACTACCTTGGGTGGGAGGAGTTTTGACTGGCCTTCTCCTAAGATTGGTCTACAGCTTAAAGTTAAGGCTATTGATTTTTCTTTTAAGAGTTTATTTTAAAAAGAAAAAAAAAACTGAATAGGTTTTTTTTCTCTTCAAAGCAGCTCATTAAAATTATTCCCAGTCTGTCTTAAACATGTACTCATGATTTAAACAAGAACAGTGTCCAGCACTCCTCATACTCCAAGAAATTTTAAATCTTCCACACAACTTCTGAAGATCAAATTTCCAGATCGTTATCAAGGACATTCTCAAGCCACCTGTGCTCTCGCAACGGCACAGCGTCCTGCTGTCATGTGGTTAGGGTCCTGCACCCATCTGCACACTGGGACACCAGTGGTGTCCACTCTATTTCTACCAAGTTCTCCACCCAGACACAGCTGTGAGGAACTGGGTCTCAGATGGCACTCTGCTTTCAAAATGACACACTTTACACTAGGGTACAGAAGGGCCTTTCTGATCTGGTGACAATCTGTGGTAGGTGGCCAATAAATCTAATCAGTCTTCTTATTTTCTTGAGGAGGGAATACAGGCCAATGCTTCAGGCTACCCTGAGATTCTGGAAGAAGTGGTTGGCTGCTGCCTTCCATGCTGTTCCAGATCCTCATCCCAGCTCTAGCATGGTACCTCAGCAGACACAGGGCCAAGTGGCACCTCCAGGCCCCATGCCACAGTAGGTGAGGCCACATATCACAACCATCTGCTATATTGAAGCTAACAATGCCCTGAAGATACTTTCTACACAACCATGAATAACCAAAATGCATGTTCCTAATCCAGACAATTTATATATACCATTATAAAACACATGGTCTTCTGAATATGTTCTGTGAGGAGGGAAAAAAATCAGTATTAAAAATATTTAAATAAGACTTGAGGACCTGAGTTCAGCTCCCAGCACCTACATCAGTTGGTTCACAATTCCCTGTAACTCTGACTCCAGGGGATCCTATACCTCTGACCTGGATATGCACCTGCACACATGTACACATATCCACACAGAGACACATACACATAATTAAAACTAATAAATCATTAAAGAAAAATTTAAACTAAGAATATTAAAATAATTAAAATAAAACTAAAAACTGTCTGACAATACAATATTTTAAAGAACTTTGAAGTATAATTTCAAAAAGACCAAGTCTTAAATATTATATTTGTCTTACATTCTTTTATAGCCCTCTAATGCCCTCCTCCTCTATAACACACCAGGGCAAAAACAATAAAATATACATACCTTAAAATTTTCAGATTGTAAATGGCCTTGAATTGTACGATAAGTAGCATTGAGGTCTGAAAATATCTGACATAGCTTTGTTTCAAAACTGAAATTCAAACAATACATTCTTTAAAATAGAATTTGTTTAAAAACTCACATTCTCTTCAGCCTGCTAGCCAATGAAAACCTCTCCTGGTCTTAGGGATAAAGCAAATTAAGAAATGTAAAATACCAGTGTCCCTTAGCAAGCAATTTTATATTTAGGATGAATTTAGCCATCTGTCTCTCCTCTTTTGTGTCATATAATAGCAAACTTAAAAGGTAAGTGATGTATAGAAGGAAAAAAAGTATTAGCAGAATTAAAAACTGGGCTCTCTTCTTCATCCCATTCTCCTTCTCTCACCTGCACAAGTACTTACAGACACATATGCATATATACCCACTATAGGCTAACCTAGGACTTGCTATGTAGCCAAGGATAACCCTGAACTTATCCTCCCACCTCAACATTCCAAGTGCTAGACACATACCACCTCATCTGATTTTATACAGTGCTAAGGACCAAACCCAAGAGTTTGGGGCACACCAGGCAAGCACTCTACAAACTGCACTCCACCCATCCCTAGGTCATGACTTGTGGTTTCAAAGGATCACCTGGACAGAGAACAGAGCAGGGGGGATAGAAGAAAAACCAGTTAGGAGACTACTGCTGTAATTCAGATGAGACAATGGGAACACAGGCCAGCAGCCAGGAAAGTGGTGTCAGTCAGCTTCTGGATAGATTATAAAATATGTTTTTATCAATAAATAGTGTTATGGACAAGGTATGGGGTTAAAGAGAGGGGAGTCTGAGAGACTTCAAAGAGCTAAAGAGACTAAAATGCAAATCAGTCACCAGTTTCTTCCTGACTATATAGCTTAGTTAGGATGACCTTGAGAGCTGCGGATCCTCCTGCCTCTGCCTCTGGACTACCAGGATCACAGTGTGCACTACTGGTTTTAAGTGGTGCTGGAGATCAAACCCAGGGATTCTTCTTGTCAGGCAAGCACTCAACCCTGAGTTACAATTCCCAGCCTGGGCCACAATTTTGAATTTCCTTTTAGAGTCAATTCCTTTCCCTGAGCCTAACTATTTAATAAACACAAATAAAATGCATGGTGGTTCATATTATAATCTCAGCACCTGGAAGGTTAGGGCAAGAGGATTGCCACAAGTTTAAGGTCAAGTTTTAAACTTAAGTTTAAGGCTACAGAGTAAACTCTAAGCAATCTGGGTGAGAGTGAGACCCCATTTCATTTAATAAAAAAAAAAAAAATCAAACAAGAGTAAGCCACATGGCTCAGTAGATAAAAACACTGCTGTCGAGGAGGACAGCTTGAGTTCAACCCCTGGTCCCATGTATGTGCTGGAAGGGGAGAATCAACCCCTGGCCCCATGTATGTGCTGGAAGGGGAGAATCAACTCCACGTTGTTCTCTAACCTCTGCTTATAGGTCATGTTTCATGTTCACACATACATAAACACAAATAAATGTCATTAAAAAGAAAAACTGAAAAAAGTTTTCAAAACAACTAATTTAGTTTACACTGGTTTATTTCAATAAGCATAAGTCTATTTCTTTAAAAATTCTACTAAATTTCTTTTAAATTGTATTTACTATTATTGCTATTATCATCATCATTATTATTATTGTGTGAGAGTTGAAATCAGGGTCAGGGGAAAACTGTGGAGTCATTTCTTTCGTTCAAACTTAGTTATCAGGTTTGTATGGCAAGCATTTTTAACCCGCTGAGCCATCTCAATGACCCCTAAAATTAATGAAGAATACTAACAGAACAACCCTCCTTTTTGATCTCCTCATCCTCAAATCCATAATCTCAAGAGTTTCAGCTCGTATCTTATACTTACAATTTCCTATAATATGAAGCATTGGCAACTTTGGCTGAAGAGTTGTACAAAACATCAGAAACCAAATATAACCTGGCAATCTGTAATACAAAAATGAGACAAAAGGAAAACATTAGCCAACAGCATACCTAAAAAAAAAAAATTAAAAAAAAATTGTACACTCATTCCTTGAAACAGTGACAGAGGCTAAATTTAGGTATAATTTAATAGTAAATACTAATTATTACTATATGAGATCCGTCATTACAAACACAATTTTCGCAGGAATACAACCCTATTGATTTACTTACATTTCAACCAGTTTATCAGCCAAAAGAATATATAGAAAATAATTCATCAGTCAAGCTCTTCATGTAAAAATAAGCTTATTCCAAGAAAAAAAAAGTCAACTATTCCCCCCATTAACTAATGTTCAGAAAGAGAAGCCATTCCAATACCTTCTTGGGAAGAGGTGTCTTTAAGATGGACAAGGACTCAGTAATGCAATCCACTATTTCTTCAGCAGCTTCAGCATTATTAAGACAGAAAACCATGGCATCTCCAATATCATTTTTTCTTGGAGTTAATCCTCGCAAGATTTCTTCTAATTTATCCCGCTGTCTGAATATAAGTTTTTCACTTATAATTATTAAACATAACATTCCAAATGTTCCAATAACCACTGTTCACAGACTAGGTGAAGTCTCTGAGTGTTCCTCTACTATATACCAGTTACCATGTTCACCTCACAAAAACTAGCTTACAATCCACTCAGATAAAATGGTTTTAAAGACACCACCACCCATCTACACTTTTATTAAAGAACTTATACATAGAGCAGAATATTTTTTCTAAAATTAACAACATATTGTGTGACTTTTTAAAAACTTAAAATATGTAAATTTCAAATTATGGTCATTTAAAGTCTCCAAAAGTATTCTACTCTTACTACCCCCCATTAAAATAGAAACCGTTCAAGTTCTCCATAGCCTTTCTTTGGAAGAACTATTACTTTAGCACTTCTACAAGGAACTAAGTAGGACTAGCCTTTTCTGTAAGGGAAACAATATTTTAGGTCCTGCAGTCCACATGGTCTCTGAAACACACTTCCTCTACTGCTATTATTCCAAGGCAACCTTACATACATGTAAAGAAACAAGCACCATTGTGTTTCAAAAAAACTTTATTTGGAAGGCAAGATGGCAAAGTAGGTAAAGGCACTTGCCTCCAAGCCTGATAACCTGTTTCATCCCTAGGACCCACAGTGAAAGGAAAGAAGAGTCCTGCAAGTTGTCCCCTACCTAACCTCCACATGCATGCCACAAGTACACACACACATACAAATAAGTAAATGTAATAAAAACTTTAACCTTCGTTTACAAAACAAGAAGATAGCTATATTTAGACTAAGGACTAGATCTATAGCTAATGTAATGACCATAAACCTAAAGGAACAAATACACTCAACAACTATAAGATTCCAATGTGAGCAAATACCCTTATTTGTATTAAGTATTAAGTCTTCCACACTGTGCATCAAGCATGTAACATTACACACTAAAATCTTTTAGCCAACGTTTTCCATGAGGTATGAAAAACTTTTAAACACTTAACATGTCTGTCTGAACTAATCCAACATAGATACTTTGAAAATGCCTTAAATTTGAAATTTGGATCTAAAGACATGATACTTTGGAAAGGAGTTTCTTATTTTGTTTTCACAGAGGATGAGACGCTGTTCATTTCTTCTATTCCGATTTGGTATGATGGACCACGCCCTCCTGAAGGGTTGGTGTGAACGCCTTCAAAAAATTGCTTCGCTCAACTGCCAACTGAGATGAAACTAGCACACAGGTTATACCATGAAAGACCAAATTAACGACGCCCCCATTCAGCAGGAAGCAGTTTGGAGAGAAATACCTGCGCCCAAATTCCCAAAAAATGTTTATAAAATGTTCTTTTACATTTAAAGGGGGATATGATATAGATATGAATAATTTGCATTAGTATAGATTTTGCTTTATTGATAGAGATTTACGGTCAATTTTGTTATATGTATAAGTGTTTCTGATTTTGATTAAGGTATTGTGATTGTGTAGTTCATTTAAATATGTACTGTATAATTAAGAAATATAGGTTGTTAATGGATAATCATCGATAATAGTAAAGCTTGTAGTCATGTTAGTTAGATTTTCTAGATATATAGAGATATATTTTAGATAGACATTCTTCATATCTTTCAAAGATTACAGAATAGGACATTTAATGTTTTAATAACTGAGGACTTTTCATGACAATGAGACACTCTGCTCCTGGCAGCACCAATGTACTTCAAGAGGAAGATGGGCATCGAAGAGGCACCTTATGGAGTTTGATAGCCATTTGGGCAAGAAACTGCTCTTGCCTGGACTATTGCATAAACTGGACACAGAGAACCCGCAGAGAGAGGACTACTGAACTTGCCTAAGGTGAGATGATCTTTCGGGGTTCCTGATTCATGAAAGAGTCTGCGAGGCATTCTGCAGGACACAACAGATAGTGACTGAACTGACTTTGAATTTTCCTGCTTTATGGAAATGTCTGCTGGATAGCATGGGCCTGAAGTCTGAAGATGGATGCCCCAACGGTACAGAGGAACTTTGGGTGACTGTCCAGGCAGCAAGATGTCTCTGTCATTTCTAGAGTTTTGAAGGTTGCTTTTTTCTTGTTTGCTTAGGTAGTATTGTATCTTTCTGGAGTCTTTGATGGAGTTAAGAATAGTTAGTTATAGTTATAGTTTTCCTTAGTTATGATAAAGATTATTGTAACTTTTACTTGATAACTGTTTTGTTATATGTAATTTTGCTATGTTAAAGTTAAAGCCTTTTTTTTTTTGTTTAAACCGAAAAAGGGGAAATGATGGAGGAAGGTCATTGGCTAATAAAGGCACTGCCCTGGCCCATTTTATTGGTTAGAGGATAGGTGGGAGGAGAAAACAGGACAGAATGCTGGGAGGAAGAGGAAGTGAGGTCAGAGACTCGAAAGCTCTCCTCTCAGCAGCAGACGCCGGAGAGAGACGCCATGCCCTGCTCCCTGGCAGACACACGCGATGAAGCTCCGACCCAGGATGGACATAGGCTAGAATCTTCCCGGTAAGACGGGTTCTCACAGATTATTAGAGATGGGTTGATCGGGATGTGAGAATTAGCCAGTAAGGGCTAGGGCTAAAGGGCCAAGCAGTGATTAAAAGAATACAGTTTGTGTGTTGTTATTTCGGAGCATAAGCTAGCCATGTGGGCGGCCGAGTGTGGGGGACGCAGCCCTGCCGCCCCATATTACTACAGTTAACTCATTATAACAGCTCAGAATGAGCACTAACTTTTTTTGTAAGATTTAATTTTTATCTTATGTGCTTGAGTGTTTTACCTCCATGTATGTATATACATACACAACATGCATATCTGGTCTGTGAAGAGGCCAGAAGAAGACATTTGACCCTAGAACTGAAGATATAGATGGTTGTTGGCCATCATGTAGATGCTGGGATCTGAACCCAGTCCCTCAGCAAGAGCAACAAGTGCTCTTTTTAGGTGACCCACCTCTCCCAGTGGACACTAATAATAATGTTTTCCTACCTGCCATCTCAGAACTACTACACACTATTAGTAGTATTTCCATAGTTCTATATAAAACTATAGAAGTAGTAATGCCTGACCCCACTACAGTCATTTTTCTTCTTTTATGTTGCACTCCGGCAAAAATTCTCTAGTAATTTAGTGTCTAGGTAATTTCTATAAGAACATTAAGTATTGCAATGCTAAAGAAAGAGCTCAACTATGTTTAAGAGATGATCACTAGTTTCCTAAGGAAGTGGTCAAGGTCAACAGGATACACTCTTATTATTTACCATTGTCTTTCTCCAAGATGTCTAAAATCATAAAACATGTTACTACTTAACACTGGCAAGTGAAAACACCATTTTATCACATGGCTGAACGAGCTACAGCAAGACAACTAAAGATAGCGACAATAGAGCAACTTCCCTGAACACACAACAGAAAAGCTCTTACTCTTCCTTGAGTGCTCCCTTTTTACTAGGTTCCTCCACAAAGGCTTCCGCCTCTTGCTCTTCTGACATCCCATGAAGGTAAGGATTTAATGGTGGTGGCCTCCAAAAAGATCCATTTTTGAACATACGAAAATCTTCTGTCCGCCATTTAGTTGGAGAATCTCCCTAATAATTATTAGAAAGCTATTAGAAAGCTCTAAAACTCAGAGTTCAAGTCAACAAAGTAATTGACCCTACTTACCTGCAGAATAGAATAAAGCTTCCACCTGTAGTAAACATGCGCTGGTGTCTGGTTTTCAAATAAGAACCTAAACAGGACAAATAAAACAATAAACACCTTATTCTTTAGGAGGGTGCTATCTACTTTAGTGTCTACATAAAACCAGCTACTTGTAAGCCTGAGAGAGAGGGAGGGAGGGAGGACAATTATCAATTAAATAAAACAAATGAGAAATATTATTTGCCCTCTTACTTCTAAAGACCAAAAGCAGAGTCCCTGGGGCATGGAGCTAGGGAACGGGTCCTTTTATCTTCCATAATATTCACCTTCCCCGTCCCAGACTGCCTTAGAAACTAATACGAACACTCAGAATGACTGTTTTTATAATTTAAAAAAAAAATTTTGTTTGGCTGTTTCAGACAGGATCTCTTTATGTAGCCATGGCTGTCCTGGAACTCACTATATATACCAACAAGCCACCCTCCAACTCACAGATATCTGGCTCTGTTTGGCTCCAAAGAGCTAGGATTAAAGGTATGGACCAACACGCCATAACTGGCATTATTAAACACAGATCAGAGAATATTCTCAAGTACTAGAGAGGTTTTTCTCCGCATGTAACTTGAAAAGCTTTTACCCTATTTAATATAGTATAAAATTAATGTCTTAAGTCAAGTAATTCAGATGACAAATTTCCTTTCAAACTACTTTGCCCAATTCTAGCTTGCTTATGACTCTTTCACTGGAACGCATAATGAAAGCTATTTTCCTCCAAGACAATGCTAAGAGCTAAATTTTTATGGTCTTAGAATTTTATTCCTGAGGGAAAGACACACACACACACACTGCTTGTTTGTGTGTATGTATATATGCACATCACAGAACAAAAAGCAGTCAATGGACAATTTTTGGGGATCTGCTCCCTTTTCCTCCCACATGGGTTTTGTATTTTGAACTCAAGTTGCCAGTTTGGCAGCAAAAGCCCTTAACCCAATGAGCTGTCTCACTAGCCTATTCTTGGAACCTGGAAATATTTTTAATTTCAAGAAAGAAAGAAACAGAGTTAAAAGGCTTTAAAATATCCATTTGAGGGTTAGCAAAATATAGAATATAGACATAGACTTTAAAAGGAGCTGGGTGTTGATTTTGCCTGTGACTCTCAATACTAAAGTAAGATGAGTACAGGGCAGTCTAGGCTATAGAATGAGATCATCTCACTCTCCCCCTCATCTGCCTCCAAAGTACTCCCCCCCCCCAAAAAAAAGTCAGTCCCAAAAGACAAATGAGTTATGATTCTATACCTAAGAGATATGTAGAGTAGTCAAATTCACAGAAATATAAACAACAGTGTTTGTGAGGGGCTAGGAGGCCAGACAGATGGAGAGTTACTCTTTAATGAGTATGGAGTTTCAGTTCTGGAAGGTGAAAAGATGTCTGGATATGAACGAATAAATGGTAATGCTGTAAAATAATGTGAACGTACTTAACGCCACTTAAAAATAGCTAATGCTAAATTTTGTTAAAGATTTATAACCATAATAAAAGAAGCACACCTGAACATAGGATTGTTGATTTCTCTGTTCATAATCATAGCTTCAAACATTGGCCCTTCACGCACAACAAATTCTATCATTCGGTGTATCAGAGCGAGCAAATTCCTACAACAACAACACAGTTAAAGAAAATGGATTCAGACAAACCCCTATATAAAACTACATTTGACCTAAATTACTATAATGGTGCAGTTTAAAAAAAAAATCATTCTGCTGACTAACAGAATTTAATACAAAAAAGTAACCTGGAGCACACATTACAGGCCTTGTGCAGTAAGAGGGGATGGGGCAGTGATGGGTAGAGGAATGGGAAGGAAGGAGAGGTGAAGGAGTATGGGAAGCCACAAGACAGCCTTATAGTAATAGACTGAATTTCCTAAATACCACATAATATTATTTCCAAAATTCAAAAAAATTAAATTATAAGTAACAATTAATTGGATGGCTGCAAATATATATAAAATCAGCAAATTACAATTTGCATGTTACAGCCATCTAAAAATGGATACAATATTTTTTAAAAGAAAATAGTCCTAATACAGACACTTCACAATTATATTAAGATGTTGTAACCATAACTTTAACTTATAAAAATGCAAAACTATTTAACAAATTTAAGAACTGATTTAATAAAAGACCCACCCACATTCCTGTGTTTCTAGTACATACCAGATGGAGTTTTATTAAATCTGACCTTTAATGAGGCAACATCCCTTTGAAGCACATTTCAAAATTAGCTTAGAATTCCTAATGTTAATTCTGCCTGCACAGAACCAACCAATGAAAAAATTATATTGTAAAGCCACGAGTCCTACCCTTCACAAAACAAGGGACATGGTGAGATGCCCACTTCTGAAATGCTTATTCCAAAAAGATATGAGCTACTGTTTAAGTCACTTTATTGGTTGCACTCATAGGAAGAATTTTATTTTTTAAATCTAAAAATAAAATCTTTAATAAAAGATTCCAAACTAATTTCAGACAGACTACTATGTCAGCAGAAACGACTCTGCTTTCGTATCCATAAGCTGCTCTTGACCTCCTTGTCACCGGTCCCTAAGTACAAAGCTGGCAAGTACAACTGGGAAGAGCAAAAGGATATTGGCTCTTGGTATAAGACACACATAAATTACATTTTGGGCATTCTTGGCTCAATTAAATCCATGTAAAACTGCTAGAATATAAATACTGTTATAGAAGACAGATTTTTTTTGAGGGGGCTCTATAATACTTTGCTTCAAAGTACCTGACAGTGAAATAATCTTTTATACTGACTATATTTTCTACAGTTTTCAAACAAGTCTACTCAAATGGACACCAATATTTTTATATAGTAAAAAAAATAATTCTAAAGGACAAAAAATTATATGGAGATTTAAATCTTTACAAAGGGGAAATTATTCATTTAGAACTATCAATTCAACTTCAAACTACTTTAAAAAATCGTAATTTTAACTTAAAAATTCTCCTTCACAAAAGTATTAACTGCTATGCAGACATGCAGTACTGCTCCCAGCTGAGAAGGAACTCAGCACCACGCAGTCTCTGGCACTGTTTAGAAAGGAGCCATACAGATATTACTAGTTCTAAAATCCCCACTGCTATAAGGCAAATTAAAACTCAGGGAAGTTTCAAGTGCAAATCATAATACATGACCAATTTACCATGTGGATAAACATTATAGACCCAGAGACGTCTATAAATGCAGTCAAAAACAACTTGACTTCAGCAGTTTAAGGAACATGAAAAATGGTTTATCAAGTTTAAAACCAAATGATTCCTTCTAATGGTAAGTCAAGACTTTTCAGCAAAATATATACACAAAATTTGCTTAAAATAAGCTGAGTCACACATAAAATTACTGGACATATTTTTGAATGCTAAAAAATTACTTTCCCTGTGAACATTTTAACAGTGGAAAAATACCCCACTGTAGTTTTAAACAGGCTTGTAACTGATAAAAATCTATCTTTATAAAATTACAAGTTAAAGAAAATTAAAATATTTCATAACTATTTAAAATCAAAATCTGACAATTAGTTGCTGCTGTCTTGGATTCAAGAGTAAAACGTAATCATATTCTTCCCTTAAGGATTATGTAATTTTCTTATTTGAAAAAAATGACTTTTTTTTAAAAACAAAACAGTGTAGTACAAAAATGTTATATTTTAAAGTGCATTATTTTATTTTTAAACAGCAATTATCTTATTCTGAGCAACCACAACAAAAAAAAAGTCTCTCAGTTATAATAAAACCACAGTTATCGGAGTCGATCGTACCAATGTCTGGTCAAAAACTGTATACTTTCCCAATCCATCCCATGATGTTTTCCTGGTCCCCCGCTGCCGCAGACAGTTCAGCTGGTGTTGCTCACCAAGGCCAATGTCAAAGAGAATTTGGAATTCTTTTGTGTTCATTTATTATTCAACCAGTGTTGTGTTCCTGTGTTTGGGAAAAGGCTGAGCTTGACTGAGCAAGAGCATACCTACAGCATGATTGCTCTTCATTAGCAATGTATTAAAAAAAGAAAAAAGGGGAAGAAAAAGATCCAAACACCTTTGTTATCATGACTAAAAAAATCCTAGTATGTCTAATATCCATGAAGACAACTGGAATTTCTTCTCAAATCAATTACAAAAAAAAATACAACTGCACCTCCTATAAGATCTAAAGCTAAGACTGTATATTAAATGCAGATAATTCAGAAATCAAGAGAAAAGTAATAGATTGGTTCAAATTGTAACAATATCTAAAATTTAAGATACATTTTATTTAAAATGCCTATTTTTCCCTTCACAACTTTTAAATTACCAGACCAACAATTCCACATTAATCTATTTAAACATTCTAACTTCTAAAGCTATTTAGCTCTCTAAAGTGGTAACAATAAAAACAAAAGAAAAGATGACATAAATATGACATAATGAGTACTAGACTCATTTAATTTATACGCATCCCCCAAAAGCACTGGGAAGGAACCATTGCTCAGTCAAGACAATACCTTTTCCTCAACACCATTTCTTTTCAATTCAGAAGGGGATATTGTCTATATTTAGATCAGTAATAATAAAGAAAAACATGTACCTTTCTGTTGGGATAACCACTTTGACTATGGCTTGCGACAGAGTCTGTATATGAAGTCACATCAGATAATAAACATAGAATATGTGAGTATTGTTAACAAGTAACAAGCAAAAATATACATAATGCATTGAAAACACTACACATCTAATCACAAGTTCTGCAGGCTATCACTGCATCGGAAGTAATTATACACTAGGCAATTACATAAATGCAAATGGATGTGTTCACAGTGAACAATTAATGTTCACCAAACGCAAAGAATCAGAACATCCCTGCCAGAATGCACATCAATGCACTGAATAGGTACTACACTGAGAATTATCAGATAAAGATTTTAATTTGTGAAATAATTAACTGTTTGCCTCTGACCATACAGTTTGCTACTTTGTTCCCAAGCCTTTAAAACTAGCCCTGTGGTAACAGAACCAACAAATTCCTACAACTTGAAATTAAGTTGGTTTTATGCTTAATAAAGAAAAATACTCACCCTTTGCTTTTACTAGATTAGTTAACTATTTCTGAAATACCATATACACTGTTATATAGTCTACTATCTCAAAAACTTGAAAGCTAAGTTAGTTTGCTGCCATCTAAGCAATTTAACTATTTAGGTGTTTTTTCTTCTAATTAAAAAATCTCTTAACCAAATAAAAACTAGAATGTTCTTAGAACAAAGAAAATTCAAACACTGAATTCAACCAAACCTGAATACAACACTGGATTGGGGAGGGGCTTACTGAGTGGTCAAAAGGGAATGGTAGCCACAAATAAAAATATGACCTAATGATTCAATATAGGGTTTCCATGGACTAAGGCAGGGAACATATCTACTTATTTCTTTATGAGTTGCCAGAGTAACACACATAATTCTATAAAATTGTTGAAAAGAAATACTACCACAGATTTAGTATTTACATATTAGATGCAGCTCTATGTACATTTTTAAATTACCTTCTCGAAATCCTCCTTGTTTTTAGGTGGTGGTAACATGGGCGCATTGGGGTTTTTTAATCGCTCTCTAGGCTGCGCATTAAAAGGCAGTCCGGATGGAGGTGGGGGAAGTGTGTGTTCCATCATAGAAGGCGGAATGTATATTGGATGCGGGGGAATAGGTACAGCTTTACCCCAACCTAACTTCATTTCAAAAGACATAATCATTTTCCCTACAAAAGAAAAAAGTTACTTTGACAAACCTCCAGAAAAGAAAGCATTTCTGGTAACTTAAATTTCCTTAATAGACTTTCAAATTTGATATAAACTCGAAGTATAATTTTTGTGAATAATCTACACCAAAGAAATATCTAAATTCTTTAGATGGACCACAGAACTTTACCATTTAAATTTTTTAGAGCTCTTTCAGCATCTCTTCTATTCATAAAAGCCACAAAGCCACAATTTCTTTCTCTTGCTCTTTCTTCATCAGTTCTAGGCCACATAATTTTTACACTAGCTAATGGTCCAAATCTTCCAAATTCTTGGCACAGCATTTCTTCATTCATCTATTAAAAGATGAGAGCGTTTGGTTATGTAACACAAAGGAAGGGAGGGGCAAAAATTCTATGCAGTTCAGAAAGCAAAATCATTTTTACAAAGTAAAAGGCAACATATTAATGCTACAGTATTACATTTAAATTCTAGAAACTCAAAACAAGTGAAACCCTGCCCTACCACAGCATCTGCATTATTTTCATATTAGAAGTCTTCTATTTTATTTAAATAAGTAGCTAGGGTTTAGGGTCTTAGAGCTACTGAAACCAAAGTCATGTCTGAATTCTCTTCTTGTTTGAAGATCTTGGAATCTACAAATCTATTTGGCAGCAGTTTATGTCTATAAATTGAGCAGCATTTCAAGCAAGAGTGGGGAGTGCACCTGTCGATAATGGAAGGAAAACCAGAGTGCACAGCTTTCCTGTCTCTAGTACCCATCTACCAGGGTGATCAAGAACAGAATCAGAAAACAGTAGATACACAGCAGGGTCAAAAGTATAATTTCTTTTCAACAAAAATATTTCATCTAACCTACCAAATTCTCCAAAACATACTAACCAAACTGAAGCAGAGAAATTAAAACATTGAAGCCAGTGTGGTATCATGCTGCAGAGGGGAGGTGGGAAACAGGAAGAGCCCAAGCTCCAGTTAAAGCAGGAAAACAATGCAAAAAGGGAAAAGCACAAGGAGGAAAAGAAATAGAACTCCATAAGAAAGCAATCCATACATCCAAAAAGGCCCTCAAAGAACACTGTCTAGTTACTAAAAGGGAAGACATGTCTTCAAGAATGTACAGGAAACAATTTGGATCTAACCAGTAAGTCCCAAGTTTACAAAACAATTATTAAATAATAATTCCAGCTTTGTCAGCTTCACAACCTAAATTTTAGTTTCCTAACTAACAATAAAAATAAACATAAGCCAACACTGGCTTTATTTTACTTATTTTACCTGTGGATTAATGTTTCCAAGGTATAAATTAGTAGTACTTGGATCTCCAACATCATGTGAGCCAGGTGCATAATCATCAAGAACTAAAAGAAGGGAGAAAAAAAATTATACCCTGTGAAATACAAAGCTGAAACAATTTCTATTAAGTAAAAAAGCAAAAAACTGTATTACCACCAGATGATCGATTTCTTCTTGAAGGCACATCCACTGAAAGAAAAACAAAAAACACAACTCTTAGTTTTTAAGATAATAAATCATAAATATGTATATTAAAATAAACATCACTTACTAGAACGCCGCTGACCATCAGAATCTGACTGAGGAGGCTCAAATCGACTTAACCTGCCCTTTGTTTTATGTCTCTCATCACGTTCTTCCTGAATTCTGTTGAAAATATTTATAGTCAACTTAGAGTAAGCCACATTCATATTTGGTAAGAGAGCTTATCTAAGTAACATCTTCAAATAATTGAATGTATCTGCATTACCAATAATTATAACCAAGACTAGTGAGCCCATCAAATTGCAAGACAGGAACAAGTACATATCTACAAGTCCACACTGAACAATAATGCCTCTTTTGGGGTGAAAAGAAAATTCAACATGAAACTACTGCTTACAGTTTTGCTCTTAATAGATTTGATGACCTCTACCCTAGTAAATAACTATGATTCCAGATAAGAAATAAACCAACTGCATTAAATCTACATATTACAAGCAGCAATGGACACCGACCAAATGCTAGTTGACTCTCAAGCACATGTTATCATCTATTGTTGCTAGAGTAAACTCACTTGCAAGCCAGCTGATAATAACCAGTATACATACCGACATCTCGAATTATCAGTTCAGTATGGCTATCATAGAGAATTCTCCATACAAAACTTACTGTTTCAGTTCTTCTTTGAAAAGTTCCAAATTGCTTTTTTTCTTTTCTTTCTCCCCTTTCTTCAGTGGCTATGAAGAATATGATAAGTTATAGTTGAAACAAAGAAGATTTAAAAAATTTAGGGTTTCTTTTGGCAGTGATAAAAATCTTCTAGAATTGCAAAAAAGCAATTTTTGAAAAACTGTGAATATACTAAGAGTCCACCTAATTACTTAAATTTGAAGCAAATTTTAAGGCGTGTGAATTACATAGCAATAAAGCTGTTACATTTTAATTGCTTCCAGTGCTATCTTAACAACCACTCAAGAAAAGAAAATCAATTACATCACTATTTAATCTATCATATATAATTAACTAAATGTGGCTCCAAGTGACTTGATCCCACATATATCAACCTATTGTCCTCTGTAAAACTCCTATTTCCAATGAATAAAAAACTCTATAATGAGAAATTAAACGATATATCAGCTCTGATAGTAATCCCCAAGAAGTTCTAAAATCATCCTAAGAAACATGTACATGTTGCTAATAATTTTAGGTTCTTACTTCAGAACTGTTTAAAAGAATATTACCCTACATTTACAACAAAATTTTTGATTGCAATATATGAATACAGTATCAAATGTTCAACGAGTACTATTGCCATGTCCTAACCTAATCTACCACTCTCATCTCCATGAGTTACTGAGTTAGACAACATCAAAACTCAACACCTACTCCAAGACTTATTATAAACCATAAAAAAATTTCTTGCAGAGAATGCATTCAAAATACTAATGACAATGCCAGCTTCTAAAATGAATGCTCAATTATTAATAATTACTTACAGGTTTTTTCGTTTCAATCACAAGAAGAGATGGTGGCCTTTCATTGGATGACTGATTTGGAGGATTTTTTTGATCTGCAAATCTTGAAGATGGCTTATAGATTTTACCTCTTTTTTCATCTGTTTCATGTTCATCTGAAATTTAAAATGCTAAGTTGTAAAACTAATTTCATATAATTTTTGTATTTGCTATTTTTATTTAAGAAGAAAATTAAGATGTTTTTAATATTAAGATTTAAATGTGAAATTAAATTTACATTATTACCATTCTACCAGCCACAGTTTAATCCTTTATAGCAAAACTATGAAAGATTAAATTTTCTGCAATATAATCTGCTTTTTTTTGAAAGTTTGGCACTACGTTTTTTTATTAACTGCTTCATACAGTTCTGTTAATCACATTCAGTATCTCTTCATTATTCCATATTTAGGGATTTATTTTGCTTCTTAATTTAACCACCAGAGGGTGCTAATAGAGAAAGAAATGTGGAACTCAAGTCTTCCGTAACTAATGTTGCTGCGCCACCCAAGCTTTGTTCAGTCTAGGTCTCTGGACTCACCTTTAGCTGCATTAACAACCCCGCCTCGAACAAATGTTTTCACTTTATTACCATCACTTCCTTCAAAAGCAGCAAGAAATTCCTCATAAATTTCAGCAGCTGCCTTTTCATCCTCCTAAATACATAACCAGATATTAGTGACATAAAAATTGCTGTGTGGATGTGACTTGTTTTTTGGTTTTGGTTTGAGACACGATTTCACTATGTAGCCCAGGCAGACCTGAACTCAATATGCAGACCAGACTAGTCTGGAACAGAGATCTGCCGCTTTCACCTACCAAATGCTAGGATAAAAGACAAATGCCACTATGTAGAAAGACAGCTCAGCAAAGAGAAATGGCTCTTCTTCCTGAGGACCTAGGTTCCAGTACCCACATGACAGCTCACAACCATCTATAACTCCAGTCCTCGGGGATCAACTCCCTCTTCTCAAGTCTATGGGACCAGACACACAAAGGGCACAAAAATAAAAAATATACAAGCAGAAAAAAACACCCATACACATAAAAGAGAAAAACAAAATGAAATTACATACTCATAGTCTCTTCTTTCCCAAATAACTCTAGTATCTACAACTTGGTAGACTTTGGATATTACCAAAAATTATATGCTAAATATTTAAAATATAAGGCTTTGCTCCTTTACTTGAAATTTAGAGAAGCAGAAAGTAACTCACCTCATATGGGTAAACAAGTAAATGTATTTAAAGACTGTAAGAGAAATGTCTAAATAAAAACATATTAACCTATTACTATTTAAGAAGTCCTCCAAAGTATGATGACTTAATTCATCAAATATCAAATATAAAAATTTCATTCTCAAATAACTGAAGATCAATAGAAGCAAAGACACAGTGCTTATTTCTAACCTGGCATTAAAGAAAAAAACTAGAAGAACTAACCTTCTCAGCTATACATCATCTAAATGTCATATATATATATATGTATACACACACACACACACACACACACACACACACCAGGCTGGGTATGGTCGTTCATGCCTATTACTTCAGAGGTGAAAGCAGGAAGACAGAGTTCCTGACCAGCCTGAGCTGCGTAGCGAGAATCTACCTCAAAAACCCAAATCAAACAGAAGAGTGGAACAAATCAAGAAAGAAATACATCCAATAACAAGTAGAAAATTGTACTCAAGAAAGGGTAAACATATCAGTAAAAGGAATGGCTAGTGTCAGAAGGAGATACACGGACTTTCCCATAAATGAAACTGCACAACAACTATTTGGAAAGAGATAAAATGAAATCAATTCTTTGTGTTATATGTCAGGAAAAACTGCATAAAGATTAAAATTTCTTAAAAATGGAAACAACCCTAGGAATTCATTGGGATTCTCCTAAGAATGCAAATTCTATAAGAAAGTACAGGGAAATTCTTCTATAAGCCAGAAATGGAAAAGTAAGGAAAACAATTTGGTTAATAACAAAAAATCATGGGGGAGACTGGCAACTGATTATAGCAACTGATTATAACAGGTTTTACAAGAATAAACCAGAAGAAAAATAAAAAATACAATGGAAGGAGGCTACTCAAATGTATTCCCACTGAAAGAACTGCAAAGTCAACACTACATTGAGGTATTATTTCCACATTACAGACTGGCAAAGACCCTGTCAATAGGATTCACCACATGCAAGTGTATGGGCTGGGGCCCTCACTTTTACTAAAACACCATTCACTTCAACAATCTCCCCTTTCAGGAGTCCCAAAAGAAAAAAATACCTATTCATAAAAAGCATTTGTACTATAATATCCAAAGAGCAAAACCACAAATCCCTCAATAGGCTTTTAAATGAACAGACTATTATAAACCTACAAAAGCCATAAAAATGTAGACTTTTTCTATCCTACAAGTAGCCACAAAGATAACATTTGGTTAAAAAGGTAAATGGAGTTAAGTACTCTCACTCTACAGCATGTTATTTCAAAGGAAATGGGATGATACAGAATACACACACAAACACACACACACTCACACTCTGACAAAAAGAACACATCAAAAGATAACTAATCGGGCTGGAGAGATGGCTCAGTGGTTAAGAGCACTTACTGCTCTTCCAAAGGTCCTGAGTTCAATTCCCAGCAACCACATGGTGGCTCACAACCATCTGTAATGAGGTCTGGTGCCCTCTTCTGGCCTGCAGGTATACTCACAGACAGAATATTGTATACATAATAAAGTAAATAAATGTTATAAAAAAAAAAGATAACTAATCATCACCCAGAGGACAGGCAGAGAAGCTGAGCTCATCTGAACATCCCTCTGTGTGTGTGTAGAGTTGCAGACATCTAAGAAGTAGAACTCTTCAGGAGACATGGCTTCTACTGCTCCCTTACACAATCATTTCCAAGTATAACCTAAGATACACTTCAACATTACCTTTTTCTTCAGTTCCTCTTGTTCCTTCTTACTTAAAGTTCGCTTTGCTGTGCTCATTTTTCCAATACTGAATGCTTTAAGCTTGTTTTCTAGAAGAGGCTATGAAAAGAAACAAAAAGATTGTCTTTACATACAAATTTTAACATTACCTATGAATTTAACACATTTGAATTGACAACCAAGTCTTTAAAAGAGTTACTGTTTTAAAGTATCAATGCAAAGAAAAGCTAGGGTTACTCCAAGCAGATGCTATCTCAGGCTGGGTCTGTAAATACCCACTCATTGAGGAATGTTTATTTCCTAACTCGAAGTAGGTAAGAGGCAAAGGCTTTTTTAAGAGGAAAAAAGAGGTTAAAATAACAAAGAAACAGAAATCAAAGTGTAGTTGGGTTTTTTATTCTTTGGGGGCCCACCACCCAGCTCCCAAATAAATACACAGAGACTTATTCTTAGTTATGAATGCCCGGCTTTTAGCCTGGCTTATTTCTAGTTAGCTTTTCTAACTTAAATTATTCAGCTCCTCTTTAACTACGTTTTGCCTCTGGGCTTTTTACCTTTCTTTATTCCACATATCTTTCTTTCCTTCTTACTCCATGGCTGGCCCCAGGTGCCCTCTTCTCCTTTCCCACTCTTCACTCTTCTTCCCTAGATTTCTATTTATTCTCTCTGCCCACCAGCCCCACCTGTTTCTCTTTTCTGCCCAGCTATTGGTCATTCAACTCTTTATTAGATCAAAAGGGCAGGCAAAGTTAAACAAATGTAAGAAAAATGAATGCAACACATCTTTGCATCATTAAACTAAACAAATTTCCACATCATAAACGAATGTAACACATCTTAAACTAAGATACCAAGGCTTAGAACAAAAACAAAAGCATAGAGGGAAAATATAGACATCTCCAGGCAAAAGTAGCAATGACAGAAAACAGATCCTCAAGTGAGAGGGTCATAAATTTCCACTCTCAGGAAGCCATCTGTAAGTTCCAATTCAGGTATAACAAATCACATCACACCCTTTTATAACCTGACTAAGCACCTTATTTATCAAAAATACTGGTATTAACATAATTTCATTTTCTTTCCTGAGAATGTACCATCTACTACAAATTTCAGTTGTCAGTATATATAAAACTCTATCAATAATTTTTGAACAATAAATGAGCAATCTGAAAATCCAAAATCTCCATACCACAAGTGGAAGGTTCCATACCTGATCTCAAGGAACAGGTTGCAGTCAAAAGCTAGGTGCAAAATACTGTGTAACAAATTACCTTTGGGCTGTATGTATAAGATATATACAAAACTGAGATGGAATTCATGTTTAGACTTTAGTCCCATGACCAAGATACCTCAGATATAAGAAAATATTCAAAAGGCAAAATCTAAAAATAAAATAAAATAAAAAAATAAAATTCCAAAATCTAAAACACTTCTTATGCTAAGCAGATGAGTTACTCAACTGTTATAAGAACACTGTATCTGGCAGCACTGAGACCCAGTGGGTTTAAAAAGGAAAAAGTGGGAAGTCATCCTTCCCTCCTCCATCCTTTCGTTTGCCCACTGACATCTCCACACACACAGGCTTAGCTAGCTCCAGATATGGAAGGGGGTGGGAGGTGCCTCTGCCTGATAAATGAAGTTCTCACCCTCAAAGAAGCTTCTTTCTGCAGCAGTCAGAGACCACCACAGAAAACTACAACTGTTCAAAATAAAGGTAACAACTGACTGCAAGGTGCCCAAACCCAAGGAATATACCTAAAACACAACTGGAGGAAGAGACTTCAGAGCCAGAGACTAGCAAGTCTGCTTTGAGATTATCTCCTAAAAATAAATGAAGCCACACCCATGACACGGCTGCCTAAACAGACTCAAATATTAACACCACCAACATACATCTTAAGTGGAAGAGGGAAATCTCCAGGGGCCCTACCTCTAGAGAAGACAGGAAACTAAAGACTGCTGAGAGGGAAAATTAGGTTTCCTCGGGAATGAGGTCCACAACCGGTTATACAACACCAAGAGATCAGCCCTGAAATCACATACACATAAGCAACACTAAAACCAACTCTGCAAGTGGCATGTGGAAAACAATAATAATCAAGGAAAAGGGGGACATGAATTTGAGAAGGAGCCAGGTGGTGGGGACACCGGAGGGGTTAGAGGGAGGAAAGGGGAAATAATGTAATTTTACTTTAATTAAAATTTCAAAAATTAAGAAAAAGAGCAAAAAGTTGGAAGGGAAGGGAGATGTAAGAGGAGTTGAAAAGGCAAGAATGGAGATTGGATTTGATCAAAACATATATACATTGAAATTCTCAGTTTTTAAGAGAAAACATTTTTTTAAAAATTTAGTACATTTTATTTTTGTGTTTGCATGTGACAGAGTGCATGTACGTGAAGGCCAAAGAACAACTTAAGAAAGCTGGCTCTCTTCATCCACCATGTAGGTCCCAAGGAACAAACTTGGGTGGGTCAGGTTTGGTGGCAAGTATCCTTACAACTTGAACCACCTCACCAGTCCGAGGGAACAGTATTTTAATAAAGTCTTCACATGTACAATTTAGAAGCAGATGCCTTCTGAAATCTGGTTTAAATAGTCTATAGGCCTTCAGTTGTTCCATGCTACTCATTTGATTCACAAACTTAAAAGGTATGATTGTTAATTAAATACAACCTAAAATACTGAAATCTGAAGTGTTTCTCTTCCTTATTAAAATAAAAAGTTAAATAACTAAGTTACTTTGAAAATTCATATAGAAGAGAAACACTGAGGCCACTTAGTGAAGTTACATCAAAAGACCTCCGGGAAAGAGAAAAAGTTAATAATACAAAAGACAATCAATTAAGCAATCTCTCTCAAGATTTTTACTTATTTTATGAATGCTTTGCTTGCATATCTGCATGTGCACTACACGTGTGCCTGGTGCACAATGAGATCAGAAGAGAGTGTCAGATCCCCTGGAACTATATAGATAGATGGTTGTTAGCCACCTGTGGGATACTGGGAACTAAACCTGGGTCCTTGGCAAAAAGTGGCAAGTGCTCTTAACCACACAGCCATCTCTCCAGCCTCAAAAGTCAATTTTTTCAACAGAGTCAAAAGTCACCTTTTCCTCAAAAATGAAAGAAAACTGTCCTGCCATCATTCAAGGCCATTGGAGTTCGCTTAAAAGGTTTAAACAAAGTCTACGCAATGAAAACCCCTCTCAGAAAAGACCTAATAAACTCACTGAAGGATCCAAAAAAAAAAAAAAAAAAAAAACGGTTTAAACAAACAAAAATTACACAGAAATTCAAGGAAAAAAACACAATTTTAAGAAACAAAATTTGTGGCTGGGAATGGTGGCATATGCTTTTTATCCCACCCAGCACTCGGGAGGCAAAGGCAGGCAGATCTGAGTTCGAGGCCAGCCTGATTGACAGAGCAAGTTCCAGGACAATCGGGACTACAGAAAAACCCTGTCTTGAACTCACCCCCCTGCGGGGGGGCGGGGGTAGAAGAAAGAAGGAAGGAATGAACAAAATATAAGATTTGTGTGCTCAAACTTTATTAATATCCTAACAGCTACATTTAGGTATCCAGAACAGATAATGGCAAAGAAAATTACTGAGTGTTTCTCAAAAAAACACAATTATTTATGTAAAAGTTAGGTTTTTTTCTGAAATAAAAATACTGGGATAATATGCTATTTTAAGATGTATTCCTATGAAATGTATCTCGGAAAGGTAAAAATATATTTATGCTTAAAAAAATTAGAAATATATGACCAGGCTGGATTGTTTCAGAGCAAATCTTTAATCCCAGCACTCTGGAGGCAAAGTCAGGAAGATCTCCCACGTTGAGAGTTCTAGTACATAAAGGACTGCACAGAGATCCAGATCCTGTCTTTTTTTAAAAAGTAAAAAAAGTTCTGGGCGGCGGTAGCACACGTCTTTAATCCCAGCACTTAGGGAGCAGAGGCAGGCAGATCTCTTTGAGTTCAAAGCCAGCCTGGTCTACAGAGTGAGTTCCAGGACAGGCTCCAAAGCCACAGAGCAATCCTGTCTCGAAGGACCAAAAAAGAAAAAAAAAGCATGATCAGGGTTTAATGCTGGCTGATGACGACTTAATATCTTCTGAACTTTTTCAAGAGAAAAATTAAGTTGTACACTTTTAAAAAATAGTAACAGGAATTGAATATAGGGCCTCATACATGCTAGACAACTATGCCACCACTAACTTAAATACCTACCTCAAGAAAAAATACTTTAAATAGATTTTTAAAAACTAAAAGACCCAGGGATGCTTTGTAGTAAAGAACCCATTTCTCAAGGAGATAACTCAGTCAGTGCAATGTCTACATCACTGAGAACCTATATATGGATCCCCAGAACCTATGCAAAAAGCCAGTGGTAGTGGCTATGTGTCTATATAACCCCAGCACTGTGTGTCTGAGGCTCAACAGTTAGCCAGGCTTGCAGAATGGAAGTGGAGCTCTAGATTCAGTGAGGAATGTTGGTTCACAATATACAAGGTGGCGTGACTGAGAAAGATGCCCAATGTTGACCACTGGCTTTTACTTGCACCTATGCGCACATACACGTATACACACACAGAAGAGAACCTCTGTGTTCCTGACTGTCCCAGGACTCCACTTACCCAAATGACTAATGTCTAGTCCTATTTGTTTTCAGAGAAAACGTAAGTTCTTAGAACACAAGGACTGCATCTGCATCTTTTTTTTTTTTTTTGGTTTTTCGAGACAGGGTTTCTCTGTAGCTTTGGTGCCGGTCCCGGAACTAGCTCTTGTAGACCAGGCTGGCCTCGAACTCACAGAGATCCGCCTGCCTCTGCCTCCCGAGTGCTGGGATTAAAGGCGTGCGCCACCACCGCCCGGCGGACTGCATCTTTTTTATACTGTGTATATGTTCACGTAGTGGATAGGTGGTATGCACACCAATGCATGTCTGTGGAGGTCAGAGAACAACTTTGTAAAGTCATTTCTCTCCATCCACCTATGCATGGGTTCTAGAGATCTAACCTGGGTCTAGGCTTGCACAGCCAGCACCTTTACCAACTGAACAATTTCACCAGATCAAGGACTGTCTTAATTGGCTAGTAGCTCAATAAACATGACAATAACCACTTTATAGTTAATGTTAATTTCCAAATAAAATTAAACATCTTCAATGAAACATCTAATATAAACTACGTATTTTTCTTTAAATAAATGGGAGTTTATTGTTAATAAAAATATTAATTTCAAATAGTATAAAATGAAACAGTACTAACCATCATACTCAGCAAGGACAAAGTAAAAGTGTTAACCATCCTTTGTCAGCTTTAGCAATACTCACTCTTGAAAGATTCTGATGAGGAGAATCACAAAGGCTTTCACGGGCACTTTCATTCCTATAATTGTGTTTTCTTGGGCTTTTAGGTCGTGTTCGACTTGGCATATCACTATCTGAGGGTCCAGATGCATCCATCTTCAGATAAAGTTTTAAAAATGGTTTCAAAAATAACATCATAGTACTAAAAACTAGAATTAATCCAAAGTGTCTATATATTGACAAATTTCACTAGGTTATCTAAAAACACATCATTAACAACATCATGTTATAAGTAAATTCCTTAAGAGTTTTTCAAAAACTCTGACTTGCCCTTGAAAGCTCAAATATTATATTGGAAACATTTGTTACTCTTGAAGTAACAAGTTCTTTCCTTCTCTTTCAAGAGAATAACCTGTCAAATACCCAAGTCAGATAACAAGTTTATACACCAGGCATTCCATGAAGTAAGAATGGTACTTTATAGAGTAGTTACTCAGCATGCTAGGAAGTAGCAGACTTTATATACTTGTTTCATCACAGAGCATATGAAAATGAAAGACCCATCCATACATGAGGCGAGTCTTAAGAATTTTACAACTTTACTAAAAACAATACTTTTTTGAGTCAAGATCTGTTAAAATTGTGGGTCAGCTTTAACTTCATGATTCCACAATCTTCCTTCCTGCTTTATCCTTGGGTTATAGGCATAGCCCCCACCCAGGTTCACCCTCTAAAACATTTTAAACTAGCCTATTTTACTGTATATGATAGGAATGAATACAAGCTTATTTTAGAGTCACTTCCTTAATTCATGCTAATGTGCCAACAGTTTGCCTACCAGTTGCTTCTGCACCATCAGGGAAAATGTCAACACAAACAGAAAGGCAAATAAACCTTGGCATTTTTACAAAAGACTTTTTATTGGGGCCTTCATGAAGCATGGAGGGAGAGCACATGTGCACTTACTTGTTCATGCTTGAATCTAGAATCCAAAGGTTGGTGTCAAGTATCTTCCCTAGTCCCTTGCCACCTTATTATTTGAGGCAAGGTCTTCCACTGAACCTAGAACTCAACAGTTCACAGAAGCTGGCTAGCCAGAGTACTCCAGGGATCCATCCACCTGTCTGTCTACCCAGGACAAAGGTTAAATGAAAGAGAAACCACCATGCCCAGCTTTCACACAGATACTGTAACTGAGTACTTACTGAGCCATCTCCCAATGCCCCTATTATAAAATAGCTCTGAGTTCACATATTCCCAAAAGGTTCTCAACAGCTTGTAGGAGGCGCCTGCACACCATACTTTGAATATTGCTATAACATGGGAAAAAATAGCCATTGCAGTATTCAAAATGCCAAAAAGGTTTAATAAAAAAAAGGCATGTAGCCACTAAGAAAACAAATACATCTACCTTTCTGTAGTGGAACATTATATCATGAGAAAGAACTGATCAGCACCCTCTATGCCAGCTGATTTGCAGGGATTTCGAGAGGCAGGTACAATGTGCAGCAAGAAAAGGGTGTATATAATGTAATCATTATGTAAACAAATACATTTATAAGCACAATAAAAGATAAAAAATACATGTCAAGTTTCTAATGCAATATGAGGTGCTATGAGACAATGGTCTGGTACCCTGTAAAGATTTTTATTTGTATTTTAATAAAATGCTGACTGCCCGGTAGCCAGGCAGGAAGTATAGATGGGGCAACCAGGCAGGAAGTAGAGGTGGTGCGACGAGAACAGGAGAATTCTGGGAAAAGGAAAGGTTCAGTCTGCAGTCACTCAGACACAGAGGAAGCAAGATGAGAATGCCTCGCTGATAAAAGGTACCAAACCACATGGCTAACATAGATAAGAATAATGGGCTAATGTAAGTTATAAGAGTTAATAAGAAGCCTGAGCTAATAGGCCAACCAGTTTATGATTAATGCAGACCTGTGTGTTTCTTTGGGAATGAACAGCTGTGGGACTGGGTGAGATAGAAAGCTAAGTCAACAATGAAGGAGTTTGTTTTTTTTAAAAACACACACACAAACACACACACACACACACAAAGGCAGACACAATTAAATGTTCACACAACATAATTGTATTCATTTGCCGTGTAACTCATACATATATAAAGAAAAATTGTATTTTCTAAGGAAAAACAAAAAATGCTATCTTTTATACTTACATGCGCATCTGAAGATCCAGATGAATGCACATCTGATGATCGACTCTACAAGTATCAAAACAACAAAGCAAATATTTAAAGGATCAAAAAGTTTTTCACCATTGTTTCTTATGCTGCAGAGGTTTAATCTTCCCTAGCTTTCAGCTACTGCTTTTCAGCTAATGAAACTGAACAATACAATTGCATTCTGTCTTATAAAAAAGTTGTGATCTAGGCAGATGTGTTGAGTAAATTCTTTAAAATTAAAAACGCATATTTTCCAAATACATGGCACAAATGCAAATGAAAAAATTTTAAATGTAACTACCTTTTCAAAGTAAAGCCTGCAGACCTAACCACTATTTATAACGAAACATTTATACAAAGGCTTCTCCCAAGTCCTAACACTAACACTGCCAGGGCAGCACTTCTTCGCACATAGAAATCTCCCTTCCTTTTTCTAGTCGCTCAGAGTAAACATAAACAATGATTTGTATCAGCAAGAAAACACATGCTTTAACCTTCACTGCTTAGTAGAAGGCACAATATTCACTGCAGAACTAGTTCAAGGAAAGGAAAATCTTATCAAATCACCATTTTCAACTTGCTACAAGAGAGTTGCTTCTGCCAGGCTGATATAGTGCAACCATTTAGTCCCAGCACTCAGGAGGCAGAGACAGGAGGATCTGAGTTTGAGGCCAGCCTGGTCTACAGAGTTTGAGGCCAAACTCTGGGTAACTCAAGACTATACAGTGAGACCCTGTCTCAGAGAAAGAGCAAGTCAGTCAGAGAAGTGGGCTATTTCTAATGAAACATGCCACAAGGCTAACTTACGGAACAGCAGAAAAAAAATGTCTTCAAATACTACCATTTTTTAAAAGAAATCAACTGTTAAAATTTCACATTACTTTTTTCTTAAATAACACATTTCAGAGTATATCAGGTGTTGAGTATTGTTTTAATTACCTCATCTACAACATTTTCTTCTCTAAAATCCACTAAACTGAGACTTAAGCAAAAATGCATAAAAGGCAGCAGGCATTGTGGTCCCTCCCACCTTCATCTTTCTGTCTATCTATGGTTTGTCCTCAATTTTTATTGTGCTCTTCCCTGTAAATTTTATTCTCCAAGCTAGCTTTTCTCAAAAGTAAAGATGATGTGGGGTGTCAGGGTAGTTGCCATCTAAACTATGTAAAACACATCTTGGTATCTGTAGCCATCTGGAAATTAGAAAACCCAAAATAACAAATACCTATTTTTACAAAAGAGTAATTCAGCAAAGAGGGTAAAGGAAAACAACTGCGTTCCAAAACTCTAGTATTAACCACTAGAAAACAAAAATAAATGTAACAGTAACAAGAAATAGAAAATCTTCAGAAATTATTTTTAAAATTTTTTTTAGAAAAAACACAAATTTTATGAAAAAGTTCATTCATTCAAATCACCCTCTGAAGACTCATTCCTGGACAAGAAGTACTAAATTATTAAATATTATTCATCTACTACTAAAACCATATTAAAATTATCTAAAATTATTTATGTGTAACACGACTTCATTCAACAGCTGAAAATCCTACAGAGAACCCTCTGCAGTCCACAGGAACTGCCAAGGAACCCTGAGGCAGCAGCGGTTTGAGGAAAGCAGCTAAACCAGCATCTCCTTATCTGTGTGTCATAACCAAACGGCATTTTCTAAGGTTTAATCTTTCTTTTTTTCATTTCTAAGATTTAAAAATAAAAGCCACCAGATACTGTTTTAAATCTCTTCAGACTGCCAGACATTTGTAATCTAGTCATCAAGACTGTTGCCTACGGCCACTGAGACAGCAGGTAAAGGTGCCTGCCACCAAGCCTGATGACTTGAGTTCAATCCCTGCGATCCACATGGTGAGAATGAACCAGCTCCCCAAAGTGGTCCTCTCCCCACAATACGTAAAAACAAAATGTAACACCAAAAATTAGAAAGGGCTATCACTTAAATAACTGTTCATCAAGTTAGTAAATAATCTCAAAATCAAAGGTAGCCAGTTCAAAAGTCAGCTACAACGTGCTGACTTGTATGTAAATAAAGCAGTAACAGTAGGACCTGAGATAAATCAACTGATTTCAACTAAGGTAAGGTGTCAATATTTACTGCAAACCTTTTACCAAAGATATGCTGCTTAGTTACCCAGCATTCAGATCAGAGTAATGTTATGATTAACAAAGATATGCAAATTGAGGTTCATGAGACTTTTACTTTATGTGCATGGCATATGTGTGTGTCATACGAAGGGCAAATAACAACCCGCAGAAAGAAGTTAGTTCTCTCCTTCTACCACCTAAGTCTCAGGGATTGAGCCCACGTGGTCAGACTTGACAGTAAACACCTTTACCTGCTCAGCCATTTCCCTGGCCTAGACACTAATTTAAAGAAAAGACAGTTGAACAATATGGTTATACCACAAGAGCCCGTGTGGCCAGGCAAATCTTAACCTGGCAGGAAAAGAAAGCTTGCCAGAAAAACTTCTAGGAAAGGATATGAAGATATTTGTAGTAATCCCTCATAAAGCCCGCAATGCAATAACCTCCAACCTCTGGCCCTCCAACCTTCAAATTCTTTCTAAATGTATTTTGGAATTAAATTAAATTATATTTGGAACAACTTTCCAGCTCTCTAATTTTATTCCCTATATTCAAACCTCTCCAGAATTTAGTCCAATCATTATCTGTCCAGTCTTGTACCTTTTATTCTCCCTATGGAAGAGCACTGAAGACTACCTGGACTGATCATTCAACAGTTCATTTCCCAATCATTTACTGCCTTCATCTTCCCCAGTTCTTTCTAATGGCCCCAAACACAATCTTAACAGCTCTGCTCACTATTCAAAGCAATCAATCAAATTCGACTAAGCTCTGGACAGCTCCCCATCTCTACTCAAGCAGTTATCATTTCCTTACTTTGAGACACTTCTGACAGCTCTGCCCTGTTCTGTGTACTGACACTCTCCTGCTATACTGCATGCTCCCTCAAACTCTAATTTCTTATTTGAAATGGTGGACCTCAGCATCACACTCAAAAATCAAGCAATAGAAAGAGCTTCAATATAACTGTTGACTTATACCCAGTCTATACAAGTACCTACCAAAGAAAACTACACTCTAGACCTCACACCACTCTGTCCACTCATTAATAAGTGGCTATTCAAGCCAAACCAAGGTTTCCACTTAAAACACAACAAAAACACGCACAATGTGAAGGTTGGAGGGATGGTTCAGTGGTTAAAAGAGCACTGACTACTCTTACAGAGGACCTGGGTTCAATTCTGAGCACCTACACAGTCAATCACAATCATCTGTAACCCCAGTTCCAAGAGATGCAAAGCCTTTTTCTGGTCTGAGTACCACACACACACATGGTCCACAGACATACATGCAGGCAAAACACCCATACACATAAAATAGCATTTCTTAAAAGCTTTAAGAACATTAACCATTCTGTATAATTATTTACTCATACTCATAAATGCTATCAATATAGGAAACAAATAAATTTTTTAATGTCTCTAAATTTTCTTAAAAGTTGAACAGATGTATAACTCTTTAACATAGTCTCAAGTGTTATTTCGAAACTTATTTCTGGGGTTGAGGGTGTACTTCAGTGACAGAGTGTGCACTCAATGTGTACAAGACCCTAGAATCAATTCCCAGTGACAACTCAGTTAAGAGGCAATATGCAAGATTAATTTTTTTATTTTAAAATTCCACAACAAAATTTTTATTATTTATTTCAAAAGTGATGCTCTTTGTAAAAAAGGAAGTCTTCAACTTGTACACCAAATGATCTCTTCATTCATCTGCCACTATGATAAATGTATTTTCTAATGTTTATTTTCCAAGGATTTCAGAAATAAAAGCCAAAAGAATTAAAAGAAAGGCCTTTAGAAAACAAATCAGTCCAGTTGTGGGTCACAAGCCCTTAGAGGTCAAATGGCTCGTTAACAGTAATGCCAGTTCCAGGGGACTGATGCCTTCCTCTGACCTTCTTGGACATCAGGCACAAACATAATGTATATACACTATTACACTCCAGCAAAACACAAAATACAATAAATATATCTAAAATCAAGTCTAAAACATACTCATCAAGAAAATGCGAATTCAGAGACCAGAGATGTAACTCCATTCGGAGAGTGTTTGCCGAGCATGCACAGGCCCTGGGTTTGATCTCCAATAATTTATACACCAGAGATGACACATGCCTGTATTCCCAGCACTCAGGAGGTGAAGACAGAAAGACAGTAGTGTACAACAATTCCCTCCAAAGTAAGCCTCCATGTTGGAGAGAAGATCTTCAGATACAACATTCTAAAGGGAGGTGAACATTCCATCCTGCAAGGAAGCTCAGAAAATAAACAATCCAAAAGCTTCAGGAAGTCCCTGAAACTAACCAGGTACCCTAAACTCCTACCTTTTCAAGGGAATTAAGTACTGAATACTCCTGAAAGAAACTCTCAGACCAAAGTGACCTGAAAGAGAACGGTTAAGTCACCCAGAAGGCTTTCAGACAAGCTGAGTTACCTGGAAAAGGCTCAGATCAATTGCACATAGCTGTTTTCGAGTCATGTCTGCTCCTGTAAATGACATCTCACCCATGCTCCTGTAAGTAACCCCATAAACACAGTGCTTCACCAAGCTGGGCTTTGCTGGTATCCTTACTTCGGTCTGTCTGTCAGTTCTCTCTCTGGAGTAAGTAGACACTGGTTCACATCACCCCAGAAAGTGTTACACAAGAGATGATTTTTAAAAAAGAAAAAAAAAGAAAAGGGTACTGGGGCAGGCAAAATGGCTTACCTTGTAAAGGTGTTTGCTGCCAAGCCTGGCAATCCCAAGTTTGATCTCCAGGACCCAAGTGACAGAGGAAAAGAACCAATTCCTTCAAGCTATCCTCTGACCTTTACCATGCCCACACATAAACACCCACAATAAATGCATTTAAAAAAAAAAAAAAACAAAGCAAATGAGTCTGTCACTGCCAGAGTGAAATTATCATTCTCTTCAAACCCTCATTAGTATGAATATGCAAACAAAATAAGGTCAAGTAGCATTTTTTTTCTTTTTTGAAAAGGGTAATCTGTGTAGTCTTGGCTGTTCTAAAACTTGCTCTGTAGATCAGGCTGGCCTCAAATTCAGGGATCCACATACCTTTGCCTCCTAAGTGCTGGAAATTAAAGGAATGGACCACCACCACCCAACAAATTTTTAATAAACTATTTTAATGGTTAGCAATATCTTAGGTTAACAACTATAGGTTCTGTCTCTGCCCTCGGAAACAAATCTATAATGGCTCCAAAACCCCTCCTGAAACCAAGCAACACTTTACAAAAATGGGGGAGGGGGGGATGCAATAAGAAATTTCTATTCATTCCTAAAATATGTACTCAGTATCTACCAGAAGATATTATTAAAATGAAAAGTTGAGAACAATTACATGAAGTGTAGATCACTTGACTATAAATACATAAAGTTAATTTTAAAGCTCTAGTGGTTTGTATATTTTGTAATTAAGAGAGAGAGTAAGGGGACCAAAAACATGTCTTGACTATAAATACATAAAGTTAATTTTAAAACTCTAGTGGTTTGTGTATTTTGTAATTAAGAGAGACACTAAAGGGGGCAAAAACATGGCTCAGAGATTATAGGCACTTGCCAAACAGCCTAGAAACCTGAGTTTGATCCTCAGAACTCAGGGTCCTCTGACTTTCACTTAAGCATTGTAGTATGTACTACCAACCAGGCCTGACCCTGCTTAGCTTCTGAGACCAGACCAGACCAGGCGCAGAGAAATGGCCCAGCAGCTAAAAGTGCTGCCTGCTCTTCCAGAGCTCCTGAGTTCAACTCCCAGCAATCACCTGGTGGCTCACAACCATCTGTAATGAGATCTGGTGCCCTCTTAAGGAAGAGACCTGGTCAGTCATCCTCATCAATTTAAGATTATGAAACCCAATACGTGCTGCCAGTGCGCACTTCAGCATTATCAGGACATAAATTTCTATTTCAAATTTCAATTGTGGAGTGAGGGTTCAAACACAGACGCTTCTTGTAAAAGAGAGAGAAAGAATGGCAAAAGACCTGTATCACGTACAAAGATGACATTTCTTTTTTTTGGGGGGAGGGTAGATTTTTGAGACAGGGTTTCTCTGTAGGTTTTGGTGCCTGTCCTAGAACTAGCTCTTGTAGACGAGGCTGGTCTCGAACTCACAGAGATAGCCTGCCTCTGCCTCCAAGCACTGGAATTAAAGGCATGTGCCACCGCCGCCCGGCTGACATTTCTTCAATATCTAGGAATATTGATGGAAATACCAAAGAACATGAAACAGAAGTATCTACTTACTTGTCATACATTGTGGAATACAAGATAAATACCTATTATTTCAGAGAAAGAAATCAAGTCATATGAAAGGCTGGAAATTGCAAATACTGTAGGACTAGCCAAAATGATCTTATGATCTAATAAGGTCTGAATCTATATTCGAAATTAAAAAACAGCAATTTGAGCAGTCATTATGACAGCTGATGTAAAAATCACAGGACCAATGTGTATCCTGAAATTTTGAAAATCAAGCGCTATTTCCTTTAAAAGGAAAAGGGAGCTGGAAATGGTTAACATATACCTATAATCCCAACTCTGGGAAAATGGAGGGAAGGAGAAACAGGATGCTGAAGGTTATAGCGCAAGCTCAAGCCAGCCTGGGCTACAGGAGTCACTGTCTCAAAAACCTAGCAGCCAGGTGTGGTGGCACGTGCCTTTAACCCCAGCACTCTGGAGGCGGATCTCTGCGAGTTTGAGGCCAGCCTGGTCTGCCTAGTGGAGTGAGTTCCACAACAGCCAGAGCTACACAGAGAACCCTGTCTTAAAAAAAAAAAAAAAAAAAAAAAATCTGTAATAAGATGAGAAAAGTTGAGGGCTCTAGAGATTAAGCAATGTGCCTTAATATTATCACAAATATATTTAATTACCAAGTCAGGATTTGAATCCAAATGTCTTGTTTGTTTTCAAAACCTATAAGCTCGCCACTCAATCACAGACAGCACCTCCACACTGGTGGAGAAACCATGGCAAAACTCTGAACCTTGCAGACACCAGTAAGGAACCTGTTAGCAGCCGGGCAGCACTCAGGAGGCAGAGGCAGGCCTGGTCTACAAGACAGGACAGGCTCCAAAGCTACAGAGAAACCCTGTCTTGGAAAAACAAACAAACAAAAAAACAAAACAAAAAAACGAAACCTGTTAGCAACACCTAAAGGACTATAAGCTGAAAAAGGCACTAAAAGAAAAATCAACAAGCCACTTAATACTTAAAAGGAACAGCTCCGCATTCACTGCCATGAGAAGTATTCTTTCAGAAGGAAGTCTGAACACAGACATACTTTGAAAAGTTTTCAATATATCCCGGCCTCAAGTGAAAAAAAAAAAAAACAGAGCGTTTATGGAAGAGGCTGGCTTTAACAACAGCCCACCAATAGAGTGAGAAGTTGTTTTTGCCATGGGTCTGAAAGAAGGCTGGCAGCATGAGGTAACCCTTTCTTCACCTTCTCCCCAAGAAAGGTGGAGGGGAAATCTACTTGAGAGAAAGGAAACTTACAGTCAAGGTTTGGTGTAAGGCATCCAAAACTGCTCCCCACCATAGTTTCACCTAACTAAAGAACGTCTAGCTATATGCAAAGTAAATATGGGGCAGTCACTCAGCGAAATGGCAAAAACCAAAATTTCAGTCTTATTAAAAACATCAAGTATTCAACGTGTTGTTTCTCAAATGAAACATCAAATACAAGACTCTTTTTTCTGTAAACTTAATGACTTAGTAATTGATAATCATACACTTTTAAGTCCCTAGACTCTTTAAAAGTGTTATCCAACTTGGGGTCTGTGCATTTGATGCCGCACAACTGCTTTATGGCGGTACTTACTTATCACCTTTAATGCTAAGTTGGGGGATGAGAATCTCAAAGCAAAGTAATACAGGACAAAAATAAAATAAAAATAAAAAAGGATTAAACGCCCTGGGCAAGATGGCAACTAATACCAGATATTGCACAGCCTTCCTAACAAACGACTTTCACAGCTCAACCGTTTCCCCAGCAGTGCCCTGGGCTCCCGGTAAACTCAAATGCGAGGTACTATTCATTGGGCACTTTCCAGTTCTACGGTAGTTTTCCTTCCCAGCAGAAACCCCACACAGCGATGGAGACCCCCAAGTCTGCGGCCCTCAAGAGTGGCGCTCACTTTCCACTTCCTGAGAAGTGATGGAAAAGCCACATGTGGAGCCCCAGGCACAGAGACCGGCTCCCTCCGCACGTCCCACCCCGAAGCCCCCACTTGCGACCGTGCTGGCTCAGTTCCTCCAAGGTATGAGAGAAACTGAGTAAGGCCAGGAGCAAGTGAGACCCAAAATAAAGAAGGTGGTGGTGAAGGAGAGGAACAGACACTTAAGATCGGGAACATTCCCGCCTCTCCCAGGCGCTAGCCCGCGGCCTCCGAGCGCAGCAAGCTGCGACACAAGGACGCCGAACCGATATTTCAACCGCTTGTCTGACTCCCCCCAAAGCCAAAAGAGAAGCGAACCCCGCTCGCCACCGCCCCCAGGCACGTTAGTGTGGGACTGGATCCCAGCCGGGACGGACGCGCGCTCTCAGGCCTCTCAACCTGCGCACCTTGGTGCAGCGGTGCCAGGCCCACCGTGGCGACCAGGCCTCAGGCCCTCGCCCCAAAGAGCTCTCGAAGGCCACAGATTTCTGGAGGGCCCAGAGCACAGGAAAAGACCAGAAGACGGACGGAAATCTCTAAGAAACTACCTTTGAACTGGCCTTCTGAGATCCGCCTGGCGTTTTGTCGGCCATCTTGAGCTTTGCTCCTCCTTCAGCGGAGGCAGCAGCGCGGGTGAGTCGAGCACCGAAAGAGCAGATCCCCGCCAGAGACCTGCCAGGCTGAAGAGCCGAGTGCCGAAATCAAGAACTCAGCCGCGCCGCGGTACAGCGTGACTTCCGCGTCACGTCGCGTCGTGCGCCCCGCCCACTCCTCCCGTCTTCCGGTGAACTGCGGTGTCTGGTCACGTCACGCGGCCGGGGAATTTAGGGAATCTCCTTGACCCGACTTTCAAGGCCAACTGATAGTTCAGGCCTTTTCTTTCTCGAGCCAACCGGCGTTCGAGGCGAGCGGGTTCTACTTCCTGGGGCGGGAAGGAAGCTGCTCCTTAAAAGAACTGCGGTAGCCGCGTGGGCCGAGCGTCTCTCGGCTCAGAAAAGAATTAAATCTGCCGGTCGGGACATTTGTTTGCGCCACGGCCCCTCGGGAGCTCAGATTTGCAATCTGCTCAGGTTAAAATGGTGAGCAGTCACCTAGTGTTGGGACTGCAGAGTTGGGAAGAGGCATTTGGCCCAACCTGAGAGTAATCGGATTAGAAACTGTTTTAGGATGTCTGAGTATGGTACCTACAGAGACTGAAAGGAAAAAAAAAAAAGTCGCGAATAGAGACAGTGTTCTAAATCGAGCGTATGTATAAATTTTATTTTTTTTTATTTATTGTTAACTTCGTAGTGCAGGCACGCCATAACAACCGCGCTAAGGTTAGAGGATAATTTGCAGCTTGGGATCCGGGGATCGAGCTCAAGTGGGCGGATTTCCTTTTACCCTCGGAGCCATCTGACTGCCAGTGTCTATTTATTTCTTTGGAGCACAGTTACAAAAGCTGCGCAGCGGAAGATGGCTTTAACTGCTGATTCTCTTGTCTCAGCCTGGGGTCCTGGAGTTAACAGTCTTAGGCCACCATACCCCTGGTTTTTGGTTGCTTTTCGTTTGTTGGTTGGTTGTTTTTTTTGTTTTTTGGTTTTTTTTTTAATTTTTTTCTCGGTTTTTCGAGACAAGGTTTCTCTTTGTAACAGTCCTGACTGCCCTGTCCTGGAACTCACTTTGTAGACCAGGCTGCTCGAACTCACAGAGATAGCCTGCCTCTGCCTCCCAAGGGATCAAAGACGTCTGGTCTGTTTTCTTTGTTTTGGTTTGTCGAGACAGGGTTTCTCTGAGCCCTAGCTGTCTTGACGTTAACTTTGTAGACCTTACTGGCCTCGAGCTCAGAGATCCACCAGCCTCTGTGAGTCAGGGAACTAAAGGTGTGCAGTTGAGCTTGTCATTCTTTGAGAGTTGGTTTTTGTTCGAGACAAGGTTTCTCTGAGCCTGCCCTGGAACTTACTCTTGTAGACCAGCCTAACCCTAATCCCTGACTGCTGGGATTAAAGGCGTACACCGCCGCCACCCGGCCACTTTGAGAGTTCTTAATCAGGCTCAGGATTCAAAGGAAAGCTTACTTGAGGTCAGTCTGGAATCAAGTGGGAAAATGGAAGGGTATCCGGCTAGAAATAGTTGAAGTGAAAGCCTTATGGAATATGTCAGTACCATTCATTGTACAGGTCACCATAAACATCAAGTTGACCAGGAGTAGGAAGGGGATAGGAACAAGTTCACATAGTATGCCCGGGTAAGATCTGCCTGTCTCTGCTTCCTGAATGCTGAGATTAAAGGCGTGTACCACTATTACCCCACGAGCCCTGCTGTTTTTAGTATATAAAAGCCTGCACAGCGTTGTGACTTACAAAAACTGGCAAATATAACACTGTACAAAACTTGAGAATAAGGACAGCAAACAAGCAGATACTTGAAAGTAACCCTTGCTGGGCGGTGGTGGCACACATCTTTAATCCCAGCACTCAGGAAGCAGAGGCAGGCGGATCTCTGTGGTAACCCTGTACATAATTGATGCTGAAGAAAGGACCAGTAGGGGTGGAAGCTGAAAGAAAATTAGCTCTGAGTTGTGGGAATGGGGTGAGGGGACAGCTGGCAGATTCACAGAAGCAACATTTACCATGCAGAAGTTGAATTTTGTTTTTTGGTTGATGGGGATTTGGTGAAGGGGGGGGGTCAGAGAAGTACTTAGAATAGGGGGCTATTTGTTGGACCCTCTAAAAGGATCAATAGAATCTGGTGCCAGGCAATGAGGGGTAAACTAGCAGGGCAGAAAGGGTAGAAGCCATAATAATAGCAAGCCAATGATTAGAAAGTAACAGTTGCCACATATGAAAGGACAATAGAATGCTGTTCTGTACCTTGCAGCCCAACTGAATTTATTTCCATCCTCAGATCCTCTCTCTTCAGTTCTGAGCCTCTTCTCTCAGTCTGACCCTCACTTGTAATTGAAATCAGTTAATGTTTTACTCTCACTAAAGATACCACTTCCTTTGGGAAGATTTACAGACTTCCCTCTCCAGCCAAGCCTGTTGGAAACCTGTTTCTGTTTCCATGGGAACCTGTACTTTTCCAGCTAGAGTTTGCCACATTAGATCTTAATTGTTTCGTTTAGGATTAGAAAGTGAAATAATGTCCAGGCGTGGTGGCAGGTGGATCTCTGAGTTGAGGCCAATCTGGTCTACAAAGTCAGTTCTAAGACAACCATAACTACACTGAGAAACCCTGTCTCTGAGGGGAAAAGAAAGAGTAAAAATGATCGCCTGAGCAGAGGAAGGCTTGGGAGTTCTGGCAGTTCCACCAGTTGCCTTGACTGTATGAATATATGCAGCTCCTCAGTCAAACTCCCAAACCCCTAGTTTTGAAAATACTTTTTACTTCAGAAAATCACAACCAGTCAAACTGCAGGGTTGTGGAGCCCATTCTCAATGGATACATCTGCAAAACACCTGAGGCTTTGGGAACACTGCAAAAGAGCAGGCAGAATGACTGTAAGAGCCAGAGGATCTGCGTTTGGCTGTGACGTTGTAATATCAGAAACTACACCCACAGTCTCACAATGTGACTGCCCTAAGCAGGATGACACCAATGGACATGCCAAACTGGACAGAGCTAGTTCCAGGACAGGCTCCAAAGCTACAGAGAAACTGTCTCAAAAAACAACAAAAAAAAAAAAACTTTGAAATCATATTTATAAACAGTTTAGTGCATTTAAACCATGTCATCTTGGCCTGGCTATTCAAACTACAAACTCAGGAGACTGACTCATTAAATTATTCCAAGTAGACTCATACATGAACCTCAAATACAGAATTTGATTACTGTTAACCAGGGGCTGCACATGAGTAAAAAGCACTGTACAATTCTCTGCACTTAGCATTGCTGCTCTACCATGACAGCAAACACCACTTTCGTCTTCCTCGACTGTCAGCTTTCCTGTCCTCCTCACAGGCATCCTCTGTTCAGTTTCCCCTGCAATGGCCCTTTTGGTCAGAAGTTGCAAAGTAGTACCGACAACAGACCATCAAAATATTTTATTTAGCTTACTCAGATTTTTTTCTTTGAAATTTGACCTAATGTTTTTACATAAAACTCAGATTTTCTTGGAAAATGGACAAGCCTAGCAATTCTGTGGGACAGTCGCAAACTGAATAAAAAGTGGGAAAAGAGAAAGTGAGCTGAGCACTGGCATTCCTCTCTTCCCCACTCCCACTTCCTAACTGAGGGGACAGTGTAACCAGACACCTCACACTCCCACTGTCATGTGTCCCTGTTAGGATGGATCGGATCACTTCCAACTTTGAGCTAAAATGAAACCTTTCTTCCCTGAGCAGCTTCTGTCTGGAATCCTGACACAGCAACGAGAAAACTGACTGTATATTGATGATTTCAAATGAACACAGAGAATGTAGGGGCTGTGAGAAGGTGTTAAGGAGCGCCAATGGTAAATGTCCCTGCTAAACAGGGCTGTGTGAAGATGGCCCAAGCTGAAGAAACAAGTACAGAAGCTCCTACTCCGGACCTATAAGAATCAGCAGTGTGGAAGGCAGAGCAGGAAGGCAGGTGAAAGCAGATACAGTTTCCTATTGCTGCTATAACAAATAACTACCAAGTCTGGTTTATTAGCAATACAAATTTACCATCTTACTGTTCTGGATGTCAGAGGTCTAAAAAGTGTGGGCAGACCTGGGTTCGTTTTGAGGGTTCTGGAGGAGAATTTATCCCTGCTTTTTCCAGCTTCTGAATGAAGTTCACCTACAGTCCTCAGCTAGTGGCCCAACGGAGAGCTGGAGAGCTTCAAAGGCAGCAGTACAGCATTTTCTAACATGAGTACCTTTGTGAACCCATGATCACTGTGACAATCCAAGATTATCTAAAGGGACTTGTCCAGCCACAAAGACCTCTTAGGATGTATGCTAGAATATTTGCATGTTCTGGGGACCATTTGAAGAGCCCTGCTCTAGTCCACAACAGCTATAGTGAAATCTCCGTATCTATATTTTGTCCCTGGCAAGCATGGCATTTGAACCCTAACCAGAGAACTAACATGGAATGGTCCTAATCAATACAGTCATTTCTAGTCATCTAGGTTCTGAAATCATTACTAGAAAACTCAGTGGGTGTAGCACCTGCACTACGGGACAGTTCGTGAGCTGGGAAAGAGGCTGGAGATTTGAACACATACATACACAGAGACATGGGGACATGGGTTATCCTTGAACCAAGAATGCCCACTTTATTGTGCTCAGGGGCAGCTTATATAGGGCTCTGGCCACACCCCAGCTCTCAGGATCTTCCAGCTGCAGACTCATCAGAACCCACTCCCCTGCCATCAGGGTCTCGTGCTCAGAGCAGCTGCAGGCTGCCAGAGCAGAGGAAAACAAGTTGTTTACAAGAAACTCGGGTGGGTGCATCCCTCGTGGTCCCGACTTCTTTGCTCATGTTCTCCCTCCTTCTGCTCCTCATTGGGACCTTGGGAGCTCAGTCCAGTGCTCCAGTGTGGGTCTCTGTCTCTATCTCCATCCATCACCAGATGAAGGTTCTTAGCCAAGAGGATAACTATATGTTTTTCCTTGGGTTCCCCTTCTTACTTAGCTTCTTTAGATTCACCTATTGTAGACTCCGTGACCCTTATTTATGGCTAGAAACCAATTATGAGTGAGTACATCCCATGTTCATCTTTTTGGGTCTAGGATACCTTACTCAGGATAGTGTTTTCTATTTCCATCCATTTGCATGCAAAATTCGAGAAGTCATTGTTTTTTACCGCAGCGTAGTACTCTAATGTGTAGATATTGGGAGCTCAGCAAGACCAGCTGGACTGTGACTGAAAAAGCATGGGATAAAACTGGACTCTCTGAACATGGCGAACAATGAGGGCTGATGAGACGCCAAGGACAATGGCACGGGGTTTTGATCCTACGTAATGTGATGGCTTTGTGGGAGCCTAGCCAGTTTGGATGTTCACCTTCCTAGACATGGACGGAGGGGGGAGGTCCTAGGTCTTACCACAGGGCAGGAAACCCTGACTGCTCTTTGGACTGGAGAGGGAGGGGGAAAGGAGTGGGGGGAGGGGGAGAAGGGTGGGAGGAGGGGGAGGGAAATGGGAGGCTGGGAGGAGGTGGAAACTTGTTTTTTTTTTTTTTTCTCCTTTTCTCAATAAAAAAGAAAAAAAAAAAAGAAACTCGGGGTCTGGTGGTGTGCATTCCCCAACAAGTGGATCAAAGATGTGTTCCAGCGAAGATGAGAAAAGACAGGCTGGTGTCATCAAAGGGCCTACTGGGATCAAAAGGACACAATATGGTAAGAGTGTTGGAGCTGGAGTCCGAGATACACTCACTGCTGTATCTGAAGGACCTCGACCAGGCTAAGTACCACACAGAGAAGCAATAAGCATTGTTATCAGATTAAATCAGCACCAGAGAAATGTCGTGATGGGCATTGCTGAATCTCAAGGAATGCGGGTTCAGTTTATGTTTGCATCACTGGGAGCTGGAGACATGGCTCAGAGTTAAGAGCAGTGACTGCGCCTCCAGAGGGCCTGGGTTCAGTTCCCAGCATCCACATGGCCATTCACAACCTTCTGTAACTCCAGTTTTAGGGATCTGATGCCCTCTTCTGGCCTCTGTGGGCCATGCACATGGCTCACAGACATCACACAGGCAAAATATTCACTCATACACATAAATAAAATCTTGTAAAAATTTTTTTATTGTATCTCTAAGCAGGTAAAGGCACTTGGTGCTGAGCCTGGTGACCTGGACTGATCCCTGAAACCCACCTGATAGAAGACAAACAACTCCTCCCAAGCTGAGGCATGTTCATATGCACATATAAAAAAACCACATACATACATACATACATACATAAATGTAATAAAATTATAATTTCATCTCTGAGAGCTGGGGATGTGACTCAGTTGGTAGAGTGCTTGCCTAGCATGCACAAAGTCCTGAGTTCAACCCCCAGCCCCACAGAAACCAGGCACTTTAGCATATGCCTATAATCCCAGCACCTGGGAGGTGAAAGCAAGGGGATCAGAAGTTCAAGACTAGGCTGGGCTACATGAGACCCTACCTAAAACAAACAACAAAGGGGTAGTATATGTAAGGACTGAATCACAGAACTTGATACAAGCCTTCCAGAGAAAGATGGAGACCTTGACACCTGACTATTTTTAAAAGGTCAAATAATGCTAATTTGAAACAATTGAAAGTCTCCATATACAAACAGTACAGACCTTCTCATCAATTTACAACCTTTTTTTTCACCCCAAGAATGATGGGATTTCTACATAGACAGGCTATATAGACTTCGGGTGCTGCCTTGCCACATAGCATCATTGCTAAGGGCAGAGAAAATAAACCACCCATTTTCAAGACAGGGGCTCTCTGTGTAGCCCTGGCTGTCCCGGAACTCACCCTATAGATCAGGCTGGCCTCGAACTCAGAGATCTGCCTCCCAAGTGCGGGGATCAAAGATGTGTGCCCCCACCACCCGGCTCTCTTTCTTAAAATGGAGACCAGGCTGGCCTTGAACTCACAGAGATCTGCCTGACTCTGTTTCCTGAGCACTGGGATTAAAGGCGTGAGTCACCACCCCAGCACCCCAGCAGGTTTTCTGTGAAGACACCAGGAACGTCTGGGAGAGAGCCTGATCTTGACGTGCTCATTGTTCCAAGTCTGAATCCTAATAACCTATCCTTGTCGGCCAAGCTTTCAGTGAGTAAACTGGGTCTGTTCTGAGGCTGGAAAAATAAATGTGCTTAAAGGAAAATAGCTTAAAGGAGGTTAGATGTGTGATGTTAAAAGAAAAAAAGAGACCGAAAGCACACTAGCACAGGTGTTTATTTAGAAACGTCTGTAAGAGAGTCAGGGTAGCAAAGCTATGTGAGAGACCAGGGAGGACCCAGCAGTGGGGCCTGTCCTACATCTCCACTGGCTACATCCAGCAGGGTAGCCCTGTTTCCTGAGGAAGCAGAGGCTCTGGGAGGAGACAACTGCCTTCAGGCTGCCAGCCATCATTCTCCCATTTTCATCCCTACACAATTAAAATCAAGTCTCTGTTCCCTGTTCCCATCAGCCTCTGGCAGCCAACACTTATCCTTGGATTCTACACAATCATTGCAAACACCACATGTAAGTAGATTCTTACAATAGTCATCATCATCATCATCATCATCATCATCATCATTATTATTATTATCATTTGTAACCAGAGACTTCTCTTTCATTTCCCAGCTGCACAGACCAGAATAATCACACAAAAACTATATTAACTAGTGAACACAGCTTGGCCTATTAGTTCAGGCTTCTTACTAACTAACTCTTACATCTTAAATTAACCCATCTCTATTAATCTATTTATTGGCACAAGGCTGTGGCTTACTGGTAAGCATCTGGCGACTGTCTCCTTCAGCAGCTACGGGCATCTCCTTGACTCCGCCTACTTTCTCTTTACATGTCTTCCAGCCTGGCTATATTCTGCCCTACTATAGGCTGTAGAAGCTGAACTTTGAGGCATGGGAAAGACAGAGGCTGCAGGGTAAGAGCCTAAGATCCTCCAGCTGTCCTTCATGTTGCAGAGCTTTTTCTACCATCAGTCAGCTTCTCCGTGTGTCACATGGAGAAGTGTTGGCTAACCGTTCCCTCGCTAAACTCTACCCTGCAGCCTCAAAGATCAGGAAGAAAACCAAAAATGGCTAAAAGTGCAACATTTCCCAGGTAAATATTCAACGTGATTTGATAGCATCTAGCGCCAGATCCCATGGAGTTTGAATCTAATAAGACGACTATGCAATACTGCTAAGAAAGACAGCAACCTCGACAAGAAATGTCATCTCAGGCTATGTCACTAGGACCAGAGGGCTCCCCAGGTACACCAGGGCCCGCGCTGAAGGCGCCTTACCAGTATCTGTGTGTGTTCTTTATTTTCTAGCATCATCATCACTATTATTTTTTTATCACTATTATTTTGAGAAAGCATATCACTGTGTAGCCTCAAACTCCTGATAATTCCCCCAGCCTAGCCTCCTACCTGCTGAGGTTGCAGGTGGGAGCCACCATTTGCAGCTTTTATTTGAATAATAGGAAAAATAATGTCTGGGTAAATCCAGATCCAACTAAAGAAATAGCAGAGTCCTGTTCCTCCTTTAGCCATTAAAAATCAAATGTTCCTATTCGTCCAATCCAGGAGCTTTGAAGTTTAGTCTTTCACTTTTCCCATATCGCTGGAATTTGTAGAGAGATGCTGTGGATAAGGCAGACAGCCCTTGCTTTGGGTTTGCAGCTTGGTTCAACCGCCCCCTACTGGCAATTTGGCCGTAGTCATCAAAATGTAAGGTACATGCTGAGAAGCCACCCTGTGGCCAAAGACCCAAAGCATCCGAGGGTCTGCCAATATGGGACTTTCAATTATGGCCACAAATCCAAAGAATGCTGTGTGGAATGGGCTTGAGATGGCACGCCATGTCAAAGTGAGGGGGTCTTTCCGAATGATGTGGAAACTGTGCAATGGCATGAGGAAAAGTATGGAAGTGCAAAAAAAAAAAAAAACAAAAACAAAAAACTGCAGTACACACGTGGCAGGTGGCCCCTGATGGCCTCAAACAGACCACAACAACAGTGACAGGCTGTCCTTCCAAGATCAGCTTGGCTTCTAATCCTGGCTTCTTGTCCTGCAGTTTCTGGTCCCCCGCCCCCTTCCCCTTGCTCTAATGTAGCCAGTTCCTGTTCTTGTGCTCCTATTGAGAGGCCCATGGAGCAAAAACCTGAAGGAAGGCTCAGGCCAAAAGTCAGAGACCAAACGAAGCTGCCTGTCCAATCGCCTGTGAGGAGCTCTGCCCTGTCCGCAGGGGACTCAGCAGACCTACAGAGAACCCGCACCAGCTGGCAGCCTGATGCCAGCCTGCCTTAGGAAGCCCTCATCAGAGCCAATTCAGCCCTGAAGTAGGAGGAATGCTTATTGTCTGGCACTAATAAAATGCTGGGTAATTTGTTATACAACAAATCGCCTGATGTGATGTAACAGGTATATTTGTGAACGCATTCATGCAGTTTATTCCTTTTAATGCTGGAAACTCTCCTTGTCTCTAGGGAAAGATTCTGGGACTCGGGTGGCGGGACATACAGTTGCTCACTGTAAACCTTCTTCGCTGTTTATTTGGGGATATGTCATTGCGTCAAATGAAGACAAAAGCCACATTTTTTTAAATTTATTTATTTATTAAAGATGTCTGTCTCTTCCCCGCCGCCGCCTCCCATTTCCCTCCCCCTCTCCCAATCAACTCCCCCTCCCTCGTCAGCCCAAAGAGCAATCAGGGTTCCCTGCCCTGTGGGAAGTCCAAGGACCACCCACCTCCATCCAGGTCTAGTAAGGTGAGCATCCAAACTGCCTAGGCTCCCACAAAGCCAGTACGTGCAGTAGGATCAAAAACCCATTGCCATTGTTCTTGAGTTCTCAGTAGTCCTCATTGTCTGCTATGTTCAGCGAGTCCGGTTTTATCCTAGGCTTTTTCAGACCCAGGCCAGCTGGCCTTGGTGAGTTCCCGAAAGAACATCCCCATTGTCTCAGTGTGTGGGTGCACCCCTCGCGGTCCTGAGTTCCTTGCTCGGGCTCTCTCTCCTTCTGCTCCAGATTTGGACCTTGAGATTTTTGTCCGGTGCTCCAATGTGGGTCTCTGTCTCTGTCTCCTTTCATCGCCTGATGAAGGTTAATATTCAGGAGGATGCCTATATGTTTTTCTTTGGGTTCTCCTTCTTATTTAGCTTCTCTAGGAACACTAATTATAGGCTCAATGTCCTTTGTTTATGGCTAGAAACCAAATATGAGTGAGTACATCCCATGCTCCTCTTTTTGGGTCTGGCTTACCTCACTCAGGATAGTGTTTTCTATTTCCATCCATTTGCATGCAAAATTCAAGAAGCCCTTGTTTTTTACTGTTGAGTAGTACTCTAATATGTATATATTCCATACTTTCTTCATCCATTCTTCCATTGAAGGGCATCTAGGTTGTTTCCAGGTTCTGGCTATTACAAACAATGCTGCTATGAACACAGTAGAGCATATACTTTAGTTGTATGATAAGGCCTCTCTTGGGTATATTACCAAGAGTGGTATTGCTGGGTCCAGGGGTAGGTTGATCCCGAATTTCCTGAGAAACCGCCACACTGCTTTCCAGAGTGGTTGCACAAGTTTGCATTCCCACCAGCAATGGATGAGTGTACCCCTTTCTCCACAACCTCTCCAGCAAAGGCTATCATTGGTGTTTTTTATTTTAGCCATTCTGACAGGTGTAAGATGGTATCTTAAAGTTGTCTTGATTTGCATTTCCCTGATCACTAAGGAAGTTGAGCATGATCTTAAGTGTCTTTTGGCCATTTGAACTTCTTCTGTTGAGAATTCTCTGTTCAGCTCAGGGCCCCATTTTATAATTGGGTTGATTAGCCTTTTACGGTCTAGTTTCTTGAGTTCTTTATATATTTTGGAGATCAGACCTTTGTCAGTTGCGGGGTTAGTGAAGATCTTCTCCCAGTCAGTGGGTTGCCTTTATGTCTTAGTGACAGTGTCCTTTGCTTTACAGAATTCTTCACAGATCTGGAGAAGACAATAATCAACTTTATATGGAAAAACAAAAAACCCAGGATAGCCAAAACAATCTTATACAATAAAAGATCGTCTGGAGGCATTACCATCCCTGACTTCAAACTCTATTACAGAGCTATAGTATTGAAAACAGCTTAGTATTGGCATAAAAACAGAGAAGTCGACCAATGGAATCGAATAGAAGACCCTGACATTAACCCACAAACCTATGAACACCTAATTTTCGATAAAGGAGCTAAAAGTATACAATGGAAAAAAGAGAGCATCTTCAACAAATTGTGCTGGCAAAACTGCATGTCAACCTGTAGAAGAATGAAAATAGATCCATATCTATCACCATGCACAAAACTCAAGTCCAAATGGATTAAAGACCTCAATATCAGTCCGAACACACTGAACCTGATAGAAGAGAAAGTGGGAAGTACTCTACAACACATGGGCACAGGAGACCACTTCCTACGTATAACCCCAGCAGCACAGACATTAAGGGCCTCATTGAATAAATGGGACCTCCTGAGACTGAGAAGCTTCTGTAAGACAAAGCCACATTTAAGTAATTAGACAATGGGAAATAATTACTGTTGGTTATGGGTTGATCTGCAGTCATCGATTCTCAGGGGTATTCCTGAACTGGTGTGTGTGTGTGTGTGTGTGTGTGTGTGTGTGTGTGTGTGTTTTACCACCACCTTTCATAATTCTTGTGTTTCATTCTCTTTTGCTTTTGAGATAATGTCATACTAATGTATGACAATGTAGCCCACATTAGCCTTGAACTCACAACCCTACCCATCTCAGACACTAGAATTCTGGGATTACAGGCAGATACTACTATGCCTGGATCACTATTCACAATTCTTTTTTTCTTAAGAGAATTTTATTAAAGAAATGGAGTCATTTGTCCTATAGAGACAAATGAGGTTTTTTTTCTTTCTATAATGTAGAATGTTTCATGCTCAGGAGCCACGCTCATATTCCTGTATCATCCAGGCCTAGCTCCTGTACTGCCTGAGCAAGCCCAATGACTAGACAGCATCTGTATCCCCCATCACCAGCTGCAGTGGTGCTGGAAGTAAGAGACCCCCATGAAGGCCCATTTGGAAGACTGTCGGGGAATGGTTTGCCAACTGAACCATAGGATCTTCATTTTAAAATTTGTATTTCTACATGATAGTTTTAGGATACTGATTTTTTGAGTTTTTAAAATATTTCCAGGTGTATTTTGTCTGCACATATGTATGTGCACCACGTGTATGCCTAGTGCCTTAGGAGGCCAGAAGAACACGTCGAATTCTCTTGAACTGGAGTTACAAACTGTTGTAGGATGGGAACAGAACCCAGGTCCTCTGCAAGGGCAGCAAGTGCTCTAACCACTGAGCAGCCTCTCCATCCCACATAATTCTTCATAATATTATTAGCATTCTTCAATAAACAAAAATTCTGAAGGCCCCTTATTGCAACTCTCCTCTCTTTCTTCCTTCCTTTCTTCTTTCCCTCATTCCTTTCTTTGTTTTGCATCTGCGTACATTCCCTGTCCACAAAGAAATCTTTTCAGGCTTTCCCTTGGGCACCTTTCCCATGGCTGCACCTAAAGACTCCCTCCTTTCCCTTCTCTTAGGCAACATGGACAAGCACCTTCGTTTCGTCTCTCTGTTTGGCTGGTTCCTAGTGCTCCAGCCACATCTGAGTTCCAGCTCTTCCACTGGGTTTCCTGTCTGGCCCTTCCCGTGTGATTAACCCCTATGGGAACCTAGAGCAGACTCTTCCAATATCCTTAGCCCACACTTGCCTCAACCCTCTCACCCTCGGGCCACGGCGACCAGGCCCCTCACTATTTGGGGCTGAACACTTAGTTTCAGATGGATTTACATGACCCTTACTACCATTTTTTTTTGTCTTTGTTTGTTTGTTTTTGTTTTTCGAGACAGGGTTTCTCTGTGTAACATCCCTAGCTGTCCTGGAACTAGCTCTGTAGACCAGGCTGGCCTCGAACTCACAAAGATCTGCCTGTCTTTAACACCTAGGCAGTAAATAGGGAACAGTTGGAAGCGGGAGAGTGGACAGTGGCACAAAATACACAAATGTTAGTCCCCTCCTCCCGCCAACTCGCATAAACCTTGCCTGTCTCTTTTAAGACTGGCATGTGAGCTGGGTGATGGTGGCGCACGCCTTTAATCCCAGCACTCTGGAGGCAGAGGCAGGTGGATCTCCATGGGTTCGAGGCCAGCCTGGTCTAGAGAGGAAGTTCCAGGACAGGCTACCCAGAGAAACCCTGTCTCAGAGAGAGAGAGAGAGAGAGAGAGAGAGAGAGAGAGAGAGAGAGAGAGAGAATGGAGGGAGTGCACTTCTTAGAAACCATTCCAGCAAATTTTCTCTCGGTGTGGTCAGAGATGTGTAAATACCAATGCTTAAACCAACCGATTGCTAGGGAAGAAGATGAAACGAGATGGCTAGGATTGGATTATATGGAATACATGGCCTAAGGTTCGTTATCCAAATGGAATCGAGGCTCCACGGAAAGGAGAAAAAGGAAAGGAAATAACTTACACTCTTTTTTTTCTATTGGTTTGTTGTTGTTTTGTTTTCTCTGTGTAACCCTGACTGTCCTGAAACTCCTTCTGCAGACCAGGTTGACCTTGAAATCAAGGTTTGCCTGCTTTGATATCCCAAGTGCTGGGACTAAATGCATGGACCACCACTGCCCTGCTTCCTTTTTGTATTGTGAGAACCCAGGCCCACTGGTTTTTAATCATTTAGCTGAACTGTAATATTATAGTTACAGATTCTGCATCATTCCTACTGCCCGCAGATCTATCTTGTAAATTATTACCCATGTGACCCAAATCCAGCACACAACATTGGTTTTAGCAGTTTAGCCATTGCTAGCAGTAGGCTTACTGTTTAAATAAAATACTGTGGGATCTGAATATGAATAGCCGACCACAAACTCTGGATTCAGGCTGGTGCTCACTGAGGAGGAACGAGGGACTCTCACCTTGCCCCACTGATCAGCCTTTTGAGTGATCATGGAGGGTAAACGGACCATGAGTTGAAAAGCCAGGCAGGCTGTGTAGGATGAGGGCCCAGCCAATGGTGGGTGGGGCCATCCCTGGGTTGTTGGTCCTGGGTTCTATAAGGAAGCAAGCTGAGCAAACCATGGGAAGCAAGCCCCTAAGCAGGACCCCTCCATGGCCTCTGCATCAGCCCCCTCCCTCCAAGATCCTGCCCTGCTTGAGTTCCTGTCCTGATTTCCTTCAGTGATGAACAGCAATGTTGAAGTGTAAACCAAATAAACCCTTTCCTCCCCAACTTGCTTTTTGGTCATGGTGTTTCATTGCAGCAGTAAAAACCCTAACTAACCCAATAGACACAAAGAGATATTGCAGAATATAAGAGATAAAAAATGAAAAGGTATTGAGGGAAATTAGCAAGGCAATTTAGATTGGGCTACATATACACTCTTTCTTACCAAAGCACTCAGCAGCAGGACCCCCACCTACACTGACTGCACACAAACCCTTCTCCATATAAAGCTACCAGTCACTCTGACCTGTAGTTCTCTAGAAACCCATATTAATCCCTCTTTTGTGCTCAAATACATCTTGGAATATATCTTGGGACCAGGGCAGTGGGCTGGTCCAGACTGAACTCATTTTGGGTGCATGTGCTGGAATGCAAACTACATCCCGTGAGTAAACTCTTAGGAAAAATCTTTTGCTTGTGCGTAATTGGGCATGCCTGTGATCAAATTCAGATGCATTGTGGGAAAGGATATGGGAAGTGGTTGCATAACCTAAGCCTGTCAATCAGAACAGAAAAGCACCTAACTCCGCCCCTAGTAAGCAAATCCTCCTGGACCCAGGAAAGGAAGCCACTGGGCAATGATTAGCCTCCAATCTTGAGCTGCACCAGTCTCTCAGAGCCAGGCTGCTCTCTAGTGGGTATTCTTTAGCCTTGCTTTTGAATAAAACCCTTTGTTAGCCTCTTGTGAGTGCTCCTTCAGTTCGAAGACTACACTGGAAACACCCAGAATATACAGGCACTCCAGCAGACCATGAAGAAACGATAGGACTCCATAAGAAAGCTGAGCAAATGATCAATATACAGTTTAAAAGGAAAAGGCCCAAGGCCTACTAAGAATATAAAGAAAGTTACAACTTCGTTAGCAATTTTGGAGGAATTGCTATTAAAGTGCTTGTCCCTGTAAGAGTTGTAAAATTAGAAACGCTGCCACTGCCAGGTGGCCGTGGGGAGTGGGAACTATTAGTTCTTTTGGTGGGAGTTTATCACACATCTATAGCTACAGAGAAAAGCACCCCAGTCCTGCTGACTTCCAACAGCCATTTTACTAGCTCACAATTCTGGAGGTAGGGAGTTTGGAGTGGGCTCTACTTGACAGCCATTTTCTGCTCTGGTATCTCATGGCTCACTAAAGTGTTTGGCATCTCAGGTGAGGAGGTTAGCCTACCTGGAGCATCTCCCACGTGTCTCTCAGCCCCGTGAGGTTAACTTGGGCTTCTGTATGATGTCAGAAGGGCTCCAAGCGCAACAGTAATGGCTCCTGAGATCTGGTGCAGACCTCACACAATAGAGTTAGAAAATACTGTTACTGCTCAAAACATGTACAAGATTAAATCCAGCGCCAGGGAAAGGGAGGATGGAAAACGAAAGCCACTCTTTTCTTCCCTGGAGACCGAACCCGGGGCCTGTAATGAAACCTTTTGATGGGATGTAATCAAACCTTATAGGCCTTTCAGTGGCCTTTACTCTAGAGAAGACATTGGTTCAGCCATTCTAAGAACAATTCTGTACGGCTCTTAAAATTAAATATAGTTAATTAATATATATTATATATATAATATAAAATTAAATATATTCAGTTCTATGGCTCAGAAATTTCCTTTCCTGCAATATGCATCCCAACTATATTCCTTTATAGGTTCATAAAGAGATAGATTATTTTGGTATTAGGGATTTAAGAGACAACTGGCTAACTGTGATTTGCTGGGAGGGTTATCAGAAATGAACACACACCAAGGAATATGATGTATTAGAGCTGCGTGTGGTGGAACACACCTGTAATTCCAGCACTCCAGAAGCAGAGGCAGGAGAATCATTGAAAATTTGAAGCCAGCCTGGTCTACATAGTAATTAATTCCAGGATAGCCACGGCTGCACATTTATTTGATTGTAATACCAGAAGCTCTCAGAATGATGCACCTATCAATGCTGCTCATAATAAAGGCCAGTGGGAGGATCATATATAGAACCCCCAACTTAAGATAGAGAAAAGGGCTCTAAGTTCAATCCCCTGTGGTGGGAGTAGAATTTATTTCCCTTCCCCAATTTCTTTTGTATCTGATTCTTGACCTTGTGATTTTTCCTGGACAAGAGCTTATCTCTAAAAACAAAACAAGACAAAAATAGGGCTTGGGATATAGCTTAGTGGGCAGGGTGCTTACCAGGCATACAGGAGGCCCGGGGTTCAATCCTTAGCACGAGGCACAGTGCTGCTGTTCCCAGTGCTCTGGAGGCAGAGATAGATCAGGAGGTCAAGGTCATTTTTGACTCTGGAGAGCAATCTAGGCTGGCCCCGGGGTCTCAAAACACAAGTCGGCTGAATAAATGGAAAATATATAAGATACACACAAAACAATAAACTGTATAAACAAGAAACAAAAGATACATATTAAACACATTACAATTAATGCCATTACGTGTCTTAAAAGGAAGTGAACGGGAAAAAGAGATAAATAATTGAATGAATGCATCAATCAATCACAAAGAAATCCAGCCAGACCAAACTATGATATACCCGAAACTGAGAAGTGTAATTACCTTAAAGCCCTATACTTAAGGTCCAGGAAGAAAAAGCACGGCCATTGTTCCTTCATTGTCTCTGTCCCTTCCAGTGCACATGTCCCATAAAATACTAAAGCATGGCCAACAACAGGAAGAAAAAGGAAATGAGAAGTTCTTCCATTAGCAATAGTGTACAGTACTCTGCAGAGGAACCTTGCACCGTTGGCCCCAGGACAACCATCCGTCACTTTCGTAAAGATGACCACTACTCGTTCCTAACTGAGCTGACCTTCCCTCCCTCCAGGACCAAAGTGCTCTCTTCCCAGGACAGCCAGCACTACACGGAGAAACAACCTCCAAAAACAAACAACGAAAACAAAAATTAAAAAGAACAAAAAAAAAAGAAAGAAGGGAGAGAGAGAGAGAGAGAGAGAGAGAGAGGAAAGAGGAGAGAGAGGAAAGAGGAGAGAAGAGACGAGAAGAGAAGAGCACACCCTGATATCCTGATTTTCCCTAAGTTTGTCCAAAGAGACCCTCATTTATTGTAGCTGGGCACAAGGACACTCCACAAATGACATTGCTTTTGATCTTTCTCTGAGTCCTACCTATTCTTAGATAATTCACTAAAATGAGGATTCTTCACCACCCACACTGGTAGTTGTGTATTTTATGCTGATTCTCTTGTTACTCTCATGGGCAAATTAGACTGTAGTTAGTTTAGGTTTCCACTGCCAAGCGAGTGACGGGATCCACACATCTGGGTCTAAACTGAAAACCACATTTGACCTGAGTATTTGGCTTGGGTAAGGTGGGTAGTAGCTAGAGATATTTTAATCATTTTCTTCCACGGGTATGCCATATCTTGAGATATATTTTTGTGTATCCCCCAGATTTTTTAAAAGAATGCATAGAGTTTAAAAATTAATTAATTTAATCTGGATGTGGTAGTTCATGCCTTTAATATCTGCAATCTGGAGGCAGAGACAGGTGGATACTTGAGTTTGAGACCAACCTGGTCCAAAGAGTTCTAGTACAGCCAGGGCTACACAGGGAATTCCTGATTCCAAAAGTCTACATATAATGTGTGTATGTATGTATATTATGTACATATAATGCGTGTATGTATGGATGTTTATATGTATATATATTATAGATGCAGGATATGTTGTATGTGGGGAGTATATGCCACAGAGTGGACAGCTTTGTGGAATTGTTTCTCCCCTTCCACTTTTATGTGAGTTCTGGGGGCGGGGGTGTCTAGGCTTGTGCGGCAGGTGTCTTTACCTGCTGAGCCATCCCGTGAGACCGAGAGCCATCCCGTGAGACCAAGAGCCATCCCATGAGACCCAGAGCCATCCCGTGAGACCGAGAGCCATCCCGTGAGACCGAGAGCCATCCCGTGAGACCGAGAGCCATCCCGTGAGACCAAGAGCCATCCCGTGAGACCAAGAGCCATCTCGTGAGACCGAGAGTGAGAGTTTTTACTTAGCTTTTCAAATAACAGTCGTTTTTTGGAAAAACTAGGGGCTAGTGAATGAACAGTTTGAGTAATTAACCACTAGAGGGCATATCACACATGGTATTTGGGGTTGGGTTTACTCCCTCTCCCCCTTCAATTTTATAAAAATCAAAATGTAGATTTCAAAGTGTATCAGAAGATAAGAAGAAGAATATGAGATAAGTAGTCTTCATATAAGCGATTCAGGGAAGAGGAGGAGGAGTCCATAGGCATGGAATGAAGGGTTTTTGTTCCTTCGTTTTGTTTATGAATCAGGTTCTCCTGTTCACACTGGCTTCAAACTCCTGTACCGGAGACTGGCCTTGAACTCCTGGTCTTCCAGCCTCCACATCCCAGGGGCTGGAATTATATAGGCACACTCCAGCAAGACTAGCCTTTTGGTAAATGTTTAAGTCGAAAGAAAGGGATGGAGGACAAGGGGAAATCCTTGAAATCTAGTCTGGGTCCTGCCTTATACAATCAAATAGATGCACAAACCTTTTCATCAGCACAGAATGGGAGGAAAGAACTCGGGTTTGCTCTAAAGTAACAGGAGGTGCAGTCCCGGGGAAATGCTGCGCTGCGGACTGAAGGCGAAGGAAGCTTGAGGGAGGACGGAAAGGGAATTCCATGCTTACATAGAAGCATCAAATTTTCAATTAGGTTTTCTTATTGGCAACATATTTATATTATAGAAACCTAAAAAGTACAAATCAGTAGACATTGAGAGGTCAACTCTCCCGCTTCCCTGCTCTACCTACAACAGCTCCCCACCTTGAAGGACAACGCCCACTAATTTCTTATCTATTATAACAAAAACACGCATTTATTGACTTTTAGCTCGGGAGGTCCATGACGGTTTCTTCTCCACAGAATGCCTCTGTGCTTTGTCCCCTTCTCCCATCACCTTCGCCTTTTCCAACTTAAGTCTTGGTGATCTTCCTGCAGCGGATCACGGAGTGGCTCGTTGTCAGCAAGCTGCTAGCCCTCAAAGGCACAGCACTTTTAAAGAAGTGATGCCGTCCCCCAGTTCTATTATAATTATGCTTGTGCTTAACTTACTCTGTCTCCACCAAAGTTCTGTCAAAAAGCAAAGCTGCCATGAAAACCTCTTTATGCATGTCGGTTTTCTATGCCTGGATCTGTAGGATAAATATTGACTGAATCCAAAGATGTTCACAACTGAAGTTCCTGCTGCTGCTGTCAATTCATCTTCCTCTACCCCCTCCTATCCTATTTTTCTATTATTTTTTTGCTGGGTTTATACTTGTTTTTTTTTTTATTTTGTTTTGTTTTTATCTTGGTCAACATACAACATGAGCAACAACATCTCCTGGTGTTTCACTTTGTGTTTTTCATTAGAGGGTCAACATCTAAAAAATACTTTATTGCTCCTTTTAATTGTATGTATAGATGTGTGTTTGTATATGGGTTTGTGTAAATGAGTGCAGTACCCACTGAGGCCAGAAGAGAATGTCGTGGAATATTATTTTAAGATGTGTTACATTCATTTATGCTGTGAAATATTTGTTTTAATAATGTAAGGTGTGTTGCATTCATTTATGTTGCATTTGTTTAGCTCTGTAATACCGTGTTACTTTACCTGTCTAAAACACCTGATTGGTCTGATAAAGAGCTGAACGACCAATAGCAAGGCAGGAGAAAGGATAGGCAGGGCTGGCAGGCAGAGAGAATGAATAGAAGGAAAAATCTGGGAAGAGAAGAAGAAGCAAGATCAAGGAGCAAGAAAAGAAGGTTACCACCCAGATACACAACCAAACACAGATTTAGAAGGAAAGGAAAGGTATACAGAAATAGAGAAAGGTAAAAGCCTATAGGTTGACTGGAGCGATGGTTCAGAGGTTAAGAGCACTGACTGCTCTTCCAGAAATCCTGATTTCCACTTCCAGCAACCACATGGTGGCTCACAACCATTTATAATGGGATCTGGTGCCCTCTTCTGGCCTGCAGGCGGAACACTATACATTAGAGAAAAAAAAAAAGTCCAGAGGCAAAAGATAGACGGGATAATACCAGTTAAGATAAGCTGGTGAAAAAAAAAAAAAAGATAAGCTGGTTAGAAACAAGCCAAGCTAAGGACAGGCATTCATAGAAGCCTCCATGTGATTTATTTGGGAGCTGGGTGGCAACAGCCCCCACAAAAGCCAAGAATACAAGGGAGTGTTAGATTCTCTGAAGCTGGAGTTATAGGCAGTTGTGAGTCACTGGATGTAGGTTCTGGGAACCGACTTGGGTCCTCTGCATAAATAGTTTCTACTTTTTAATTGCGGAGTCATTATCTCTCCTATGTTTAAGGGAAAGGCTCGTGTTAATCACGGAACAACACTGTGTAAAAGGGTACACTTCCAGGCATTATTAGCCAATTAAGACAAGAGGGGGGAAGGTACCCCGAGATGAAGGACAGGAGAATCTGAGCAGTGCCTGAACCATCCCATGAGCAAACCTTCCAATGCCACCCCTTCAGCCACCAGGCAGTCCCAGACTATGTACTGCCTTGTATTTCGGAGCCCGGCTCTTCCCAGCAAGCTGAGAAAAAGCCAATGCCAACTGGAACTCAAAGGAACAAAACGAGACAATCATTTCCAAAATGTTCCTCAAACCCCCTGGCCTTCAGCCATGCAGAGCTGATTCCTTGGGACCTTTCCCCTGCATTTTAAGATCAACTCTGTTCAACAGAAATAAAATCCTAGGTATATATATAACTTCAATTGATCTAGTAGCTATTACATTAAAGAATTAGAAGCAGAGCCAGGATAGAATGGCCCCATAATTCCAGTCTTTCATATATTTTACTCTGTAAAATCCAATCTATAAAATAAAGAAGCAACTTATTGATTTAATACAATATATGCAAATATTATCATACAAATATTATTCTTTCAACATATAGTCAATATTAAAGATCATCACTGAATTTTTTTTTCTCTTCTGAATCCTTATGATCCAGAGAGTCTATCTATACTCATTGCATCTCAAATCAGACTAGCAACACTTCAAGGGTTCAGTGCCAGCATGTGTCTGGACTAGCATCATTAATATTCTCAGAACCCGACCTTTGATCTGCTCATTAATTACCCATCCCAGCAACACTGTTTGAATTAACTGATTATTAGATATTAGCAAGGCACATGCCCTCCTACTGAGCTATATCGTCAGCCCCTACAGGCTTCCTGAAGAAAAAGTTAAATCACACAGCTAAAGGGATGGTCTTTCTCATTCCCCTCATTCTGCAAATCCAAGACTCTGTTCTCCAGCCCTTCTTCTGTGTAGGTGTGGTGGTTTGAATAAAACAGCCCCCGTAGGTCCATAAGAAGTGGTACCATTAGGAGGTGTGGCTTTGTTGGAAGAGGTGTGTTACTGTGGGCTGGCTTTGAGATCTTAGAAACTCCAGCCAGGCTTAGTGACTCTCTCAGTCTTTTCTTGCTGCCTGTGGATCCAGAACTCTCAGCTGATTCTCCAGCACCACATCTGCCTGCATGCTACTATGCTTTCCGCCATGATGATAATGGAATAAACCTCTGAACTATAAACCAGCCCCAATTAAATATTTTCCTTTATAAGAGTTTCCACAGACATGGAGTCTCTTCACAGCAATAGAAACCTTAACTTAGACAGTAGACTAGGGACAAGAATGGGAAGAAAAATTCTTTGTTTAATCGCATGAACATATTACCTGCCCCTTATAGAGCAGAATTAGAAGAGATGTGTCTATGTATAATATCCTTGATAAGATGCCTGTCTAGCCTTTATAAAAAGAATTTAAGATCACAAAAACTTTGTTCTTTCTTTCCATGTTGGTGTGTAATGCATGTTCTACCCAGCAGAAACACCCTGCTTGTAAGCAACCATTCTGCATTCCTCATACCAAATATTCAGCCAAGTTTTCTTCTCATTCCTGTCCCTCATCCCCATAGGTTCCATACCAATTTCATGGTAAATTTTGTTATTTTCCATGACAACAGAGTGTTCACATGCATTTTAATCAAATCTGAATAACATCCAGATTCTTCTTCCTCCTTTTTTGTTTTATTTTGTTTTTCATTTCTTCAAAACAGTGTTTCTCTGTGTAACAGTCCTGGCTGTCCTGGAACTTGCTCTGTTGATTACATTTGTTAGTCATTTGGGCAAAAAACCACTCTTGCCTGGACTGCTTGATGGTATGCTGTGTGAACTGGACATGCAGGACCCACAGACTGCTGAACTTACCCTAAAGGTGAGACAATCCTTCAGGGTTCCTGTTTCATGAAAGAGTCTGCAAGACATTCTACAGGACACAGAAGAAAGTGACTGACAAACTGCCAATATAAGCAGAACTGTCTTTGAAATTTCCTGCTTCATGGAAAAGTCTGCTGGATACTATGGGCCAGTAGGCTGAAGATGGATGCCCCAACAGTACAGAAGAACTTTGGATGACTGTCCAGGCAGTGAGATGTCTCTGTCAATTCTAGAGTTTTGGAAGTTGTTTACAGTGTACTTCCTTTTTGCTCAGGCAATATTATAAACTTCTGGAGTCTTTGATGGAGTTGAAGAATAGTTAGTTATAGTTTTCCTTAGTTATGATAAAAGATAAAGTATATAAAGTATTATAACTTTAATTCTTGCTTGATACCTGTTTTGTTATATGTAATTTTACTATGTTAAAATTAAAACCTTCCTTTTGATTTAAACAGAAAAGGGGAGATGATGTATGCTGTGAATACAACTGGTTAATAAAGAAACTGTCTTGAGCCTATAGCAGAGCAGGACAGAACAGAGCTAGATGGGGAAAACTAAACTGAATGCTGGGAGAAGGAAGGTGGAGTTTAGCCATGTAGCCTCCACAGACAGAAGTTTACTAGGTAAACCACAGCCACGTGGCAATACACAGATGAATGGAGATGGGTTAAATTAATATGTAAGAGTTAGCCAATAAAAAGCTAGAGCTAATAGGCCAAGCAGTGATTTAATTCATACAGTTTCTGTGTGGTTATTTCAAGAGTCTGGGCAGCCAAGAAACAAACAAGCAGCCTCCATACGACACTCTGTAGACCAGACTGGCTTTAAACTCACAGAAATCTGCTTGACTCTGCCTCCCAAGTGCTGGGATTAAGGCATGTACCACCACTGCCTAGCTTCTTCCTCCAATTTAAAAAAAATATTATGTGCATTTACTGCCTGATCATCTTGAAGTGTCTTCCATTTCAATCAGGACATCTCTTAGAGCACCTTCATCCATACGTATGCTGGCTAGTTTTATATCAACTTGACACAAGCTAGAGTCACTGGAGAGGAGGGAACCTCAATTAAGACAATACCTCCATAAGATCCAACTGTAGGGCATTTTTTATTCATTAGTGATTGGTGGGGGAGTGCCCAGCCCATTGTGTGCAGTACTCATCCCTGAACTGGTGGTCCTGGGATCTATAAAAAAGGCTAAGCAAGTCATGTGGTTTGGGGGCTGTGGACCCCATGACCCTGAATTTCCTGTAAACAACTTGTTTTCCTCTGCTCTGGCAGTCTGCAGCTGCTCTGAGCACAAGACCCTGATGGCAGGGGAGTGGGTTCTGATGAGTCTGCAGCTGGAAGATCCTGAGAGCTGGGGTGTGGCCAGAGCCCTATGAAGTAATAAGGGTGGCAGCGCTGCGTTCCCAGCACCCCGGCCTCCCGCCTACTCGGCTAGCTTATGCCCCGAAATAATTACACGGACACTGTATTCTTTTAATCACTGCTTGGCCCATTCTCTTCTAGGCTAATTCTCACATATTAATTTAGCCCATTTCTAATCATCTGTGTATGGCACCCCAAGGTGCGCTTACCAGGAAGATTCTAGCCTATGTCCATCCTGGGTCAGAGCTTCATCCTGGGAGCGGGGCATGGCGTCTCTCTCAGGCGTCTGCTCCGGAGAGCAGAGCTGTGGAGTCTCTGACCTCACTTCCTCTTCCTCCCAGCGTCCTGTTCTGCCTACTCCTCCCACCTATCCTCTAACCAATAAAATGGGCCAGGGCAGTGCCTTTATTAGCCAATGACCTTCCTCCATCATTTCCCCTTTTTCGGTTTAAACAAAAAAAAGGCTTTAACATAGCAAAATTACATATAACAAAACAGTTATCAAGTAAAAGTTACAATAATCTTTATCATAACTAAGGAAAACTATAACTATAACTAACTATTCTTAACTCCATCAAAGACTCCAGAAAGATATAATATTACCTAAGTAAACAAGAACCAAGAAACTTCAAACTCTAGAAATGACAAAGACATCTCGCTGCCTGGACAGTCACCCAAAGTTCCTCTGTACCGTTGGGGCATCCATCTTCAGCCTTCAGGCCCATGGTATCCAGCAGACATTTCCATAAAGCAGGAAAATTCAAAGTCAGTTCAGTCACTATCTGTTGTGTCCTGCAGAATGTCTCGCAGACTCTTTCATGAATCAGGAACCCCGAAAGATCATCTCACCTTAGGCAAGTTCAGTAGTCCTCTCTCTGCGGGTTCTCTGTGTCCAGTTTATGCAATAGTCCAGGCAAGAGCAGTTTCTTGCCCAAATGGCTATCAAACTCCATAAGGATCCTCTTCGATGCCCATCTTCCTCTTGAAGTAGATTGGTGCTGCCAGGAGCAGAGTGTCTCATTGTCATGAAAAGTCCTAAGTTATTAAAACATTAAATGTCCTATTCTGTAATCTTTGAAAGACATGAAGAATGTCTATCTAAAATATATCTCTATATATCTAGAAAATCTAACTAACATGACTACAAGCTTTACTATTATCGATGATTATCCATTAACAACCTATATTTCTTAATTATACAGTACATATTTAAATGAACTACACAATCACAATACCTTAATAAAGATCAGAAATACATATACATATAACAAAATTGACCTTAAATTTAAATCACTAAAACAAAATCCATATCAATGTAAATTATTCATATCTCTATCATATCCCCCTTTAAATGTAAAAGGACGTTTATAAACCATATTTGGGAATATGGGCGCAGTTTTTTCTCTCCAAACTGCTTCCTGCTGAATGGGGGCGTCGTTAATTAGGTCTTTCATGGTATAACCTGTGTGCTAGTTTCATCTCAGTTGGCAGTTGAGCAAAGCAATTTTCTGAAGGTGTTCACACCAACCCTTCAGGAGGGCGTGGTCCATCATACCAAATCGGAATAGAAGAAATGAACAGCGTCTCATCCTCTGTGAAAACAAAATAAGAAACTCCTTTCCAAAGTATCATGTCCTTAGATCCAAATTTCAAATTCAAGGCATCAAAATATCTATGTTGGATTAGTTCAGCAGCATTTATAAATAAATATCTTTTAGTAGCTTTTGCTCTTTCCTCAGCATTCAAACAATTCAAAGAGAGCATAATAGCATACAGTATCAAAATTCTCTGTGTATTTTCCATCTTTGTTCGTTTTATTTTAACCTCTATTTTGTTTATTTTTACTTTTAACTTTTTGCTTTTTGAGACAGTTTCTCTGTATCTTTGACCTGAAGTAACTCTGTAGACCAGGCTGTCTTTGAACTCTCAGAGATCCGCCTGTCTCTGCCTCCCAGGCATTCGGGATTAAAGGTGTACACTACTACACCTTGAACTCACAGAGATCTGTTTGTCTCTGCCTTCTAGGCACTGGGATTAAAGGCGTGTGCTACCACACACAACAACTCTCTTCCTTTTTTTGTTTTTTACTTTAAGAACTTCAACTTTTAGTCTGCATATATTTTTAACACACATTAACCATTTAAAAATTTTCTTTGTCTTTGAATCTCTCTTTACTGTATATTTCTCTTTTTCTGACCACATGAGTCTTTAATTTACCAAGCAATGTCAGTAGGATTAAAGGCGTGGCTTTGCCAGCTAGATCCAGTCCATTCCTTAGCTTTCCAGCCTCATGGCGGATATACAGGCTGTAGCCATGTTTACTGCCACAACTGTATGGCATTTCAAGGTCCCTGCCAGCAACTGAGCTACAACAGACAACACTCAAGTCCTCTCTAGGTAGCCGGCCCTCCTGCCTCAAACAGTCAGAGTTTGCCCTGGCAGGATGGCCCAGAAAGCCGGCATTTTTAAACGGCGCAGCTTTTTTCCTGCTATGGCTGAAAACCGAAAAGCATGTGTTCAGCTTTTCGTCAACACCGTTTAAGTGTTTCGTGGCAGGAACTCTTAATGAGCTGCAGGGTTTTGCAGCTAAAGCTGAGTCAGGAAGCCTCTCTCAGATGAGGCGCTTGCCTCTAGCAAGCAGAGTAGATCCGAGAAATTGTCACTATCAAGAAAACATGCTTTACTCTTTCCCAAGCTTTTTCAGGCTTTCTGTAGATTCAGTTGTCCACGTGGGCGCCATATGAAGTAATAAGGGTGGCAGCGCTGCGTTCCCAGCACCCCGGCCTCCCGCCTACTCGGCTAGCTTATGCCCCGAAATAATTACACGGACACTGTATTCTTTTAATCACTGCTTGGCCCATTCTCTTCTAGGCTAATTCTCACATATTAATTTAGCCCATTTCTAATCATCTGTGTGTTGCACCCCAAGGTGCGCTTACCAGGAAGATTCTAGCCTATGTCCATCCTGGGTCAGAGCTTCATCCTGGGAGCGGGGCATGGCGTCTCTCTCAGGCGTCTGCTCCGGAGAGCAGAGCTGTGGAGTCTCTGACCTCACTTCCTCTTCCTCCCAGCGTCCTGTTCTGCCTACTCCTCCCACCTATCCTCTAACCAATAAAATGGGCCAGGGCAGTGCCTTTATTAGCCAATGACCTTCCTCCATCAGCCCTATATAAGCTGCCCCTGAGCACAATAAAGTTGGCATTCTTGGTTCAAGGACCCTGTCCCCATCTCTCTCTCTCTCTCTCTCTCTCTCTCTCTCTGTGTGTGTGTGTGTGTGTGTCTGTTTAAGTCTCCAGCTTAATTCCCAGCTTGCACACAGTCCCGTAGTGCAGGCCCTACAATGGGAAACAAGCCAGCACCCTTCCATGGCCTTTGCTTCAGCTGCTGCCTCCTCCAGGTTCCTGCTTGAGTTCCTGTCCTGACTTCCTTCAGTAATAGACTATGAGGTGGAAATGTAAGCCAAATAAACTCTTTCTTCCACAACTTGATTTAGGTTATGGTGTTTCACCATAACAATAGTAAGTAACCCTAACTAAGACGATATGGAAGCATGGTGTTCTGTGTTGCTAGTTCATAATTTAATCAGATCCTTATCAATCAAGTCTTGAGTTGTCTTTAGTGTACACTGTTCCAACCAGTGTTAGACTATAAACCTTGTACTTAGCCACTTTCAAGTATGCAAACATGTCTTCAGGATAAATCTCTCAAAGGAAAACTGCATAAGATATCAACGAACAGCTAATTTTGATAGACATTACTAAGCTGACCAACATTAACTTACATTTTAGGAGGTTTTTATTGTTGTACAATATTCTGAAGTTCAGAAGGTAGATGGTATAGCATATGGGCCCCTTAAGATGGTAAGTCTTGATTGTCAAATTGTCAGCTCGATGAGCTCTAGAACCCCCTATGAGAGGAGGCTCTGGCATGTCTGTGGAACATTGTGTAGACCAGGTTGGTTGAGGTGGGAATACTTGTCCACTGTGGATGGCACCACTCCATGGGCTGAGAGCCCAGACTATACAAAAAGAGGAAACCCATTTGATCACAAGCACTCAGGGCCTTCTGTTTCCTGGCTATAGTGTGAGCAGCTGTCTCAAGCTCCTGCTTCTGACACTTCTTGGCCATGATGAACTAAACCTCAGAACTGTGAAGCCAAATAAATCCCTTTCTACCTTAAGTTGCTCTCATTACTGTTTATTTGTTTTGTTTTGTTTTTTTTTATCACAGCAGTGAAAACAAGTAACTAACTGTGATGGTTTAAATGAGAATGGCCCCCATAGGCTCAGTGTTTGAATGACTGATTCCCCACTTGATGGAACTGTTTGGAAAGGTTAGGAAGTGTGATCTTGTTGTAGGATGGCACGTCCCTGGGGGTGGGCTTTTAGGTTTCAAAGCTTTGTGCTTACAGATCAGGGTGTAAGCTCTCAGCTACTGCCCTGGTGCCATGCCTGCCTGCCTGCTGCCATGCTTCCTGCTGTGAAGGTCATGGATTCACCCACTGAAACTGTGAGCCCCAATAAAATTTCCCTTCTATAAGTTGCTTTTGTTATGGTGTCTCTTCACAGCAATAGAAAAATAACTAAGACACTAACACACTGCTCCTACTGAGGCGTATTATTAGAATAACTGAGGTTATTCTAAATTGTTGTATAAAAACAATGATAAAATAAGCATTTGTTTGTAAGATCTCTTGCGTAGGTATTTTTCCACAATCGTTGACAGAGTGAAGAGAGAGGGAGAAAAGTAAGAAGAGGGGGAGACAGTGTGGGGAATATGGTACCCAGAAAAAGATAGTGAAGCAGAAAGTGCCATAGGACTTAGACCCACAGGAAGGTTTGATGTTTTATTCTAGACCAAGATTATATTATTTGCTTCCCAAAGATCATCCTGCGAGCCACCTGGAAAGTGGTTGGAGGGAGCTGTGGTGTGACACCTAGCATCAGAGGGAGGCCTAGTTGGAGTGAAATGAACAAACTCTTAGCAGAGGGAAGCAAATTATCACAGAAAATGCCCTGCTTCCTACAGTGGCCACCAGGGAGCACTCTGGAGAGTGATATAAGGGGTACAGGAATCAATGAGCCAGATAAGACAGCCTCTGCCTTCAGGGATTTAGCAAAGAGTTGTAGGTATGGATCATTGCACCATGCACGGTGTTACAAAGTGTTGACCACTTTGCACGTGAAACACCACTTTGTTACTAGGTCAAGGTTTTCTTTTTTCTCTCTCTTTGGCCCTCCAACCTCCCTTTCCCTCTGACAAGCCTCTTCTCTCTGATTTCTTCACTGGGAAGGGTTAGTGAGGCGCTTAAATGGAATCACTTTGAAAAACTCTGGTCCTGGCTTTCTAGTTCCTTTTTCAGTTGCTGTGCTACCCCCAACAAAAACAAGCTTAGTTCAGCGAGAGTTTTTTTGGCGCATGGTTCCAGATTACAACCCATCACGGCAGGGAAGTCATGGAGACAGAAACTTAGGGAGAGGGTCACGTTGCATCCACAGTCGAGAAGCAGAGAGCAAGGAAAGCATGTTGCTACTCACTTCTCTTCCTCCACTTATCTAGTCCAGGATCCCAGGGAACAGCACCACCCACGGTGCCTTTTCAGGGTAATACAATCAAGATATCCCCTCCTCCCCTGCCCAAGCATGAGCAGAGGCCCATCTCCCAGGTGATTCTGTTCAGCTGATAATCAACACCAATCATCCCAACTAGCTTCTGAAGAGGAGTACTGAATTATATTTGGTGAATGGGTGAGAAAAAAAAAATCTCTTTCTTCCCCATTTGCCTTCTGGAATCCCTGCCAGCCTTTCCTGTCAATCATGTGGGTTCTTCTTCAGCTCTGTAATGTCATTAACAATGGAGAAAACTGGGCTCATTAAATCTGTGCAGCGGTTTGCCTGAGTCATATGCTGGGAGGAAAGGCAAATTAATTGCTTACATATTTTTAATTTATTCTCTTTCCAAAGTCACCCTTTTAAAAGATAAAATATTTATCTCCTCCATCCTTTGATTATCAGGGAAGTTTTAATATATCAGGAAGAGTACTGAAGGCATCCATTTATTTGATTAATAGATATCAAATTATTCTGGTTCGGTTTATTGTTTTAGACCACATTTCTGTAGGGACATTAATAAATGTGATTGCTTTTGCTAGAATATTCGTTAATCCTGTGGTTTAGTGTGTGGATAATGGAACACGCTGTTCTGCTGCCTCTTAGTGAGCTTTCCCCGCTGGCTAGCCGAAAAGCAAAGAAACTGATTTGACAAACACGTGTGCAGCCAGAGGACCAAGACAGTTTTCGAATCTCTTTACACTCTCAGACAACGGCATAAAGGTACGCCCGAATATAGTTTTCTTTTCTAACAGGTTTTTCTCCATCAGCCTTTTAAAAATTTAGCGAAGAAATCTGAGAGGCAGTCGCTAAAGACTGAATGGCGTCCCTCCCCATTTTCCCAGAATGAAGCCATAATCCTATGTGTGCTTGTGTGTGGATATGAGGCCTAGGAGAAGTGATGGCAGTTTTCAAAAAAAAATCATCAAGGTGGGTCCTTAATGCATCTGAGTTGGTGTCCTTTGATAAGAAGAAGCGTTGCCAGGGTGCTCTCTGTCTCTCTCTCTCTTCCTCTCTCACCCCCTCCCCCCAACTCTCTCTTTGCCTCTGCCATCAGAGATGCAGCCCTTTGCTGGTCAGGAGGAGCTCTTGCCAGGAACTGACCCTACTGGACCACGACCAGACCTCAAGAGTGGAGAAAATATAATTTCAGGAGAAGCCACCCAAGTCTGTGAGACAATGCCATGCAGGGGAGCCAACAGGACAGCAGACTTCGGAAATTCTAGAATGCTGCTCCTTGCTGTTTCTGGTCAAAAAGACTGTATTCGGCTTGGAGACCTTACTTACAATCATTTGCTTTATCCGTTTGGGGGTTTTTGCTTTCTTTATGGATAAGCAGCCCCAAGTGGACAAAACTGTATGATGACGAAAGACTGCTTTGATGATTCAGGTCACCCCACAGCTGTCAACTGACATAATTTTAGTCACAACATCACCAGGGCTTTCTAGTCAAGGACAAATCGATGTTTGACAAATAAGTGTTAAGTCAAATGTTAACTCTTATGTATACCTCGAAGGTCCTCTGCCCCCAGAGAAATCTATATAGATCAATGCATATGTATGCAGGGCTATCCCCACCCCCATCCCTTATTGACAACATGAAATCAAAAGCTTCTCACTCAAGGAAGCTAGCTAAGCATGCACATTTGCCTACTCCTGTCCCGGAGACTGTCACTGTGTTGATATTTTTAAAGGAGAGAAATCAAATCAAATCATCAGAGAATAGGAGAGGAAGCCAATGAAGAACAGTATAAAGCTGGAGGAGAGATAAGGAAGCAAAGATCCAGAACATATCAGGGAAGAGAAGGCAGATAAGGCCAAGAGCTGCGGGCAACAGCGCTGACAAGGACCTCACATCCAGACTAGCACACTGCGGCTCTCGCTTTCTGTTATCACAATAAAATACCTGGCTGTTTTATAGAGAAAAGAGTATTTAGCTCACATTTTGGAAGCTAAAAGTCTGGAATTGGGAGGTGGCATTAGAGCAGCAAGGGCTTCCTTGACTGTGAGCATCACACAGCAGGTGGGATTATGGCCAGATAGTATGCAAATGGGAGAAGTCAGCCGGTAAGACAGGAAGTCAGAGAGAATTCAGGGCTCAGGGCACTCCGCTTTGACAACTCGCTTGGGTGGGAACTATTGAGGTCCCATAGAATTACCTTAATCTCTTCCAAGGGCGGTGTCCCCCATTGCTTAATCACCTCCTATGAGCCCCCATCTTTTAAAGGCTCGCCACCTCTCAGTTCTACCTCCAATTCATGAGGCACACCCCTGATTCTCTTTTGGTTTGGAGGCCAAACCATAGTGCAAGATGCTATCTGAGAACACATTAGCTACCATGTCATCACCCCTGCTTTATCATTGCACATTAAAATTACACATACATGTAAGTAACTCTTTTGTAGAACTACATAATATTCCATAACTTGTTCTCCCAATCCTTTGTTTAAAAAAATTTCAGATTATTTTCATTTTGGTTCCTCCCGCCAAGGATGTAATCTACAAAAAAAAAAAAAAAAGAACACAATGAATTTCTTATATATCTATGGCCTTTATATTGACATTTTTGTTTTTATAAGTTACATTTTCAAAAGTAAAACTTCTGAGTCGAAATGCCTGTATAAATTTCATTTTAACTTGCCTGCCAGCTGGAATGGCATTTCCAGGAACTGCAGTAGTAATCCCGAGGATCACCCATATCAATACTGAGTGGGGGTCACCTGTTCTCTGTCTCCATTCAATGCCTGTGTTGCTGTATTGTACTTCTTTAAGACTGGTGATTTCTTGTCTTCCTACCTTATCTCCGAGCTGAGATTCTTACAAATACTCTTCTACATTTTTTTCTGGTATTTTGTTATTTATATTTCTAATCAGCCTGGAATCTGTTTTTATTAGAGTAAGTAATGATGATAGCTAACATTTACTGATGAATTTCTACAAGCTAGGCACTCTGAAAAAATACTGTCTAAAGTTCATATAGATAAGAAAAGTGAGTATTGTAAAACTTGAGGAATCACCCAAGCACACGTATCTCCTAATACTAAAGACTGTGACCTAAGCTGAATCTTACTCTGGACTATCTCCTCAAACATCCAGATGAAGAGCTAATTAATACCTGTCTTTTTCCATGTAATTGGATCACACATTCCATTGTGTGTGTGTGTGTGTGTGTGTGTGTGTGTTTGGTATTAAGGATCACGGGGCACCACACATGCTACAAGGGTGGAGTTGCATTCCCAGGCCCCAATCTTCAAGCTCTCAAATGTGGTCACTTTGTCTCTGGAGTCCACTGCATTTGTGCCACCACAATGCTGTTTTTCATTTTATACTTTCAGGGTAAGCTTTGTTTTCTCTTTGATAAGGCAAGTCCATGACAAAACCATCTAACAGATTAATAAATTTTGGATGTTTATTCTGGGCAAATCATTGGTCCAGTTCCAAAGAAAACATGTCTGTGCATTTTGATTTGGATTGCATTAAGTGTGCCTTAATTTGTTAAGAATTGACACTTATGTATCAATCTCTCTCTTCAGTCACATGGTACAATGTCTGTAGTATTAGGAGCGGCGGGGCTGCGTCTCCAGCACCCCGGCTGCCTGCTCGGCTAGCTTATGCCCGAAATAATTACACGGAAACTGTATTCATTTAATCACTGCTTGGCCCATTCTCTTCTAGGCTAATTCTCACATATTAATTTAGCCCATTTCTAATCATCTGTGTGTTGCACCCCAAGGTGCGCTTACCAGGAAGATTCTAGCCTATGTCCATCCTGGGTCGGAGCTTCATCCCGGGAGCGGGGCATGGCATCTCTCTCTGGCGTCTGCTCCCGAGAGGAGAGCGGTCGAGACTCTGAGCTCACTTCCTCTTCCTCCCAGCGTTCTGTTCTGTTTACTCCTCCCACCTATCCTCTAACCAATAAAATGGGCCAGGGCAGTTCCTTTATTAGCCAATGACCTTCCTCCATCAAATGTCCACTTATTTAGAGTCTTCAATAAAAGGTTAGACATGTCTCTAGCTCTTTGTACTCTTATATGAACTCCCTAAGCCATCATGTTGTGAGTAGGATATGTTCACATATGTATCTGGTAATCACAGAGGTAAAGCTGAGGTGTGTGTTTATGAGCCTAACCTCTGTTTTTGCTCTTGTTTTGGGAATAGGGTTTCACTGTGTAGCCCAGGCTGGCCTGGAACTCATTACATAGCCCAAGTTGCCCTAAAAATTGAAGTTCTCCAGTCTCAGATCCTGAATGCTGGATCGTAGGCCTCTGCCACCATAGCTGGCTTCTAGATTTTGCTTTTATAAAACATACCCTGCAAAGGCTTTGTTGTAATAAGATTGGCGGGCTGGGCTGCGTCCCGCCACCCGGCTAGCTTTACCCGAAATAATTACACGGAAACTGTATTCTTTTAAACACTGCCTGGCCCATTAGTTGCAGCCTCTTATTGGCTAGCTCTTACATATTGACCTAACCCATTTCTAATAATCTGTGTAGCCCATGAGGTGGCTTACCAGGGAAGATCTTAACCTGCGGCTGTGTCGGGAGTGAGAATCATGGCGACTGCCTGACTCAGCTTCTTTCCCCCAGCATTCTGTTCTGTTTACTCCGCCTACCTAATTTTATGTCCTATTAAAGGGCCAAAGCAGTCTCTTTATTTAACCAATGAAATTAACACAAAACAGAAGACTCTCCTCCATCAAGGCTTGCTCCCTTTTCCAGTTAGATTTTTGGACAGAGAATGTTACACCTTCTTTAAAAGCCACCTGCAGCAATTGCACAACAGCGCTGAGGGCAGCGCCATCCCTCGTCCCTGGTCATCTTGACAGCGACCTTAAGTGTTCACTCAGGAAAATGGCGCTGAGGGCTGTAAACCAGTCGTTGATGGCTTTCGATAGCTTCCTTGTGCTCCTAATGTGCTTAGAATTTATTATTATTAATGACTTTGGTTTGCGACTCAACGATAGAACACTTACCTAGCATTTGGAATGCCTTAGGTTCATGTTCCTGAATGGGGGTTGTAGGACCACTTATTGGTTGATTTTTGTTTGTTTGTTTTGTTTATCTGGTTTGGGTTAAGACAAGGTCTTGCTGTGTAGGTCTGGCTGGTCTGGAACAGGTAAGTGGACTAGGCTGGCCTTGAACTTGCAACCCTCCAATCTACGCCTCTTTAGTGCTAATGTCACAAATGTCAGAGGCCTGTGCCACCACACCCAGCCAATTATTCCCTGTTTTTTTTTTTTAATCTAGTGTCATAATCACATAACTTTTGCCCTTAAGTTTGTTACAATATTGTGGACACTGTGGTATTTCCAGTGCTGTGGAGTGCACAGCTGTGGGACATGCACTGTGGTCATCCGGGCACCTCGGCCATTCTGACCTTGGGAAAAGTTGAGCCTTTTTTTAGTTTACTGTAAGATTCCACCATGACCTTAAAGCCACAAAAAAAAAAAATCTGTTACAAAATACACAGCACAACAATTACAGACGCTTTCTGTTAAGAAAACACATGTAAACAATTCTAAATAAAACCAGAGCATATAATCCGGTCATGTTAAAAACTGGCAGCAAATGATAGGAGATTATAACTCCAAGCCAGAACAAGGAAACCAAAAATATAAGCTAAAAGACTTAGCGGAGGGGGGGGGGGGAAGACTAGATATACAAATGATATACCAAGTAAACCAGAAGCTACCTGCTAAAAGCAACCAGTTAGGATTGCAAGTGAGAAAATCCTACTCGGGGTTTTAAGAACGTTTTTCTGCCTTCTTTGAGAATTTGTGAAACGCTGTGTTGAAAGCGGCAAGAAGGGTGGAGCCCTGCACGCTGTCTGATGATTAATGCATGCAAGCCATTTATGATAGAGAGGGATGCATGCTGACTCAGCGGGTCTCCTTCCTTCAGCCTGACAAGGGCACCAAAGGAATTCAAAACAATGCTGGGACTCTCAGAAAATTACTGATTAAGCTCCGTTTCTTAAGAATTCTTGTAATTAAGGATTCCTTTTCTTTGGTTCTTGCTGGCCTTTGCATCAAGGGGCACACGACTGTTACCCAACAATCTTCTGGATTGTCGTTTTCAAACAGCTACACAGATTGCTTGGGAATCCCTCTGGAAATGCAGAACTGAGATCTCTCATTTGTGGGAATTTTCCTATTTCTAGGAATATGTTCACTTATTTATGAATTTGACCTGTATGGGCTCCTGTGATGTGAGGACCAGGTACAGGGAACAGTGTGCTAAGCTGGTGCCTGCCCTTAGGGGCTTGGGGACATGGATTGTATTGCACAGAAATTGTGAGCAACCCACCATGGCTGCAATAGAGTACCACTGGTAAATGAAGAACCATCCCAATGTTTAACTGCAGAAATTGCTTTTTCAATCTCAGGCAGATTTTATGATGTTAAGAGTCTCTAACTGTTCGTGTAGCCCACCTGTTTCCCCTGACACCCCTTACTGAATATTTTTTTCTTCTCTTAAGCAGGGAGAAGCTGGATTTCTTCTCTGCCCTTTCTCTAGGGCTGAGGCCAGCATGCCTCAGCTAACCCAGCAGGCATCTCCCCTCTGCCTTTAAGCCTTGGCCCAGCCTTCATGCACACAACGGTGCGAATTCGGGGTCCCAGGCAGAGGTCCCCACACATCTGGGAATCCCAGTGGGATAAGCAGGGAAAGCCTGACAGAGAAGTGAAGAGGAACATCTAGGGGTTTGGTTTTGTTTTGTTTTATTTTCTTAAAAAGAAATTTGTTGAAACAGGAGCCACCCACTGTTCACATAGTTCACTTTCTAATTCTGTTCTTGGGAATATACAGGAAGTAAACAAATGAAAAATTTTAAGTGACCAATCATAATTCTTTGACTATCAAGCCCTCTCAGTGGTGAGCCATTGTGATGGGCTGGAATGTCACAGAGACACCTGCAGTGAAAATAACATGTGTTTCTCCATTGAGGCAATAGCGCCATTAAAAACAGAACATGGGATGGAATTCACACACGGGTGGTAAATGCATGAAGAGCTTTAGTTAGTTTAAAAATGACTTAATAGGATTTTGGATATAGCCAATGCTTTGGGAATCAATTAGCTGACTTTCCCTAGAAAGTCTTCACTTGAACAAAACTGACGCCCTTTTATGCAAATTAGAACAAGTGATGACTGACATCTTGATGAGCTATTCTTGCCAGATGTAAAGGGAAGAACGGAAGCCACCTCCTTCTTGCTGGAGTTGTCAGTCTGTGCCTAGATCCAGCTTTTCAAGGTTCTGCGGCCTGTCACCTGGTCCTGGCTAGTTTTGTGTCAACTTGACACAAACTAGAGTCATCTAAAAGGAGGAAATCTCAATGGAAAAAATGACTCCCTAAGACCCAGCTGTAAGGTGTTTTCTTAATTAGTGATTGACAGGGGAGGGCGGAGCACATAGTGGATGGCTGTGGTGGTTTGAATAGAATTGACCCCCATAAGCTCATGGGCAGTGGCACTATTGGGAGGTGGCTTTGTTGGAGTAGACATGACCTTGTTGGAGGAAGTGTGCCACCGTGGGGGTGGGCATTGAGGTCTCATACATGTTTAAGCCACGTCCAGTGTCTCAGACCACTGTTGGTGAAGATGTAGGACTCTCAGCTCCTGCTCCAGCACCATGTCTGCCTGCACACTACCATGTCTTATCATGATGACAATGGACTAAATCTCTGAAAATGTAAGTCACCCCAATTAAGTGTTTTCCTTTATAAGAGTTGCCAAGGTCATGGTGTCTCTTCATAGCAACAGAAATCCTGAAACAGTGGTGCCACCCCTGGCCTGGCGGTCCTAGGCTGTTGACAGAGGTTTCTGTCCCCCCAGGTCCCACAGCCATTCAGTCCCAAAGAAACACACAGAGGTCTACATTAATCATAAACTTGTTGGCCTATTAGCTCAGGCTTCTTATTAAATCTTACATCCTACGTTAACCCATAATTCTTGTCTGTGTCAGCCACGTGGATTGGTACCTTTTATCAGCGAGGAATTCTCATTCTTGCTTCCTCTGCGTCCGGGTGACGACTGCTGACTCAGGCTTTCCTCTCCCCAGAATTCTCCTGTTCTGGTTGCTGTGCCTATACTTCCTGCCTGGTTGCTCCACCTATACTTCCTGTCTACTGGCCGATCAGCATTTTATTAAACCACACAAGTGATAAACAGTTACAGGGTACAAGACCATTGTCCCACAGCACCAGGTTCTACAAGAAAGCAGGCTGAGGAAAGTCTGAGAGGAAGTCAGTAAGCAGCACCCCTCCATTGCTCGGCATCAGCTCCTGCCTTCGGGTTTCTGTCCTGTTTGAGTTCCTGTCCTGCCTTCCTTTAGTGACAAACAGTGCAGTGGAAGTGTAAGCCAAACAAACCCTTTGCTCTCTGTTTCTTTGGTCATGGTGTTTCATCACAGCAATAGTAACCCTAACTAAGCATACCTTCTACAGCTCACACTGAGGGCAGCTGTTCAAATCAAACCTGGTTTCTTACTCCCCCACCTCCACTCCAGTTGCTGCCTCCATCTCTCTCCTACAGATGTGGCCAGGATTTCTCCAGGATGCTCATCCTCCCCAAGGAGGCTGACTGCTGGTACCCAGGCAGGATGTCTGCTTTCTGAGGTCTCCTCCCAAGTGCATTCCCCCCAGAAACTTCCAGTTGAGCTTCCCCAACACTTAATTCCCCCCCGCCCCCCGCAGTGAACTGGGTGGCCAACATCCACCCACCCCCAGGGGTTCATCCCTTTAAATCTCTATGACTGATCCTGGTCAGACATACCCATTAAAAGAGGACTGCCCTGGAAAGTGTACCATCTTAAGCTCACGTTTCACAATCTGGTACCCAAGCTTCTTGCTGCTTAAGGGGGCACTGGAGCAACAGAACTGTCTTCCTCTCACTGGTACCATCCTGTGGCTGGCACACTCCACACGTCAGTCTTCATGAGAACTCTACAGGAAAGTCACGTGGTAAAAGAGTTTAGACAACGATCACAAAGTTAAATGTCTAGTCCATGACAAAGTCAGACTTCAAGCCCAGGCTGGTTTGACCTGGAAGCTAAGGTTTTTTGAACCCCCACTCACTGTGCACCCAGGTAGTCTCTAGAAAAACCAGGATGATAGTCAGAAATGAGGTCTTGAGTTCACTCTCCACCCCTCTAGGCTTTGCGAGGGAGCTGCCCAGCGGAACAGAACAGAAGAGGTTGGGGAAGCAGGCTACGGGGCCCCATTGTATCCCAGGGACCACTACCATACTGTCTGGGTTCCCTGTTCAGCACACATGTAGGCTGGTAGTCATTTACGAAGAGAAGAAAGGACCAGGTGCTGTCCCCAGTTATCACATGAAGAAGCAGGACAGGACTCCATCCCTCCTCTGCCCTACCATTTCATAGGGCCGCTCCAGACTGGGGAACGTAAGGGGAAATATTTGTGACTGGGCTGTAAGACTGGCCCACCAGAAGGAGATCCACCTACACCAGGAGGTTGAATGTACAGATAGAAAGAGGGAATACATTTTGCATTCAAGACGAAATAATATCATCATAGACTCTGCCACAACAGCAGACATGCAGAACACAGAGAGGAACCATGACCTTAGGAACAGGGTTCCTGAAAGGTCAGGCAGCGAGGCATACACTGTTCTTTGCCCAGCACTTGTTACCAGCTGCAACCTCTCCCTGCCACCACACTAAACACACAAACACAAGCTCTAGCAAATACAAGACTATCTAAGTTTCTTGCTGACACACCAGTAGAAAGGACAGCCAATCTCATGAAACAGAATGCTGCCCTCCTTGTCTGTTATTGGCGCCAAGTCAACTCTGTGTGCCACCTTTCACAGGCCCACATTTCCCATAGCTCTTTTTCTTCCCCCGCTCTGGGCTCCAGCACAGGGCTCTCTTTCAGTATCTGTGCTCCTGGAGAGGCTGTCAATCAGGTCGCCTGACCCCTGAAGAACACACTATGTCTATAGGCTTCAGAGGAGAACACACTCAGGGACCCTGCTTTCAAGAGTGGCCTGGTCTTTTCCCACAGGGTTTTGCTGCTGGGGCCATGCGTGCATCGCTGTAGCAGGTCATGCCAACTGTCAGTGCCAGGAGTGGACACGGCTTCTACGTAAGCCAGTTCCCCTTTGTGTCCGCATGCTCGGCTGTGCTTTATCAGAGCACGGTGAGTGGTCTCACAAGCTCATTCCACGTTGGAAACCCCTAGTGTTTAAAACCAGCTTCTTCGAAGAGGATGGCAACGGTAAAAGCTCAGGCCAAAGGCAGAGGGTAGATTTCTCAGATCTGCGCTGACATTTATTGTATTTCTGGAAAGGGGAGAACACAGTGAGGTGCTGCCGAACGGTGGGGATGCTAAATGAGGCTGTTAATAAAAGAGATTTCAAGAATTCCCTTTGATGCAAACTACTTTGTTCCAATTGACCTTTAAAATTCAAATGAAAGCCCCGCAGCTCTTCCTACCAAGGTGTTCTATGTTCTGTGTCGTTTCTTTCCAGATAAATCGCCAGTCCAGCATGTCAGCACGCCTTGTACTAGAAGCTCGGCTGAGTGGGGGTGAAGATGTAGCATACAATGCTTTCTTTTTATTTTTCCTTTCTTTTTTTTAAAGGTCCCCAAGTGATTGATGGAGAAGAACGGAAACCACTACCCTAATCTCTGTGGTTCACAGCCAACAGCTTTTGTGTTTTCTATTTTTGGTTTAGCAGGTCTGGGTTGTGGAGACTATGCCAGACCACTGTAGATACAAATATTCCGAGCTAACTCTATACTCTGGGTTTAGGAAGCATTTGGAAGAGCCTTAAGTAACTGTATTTCATTTATTGTGTGTGTGTGTGTGTGTGTGTGTGTGTGTGCGCGCGCGCGCATGTGTGTGCATGCACGTGCATGCGTGCGTGCGTATGTGTGCACGCACTTGAGCACCTGGGAATCCAACTCAGGTTGTTAAGCTCCATGACAAGTACCTCGACCTTCTGAGCCATGTCACCGGCTCATGGGAGCCTCTTCATCATTCCATGGACATTCATCAGTTGCCCACTGGGCACAGGCACTGGAGAAAGACCACTGAGCAAAGCTCCTGCCTCTATATATCTTACATTTCATCAGATGAGAAAGAAAACGAATAAAAATATATCACACCTCGTACTGAAAGCAGGGGTGACGCTAAGCAGAGACTGGATGGAGGCAGACTGGAAGAAAAGCATGCGAGGCAGAAAGAGGTAGAGAGCGCTCTAGTGCAAGGGCTCAGTTTCTAGTGAACTGAGAAATGGTCCCTCCTCTCCAGGGCAGATAGCACACGGCTGGCTCTGGCGGCAGAGCATGACTGACTCTTCCTCACCTAGGTCACTGGGCAGGGGACAGCCTGGGCACAGCCACAGGGAGCCTTTCCTAGCGACACACATTGGTGACCTAGAGGAGCCACAGGAAGGTTGACAGCCAGAAAGACGGAGGACGGAGAGTGAAAACTGGCCATCCCAGTCTTTTTTGGTTTTGGTTTTTTGAAACAGGGTTTCTCTGTAGCTTTGGAGCCTGTCCTGGAACTCACTCTGCAGACCAGGCTGGTCTCGAACTCACAGAGATCCACCTGCCTCTGTCTACCAAGTCCTGGGATTAAAGGCGTGGCCACCACCACCAGGCCCCATCCCAGTCTTTTTTTTTTCTTTCCTCTCTTAAACCAAGCACTACCAACTAACTAACACGGGACAAAATTCAAAGACTCCCCCCCCCCCCACCGGCCACCCACACACACCAGGTCCCCTCTCCATGAACCGTTAATAAGACACCACCAACAAGGAGGAAGAAGCAGGATTTTAAAATCATATCAGCTTTAATGATAACAATACTCAATATGGAAGCTGGCCATCTCCACATCTGATTCCCATAGAGCAATTTGTCCTCCCTGACTTAGCCCTTCGTTGTTAGTATCTGTTCTTAACACTAGTCTCCCTACGGCAAGACATTCTACACAGCACAGTCAGCATGGCCCAGCATAAATGTAAAATATTAATATGTTTCTTAATAACAAAAATCAAGTAAATCAGATATTTCTCACTCTTTTTTCATGAGATTTCCTTTCCTTGTATGAGACTTTTTTTTTCTGATTTGTTTCAAACACCTTACAATGGGGCTGGAGAGACAGCTCAGCAGGTGAGAGCACTTGTTCTCGCGGAGGACACGGGTTTGATTCCCATCACCTACATGGCAGCTCACAGCCATCCATAACTCCAGTTCCAGGACATCCAATGACCTCTCTCACCCCCTCAGACACCAGGCACACATGTGCTACATAGGCATGCATGCATACTCATAAACATAAAATAAATCTAAGAGAAAAAACCATAATATATAGCTTTGATATCTCCACATAAAATTTTTGGTAGCTAAAACTGAAAAGTAATTTGAGAATATAATGCCCTAGGCTGTTTATGTCAACCAGCCCTGCGGGCCGTTGTCTCCCCTAAGTGGCTGTCAATGTGGCCATTGCTGGGTGTCTTGTTTGAATGCTCAGGTTGCTCTCTAGAGCTGGGGACACAGGGTAGAATGGGAGCCCAGGGAGCCATTCTGTTCCCACTCTTCTTCCCTCCCAAGCATCTCCGTAAACACGGTTAGTGCAATCATCAGGAAGTCTGAAGAATGTACAGATGGCCATTCATGCAATGCCAAGCAGCAAAGAGAGGAAGGCTCCCACGCCAGCATCCAGATCCATGTGTTAACTACAGGTGAGTGAGGATGGTGTCTGGATGTCCAGCACACTGGCCAGACACTAGGAAAGGAAGTCAGTTCTCCGGGACTGACAGCTGTCTCGGGGATAAGTGGGTATGGACAAGTCTCTGAGGTGTACATGGTTCAGGTCCTCACCCCAGCCTTAACCCCCACAGGGTTCAGGTCAGAGATGGGTGAAGGTATTCTTTTTTTTTTAAATAAAAAATATGATTTGTTTTGGTGCTTGGTGGTTGTGTGGCATGCCCACATGTGGAGGTCAGAGGTCAACTCCAAGAGTCAGCTCTCTGCTGGGTTTCAGGGACTAGACTCAAGCCATTAGGCTTCTCAGCAAGTGCCTACACCCGTTAATCATCTCTCCAGCCCCTTTAGCACATCATTTAGAAAAGCATCCAAAGCTTAAAAGTACTTAGGTTGGTACTGAAATCTCCCTAACATAAAAACAGCTGACCCAGGAGAGTCATCTTCGAATGGCTGTGTTAAAGCATGGTGGGACCATCTCCCTACAGCTGAAAACAAGATGGATTCTGTTTTCATTACACCATGCTCCATTGCATTTCTCCGCTCTTCCACACATCCCCATTCATACTACTGGCTTTGATGCTTATTAGTGCCTTAAAAATGCTCAGTGTGGATCCAGCAAATAACCCAATCCAGCACTGAGAAGTGTCTCTAGATAGGGAAGTAAGTGTGCATAAGATTGGGGCAGCTATAGCTGAGACTTGGTGGAGGGAACAAGAGAAGTAGGAAGGGAGGAGGATGGAAAGATGCCACAAGGACAAGGCAGGGATCAATAATGCAACAAAATAGTGGGGTGTGGTGGCACATGCCGCTTGTGATCCTAACATTTGGGAGGCAGAGGATGGTGGATCTCTGTGAGTTTGAGGCCAGCCTGATCTACAAAACAAGTTCCAGGATAGCCAGTTCTGTTACACAGAGAAATACAGTTTCAAAAAAAGCAAAAAAAAATCATCTTGGGCTACATAAAATCCTGTCTTAAAAAAAAAAAAGTGATGTGTGCTATCCTTCTGTATAGGTATTGCTTTTATTGGTTAATGAATAAACTGCTTTGGCCTATAGCAGGGCAGAATACAGTCAGGCTGAAGAGATATATAAAGAGAGTAGGTGGAGTAAGGGAGATGCCATGTAGCTGCCGAAGGAGAAGGACACACTGGAGCCACAGCCTCGTGATGATACACAGACTAATAGAAATGGGTTAAAGATGTAAGAGTTACCTAATAAGAAACCTGAGCTAATAGGCCAAGCAGTGTTGTAATTAATACAGTTTCTGTGTGATTATTCAGGTCTGGGTGGCTGGGAAATGAACAAGCAGTCTCTGTTTACAAAATGACACCCAACGTGGGACATGGATCCATATAAGACTTTTAAAAAAGCTTAAGAACTTTGCCGGACTGAAAAATGTGGGCTGGTCTTTCAGGTCTTTCTGCTTCATAGAAGAAACTGCCAGACATTCTGCAGAACAGAAAGGAAAGTGACTGACAAACATCCAATATAGGCGAGACAGTCTTCCAAATTTCCTGCTTTATTGAAAAGTCTGCCAAATATTATGTGCCTGTAGGCTGAAGATGGATGCCCCAACATTACAGAAGAATTTTGGGTGACTGTTGGCAGCGAGATGTCTCTGTCAATTCTAGAGTTTTGGAAGTTGCTTACAATGCACTCCCTGTTTACTTAGGTAATAGTATATCCTTCTGGGGTCTTGGATGGAGTGGAAGACAGATGGTTGAAGTTATAGTTTTCCTTAGTTATGATAAAAGATAAATTAGATATGAAACTTCAGACTCACAAAGAAATATTGTAACTATAATTCTTGCTTGATACCTGTTTTGTTATATGTAATTTTACTATGTTAAAGTTAAAACCTTCCTTTTTATTTAGACAGAAAAGGGGAGATGATGTGAGATTCCCCTCTGTATGCTCTGAATATGTTTTATTACTATTGGTTAATAAAGAAGCTGCCTTGGTCTATGGCAGGGCAGAATATAGTCAGGCTGGAAGAGATATATATATAGAGAGAGAAAAAGAGGAGGCAAAATCAGAGAGATGCTATGTAGCTGCCAAAGGAGAAAGATGCTGCCGGAACCTTACCAGTAGGCCACAGCTTCGTGGTGATATATAGATTAATAGAAATGCTTTAATTTAAAATGTAAGAGCTAGCTAGGAATAAGCACGAGCCATCAGCCAAACAGTGTTGTAATTAATATAGTTTGTGTGTGATTATTTGGGTCTGGCCGGCCAGAAGCATAAGTAGAGTCTCCAGCTACAACTATAACAAAACAAACTAGATCTGTTGTGACAGTGGTACCCACTTGTAACTCCTGCAGTTGGGAGGTAGAGGCAGGAGAGAAAGCGAAAGTTCCAAACCAGCAACAAACAAACACACCCCCCCCAACACGCACAAATGCATACACGCACGCATACACACAATACACACACATGCACACACCTGATAAAACCCTCTAGCATTTATTTGATCATAGACTTTCCAGAGAGAGAGAACACATGGCAAGGACATAGACCAGTGAGTGATCATGGGCAAAAAATAGGTTCCTAGAAAGAAAAAAAAAAAAGATGTTTCCTGTTCCCTGTGTCGAAACAACAGTGTGCAACGAGGGCTCAAGAGTGACCCAAATGCTTGTGGCTTGCACATGGGGCCCCGAGATGAATGTGAGATCACTGGCACACGATCAAAAAATTGTACACATAGAGTGTGGTATGCTTCTCTTGGTTTAGTGAATGGCACCTAGGTAATATTAACCATGAACATTTCCAACAGACACTGAAGCCATAACAATGAATACTATCGCATTTTAGAACTGAATGGAACTGGTAGTGAATTTGAAGGCCAAACATCCTGGTAACCGAGGTGCCTTCTCCTTGATTTTAGGTACACATGACATTTCAGCTGAATACTTTCCTTCCTCTACCCATCAGCTGTTTTAATCAATTCTATTATACCAAATGTAAAGATAATCTATAAAATCATAGTGTAATGCTTGCCTCTCTCAGCTGTTCTGGGTCCAGCCTACCCCTGGGATCAATAATTCATTCACTTGGAGAATGGTCTTTAAAGATGCCAGGTCAGTATTCAGCCTTCGCATCATACATGCGCACACACCTCATTTGGCAGCAAAGTTTGGGGACTCTCTGGCCAAAGCCAACGGGTACCCGTATTCAATAACCTTTATGGCTGACCTTCAGGCCCAGATGCACCAGTATGTTTTTCTCATCAGTTGTGCTCATTTAATTATTAACAAGGCTTTCCAATAACAATGATAAAGAAAATTTAAATGGAAGCGATTAAGCCACTTTCCCAGAAATGTTCAAGGCTAACCATGAAGCAATTTCCCAGGACACATTGCCTTGCAGAGGCATGAATGAGGAGCTGGGGATGAATAAGTATTCACTGAAGCCCTGTCACCCAGTTGCTTAACTTCTCTGAGCTGGTCTTGTTTTCTGTCTCAAAAAGGGGATGGCATAGTCACCTTGTAGAGGGTGTTCTGAGAAACAGTGGTATAGGTAAAGCTCCCACCAAGGAAGCTGAATATAGTATAGCAAAAAAAAAAAAAAAAAAAAATTACCATGTAGTGAGCCGGACAGGATCGCCATTACAAGATGGCGCCGACATCCTGTCTTGTTGGAAATAAACAACTCCATATTTGGCTATGCCTTTGAGAGCTGCGTGTCCCCCGCTTCCCGCATGCGCGGTGAATGAGGATCCTTGAGCCTATCCCGATGTGGTCTGGTGTCAGCTGTTGGTGGCAGCCAATCACAGGGCGACCCGTGTGCCAATTCCCTATTTAAGCAGCTGCCTCAGTGCCCTTCGCCCCTTCGCTTCCTGCCCTTCCCTTCCTGCCCCTCGTTTCCTGCCCCTCTCGTTTCCTGCTCCCCATCAATCAAGGGTACTCCAGTAAAGCGTGATCTGAGTGGAATCCTGGTGTGGTGGTTGTTCTTTCTCGCCGGTCGAGAGGTTCACCACATTACCATGGATGGGAAGCCAGCCTATAGGTCTGTAACTATTAGGGTCCCTACTCTGAGATTCTCAGTCTCAACTCTAAACTCATGCCCTCATGCCTACATAACATGGAAAACATGCCCCGCTGTGATGTGCTGGGGTGCTTACAATGTGCAAGGCAGTGTGTTTTAAGAAGACCTGTAGATAGTGAGTCACTTGGTAATCTATGGTCCACACTCTTTCTCAAGTCAAGCAAATGGCAACCTCCCAACAAGCCATACCACAAGCAAAACATTGCAGGTGACGACAGGCTCCTCCCTAGAGAATAACCTGGAACCAGGTTCAATGCAACAAATATGAAACCTCTGTAGAAAGATAATTCAGGCTTTGAGCAGGAAACACAAAGGGCAGAATTAGGAGGAACACCCCAGACGGTGACCCCCAAATGCCCCTCATGGAGTCAGAAAGGAGGAGTCCATCCTGAAAGAAAGGGGACGGAAGCAGATGGGACAAACAAGGGCAATGGATCGTGGAGCAGAGGTCAATAAACAGTTTTGATCTCTCTCCTTACGGTGTTGTGACCCCCCCCGCCCCACACCAGGCCGCATTTACACATTCATGACCTGCTAGGTGTATCATGATATCCTCACAGTACAGACACTGAAAATAAGGAGATCCAATTGTGCAGAAGTTGGACATTCCTCACCTTAATTAGTTGCTATGTGCACCTACCTGCTTTGGAGACCGCCCATTGGGGAAGGGGGCAGGAACTTGCTGAGGTTAGAGAATGGCCCTGACCCTGAAAGGTGGACATAGTCTCTATAAGTCTTCCTCGGCTTGCTTTTTTCCCCCTCAAAAGATAACTCTGTTGCCAACTTAGAAGCAACAGCTCTAGAGATAAGAACCCAACCCATCAATGGGCAAGCCTTTTCCACCAGGCCTTCTCCAACGGCTGTCACAGGTTCTCTCTATACCATTAGGGAGCTCAGACACTATTATTCTATTGTGACTCTCTCTGGCCTGGAAGAGAGTGACTGAAAACAACAGCAAAGCTATTTGTATTTGGGAGAGAATGGGACATCTCTGCTCAGCCTGAATGTTAGAGAGAATTCTCACGCAGACTCTTGAGGGCAGTGAAGATGGAGGTCCACTGTGGCTTTTTGTTTAGTTGGCTGGTTCAGGGCAACAATGAAACTAAAAAAAAAAAAAAAACAAAAAAACAATTAGCTCTCACTGTCCTGGCGATGTAGTCCTCAAATTATAGCCGTTCTGGAGGCTGAGGCAGGAGGATAGACAGTTCAAGGAGTGCCTGAGCTCACCTAGTGAGCTCAAAGACAACCTGCTTAATTAAGACTATGTCTCAAGATAAAAAAGTTTAAAAAGGGATGGAAATGTAGCTCTGTGGTAGAGTACTTGCCTGGCATGTGCAAGGCCCCAGGCTTGAACGCCAGAACAAAAGAAAAATCTCTCTGAAAATAGGTATAGCATAAAAGGACTTGCTCTTCTATAGGTTGAAATTGCTGAAGAATTTTTTTGTTACATTTTTTTTTCCCAAAAGAAAGACACACAACCAAAGAAAATCCTATTGGGAGAGAAATCCATCTGGTTTGCTACAGCAGTTCCAGGTAGCTCCATTCCCAAGACGTGGAGTAACCCAATTTACAGTTTCTGTATTCTCACCAACTAAAGCCACTTTCTGGTCTTGGGAGACCTTGCTAGCATCTATCTCTGAATGCCAGCATCGGCTTCTCAGCGTCACTCCTGATGGTCTCTGGCCATCAAGAACATTGCAGAGAGCCTGGTTCCCTCGAGATGCCTAATCTACGGCACTGCACTGGGAATGGCAGCTGGCCCATTGCTTCTATCTGCCTTGCCAAGCCCAACGATATGCACATGCTTCTCGCTGACAAGAAGTAGTTAGAGTACCAGAGGCCAGACACAAAACCCAGCTCGTGCACCATTTGCATATGGCAAATGGTTCCATATATATTTCAATTTCAAGAATTAGAGAACCGCATCCAGGGGGTGGTGGTGGCACATGCCTTTAGTCCCAGCACTCAGGAGGCAGAAGCAGGCAGATCTCTGTGAGTTCGAGGCCAGCCTGATCTATAAAGCAAGTTCCAGGACAGCCGGGATCACACAGAGAAACCCTGTTTCAAAAAAGCAAACAAACAAAGAATTCGAGAAGCTCTATTGGTTGTCAGTAGTTAAGGAAGACTGCATTGCTGTTCTGTTTGATGATGAAAGCATCTATTATAAGCTCTGCCATTTCATTAGTTCCTCTCTATAGCTCTATCAGGCAGCAAGGACAGTGGTCTGGACTCTACACCAGAGAAGGACCATGAACACCACTTTCCCTCTGCAGCACAACCTGGTTCTTCTTGTTTGGATATTTTTAAAGGTCCTTTTGGGATTTGTATACATTTTCATATGTGTGTATCATGTTCCTCGCTCACAGTCACCCTGCCCATTACATCGGTTGGTTTTGTGCCTCATGTGGGTACGGAATATAAAAGGAAGGAAGAAGGACAGTGGTCATGAGACTTTCTCAAAGAAAGAACATCACAAAACAGTTTTTGACTTTACAGCTTCACTATATTCCAACAGAGTCAACTCTCATCACTTTTTATTGTTTCGTTTTTGATTTTTGAGACAGGGTTTCTCTGTGTAGCCCTGGCTATCCTGGAATTTGCTTTGTAGACCAGGCTGGCCTCAAACTCAGAGATCTACTTGCTCTGGGACCCAAGTGCCGGGTTTAAAGGTGTGTGTCATCATGCCAGGCCAGTTCTATCAGCCTTAATTAGAAAGGCATATACTACTTAGCTATATAGAGATTGTGCACAATCATTTAGTCAATCCATCCTTCTGCTTGAAGCATTTCTTTACCATACAGAATAATGTTTCACTGTGGCATTTTCATCACGATGAATCACTGTGCTTTGCACACACTCACCCGTCTCCCCTTCTTGGTAGAGCCTTCCTCTCTTCCTCCCTCACTGGTCTCCCTCTTCTCCCAGCCAGCCCACTGCCTGCTCTCAGAGCATTTGCATTGATAATCTGTAAAAATACAGTTCTGCCTGGTGCGAGGGCCCTCCTCTTCAATCCCAGCACTCAGAGGCAGACACAGGTCAATCTCTATGATCTCACGGCCAGTCTGGTCTTCATAGCTAGTTCAAGACCAGACAGAGCTACATAGTAAGAGTCTGTTCCCCAAAGAAAAACAAGGTAAAGGAAATCAAGTCTAGGTCTGTATGTGAAAGAAAAATCTGTGAAATAAACACGAAATTTCTCCCAATAATAAAAGTTGCTGCTTATGCAAACAAGGGGTTGCAAATGTGGGAATTATAATATGATCAGCACCTTTCCAGGCCACAGCTTACGTTGTTTGTGGGGAAACAAAGAGAAAATGATTTGCCTGCGGTTCGGATTCAGCATTCATCCACCTGAATTAAATGCTCGACTCTTCTTAATTGGTTTTACAAATTAGCATGGGTCCCTGTTGTGGATTATTTGTACACTGTGTGAAGATGTATTTGCTGTGGTTGCTGTAATAAAAAGCTGAAGGGCCAATAGTTAGGCAGGAGGTATAGGCAGGATTTTCAGGGAGAGAAAGGAAGAGGAGGAGATAATTGAGGTGCAGGGAGATGCCAACGAGACTCGGAATGGGTGGGATATAGAGAATGGGAAAGAAACGTAAAAAGCCACGAGAAAAATATAGTTTGTGACCAGTCTTGCTCTGCCCAGGAGCCAGCTCCCAAATAATGACAAGGAGATTTCTTATCAAGAAAGCTCGGCCTTGGCTAGGCTTCTCCCACTATCTCTTATAACCTAATTTAACCCATTGATATTAATCGTTTGACTTGTGGCTTTTTACCTTTCTTTCCCGTTCTGTATGTCTGACTCCTTCTGAGTCTTGTTGGCATCTTGCCGCACCTATGTTATCTCCTCTTCTTCCTCTCTCTCCCTGGGAAGTCCTGCCTACACCTCCTGCCAAGCTATTGTCCACTCAGCTTTTTATTACACCAATACATCTTCACACAGTGTAAAATATCCCACAACACGTCCCTTTCCATGCGTTAAAGGACAATAAAGCTTATCTTTTAAAAAAATGAAAAGCACTAAAAGGGAAAAAGAAATAAAGAAAAATACCAGCTAAAAACTTTCAACAAAGCCTAATTCATTACAAACCCACTAACCAGAAACGTGTGATAGGTCAGAAAGATAACAAGGCCAATGTGAACCTTTGGCCTAGTTGTGCAAGCGTTTGCTAAATCAATGAATGGAAACTATTTCAGAGAGGATTGAAACTTAAAAAAAAAAGATGAGTAATTATTCTAAACATTTACAATAGAAAATAACAGTTTAGTTATAAACAACTTATCCATAACTTAGATCACGTGCCTCTACGAAAATCTTCTTTAACCTCCTTACAGGATTTGCTTTAATGATAGTGCCCTTTCAATTTTAAAATGAACATGAAATACATTTTAAAAAGAAAACTGAAAGCCTTTTCCTAGGTGAAATGGTCCTTTCTTCCTTCCAGTGTCCTGGCTGAAAGAGGTTACTGGGTGTTCTAGATTCATACATGAAGTATAAAAGTAGCCTGTCTGGGTTCAGATTCACCACCTGGGCGTGCTCATGATGGTGACGGGGCCTTTATTTCTTTACCTGCAAAACGAGGTAATGAATATCTAAGACATTTTAAAATTCTTCCTAAAATTTTAGACGTCACGTATACCAAGGTGAAGCACTGGTCTGATGAAACCACACCCCAGCTGTCACTGGGCCATGGGACATGGCGATCATTTCAACGCCACAGGGAAACGCCATCTTGGAAGCCTAGGGTATGGTATTTTTATGCCACTGCCCATCACACAAACCTTTGAACTCTTCAAGTCTCCTTTTTTTCAGATCCCTTGCCAGAAGAAACCCAAACTAGCCCGCCAGGTACTCTTGGTTATGCAGAGGTCTATCCAAGCCGATGCCTCTTTGTCTCTAGAAAGGTCTCAACTCTCTTTTGAAGTTCCTACTAGAAGGCACCTACAGTCTTTCCTCATCCACACCCTCCAGAAACTCCTGAACAGCTCTGCTTGGGAAACCCTTTTAAATAAATTCCTCTGTTCCTTCAAGGCATTCAGCTTCATAACATCGTCTTAAAATGTTCTTCAAAATCTGTTGTCGAGCCTGAGCTCCTCATCTGACTAAAGACACAAAGGGGTGAGCTGGAGCTCTCATGCTGGTGAGTTGAGCTGGAGACCAGTTTGGGGACTGTCCCTTTGGACACCACAAAGAGAGAGAGAGAGAGAGAGAGAGAGGAGAATAGTGACGCACCTGAATAGGTCCGCTAGAGCGGAGAAAAACTGCTTGCTGTGGATTGAGTAGGAGGGCAACACTCGCGCACGCGCGCGAACACACACACACACACACACACACACACACACACTCACACACACTCACACACCGGTGAGAGCAGGGTGGAGAGGCAGCACCAGGTATATATCTGACAACCGCAAGGCTCGGATCCGGACGCGTCTCTAAGCGGGTATCACAGAGCCCTCCCTGACATCTTGGCAGGTTACAGTTAGAGCATCCTTCCGCCCCGCCCGGCTCCCCACCCCCCGCGAACTCGGGTCCCCAGTGTCCTCTAGAACGCCGGCGTGGCTGTCGCGCTTCGAACCCCCTGGTCCACTCTCGCCCTGAGCGCCGGCGGCCGCGTCTCTGGCCAGCCTCCGGGCCCCGCATCAATCATTAACGCGGCGGCCCGAGCCGCTGCAGCCCCAGAGGGGGATGGGGGGATGGTAGGCGACGCGAGACAGGGGACACCTCCATCCCTCGCCGCGGCGCAGACACCCTAACCCCGGGGGCCCCCGCCCTGCGCGGCGCCGCCCTCCCCCGCCAGCGCCTCGCGCACATCCCGCCTCCCGCCGCCCGCCCCGCGCGCACGATGCCCAGTCACCGCCGCGCCGCCGCCACCGCAGTCAACCGCGCCACCGCCGCCACCACCGCAGCGCGGCCGGCTGCGCGCTGACACAGGCGAGCGTGGCGAGGGCGCCGCCGGGAAGCCGCGCGCAGCTGTCCCCCGGTGCCCCGAGCTCCCGGAGCAGCCGGCTCCCAAGCCGAGGCCGCGTCGCCAACCTGCGGCCGCGGTCCCGCGCGCACGCGCGCGCACAAAGGCTCCGACGGCGCCTGGCGCCCGAGGTGGCCTTGCGCGCGCTCTAGCTCAGCCAGGGGCACCATGCCGCGGCGCCTGCAGCAGCGGGGCGCGGGCGCCAAGGGACCGCCACCCCCTGCCTCCCGGTGCTCGCACTCCGCCTCCGCCCCCCGGAGCCCGCCGGCCACCGCCGCCAAGCCGCTGCTGCGCTGGGACGAGGTACCCGACGACTTCGTGGAGTGCTTCATCCTGTCCGGCTACCGGCGGCTGCCGTGCACGGCGCAGGAGTGCCTGGCCTCGGTGCTGAAGCCCACCAACGAGACGCTCAACTTCTGGACGCACTTCATCCCGCTGCTGCTGTTCCTCAGCAAGTTCTGTCGCTTGTTCTTCCTGGGCGGCAGCGACTTGCCCTTCCACCACCCCTGGCTGCTGCCGCTGTGGTGCTACGCGTCGGGAGTGCTGCTGACCTTCGCCATGAGCTGCACGGCGCACGTGTTCAGCTGCCTGTCGCTGCGCCTGCGCGCCGCCTTCTTCTACCTGGACTATGCTTCCATCAGCTACTACGGCTTTGGCAGCACCGTGGCCTACTACTACTACCTGCTGCCCAGCCTGAGCCTGCTGGACGCCAGGGTCATGACGCCGTATGTGCAGCAGCGCCTGGGCTGGCACGTGGACTGCACCCTCCTCATCGCTGTCTACCGCGCCCTCGTGCTGCCCGTGGCCTTCGTGCTGGCCGTGGCCTGCACCGTGGCCTGCTGCAAGAGCCGCACTGACTGGTGCTCCTACCCCTTCGCTCTGCGCACCTTCGTCTTCGTCATGCCGCTCAGCATGGCCTGCCCCATTATGCTGGAGAGCTGGCTCTTCGACCTGCGAGGCGAGAACCCCACGCTCTTCGTGCACTTCTACCGCCGCTACTTCTGGCTGGTGGTGGCCGCCTTCTTCAACGTCAGCAAGATCCCTGAGCGCATCCAGCCGGGTCTCTTCGACATCATCGGCCACAGCCACCAACTCTTCCACATCTTCACCTTCCTCAGCATCTATGACCAGGTGTACTACGTGGAAGAGGGCCTGCGCCAGTTCCTCCAGGCGTCCCCTGCCGCGCCCACCTTCTCCGGCACGGTGGGCTACATGCTGCTGCTGGTGGTTTGCCTGGGGCTGGTCATCAGAAAGTTCCTGAACAGCTCGGAATTCTGCAGTAAAAAGTGAGCCTCCACCCGGGAGGAGACTATGGTTTGCCCACCTGTTTGCGTGGAGTTTCTGTTGTTATTGTTGGTTTGTTTTCAAGTTTTGTTGTTTCCTTTGCTAGAGGAGGGTGCTGTAGACTATAAGGAAAAGATCTGGGCTAGTTGGGGACCCCCAGTCCACTGGCTTTGGAAGAGGAGATGGGGATGAAGAGGAAGGAAAGGGGCCCTCTGGGAAGAAAATTAGGTATTGTCTATGGTATCCAGGGATTTTGCAAAGACACTGAAGAAAATCACAGAACCCCAAGCAGTTGGCTTTCCTAACAGTCTTTTGTGTCCCTTAGTGAATCCAGGCAGGTATGCAGTAAAGAGGATAAACACAAATCCCTGGCTGCCCCCACCGCAGTCTAGCCTGGATTTGTCAAAAGAATGGACCTTTCTGTGTTGAGAAATGGGCACAAAGACACAAACCCAGGGCTTAACCCGCTAGACAATGCATGGAATGTGAACATAAGTTAATTATTTCAAAATGTTTATCAGATGTTATTTAAGTGATAATATATACAATGATCTTTTTTTCATAATTTATCAAAGCCCATGAGACGCGCTGAGTTTTCTCCGTCACGCAGTTCTGGTTTTGCAGCCTTCTACATCGCACTTGTGAGCTGGACATCAGGACAAGCTGCTTAAGCGCTCGACCACATTTTTAAACAGTGTTTTCTGAAGGCCCGTGATTGTCGTGATAAAGCCGAATGACTACTTAGGGACCCTGCTTAGACTATTGGTGAGGCCCCAGTGGTTTGTATAGGTCTCCAATTCCTACTTACTTTAATGTAGTCCACAAAACCCACCCTGGGTTTTGGTTTTTATTTTTTTTTATCTTTTAATCTGATTCTTTCCTCTCTATTTATTTAAGTTGCCACTAAAATAAATGTGCCTTTTGAAGCAATGCCCAAATGACTGGTCCTCAGACACCGTTCTTGTACCGGGAGAATAGTGTATTCTTACTACTTTTCTGCAAATCATGGTTGAACAGAAGGGAAGGAAGACGGGCTTGGTTTTCGGTTTGTAGTGGGAGCAGAAGTAGCGCAGAGGTGTACAGCGCATATGACTTCTGCAAGATTCAGCCCTCTAATGTGCCTGAGGTTCCTGGTGCAACCAACAAGGAATGGGAGAGAGGGCAGGAATGCACGTGACCTTGCTTAACGCTTAAAAGGCAATCAGGAGTATGTGAGGCAGTTCTATTATGAAAGTCAGGATCGTGCTACTTACTACTGAAATTTCTGAGTTAAGACTCCAATTGTCCAGTTAAACACCAAAGTCTCATTTGAATCCAGACTATGGAAATGATTGGCAGCTATTCCAGAAGCTTAGCAACATGCCCCCAGACTCTTCCAATGACCCGACTGGCCAGTGTTGTTAGACATTTCTTATACATGTTAACCTGTCATTAAAATGGCAGCTCTTCATCACAAACCACCGAGGTAGTGTATATTAAATATTCGTCACGCTTCTTGGTAAGCCCTTCTGGCTAAGAGCCAACCACATTGGTGAATGGGAGCCTCGGCTTCATGGTATAATTTTAGGCAAGCACATGGGGTACGTGAGCGGTTACCTCAGTACTGGTCAGACGGTGCTCCCAAAAAGGTAGCTGTTTTGTTTATGCTCTTAATTGCTACTGTATTTGTAAATAGTGAATCTTGGCACAATTCCCTGGAGGAACCAATGCCCTGTGTGTTTTCACGTGCACACACGAGTTAAATTCCTGTGTGCGTATTGACTTGAGGGCTTCTTGATGGGATTTTAAGTACACTTTGCACAACCCTATGAATGTCAGTGCCTCATCCTTTGCTGTGCGCTTACCACGGAGACTGAACCTCAGCGACTCTTAATTCCGCACCCGCGTTCAAGGATAACTGGAGATCAGGACACAGCCACGTCGGCTACTTGCATGTCACTCTTGTAAAGTCGCAAAGAATGTTCCTTTGTAAACTAGAGAAACAGGTTGAAGAGCATTTTGTAGGGTTTGTTGTTGTTTTGCTTTTGTTGAATGGGACGGGACCCCCCCCCCCCCCCCCCCCGGCTGACACACACACACAGAGAGACATCTGAAAGAAGCTGTGAGCTTGAGGACAGGAAAGAGGACCCAGAATTTGCCATTTTAGGCTTTGGCTGGAGGGCTTCCAGGTCCCCTCTTGCTCTGTGCTTTGTCTTTATGCAGAAGCCACTTGAGGATGAAATCATGCCTGTATCATTTTCCAGTGATTATGATGCATGAGCCAACGAGATGACCTGCTTTCTCAGGAAAGGTCTCCCCACCCCGTATGCTCCAGGGAAAAGGAGGATTCGCTCCCCCCTCCTCCTGGCATTTCCCTTCTCTGGGTTCCTTTCCTCCTCTTTATGAGCCTCGAGCATTGGCGATAGGGCATTCTAATTGAAAACAGAGGTTCTGCTTCCCTTCCTGTTTGCAGCTAGGTACCGCACACACCATCAAGGTCGGGGATGGCTTGACTCCCTGTGACCGGCTGGATTATATTATTCCTGCTGAGGCGGATAACGCTGTTTTAGAGCAAATATTTACTCGGTCCCCGTTTGCACAGAGCTAACCAGGCTTGTTACACATTTCAGGAGTAATGTAGCCCTCAGAATGAATTTCTTTAAAAAATACTTTTCCATGATCTCCATTTTGCCACATCCATTAAATTCGGTTTTGTTTTTATTACATTTAACATTTCCCAATATGTGACAAATTATGAAGAAGAATTCACTCTACTATCTTCATATAATCTATTTGGCAGCAACATTTTGAAGGATATTAGGAAATCCATCTTATTTTCACTTGTTAGTCACAATCTAGGTGGCATCTCCAGGAGCAACCCCTTGTAGTTATGCCTGGGAAATAACTGTCTGATTCTGTTCCTGTTACTCCGTGGGTTGGTCCCAGGGCTGGCTATAAGGTTTAGTTGGTTAGGGGGAGAGCCTTTTTTCCTACCCGTCTTGCCACTCAGGTGAAGAAGGTGACCTTCCAGAGAAAGGAAGTACAAGTCCTTCAAGTCGTGACTGGCTTGTAAAAATAAACATGATCTTTTCCCAGTGGCCATCCATGTTCCATAAATAACCCAGGGAGAAAGTATGGGGCTGTGTAACTGTCCAGAGTAGCCTTCGTCTGCTTCCATTCATAAACCCCACCTGTAAGTGCTTACAGTCAGAAAACCTCCTTTGTATGTGGGAACCATTGCTGAGAATGTAAAATTGGTAAATGTTTCTGCTTGGTGATGAATCTGGGGGCTAACGCCAATAAGTCAGGATAAGCCAGGATTCATTTCTTCCTTCCTTCCTTCCTTCCTTCCTTCCTTCCTTTCTTTTTTTGAGACAGGGTTTTTCTGTCCTGGAACTAGCTCTTGTAGACCAGGCTGAGCCTGGAACTCACAGAGCTCCGCCTGCCTCTGCTTCCAAGTGCTGGGATTAAAGGTGTGTACCACCACGCCCGGCTAGCCAGAATTTCTCTCTTCAAATCCCCCAGCTAATGAATTGGCATGAAGCTATGGTAGACAGGTGTGGTGGAAGTTACTTCTCAAGGGTTTTCTCATTGGCTGAAGGTGGCAGAATTCAGTTTCCAAACTGTTATTCAAAGGCAGAGATGGTTGTGTGCTAAGTTGTGTCTCTTAGTCTGCAGGACTCTGGACTCTGTTACGTGGTCAAACATACAGATGCTAATTGGATCTACTATATATAATCTTGGATAAATATATCCATCTAATTGAATATTTAGTTTTAGAATAGAACAAAAGAAGAGATGGCTACCTTTAAAATTAGATTATAAAATCTTAGAATGTTACCAGCCACTGGAATGGTTTTTCTCATCTTGTTCTTCATCTGCTAGGTTTGGCGTTGCTGACTCTGTTGTGGTCCTTTGACTTATGTCCACCTTGTCTTTGTGAAATCTCCCTAGTGATTACTGAACATCTACTGTACGTGAGACATTAAACAAGGATCCGTGCCTCCATCCATAGTATTACAAACGTTACCAGAGTTACAAGTTTGAGTTCTTCCTCCCATTGGTATAAGATCAGTATGCTAGAATCTTATTTTAATTAACACAGTAATTTATCTGCAGCTTTTTGCTTTTTTTCTCTGTTCCTTAGCCTAAAGTAAAAACAAACAAACAAACAAACAAACAAACCAAAAAAAAAACCCACTTGAAACCTTAATTTACCATTCAGGTATAAGAAGAATGTGTGTATGAAGAATTTAGCATTTATCATCACAGTAATGATATTGCTAACGATGAGCTACAGGAAGGTTTACAGCATCTACGCCATTCTGAAGAGGGCTCCATTCAAAGTGCCTAACATAAGGTGTAAGTGAGTGACTTTCATAGACAGTGTGGTAAAATCAAAGCAAGCCCCCTCACAGGTGTGAGCTTAAATGCTTAAATCCCCAGAAAGTTCCTAGCCTTTTCCTTTCTTCCTTCTACAGTTCTTTAGTGACAACTTTCAGAGAGCATCTTGAAAAGGAAATCATTTGTCAAAAGGGGGATCATACATACATATATATATATATATATATATGACCAAATATGCATAGGCATACACACACACGATTGGCAGAAGGTGTAGGTAAAATGGAGTAGGATTGGATTCAAGCTGCCAGTATGGGGCAGCCGCTCACCCATGGGCAGTGTGTGTTACCTGGTTTTAAATGTTGTCCCTAGAAAAGTGTGTGGACTCGGAGGGTGTCGGTGTTCAAACAGGTGGCAAGGGATCCTATTTGGCATCTTAATAATATCCTGTAGCTTTTGACTCCAGCACTGAGTGCCATGGGATATTTTGAGTAGTACGCTTATCCCGTGGCTTAATTTGTTTCCATAAAATTAGGGCATAGGTCAAAAAGGCATCAGGGCCCAATTGTGAAGCACATTTTGAGTCATTTTCTTGAAGGATTGCCAGTATTTGTTAACATGTATTGCCAGACGAAAGCAAACAAGCGTCCCCTGAGAAAGGACGGCCGAACCAGGCATTCAGGATATTCCTTTATGAGGGGCCATGAGCCTTCCTATTGAAGTCTTGGGGTCTTTGATATTGTTTTTCTTAATTACAAAACAATTATCAGTCCTTACTAATCAAGAAAACCTAACATAATTTTCTGTTGCCATTCCCCAAAGAACAAACATATTGCCTTTTTGGTTTGTGAATTTTTCACTCATTTGTAGGCTGTTTGGGATTTGCTTTGTTTTGTTTTAGCTTCTTACACAGTGTGTGAGCAAGCTGCAGAACTGGATAGTTTAGTTATCGGTCAGGACCCAAAATGCCCATTTATCTGGGAATGGCGGCAGGGTGTGCCTTTTGGAAGCTCCAAACACACACCTGTGTGCAACAATACGCAGTTCCGACTTGGTGCAGAAGGAGAGCAGCTTCTTTCCACTTTCGGAAACGCCTGCCCCCACCCAGTGTCAAGCTTCAGAATGTAACACGGAAGCTTTGATGCATTTTGTTCCGAACATGACACTCAAGGAAATGTCTGGAGTGTGCAAATTTATTCTCGGAAGTGTAAGAGTGGCAGGCCGCCTTCCGCATGCCTTACAACTCCACCCAAAATATGCAATAGACATTTGCACTCAAGGCAGAGTTGGGAGGAGTCCTCAGCTGGTTCTTTAGCTGAGCCATAAAGGCCTTGCTTCTCATGGGTTACCCCCCCACACACCAAGATAGGACACCATGTCAGTAAACCCTAGTTCTGGGCAAAGTGTCGGGACATGCTTCTTTTGGTTCCATTTCTATTTAGAAAGTATAGTTGTTGTTTTTTTTAACTTGCTGGATGCAAAACAAGACAATTCATGGGAAAAATTTTTAAACACATTTTAATTTTATATTTGAAAGGTTTGTAATAGCAATTTGTTTGTTTAAAAAAGCAAAACAAAACCAAAAAAAACGGGCTTTAGCACATGGATGAGAACCAGGGCTTTTTCAAAAGCCTCATCTTTGGGCATTTAATCATTCCGAGCTCTTACCCAAATGATAAAGGCCTCTTGGATCTTTCAAACTGTAAATATTCTGTAGTTTTCAAAAAAAAAGATAACCATTTTTTTTTAAAAAAAAAAAAGACAAAAAAAGCATCAGATAGATTCTAGGTGTATAACAAGGCTAAACTTAAAAGTCTTTTATAAAATTCTGGGTAGAAACGTCACTAAATTCCCTCTCCTGAGAAGGCTCGGGAGTAGAGGCCTGTCTCTGCCCCGCTGGTTTCCTTTTCTGATGATGCAACCGAGCAACTGAAGGACGCGAGGCACGTTTCACGCACATGGAATGCCGTCATAGCAAATCACAGCGCTAGGATGCTCTGCCTGCGCACTTGATTCTTCCCCATGAAGCCCTAAGTCCCGTGTATTGTTGCCTGGATAGGAAAGCTTCTCATTTGGAGGCCTGTAGGAAGGATTCTGTGGCAGCTTTTCCTTTTGCTTAGGCACGTGGTAGCTCCGAACTTGAATCTTCATTAACCTTCCCCAAGCTATTCCAGCCACCTTTGAAGCCTTCGCTTTCCACAAATCCAGCCTTGAAGACATGGGTTCTTAAAAGGATTCCCTGTGTATTTAGGCGTTCAACCATCTGCCTTATGAGAGGGATGCTCAAAAGGGATGCTGTCTGTCCTCACGTTCTTCAGGGCAGGGGCGGGGGGCGGGTGACTTAACAGACCAAATAGAAAGGTTTCATCTATTGTTTTTAAATTTCATTTAATGGTGACAGCAGAGGACGGGAGTGAAGAATAATGGAGGCATAAAGAATCACTGCTTGTTAAATTCTTAGGCTACCCTGACTCTGGTCCTCATCCCGAGCTGACTTAACTGGCTAGAGAGGCATTCTCAGGATGGAGGAGCTTCCAAGCTGGACTCTAAGGTGGTCTCAAGCCCACGGTCCATTCATGTCCATTCCGACAGAAGACCGTTCCTTCATCATAATTTCAGATTTCCAGAAAAACGAGGCAAACTCATCTATAGAAATAGATACTATTCTGCTCAATTCTGTGCATGTGACTGAACAAATTGCCTTTCATTTCTGTTATAGAGTTCACTATGAGTTTAATTTTTTGAGACATTTATTTGCTCCTGTCTTGAATATGAAAAAAAAATCTGTGAAAATGATATAACTATGCATTTTTTGCTGAAAAACAAATGTATGAAATAATAAATACTTTGTAAGCACAGTGCTTTGAACTGTGTTTGTATGCCTCTGCGAATGTTCAGACCATATTCTTCAGCCAACTAGTCCCAAACTAACAGTAAAATATATAGAAAAACTCCTGGAACTCAAGAGGCTGAGGCCAGCCTGGGCTACATGGTGAGCTACAGGCCAGCTCAAGATATCTAGCAATTCTCAAAAAAAAAGTAGCAAAGTATGTGAAATACTGATAAATATAAGGAAATATGATAATCAGTCAGAAGAATATCGTTGCCCTGAAAAAATCTTTAGTATATTATTTTTAACATTTGTTAAATGAAAATGGGAAATTCCTAAGGTACTTTGAAGTCATATCTCCTATGATACCAGCTCACTGATTTTAAAGGGGTCCGTGGCCCATAGGTACTGGGCAGTAAACACTGCCCTTGCATGCTGACAATGCTGGGAATTTACAATATTTTTTTTTCTGGGAAGGAAGATCCAACTGAAGTCTTTTAGCTCTGAAGCATTTTAATGCTAAGCCTTTTCATCACACGGACTCTGTTGGAGGCTTTTGATTATTAGGGACAGAACTTTTCCCTTTCAATGAAGCAAGGTTTCTAGAAGGAGCAAGGTCGGTTCACAGGATCCAGAGGGCTGACTGGTCAGGCATACAATGCTGGCGATTCCAGCTAAGAACACCCGCTTTCCTCCAGAGTTCTCTCCAGGGCACTGCTACCAGACAAGCCAACAGCAGCTGCTCTCTAGCCTGGCTGTAGCTACCCCCAACTCAGATTCCGGGGAAAGAGCATCTGATTGATCTACCTGAGGCCACGTGGTCTTTTTAAAAGACAAAGTGGGGGTATCTGTCATTGGAGCCTTTTTTAGAACCACCAGAAAGGTAGAGAGAGTTTCCCACAGGAAGGCTGGTAGGCAGACAAAATAACTGCCAGCTAGACAAAGCTAACTGCTAGCCATTTCATCCACCCTCTGTGCTGTGGGTAGAGGCAAACACCAGATGCCCATCATTGTGAAATATGAAGTCAATGGTGCCTTAAGGGAAGATGAGAACTTGTGTCTGTGGCTGCCAGTCAAGCCAGTGTCCTGCTACTCTGGGGTCCCTATTGAAGGATGGGAAGGAGGGAGGGAGGGAGGGAGGGAGGGGGGGGGAAGTGGAAGGGAAGCTAACATACTAAAAGAATAGCAGCCCACCCCCCACCCCCCCACCCCACCCCACCCCACCCCCGCTAGCACACACCCTCCTTTCCGCTCAAGAATTCTTCACAGAATACAACTACTACACAGATGCTCCAGCTCTTACACCGCTCCCCCCTTTCCCAAAGACAACCATAAATCCTGACTCGGTCCTTCAGCCTCCAGAACCACCCTCATTCAGGTTAGGATTCATGCACTGTGTAGGATGTCTGGCCACTTCTCAACTTGATTTGAGGCCACCCCTAAGACGGCTAATCCATCTGAATGTCCATGAGTGTCCAGTGCCTCCTGGACCTGCCAGACACTTTCCTGATGCTTTCAGACTCACTGGCCACCTGTCCTTCACCCGTTCTGTGTGGGAGAGCTTCTCTGAGGCTTCCTTGGACTTTTTTTTTTTTTTTAAGGTCCTGCCCATGGGATGAAATGGTAGAAGGCTGGATTGGCAGGAAGAGGGCAGAAGGAATTTTCCACCTTCCCAGGCTTCTGGGTTTTTGTTGTTGTTGTCATTGTTTTAGTTTTTTTTTTCTTGAGACCTCCACCCTGGTTGTTGTTATCAACCGTTGTCTAGCCTGAGAGAAGAAGGGAAGATAAGAATAGGGCTGGCTGTGGCGGTGGGCCACGTCCTGAGAAGGCTGTTTAGTCTGGGCCTGAAGCCTACACACCTTTGGACTTTCTCTTAGAAGCCAATACATTCCCTTCATCACAGAGTTTGGCTTATGTTGGACTGCTGAAACCAGAAGTATCTTAACTCTTCTGTAAGACTTGCTCACCTCAGCCACGTGTGTTAGGACTGTTATCAAACTCGGGGTCACCGTCTGTACCCAAGAAGTGAAGTTTGGCCACAGATCCTTGAGAAGCCAATCATAACAGCCAAACACAGTTTAAAAAAAAAAAAACACCAAGGAGATGCATTCATTGCAGCCACCTTGGGAAGAGGGACAGAGAAAACCAGTGTCCCCACCCCACCGTCACCACTAAGTTCATCTTCCGGGTGACCCAGCGTTGTCTGGGCATCTTTCTCACCTTCAAGGTGGCCTGGCAAACTTCTGGAAATGGGAAATCTCTTTTCTGCCCACCTCAACTGAACTAGTCCAACATCGTAGCATCTGCAAACTAAATCTTTGTAAAACATTGCTAAATTTTTAAAAAAATTACTTTTATTTATTTATTGGGTGGGAAGTTGTGCCATAGTGCATGTGGGGAAATCAGTGAACAACTTGAAGGAAGTCCCTGAAACTGACCAGATTCACTAGGCTCCTCTTTGACAGAGTAAGCAACTAAAGCCCAGCGTCCTCCCTCAGCGAAGCCAAGCTGCAATGAAGACTTCTCAGCCAAGCAGAGCTGTCACCCATGCTGGCATGGTCTTTGCCAACGTCGTTGTCTGTGAGTCATTTTTCTCTTCACCTGTAGGTAAGCCCTCATCCATATGCATGTAAGAAAGAAACCAATATATAACCAATAAAACTCATTGGTTCCCAAAGTTGGACTTTGGCAGTATCTGTACTTTGGTCTGTTATGGGGTCTCTGTCTGGGATGAGTAGGCCCAGATGTTGCATCTCTTCAGGAAAAGCTTTATCACACAGCACACTGGGATTGAACCCAGGCTAACGTCATGGTGACAAGTGCATTTACCTGATACCTTAGGCTTCCGGTAGCTGTGATGCAACACCACGACCAAAAGCACCTGGGAAGAAAAGGGGTTGTTTCAGCTTGCAGCTCTTGGGTCACAGTCCATCCCTGAGGGGAGTGAGAACAGGAACAGGAGGCGAAAACCCAGAGGCAGGAACTGAAGCAGAAGCTGCGAAGGAACTCTGCTTACTGGCTTGCTCCTCATGGCTTGCTCAGCCTGCTTCCTGAAACAACACAGGGCCACCTGCCCAGGGGTGATAACCACCTACACTGAGCTGGGCCCTCCTACATCAATCATCAATCAAGAAAATGCCACAGACTTGCCCACAGGCCAATTTGATGGAAGCAATTTCTCAGCTGAGAGTCCCTCTTTCCAGACATGCCTAGGTGTGTGTCAGGCTGCAGACGTCATCTCGCATACCCACTAAGTTATTTCGCTGGTCCTGCGATACTTCATTTGTAAGTGCAGATTTTCTGCATCCCGGTGGGACTCAGCCAGTGATCTTATTGTGATACCCACAGTTTCCTTTCTCCATCCTGTCCTCCAGCGCAGGCATTTGAAGTCTCCAAACCCACTACTCTTCACCTCTCCTTTCAGCTCCCACCACTGCCCACCTGTTCAGATACCACACTGTACCCATCATGCTTTGCGCTCTGGTGTGTTCTCAGCTATTTCCTCCCCACTGAATTAGTCATGAGAGCATTAAAACGTGAACTACTAGTGGCTTCCTCTCCCCAGTTGAGAACACTGCCTTGCTGTCAGCCCCACCCCCACCTCCATTCTACCCTCTGATCATTATCCACCCCCACCTCCTTTATAACAGGCCTTTGGAAAGGTGCTGGGGGTTGTCCTTGCTTTCTTACCGCTCACTCCTCCACCCACTGTGCTCTGGATTCATTAATGTTTCTGCAAACATTGACCACTTCCTCATTGACTAATAAAAAATTATGTATTTATTTGTGTGTGCACACGTGCGGTGTGTGTGTGTGTGTGTGTGTGTGTGTGTGTGTGTGTTATACATAGGGCAGGGTAGCATGTGGGTGTGTGGAAGCCCACAGGCCAGTGTCTTCATCTATTATTCTGCATCTGAGTTTTCAAGACCGGCTCTCTCAGTGAACCAGAAGCTTGTTTTTTCAATCAAACTGACTGACCATCAAGCTCTGGGATCTGTGCATCTGCCCTCCAGTACTGCAGTTACAGATGCATGTCACCATGCCCTCCCGTGCTGCAGTTACAGACACATGCCACCATGCCCTCCTGTGCTGCAGTTACAGATGCATGCCACCATGCCCTCCTGTGCTGCAGTTACAGATGCATGTCACCATGCCCTCCTGTGCTGCAGTTACAGATGCATGTCACCATGCCCTCCTGTGCTGCAGTTACAGATGCATGTCACCATGCCCTCCTGTGCTGCAGTTATAGATGCATGCCACCATGCCATTCCATGCTGCAGTTACAGATGCATGTCACCATGCCCTCCTGTGCTGCAGTTACAGACGCATGTCACCATGCCCTCCCGTGCTGCAGTTACAGATGCATGCCACCATGCCCTCCTGTGCTGCAGTTACAGATGCATGCCACCATGCCCTCCCGTGCTGCAGTTACAGATGCATGCCACCATGCCCTCCCGTGCTGCAGTTACAGATGCATGCCACCATGCCCTCCCGTGCTGCAGTTACAGACGCATGTCACCATGCCCTCCCGTGCTGCAGTTATAGATGCATTCCACCATGCCCTCCTGTGCTGCAGTTACAGATGCATGCCACCATGCCTGGCTTTTACTTGGAACTCAGGCACCCATATTTGTACAGCAGGTAGTTTACCCACTGCGCTATCTCCCCAGCTGGACAGACATTTCTGAGGTCCTCTTTTCCGTTACTCTCTTCCAAGACTCTCTGTGTTGCCTCTGGAACCTTCTGCTGTCCTCACATGACCGCCTCTGCCAGATCGTCTCCTCCATGAAGGCGTGGAGGAAGGTTCAAAGTATGAACAGAAGCCATTGACATCACTGTGCTTCTGGTCTCGGTCAGCAGTTTTCTGACTCGGCTGCTAGGCACCAGCACCTCTGCCCCACCAGGGTACTGCGTTCTTGTTCAGGAAACTTGACCTTGAGATCAGATTCCTTTAGTTTATCCAGTGAGTCGGTAAGGCAGCCATTGCCAGATAATCACCCCCTCCCTTCAGCTGCCTGAGTGAGATCTGTTGTCTGCAACTGAGTTCAAACTGACATCTCAGATAAGTAGAGAAGAGGAGGATCAAAAATTGTGGGCAAGCTGGGCAAGAGGGTAACTGAGGGAGATAAGAGACAGGAGGATTAGGAATTCAAGACAGTTCTCAGCCACACACTGAATTCCATTCTTGCTTGGGCTCTATGGTGAATTTGAGGCCAATCTGGGCTTCATGTGACCTTGTTATAAACAGGGATAGGGATGGGAGGGGATTCTGGCAACAGGGAGGCATAGCTCCATGTTCCCCAAACCACTGACAAGCATACTGTTAGGCTTCTGATATTTTTTTTTAATCTTCCATTTAAAAAAAAAATTGGCAAAACAAAGCAGGTTTTGTACCAGGCAGCCTCTTTGGGGAGTTTGGTTCAAAGCAAAACAAAATCAAAATAATAAACATTAGAAGGATAATTACCTAGAAATTTCCCTCTTTAATGGGAGTTTTAAATGAGTAAGGGAGGTACAGCATGGATACCCAGAGTGTTCATTGGATGAGGGGCTGGTGAAATGGCTCAGTGGGTAAAGGGACCTGATGCCACGCCAGATGATCTCCATACTGGCCCCACACTGTAGAAGGAGAGATCAGACTCCTGCAAGTGTGCACAGTGGCATGTGTGTGTGTGCGCGCACACACACACACACACACACAATTTAAGAGTATATATCAAATAAAAGAAATCTGAAAATAAACACTATAAATGACAAGTAGTGTTTCCATAAAAAAAGATAACTTATACACTGTTCATATCAATTTCATGCTCCAGTAACCAAAAGGTCAGTAATATTATATCTTGGTTAGTTTTGTTGGCTAGACACACGCTCTACTCCGTCGGGAGGAGAGAATCTAATTGAGAAAATGCCTCCAGCAGATTGCCACTAAGAAGTTTGTGGGGTGTTTTCTTGGTGGATGGTTGATGGGGGAGGGCCCAGCTCACTGTGGGCACTCATCCATGGCCTCTGCTTCAGTTCCTGCTTCCAGGTTCCTGCTTTAAGTTCCTGCCCTGACTTCTCTTAGTGATGGATTACGAAATGAAAATGTAAGTCGAATTAACCCTCTCCTATGCTGAGTTCCTTTGGACCACAATGTTTGTTTTACCGCAGCGAGGAAAACCTAACTAGGACATACAGGAGGAGTATATACTAAGACATACGTATGTAAGGCTTTCTTCCTATTGAGGACAAGGTGCTTGTGTTTATACTGCGCCTGCTGTTTCTACTAGCAGCCTCCTGAAATTCTTCTGAAAAGGGGTCTCTCCTGTTGAACCCACCAATTCTGGGTGGGACTGCGTTGGCAGGCTTAGGAAGGTATGTCACAAGGGGTCCGTCCTGAGCTTGTCCCTTCCTTCTCTGCACACATCATGCAGTTCTTGAGCTAACCCAATAGTCCTTCCTTTTTTTGTTATTCTTTTCCCTATTTCACTTTGAGTAAAGGATTTAGGCTGAGGACCTCTGGCTTCCTGGGTGGTGAGTAAGGAACTTGCAGGCTGTGACTCCAAGTAGCAAGCAAAACGTTAACAAGAAACTGAAATGAAAACCCACAATGCTTCTCAGATCTACCAGCTAAACGAAGTCACAGAGTGACTGTCTGGAAGTGGAGATGGACATGGAACACAGAGAACCCAGAGCAGGAAGCAGCCTAGAGTTTTGTCTTCATATTTCATTCACCGCACCCAAAAGACATGTCTATTTTTCAACCAAAAAAAAAATTCACAAGGCTTACTGAAAAAGAGGGGGTACTCATAGTTTCAAGACAGAGCATGCACCAGAATGAAGTCCAGATTTGGCAAGAATGTTGATATCAGTAGACTCAAAACAGTTGGGCTAAGGTTTCCAAGACAAAACGATCAATATTCTAGAAAGGTAAGTCATCCACACAGAGGGCGGAATGTAAAGATTCAACGCTAGGTGTGGTAGGGCACGTTAAGGGCTGGGGATGTACTTTAGGGACCCAGCACTGTCCTAGCATGGAGGGGGGGGGGAGCTGGCTTTATTCCTAGTGCTTCAAAAACACAAAGATTCCAACACAAACCCACAGGGAAAACAGGAAACTGAGAAGCCAATGCTGGGAAGTGTCTAAGACTGTGGACTGTTTGCAGCATGTCCTGTACAGTCGAGATACCAGAACTAAGAACCAGTATCTGACGCATCAGGCGCCCGGCACCTGCAGCCTGCGAGGGAAGAAAATCGCTCCCGTAGAACTTTCACTACTTTTTCATCACTTGTAAATGAGGTTCTTTCCTCTCTGTCTCAGAAATCCACTCTCCGTTCCTGTTCGCCAATCTTTTTTTTTTTTTTCTTGCAAGGTTAAAGAATTCCTTGGAAAGTATGGGGATTTACCTTCGAGATTTACAATGTTGAAAGTTATAGTATTTGCAAGAGAGAACGCTCCCCGACCTGCTCGCAAGAATTTCCTCCTTTCCCGCCTGGATCCTCCACAACATAGAAGAACATGTAGGAAATGTCCAGAAGGGTGGGCATCATGTGGACGTGTGTCAGTATAAAACACAGTTCTCCTCGAGATGTAATCATTGCTTCCACATGATTGCCGCGCACAGTGGCTCACGCCTGTAATCACAGCACTTGGGCTAAGGCAGGAGAATCGCCATGAGTTTATGCCAGTTTGGATAGTGAGACCCCAAAAGGGTTTGTACTCCAACCCCTCTTGATTGAGTGGTGCTGTATTGGTGGGGCTTTACCTCATGTGAGCAGGTCTTCTCAGGTGATGATCTAAACGTGAGCCTCAAGTTCCTTCAGGTTCTGATTTTAGTTCACAGAAACATAAGGTACAAAAGGAGACTGGTTAAGACGACTCAGCGGGTAAAGGCTCTCGGCGCCACGCCTGTCGATGTGAGTTCAATCCCTGGGACCCACATAGCAGAAGAGAACTGACTCCTCCAAACTGTCCTCTGACCTGCACACATAAACCATGGCAAGCCTGTGTGTGTGCGCGCACACACACACACACACACATACACACACAATTAGAAGTAAAAGAGAAAAGAAAAAGAACAAGGAGTGAAGGGTTCCTGTTTCGGAACCGTGTGTGTGTGTGTGTGTGTGTGTGTGTGTGTGTTATAAGCATGTGCACATGAACTTGGGTGCCAAGGGAGGCCAAAATAGTAGGTCAGATCCCCTAGAGCTGGAGTTATAGGCAGTTGTTGGTCACGTGATGTGGGTGCTGGAAACTCAGCTTGGGTCCTCTGCCAGAGCAGTACACACTCTTAACTGTTGAGCCATCTTTCTCCTGCTGAGCCCCCTTCCTCTAGTTTTGCTGTATAGTTAAATGGTTTCAACAAAAGTACCTGTCTGGTCACAGTGTCCTTGGCGCCCTTCACAAATGCTGGGGCCAGTTTACAACTTCTCCTGAGAAGCCATATGTCATCATGAATAATAGATGGCCCTAGAAAAACGGCCTAGTTGTTAGGGCTGTGCTGGGGTCTTGAATTATCCTTGTATGTGGTACACTGTGTGGGGTGCTGTGTTGTCATTGTCCACAATCTTGTGTAGTGGCAGATTGAAGTTCCTTATAACTAAAAGGGGGAAAACTGTACCCCAAATTGGGAGTAGGGGGACTCTTAAGCTCCGTTGCCCTCACCAACCCACTCACCCCCAACACACAACACTCTCAGAGACGCAGTGTTACTATGTTTGTGAGAAGGTTTCCAGAAAGACCTCTTTTGGAACCAGGTAAGACAGCAGAAGGGAAGAGAGTCTGGATAGAGAAAGAAAGGCCTGGAACTCGCTGGATTGCTGCAGGAAAAGGCTGGGGAAGACACTGTGACCGGCCAGCAGCCTATGGGGTTTTTTTTCCAGGCGCAGGAGGCAGGAGTTGGGACTCTTTGTCTGGTTAGGAGGTGGCCTCCACAGCAGGGCCTAGCCTCTTCTGCTCCTGTCGTCTTCCAGCCTGTGGTAGCCAGCTTCTGACTGGAGTTAGGGCTAGGCTCTAGGGTTCTCATCGTTTACACCCTCAGACTTGGTCAGGCTTTGACCTCTTACACTGTTAGTTCACAGTCATGTTCCCTAAAACAAGCTGCCTTGGCTGTTTGGCCCTCCACTCCTCAGCTCTAGAATGGGCTAGGAATTATTTTACTTCATAGCAGCTTGATGAGTCAGTGAATCCCTGCAGTGTGGTTTTGCTCAGCGTATCACTTCTATTCAGTTCATTTTAGCCAACACACATTATGTTACCTCAGGCTCTTAAGAGCACTTATCATAGCTGGGCCGTGGTAGTGCACACCTTTAATCCCAGCACTCGGGAGGCAGAGGTTGGCAGCTCTCTGTGAGTTTGAGGCCAGCCTGGTCTACAGAGTGAGTTCCAGGACAGAGAGAATCTGTCTCATAAAAAGAAAAGAAAAAGAATACTTATCTCACCCAATCCTTGGGGAGGGGCAGGGGGAGAAGTCGGTACATTCTAGAAACAAGCAAGACATGAATGAAGACTTCCCTTCTAAATCCGTGTGCTGGTTGTTTTTTGGTCAACGTTACACAAACTAGAACCAGCTGGGAAGAGGAAACGTTAACTAAGGAAATGTCTTCCCCGTAGGCACGTCCTTGAGACATCATCTTGATTAATGATTGATGTGGCCTGGGCTACCGGTGAGCCACCCCTGGGCAGATGGTCCTGTGTTGTATAAAAATAGCTCACTGAGAGAGCCATGGGAGCAAGCCAGTAAGCAGTTTTCCCTCTGCGTCAGCTCCTGCTCTGACTTCCCTTCATGATGGACTATGAACTATTATAACCCAGATAAATCCCTGCCTGAGTTGCTTTTGGTCATGGTATTTTAGCACAGCAATAGAAACCTAACTAGTTTAGGACAGTAAGTGATGTTTGATTGAAATATAATATGAAACACACACAATTTAAATATTCTAGCAGGCATATTAAAAGTACAAAAGCAAGTGAGTTAACTTTAGGATATGCTTTATTCGATCTCCATATAACCAAAGTCTTACCGCTTCAGAGTGTGCCTGTGTGTCGGACAGATTTCCTTGCCATCATTTGGATATAAGCTCAAAAGTCACCATCACTCAGAGCAGGTAGCATGGACACTCCTCCCTCCTCCACCCAAACATGCTCCTTCCTCAGCATCCCTCCTCGACCCAAACACGCTCCTTCCTCAGCATCCCTCCTCCACCCAAACACGCTCCTTCCTCAGCATCCCTCCTCCACCCAAACATGCTCCTTCCTCAGCATCCCTCCTCCACCCAAACATGCTCCTTCCTCAGCATCCCTCCTCCACCCAAACACGCTCCTTCCTCAGCATCCCTCCTCCACCCAAACACGCTCCTCCGTCATGCAGTCACCATTTTCTTTCCTACACATCATTTGTCACTCAGTGGAATTCTTTATTGTTTCTTTTGAAAGCCCCCCGGTGCGGGGGAGACTCTCACCCAAGTCTCAGGATAACACGATCCCCTCCCCCCCAGTAACTCACGAGAGACCATCCTTGCTGCAATCACATGAGGCTTTAATTGATGAGATGAGACGGGAACAGTGCACTGGGGCCGAGACTCATAACCCACGCAGGGGAAGAGTTCGACCCCGAGTGACCTGGAGAAGGGGTTTTTATAGGAAGAAACCACAGCCCAATAATAGGGGCAGGAAGGGTGTCACAGAAAGTCACAAGGGGACAACTCCCTGCCTCTCAAGATCACTCAAGGTCATAATCAGCTAGTTCCTAAAATCACAAGGGGAAAACTCCCCATTTCTTTTTTTTTAAAAATTTATTTATTTATTAAAGATTTCTGTCTCTTCCCTGCCACCGCCTCCCATTCCCCCCCCTCCCAATTAAGTCCCCCCCCCAGCCCGAAAAGCAATCAGGGTTCCCTGTCCTGTGGGAAGTCCAAGGAACCCCCACCTCCATCCAGGTCTAGTAAGGTGAGCATCCAAACTGCCTAGGCTCCCACAAAGCCAGTGCGTGCAGTAGGATCTAAAGATTACAATCTAACTTTATCTTCAGCTAGTTCCTGAAACACAGTCACTGAACCGGCTAATCCTAGATTTTGGGTTCTTCTCTTCCTGCTTGGATTTTTGGCTATTTTCTTCCTTCTGGGGAGGTCTGGATTTATCCAGGTCTTTCACTTTCTCTGCTCTAGTTTGCGTTCATTTGTTCTGATAAACACTGTGATCAAAAACAACTTGAGGAGGAAAGAGTTCATTTCAGTTTTACAGGAAAGTCAGGGCAGGAACCTGGAGGCAGGAACTGAAGCAGAGACCAGGAAGAAGCGATGCTCACTGGATGGCTCAGCTTGCTTTGTTCTACAACCCAGGACCACCTGCCCAGGATGGCACCACCCCTAGTGGTCTGACCCCCACCCCCACATCCGCCATCAATCATTAATCAAGAAAATGTGCCTGTAGACTTGCATACAGGACAGTTTGATGAAGCATTTTCCTAATGAAGTTCTTTGTTCCCAGATAACCCTGGTTTGTGTCAAGTTGACACAAAAGTATCATCAGTACTTCTCACGTTGGAGCCTAAACTCCGAGGAGTTGGGCCTTTCCCACATGTAACAATCCCTGGCGCCTTGTTAGGACTCGTGTGTGTGTGTGTGTGTGTGTGTGTGTGTGTGTGTGGTATGTGTGTGCGTTTGTGTCATATGAACGGAGGAGTGAATGGCTAACTTGGTAGTCCTTCTTGAAAGAAATAGTTAGACGTGATAAGAGTCTTAGCTTCCAAGAACAAGAACCTCTAACCAGGGGAATGATTGCTGCCCCCCAAAACAGCCAAAATCAGCACTTTCTCTACATGCTTCCAAATGAACGAAGTAGGTAGTTTCGCTTTCTAGCAGAATTAGAGGCATTTGAGTTTGCATGCTTCCTGAGACATTCAATTCTGAAGTCCCTATTAAGAAGGATAACGTAAAAGAGCAAGGCCAGGTCCTCAGAGACCCTCAAATGCAGCTTCCGGTTGACACAAAAGCAGTGTTACTGGCAGTGATGTGGCGTTTGTTGACTGAAAGCAGCGTGAGTTCTTAGATGGCCAAAGATAGACACGCTCAATAGCACGGCTACCTGTTCTGCACATAGAACAGCCCAGCACCAGTCACGAAGGCATCTCCGCATCATTGAATAATACTATAACTGAACAACCCCGAGGGAACCAGTACTCACGGGAGCACAGAGACGGACACCTCTCCATTCGATGATTAACACCAGGCAATACCAAATGACTGAGCTCCTGTCTTCAGGCCAAGGCGTATTAGCGCAGCTCTCCCGCCATGATGACAGAGCTGCTAGATGCTCCTTAAGAGCCTCTTGTTTGTTGAATAGATTATCTGAAACTTGTGCCAACTCAAAGATTTCTTTTAAGAGTCTGGCATGGAGGCACAAGTCTATAATCCTAGCATTTGGGAAGTGAAGAAATGTGTACTTCAGGGTAACCCTCAGCTAAATAGTGTGGTGATGGCTAGCCTGGGAAGCACAAGACCCTGTCTCAAAAACAAACAAAGGAAACAGAAAAAAAATATTTAAAATACTTAGTGTTGGATATAACGTTTTGCAATTATCAGTGCTGAATTGGACAGAGTTCAGGAAGACTCAAGTTACTACACGTGGCTTAACTCACTGATAAGAGAACAAATAGGCTGGCACAGTGGCTCATGCCTATAACCCAGCACTTGGGTGGCTGAGGTAGGAGGATCACTGTGAGTTTGAGGACAGCCGGGGCTACAGAGTGGGGCACAGGTCACCCTTTAGATAAAGAAAAAGAACATGATTGTGGAAGCAGATGAGGGAGGTGTACGGAAATACAGTGTGTGTCTGTTCAGTTGAGATCATTTAATACCGCATTCCTGATAAAGTTAAATACTTGGTCTACAAGTCAGTGACAATACTATTAAAACTTGGGCAAGCAACATGGTTAAGGCAATAAGTGTATCTGTGGCACTAGTTTCTGATAGAGTCACTCAGTATAAAATATGAGTAGAGGGCTGGGCATCATGGCACATGCCTTTAATCCCAGCACTCCAGAGGTAGAGGCAGGCAGTTCTCTGAGTTCAAGACCAGCTTGGTCCACAGACACAAAACAAACTAAGTAGGACAGGAGTTTCCAGCCTTGGTTGCCTGGAAGCGTGACCTAGGGAGCTTTGTGGGCTACTGATTCCTAGGCTTGGCCCTCAGAGAGACTAACTCACACCACCTCTCAGAGCTTTAGAGCCTGAAGTCTACAAAGTCCCCTTGGTGGCTCCACTCACCAGTCAGCTTTGGGAACCTCTGTAGTAGAAGCTCACAGTGCCTTCCTAGTTGCTAGTGCTCAGAGTCATCTGAGTTCCCACGAAGCTCGGTACCCAGGGTTTCTCATTTGCTTACAAACTACCGTGACTCATTTTGGAAGTATGATTTTCTTCTTCTTTCTCCACCTTCTTTGGAAGTACTGGGGCTCGAACCTAGGGCCTCACATTGACTAGGCGAATGCTCTGCCACTGAACAACATTCCCGGCCCTGTATTTCTTTTTCTTAAAGTTCCCTAATTATAAAGGATTGAGTCTCCATGAAGCCTAAATCTGCCTCTAACCAGAAACTGTACCTAAACTTAGAAAGCTATAGCCACAGGGTAAACCCAGCTTTCCGCCTGCTTTTGTATGGCCACAAGCTAAGAATAGTTTTGACATATTTAAATGGTGGGGAAAAAAAATCAAAAGAAGAGTAATACTCCATGACATATGCAGTTTAGATGTCGGAGTCCGTAGATAGGCTGTGTCACTCTTGTGTCTTCTGTGGTTGACACAGGGCCACAGTGGCAGGGTTGGGTCGCTGCAGGAGAGATAGTGTGACGTGGAAAGTCTGAAATATTTACTTTCTGGCCTTTTACAGGAAAGGTTTGTGAACCTCTGACCTATAAAATCAAATTATAACAAGGACACACCAGAAAAAAACGATTTGAAAGGACTGCTTTAAATAATAATAATAATAATACAAAGCCTGAGAGGAGAATTATTGAACACAACTTACAAACACTGCCAATTGTAGAAGTGAGAAATTTAGCTTATGAGCATTTACCAGCCATTAAATTTAGGCACAAACATCGAAGACCTAATGAAACTGTAGCAGTGTTTGGAGCATCAGGTAGACTGAGTCATGTCTAGTCTGTAGATTGGAAGCCACAAAGGTTAGTAAACTAATTCAGGATTGGCATAAGTAAAAACCCACCAAAGCAGAATTATAGGGAGAATCTTGGGGAACGGTTGTAAATGACATATGAAATTAGCTTCACCACTAACCATAAAATAGTATTTCTCTGAACTAGGAAAAACATAATGAAATGTTAACGCTACGTATCAAAGTTTCACTCTGAGGGTGGATTAGTAAACCAGTCAGAACAGGTCTGCAAACAACATTCGAAACAGGGCAACACAAATGATTGGCTGTGCCGGGCAAGAATTGGGACAGTTCATCGAATTTTGGCACCAAAACAAATTAAAAATATTGATTTAGCTGTACTCTTTACGGAAATATGACAAAATTGTTTGCTGAGCTGCAAGGGCCACTGTGAAGGCCTGGGGGCCTCTGAAAAAACTCAAGAAGCAAAGATTACAGAGGCAGCCAACGTGGCAGCTGGGTAGCATGGCTGCTGACCGGGCAGTTTCTCAATAGGGCAGACAGCAGGTGGAGAGCTAGATCGAAGGACAAGCCAAGTGGGAAGCTCAGCCAGTGAGGACAAGACTGGGTTAGGAGGTCAGAGATAAAAGCGGAAGCTTGTCTATCCGGCTGACTTAGCAGAGATCGTGTTTGGACTGGCCAAAATCAATGGTGCCCTTCGCTGACTCCAGGGCCTGGTCCACTGTGAAGGTTCATTGTGTCTGCTGTCACAGCTGGCTGTTTGGCAGGGATCCGACCTGCCTTTTGGAAGAGTGTAGGTCCTACGTACCGAGTGTTATACCCAGATCACGAAGTCCCCCCAAAACCAACAAGGAGGCCAAGTCTTGTATGTAAAAGCAAAGAGCCTTTATTATTCTTATACATGTTTGCTAACTCAGACTCTCTGTGGCCAAAGTATTGGTGTGATCAGAGAGCCCAGAGCTCAACTGGGGTGGGGTTTTTATAATAGCAAAGTTTGGGGTGAGGGATCTCTAAGGTTCAGGACCCCTGATGAGCTGACATTTGTCTAGGGTGTCCTGGTGTGTGCAGGCAGGTGATCCTACCTACAATGGTTGGAACGTTAGGAACTTCCTTTGGTTGGTCTGTTCCTGGGTGATGCCTGGGCAGTCTCAGTTTGTGGTCTTTCTTGGAACCAGGTATTGTCTTAGGGGTAAGCTACTGAGACTTGGGCTTCTATTGAGCTTTTCCAGACTGGGTCCTACACCAAGGTCACTTGAGAATATCCCAGCTAAAGTCCAGCATTTCCATCTTCCTCCTTCCTCCCCTTCTTTCTCTTCTTGTGACACTAGAGATCAAACCCAGGGCCTTGTGCATTCCATGGAAGTACTCTATCATTGAACTATACCTCCAGTCCCAAATTTCCACCTTCGCAACAGAAGAGACTTGGGAGCTGTGGGGTAAGGGAAGCACAAACGGAGTGATTCAGAAGGCAGGTGGGGAAGCGGTGTTGGGAGCATCTGCTACCTGTCAGGCCCTTTGCACATGGTATTTGCTTATCTGCACTTTCCTTCCAAGTAATTACTGATCCCATTTCATTGTGAAAACAGAGCATGCTCCTTATTCACAGCCAGCAGCTGGGAGACGCTGAGCTGCAGAATTCCTAAGTGCAGAAGCTAAGGTGTGAGTGTAAGGCTGTCTGCCTGTCTGTCTGTCTGTCTTCCTACTCACCATGCAGCTCCAGGGGTGCACCCCTAGCAGAAAAATACCCACTGGGGAAGCACAGCATCACCACTATGCTCCCCCACATTCAGGGACCACCAAAACAAAGCTTTCCGGGTCTACAAAATGAAACTGAACTAAGGCATTTCACTGACTAACAAAGTTTCTAAAGCAGAAGCCCACTCTCTTTCCCCATGGCAGCCTTTCTTAAAACAGCACTTCTAAGTCTCAATCTAGGAAACGTTCAACATTCGGTGGCTCTGAAACTTTGCAGAATGAAGCCCCCAGGTTAGCTGCCAACGCTGTCTCTTCCTGGGTGGACACAGTTTGGCTGTTCTGGCTGCTCCAGACAGCACCCAGTCCCCGCAGTTCCGCGTCTTTCACCGCAGTCCAATTAGGAAAGTGGTTGCAGTTCTCAGCCCTCCCTCCCCTGGGGGTTTCTTTTCCCGGGCCATTAGAGTAATGAGTCACGTGATCGTTCCCTTAGGTGATGGGCAGGGGCAAAAACAGCTCTCGAATCTTCATTGTCCCAAGCACCTTGGAAACAGCCCCCACCCGGGATGGCGGGGTTGGAAGGAGGGTGGATACTCGCTGGATTTGGAAGTCCAGTAAATCAGCTGGCCAGTTTGTAGATACTTCTGTAGATACTTCTGTTTCCTTCACAACTTTAATATTTCTCTCTCTCTCTCTCTCTCTCTCTCTCTCTCTCTCTCTCTCTCTCTCTCTCTCTCCCTCTCTCAGAGTTTAATATGGCTACTCTTTTCCCGAGTCACAGACCAGTCAGGAAAGCTACCGGATGTAATGCCACCTTAAACAATCCTGTCAGCTCTAAATTTAGGTTTCCCTTGTAAACCTAGGTCTAATCTCAGATTAAACAAAGCAAATGGCAGCTAAGTAGCCGGTATCTTCACGACCTCGGTGTCTTCATCACGAATTGACTTTATGCAGACAAGCAGCCAGCCTTTCTGAATTTGTAGTTCAGGAAATTGCCTTCCAACCCAGCATAGGGAAAAGGAAAACTTATTTCATCTAAACAACCATTCTGTAATTACAGGATTTGGGTTTTGAGTCACTTCACTTAATCTTTGCGTGACCCAGAATTCAACTCGAAAAATTAAAAGAGCAGCAATTTCAATTCTATTTATGAAAATTAACATCTTAGCTGGAGTTAGTAAAGCTGAGGGGAAGGGATCATAAATTGTTAAGCAAAGGAACACAGCCTTATTCCAGTGCTGTGGAAACTTTAGTTGTATGCTATTAGCATTTTAAGAAGTAATCCATGTATTTCTAGATTTGTACAGGAGGACATAATACCCAGAAGATGAACCACGGGGGAGAAACATACTAGGATTCCACCCATGGAGTAACCCCAGTAGCTTATCAGATTTAAATAAAAGATTGATGATGATTCTGAGTTTAAAATTTAATGTCCAAGCTACCTATTAAATTTTACATGACAAGGCTCTGAGCTCTGCTGTAAATCAGTAAAATCGATTATGCCCTCATGTCTTTTATAAGATGAAAACTAGGTAGACTTTACTGTGCTTTCTTTGAGATGGGCATCTTCTTCCATTCATTTTCATTTCTCAAAATTTATTTATGAGAAAATTTTATGAGCAAATGACATATGATATACCACATTCATATATACCACATTAAAGTCTTATTCTGCTAATCTTTTTCTTTCTTGCTTTCTTGTTTTCTCTCTCTCTCTCTTTTTATAAATTTATAATAACTACTACATTTGCTGAAACAAAGCAATGTGGTAACTGGATATACTCAAAGTCCAGGAAACAGTTCTCAACTTTTAATTATGTTGAAATGTATCCTCTCCCCTAGAAGGGAGCATCAGGCAGCCGGACATGGCCGTGAAGAGACAGCGTTCTGTAATCACAGCTATGCACCTTTTTGTGCAGAGATGTTTAGTGTCTGTTGATGCAGCACCGTAGTTACTGGGCCAGCCTTTCCCCCAAAGGTAGGTCACAATTCCCAGGAGTGCTCTTTGGTGAAGCCCATTTCTCAGGTGAGTTAGCGGCTGTGGAGAAGGTAAATGACCTTTTTTAAGTTTCGATTGGACAGGGAGCCTGAGCAGGCTCCTGAAATGCCACCCAGAGCCCATGGTTGGCAACACTTATTTCCATCTACATTCTGTCATCAGTGTTTCCACTGATCCCTTCCTGCCCTAGTCTCCCCTCCCGGGGCTGAGGGGGGCAGGGAGAAGAAGAAATAATCCTGAATAACACAAAAGTAAATACCGTATACCCACGTCACCAAATTGTGTTTCTATAAATGTAGAAGATAGAGCATTCCATGTGTAGACTGTCCAGGCGTGTGGTGTATTTCCGGTCAAGTAGTGAAAGATGCCCCTGCAAGAAATAAAGGCTCACACATGACCACAGGTCATCATTAAAGTATTGCAAAATAAGGAGTTTTAATTGGCTCATTAACTCACAATTAGAATTTAACAGATAAATTAAAAGATCATGATGAAATAATCTAACACTTTATTTTCTTTGTGCTGGTAGAGGTCAAGAGAAAAATTCTATGTCTTATTCCTAAATTTCTTAATGTTTTAGGTCTTTTGTGTTGTTGTCATTTGTGTGTGTGTGTTTTCCCCAGTGCCTGGAATTGAACCCAGTGTGAGGCCAGCACCCTCCCACTGTGATACATTTCCCAGTGCTCCCTGTTGGGTGCTCCCTGACCCAACACTTTATTTTAAGATGAAGTGACACTAAGTTGCCCGGACAGGCCCTTAATTATCTACATAGCCTCTGTTATATAGCTGGATTCCATCCTCCTGCTTCAGCTTCTCCGGTTATCTGGGATTATAGGCATGCGTCATTATGCCCAAACTGGACTAATGTTGTAGGTACATCAAGTTGTCTAGAAGGACATTCTAAAGAACATTAATTTTATATGCAGGTGAATGGATAAAGAATATGCAATTTATACAGAACAGAATTTTATTCAGTCATAAGTAAAAATGAAATCACCGTATCTGTAGGAAGATAATGCAACTGAAGTTAAGAGAAACCAGTCAGACTCAGGCATATGCCATGCTCTTTCATATGCAAAACCTAGATTTGTGTGTGTGTGTGTGTGTGTGTGTGTGTGTTTAAACTAGATGGGATCATGAGAAGAGAAGAATGGATTTAGAATGCCATTGGGGGAAGGAATGAGACCATCAGAAGAAGGCAGGCTTAGACAGCTAAGTAGGCATGAAAATGCCACAGTGAAACCCATTACTTTGTATACTGGCTTTAAAAATTAACTTAAGTGGTTATAAAAGAAGTAATAATTCATGATATTTGTTAGGATTTAGGCCTTGTCCTGGTCTGCCCTGTCATCTGGCAGGATGTATCCAGACAGTACCCTGGCCAGCCCACAGTCCTAGTATGTACGCAAGTACGAAAGGTCCCTTGAAGAGACAAGGCCTGCCTACTCCCTCTCTCTTCCTTTCTGCCATTTTCTCTGAGGAGGTAGTTTTCTGTCTCTTTCTCTCCCCATCCTCTCTCCCCCCCTTTCTTTCCCTCTCCTCTCCTCTCCTCTCCTCTCCTCTCCTCTCCTCTCCTCTCAATAAACTCCACACTGAAGCTCTGTCTGTATGGCATATTTATCTCCTGCCTGCCTTCCTCACCCACCATGGGATCTGCCAGGGTTCCAACTTGTGCTGTAATCAGAACAATATTTACATTTTTTTTCCTTCTAATTTCAAGTGTAAGTTTTGGTTCTTTTCCCAAGTCGCTCATATTAGTCCTTTCTCCATAAAACCCAATACTTAGAAAAAACAGCTATATGCTACCTGTTTAAATTTTATAGAATTTTAATGATATATAAAATGTAAACACTGGTTTGTGGATCAAATATCACAAAGATATATAATGGAAAATTATTAATCTCTCCCCACCATAACCCACCAGAAACTTAACATCTACATTGGTTGTACTATAGGTCTCCCATTAGTAAAATGCTTTATTATAAAGGTTTTTAAGTCAAAATCAAATTACCCATATTATTCTGTTATTATTGGTCAGGACTCTTGGCTGCAAACAACAGAAATAGGTTCACGCACCCAGGAAGGTTTCAAGAATAGCAATCTAGGGACTTAACTCAGCACCTAGCAAGGCTTTATCCTCTCCATTTTGGGTTCTATGTTAGCCCATTCTTAGGCAAATTGGCCTCTTGGTTCACTTATTTTTTTTTTTAATTCCCATAGAGGAAAAGGCAGACTGGAATTCCTTTCTTTCAGGAGGGATTGACATTATTTCTAAGATTTTGTGCTTAGCGACTCTAGCTGAATCAAATGACTGTGGACAGAGAAAAGCTCGGGCTGACATGGTCAACAAAGCCATTCACTAGATAGATTAGCAAAGCCTGGCCTAGCAAAAGAACACGTTTGTGTGCACTGTGACATGTTTTCTTCACTTTAACAGAGTTTGTCATGGATGTTTGTCCGTATAAAGTAGTCAATGTAATGTTTGTTATGGCAGATTAAAACCTTACTCCCTGTAGCTCTGTTTAGATCCTACAAATACATCCTTTCATTACTGGTGGATATTCCGTTGTCTTTTCCTCACCATCTGTGAAGTTTTATACTACAAACATTACTGCAAGAAACAGTTATGGTGCACATGGTGGTCTGAATAAGAATGGCCCTCATAGGTTCATAGATTTGAATGCTTGGTCACCAAGGAGTTGTCGTTGGAGGAGGTGTGGCCTTGTTGGAGGAAGTGTGTCACTGAGGGTGGGCTTTGGGGTTTCAGACGCTCATGCCAGGCCTACTGTCTTTTCTCTCCTGCTGACTGCTGATCCAAATGTAGATAGAACTCCCAGCTCCTCTCTAGCACCATGTCTGCCTGGATGCCGCCATGCTTCCCATCATGACAATAACGAATTAAATCTCTGAAACTGTAAGCCAGCCCCAATTAAACACTTTCTATTATACGAGTTGTCGTGGTCATGGTGTCTCTTTACATCAGTGGAACACTGACCAAAATAGTATGATCTAGGTTCAGGAGAGTCCAGTCTTTTGACATTGGGACAGAATATTATCATCTGCGAAGCTCACACTCAAGAGCCATACAACAGTTTTATATATATAAATATGTATATATATATATATATATACACACACATATATATATAAAATCACACACCAAATCACTTCATAACATTTTAAGTAAGTTTGTGATTTTGCATTAGCTACAATCAGAACTATCCCTTAGTGCACACTGCCCACCGGCCATGGGTTGGACTCGCCTGGTAGTATGATATTTATCTCTGTAATAGAGACCCCAAAAGTGGTGATGAAAGGACCAAAGGACAGACGTTTTTACACTCTATAGTTTTGCCTGGTTATATTTTAAACCTGCTGCACCCCGTCATGTCTGAAATGAGAATATTGGTTTCCTCATAGTTCTAAAGTGCTATATGTTAGCGCAAACGCATTGATGTTCACAAATCTCTATGGCAAATGGTAGCATATTCATAAAGCCAAAAAGTGAGGAATGTGTACTCACACATGAAAAATATTTCAAATTTCTGTTTTAAAAAAAGCGTTAAAAATTTTGTAGAACGGCAGTGGTCGAGATTACTTGCGGCGAATGTGACAAACGGAGGTACGGGCTCCCTGATGCACCCCAACTTTTCAATATAACGACTCTAGTTTTCCACATTTTTGTTTTATACTTGTCTTTACTTTTCATGAACAGTTCCTGATTTTTCCCCACCAATTAAAATTTTTATTTGTGAGCTGAGAGATGACTCAGTAGGTAAAGGTCTTACTGCCAAGCCCGAGTTCGAGTCCCAGGACCCAGAGGGTAGGAGAAGAGAGCCACCTCTAGCAAGTGGTCCTCTGGCCTCCACATTCATGACGCGCCCCACCCTCTGCACACACATAAAAACAAACTTTTAAAGCCTTTTTCTTAAGCATAGTCTTGGGGGTATATACTTACTCTATTACGTGTAGTTGATATGCTAAATCAAAGTATATTAATATATTTCCTGAAGGTTAAATTCTTTATGAGGCTATGATGCATTATTCTAAGTCGTTTTTATATTACTGAAAAGTTGCTACACCCCAATAAGCCTCTCTGCCAATGCAGCAATCCAGACCAAATCAAACCAAATTAGAAAAATCCAGTACAATGCTTTGGGATGATTTTCTAGCTTCCCAGAGAGGAGATGTCAAAAGAGACCAGAAAACCACATGTTTGTTTTCTGGGAATCAGTTTCAATACCCTGTGGGAGTGGTCTTGAGCATCTCTGGGGGTGGAGTCATCATTTGGTGGACTTTCTGAGATGTGGCAGGGTTTGGAGAGAGAAGGGGGGAGGGGCTTAGGGTGAAACTTCCACCAGAGTCATTACTTCTAATTTTTATGTAAAATTATAAGGAAAAAAATTTTTTAGACACTGTCTTTTTAAGCTTTCTTTCTGCGTAGGCATTTGTAGGAATTCCTGAAGTGAATCATAACATTTTGCCTTTTGTCCCTGTGTGTCACTCACTGTCTTGCCCCCCCAATCACCACAACTCTCTTGTCTCCCCGCCTCCTCTTCACCTTATTGTCTCCACACACAGTCAGTATGCTTCAAGTTTTTACTGCAAACTAAAGTTGATGTAGAAGAAAGTCAAAGCAACAGAAGTTCTAGAGGATTTCCTAACAGATTTGCTTAGGAGACGTTAAATCACAGAAAGCAGAATTTATCTAAGGGAATGTGGCCACCAAAATACCCCAAGGATAAATAGCCTGCTAACCAGGCTGGGTTAGAGCTATGCTAACACTGCTACTCATGCTTGTTCCCCAGGATTGATTCCTGAAGAACATGACTCTAACAGAGATCAAAGGGGCCGCGCAGGGTCGCCATCAATGTTAAGTCCTGCCATGCCACACACAGAGTTCTCTTCTTGAGGGAAGTGTAATTCTGCCAGGTGGGCAAGATGACCCTGGGTAACGACCATGGGAAAAGAACAACCCTGGTGTACTTGAGAAATAAATCTGGCAATATCTTTGCTGTGTAAATCTCCCATCCGCCCAAGTGACCAGACTTGGAGTCTCCTGTCTCTGTTCAAATTGTTCAGAGTGTAACCTGGGGCTGAGAACTGAGTGAGATTTAGTGATGACTGTGTATTTGGAATACATAAGCTTAAAATCTTCTCTTTGAGCCCAGCCCTTCTTTGGGCATTAGCCAGAGCTGGGCAAGCACTGTTGAAGAGCTTTTCCTTCACTAATCTCTAAGTGTGGGGAGTGATTCTTCAATAGCATATTATTTCTATAACAATATCATCTCACTTTGCAATCAACTGTGGAAATGTTTTTACATGTATCCTCATGGGAAGAGAGGATGAATACACACACACACACACACACACACACACACACTTCTATGAAACAAAGATCCTCCTCTTAGAAACACTAAATACACTAGGGGGAAAAGCACCATAAGCAATAACCAACAGAAACAGAAGATGACATTATAATTAAAGCACTCTAAAGATTTAGATATTACCTATTATATTATTATATATATTATATATTAATATGTTTCAGATATAAAGTAAAATAATTACATTAATTTTAGAATTACAAGCAGGCAGTGGAAAGCCATGTTTAAATATCAGAGGAAATACATTTTGCTTTATTTCAAAACAGGGTCTCATGTACCCTGGGCTGGCCTTGAACCTCTCTCTGCTCCTGGGCCTGGAGTGAGGCAGAACATTATGACAGAGAGGGAATATAAAGAAGAGCTACTCACCTCTTGATTTCCAAGACACAGGGAGAAGAGACAGCAAGGGGCCAGGGCATGATGGAACATGCCCTCAGTGACCTGCTTCTTCCAATTAGGCCCCATCTCCTACAGTTTCTACTGCTTCCTCAAATAGCATCATTAGCTAGGGACCAAGCCTTCAATATATCAGGCCTCAGGGGACATTTCATACCCAAACCGTAGCAGGGATAACAGCACTGTAATTTATTCAAGGTAGATTCCGCATGTACTCTTAGATTGTGTGGGGGCATCACCACTTAGATTCATGTCTTGATGACTCTGTGAATAAGACCTCCACCTAGACAGCGTGTCTCCCGTGTCTTCGTTACAGTGGTGGCTTAATCCAATACACACAATTTGAAGGGAACCCTGGCCCTCTCAGCATTAGATTTGTTCAGGCAGAGTGGAGACCACAGAGGAACAGACAGGCCAGGTTTGCAAAGCTGACAATACTGAAGCAGAACTGGTTGACAGCTTGGGGAAGAAGCAATGGTTGGGAGGAATAAACTGTGTTCCTTCTCATCTGCCTTCCCACAGCCAACAGAGAAGTGGAGCGTTCTCAAGAGGATTCTGCTGCTGAGCATGGGTCAGCCTTGAGTCCTCCCTGAACTCTGTCACCATGTGACTATTTCCTGCCCAAACTGCAGACCAGCGGCGGGGGGCCGTACACACTACTCTAACCATCGGTTGTTGCTCAAAGCACCCGAGGACGCTCACGGCCAGCACTCCAGTGTCAGCTAGGGCCTTCTGTGTCTAGTAACTGAAAGCCCAATTTAGATGGACTCAGACAACATTAGGGCTAATAGTTCCACCGGGGGTCCTCAAGTTTAAGCACTAAAAATAGATTCTAACTAATAAAGGGCTCTACCAATTTGTTAAAAGGATAGTCCAAAGGCTGGGCAGAAAGGATGGCAGTCAGATCTCTCCAGAGAAGCGATCTGGTGAACACAGTGCTGATAGACAAGGGTGCTGTCGTGTGTCCCTAGGTGCAGGTACTAACAGTCATTCCTTGAAGTCCCGGCAAGAGAGCTACTGCAACCATTGCTGCTGCCCCACCAAGACGAATCCCCACTTTGGCTGCTCCATCTCTCCAGCTCACGACTTACAAGACTTACAAAGCTTTGTCGGGGGAGGGAGGGTCCCGATGGCCAAGGAGTGCCTGTGGCCTGGTGGGAAAGCAGCCTAGGGCTGTGACTAGCATTTCTCTGCCTTAGGGACAGCAGGTGGCAAGGGAATCATCAAGTCTGCTGAGGTGTTCAGAAGCAAGTCCAGGGTCACACCTGCACCCTGCAGAGCATGTGTCCCAGAAGTTCCTGACAGTTCTGAGTTCAGGGTCTCATTCTTCTTTCCACCACAGGAATTCTGCGACTTACCAGAACCCACCCTTAAGTCTCTGGTTGATTTGGGCTGATTAGTGATCATCTTGGGGCTTGGGCAAAAGCCACATCATCCCACACGAGTAGCAGTACTGTTTCAAGATGGGTTCGAGCTAATGGATGCTGTAAAGAAAGCATCGCCCCTCCAGCCACTTTTGATTAGTGTTTCAGAACTTCCATCTTCTTCTTCTCTTATTTTTCTCATTGGTTTTAATATGTATAGTTACTACTCCCCAAACTGTAGGTTCGAGCTAATGGATGCTGTAAAGAAAGCATCGCCCCTCCAGCCACTTTTGATTAGTGTTTCAGAACTTCCATCTTCTTCTTCTCTTATTTTTCTCATTGGTTTTAATATGTATAGTTACTACTCCCCAAACTGTATGTTCCATGGGAATTAGCCTATCTTTAGACACTCCTTAGATCTTAAAAGCCTAATGTTCACTCCTAGATCTTTGAACAAGATGTATAATTATCATGTGCCCTGAGGCTTTGAGGGACTTGGTGTAGAAAATTTTAGCTGATACGGTTTAGGTCTTGAATAAATAATAAAGATCGTTTCTTCCTTGTTTTGCTGTCAATCCACCACTGAAGCAAAATAAAAGTGAGTCAAAGAATTAAGTGGGTAGACTTTTTATCGGTTATTTTCATCTTTCACAGAAACTCATTGGGTAAATACACAACATAAGAATGAATGTATCGCCTGTTGGCGTACCAAATATATGAGACTCCTCATGAAAGATTTGAACTACGTGGAGGAAAGTCATTAACTAAACAAAAGCATGTTTATGTCTCTTAGAGCCTGAGAATTGTTAAGAGGGCTCCTAGGAGATGGGTGGCTTCTGTGTGTGTGTGTGGGGGGGTCTCCTCAGGATCTATGTTTTTAATTAATTTCTTTGCCTCTTTCTTCCTTCTTATCCTCAATCTACAGTACAATTGGCATAGATGGTTATTCCAAAGGACTCATTTCTTCAAGAGTGGGACTGACCCTGTTAGTGCCCAAACTAGTGACCTCCGAGTAAACCGATTCTGTTCTTTGTAATCGCTGTTTTGACACGATTAAGTATTCAGCAGATTGAACTGCAAGAGAGGTGTGGAGAGACCAGGGTCGCGCAACTAACTCCCCCATTGTCTTGAAACCACCACTGGGGGATCTTGTTTTCACAAGTCTTTGTTCAGAGGGAGTTAAATTGTAACTGGCTTAAATAGTTAACTCGAAATTTTACCAAAGCAGAACTTTATGGATCAAGTGTCCATTTCACAAGCTGTCTATGGTCAACTCAGTGAACCCTGAAAGATTCCCTGGCCTTCATTCCAGAGCTCTAGGGAAGAAGCTCTGACCCTCAGATGGAAAGCCGCTGTGACTGGAAAGTGGACCTGCTTGCTCTGTTGGACTGGTAGAGGTGGGTGACAGCCCAGTTCTCCATGTCTCCTGTATCCACTCCCTAGCAATGGGAACTTTGCACTTTGTCCCCCTCACGGTGGGTTCTGTGACTGGGTTTGGCCATGTGACTTTGCTTTGACCAATGGTGCAAGACAGAAGTAAATCCTCACTAGCTCAAAACCCAGGCCAGTGAGGATCTGGTAACACTATATATCTTATTACCATGGGCCTGTGAGATTTTAAGGGTTTTCATTTACAGAAAATCTTAGTTGATCTTTAGTTGATCTTGCTGGGCATGGTGACTTACGCCCTTAATCCCAGCACTCAGGAAGCTACAGCAGTCAGATCTCTGTGAGTTCAAGGCCAGCCAGGTCTACATAAGCAAGTTCCAGGACAGCCAGGGCTACATAGAGAGACCCTGTCTCAAACAAAACAAAATATTCAGCCGATAGTAAAAATTATGTATTTATTTATCATGTGTGTGAGAATGTAGTATACTGTTTGAACACATGTGTACAGGCAGGTACAAACTCTTAGCATGGGCGTGGATGCCAGAGGAGAATGTCCAATGCCCTGCTCAATCACTTTCTGAGACAGGGTCTCTCTATGAACCTGGAGCTACAGCAGCTGACCACCCGGCTCTCAGCGACCCTCCCATCTCCATCCCATCACAGGGCCGAAGGTTCTGGTGTGCAGACTATTCTACCGAGGTTTTTATGTGGGTGCTTGGAATCTGAATGCCAGTTCTCATGCCTATGCAATGAACACTCTCACCACAGAGTTATCTCTAGTCTTTTGAAAATGGTGTTATTAGTTCTTCTATGAATTTAACTTAAGAAATAAAAATTGGGCTGGACCTGATAACGTGAACCTATAATCCTAGCTGCTCAGGAAGCTGCGGCAGGAAGATTGCAAGCTCAAAGCTTGCCTGAGCTGCAGAGTGAGTTCAAGATCAGTCAGGGTATAGCTCAGTGCACTGAAAGAAACGAGAAAGGAAAGGAAAGGCAAAATCGGGATATCGGCAAGATGACAGATTTTCCAGCCTCCAAATAGTCATCGATTATCAGCTAGGGCAACTCCCCAAGGACAAGGGGTTCAAAACTTCTCATAGCTGTGGGGAGAGTGCTCTAGTTACAACTGAAAATGGCCTTCAAAGCCCGTATGTTAAAGGCTCAGTCCCCAACTTGGTACTCTTGAGGGATAGTGAAAAATTTGAGGCGAGAGAGATTCTGGTTCGTGCGGGCGAGTCCAGAAAGGAGAGACTGTGTTTCTGTAGAAAACATGGCCAGCTCTTATGTCCCTCTAACTGCTCTGTGCTGGCACTGATCTGAAGACTGTGCATAAATAAGACACACCTGGTCCTTTCTGGCCAGGCATTTACCATCTTACTGGGGTCTGCAGGGGGCGGTGGGGATGAACAGGTAAACGAACAAACCAAGACAACAATTCCAAGTAGTGATAAAAACAAGACTATAAGAGACACCCCCCACCACAAATCCAAACCTGAGACTGTACCAGAAACAAGGAAGAAATATACAGGTCTACAAATCTATGCAAATCTAGGCAAAAGCCACAAAAGTCCCTGGGACTGAGGAGGGACAGCTGTGGCTTGCTGTGGGCAAAGGGTAGGCAAAGCAGAGGAAGCCATTGTTGGCTGCAGTAGAGGCGGAGATGCAAGAGTATGCTTCTTCTGACCACTCTCTCTGGCAGGTCATGGCCTGGCACCTCCAGACCGAGCGGTGAGGTCACACGGGGACAGTATTAGTGTCGGACTGGCCTGGTAACAGTTGCAACATCGGAAGTCTGAGCCCACAGCCTCCCCACAGCCCGAAGACTAGTGATTGCTGACCAGGACAAGTGCAGAAGGTAGACAGCGGGCAGAAAACCGCGGCAGTGGCTCCCTGTGGGGCAGGCACGGTGTCCCTCCGTTTCTTCATCTGCGAATCAAGGATGGTGCATGCTCATTGGGTTGTGGTGACTCCTTGAGAAAATGCATGCAAGGTGATTAGAATGTGTGTGTATTTAAACCTCTGTCCCGGGTGTACATCACGTCCATCCTCAGACAGGTCTCCATCAGGATAGAAGGAGCATACTCACTGTGGAGCCGCACATGAAGTCGGACAGTTGGATGCATCTCGGGAGAATGGGTGAAATTCACGCTACAAAATACTAGGGGTCAGTTGCAGGTACACATATATGTGACAAAGGGACCCGGATCTTTAAACCCATAATGGCATGCATCCACAGCCAAGAGAATGAAGGCCCTGGCACCCCTGTGAAAACACTGAGCCAGTCAAACCCTTTACATTTGGTAATATCCAAGCACATACAGCTCTACTTAACAGTGAGTGTGTATGTTGAAGGGCAGAGAATGGAGATAGAGACCAAGGGTGATTGCAGTAAACATCCACAAAAGACAAGGAATGGCTGTATTGGGGACCATTACAGAAGAAAACAAAGAATGGAAGGGAGGAAAGGAGTTGGGTGTCTAGATGGTGTCTGGGCTGCAGGTTAGCTGTCTCCAGTGAAAATGGGGGTCCGGGCAAGCCTCTTGGAGGTGACAACGTGCAGGCTGAAGTTCACTTGATAATTCAGTGATACTCTGGGATAAGCCTTCCAGGCAGAAGGAATGGCATGAGACCCTAAAACAGCAACATGACATATTCAGAAAGAGTGGGAGAGGTAAGACGTGTGGTTAGGGCATGGTGAACTAGTTCTAATTTTAAAAGTCATCCAGTAAAGCCTGTGCTTGTCGGCTAAGTTTGAACGCGCTGTTTAGGACGACTAGTTCTGAGAACTGGTAACAGCCAGGAAGGAGGTCCCTTTCTGGGCTTAGGGTGAGCTGCCTTGTGAGAGCGAAGCCTGGACCCAGTTCAGGGAAGTTCCGGACTGCCGATCACCACCCGCGAGAGGCAGAAGCATCAGTGGTTGCAGGCTTGCCACCTCAGACTGGATAGCAGAGTGATCCGAGCGTCTGGGCTACTACACCGGCTGTCCCCACTGTGCCCCTGCTTCCACTTGTGGAGGCTTGAGTGAGATTGGCCACCTTGGGCTCACATCCGTGAAGGCTTGGGCCTCAGTTGGTGGAACCGGCTGGGGAGGATTAGGAGGCGTGGCCTTGTTGGAGGAGGTGTGTTACTGGGGGCAAGCGGTGAGTTTGCAAAGGACCCCTGCCCGTTAGGATGTGCTCTCTGCTTCCTGCTTGGGCTTTGAGATGTGAGCTCTCGTCTGCGTTCCACTGCTGTGCCCACTGCTTGCGGCCACACTGCCCTGCCATAGTGGGCTCTTCCAAGCCCCCAAATTCCTTCTGTAATTCACCTTGGTTCTGGTGTTTTATCACGGAAATAGAAAGAGTAACTAGCACTCACGTTGCTTTCGCCTTCCTGGGCTCTTCCCTGGGACCCCTTTCCCACTGAGCCCTCTGCCTTTTGAGCTCTGGGCTCCTGTTCCCTTTCCCAGAGACCAGCCAATCTTCTTCAAAAGCACATTTGATGGGTCCAAGGTGCAAAGCCCCAGTCTTCGTTCTATCCTTGGGTATCAGCCTGGCACGGCTGCCAAGTGCAAGCCTGCTCCTTCTGAAACAGGTACAAAGGGCAGAGGCAAGCTGGTCGCCATGTTTGAGATGCTTGAGGGTCCTGGCTTATCTTGATTTCCATCTCTCCTTGTGCTTAGAAAAAAGTAAAAAACCACAGCTTCCCCATAAAATGAGTTAGTTAAGGGGCTGGAGAGATGGCTCACAGGCTAAGAGCATGGGCTGCTCTTCCAGAGGTCCTGAGTTCAATTCCAACACCCACATGGTGGCTCACAACCATCTATAATAAGAGCTGGCGCCCTCTTCTGGCCTGCAGGCATACATGCAGGCAGAACACTGTATACATAATAAGTAAACAAACACTTAAAAAAAATGAGTGAGTTAGTTCACATATCACACACACACACATTTAAAATAACGTTTAAAATAGTGCGCTGCTTGGGCTGGAGAGATGGCTCAGAGGTTAAGAGCATTGTCTGTTCTTCCAAAGGTCCCGAGTTCAATTCCCAGCAACCATATGAAGGCCCACAACCATCTGTAATGAGATCTGGTGCCCTCTTCTGGCCTGCAGGCACACATGCAGACAGAGTACTGAGAATACTGTATACATAATAAATGAATAAATCTTTAAAAAAAAGTGCGTTGCTTTCTGTGGTAAAACTTTCAACCAGAATTTGTCTATCTCCAAATAACCATAAACAGCCTCAATCAGCACCATTTTTTCTGTTGTCTGCAAATAATTTTTCTCACTAGAACTACTGTGGATCATAATAGTAATATTTCTTTCAGTATGTGCTGGTGTGTGAGGGGGGATTGTTTAGGTGTGTGGGGTGCAGAGGCTGATTCTGCTAGTGCGTGTGGGGGACAGAAGACAACCACAGGTGTTAACTGTCTTTTGGGGGTGCTCTCACTGGAACCCTAAGCTTGCCGATTAGGCTAAACTGACTGGCCAGTGAGGTCCAGGAATCCCCCAGTCTCTGCCTCCCCAGCGCTGGGATCACAAGTGGACGGCTATGCTCAACTTTTTATGTGAGTGTTGGGAATCAAACTCAGTCCACATACTTACCAAGCAAGCCCTTTGCTGCTGAAGCTGCTTCCCCAGCCTCACGATCGTATTTCTTAAGTGTTGTATGCGAGATTCCGACTTCTCCCACTGATGTGTGAGCTGTCCCATTCTCAACAAAGAGACACTGGAACTTTAAAAGATCCAGTGGTTTTTCGACTTTTTTACTATTGTGTGGGTACACATGCCACAGCATGGGTACAGTCAGAGGACAACGTTGCCGTATCAGTTGTCTCCTCCCACCTGCACGTGGGTTCCACAAATCCATCTCGGCTTACCAGGCATCTGTGTTAAGCACCTTTACCTGTCAAACCATCCTGGGGCCCAAGATCCAATGACTTGTGTTACCTAGAGACGGCTCTCTAATCCAAGGTTATATGACCCAGAATTCTAGGGTGGATTTCTAAAATTCTAATAAATTTTACAAAATAAAGTGTGTTAAGGTTTTCCCCAAACTACTGACTTCTCTCCTGAACATGATTTTACCAGAGACCCAATCTTATTGGCACCCATATGCTGTCAGGCAGCGGTGATGGTGGCTTGGTCAACAATGGACACAGGAACCACAACAACCATGCAGAATTATGAAGGAGCTAGAGGGAGAAATTCTTCCCCTTCCCAAAAGGACTCTCAGAAAAATGATTCCATGTCTCCCGTATGATCAAGCAATTCATCATACCCTAGAGAGATACATTACTCACGGGTTGACCAAACAATTCATCACACCCTAGAGAGGTACATTACTCACGGGTTGCTGGTGATGCTTATATGAGACACCCGATCGCACTGCCAACTGTGCAAAATTTTAACAGATATTCATATCTTATGATGATAATCAATAATGGTGATGATATAGTACTTGATATTGGTAATAAAGGACTCACCGTTTTATGTGTTTATTGACTTTTTATCTTTAATCAACCATTTGTTGGCACTTGCTAAGCACACATATTGCTGCCTAGGTGTGCCTCTGATTGGATATTTTACCTTTAGACCTTTTACTTCTAGAAACGGCTTCCAGTAAAGCAGTTGCGGCGTAAGGCCGGCAGGACCTCGTCCACCTCGGGTTTTCCATGATTCTTCAAGAGAATTATCTACAGAATCTAGGTGTGTGCAAGCACACTAAAATATTCACACAGCCATGAAATCAGCTAGCAGTGCAGGTCTCACGATGCAAGACATGCCTGTACTTAAAACCATCCTCCCCCCCGCCAGGGTGTTCAAAGTTTTTTTGTTTTTTTGTTTTTTGGTTGCTGTTGTTTTGTTTTTACAATATTGTAATCATTTAAAGCATAATATTTCACAACTGTTTTCAAATGAGCAACAGAGAAAAATGGAAGAGAAATGTTAGAATCTAGATACCCTGTGTGCCAGCCTGTCTGTTTTCTTTCTTGTTTCTAGCTTCTAGTTCTTTTTCCTCCATTTTTCCCTCATTCCCCGTGCTAATGACTTAATTACTTTTTGTGGCAATGTCTGAGCATTGTAACAAGTTTGCTGTAGAACCTTTTTTTTTTCTTCTGAGTCTGGATTTCCCAGACTGTCATTGGAGGTAGAATTTATATTCTAAGGCTTTGTTAGACAAACCCGAACTCCGGGCAGCGAGAGGCGAAGGGAGGGGAGAAACGATGATTTACACCGAGCTGGGTCCTCTGGCTCTAGAAAGCAGTGTAGGTTGCTTGGTCAGGTCAGGATTTTGAGATAAACTACATGGAACCATTTTTCTAAAGAGTCCTTTTGGGGAGGGGAAGAATTCACTCTTGGACTCCCTCTCATCCTTCTTTGCCTCACTGCGCACCAAGTTCTTCTTAGTACAAAATAACTTATGAACCTCCGAACAGTGTAGAAGCAGATGCTGTGGCATTTGCCCCCGGTGAGTGCCAGACTGAGTAGTGAGTGGGCACAGAAAGGTGCATTCTTACAGCCTGAAGCCTCCTGAGCTTTATCACACCGGCATACCTCACATGGTTCCACTGTGTCTTGTATCTTATGACGGGGGAACCCTGGAGAAAGACGCGCAGCCCAGCGTAAGGTACAAGGCAGTGTACCCAGTAGCAGCGGGCAAGGCCAGGCTGCCTGAGCAGGGAGAACTCTATAGCAGAATGGCTGCTGTAGCCGTGGAGTTCTGAGAGCTCCCTTAGCAATGGCTAAAGCGTCCTGCCAAAGGTTGAAAGGGGATCTTCCTTGAAGATCGACTTAGCGCTGAGTAGGATCGATGAACTCAGACTGGCAGAACATTCTCACCTGGGTCTAATGCTCGCCCAGGTTTCTCTTGGCTGTATGTTTAGAAGTGTGATGGTTGGTCATTGAGAATGCTAATTTTTACTTCACCAGCTATATCAGATTGCAGTCTTAAATAATAGCTCCAGAGAATTACTGGTCACTGATCCCATCTGATTTTCTTTCCTTCCTTAAAAGGTACATTAAAGACTAGCCAGATGGCTCAGCGGGTAAAGGCACCCGATGACCTGACCTGCATTTGATACCCAGGCCCCCCATGCTAGAAGGACAGAACCAACTCCAGCAAGCTGTCTGCTGAGCGTCACCTACATAGTGCAGTGGCGTGCAATACCCTTATACACGCAAATAAATAAATAAATAAATAAATAAATAAATATCTTTTAAAAGTCCACCAGAGACCCCGAAGGTGATGGAATAGCCAAATATTCCCATTACAGTGTCCTCCTTATTAAACTGCTAATCGGCATCAGCTGCCGAATTCACAGGAGAGCCCAAAGTAAGTTTAATGTTACGAGGCATTTGGAATCGAAGGGAGACAGTAACATTCAAATCCACGTTCATTTTGAACGCAGAATTGCCCTTTGTTCCCGGGAGAGAGCACCGGCTGTATTTGATGCTCACTCTTAGTTCTCTTTGCCGCCTCCCTTCCCTCCCCTACGTGCACGCAGCCCTTCCCATGACTAAACCTTTAAGTAACTTCGGCACTTGCCACAACTTTGCAGTGAATCCAACTAGCACACAACACTGCCTGTCCGCTGGCCAACTCAACTCAGAGAAGCCCTGACCTAGACGGGGCTATCAACGTGCAATTGTTTGAGAGCTGAGTCCCTCCTGGCGCAGAATCACCACCGTTGCTGGAGCGGCCTTGGGTGCAGTTCCACCACCAACCTGTGTGGGGCGCGCTGATTCTGTACTCAAACACTAGATTCGAAATAAGTCATGGCAGAATAGCGGCCATGACTTCATCTGAGCAATTAAAACTTCAATCTTTCTCATCAACTTCATTCTCTCATTAAAGCTTTCACGGAGTGTTTGCTCAGGATCAAATTTTGAAACAGCAAAACACTGTAAATTGCAAGGTCTGCTTTGGGGAGTAGGGCATATTAATTCAAATTCACATATGATAAACTCTTGATAAACTGATATTGACTCTTTTTGTAGTAATTACTGTTAATCTGCAATGTTATTAGTCATTGCTGTAGTTAATATGAAGACACGTGTACTTTTTCTTTTGAACAATAGAAATGGAATTAAGGAGAATAATCAATTACATTCTCCTCTCTCGATATTACTTTTTTTTTAAGCTGACCTAGAAAGTTTGGACAATTCTCCTTCCGTTCATTCCATGCTTATTGATAGTGGGTTATGGAGGCAGGCGAAGGATCTGCTCCCTGTGCAGATCTACAAGGTGCCAGCTCCCGATGACCAGGCAGGCAGCTTGGATCTGAGAGTGCCTCTGCCCCCTGCTGCTTGCTGTGAATTTGCTGGGGGAGGGATGATTAGCCCTTGTTTCACCTAAATCCTGGTTTTGTGTTTAGAGACACAGACTTAACTATGATGTCAACCCTGTGAGGATTAGAATTTAATCGCATTCACAGAGAGCTTCGGAAGCGTGTGGGCAGTTGGTGTACTTTTATTGAAGAAATGAAGGGACGTGGTACTACTCTACTGGAAACCATGTGCTAACACTTTGGCATGGTTTTTGTTTGTTTTATAGTGCTGGGTCTTGAATGCAAGGCCCCGATACATGCTGGGTAAGTACTCCACCACAGACCTATACCCTCAGCCCATTCTGTGTGTTTGCGTGAGTGCTCACAGCACAAAGAAGGTGCCTCGTCAGAAGCACACATCAGATATTACTTCTTTTGTATCCTCCTTTCCCAACTCCCCCCACTTTCCTCAGTGTCAGAGACTCGATAATTGCAGCTTGACAAACCAGTTGATTCACAAGATCCAGACTCAAAGCGCTCCTCTGAGGAATGGAGAATGACCAAGAAGATAAAATTGGAGAACTGGTCTAGCCTGTGCCACACAGCTGGTCTAGCCTGCGCCACACAACTGATCTAGCCTGCACCACACAGCTGGTCTAGCCTGCACCACACAGCTGATCTAGCCTGCACCACACAGCTGGTCTAGCCTGCACCACACAGCTGGTCTAGCCTGCACCACACAGCTGGTCTAGCCTGCACCACACAGCTGGTCTAGCCTGCACCACACAGCTGATCTAGCCTGCACCACACAGCTGGTCTAGCCTGCGCCACACAGCTGGTCTAGCCTGCGCCACACAGCTGAGCTAGCCTGTGCCCCACATGCACTTTGCACTGTACGTGCCTTCATCCTCTGCAACTCCAGCAAAGGCTTCTAGGACCACCTCAGCTCAATTTTGGGACTATCATACTATGAATGGCTAGGATGTCCCTTTTTCATTTAGAATTAACTTAATCATTGTGATCAGAAGCCTTTTACTGTTGCCAGAGCTTTTAAAGCCTCCACGTTCACTTCCACAATCCTACAGCATGGCCACCTATGGTTTAGGAGCTGTGGCTTTTAGGAAGGTGTTCCTAGCCTTAAGCGACTCTCCTAAGGGCCAATGCGATTTTTCTATTCCCAGGCAAGATGTCAGTCACACTGGCCCCAGAACTCAGTCTCCTCCCCTCTTGCTCGCTCTCAACCAGTCTCTCCCCTTTCCTTCCCATAGGGTAATGTGTGCCCGACTACTCCCCGGTCACAGGACATAGTTAGGGGATGGAAGTAGAATGGTGCCAGATCTTAGGAAGCTGGAAACCCTGAGCAGGCCATCGGTGAATCACTGATAGCCTCTGGCAGGGCTGAGGGAGTCAGAGGCTTACTAGGAGGACCCCTTCTCGGGAAGGTGGGCACTGCACCGAGACCTCCTTGCAGGTGGTGCTGCGTTGGCAGGTGATCTCCTGTGCCAGACAGGTACTGTTTGGGAAATGAAGCCTTCCAAAGCTAGGCAAGCAGAGGTCCCTGACTATTCTTCTCTCCCCCAGAAGGGGGAATCAGCCATCTATCCCTGGGAGAATCTACGGGGATGCAGTCATCACCATTAAGAGGATTTTAACTCCTGATCCTGAAGAAATCATCTTTTTGGTAGGCGGTCAAGGAGATGATGGTCTGAGTGTCCTACATCCGGGTTTTCACAGCTTCAAACAAAAGCTAAAATAACATCAAATAGTGTGAATTTGGAGAGAACCAGCCTTCTTCCCTTGTGCATATTACTTAACAGTTGAAGTTAATTTGATGGTAAAGAAGGCCTACAACCTTATGTTTCGACTGTTTCTTTTTTTTTAAATCACTGTTAATGTTTAAAATACAATGCTCACACTTCCTGTTTCATCTTTCTAGGTTTTTATTAAAATGTGATATTATTTATTTTGTTAGCAAATGGATTTGTTTGTTCTGGAGACAGGATCTCACTACTAGTTCAGAGCATCCTAGAACTCACCATAGAACCAGGCTATCCTCAAACTTGCAAACACTACTTTTGCCTCCCAAGTGCTTGGATTCAGGTATATGCAACCATGCCTGGCTTGAAAAAAAAAATTTAACCCAAGAATTTAATTAAAAAAACAAACAAACAAGGCAGAAAGGGACCCAGCAAGCATCAAAAGATCCAGTTTTAGGAAAGAGTCTCAGGATTTCTGTTGCTGTGATAAACACCAAGCCCAAAAGCAACTTGGGGAGCAAAGAGTGTATTTGGCTTACACTTCCACATCAAAGTCCATAATCGAAAATGTCAGGGCAGGAACTCAAGACAAGAACGTGAGGCAGGAGCTGAAGCAGGGTCATGGAAGTGTGATGCTCATGGCCTCCTCTCTGCAGCTTGCTTTCTACACCCAGTACCACCTTCCCAGGGTGGCACCGCCCACCACCTACAGAGGGCACAGTAGGATGGGCCCTCCCACAATAATCATTTATCAAAAAAATGCTCACAGGCTTGCCTACAGGCCAATCTTACGGAGGCAGCTTCTCAGTTAAGGTTTCCTCTTCCCAGATACGTCTCGTTTGCAACAAGTTGAAAAAAAACCAACCAGTATAGTGTGGGGCTATCCTAAAAGATTAAAGAGGAAGGAAAATAGCTTTGGATTAAAATGTATTTTGTATGATAAGATGCTGTTTTTGTTTAACATGGAAACTAAATTAAAGCATGTAACAAAAATAAGTGTGTATATGATGAAACTTAAAATGACTCGTATAATTGAAGGTTATTCAAATTTTTTAAATTCGAATTAAGCACACAATACAGAGCTAAAGCCCGATTCTCAGTTTGAAACTATAAGGTTTTCTTATACCATCTGCTCTCAGTAATGTTGACAGAAAACTGGCTCGAAGAACAATGATTCGGGCAGCTCTCTGTTGATGGAAGTTTCTGTCCTGCCTGATCCTGCACCCATTCGGTCCCAGAGAAACACACAGAAGCTTGTATTCATTATAAACTGTTCAGTCTATTGCTCGGGTTAATTACTAACTAGCTCTTACAACTTAAATTAATCCATAATTCTTGTCTATGTTTAGCCACGTGGCTTGGTACCTTTTCTCAGTAAGACATTTTCTTCTTGCTTTCTCTGCGTCTGGCTGGTGACTGTATCTCTGCCTTTCCTCTTCCCAGAATTCTCCTAGTCTTGTTGACCTGCCTATACTTTTTGCCTGGCTATTGGACAATCAGCATTTTATTAAACTAATATGAGTGACAAATCTTTATAACGTACACTAAGATGGTTTCTTAATAAACTCTAGCTTCCCTTCATATTGACTCATCCTAACAGTTTTTTCTGCATTCTAAGTCAAGAATCCAGGTTTCACCTCAGTAGGAGTCTCTGACTTGGACTCTGGAAGGACTCTGGACAGGGCTTTCCAACTACAGCTGGCCGTGGTGAGCTGCGCCTCTCACTCCCACTGACAGTCCTCCACGGCGGCGAGGGTGGAGATACTGGGAAGCTCTGCTAGTGAGCTTATCACTATTATCTATTTCTATTTATTATTGTTGTCTCTTGCCTGCTCAGCTCTACTCTTGGTTCCCATGTTACTTTCAGTTCTTTGCCTTTTTTTGTTGTTGTTGGCTCAATAAAACATTGAATGTTTAATGAGCTCCACTCAGGCTGTTACAGGGACAAACAGCGTTGGAGGCCACTGAGGAAGCCCACCTTCTGTTGCCTTTCGTAACACTGGAAAGAAAGCCCCTCTTTAGGTTTTAAATTACTCTATAAAAACTGGAGGGACCTGAGCTTTGATGAGACCCTGTGATGGCTAATGTCATGTTTTAAGTTTAAATTACTGTGCTTACCTCTAACCTATAAGCCCCTTGCCCAAGGACAGATCACTTCCTGGAATGCTGGGGGTTGTTGTTTATATAAGATAACAAACTGTGTGTTTTCACTTCTGTACCAAGCTTCATTGCTCAAGTGTCCCTTCACTTAGCCTAGAGTCTACCAGGGAAGCTGGTCCACCTGAGGACATGCTAAGAAGAGGGAGGACTAATTATCCCCTTAATGAGAAAACATACCTCTCCTCCCTAGAAACCCCTCCTTGGGTGCAGTGGCTTACAATGCTTCTATCAGGCAACATGGCCGAGTTGGTCTGCTTTTCTGAGTCCTAACTCTGAAAAACATAACTTTTTATCTTCTTTGTTTCTATCTTTTTTTTCTTTCTAATATTGACCAAGCCTGAGCAGGCATTTCCTGATGCACTGGGGCTTCCCATTCATTCTCCGAAGCACTACCTCCCAACTTTCTACTATGCCTTGCTTGCCAGCTTTCACTATAAAAGATATGACTTCTGCTTCTCCTCCTCCCCCTCCTTCTCTTCTTCTCCTTTTACCCTCGTCCCCTCCTCCTCCTTTCCTTCTTCTCCTTTCCTCCTCCTCCTTCCCTCTACTCCAGGCAGCCGCTGAGATGTACAGCTTGTCTGATCTCTTGTTTTTCTTTCAAACACTGATCAAATTGTCCTTTTCTTCCCAGTCTACTGATGAACTCTTCACTAGCAAGCCTGAGAACCCACGAGTGGTACTTCACTGGGGAGATAAGCAACGCTGGGGCAAAGTACAGCTGCAGGAGCCTTGAAAATCCTCGGAGGATGTCCTATCCATTACCAGCCACCACCACCATCAGGCACCCTCTACCCCACCAGCCTGGACTGGATCAGCCTTCTGCTCTGTCTGTTAGGCTCCCAGCTGAGTGACAGATAAGGCGGCACAGCCTACAGACTGAGCTCATCAACGCTGGCATCACTGGGCTAATCAGGGTCACTCAGTTGTTCCCCATCAGGCTGGCTAAGAACTCTTTCACTGACAAGTCTAAGAACCCACAAATGGGCACTTCACTGGGGAGATAAGCAACGTAATGGCTTATCAAGACCATCTGGTCCAAGGAATATGAACCTGACTCCGGTCAGGAACCTCAGTCTTGAGCCCACCTGTGCCCGTCCTCAGCCCATGGCCAGCGCAGGATGGTCAGTCAGAGTCTCAGGAGATAAGGTCTCTCCCCATCAAGCAAGGAGGTAGAGAGACAGTACAGGGTGTTATTGGTTATTTTTTTACTCTTTACTCTTGGAGGAGGCCTGCCACCCAGCTCCCAAATAAACATATAGAGACTTATTACTTATAAATCCCTTGGTTTATTTCTAGCAGTTTTTTCTTAACTTAAATTATCCCATTTATCTTCTGCCTCTGGGCGTTTGCAACTTTTTTCTATTTCTTTTCCTCCCCTTTGTAATTATCTGTTTATTTGTTTGAATTTTTAAAAAATTTACATGCTAGCCCAGTTCCCCTTTCCCTCTCCTTTTTCCACCCCTACCTCTCCCCATCCCCCCATCCACTCCTCAGAGGGGGTAAGGCCTTCCTTGGGGAGTCAACAAAGTCTGGTACACCAAATTGAGGCAGGGCCAAGCTCCGCCCCTCATAACAAGGCTGAACAAGGTATCCTACCATAGGGAATGGACTCCAAAAAGCCAGTTCATGAACCCAGGAAAAGTCCTCATCCCACTGCCAGCCGCTCCCCACAACAGATCAAGACATATAACTGTCACTCATATTCAGAGGGCCTAGTTTGGTCCCATGCAGGTTCCCCAGCTGTCAGTCTAGACTGTTCCTACAGTACATGCTTTTAATCCCAGCACTCTGGAGGCAGAGATACGTAATCTCTGATTTCAAGTCTAGCCTGGACTATATATCAAGTTTCAGGCCAGCCAGGGCTACTTAGTAGCCTAGTTCTTTAATTTGCCTAAAACACAGCAACCAAGAAAACAACAACAAAACAGAACAAGTAAGCAGGCAAACTAGCAAAAATCCCTGGGTTTTTCAAGGTTCTTATCTTGTCCAATTTAAAGTAAAGGAGAAAAAAACCTATTGGGGCTGGAGAGATGGCTGAGCGGTTAAGAGCACCGGCTGCTCTTCCAGAAGCACTGGGTTTGAGGCCCAGCACCCACAAGGCAGCACACATCTGTCTGTAATTTCAGGCCCAGGGGATCTGATGCCCTCTTTTGGCCTTTGCAGCTACCAAGCACACATGCGGTACACAGACATACACACCCGTACACAGACATACACACCCATGCACATAAACAAAAATAACAAAATTTAAAACAGAAACAAGCTGTTGGTGCCTGGCCAGTCTTATTAACGCCTTGTCAGCATACGGGTGAGGTTCTGTCCTTATCTTCAAATGTCTTATACTTTATATAAAAAAATAATAAGCTCTATCTTTACATATGACTGTGTGCATACACATTGTTTATATGTACGTGTGCTTTTACGCCTACACAGTACTAACTCTTCAGATTTTATGATTACTCTTTAGCGTTAGCTGGAGACTACCATAGTGGCACAGCTTTGGAGCCCTCTCCTTTTCCCTGGTGACAGCTCTGTCTCTCCATACAAAAAGCTGGAGGTGTTGGTGCTTTGCTGACGCTTCATTAAGGCAAAGTTATTTCCTCCAGGACAAAAGAATAAAATTTAAGTTCTACTTCTACCTCAGACCCAAAACATTATGTACTGTTGTCTCCACCTAGTTTTATATTTTTTGTGAGGGGGCATTGGGGGTTTGTTTTGAGACAGCGTTTCTCAGTAGCTATGGAGCCAGTCCTGGAACTCACTCTGTAGACCAGGCTGTCCTCAAACTCACAGAGATCTGCCTGCCTCTGCCTCCCAAATGCTGGGATTAAAGGCATGCAACAACCTTGTGTCTTGTGCTTGTGTCTCCACCTTTTACGAGTTAATTCAGACCACAAGTGATGCTGCACGCCTTTCATCCTGGCAGACAGAGACAGATCTTTGTGGGTTCAAGGTCAGCCTGATCTACACAGCGAGTGCCAGAACAATCAGGGCTACATATTGAGACTCTGTCTTTAAAAAAATAAAAGAAAATGGAGTTAATTTAGCCAGGCCTGTCAATCCCCCAGCTGAGAGTCCATCCTTCCAGAAATGAGTTACCTGAAGAGGCATTCCAGAGAATGGAGGATTAGCTGTCCTCTTAATGAGATAATACACTTTTCTTTCCCAGAAGCCTCTCCTCAAGGAAGCCTCTTGCACACCTTTCATCAGGCAGCACTGCAGAGCCTCAGGTTTGTCATGTGCCTGGTTTCTTCCTTCCTTCCTTCCTTCCTTCCTTCCTTTCTCCTTTCTTCCTCCCTCCCTCCTACCCTCTCTCTCTCCTTCCTTCCTTCCTTCCTTTTCCCTTCTTTCTTTCCTTCTTTCTAACTTCCTTCCTTCTTCATTCCTCTCTCTCTTTCCTTCTTCATTTTTGACACTGAAGTCTAGGCATGCTTTCCCTGATGTTCTGGGCCTCCACATTTGTTCTCTGATGCTCCACCCCTACCCTGTCCCACCCCACAGACACACTTTCCGCCATTTCACTGCTTACCAATCTCCATCACAAATGACACAGCTTCAAGGTCACCAAATCAAGTCTCTAATAAACAGGACACCATATTTCAATTGCTGACTTCCTTCTGCCTTTGTTTCTGGTAGCTCAGTATTATAGATTTTGTCTAGCATTTGTGAGGCTCAGGGTTCAAACCCTAGCACTGCACAATGGAAACTACTTTAACAAGGTTCTTGGTAATAGTCATTCAGAAGATTGCAAAATGTGCACTGGAGGAAGCTGTCAGCTTGGCAAAAAAAAAAAATCATCAAATCCTGTTACTTCTCTGTCTTTAAAATGTAGTAGTATCTAAACAGTATAAACCACAAGAACCTCCAAGGAACAGAATCAGTCAATGAAACGGCAAGTTGCTGGCATAGTAGAGAGAAGAAACATGACACTCAGGAGAATATTTACTTCCCGGCATTTATTTGACATTTACCATTTAATAAATTCTGAATGTTGAACTCGGCCATAATCACAAGCGTCAATTTTTATATAAAAATTACGTTTGTCTGTGATTATTTCCCCCCTAGGAATATTCTTTTTGGTAACAGAAAAATTAAATGGCCTTGGATCTTGAAACTTGAGGAAAGGACTTTTTTGTGTGTCCCTGATTTTGTTTTTCCTAGCAGAGAATCATAAGAGCCCCATGTCAGCGCCCGCAAGGAGAACTCTGCCCTCATTCCTTGGTAATGACCCGAGAGTTGGACACTGTCCTGTGTTTTCACAAACATGCTGTGTAGGGTTTTCCACTCATCTACTGACATGACTCATTATTTCTTCAGAATGATTATCTAACTTTTTTTCTTTTGAGACACCATTTCCAATTAGATACTCATTACAATAAAAGCTGAATGTTTTGCTAAAAGACTTGTTGAGCTCCTTCATCTGAGAAAATTCCACCTTTATGGCACTATGAAGAAATTTGAGTTCCAGAACTGCTGTGCACAAAGGTTTTAAAAATTCAGCAATAGTCCCTGACTTGGCCAGATTGCCAGCAATGTCACTGCACCTTTCCCCAGTCAATTGCAATGTGGGCTTTGCATCTTAAGGATGTTCAGTGTCAAAGAGTTCTCCTTTGGCTCCACCCCCTTTTCCTCTCTAGCCACCTGTCTTCCATCAAAAAGTATTCTGTGGGATTCTTTTGAAAATACAAGTGAAATTAAAATGGCCATGTTTTGAGGTTATTTTGTTGTTGTTGTTTTAGAGGGTTTTGGTTTGGTTTGGTTTGTCTTCCTCCACAGAATTCTGGGTCAGATATGAAGGATTCGTTTCCATGCGGATTACTTTTATATCTCTTTATAACTAATTTATGATTTACCCCTTTTTACTTGATGAAAAATTCAGAAGTTGGTTCAGATCATTTTCTCAGATGTTCGAGAAGAACCTAGTCATTGTAGACACTGTCTCAGCATTGCAGTTGTGGCTTCACCTCTAGTTCCGAGCTTCAGGATGGTGGGTGGAACATGTGTTGGGCCTTGGTGGGTGAGAAGGTGGGAATGCCCTGCAGTGAAAGCATCCTGATCCCGCTCAGCTGCCCTCGTTCTGGTACCAAGTGGACTGGATTTAAGGGCCCAACAGGCGGCCTTGGGGAAATCCTGAACCAATGTTATGGTGATATCTTGTTAGTGATCTAACAAGGAGAGCTAAACCACTAGTTGTCCATAGAGACCAGGCAGTGGTGGCACATACCTTTAATCCCAGTACTTGGGAGTCATGTGCTTTAATCCCAGCACTAGGAAGGTGGAGACAGGAAGGGATATGGCTGGGAAGAGAGAGGAATATAAGCGGGAGGAGACTTCAGCTCATGGCATTCAGTCTGAGGATTCGTAGAGACAGGATTTTGTCCACTCTGATCTGAGGATTTGGTAAAGGTAGAAGGTATCACTAGTGGTTGGCTCCTTCTCTGATCTTTCAGCATTTACCCAGATATCTGACTCCAGGTTTTTTGTTTTTGTTTTTGTTTTTTTTTTAAATAAGACTAATTAGTATTGTGTTATACAATGTGAGCCTGTTTTTTTTTTTTTTTTTACTTATGTAATGAACCCATTAGGGTCCAATCAGGAGACAAAATTCAGACCAGTTCTCTGAGCAATGAAAATTAAGTACTTAAAACATTGCTAACTAGGTGTGGTAGTTTGAATGAAAAGGGCCCATAGGCCTGTGGGAAGTGGCACTATTAGGAGGTGTGGCCTTGTTGGAGTGGGTACGGCCTCCACCTCAATGGAGGAAGTGTGTCACGGAGGGGGGGGGGGGTTGAGGTCTCAGATACTCCAGGTCCAGTGTCTCCCTCTCTTCCTGCTTCCTGCTCATGCAAATGTAGAACTTTCAGCTGCTCTCCAGCACCACACCAGCCTTCCTGCTCCCCTTCTCCTTCCATGGTGACAGTGACTAAACCTCTGGACTGTGAATGTTTTCTTTATTAAGAGTTGCCGTGGTCATGGTATCTCCTCACAGCAACAGAAACCCTAACTAAGACTCTAGGTACGAGGCTAATGGTTAAAGAGGACTTTAAAGAATAGTAGCAGTAGCGGCTGCAGGAAGCAGTTGCTGCCGCCAGAAGTGGGGTGATGGGGTAGGGAATTGGAAGAGTAATCTAGGGTCCCTGAGCATTCAGCTTTCCCCAAGGCTTACATAAGTGTTTTAAAAAGCACAATCTAGAACAAGCAACAAGCTTCAAAGTGGCCTCAGTGTCGAAGGAAGATCCAGGCTGTGGAGGTCATGCTGGAAGTGAGAGCCTCCAGACTGGGCCAAGAGCACATTCATGCTCCTGGAGTCCAGTTCCCTGGAGACAGACTCCTAAGTGGGGTGTTTACACAGTGTCTACAAGTACTCCGGCGAAGCCGGGAGGTGGTGGCGCACGCCTTTAATCCCAGCACTCGGGAGGCAGAGGCAGGCGGATCTCTGTGAGTTCGAGGCCAGCCTGGTCTAGAAGAGCTAGTTCCAGGACAGGAACCAAAAGCTACGGAGAAACCCTGTCTCGAAAAATCAAAACAAACAAACAAACAAACAAGTACTCCGGCGGTGAAGACACCCGTGAGGGAAGACGGGCGGCTGGATCAGACGGAGGAGAGGCAGAACTGCTGTCCAGCTGTGGCAGACTTCAGCTGAGTGACCCTCAGAAGGAACTTGGTCTTGGGTGCAATCCCGTGGCATAGTGCCATGGTCCTGAACAGAAAGATTGCATACATCCACAGCATCACCCATCAACTGAAAACATTGTTGAATCACACACTTGAGAGAGGATCTCATGTGCCTCTGGCTGTTCTCAATCTCACTATGTAGTGAAGTCTGGTTTTGACCCTTGATCATTCTTTTTCTGCCTCCCATGTGCTGGAACTACAGATAAGTGTCACTATGTCTGCCTGAAGAAAGATGTTTATTGAATCGCTGCTCCAAGCAGGCCCTGGGAATGCATCACTGTTGGAGCCTAACAATGACCGAGGCAGACAGAAGTCTGGCAACAGACAGCTATGTTTACTAAACATTTCTTTGTTGTACTTGATCTCATCCGTAAATTAGGGGTAGTAATAGCTCTTTGACCCTCATGTTTGCTGTACAGAGCAAAGGAGACAATGCATGCTAAATCTGTAACATTTTGCATAGCACATGGCAGTTGCTCGGTATTAAATGCTGTGACTAAAATGTCTACTCTGCATTGTCTGAAGGTGACCTGGAGGGCCAACAGACCAGTCAGGTCCACTGCTGACATTGTTCCCAGGCACGTACAGTGGCTTGGGAATTCAAGGGCCACTGCGAACTCTGCATATTCTCAAGACTCTTATATAGAACTGTATAGCATTTGTGCAGAACCTGGGCCTGTTAAACTATGTCTACATTACTTATTACAGGTATTAAGTACATTGGGAGCCAATGGAAGTGCCATGTTGATAGCTTTTGTACTCTATTGTTAAGGGAATGATGATGTAGGAATGGAATGCTAATTTTTTTTCCTCAAAATACTTTTGATTAATTTTTGGTTGGACCTGCAAATGCAGGGTAAACTTCCAGTGTAGAAAGTTATGGTTCCCAGCAGCCTCCCCTGAGCATTGATGGCCAGCCTGTCAACAAAGGAACTCAGAACAAGAGGGCTACAAGAAGATATGTGACAACTCACAGGGCTGTCTGACTGAAATCTCCATGGGCATAACCATGGCCCCTCTCCCCCTCTCACCACACCCTGCCTAACTAGGCCAGCAGCCTCGCGTGAGTCACTGTGGGTTATGCACCAGGCAATCCACCCACGCTCCCGTCCATCTCTCCACCACGGTGCTCCTCAGCTCCACTCCCTTTGTCCCTTACATGAGGCTCTGGTCATGGCTCCACATCTAGGAATTGCCCCTGTCTCCACACCCTTGATTCCACCGCCACAAACAATGCTTTCGAACAGCCCCACCTGGTGCTTGTGCACACAACACTGGGGTTCCCTTTATCTGATCTTTCAGTGGGTTCCAGCAGTCGGAGCAGAGGGCATGGGCCTCGAATGCAAGCCTTTGGGAGAAGCAGGAAGAGACACTTTGGGAGTTTGTCCTTCCTGTGATGTGTAATGTTTATTCAGCCTCTGGAAGACATTGGATACCCAGCCACAGCACTGGTCTTGACAGCCACTGAAGTACCGTAGGCCACTGTGGCAAAGGATGGAGAGGGCCAAAGGCGGTGAATGCCATTTAAATGCTAGATGAACCGTTCAGATCATCCACATGTGATTCCTAGGAGACCCTGAGGACCGACAAAACAATTGTATGGAGCTGAGAGGATAAAGTCCCTACGTCGTAGGTGGGAATACAGCTGGAGAAATTCCAGTTGTTATTTTTGTGATCCCAATTGTCCCTCCCATCTGTCTCTTCCACAGACACCACCCTTGTATGGCCTGAGGTATTAGGAGTTTCATTCACGTAAATGACACCTATTGTATGTCATGTAGCCCTCATACTTCCTTCAGGTAAATATAACAAGATGCCTCTCAGGGTTGTTGTCACCAGCTCTGCTCTCCCAAATATTAAAATTATGGTGGGGTTAGTTCAGCACTTGGCTTGTTACATGGCAGTGTGACTGAAGCCACAATTACTGACATTTAGAAAGAACGCCACTTTTTTATTATTATTAGCTAAAATTTTATTCTTGAGAATCTCATACACGCATACCTGAGAATCTCATACATGTATATGATGAAATATAATCATAGCTGTCCCCTCATCTCCCCTGCAAACTCTAACTCCCCTCCCCAACACACCCCCAACTCAAACTGTACATTTTTTAATAGCCCACAAAATCCAGTTTGTGCTGGTCCATACGTGCATGGGTGTTGGAGTAAAGATGATTATCCCTTCCTGATGTGGGAAGTCCTTCTGTATATGTGTTGCTTTATTGGCTAATGAATAAGGCTATTTTGGCCAATGATTTAGCAGAGTAAAGCGAGGTGGGGAAATCCAGAGATGGAGAGAGAGAGTAGGTGGTGTCAAAGGGACATCATGGTAGCTGCCAAAGGAGACAGATGCTGGATGGAACCTTACCAGTAGGCCCCAGCCTCGTGACAATACAAAATAATAGAATAGAAAAGGGTTAATTTCAGATATAAGAGCATGGGTAGAAACACGCCTAATGTGTTAGGTAGAAACGGCTGTTGGCCAAGCCGCATTGTAATTGATATTGCTTCTATGTGATTATTCGGGTCTGAGAGGCCAGGAAACAAACGAGCAGTGTCTGTTTTACACTCCCCGAGCAGTTATCAACTGCCTGTCAGTCCTCAGTAAGGAACAGGGAGGCCTGGACACTGTCTGCCCTGTAGGTGCTGGAATTCTGACTGACTGAAATTATGCAGGTCACCCCAGCTGCTGTGAATTCATGAGTGTGATGGTGGCGTCCTCTCCGGAAGACAGCATGGCACAGCCCTCCTCCCCAGCCCCCGACTTACATTCTTCTCACCTCATCTTCCACTATGTTCCCTTATCCTTGGTGATGGTAGCGGGGGGCCTTAGGGCGTGGATAGATGTCCCACCTAGAACTGAGCAGTCAGCCTCTTATTCTAGGCAAGCTGTACATCTGTCCGGTGACTGCTGTCACTGAAGATTGTCACTTTTGGTCACAAAAGCTGGGGTAGGGATGGAGCAGCATCCAAACAGAGCCAATAAAACAGGATGTGGTTCAGGAAAAGGATAATTATTGCTTTATATTAAGAACTGATTTTATTTAGCAGTATATTTGAGGTACTAATAAAAATAGATGAAGAAATTAAAAATCAATCCCACATTCGATATAAAGGCATTTAACACAGTAAAAGCCTGCATCTTATAACTGATATCAAAAATACGAAATGCCCCATGTGTATAATGCATAGACTATAGAATGAGGACTTCCTAATAAAGGTCCATAGTCAGAAAAGCTGCAGTCTTTCTGGTCTGACGACTCTAGTCTACAAAGCTGTTTTCCCTAATGCCAACCTAGAACTCTCAGACAAGACTAGCAACACCGAACATTCTTGGACAAGGGAGGCCCTGGGCAAGCAAGATGCTGGCTCTGAGAAACAAGCCAACTGGTCTAGTGTTCAAACAACGTTTGAATGTTCAAACTACTAGCACCTGAGAGCCCCAGTTCTTACATCACATACTCAGTCTAGAAGTTAGTTCTATTTCTGCAACAATTTTATGATTACACAGAAAAATCACAATTTTCAGATGGTATTCATATTATATGCTTAAGTTTCTTTTTTCTTTTTCTTTTTTGTTTTTTGAGACAGGGTTTCTCTATAGCTCTGGAGCCCATCCTGGAAGTCACTCTGTAGACCAAGCTGGCCTTGAACTCACAGAGATCCGCCTGCCTCTACCTCCCGAGTGCTGGGATTAACAGCGTGCGCCACCACTGCCAGGATGCTTAAGTATTTGTAAAGCAATCTGTACCACTTGGTGAAAAAGTGGCCAAAATATAAATTAGAAATTTTTTAGAAATAAAAAGCAAGATGCATTTGAGATTCATAAACACATAAATGGGGAGGGTAAAATTGGTTAATAAAACCAAAATGTACTCCCAAAATAGTTAGTTCTTTCCAGACTGTTGGAATAAATAAACAAAACAAATCTGGAAAATGAGAACATACAAGGAAATATTTTTAAAGCCATAAACATCAGAGAAGGAAAAGTCACTATAGGCATGTAGTATTTTCTTACAAGCACCTTCTTAATGTAAAGATTATATATAAGCAAAGTAAGATACGGGAGAAAACAACCTAAAGATCATTCATTGGAAGAGTTTAATATCTTAATAATTTTATTGTTTCTAAGGCCTTCCACAAAAGGACACCACAATTCTTCAGTTTGTTGCAAACACATCTTTTTAAAAATCGGCTCTAAAATAAAAGCTATGAGACTAGGTTTTAATTACTGGCACTACACAGTAAAGCACAAAGTAGACCATTTAAATAAAAATAATATTCCATTAGGAAGTACACACAGTAGCTTTTTTCTCTCTCCATATCTGTATCCATTGATGATATTTATAGACAATCAGCCTTGGGGAATTAAATTCTTACACACCAGACAGTCAAGCCACCTATTACAAACTAGGGAGCTGCTGACTTATGTATAGGCTAGTTTCGAAACAAATGTAATCTTTTAAACATTGCAAAAGCCACGATTTGCTCAAGAATGCTGTTGTTCACACACCCCCAGGTTGTCCTCCAGCAGACACCAGCTTGCCAAGCTTCAAATGGCAAAATGCTAGGCTGTTGTCATTGCTATTACCCCACTCACTGCTGTTTCTTGCTCTGAGGACTGTGATGACAGATGTTGTTGAGAGATGATCACCTTGAGGCCACTCCTTCTCTTCTTACAGGTGGCTTCACTGAGACAGAACCTTCAAGTCCGTAAGATGTGAGGCCTGACAGAAGCCACCCGCAAAGTCAATGGATATCACAATGTTCTGCGTGAAAAACTCTGTTGCTTAGTCAATGACATTGTTGATTTCGGGGGTTGCTCTGTTCTCTCGTTTCTTAATCTGTCTTTTGTTTACATCTGTAACTCTCTTCTAATTGACTTGCACAAAGCCACCATGACTGGCCATCTGTAGAAGAAAGTCAACACCTACCAGTTTCTGCAAGTTTTCCAGCCTTTAATTCCATTTGGAATTAAATTCTTGCACACCAGACAGTCAACTCACCCAATACAACCTGAAAGCTACTGAGTATTTTCTATGTTAGGTTCCAAACTTTGGCCAAATACTCGGTTTCACCAGTGATATCCTCTTGCATACTCAGTTAAGTTCGGCATTCCACAGGACTCATCATTGCTTTCTCACAGTCTGGGGGAAGAGGATTTCCAGGCTCTATGATACTACCTGCTGCTAGTTTGGGGGGCGGTCCCCCAATAACTACTTCTTATCCAGTAGATTTAAGTCTGCTACTGCTGCAAGCATCTTGTGAACTGGTGGAGCAGTAACTTGAAATTGAACCAACAGGGAAGGAACAAAGGTGACTAGCTAGGTTCCAGTGACATCATTGGAACTGTGGAGGCCCAAAAATGTGAGCCTGAAGGCCAGAGAGTTTTAACTTTTCAAAGTTGTTGACAGCAGCTGTGGCTACACACCCTGACCTAGGGTGTGGTTACTTGGTCTTTTTGACATTAAGATGGCCCATACAGGTAGATCCACTCCACCCTGACCAATGGTCAGTATATTCAATAATGCTTTTGCTCCTTCTTTTGAAATAGGAGGTTTGACCTTGGAAGTGGCTGCCTTTAGAATACTTGGTTTAGGATAGGTTTACTGCCTAAATAGTGGAATGTTTTTCTCATGGATTAATGGCTTGATGGCTCAAAGTATTGAAACAAATAACTGTTGTAGTTGTCCTTTGTATCATGTTAAAGCGGTCTTTTGTCCTCTTCCCCATGTTGTATTGGGATATAAAGTATATGGAAAATTAAACGCAGGAATTTCAGTATTCCAGTACTATACTATGTTTTCTGTTTTATTATTTTATCTTGCATCTTTGTTCTCTTTGCTATTTTTCTAATCCCCGTACCCCTACCTTGGTAAGTAGTATTTTTGTCCAAGCTGGTCTCCAACATGAAACCAAGATTCGTCTTTAAGTTATGAAAGCCAATTCACTTTAGCTTTCCATATAGGTGTTTGTATCATTTCTCTGTTAAGTTTCAGTTTATCAGACAAGCAGCGTGGAGTTGAACATAAGTTGACATAGTCTAATTTTAGTCTTTCTTCAGGTAATCTTTATTCTAGCCTTAAGATATAACCAGGAGTTGTGGTTTTATTATCCCATTGAAGAAGTAATAAGATCGTGTTCTTGTTATTTTTAAGGACTAGCCCAAGGCTTGGAGTTGGCTATCTTCTGATTTGGAAAACAGGAAATGTCAACACAATGAGGACATCAAGACACAGCACTTAATCAGGTCTATTTACAAAGATGGTCTTGAGAATAATTTTAGAAAATCATCTGACTATTAAATTTTTTCTTTCTACATCTATTAATGTAACCTTATTCTACTAGTGGTCATGTTTACTCTACCACACAGTTTCTCATATTAATGAAGAGAAAAATTGCCTTTAATAAATAAATTCAGTTGACGAGTGAAAATGTAGAAAATACTCGGAAGCTGCTCATCAACTTCACTGACTTCTTCAGTTTTTCCCCCCTAGAGATGACTATTACTGAACATACCCCAAGAAATAAAGTTCAACCACCTGTACTCAATAAGCCAATTAAAACATCCAAATCAATAGTAAAAACAGAAAGTGGAGATTTATTCAATATGGCCACATTGGGAAGGGGACAAAGAGATTCAGTGACATTCAGTTCAGCCATGTGCCCATGGAGCTCCCTATCTGAGAGCAGAATTGACAACAGTTACTACAAAAATCAGTGCAGGATTTCCTGTTCCCAATCCTGGGAGCCTCACAGTTGAGCAACATTCAGAGACATTCAGCCAGATTGAATCTGGGAACTGTTCTTTCGAGAAAGAGTTGACAGTCAACCTCCGGGTCAACACTATATCTGCTGTGGCCAGGACTCTGAAGCAGTTCAATACTGCATGCTCTAAGTGACTAGTGTCACGTTCAGCCTCGACCCGCAAGGATGATGCGACCACCGGAGCTCTTCTCACTGCAGTTTATTCAGGACCTTTTACAATTCTCTCTCTCTCTGGGCAAATCTCTCCCGGCCCTTAAAAAGGCACAGGCTGCCAAACCCGGATTGCCAGGTGGGCACTACCCATAGGTTCACGCATATACAGGCAGCTGATAATCATTGCATGATCATTGATTATCATAGAGAGCACTCGCTTTCGGGATTGCGGAGGGAGTGAGCCAGCACCCTCAGGTGCGCTCCACAAAGCTCTCTACAGACTAGCATCACTCAAATGCTCCAAAAGGACCTGTTTCTACCCATTGTGCCCATAAGCAGTGCCCCAGAAGGTTTCCTCATTTCCACAATTGTGAAGCTTATCTTAGTTTCTGGAGGCAGCCAGTGAACACCTGACATCTTGAAAGGCTCCCATCAGCTAGGGTATGTTCCTTCTCCCTTCTTCTCTGCCATTGACTTCTCCCCTTTCCATGCCCATGTTTGCCAAACCCCAGTCTCTTTTATGCTGCTATACTGCTGTGGAATAATCCTTTATACACTGTGAATATAGTGTATAGTGTAAAGAATTAACTTCATTGGTTAATAAAGAAGTGACTGGCCTAGAGCTGGTCCAGAAAAGACTGGGCAGGAGAGTCAGATTAGGAGGATGACAGGAAGAAGAAGGGCAGAGTCAGAGGAATCGTGAGCAGACACAGCAAGATGGGCATGCGGTACTAAGAAAAGGTACCAAGCCACATGGCAAAATGTAGATAAGAAATATGGGTTAATTTAAAATGTAAGAGTTAGCTAGTAATTAGCCTGAGCTATTTATAATTAATATTAAGCCTCTGTGTGATTACTTAGGAGTGGCTCACGGGACAGAAACTCCTGCCTATACTATACCTCAATAGAATCTCCCTGGGAGTAGGAGTGCCCATAGGCTTCATTGCCCACCAACTACCAGATCTTCAAGCACTCCCTACTTGCAGTCTTAACGGTTTGTTTTGCTTTCTTGTTGTTTTGCCTTAAATAGTTAATTTTTCTTAATTTCCAAATTCTCTTGGCAGTAATAATGTTGAAGGTGGAGTTATTTGTCTATTATGCCACTGATGGAGATATTCAAGATGTTTTCAAACTTGCTAGAATTCTTTGACAAGAGGGTAACCCAAGGATGGGTTCAGTCATATGTGGGTCACTTATAATCACTCTGGAACTAGTCACATGGCCTTGTAGTTTTCAAGTTCATTTTTCTTATGTGGTCCTGTAATCTCAATGTTTGTGTCCTCCTCAAAATTTAGAAGTGAAAATGCTAACCTCTGTAGGGGCAGGGCTTAGGGGGATGGGTCTTTTGGGGGATGATGGAGCAATAAGGAATGAAGCTCACAACTGGAATTAGTGCCTGATCTACAAGATTAGGTCAATTGCTTTGTTCCCTCTACCAAGCAAAGACACTATGGGAAAGTGGCACCTGTGAGAATCAGTTGGCATCTGCATACTATGAGAACCTCAATCCAAACTTCCCAGAGTCTAGCGCTTGAGAAACAAACGTTTGCTGTGTAAAAGCCACCGAGTCTAGGGTCCTGTCACCAGACATGTTAAAGAGAATAGTCTCTCTTTTTTCTATTTGAACTCTTGTTTTTATTGATTGATAGTGAAGACTGGATGTTTATATCTTACTTTTTTAAAAAATAAGAAAAGGTAACCCAAGGTTGTCCCTAGATTTGAGACTCAAGGAGGACACAACCTGAGCAGCTGGAGGAGGCAGGTGATAAAGGTGTCTTCTGTGTGTGACTCCTGGTAGGTGACTGCTATAAGACAAAAGTGGACAGGGAGGTGACTTCCCAGGCACCTGAGATGAGCCCCACCCTACAAGATTAGTAAGGCAGAGAGCATACATGGCGGGAGGGAGACCTGGGACACTGGAGTCCTGATACCAGCAGTCCTCAGAGCCACAATAAGGTACTGTCCTGTTTCCTCCACCCCCACCTATCCCAAGGCATGGAAAGCAAAGTTGCCTGATAGGATGAAACCCTAGCATCCAGCCAGTGAATCCCATAGTTCTCATTCCAAGAAAAAAACATCTGCTGTAAGGGCTGTCATTGGCTGGCAGCCCTGCCCACCACACACTGGAATCTGCAACTTCAGGCATGCCAATGCTAAATTCACCCTCATCTAGGCTGCTTTCTATCTGTGATCAGTACCCTTCACAGCCTCCTTGTCCTGGGCCATCTTCTTGCTAAAGTTCTTCACTGCTGGGGCCAAACTATTACTTAGGCTGCAGCAGAGTCTGGAGCTCTGCTCCCTTCCATTCCTCTGACTCCAGGCTGAGGTCAGATTTCTCGTAGTCTCAGGCTCTGTAGTAGGAGGCCACTTGTTTATTCTCGGCTGCTCAGCCCCGAAATAATCACACAGAAACCATATTAGTTGCAATACTGTTTGGCCAATAGCTTAAGCGTGTTTCTGACTAACTCATATCATAAACTAACCCATCTCCATTAATCTGTGTGTTGCCACAGGGCTGTGGCTTACCAGGTAAAGTTAGGGCTTCTGCCTCCAGTGGGGCTGGCTACATGACTTCTCACTGACTCCGCCTTCTTTCTCCCAGCATTCAGTTTCATTTTTCCCGCCTAGCAAAGTTCTGCCTTGCTATAGGCCAAAGCAGTTTCTTCATTCATTAATGATATTCACAGCACACAGAGTGGACTCCCACATCAAGGCTCTCTTAGAGGCATTATCTTGCAGGTCTAATTCTGTCTTGGTGTTTTCTACTCAGAGGACCAAACCCACACATTACAAAATGAATGAGACTCTTCAAACATTCAATCCCTCTTTTAAAAGTAGGAGGCGGCAATGATGGAAGTGTTTATAGAGGCCAAAGGAGAACTCGCGTCTCTTACTCAAAAACGCCCTTTGAGACTGGGTTTCTCATTGGCCTGGAGTGTGTCAGTTAGGCTGGACTGGTGAGCCATCGAGTTCGGGGCCCTTCCTGTGTGTGCTGTTATGTCTGGCTCTTTACATGGGTGCTGGGGTTTAAACTCAGGTCCTCATGCTTGAGAGGCCAGTGTGTTGCTGACTGCGCCATCTCCTCAGGTCCTAAAAAACAGGCTTAGAGGCATTCTCAACAAGGAGTGTGGGAACCAGACTCTGCTGCACATGCTGGATCTCCAGGGCCTGCATTGAGCAGGCTCCTAATAACAGGAAAAACAGAAGGAAGAGAGAGAGGGAGGAGAAAGGGAAGGAGGAAAGGAGGGAGAGAGAGAGGGATTGGGGGAATGGAGGGAAGGAGAGAAGGAATGAAGAAAGAAGATTTGGATTAGCCTGGACTAAAATCTAATCAAGTGTTAGTAAATGTTAAAAAAAAAAAACCAATTTGAATAGAAAACCTGCAGGCAAATGAGCAGCCTTGATTTGAAATCCAGAAAAGGAGCCAACCCAAAGTGTGTGTTTCTAGCACTGTCCGGGAGACAAACATGTACACAGACACATTCATCCCTCCATCTCTATCTACATAGGCATGAATGAAATGTTCAGGACATAATACACAAAATATGCATTTATATGCCTAATATTTTTCACAAAATATTCAATACTTACAAATAAGACCTAAATATGCCACAAAAATAAAAGGAAAATGAGCCAGCAGTACTAGCAACAATAACAAAGCGTCTAGACACTGCCATGGAAACACTGCTAACCACGGAAACAGAGCCAACGCTAGCTCCAGGCACAGAAGGCACTTCTGAGGGCACTTCCCATTGGTGCCGTTAGCCGAGAGCAGGAGGTCAGGAGATTGCTGTTGCTAGTGTCTGGCCAACATTCCCCAGCTCAGAAGCATCAATTCTAATATCCCTGAGAGGTGAAAAAAAAAAGAGTCAAGCACGAAGTATGTTCTGATTAAGTTCAGTCAAACATGCAAGGCTAGCACTGGGGTTAAAAACAAACAACGATTTAATGCCCATGATAAGCTTATGCTAATGTTCGAGTGTGTTGACATGACGTAATGTGTTCCCGTATTGAGAATGATGCTCTCCTCATGTGTATCTTCTGCAATTATCTTAGCAAAAATGTGTATCCAGAGTTCTCCTTTCACAGGAAAAATGAAGTTTTTTGTTGGGATTATTTCACCAGCTTTCACAAGACTGTAAAATATTTTTAGAATTCTCAGAGCAAAGGAGTTGACTTAGGCTTTAAGCCGGTTTTATGGATATTGTGGATTTGTGACTCTATTCATAAGCGTAATTTTATAGGTGAATATATGTAAGTACACGTGCTTGTAAACTCTGTAGGGCTTTTCTCTCAAGTTCTAAATTAGAAAGCAGCCCTTAGTTACTCAGTCTCTCACCTCCAGTCCCTTTGTCTCCATAGAACATTTATTTGGAAAATACCTTTCATGTGATCCTACTTTTTCATAAATGATAGCACTAAAACAATCTTTCAATGTAATAACAATCCAGACTCCAATGTCTCTTTCACTCCAGCTGTTCAGTAAGCAATGAATGCAATGTTTTCCCATGTGAATTGGCCAGATTCTCTAATTGTCTACTGTGCCCTTGATGACAAAGAGGTTCTCCAAATAGCAGGTTAGAGAGGACGGAGTAAATGGGCCAGTGTGGCACTAGTGTTCTCTCTCTCTCTCTCTCTCTCTCTCTCTCTCTCTCTCTCACATAATGAGCAGATGTGCTGGTTTGAAAGAAAATGGCCCCTGAAGGGAGTGGCACTGTTAGGAGGTGTGGTGGTTGTTGGAGTAGGTGTGGTCTTATTAGAGGAAGTGTGTCACTGTGGAGGCGGGCTTTAAGGTCTCATATATGTGCAAGTCACACCCAGTGAAACAGACCACTTCCTGTTGCCTGCCAATCAAGATGTAGAACTCTCAGCTAAAGCACCATGTCTACCAGCACGAAGCCATACTCCCAATCATGCTCCCTGCCATGAGGATAATGAACTAAACCTCTGAAACTAATAGCTATCACCTCAATTAAATGATCTCCTTTATATATAAGAGTTGCTGTGGTCATGGTGTCTCTTCACAGCAATAGAAACCCTATTATTTCCTTTACACTGAAGGATATTGTTACTTAAGACATTGCTCCCCACCCCCCACAAAGCTGAAAAGCCAATTTGATTTCATTCCTTGGTGTGGTCTGCCCCGACCTTCTAGAACCAGTGAGTGAGGAGGAATATCTGAGAGAGAGGGAATCTGGGATAATGGCTCCTGCTACTCTGAGTATGTCTTGTTCTAGACTCATGGCTTCTTCTCACCAGCCTGCTTGGTGGCTCATCTTTGCTGTCCTTAACCTTACCTTGGGTGGACCTATGGCATTGTCTTTCTTGCAGACAAATACTAGCTTGCTATGAGTCAAGGTTATGAGTAATACTGAGCCCAGTGAGACAGTCAGGCTAGTCAGCTACAAAATGTACTCACTGACTGTGCGTTTACAGGATGGGACTATCCCATGTGGTAAGTACATTACAGGACGAGGCTATTCCCACGTGGTAAGTATGCCTGTACAATAAGATTTGTGTTACAGGCAGCTGATGCTAATCCCTCTTATAGCCAAAAATCTGCCTCTACAAGTCAATACAATGAGACAGTTCAGAGGTATTTTGGTATGATTTGGTGGTCCTAATTGTTTTCTATACTTCATACTTCTTATTGCCACTCATGGTCTATATAATTGGTTTCTTTTATTATTGGTGTTGTTGTTATTATTTGCAAACCCAGGACCTTGCATATGCAACCATAATATCACTGAGCTAAATCTCTAGGCTTTGGTTTGATGGAGTCCAAGCTTGCCTTGAACTGTGATCCAACTGCCTCTGCCTCCTGAATGCTGGGATTGCAGGCATGAGCAATCATAACCAGCTAGCATAATTTGAGTAGTGTTTTGATTATCCTTATATTTTCCATTCATGACTTCTCAGTACTACATGGTAGAACTATTGAATTTCCAGGAGTCTCTGTAATTCTTGGAACTCTAGCTCCATAAGGAAGCCTTATGTGGTCTGTTGTTCTGCAACATTGACCTCAGGTTTGGTCTTGGAAATGTTTGCTTACACGCTACTTCCAGGGGATTAAAGAGGAGACAAAAATAGATAATTAAAACCTTGAGTGAGCGCTCTCATTCAGCCCTTGGTCACATTCCCTACCTGGGTGCCTGAGGAATAGTGAATGGGCTTAGTGTTCCCAGAACCACAAAGCACAAGGAGGGGTGGCTTCTTGCAGAAGAGATTCTGGGAGGCAAACAGCATCTGCAAGTCCATTTACACCCACTGCCTCTGTGTGCCATGAGCATTTTGCATCCTGATAGAGGTCATGATGAGTTAGCTTACAGTACTGATTAAAAGCTTAATTTTTCAGTCAGTCCGGGTTCCAATCCCAGCTTTTCATTTACGCAAATTAACGACTTAGTGCTTTGGACCTCAGAATCTCCGCCTGTAAAACAACAGCACGCACTCTTACCCCACAGACTTGAAAATAGAAGCAAGTTAATCTATTGTCTTGTATTTTGATATGTTCGGTTGTTATTTCTTAGAAGCCTGTTCTTTTCTAATGAGAGACACAAAGGGAGTGGATCCAGAGGGGAGGGAAGATGGGGGAAGAACTGGGAGGAATAGAGGGACAGGAAACTATAACCAGGATATATTGTATGAGAAAAACTGTTTTCAACAAAGGGGAGAAAAGGAAAATAAATGAATAAACATTAAAAAAAAAAAGGAAAAGCAAAGCAAGTGAAATGTTGCCGTGCAGGACGCGCATGGTTCCTGTTATACAGTACATGATGCTCAGCAGAAGGCAGAGATCATTACTGCCATGAAGCTGATGCTCAGCAGAAGGCAGAGATCATTACTGCCATGATGCTGATAGCAATGATGTCGACAGCAGCCATCCATCATGGAGGACCTCCATTGAAAATCAGCCAGCTGCAGCTCGCTCCTTTGAGTCCAGCTTCCCCTGGCTGCCTTTGACTGACCCAGCCTCACCTGTGCAGGTGGTTGTAGCTGCTTCTATTTCAAACGCATTATGTTGAAAATACCCAAGAAAACACCTCTTCAGGGACTTTTTCTCCATAAAGGCAATGGGTTCATTGAGCTATGCAGGCGTTAATCCTAGCATGGATTCACCTAATCCATCTTTAGCATGGATGATACTTGGTCTCTTGCCTTTCCATTGGCTTTTGAAAGGGGTAGGATTTCAATGGCAGTGCATGCCCTTCATTTCCCACATGATGAGTTTCTACCTCCCATGGAGCTGAGAGGCAGGCAGGTGACATAGATGGTACCCATCTAGGCACTTAGATGAGTCCTTGGATCCTGTGCTGAACTTTCATTCTGTAGAGGGTAGGAGGAATTTCCCAGAGCAGAAAAGCATCCAACAGGCTTGCTGCAGTGGTGACAGCAGTAACTTCAAGTGACTGCACTTAGTGGTCAGTTTTAGGGGCAGTGATGCCAGTGGATCTCTCAGAGGGCCACTTGCCAGGTGAAATTCTAGCCATGATTCTAGGGTAATAAGCCTTAAGTCTTTTTCCTTGCTTCTGTAAGTGGTATTGTGCACTACTCGCTTGGCCATGGTTGTGACTAAGAAGCCATTACTGAGTCAGTCCCTCTGTGACACTGGATTTTTGGGAGGAGTATTGGGAGGGTAAAGGAAAGCTTACTGTCGGGAGCATTTGTCACGAGCAATTGTTGACTGTGACGCAAGTGCAGCTTACAGCATTTGATAATTCAGATGTCAGCCCACCAGAGAAACTGTTCTCAGGTGGAGGGGCCCTGCCCAGCAAGGCCAGCAGAGCCACCGCCTCTGAAAACTGCTGCTTCCATCTGTAATTTCGCTTGTGCCATAAGAGCAATGGCATCTCCCCTCTACCATGCATTTTCATGTAGTGTGTATATGTAATCTCATGGTTACATCTCACTCTTATGGGCACATATATCTGTGGGTGGTCAGGAAGATGACTACGTTCTCCACCTTGCGGTTGGAAACTCAGAAACCTGTTCTCTATCATTAGCCTCACTAACAGAGCAACTTGGCCAGACATGGGTCCTTCTGAACAGATCACAGACGGAACCTCCACAGATTTTACTTATGAAGTTGCAGGTGTTTGACCCTGTAGGATCTAAGCCCTTCAGAGGATTTATGGTGAACTAGGGTGATATTGAGGTGTCTGTCTTTGTTCTATCACAGTCCTTCAAGAGATCAATAGCACTGATATTGTCCAAGCTTCCTTAATCACCACCTCCCTACTCTGACTCAAAAAAGCAATTAACACTTTCGGCCAGTTTTTGAGCAAAGATTTTAGATTCAGTAAGCTGTTTTTGTTTAGATCCTGAGATTCAGACAATAAAAGAAGGCTGTTAATTTTCTAACCATGTCTAGATATTATTAATCGCACTTAAGAAATATAAAATAATAATGTATCCTTAGCATTTTCCTTAGCACTCTCAATGGTTTAGTTTTCTCCCTTTGTAACCTGTGGCAGCCCCTTTAAGAGATGGCTGGAACCTCCTCACAGCTGCAGCTGTGGTTGGCTGATAATTTTTTTTTTTTTGGTTTTTCGAGACAGGGTTTCTCTGTGGTTTTGGAGCCTGTCCTGGAACGAGCTCTTGTAGACCAGGCTGGTCTCGAACTCACAGAGATCCGCCTGCCTCTGCCTCCCGAGTGCTGGGATTAAAGGCGTGCGCCACCACCGCCCGGCAGCTGATAATTTTTGTTCTATATCTTCAATGAATGCCTGTGTTCCTGAGATAGGACCTTGTAACCTTTTTGATTGCTGACAAGTTGCTAATGAATTGATGTATATATGCTTGGGACTTTGTAACAGTTGGGGAATAAGAATGTAGAAGATATAAATTTAGAGGAATAAGAATGTAGAAGAAATAAGAATGTTAGAATTGGTACAGAAAATTAGAGCTAAGAAATTATAGTCAATTAGGACAAGAGAATTAGAATTGAAGAAGAAATAAAGAAAATGACCCTGGCTGGTAACCACATTTTTTTAAGTGAACTTTTAATTGTAAAGTTGAAAGAACATAGAGTATCTACTGTCATGGGTAACAGAGATCTTACATGTTGATATTATTATTTCTCAAGACAAATTCAGGGTCTGATTGTGCTGCTCAATGTAGAATACTTGACTAGCAGACATCAGGTTTTACGTTCAATCCCCAGCATCAGAATCATAGTAGCAATGACAACAACGGGAGCTAAATGGGGAGAGAAAAAGCTGAATCCAAGAAAGATATTTTGAGCACTATAGCATTAGTTTCAAAGTTCTACACTATTATATTTTCCCAGAAAGAACATAAGGAATCCTCACTTTCATAGCTCTAGCAAATTAAAAATATTATGGAGACATCAAGAATACTGTATTATCATTAGCTTAGGCTGTACAAAGAGAATGTCCACATGGATAGCTTCCCAGTCCTGCTTTCTTCCTCGTGTTATGGCACTTAGAAGTCAGAAGACCAACCATGTACAGTAGGAGCACACAGCCCACCTGAGCTCCTCCAGGTTCAGCTCGGAACAGTGAGAAGGGAGAGTCCAGAAACTCTCATGGCCTCCTCCTCTGCCTAAATCCAAAGCCCTCGCTGGACTGGTTTTGAGGCACCTTTCAAGATAACCAGAGGAAGCCAGTGTGGTGGTTTGAAAGAAAATGCCCACCAAAGGGAGTGGCACTATTAGGAGGAGTGACTTTGCTGGAGTAGGTAAGGCCTTGTTGGAGGAAGTGTGTCACTGTGGGGATGGGCTTTGAGGTCTCATATGTGTTCAAGGCACACCGGTATCACAGAACACTTCCTGTTGCCTGCACAAGATGTAGACCTCTCAGCTGCCTCTCCAGCACTGTGTCTGCCTGCACACCACTGTGTCCCACCATGATGATAATGGACAGAATCTTTGAAACTGTAAGCCACCCAAACTAAATGTTTTCCCTTATAAGAGTTGCTGTGGTCCTGGTGTCTCTTCACAGAACACTAAGATACCAGGTATCCTGTTGCTATGATAAACTCCATGATCAAATCTTTTTAGAGGAGGAAAGGTCTATTTGGTTACACTCCCAGCTAACAGCCCATCTTTTATAGGGCTGATGCTGACCTGTAAGTGATGGGGTTGGAATTTATGGTGCATTTTAGATGTTTGCAAGGTTGATGAATCAACCAGAGATGAAGCAGCAAACACTAGATGCTAATATTCCACACAATGCATGCTAACTTTACAAGAGGTCAGTTCATTGGTGGTTTTGTACATGTTCCCGTGACTTAGATTCTTTGTGCTACCAGGCAACATCAGAAAGGGTATCACAAACTTGTGGGAAGAGAACACCTGGCCCCTCACTCTGCGATCCTTCAGACGATCTCTCAACAGCTCCCTCTGCTTCTGTCCCTTCTTGCCCTAATTGCATCCTAAAACACCAGAAACTGACCTCACACATGTGAAGTGTACACACACCTTCAGAGGTCCCTTGAGTCTGTCTCAAATTTAACACATTAAACATCTCAGGACATTTAAGGTTTATAATTTTGGTTAGAACTGTAGTTCCAGGTCAAATATGTGTTTTTAAGAGCAAATAACACGGTTCTTAATAAACTTTTAAAATCACATGGTAAGATCTTTTTTGTGAGTGTCAACAACAGAATGATCCGTGTTAGAACCTTTTACTTCTTAGTGAGAATACAAACACAGCCATTATCTGATAAATTAAGAAAAGAAAATAATTCTGCATATTTGTGCTCAAGCAGTTTTCAATTTATGCATGGTTAACACTTATTTATTTTATTTTATTTTATTTTTTAAAATCCTACAAATAGAATAGTTTCAGGCATGAAAACTCTAAACCATTACTAGAAAATGAAGTTTCACTTTAGATCCCCAAACTGTGACTTTTTAATAAACCATCATCTACAAAGTCTTGACTTTCTGATAGCTTATTCTGGGACTATGTATCAAATAAACAAATTAATTTCTTCTTGGCTCTTTTAAAGAAGTTTTTACTAAGTTGAGGGTGTAAGTTTCAGAATATAATGTATGCTGCCAAATTCTGTAATTCCTTTTGCAAAAATGTCATACAGGGTGTGGTACATTTAGGGAATTTTTTTAAAGTTGTAATTCCTGGTAAGGTTTTTTGTTGTTGTTGCCCTTGCTTTAAAACAAAATCAGAAACAAAACCACAACAAGCAAACAAACAAAAAGTAGTGATAAGGCAGGAAGGGGCTGGAGAGATGGTTCAACAATTAAGAGTCCCAGCAACTCTTCCAGGGGACCAGGGTTCAGTCCCTAGCACCCACATGATAGCTCCCAACTGGCCAGTTCCAGGGGATCTGATCTCCTTTTCTAGCCTCCGTGAATACTGCACACACATGGTGCTCAGACATACATGCAGGCAAAACACCCAAACATGTAAAATAGATATTTTAAAATTATTTAAAATACTAATGCAATCTAAACTCTGAAGAGGGCTTCCAACTTTCAGCCTGTAGTCTTTGCTTGCCAGAGTGTTAAGTTCTTAACATTACAAACTCATTATTAGCAATTAAGTCTTTTGAAAATATTAGTGTGTGTGTGTGTGTGTGTGTGTGTGTGTGTGGTGTGCTCGCGCCCATAGAAACCAGAAGAGGGTATTAAATCCCAGAGAACTAAAGTGTCTAACTGAGCTGCCTAACATGGATTCTGGGAACCGAACTCTAGAACTCTGAAAGAGTGGCAAGAACTCTTAACCTCTGAACTGTTCCTTCAGCCTCAGAACTGGAGTCATAAAAAGGATCGCCTTATTTTTTTTTTCCTTACAAAGAAAAAAGTAATTTAAAAGGAGCAACACTGGGGAAGCCTCACAGTTAAGTTGTATCTCCCAAGGGTGTCGAGTCAATTCTGCTGCTCTTGGTCTTTTATGGCTCGCTGGTGACGTGCCACAGTAAAGGTAAGGCATTTTTCTGTCATTAAGTAAAGCCTCGGTGGCACAAGGCTAGAACTGCCCTCGTCCAAAGTGTGTAAATATTTTAACTCATCAATAAAGTTTCCTTTTCCAGCCGTTGGGGTAACTCTTCAAATAACAGACATGCCCGCAGAGAAACACCATTTTCAGAAGCTAACGTGGGTGGTGAGATGAGAGAATCTGACATTTAATGACAATTCACTCACAAATCTCTTACTTGGAAACGCATGTGGAAATCTACCCACAAAACTATCTCTCTAGTCATTGTTACTGTCCCGTGAACACAGGCTCTAGCGCGTGTGTATTTAAAGCGAGCATGAGAGCTGGAGGTCCACTAAGGAAGGATCTCTTTACTTGTCCCTTGGGGCTGCAGTTCCAAGAAGACAAAGGACGGGGCGGGGGGCTCCCCAGCAGGCCCGCTGCGTTATATTTAAAAGCAAGCTGGGGGCAACCCCCCGCCCCCACCCCGGAGAACCACGGCTGGCCCTGGGTACCGCTGGCTGGGCTCCCTTCCCCCGCGGCCGCCCCGGGGGACAGGCCGCGGCCCCTCCCGCCGGAGAACAAACGGGACATTCAGCCGCCGCCCGTGGCTGCCAGGGCGCGTCCCCCGGGGAAAATTAGGCGTGGAGTCGGCCCCGAACGCCTTCAAAAGCGGCCCTCCCGCCGGCCGCGGCGCACTTGGTACCTGGCTGCGGGCGCCGAGCGGGATGCCGCAGTGAGCTGCCGGCCATGGGGGGCGCGAGCGCCTGCATCCCACTCTGCCTGCTGCTGGCTGCCGCGCAGCTGGCCCGGTCGCAGACCCCAGAGAGGTAACACCCGCCCGGCCCTTCCCGCACCCCTGAACCCGCACCTCGCCACCCGGGGCTGCCCGGCTCCCCCCGAAGGCTGGCGCTGCGCCCCCCGGGCCACCACGTGGCGCGGCTCCCTCTCCCTTGCCTCGCCTCCCCGCTGTGTGCGGGTGCAGGGCACACTCGCGCTCGAAATTGCTCCCTCCTCTTCCCTGCTCTTTACTTCCCAGCCTCGGCCAATCTAAGGCGAACCCAGGGAGTCGCTCTTTTAAGTCCTCACTAACATCCAGGGCAGAGGCTGGCTAACTCCCGCGTCACCTCCAGCCGCCTCTGCCTTCCCCTTTTCCTGGGCGCGGGGAGGGGCGCACGGAGAAACTCAACTTTCCGAAAAGGGGAGAAAGCAAGGCCTGTCTCCAAATCTAGGAGCTTACAAACTTTATATTTACCACTACTTTTAAACCATGCGACTCTCCCCCAGAGTGTCCCTCACTGGTGACCTCTCCCACTCTCTCCAGTTAAATCATTCAATTTTTATACAATACTCTCTGTGAGTGGAATATCTCTATCTAAGTCAATGGTGAATTTGGATGGGTTCTCGGGCTATGATTTCAATATTCTAAGAGCTGGCAAGCTTTTAGATTTTTTATCTGGTGCAAGATTTTGCTAAACAATATTAACTCGTTCATATCAGCCCTTAGACCTTTTTGAAATCCACATTCGATTGCTAGACCGTGTTTCAGTTTAAGTGTCCTCTCCTTTATTTCCCCAGACCTGTTTTCACATGTGGCGGCGTTCTCACCGGAGAGTCTGGATTTATTGGCAGTGAAGGCTTTCCTGGAATGTACCCTCCAAATAGCAAATGTACTTGGAAAATCACAGTAAGCATTCCTTTTAAAGGTGTTCTTCTGGACGTGGGTACTGCAAAGAGTGCACTGTGATGCCTCCCCCCCCCCCCACCGCGCCCCGTGTCAGGATTGGGTTTAGTGGGAGACGCCTGAGAACGTGAAATGTTGCGTTTACTTCATTTGCGAGGTTTTTTATTAAGAAAGCCGGTGGTGTCCTGCAATAGCGATTAGACCGCGCTCAAGATATGGCTGAAGGAAGGAACCCTTCAAACAGATGTTTCTGAGTGAGTTGAGCTTTATGAATTCACGATTAAGGCTGTTTCCATTCAGAGGTCTGTTGTAAGGACCATTGACAGCTAGATGCTGTTCATGCCTGCATAAATCCCTCGTGAGAAATAAAAGATCAAAGTTTTGACTTCTTTATACTCAAGGGAAGAACAACAGTTACCATCCTGCTGTCGTTCATTGTCCCTTCTTAGGAACCACCACCAAGGCAACCTAAGAACTGAGGGTGCTAATGAGGGCTTAATAAAATGCCATGGGGGTCAGCGCTGGCTGTATTAGCCCGAGTCAGGGCGAGAAAGCAGATATAGACACAACTAATGTAAACAAACGTCCGGATTTAGAGTCAGCTGGCTGAGCCATATTTCCAGTCATTGCTGCTGTAACTTTTGTTGCTACCTTCATTTTGCTATTGCTCTTGGGAAGTTATTTGGTATTCAAAAAAGCCCATGTAGTCAGGACATAACACCCACCGATTGTGATTTGGTGTGTGTGTGTGTATTTTATGTTGCGGAAGGTTGTACATGCTAAGCCCCGGATCATGTTTGAAGTACTTAAATGAGCCAAGTAATTAACAAGTGTCTCACAGAATCCACAGAATCATTCTGATCATTGTTTTGCCTATTTTATAGATGGGAAAGCTGAGGCCTAATAGAATTATATAGAGACATTGATTTGATAAGCCCTCCTTCACCTGTTGTGCAGTGATGTTTGGCAGACTGATTTGGGAGGAGGACCCCTCCATAATATAAAATTTAATTTTTTTGGTACATTATTGCCCACCTGTAAAATCTCAGTGGATGGGTACAGACTTCATTATGTTGTTATAGCAACTAGGGTAGGTGATGTCCCAGAAGCAACTTTGAAATCCTGATATTGTTAATAAATGTGAAATAAGACTGGGAAGCAAATGTAAGATGGTTTAGCTTTATATTGTCGTTGTGTTTTCATTGTGACTCAGTGGTTTTGAGTTCAGAATGATCCAAGAGGCATCATGTGTTTAACGAGGCAAAATTCATGCTTGGTTGTGTATTTGGGGATGGCATTGGACTTTCATGAGAGAAGTGTGTGTCCAGGGAAGATGTTTCTGGATCAGGGAGGGCTTTGCCTCAGAGGAGGTGCAATTGCCAAAAAAAAGAGAGAAAAAGAAGGGCCTAGGGGTGGGGCGGTGGAATGGGTGTGGAGTGTTCAGGGGTGGGGTGGAGAAGAGGTTTAATGACCTTAAGAACAGTGGAGGAGGGCAGTGTGGCTGGGACAGATGAACAAAGACCATAGTCTGGAGAGAAGTGGGGAAACGGAGCCAAGAGGATCCTGAGTTTGAAGCCAACCTGAAACCCTGAGCAGTGAGTGGGGGGGGGGGGGTGGAATGACGGGTGCAGGGGGCTAGGATACTGTTAAGGGTCCGGGAGAGGATGGGGTAACTAGGGTTCTAACAGCAAGGATGAAGAAACGGGGCATCTTTTGCCTTCAGTATTTCATAGGCAGATGGACATGCAGCCAGGGTTAGGTGGCACCAGCTGAGAGGCCCATGTGCCAACTTGTCCCCTTTCCTTTGTGACTTCTGTCCTAGACAGGGGTGACTTCTGCTAGGGCCTTAGCCAAAGCCTTCTAGTCTCAAAGCCAGCTGTATTAAACAAGGTTCTCTAGAGAATTGGAACCAATAGTGTGTGTGTGTTTGTGTGGGTTTGTGTGTGTGTCTGTGTGTCTATGTGTCTGTGTGCTAAAAGCGGATCTATTAGGCTGGTTTGTACATATGGTTTGGGGAGTCCACCTGTGCCTGTCAGCACAATGGACAAGCAAGAAAACCATCAACTCAGTAACCATTTAGTCAACACAACCGGGTACCTCCGCAGTCTCAGTCTGGCATTGGGAGCCTGGAGGCTCCCTGGAGAGCAGCTGGAAAGCAGAGGAAGCCAGGGTGTGATGTCAGTATAGGATGGCAACAGCGGGGACAGACACACTGGCTCCTCAAGAAGAGAAGGCAGGGTTGTGCCTACGGCTGTTTCTTCCTGCCTCTTTATATCTGGGGTGCCGGGGAGATGGTACCACCCTCAGTCACTCCTCTCTGAAAGACAAACAAATATCAACCCTCCCCTGATAAGAAACCCAAACACCTAAAACCTCATAGACACGCCCTGAGGTCTTCTCTGTGACTTGAAGTTCCATCAGGTTGACAATCAAGATCAAATGTCACCTCAAATTGATCCCGTCCAGTTTTCCACTCCTGCAGTCAGTAAAGCAGGAGTGGAGTTCCACTGGAACTCAATATTACATATTATATTATATTAATGATTATATATGTGTATGCGGGTATACATGTACATGTGTACAAGTTGAAGCCAGAGATTAACATCTAGTGTTTTCTTCAACGCTTCTCCACCTTACTTTGTGAGACAGTGTCTCTCACGGAACCCTTCTCCCACCTGGTGTCTAGACTGGCTGGCAAGCCCCAGAGCTCATCCTCTCTCTGCCTCCCCAGCTACCATCATCCTCCACTAACAACAGACTTTACACTCCCCTTTCACCCCAACCTTTCCAGCTGAAGATGTGCACTGCAAGGTGGATCGCACCCCCAGATCGTTTTCATGAAGCTGCTTCATCAGTGGGAAAATAAGGATGTTTGATGCGTGTTGTAAAAGTTGTCTCAACCAAATGTTTTAGCCCCTTGTCTTGGCCTTCCTGGCATGGAAGTGTAGCTTGCATATGGGACGTTTATCTTTTTTCCTGGTTTTCATTTGTTTTTTGTTGCTATGATAAAGCTCTGACCAAAACCAATTTGAGGAGAAAAGGGTTTATTTCATCTTAGACTTTACAGCCCATCACTGAGGAACTCAAGCAGAAATCTGGATGCAGGAACGTAAGCGGAATCATGGAGGAGGAGGATCCTTACAGGCTTGCTTCCTCCACCTTGGCCAGCTATTTTTGTTATATAGTCCAATCCCACTCACCTGGGCAAGGCACTATCTAGATCTAGATATGAATATTGACTGCTCTGCCAATGGGGAAGTGATATTAATGACTCAGCCTTATCAATATTGACATCTATATCTAGGTGTAGATATAGATATAGATCCCTCCTGTATCAATTAGCAATAAGAAAATGCCCCACTGGTGTGCCATAGGCCTATCAGATGGAAGCAACTCCTCAGCTGAGATTCCCTCTTGCTAGTTGGCTCTAGTTTGTGTCACCTCGACAAAGACTAACCAGCACAGGCCTGATAGAACTCACTTCCCTCAGAGGTGGGGATCAAACTCAGGGTCCTCAACAAGCAAAGCCCTTGCTGTACAACTGAACTAGATTCCCGGCCTCTATTCTAGCATTTTAAATTCTAGGGCAACTTCATGGATGACAGCACTGTTGTCCATGTGGTCCACATGGATTGTATAAATTAAATGAGTTTCATTGCCTTAATCATAGTAGCCACTGTAAGTGCTCAATAGCACTCCCTCTCTCACTTGTGGGACCACATGTTTGTGAATATTTCCATCATTATAAAATGCCCCTTTGGGCAGTTCTAGAGAATTTTAGGTAGAATGGAAGTGCCCCAGGCTGCCTAGCCATACGTCTGCTCCGTCAGTGGGGAAGTGATATTAGTCCTCCATAGTTGATGACTTAATCCTGTTGACTCAGCCTTATCATTCTGACCATCAGCGTACAGTGGTGGCCCTAGCTGGCTAGGTTTTAGTAATTCATCTGGCTGAGTGTGTTCTTAAAAAATGCACGGCTAGACATAAATCAGATGATTTGAGGGTTATGAAATAGTTGGATATTTTGTAATCCATGGTGAGAGTGAGTGTTTCTTGACTTCCTGTAGATGCTAAGGCTACAGGCAGCTAACCACATGAACATCTGCATCAGATGCCAGAGCCTTGTGCCTGTTGTAAGGGGCAAGGGTTGAGTACAGTTCAACAACTACTGTCCTGGGAAAGATGGAGATCAATCTGGTTTGATCTAAAAGATTTGAAATAAAAGATTGCGGTGAGACTGACATTACCCCAAGCGACTGGAGCATGAAAACCACATGCCAAGCCCAGCAGCAAGAGAGGAGACTCCAGATCTTGGCACACTCCTACTGCAGTGGGTTACAATGCTCCTTCGCAGTGATGTGCAGAGGATGATGGGAGGTATCTGAGATCCTCAGAGAAAGTGGGGGAGGCAGCAACGAACCGGGTCAGCAAGGACTTAGCCAGTGGCTGAAGCCTTTACAGCATCCCCCACCCCCATCCCAGGCGAGCCCAGGTGATTCTGGAAATGGTGTGAGCACATGAAGAGGACCGTGAGGTGTGGGCTAGTGAGAGAAAGCCCACCAGACCTCTGCAGTTCTAGCTCCTCCGCGACCCTGGCATCTGAATCGTCATCCTGTGACGATAAACTCAGGATAAACATCAGCACAAACTCGGAGAATTGCCGAGTTGTTCCCTGGTGCTTTCATCCATTTTCTGTCCCTTCTATAATCCCCTCGGCAGGGTTAAAGAAACAACTTGAAACAATCACACTCTTCTTCTGTAGGAACGTCAACAGCCGAAGCTTTGCTTACAGAAGAAACTATAAATTACAGGAAACTTGAAGCCCAGAGCCTTCTGGGAAATCTTGAACATGTATAGGAATTGTTTAAAATTAGTTCCTGAACTTAGAATCCAGCCCAGTATCCAAATGTGTAAAGGGGATGCTGTTACTAAAGCTGGGTCTGCAGAGATGGGTGAAAGTCATTTTATTCTTAGGTTTTAAGCCGGACACAATTGGCATAGCAGTTTGAAAATAGAGAGGTTTACGTGTAGAGCTCAGTTGCCACGCATTATGACTAAAATCACAAAAGTTTTTACTCTTTGTAATTGCCTCATTTATTAAAGATGTTTGAAGTCAACCTCTTACTTAAAGTTTTAAATATTAATTTCAGCATGAATCTGATTTGGAGAAAAAGGTCAGCAAGTCTTTGAGTAATTTATTCACGTTTCTTCTGCAGAAAGACCCTCGGCTGCCTTACCAGGGCACGTACTGCCGTTTCATAAGCTACCTGCTTTATTCTGGCCAGCTAACATTTCCTAGACTTACCGTGGAATTCGTGCTACTAAGATGATAACGCATGTCTTCAGCCTTCGCATGTACTGAGCCGCTTTATCTGAGTGGGTGAGGCAAGCATTAATACACCCACGTCACAGACAGAGAAATGGTTATCTGCAAAGCCTCTGTTAGATTTGAACTGGGTGTGACTGCTTACACCTGTAATCCCAGAGGTAGGAAAGAGCCATGAATTGGGGGTCATCTTCATCTTTACAGTGAGCTCCTGTATCAAGAAAACTAATCTAAACAAAACTTGTACCTTGCCTAATAACATTGTGTCTATAAAAACCATGAAAAGATTCGCAATTTCCTGGCTCAGTACTATAATTAGCTGTGCATGTACTTACTTACCTCTTGTATAAACATTTACCTCAATTCACTGAGTGTCCTTGTATAGGTGTTCCATTGTGCCGGCCCCCTGGGTAAAGAGAGGAGGCAGGCTTTCCATCCCCAGAGAGTTCGGAGCTGGTAAGGAGGAGATAACGAGACTTCATGAGAGGAATGTTTAGAAGTCGTTTCGCGGCTCACTCTTAAGGAGCTTTATGTATTGAAAATTTTGGAGAGGTTGTAAGGTTTTGGATTTACAGGTCAGCTTTACATGCGCCTTGGTTATTTTCAAATCTGAATAATAATGAACCCTAGAGAGGTATTTCTGTACCATTGCCTTGAGGGTAATCTTATAACTTATGTCTGTTAAAGTCATCATACTGAGTCTGTCTGCCAGAAGCCTGGTTACATTGAAATGGCGTTCACATTTTGCTTAGAGAATTTATAAATTAAAAGGGGGTTGGGCCTTGTTTCTTCTCAACAATTTTTATATGGTTAAGGAGAAGAAAATCAGCAGGGACAGACATGGTATTGCGGATGTTTGAATATATAGTGATGGTCTAGGAAGACCAGTGGTAGGTATATAATTTGAGAAAACACAGAATTAATTTGGGCAGGAACTCAGCATTTAAGTCAATTAATTATACCAAAAGGTAAAGAAGGGGCTCTCCAATCATTGTAGCTGTTATTTGTCTGGAATAGCCTCAGCAGGGAAGAGAGAGGAATGGGATTTGGGGCTTAACCACGTGTTTCCTGACTTTTGGCTGCACATAGGATTTAACATTATATGGAGACTTAAGTTCTAATCTTAAGTACTTTTAAATGAATGTATGCATTTCTCTGATAGGCACAGCCGTTTAGCCACCTGAGTAATAATTTTATCCAGTGCTGAAGTTGGTATGACTTACGCCCGAGGAAAGCACAGCTGAGTGAGATCACTAGACCATATTTGCATCTTCAAGCTTGGGCATCATATGGCTGGGCCGAGAGTGTGCAACCGTTGCTTGTCTTGCGTTTTAAAGTGATAACGTCTAATTCGGAAGCTTTATGAGTCTTACAGTGGATAAATTCCTCCAGTGAGGGTTCAGTTACTAAGGCACTAGAATTACAAAGCTTTCCTGTTGCCTCCGGGCCTTTGCGGGAAGGACAGATACAAATCCTAAATAAATAAGCCAGTGGGTAACACTTTCCCAATGGGGCCCCGGTCCACTTTTCCTAAATTTGTTTAGTTTTCTGCTTGCTTTTGAGGGCATCTGTTGCCTCTTTTAATTTTGTTTTCCTTTGCTTGGAAGTTAAATATGTTTTTATTGACTGGAAACCCGATGTTTTATACATATACTTCTTTATTCTGCCTGTGTTTTTAATGCTGTTTTCAATCCAATGTCTTTAAAAGGCTTAATTAATAGAGGGGGGGGGGCATGAAAATGAAGTCTTCACGTTTTTCTTTTCTGACAGAAATTCTTTGATAACAACATTGTCAATGGAGAAGGCATTCAATAAAGTTAAACACCCAGGGAGGATTTTTTTTTAATGTATCATTAGAAGGACTGACAGATGTACTCTCACATCCCTTGCTTATGCCACAGTTCAGTTTATGGTGTGAATCCAGTGGTAAAGTTGAGTTGTTTCATGATGACTTTGCAAATTCCTTGTGAAGTGGAAAAAGTGGGCTCCTTGATTGGTTTCCTTTGCTGAAGACAAATGCAGTGTCAGAGGCTTTCACTTTTCACATCCTTAGAGTTGGGCGTGCTCCTGCAGATGGTTGCTGCATCCTTAGAGTCGTGCGTTCTTTTGTGGGTGGTTGCTGCATCCTTAGAGTTGGGTGTGATCTTGCGGATGGTTGCTGCATCCTTGGAGTTGTGCATGCTCCTGCAGATGGTTGCTGTGCTGTGTTCTTCACGCAGAGGGATGTTGTTTATGAACGCAGGTAGAGCCTGAGGAGCAGCCTATGAAAGCAGTCACTACCGTCACATCTCTATCTCAACAGTGCAATTATGCCTTTGGGTTTCTCCAAATTTCTTACTCTAGGAACTTGGGGAAAAACAAGTGTTTTTCTCAAATACTTTATTCACTAGCTCATGAGTGGCAAGTCTTTGACAACCTATGTAAACATCCTGAATAAGCCGGAGAGCTAGAACAGTGTAGTCGGAATCAGAGTGTGCTAAAGCGAAGTCCTGCCACTAAGTGTTACCCCTCTCTCACCACCATGCCCCAGGCTCCCTCCCCCAGAAGCTCACTATTGGACACTGCACATAACCAAATAGTGTGTCCCCAAATGTTCAGGGCTAGAGAGGTGAGTTTGTCAAGAACAGGCTTTGAACAGACCAGGCTGAAAAGCAAGGCACGCAGAAGCCTGCGGCAGTTTTACTGTTAGGTGCCAACAGAGATGGATGCTGAGTTTGGCTGCTAGACATAGACTTGCCGAAATCTCTAGGCTACAACTGACCTCTTCTGAAGGAACCATAATTCATTAATTCACTAAAACAGTTCATGATGCGCCCACCCGGTGAGAGGTCACATCCCTGAATAGGAGCAGGGATAGGCATGGTGAACGGGGATCAAAATATTGGGTTGTGTGTGTGGCATTTCTTGGAGCCTAGAAGAATAAACACTGGAGAGTCATATGGACGTGGGCTTTAATCCCTGTTTACACATTTGCTGGGCATACGGAGAAGTTTCTGGAGCTGGCACCCTCTTGATGTGAGGACTGGAGTAGGCATTAGATGGGAGGCCCCTTGGCACGGGGCGAGAGGTGTTGTTGATCTTTTTTAAACCACTTCTCCAAGGCTGTAATGAGGAATGAAAATGTGGTGTTTGTGTAGAACTTGCCTGCAAGCCAACTGGTTCCAATCTGGATGGTAATCCCTTAGGGCATGGCGAATTCCCATTGGAAATGTCTCACTGTGTCCTTTCTTCATTTAAAATACGATCTTTCATAAGATTTCATCCACAGAAGTGCCTCCAGCCCTCCCTTCCCAGCCAACTCCCATCCCGAAACCAACTGAGGGTTCCTCATGACTTTGAAACTGGAGTGTTTAGAATCAGAGAAAGGCCTGTCAGTGAAACTGAGATAGGGTTGAGTTCAATGGAAGGACATGTGTCTACCTTGTGCGAGGTCCTGGGTTCTGCCCACAGGACTACCTGAAAAACATTGCAAGGATTGTTCTGTCTTTAGAGATGGAGGCTTTATCCTCCTTTGGAATTCCAAGTTACCAAACAGGCCCCTAGCTACACAAACTAGCTAAAGGTATTCCCCAGGGATTCCCAATGAAGACACACCGACCTCACGTTTAAGGTGTGGTGTCTGGAGCCAGACTGCTGTGGTCCATCACCAGCCCTGCCCTGGAAGTCTCCAGAGATGAGCTTCTTTCTGATTGTCGTGCCTTCAGGCTTCCCGTGTCCCCCAACAGAGTTTTGAGGGGTCTAGAGAAACAGAGAATTATGCAAATGTGGTTTGTGGGAGTGGCCTAGGGAGAAAGAAGTCCTAGCTTTTGCCCAAGTCCTTTGTCTTTTCTTCCTTTCTCCCCTCTCCTCCCTTTTCCTCCCCTCCTTTATTCTCCCCTCTCCTTTCCTTCCCTCCCCTCCTTTATCCCATCCTTTCCCTTCTTTTCTCCCTTCCCTCCCCATCCCTTCCTCCCTCCCCATCCCTTCCTCCCTCCCCCTCCTTTTCTTTGTTTTCTATATTGGGCATCAACCCAAGAGTCACTGACTACCTCCCCAGTTCTGCCTTGATTTTTAAAAATGTACATTCTAGAGCCCAGGAGGTGGTGAAATATTCATAAAGTCTCAGCATTTAGGAGGCTTGGACAGTAGCATGGTGAAATTGAGGATAACCTAGGTTTATAATGAATTTGGGGTCAACCTGGGCTACATAAGAAGATCCTATCTCAAAAAAAAAATCAAATGTCTTTGGAGTCTGAGGAGATGATTTGTTTAGTAAAGTGTTTGAACTGCAAGCATGAGGACCGGAGTCCAGATATTCATCACTCAAGTTAAAAACCATAATCCTGTGTATAGTGGCACCTGTGTAGAACACCCTTACAGGGTAGATGGAGACAGGAGGCCTCTCGGAGCTCACCTGCCAACCAAGGTAGCCAAATAGTGAAGTCCAAGTTTAGTGAGTGAGCCTCTCTCAGAAAAGGTAAAAAAAGATTGAGGAAGGCACTTGAATGTTGGCCCAAGTTCCATGAATGTGTGCACTCACATGCATACACGCACACACACATACAAATGTACACACACACCCCAGGTGGTATAAAACCCCTTCTTAGGACCATCATTCTGTGAGTATGTCCATGGGGAGACTTTCAGGCAGCCCTCAGAATTTGTCTTCAAAGCTGACTTGTTAGACTATTAGTGAAAAAGTCACCTTGGAGGTCCAGGCCCTCAGAAGACTGTTTCCTGCTTGCTTACAGAAACCACAGAAGAGAATCAAGCAAGAGGCCTGACGCCATCTGTGGTAGCTTGAAAGAAAATGACCCCCAAAGTGAGTGACTCGTATTGGAGTAGGTGTGATCTTGTTGGAAGAAGTGTGCCACTGTGGAGGGAGGCTTTGAGGTCTCATATATGCTCAAGATACCACCCAGAGTCTCAGACCATTTCCTGTTGTCTTTGAGTCAAGATGTAGGACTCACAGCTACTTTCCCGGCTCATGTTCCTCAAAGAACGTGTGAAAATTGCAGTGCTCCAGGTGCAGATACTTTAGTCTGTGGGGTAACCCCTCTCTGAGTCTCTGTTCCCTCAAAGTGGTGCACACCAAGCCCCCAGTCCATCTGTGAACCAGAAGGCCGTGCCTGGGACTCATGGCTCCCTTCCCAGAGCATCCAGAGAGAACCTTTGACACAGCACTGATGGATCACGCTCTGTGCTCCCTGTCTGTTCGCTAATCGGTGTCCCCTGCTACACTGGAAAGCCTTTGAGAACACAGCCCTTGCAGTGTCTTTTCCTCTCTGGAATGTCCTACCCCAGCCCCACAGAGGACATGGAAACCTAAACCCTCCTACAGTTTAGTCCTCTGCTCACTTGGGAAGGCCTCAGCTGAAAGTAGAAAATCAACTTGAACAACAACCACAGGGGGAAGAAAGGTGTGGCAGGGGGAGGTATGGGGGAGAGTGGGGGGCGGTGTGTGTGTGGGCTCAACCAGAAACTACCCTACATATGTAAGTCTCAGCATAGAAACAGCATGAAAAACCAAGACAATCCATCTCCTCCACAAGTTACAAATACCATAATGATGTTACCCAATGAAAATGACCTGTAAGAACTCTTAAGGAATTCAAAAGAATGACTTACATAAGTTCAAACAACTCACAGAAGACATGTGTATACTCTAGGAGAATGAAAACAGAGAGAGAAATTAGATGAGGACGTCCATCTAAGATACGAAAATAGAATTCAACGAAGAGATAGAATTGCTGAAGAGAGACCTAACCTGAAATAACGCTGGAAATGAAAAATTCTGTAAGCCAAGGGACACCTCATGGGAATTTCCAACAAAATGGATCTGAAAGAACCGAGTGGATCTCTAGGTGCACCTAACCTACGAAAGTTAAAGCAAGGTGACGTAAATGATCTAAACAGACTCACAGCAACTGAGATGAACTCGGTAATTATAAAATCTCCAAACTAAAAGAAGCCCAGGGCCAGGTGGATTCTGCTCAGAATAATACCAGACCACCACAAGAACTAAGACCAATATTCATTCCTCAACTTATTCTATAAAGTAGAACAGGAAGGACACTTCTAAATTCTGCTGGAGGTATCACCATCCCTGATTTCAAGTAATAAAAACAGCATGGTACTGGCATAACAGCAGAGACACACTGATCAAGGAATAGAACTGAGGACCTACGTAGAAGTCCACACTCTTGTAGCCTCCTGATTCTCAACCAAGTTGCAAAAAAAAAAAAAATAAGAACAAGAGCAAAAACCACATTGGAGAAATGACAGCATCGTCAAGAGGTGGTGCTGGTCAAACTGGATAGTGCCATGTAGAGGATGAAGCTGTATCTTTATCTGTCACCCTGCACACAACTCAACTCCAACTTCAACGTAAGACCTGACCTGGTACCCACATCTGATAGAGGGGGAAACAGGGAGGTTTTAACTTAAAGGCATAGAAGAGAATTTCTGAGCGGGACTCTGGTAGCACAGCCCATAGGAAAGTGGGGCCTCGTGAAATTAAAAAGCTTCTATACACAGCAAAGGAAATAACCTAGATGTCCCTCAACTGATGAATGGATAATGAAAATGTGCCAGATACATACAATAGAATATTATTCAGCTGTAAATAAAAATATATTTAACATAGACAATCTATTATAGGCATATGTGGAGACTCTTATTTCAAAGCAACAGTTTAAGTGGGTGGGTATGCAGTGCTGGGGATTAGACCCAAAGGGTTTGTGCACTCTGTCCCAAATGAGGTGGATTCTCAGCTCACAGCTTGTGTTTTCTAAGCATCACCCGGATGCTGTTTGGAGAACAGACTGTGGAGTCTAAGAGGGGAGGTCAGTTAGGAAACTTGCTGCAAAACATGAAAAACATTTTCTTGTGCTAAATGTTGCCAGGACTCTGTTCATGGCCGTAGCCCAAATGGAAGCAACCAGCCTTGTAGATTGGAAGTGTGTGATGTGTTCATCAGCCGAGCATTTGTGGAATGCTGGATTTTGTGAGAAGGAATGGCTTCATTACTTTTGGGTTCTTATTTGATGTATTTCTTCATCAAAACTATCTGGGGAAGACAGGAAACACATGTGGCATTATTACGAGAAATCCACGTGAGTCTGTTTAAAGGATATCAAGGATTCATTAAGATATGAAAGGGGGAGATACACTCACAAATACAGGACATGGTAGATCCAGTTACAGAGTCCTTGGAAATCTGGGGACCAATCGCACACTGCTTCACGCCCACCTGACCCAGTCTTCACCACTCAAGAGAGAGCAATCCCTTCTGTCTTTCCTCATAAGAGGTTATGGGAAGCACCGCCTCTATCCAGCCAAGGTCATGCATGGGCTGTGTGAATACCCACTTCAGGGCATTCTTGACATCTTATTGTTCTCCATTTTGAAATTGTAGAGATAAACAACAAATGCTTTAAATCTAGAGTGTTGGCTCTGAGTAAGAGCTTTTCTTAAGGACCTGGGTTCAATTCCCAGCACCCACATGGCAGCTCACAACCACCTGTAACTCCAGTTCTAGGGATCTGATGCCCTCTTCAGGTTTCTGACGGCACTAGGCATGTACATGGTACACAGACCAAATGCAACCAAAATGTTCACACATATAAAAACAGAATTAATTTTAAAAAATCTCTCTTTGAGGTCATTAGCAGAAGGACTGTCATATATTAGAACCATCTCTTTCTCATGTGAGCACGGTACTGTGTTCATCTGAAAATGTCTCAGCTCAGTGAAGATTAGAATTGAACGCAGGTCTAGCACTGATGGACAGTGCACGTGGCTAAGACCCATCCATTGCCCTTGGAGGCCAGAAGTGACACTGTCGTCCCTGACCATGTTGTCATGGGGAGCAGAGAACCCACACTTAGCCTTCATCATCTCCTTAGAGTCCAGTACATGGCCTGACAGTCAGTGCTTAACAAATATTTGGTTAATTATTTTTAAAATATTGGCTCGCTTTCACAGGGGGTGCTAAGTAAATAACACAACTTCCTCTTATTCCTTGCCCCACCCTCAAGGAACTGAGTTCATCCTTGAAGGGTTGAAGTTCATGTCACTTCTTGGTTTTATGACCTGATTCTATTTTTTTTCAGGCCTCAAAGGTACTTTCTGAACTGAAGCCAGGGACCACAAGTCTGGCTGGAAATGTAGGTCAGTGTGTATACTCAGCATGAGTGAGGCCCTGGGTTCAGTCCCTAGCACTACATAAACCCTATCATACATAAACTGGAAACCAAACCCAAACAAAACAAAACAACAACAACAAAAAAACCCCTACTTTAGAGCCATTGAGGGAACTATCAAATTAGCCATTGATAAACATTTTGTGTGTGCTGGAGATGGAACTCCTGTCCTCGAACATGCATGCTAAGGGCTCTAGCACAAAACTGTAGCCCCATCACTGATATATCCTTTTTATTTAGAGAATTTACATATGTGTGCCTGATGAGAATGTGTGCACCACATGTGTGCAGGTGCCTGCAGAGGCCCAAGGAGGGCTTTGGATCCCCTGGAACTAGAGTTATAGATGGTCGTGAGCTGTCTGATGGAGGGCTTTGGATCCCCTGGAACTAGAGTTATAGATGGTCGTGAGCTGTCTGATGTGGGTGCTGGGAACAAAACCATACCCTCTTCAAGAGTCTATAAACACTCTTAGCCACCAAGCCATTTCTCCAGCCCCCACTACTGATATTTCTAACCTGTAAATGGAGTGGTGATTATTTCAAATTAAGGCCACTGGTGGTAAAACTAGCAAGATATGCTACACTGTGTGTGGCCTATAATGAGTTACTGGATTTTTCCGGTAGGTGGCAGGGTGGCAGACTGTGAATATATTTCAGGTAATTTGTTACACGGATCCATAGCAAACAGTTTCAACTGGTTCCTAAGTAGAGGGTTTCAAGTCTGCTCTTAACCAGTGGTTTTATTGTGACAGTATTTTTTATTTACTTCTATTTTATATATACGGGTGTTTTGCTTGCATGTATGTCTGTACACTACTGTGCACTTTGTACAGTAGTGTACAGAGCCCAAGGAGACCAGAAGATGTTGGATTCCCTGGAACCCAAGTTACAGATGGTTGCAAACCACCATGTGGGTGCTGGAAATTGAACCGGGGTCCTCTGCAAGAGCAGTCAACGTTATCTCTCCAGCCTCCATAGTGAGTGGACAGTAAGCACTGTTCTGAACTCAGATGACTGGCAGATAAATAGACAGGTTATTATATCATACAGGTCTTAGCACCTGCACAGCACGTGGGTTGGCTTTCTTCTCTATGTCGAAGACTTTATAACATCAACTCCAAGGAGGGAAGACTCATTTTGGCTCACAGTTTCGGAGGTTCCAGCCAGTGGTCACTTGGCTGCTGCTTCTGGGCCTGTAGCAAGGCAGGAGCATGGCAGGAGCACCAGGTGAAGCTGGTTGCTTGCTGAACGACAGGCAGGAAGGAGAGAGAGGGAGAGGAGAAGGAAAAGGGAGGCACAAACCGTCAGTAACCTACTTCCTCCAGCTCAGCCACCTCTCTTACGGTTTCTCCCACATTGTGACCGAGGACTCGTCTCTGCAGTGAGAAGTTAGAACACTGAGCATAGAACCTGAAGACGGTACCTCATGATGGGGAGACCTCCTGGGTAGGCAGAATTAATTTTGTGAAAATGGCTGTATTACCAAGCAGAGCTACCAATTCAATCCAATGCATAAGAAAATTCCAATGATCTCCTTCACAGAAGTAGGAAAATAAAACAAAACAACAAAACAAAACCAATCCTACAACCATTTGGTTTATTTTAAAGCTGGGGATACATCTCAGTTGTCAGAATGATTGCCTAGCATGCAGGAAGTCATGAGATCGAACCCCACCCCTCAGCCCCACTGTGTTTTAATTCTTGGTTCCTCATCTTCTGCTCTGGAAAGCAATAAGAGGGAGTCCCTGCTTCCTTCCTTCCTTTATTCTTTTGTTTGTTTCTCTGTGTAGCCTGGCTGTCCTGGAGCTCACTCTGTAGACCAGGCTGGCCTCGAATTCAGAGATCACCTGCCTCTGCCTCCTGAGTGCTGGAATTAAAGGCGTGCCCCATCACACCTCTGCTTCTTTTTTGTTTCTTTAAAATTACACCTGGCCATCTTGAAGCATTGCTGCCATTTCCATCAGTGCGGCCAAGGCCTTCGCTGAGAGCAGACCAAGTTTAAAAGTCTCTTGAGATTTTGATCCGATGTTTCTAAATTGTCAATCCTAGAGAACTTTTAAAATCAAAGTACAAAGAAAAGAATCTAATAATCAGACGTACATCGGAGGCACAGCAAATCTGGTCTGCACATCCACTCTGCCAGGAGGGAGATGGCTGGCACCCCTAGGTGGCTTCTTCATTGAGATCGCTCTACCCAAAGTGGCAGTGACCTCCAGGCCCCAGAGAGAACATCCCAGCCCTGAACACTGTTGTTTTCTTTCATTCTTCAGTCAGCAGCCAGGACTCTGTTTTGCTTTCATACCAACGACAACTCCCCCAGGGTGTTTCTGGGGAAGCGGAAGCTGCTCATACTTTCTCAGACACATCACAAAGCGAATGTGTGCTTCGCTGTGCACTCCGAATGAATGAGTTTACAGCTGCCAATCATACCTAAAAGGAGCTGTTGTTTTTAAGGGTCGTAAAAGGGGGTGGGGCTTCAGATTGGAAAAACTGGCCTGGCTGACATTTGAGCTCTCAGGGGACTGTGGGACCCTGCCTAGGGATTGTGGCCTAAGGGGTGGGGTGAGGACAACACCCCTCAGGCCTGGCTTCCTGGCACTGACTAAGAAGCCCCACAGCATCCTGCACTGCCAGCCAGCCCCTCAGGTAGTGGCAGGGGTGGCAGGGGGGGGGAGGGGCTCTGAGTGAAGGGGCTTTAATCTTTTCCTGAACTAAGGTCAAGCTCTGTGGTTGAAGAACTAAAACCACGGAGGACACCTAGAGATGCCAGGCACATCGCACACCATTCCCGGCATCCGTAGTGGCCTGTCCAGCCACATGCGTCAGACACTGCACAGCGACAGTGCTGAGCCTTCTGTCCTCTCTCTCCACTGGTGTCCTTCTGGGTTTCCCTAAGTGTGTCATTGTATTAAACATTGGATTAAATATCACGCCATCTGAGCAAACTGACTCACTCTGCCTCGTTGTGCTTAAATACCACGCTAGTTTATCCATTTTTCTTCTGTTTTCAGTTTCATTATTCTTTTTAAAGCTTTTTGGGTGAGGCTAAGTGGAAGATAATTTAATTATTTTGAAGAGAATTTATAACAAAGTTAGCTAGGTTTCTCCCCCACTTCCCATGACCCCTCCTCCCTCCTCACCCTTGGCTTTTGAAATAGGCTCTCACTATGTTTGTAGCCCGGGCTTGCTTTGAAGTCCCTATCTTTTGCCACCACTTTTTAAGTACTGTAGCCACAAGCAAGGATTTTTTTTCTTTCTTTTCTTTTTTTTTTTTTTTTTTTTTTTTTGAGATGGGGACTCACTATGCCCTAGAGCTCCCTATGTAGGCTTGTTTGGCTTCACACTGACTTCTGTCCTTCTGCCTCTGCTTCCCAAAGGCTAGGATTACAGGCTTGTCCATCACACATTCTAAGCATCCTGAGCTACTGGCAAGAGCTCTGGAATTACATGGGGGAGGAAAAAGGAAGAGCAAGCGCTACACACAGCCAGTCATGGTCACACGGGTCTAGTTGACCCATTTCTTAAGACTTCTTCTGTGGGACCCAGCTGGCCCCAGGAAGTCTTTATTGCCTGGAAACTGGTAATGTGGTTATTATCTGTCATTGCAGAAGGAGAGTCACTATTCTTGGAATTCAAGATGAGTTGAGACAAAAATGACAGCCAGAAAGATAGAGTGGGTTAGAGAGACGAAACTGGAGGTTGACAAGGCCGGAGCCTTTGTGGCAGTCACTCTGATTGCCCTTTGATATTGTAGCATATGACTGTAACATCTTAATCTCAGCATTTTCAAAAACAAGCCATTGTTCCCTCTGCCTCTAAGGTAAAATAACGCACGCTTCTTCTCTTGCCTGCATTTCTGATGGTGCCCATGGCCTTGCAGTCTCCAAGGTACCTTAATAAAGTGTCTCTTCCTTGACATTGTTCCTCTGGTCTATCGTCACCTTAAGTAGGCTCAACTTTCCTCCACGATGGCCACAGTGAACTCAGATAACAATGACGTTTCTCCTTCTTTCTCTTTGTAATGTGTGTGTGCACCCAGCTACTAAGTCGGCGCATACTGACAACATCCATTGCAGGAGAAAGTACTGGAAATAGGAATTAATACAGCTTTCTGTTGTTAACATTCTGTCAATTTTAAAATGCTGGGGCTGAGGAGATGTAAAAACACTCTCCGCGTAAGCCTGATGACTTGAGTTTCGATCCCAGAACCCAAGTAAAAACAGTAGTGCAATTATCTGTAATCCTGGCATGCTTGCAAGAAATGGGAAGAGGAGACAAGAGAACTTCCCGAAACTCAAGGGTTAGCTTGGTTTACCAAGCCATCCAGGGTCCGTCTCTGACAAAGTGGAAAAGCAACGACCAACACCCAAATTTGTATGTGCATTTTATGCGTCTCTTTATGCCCCCCCTCTATCTCTCGTTCTCTCTCTCTCTCTCTTACACACACACAGACACACACACACACACACACACACACACACACACTAATAGTAGGAAAATAAATTATTCACAAGTCTTGAGTTCATCAATTTCTATGAATCTATTCTGTAGAGATATTTTCTTAAACATAGGGTTTGTGTAATTACGTATATATCAACAGAATGGATGTTCCTGAGGAGAAAGTGGAAACCATGGGCTACTGATGCCTGTATCGGGAGGATTTCATGATAGAGACTCAGAAAACTAAGCAACCTTCAAGAAATGCAATTAGCACCCTAGAGAAAACAAATTCACGAGAAAGTGTGAGGGCCCACTGGTTTGGACCATTCCTTCTCGACTGAAGGTCAGAGAGTTCAAACCTTTTCTTGCTCCTCAAGGAGGAACAACAGGATGTTTGGCCAAAGGTTTGGCTACTGGGTGCTTTGCTCCTCAAAAGCCAGACAAGGGTGTTTGACTTAGGGCGTGGTGTTTTGAGCTGTAAGGAGGTAACTACACTTGCTTGTTCTTTGTGTCATGGAAGTCTTCTACTGGCCCCTTTGATTCAGGAATGTAAGGACTGTGATTTATGAACTCAGGGCTTTCTGTTACAGTATTCACTGGAAGCCCCCCTGACTCTGCTGTCTCTTGTCTATTTCTTTCCTCAATCCACACGCCCCTTCTCAGGAACGCACGGACCAGTTGGGTCAGATTCGACAGGAAATATAGCACTTTAGTTCCACAGTGATGTTTACAGGAAGGTGGTACAGGAAAATCTGAATATTGATTTAACTAGAAATTTGATGGAGGTGCATGGAGAATTATAGGAAGCAAAGAGATAATGAGTAAAAGTGATAAACCAAGATGAATCACTGGAGGCGAGTCCTGGAAGGGCTAGCTCGGAGTTAAACTGGTCACCTGTGAGAGGCAGACTCCAGGGATGGGAAGACAGCCTGGGCTGGAACGTCTCACTAGAGCCTGTAGTTCTGCTGTAGATTATGGTCAGCAACATTCATTTTTACAGAGAAATTAGATTTTCAAATAATCGAGTTGTCTCTTGAGGCAACTGTATGCAGCCCCTTGAAGCCTTTTTACTCATGGGAGAGGACGGGATGCTCATCTGTATATATTCTGTTTTAATTATTCCATTACCTTGCCGTGACCTCAGAAGGGAAGGGTTTCTGTTTCAGTCCTTGTAAAATACCATTATAATTTTATATTCAGGGTCCATTACAGATCTATCCAGTTAAATCCCAGATTTCAGAAATATTTTTGAAAGTGACATTTCAGGGTCCCCCCACACACACACACTTCTTTAGGTCGCTGGATAGAGACAGGCTCTACCTTGCAAAGGTTTGGCAGTATCACACTTCAGATTGTTTAAAAACTCTCTGAAGGCTGGGCAAGAACAAGGGAGGTACATGCTGCTGCAGAATCTGGTCCTCAGATCCCAGGCAGAAAGCCAGGCACACTCTCCAGGGCTTGCGGTCCAGTCAGCGTAGCCTAATCAGAGAGTCCCGGGTCCCAGTGAGAGACTCTTGCAAGACAAGCTGGACAGCTCCTGGAGGACAATGCCTGGGGTGACCTCTGGCTTCCACAGGCTCGTACTCCTGCAAACACGTGTGAACCCACGTGCGCGTGTACACGGCCTCGGAAACACGCACACTGGTGCTCGCACACACAAAGAAGAAATCTTCAGTGCTGTATGATGAAAGGGAGCGACTAATAAAAGGCTCCTCTGGCTTTTATTTCCATTGTGCTTAAAAGTAGCTGTGACATGGGCTCTGATTTAATGTAGGGACACTTTTTCCTTCCCTAAATCTCCACCCATTGTGTTTATCTTGTTCTGGATTAACTCATCTTGACAACTTCTGGAGATCTGAAAGAATGTCCTAAAATGACTCTTTGAAGGAGAGAAATTGGCTTCCTTTAGTTTTATGGTCGCCTGAAGTTTTCCATCAGGAAGCATAGTTGAGAAAAAGAAGTTACGACCTCTGCCTTTCAGGTTCCCAGCCCTGTACACATGGTTGAAAGAGTATGACAAAGGAGACCCGGTGGGACAGGCATAGCAACCTAGCCCCAGGTCCTGCCTCTCATCTCAGCGAGGTCTAGCCTGCTCCAGGAAGGTATTGCCAGGCTCTGGGCCACATCGATTCTTGGAGTTCTAGTCTTTCTTCTCTTTTGGCTATGACTGTCCTTCCCTGGTATTGAGGAGCACTTGTTGATTTGAAAAATAGATCATCAGACAGCACAGAAAAGCCTAAAACTGTTCTCACCTAGGTCAAAATGAAGATAGAAATGTTTCTCTTGTTGCCACTGCCCCCCTCTGACTTTCTCAGCTGCCTGGGCCTCCCTGCTGTGTTTAGTTACACAGATGGGTCTCAGAGGGGTACTGTCTGGCTGTGCACTCTGAGGCAGAGGATATGGCGGAGGTCACAGCGAGATGGAAGGTGACTAGTGGTCTGCCAAGGGAGAGGAATATGGGCTCTAGCAGGGAGAGAGAATTATAATTCTTCCTAGATATGGCCTAACAGGGTGTGGAAGGCAGGTTCCTAGAGAAGATGTGTTTGGCCCAACTCTGAAATTGGGGTGGGAGTCAATGGTTGGAGATGAAGGAAAAACTATATTCCAAGAAGGGCAAATGCTCATGGAGGGAGAGAGAGGACGGGATCAGTTTATGGTCTCAGATCAAGAAATAGCTTCTTCCCCAGCTGTCCAGCCAGGTAAAGGCGTCAGGGTAGTAGTGGTGGTGTTTAGAGACTAACTTTAGAGCTGTATTCTGTAGTGTGGATCTTTTTTTTTTTTTATTTTTTTTATTTTTCGAGACAGGGTTTTTCCGTCCTGGAACTAGCTCTTGTAGACCAGGCTGGCCTCGAACTCACAGAGATCCGCCTGCCTCTGCCTCCCGAGTGCTGGGATTAAAGGCGTGCGCCACCACCGCCCGGCTGTAGTGTGGATCTTTTTTTTTTTTTAAATATTTATTTATTTATTTATTTATTTATTTATTATGTATACAATGTTCTGCCTACACGTACCTCTGCAGGCCAGAAGAGGGCACCAGGCCTCATTACAGATGGTTGTGAGCCACCATGTGGTTGCTGGGAATTGAACTCAGGACCTTTGAAAGAGCAGGCAATGCTCTTAACCACTGAGCCATCTCTCCAGCCCCTGTAGTGTGGATCTTGAACGTGCCCTGAAAACACATGCATGGAAGCATCAGCATTTAGCCTAGAGTGTCATTAGGACAGTGGCTCGCAGCCCTCTAGGGTCACCTAACACCACCCTGCATATCAGATACACATGCATGGAAGCGTCAGCATTTAGCCTAGGGTGTCATTAGGACAGTGGCTCACAGCCATGTGGGTTGTGACCCCTCTAGGGTCACCTAACACCACCCTGCATATCAGATATTTATATTATGATTTTTAACAGTAGCAAAATTACTGTTATGAAATAGCAATGAAATAATTTTTTGGTCGGGGGTCACCCCAACACAAGGAACTGTATTAAAGGGTTGCAGCATTGGGAAGGCTGAGCCTGCAGGTTCCTGCTCTGAGCCCCTGCCCTGACTTTCCTGGACAACAGCCTACAAGCTATACAAGGGCATAAACCTTGTCCTCCACAACTTGTTTTTGGCCATGTTGTTTTATCAGAGTCATAGAAATCCCAACTGAAGCAAGGGCATTTCTCCAATGGGGAAATCAGATCTTGGCCCCTTCATACTTCTCTCTTTCACTTCTCAGCTGCCATGAACTCTCTCAGCACCACATATTCCTGACGGTGATATGTGACTTCGTCACAGGCTAAACAACATAAACATAAACAGCATAAACCTGTGAAAGCCTCTGCCCAAATAAACACTGCCTGTTCTTATAGCTCCCTCATCCCAGGCGGGTCACCACGATAGAAAGCTGACAAGCACTCTGCCTTGTCTCACTTCTGTGATTAATCCAAATGGCCCATGCCCCCTCTACAGTGACTGTATTTTAGTTGTATATTAATGAAGTACGGCTTTCCAAGCACGCTCTACATAGCTGTCATCGGGCAAAGCCGTTCCTCCCTTGGCTATTTTCAGAACCTGCTTTGTCTGGGAGGCGCACCGTGATGTTTGCTTATAAAGAATGTATAGACAGACACCCAAAACAGCAACAATGACAGCTGCATGTCATGGAGGTGTTGGGGAAGGACAGCCAATGCATGCCACTACCTGGGTCGCTAGCAGAAAGCACTGAGCTTCCCTAACAAGCAGCTCCCCTAAACTCCAGTGGCCTAACCTAGCACGTAGTTCTTGATCTCTGTGAGAGGCTGTACTGGTCAGCGGTGCTCAGCAGTAAGTCCTTCCCTGTGAAGCTGTGCCGTCTCCTAGGACCTCCTATTTCCTGTGCTGAATCCTTCCCTTAAAACCAAAACAGACCTCCAAAGGGATTATACAGAATATTTGATGCATCGCTTCTACTGGCCCAGATCTCTTCACATGGCCCCATTCTTCCTGCAAAGAAGGCTGGGAAATGTGAACTTCCTGTGTGATTAGAGAGAGGAAATGAGCTTGAGAAGCCTCCCCTTCGTCGCTCCCAGAGCCAGGTCATGGGGAACACTGTGGGGTTCTTCTTCCCTCTGGCCTGTCAACCATCAGCCTGAGAGGGGAAAAGGGCAGAAGAGGCAACAGAAAGCTTTGGATGTGAAGCATGAGCGGAGACGGCCCTCTGGGAGACAGACTTCAGTGAATCAGCTCAACTTTATTCCAGAGTGAAAAGGGATATATAGATTTGGGGAGCCAGGGGACAAACCCTGTCTTGCAGTAGGTGGCACGCTCGAATCACAAGGCTTAGTATGTAGCCATCGGCTCCTATAGCAGAGCTTCCAGCGCAAGTCTTCTTAGCAGGGATCTGTGCCAAGGGTCAAGCAAAAGGTGAATCAGGCATCTGGTTTTAGAAACAGCTTTTAGATAAGGTCAGTCCTCCATGCCCAGGAACATTCTCCAGATAAAAGCGGGTAGAGATCAGGAAGCCTTGCTGGGGATGGGGGGAGTTTCTATAGTACCAAGCTTCGAGAAAGCTGCCAGGCTATGGCAGACGGCGACCTCTAACCAGCCAGCAATGTATTCCAACAAAACACAGCAAGCTACAAATCTTTGGCTCTGCCACAGGCCTGCTAAGTGGCCTTAGACAGTCATTAGATTATAACAATTGTGATGTCTCTTCCTGTTCCTAAGGTCAGTAATGTTTGCTCTGTATTTTTAAGTGAGTTTACATTTTGCATAATGATATGCATGAATGGTGGGAATCACAGCCCGCCGTTTACTTTTTCAGATTGCCAGAATGCAGTTATTGGCTCATCGCATAGCTTCCGAGCACCATGCTGGCTGCCTATAGGTAATTCTGCTCTCTACACCATCCCTGCTGGTGGTCATACGGGTGCCAATAATCTGTGAGGAAGTAGTCGGGCTGTGTGATGCTCACGGTCAGGGTATGGTGCCTGAGGGCTCGGGTGGACCTCCATGAAGAGGTAAGCCTTAGCTGAGACCTAAGATGAGTTCGACAGAATATCAGGAGGAAGCGTTGGCCAAGTAGCGGGTCCTAAGGTGGGAGCCATCTTTGAAGTGCTCATCAAACCATAAAGTAACTGCACGGTAGCCAGACTGTTTGGGATGATACACGAGACAGTAAAGGGCTGCATCAGGTAGGACCTTGACCTCTCTACCTAAGTTTCCATCACCTGGGCCGATGCTAGCGCCAACTCCGTGCAGTCACTGGGAGTGTTTGTAGGAGATAACATGGACAGTGTTTAGAAATGTTCCTGACACCCGGAGTTCAGGTTTATTATGGTTCCAAAGGCAGCAGGAAAGTTTGGGGCGGTTTCCAGCAGGGTAGCGTGCCTGGCTCTCTGCAGACCCCAGTGGATGGGTTTTCTCCCTCCTGCACATGAAAGGAGTTTAAAATTTTCGGTGAAACTCCCAGGAACAAAAGGAAATGTTCACAATATTATGTGTTTTTCTATTAAAGTTGTTCTATTCTCTAAACATTGGCAAGACTGCCTTTAAAAACAGTATTGAGATGTACAGGGGCTGTATAGAAGCAAGATCTTGTGAGCTTCTGATTTATTCCCATCTTGAAAAATAACCAAATATTTATGCATACTTTTAACATAAAATTTCCACATATGGGGTGCATGTGCGGTGTTGCAGTGGGATGAGCACCTTTCTTCTCAAGCTCGATGTGAATAAACTGGCAGGAGCATTCCCATGTCCGGAAAGAAGAGAAACCCCGGAAGCTGGAAATGATGGTTTAACAAAGCAACAACAAGAACAGCAGAAAACATGGTGCAGAAACAGATTTGTTCTCTCAAAGTAACAAGCGAGGCCTTGGTGGAGCAGAGCTGCAGATTGGGAGCAGAACCAGCTACAGACGTTTGGCCTCTACAGCAAAGCTGCCCGTGGGTTTGCATTTCGCTCATCCTTCCCTGAAAATGCAAACTGCCAACTTCGAATGCACTTCCCCTGTGTGCTGGCAGGAGCCCTGGCATCAAGTGACTTGGCAAGCGTGCCTGTGACAATAGGACATCCCAGGGGCTGTGGGTGAACTGAGGTCATTGCCGCAGCCTTTGGCCTTGGTCCACGCAGAACTCGGCTGTTGATTGGAGAAAGCTCGGACGTGGGATTTGTTTCTCCTCCAGGCAGATAATGAATCCCCTAGCCAATATCATCTCACAAGACAACAGCGTCATCTAATTGCCACCGAAATAAATAATTGTCAAGTGTTTGCATCATATGTGAGCCTTTGGAGAAGATTTGGAATCAAAGGTCTCTAAAGAGCAATGCCTGGCTTTTGTGAGAAACCTTAAACAGTAAGCTGCATTTTCTCTTAGGTTCTTGGGTCACATCTCTGGAATTTCTGGTACTTGCACAATTAATACAAATAGCAATTAGAATGCAAGCATGGAGTGCTGGAATATGTGGTTTAGTTGGTAGAGTACTAGCCTGGTGAGCATAGGGCCCTGGGTTCAATTCCTAGCACATTCTAAACCACAGCCTAGTGGCCTGCACCTGCAGTCCCAACATGTGGGGAGTAGAGGCAGAATTTCACATCATCCAAAGTTACATATGGAGGTCTGTGCCAGCCTGGCTTACTTGAGACCCTGTCTCAAAGTGGGGGGGGGGGGGAAGTGCCCTCTTGGGATTTTTCCACAATTTCCCCTGTGGGTTGTATATGGGTTTGACAGAAAAATTAAATGGCACTGAAAATACATTATTATACTGTAGCCAAACAAAAGGTGCCCTGGAGAAAGCAGGTCGGTGTTAGTATCTCTGGCCTTTCATTCTGAGGCCCTCCAGATGGATGCAGAGCCAATCAGCTTAAACTTGCAGGCATGTATTTCCAGCTTTGACCTTTGTCACGTCATGGGTACAGAAGAGAATCCTAGCCGGGTGGTGGCGCACGCCTTTAATCCCAGCACTCGGGAGGCAGAGGCAGGCGGATCTCTGTGAGTTTGAGGCCAGCCTGGTCTACAAGAGCTAGTTCCAGGACAGGAACCAAAAAAATCTACGGAGAAACCCTGTCTCGAAAATCAAAAAAAAAGAAGAGAATCCTGAGGGTGAACTCCCGTGGTTGAAAAGACAAAGCACGCGATCTGAACCTTAGGGCGGAACAACTTGAATAAAGAAAGTAAAAGCCACAGGACTGAGACTGTTAACCAGCCATCCCTCCAAATGCCTTGGTAGACGTTTTCTCCTTCCTCCTTACAGGTCAAAGAAGGAAGCACCATCAGAATTGCATGGGGGAAGTTACAACAAAGAAAATAAGACAGAGGAAAGATTGCTGGGCATAGAAATTCAGCGCCACCTGGCAGACATACTTGACACCCAGGGAAAACAGATCAAAATGTTTTAAAGTGTAGTGACTTTAAGAAGAGATGAATCAACAAGTATCCAATTAACCAGAAGCATACTCTATAATGAGGCTGGCCTTAGTTTCATTTGCAAAAACTAAATTAAAATAAAATGATGTTTCAAAGTGTTTCTTTGTCTGGAACTGGTATTTTTTATAAACAATGGTGCCAACTAATAAGATTAGTCCAGTATTCTGCGGTTTTGAGATAAATTCTTTTACAGACTAGGTCCCAGGCAGTATGCTGGGAACTCTTCCTGGTTTAGTTTAGCCCTGAAAAGAAAATCACCTTGAGTCACTTATTGGTTTATGAGTGTGTGGTTGCTGGGATCCAACCCAGAGTTTCACACATGCAAAGACTCTGCCCTGAGGCAGCCCCCTTCCCCCACACCCTGAACCCCCACTGTACTGTCCTGGTGTACTTCTGTCTTTAGGGCTGACGGGCCACAGATGTTGCTTTTTTGGTACAGTTCTTTATCTGGCTTTTTTCTTGACAGGTCCCCGAGGGCAAAGTGGTCGTTCTGAATTTCCGGTTTATAGACCTGGAGAGCGACAACCTGTGCCGCTACGACTTCGTGGATGTGTACAACGGCCATGCCAATGGCCAGCGCATCGGGCGCTTCTGTGGCACATTCCGACCAGGATCCCTCGTAGCCAGTGGCAACAAGATGATGGTGCAAATGATTTCCGACGCCAACACTGCCGGGAGTGGCTTCATGGCCACCTTCTCTGCTGCTGCCCCAGATGGAAAAGGTACCCGTTTTCGCACAGGGGCAGTGACAATAATGACGGCTGATGGCGGGTCATGGGGATTCATTACCTACTGTGTGTCGGGTGCCGTTCTTGGCACTTTATGTTTCCTCCTACAAAGCACAATAGCAGTTCTCAAAGAGCCAAGGAACGCCAACAAGTTACTAAGAGATCATTCTGTAAAGTCTGTCCTTTTCAAAAAGTCCATATGTATTCTTGTAAAAAGTCAAATATTAAATTCATGGGGTTGAATGAGAAGCTTGAACCTCATCCTCGGAAAAGGCATGGCCAAGGGTTTCTACATCTTTCTCTCCGTGTTTATTTACATGCATGTACTTTTCTAACAACTCTTTACAAACCTAAGTGTAATCACATATCATTTCATAACTCTCATTTTACTTAGCGCTGTGTCTTGGGATATTTTGATGCAGTTTGTAGGAGCTCTCTGGGGAAGCACTTTAAAGGAAGACTGCAGCTTACTTGATCCCCAGCCCTCTGGGCAGGCTAACTGGATCCCCAGCCTCTGCTCCAGGGTACTTGCTCGGCTGCCCTGGCTTTGACTAGACTGAGAAGTCAAAAGAACAGGATTGGGGGCTGACAGTGCAGCCAGAGCTTTGAAGGAGAAATCCTAGCAGGGTGCTAGACAAAAGCAAAGAGTTCAAAACATACACAGAAATCTACCCATGTCTTTGACAGCAAAACTACAGTTTCAGGAGTGAGGAACTGGAGAGATGGCTCAGCCATTAAGAGCACTGACTGCTCTTCCAGAGGACCTGGGTTTAATCCCAGCACCTATGTGACAGCTCACAGCTGTCTGTGGCTCCAATTCCAGGGGACCCAATGCCCATGACAAAACACCAATGCACATTCAAATAAAATAAAACACTACTACAAGGACAAAGGCTCGAATTAGAAAATACAGAATTTGATATTTATAATTTGCCTACCAAGTAGCCTGGAGGTTGCAGAAACAGTTACCCACAAATAGAAGTTACCACTCTGAAATACCAACACAGAAAAGACTGAAGAAAACGGAGACCAAAAGATCAGAGAAGTAATATCAAATTGCCTAACGTATGTGTTTTATCTGTAAAACAACGATAATAGTACAGAAACAAAAATATAAAGAAAAATGGCTTAGCTGCACCTAGATTGAGCAAAGTACATGAATTGATGCAGCCAAGAAGACAATAAACTCTAAGTAGGTTAACTAAAAAGGAAATATAAAAATAAAAAATGCTTAGTCCATTATAATTGAATTACAGAACTCAAAGGGTAAAATTCCTAAAGCCAAGCAGATAAACCGAGAGAACAAGAGCCGAGCTTGGCCTTCTGTTGTGAGCAGTGGAGGAAGCAGAGGGTTCTGTCATGGTATTCTCTAAATGCTGGTATGAGGATGCCAGGTATCTTCTCCTGCCAGCTTTCCAACAGGAAAGTGAGAGGAAGCACTCACAACTCGTGCTGTGAACATCTCAGAGACATTCCCATCCTGTGCTGCAGGAAATGCTGATGGCCGGCCATGTCGAGGGAAATGCTACCTGAAAGACCCTGTCGGACATTGCAGAAAGGCACAAAAGACCAGAAGGGTGACCCTACGGGGCTCAGTTCATACAAAACTCTGCATTAAAACTAAGGTGCAGGGTTTTCAGGAGTGGCATGGCAGGAGTTTGTGATAGACGGTGTCTGGGTTACCTCAGGAGCGCGGCTCACAATGGGTGTGTTCATCTGTCAGTCGTGCAAAGGTTAAGATTGTGAATTTACCTCCCCAAACCTGTGAAATTAAAAACAAAACAATGAAGCAGGTGGTGGGGGTTGGGTAGCAACAGGGAGAAAACAAAACCTGTAACCGTTGACGATGGCTGATGGGGACACAGAGGACTTTATATTCTGTCTACTTTAAAGGCTTGAGGTTTTCACTCATAGTTTAGTAAATATCCTAAACTCAATTCTTATAATATGATTTCTTAAATTTAAGTATGTTTTAAGAATCTTCTATGTCAAAGAAATACTTTGTTCCTTTAGTCTCAACTCAGTTATTTGTAAGTTAATTCTAAGTGAAATTAAATTTGTAACTTTATATCAAAATAGATTTCTAAAGCTATTTCCTTGACTTAACAATATATATGCAACACATGCCAGGATATGTCAGTACATATGTCCAATGTCTAAATTAAGATTCGTTAAATATTAACTGTGGTCGATTTTAGGTGGTGGGACTGGGGTAATTTTTTACTTGTATGCTTTCCTGTACTGCTGAAAGTTCATAAGCGTACTTTTGGGTGGGTGTGGCTGTGTGTATACATGGTCATGTGACCCTCCATGTGTGCATACATACGTGTGTAAGACAGACATCAACCTCAGGTATTGCTCCCCAGGAGCCTCCACCTTATTTTTGAGATAGGCTCTCAAAGGGGCATCTGGAGCTCCCCAGCTGAGCTCGACTGGCTGGCCAGTGAGGCGCCAGGGACTATGTGCCTCCACCTCCCCGGGGCTGGGATTGTGAGCACATGCTACCATGCCTGGCACTTTTTACTGGGTTCTGGGATTCAAACTCAGGTCCTCAGCAGCACTTTGCCACTTGGCCTATGTCCTCAGACCTGTAAATATGTATTCTTTTTATGAACTGAAGACCTCTACAATTTATAAGTGTTACTAGATGTTATAGTAGTTTTATATATGTGTGTATATGTGTGTGTATATATAATACTAGATAATAGTAATGAAAATCGTGTATAACAGCTAATTTAATTTTTTTCCATGGAACTTTAATAAATAACCCATGAACAATTGCCTTGAGAATTCTTAGAACCTGATTCCTTGCACTGTCTACAACTATGAATGAGTGGGAATTTTTTTGTTCAAAAAGAGGAGGAAACACCAGAAAAGCTGTGGTTCTGTTCCCATGCCTTCCCTCCCTTGTGACACGCCAGGCAATGACAGAGTACTCAGTGAACTGGCTGTAGGGATGAGGTGTCAGTTATCAGAGCACTAGGAGGTGGAGGCAGAAGGACCAAAGCCAGACTCGGCTACATAGTGCACTCATGTCTGGCCTAGGCTATGTTAGACCATCTCAGAAACTAACAAATGGGATGTGGAGAGCAGATTGTGTGATCGTTTTCTTTTTAAAGAGAAAACTGAGCAGCCCCTACCATTGCCTTGACGTGCTGTGATACCCCTGATGTTCTCATTGCTGACCTCCGGGTGATTGTACGGACTGTGACCTATGTTAGGGTATAAACTTGTATGTTCTTCATATTTAATAACTTCAGGAGACAGGTACTGTGGAGGACGCCTTGAGAAACCTTCCGGCTCTTTTAAAACCCCCAACTGGCCAGACCGAGACTACCCCATAGGAGTTACTTGTGTGTGGCATATCGTTGCCCCGAAGAACCAGGTGAGGCTCCAGAAAATGTGGCGAAAGTGAGTATGTGTGAACTGCCCCCGTGTGAACCCCTGCCTCTGGGATTCGAGAGTTAAAGACGCAAGCGAGGAAAGCCCAGGTGGACACCAGTACTTATCCTTACGAAGATCCGGGCTAAAGTTGCCCTTTGCACTCTCTGACTTGCAAAGCCATGGATTCTGACTTTTCTATTATGTAATTATAACTTTCAAAACAGTTTTGAAAATACAAATAGTAAGCAAATTCCGCATAGGACTGTGTAGCCCTGGGGCAGATGCGAAGCACAAGAGGCCGCAAGCATCGGCACCTAGCAGTGTGGGGGAGGAGGGTCCTCAGGCATGCGCACACCGCAACTTCCCCATTGCTCAGTCAGCCCACCTCGTCCAGAGCAGGCCCCACTCCAGCAAAGCCAGGCAGCAGCCCCAGAGCCTTCAAGGAACCCCCATGGTGATAGAACGTGAGCTTTTGAGGATCGGGGTTGTTTGAAACAAAATGTGTGCAAATTCCACATCTGTTCCTCTAAAGCAGTGGTTCTCAACCCTCCTAACACTGCGACCTTCCTCGTGTTGTGGGTGAGCCCCAGTCATAAAATTTTCTCATTGCTACTTCATAATTGTTAAGGAATGTAATGGAAATGCCCGATACGCAGGATATCTGATAAGCAATCCTAGAGCGAGGACCACTGCTCGAAACCAGTCCGCTGAAATCCAGTGTTTCAGTGGTTATTAATATGTGATTGCATGAATTTCTGATCTTTCTAGGAACCACCACATATCAACTGTAGGACAGGATTTGATACAGGAATAGATGGGTCTTTACTGTAGGAAATTTTAAAAATAAATTTGTAAAGTTATTATTGTTTCACATATTACTGACTTTAGTCTAAACACTCTCTGGTGAGCATGCTAATACTGCTTTCTAAATTATTTGATTGAGTTACTTTTATTTTCTGTGTATGAGTATTTTATCTGTATGTATGTCTGTGCACCAAGTGTGTGCCTGACGCCCGTGGAGACCAGAAGAGGGAATCAGATCCCCTGGAACTGGGGTTACAGATGATTGTGAACGGCCATGTGGGTGCTGGGAATCGAACCCCAGTCCTCTGAAAAGACAACCAATGCTCTTCCACACCGAGCCACCTCTACAGCACCATGATATTTGCCACGTGTTTGTTTCTAACATCAGTTATGATCCAGGCAAACACACTATGAAAGTCACTGGGGGTGAACACCATGTACATCCAAATGCAGACATCCACACTGTGTGATCATAGCTCGAATCTCAGTCTTCATTTAAAGACTAGAAATAGAGCCGGGCGGTGGTGGCGCACGCCTTTAATTCCAGCACTCGGGAGGCAGAGGCAGGCGGATCTCTGTGAGTTCGAGACCAGCCTGGTCTACAAGAGCTAGTTCCAGGACAGGCTCCAAAACCACAGAGAAACCCTGTCTCGAAAAAACACACACACACACAAAAAAAAAAAAAAAAAAACTAGAAATAGAGCCTTTTAGTTAATAGTGAAAAACTACATGTCTGTTGAAGGGATTACAGTTTATAGTAATATTTAAAGGTATATTTTTTAAATACTTAAAACCATTATGTAATTCTTGAAATTGTGTTGATTTATGACATTGTTAATATAGCTGACCAAATAAGGTCAATATCATTAGCTCCCAAATTTCAGCCGCATCTCTTCTCTCGTGGTTCTTCCCCCATTATTGGGAATTGCGGGTTTGTTTGATATCACTCAGCTGAATTTTTCACTAGCATTGAGGTATTTGGAACCCGCAGGCAGTTCTGTCCAAAGAGGAAAAACAGCAGGAAATTTAAACCCTGCAGAATTTCTGTGCAGTCCCTGGAATGTTCTTCAGATGCCTCTGGAGAAGTCCCAGCTTTCCCCTCTCTCCTCTTAGTCCCTTTTAATCGCCTCTCCAAAAGCTCTTTCATTTTTAGGGCAAGAAAGTTCAGCCAGTCTTTAGATGGAAAGTATTTCATTAGTCGTTGGTGAAAAGTCAGTGGCCCCAGTGGAGATTTTGAAACATAGTTGAAAGCAATTTTTAGCATGACTAAGGCAGGACTCCCCCACCATCGAGGCTGCCTTCTTAGAGGCAGGTGAATAAATATCACATGTATGACAGTTATGATGCAATCAGAATTGGCCTGTGTCCAACTGGAACACCGTTGCTCTTGCTGCCTTTGCTCGGATTGATGTGCAAGCATCTTCTTGGGAATGAATACCCTTCATCTAGTGGGATAATCCTCCATGAATTAGCAGACAGGGTCCCTGGTTACCCAGAGCCCAGCAAGACTGGATAGCCGCTGAGCGCCACGGGTGTTAGTGACCCAGGGAGATTTTTCTACTGAAAATGTGTTTTTCCAGCAAAACTGCTTGTTAAGGGTGGCAGGGGAACAATGATGGTTTATGAAATTAAAATGTTTTAGTCACATGAATGACTTAGGACACTATTCTTAGTACCAGAGGAAAAAAAGGAAGGGTTTAAAAACTCACTTTGTGTATCAGTTCTTCTGTGCACCCTCTTCAAATCCGAGCACGTTTCGCGTGACGGCGCTTAGAGTGTGCGCAGTGCAGGCCTCACTCTTCAGCCGCTCCAGTCAGCTCCACGTGACTGTACTTGGAGTGTGCGCAGTGCAGGCATCACGCTTCAGCAGCTCCAGTCAGCTCCACGTGACTGTATTTGGGGTGTGCGCAGTGCAGGCATCACGCTTCAGCAGCTCCAGTCAGCTCCACGTGACTGTATTTGGGGTGTGCGCAGTGCAGGCATCACGCTTCAGCGGCCTCCAGGTCCCCGAACCTTTCATCCCAAAGCTGACTCCTTTCCATATGATCAGAACGTTTGTCTCCTCTCAAAAGGAGAAATCTACACGTCTCATGACCATACACACCGTGCACACATGCCACACCCAGATCTTAGACAACACTTTTGATTTCTGTTCATTGTTTTCCAGAGAAGAATGGATTTGGTATACAGGTCCCTTTATCACTCCAACACACACACAGGTTTCAGATGGAACCCCCCTTTTATTCTTTTTCTCCCTAGCTTTATTGAGGCATAGTTGGCAAATAAACATTGTAAATACCTACAATATAGAGTGTGATGCTTTGACGGTGCATAGCTTATGAAATATTGTGATTAAACTAATTAGCATATCCCTCATACAGCATGGTTCTTACTCTTGTGGTTGCGCACCTTGACAACGTGTAAAGTCTATGCTCTTAGCAATTTTCAAATGTACCTTATTATTATTTATCGTTGCCATGACAGATAACCATATCGTTACCATGTAGTTATGACCATATATACCATAGAGTTACCATAATTTCAGGTTACTGACATTTTCATGCTGTGCGTTCCCTGAAGCTTATAGAGCTAAAGTTTGAGAAGTTCGATGTGGAGCGAGATAATTACTGCCGATACGACTACGTGGCCGTGTTTAATGGCGGGGAAGTCAACGACGCTAAAAGAATTGGCAAGTTCTGTGGTGACAGCCCACCCGTGTAAGTAGCGCCTATCTGTAGTACTAATATTTTGAGGACTCTAAACCTAGGTCCTACTAAGTTCCCTAATTACCTTTCTTTTCTGGAAAACGTCATGTTGTTTGCTGGCAAAGGCTTGGGTCCCCTAACAGTGGAGCCCTGTACACCAGCAGCAGCAAAGACCGGGCACCCAAACACGGGGTCCAGCAGCCACGTGCACACATGGAGTCAGGGCTGGCGGTGCCCCAGGGGCAGACACCCCCACCCGTGTCACAGACCTGCTAAGGGAGCTCAAGCATCAGGAAGAAAGGGAGCTTCTGAGGAGAAAAGAAAGAGCCAGAGGCTCGTTTCTCTAGAAGGGTCTGTGTAGCGCTGAAACACTTGTTCCTTGGTGTCTCTCAGAATGCTGGAGAAAAACCAGGTTGACTCGTGTTGGGGGCTAGCCTGGACTGGACACTGCCCAGTGGCTCTGATGATGGGATGCGGGCATTTGCCCCTCACCTGGTCATGCCAAGCAAGGCCCGCTACGGGGGCGGGGGACATGGTGGGCGGGGAGAGGGGGGAGTCTGGGAACTGGCGTTTGACCTGCCCCACCTCCACCCCTGTATGTACACTGTTAAATGTTCCAGACACTGGGGTGGGAAGCGCTTTGTTTGCTGTCCCGAAATGTACCTCCCTAAAGGGGAACTTGAGCTATTCTGAGCTCCCCGTAATTCTCCTGTCTCATCTTATGCCTTTTTTTCTGCTTCCCCATTTGAGGGGTATGTAAGGAACTGTGATCCTAATAAACTCGCTGGCCTGGGTCTTCCGCCCCTGTGGCGCTCCTGACCAGTTTTAACTCATTCCTCTTGCTATCCCTTTATTTCTTAGTCCTCAGTCCTCCTTCTTGAGATGTCCGGAATCCCGATACCGCTGACCGGGTTAAACTCCTTTCTCGCCTTAAAGGGGGAGAAACATCTGCCACTCAGATATCTTGAATGATTTCTGTGGCTTTTTCTTCTCCCCGCAGCCATTTTGAATGAAAAGAATATATTTTCTCTATTTGCTGGACACGGCATCTCTGTCCCCAGCCCAGCCATGGGCCAGCAGCAGGAGAAGCAAGGCCTCAAGCAGATCTCGGTCAGATAAAACTCCTGGCTTTGTCAAAAGCTTTCAGCCTCTTGGCCCATGTCTCCCCTTCCTAGTGGTTCCTAACGTCAGCTTGTAGATGCAGCGCTGGGTTCTCGGTGCACTGTGGTCCTGTTATATTTCCACAAAGCACCACAGCAAAAATCTAATTTTGTTACTAAAATACTCTTCCTTGAAAAAAAATCAATTTCTGATACAATATCTCCAAGTTAGTTCAAAGAAAAGTCAGGGCCTGGTCACCAGATGGGCTCCTGCCTGTGTAGGTCAGCCTGACTGGACTCCATTATTTTCTATAGGGAGTGCTTGTAGCAATTTATCAGTTAAACAAGATTAGTGTGTCTTGTTTGTAATTGTAGGTGAGAATCATGTACAGGGAAGTTTAAAAAATGTATTTCATATTTCCTTTTTCCTTTTCTGTTTTTGTTTGCTTGCTTGTTTGTTTTTCCAGGCAGGGTTTCTCTGTGTAGCCCTGACTGTCCTGGAACTCACTCTGTAGACCAGCCTGGTCTCGAACTCACAGAGATCCGCCTGCCTCAGCCTCCTGAGCACTGGGATTAAAAGTGTGCACCACCACCACCCAGCTTAATTCATGGTTTTCATAAACAAGTTCAAAGGTTTCTGTTGAAAGCTTGAATCCCTGAAGGATTCTTTTTGCCGTCCTAGCTGCTTTGGGGATGGGAAATGACGGAGGTCCTAGGACGCCTGCTTCTGCTGGTCCCACACTCGCGTCACACGAGGCAGTCCACAGTTCTTCCCTCTGGTCTGTTCTAGAACGAATCTGCCTGCTCCGAGCAAAAGGAGTTTCCTCAGATCACTGAGTGACTCAATCACATAACTTGTTTCCTCTCTTTCTACTTATGAATTCGTTTTTCAATAAAATTGGCAAACGGCTGTGTCACCATCGTTTAGGAAACATTAGTGGCTGAAGCGAGACTGGTGCTCACACGATTACCACTACGATGTTGGGACCAGAGTGAACACTGTTTCCCACAAGCCCCCGAGGGGCCTTCGAGACTTACTTCAGCTCTAACCCTGTGGTTCCAACTAACCATCACATCCCTAACGCTGGAGCTCCTCATGGCGTTATGGCTGCCAGTCAGGAGTCACCTGCTCTCTTTCCTCTCAGCATTGCCCTGGCGGGGATTATGGCCGGCAGGCGTTAGACCGCCCTTTAGAGATGAAGCGTGGTGTCTTTGAGCCCTTTGAGTCATCAGCTCTGTCCCTCATGCTCTCCAGCAGCGGCAGCCCATGTGAGTGGCAGACTCCGTTCAGACTCACGAGTCAGGCAAAGCCTCGGGGGCTTGTGGGAAACAGTGTTCACTCTGGTCCCAACATCGTCCACTATTTCCAGAGTCACTGGGCCCTAGGTTCAAATCCTGGTTCCTGCGTGCTTGGACCTTGGGAAGATCACTGAATTCTAGGTTCAGCTACCTATTCTACAGAAAGAGGATGATAATAGGGTCCTTACGAAGTCCAGTGTTAGGACTTGTATTTTTTTCCAAGTGTTTTACATTTTACATTTACAGCAAGTTGCTAGTCTATTGTCAAAAAACGAATAGAAAGTTAGAAGTTTTAGCCAGGTGTGATGGTTCATGCCTTTAGTCCTAGTACTTGGGAGGAAGAGGCCCAAAGGTCTCTGAGTTCAAGGCCAGACTCATCTACAAAGCAAGTTCTAGGATAGCCAGGACTACACAGAGAAACCCTGTCTCAGAAAAACAAAAACAACAACAAAGAAAGAAAAAAAGCTACAAGATTTGACATTTTCAAAGAGGTGTTGTGTAAACTTTAAATGTGTTTTCCTCCTAGGCCGATCGTGTCTGAGAGAAATGAACTTCTCATTCAGTTTCTATCAGACTTGAGTTTAACAGCAGATGGATTTATTGGTCATTACAAATTCAGGCCCAAAAAAATTCCCACAACTACAGCCATGCCTGTCACCACCACATTCCCCGTGACCCCAGGTAAGTTCTGCTGTTTGCAAGTTGGCTCTAATACTTTTAGTACTTACTCTAAAAAGAAGTCTTTGGAAGTAGAAACTCTTCTTATTTTCAGGCAAAATAAGAAGGTACCAGAAAGAGAAACAACTAAATGAAAACTTGGGTGAGATGGTAATGAAATTTCATAGATAAAAGAAAGGCAGGGAAGAATGCTCACCAGCTAGTTAGTGGCTTGCATTAGCCATGGGCGAAAGCAATGACCATCTAAGACTTATAGGCAAGCAAGCTGATTATAATATAAACACTCTCTTTATAAGCCCAGTGTTCCCTTACTGGTACATGGCAAAAATTTTCCCTTTATTGTTTTCTTTAATTTAACATAATTGGCACATATTTGTGACATATAGAATTTGATCCATCCATATATACAATGGTCAAACCAGAGTAACTATCATTTCTGTCTCCTTAAATATTTGCTGTCTCAAATCCGAGCCCATCTCTTCTAGTTCTTAAAATATATAATACAGGGCTGGGGAGGTTCCGCAGGAAAAGGTGCTCTCTGTGCAAGGGTGGACCCTGACTTTGCTCCCTGGACCCACCTAAGTGGAAGAAGAGAATCCCACAGAGTCGTCCTCTGACCTCTGCAAACACACCTTCCCGTAACAAATAGAAGGTTTTTAAACTTACTGTTTTTACTGTGTATAATACAATGAATTATGTAGTCACACTACAGTGCTGTTGGATTCTAGACCATTCCTCCTGTTTATAAGTTGATGACTGTGGTCCTGGGTCACCTTTTCTTCCCTCTCCCTTCTATCTTCTTACAATTTTCATTTTTATTAGAGAAAATTCTATTTTAGGTTAATGTTCTAGAGCCTTGATATCTGCCAGTTTTTAACAACAGCCGGTTTAAAGATTTGGGGATTTTTTTCTGCATCTTAGAAGATGTCATATAATGTGTGTGTGTGTGTGTGTGTGTGTGTGTGTGTGTGTATAATGAAGTAAATCAAGCGAAACTGCTCACTAATTACAAAAGCTGCAGACAGTCGTGGATCATGATCTAAGAAGTTACAAAGGCAGTGGGGCCTGGTATCTGGTCTCTGTGGCCTAACTAACTGTTCCACCCTGTGGGAATTCAGGAACTCAGATTAGAAACCTCAAATTAGGGCCAGGATTAAAGTGAGAGATAATAGCTAGGCTTTTTGCCCTCCTCTGATAGAACACAGGCGTGCCCCGGAGGCTAAATAAAGCTTGGTACTAAATGAATAGTTTACAAGTTAACAGCTTTTGTATGGCTAGGATTTTACAGCTTTTCCCCTGTTAAGTCTGAGCTTTAAAAACCTAAATTGAAGATTTAATTGAAGATTCTTTAGCATCAAAATAAACCATAAATGCAGAAAACTTTACCATTATAGAATATTATAGTTTTCTGTCTGTCTCAGTTTATCCGAATAGTTAAAGTTTAACAAAATGAGCAAAGATGGAGAATCTAGACAGATTTTACTTTCTCTGAGCACTCCACAAATCAGCCAGCTTGTGGCCTGGCTGCGCCGCCTCGTGTAGTGAACTTTCTGGACAGACCCACGCTGCCAGCAGCTTTCTGGCTTTTAGCTCCAACTTGAACTTTCTCTAAAACAGCAAATGTGGGTTGCAGCGAGCTCCCAACTGTCTCATGAAAGCTTGTCAGGCTCAGCTTGCCTTGAGCACACACTCTGCTTCAAGCCTATAGTCTTGTTTGCCCAAGCTCATCCCGAGCATCAGCGGACGTTCTCACGATCGCCTCTGCCTTCCTTTATTTTACCTCGTCACCAGCATCTCCCAACCTAGCATGGACCACATCACGAATGAATGAAATGAATAAATTATAAGGAACAAGATGATGAGCATGCTCTTTGACTGTTGGGCTAAACTATGCTGTGACACAAATACAGAGACCAGCGATGAGCGGAGGACAGTGACAGGCCCTGGCAGCTAACTGGACAGTATCTCCTAAGTCCCTGGCTTGTGCAACTGAGGGGAGAGGTTTCTGTTCCCTGAAGCAGATTGGAAAGCAGGATTCACAAATGAGGGTTTGAAGTGCCTCTGAGAGACATTCAGGCAGACATTTGGGCCACCAGGCCAGAGAGGGAGGTGTATATAGAGTCAAGGTCATGAATATGCAATGGGACTTCTAGGGCCAGGGAGATGGCTCAGTAGTTTAGACACCTGTTCTTCCAGAGAGCCTGATTTGATTCTCAGAACCCACAGGGTAGCTCACAACCATCCCTAACTCCAGTTCCAGGGAATTCATCCTCTCTTCTGACCTCCAAGGGCACCAGACATGCATTTACTGCACATATATGCATTCGGGTAACAGTATTCATATACATAAGAAAGTAAAGGAGTCTTTAAAAGAGGGGAGTATCTACCTTGGAGAGATTCTGGTACAGGGAGGAAAGAGGCTAGAACTGAACTTTGAAGAACTCTGACTTAGCAAGGAGGAGGAAAGACACTCGCAGCTTAGGCCCTGGAAGACGATGCCTTAGGCAGAGGTGGTCGGTGACTCTCCTGTTGATGAGACAAACTGGAAGGGCTGAGGTGTTTGTGTTTACTCTGTGACCAGGGATTTTAAATAAGTGGTTGCAACACAGGCAGAAAGCAGCCAGGGTGGGGCAGGGAGCATGTGGATCAAAGTGAAGAAACAGAAAGTTCCAGCAACTCATAGCACACATTTGGTCCTTAAAGGAAAGAGAAGGGCACTGAGAGGCGAGCACATTAATGCCAGTGTGATACAGTGACAGAGGGGACAGAAGGGGACAGAAGGATCAAAGGTTGACATTTTCTGCTGTGACTTCTGTTCCCTCGGAACACAGGCAGGGTCACCTGCTGAGGAGGAGGAGGCAAGAGGCAGCAGTAGCAGCTGGGAGAATGGAAATCTGAAAACAGCCGTGGAAGTGGGCCCGTCAGCCGATTTACCAGGAGCCTGTCTCTTTCTGGTGCACGTCTGTGAACTCAGTTGACTTGAATGTAGGCACCAAAAAGAGCATTCTCCTGCAGAACTTCTGGGGGTTGAAAGAGAGAGGGAACAGGACAGTTTAAATGACTGTAAAGAAAACAGTTGGCTGAGAGACTGTAGAAACCAATTGGTATAACTAAGCAAGTAAAAGCGAGCGAGCATTGATTGGCTAGGGACCACGTGGGAGCTCAAATCACTGACCCTCCGATGTTGGGATGGGGTAGCCATTAGATTAAATAAATGAGCCTGAAAGAGAGGGGGCTACCCAGGGTATTAGGATGTCTAAATATGCTGATTAAGAGATCGGCAATACATGATTTTACTTGAGGACTTGTGAGCCTGGGTTTGAGTGGTAAATGGACCAGAGGATAGTCCCTAAGGAGGCTGAAACTAGAACCACCCAAAAATGGTGGACCCCTGAGGGTTCGTCCATGAAGAGGATGGACCCCTTGGAGATGGTGTAAGAATGCATAGGGAGAAAGGCTGAGAGCCAGGGCCAAAGTTCCTGAGTGCAGGAATTGAAATAAAGACCAGAAGATGAGGTAGGCTGTTGTGAAATATTTAGTTCAGGATGTGTTGCATTCGTTCATGCTGTGGAACATTTATTTAATGATGCAAAGATGTGCTGCATTCTTTTACATTATATTTAACTCTGTGAAGCTGTGTTACTTTGCCTGCCTAAAACACCTGAAGAAATACATAGAGATTCAGAGACACACATTCACACACACAAGAATCCCATAAAAAAAAACCAAAACCATAAAAAACAAAAGCCATAGTATATACACAAAAGATCTATAAAGCTAAAAATATGCTTTGCTTTAACATTATGAGACAACCGCCACAGATGCTGTTGAGTGTGTTTTCTGTTGGCGTCCACAGACGGGCATGTAGCCTTACCCTTGAGAGCCGTTCGTTTCCCCAGTGAGACTCCCTTGGATAAACTAATTTCTGTGTTTTAGTAAGGACAGGAAACTTTGCAAATACAGTAAAAAATGTGATGGTCACTCAATGCAGTTGATTCTGCCCCCTGGAATCTGAACTGAGGTGTTTCAGGCAGTGTTGACCAGGGTGATGGGGCCTGACTCTCGGCTGAAAGAAGCATTGAGTTCGGACCCAAAGCTGCAGTTCCCAGTGCACCTCAGGCCAACACTGCCACAAACACCTCATATATATATATATATATATATATATATATATATATATTTGAATTATTATAATTCAATATGTATCATAATATAATATAATTGAATTAGTTTTTGGCCACTGTACATTCAGGAACCATTGAACATTGACAAACTCTTCGTGACCCCCCCACAGTCAATTACAGAACCCCATATGAGCTGCAATGCAGTCTTAGCTAGGGTTTTTGTTGCTGTGATAAAATACCATGACCAAAGTCTATTTACTTCATCATACAGCTGTAGCTCACCATCCAGGAAGTCAAGGCAAGAACTGGTACAGAGGCCATGGAGGAGAGCTGCTTACTGGCTTGCTCCTTGAAACTTGCTTAGCCTGCTTTCTCATACAACCGGGGACCACCAGCCCCAGGGATGGCACCGCCCACAGTGTGTGATCGTTAGTCAAGAAAATGCCCTAGAGATTTGTCTGCATGTCAGTGTTATGGAGGCGTTTTCTCAGATAAGGTTGTCCTTTCCCAGATGGGTCTCAGTTTGTGTAAGGGCGACAGTTTAAGCTGTGAACTAGATGCACTTTTGCCTCACTAGTTATGGCGAATGTTGCCTATGCTCATCAGATGTCGCCGGCAAAACAGAGTCACTGCCAACTGAGAGCCACTGTGGTTGGGTCTAATTTTACCTGTAACTTGTGCCTCTTGATGGATGAGTCCAGTAACTGTGTTACGTCTCAGCCCTTGAGACCCTTACAGCCAATACTGCGTTCAAAATTAATACTCAGTGATTCCTGGCATGAAGCCTAACACTTTACATGGAAGTTGCTTTCCTAAGCTCCTGAACAATGGCATCTAGATCGCTGCATATTTTAAATAAGAACTATTTGTGTATTTACACCAAGAAAGTACCTCTTGCCCGCATGAAAACGCCGTAGAATTCCTCTTGTGAAGAATTAACCTGTGTTCTATCAGTTCAGATTGGTCATGCTGCTTTCTTGGTTTATTTTTGTTTGTTTGTTTGTTTGTTTGTTTGTTTTCCCTAAGCTGGGCACACAGGTTAATTCTGTCATAGAGTGAGGTTCATATAAAGCATTGGTTCTCAACCTGTGGGTCACAACCCCTTTGGCAAAACTCTACCTCCCAAAATATTTACATTATGATTCATAAGAGTAGAAAAGTTACAGTTATGAAATAGCAATGAAACAGCAATGAAGTAGCAATGTTGGGGTCACCACAACATGAGGAACTATATGTATTAAGGGGTAGCAGCGTTAGGAAGGTTGAGGACCGCTGATACAAAGGAAAGAGAGAGCAAAGCTAAATTTGGATTATCTTTGATCTCAGGTTTAAAATTCAGTGGAGAGTATTGAGTTCCTGTGAGAAAGAACAGTAGTTGGTAGCATGAAGAATTTCTCTGCACGGTTCATAATTATTTCATTGCAGTGGTGGGTTGGTGGCTCAGGGACATGAATGCTGATTTCAGGTGACCAGATTCTAATATAAACACCAATTACAGTGCAATTCATTCTCCTGAATCTCACGACTCCGTTCTTTGAATTTCTTCTTTGAATTAGGTTTAAAACCCACTGTGGCCCTGTGTCAGCAAAAGTGTAGACGGATGGGGACTCTGGAGAGCAATTATTGTTCAAGCAACTTTGGTAAGAAACAGAAACCAGCCTTTCTCGCTAATGAGAAACTTGAGACTGTGTGCTTAATCTCCAAGGCACTCCCTCGGCTTGTCTGGTGGTGGTTCGGCAACACCAATCATTTACCCGCGGAAGCATAGCCCTGTCTACCAGAGTGTGTCCACCTGTGCTCTTTGAACTGTTTGGCTTCACGGTGAGAAGAGTAGGCTTTAGAAACAGAGCCCCCTTTCCTCATATCAGTTTAATAAGTTGACTCTTATACATGACCCTGCCATTCTGTATTCTGGTTGACTTCTTGAAAAAGCCAGTACAGTCTTTTCATCATACTTTTTTTTTCATGCATCAGAGAATGATTTTCTCACATCTGGCATTCAGCTTAACTACACTAAATGATTAAACTCACATCCAAAAGCTGGCCTCTCTCAGAAAGAAGTGCAAGTATCATCTCAGTCGCGGGGTTCCAGTGTGCTAAGGGAAAATGTGAAAATCTGCCGTCCGTTTGATGCACTTGTAAACGAGGAGGGAAACTCAGGCGCTTGGGGTTTCTAAGGGACTTTTCCCAATTAGGAACTTGCATCTTCGTGAAAAGCACTTGAGAACCAAAGATGCCAAATTTAATCTTATCGGGAAAAGACAGATGCTGCACTCAAATAGGTTATCAGAAACAAATGTGTCCCCCCTCCCAAAGTTCCTGCTCACTTTCAGTGCCCTAAGTGGCAACGGCCTGGTGCCCAGGGACTGTCTTGTAGGGAAGGGGTACTGTTGTCTTGTACGGCAGTTTTCGTGCTGAGTTCAAACGGCTGCATAGAAATGTAAGCAAATATTGCCAGGTGTATCTGCGACCACACCCAGGTTAGTCTTCTTCGGGGGATGGGCGAGGAGTTGCGTCTCTGTTTCTTGGGGAACCCTCCCCCCATCTTCCTTGGCTACAGACGACGTTGCGAGTGACCTCCATTACCAGGAGCAAAGGAAGGTGTGTTAGGACTTGGGACTCTAGGAGCCTGGCGTATTACATTGCGCTGGGGCTCACACTGCCCTGCGGCATTGTTACCTGTGTCTAGATCTAGATTTAGCCTATTGTCTATGACTCACTTAGATGGCACAGTGACCAGACATTATCTGGTCAGTGAGTTCTCAGCTGTGGATGGAATCCCTCCCCACAGGCAGTTTTTGGTTCTATTAGGGAATGCTAGTACAAACACACAGCTCACTCTTTAAGTTATAGCTCAGTTCTCGTCTTTGATTTTCTAAAGGAAATAAACAGGTATGTACTCATAAGTGAGGGTTATAACTCTATCCATTAAGTGAAAATTATCCACATGTTAGAATATTTTAAGAGGGTCTCCATTTCTTCGTCTTCCTTCTTCTTCTTTCTTCTTCTTCTTTTGGTTTTTTTGAGACAGAGTTTCTCTGTGTAGCAGCCCTGGATGTCCTGAAACTCACTTTGTAGACCAGGCTGGCCTCAAACTCACAGAGATCCGCCTGCCTTTGCCTCCCAAGTGCTGGGATTAAAGGCGTGCGCCACCACTGCCTGACTCCACAATCCTTTTCTAGCCTGCATTTTAGCCACCAATTTGAGCACTCTTTAACATTAAATTCTCATTTCTGAAATGTAAAAGGTTGAAAATCATTTTCAGCTCTTTTTGGATTTGCCCTCACCATCTGCTTTCCTCTACAGTGTTAGCCGGCACCGTCATCACAACCGTCACCCGCGGTGGGAGTTTGCATGCCACAGTCTCAATCATCAGCATCTACAGGGAGGGCAACCTGGCCATTCAGCAGGCTGGCAAGAACATGAGCGTTAAGCTCACTGTGGTCTGCAGGCAGTGCCCGCTGCTCAGAAGAGGTGAGGACGGAGCAGACAGCCTCTCTGAGCCAGGCAGCGGCTGGGGTAGGAAAGTGGAGTTGAGGTTAACACATTGTCCACTTCTGATGGGGAAGGAAGCCTTTAGTCATGAACATAAAGAAAAAAAAAACATTTATTTTTATATTCTCTTTCTTTAGGTCTGAATTACATTATCATGGGACAAGTGGGTGAAGATGGGCGTGGCAAAATCATGCCAAACAGCTTTGTCAAGATGTTTAAGAATAAGAACCAGAAACCCATGAACGCCCTGAAGAACAAGCAGTGTTAGCCTGAGCTCAGCCACTTCAGCTGGACTTGTTTGTCGCCTCTGAAAGATCTCTTCTCCCCGCATAGAAAAGGCCCGTACTGTTTAACACTGAGCATTCTGAGAGATGGGGCTAAGTTACTCCTCATGTGGTGGGGGTGTGCCCCGCTCCAGTGTGGCTGGTGGAAATTCCGAGCCTGTGCTGTGAGGAGCCGCTCTCTGAGACCCCTCTCACCGGCTGCCTGATGGGGACAGCAGCAAACATGGGCAGCTTGTAATATACGTCTCTGTAGAAAGATATTCTAGAATTGAGTTGTATGAAGATATAAGAAGGGTTTTATAAAGTGCAATATTTATAATGATATTTGGTTACCTTTAAGCATTTGCTCTGAGATGTCACATTTTTTTCTCTTGCATTTTTTAAATCAATGCTTAATAAAAATATTTTAAGTGATTACAAGGCAGCCAGTAAACTTGTTCTCCCAGAAAGTATAACTGTGGTACCACTCCTGTTTAACAGGGTTCACGGTGCTATTTACACATAAGGTTCTCACTGTGTCAGCTCAGAGCTGGCACTCTAAGAATTCCAGGGATGAGACTCTGATGCAATTATAGTTCATTGCCAATACATTGTAAGCCCAGCACTGGAAATGAAATACTCCTAAATAGGGAGGCTGGGGAAACTGAGTCAGGCGGAACCATAGAGCTGAATCAGTGAGCTCCAGGTGCAGTTAGAGACCCTCAAAGAAATAAGGAGGAGAGTAAATGAAGGCACACACACATGCACACGTGTGCACACATGCAAGCACATGCAACAAGAGGAGAAATATGCTTAGAACAGAAATTGAGTCAAAAGTGGCTATAAATAACAAAGCTGAAAGTTGTTCTTTTGAAACAACTAATATAGCTCAGAAAACTCCGCAAAGATTAAACATAAAAAACAGTAAAGAGTAGGGGCTAGAGAGATGGCCCAGGGGCTAAAAGCACTGGCTGTTCTTCTAGAGGACCCAGGTTCAATCCCCAGCCATCTGTAACTCTAGATTCCAAGGAATCTGACACCCTCTTCTGGTCTTTGGGGGGCACTGCATGCATATGGTGCATAGATGTGCATGCCGTAAATTACCCATACATGTAAAATAAAATAAAGATAAATAAAGTTTTTAGAAAAGAGAACCAGGTAAAACCAATTTTATAAATAAAAGGGGACCTTTTCTCAGGTATTATAGATTTAGTGGTATTAAGAGTTCTGGGCACAGTGGTGCTCACCTGTAATGTCAGTACCCATGAAGGCTGAAGCAAGTAGCATCACTTCAGCCAAGAAAGAGAGGCCAAATAGTAAAACTGACACACTTACTTCCTCACTTCCTCTCTCTCTCTCTCCCAGCAAAGTGATAATACTTAGATGGCATTATGAGCTCTTTATGCCTACAGGTTGGAAAACGTGTACGAAGTGAGGAGAAATGTAATTCCTGGGATGCGGGGAGGGGTGCCTAGCAACACAGACTTAAGTAGAAAAAGACATCCAATAAGTATTTTAAGATAGATTGTCCTCCAAAGAAACTCCAAACTCAATTAGCTTTGTTTGTAAAGTTTATCAGGCACCCAAGGGACAAGAACTGTGCACCTAACACAAGCTATCCCAGAGTGTATGCAAGGAGAGAACACGGGGCATTTTCTGCGAGGTTAATAACCTTAATTCTAAAAGTTTAGCAGACAGTAGGTGCCAGGGAAATATCCAGTCTCATTTCATTTAGGAACATAGGTGCAAAAGCTCTAAACCAAACCTTACCAAACAAAATCCATCAAACAAACAAATAGATGGAGATCAAGTAGGGCATAGTCTAGGAATGCGTTCAACAGGTGAAAAGTCAGTGGATATACTCCAATGCACTAAGAGTTTGGTGCAACTGAACACTCAGAATCCTAAGAGCGCTACGGGTCTCTTTTGGTACCATTCTTCTCAGATGAGATATATACACCAAGATCATTTTATATATAATATATAGTTTACCTATATTGTATATAATATATATGATTCTACATAATACCTATAAAATCCTAAAATACAAGTTTCCATAGCTGTCCTTTGCTATCTTTCTTTGGTTTTCCTAGATGATGTGTCAGGTACAAGGAGACAGCAGTCACATCAGGTGGGTATCAAAAATAAGTCAAAAGATTTATCTTCGGAAAGTTCCATCCCACAGTGCAAGGGGCACAGCTCCCAGACGGTTCACAGATGCCAGGCCCTTAGATGCTTGGATAAGCCCAGGGCTCTGGTTCTTCGCTAGATATTCCCAGTTTGCTATGGGCCCTCCTAGTCCAGATGTAGTTTGCCAATCAGAGCTTAGGCTTTTAACCATAAGCAAATTTGCCTAGCAACAGAGTTGACATGCCACATTATCAAATTGCTAGGTAACAAATTAGATGAAACTGGGAATGCAGTGCCACTGGTCGAGGGGTTGCCTAGCAACTGGGGATGTAGTGCCACTGGTCAAGAGGTTGACTGGCACAAAGCCTTGGCAGGGGTCTCCAACATAAACCAGGCATGCGGTGCGCAGCTGCAATCCCAGCTCCTGTTAATAACCCAGAAAAGGATCAATATGATTCCACAATTTTTTTTTCATGTCAGAAATAAACCTTGAGTAACCTGTGAATAGAAGAAAATGTCATCAATGTCACAGGGAACCCTTTGGCTAACTACTAAAAGCATTTAAAATTAACGATCAAATGATTATTTTATACACTTTTGTATAAAATGACCATTTCTATTAGAAATTGTACTGGAGGATCTAGACAGTGGAGGGAGGGAAGAAATGGAAGGTATGATGCAACAATTGGAAAGGAAGGAATAAGGTCAGTGTAACACAAAGATGATATGTTGTCCAAACAAAAAACTCTGCTAAAGAAACTTGCGGGTAAATAAGGAGTTGTTTTATCATTAAAGGGAGAGCTGGCGAGATGGCTCAGCAGGAAAGGACACCACCAAATGAGCCACAGAGTCTGATTTCTAGAACTCACATAATGGAAAGAGAGAACTGACTCCTGCAAATTGTCCTCTGGCCTCTACATGCATACTGCAGTATGCATGCCATCATACACAAACACACATGTGTACATGGGTCTAAACTAAATAATTAAAAATGCAATTTAAAATAAGAGTTTTACAGGTTTGTCTTCAATATAAAAATAGGCTCTAACTTCAGGACAAAATACTGAGTATATTGTACTTTATCATTAAAAGTTTTGAATTAAGTACCATTCACACTTAAATCCTCTTGCTCTGTTTTAACATTGGGTCTGACTATGTAGCCCAGGCTGGCCTGCAACTTGCTATGTAGCTTAGGTTGGACTTAAACTCCAGATCTTTGACTTCAGCCTCCTCAGTGCTGAGACTGCATGCACATGCCACCATGCCTAGTCGGTGGAAGCTATGACTGCGTCTGCATGGATGTATTCACAGGTATACAGAGCTCTAGTCAGACTGTTGTATTCAGAGAAGCTCTGGAGCAGACATAAAAATTGATCTCTTGTATGTCTTTTGCCTGAGATCCAGTGCAGAAATATTTACAGAGACATTTTAATGCTATAACTAAAATTCTTGATCTTTTTCCTCTGTCGTTTGTTTTTCCTTTCAAAAGCAAAGTAACTTTAAAAGGCTAACATTTGATTAAATATAAACTAGAAATAACGTCTTTTGCTTGAAGGATGTCTATGGTATCCTGATAGTGAGACTTGATTAGATTTCGGAGACAGAGATTTTAGGAATAAAAACCTATTAGGATCATTTACAAGATGAAGCTTTATATATCTGACTCATCTAAAAAAATAATGTCAATGGTTACATAATTCAAGGAAGAGCCTCCTAGATGAGAAGGGAGATTACTTGGATTCCCATGCACAGCGTATGGCCAGAAGAACTGCAGTGTGTGTAGAATGAGACAAGCAAGGATAATCCTTTCTGAGATCCTTTATGGTCTTGAAATGTGTCCGTATTATTTACATCCACATCAAACAGGAAATTCTCATCACACCTCCCTCCCAACTTCATGTCCTCCTTTTGTAATTTGTGTGTATTTTTAGCCCAGTGAGTCTGCTTGGTGCTGCTTATATGCACAGTCGTGGGACCACCCACTGGTGTAGGGGGAGCTTCAAGCCCCAGCTGCCATCAGTCCAGTAGTTCCTCAGGTCGGGTGGGACCCCCATGAGCCATTCCCACTCCATGCTGTCTTGATCTTACGCAGGTCCTCATGTAGGCTCCCACAGCTGCTTTGAGTTCACTTATCAGTGAACAGCCATGTCATGTTCAGAGGACAGCATTTCCAGAACATTTCCCCATCCTTAGGATCTTACATTCTTTCTGCCCTTCTTTCCACAATATTCTCTGAGTATGTGGGGGGCTGGGAACTGATAATGTTGCATTTATGGATGAGCATGCAGTTGCTTACACTCAGCACTTTAAACAGTACTGCATCTCTGCATTAATCACTGCCCATTGCAGCTGGTGACCAAGGTTCCTCCCGTAGTCTTGCCATTGTTAGATCTTGCCTGGCAGATGGTCATTGTAGCTTGCAGAGCCCAGCACAGGAAAGAAATGTTGATGAAGCAGGGTCCCTCTTCTCTAACCATTCTGGGTGAGCTTCTGGGGGAAGTCCCCTGTCTCTCCCATTTTACCATAAGAATGCTGGGATTACAGACACATACCACTGTGGCTGGGTCCAGCTTTTATGTGGATTCTGGAATCTGACTCAAGTCAACAGTCAGCAAGTGCTTTTGCCTGCTGAGCCATTTCATGGGCCCCTTAAATAACACTCCTGATGGAGGAAGGCAGAGAATGAATTGTTTGCTAATTGCAGGATGAAGAGAATGGAGCTTGTCCATAATTTTGATTGCCTAGGACACTTTTTATAAAAGTATGTTTACATCCTTATAAATAAGCCTGCTGTTTTACTTCCTGTGTTCCTATAATTTAATATGCATTGGAAACCATGTCTCCTAAAAATGATGATTTTAAAGTATACAAAGAGAACAGAAGCTCCATTAGAGATGAGATAAAAACATTTCCAGATTTACCTTTTTATCAGACTAACAATGATTAGCAATTGGTTATAGGTGTCTTCTAATGATCAATAATTACAGCCTCTACTTTTAGGAATAATAGTAATCTGAGAGAAATTTGAACCAATTACTAATTATGATCAAGATACAGATCTTCATGGGAGCAGCAATGTTGCAGACACTGGGTTTGTTGACTGGTGACATTCCCTCATAGGAGGAACTGGAGAGGGTCACTCTCATCTGAGGGTCCAGCCACTCCTAATCAGATTTCTGCAATTCTGCCCTAACAGCACTTGGCCTCAGGGTCTCTGGGAAGGGCTAGAGTACACAGGCTGGGAAGACTAGGGAGAAGGGCTCCATCTATGCAATCATAGGGAAGTCATCATCCATGTTTAGTGCAGAGTTTCCAGCTTTGAGGTCATTCATGTTCCTGCCTGTAACCCCATCCATTGTTGTCAGTAAGCCTAATAAACTCAGTTTTCCCAAGGTGAACCCGAAGGAGCCAAATGGGTCTGTCATTGGAACTGTAGGACAGGAGGCCCTGCTTAGTGCTCCCCACAGGGACACAATTCCCCAAATACATGAACAATAGATCTTTGTGTTTATCAAAATGCAATCCCACTGGATTCTAGTGCTAGAAATCACTAAATACCGCTAAGAAGACCTGAATACACACACAGATGTGTGGACTGAAAGACTGCTAAAATGCAAATTCTTTCCAAGTTAGTCTAGATTTGATGTAATTCCAATCAGAATGTCACCTTGGTTTTTGTTTAGAAACTGACCGTTCCAGTTTGTGTGAAGAGGCAGAGCACCTAACAGTAAAATTCGTTTTGACCAGTACTGCGCATGTGGCGATTATCTCTGTGTTCCTTGCCGCCGTGCCGCTGGATCCAAATAGCAAGTCTTTCCTGCTCTACAGCAGATTAGTTCTCCTGCAGAAGCCAATTGTAAGATTTTGTTGTTTTCTTAACTCTTTTCATCCACTACAGCACTATTTATTTTTCATCAGGTTGACACAAGGATAATCCTAACACACTAAAATTGGCACTGCAAAGCAGGGGCTCACCATGTTCTTGTGGCTAGTCTGCTGCACGCTCTGCTGTCAAGGCTGGCTTAGAACCCTAAGATCCTCCTGCCTCATCATCCTGAACATTAGGATAATAGGTCTGTGCCACCAGGTAAAGCTTAGAATTCACCATTTAAATAAAAGTGTACTTTTCTGAGTTGTGCCGTCGATTTTCTTTCGCAGCTCCTGTGAGCCACTGATTTGATGTCAGTTTCTAACGTTTTCTCTTGTCTGATGCTACATGGTGGAGTGTGCTGTCTACAGTCTTTTCAAGTAGCTTTTTTCACTTCTTAAGATTCAGCCATGTATTCCAATTATCCCGAGTCTATTTGTGGTGGCTTTATGTGTTAACTTGCCGAGGACTAATTTCCTTTTCCAGAATTCCCCTAGGAGTGACACAGCAGTTCTTTTGTTCTTTCTGCCAGGACTTTTCTAATTCACATGGTGTGCGGACTCATTCATCTCCATGATGTGAGGCAGCAGCACCTTTCTTTGCTTCAGCATCTATGATTCCTGATACATGTTATCAACACACTTCCAAAGGCAAGTGACCAAAGGCCAGGGCACTGCCACAGGACATGACAGCATGCGGCTGCAGGCATCTTCATGGGTGCCAGCGTGTCTTTGCTCTCTTTATGTCTGCCTTTCCTTCTGAGCTGCTACCTCAGGGTCTTCAACACAGGACACAAAGACAACAGAACCTGGCCAGCAATTTAACAACTGCAATGTCAGCCCAGATAGGCAAATATGTGTGCGTGCACACACGACCGACATGCTTGTAACTCTGCCTGAACGTGGACACATTCTTTTAATCCTAGATTTATACTATGTAAACATACAATTTAGTTACCCATTCACTAGTTGAGAGGCTTTCAGAGACAATGAAGAAAGTTCTCTTGAATGATCACATGCACATCTTTGTGATGTGGATATATTAATTTAAAATATGCTATACTAGGAAAGGGCTAAGAAGCTAACAGTTAAGTGTAATAGCTATGGAAGTGGGAAGTGTTACTAATTGTCTGATATTGGTATTTTGCATTTTAGACCTTTGTGGCCATACGTTTAAAAAGTACTAAATTTTATAGATGTATATGAATTATATCTCAATTAAAATTTTTCTTATGTGTATGTATGAGTGTGGATGCTGTGTGACACAGACGCATGTGGATGTAAGGAGACAACTTGTGGGAGCCTCTCCTCTACGTGGGTGGCGGGGGTTGAACTCGGGTCATCAGGTAAGCATCTTTCCCCACTGAGCTGTCTTGCTATCCCTGTATCTCAAACTTAAAAAGCAGATGAGAGGTTAGAGAGATGGCTCAGTGGTTAAGAGCACTGGCCATTCTTCCAAAGGACCTAAGTTCAGTTCCCAGCAGCCACACGGCAATTCACAAATGTCTGTTACTCTAATTATAAGGGATCCAACACCTTCTTCTGGTTTCTGTAAATACCAAGCACATGCATGGTAAACAAATATACACACACAGGCAAAATATTCACATATTTAAAATAAAGTAACTAAAAAATAAAAAGCAAGCAATAATAAGTAAAATGCTAATGCTCTATCAATTTATAATCTAATGTCAAATTTTATTCACCTTTTTTCTCACAATATGCTGTCATTCAAAATATACCTCATCAGTAATTCATGCACACAGTAGGCACTCTATAAATTTTTTTAATAATTAGGTATTTTTTAGAATGACTAAAAATCCTGATATAAAATCCCAATAGGGAAGTGCATAATTCCATTGTAGACAAAATATATAATTTTACAATAAACATTTTTATAAGAATTTGCCCCAAAGAGGGAACACTTAAACTTGAACATCAAAAACATGTAAAGCAACATGAAACCGAACACTAGATTACTCAGACACCCCTCTGGGTAGGCCAAGGGCTGCATGCACCCTGTGCACCCTCAACACCAGCTGACACTCAGCTAAGAAAACAAAGGCGCATTCCTCACTGGCCATGCTGCAGGAGTGTCTGTGCAACAGCTGGGGAGACCCTTCAGCCATACTCTCATATGAACACCGAAAAGAGGTCAGATACACTTTTTATTTTCAAATTGAAAAAACAATACTTTACAGCTCAAGCAGCAAGCATGAAGTCACTTTTCTAAAAGCTGTGTTAAATCTGTGGTCAACACTTCGGAAGAGAGCTCAAGAACCTTCATCTGAACTTGAAGCAGCTTTTTTCAAGATGCTCTCCAGTCCTGCCCATTGTGACCACACATGAAGACAAGCAGCTTATACTTTGTAACTTACTCAAGCCTGAAAAGTTTGAAGGAAAAGTTAAAACTAACCAAATGCCTAGAGAAGTAACTTTGCAAATGCATAAATATGAACAAATATTCTATGGCTAAAAGATGTCTACTCTTTTTCAAAAATCACAGAATTCTATAAATATTTAAATATATGAACTATCTCAATACAGAGAACTATGTATAAAATATTAAGTAAAGAAACAAAATTAAAAATATAAAATTATGGTAACCATGTAAAAGTAAAATACAACAAAACAATAAAAACAAGGTGAATTTAGATTGAACTAAATAAATTAATTTTTTGTTTGTTTTTTGAGACAGGATTTTTCTGTATAGTCCCAGTTGTCCCAGAACTTACTCTGTAGACCAAGCTGGCCTTGAACTCCAAGATCTGCCTGTTTCTGCCTCCTGAGTGCTGGGATTAAAGGTGTGTGCCACCATGCCTGACTTAAATTCAGATATTCATTAGAGACTTTTCTTTGTTGCTTAAGATTATAGCGAAAGAAAAAAATGTGGTATTTTAGACAAAACTATACTCTTAAACAATAAATACTGTGTGAATTCCTAAAACAGGAGATTTTCAACATTGTGAACTCTACATTTCAAGTGTCTCTTAAGGTAGCTGCATTTGCTGATATTCATTTTATAAAAGGGAGTGGGCAATATGTACACTGATAGCTGCCCCTCAAACATTACAAATTTTAAGCACTGACAAACTAAGAAAATCCAATAGCATGCTAACAAAACCATTTACTTATTGTGTTTTGCTTCTACAAAAAGCCATAGACAGGTTTTAAAAAACTAACTATATACATATTTTACATGACATATATTTATGCTATAAATATTTAAAGAATGGCTTTTGTGTAATTGTTTAGGTCCATATATATCTTATTAGTTTAGTTGTAAGGTATGCAAATACAGTCTTTCAGATTTGTTATTAGAAAATGATTAATTTCTTGGATAAAACATAGCATATTTAGAAGTCCGAAAGCCAAGCAAATCCCTTATTTCATTTCGGAATTTTGACAGATCTTGGCGCAGTTCATTGAGATTCTCCACAGTGGCCTGGTCTGTGCTCTGCATCTTCTGTCGCATAGATGTCAGGTAACGATGCACTAGGCAGCACATCACTTTCTGGTAGTTCTCGTCTCTCTTTTGCTTCAAGTTTCTCCACTCCTTCAAAACAAGTAATCACATGGTACAATGACTGCATAACAAAGTGTGTGTAAGTACATTCATTTATATGTAAGAAAATATGTATACACATTCATATATACATATGTATTTGCAGAACTGAGGAGTGAGTTCAGGGCTACACACATGCTAGGCAAATGTCTACAATCAAGCCATTCTCCAGCCCCAGAGACAATATTTAAATGAGGTAAACTTTAAATATATTCACAGATACACATTTTCAACACATTTAGAGGACAGTTTACTTTGGTAAAAATCATAATCAGTACACGCTTAAAACAATATAGCCTATGTACTGGCCCCATTCACTCTCCTTTAGTCCAATTTCATTGAAAAGAATTTAGTCTCAGTAATGCTCAGTCTACAACAGAGACTCACAAACTACCACCTAAGTCAACAGTCTACAACAGATTCACAAACTACCACTTAAGTCAACAGCCCACTTCCTGTCTTTCTTTCCTTGTGAGTCAAGAATGAGTTTAAAGATGAATTCTGCAATCAATTTTATAATGGACAACTCAATTTTTAATTTGAATTAAGCAAAATTTTAGCCCTACCACAGAGAAATCTGTTTTCCCTAGTAACTTCTTACAGTGACTGCTACTTAGCTGTTATATTTTTATTTCATCTTTAAGTTTTTTGGAAAAAATTTATTTTACATAACTTCTTAGATGGTGTTTTGTTTTGCTTGATTTACAAAGTGTAAAATATTTACTCTCTGGTCCTTTAGGAAACTTAACAATCCTTGGTTTACAAGCAGCATGTACTAAATAAGAAATACACCGAGTAACTTTCAAGACCTAAAAATGGTATGAACTAATAGTTATTCTTTAAATCTATAGTGAAATACTATGGGATAAGAGTTCATGTGTTAGGGAAATTTGAAAACTAAGAAAAGAACCAAACCAATCCAAAATTCCTTAGTTTTATTTCTTATTCTCAATTATTTATTGAATCTTTATATTAGATACAGCATTCATTAGAGATACAGTGGAAAATACGTGAGGATGACCCTTATCAAACTTTCATATTTGTGTTTTAGTTGTTTTTTTAACAAAATATCAATTGTTTGATTTTACCAAAGAAAGAAGACTCAGGAGCCAGATGCTGAGGTGGAAAACCTGCTAGCTCAGAGAGGCAGAGAAAGTACTCAAACGACCTTCCTTCCTTCTCAGCTGACAGCCCAGAGGCTTCCCACCTTCTCCTCCTCTGTCTCAAACAAGATTTCTCTAACTGGATGTTCCTCCCTTCTACTCTCTGTGTGTCTCCCTATCTATCCTCCTGACTCCCTCTTACTCTCTATAGTCTTTTCTTAATAATCCTATTTTCACTTTCTGTCAACTGGCTACTTGCTCAGCCTCCTGATCTATAGTTAAATATTAAATCCTGTTTACAATATTTAAACAGAATGCTCTTGGATTAAAGGTTTGTGCCAGGTCTGAGCCATACCACAGTTAGAAACAGGTTTTTCCAGTAAATAAGGCAATCTCTCAGGGTCACAGTGTGATGAAGTATCCTGTAACAAACACCTGAACTGGGCATGGTGGCACATACCCATCATCCCAGCCTATGGTGGGCAGACAGGAGGATTGCTGCAAATCTGAAGCCAGCCTGGTTTACATAGCAAGTTCCATGTCACCCATGGCTATATAGTCAGTAAGACTACATCTCAAAAAAATAAAACAAAGAAAAAAATAAAAGTGAAATTAGCAATTGTAAAACTGTGGTGCAATTCAAGCTTCTAATTTCTCACCTTTAAACTGTTTTGCCGCTTGACCTTGCCTTTCGATGTGTGAGAGCAAACCCACTTACTGAGGCTACTGATCATATAGCAGATAGTCTTTGGTGAAGGAATAATGTTGAAAGGTGGGGGCAGTGTACATTTGTCATCAAAGTAGCTAAGCCATAGCTTTGCTCGAGCAAACTTCCATTCTTTATCCTCATGATTCTATGAGGCAAGGAAAAAGCAGGATTAAAAAAAGAACACAAACACAAACATGAGCGCATATGGACAGGTTGGAGAAAATATTGATTAAAACTGTCTAAATGTCACCACACCTTACAGATTAAAAATTGGCCAAAGATGTGCAATTTTAAAGTCTATATTTAATTCCGTAATTCTATAATCTTCAGTGATTTCATTTCATGCATTTCATGTGATTTGGAGAGAGCACTTACTGCTATCAACTGAAAGCTCTTATGAAGCATGGCTACCAGCAGCTTCGTAAGCACGATCACAACCACGACATTGTAAGTTCCAACAATCACAGCTCCAACAAAAGACTGCAGTTCTTCTCCATAGCTAAACCTTGTGACAAAGATGGCCACATGTGCTAAGGAGAAAATGTACCAGAACAAAGCAAAGCAGGTGCCAATGAACCTGAAAGGGCAAATATAGTCTGTTTAAAAAGGAATTAATTAGCAAGAACAGATAATGCATTTATATCAAAATTATACATATGAACCATTAATAATTTTGCATAATGCATTATAAAATAATTTTGTTGTGTTATTTTTACTTTCACAGTACATATAGTCATTTTTAAATGTTATTTCTGTTTTATGTGTGTGTGCCTGAGTGCATATATGTGCATCACATGTATGCATGATGTTACAGAGGGCAGAAGAGACACCAGATCCCCTGGAACTGAAGTTATAGTTGTGAACCATCAGGTAGAAACCCAGGTCCTCTGCAACAACAGTAGGTGCTCTTAACCACTGAGTCATCTTTCCAGCCCCTACAGTCTTATTTTAAATGAGAAAACACACTCAAAAATATTATTCCTATTTTATTTATTTATCTATTTATTTTTGCTGTCTTTCTAGTCTCAACGCAGCAGTTCATAGGTTATCTAGTTAGATCCAGTCCTTTGCTTCAACCTTCAGATGACTGTATCGCAATAGCCCCAAATCAGACAGCAAGGTCCTATATGGTCATCCCTATTACCTGTTTATCCTGGTTAGCCCAGAAATTTTATTCTTCAAATGGGAAGACATACAAAGTACCTAAAGAATTGTGGCACACAATATGAACACAACAGATATGCAGTACATACTCATCCGTATTTTATTTAAGGCTGAGGAGAATAAGACTGGGGATGCAGCTCTCTGGTGGTTAGCACTTTTTAGCACATACAGAACCCTGGCCTGGATCCCCAGCACTGGAAAAGGAACCTGAGGGGAAGTATTCTGTTTACTTTATAGTGGCTGTACCATTCTTTATGATCAACTGGGGAACTGGCCCTTAAGGTCTAAGGATTCTGAATTCTAGTGACCTCTCATGAAGTGTTGAAAACATGAATGCTCTGGGCTGTGATAGCAACCAATAGCTTCTACAGGTATTTAAGAGTTTGGGTGCAGAAATGCTGAGCATTCTAATATATGGGATGAATAAAAGAAACTTCCCAAAGTGCTAAGAATATAAATTTGTCAAGAGTTCTGTTCAGACAAACTTCAGTAGAGAAGACACATGCAATGACTTGGATTTACTATTGAAGGTCCTATAGGTAAAGATGATGAAAAATGAGCATTTGTTAAAGCTTACAGACATTTAAAAAGGATTTTTTTTAAAGATCAGTTTAAGTAGCTAGGCTTTGGTGGCACACACCTTTAATCCCAGCACTCAGGAGGCAGAAGCAAGCAGATCTCTGTGAGTTCGAGTCTAGTCTGGTCTACAAAAGTTAGTTCCAAGACAGGCTCTAAAGCTACAGAGAAACCCTGTCTCAGAAGAAAGGGTAGAAAAAAGATCAATTTAAGCTCTATTCATGCAATGACTAACCCATACAGAACTCAGCAGCAGAAAGTCCATCTAGTAAGATGTGAAGCTACTCACGAGTGAAAGGTGTCGTTGCTCTGTTGTTCACAGAAGATGCCGACACAGTCCTTCTGCTCTTTGGAAGTGTATCCCTTGTCATAGAGTTGTGTCAGTCCAATTGTGAAGGAAAACAGAACAAGAAGGAACATCCCCAGAAATTTCCCAAAATCTTGTAACATCTGTCCCATCGAAATCTGTAGACATATCACAAGGTGTACATTAAAACTGTTGGGAAAACTATTTATTTAATATAAAATTACCCAGGATCAAAAGGAAGACTAACACGAGCCACAAGTCATATCCATTATTTCACCTGGCTGAAATATTTCAGTATGTTAAGAACATCAAAACTCCAGCTGGAGGAAAACAAAATGAAGCAAAACCAACAAATCCAGCTTTATTCAAGGTAAATTTTATTTCCTTTAATACTCCTCCAGTGTCTGAAGATTAGGTAGCTTTAACAAATCTTGATTTTTTAAAAAAAAATTGGAATATTTGTGGGTTTTTTGTGTGTGTGTGTGTGTGTGTGTGTTTTGATTGTTTGGTGTTTGAGACAGGGTTTCTCTGGGAAGCACTGGCTGTCCTGGACCTTGTTCTGTAGACCAAACTGGCCTCAAAATATATGAGAAAGAGAAGAAATGTATTTTCCTATTTAATGCACTAGAAGTAATTCTAGTAGGTCACTTAGGAAAACAAAGCCATTCATTCAGACTGTGAATATTCATAATATAATCATACCTAAGTGTAGTGATATTTTGTATGTGTTTTAACAAATAAAGCTAGCCTGAAGATTAGAATGCAAAGCTAAGCCACTTGCAGCCAGGCAGTAGTGACACACACCTTTAATCTCAGGACTCAGGGGACAGATGGATCTCTGTTAGTTTAAGGCCACCCTGGGCTACACAAGATTGAATCTGTCTAAAAGAGAAACAGATCACACAAAAGTGATCCCAGCACTCGGAATCCCAGACTTTAATCCCAGCACTAGAGAGGTGGAGACAGGAGTAATATGGCTGGGTGGAGAGAGGAATATAAGGCGGGGTGGGGGGTGGAGACAGGAGAGCAGTGCAGCCTGAGGAGCAGTCAGTCTGAGGACAGGATCAGCCCTGTGGTCTGAGCACTGGCAGAGGTAAGAATTCTCAAGTGGGCTGGTCACTCTGCTTCATAATCCTTCAGCTTTCACCCCTGGTAGCTGACTCCGAGTTTTTATTATTAAGACCAATTAGAATTCATCCTACACCTAAGTCAGCAGGAAATGTGCTAAGGCAATAATAAAGTAATTGCTTTTGACAACTTCAGGAAAAATGACCTTTGAAAAAATATCTGGCACTATTCACTTATTTATAAATAGAGTTTTTTAAGTAACTACTTACAGTGACATAATCTTAATTTTTAAAAAACTTAAGACAACTAATTAAAAAATAAGTGTAACCAACTTGAATAGTAAGGTGAGCTACTACAGTGGGAGAACACCAGAAACTGACGTTAGTTCCTATAATACAGAACTAAAAAGAGTACAGTGGATATCACAGTAGTAGGCCCTGTCTGGAATACTAAACATGCATGTGATAGGTAAACAGCTTGAGGACGGAAAGGTCATAAGCATTATGACATTTTGTAAATATGTTATTATCACAAAAATGAAAGTGTAAAGAAACAAAAAAGGAAATTAAACTATCAATACAGAGGTTTACAAAAGAGTTCATTTTAGTATAGACTGAGGAAAAACACTCTTGGCTGTCAGAACAATAGAAATAAAGCTGGGTGTGGTGGAGCGCATCTGCTCTCTGGCACCAGAGGTTGAGGCAGTAGGATCACAGAGCCCAGGGACTGTAAAAGTTTGTTTCTTGTACTTGTTTAATAAAATGCTGATTGGCCAGTAGCCAGGGAGGAAGTATAGGCAGGACAACCAGGCAGGAAGTAGAGGTGAGGCAATGAGAACAGGAGAATTCTGGGAAGAGAAAAGATTCAGTCTGCAGCCATCATCCATATGTAGAGGAAGCAAGATGAAATGCCTCGCTGCAAAAGGTACCAAGTCACGTGGCTAACACAAACCAGAATTATGGGCTAATATAAGTTATAAGAGTTAAGAAGCCTGAGCTAATATACCAACCAGTTTATGATTAATGCAGACCTCTGCGTGTTTCTTTGGGAATGAACAGCTGTGGGACGGGGTGGGACAGAAACCTCCGTCAACACCTAAGAGAGAGAAAAGTGGGCTGGGGACATGGGTCACCAATAATATGCCTCCTACACAAGCATGAGGATCCTCAGTAACCATGCAAAAATGCCAAGTGTGGTCATTTGCAAGGAAGAAAAAGGAGATAGACAGATTCCAGAGCTCACTGGCCACACAATACAGGCAGTCAATGCGCATCAACTTCACTGAGAAACCCTGTTTTAAAAAAATAAGGTGGAGGGCAATCAAGAGAGACATGTGAAATCAACCTCAGACCTCCATACATATGTGTACGTACAAATGAACACATACATAAATTTTAACTGAAAAAAGAAAGAGGCAAAGAGTAAGAGAATGACAGACAGAGAGAGAGAGAGCAAATGGGGTGATCATAAGATACTACTATGAACAACAAATTGGTTAGTCCAATAGACAAATTCCTAGATATATACAACCTCAATAATAAGTCATGAAGATAGAGACAGTCTGGATAGATCTATAACCACTGAAAAAACTAAATCAATAATAAAAATCTCTTAACAAGGATCAGATGACTTCAGTGAAAAACTATGAAATGTTTTCTAAAATTTAATACAAATCCATTGTGAAGAATTTGGAAAATGTTTAATTCATTTTATAAGGCCAATGATAAAAATATCATTTATATCACCCTGATGCCAACTGCAGACAAAGACTATAAGAAAATAGTGATATAGGCTTAAATATCCCTGCAATAAATGTATAAAATGCTTTACCAAAATAAGGGCCAGTAAGCTGGCTCAGCAGATAAAGGCACATGCTGCCTGGTCAGACAATTGAGTTAGGTCTGTAGAACTCACATGCTATGGAACATGCACATATATGGTGATCTGAATAAAAATAGCACCCATAGTCTTACATATTTGAATGCTTGGCCACTGAGAGTGGAACGGCTTGAATGGATTAGAAGGTAAGGCCTTGTTGGAGGTCTATCACTGGGAGTGGGCTTTGAGCCTTCAAAAGCCCACGTCAGGCCCAGTCTCTGTCTCTCTGTCTCTGTCTCTGTGTCTTGTCTTTCTCCCTCTCCACCTCCTCATAGCCTTCTCCCTACTCCCCCTCCCTGTTCCTACTGCCTGTGGATCAAAATGTAAAGCTCTCAGCTCCAGGGTCATGTCTACTTGTGTGTTGTCATGTTCCCCACTATGTTGATAATGGACTAACCCTCTGACACTGTAAGCAAGCCCCTAATTAAATGTTTTCTTTTATAAGTGTTGCCTTGGTCATGGTGTCTCTTTACGACAATAAAACACTGACTAAGACAGTACCCATACACCAAAATATTAAAAAAAACAAATGTAATAAAATTTATAAAAGAAAAATGTCTTTACCCAAATACTATCAAACCAAACTCAATAGTACATGAAAAAAGCACATACATGTCCCAACTAGGATTTATCTTTGGCATACAAAAAAAAATAATTTATGAGGAACAAATCAGGAACTAACATTCTCCAATGGCTTCTGCCTCAGTTCCTGCTCCAAAGTTTCTGCCTTGACTTCCTGCTTTGACTTTCTTCAATGATGGACCTTAATGTAGAACTTTAAGCTTAAATATTCCCTTTCCTTTACAAGTTCCTTTGGGTCATGGTGTTTATCAGAGAGAGAAAGAGAAAAAAAACCCAAAGAACAATAAACCTTAACTAAGACAGAAATTGGTACTAGGCCATGCGGCACAGCTGTGACAGACCTGGCTGTGGCGGCACTGAACTATTTACATCTATCGTTATTTCTTCCTCTTTAATTCATCTTGACTTTTTTCCTTTTTTCTCTTTTACTGTCTTATTTTGATAATTTTAAATGTCATTTCATGTCCTCTGTTGATTTATTAACTCTACCTGCTTTATTTCATAGATTGCCTTAGGGTTTATGACACCCATCTTATCACAGCCTAGTTTTAAGTGATATCATATCACTTTGTATACAGTTGAAAGAAAGCCTTACAATAGTGGATTTCCATTCTTCCAGCCTGGTCTTTATGTTCATATTGCTATTCAATCCACATGTACATATCTATGTATTAAAATCATATAGATAGTATTTTTTTTTTATTAAAAGTCAACTATCTTTCAAAGTTAAAATATGAACTTTATTTTGGTAAAAGAAACAGACTTTTTTGATGCTCCTTTTTTTGGGGAGTGGGGGTTGAGACAGGGTTTCTTTGTGTAACAGCCCTAGCTGTCCTGGAACCCACTTTGTAGACCAAGCTGGCCTTGAACTCACAGAGATCTGTCTGCCTCTGCCTCTTTGACTGCTGAGATTAAAGGCATGTGCCATCATCACCCAACTTGTTACTCCTTTCTGTGAAGCATAACAATTATTTTAAGGATATCTATGGCCAGCAAATGAAGAAAGGACCAGAGCTTGATTGAACCAAAGGCCATTGGACCACAGCTTGATAAAGTTTCAATTCTTGAAAGAAAATTACTTATGAGCCAGAAGCAAAGTACTTGCTAGTCATTTTCAAATCCCAAGTGTAGTTTTAACATCATGAGAACAGTGTTGAAGTGAATAATCAGATGCAATAGTAGTGATATGTAACAAACATTATTTAAGACCTTTATTTACCTGCAGTGGACCCAAAATCGAGCTTGTTGTATACATAAAAAAGAGCCGAAGGTAACTCAAAACGTTTGCAAATGCAAAAAGCCCTTCTGCTACAAGTGTAGGGTGGAATGCATCCCAGTCCTTCCGGTCAGCAAAGTCATGAAACTGTAGGCAGAAAGAGAAGCCAAAGTCAATCAGGAAAATGAAGAGACATATGAAATGTCTGAAAGAAAACTATCATAACTGTCTTCTTGTAGGAGACTTAAATAATGTTTTAGCCAAATAAAAGCTTTCCACGTATACTAGGAAATAGCACTTTATATGCAGAAATTTACCAGAAATTCTTTTGTTAAAAAAAAAAACCACAACAGGTCATAAAACTTATCATTAGGGGCTAGAGATATATAGCTCAGTGGTTAAGAGCACTGGCTGCTCTTCCAGAGGTCCTGAGTTCAATTTCCAGCAACCACATGGTGATTCACAATCATCTATAGTGGAATCTAATGCCCTCTTCTGGCAAAAAGGCACACTGCAGATAAAGCACATAAAATAAATAATTTTTTTTAAAAAAGCAAAATAAAACAAAAAACACTTATTATTACACTTTTTATGAGTGAAATATTGGCAGGTTTCCTTAAATTTTATAACACAAATTGTGAGAATGGATGCTGTCAGTTAATCAGATGCCATACTAAACCTAGACATTTGACTCAGGAATTTAGAGCAAACCACAAAAGTTGCCCCTCTTTCAAGTAGAAAAATGCATTGTTATAGCTAGACATGGGGCATCTCCCTGTCCCAGCTGTTCTGTGGGACTGTTAGCCACGCATCCTTCCACTCTCAATGTGTCCTGTTTGGATTAGAAAACTACTTCTAGAACTAAAGAACTTAGTCTGAAAAATGAATGTGACCCAACTATCAGGCCATTCATTTACATATGACCAATTTTGATTGTTTTTAGAAACTTCTCACTTCAGTCATTGAATCTCTCTCCGACCAACATGTTAGGAAACAGATGTTAAATAAGCCGGTAAGAATCACTTTGCTCTTTCTATAATCTATAAATAGCCAAAATAAAATCATGAAATGTTATATATCTTAGTCCCTTAAATGTGACACCCCATAGCTAACATAGAGTTTATTACATTTTCTGGCTCTGAGAAACCATAAATATTGATGAGTGTAAAATTAGAAGAGGTCTTAAGTATATATGGTAATGAGCTAAATGAAGAAATAAGACACTTGGTAGAAAGCAAATACCTGGCATCTGTATTTAAATCACCTTTTAAAAAACACCATAATCTTAGGTATGTTGCCTAATATCTCTAAGTCATTTTTTTATTTGCAAAATGAGGATAAGGAGAATCTTAAAGAATTCCTGTGAGAATGTAATTAGATACAGTATATCTAACATCGACCACAGAATCTAGCATATGTAGGTAACCATCAATTGTGAGGATTAAATTAAATGCAGTACATCTAACACCAACCATAGGACCCAACATATAGCAGGTAACCATCACTGAAAAGGTAAACCACTCAAACTACTGAAAAAGTAAGCAACTAGATCCACACAGATTGCTTTAAAATGAAAACACACCAGACACAGATTTGGGTTTCTAGTAACTCTGAGTTACATAGCTAAGTATATTAGTCCTTTAAATAAATGTCTGTATCTTTGATTGACAGTGAACAGTCACCTTGTTGTGAGCCACCACTTTGAGGGCAAAGGTTGCCAAGTAGAGGGAATTCATGACAAAGCTGAGCTGATTACGCGACTCTTCTAAAAAGTCTTCCAGCCCTTCATACCAGAGTCTCTTAATGTCCGACCAGATCATCCCTAAAACAGTAAAACAGCAGATTCGTTAATTCAATAATAAACTAAATAATACTTGAAGAGCAAGTGTTTATAACACTTGGGTTAACTATAGCTGTATTACAAAGGCACTAGAGCTAGGGGGCAGGAGGGAGAAGAAGAGCCTTTTAGTGAAAAGCTTTTAAAATTTGAAAGAAAAAAAAAATAAAGGAATTCTCTAAAAGACCACAAATAAGCAATAAGGATCTACACAATCCCTTACTTTTCCACCAAAACAACAAGGTCCAGGACAGTTAATCCCTGAAGAATGTCATGTAAACATTTATTAAATATGTAAAACTCATAAAATGTCTTTTAGAAAATAAAAACATTTATTATTTCAAACTCTTATCATTTCCTTTTTTGTTTGTTTTTTGTTTTTTTGTTTTTCATGACAGGCTTTCTCTGTCGCTTTTGGAGATTGCGCTGCAACTCACTTTGTAGACGAGGCTGGCCTCGAACTCATGGGATCTGCCTGCCTCTGCCTCCCGAGTGATGGGATTAAAGGCCATGCACCGCACCAAGCAGGGCTAACTCTTATCATTTCTTCAGAGCTTATATTTCCATGACAAATAACTGACCTACAGACTGAGTCACAAGGGAGCTCTTTTAATCTCAATGTAAACAACAACTTTATAATATAAAGTGAATTATAACTACAAAACTTGGTAAATTCTTAGTAATAAAACCACTGATACAATGAAACAAAATAGTTGTTAAGATGTCTGAAAGTGAAATTTAAGTTTTAAGATACCTAAAAAAATATATGCCATATACAAAAGAGCATTCACTCATAAAAAATTATACTTTCTGCTTAATAATCATTAACATAGTCCAAGAATAAATGATTTTTAGGGCTAAGGACAAATTGCTTGCCATGCAAGATTGGGGAAGTGAGTTCAGATCGCCAGCACAGACATAAAAAGCCAAGTGCATCAGCATACACCAGTAACCCTAGTGCTGTGGAGGCCAAGACGGGCAGATCCCTAGAGCCAGCTTGTCCACATTGGTGAAATCCAGGTTCTGTGAGCGACCTGTCTCAAAAAACAAGGTGGAGAACAACTGAGCAACACATTCATCCAACTGTGACTTTTGGCACCTGTGCATGTACATGCATACATGTACACATAAATACAATTTTTAAAAATAAACTTCTAACCTACAAGCTGCAAAGCTCAGTTATGTGTAAGCATGATGATTTGAGTTAGAGTCCTAGCACTCACACAAAGCCAGGTATGGCAGCATACACATGTAATACCAACAGCAGAAACAGGAGGATCACAAGGGCCTGCTGACCAGCCAGCATGGTCTAATCACCAAGTCCTACCCCTCAGTGAGAAATAAGGTGGATATTCCTAAGGAAAAATACCCAGGGTTTATTGCTAGCCTCTATTTACACAAGTACACTACTGTGTAAGAGGAAATTGAAAAATTCCACCAGGTAGAGAAGCTTCTTAAGCAGGAAGGTAAACAAATCCAAGTAGTTTTAAATTTCATGTATTTAAGGAATACAAAGTTATAAAATCAGGAACATTAACCTTCATAATAGTATGAGATAAACTGGGTGGTGGTGGCACACACCTTTAATCTCAGCACTCAGCAGGTAGAGGCAGGCGCATCTCTGTGAGTTCAAGGCCAGCCTGGTCTACAAGAGCTAGTTCCAGGAAAAGCTCAGAGAAACCCTGTCTTGAAAAAGAAAAAGTATTAGATAAATGATCATGAAATAAATAAATAAATGTTCATATTTTACCTGTGACAAAAGACAAAATTGCAAATTGAACTCCATGTTCATAATGTCACAAAGCAAGGAATATTAAATAACAAGGCAAATCTTTCAAAGTCACTTGACACTTACCAATAATCCATAGTATGAGAAGGTAGTCTATTCTCTCAAGGGCTGGGCCCATTGTATTTTTCTTGTCTTCATTGTAGACTAGTGAGTACAGATTTAGTAACAGCAAGAATGTGAAATATGATGCTCCATGAATAATAAATTTCATAAAAGGTGTGTGAATGATTCTGCCAAATTGAGATTTGGGAGCTATCAAATAACATAGAGACAAAACTGGCCAGAAGATGCCAACTGTCAAAACAGTCATTATCTTCTTACAGGTGGGCTTACGGCGGTAACCTGACATCTGTCCAAACCAAACGGTGTTCAGGAACTGCTGGCAATTTGACTGGGAGACAAACTGAAAAGGACATACAGAAACATAAAAAACAAAAAAGGGAAATAAAACCTTTAAATAGTAACTGGATGATATTCAGTCTTAACATGAGATGAAAATACCTTACATACTGTAATATGTCCTTTTCCTTTTATAACTAAGAGTATAGAGGCTCATAGCATAGACTATGGAGCCCCATTACACAGTTCGAATTCAAACTCTAACACAGACTAGATAACTATGAGTAAGTTTTCAAGCTCTCTAAGCTTCCCAGTCCTCATCTCTAATATCTGGATAGCAATAGTAGCTCCTCATAAACTAGTGAAGATTAAGCATCAAATTCTTAGTATACCACCTTATTCACAGCGCAATGCCATTTTAGGGATCAAAAATATTAGCAACCTACTGCATTGAGCTGATCACATTTAAAGACTATCAAGAGCCTTTACAAACCAGTACAAAGACAAACAGTATGTATATGTTACTATGAAGTCCACAGAGACAGCACTAACTAATCTTTGAGAAAGTGTTGGCTTCAGCTTCTGGGTTGTGAGAACCTCAGATGGCATGACAAAGAGTGGTCCATGTATTAGATCTCTGCACACTTCATGAAAGTCCTGGGAGGAACTTAAACTACGTCAGAGACACTGACTGTAGTGCTGAGGACTGAAGCTAGGCCTTGCACGTGGTAGACAAGCTCTACCACTCAGCTGCAGCTGCGCCCTCAGACCAGGCTGGCTCTTGGCTTGTGATCTTCCTGCCTCAGCAGCTGGGATTACAGGCCTGAGCCACTAAAAATACTCTCTTAAAAACCATTTTTCAGCTTTATTTATGTGTATGTCTGTTTTACCTACACATATGTATGTGCACCATTACATACATGGTATTCACAGAGGTAAGAACAATGCATCAGATGTTTGTGAACCACCATGTGGGTTTTGGGAATTGAACCAGGTGTCCTCAGCAACAAGTGCTCTAAATCACTGAGCCACTACTCCAGCCCCTTAAAAATAAGATACTCTTAAACTTGGCTAATGTTGAATTTCACGTGAGAAGAAAATCTCAAATAAGAGCAAAATGCTAGTTCAAGTACAGAAGTTAATTTGTACAAGTTACACAGAGTTTCTTAGCTTACAAATTTAAATGGCAACATTTTCTAATATAACATAATCAGATTTCATATTACTAAAGTATAATCATATTATTCAAGTAATGTAAAATAGCATTTTGTGAATATTATATTTTTAAAAGATTTTGGTGGCACACGCCTTTAATTCCAGCACTCAGGAGATAGAGGCAGGTGAATATCTGAATTTCAAGGTCAGCTTGGTCTACAGAGCAAGTTCCAGGACAGTCAGGGATATACAGAGAAACCCTGTCTTGAAAAGCAAAAACAAAAAAAAAAAGATTTATCTTGATAGTTCAGGAATCTAATTCACAGAATTTTAGCCTGCAATAAAAAAAACAACTGCACAGCATCCTATCATGCTTATCAAGAATTTTTCTAATATAACTATACTCATTTTAGCAATGATTTATGTCATTCTTTAATTTTTTATGTGTATAAACACTTTGCTTGCATGTATGTCTATGTACCAGTGTGTGCTTGGTGCCCACAGAGACCAGAAGAGTGCACTGGACACCCTGAACCTGGAGTTAGAGACAGTTGTGAGCAGCCATTTGGGTGCTGGAAGATGAACCTCGGTCCGCTAGGCTATGTTCCTAACCACTCAGCTGTCCCTGCAGTCCCTTACTTCATCCCCCATTTTTCTGTTGGATTCCAGTGAGATGCCTGGGAATGAAAGTCTTTCTTCCCAAACCACTTTTAGCAGCAGCCAGAACACAGCTCAAGAAACACAGACACACGAAAACACACCAGTCAGCCCTTAGCTGCTTCTTGGCCCATGGCCTCACTGCCTACTGTAATCACCGTGCTCTTCTCAGGTTTCAGTTTTGAGTTCTCAGGAGCTCCACTTTCTGAGCACCCATCTGAGACCATGCTATTCATGGTCCCGGCTAATGGTCACACCCCAGAGTTCCAAGGGACCACCCTACAAACAGTATCTACTTCTATTTTCAGATGCTAGCATGGCCCTTCCTTCAAGTTGTATATACATTGTTGAGTTATGAATGTGTTCTATATTGTTACAACTTTTTTATTTTATTTGAGAACCAAACAATAAACAAAATAAAGGTAAAGAAAATAATTTAGATATATCGCAGAAACCTTCATACCTCCTTTTGGTTATATTTGATAGCAAGTTTTAGACGACTTAAATTCATTCTTTCTTCTAGTAGTCCCCGTTTGTCAAGAGGCTCATCACTAGATGTATGGTTTAGTATAACTTCCAGTTCACGTGAATTCCGGGCTTGTGCAAGCAAATCTTTAGCAAACATTTTGCACTGACGGGCTAGCTCTTCATAATCATTCCTATAAAATGCATAGTCTACTATTAGGAATGTCATTCCCACTGCCCAATGAGATTACACCACTAGAAATTACTTTACTCAATAATCTTTAAATTCTGACAGGGCCACAGAAGATCTGCTCGCTTCCTGCCACAGTCACAGGAGTCTCCACAGCTGTGGAGAAATAAGCTTCCTGTGCCCACACTGATGATTTCAGATGAACACAGTATACTTACTATATTGATACCCTGAGAAATGCTTATAAAACTTGGTCAATTTTTTCACCTAACTCACTTCTCTCGTTCTCTGTAAGATGGCTAAAATTTCCCTTGACATTATTCATATAAGCAACATTTTTGATATTATTAGTTGATTTTTACCTACAGTAACTTCAATAATCCACAATGTACACACTACTTCTAATACTGATTAAGTATTGTGACTCATTTAAAGTGTTCACTTGAGTGAAATTCACAATGGCATATCCCAAGGAACTCTCTTCAGAAGTGCTAGTTTCCAAACCTTACCTCTGTCTTTGACTTATTTATAAAAACTGTACTTAATATAATTTATGAGAAATGAAGATGTTTTAGTACATAATTATTTATTAAATATAAATTATATTAAATTTATAACTCAGCTAAACAAAAATAAGTATATTACAAACAACTATGAGTCATGAATCAGAGGCTGGATTTTAGAAAATAATTTTCTTTAGCTTTTCCCCTCATGTAAAAAGCAAGGTGAACAGGAAGGCTGCTTAGTCTTTGCACATGGCAAAAATTCCTGTGAACTGGCTATATGTAGCTAGACTTAAAATTCACAACTTTTCCTTAAAGGCAACATTTTTCTCATTCTTTGCATTACTCCATAACCTGTGAGTAATTGTTGTTCAACAATTAGTTCTTCAGCAAATGAAATATTTATTATATTACATGCCTTTTGGTTTAGGAATATAAATGCAGATGGAAACATGCATCAAAGGTGTTATTGCAAAGGCATCTCATTTTTAAATGAATATTTAATAGACTGCTAGAGAAAAATATATAATTTATTAAACTGTTTAATCTCTAATAGATTACAGGACAATTAAGTGGCTGTATAGTGATGAGCAAAGATATTGTTCCTTAAATATGACTTCATGAGGATTTTGTCCCATTTTGTTTTGCTTTTGTTTTTAAAGACAGGGTCTCACTTTGTAGCCCTGGCTGCCTGGAATCACTGGGTAGACAAGGCTGGCCTGGGAACTCACAAAAGTGAGCTCTGCCTCCCAAGAGCTGGGATTAAAGGTGTGTGCCGCCATGCCCTATCCTCATTTTATGAGTTCACCAAAGTATATAGATGTCATATCGAGGTTTTTTTTTTTTAATGCAATGTACTTAAAGAATAGCAGTTCTAAACCTGAAGACTTAAATGTAGTCTTTCGTAAGTCTCTGGACTCAGAACTTTCAGGAACACACTCTGAATGATTGTATTAAGGCTAAAAAAAAAAAAAAAAAAAAAAACCCTGTGCTTTCTGATCCTGCTCTGCAAGTGTGAACGAACTTTGTTGACTTTCAAGATGGGGCCACATAGGCAACTGTGACAGGAAAGTGGGTTAGTGTACAGTTCCTGTTGGCACTTTGAAAATGGGAGCTGGTAAGAGGGTACTAGAAATACTCACCATAGGAGGACTGCAAGGTTTGCCTGGGGACTGTGTGGTTACAGAAGGGCAAAGCACAGAGGAGGAGTCAACTAATCAGCACCAACATGTTACTTTGACAGAGAAAGAAAATTCCAAATGGCAACAACATTACTCATCTTAGATTAACTGTAAATAAATGCAAATTATCATGCATCCTATAAACAGATTGAAGCAGAAGATTCTGCAACAAAAGACATAACGACATCCATTCTTCCCCACCTGAATTCCACCTCCACAAGGCTGAGTTCTTTTAAGTCAGCACTAAGTTCAAATGCTCTCAGGATTGGATCCTCCTCTGTTAACATTATTAGAGCTGGGCTGGCTAGACATCTATAGATATCAAGACGAAACCTGTGATAAAATTAGATTACACAACGTAAAAAAAATTGCCCTTGTTAGTTTTAATATGCAATGTTTATAAACTTATAAAGTACAAAATATTAAAATATGCTTATTTCAAGATATTTTCCCTAACACCTAAAACTTAAATATTTTGAAAAACAAATACTGGAAAATGTTGTCCACTGCTCTAAGTTACCAACTCTTTTCAAATATTCAAAATTTTGGCTGCCTTGATATAGCTGTAATTTCAGCTCTCAGGCAGCTGAGATAGGATTGGGAGCTTGAAGGTTACACAGAGTCTGGATTATGTATATTATTGTGTCTTCTTTGAATTTTTTGACTGTGAAGGAGCTAAGTACAGAGAGACATTTCATTGTATGGACTGCAAAGATAAACCAACATAAAGGTATCTTGATTTCAGAATTTGGGTCTAAGGATATGTCGCTTTGGAAAAGAGGTTCTTCTTTTGTTTCCACAGAGGATGAGAACCTGTGGAATCCTTCCAGACTAATATAGTTTGATGGACCAAGACCCCTTAAAAGGTCACTGTGAACACCCACTCAAAAAATTACTTTACCCAATAAAAAGCAGGAAGCAGTTTGAAGACAACATGCCCAAATTTTCAAATATTGTTTGTATATGTTTGTTTATATTTAAAGGGAGATATGATATAATAGAGATTTGCATTGGTATGAATCTTGGTCTACTGATACAAATTTAAGGTCAATTTTCTTATATGTATATTTCTGCTCTTGATTAAGGTATTGTGTTTGTGTATCTCATTTAAAATGTAATGAATAATTAATAATATAGGTTAATAGAGAGTCCTTTATAATAGTCAAGCTTGTAGTCATATTAGTTAGGTTTTCTAGATATATAGAGATTTATTTTAGTTAGATAGATAACTTGAAACCTTTCAAAGACTACAAAATATGGCATTTAAAATTTCTTAAGAACTTAGACTTTTCATGACAATGAGACTCATCTGCTCCTGGCAGCACCAATCTACTTCAAGAGGATGATGGACATTGAAGAAACTCCTTATGGAGTTTGCTAACCATTTTGGCAAGAAACTGCTCTTGCCTGGACTGCTTGATGTTATGCTATATGTACTGGACATGCAGAATCCACAGAAAAATGACTGCTGAAGTTGCCTAAAGAAGGTGACACAGTTCTTTGGGGTTCCTGCTTCATGAAAGAGTCTTTCAGACATTCTGCAGGACACAGACGAAAGTGACTGACAAACTGCCAATATAGGTGGAATTGTCTTTGAAATTTCCTGCTTCATGGGAAAGTCTGCTAGATACTATGGACCTGTGAGCTGAAGATTGGATGCCCCAATGATATAGAAGAACTTTGGGCAGGAAGATGTCTCTTTCAATTCTAGAGGTTTGGAAGTTGCTTACAATGTACTTCCTGTTTACTTAGAAAATATTATATCCTTCTGGAGTCTTTGATGGAGTTGAAAAATTTATTATTATAGTCTTCCTTAGTTATAATAAAAGATAAAGTAGGTATAAATATTATAACCGTAATTTTTACTTGATACCTATTTTGTAATATGTAATCTTACTAGGTTAAAGTTAAAAACCTTTCTTTTTGTTTAAACAGAAAAGGAGAAATGGTGTGGGAAGTCTTTGTGTCTATGTGTTGCTTTTATTGGTTAATGAATAAAGAAACTGATTTGGCCTATAGCAGGGCAGAACTTAGCTAGGTGGGGCAAACTAAACTGAATGCTCAGAGAAAAATGACAGAGTCAGAGAGAAACCATGTAACCCCACCAGAGATAGATGCCGAAACTTTACCTGGTAAGCCACAGCCTCGAGGCAATACACAGATTAATGGAGATGGGTTAAATAATATGAAGAGTTAGCCAATTAGAAGCTAGAGCTGTAGTAAATGGAGCGGTGGGCTGTGTCCCACCACCCAGCTCCTGGCCGCTGGGCTAGCTTAACCCCCTAATCATACAGAGATCCGTATTAATTAAATTGCTGCCTGGCCCATTAGCTCTAGCCTCTTATTGGCTAACTCTCACATCTTGATTCACCCCATTTCTAATAATCTGTATGACACCACGAGGCCATGGCTTACCAGGAAATATTCAGCATGTCTAACCTGGCAGCTTCATGGCGGGTAGCTCCCTCTCTCTGCCTTCTTCCTCCCAGCATTCTGTTCTATCTACTCCACCCACATAAATTCTGTCCTATCAAAAGGCCAAGGCAGTCTCTTGATTCAACCAATGAAAGCAACATATAGTCAGAATGACCTCCTACACCATAGAGCTAATGGGCCGAGCAGTGATTTAATTAATACAGTTTCTGTGTGGTTATTTCGGGGCTGAGCAGCCGGAAACAAACAAGCGGTCTCCTTACAACAGAGGATTGCTTGAACTCAAGGTTAGTTTGGGAAACATAGCAAGATACCACCTAAAAAACAAAACAAACAGCATCCAATTGTCTGCATCAACCTTTCAAGTAGCTCAGATTATGGGCATGTACCACCATATCTGTATCTTAAGTATTTCTGAAGAAGCAACTGCCTGCACTATAATTACTAAATATGTATAGACAACTTATCTCCATGCTTTCATCAATATATCTACATTGATTAATTTTATCATTACTTTTAGATGACATTCAGGCACAAGTGGGCTTCAGTGAAGCTGCACAACACAATACAGGCAGAAACACTCCAAATTTGCTGTTCGATTTTGAATTTTTAGCCATTTCACATTTGCAAACCTTTTACTGTTGACAAGTTTTATGCCCTTCGCATTGAGTTTAAGAAGTTATGGCTGAGCTCTGCCTCAATCCTTCCTATCCCCTGTTCAATAAAGAGCTAGAGTTTTGTCAGGTTCATGCTAGTAAACCTGTAACTTTGGTCTAGAAGAACCAAATAGTGGACTGGACAAAATGACCAATGGAAAACTAGGTTATCAAGACTGAGCCTGCAAGTCAGGATGAGGCCAGTAGAGGACCAACCAGAAATGTCAAGAGATACTCTGGAAATGAGAAAACCACAGATGGATTAATAGTGTTTACATAAATCCCTAGCTGACTAGACAATTACACATATGTGGGTAACTCATACGTTTAGAAAAAGAAAAGACCTAAAGAAGTATTAAGTTACTTAATGCAGGATCATGTGCAGGATCCATAAGCAACCAAATGATTCCATTTAGGTAAGATTTGAAAAAACAGTGCCAACATGGATATAAAAATTAGACTCTGTTGTTTTTATGTACTGGGAGAGTGGCTAAAACAAAGTTTTGGTTTGACATGGTTAAACTCTAAAGTTAAAGTGACCAATGATAAACTTTATAAATATACTATCTTAGGGTTTCTATTGCTGTGAAGAGACCCCATGACCATAATAATCTTACGAAGAAAAGTGTTTAAAGGGGTGGCTTACATTTTCATAGGTTTAGTCCATTATCATCATGGTATAACATGGTGGTGTGCAGGCAGACATGGTGCTGGAGAAGTAGCTGAGAGTCCTACATCTTGACTAACAGGCAACTGGAACTAGACTCAGTCACTGGGTGGTATCTTGAGCATATATGAGACCACAAAGCCTGCCTCCACAGTGACACATTTCCTCCAACAAGACCATACCTATTAAAACAAGGCTACACCTCCTAATAGTGCCACTCCTTTTGGGGGCCATTTTCTTTCAAAGCATTAATATAACTTCCTGGCCCCCCAAAGGCTTGTAGCCATATCACAGTGCAAAAATGCATTCAGTCCAACTTCAAAAATCCCCATGATCTATAAGTCTCAGACTTATTTAAAAGTCTAAAGTTCAAAGTCTCTTCTGAAATTCATACAATCTCTTAACTGTAATCCCCTGTAAAATAAAATTCAAAAAGCAGATCATTTACTTCCAACACATAATGGCACAGGATATATATTACCATTCCAAACATAAGGAAGGGAACATAGAGAGGAAATACTGGACCAAAGCAAGACCAAAAACCAACTAGGCAAACTCCAAACTCTGCATCTCCATGTCTGATGTTAAAACACTTTCCAGATCTCCAACTCCTTTCAGCTTTGTTGACTGCAACACACTTTCTCTTGCAGCTAGAACATGGCCCCTCATTCAATTACAGTGTCACCAGCTTTCTGTTTTCCATGGTTTCCTTCACTGTCTAAGCTTGGCTATTCTGGAACTTGCTCTGTAGACCAGGCTGGCCTCAAACTCAAAGATCCACCAGCCTCTGCCTTCCAAGTGACGTATTAAAGGATTAAAGGCGTGAGCCACCAATTGGCTCTAAGCTTTTTTCTTTCTTTCTTTCTTTTTCTTTCTTTCTTTCTCTCTCTTTCTTTCTTTCTTTCTTTCTGTCTGTCTCTTTTTCTTTCTTTCCTTTCTACCTTCCTTTCTTCCTTTTCTTTCCTCCTTCCCTCCTTTCCATTCTTTTTTTATTCATTTATTTTTTTTTTGTATGAGTGCTCTGTCTGCCTATGCAGCTTTATGCCAGAAGAGTGCATCATATCTCACATGACTGTAAGCCACCATGTGGTTGCTGGTTACTGAATTCAGGCCCTCTGGAAGAGCAGCCAGTGCTCTTAACCGCTGAACCATCTCTCCAGAACCAGCTTTTCTTTAATTCCTTTTCACAAGTTAGGAACTTAGCTGGGTGGGATCTTGTCCTGAGGTTACCACTCCCTTTAGTCCATTTCTTAATCTGTTTATCTCTTTGAACACCAAACACTGGATTTAGCTCTAACACAAGACTGGTATTCCTTTACTCCTCAGCTTGCTCCTTTTCATTATAAATCTTTATAAGCATGAATACTAGTAGTCACAGTCTATACTAGGTTTGTGGTAGTCTGAATAAAATCTCAAAACAATATATTCTGTTGTGTTATTAGTGGTAATTCAAATGAAGATTTATAATGAACAAAAGCAAGCTGAGCAAATAATTCAGAACATACAGATTGATAAAAGAGGCATCAGGAAGTGGAATAGACCTAAATTCTGTGTTCAAGGACATAAACAGATTTATGAAATGGAATAATGTGAGTAGTGAACTCAGGGCAAGATTCCACCCAGGTAAATTTCTAACTTGTGAAAGGGAACTAAAGAAAAGCTTAGGGGCTGGAAAGATGGCTCAGAGGTGAAGAGTACTGGTTGCTCTTCCAGAAGTCTTGAGTTCAATTCCCAGCAACCACATGGTGGCTCACAACCATCTCTAATGAGATCTGGTGTCCTCTTCTGACCTGCAAGCATACATGCAGACAGAACACTGTATGCATAATAAATAAATAAACCTTAAAAAAGAGAAAGAAATGCTTAGAGCAAGATATAGTGATGCATGCCTTTGGGCCAGCAGATCTCGGAGTTTGAGGCCAGCCTGGTCTACAGAGCAAGTTCCAGAATAACCAAGCTTAGGCAGTGAAGGAAATTATCAGAAACAGGAAGCTGGTGAAGATGTAACTGAATGAAGGGGGCCATGTTCCAGTCTTAGCAAGCAGCAGAACGTGGCAGGTTCAGCCACGTGGTTCTGGTTTTAGAGTGAAGGATAGAAGAAATGGGTTATGGAATTTGCCTCCACACCTAATGACACTCACTGAGGCCAGCATGTGTCAGGGGTGTCTCTGAATGGAGGCCCAAAGAGGCCATTTTGTGAAGCTGTGAAGTTGAAGCCTGGATTGCCTTGAAGAACTCAAGATGTTGGTGATGCTAGAGCTGTGGGATAACTGTCGGGGAAAACTGCTAACAGGGAATGGGACGACCCCAAGAGAGAGAAGTGTGTTGCAGTCAACAAAGCTGAAAGGAGTTGGAGATCTAAAGAGTGTTTTGACATTAGACATGAAGATGCAGAGCTTGGAGTTTGCCCAGTTGGTTTTTGGTCTTGCTTTGGTCCAGCATTTCCTCACTATATTCCCTTCCCTATGTTTTGGGATGGGAAATACAGTTAAGAGACTGTATGACTCTCAGAATAGACTCTGAACTTTGGACTCTTAAACATTGTTGAGACTGTGATAAACTATGGAGACTTTTGAAGTTGAATTAAATTCATTTTGCATTATGATATTGTCACACATTTATGGAGAATGAAATGTGGTGGTTTAAATGTAACTGGCCCCCATAAGCTCATAGGGAGTGGCACTATTAGGAGATATGGCTTTGTTGGAGTAGATGCAGTCTTGTTGGAGGAAGTATGTCACCGTGGGTGTTGGATTGTGAGGTCTCATCTATGCCCAAGCCATGCCCAGTGCCTCAGTCTACTTCCTGTTGTCTTCTCATCAAGATATAGTTAGCACCATGTTTGCCTGCAGGCCTCCATGCTCCCTGCCATAATAATAACGGGTTGAACCTCTGAAACTGTAAGAGAGCTACTCCATTAAATGTTTTTCCTTATAAGAGTTGCTTTGGTCATGGTGTCTCTTCACAGCAATAGAGACCCTAACTAAGACAAGGCTGTTTTGAGATTTCCTCTGCCAAAGGAATTAATCAAAATTTCTTCATTTTAACCTCAGGCAAATTTTTGGACAAGGGCAAAAAGCAGCCACTTTCTTCACCAAAATATCACAAGAGAGATTTCTAGGCAACATACTAAAATTTTTCGCCTTGGAAACCTCTTGAGCCACTCACAGTTCAAATCATTGTCTTCCATGTTCTTACTAGAATGGTCCATTAAGTAGCACTTAAAGTATTCCATTGCTTTCCTAACCCAAAGTACCAAAGTCCAAATTCTTTCAAAGAAAAATGTGGTCAGGCCTATCACAGCAATATTCCAGTCCTTGATACCAACTTTTGTCTTAGTTAGGGTTTCTATTGCTGTGAAGAGACCCCGTGACCATGACAACTCTTATAAAGGAAAGCCAATGGCATGGCTCACATTTTCATAGGTTTAGTCCATTATCATCATGGTATAACATGGTGGTATGAAGGCAGACATGGTGCTGGAGAAGAAGCTGAGAGTCCTACATCTTGATTCGCAGGCAACTGGAAGTAGACTCAGACACTGGGCAGTGTCTTGAGCATATATGAGACCTCAAAGCCCACCTTCACAGTGACACACTTCCTCCAAGACTGTACCTACTCCAACAAGAAGGCCACAACTCCTAACAGTGCCACTCTCTTTGGAGGCCATTTTCTTTCTTTCTTTCTTTCTTTCTTTCTTTCTTTCTATTTTTGTTTTTCGAAACAGGGTTTCTCTGTAGCTTTGGAGCCTGTCCTGGAAATTAGCTCTTGTAGACCAGGCTGGCCTCGAACTTACAGAGATCCACCTGCCTCTGCCTCCCAAGTGCTGGGATTAAAGGTGTGTGCCACCACCACCTGGAAGCCATTTTCTTTCAAACCACCACATAGCCTAAATTTTACATTTACATTATCGGAATTTTACATTTTAAAAGAGTGAACTTAGTTTGTTACTTAATACTATATTAGAAAAGAATTATACTCTCAATCCTTCAGAATTAAGGGAGAAGTTACTAATAGAAAGAAATCTGGGAATCCTTTGTATAAATGTATATAAAACACAACACATTTAAAAATAATTCACAGGTCAAGAGAATGAGTGGACAAGTCATATACTAAGATGCTGTGGGAATTTGGTCTGTCAGACAATATGGGCATGGTCTTTTCTGGGAATACATGACTGGGTAAAAATGGAGGGTGAGGGTCAGGTGCTCTCTTAGATTGTAGAGGGGTCACTGGCAGCAGCAGCTTGGTGACCTTCCTGTAACTCCCCAATTGCCTTTGGGAATGAGGATCAGCAGCTAAAACATCAGCAGTGTTAGAGCCTCATTCTGTATTATGAGTGTACTTTATATTCTGCACCTGTTTAACAAATCTGACTTAATCCCAGAGATCCATTCCTCTTTATCTGGCACCCAATGTGGGGCTTGAATAGATGACCATGCAATTAAAAGTCTCATGCTCTACTAACTGAGCTATTTGAACTTGAGCTGTGAGTGCCAGGTCACTTTACTCATATAATTAAAAAAGGTCAGAAAAACACAATAAAGACAGATTCAGTCAAAAAAAAAAAAGCCTCTAAATGGGTCACAGTATGTTTCAAATGTACATAGGCTTGAGAGAGAGAGAGGATAAAGGGTATAAACAGTCACAGATTTTTTAAAAAAAAAAGACTTAAAAATAATAAATCCCTTAAAGTAATAGGGAAATTTAAAAAATATATAATTAAGTTATGTAAAGATGCAAAATACATAGAGTCTGGATTATGTATATTATTGTGTTTTCTTTGGATTTTTTGGTTGTTAATGAGCTAACTACTTAGAGACATTTGATTGTGGGGACTGCTAAGTTAAACCAACCTATATATTTTAAATCACAAATTTTATATTTTAAAGATATCTTAACTTCAAAATTTGGGTTAAAGGATATGTTGCTTTGGAAAAGAGGTTCTGCTTTTGTTTCCACAGAAGATGAGAAGCTGTGGATTCCTTCCAGGCTAATATGGTTAGATCTAGGAAGGTCTCTGATGGGAGCAATAACCTAGGTAATCCAACATCCAGAACAGCTTCAAGGTAACTGGCTGAGAAGATGCAGTCTCACAGACTACTACAGGCAAGATGCAACCATAATTCTCTATTTCCTCAGGGTTCCTCAAAAATTACCAACATCCAGCAATCAGTAGGAAGTTGTCTAGAGAAATATGCCCAAATTCTCAAAATATTGCTTATGAATGTTTGTTTTCATTTAAGGAGGGGTTGGTTATAAATTGTTATTGGTTGCCGGGCGGTGGTGGCGCACGCCTTTAATCCCAGCACTCAGGAGGCAGAGGCAGGCAGATCTCTGTGAGTTCGAGACCAGCCTGGTCTACAAGAGCTAGTTCCAGGACAGGCTCCAAAACCACAGAGAAACCCTGTCTCGAAAAACCAAAAAAAAAAAATTGTTATTGGTCATAGTTAATCTCTTTCTAAAAGAAGAAAGGGGGATATGATATAGAAATGATGGAGAAAAAGATAGATTATTGAATCTACTATAATCCAAAAAACAAACACTAATCTCAAAATATTTTACATTGGTATAGATTTTAGTTATTGATATAAATTTAAGCTTAATTTTGTTATACTGTAGGTATACTTCTACTCTTGCTTAAGATATTGTGTTTATACAGCTTAATTAAAAATGCAGTACATAATTAAGAAATGCGGATTTACAAAAATAGTGTTATTCATCTATAACAGTCGAACCTATAGTCATACAGAGATATATTTCAGACAGATATTCTTCAAACATTTCAAAGACCTGCAGAATATGGCATTTAAAATGTCTTAATAACTTAGACTTTTCATGACAGTGAGACACATCTACTCCTGGCAGCAACAATGTACTCCAGAGAAGATGGTGGGCATCAAATAAACTCTGTGTGGAGTTTGTTCTCTTTGTGGGAAAAGCTAGCCATGAGGGCAAAGAAATGTCCTTGTCTCAATTGCTGACAGTTACTGTTCAAAATGGACCAGCAGGACACTAAGAAAGGTGACTGCCAAGTTTTGCCAAGGGAAGGTAAGTCAGTCCTTCAAAGTTCCCTGCTTCATAGGAAAGTCTGTCAGATATGCTAGGCCTGTAGGCCAAAGTTAGATGCCCCAACATTACAGAGAAAACTTGGGTGACTGTTCAGGCAGCCAGATGCTTCTGTCACTTCCTACATTTTTGGAAGTCACTTGCACTTCCTGCTTACTCAAGTAATATTACTTCCTACTCAGGTCTTTGATGGAGTTGAAGGCTAGACAGTTATAATTATAGATTTTCTTAGTTATGATAAAAAGATAAATTATATATAAAACTTTAGACTCACCAAGATAGATAATAGAATATTTTTTCTACTTTTGTCAAATACAGACTAGATATTATAATTCTTACTTAATAATTATTTTGTTATATGTAATTTTACTATATTAAAATCTTTCTTTTTGATAGAAAAGGGGAAATGCTATGGAATGCTTCTGTACACTAAAAATATGTATTGTTTCCATTGGCTAATAATAAAAGCTGTTTGACCAATAGCCAGGCAGGATAAGGTTGGGCAGAACAATCAAACTGAGGACTCAGATGAGGAAGGGCAAAGTTGAGAGAGACACAAGCAGTCACATAAGGAACAAAATGCCAGTGACCAGTAAAAGTCACACCATAGGACAATACATAAATTAATAGAAATTAGTAAATTTAAATGTTAAGTGCTAGTTAGTAATAAGCCTGAACAGCCAATCAGTTTGTAATTATTTGGGACTGTGTGATCAGGATATGAAAGCTTCACCTGTTTACAGTAAGAGAAAATATAATATCCCTCCTTACCCATGTTGATGCCATCAAGAGGTGCATCACTACACTGATGCTCCTCAACTTGGAAGGTTCAACTTACAACTATTTCTAAGCTTTCCTACTTTGCAAGTGCTAAAAGTTATGTACATCCAATAAAAACTGAACATCACACTTTTTCTAGTTAGTATTTATTATGTAAATATTTATTAAATACTTAGGTCTATTTTACAGACAAGGAAATCAAGGACCAAAGAGGTTGCTTCATTACAATACAAACATCTTTTGATACTATGTATAATAATACCTAAGACCAAGCAATTTTACTTCTCTAAATACCCTCTGCTGGCCTCAAATTTATGATTCTCCTGCCTCAGTACTCTAGGTAATGAGGTTATAGATGTGTGCTACCATGTCTAAGACTGGCCATATCACAACACGGCCACATGAGAATCAAAACCATATTAAAGCAGAGAAAAGGCTTATTCTTTTCAGATTGACTTCTCAATCAGCTGACCACCACAGTAATAAAACTGTCCATGGGATGATCTTGTGAGACCTATAGAAGGCAGGTGCTTTCTTGATCTTAACATTTCAACTGGGAGATGGGAAAAGATGATAAATAGTAAAGAAGTAAAGATAAATATGGTCTAAGAGGGAAAACAAGAGGCATGAATAGCTAAAATATTTAGTGAGAAATTAAGTCTGTGGACTGGAAAGATATTTCAGTGGTTAAGACCAATTCTTGTTCTGCACAGAACCTAGGTTCAGTTCCTGGCATCCACACAATGGGAAACAAGTATAACACGACCTGTGAAGCTTGGGTTCTGGAGCCCTAACTAAGTGTGAGAAGGAAGAAGGAATGAGGAAAGGACAAACTACACAGATACACACACAGAGAGAGAGAGAGAGAGAGAGAGAGAGAGAGAGAGAGAGAGAGAGAGAGAAAATCTGGGATCAGGTGGGGTTTTGCTACCTCTGGAACCTCTCAGCACATTAATATGTATAGCACAGATGGAGGGATTAGCTATTCTCAGTTGGAGATCTCTGTAGGCAGCTGTCTCAGGCTACAAACATCTGGGAGAAGGAAGTTGAAGTTACTAGTCTTTGCACACTCACAAACTGTGCTAAAAAATCTTTCATAAACACTCATACCTGGGCACCTAAGGAGATATGTGTCACCCCTCTTGAGCCTCACCTGGGTAAGGCTTTACCACCCTGGAGGGTGAAGCCATTGAAGTTCTCAACATGGCTATCCTCATGTCAACAATACACATTTATTCAGGAGTTCACTCACTCAGTGTTTCCCAGGCTCCCTATACAAGTGACTGTACCTCAAGTTCCAGAAGACCTGGCCTTCACTGTAAACATGTGGTATACAAATATATATGCATGCAAAACACTTATATACATAAACTAAAAATATTTAAATAAATGTTTTAAAGTTGTCTTCTACCAGAAATAGTAGGTGTGCACCACTATTTCTGGTAGAAGACAACTACCAGAAATACCACAAGTACTCAAGAAGCTAAGAGGCAACTTAAAGGCCAGCTTTACAGTCTACAAGATGAGTTCCACTAGCCAGTGCTATATGGCAAGACTGTCTCAAAAAGCTAACATGATGATGATCATCATCATGGTGGTGGTAAAGAAGATGATGATATAGTAGTAGTTTTGTTTTCTTTATAAGGTAGCAAGTGGTGCCCTTCTATTCTTGCTACCTGAAACTACTCTTGAACTAATAAACTATGCCTCTAAAAAGCTTCACCAGAAAGAGTATGAGATAAACTTCATATACAACTTGAAGGATTTTCCTATTTAGCATTTGGTAAACATTTCTGAAAATTTCAGAATTCACCTGATAAGCAAAGGCGCTAGAAATCTGACTTCCTAAGGCTCCCAAGCACATTTCTCAGAAATTGCACTGAGAGAATATTTTTTTAAATAATCATCATTGACATGTACCTTGGTACATCACTTATTGAACCCTCATTTTCTAACCTGGAATGTCTGAGGCTGTCCTTTTTGTTTTTTGCAGAACACAGCGTGCATTCACAGCCAACTGCATGGGGCTTGGGCAAAGACACGTCCTGTTTTAAAAGCATGGTAAGGATTTCATAGTTGTTACGATGAGCAGCTAAAATGACAGGGGCAACATCCATCGTTGTTGAATATTCAGGATTCTGAATTCGTTCCATAAGTTTCTGAAAAATATTCATACAAATGTCCAAAGGTTATTATCTGTGACATAAAAATATACTTATCTAAAGGATGGAATAAAAAAATCTATAAGGAACTTTAGAATTGTTTTAAGAATAATACATTTTACTTCAACTCATTTTTTGAAATTTTAAAATTTCAATTCTAATTAACAAATGCTATATAATATAACATAATCTTAAATAGGCAACATTCCTAAAGTACAGTTCCATTTTCCTAAAGAAGCAAGGGTATCTAAAGAAATACTTTAAGAAAAAGTATTAATTTTTTTAAAAAACCTAATAGGCACATGCATGATAAGGAGAAAGAACGAGAATTTTAGGAAAAGAATAAAATGGAAAAATAGAATGTTAAAAACAGCAATAGTATAAATGCATGAGAAAAACTAAAATTTCTACCTGTGTGGCCAGCCTTGTCCTACAGATAATAGTGAAGCTACTTTTTTTTATACAATCCAAACCCTGCATAGTCTACAACCTGTCACAAATGCGCAAGATAACTACAATCACAGTCAATAACTAATGAGAACTGCAACTGTTAGTCATTTATCCTCCCATTTCATCCCCACGGTGAACTATTAGGCTGAGTTTAATTAGTAACCATGAAGAAACTGAGGCTCAGAGAAGTTAATGTGCCTGAACCATAACTAGCACAGGTGCCAATCACATCCAGGTCTGTGTCACTCGGGACCCTGAGCTCCTCCCACTACAACAACCCTTTCACCTACAATGGTATGAAATGAGAAAAAGAAACAAAAAACAAAAAACATTAGTAATTCAAGAATCAAGATTAAAGAAAAAGGTTGATTATTTTATGACTATTGCATATTCTTTCCAATGCTTCTCACTTTTTTGCAGAGGTTTCCCTGAGAGCTGTTTGAGTCCAGGGTAAGCTCATCAAGTTCACATTTTGGTAACTTTTATTAACACTGTAAAAGTAGTGTACACTCATTATAAAATATCTGAAAAATACAGAAAAGCAGAAAGAAGAATAAAAATACCCATATTCCTTCTACTCAAATAACATTTTATAGTACAATATTTCCTTCTAGTCCTTTCTTAACTTCACCCCCTCTGAAGGATACACTTTGAATAAATCCTAGTGTGCTAAGCACGAGTGATAAAGACAATAGTTTTTGATAAAAGCAATAGTTCTTAATACTTCAAAGATCAAAAGAAAAAAAATAATCTCATTGCTCTAGAGCCCAGGATCTTCAAGGGACAAAATCATGCACAGAAATTTGCATGCAGTTTAAGGAAACTCACAGACTCTGTGTTCAAGATACTCTGCAATGTAAATGACATTACAGCAAACTGCTACGAAAATAGCCTTTTAGAAATTTAGGACTACCTCATTGGCATAGATCCTCCCCCAAAAATAGAAGTATAGGTCAAAAGGCCAGGAAAAATTAGAAGTTCTTGATATATAATGTGAAAGTCTTTTCAATGCTTTATAGTCTCAATATAGGGATGCATCCATTTCATACTATTGTTTCACTCACAGAAAAGGGGACTGACACTATTAACATGGGTGAAAAGCAATAAAATTTTAATTTATTTTCTTTTAAATACTGATAAGTTTTGATATTTTCTGATATGCTTTTTTCTTTTACAAAGTTTGTTCCTATACTTTTCAATTATTTTTTGGAGATTCATATTCATGAATTTATGTAACAGTTACATAAAAGCCTAAAATTGGCACTTTTTTCTCATTGTATTGGTTGAAAAGAGTTATATTTACTCCCAGGCTTAAAGTCCTAACTGAAAAGAGGTCCTGTGTTTCCTATGAAGCATTTTATGCCTGGAAAACCACTATGAGACGTTAAAAGATTAAAGTTTATAATTTCACTGCTGATAGTATGACCTACATATTTTCAAGTAAATAGCCCATATTTTAGAGTTAATAGTGAAAAGACAATTCAACACGTCAAGGCTATAGGATGAATTCACTGAAGTAGTAAAAGAAAAATATATTAAAATATTTGTGTCTGATTAGAAACAAAAAAGTTGTTAAAAGGTGATTTTAGAGCTGTTGTAAGTATTCAGATAAAGACTGAATAAATGACCTTGTCAGAGACAGAGCAGCAAATGCTTTCTTCACCGACCAGCTGGGGACTGCCAAGGCTTTCAACTGCTGAGAACAGTGGTGATAAACTAATACTCGCCACTGTTCTAATGGCAAATAGCACTCCACCTGCTCCAAAGACAGAAATGTGTTCCCAGGCTAGAAGGTGAGCAGGAATATATAAATATAGCAGAAACTGCAGGATGAATGGCAGACACTGACTGGAATTACTGTCTTTGGTCTGTTAGTGAAAGGACCTCCTTTTAAGCTACCCCCTTTTACATCCTTCTTATTGGTTTCTTCCCAACATCTGAACTAAAGAGTATTCTAGGAGAGTCACACTTTGTTGTTGATGTTGCTAGATTTTTGTTTGTTTGTTTGTTTGTTTGTTTTTCGAGACAGGGTTTCTCTGTAGTTTTGGGACCTATGCTGGAACTTGCTCAGTAGACCAGGCTAGCTTTGATCTCACAGAGATCACCTGCATCTGCCTCCCGAGTGCTGGACTTAAAGGCATGTGCCGCCACCTGGCATGTTGTTACTAGTTTTTAAATTGTATGTGTGTGTGTGTCTATGTGTGTTGCTAAAGGTTGCATGATAGACAAACACCTTATACTATTTATAACATCAGGTTTGGTTTTTTTTAGTGGTCGAAATGAAGGTAAAATTTGTTTAGTTCTTAAAAATATTTTTATTCTGATTACAGTTAGATGATAATCCCAGAAACTATTTAAAAAGATTAACTGATTAATATACCTTCAACAATAATAAATGTTAAAACTTTTTAAATTCAATGTACAAAAATATATCATTTTAAAGTAACATCATAAATGACTATCTTGCTACTGAGAAAACCAATAAAATATTTTTTTAAAATCCCGAATTAGGCCAATCAATAAGAAATGACTACTATAAAGTGGCATTTGGTTATATTTATATAGCTTTTTTCTGTGTACATTTTTAAGGATTTAAAAATATTATTTATTTTATGTGTATGATTATTTCAGAAGTATATTTGTCTGGGAACAATGTCCATGCAATACCCAGAAGCCAGATGAAGGTGATAGGTACCCTAGAATTGGAGTTCTAGATAGTTGTGAGCTACCATGTGGGTGCTGGGAATGGAACCCAGGTCTTCTGCAATAATAGCAAGTGCTCTGAACCATCGAGAATCTCTCCAGTCCCTTTTCTATGTATACTTTTAACCATCAGTTAATTATAAGTATAGTTCAGTGTCCTCATTTTATCTCATTTAATATTTTTTTTCCTAAAACTTAATTTAAGATTATTATCTTTAGCTGGGTGTGGTGGCTAACACTTATAACCCCAGCACTTTAATGATAGGGATTTAGGTAGGGTAGGAGGTTCAGGAGTTCAAGATTATCCTTGGTTATTTAGGGAGTTTAGGGCAATCTGGGATACATTAAAGTCTAACTCAAAATATTTTAAAGTCATTTTAATTATTGTCTTATATTCCAAAGTTTATATAGAAAACTATTTATATTTCCTGTCTTGTCTTTTAGAATACTTATCTTTTATTCCCCTCATGTACTAGGAAGGTAATCAAGGTCATGCTAGGTAAGTGCTCTACCACTGAGATACCTTTTGGACATTTAGGATATGCCAAACAGTGTTCAAACTGCTACACATAAAATAAAAATCAATGATTTGCTTATTTTCCTTCTCAGATTTCTAGAGGAGTGGTGTAGGAGGTCCTTCTGTATTTGTGTTGCTTTCATTGGTCATTAAAGAAACTGCCTTGGCCTAGTTGATAGAACGGAAATCAGGTAGGCAGGGAAGACAGAACAGAATTCTGGGAAGAAGGGCAGAGTGGCAGACGCCATGGTTCTCTTGCCCAAGATGGACGCTGGTTAGACTCATGCCGGTAAGCCACAGTCAAGTGGCGATACATATTAATGGAGAGGGGTTAAACTAATATGTGAGAGTTAGCCAATAAGAGGCTAGAGATAAAGGGCCAGGCAGTGTTTAAATGAATACAGTTTCTGTGTGATTATTTCAGGTGTAAGCTAGCTGGGTGGGATGAAAAGCAGGCCCTCTCTCTCCTACAACAGAGGAGACAGCACTAGGCTAAAGAATACAAGTATCTTTCTTGTTTATGATATACCTTGTAAAATATTTTCCAAAACACCTGATTCTGCAATAATACACAACCATGGCCACTTTTCTTAATTTGGTCAAAAATAAGCAAAATTCAGTAACTTGCTTGATTAGCAATTATACTTTAAAATTTTATGTTTTATTTTATGAAAATTTCTAAATGTTCTTTTCTAATAGAGTTTGGTGCTTTCTATCACTTTTTTCTATTACTACTACTACTAATACTACTACTACTAATAATAATATTTATGTATGTATGTATGTAAGTATTTATTCATTAAGATAGGGTTTCTCTATGTAGCCCTAGCTGGCCTGGAAACTTGCTATATAGACCAGCCTGGCCTCAAACACAGAGATCCTCCTTACTCTGCCTCCCGAGTGCTGGCATTAAGTGTTTGCTGCCAGGCCCAGATCTATTATTAATTTGAGACACTTCCTGGAAGCCTGTTTCCCAGTATCCATAGTTCTATATTTGCCCAATGCCCGAAATTGAGACGTAACTTCTGTAACAATGAGAATGTGTGCCACTGCAATTCTCACCTGCTGTTTTTAAGCTAAAACAGTTCTTCCACACCAGCTACCTAAATACTATCTACTTTGTCTTCCTTTTTTATGGTTTCATCACTTGTACATCTTAAATCTACCTAGAAACTAATCTGTATTTTCAACGAAATACTGGTTCACACTGACATAATATTAACTAATTTTAAAAAGGTTTCCAGAAAGCAAAATTAATTGTCTCTACTTACTTCAAAGTAATATTTTACAAAGTAAAAATATCAATACTTTTAAAAACAAAATAAACTGGGGAGGGGGAGAAAAGATGGCAATGGGGCAGGAGATCTACTTTGGCTTAAAAATCCAGATTAATAAGTATTTAAGAGTACTGACTACTATAGTTGGTCTTGGTGATCGTTTTGGTCGATGATTAAGTAGTATATCGACAGCTCCCACTACTTCAGAGTCGATGGCCACCAAAAGTGCATCTGCGGACTTTAAAAAAATGAAAGTTAAAATGAAAATGGAAGATAAAAATCTAAAAGTACTTTAACTAATTCATGGTTATTTTTAAATTCTTTACACTGTATTATATACAGCAATATTGGATTTTAAAAAATTTATATTGTCTACATAGTACATTTGCTTTCCAATCAGTAGTACTTCTATGTACCACAGTGTACCATTTTTGTTCTGATTTCAATGCACAACCTGATAAAATAATGATTATTTCATATGTATGGAACAGTGCTAATCCATGCAATGTTTAAAGCTAAAAACAAAAACAAAAGCAAAAAAACCTTCAAGATGTTTTATCTTGAACCATGGACCAAAAATTTCCTAGAATTCTAAATTTATTAAAGAAATTACCAGAAACTATTAAGTAAAGAAATATGTTGGATAACATCATCAGTGTAATTCTGAGAAGAGGGGAGAATACGAAGACATACAAAAGCCCTCTATTCTCATCTTCAAAACATACACTGCCGATAGAAATGGTACAACTTGAGATTGTCAGCACTCATCAAGTAGAAACCACAAAGAGTTCAGTTACCAAAGTTGTCAGAGTCATGAAAGAGTTTACAGTTCCAGTCCCAGCCTACTGTGGAGACCTACTTCTGAGCAGAGGTGAACCTAATATTAGACTCAGGACTCAGGGGCTCTACACTCCCTTCTAACAAAGCCAACGTGCTACTGGCAACCATGACACCAAGTTTTGGATCCCTTGCTTTTTGTCTTTTTTAAGAAAAACCATAATAACAGAAGGAAAAATGAGGTAATGAATGATGATTTAATCTTAGATAATGCCATAATGTCAGCATTCTTGCCCCAGGAATGAAACTATAGCAGATCTGTAGCATTCTTTATAGCTGCATAAAATAAAGTTTTCACTGTCCTTATTTGAATGTCAAAAATAAGACTAAAAATGGCAAGCTTTAGTGGGATGTTTAAAAATAGTATTTGACAACCCAAAATAGGGGCTGGAATGCTTTTTAAACTCTAGGAATCGCTAATGTTTTCCTTGCTAAAAATTTCCTTGCTAGATGAGAAATTTAATCCCTTGAAAATGTTAGTGTTCATTAGATATGGTCCTAAAAAGTGCAAGGACTTTTTTTTTCTTTTTTCAGTTCATGCTTCCCTTCAGTTTTAGCATATTAAATCAGTTGAAGCAAACAAACTTTTAAAAGCAAGGACCCAGTATCCATTATTACTAGATATAGTATCTACAGTTTTAAATTTAATCAATAAAGCTAACTATAGTAATGCCACTGCTCTCAAACACCATGCAATTCCAATAATCTAAAATATAGTCATGAATTATTTACAACTCAAAACATCACCAAAAAAAAAAAACCAAAAAACTAACAACAACCCAAGTCACAGAGTAACATCATAGACATTATTTCCTGAAAGAGACAGACCTAACCACTTTGACTTAAGACTTGTCCATAAGTAAAGGGCAGTGGCTTTCCTAAGCATTCCTCAGATCTTTACTGAATAAAAGAACAGCTAGAATAAAACCAACAAAAATGGGGAATAGAAAAAAAACCTAAAAGTTGACGACAAAAAGAATAAAATACCAGTAGAACAAAATCACTGTCAGAACACAAAAGTCTGCAGACTTAAATGCTAGGACAAATTATTAATAATTTTTTAGACCTCTACAGGTAAGGGCAGAAGGGGAGAAGGGAAGAAGGGAGGGGAGTAGAGAAAAATGTATAGCTCAATAAAAACAATTAAAAAATAATTTTGGACCTCATGAAGCAAAGTAAAATGATTACATTCTCAACTCCAACTAATGATGGCAAAGTTAAATTATATTCAGGCACACTACTCAGTAAAGGGTAAAGAGGTATGCTAATATTCAATGCTTAAAAGGATAAGCTTCAGCTATGAAAAGTACTTATATTAAAAACGTAATTAAAGAGTGGCCATTGACTCATTCTATACAAATAGTATGTTACTTGATAAATAAATGACAGTTCTGAAGGAAAATACTTTAATTTAAAAAAATAAATTTATTTGAGACACAGTCTTAAAACCAGACTGGCCTTGAGCTTGTGTTCCTCTCGCCCCGGCCTCCAAAGCACTGGGATCACAGGTGTGTGCCACCATGCTCAGGTTAAAGTATTCTTAAATACTTGCAAGCATACAAAACACCCTCACTTATTTTTATTTCCCAATTTCTAAGCAAACTGACCATCCCCACTAAAATATATTCAGTACATAAACTTACTATATTTGAAGCCACTCTTTCCTTCTCACCTCAGAACTTGTCCAACAACTTCTGATCCTTCTACCCTCAGTGTGAGAAGATACTTATATTTCGTTTCTATACCTGATTTCCACTTATAGTATATATTAATGCTCTGGAATATTCTATAAGAACTTAGTCCTTCATCCAGAGGAATATTAGTCCCACATTCCACAACTTGAAATTGTTCTACCTTTGTTGACTTTACTTGATCTTATCTTTCTATTGTCACTAAATGTTTTCTTTTTTATTTCATGGTTAAAATTCTCAAATTAAGGTATATCATGTTCCCTAAATATTTCAGCACCATAATTTCAAAATCCAATGACTTTTTCTCTCTCCTCTTGTGCCTTTACTTCTTTTTAAGCAGAAATTAAACTAAAATTCCCCTTTGGTTTTCACACCACCATTCTAAATGAACCAAAAATTGCAAATAATTCATTTGATCTTTTAAAATGTAACTCTTTCCTACCAGTGCCCTTTATTAAATATAAAAACTCCCTAAGGAAAAAAAAACTTGTACTAGCTCTATGCTCTGTGATTTCTGCCCTTGTGAAGATATATAGGGTCATCTTCTTGCTTATGATGCCTAGAGTATCTTGGTCATTATCAGACAACCCCCAAATAAGTAAAGCTAAAACCTGGAAATTATATTGCTTTACTTACATCTAACCTCTCCTCCGAGCTTGCTAGTATTCGCCCCTCTCTCCTAGTCACTCATATTTAAGATTGATAAAACCCTAGGACTCAATTCCCTTTCTTGACAGCTTTTGTATCTCCTCTTACTCCACACACACACAGGGCCTCAGGCGTGCAAGACAAGGGTTTTACCAGAAGCTACAACCCAGCCCCTCCCCTCTTCTTACACAGCCACTGTCGGTCTTATAGACAGTCTTCAGTTCAGCCCTTAATATTCATACCTGAATTATTACAAAAACTGCCCACATGGGCTATAACCTTCCCTTCCTTCCCAGTCTTGCCTAAACTTGAACACCATATTCATCTATCTAAAATAACACAAGACACATACCATATTTTCTATCAAAATGTATTGAATGATACCTAACTATCTATTATATAAAACACAGATCCTCCCATTCAAGGCCTTTTTCACCAGTTGTGTTTTAGTTATTTTTCCTGAGTATTTCCATTACATCACAAGCCCAGTGCTTTATTCTAAAGGCTGTGAATTCACTGTCTCAGAAAACACACCTCATATATCTGCCTTACATTCTTTCCTGCATCCCCTGTCCCTTAACTACTTCTAAGTTCTTGAATAGACTTGGATAACAGGAAGAACATGGACTCGAGAACCAGAACCTAAGTGCAGACCCCAAGTTTGCCATTTACAAAGTAAATCCAGGCAAGTTACTTAATCTTTCTGAAGATCAGGAAGACAAGTCCACCGGCACAAAGCAGGGCAATATAAATCTTAGCAACGATAATATTTTTTCTTTTTTTGATTTTTAAATTTTATTTTATTTTATGTGTATGAGTGTTTTGTCTGCACATATGTCTATGCACCACAAGTGTGTCTTGTGCCTGAAAAGGCCAGAAAGAGGTGTTGGGTCCCCTGGAACTAAAGTTGCACACAGATGGTTGTGAGTCATCATGTGGATGTCAGGAATTGAACCAAGGTCCTCTGCAAGAGCAACAGGTGCTCCTAATCACTGAGCCATCTCTCTGGCCGAATATTAATATTTCAAGGCCGAGCTCAATAGATACTCTTCAGTGAAATCTTTCTTAAAACTTTTAAAAGATATATTTTTAGGCTGGGTGGTGGTGGTGCATGCTTTTAATCCCAGCACTTGGGAGGCAGAGGCAGGAAGCCAGGACAGCCAGGGCTACACAGAAAAATCCTTTCTCAAAGTAAACAAACAAGACACATTTTAATTATATGAATGGTGAGCAATATTTGCATGTGAATGCAGGTGCCTGTGGAAGCCAAAGGTGTCAGTGCCTCCTGCAGCTGGAGTTATGAGTTATATGATGTAGGTACTAAGAACAGAACTGGAGTCTTCTGCAAGAGCAGCAAGTACTCTTTACCATTTAATCATCTCTCCAGTTTCAACACATTAAAAAAAAAAAAAAGTCCCCTCCACCTCTTCAGCACTAGGGATCAAAGACAGAGACTTACACATGTTAGACAGAAACCTAGTTTTCTTGATAGCTCCAAATCATAATGGTCTTATTATATTGCTAAAATATTTATGTTTGAATTGCAAAAAGTTTAAGTATAAAATAGGGCTTCTCAAAAGCAGCTCTATTGACATTTGGGTCAATAAGTGGGTCAAAACCATATGGGTTTTGGTGTTATTGCAGTACCTTTCCTGTGTGTTTAGTAACATCTACAGCATCTACCCACTAGATACCAATAGTAATCTGTCCATCAACTGTTATATCTCCAGATATTGCCAAATATTCTTTGGTACAGACAAAGTTGTTTTTTTTTTTGAGGACCACTGTTGTAACTCAAGATAAAACAAGAAGTATTTTGTAACTGTAACACAATATACAAGCATCAAGCATTCTTACCACTCAGCACTTATTAAATACAGTCTTACATTTAAATTCCCTTGTAATCCAGAGGTGCTTTAGCTGTCAATTCATTTTAATACCACTGGTGAATAAGTCATATTTTCCGTATTCATTTCCACCATCACACCCAGCTAAGGTCTTGGACATTTGCTGGCTGACAGAATGAGGCACAGGTTACTTGGACAGAATACAGAGAACTGGAAAGAGTATGGGGTTTGCAGCCAAAAGATTAAATTCAAGTATTAGCTTGCCTTTACTAATTTTACAACTCTGGGCAATCCATTAAAGTCTGTGAGCCTCAGTTTCATTATCTCTAAGATACAGCAACTAGATAGTCTGATTGTGATGTTCAAATATAATCAAGAGTGTGAAAGAATCATGTTACTGGAGAATTAGTATGTATATAAAACCATATGTGTAAATGCAGTTATTATAACATTTCTTATTCAAAATAATCAAGGACTGAATTTCTTTATACCCAGCAGCACAGACATTAAGGGCAACATTGAATAAATGGGACCTACTAAAACTGAGAAGCTTCTGCATTTCTTTATAACTTTATTTTCTAGGTAACTGAAGCTTATGCCTTTAAGTGTTTAAATTTAAATTTTAAATAATTTTGATGAAAGTTTTCTGCTTTTAAAGGATACATATACATATATACATACATAAATATATGTGTTCTTTCATCTAAGGTTTTAGGTAGTGAATATAATTTAACTTTTCCTTAATGATGCTAAACCAGTTATAAAGTTTAACCACCAGGCAGACACTCAGTGCTAAAAATCTCGAATTAAACAATGTGAGTGGTCCCATGCTTCATTTTGCTCAGTTACAGCTCTATGCTCCCTTTTATGGCCTTTCTTGATCCTCTTCAGATCAGAAATCTAAAATTTTAAGTTTGTTAAAATGAGAAAAAGCAGGCTGTGAAGGAGAAAGGAGAAGTGTTCTACACCTGAACGAAATCCAGAAACCTCATGGAAATGACAACGGCAGCTCAGAGGCCCTTCTCACTTAGTTTCTTGTTGTACTCTAGGTGGTAGCTAAAGTGGCTAGGTACCCAATTTCCCTTTCTACCCCAAGAGTGTGTGTTTGTATACTTAAATATAGACATATACATATAAGTCACTCACAAGTTCACATTATGATATAAATCATAGGGATATAGCTAAACCTGCCTATCACACTAAGAGCAATCGCTGCGTTTCCTGATGTCAGTCCAAACGCCACGCCTCATTACAGCTGCAGCAGAGGAGCCAGAGCTCTGTGCTATGTTCACCATGAGCGACCCGCAGGGAGAGGACATGATGCCATTAACTTGTCCTTCAAGTGTGCACGCAGCCTGTGCTACCTTAAGGGACATGAAGACAAAGGGCAGGTTCTATCATTCATCTTTAGATGAAAGCAAACTCTACATTTCAAACAAAGAGAAAACATAATAAAACCGGAGAAACCAAATCAAACTGTAAGTTGTTTTGTGAGGAACATTTTGTTCATGTGTCTATAAATAACACGGGCCACAGAAAACCCTGTCCCCTGGCACTTCTATAACACTTGCACTATTTTTAGTATTAATACAAATAGTTATCCTATCAGTAATAAAAATAATGTCATCTTTAATAATTCATGATTGTTTACTTTTGTCTGATGTAGGGAAAGGAAACAGGAAGAAAAACACAAATAAATTTAAAATATTACATTTTTAAATAGCTTATTTGGGATTGTTTTGTAAATTCTTTAGTGGCTTAAAAACAAATAGAAGGTGGAAGGCAAAGGAAGAGAGAGTAAACAAAGGAAAGAAGAAGAAAGTAAGCTAGGAGGAAAGAGGAAAGCAGGCATAGCTAACATTTCTTAGACGCTACTGGATAAAATCATCTAGCCTTGTACCTGACAACCGTAGTCCAAAAGCAGCTGCAGTATATCCAAGCTTTCGTTTTCAATAGTTATGGTAACAGCATTTCTCCCAAGCACATCTACGCAATTTATGTTCAAGTCACCTGAACTGTTTTCCTCCAAAATCTTTTTAACCATATAATAGTCACCTAAATAACAATATACAAACATACTTTAATATTTAAGACATTAAACAAGAATGAGTATAAGAAAATTTTTATCCTGCTGAATTAAAAGATTAAAAATACCTAAACTCAATTTTGCTTTGCATGTGGACATGCGCACAGAAAATGTGAACATTTCCTGGAAAAAAAGTATATCTTGATAAAATAATACACATATAAGCAGCAAATATAAAACACTAGCAGAAAAAAATAAATGTGTATCATGTTATAAAAATTTCTTACTTAAAATTCTTTACCCGGTGTTATAAGGAGAAAAACTTATAGAAGATATGTAGGATAATTTCATAAAGAATAACCCAAAATACAGTCAGACAGCTCTTATAGAAAAATAAAATGAAACTTAGAAGGAATTAGTTTTGGATCTCATACACACATTTACTCATGCATCATATTGGTTAAAATGGAGAACAGGAGAGAGAATATTAGAAAGAGGGGGAAAGCATACATTTAAAAAGTAGCATGAATTTGACAGTATCTATAGACAGGGCACCTAAATTCTTACTCCTTCCTCCCTTCTCTCTCTCTCTCTCTCTCTCTCTCTCTCTCTCTTTCACACACACACACACACACACACACACACACACACACACACGTGCGCGCGCATGCGCGTGCACATCCCATCTTGTTAAGGAAGGTGAAGTGTAGTGTTAATAAACAGGGACCATCCAGCTCACAAAACACCAAGTTGGGGCTAGAATGACTGCTTGGCCTATCAGCAGCAGAAAAGCTATCTTCTCCCTGACTGAGGTGACCACAGAACGGTCAGTCCATATGAGGACAATGGGAATTACTGTCACCAAAGGCGCAGTTTATTTGCCTGCTGAGACTGTGCAGGAAAAAAGAGAAATAAAAATCCAAAGGGAAATGTTCATTAGAGAAAAGAAAGCAAGGGGATATTTGTTTCATTTTACTTTTTAAATACAAAATGGATAAACGATTTTACATAGTTATTCCTTAGATGTCTGTGAGTAAGAAACAGGGAAAGAATAATCAGAGTGGAAACTGGAAAGAGAAAAGAAATACTTTCATGGTACACAGAGAGAAAACATTAGACTAAATGAATAAGAAAAACAATACTGCAGCTAAGGTAACAGATTTTATTTGTGAAAATGTCAGACTTCCTAATATTTTAAATACTTGCTTATGTTTTAAAAAGAAATGGAATAATAGTTTTCTTAATAACACATCTCCTTAGGTCTCAAAAATAAAAAACTAGTCATGAAATAATTTCCCCATAGCACTAATTAACATTTTAATTCCACTGAAGAAGCAATGTTCTTAGTCTTGAGCTGTGCCAAATGACATCACTATTGCCAAAAAATAACATTTAAAACTATTTCAGACAAATCAGCTTTTAAGCCTAGGGTTAAGAAAACGCTACCCATAAACCTCCGCTTTGCTATTCTGGTATATCTAGGTGAGGTCACTCATTTAAATTCACCTTCTTGGAACTCAATAGACTTTTCACATCTAAGGTCATTGCGCTTCATTAATCTTGCAATATTTTCAGCCACCACTTCTTAAACGTCACTCTAGCTACTAAAGTGTATATCTCCAAGTGATATGCCATAAAGACTAGAAGAGTTATTAAGTTTGAGGATGGATGCATATGTGAAAAGAGGTTAGAAAACTTAACAAGACAAGAAGCAGGCTTACTGCCCAGATGCTCAAAATGCCTGCTATACCAGATGACGTTTTCCTTTCATAGTGAAGGTGTTTCAAGTCATATCTCTTGCCTTGGGAAAAGCAATATAATTTGCTTACTTTTTTGATGGTATAGTTAGCTTTTTTTTTTTATTGAGAAAAGGAGAAAAAAAAAAACAAGTTTCCACCTCCTCCCAGCCTCCCATTTCCCTCCCCCTCCTCCCCCCCTACGCCCCCTCCTCCCACCCTTCTCCCCCTCCCCCCACTCCTTTCCCCCTCCCTCTCCAGTCCAAAGAGCAGTCAGGGTTTTCTGCCCTGTTATAGTTAGCTTTTTTAAAATTTATTTTTAATTGTGTGTCTGGTGTGTGTGTGTGTGTGTGTGTGTGTGTGTGTGTGTGTGTGTGTATTGAATGTGGAAGCTAGAGGGTTGAGTATCTTCCTCTACTGCTCTCTATCCCCACCCTCAGCCCCAGACAGGATCTCTCCCTGAGCTCAGAGTTCACTGACTGGCTTAGACTGGCTACCACCAAGCTCCAGGGATAGGCTTGCTCTTGGTTACAGACTTAATATCAATACACTCTGCTGGAGATCCAAACTCAGTCTTCATGTCAGAGCAGGCACACTTTATCTGTCACCTCCAGTCCCTAGTTGTCTTTGTTCAACAAAGAAAACAAAGTATTTTTCAGTCTACTCCATAGGTGGTGCACCAATGCAACAGCAAATCATCTCAGTGAGACCTCTAAGCACCTCCCACACTCATTCACCTGTCCCTGTGAACACAGCTAACCTCATCCAAACTATTATCAATCCTTTTGGACAGTGAAACAACCTCCTAACTGATAGAACCACTGGAGATTTTCTCTTGGACTAAATCCTAAGCAAGCTAATGGTCCCTTTTTTCCCATATGAAGCTTCCATAGCCCATAAGACTTGGCCAAAACATTTCCTTTAGCCTACGATGCTCCACAATGCATCACTAGCATGATCCTCTGCAAATACACACCTGAGGAAAGTCATGGCTGCTGGTTCATTTGAACATTGAAGATAGAACCCATTTCCTGGTCCACATGAAAAGACAGCCATCTAACCACCTTTAGTGCCAGGTAACAAATCCACACTGGTTTCTCATAAATCCACCCACTTTTTCAAAACCATCCACTTTTTGTACATTTTCCCCTGCTGTTTCATAATTTTTCCATTCCCTAACTCTATGGAACCCCCACTCACTCCTCTCTAACCCTTTAAACTAACTGCCTCTGTACAAAATGAACTTGGATTCAGTTCACAATGGGCTCTTTTCTGTATTATTACTCATACAATGCTTTACATTTTGACACAGAGGGTCAACAAAATTGTTCTGAAAAGGGGCCAGGCAATAAAATATGCTATGTTTTGTGGACATGACAACTCAGTCACAATTACCCAGTCGAGTCTGCACCAAAGCAGGCACAGACCACACAATACAACTGAGGATGTGCCCCAATACAGCTTTTTGAATTTTACAGAATTCTTATGTTTCAAAAATACCATTCTTTTAATTAGAAATATTTTTAAGTAACTGAAATATAAAATGTAAAGGCCAGTCTGAACTCACAGACTTTAGAAAAAGAGTTGGACTTGGCTTATGAATCAGTTGGTCACCCATGGTCTAGCCCTACCTTGTCAGTCCATTCTGTAAAATTCAAAGCATATCAATCTTATGATTTTTTTTAACATTCTCAACGGACACGGTGTTTACTGAATTCTAGGAAGCCCACTGGAAACTGGGCATTCAAATAAATAGTATAAAAAATTTCAAGGTGATCCCATAGACCCTCAACAATAAATTTACTCTGCTCAACTCTTATAAATGTTGAGAGATGTAGAGTAGAGAAATGTACAATATTATTTATAAAGATGATTCTCTATTTTCTCACTGGCTTCTCATCTGACTTTCCAACATATGAAGATAAATTTCATCATTACTGATGACAGCATTAACGCTGGTCAGTTTTATCACAAGTGGGGGCTCGCGCCTATAACTGCAGAACCTGAGAGACAGAAGTAGGACTGTTGCAAGCTGAGGCCAGCCTAGGCTACTTACACAGCAAATTCCAGGACAAACTGGACTAGAGACTAAGATTCTGTCTAAAAAAATCCCAGCTCCCCCAACTCCACCAAAAACGTTGGCCAGTTTTTAAACTTTATATTAACCAAACAGAACTTGAAGCTAGTTGTAAAGTGTGGGAAACTTTGTGTCAAAAATTTACAAATCTTTTCAAACCAAACTTTCTACAAAAACCTTTGGACCTGAAATTATAACATTTTACTTAAAATATTCCTAATTAAGGCAGGCAGTGGTGGTACATGACTTTAATCTCAGCAGAAGGAGGCAAAGGCAAGATCTCTGAATTTGAGGCCAGTCTGGTCTACAAGAGCAAGTTTCAGAGCAGCCAGGGCTACACAGAGAAATTCTGTCTCAAAAGAAAAAAAAATCCCAATTAATATTTAAAACAGACTAAGAGGAAAAAGCTTTGGAACCCAAAGAAATTCTACTGAATTCATAAATAATTGATATGGTACTGGAATCTTTTAGTCCTAATCATTCACTCTGGATTTTAATGTTATCATTTATTGCTTCTAAATAGTATTTGGATTTTTCATTACCTATATTAAACTATTATTCCTAGTCTTAGACTTAACATCATTAACTTTGATGGAATTAGTCTGAAGAAGACATTTATAATACTCTAATGGGGCAAGAGAATCTCCGATTACAACAGAGCATTCAAATTTAATCTTTCAGCCTCATAATACACTGAGGTTTCACTTGGATAGTTTGTTTTCAACTTCCCAGGAGAGAATGCTCTGTACTAGGAATAGCCTATCTTCCAAATGTCATATGGGCCATTTAAGATAAACTGAACATTTGCTCAGAGAGATCTATTATATACACAATTATAACATCTTTTTACCCTACTGTTCCTTACTTCTGCACAAGAAAACATCTTTATAATAGAAAAACTCCTAAAGAATATTGATGTAGTCAGTAACTCACTAATAACAGCTTTTTGTCCAATTCCTTAACACAATTAAGAACTTCATGTATATATTTTGATAGCATGGCAAAGAGCAGAAAATTAAAAATAGGAAAAAGAAACGCACCATGAGATCACTACACAGGCCAGTAAGGCAGCTAGCTGCTCAGGCACCGATCATTAAAGTCACTGAGAACCACTCCCTATGGCTACACTTCTCAACTAGTACATTCCACAGCTTTGTTGATTTACGAAGATTCCCTGTACAGAATGCATATGATCTGTAACTAGTGATACTTCACGAGCTATTTAGAATGCTTGTAACAACCCCAATATTCCTGATGCTAATTATACTCTTATCATCCCTCCTTTCTGCAAATTATTTTCCTCATTGTACATATCATTTTTTTAAAAAAAAAGATTTTTATTTATTATGTATACATTATTCTACCTGCATGTCTGCCTTCAGGCCACAAGAGGGCACCAGATCTCATTAAAGATGGTTGTGTGGTTACTGGGAATTGAACTCAGAACCTCTAGAAGAAGCCGGGCGGTGGTGGCACACGCCTTTAATCCCAGCACTTGGGAGGCAGAGGCAGACGGATCTCTGTGAGTTCGAGACCAACCTGGTCTACAAGAGCTAGTTCCAGGACAGGCTCCAAAGCTACAGAGAAACCCTGTCTTGAAAAACCAAAAAAAAAAAAAAAAAAAAAAAAAGAACCTCTAGAAGAGCTCTTAACAGTTGGGCCATCTCACCAGTCCCAGTGTACATATTAGGTGCTGCCTAACAACACAAAACTCCGCAATACTCAGGAATCTGCATTTAAATGATACAAACCACTCTCCTCTCTAACCTTACACCCTTCAAATCTCTTCCAAAACAGAAAGTACATATAAACATCTTAAGTAAGTATTAACAACAGTGGCACGATTCTCAAGGAAATGCTGCGCATTTTGAAAGCTTCCTGAGCCCCAAGGTACACAGAGCTTCTATAGAAACTTAAAGTATCCTTCCTTATAACATAGCAAGCCTAACACAACGGTGATGGAACACAAACTAGGATGATTCCAGGGGTAGAGGTGAAATTCTGCCCTCCCCCCTACCTTCTCTAACTCCACAGTGAAATGTTCAGAAGGGACTGCTAATGAAAATACAAATCTTCTGCTAGTACTCCACATGCAGCACTGGCAGAGAGTAAATATTCATTCTTCCCTACTCGGCATAAGCACTAATTAATGATATCAACAAACAAAAGGCTTACATTCACACATATGCTTTAAAGCATCATCTACTTAACACTTTAAATGAGAAAAAATAAAGACATACTTAAGTTTAGGTGCTTCCTAAAACTTTACTTACCCTTTCAGCAGGCAAGAGGCCTTAGATCAGAGGCTCCCACAAACAAACAGGCTAATTACCACACTAACTCTCAATAAGAAAAACAAGGTGGTCTACTTAACATCAATGATACAAAACATTTATTGGCAGCTCTTGTTCAGTTAGCTTAAATTAAAGCCTCTCTGTCTACAAAAAATTCACATATATACTTTGTAAGAATTTTATTTGGGTCTTGAGGTAGATTGTTTCCTAATTTTCTGAGAAAACGCCATACTCATTTCCAAAGTAGCTGTACGATATACCTCAAGATCCAGCAATACCACTGTTGGGTACATACCCAGAGGATGCCCAGTCATACCACAAGGACATGTGCTCAACTATGTTCATAACAGCATTATTTGTAATAGCCAGAACCTGGAAACAATCTAGATGTCCCTCAACCAAAGAATGGATAAAGAAAATGTGGTAGATTTGCACAATGGAGTACTACTACTCAGTGGTAAAAAATGACATCTTGAAATTTGTATGCAAATGGACGGATATAGAAAAAAAAACATATTGAGTAAGGAAACCCAGACCCAGAAAGACAAATATAATATGTACTCACTCATAAGTGGCTACTAGACATAAAAAAAAAACCCAACCTACAGTCCACAACCCCAGACAACCTAGACAACAAAGAGGACCCTAAGAGAGACATACATGGATCTACATAGGAAGGAGAAAAAGAAAAGATCTTTTGAGTAAATTGGGAGTTTGGGGGTCACAAAAGAGGGTAGGTGGAGAGGGGGAGGAAGGGAGGGAAGCAGAGAAAAATGTGTAGTTCAATAAAAACAATAAAAATTAGCCTTCTTCAATATAGACATTGGTGAAGCTTAGAAGCACTCTCATATTGAATACTGGCAAGAATACATCTCATAGAACACAGGTGAAGATGTAAATTGGTGCTAAAAAAAGAACTTGGCAGGTTTACATAAATTTGATAGGTTTATATAAAACTCTGCTGTACATCAATAGTACAGAAAATTTCAATCCAATTTTCCTTATTATTTTTAATACAAAAAAGGACCAAGAGTTAGCTTTGAGATGATTCTGATCTATTTTGATGATCCGCAAGAACCATTACTAATTGATTAATACTTAGATACGCAATTGCATAGATTGACTGAACTAATTTACATAAAAGCTGGTTATTCCAAACCATAAAATCTCTCTCTTCCCTATTTTTGTTTACTCCTTACTCTGTACACTGTTTATTTTAAACCGCCATTCATCCACGAAAATACATACAACCACCACACTGTTGCAAATTTTCTTTTAAGAATCTCTAGCCTTGCCGGGGGGGTGGTGGCGCACACCTTTAATCCCAGCACTCGGGAGGAAGAGGCAGGCGGATCTCTGGGAGTTCGAGGCCAGCCTGGTCTACAAGAGCTAGTTCTAGAAGACTATACTACAAACAGTTCATTCATGTAGAAAGGATTGTTAAATGTAACTAGTTGATTTTTCTGACCCTATTAAGGATCTCATGCTTGTTTTTTACATTTACACAAAAAACAAAGTTTATAAACTATCCATACAGATAAGAGTTAATTTCCAACTAGTACATGCACATATGGATGTCTTTTCTAACATAAATTATTTTAAAATCTTCAACTATAATCAGATTAATAAAACATACTAGTGGCTTGACATATATATACATACATATATGTATATATACATATACAAACAACAGATCCGATACATGGAGTTGTGAGGATTCAATTACATGGAATATGCATATATATATATTATATATATATGTTATATATATATATTAAAGTAGCAGTTTTGGTGATTGAACCTAGGGCCTTGTTTATGTTAGGCAAGTGCTTTACCGCTGAGCTATATCCCCGGTCCCTCTGAGCATTAGATGAAATGGTCTACAAAACGCATGAGCACTCCACTCCACCCTACTTTAGTAAACGTTTGCCATTTGGGCTAATGGAGATTTCACTGTAAAAGTGGGAGTTAGAGCTAGTTCAAGAATTTTTCTACTTTTTTATATTTGATTTGGACGTTAAAATGTTTTAATAATATTAGTGATTATGAACAAAAACAAAAATACGTGTTCCTCTAACTTCAACTCGTTTTTAAAATAAATGCAAATTAAAACTTTATGCAAGAAATATGCAGTTTCTTCACCATAGCACATTAACCCCTGTTCTACTTCTGCATATCTCCAAGGCTTTTAATGATGTTATAAATATATATGTATGTATTAGATGCCAGTTTCCATAGATAGATAGACAGATATAGATATCTCAAATTGTTTCAACTAGTACTATGGGCAGTTTATAAAACTTTTATAATTAAAACTCCTTTTGAGAACTCTCACGCAACCATTCTAAATATATTTATCACAAAAGTACCTGCTCCAATCATATTCCATTACAACACTTTTCTGTTCTCAGTTTGACAAGAATATCAAATTTCCTTTCCTAACATACGTTAAATAATCACACAGTTCACTAGAATAAAAGCAGTGATTCTTGACTGCTGTAGTACAACACCATCATTGCCTTTCTCCTTTTAGATTATTTTTGAGGGAAACAACTCAGGCAAAGCACTTGGGGAAAAATTAAGTAATTTATATAATCTACAGATCACAATTTTGTGACATTACAGACATACATTTTGTATTTCTTTATATTTCTAAGAGTAGTCAAAGATGCCTATGGTAGACTTTAAGAAAATGCTTATTTATTTAATATTACCCGTAAAACATAAAAGTGAGTTGGCAACAGATATAAGGGGACTTTGTTTACATGTCAATGTGCTTTCAAAAAAGCATAAATAATTGCTTTTTGCCTTGCTAAGATCAAGTGTAGTTGTATAAAGAATGAAAAACTATTTCAAAAGATTTAAAAGGCTTGGGAGACTGTTGTTGACTTGAGCAAACATATGTAAACAAAAAAAACTTCTGTAACTAACTTTCCCACAGTGTAAGGTGGCCTCTAAAATTGGGAAGTCTGAATGGTTCTAACAAGGTTTTCCTAAACGAACACAGCCTTTGCACAACACACTGCTGAATTGAGGCATAACAATGTTTTAGGACTTTTTTTTTCCAGTTAACAGCCAAATGTAGTCTGAGAGCAATCAAGTTCCCACTCCTGCATTACAACGCATCACTCGAAAGCATGCCTATCTCTTCATGTGCCCATAAAGTGATCAGTTTCTAGATTCAAAAACAGTAAGGGCCGGATTTTTCCTGTCTCGTCCTGATTTCATATTATTTCTGCTTAGGATAATGGAATACCTAGTTCCACTCAACTGCAGCAGGCACTGGCAGCTGATGCTAAACAGAAGTCTTTAGATTAAAAAACAAAACAAAATTGTAAGGTGACAGCCCATGAATTGGAGAAATCGTAAGAGAAATAAACAGAATTTTCGACTTAGAAGGTCCAAAACTAGCCTCTGGCTCCCAAAGATAGGACTCCAACCTGGAGATTGTCCGTGGCAGCAGTGGGGCAACTTTGGGATCAGGGCACCCAACTAGCCACCAGACATCCCACCTGCAGGAGTCCACCGCCCCCGTCCTTCCTGCCTGCTGGCTCCTGCTCAACCAGGCAGAAGTCCTGCGGGTCTCACAGGTAGGGACTAGCCGCTGGGCGCAAGAAAAAGCGGGAGTGCCGGGAGTAAGTTGAGGCGGCACGGGCAGGACCCAGGGAGTGAGTCTTAGGGTGTCCAGAGGCGGGGAAAGGGGCCTAGCTCTCACCCTTGTCGCACGCCAGCAAGAAAAGCTTCTCATTCAGGGTGTTCTCCTCCTTCACCTCCCGCACATCCTTCAGCGCCATCACTTCGTTGGGCGACGAGGAGGATGGGGAGGAAGGCAGGGAGGAGGAGGAGACTCCCGAGAGGTCCGTGCTCGGGTACAGGGCCGCCATCATCGCGGCCCACGACGGGGGTAGGCCAGGAGACGGAGGTTGGGCCCCCATGGGCGCCGACCCCGACCCCAGCCCCGCCCCAGAGCTGGAAAACGGGTGAGTCGTTCCCAGGGCCACATCTGCCTGCGGCCCGTTGACCCCGAAGGGCGTCGCCTCGCCCCGGAACCAGCACTCGCCCTCCACGGACAGCCCCAGGTTGGTGGCCGCACCGGCGCGACCCCGGGGCCAGCGCCCTCTGCCCAGCCGCCGACGCCCCGGTCGAGCTGGTCCGCGCCCGTCCGGGGACGACAGAGTGGAGCGCGCCAGGGCGGCAGCGGTGCGCGGGGCCGTGCCAGGAGCCGCGGGGGCCGCGCAGGGGGCGGCCCGGCCTGGGAGGGAGTGAGGGGGCCGCCGGCCGAGGAGCTCGGCGCTGCGCTTCGCCGCACGTCAGGCTCCGGGGCTGTGGGGACCGTTGGCCCGGCTGCACCCGCGGGAGGCAGAGGCTCACCGCTCTCTCCTCCTCACGTCACCCTCAGCCCCGCGGAGGCGACGACACCGGGGCGGGGCTGGCGGCGAAGCCCGCCTCGAGGGGGCGGGGTCTACCGGGGCGGGACTGGTGGGCGGGGCTCCAGGCCTGACGCCCCTCCCTCGTCAGTCGCCTAGCGCCCCTGCAGCACCTATAGGAACCCGAAGAGGGGCATGGGAACCACCTGGTCGCAGTTCTTAGGTTGCAGATTAGCGGCAGCTGCTGCTGCTGTCGCTGCTGCGGCACAGAAAGTAAATACACCGCAGTGTGCCATTGAGTTTTTGAGGAATTGTCCTAGAGCCTGGCCAAGCAACCCGATTTTGGAGTTTGTGTTTACGTTACCCTTGTTCCTAAAGGCCGTTTATAATTTCTCTTGTGATTATAATATGGTCTAACATTCCTGATATGTCTAAAGTCATTATATACATGCATTTACATGTAATTCAAAGGTGACCTATAAGCATTGCGTATGCACAGTTTAGGACTTAACTCTCCACACAGTCCTGTCAGTGAATTAGTTACATTTATCACATCTAATGTTAAGAGGTTTGTTATTTAGGCATAGGCTGATGGACACACAGCAAGTGTGATTTGAAATTACATCTTTTCAATAATTCCTATTGCTTCCTACAGTCAATGTCCTCTCCCATTCAGGTTGCTTTGTCCCATTACTTTCTCAACCAATATTTTAATTTCCTGATTTTTAAAATCAACATTCTCTTTAGATGTTCTCTAAAAGGCCTAAGGAGATTCCAAAGACACCTTCTCAAGCATTTTTCTCTATGTTTACTTTAAAATAGCCTCTAGAGTCATTCTGTTTTTCGTTTCTAGACAATCTCCCTATTATTCTGTAATACAATTCCAAGTTTATGTATTTTGTGAAATTTCCAAGTGACTCATGGTGAGTCCAGTGGAAACACAAAAATGCATACATTTTATCGATCCACAAATGTTCAGTCAGTAGCAGAACTCTAACCCTGGCCTATCCAAAATTTCACCGTTTGAAGTTAAAGAATTCAAATGGTTCACAGCCCTATACACAGGTTCTCTATCCAAAAAACTGCCATGGGGCCTGGATTAACTTCTAAGATTTGGAGGAATTCCAACCCACTGTGGTCGAAATCTTAGGAGAGCTTCTAAAGCATGAGAGTCTACCTCCGGCAACCTGGTGTTACACTTCAGATTTTTGGATTGTCTCAGTTACAGACTATCTTCTTTTTTCTTATTCTCTAGTAAACTGCTTGACCAGCACAAACTGGATCATTCAAAATCACTTACACATTTTGCATGTAAAATATGAAGACCAGTGTAGTGATATTTTGTTTGTGTTTTAACAAATAAAGCTCGCCTGAAGATCAGAGTGCAGAGCTAAACCACTAGAGGCCAGGGAGTGATGGTGCACACCTTTAATCCCAGAACTAGGGAGGCAGACAGACACTGGGATCTATGTTAGTTCAAGGCCACCCTGGGCTACATGAGATTGAATCTGTCTAGAAGAGAAACAGAGCTCCCACAAAGGTGATTCCGGCGCTTGGGTAGTGGAGACAGGAGTGATCTGGCTAGTCAGAGAGAGGAATATAAGGCGGGAGGAGACAGGAGCTCAATGCAGTCTGAGGACACGATCATCCCTCCATCTGAGTATTGGTAGTCTTTGTAAAAGGTCTCTCTAGTGGCTGGCTGCACTGCTTCTGTGATCTCTTAGCTTTCACCCCCTAATATCTGACTCAGGTTTTATTTATTAAGTCCGATTAGAATTCGTGCTACAGACCAGGAATGGAGTTATGATGAACAACTGAATGCAAAACTCAGGAGTAATATTACTTCAAGCCACTCCCTCAAGTCACAGGTATAAAAAAAATCCCAAATCAAGAGAAGGGAAATTATATCTAGCCCTACAAGTAAGGTAGATCCTACACATATTTTTCAACGTTGTCCTCCCGTACTGATCTAGGGCCACCTCTGTCTGTTTCTTTCTCACGGGGCCTGCTAGGCTCTATTTGCATTTGTTTCCCTGCTGAGCACAGCCCAAAACAAAAGCCCTTGCCTAACTACCCAAATAATCTCCGCACAGCTCCCAAGTCCCACTGTCCCACTGTAGCACATCCTCCTGCTTCTTCCATCCATTATCACTACTCCTTTCTTGCTTTATTTACTACAATTTCTTTGTTGACTGATTGTCACCACTAGAATTTAGGTCAAAAGACTGTCTTTTTTTTTTTTTCTTAGCTGAATCCCAAGAATCTCATGTAGTATTTGAACACTGGAGACAATAAATTTGTGCTGCTGAATTTTACTCATTCAAATGATTTCATCACAAACTAAATGTGTAATAGTCATGTAGGTAGTCGCTAATAAAATTCTTCATATGAGGGCTGGTGAGATGGCTCAGCGAATAAAAGTGCTGTTTGTGAAAACTTGAAGACCTTAGTTTTTGTTTTTGATGATTTTTCAAGACCGGGTTTCTCAGTGTTGCCCTGGTTGTCCTGGAACTTGCTCCTTAGACCAGGTTGGCCTATGGATTTGCCCGCCTCTGCCTCGCAAGTGCTGGGTGGGATTAAAGGTGTGCACCACCACCTCCTGGTTAAAACCTGAGTTTATTCCCATAAAGGTGTTAGGGAAAACAGACTCCACAAATCTGTCTTCTGGCCTCCACATGTATAATGCATGCATGTCCATCAACACACATCATCCACACACACACACACAATGATAAAAACAGTACAATTTTGAATTTTAATTTTTCTTTCTTAAAAAATTTATTTTTTGTTTTATGTGCATTGGTGTTTTGCCTGCATGTCTGTCTGTGTAAAGATGCCAGATCCTCTGGAACTGGAGTTACAGACAGTTGTGAACTGCCAAGTAGGTGCTGGGAATTGAACCAGAGCCCTCTGGGAGAGCAGTGGGTGCTCTTAACTATTGAGGCATCTTTCCAGCCCCTTAATTTTTTTTCTTATATGAAAGAAGAAGAAACCTGACCTCCAAAGAAGTAAGTTTTTGTATTTCTTCATTTAGGTGTTGTATTCTTTTGTGGTAAATAAGTTTATAACAGACCAATATTGAAGGCTCTATAGATTTCTTTAAATAAAATGAATACACAAATACGCATTCTACATACACAGCATTTTATTAAATATACTTTGTGAGAAAAAGAATGCCTTTAAGTACTAAATTCCATGTCAATCAGATTATCTTAGTAAATATGATGGTGAAAAAAAATCAGAGAAGCATGATTTAAATATTCTCAGAAGAGCAAAAGCCTACTTACATCTTCATATAAGAAAACAATCATCAAAATATAAAAGGCAAAGAAATCTCTTGTAGAAGAATATATTTAAGAACTCCACCTATTAGTATTTCATTTAAAAAAGTCTACCCTAAAGACACAGACACTCTCACCCTTAACATAAATGCTTTGACCAGGGGAGGAGGAAGATGTAGACAACCCACTCGCACAGAGAAAAGCGAAGCACTTCCGCCTCACAGTAGGAGAGCTCACTGGCACTAACGTGGAAGGTGGGAGCGTATTTCTGGCTTCCACTATAAGCCACAGAATTTCTCTACTGCTAAAAATTCTGGGGGAAAGAGGTTTCAAGTTTTAACTCTTCCTAAGGAACACAAACCTTAAACATTTCCAGGTGATGCAGGGCTGTGAGAAACACGAAACTATGATGGACATTAGCTGTTATGTGCTTTCTACTGAGGTTATTTGGTGGACATATTCTAATTATGTCGGCTTCATTACAACTAGTAATGAAACTAGCAAGTGTAATGCGATGCTAACAGGATAGTATCGATGTCAGTTGGGATGGTCTATCCAGTGTTTGGCTGCAAGTATTTGAAAGGAATTAGGTGAAAAAAATAACTATACACACATTCATAATTAATATTTGTAAAAGATATCTTCACATATCAGATCTCACACATCTTCTAGGGGCAAAATAAATACTTAACGGCTAGCTGACTGCTTAATACATACCATTTGAGAAAATCTGGGTAGTTCAGATGCTATAGGGAAAAACATATATGTAGCATCTTACCAACATGCAGTATTGCACTACATGTCAGAAATAATGCTATATTATCAAACTAGGACATGTAAAATAGCAATGCAATTACAATCAAACTTTAAGTAAAAAGTTCCTACAACTTATGCAAGAGAGTGAACCTTGAGGTCTATTCAAGAATTAGTTTTCATATTAAAAAAGTTTGATGTTGGTGAGCCATATTTACCCCTTTAAATTTATATGCGAGATAGAAATTTACAGCAAGGTTACAGTTTTAGACCCCTTTACAGAGGTAAAAAAAGGATTGAGTTGGACTATGACTTTAGGTACATTTGTGATCAAAATTAAATAACACTTCAAAAAATCCAAACACATTTAATAGCAGGACCTGACAAAACTTTATACAGATCTTTTTTGAGCTATGAAAAAGAATGATTAGTCTTATTTTGTAAGACTTGTAGGAAATAAAATAATTTAATTTTGAAATAGCAGCTTGATAAGATGTTCCTGTCTTGGTATTGATTGTTAAAGTAATCAAAAAGATTGAGAAATTCTAACTAGTATGGACAAAATGTTATTCATTACTGAATACAGAACTATTTTGAGCATACAGATACTCTGATTTTATAGCCACTACAATTCAAAATTCTGTAAACTGAGACATTCGGTGTGTTTAATGTGGCAGATGATAGTAAATGCTTCATTATTTTATTCTGTTCAGTCCTTTTCCCATGAGGCAGGCAAACACTGTCATGACCATCTTTGGTTTTACTTCTACTAGGTCATCAGGTAATGCATATATCCGGGCACCAATCTTCCGAGCAACTGAAATGGCATATCTTGAAAAGAGAAGAAAGACACCTTGGCATTTGTTGTCCACCATGTTTTAACTTCATACCTTTTAAACAGAAGAATTCTTTTTTTTTTACAAGATTAACTTTTACAAAAAGATTAAGGATGTGATTTTTTAAAAATCATATTCTGCATACGAATTGTACTTTAAAAGATAAAAGCATCCCTGTAAGTATTTTAGGTCATGACTGTGAAAAGATCAACGTGGTCTGATATAAACTTACTTAGCGTTGTTCAGTTTGTCCTCATCAGTAAGGTTTTCTCTCTTGATCATTTCTGGACGAACTGCATTTGGTGCAATGGCGTCTATTAAATCTAAGACAGGCAAACTTGTACTAATGGATTTATCCTAGGAAATAAAGAAAACATACATGAACATCTTACCTTTAATTTTCACAAATGACAGCTTCTGGTCACAGTCATATAACTGAAACCAGCCTATAAATTTTCTTTGTACTTAATATTAAACTTTTCTGCAAACAACACATATAAAGATTATTTAAATTAAGATTTTCCTTCAGTCTTAATGTAAATTATAGCATATAGAGTTGCCCCATACCTGAATATAGTTCCTACTTCTGCCAACTGAAGCATCTATTCTGTGAAAAATAATTTTGAAACAGAATTGATGTGTTTTAAATTAATAATTTTATATTTTGTGGACCATGAATTCCTAAGACTTGGGTCAGTATTTTCAGAAAGAGAATCAAATAGTGACAGGAACCTCACATTTACAAAGATGGTGTCCTTGGTGATTTAAGTGTTTTGTCGTTATATTGTAATCCTACATGACAGAAACAAATTAACTATACCCTCTTTTTTTTTAAATATTTTTTTATTGAGAAAATGAGAAAAAAAAAACAAGTTTCCACCTCCTCCCAGCCTCCCATTTCCCTCCCCCTCCTCCCACCCTTCTCCTCCTCCTCCCACCCTTCTCCCCCTCCCCCCAATCCTTTCCCCCTCCCTCTCCAGTCCAAAGAGCAGTCAGGGTTCCCTGTCCTGTGGTAAGTCCTAGGTCCTCCCTCCTCCGACCATATCTAGGAAGGTGAATATCCAAACTGGCTAGGCTCCCACAAAGCCAGCACATTATGTAGGATTAAAACCCCATGCCATTGTCCTTGGCGTCTCATCAGCTCTCATTGTTCGCCATGCTCAGAGAGTCCAGTTTTATCCCATGCCTTTTTCAGTCACTGTCCCAATAGATCAGCTCCACTGTCTCAGTGGATGGGTGCACCCCTCGTGGTCCCGACTTCTTTGCTCATGTTCTCACTCCAAAGGAAAAACATATAGCTATCCTCTTGGCTATGGGAAGTAGACAAAGTTCCCAGGGAGAAAATTGAGATCTTGGGGGTGGGGTGGGATGGGGGTAAGGGGAGATGGGGAGAGAAACGGGAGAAGGGGAGGAAGGGGGGAACTTGGGGAAAAAGGAGGATTGTGATAAAGGAAGGTTGGATAGGGGAGCACGGAAGCACAGTTCTTAGTTAAGGGAGCCACCTTAGGGTTGGCAAGAGACTTGAACCTAGAGTGGCTCCCAGGTGCCCAAGCCGAGGTCCCCAGTTAATTCCTTGGGCAGCTGGGGATAGGGAACCTGAAATGACCCTATCCTATAGCAATACTGACGAATATCTTGCATATCATCATAGAACCTTCATCTGGTGATGGATGGAGATAGAGACAGAGATCCACACTGGAGCACTGGACTGAGCTCCCAAGGAACTATACCCTCTTTTAACTATGAAGTACTAAGTCCAAAGGATCAAATGCTAACACAGCCAATAAACATGAAGTATTTGAATATTACAGTAGAATATTAATACCCAAGATGTTTCATTTTCTAGTTACTTCCAGAATGAATTAAAAATGGACAACCACTCTAGGGGATAGAGTATTGTAGTTAAAATATAAAATCTGAACTGATTCTGTAACTTGCCTGCTGATGGGAAAATGATCTGTTGTTTTAAGCTTGAATAATGACCTCAATTGCTTGCCTACCCAACACTGGCTCACGCCTTACCTCTCTCTGTTCTAACAGAACCCATATTTTTGCTGTGTCCATACCTTAATGTGGACATGAGCTTCAAGGAAAGCTCTGGCAATCCAGTGCTCTAGGAATGAACCTGAATTGCATGTAGGTCATGCATTTGAAACAAACTTTATGTGTAAAGAATACAAAACCAGATATACAATGTACCTGTGTATTAAAAATTCATAGAGGAGGGCTGGAGAGATGGCTGAGCAGTTAAAGAGCTGCACTTCCAAGGGACCTGGATTCAGTTCCCAGCACCCATGTGGTGGCTCACAACTATCTTTAACTCCAGTGTCGAGGGATCTAAGCCCTCTGCTGACCTCCACAGACACTAGGCATGCACATGGTGCACAGACTTACGCATACGCACAACACCCACAATTATAAATAATTGACAGGGAAGGGATAACTAAGAAAAAAAGTATCTAAAAAAGCCCTTGTGGAGGGGCAGTAACAAAACGGAAAGCCCCAGTATAAGACGAACAGAGCAGTTCTAGCGCCACAGTGATTTTACTTGAGCCTCAGTTAATTAGGCTTTCAGAAATCAACAACCTTTCCTGAATGTGAATGTGAATGAACCTCTGTCCTAACCAGCACTAGAACTGAGAGGAGAATCAGCTTAGGGGTATAGTTGGCAGGTTGATGGCAAAGCAGTCATGGGTGGTGCAGGGAATTACAGGCTCAAATACTCCTGAAGACTGACCAACCTCTGCCTGTCTGCTATTGTCCTCAGCACCTTTCTCTCTAAACCGGTTTGCATTCTACTCTTGAAAACAGAAACACCTCTACCTGAGCTCTGGGATGGGAGTGCCACAGAATTCTTGGCCATTATTGTAAGGAACAATGATTTTCCCCCCTCCTATTTTTTGTGTTTTACTGTGGGGGAAGTTTTTATTGAATTCAATAAAAAGTTTAAGTTTCTAAAGATTTTATCAGATCCTTAAATAATATTTCCAAGAAAACAGACCTATCTTCTAACTCTCCTGACTTATACATTATCATCGAAAGACATTTTATTATTGCAAAGGGGTAGAGGATATTGTGAAAAACTCTAGTTCCATATACATTACAGCACTTTTCCTTTAAGTTAAACATAAAGAAATTAAATAAGGAGAAAGTCTCTAGAATCTTAAAAGAGAATGAAACCTAGAGGTTAGCCTGATTTCCAAGATAGCATCTCTTTCCTTTGATTTGTTACTCTATTTTACTATTCTTCTCGTTGTTTTTAAGAATAAAAGTGGCAACAACAGTGATGTAACCAAGAGAGTCTTCTAAAAGATTCAACAGGAATGTTAATGGCACATCTGATGCCCTTTACAGACAGGCAGTGCCATTAACGCAGCGAGCCCCATTTCCTGAGCCCTCCCTGCATGCCAGACATGCTTAAGTCTTTTTCTGTTTGTTAAATTATTTAGTTTTACGATAATCTTGGAAGACAGATATTATCTCCATCTTAGACTTGGGGGAAACCAAAACACAGAGAAATTAATATTATAACTTGTCCAAGAACAATTGAGTACTCGGGTGCTAAATGAAGAATCACATATTAGATCAGTTTTGTTTACCCATAGAAGTAACCCGGCTACTAGTGCAAGCTGCCAAGGTTTCTGAGAAGCAGGTGTCTTTGTGCACTGCCATCTCTTTAGCTGATCTACACAGTACTGCCGACACCTCATACTGCAATGCTCCTTTTCTTATTTATGTCCTTTCCTGAACAGTCAGTTTCTTTGAGGTAGTCATGGTAACAAGGCACCTGACACAGTGAGCTTTGATATTACAGAATGAATAAGTAATATGTCAGTCACACAGGTTACAAGTCTGAGGCAAGAGTTCAACCCAGGGCCATCCAACTACAAAGTTTGGTTTTGAAGCTGCAAGTAGACAGATCTTGATAGGAAGCCGGTTCTCTTTAAAGGTGTACGGCGTGGACAAGTTATTTAACTTCCCGAATGTCCCAGTTTTGCTCCTAGAGTTGGTAAATGTGAAGTCTGCTTAGCATAATGACTACCAGTCTCTAAAAACAGCAATTACAATTGTTATTACTTGCTGATATGCTACTTCTCCGTCTTCTTAGAGAGGGACAATTCTTTACAAATAAAAGGGTTAAATATATCTTTTCTAACATGCCTAATTATGGCATGTCTTGAATGTGGTGAATTCAGGCTTTTCTTTCTGAAACAATCACCTTTTTCACATTATGCCTTTTACTCAGTGTTCCCGATTTAGAACCACTTTCTCGCTGATCTTGAATTAATCTGCTCTGTACAATGTGCTTTAGAAACCATCCTCTCAATGTTGCCTCTAATCAAGATGGCTGCTCCTAGCTTGTTAGCTCCCTGTGAGGTCCACCAGTTCAACCTGTCCTCCAGCTCATGTTCAAATCAACTTGCGGGGCTTTGTTTTGTTTTTAGTTTTTAAATGTTTATTATGCTGAATTACTTAAGGCCATTTTCATGAGGTGTATGCACTTTGAGCCTATATACCACCATCAAATCTGTTTTCTCTGTCCGCTCTTCACTGCCTATTGAGTTAGAAAGATCAACCAGACTGTACACTTGAGAAAATCAGTTCTATGGCTTGAATTTTATGATCTGCTCCATAGTAGAATTACATCCATTCTACAGCTTTGTCTTTAATATAAATAATGGACACTGAGGGGGTAAATAAACTTCTTACACTTTCTGGATTTTTCTAAGCTAGAAAAGCTATATACTTTATATCAATAAATATTCCTGTCTCTAAACGTTTCTTCTTTGTATTTGGTAATTTATTTACACACATACACACATTTGCTTGCTACCAGGGTCGAACCTAGAACCTTATGCAATCTACTGTTCTTATTTTTAATAAATATACAGGTAAGTGTAACTTTGGCACTATAATTTCAGAGATGACCAATTACAGAATTTTATAATATGCCACATTCCTATTTACATTTTAAAATTGTATTTTGTATCTAAAACAGGGAGACAAATCAGACTAAAAGTTACAAACAATAGTGCTATCGGCTCCAAGATACAAAAGAAGAGAAAAATATGTACTTGAATTAGGACCCAGGGAACATATTTCCCAAGATCTATTCTGTTAAAACCATTGGAAGCATTGGTCTTTATAAAGTGACTTAATTTACCAATGTATGATATTTCTGTTACTCTCAAATACTGTTAAACACACAGAGCAAAGGCAAAGAAAGGAATAAAGATGGGTAGGTGTCTTTTAAAATAGCTTGGGGTTTCATTTATTGGCACTTTGTTTTCAAAAACAGAAATTGCTAGGCTTTTCCTAAACATATAATAAAAGTCACAAACATAAGGGTCACTGAATGAATATGCTCAAGCAAACATGCTTATTTGTAGCTAATACCAGCTTGCATGCAACAGCAGAACACAATGGAAATGCATGGAAATTAGTGGGTATGTTGGTATGGATTACATTCTCCGTGCTGTATGAATCGTCCACAAATGTGCAGAAGAAAGTGTTAAGTGCGTTATGAAACCGGATGACAAGAATCGTGTTTCCTACCAGTTTTCTCAATCCCCACTTGCATCGCCTTGGCTGGCTCTGTATGGCTTGGAAATGAGGCCAGTGTGATTCAGACCCTGCTGCTAGGGAGCACAAAACATTACAGGCCTATATGAACAACCAACACACTGCAGCTTCTTTTTCACTTGACAACTGGAGTTTTGGCTCAATTCTATTTCTGACATCAGATTACCATGTTAAATGCACTAACCTGCATCTATATTCAATAGATAAACCAATAGAAAATATAAGAATTCAAATTATTCTGAGTGTACACATCCCAGATAATTACTACGCCTAAATCCCTGGGTTATATGTTTCTGAACCTCACTAATGTAATTCTCATTAAAAATCCCTTCAGTTAACTTAGGTATTAACTTTTAAAAGTTCTTGTTACCTTGAAGTTGGAAATAGAAGTGCTCTTGTTTGCATTTTTGAGAGTCTGATTGACCCATTTAATAATGATATCATCGTTGACTTTTTCTCCTTCCCCAAGATCTGATAACACATTCAGTGTGTATCTGCAACAGAAACGATATGAACTTGAGACAAGGGGATGGAATTTGTTTTCACATAATTTATATCAGCATTTAAGAAATAGCCAGGTGTGGTGGTTTTCACCTATAACTCCAATACTTGAAAGGCTGAAGCTAAAGAATCGCAAGTTCCTGTCTCCAAAATTTAAATTTCTTATTTTAGTCTGGCATTTGCACTTAATTACATTCAAAAGTTACAAAGCTCACTAATCAAAACAGAACACTGCCAGATAGTATTTTAAAAATTTAAAATAATTCCTTCCAAAGGCAACGAAGAATGAAGACCTGAGCCTTTACCTCCTCATCAGCTGCCAGACCAGTGCCAGAGTAAGGGTTGCGTTCCCTTCGTTTAAGTCCTGCCCACCAATGCCAACCAACGAGAATTTGGCCTCATTTTTCCCAAGCTCTACTGCATAGTTACAATTCTCAATCTGTAAGTAAGCAAAACTGTTAGTATTTAAAAAACAAAACAACAGATTTGAAGAATATTCCCAGACTATGCCAGCTTAGTCCAACCACCGGAGAAGTAACAGCAATGACACTATGTGACCAAATGTTATTTTTTAACGACCAAGTGAAACAATTACACCCAATTTACAGGGAAGTGATCAAAACAACAAAGGGGGCTGGAGAGATGATTCAGAGGTTAAAAGCACTGGCTGCTCTTCCAGAGGACCTGAGTTCAATTCCCAGCAATCTAAAATTAAATCTGGTGCCCTCTTCTGGCCTGCAGGCATACACTGTATACATAATAAATAAATCTTTAAAAACAACAACAACGTGATTCTGAAAATGGATGAATTTAATCCCAGCATTTGGAAGGCAGAGGCAGAGACAGGCAGATCTCTGAGTTTGAGGCCAGCCTGGACTACAGAGTGAGTTCCAGGACAGGCCCCAAAAGTTACAGAGAGAAACCCCATCTTGATTAAAAAAAGAAAAGAAAATGGCTGAACAGTGCTAGCCCCCCTCCAACTTGAATACAGATTATATAGTTTCTTAGAAAGTCTATGGCTATATTCCACAGAGAAATCCTTTCTCAAAAAACCAAAAAGTACTAGTCTCCCCTTCAATTTGACTACAGTTTATTTGAAAGCCTATGGATGTGTTCTCTGAAATTCAGGTCCTTGCCCACTTGATTCTGCAAAGGCCTTGTCTGGGATGTAGCTGCTGTGCAGGAGTCTCCTCCTAGAAAAGACATTCTACCTTGGAGGGAAGTTTCTTCAGCCACAGTGTGTTCTAAAGGGAGGCGAAACATTCCATCTTGCAGGGAAGCTCCTTAAAATTCAGTAAGGATGCTGAGACTCAGCATCGGAGTAGCTAACCTGCTTAGAAGAGTCTGAGCCCAGCTGAGCCACTGGAAACGGATTTTCCACCTTACCAAGCTGCCTGCAGGCTGTGCAGTGTGCTCCAGGTTCCCAGCTTTCATTAGCTGTCTGTCACCCAGTATTTCTGCTCCTGTAAGTGACCCCTCACTCCATACTCTCTTATAAGGCACCCCAATAAAACTCACTGGCTCACCAATTTGGACTTTGGAGGGATCCTCACTTTGGTCTGTCATCAGTTCTCTATCTGGAGTGGGAAGATGCTGGCTTGCTAAAGTCACCCCAGGAACAAGTCACACGACAGTTCAGTGGTAGAGTAATTTCTCCATATGTATGAGATTCTTGGGTTCCCAAGACTCACAAATCATAATTAAAAAATCTTAACTATACGAGCCAATTATCTGGTCCTTATTAGCTTCCGTAGAGTCAGAGCTATGTTATGCTTAGTTTTTACGTGTTTTCTTTTGTTATGCATAGTATCAATTTCCTATAAAAAGTGTTCAGTATAAATCCCTATAGCTCGGCGGTGGTGGCTCACGCCTTTAATCCCAGCACTTTGGAGGCAGAGGCAGGCGGATCTCTGTGAGTTCAACACCAGCCTGGTCTACAGAGCAAGTTCCGGGATAGGCTCCAAAGCTACACAGAGAAACCCTGTCTCTTCACAGCAACAGAACATAACTAAGACAAACGCCAAGTAAATCATTTCCCCACCGACTTACTCATTTCTAGTCATGGAAACCCAGTTGGGTCCTTTCTAAATGTGTGTTTAGGTGCAGTCTCTACAGAGGCTTCTATCAGTCATCACCTGTATCGGAGGTACGCTTTTTATGTTTTTCACTGTTTTCCTCTGTGTGTTCATAGTTGTGTGTAGGTATGTGTGTGCAGGTGATACAAATGTGGCATATGCATGCCACAGCACTAATGCAGAGGTCAGAGGGCAACCCCAGGCATCAGTCCTCATCTCCACTTTGTTACTCTGCTGCATACCCTCAAGCTTTAGGCGATTCTCCTGCCTCACTCCCACTTCCCTATAGGAGCACTGGGGTTATAGACACTGCTGCTACATGTCCAATTTTTATATGAACTCTTGGGATTTGAACTCAAGTCCTAACACTTGTAAAAAGGACTTTTCCCACAAAACCATCAATGCAACTCCCTGCCCTCCCCCCCCCCCCCGCCAGGTATTTCTGCACTGATGAAATTGTAAGCTCTAAAATCCCCCCCTCTCTTTAGTATTTGGGGGTTTTGTCACATGCATGTAGTGTCTGCAGAAGCCAGAAGAGTGCATGGGATCTTCTGAAACTAGAATTACACATGGTTGTGAGCCAGCATGTGGGTGCTAGGAATTGAACCCAGGTCCTCTGGAAGAGCAGTCAGTGCTCTTGACTGCTGAGCCATTTCTCCAGCCCCAAGTCTTAAAGTTTTATTACACAAGTAGGAAAAAAAGGTGTTTACTAAATACATCTTGGAAAAAAAATATTAATTGAGAAGAAGAGTATAATTAGTTTTCTTTCCCAAGTCAGTCAAGACTCCATTCAAAACAGTTAAGTCAGAGGTGCAATCACACCACACACACACACTATAATTTTTTATTAAAAAATTTAAACAATTTTAGTACTCATAGTTAATTATCCCTGCTTAGCATATTTAGTAGAAATAAGACTATGGGGATGTATATAATGGCATTAAGTGAAATGAATTTCTAGTTTATGAAATAACGTGTTACAGAATGAATAGGAAGAGAAATCAGTGAGGATGAAAGGGAAACCTTTCCAGTTAATGACAGTCACGGCTCTGTGTGAAATGTGTTCCAGTAAAGGCAGATTCTGAGGAGAGATGATGGTAAGAAGGGAGATGGGGATGCTAGTGTAGAGCCCAAGATGATGCTGATACAACCAGCAATGACTAGGAAACCACAAATTAGTGCTACCATACAGGAGAGCATGTGGTCTATCTGGGGTAACATCTGCCTTTCAGTTTGGTACACAGCACCATACACAGCTTTTGACATAGGTTTTGGGGGCTGAGTTCAGGTTATTAAGTCTGCACAGTCAGCACTTTCCCACTGGAATCGTCTTCCCAGCCTGACTTTCTAGTTTCTCGTAAGATTGCTAAACTGAAATTATAAAAGGTCAAAGGATTTTATTAAATATTCCTAGCCGGGCGGTGGTGGCGCACACCTTTAATCCCAGCACTCGGGAGGCAGAGGCAGGCAGATCTCTGTGAATTCGAGGCCAGCCTGGTCTAGAAGAGCTAGTTCCAGGACAGGAACCAAAAAAGCTACGGAGAAACCCTGTCTCGAAAATAAAAAAAAATATTCCTGTTATATATTATTAAAGTGATTTTAGAAGTGCCATAAAAATGAACACTTTTTTCTAAGGTTTCATTTCTCAGCAACATACTTCCCCACCACTATCCATTTCCTTCGGCCTCCACCCCTCTTCTAGTTTCCCTGTGACAAAATTCAATCAGTTTCTGGATTCTGACTCAAATACAGCCTCCAACATGAAGCCAGTTGGATGGGAGAACGTGTGGCCCTTTTCTCTTTAAAGCCCACAGTGCCCATTTCGCTGACAGTCACAGGCATACGTATCTCATCACCATCATCTCTGGGGCACCTCCTAAGCAGCAGCTCCAGGGCTCGAGCTTTTCTTCTGTGCACCACGCCGTGCAAGTAGTAAGAAATCAGAATACATCTCGTGAATAAATGAACGAGGACGCAGGGAAGATTGAGCGAGTAGTGGCGACTATAGCAGAAGAGGGCACTCAGGCTGCACTCAATAACAGAAGCACCAAAACTTGTTAAAGATGAAAACAGTGTATGAAGTGTCGGCCTGGAAGCACTGCCTTCATCTGTCCAAACACTTGGTAGTAACTGAGTTTATGAAGAACCCGTTACGCTTCGTGCATCTTGAGGTGAAATAAATCTATAGGCACAAACCACACACCAATCTTTATGAACCGACACCCTGGGCTTCACATCAGAGAAACAACAGCAGAGCTCCAGTCACGCCTCTCACCTTCTTCATGTTCCCTCCGAGAGCAGGGTACGGAGGCTTGTTGACATGACTCCAGTTGACTGGCACGCGGATCATCTCATAGAGCTGGAAGATCACCAAGGCATCTGCAAGGTCACTAGAACAGGAAGGAAATGCACATAAGAAAGGGAAAACCATCAGTTACTACAACTGTCCTACAGAGGGATACATGTCTTTAAACACACAAGAGTCATCTAAAGCTAATAAATGACAAGGCTTTCATTTCACCTCAAACTTTCAACCTAAGGATCTGTCCGACTTTTTCATGTTTACAAGGCATTTGCACACGTGTGTACACTTGTACACACGCACACATTCAAAGAGGTATGATAAAGACTATTGGGTCAACTATCCTACAATGAACTCCTGGGCTGCCAGCGGATATGTTAAATTTGGTCAGAAAATACAATATAAAAAGTTCTACAAGATACACTAAGTATTTAAAAGCAAGTGTCAGGCCACTCATATAGTTTGATCTCAGCTTTATGCATATGTAAGAACTGCTGAGGGCGATCACTTGTGAGCAGGAAAAAGGGAATGAGAGGGAACAAGGGGAATTGCATGTTTTATTTTATTCTATACAGTTACATTGTTTGAGATTTACACAATAGAATGAGTTCATGTGTTATATATTATGATTTCTTAAAACTTTAAAAATAGTTATAGGAAAATTATAGCTATTCAGTGGGTAGCTGTTCCTGTTCAATAATAAAAGTTAGGAGGAAGGATTTTACAAGGAAGTAGGAGTTCTGAATTTAAGAATCCAAAGAATACTTTGGATTCAGGAAAATACAGTCTCCAAAAGGTTAAAGTCTGTCGAGTCTGTTTCAGCCAGCTCTTGGTGTGAAGGAAATAAAGCAGGATCAATGCGGTAAGTAACAGTCAGGGAAGGAATGTGTGCCTGTTTTCCTCCAATAGGTTATCCACTAGCCATGTTCTGCTAAGGTTCATATCAGAGTTACTTTTCCTTCTCTGGGCACACACCAAGCGGCAGTGAATGAGTGAAGCCAGGCTTTGTGCTAAGCAATGGAGACATCTCATGTACACCTATTAAGGTCTGACTAGCACATGAGCATTTTGTGTGCAAAAAGACATCACTAAAGTCGTTGCAAGTACTGGGGTTTCACCTACTTCTCTTTCTTTCTTTTACTTTAAATGCACTCACCATCCTTCTTATTTACTATGGTGATATTATTATTATTATTATTATTATTCATGTTCTGCACATTCAAAACCTGAGGCTCAGAGACCTGAATAATTTCCAAGGAGTTCACAATAAATTCTAGAACCAAATGGTGGTAGAAAAGTTCCAGGACTGATAGTTCCAGAAATATATTTAACAGCTTATTTAAAGAAAAGAATGTTTAGTTAAATCAGCATTATAGTCAGTCTAGTTGCTTTGGGATCAACTGAATGTATTATAGGTTGGGAATTAAATGCTGAGGTTGGGTTAGGAATATAACCAGACCCGAATTCACAGACACAGGCTGTTGCCTGCTGTTTTTCTATTTCCAAGGGTTCCCTTTAAGATTATGTTACTTTGAAGATCTTCTAAAAGTGAGCTATATCTTTCTCAAGAAAAAAAAATGCATATGCCTTGATGCCTTTACTAATATCAAGAAGGATAAAGGGGCTGGAGAGATGGCTCAGTGATCCTAAGTTCAATTCCCAGTATCCACATGGTGGCTCACAGCCATCTATAATGAGATTTGGTGCCCTCCTCTGGCATGTAGGTGTACACGCAAGCACAACATTGTATACATAGTAAATAAATGAAAAAAGAAGGATATCATAATAATAATCAAACATCTTTTAACTAAAAATTTGGTCAATTCTCTTCTTTCAACCATTGAGAACTTTAATGTCCTTGAAATTTATAAAAGTTACCTTGACTTAATCCTTTTTAAATTTGTGTGTGTGTGTGCACACGCATGCAAATACATGGTTTATGTACGGGAAATGCGTACATATTCACGTACACATGACCACCTGAGGGCATTAGGTGTTGTTTCTCAAGAGCTGTCCATCTCACTGGTCTGGCGTTCACCAAATCACCTACCACTAGCGACCTGCCTCCTTTTGGCCTCTGTGGGCACTGCACACACCTAATACCCGACAAAAATGCAGATAAGACAGACAAACATACTCATAAAATAAAAATAAGTACACCTCAATTTTAAAAAAAGTTTAACCATTAATACTAAAAAAATACATGTTCACTGTTAGAAAATAAGTCCAACTCATATTAAAATGATATTCTCTATTCCTACTACTTGGACTTGTATAATTTGATATCAAGACTTATCAAGACTTTCTGTAAGAATCATTTACAAATTTACATATAGTCAATTTGAAACTAAACCAAATTATACTTCGACTGATTGCTAATTTATTCTCAATAACAAACTATAGATATCTTTTAAATGAATTCATAAATATATAATTACACCTCTCTCCAATGCTGGAGTTTTAGCTGCCTTGCTCCTATAACAAAAGCGCTACTCTAATTGCTATACGTCTCTTCATCCAGCCGGAAATTCTAGACTTGTGTTTTTAAATGTCTATTAAAATAATAGTTACTAAAAGAATGCTGGTTTCAATTTTAATTAACATTTTAATAAACAGCAAGAAGCAGAAATCCTTAGCTAGGACCAGCAAGTTGATCTGGTAGAAGTGCTTGCTGTGCAAGCCTGGTGACTCAGGTTTAGCCCAGGTCAAGGTAGATGGAGATAAAAAATTCTAAAAGGTTATTCTCCAACCTCCACGTACACACCGTGGTATGTGTGCATCCCGACATGCAATAATGTAAAATATAATTTTAAAAAAGTTCATGGTGAATGCGTTTTCTGCTAAAAATTAATCTTTAGTTTACATATTCAACTCCTTCTTGAAGATGTTTCTTGGGTATTTAAATTATTGATATATTAAGTTAGATTTTTTATTAAAATGTTGAAAGTGAGATTGTTTAGCTTGTATTTTTGTCTAGACTATATTCTTTTATGTGTGTGTATGTGTGTTCCAATAAAACTTTATTTGTAAACACTGAGATATAAAATTTCATATATCACAAATACCATCTGACTCAAAAGGCCTTTCAATTGTAGAAATCCGTTGTTGCTCTCAAATATATACATATATATTTAAATGTATATTAATATTTATATTTAATATATTTATTAAAAATTTGGCCTGCAAGCTATAGATTGACATCTCTGCTTAGAATATAAGCCCCGTGGGATCCATAGTTCATCAAGGTATCCCAATTGTATGAGAGTTTCTGGAGGAGAAAGAAAAGCCCTTTATATACCTGAGGGCTGAAGGACAGGAGACCAGCTATATACACGGTGCTAGCTGAATATATCTCAAACATGGCCCACCTTGTTTTGGAGAACCAGGAAAAGTACAGGAACAAGAAACAAAGGGAAGACACTGGTAGTGATGGGCCATCCAAGGACTGGTCGAGAAGAGTTCCTAGACCTCAAGGTAGTCAGTCGTCTGCCTCTAGCCCCAAAACCTTCTCTGACCTTTGTTTTCTAGACCCAGATAGGCTAGATTCTTAACCTCTGAGCCATCTCTCCACCCCCATCAAAGCTATATTCTATAATAAAGAGAAAAGAAACACTTTCTCTTACCCATGTTTAAAGAGACACATTGTTACCACCAGCAGTAAACATAGGACATAATTTAATGAATATTTTTATAGCCCTTTTAATGTACACTTGCTATGACAAAATCAGAGCTACTATATTATCTCATTATGCCATTTCTGAATGTATGCTCGAAGGATTCTAAGTTAGCATACCACAGAGATGCTTATACATTCATGTCTATTGCTGTATTATTCATCTAAGATATGAACCATCTCAGATGTCTACCAGCAGAAGGATAAATAAGTTACATTTGATCCATCCATGTAGTGTAATTTTATTCAGCTTTAAAGAAGAGTAAGACTGGGACATTCAGGGCTAGGGATGTAACAGTGGTAAAAATGCTTGCCACTCACGTACAAAGCCCTGGGCTCAATCCTCAGTATAACAGCAAAATTTAAAAGTTTACCTTGCATGAAATTAGGAAAAATAGATGCAAATGGAAATTGTTATTCTCCATGAAGTAAGTCAGACTCAGGAAGACACATTGCATGTTTCTCTCATATGCAGGACCTAGACTTAATCTATACACGGATATATGTGTAGGACATGAACATAGAAAAGGGATGATGGGAAAAGAGGAAAAGATCTCAAAAGGGGGATCTGCAGAGAATGAAGCAGGTCTCGCAAAAGTGGGAGGAGGATGGACAGACAGTGGTAAGGAAAAACAGCAATGTATAATGATACATTTCTGGGAAAATGAAATGAATTTAAAAAAATTTTAAAGACTTAGACAAATTAAAATAATTATCCAGAGAAATGAGGAAAATCTTACGTGAAAATACAGGATAAATAAGGCATAAAAATAAATGAAAAACTATGAGTTATAGTAAAAATAGTGACATATAGATGAGAAAATGTATTAGATATTATTGCTGTTCTAATCCTTAGTGCTGAAATATAATTTTCTTTTCCTTTTTAGATTTTTTTTGAGACAGGGTTTCTTTATGTAGCCTTAGCTGTCCTGGAACTTGATCAGGCTGGCCTTGAACTCACAGAGATCTGCCTGCCTCTGCCTCCCCAGTGCTGGCATAAAGGCATATACCACCAATACCTGGAATGAAATAATTTCTTATTTTTGTGATCAACAACTATAAAAATGCGGAAATTTACTCTTTATACTATAATCAAGCATTATTATCATCACATTGTCTTTTTACATAACACTAAAACCAAACAAACAAACAAAACAGATTGCCCATTCCCAGCATTCCAAATGTTGGCTAAATTCTTGTGGTTTGAGAAAAACCTCCTCATGAAAACATACCTAGAAGTAAAATTGAAATTAGATTATGACGCTAAGGTTGAAGCATAGGCAGCCATTTTACCTGTACAAATGGTTGATGTATGGGTTGACCCCCAGGGAATTCATCCAGTTCCTGAATGTCCTCTCCTCCTTGCTCTCTCCTAGGGTAGAAGAAAGCCCACACTGATGACTCGGGCCAAAGTAACTAAGAACTATTCTTAAAGCATCCTGGAGGGGTAAACTGGCCACTTTGTCTGACTATCTAGGAAGCCTCTGTTTGTTCTCTTTCCCTCTAGATCCCTTATCTGAGGTCTGTGAACTACTGAGCCCTGGGGTTTTCTGTCCAGGGATGCAGCAGATAGTATAAAAGCAATAAAGTAGCATAAAATTATGACCTGGTTTGGCCAAATACAAAGCCAGACTTTTAGCCTGCAAGGTAACAAACAGCCGAGTAAACAGACCAGAAAATTCGACCTTTCCCAAATGCAGCATTTCGACATTTGGGCAGATTACAGCTAGACAAGAACCTTCCTGGGCACACAAATCTATACTTTACATATAATGAACGGGAGAGATTTCAGGTGATGCAAAAAAACATGCAGTGAGGAGTATCAACATTCTTCAGCTTTCTGCGTTACTTTAGATTGCTACTGCCGAAAACTCACAAGAACACAGACCACCACAGCATTCCATTTTATTCTGAGACATTTCATCATCACTGCGAATTACTGGACCCCAGTGAGCACCTCAAGGGGATAACTCAGCGTTACTTCTGGGTACTTCTGTTTAGCCTGTCTCCCTGGGCGTACCACCATCTGTTTAAAAAGCATGAATATGGTATGCACAACTCGGGGAGAGATGTGAGCTCTCCCTGCCATATCCGCCTTACAAATATTCAGTAAATAAACCGCTCACCCTATTTCCAACTTTCAATAAAATTTTCAATGCTATTACCTAACAGTTATCAGAATCTATGTAATCTAGTTTTTATTAACCAAATAAGTTCTTGCTAAAATTCTATCCCCTCCAATCTCAAAAAATAACTGATCATTCTGTCATATCTGCTACACTGCTTTATAATAAACAATCTACATGGGAAAACTTTTATTAAAAGAGCCAACTCAAACAAGGGCTACAGATTACATCCCTGACCTGCTTCCAGCACGACATAAACCTAAGCACATCATGTTCACTGCTTGACAACCTGGAGTCGCCTTTGCTCCTTTCTTTAACTTTCTGATACCAAATCAAAACACATTTTCCCCCTAGTAACTATGAAATTTTTACGTTGTTTCTAGTTAGGAAAGTCCAAATTACATTTTTAAATTACAAAAGATGGACTGTCACAATTTTTGATTAAGATACTCAGTCTATTGAGACTGTTGATACAATAGTTATTTGAAAAGACATTAAACTTACATTTACTATTTAAGTTTTAGACATTTGTATTTTTTCTATTCTTAACTAATTGTGTTGTTTTGATTTTTAACGCACGGAAAGTAAACAGATTTTCTAAGTGAGCATTTATTTACCTAGGGTCACTTAAGTCACCTTGGTAAGTAGATGCTCAAAGCCAGAAGCACTATGCATTTGTTCAGGAGCCACATAAAGCATTTCAAAAACATATGTATTGCAGACTAGAAAAATGCCTTTAGATTGCAGACAACTAAAGCAACCGTGTAGCTAAAAATCTTAATTTCTGATTACTTGCTAGCACTATAAAATATTTTTGTTTGCAAGTCAAATTGGCAAGTTTCAATAAAACAGTATTTTTCAAACTGTTATTAAGATAACAGAAAGAGAAATGACATACGCAAGACTGCATGTGCATTCCTCCTCCCGCCTTAACCATTAATAAGCACATACTGCAGAATAAAGGCTTTCATTCATAGTCACGCTAAACCTTTTCTGTGACTCTTCGGAGTAAATATTATTACTTGTGTTTTATATATATATAAAAGTCAAGGCTCACAGCTGTCACTTGGATATTAAATGGTGGAACCATGATTTGAACAAAGTCTTTCTAATGTTATGGTCTATTTAGTTTCTCAGATAGTCTCTCTGTATGTAGGATACATGTTTGGTACAATTTGATATGAAGGCTTCACGTCTAACTGGGCTTTTAAATTTCGTTAGTTCCCCATAGGTGAAATTCTCTGTCAATGAGACATACTGATATATAAATTTGGGGTATGGTAAGTTCAAAGCAAAATTTCATAAGGATCTGAAAAAAAAGAACCCAAATTTACATAGGAAAATAATCTAATGATAGCCAAAGTCAAATGCATTTTTGGCAGCTATGTCAGGACATACATATGTTCTAAATAGAGATGACTGATAAATATTTCTCACAGTATCCTAACAAGTATAGGGATACTAGAGGAAATATGTAGCAACCATGTACACACTGAGAACTCTCAAAAGCATGCGGAATACTAGCAAAGGAACCCACACATGACAGAGGAGAGTGCGCAAGTTGGAAAAGGTATTATATTAGCAAAGAATTCAGTGACTCCAAAAAGCAGATCATTTTTAATATGCCACTCTAGACAATGCCTTCTGTTGTAAGACACAGAGGGATTCTGAAATTTTCCAGACTCAAAAATATAAGTCTTCTTTTTTTCTTTAATTTTTAAAGTTTTTGCCCTAATTTTTCTTCTGTTTAAAAAAAAATGAAGTCTATGATTTTGACATTTTCCCTCTCAGTCATGTATCTTTGTAAAGAGTATATAGTCCTTATTGGGCAGGGCTCTAAAGAAGAGTGAATTCAAGTAACTCTGTATCTGAAATTTTAGTGACACTGCAGCTCTGAAGTGATTGGAGCTCCAGCTACAGCAGCCCAGGAGCGAGATTCTGAAGCTGACTCGCTCTGTCTCCTCGGGCAACCAAGAAAGTTCTCCTATTTTCCCAAAGCAGGGCGACTAAGCCTCAGGTTGCTTCACCCCCTGGCAGCTAGCCCGGTGTTGATGTGGGTGAGGGTGTGAAAATGGGAGGAAGTGGAAGTCTGGGTGACAGAGATGAGGAGAGAGAGCTCGTTACTGAGAATGTTTTTGTCATTAAGACAATTCGTATACTGTAAGCTTCAATGACTTTAGAATAGGCATCAATAATATGAAACAAATTATGTTATAAACTATGACTAAATCCTTCCAAAGCAGTTACGATAAAAAGATTTGTCACAGGAGAGAGATAAAATCATGAAGTCTAATTGTCAGAACTAGGTCTAATAAGTTTAGCACAATATCCCATCACTATAGAAGGCAAATTAGGTAGAGTGTACATAATCGAAGCCTTGCTCTAGCTAAGAATTTCATTTGCATTTCTTGCTTGTAGTCATTCATTCTATAGGTATATTAAGACAACATAGCATGAAATTGCAAAACAATAAATATCAACCCAAGTGGAAAGAATAAATGCCACTAATAAAAGGAAAATTCAGAATGAATGTATTTATAGAATATAGAAAAGTACTAAATACAGTACCTACATTAGGAGGGGTCAGATCTGCATTTCATGAAGCAAAACAGGAAAGTATTATATTATGAAACAGATAACAATCACCTAAACACAATGAATAATGAATATGATAATTTTTTCATATACATAAAAATATTAAAAAGAGCAATAATGAAGTCAAACTTACTTTCAAAGGGAAAAATGCTATCAAGGATTACTTTTTCTAATAGACAATTCATTCTCTACACTGGTGGCAGAATTAATAGAGAGTTCATTCTCCACATTGGTGGCAGAATTTATGTTACAGAATTGTTTATGAGAATTCCTTAACTGTCTAATAGTTTTCACTTAACTCTTCTGGAGCAATGGCAGGTAAGTCAGATATACTTAGCATTTTCTTACAACAAAACCCAGCAATCACGTTCTGTAATTTCAACTTCTGAGACTGCACATGCGGACACACACACATAATCGCGTCTCCCACCACAGTCCCCCTACCCAGGACAGTGAAGTAGGACAGTACCACAAAAAGAAATACAGTGGTCAGCTCGAGGCAGAAAGAACATACCTTCCAATAAATTGATATCAATGTCATTGTTATCAGGCTTATGTAGGCACGGGTATGTGTTAAAGAGGTTCGCTACAAAGGCTAGATTTAGCTTTGGGTTTCCTGCAACTACATCTGTAGGAGTAACAAACTGTCTGCAGCCAAGCTTATCCGCTTCCCGAAGCATGAATTCAGCACGCTTCAGGTCGTTTTTCTCCTACACAGGGAAATAAAACAAAAATGGTCAATATCAAACTTTTACTGTCATAATTTTATAGATACAATATTTACAAGCGATTATCTTTCCACAAATGCTTCAAATAATAGCAGAATGTGAAAGAATCATAAATCAACCTCAACCATTCATTTTAAATATTCTAAAGTCTCTTGGACGGGGGCTAAAAAGATGGCTCCGAGGTTAAGATCACCAGCTGTTCTTCTAGGGGACCTGTGCTCAGTTCCCAGCACCTACATGGAGGGTCCCAACTGTCTGTAACTCCAGATATAAGAGCTAATACGAAGCCTGAGCTAATGGGCCAATCAGTTTATAACTTATGGAGATCTCTGTGTAATTTTCTTTGGGACTTGCTGGCTGTGGGAACTGGGCAGGACAGAAACCCCAACAAGCAGGACCTCATGTTACAGAGGGGGTTAGAAAGAGAGTGTTATACTGTAAATTTCTCTGCACTCAGTAATCAAATTCAGAGTTAAAAAGTAGAATAGATGAGTCACAGGAGTCAAGAGGAGTGGATGGTTACTGTTGGATGGAACGAGATTCACTATGAGATCACAAAAATGTTCTTGAGAGACAGTAGTGATGTTACAAAGAACGAAGGATGTACCGAATGCCACTGAACTATACACTCAAAAATGATAATTTTTATGTCATGTGTACTATTTCTAAAGTATATAAAACTAGTTTTAAAAAAAAATCACTTACATTAAATCCTGAGAGATCAATGGCAACGGCATGCCCGCCATCTCGGTCAGTTTTAGGAGCAATCTGATTAAGCAGATGGAAATAGGCTTTTGAGTCCTTCAAGAAAAGAAAAAATAGCATTTTAAGATGAATAAAATAAAAAGTAATTTTAGGGGGAAAAGTATTCTCATCTAAAACAAAATGGTGTGTTAAATAGTGTAGGCCATCATTACCCAGTGGTTTCTGAATACACAACACTACTGCAGGCTTCTGGCTTCTCTTACATGCTGGAGCTTCTAGCAATGCTGTTGCCTATACCTGGAATCTCCCCCCTCCCCTTTACTGTTTTCATGTGTCCACATCCCCCAGCATCACTGTCTTCTAGGCTAAGGTCAAAGGTTTACTCTGAGAAGGCTTTTCTGGGCTCTCTAGAATGAACCAAAGCATCCCTCCATCATGCTGCACCCTTCTCCATCTCCGTACACAAGCTGTAACTCCATTAGATTACATCATCTAACTTAGTCATCTCCAAAGATGGATGCTGTATTTTTTTTTCTCCAAACATAGATGGAGTTTTCCCCAGCAGGAAGCAGGAGCTATTTCCCTTCCTCTCCTATTTAGGCTGGCCTGGTTACTCACTCTGACTAACAGAATGCTGTGAATGCCCTGGGGATTTCAAGCTCCAAATCCCAAGGAGGCTCTGGTTCCTCCCTCTTGAAGTTACCCTCTACCTAAAATGCCCAACTGTCTGCTATCCTCAGCGTGTGTTGTGAGGAAGCCGGAGCAGCCGTGTGGAAAGGCCTGGCAGAGGAGCACTAAGTCACATGACTGACGCCTTTGTGCTGCTTTCAGATCAGCCAGACTGACAACTGATCCCCGAAGACAAGTGGAGAGGAGAACCACCCAGCCAAGTGGCATCAGCACACACAATTATGAGAAATACTAAATCGTCATTGTAAGCCAGTAAATTTTGCATGGTTTGCTAGGTCTAATTGGTAAACTTCTCAAAAGCCTTTATATCATCATGCCTAGTGTAATGTCAGGAGATTCTTAATAAATATTGGAATGAACTGAACTGAATTTTAAGGAGACTGAGACCACTAAGCTTTTAGAACAGTAGTTAAGACCTGAAAGCAGGGAAAACTATGTCACCATTGTAGCAAAAGGTGACTGAAGAGGAAATATGAACAAAAGACAGCACTACTCTAATTTTCCAGATAATTCTGGGGAAATAAATCACAGAGAAGAAAAGTCATAGGGATTCAGTCTGGCAGCGCCTGTGCCAGCAGTGACCTTGGGGAAGGTACCGGTGGGCAGAGGTGGATGCTACAGTTTCCGTGACAAGGTTCTCCCGTAGAGAGGAAAGTGTTTCTAGGAGACTCAGGTTAGGAGTCATACCATAAGGTTCCCAGAGTCAACTGAGTCCCTGTGTCCTCAGATAATTTGATTTTTTACCAGCTGGCTATTAACAAAATGAGAGGAAGAGTGCTGAACCCACAGGGCTCCAATCCAACAAACAGATGCAATAATGCTTAGTTCATTATAATTCAGTGGGTCAGTGGCAGGGGGAAATGATTAATCTATTAAAGCTACCACTGCCTTCATCTCACAGACAGCTGTAAGTCTTATTTTTAAAAGCCAATAAATTAGTTTATTATTTTAAACAATTTTTGTGAATATAATTGGTAGCATCTAACTCAGACAGGAAAAGATAAACCCTCCTTTTTCATTCCCAATCATCTTTGTGGATTCAAATCCAAGTCTGAACCCCTATTTCTTATATCCTACACCTTTATTTCATTGCAATAAACTCAAACGTGAAAATCTAAACCCTGTGCCAGTGAGGTGGCTTGGTGGGTCAGGCACTTGCTACGGAAGCCTGGTGTTCCGAGTCCCATCTACAGGACCCACATGAGAGTAGGAAAGAATCAACTCCCACAGTTTGTCTTCTGGCTGCCACACACATATTATGACATATGCTCCCCACCAGAATAATAATAACAATAAGAAAAAGAATATAAATTTCAACTATCTAAACCTTAATGTCCTGGCTGAAGTTGTTGATGGTGCGCCACCCTGCGTTGGTCAGATGGTAGTTCACCCAGCGGAGCAGCAGCTCCTCAGGAGACAGCCGCATCAGCTCCTCGAGCTCCTCCCCTTCCTTTAGCAGAGCAATCAGGGCTAAGAGGGAAACAGAGATGTCAGCTCTTCCTTCATGGGCTATCCACAACTGAAGAGTAATGTATCTGATGATCTTACCTTCATTCCTAGAAATCTCAATGTCAGCAAAAAGACCAACTTTGATGATCTGCCAGAGAAGCCCCAAGACCAAGTGCGGCTTCCCTTCTTGGAGATCCTGTGCACCAATATTGACCACGGTGCAACCAATGGCCGAGGCAGAATTCAGTGCCAGATTCAGATTTTCCTGGATTGCCAAAGGAGATACACAAGTGAGGACATATTTCTAAAGTCCATTCCACAAAGCTGTTTGTAACAACTGATTGAAAAAAACCTCATTTGTAAAAATAATATTTATACAAGTAAGCTACTACTAGTAAAAACTCACATGGCTAACTGTCACCCAGATAGGCCAATGAACATCAGATCTCCATTTTTGGTCCACACGCCGCCTGCAAGCATCCACTTCAAGGCTTGATATTGTGGATATATCTGCTGTGTGTTCTAAAAGCACCTCAACCCCGCATGTCTAGAACACCCAGCTTTTCCTGATTTCTTTCCCCAATCTTCTTACCACCCCATTTACTGACTTACTGTCTCGGCTGCAAGGTACAAGCTTTAATCTTGCTTTCTTTCTTCCCCAAGCCAGAAGCCCAAACAGGGTCTTTGCTCTTCTTGGCCCAGTCACCAATTCCTATCAATGTCAGAGGTATTTACCCCTGAAATCATGTCTTTCTTCAGTAGTTTCCTAACTCTGAATGACCATTCTTATGCTTCCCCTGCGTACCCTACCATCAGGAGAGCTCTAGTATCGGCTGTCCTAAGGAACTATAAACCAAGGCTATTCGACAGGTTTAAACCCTTCATACGCTTCCTGCCACTGCCTCTGCTCTCATTCTGCCTCGCTCTGGTACTCTCTGCGCTCTCCTCAAACTGTGCAGGACCTCTGGTTCTGAGACGGTCCTTTCCTTCCACTATGTGGAAGATCAAAGCCAGGTAGTCAGGCTTGGCAGCAAGCACCTTTGCCCACTAAGCCACCGTGCCAGTCCGCCCAGTTGCTTTAAAACTCTGCGCAAACAAACCGAATCTGCATTCTTCTCCGAACAGCCTACACAAAACAGCATCACCACACACTGGCCCCCATCCCACTTGGTCTCCATAGGCATGGCCTGTGCTGCCGCTCCACTCCACCGGGAAGAACTGACTAGTCCTGTCTTCACTAACATGATACTTTCCTTCCAAGATTCTTTTCCATAGGCACTGTCTAAAAGATCTATTAAAAAGATCTCCTTAGACCTAAGAATCTTTTGATTTCTCACTTCGAAACTTTCCCCATTGCTTCTATCCACCAATCTCATATTGCCATAGCGATATCTTTACCCAATCTGAACCAGGATCCTTTCCCCCTTCCCACATCTTAAACCATACTCAAATCCTCAGATTCAGCCTTCACCTTCCCAGGACCAGGACACTATAAAGGCTTTATAGATGGGAATTTCTTCTTATTTCAATAAGCTATAAACCCAGCTCTCTCTTATCAGCAGGTTTGGAAGGCAATATGAGGGTATCAGCTTTTAGTGTTTTTTTTTTAATGTTTACAACCCAAGTATAGCACATGTCTTACATGTCACTGGAGAAGCTGCCGTGTGTATCCAAGTCAATACTGTGTAAATATTGTGTAAATTAAGTATTTACTTGGATAGTAGTTTTCATGTGATATAGTTAATATTACTGCTCTAGGCTAGGAGAGAGTAAGACAATTTCTAAACATCTTAAGAAAAAGAAGTAAAGGGCAGGAAAGACTGCTCCATGACTGAAAGTGCTTGCCGGAGACCTGAGGTAGATCCCCAAACCCACATAAAAGGCTGGAGGCTGTGGTGTGCATCTCTTGTTCTACCGTTCTGGTGACAAGATGACAGGCAGATAGGACAATCAGTTAGGAACTTGATGGTCAGCTGGCCAGGAGTAGGCAGTGCAGTGGCAGAAACAAGAGAGACCCTCCCTTAAACAGAGTGCAAACAGAGAACCTTTTCCCCAAAACGTACCCTCTGGCCTCCATCCATGCATGATGGCATGTTCTCCACACATACACTTAGTTTTTGAAAAGCTAACAAGAGAACTCCACCGTGCTTTCCAGGTCTTACCAGGGACAACTGCCCTGAGTGTCCAACCCTCCTCCTCAAGGCTTGTGTTGGGGGAGAAAGGTTAAGGACAGTGTGAACCCATAGCTGGCACAGCAGAGAAGTGTAGCTCCCTGCGTTCCAGTGCGTGTAACATGGGACACTCTGCCCCGCCTATCTGTGTTCCAGTGCGTGTAACACGGGACATTCTGCCCCGCCTATCTGTGTTCCAGTGCATGTAACATGGGACACTCTGCCCCGCCTCATCTGTGTTCCAGTGCATGTAACACAGGACACTCTGCCCCGCCTATCTGTGTTCCAGTGCGTGTAACACGGGACACTCTGCCCTGCCTATCTGTGTTCCAGTGCCTCATCTGTGTTCCAGTGCGTGTAACACGGGACACTCTGCCCCGCCTCATCTGTGTTCCAGTGCATGTAACATGGGACACTCTGCCCCGCCTATCTGTGTTCCAGTACGTGTAACACGGGACACTCTGCCCCGCCTATCTGTGTTCCAGTGCCTCATCTGTGTTCCAGTGCGTGTAACACAGGACACTCTGCCCTGCCTATCTGTGTTCCAGTGCCTCATCTGTGTTCCAGTGCGTGTAACACGGGACACTCTGCCCCGCCTCATCTGTGTTCCAGTGTATGTAACACGGGACACTCTGCCCCACATATCTATGTTCCAGTGTATGTAACACGGGACACCCTGCCCAGCCTTGTAGGGATGTGAACAAGGAAAACCAGCAAACACGGCAGTTCACTTGCATTACTCATCCATTTTCTTCCATTCTGTGTCCCAACAAACTGACTACCAAAACCAAGAGATCATTCTCTCATACAGGAAAATGGACAGTCTCTTGGAAGGCTTCTGGTGTCACTTCTATTTTAATTAAATAGCCAAGTCTTTACCAACAACCTCAAACTGTAAATTTCTTTTCTTTTACTTCATACCATTTGAAAATTCCCATTGCTCATAAAGGTTTAATTCTAGAAGAGTTTATTTTTAAAATGATTGTAGATGGCTGTGCTATATTTAGTAAGATTAGAAGCATACTTTGTTACTTGGATTTACATAGCACATTTTTCTCCACTAGGAATGTCCAAGTGAAGTTTGTGGTTTTCCTACTGCATGTACGATAAAATTAAAACTATCATAAATATGTGTGTATATAAATTTTAATATATACAAGCATGAACAACAAATATGGACTATATATATGAATATAACTGTTGCTGTCTTAATTATGGTTCTGTTGCTTGAGAAGACACCATGATCAAGCCAACTCTTATAAAATAAAACATTTAATTGAGAGTTTGCTTACAGCTTCAGAGGTTAGTCCATGATCAACATGGTGGGAAGCAGAAAGGCATAGATAGCACTGGAGCAATAGCAGACAGAGAGAGAAAAGAGAGAGAGAGAGAGAGAGAGAGAGAGAGAGAGACAGAGAGAAGGGGGAGAGGGAGAGAGAGAAAGGGGGAAAGGGAGAGGGAGAGAGGGAGGGAGGAAGGGAGGGAGGGAGGGAGGGAGGGAGGGAGAAGGAGGATGGAAGAGAGGGAGGGAGACACACACAGACAGGTACTGGATCTGGGCCTGGGCCTGGCATGGTTCTTTTGTTTGTTTGGGTTTTTTTTTAAACCTCAGAGCCCACTCCCAGTGACATACTTCTACCAAGGTCATACCTCCTAATCCTTTTCAACAGCTCCACTCCCTGGTGACTGAACATTCATATGTGAGCCTACAGGGGCAATTCTTGCTCCAACCACCACAATTGCACTGATTGTTGTTGTTGTTTTGGGGTTTTTTTTTTGTTGTTGTTGTTTATATTTAGTAGCATATTCAATTTCTTGTAGCTAATTTTGTGTTAATTTTCTTTTTTTCTTTCTGTTTTGAGAGTCTCCTATAGCCCAGGCTCTCCTCAAATTTATTCTGTAGCCAAACACGGCCCCTAACTCCTGTTGCTCCTGCTCTACCTACAAGTGCTGGGATTACAGACATGTGTCACCACACTGGGCTTGATTTCCTGTCTTTCAGGTCTTCACGTTTCTAATATTTTGCAATCTTTATTTAAATAATTTTATTTGGTAATAATAAAGAAGCATGATAACTCACTTTGTTGGGAAGGGATTTCATGGGAAACTAGTAGTATTTGTTTTGTCTGTTGAAGTTGGGTCTCAGTGTAACCTGACAATCCCCAAGCCTGTTACCCTCTTGCCTCACACTCCAGAGCACACCAGCACCCCAACAGTAATTCTCCAGAATACACCTTCTTCTCTGGACTCTAAAATCTTAAACAACCAAGACAGATTTAACATCCATGGTAACACTACCCTTTCCCAGAGCTCCTGCTTTGTTCTCATTTTACATCAATACTCTAACTCATACTAAAGGCCTAGACAAACAATTGCGTAGGAAAAAATTCTGTCTCTAAAAACAAAACTATATGATATTTAGCCTCTCAGCTCTATTCTGTAGCTACTGTGAAATACAAAATATTTTTTTTTTTTTTGGTTTTTCGAGACAGGGTTTTTCTGTAGCTTTGGTGCCTGTCCCGGAACTAGCTCTTGCAGACCAGGCTGGCCTCAAACTGCCAGAGATCTGCCTGCCTCTGCCTCCCGAGTGCTGGGATTAAAGGCGTGCGCCACCACCGCCCAGCTACAAAATATTTTATGAATATTAGTTATTATGCTTAAAGGTTATGAAAGAGGAAATTGGCGACTATAAATTCAGACTTTGGTCAAGACTCTAAAGAACAATTATTAGCAGAGAAATAAACACCTTGTGGAACTAGTAAAACATGACCTAACTGCACAGTGTTCTCTACAACTTTTGATTGGGTTAGCATGCCACATGCCTTGTGTGCGATCCTCGGTGTGAAAGAGAAAGAGAGGAGTTGGAAGAAGGAGGAAAGGATGGAGGGAGGAAGAGGGAAGGAGGAGGAGGAGGAAAGGGAAAAGGGAGGCGATGAGGAAGGAAGTAAGAAGAAGGAAATGGATGGACACTGGCATCAAATGAATGGTCATCAATAAAGTAACTACTGTAATATAAATCAAATATTATTAACTTTAATAAGGAAGCTTATCCGAATTACATAAAAATTCTATTTTATTGTGAAATAGAGCTGAATTTTTACTTATTAAAAAATAAGGATCCAGGTTAGCCAGCCATGGCAGCATACAATTTTACTCCCAGCACTTGGAAGGTAGAGGCAGGTGGATCTCTGTGAGTTCGAGGCCAGCCTGGTCTACAAAAAGAGTTTTACTACAGCCAAGGTTATTATTATACAGAGAAACTCTGTCTTGAAAAAACAAAAAAGAAAAAAAAGAGAGAGCAGAGCAGAGCTATGGCTCAATTGCCAGAATACTTGTCTTGCAAGCCAAAGGGCCTGGGTTCAATTCACAACACTGAAAATTGTTTTAAAATGTTTTTTAAATGGCAATTTTTAAATTCCCAGTGCCACCAGATATTTTTAGCCTAGTCACCTATTATCAGCAGGAGTACTCACAGAAATCGTGAATGGAGTGAGCTTCTTCTTATTAATGGCCCTTTCATCAATCGTATCTGGTTCAGATAAGTTGATCATTTTGCTGAGGAGAAAATAGGAATCATTTAGATGAATATTTCTAGAGTGTTTTAATTCACTGTGGGCAGTAAGATTAGTTACTTCTGAACAGTAATAATGGTCCATTCTATTTTACTGAACTGCAGTTTAAGTCAGGAGCTACATTTGAAAACCTATGATGAAATCGCCTGGGTCCTGAAGCACACCAGTCCGCTCTATAGCAGACACTTAAGCTTTCTGCATCTGTCCTGAAGCACACCTGCCCTCTTTCTAAAGCAGCCACCTGCTCTTTCTGCACCTGTCCTGAAGTACACCTGCCCTCTCTACAGCAGCCACCTGCTTTCTGCACCTGTCCTGAAGCACACCTGCCCTCTTTCTACAGCAGCCACCTGCACTTTTTGCATCTGTCCTGAAACACACCTGTCCTTTTTCTACAGCAGCCACCTGTGCTTTCTGCACCTGTCCTGAAACACAGCTGCCCTCTTTCTATAGCAGTCACCTGTGCTTTCTGCACCTGTCCTGAAGCACACCTGCCCTCTCTACAGCAGCCACCTGTGCTTTCTGCACCTGTCCTGAAGCACACCTGCCCTCTCTACAGCAGCCACCTGTGCTTTCTACACCTGTCCTGAAGTACACCTGCCCTCTCTACAGCAGCCACCTGCTTTCTGCATCTGTCCTGAAGCACACCTTCCCTCTCTACAGCAGCCACCTGCACTTTCTACACCTGTCCTGAAGCACACCTGCCCTCTCTACAGCAGCCACCTGCACTTTCTGCACCTGTCCTGAAGCACAGCTGCCCACTCTACAGCAGCCACCTGTGTTTTCTACATCTAAGTCATCACTTCACTAGATGGTCATTACCATTAGCAACCTAAACTGTAAATAAATTCTGAAATAGCCAACTTTCACAGAAGTCAACACAGTGTTGTCTCATAGGTGAAGTAACAGAAGCTTCAATGGAAGTCTTTAATAATTTAGACATTTTACAAAGAAATAATATGGATCTTGTCTATGCTTCAGTCTCTAGAAACTAAAATAGGGAAATAGAGATTTGATTCATAGTTAGACATTTTCTACAAGTTGGGGAAAGAGATAAAAATTATAAGTAGAGGCTGAGGTATATTTTATGGATACTGATTTCCTATACTCATGAGTAGGTTTGAGGATTTTGTTTCTTTTTTAAGTAAACACACACACATACAAGCAACACTGAAGACAATGAACCATGGTACTGTTAACCACAGGGGGTATGTATATTTATGATATGTATTTCTACTTTGGAAGTACACTGTATTTTTTATATGAAAAAACTTTAAAGACACATGCATTGTAAAAGATGTGTGCTGGGACTTGGTGATGAAAAGATGGCTCAGCAGTTAAGAGCATCTTCTTGGCCTTTCAGAGGACCAGAGTTCAATTGCCAGCACCTACAAGGTAGTCACAGCATCAGTAACTGTAGTTTCTGGGACCTAATACCCGATTCTGACCTCCACAAGCACCAAGCATGGGCACACACACATGCAAGCAACACACACACACACAAAACAAAGAAACTAAATTTAAATTTTTTTCAAAACAAAGTGTGCTGTGACTCACACACGTGCTCTACATGACAAAGATAAATTCACTCTCTTAGAAAATCTACAGTGTAGTAAGCAAAACAGACTGAAAAAGCCAAGGGCGAAATAAAATACTGTTTCATTTAGGTTTAATGAAGGAGTATCTTCCTTCTGCATCTCCTCAGGCTCCTGCCCCAACAGCACTCTTTTACGGACAAGTGAAAAGAAAAACCATGTCACCATTTTGCAATTAGTGGGTTCAGAAGCTTCCTGGCAGTATCATGGTAACAGATACAAATGGTACCATAAAATAAAATACTATATTACAGGGGAAATTCTGAGCAGTACATGGTACTTGAATTTCTAGACAATCATGACTAACTCCAAAAAAACTGAATCTTCCGGATTGCTGTGTTCAGGGAACGTTCACCACGGGGCCAGTGAGAGCACACAGCTCCTGTGACTAGATGTTTGACTCACCAAAGAAGGATGCCGTCTGCAAGTGATTTGAAAAGGCTGCCGTCGTTGGGGTTCATAGGCAGAAGATGCCTACAGTCTGGGTCATTCTCGAGAGCCTTGTTTATCCAGTTAACAAACGCTACTTTTTCTTCCTCTGAAAACAGAAAATCTCGGTAGGCAAGCTTCACTTCACAGCATCTACCACGCTACAAGAACACACTTGTCCGATTCTATTAAAGGATAATAAATGGCACTCTGGAAACACTACTGAGATACTCTCAAGGCTTAATATGTGGAGAAATGGGGAGTCCTTGCACTTTTTCACTCAACATGATAGAAGGGAAGAAGGAAGGTATGCATCTTAGGATAAAATGCATGTGGTTTGATGTTAAAATCTTTCCAAATATGAACTGTTTCTAAAATCACGTGAATTAGAAACATACCACAAAAGGTCAAATATGCATGCCTATGTATAGACTGTTTAAATCAGAGAAAAAGGTAAGAAAAAAATCTGTGAAAATAAACTACATCACCTCAAAAGATTAAGACTGCTGAGATCTGAGGTGTATGTAAGTATTGTTTGTGTAAGGACTGGGAATGGCCAGTGAGAGTGGGAGAGGAACAGTGTGGTCCAAACACATTATACATGTGTATAAAGAGATCACAGTGAAACTCAGTACTGAAGATAAACACATGCTAAAAATAATTAAAGCACTTGCACGCGGATGCACACATGTGTGTGCTTCTGGAGCAAAGCTCTTGCCTAACATGCAGAAGGCTTATTAAGAGTTAATGTTTCTTTGGGTTTCAAACTGAGCAATCGATTCAGAGATCCTAACAGATTGGACACATCAGGCGACATAACCTCTATTTACCTGGGAGCTTGATCAAAACCAGAATCAAGTATCTCTACTCTTGGACAATAGAAGGGGACACATCCCTATACTAAGCCTCTCCATCGTTCCTAGATAGCTAGATAGCTCTACTAGTCAAGTCTGCCATCATGATGAGAAACCTACTCAAAAGTGGTGATGAAAACTTGGTACAGCTAAATGGTGCGGTACTTCCCACAGGTGCATGAGGTCCTAGACTTGATCTTCAGAGATTACTCCCTAAAATCCTTTACAAATACTCCAGACATCATAACTAAACCCATCCAGAGCTGAAATATAAGCAGCATCTGTTTCGTTTTCAGTGCCTTTGATTTGACATATAATAGGAACACACAGCGTTCAGTAATTCTGGTATTTTTCACGCTGGCAATGCTAAACTTGAGATATATATAAATCTGACGTCATAGTATAATTAAGTCTGCGGCTTTTTCTCCCTCCATTGTATATAAAATAATGGCATGAATCACAGCGGCAGCTTAGACTGGATGACATGTGACTTACTAAGTGAATCAGTGACTGAAGGGCCCAATTCGGAGAGGCAGATTACCTGAGTAAGAATGCTGTGTGCCCTCGCTGGAGATGGATGAAGTGCCCCCGATAGCAGTGATCCCTTCCCTTTTGTTAATTATTTTTCGGAATGTTTTGCTGATATCTTTGCTTTTCAGCTCCTGCATTAGCTGAAATGGAATAGAAGTAAAATTGTGACTTTCTAGTGGCATGAAGGACATTCAATGTTTGCATTTATTTGAAATGACACCAACAGAAGCATGAACTGGGTATCCTCATACTTAACACTTGTGTAAACAGACAATTCGGCCATTATTCCAGTTATACAAACTGGTTAATGTTTTTAACCCAATGACTGGAACACGTAACAACTGAACGGAAACTGAGCACACTGAAAAAATGCTGACTAACCAAGGCCCTTTATACACAGTCCAAGAAATCACTGCATTATTATGATTTTAAAAATACTTCAATGAAGCCAGACTCCTGCCTGAACATCAATATATGTCCATATATATGTCAGTTTTGCAGGAAATACTAGAGGCCTACAAAAACTCCTTCTCCCAGATATTCACTGGGATTTACAGAGACCTGCATGGCTAAATTAAATAATTTCTCCATGCAATAGCAGTGATGATTTTTCATGCAGATCTAATCAGATCACTTCATTCTTCCTACTTCAGTGACTTCCTGTTGCGATTAGCATAAAAACAAAGATCCTGTACGGCCACACAAGACCGGATCCCTGCTTATTTCTCCAGCTACATTTCTCACCTTGCCTCCTCAGCTCTAGCCATATGAATCCTCTCTAAGAGTGCTTGACAGACCCAGCAACCCCAATACAAGAGTCTCAGGACACTCTGACACTTGTACCTGCTTCCCACGTTATATGCAACCCCCCTTCCTATTTAGCTTCTCTCTCCAGATGTCCATCTTCACAGATTGAAGGATATGTCCCTGAGTCTTTGGGTCCTCCAGTCTCACCTTCGAGCTCAGCTCCCTCCATCCTTAATGCTATCGTGCCTGTGCTGCTGGACCACAGCAGGCATTGTAGTTGGCGTTTCTATCCCTTGTGTGATTCTGCCTTCCCCACCAGGTGCACACACCACAAAAGCAAGGACCATGTCTCTTTCTGCTCGTCACACTATTCACAATGCCCAGAGTTCACATAGTTAATTAATAGATAACGAATAGAAAACTAGAAAATTTATACTTTACAAATATTCAATTATGCTAATGGTCACTAATATTCAACTTAAGTCCAGTTATTCCAGGGCATGAATGACTATTATCTGAACTGGATTTCCATTCAATATTCTCCTTTGCTCTATGATGTGTGGGAATTATTTTCACAATAATATTTGTTATTAGCATCATTACCATCATTTTAAAAAGCAGTCAGGTCAAACCAAAGCTAACAAAGGTATTGCTGAAATTCTACTTGCAGGAAAATGATCAATAACTTAGAAAAGCATTGGACTACTTACTGACACAAATTCTTCAAAGCTGATTTTGCCATCCTTGTTGTTGTCAGCAACCACTAAAATTTTCTCCACAATCTCGCGCACCTTGTACCCAGGAAGCGGAAGACTTGCCTCCTTGAACAGGTCCTGAAGTTCATAGTCACTGACATACCCACTATTGTCAATATCTGTAAAGATATGTGGTAAACTGTCAAGTGCAGGAAACCCAGAGTTCTGAAAGTTTGTCTCTTAAGTGACAGGAGCCTTTCTTCCCATACCTAACAATACAGGGTGTGTGTGCATTAGTTATTTCTCTATTGCTATGATAAACACCGTATCCAAGCCAATTACAGAAGACGTTTATTTGGACTTAAGAGTTCCAGGGGGTTAAGAGTCCATCATGGCAGGGGCAGGAAGCTAAGAGGGCTCACATACTGAACCACAAACCTGGAGGACAGAGTGAACTAAAAATGGCCTGAGTTGTTAACTTCCCAAAGCCCACCCCTAGCACCATACGCTGTCTGGTAAGCCCACACTGCCTAAGCCTTCTCAAATGGTGTTATCAACTGGGTACCAAGTATTCAAATGCCCAAGAAGATGGGGGCCATCTCATTAAAACCATTATGCTCTACAATACGCCAATCAACACTCGTGCTTAAACAGAGTGGATTTAGAGCTGGTGTGTGTATTTTCAGTGTGACAGAGCTCTGACAGAAAACTCAGTCTTGACAAATGACTTAATTTCAGAGAAATAAGCCTGGGGAAATGTTGGATATATATTAAAAGAAAAATATCAGCAAAGGTCAAGATGGAATAACAAATCAGACTTTATGCAGATAAATTTATAAAATGAATCTGCTGGTCCCACATTGTTATAAAGTATCTATCTGCAACATATAAAACACATGTAATCAACAGAACTCTACTCCTAAAAAATATATGTAATCATATTTCTCGATATTTTGTCTTTGGTGACAGTTTTTATGAATAATTTATTGCTTGCTATATATCTATCAAACTATTATATATATATTTAATCATGTTTGATGACATTTTAAGATTAGGTGTTCAAGAAACTTCAACCCTGTATTTGGACTTTGGGAAATTAACTTCTCAGTGCTTCCTTGTTATCAGTAAGATGGCCTTGAGCAGGTTGTAGGGTTACCTAGAGACTGGGAGCACTTCTGGACTCAGAGCAGAGATAACCTAAAACAAATCTGCATAGTTGGCAACATGTCAAGTTGCCACATTGGTTGTTCTGGCTATGGCACGGAGTCACCTCGTGCAGAATCTGTGATGGCCAATATTCAGAGTCCAGAGTGCTAACCATTATATCAGATAACATATATGGAAAGTTTCATCCTTATGTCAACTTGAGAAGATTCAGAACAAGGAAATGCATGTCTGGGTGTGTCTAGGGGGTGTTTCTGCAAAGGTTTACCTGAAAAGGAAGGACCTATCTGTCCCCACTGTGGCCAGCACCAGCCCAGAGGCTGAGGAGGAGGTGAGTTGAATACCAGTACACACACTTTCATTAATGGCTCCCCTTTCATTTCATTTTACTTTTCCAGCTAGCACTTTTCTCTTCCTCTTTGTAACAGTATTATTTCCACATTTAAACACTTTTTTAACTCTACCCAATGCTCTACATTAGTGTCTCTGACTGACACTGGAGAATGAGCTCTCAGGCATAGGATTCTCAGTAAAAATAAGTAAAAATAGGATTCCCAAATAAAAAGCTGAACAAATATTCAAATTATCAGAAGTGTCACTGCAAAAAAGAAACATAAAAAGCAAGATGACAAGCCTTCCCTGAAAGACCATAACTCCCCAACTACTGAATTCAAATGGAGGTAACACTGGATGAAGATCTCCTAAGTTCTACTAATAAAAACTGACTAATAAAAATGGTCAATGACCTCAACTAGGACTACAGAAAAGCAGATGAAGAAAGGAAACCAGGCCAGAGCAGAGCAACACTGAGAACCAAGTCAATAAACTATGGGTGAATCAACCACTGTATAAAAAAAGGCAGAAACAATGGAAAGAAAGTCAGCAAAACTATTAAGGTTTGGGAAGACACTAAATGAACAGAAATTCTGGAAAATAAACTTTATGAATCAAATAAAAATACAGTGGAAAAGCACCCATTGTCAACAGACTCAACCAAACAGAAGAAAGAAAATCGAGGATGGATAACATTAAAAAACGGGGGGAAGGAGAGAGAATGACCATAATGTCTAAGAACTCTAAGATTCTAAGATACAATCAAAAGACTAAAACTAATTCTCTCTCTCTCTCTCTCTCTCTCTCTCTCTCCCCCTCTCTCCCTCTCTCTCTCTCAGGGCATGATGTAAAAGTCCCAAAATATACTTAAAAAATAAAATCCAGTTATTTGCTATTTCCAGAAATCATAGCTCACTGGCAAAAAACATCTACAGACAGGCAAACAAAAGATGATGACCACCTATCAAATACAAGCTGGCATAGCTATTTCAGTATCTGATAAAGTAGATTCCAAACCAAGGTACTCAGAAGAGATAAAGAATGCAGCCACAAATTGATAAAAGGAAATATTCATCACGATGATAAAAGGACTTTATACATATAAATATATAATATATATATGCATTATATATATGTAGAGAGAAAGAGAGAGAGAAGGAGAAAGAAAGAGAGAGGGAGGGATAGAGAGACTGAATACTGGGGTTCCCAGGTTTGTAATACAGACACTAAGAGCAGAACAAGTCAATTATGTCCTGAAACAATAACAGAAAGAGACTCACTACCCCCACTCATCTTCAGGTACATCATCCAAATGAAACAACAATAAGACATCAGAGTGGAACTACACCATAGACCAAATGGATTTAGCACTTATCTCATAACAGCTTTAAAAACAAAAACAAAGCAAAGGAATAAACCTAACCCAGGACACAAAAGCCCTCTATAAAGAAAACTTTGAAACAGTGAAAAATAAGTCTGGAAATACTATATGGTCAAAAGACCTCTCATGCTTATGCATGGCAGAATTAATATTATAAAATGACTAAATTACTAAAAACAATGCACACATTAAATGCAACCTCTATCAGAATTCCAATGACATTCTTCACAGAACCAGAAAAAAAATCTTAAAATTCATATGCAAACACAAAAGACTTTTAATATCCAAACCAACCCTAAACAGAAAGAACAATGCTGGATGCCTTATAGCACCCCAAACTATACTACAGAGCCATAGCAACCAAAACAGCATGGTACTGGCACAAAAACAGACAAATAGACCAATAAAATGAAATATAGGTTCTAGAAATAAACTCATACATCTATAGCCACCCGATCTTTGACAATGGTGACAAAAAAAAAATGGAGAAAAGGTTCTGCTAGGAAAACGACATCACCACATTAAAAAAAAGAAAGAAAAAGTAGATTCATTATCACTTGCCCTAAACAAAAATCAATTCAAAACAGAGCAAAGCCTTCAATTTAAGACCCCAGACTAAAATCATTAGTGGGGAACACAGGCAAAACACTTTGAGGTAGGCAAAGGACTTGAATGTACATTACTTTAGAGAAAGCAAACAAGTCACCGTAAAGATCTGTACTTATTTGGGAAATACAAAGCCACAACAAGATACTGCCCATAACTTTTAAGGGTGACTGTTACGAAACAATAGCAACAGAACAAGTACCAGTGAGGAGGAACAGAAATGAGAACACTTGTGTCGTGCTGACGGGGATAAAAACCGGCACACACACACACACACACACACACACAGCGGAAAACAGCCAGTTGCACACCAGAAAATCAAACGTGGAACTGCAGTACACGACCCTGTAGGTTCACGTGTGGAGTACACCCAGAACGGAACTGTAATATGACCCTGTAAGTCCATGTGCGGAGTACACCCAGAACAGACTGCAGTACAACCCTGGGAGTACACCCAGAACAGACAGTGGGACTGCAACAGGTATCTATCTGTTCACCTGTTTTCATAGAAATGTGATTCAAAATAACCAGAAACCCAGCCGGCTATCAATGAAAGCACGGGCAAACAAAATGCTGTTGTTTACCCACACAATAGATTATGATTGGGGCTTTAAAAGGAAGGCAGCTGCGACACATGCTGCCTCATAAAAGCCTCATTTCATGCTAAGTGACGGCAGCTGCAAGCCACAGACACGGGACAATTCTATTTACACATGGTAGAGACAGAAAGGAGAGTGGTAGTTTCAGTGTGGCAGGATGAGGACTCCTGGGAAAGGACGGTGGTGCTGAATAATCTGAAGGTACTTCATCCCACCAACCTGTACACTCACGGCGGCCAAAATGCTCGGCTGTGTTTCAACCCACTTTTAAAAAGAAAATGGGACGATCAGCTATTTTTAACTTTCCACTTTCCCTAGTGACCTCAAAATCCTCCCTCCAGTAGGGCTGCAGATGGAGTTGTTTGTGCTTGCTGGGCTCGTGAATCACTGTTTATCTTGTACGGTGTCGGTGAGGACATATTCTGTGGGAGTGAGCGGTTCCCTCGCAGAGCAAACTCTCCTGCTGTCAAAGCTACTCCATCAGTGGATTGTCTACTCAAAATACCATTAATTAAATATTGCAAGATCATGTTTTCATGAGTCAGAAAGATTAAAGTTGGCATCCTCGACAAAGAAAACAGATTACTAAGTCATTGTAGTGAGACCCAGGAAGGGTCTCTTTCATTAAAAGGCTCCTGTAAAATGTCTACAATGCCAAACGGGCAGATCCATTTTTATTACTTGGTTTTGGATGCCCAAAAGAAGAAAGAACATTTAATAACTGCCCAATTTTTGGCTAGAAAAAAAAAATGCCAAGCACTACAGACAATACTGTAAAACGTTTATTGCTAATAGCTTTCTGCAAATCAGGCCATACGCATGCAATGCTCCAGTGACCAATAGGAGTGCTTGCCCTTCCATCTCCAAGTATAAGAGGAGGGTACAGAGATTTCTTTAGAAGTGCTTATTTACGGCGCCAGACGCACAGAGGCGCAGCGGCGGCGGCGCCAGACGCACAGAGGCGCAGCGGCGGCGGCGCCAGACGCACAGAGGCGCAGCGGCGGCGGCGCCAGACGCGGCGCAGCGGCGGCGGCAGCACGGCGGCGGCGCCAGACGCGGCTGAGCGGTGGCCAGACCCAAGCAGCTGGGACAGGCTGCAATAAGGAGAGCAGATCGCCCTACTACGATTGAATCAAAGAGGTAGGCCTTTGGTTGGCCAGGTCACTGGCACAAGGGGAGCCTGGTCCTGTCCTGAAGATCCTTCGGAGGGGTGAGAGGGTTCTTGGCCTGCAGCAGGAACCACAAAAGAGAGTGAGGGCATTTTGTAAGCGGAGCCCTTGGCCAGCAGGGAAACCTGATCCGGTTTCTAAAGGATCCATTGGATAGGATCAATAGGAGGAGATGGGCAGGCGCCAAGGCAAGAACTCACCCAATAATCCGAAAAACAACATGAAAACATCAGAACCCAATGATCTTACAACAGAAGTATTTGAACAACCTAACACAGAAGAAGTGGAAAAAATCGACTTTATGAAGATAATAGAGTCCCTTAAACAACATGTAAAAAATGCCCTTATAGAAATGGATGAGAAGTACAACAAAAAGTTTGAAGAAATGAGTAAATACGTACATGATACCCTGGGAAACCAAGAAAAAACCATCAAACAGGTAATGGAAACAGTTCAAGAATTGAAAACTGAAATGAAGGCAAAGAAGAAAATACAAACTGAGGACCAGCTGGATATGGAAAATCTAGGCCAACGAGCTGAGTCTACAGAAACAAGCATAATCAATAGAATCCAAGAGCTAGAAGAAAGACTCTCAGATGCTGAGGACACCATAGAGAAAATAAACGAACAGATCAAAGAAAACAGCAAAGCCAACAAATTCTCAACACAAAACATTCAGGAACTATGGGACACAATAAAAAAACCAAACCTAAGAATAATAGGAATAGAAGAAGGAGAAGAGTCACAGCTCAAAGGCTCAGAAAATATTTTCAACAAAATTATGGAAGAAAACTTTCCCAACTTAAAGAAAGATATTCATTTAAATATTCAAGAAGCATACAGAACACCAAACAGACTGGATCAAAGAAAAACATCTCCTCGCCATATAATAATCAAAACACAAAATATACAGGTTAAAGAAAGAATATTAAGAGCTGCAAAAGAAAAAGGGCAAGTAACTTATAAAGGTAAACCGATCAGACTTACACCTGACTTCTCGATGGAAACTATGAAAGCCAGAAGGTCCTGGATAGAGGTTCTGCAGAAGCTAAGAGACCATGGATGCAAACCCAAACTACTATACCCAGCCAAGCTATCGTTCACTATCAACGGAGAAAACAAGACATTCCAGGATAAGAACAAATTTAAACAATACGTAGCCACAAATCCAGCCCTACAGAAAGTAATAGAAGGAAAATCGCAACCCAAGGAATCCACCACTGCCAACACTGCCTACAATAACCCAGGCATCTAATGGCCCTTCACGAGCACATCTCAAAGAAAGGAGACACACAATCTCTACTACCAAAAACAATAAGAATAACCGGAGTAAACAACCACTGGTCATTAATATCACTTAATATTAATGGGCTCAATTCACCTATAAAAAGGCACAGGCTAAAAGATTGGATACGAAAACAGGATCCAACATTCTGCTGTTTGCAAGAAACACATCTCAACCACAAAGACAGGCACCTACTCAGAGTAAAGGGTTGGGAAAAGGTGTTTCAAGCAAATGGTCCTAAGAAAAAAGCAGGTGTGGCCATACTAATTTCTAACAAAACTGACTTCAAACTAAAATCAATCAGAAGAGACCGAGACGGTCACTTTATACTCATAACAGGAACAATTCATCAGGAGGACGTCTCAATCCTGAATATATACGCCCCCAATATAAAAGCACCTACTTATGTAAAAGAAATATTACTAGAACTCAAGGCAGACATCAAACCACACACACTAGTAGTAGGAGACTTCAACACACCTCTCTCTCCAAGGGACAGGTCAATCAGACAGAAACCTAATAGAGAATTAAGAGAATTATTGGAGGTAATGAAGCAAATGGACTTAACAGACATCTATAGAACATTCCACCCAAATAGGAAAGAATATACCTTCTTCTCTGCAGCTCATGGAACCTTCTCAAAAATTGACCACATACTCGGAAACAAAGGAAACCTCCACAGATACAAAAAAATCTCAGTGTCCACCTGTGTCTTATCAGATCATCACGGATTAAAGTTAGAAGGCAACAACCACGCTGCCCCCAAAAAACCGACAAACTCATGGAAACTGAACAGTCAACTACTGAACCACGCCTGGGTCAAGGAAGAAATCAAGAAAGAAATTAAAGTCTTCCTTGAATTTAATGAAAATAAAGGGACAACATACTCAAACCTATGGGACACAATGAAAGCAGTGCTAAGAGGAAAGTTCATAGCACTAAGTGCCCACTTAAAGAAAACGGAGAATGCATACATTGGGGACTTAAAAACACACCTGAAAGCTCTAGAAAAAAAAGAAGCAGACGCGCCCAGGAGAAGTAGAAGACTGGAAATAATAAAACTGAGGGCTGAAATCAACAAAATAGAAACACAGAAAACAGTCCAAAGAATCAATGAAACAAAAAGCTGGTTCTTGGAGAAAATCAACAAGATCGACAAACCCCTATCCAAACTAATTAAACGACAGAGAGAGAACACGCAAATAAATAAGATCAGAAATGAAAAGGGGGACATAACCACAGACACAGAGGAAATTCAGAGAATCATTAGATCTTACTACAAAAGCCTGTATGCCACAAAACTGGAAAATACAAAAGAAATGGACATTTTTTTAAATAAGTATCATATACCAAAGCTAAACCAAGACCAGGTGAATGATCTAAATAGACCGGTTTCTCGCGAAGAATTAGAAATGGTTATCAAAAATCTCCCTTCGAAAAAAAGCCCAGGACCAGATGGTTTCAATGCAGAATTCTACCAGAACTTCCAAGAAGAATTAATACCTATACTCCTTAAGGTATTTCACAATATAGAATCAGAAGAGTCATTGCCAAATTCCTTTTATGAAGCTACAGTTACCCTGATACCAAAACCACAAAAAGACCCAACCAAGAAAGAGAATTACAGACCGATCTCACTCATGAACATCGACGCAAAAATCTTCAATAAAATAATGGCAAACCGAATCCAAGAACACATAAGAAAAATTATCCATTATGATCAAGTAGGCTTCATCCCAGAGATGCAGGGCTGGTTCAACATACGCAAATCTATCAATGTAATCCACCATATAAATAAACTGAAAGAAAAAAACCATATGATCATTTCACTAGATGCGGAAAAAGCATTCGACAAAATTCAACACCCCTTTATGATAAAGGTCTTGGAGAGAATAGGGATACAAGGGTCCTACCTAAATATAATAAAAGCTATTTACAGCAAGCCAACAGCTAACATTAAATTGAACGGAGAAAAACTCAAAGCCATCCCACTAAAATCAGGAACACGACAAGGATGTCCACTCTCGCCATACCTCTTCAATATAGTGCTTGAAATTCTAGCAATAGCAATAAGACAACATAAGGAGATCAAGGGGATTCGTATTGGAAAGGAAGAAGTTAAGCTTTCGTTATTTGCAGATGATATGATAGTGTACATAAGCGACCCCAAAAATTCTACCAAAGAACTCCTACAGCTGATAAACAGCTTTAGTAACGTGGCAGGATACAAGATCAACTCCAAAAAATCAGTTGCCTTCCTATACACCAAGGATAAGGAAGCAGAGAGGGAAATCAGAGAAGCATCACCTTTCACGATAGCCACAAATAGCATAAAATACCTTGGGGTAACCCTGACCAAGGAAGTGAAAGATCTACTTGACAAGAACTATAAGTCTTTGAAGAAAGAAATTGAAGAAGACACCAGAAAATGGAAAGACCTCCCTTGCTCTTGGATTGGGAGGACCAACATAGTAAAAATGGCAATTCTACCAAAAGCAATCTATAGATTCAATGCAATCCCCATCAAAATCCCATCAAAATTCTTCACAGATCTGGAGAAGACAATAATCAACTTTATATGGAAAAACAAAAAACCCAGGATAGCCAAAACAATCTTATACAATAAAGGATTGTCTGGAGGCATTACCATCCCTGACTTCAAACTCTATTACAGAGCTACAGTATTGAAAACAGCTTGGTACTGGCATAAAAACAGAGAAGTCGACCAATGGAATCGAATAGAAGACCCTGACATTAACCCACAAACCTATGAACACCTGATCTTCGATAAAGGAGCTAAAAGTATACAATGGAAAAAAGAGAGCATCTTCAACAAATGGTGCTGGCAAAACTGGATGTCAATCTGTAGAAGAATGAAAATAGATCCATATCTATCACCATGCACAAAACTCAAATCCAAATGGATTAAAGACCTCAATATCAGTCCGAACACACTAAACCTGATAGAAGAGAAAGTGGGAAGTACTCTACAGCACATGGGCACAGGAGACCACTTCCTATGTATAACCCCAGCAGCACAGACACTAAGGGCATCATTGAATAAATGGGACTTCCTGAGGCTGAGAAGCTTCTGTAAAGCAAAGGACACTGTCACTAAGACAAAAAGACAACCCACTGACTGGGAGAAGATCTTCACCAACCCTGCAACTGACAAAGGTTTGATCTCCAAAATATATAAAGAACTCAAGAAACTAGACCGTAAAAGGCTAATCAACCCAATTATAAAATGGGGCACTGATCTGAACAGAGAATTCTCAACAGAAGAACTTCAAATGGCCAAAAGACACTTAAGGTCATGCTCAACTTCCTTAGCGATCAGGGAAATGCAAATCAAGACAACTTTAAGATACCACCTTACACCTGTCAGAATGGCTAAAATCAAAAACACCAATGATAGCCTTTGCTGGAGAGGTTGTGGAGAAAGGGGTACACTCACCCATTGCTGGTGGGAATGCAAACTTGTGCAACCACTCTGGAAAGCAGTGTTTCGGTTTCTCAGGAAATTCGGGATCAACCTACCCCTGGATCCAGCAATACCACTCTTGGGAATATACCCAAGAGAGGCCCTATCATACAACAAAAGTATATGCTCAACTATGTTCATGGCAGCATTGTTTGTAATAGCCAGAACCTGGAAACAACCTAGATGCCCTTCAACGGAAGAATGGATGAAGAAAGTATGGAATATATACATATTAGAGTATTACTCAGCAGTAAAAAACAAGGACTTCTTGAATTTTGCATACAAATGGATGGAAATAGAAAACACTATCCTGAGTGAGGTAAGCCAGACCCAAAAAGAGGAACACGGGATGTACTCACTCATATTTGGTTTCTAGCCATTAATAAAGGACATTGAGCCTATAATTCATGTTCCTAGAGAAGCTAAATAAGGTGAATCCAAAGACAAACACATAGGCATCCTCAGGAATATTAACCTTCATCAGGCGATGAAAGGAGACAGAGACAGAGACCCACACGGGAGCACCGGACAGAAATCTCAAGGTCCAAATCAGGAGCAGAAGGAGACGGAGCACGAGCAAGGAACTCAGGACCACGAGGGGTGCACCCACACACTAAGACAATGGGGATGTTCTATTGGGATCTCACCAAGGCCAGCTGGCCTAGGTCTGAAAAAGCATGGGATAAATCCAGACTAGCTGAACATAGCGGACAATGAGGAATACTGAGAACTCAAGAACAATTGCAGTGGGTTTTTGATCCTACTGCACGTACTGGCTTTGTGGGAGCCTAGGCAGTTTGAATGCTCACCTTAGGAGACCTGGATAGAGGTGGGCAGTCCTTGGGCTTCCCACAGGTCAGGGAACCCTGATTGCTCTTCGAGCAGATGAGGGGGGGGGGGACTTGATCGGGGGAGGGGGAGGGAAATGGGAAGCGGTTGTGGGGACGAGGCAGAAATTCTTAATAAATAAATAAATTAAAATAAAAAAAAAAAAAAAAAAAAAGAAGTGCTTATTTAACAAGATCTCCTTAGTAAATGGGCAGCGTGGGGGCAGTGAGGAGAGTGGTAGGGGAGTGGGGAGGGGAGAATTGGAGAGGGAGAAGAACATGAGGGATTGGGAAGATTGAGTTGGGTAAAGGACAGAGAGGGAGAGAGAGATCTTGAAAGACGAGTCATTGTGGGGTTGGTGAGAAAACAGGCTTGAGGGAAACTCCCAGGAAACCACAGGATGATCCCAGGTAAGAATCTAAGCAATAGTGGAGAGGGTACCTAAACTGTCCCTTCCCCTATAATCAGATTAATGACTACTTTAATTGTCATCATAGAACCTTCATCCAGTAACTGATGGAAGCAGATGCAGAGATTCACAGCTAAGCACTGGGCCAAACTCCTGGAGTCCAATCATAGAGAGGGAGGAGTAATATTATGGGCAAAGGGGCCAAGACCATGATGGGGATACCCACAGAAACAGCTGACTCAAGCTAGTGGGAGCTCACTGACTCTGGAACCAGCATGAAGTAGGCCCTCTGAATGTGGGTGACATTTGTGTGGTATGGGCAGTTTGTGGGGCCACAAGCAGTGGAACCAGTATTTATCCCTAGTGCATGATCTGGCTCTTTGGAGCTCACTCCCTATGGAGGGATACCTTGTTCAGCCTAAATACAAGGGGGGAGGACCTTGGTCCTGCCTCAAGTGATGTGAGAGATTTTGTTGACTCCCCAAGGGAGGCCTCACCCTCTCTGAGGAGTGGTTGGGGTGGGAGAAGGTGGGAGAAGTGGGAGGATGGGAGGGAGAGGGAACTGGGATTGGTATGTAAAATAAAATTGTTTTAAAAATAAATAAAAAAGAAAGAAAATTGGGGGGGGAGTGCTTATTTACATACCAATGATGCACGAATCCCCTTCTGAAGGCAAGCTAAGCTATATTTCTAACAATTATTATTATTATTATTCTCTAAGGTTCGCCCTACATGAATTTTAGTCATTGTTTGGAAGGCTGGTAAGAAATCCAAGAATGGACCACCATTGATCATGAGATCCCTGCTCCACACCTGACCTGTTTTCCACCAGTGCTTTCTTACCCAAGAAGTCTGCTGAGGACAGGGAAAAAACACTGAGCTCATCTTTCACAAGGTTCACTGTCTACTCACATGCATTTACAAATGAGAGAGAGAGACAGAGAGAGAGAGAGAGAGAGAGAGAGAGAGAGAGAGAGAGTTGTGCTTTTAGAAGGGAGAAGTAGGAAGCTGCTAAGCTAACGATGTCAAAGACAAAACACAGGATGGTTTCAAGGAGCGAAAGAAGAAAAAGGAGACACTTGGGCTTTGAAAACCACACTGAGATTTTTAAGAATTGTGCAGGGAAGGACACGAGACCTCCAGCAGCCTTTAAAATGTATTTCCAAATGTTCTACATTGAGGTAGAAAGTACTGTAATCAGCAACAAAGGCATGAAAGCGGAGTTCAGCTTATACACAAGGAAGTGTTTCTGTATTTTCCTTTCTGTGAAGAGGACACCAGTGGGAAGTGTATTCAGTTACACTGTCATTCATTAACCTGCATTATCCTCTGTGCAGTAATGACCAAGAACTAAAGTCCAATTCACCTAGAAATGCAAGCTTGTCTTTAGCTTATCTTTCAGAAAGAATGCGGTGAAACCCTGATTTAAAAAAGAGAAAAAGGAAAGAGAAAAAGGAAAGGAAAGGAATGCCCTTGAGGAGAGCTGAGTGGCAGTCCAAGGTGCGGCCCCATCCCTGAAGTCTGGCAGCAAACAGAACCAGAACATCATAGTTAGGCTTCCTGGAACTTACCTATTTTATTAAACGCTTCCTGTAGCTCCTCAAGCTCCTCCCGAGAAATTGTGGTGGTACTGTTTTCCATCTTTAGACAAGAAAGGCTACTTCAGGTCTTTCTATCTAGAAAGAACATATTACAAAGAGAACATTAGCTCTCGGGAAACATTTGGCTAAGGCATGTAAGGCATGGAGGCAGCACAGCCTCTGCAAGAAGGGCTGGCTGACAAGAAACAAACAGTAGAGTCTCCTGGTGACACTTTTAGCGTGGGCCAGGAAACAACAACAGACTCGGTATTGGGGGCAGGGTGGGGATGAGCCTTGTTTTTCACACCCCATAAACCTTCTCAACAGTCTGTATAATTTCCATTTATATTTCACCTGACGATTTCAGTTTGAGGAAAGCATAGCACTTGCAAGTATAAAGGAAGAAGAAAGTAAAACTTAACGACATTTATAATAGCCACGAAGAGGGTTAGAGTCTGCTCATGCAGAGATGAATTTATGGTTGGAACGTTCAAAAGTAATCCAACCATAGCCACATTCTTCCCCCTTCCCTGTGAAAGGTCAGTCCAGGTTAGTGGAGTCCTTCTCAGACTAGGGAAAACAAACTAAAAAGGGGAAAAATATGCAAAATTAAGCTGTAAGAAAGTAAGAAGTGGGCTCAGTGGTTAAGAGTATTTGCTGGCCTTGCAGAGGCCCTCGGTTCAGTTCTCAGTGCTCATACTGGGTGGCTCACACCTGGAACTAGAGTTCCAAGGAATCTAATGCTCTCTTCTGGCCTCTGAAAGCACTGCACACATATGGTTCACATACAAATAAGCACAACACACATATAAAAAATAAAAATAACGAAAAAAGATGGTGTTAATTGTATAAAGTACACAGAGAAATTTTAAATTACACTCATCTTACTATCCTAATATCTTTTTTATCTTTTCTTAGATCCACTTTCTAAACAGAGATAGCTCTGTGTAGGGGAATGGTAAAATGTGAGCAATTGTCATATTTAGTATTAATGCATTACTAGTTGCTTTCTTGTTATTTAGCAATAAACATTTAATGACACATATTACTACCCCATAATTTATTTGGGGGATTTCCCTCATTGCAGAATATTTACATGGCTTCCAATTCTTACACACAATGCCTCAATGTATATCCTTATTCATATCCATATTTACTTCTATACAATAAAAATCGAAACATGTAATTTACTTACATGTTTAAAACTTCTTTTTAAAAAAAAAGATGTATATATACATGTATATTCAGTGTTCTGCCTGCATATATGCCTTCAGGCCAGAAAAGGACACCAGATCTAATTAGAGATGTTTGTGAGCCACCATGTGATTGCTGGAATTGAACTCATGACCTCTGGAAGAGCAGCCAGTGCTCTTAACCATTGAGCCACCTCTCCAGCCCATGTTTAAGACTTCTGATATATAACAGTTCGACATTTATGTTTTATTTGTTCTTGAGACTAGGTCTTACTATGTAGCCCAGGCTAGCTTGTGCCACCTCCTGCTAATTGTTGAGATTATGAGCATACACCACCACACCCAGTACAACAACATTTTTCGATGACTTAATGATTTTTATATTTAGCATAGAAGATGAATAAAAATAATATTGTGCTCTTCTCATGTATACATAGTTACATAAGACAGTTAATATGTACCACAAAAAATAAGCAAACACTTGCACCTTATAAGACAATAGGAACTGAAGGTCAGTGGGAAACCCTGTTTCATATTTTTATACTTATATATAAGTTCACTTATACGAGCTTCAATATTCCCAGATTTTCAGAAAATCATGCCAATTATAAAAATAATTTATTCACTGAAATTTATCACTGGCAATTTAATATATCAAATCATATGAAGCACTCAAAAGTGCTATGATCTAAAACAGTGCCTGCTTCAGCAGCACGTGTACTAGGACTGGGATGCAGCACGTGTACTAGGACTGAAATGGTGTGCACACCAACTTGTCTATAATCTTTGATATACTTCTCAACAGAAGAATCTCAAATGGCTGAGAGACACTTAAAAAATTGTTCAACATCCTTAGCCACCAGGGAAATATAAATCAACAGGACTCTGAGATTCCATCTTACACCTGTCAGAATGGCTAAGATCAAAATCACTAATGACAATTTATGCTGGAGAGGATGTGGAGTAAGGGGAACACTCCTCCACTGCTGGCGAAAGTGCAAACCTGTACAGCTACTTTGGAAATCATATGGCGGTTTCTCACAAAACTAGGAATCAATCTACCTCAAGAACCAGCCAGACCACACTTGGACATATACCCAAAAGGTGTTCAATCATACCACAAGGACACTTACTCAACTATGTTCATAGCAGCTTTATTTGTAATATCCAGAACCTGGAAACAACCGAGCTGTCTCTCAACTGAAGAATGGATAAAGAAAATGTGGTACATATATACAATGGAGTATTATTCAGCGGTTAAAAACAATGGCATCAGGAAATTTGAAGGCAAATGAATGGAACTAGAAAAGATCATAAGGGTCAAGGTCATCATAAGGGAACCCACAGAAACAACTAACCTGAGCTCATAGGAGCTCATAGACTTGGACCAACAGCGAGGGAGCCTACGTGGACCAGACCTAGGCCCTCTACACATATGTGACTTGATCTACTTGTGGGACTCCTAGTAGTGGAAGCAGAGCCTGTCCCTAAGGCTTCCACCGGCTTTCAGGAACTTATTTGTTTGCCTTTCCCAGCCTTAATACATAGGGAGAAGCTCAGTCCTGTACAACTTGATAGGCCATGCTTTGTTGACACCCATGGGAAGCCTGCCCCTTTCTGAACAGAAACAGAGGAGGAGTGGATGGGGGAGCAAGAAGAAGGGAATGGGGAGACAGGAGGGGGAACTGTGGTCAGGGTGTAAAATAAATTTAAAAATTTTAATAAAAAAAATAAAACTATAAATACTCTCAGTAAAAATATTAAGACGCCCCCCCCCCAAATTCCAAAGATCAGTGGGGGAGAAGAAAAAGATATAACTGAGCCATCCTATGCACTCAAGAGTTCCTTATATCTTAGCATTAGGTATTCATTTTAGAAATTTTTCTACAGTTACAACTTTTTTTTCTTTTTGAGACAGATCCTCACTGTGTAGCCCTGACTGTCCTGGAACTCACTATGTAAACCAGTTGGCTTTGAACTCAGAGACCCACCTGCCTCTGCCTCCTAAATGCTGGGATTAAAGGTGTGCACCACCATGCCTGGAAGCTGTGACTCTTTATAGACACAGCTATTTTGTGTTGAAAGAAATTCATTACCAGGACCTCTAAGCATAACTTGCTAGTTTTTCAAAATGCTATTCCCGTGGTGGTGGTGGCTGTGAATCTCCGTGGTCTTGTCTTATTCAAAATCATCTCTATCACTTTCCCTTATCTACATTTTTAAAGGCTGCAGATTACTGTGCTGAGGACTTGGCATTTGAACTGTTAAACATAAAGCTGGGGACCAATGCTTTGCCACACCTATTTGATTTTATGTAATTTGTTAATAATATATAATCATTTTTTCCCAATAATCAAGCAAAACATTCGCATGTAATGTACTGAAAATCATTTTGCCCATATATTATTCTTACTCTTTTTTCCATTATACCTGATAAGTATAAAAGATGTTGTTTTAAGTCTTTTAGTATTTAAATGAAACAAACAAAAATACAGAATGATCTGGAGTATGGAAGGGAAGACAGGGTCTCCCTGTTTAGGCCCTGCTGATCTCAAAATTCTCCTGTCTCTGCCCTAAGATTGCAGTTGGGCATGTCTAGAAGCAGCTGAAGATATAGTGCTTTGCAATATTAGTTAAAGATGTGTGACATTCTTTTATGCTGTGGAATATCTGTTTAATGATGGAAAGATTGTTGTATTCTTTTATGTTGCATTTGCTTAACTCTGTAAAGTTGTGTTACTTTGCCTGTCTAAAACATCTGATTGGTCTAATAAAGAGATGAATGGCCAATAGGTAGGCAGGAGACATAGGCAGGGATAGCAGGCAGAGAGAATAAATAAGAGAAGGAGAAGAGGAGGAGGGAGAAAAGGGGGAGAGGAAGATGTCAGGGGCCAGTCGTTCAGCCACAGAGTAAGAAGGAAAGAAAGGTATATAAAATAGAGAAAGGTAAAGCCCAGAGGCAAAAGGCAGATGGGATAATTTAAGAAAAACTGGCTAGAAACAAGCCAACCTAAGGCCAGGTAGTACTAAGTAAGAATAAGCCTCCGTGTATTTATTTGGGAACTGGGTGGAGGGCCCCCAAAGAGTAAAACAAAACAAACAAAATCTCAACTACATATCCTCCTTTGTACATGCACATATGCATATGTGTTCCAATTTACAGGTTTGTGTGTGTGATTATGTGTACTTCTGCACGTGGAGGCCAGAGATCAATACTGCATGTCTTCCTCAGTCACTCTCCACCTTAGTTTAAAACTCACTCATTTAGTGACACTCTTTGACAGCAATCCCTAGAGACCTACCTGCCTCTCTCCATCCCTCCAGAACCAGGATCACAGATGCTCACCCTGGACCTGGCATCTTACATGGTGCTAGAGAGCAGAACTTAGGCCCTCACTCCTGCATGGAAAGTGCTTTACTAATCAGACTTACTTATTTCTGTATTGTACATATATGAATGCTCTGTCTGCACAGATGCCTGCAAGCCAGAAGAGGGCACAGGATTCCACCAGAGATGAGTGCTGGAAACTGAACTCGGGACTTCTGAAAGAGCAGCCAGTGCTCTTAACCTCTAGGGCCATCTCTCCAACCCTCTTTAAGACACTTCAGTGACTTATGAAACTGAAATTCAAATCCAAGTTTTAATTTCCTAACTTACCGTCGTTACCACTTAATGTTCATTAAATGCCAGTAAAACAATCATTATATAGGAAAAATAAAAAGATAGGAACTGGATGGGAGGTCCTTGGACTCCCCACAGGGCAGGGAACCCTGACTGCTCTTTGGGGTGATGAGAGAGGGGGAGTTGACTGGGGGAGGGGGAGGGAAATGGGAGGTAGTGGCGGGGAGGAGACAGAAATCTTTAATAAATAAGTAAATTTTTAAAAAAAGATAGGAACTGCTCCTCAAGAGGAAATGCAGATGGCCATGCAGTAGTAAAGAAACTTTCTTTTCATTATAAAACATGTTCTGTACCCTTTTAGAACATAAGCCTTCTAGCCCGTGTAAATCACTGAAACACTGAGAAGGTAGCTATGACAAGACAGTGCATAAAATATGGTGAGCACTGGTAGCCTGAATGCACTTTTCTAAATGTGGATAATGACAATATGGTATATAAACTTATTGCCTGTATGTTAGGATTTTAAAGAACACTGCAATTTCTTTTTTTTTTCTTTTCTTTTCTTTTTTTTTTCTTTTTCTTTTTTTTTTTTTTTTTTTTTTTTGGTTTTTCGAGACAGGGTTTCTCTGTGGCTTTGGAGCCTGTCCTGGAACTAGCTCTTGTAGACCAGGTTGGTCTCGAACTCACAGAGATCCGCCTGCCTCTGCCTCCCGAGTGCTGGGATTAAAGGCGTGCACCACCACTGCCCGGCAACACTGCAATTTCTTTAGAACACAAAAAATTGATTAAAACACTAAATATAAACACCGTAAATGCATTCTCTTCCTGGCTTTGTGTGTGTTCTTATTTAACCTCACCACTCCATGGCACAGTTCCTGTCTCTGTTCTGACACCTTAGAAAGTCATGGCATGAAGATAAATGAAATCATGACATTTGCGGGAAAATGAATGGAGCCAGAAATTACTAAAACAAGTGAAATAAACCAGAGTCAGAAAGAAAAATACCATGCTTTCTCTCACAAGCAAATCTTATATTTTCATTTTAAATATGCATATAAATGTGAGAAGTTATTAAAGTAGAAAGGGGATCATTAGAGGAGAAAAAAGAATTGTTAAGGCAGCCAGGAGGCTAACAGAGTGCATGCGACATGAAATCAGAACGGGGGCTATGAAGAGAAGGTGACTAGGGCACGAGTGGGCAGACGGAGGAGGACCAATGAGGAAGTGTGTATGGAAATGCCATAACTGGGTCTGGAGAGGTGGCTCGGCAGTTAAGAACCCTGGCTGCTCTTCCAGAGGCCCCACGTTCAATTCCCAGCACCCACATGGCAGTCTGAGTTCCAGTACCAGGGGATCTGACACCTTCACACAGACATGCACACCAACGCATATAAAATAAAAATAAATAAACCATTTTAAAATTAGAAATGAAAGTGATTTTAAGAAAAGAAAATGTCACAATTAAGCATACTAAATTGCATGCTAATTTAAAGATGAAATACTTTTACAAAACAAAGAAGAACCAGATATAAAGTTGTCAGAAATAAAAATTCCTTTGGAATAAAGCTAAAAGAGAAAAGAAAAAAGGCGTGATCAAAGTAGCTGTCAGTCTCCCACCCTCCATGGCAGAACCCACTGTCACTGCACACAGGCCTCCCTAGCGAAACAGGATAGCAACAACCACATAAGTATACAGTTGTAAAATAACTACGCAATAATTTGTATTATATATTCTATTCTTGTGAAATGAGAACCTGCACTTTTAAAAGAAATCAGCCTAGGTAAAGTAGAAGGGAAACTCTAGGTATATCAACTCATATTTATCAAGCAGATATAACCTGTCTTACACACATGAATACCTGAGATGGACCGAAGAGGCCCCAGGCTCACCATGAGACCTCCAGTGGGCAGGCTATGCTTCTCCTGGGCTTTACCGTGGCCTTTGGATGTCATCAATAATTTCAACACTACATTTTCCTTACAATTTTTTTAGCACCTATAATTTAAACTGAACATTCTTTTACCAATTAAAGCAACCACCTGCCTCTAATTCGCAAGCGCCGCCTGTCCTGACCAAATATATATTTGAAAGATAAAGGGAACATTCTGAAAAAGAAAATTTAAATTCAGTTGAAATTTAATCTAATCTTTATACTCCCTCAAATATTCAACTTCCTTGAGGCTCTTAAAACTGCCTAAGCGCCCGATATGATTGGCAGGCTCTACCTCTGAACAGCCTGAGGGGAAAGCCCCAACCATCAGAGAACAGTTTCCTCTGCTGCAAAGACACTTTCCCAGAGTTCCCAGGGCTTTATTTCCCTCCTTCCACATGCTCAGATTCTGAGTTCTCAAACTCACCTCTGGCTTGGGTGGGTCAGCTTTTCCCTCATCCACCCTCCAAGAGTCCCCTTTCCCTTACCCCTCCATCCACAGTAACCTAAAGCCTAACTGCAAATATTTACAAAGGGCTTTCAACGGCCTGGAATCATGCCAAAGTCCTCCCACCTATTAATCTGTTCTTCTACTGACAGAGCACGCATGAGCCCTCAAATGTGAGCATGAGGCCCACGGACACTAAGAAGACGGCCTGGAGATTGTACGGCCCAGCCCCACGTCTGTTTGCTCCTGCTTCCTGACTGTGGAGGCCCTGTGACCAGCCACCTCTGCCCAGTCACCATGACTTCCCTGCCATGAAGAACTGCATCTCCTTGCAGGGTTCTGCTGCACAGAACATACCCTCCCTTCCTTCAGTTGCTCTGTCGGCTCTTTCATCACAGCAACAAGAGAAAGAAGGAACACGTTTACGTTAGTGTTCAAGCAGTAGATACTCAGACATCAAGAAAAATCTCATCATTATTATTCAAAAAATATAAGTGGAAAAAGTAAACTGCTAAAGAATGCACACGTATGTCATGTTTTGTAAATCAAAAATGTATTTAAAAATAAAAAAAGTACTGCAAATGTTACTTATGACATCATATGCATGTAATAAAGCTAACTAAACACGTAAGAACTACAAACAAGTTCAGAAAAGTGGCTATCGTGGAGAGGGAGGCAAGGTCAAAGCGTGGGGTAAGGCAGCTCGACCTATTACTCTTTTTAAAAAGATATGCTTTAAGGGATTACGACAAAAAGCTTAATGTGTGTTCAGTGTGAGAAGTTAGGAGCTAGTGCATGGCATAGTTACACGTTGTCTGTATTTTTCCAAGCTTTAAAAAAATAATTCTTTTTTTTAAAAAATATTTATTTATTTATTATGTATACAATATTCTTTCTGCGTGTATGCCTGAAGGCCAGAAGAGGGCACCAGACCTCATTATAGATGGTTATGAGCCACCATGTGGTTGCTGGGAATTGAACTCAGGACCTCTGAAAGAGCAGGTAATGCTCTTAACTGCTGAGCCATCTCTCCAGCCCTAAAAAATAATTCTTAATGTTAAAAACTTCCTATACAGGAAAAAAAGATATTTCTTAAACCAAAGTCATAAATTACTAATTAAAGGAATGGGTCTGAGGCTGAGGAGACAGCTCTGTCAGTAAAGTAATGGCCTTGCAAGCATGAAGACCTGAGTTCAGTTCCCAGAACTAAGGGTGGAAGGAGAGAAGCAACGCTCCAAAGTCGTCCTTTACCTGACTTAGTGCGCATGCGCAGATACACACGGACCAATCAATTAAAAAGAAGCTGGATGGCACCTGAGGAACTATGCCTGCTGTTGCCCTCTGTCAGCCACATGTACATGCACACGTGGGCACCTACACACATACACATATGAACACGCACACAGCAGTATTGGGGGAGGGGGTCTTAGGCTCATGAGGCTCTGGTCTATGCTACAGGGAAAGGAAAGGGAGAGGATGAGAGGGGTGGGAGAAAGCAGATGGGAACGGGAAGGGAACCAGGAAAAACCTAAAAACAATCAACCAAAGAAAGATGGTATCTTGGCAGTCTCTTTTCGAACGGGGGAAATTTCCAAGGCTTTGGGAAACTGCAAGTACTTCAATCTTCAGCAACTTTCAGAAGTCAATACTATGACAGAATTTACTGAAGTATTACTGTCTGCTTAGTCTGTTCCCTCCTCGTTTAAAGCAACAGCAATATCTTCTTGCCTTGGGGTCCTGGGAACACAGAAGACAAGAACAGCCAGAAATCTGTGGTCCCCTCCACCTTGGAAAGTATACGCCTAGGAAAAGGTTTACCTAGGCTGAGTGTTCAGGGACAAGACATAGGTGAAGAAGGCAGGGGAAGAATGGGAGGAGAGGAGGAAGAAAAGCTGGCAGATGCCAGCAAGGAAGGCTGCTGCCACCACAAAGAGCCTGCAGACTAAGCCAAGGGGTGATTTCCGCGGTGCCACTGAGGACAGAGGGGTGAAGGCAGCAGATAGGTCAGCATTTCTGACAGAGGCTGTAGCGCTGGCACTCCGTACCCTCCTCCACTTCTCCTATCGCCCTCTACAGCCTTCCCTTTTCCTGTTGTTTCTATTTTCGGCGCCCTATTACAAGTTTAAAGATCTCAGTCACCAGAATCTACCACCACGTAAAAAACACAAGTAGCTAAGAAATAAAATGTGACCAGAGAGTTTCCTTTCTAGTTTCTAGTTTCCTAAGACAAACCTGGGAAGTACTTTCATGTGTCTAAAGTCTTCCCACAATTTAAAAATAAATTATTTTGCTTGTTTGAGAATTGCCTTGGTGCACAGATAACACTAGAGGCCCTGACAATACCAATTAGGCCCCTTAGAGAGGACGAAGACCTCCGCCACACAGGGTAAAGGGACACTTGATTCCAAACTGACTCACTTTGTGATCTCCTAAAGGGAAGCCTGTTAGTTACTGTGGCCTGCACTCCGACCTTTGCCCTTTCACCGTGGCCTGCACTCCAACCTTGGCCTTTTCACTGCGGCCTGTACACATTAGGGTCCTTCCTGCACCTTCCCTGTTGAGTTCCTCACCGCAGTCTAAGACACGATGGCTCTGTACTTTCCTTAGGTCAGTTCTTCACCTCTTATGCACTGTTCAGTTCACATTAATTATTCCTGGCTGTGTGTTGCATTATAACAATCTCACTTTGTTCTTTTAGACTCAGCACGCCTTCCTAACCTCGTTGCTTGCTCCTCACAAGTGGAAGGGGACCCATCGTCCCTTGTGCCCTCAGTCACCTGAGGGCTCTCCACACGGAAAAGATTTGGTAAAGTTCATCACCTGCCTCCCCTCCTGCCAGGCCCTTTTTCTGACCAAACAGCTTCCTTGCGCTTTCTTTATACTTTAATCTAGATTTCACAAGAGAGGAGAATGCAGGGACTTTTTCTTCTGAGCTTGGCTTGTTTTGCTGAATGTGATAACAATCTGCAGCTCCATATACTTATATTCCCGCATCCTCTTCATTATTGCTTTAAAAAACTTGAGGAAGATTTTCTAGGACTGCTGGCTTCACCAGTGCCGTCTGACCTTCTTGATGATGAAAACCCTTACCCTGCCTATAATTTGTAGCAAGTATTCTGACTATAGATAGAGCAACAAGAGTGAAACAAAAAAAGCTTATAGTGTCAAATTTTTTAAAAATTAAAACGATTTTACTGGCACGGCATGGGTGAGGGCGCTCTCAAGAGAAGGCGACCAAATGGGATCTGGCTGGCAAATCCGCAGCTCCCGGGAGCTCCGCAGTGGGACTGTGAGGCTGCTCTGGAACACTTCTCAGTGGTCCCATCATCACATGTGATGACAGCCTGATTCTATGGATTGGAGACCCTTGGCCACATGCCCCATTCCTACAGTCAAGGGACACCAAGAAAACAAGACCAGCAGCTCCGGAGCTCTGTTCTAGTTCAGTTGCCTTCTTACAATCTTTAGGCTTGCACAGGGCAGCAACATTTTAAATTTGGCTCTTACCCACATATGAGCACGCCATCCTAAAAGTGGTGCCATCAGTGCTTGGTACCTAGTTACGAACACCTAAAGACTGTAAAGATACGGTTCACAAAATCTCCCACAAGCTTGCTACTCTAAAACACTGAGCTCAGTAACATACTGTCAGTCCAAACAAGGCAAAGGGGCCTTTCTTACTCTTTACAACAAATACGAGCATTCACACAGACCAAGCCCTCTCCTAGGTACCACACATATAACCTGTCCTGTCTCACAGCAACTCTCTAAGATTGGCAGCATTCCAGTTCCCACTTTACAGGCAAGGAAACCGAGGCCAAAGTATGTAGAGTAAATAGAAAAGCTGGATTCTGCACCTAAAGAGCTTATTAAATTCCAACCCAATTACTTACCTTCTTAACCGAGGTCACGATATGTCTCTTTACATGCCCACAGCTCAAGTCAAGCTCCCTGTGATCTTTTTCTGTTCAAAGATGGCCCAGGACCTAACTTTACAGTTCATAACTATTAGACCAAAAGTGCACACACTACGTGATCTTTCTAGAAACTGGGGAAACTGATGGGAAGATCTAACTAAGCTTTGGAGAAATGGTGTGAATTATTTTACAACCCTTTTTTTGGTCTCTGAAAAGTACTTTGCTCCTGTTTTATGTATCATGTAGTCACAGGAAATTATACACTGTGGGGTGGGGGGTGGGGGGAACTGCCCAGATTGTAATTGCCTGTAAATGGCACATGTCTCAGAATGCATGTTTCAGTACCACACCAAACAGCTATCAAAGAACAGGAAACAGTGATTGGTGACTCACAATTCCCATACAAATATTCTGGAATAACCTAGGTATAACTTCCTGGCCTGACATCCTTTCCCCAGCTCTACCAGAATTCACAGAAATCAAAGAATGCAAATGAACCTCTAGTCTAACTGGTGCCAAGTGAACTCAAACCTCCAAAACACACACTGGCTCAAAAGCAAAGCTTTTCATTTTTTGACATTTAAAAGATGTTTTCAGGAGATGAATTCCTGAGATGGTATTTTGTTTTTCAGCACACAGAACCCAACTCTAGTTGTCCCTATTAAAAAGCAAAGAAAGAAATTTTCATGCGACATATGCAGGTACTTTTTTCAAGGATTCATTAAAAAAAAACTCACAAAAAAATCCTAAGTTTCTAAAGGTTATGGATAAGAAAATGAGGATTTTTAAAAACATATTATCAAGTACAAAGGGAGGTCATAATAGCAATGAACAACTCTCAAACTAAAAAGCACACCAAATTAACACTATTCTTTCAACAAGCAGTCTGCTCAACTGAAGGATCGCCAAACAGCAGTCTGGAGTTTTCTTACTGATGGAAGACTGATTCTCTACATGCAAGTAAGGACTCGCCCACAAGCTATGAAGCCTCCATCTCCTTTGCGCTGCAGCATTAATGAAAGTGGTATTCACAGCTCTGGAAGTTTCTCCTCTCTAGAATTTCAGCAATAGAAAAATTAATAACTGCACTTCATATTTAACAAATATTTTATACCTCCCAAAGAAGTTCTTACCTGCTACCTAATTATTAGACATGAGTCACCCAATGGAGAACTTAAGATATAATGTACCATTTACTCAGGCAGGCGATTCCGAAGGTTTCCCCATCAGCATCTGGACGGATGATGGATGCAGGAAGGCCCAGTTCATTGTGGTGGTACCACCCTTGGGCTGGTGGTCCCGGTGCTGTACCAAAGCAGGCTGAGTAAACCCTGAGGAGTGAGCCAGTAAGCAGGGCTCCTACATGGCCTCTCCTTGACTTCCTGCCCTGACGTCCCTCACTGACGGACTGTGATATGAAGGTGTAAGCCAAATAAACCTTTCCCTCCCCCAGTGACTCTTGATGGTGTTCTGTATCGTAGCAATAGGAACCCTATCTGAGACAGTGACTATTGTCACTACAGATTAGTTTGCATTCTTTAAAATTATTAACAATATATTCTTCTGAAGGCTTTTTCATTCAGTATCATTATTTTCATAGTATTCAAATCTTCTGCCTATCATTTTACTGTGTCATTGCTTATTATTGGGTTTTACAGGTTGCTCCCAGCCATAATGGGAGAGAGCACCCATTCTTTCATCATGAAACATGCTGTCAAAGCATCCATGGGAAACTGCATCTATCAGATCGAGGAAGCTCCCATCTTAGCTAGTTGGAAAGTTTGGTGTGTGCAGGGAATTCATTAGTCACTAATGGATGTTAAATTTACAATGCTTTTTGTGTGTCTCTAAAATGATGATACACTTCTGTTTGTTAGTATTTTGGGTTGCAATTACTGCTTTTGAATGTTAAGAGTCTTACATTCCTGGAGTAAGCTTTTCTTGCTGAGGACGCATTACTTTTTATTGTGTATGGATTGGTCAGGTTTAAGCCTTTTCCTGCTGTCTTCTTTCTTCTGCTTATTTTCTCTCCTTTTCTTTTTATCTTCTTTTTTTTGGGGGGGGGAGGATTACTCAAGCTTTCAATTCTGATTTATTTCTTTTCTTTGATTATTAATTACAAAAATTTTTGTGGTTACTTTTAGCTTTATAACATATGTTTTTTTTTTAACTTGTTAGAGCTTATCTTCAAGAAATTATACTCCATGCCAGACATAGAGTACCAGAATGTCACAATGGTAGGGAGGTTGAGCATCAGTAATTTGGAAAGCTAAACCTAAAATGTGTCAGCTGGTAAAGCTGGGAAGCTTCAAGAGAATGCCTGTACAGAGAGTCCAAAAATCTGAACAACTCCAAGATCTGAAAGGCATCTAAGTGCAAATATTTCAGATAAGGAATATTCATTATACTTCCATTTCCCCCACAAAAATTTTGGTCTGTGTCCTATTTTTGTTATAAAGCTCATACCGTATTTTATCATTTTAAAGTAATTACCTTAATATCTAATAGGTAGACTTATTTTAAGTGGTGTCCAATGAAAATAAATTTAATTTTAAAAATTAATAACCTTTAAAAATACTAATAGCCAGGTGTGGTAGTGCACGGCTTTAATCCCAGCATTAGGGAGGCCTGGTCTACAGAGAGAGTTCCAGGATGGGCAAGACTGTTACAAAGAAAAAAAATAGGGGCTGGAGAAATGACTGAGGAGTTAGGAGCACTGGCTGCTCTTCCAGAGGTCGCAGGTTCAATTCCCAGCATCCACATGGTAGCTCATTTCTATAAGTCCTGTTCCAAGGGATCTGACACCCTCACACAGACACATACATAGGCAAAATACCAATGTACAAAAAAATACAAATAAATCAATTATAAATAAAATCTTAAAAGTTAAAAAACAAAAATAACTCAAAAGATAAAATAAGAATACCAATATAAACAATTGTATGTGACCACCCATGTAGCACCACATCCGGCCCTGCTTTGTAGAGACTTTTACTTCCACACCGTCTTGTTCCTTCCGCCTGAAGCACTTTCCTTTAACATGACTTGTGTTATGAAGAGCTGGCTTTATATTCACATCTGTTTCATCCTTGTTTGCAACATGTCTTTGTTGGGTTTAGAGCTAAGTCGACTGCTCGTTGTCTACACCATTAAGGATGCTCCTGCATGCACTGTCTGCACTTTTCCCAACAGGAAATCTTTACCCCAATCTACATCATCGTTACCTCTCCTCTACACATTACATCTCCTTTTTTTATTGGGTTATTTTAGGGTTTTACTCTTATCACTGGTTTTAAGCAATTTAATTATGATATGCCTTAATATTATTTAATTACATTGTGCCTTAATAATATTTCCTCTATCTTTTTTATTAGGGTTGAGTTTCTCAGATCTATGGATCTACAGTTTTATCCTGATTTTTTTCAGCTCTTATGTCTGCAAGCATTTCTTCTGTTTCCACCCCTTCTTGAGAGGATGATGAGTATATGAGAACATGGGAAACTAGCCACATATTTGTTGATACTTTAAAGTGTTCCATAATTCTTTTATCTGTTCCAATGTCTACTGCAGTGACTTCATGGTTACTAAGCTCCCCTTCTCAAATGTCCAATGTGTCCCTAATCCTATCACTGTAGCTTTTATCTCTAGAATTTCTATTTGAGTCTTTAAAGATATTTGCTATGTCACTATTTAACTTTTTCAAGTAACAATCATTCATATACCACTATCTGATGATTAATATCTATGTCACTTCTGAGACCATTTTGATATTACCTTCTTTGCCCTTTCACTAGGGGTTACATTTACCTGTTTCTTTGTGTGTTTTTTAGCTAAAAATGATAACAAACTTTATAAAAGAAAGAATAAGTTTGACCAGATGTGGTACCACACACAGGAGGATCGGGAATTCATTGTCTCCTCAAGTCTATAGTGAGTTCAAGGATAGACAAGGCTTAAAACACTGCCTCAAAATATAAAAATAAGTTTAATAGTAGGAGAATTTAAGGCTCATGCTTAAGTGTTTAGTAATTTATAAGATAATTTTACATATATGATTGCATCTGGTTCTCACATACCCTTGTAGGAAAGAGCAACTAAAATAAAATTTCATAATGTGTGTGTGTGATAAACACTACTACTACTATGCTGTATAAACTACTATGCTCATGAACCCACTCATGCCTGATTTGCACATAAGAGGCGGTATCAGAGAGGCCGACCTCCAGAGCTGGCCAAGTGCTAGGAAGCGTCAAAGCTAGGACCTATTTTCAGTGTGCCCAGGTCTTTGTCCTGGGTTCTTTTCAATAGAACCACATGATTCTTGTGTGGCCAAGAGCAATGAAGTCATGCAGCTGTTCTCAAGGGAAACAGGGAATCAGCTTTCTACACGATATTCAAGAACGAGGGCTGAGCCTCTTTTGTGTGGACGGTGAAATGAGATGACTCAGTACACAGGGTTACAAAACGTTTCTGTGCGTGGTTCTTTTTACTTTGTCAATTATAATTTAAACCTAAATTCTCCCTTTTTACTAATAACTACTATTTTTATTAAATATAACAAGAATTAAGTAATGAACTGGGCTAAGTGATTGTAAACCTATAATCTTCTCAGCATCCGTGAGACCAAGGCAAGAGGACCACAGATTCTGACCAGCTTGGGCCACACAGTTAGTTCCAGGACAGATATTTTTAAAAGGTAAAGAGTTATAATCACCAATAAGCCAAACACAGTCATGAGTGTATATATTAGTACAGATAAGGCAAGGCAGAGCTAGGGTACTGCAGAAAGTACTGTTAATACAACTACTAATTTTCATGGTAAGATCATGAAATACTAAAAGAGCTGAAAACATTTCAAAGTGGTGAAAATTGTTGGAAAATAAAGATAAATTTAGATGCCTGTACTTCCTCTACAGCACTGATTGTTTTTGCTTGTTTGTTTTCAAGATGGTGTTTCTCCAGTAGCCCTGGGTGTCTTGGAATTCACTCTGCGAACCAGGTTGGCCTTGAACTCAGAGATCTGCCTACCTCTGCCTCCCAGCATGCACCATCCAGCCAATTCTTAAAGTTTTCTGATGTTTACTCTTTTTAGTAAATTATGCATACATTACACAAAATTACATATTGATCCAAATTCTGCATATAAATTCATGGAGTTTGTGGACATACACCTCACTCACAAGCCCATTTTTGGACTTTGAACTAATAACTTCAACTATGCATATTCACGTGTATAACACATTTTATGTGTGTGTGTGTGTGCACATGTGTTCCAGTGAGCACATACCAATGTGTGTTTACATCTGTGTAAGTATGCACATGTAAAGGTCAGAGGTGACACTGAGTGCCTCCCTTGATCAGACTCCATTTGTTTTTTTTTTTTTTGGTTTGTTTGTTGTTTGTTTTTTTGAAGCAGGGTTTCTCACAGTACCTTGATCTCTCAGATCTGGCTTTGCTGGCTAGAGGATTCTCCTGCCTCTGCCTCCACAGAATGAACAGCCATGCCTGGCTTTTGAATGAATATTGGTAATCTAAATTCAGGTCCTCGTGCACATGCAGCAAGCACTTTACCTACTAAGCTATCCCCACAGGCCCTCTTCAACATTTTAAATGGAAATGTTTATCAGCAAGACTTCCTATGGTAAGACATCAATAGGCAGATATGCTTCGAAGGGGCAGATACGCTCACATACAGCCATAACAGCAGGTCTACTGACTAATGTACAAGTAGAGTTCCACGGCAAGAAAAGTGAAGGGACAAATCCTTCAAGCATGAGTCCTGACAATGATTGTCTTGCGTGGGCAATGTTTAAGCTGAGTGGCCACGGAGTAAGGGGAGGTGTCTACATTTCTGACTTGGACGAGACCAACTAAGGTCTTGACTTGCAAAGCAAATCTTAATCTGTCATTTCACTTCTGGACATACTTAGTGTTTTCTTTTAGACTGATTAACTTACCCTCACAGCAACACTCACTGCTTGGAAGTAGGTTCTATAAAGAATTAAAGCAGTAAATTACACAGGTTAAAACATCTCATTTCTCGCCAAACAGACAAAACAACAAACAATAACAACAGACACCTTGACACCTTGAAATTCATCTACTCTGACTTCTTTTCATAGATGAGGGTGCTGCCATCACACTCTTGTTTCCTAATGACATAACATGGTCACCATGAATTCCAGTCTCTATCAGGATGCAAGAGGTAAATATTAGAACGCCTATGTTTACTTTTAAAACTAGAGAGGGGGAGGCACCAGTTCAGTTTCATGAATATTTAACAGATACATTTCAACAGCTCAGTAACCTGGTGCATGTGGTAGATGATTTTATGACAGAAATGGCTAATGGGATACCCCAGGAAGGGAGAACACATTCCATAAGGAAAAGGCTGGGGGCAAGAGAGATGGCTCACTGCTAGCTACTATTTCAGAGGGCTAGAGTTTGGCTTCCAAGCACCACTTGGGGCAGCTTACAACCTCTTACAACTAGCGCCAAAGGATCTGATGCCCTCTTCTGTCCTCTGTGAGCACCTACACACACACACACACACACACACACACACACACACACACACAGAGTTAAAAAAAATTTTGGAAAAAAAAGGTTGTATTGTGGTCTATCACTCATTCATTCTTTCATCTTTCTCTGTCTCTGTTTCTCTGTCTCTGTCTCTCTCTCTCTCTTTACTTTCAGTATTTACAATTTTCTGCAGCTTATATATGCCTGGGAGAGATTGTGCAATCTGGTTGATATCTAAACTGCCTTCACTAGATGAGCAAACAGCTTTTCCTATAGTAGAAAATGAAACAAAAGCAAATTATGATTATGTATTAGGCAAAAATTTCAAAGTTATCAAGATTATTCAAAACACTTTAAATTCAGCCATTGGTGGTAAACATTATCCTGTGTATATATGTACCATGAAGTATTAGTTAAGGAAACTATAAAGTTCTTATCATTAGCAATACATTTTCAGGGTCATAATTTTTAGTTATTTTACGGGTATGCACTCATGGGCCACATCACACATGTGGAGGTCAGAGGGTAACTTGTAGAAGTCAGTTCTCTCCTTCCAGCATGTAGATCCTGGGAAATGAACTCAGGATTTCTGGTTTGGTGGCAAACACTTTACTCACTGAACCATCTTACCAGAACACATTAAGATGACCATGAATAAAGTAGTAAATTTAAAATATATACAGGTTGGACATTCTGTATCAAGAATGCCTGAGTGTCTGAACTGTTTTTGATTTTGGAATGCATATATATATATATATATATATATAGAGAGAGAGAGAGAGAGAGAGACAGAGAGAGACAGAGACAGAGAGAGACAGAGAGAGACAGAGACAGAGAGAGACAGAGAGAGAGACAGAGAGAGAGACAGAGAGAGAGACAGAGAGAGACAGAGAGAGACAGAGCTATCAGAGAAAGGGTCACTTTAATAAAACTTATTTATTAGAAGGAGCATGGCCTAGTATGTGCTTACTGAGGAGAGATGAGAAGTTCAGAAGGCCTGGGGCTTTCTAAACTGTTTTTAAGGAAACTGTCTTTCTGAAAACTATAGGTGATTTTCCCAGAATCAATGAATAGTGAAATTATTTTTAAGTAAGAATGCTGTCTCCATTTTAATCCTGGCTTTTTCTAACAACTTTTTTATATTTATTTATTTAACTTTATGTGTTTGATTGTTTTGCCTTCATGTGTGTTTGTGCACTACAAGCATGCAGGGCTCACAGTAGTCAGAAAGGGTATCAGATCCCATGAACTGGAGTTGTCGATGGTTGTGAACCACCACGTGGGTGCTAGGATTTGCACCCAGGTCCTCTGCAGGAGCAGTGGGTGTGCCTAACAACTGCACCATCTCTCCAGCTCCTAACACTTGTTCTTAAACATAAATTCACTTGTGTTTCAGATGTACCCTATTTTTAAAGCGTGAGGCTGTTTCATACAACCTATTGCTTAGAAATGGTGTACGCCCTCACTTTTTTACTGATGAGGGAGTTGAGAAATTGCAAATGCCTGGGGCTCATTAAGAGATACTTTGGGGAAAAACAGCCCAGCCATTTCTTTACCTGTTCACAAAGTTCCCGCTTTGTAAAAAAAAAATATGAATCTTTGCACCATTTGCCTCTTGTGGTTTGCTGGACTCTTCTGCCCCATGGGGATGAGAACTACATCCAAAATATTTGGAAGGAGAGAAAAGGATAGAAACCTTGATTTTTAGAAGAACATAATCAGAAACAGCCATGATCTTTCTCCAGTCTTCTAAGAACTCAGGTCCAGAAACACCGAGCTTGAGATTAAAATCAGCACTTAAAAGGAAAAAGCAGGCCAGTCCTCAGTGGAATACTTGAGAGCTGGAGATGTGTGTGCATTTGCAGCGCCCGCTTGGCCCCCGTGCTGCCCCAGTCTCAGAGACTCCTGTTACCAGGATCCCAGCAACAGAACCCTTTCCTGCAGGGACTGTGGGTCGGTAAGGATGTGGACTTTTTCAAAAGGCTTGAGAAGGCTACACCACGAACACATTTGTAGCTACGCAAAGTAACCTAATAAGGGTTATCAAATGTCATGCTTTGGGTGGTAAGATGATCTAAACCAAGGATCATAAAGGAATGTTATCCCCCAGCTCCACAAGAACACAATGGAGCGACTGGCTGGTTCATTATGAAAGGAGCTGCACAAGGATGCGGCCTTTGTTGAAGTCTGGACACAACAGGGGAAAAGCAATTTGGGCTCCAAAGAGAGCGCCGAGGAAGGCTTGGCTTGGTTTTGTTCTGTTTTTTAAACTATGTGACATTTTTCTATGGCATTTACTTTCTAGGACTAGTTGGTCATAATGAGTTTGTTTCCCTAAGAAAAGCCACAGAGTAACTCTACACTGTCATTCATACAGAAATGCTTTAAACGTTTTGCCCGATTCCCAGAACAGAACAGATTGAGTCGAGGTATAAGTGTTCAAGGTCACTGCACAGAGGACCATGCTTGATTTTTGAAAGGTTTCTCCGTTTTGAGAAGGCACAAGTCCTTAATTCTTTGGCGCTAGGACCTATTCAAATCGCCAGTTGTATCACTTTCCGAGTTTCCTTGACATGCATCATTCAAGACCAGCTCAGCTTTATGTGGGCTGGGAACTGCTCGATTTCTGCTTTAGAGAGAAAACAGTCCAACCCACAAACCATCTTAAATGACTAGAGTGAAAGGTGGCAGGCTCACACGGAAACTGGTTAGAAGAAAACTCTTTTTAAAAAGCAGATTGTTGTCCCCAAGTCAACGCAATGCTGAAATCCCTAAGCAAGAACACTATCTCCTGTTAATTCTGGCTCTTCGAGATTTAGAAGTGCAAAAACGAGAATGAAGAATTTGATGCAGTTTAGATGCTCTCTCCACTGCCCAGATGCACAGACAGAACACTGCATCACTAGCCATGCCCTGCCCTCAGCTTTAAAAAACAAAAACAAACAAACAAAAAACATAACTGTAGAATCTCTTCAGAGGAAAAAAAAAAAAACAGGAGTTTTTCTTATCCACAACAACACTATATACAGTAAGAGTCGTTTTACTGGCCTGAAAGAATCAGGCTTAAAGCAACAGTACATATAACTTCTGAAAGGCAATACCAAGTGGATATTGAGTTACTTCAGCCCTTCTCAAATAGTTCATATCCATTCCTTAATAGAAAATCAAAGTCTACCCAAGAATTACGTGAAATTTTTAAATCTAACCCTGCACAGACCAAAGACCTCCTTTCTTATCAATTTGGAAGACACAATTAAGAACTGGATGGCCATCACACCAAAGCCATCATTTGTATTGATTATGCAAAGTCACCCCAGAGCAAGGAAGAGTTTAGTGAGAAAATCAGAAAGGCTGTTTAGCTCAATTTAACAATCGCACAGAAGCACAGCAGCCCTGTCTGGGATCGCTGCCCTTGGCAGAGGGAAGGATCCGCTCACATACCTGCTTCCTGCTTCCGAGGGTCTTAGCGCCTGGCAGTTGGAGGGCCAGAGAAACAAACCCAGAAGATTTAAAATTCAGTCTCTCTGAGCTGTGCCTGCCCTTGGATAACCATCCGCCACAGGCAGTGTTTGACCAAAGAAAGCCAGCAACTTACTCTGCACCGAAACGAATGTTCTGCCTACTACTAGAGATTTTAATCTCAAAAGAATCTGGCCTAGGTAGAAAGGCCAACCTGAAACACAGGTGTGGCTTAGCACTGTAGATGTCATCACTATGTCTAATCTATTATAGCTAGAGTGCTTAAAATATATTGTGAGACCTCACCTTCCCTCCGAGAGTGAGCTTACACAGACTTTGAAATGGGACTGTCCTCTGAACTTCTGTATTATTTTTTATAAATATTCCTTTGTCACTTTAATTGTAAATGCCAATATTTTTGAATCATGCAAAAACCATTAATTTGTGTTTCCTAGAAAGAATTAACAAATTGTGTTAAGACAAAAAAAATGATAATAATAAAAATCCTAACTCCAAATCACTGGACTAATTTCAAACAAACATAAACATTGTCTTTAAGCAGGAACTGGAAACATTACAGCACTTATGCAGTGTTATGCTAGGGAGAACATCAAGGTTCAGAGTCCAAGTCTACTTTTAAACTGGCCTAAGAACAGTTTCCTTATCGACTTTACAATCCATATTTATGGTTGTGGTGGCAGCACATTCTGAGGAGGAAGTCTAAAATATCTTTTATAATGCCTCCATAAAAAAAAAGGATGTTACAAAACAGCTTTACAAAGTGAAAGAAAAAGTAATTTTGAAATTACAAGCAACTTTAAAACAAAAGTACGTGTTACATGTACTTCTAGAATTTCATGTACGTGAATGTAAAATTCGAGACATGCAAACTAACCCGTGGAGACAGACAGCAGAGCAACTGTTGTCAGAACACATGGATGACCCAGGGATAACATGCAAAGGGACATGAGGCAACTTTCAGCAGCAATGCACACACCGTGTGTTTCTGATCGTGGAGACTTTATGATTGTATACACCTGTCAAAACACAGCTAACTGCCACTTACCAGGGATACAATCTACTACTATTCCTACAGTGTGCCTCAAGGAAACTACACACGTGCATTTAAATAAAGGGATGTTCGCTTCTATAAGGCCACAAGCTGGATGAATGAGAAGAGTTGGGCAGAATTCCAAGTGATAAATAAGAAGAAATATGGTCGCCCAGAACCACTCCAGGAGGGCACTGGGCCCTAAGACAAACTCACCAGTCTCCAAAACAGGCTCAAAGTGTCTGGAGGGGGCAGGGGGACGACTGAGGATTTTGTCTTTAGGAATTTATAAATGAATGAAAAATGTGGACATGGCTGTTTCAAGGTACGGTTGGGGAGAAAGTTTTATTGTAGGTAGGAGGGAAAGCACGGCCATGTGCATATGGAAGGGTCCAAACTGAAAGGGGCCAACAGACTGAACCCAGTCACCAAGAGGAGAGGTGGGAGCGAGAGAGGAAGAGAGGAGAGGAGGAGGAGCCAACAGAGGACCAGGAGCCAAGTACACCAAGAGAGAAAGGAAGAGAACCAAGAAGGCATGTAGCCAAAATGGCTGGGTTATACAGGAGAAAAGAGACCGAGGAGCAGGAAAGTGAAGCTCTGAGCCTGGAGCGATATAGGATAGAGAGTGGAGTTCGATAGGGCATTTTCTTAATTAGTGATTGATGTGGGAGGGCCCACGGTGGGTTGTGAGTGCTAAAGAATGTAGGATGAGTGCCAGGTGGTGGTGGCACAAGCCTTTAATCCTAGCACTTGAGAAGCAGATGCAGGAGGATCTCCAGTTCCAGACCAGCCTGGTCTACAGGGCAAGTTCAACAGAGCCAGCCAGGGCTATATAGAGAAACCGTGTTGCAGAAAAAGAAAACCTCCCATGAAAGGAAATGAGGAAGGAGGAAGTATGCTAGGCAGACATTATATACCTTTATGAAAAAGTCCCTATGTTGTAGATACGATGATGCGTGCAATGACATTTTGTTAATTAAAAATTAAGATCCTTTGGTTATGTGTGTATCTCGGTGGTCCAGTACTTGCCTAGAAAGTAGAAGTCCCTAGGTTTAGGAAACAAGAAGAAAGAGAAGGGACCAGAGAGCTGGCTTAGCAATAAGGGCAGTTACTGCTCTTGCGAAGGACATGAGTTCGGATTCTAGTGTTCACAACAGATGGCTCACAAACCACATGTAACTCCAGCACATACAAGCACAAACTCACACGCAGATATACACATGTTTATGCACATATAAAATGTACAATAATATCTTTTTTCAAAGGAAACAAGAATTTTTGTGTTATTAAATCCCTTTTGAAGATATCTTTCATGATAGCTCATATGGTCGGATGGCACCATGATCTATCAAAGCCTTTATGTTGGTACCAAGGTGATTTCAAATGAGTTTGCTCTTAGACATTTCAGCAAGCATCCTTGAACAGAGACAGGACAGGGGATGAGGGACAAAGCTCTGGATCCAGCTTCTCAAATACTTTGTACATTCCATTCAGTGTCTGCCCTATTGAGAAGCGTTGTGGGCAGAAAGATGGACGTCCTAGGACCGCCACTTCTATTGTCAATATTTTTTCTTGAATATGTACTGTAAGTCCCAGCCAAATTCCCAGAGGAAATACAATGGCTTCATCTCAGAGAACATGTAGAAAGGCTGGGTATGGTGACCTGCGTCTGTACTTCTTCCTGCTGTTGGGGAAGCTGGGAAGGGAAGATCACTTGAAACCAGGAGTTTGAGGCTAGCCTCGGCAATACCAGAGACTAACTTTAAGAAACAGCTCTCTTAAAACTATTTAAAGCCTGGCCCAGAAGTGATTTTAATTTAGAAAACTATCTATCTAATTAAGTCAGATTTTCTTGTTTGCTTAAGATTTATTGTCAAAAGCAGGTAATATGTCAATATTAGGCAAGAAAATACCCTGAGATATCTCTAGCATCATCTGCAGGATCTGTACACATACCTGGGACTTTTGCAGCTGTTGGTGAGCAGGGGCCTTGGGAGAGGGAAATGTGCCCTGGGTTATCTATGCAGGCCCAAGTGTCTTTCAAATCAGAGGAGGAAAGAGATTCAAGTGTAGAGAAGCTTGACCTGTTGTCCCTAACTGTGAATATGAGAGGAAGGCGACCTGAGTGAAGGGGCGCAGGCGGCCTCCAATGCTGGGAATAACCCCCGAGTTTATATCCCGCATGAAGGGGAACCTCAGGACGGCGACTTCAACCAACATTGGAAATGAGCCCTGAAATGCTCCTTCACTCGAGCCTGTAGAAAGATTATAGTCTGCCCAATATCTTAACTTTGCCTGGTGGCACCTAAGCCAGACTCCTGACCTATAGTACAGGAAGGTAATAAATTTGCATCAGTTACACTGCTAGATTCGCCGCAATGGGGCAATCGAGGGAGTTAATACAGACTCAGGCAGTTTCATTCCAGAATCAGCAGATTGTATCACCGTGGCCTTGGACTGATTAACAAGAGAAAACAGCAATTACTTGGAGGACTGGGAAGCCAGAGCAGGACAAGATGTCTAGGGAAAGGACCAACGTTGTTTTTACAGTTCTGCTTAAACAGAAATTTCATTCCCATCACATCATGTAAAACATGGGAGCACTGGTTTGGGGACCTGTGATCAATCCTCAGCACGAAAAGAACAACAAACAACAACTTAGAAGTTAGCATCTCAAAAAGACAAACAGCAAATATAAAAAGACAAACAAAATATAAAAAGACAAACAAAAATGCAAATATTCAAGAGTCTGCCAATAACTCCAAGCAGAAGCCTTTATTAAAGACAGGACCTGAGCTGGGCAGTGCTGGCACACGCCTTTAATCCCAGCACTTGGGTGTAGTGATAAGAGTGGCGAGCCGGGCGATGGTGGCGCACGCCTTTAATCCCAGCACTCGGGAGGCAGAGGCAGGTGGATCTCTGTGAGTTCGAGACCAGCCTGGTCTAGAGAGCTAGTTCCAGGACAGGCTCCAAAACCACAGAGAAACCCTGTCTCGAAAAAACAAAAAACAAAAAACAAAAAAAAAAAGAGTGGCGAGGCTGCGTCCCCAGCACCCGGCCCCCCGCATGGCTAGCTTATGCCCCAAAATAACAACACACAAATTGTATTCATTTAATCACTGCTTGGCCCATTCTCTTCTAGGCTAATTCTCACCTATTAATTTAGCCCATTTCTAATCATCTGTGTGTAGCACCCCAAGGTGCGCTTACCGGGAAGATTCTAGCCTACGTCCATCCTGGGTCGGAGCTTCATCGTGCGTGTATGCCCAGGAGAGGAGAGCTGTCCTGTCTGAGCTCACTTCCTCTTCCTCCCAGCATTCTGTTCTGTTTTCTCCACCCACCTGTGTTCTAACCTATGAGGGCCAGCCAAGCAGTTTCTTTATTTTTTTAACCAATGACCTTCCTCCATCACTTGGGAGGTAGAGAAATGTGGATCTCTAGGAGTTTGAGACCAGCCTGGTCTACAGAGTGAGTTTCAGGGCAGGCTCCAAAGCTACAAAGAAACCCTTTCTGGAAAAACAAAAAAAAAAAGATGGGAATCCAGCTAAGACTTCTGTCTTATTCTTTTTTTTTTTTTCCTTCCTGATTTTTCAGGACAGGATTTCTTGCCCTGACTATCCTGGAACTCACTCTGTGAACCAGGCTGGCCTCGAACTTACAGAGATCTGCCTGCTTCATCCTCCCAAGTTCTGGCATAAAGGCATGTGCCACCACCACCCAGCCTGTCTTATCCTTCTCAGTGGATTGTTCCTGCTACCCTGTCATTTGGTACCATTCTCATTACAGTCCTAAAAACAGATCCAGGGGTGATAAGAAATGCAGATCCCTAGACCCCAAAGATTCTCCTTCAGAAGTTTTAGGGCAGGGCCCAGGAATCTGAACAGAAACGAAATTTGGAAATTCTGAATTTTGTCCTCTAATAAATAGATGGCAATGCTGAGGCACTCCTGTATTCTCCTCCAATCACCCAAAACCTAGGCTCCTCTGAGCAAGACTCAAAAGGCAGCTCTGGCCGGGGATCACCCAGAAGCTTGCCCATCTAAGAGCAAATTAATTGGTTAACTGTTTAGCTTTGGCATGAGCAGATCTGATTCTGCTCTGACCACTCAATGTGCTTTCACATTATTTTCTGTGCCTCCATCTTCTCATTTGCATTAGGGAAGTGAAAACCTACCAACCAGTAGCGTTGCTATGGCAGCTTTAGCACTGCGGTCCTTAAAGCATCTAAGTACAGTGATTACCAACACACTGCACTTCCACGTTTAGATGAAATCTGAGCAAAATAAGCATTTTAAAATCTTTAGTGTTTTTATTCCTATATCAGAATCTAGAAAGAGGAAAGATTTAGTGGAAACAAATATCAGCTTCCATCCTGAACAACATGGGGTGTGTGTGTGTGTGTGTGTGTGTGTGTGTGTGTGTGTGTGTGTATGTTCCTCCCAAGACAGGTGGTATAATTTTATTTCAAAGCTCTAAAATTTTTGGCTGAAGCAAAAAAAACATTTCCTTAATCACAAGTATCTAGAAAATCTACCTTTTGTTTTTGACCGTTTGAATCTTAAGTGCCAAACTCATGAACTGCAGAGAGTCTTCCAGGACAGGTGATTTTATAAGCTAAGTGGGTGGGCCTCCGTTCCCATTGGAAGATGGCTGAAAGCGACCTGAATGACTTACTCACAGTTACAAAGCAAGTCAGAGAATCTCAGCTGCCAGATGCACATGAAGCATATATCTCATCAAGTCACTGAACATACCCGATCATTAACACCGAAATGAACAACTGCAAAAGCAAACAACACACACACGCTGGAACACTTAATAGTACTGCGGTTAAACAATGTCTCACCAAGGTCACAACTAGAAAGATGTGTGACTAAGATTTAATATGACCAATAAGTGATGGATGATGTAATAGATGCCAGGTCCAAAGCAGCTCCCCAAAATGGCAGGGCTGGTGACAATGCTCTATACAATGTTCTGGCCCAATAAAATAGAAGGCTTGCCATTGGATAAACTGAGGTCTAAAGTCAGGTTTCTGTTAACCAAGAACTTCCCTTAATCCGCCCGCAAAGGTTAACCACCTTAGACAGGGACATCCAGTTCCAGGTCAATCGAAACAGCCTGTATCAGCTCAAAGAGCCTCCACAATGCTTGGCCACCACATAAAATCTTCTTGCTTTCCCACCATTTTGCTCCTCTCCGCCCCTGAGAAACAGGCTTCGCAGTTTGATCCCCACCGAACCTTTCTTCCTAGCCACGGAGTGGTCTATCTAGTTCTGTGGCTTTACTAGGCCCTCACTTATAATAGATAGTTCTATTTCCCCTTCGTATCATTTAGCATTGTCTCCTTGCTTGCTTATGTTCACTGTGTCAACTGACACGAGCTAAGTCATCTGAGAGAAGGAAACGTCAATTAAGAAAATGCCTCCATAAGACTGGGTTATAGACAAGCTTGTAGAGAAGTGACTCTCAATCTGCGGGTCAAGACCCCTTTGAGAGTCAAAGGACCCTTTCACAGAGCTTGCCTAAGACCATCAGAGAATACAGTTATTTACATTACAATTCATATGCAATAACAGTAGCAAAATTACAGTTTTAAAGTAGCAATGAAAATAATGTTATGGTTGGGATTCCCAGCAACATGAGGGACTGTATTAAAGAGTCACAGCATTAGGAAGGTTGAGAACCACTGGTCTAGGGTATTTTCTTAATTAGTGACTGATGGGTCCAGCCTCTTGTGGGTAATCCTGTCTCTAGGCTGGTGACCTTTTGTTCTATAAGACATCTGGCTGAACAAGCCAGAGGAAGCAAGCCAGTAAGCAGCACTCCTCCATGGCCTCTGCACAGCTCCTGTCTGCAGGTTCCTGCACTGTTTGAGTTCCTGTCCTGACTTCCTTGGATGATGAACAGTGATGTGGGAGCATAAGCCAAATAAACCCTTTCCTCCCCAAGTTATTTTAGGTCATGGTGTGGCAGTACATAAATAGTAATCCTAAAACAATTACTCCAACAAATTTTTCTCTCCTTTACTCTTTATAGAAAAAGACAGAAACATTGAAAGATAAGAAGCTTGAGTTGGGGCTGGAGAGATGGCTCAGTGGTTAAGAGCATTGCCTGCTCTTCCAAAGGTCCTAAGTTCAATTCCCAGCAACCACATGGTGGCTCACAACCATCTGTAATGAGGTCTGGTGCCCTCTTCTGGCCTGCAGACATACAGACAGAATATCGTATAAATAAATAAATAAATAAACAAACAAATAAATAAATAAATATTTTTTTTAAAAAAAAGCTTGAGTTGATGGAATTTTCAGTGGTCCATTTGTTGAGACGGGGTCTCACTGTGTGACCTCAGCTGACCTGGAACGCCCTATGTAAACCAGCGCTGATCCTCTTTTCACGTTCCTCAGTGATAGACTACACGCATGTGCTACCGTGCCAGGCTCCTTAAACACATTCCTGGAGAAGCATCATTAAAGCGCCTGAAGAGAATCAGTTCATAGTACTCACACTAAGAAAATATACTGGGAGCTTAGCTCAGTATTGGACTTATTTTCAGAATTGGCAGCCAACAGACTTACACAGTCTTAAATTGCATAGGTATGGATCGATACTAGCTAGTGACCAGGTGTGCAGCTAGCTGGAGGGACTGACCTCTCCTCACCGTGACACAGGGAGATGCTATCCCAATGTCCAGTAAGATAAGGACTCTTCCCTAAGTCCATCGATTCTTGTTTTAGATAAACTCCAGAGCCTGGGGTGAAAACCTCAGAACACTGTTGTCAGGCTGTGTATCAGGCTGTGTTTCTCAGGCCCAACAGCTCAACCTCCCAGGGCCTCCGCTTCCTCCCCCTTCACAAGGCCCTGGTGCAGACTTCTAGAATTAACAGAAGTTGAGGGCTCTTCTCCAGAGTGCTGGAATGTCTCTGGGAGTTAATCACCTGACTTCATGACTTGACACACGCAAAACAACACTGTCTGTCACTCAAAACAGGAGAAAATGTGCCTTTGCCTTTACACAAGATTCCCCAGTGACTGTCTCAAAGATAAATTCTGTGACCTACTCTGGTCCCCTTTCAACGGAATCAAGTCCTTGAAGGAAAGTATACCTAGAGTTCAATTTCTGCTCGTCTTCCGGAAGCAATTGAAGTGTTCAAAGGCCTGAGAATTTTCTACAAATTCTACTGATTGCTAATTCTGATTATTTATTTTTAAATTACACATAAGTTGCTCTGATACTAAAAGCCAATAAATGTCAACACAGTTTATTTCATTAAAAGAAAAAAAATCTTGTTTTTTAAAAATCAGCTAAATCTCAACAGAGAAGCATCCTGCAACCTAAGCACTCTTCCTCAAAAGTCTCAAGATCATCAAAACACAAGGAGAGTATGAGAACTGAGACAGCTAAAGAGAGCCTAAGGGTTCAGAGTTAAAAATAGAGTGGGATCCTGCAACAGGGGATTGAGAGGTAAAACAAAGGAAATAATAAGTACCCTGTGCATTCTAATAATAGAACAATATGAGCTCATTAATCATAAGTAATATAGAATGATGTATAAGATGTTAATAATAGGGCAGTGTGCCAGGGAGGGGACACAGGGAATATGCTGCACATTTGCTTGATTTCTATGAAAATTTATCTAAAAGATAAAGTCTATTAGTAATTTTTAGCATCACCACAATGAGATACCATCTCACACCTGCCATTGTGGTCATAATTAAGGAGACAGATAACAAATACTAGTGGCATGTATTATATGGAGAAGCACAAACCTCTCCCAGGCTGCTAGATACAGCAACTTTGGAAAAGGCTTGCCAGTTCTTTAAAATGCAATTACCATGTGACTCAGCATTTCCTCTTCTGGACACTACAAATACCCACAAGGAATAAAAGCAGGGTCCATAGTGATAACTTAGCTGGTAAGCGCAATGGCCGCACAATGGCTGCTCGACCAGGGGACCCAGTGTCATATCCCACTATTCACATGGTGGCTCACAACTGTCCCTAACTCCAGCTTTGGGGGGTCCAACATTCTTCTGCTCTCCTTGGACCATCACAGGGTACACAGACATATGTGCAGGCAAAATACCCACAGGTGTAAAATTTTAAATTAAGAAATGAAAATAAAGCCAGGTGGTGGTAGTGCATGCTTTACTCCCAACACTTGGGAGGCAGAGGCAAGCAGATCTCCAAGTGTGAGGCCAGAGTAAGTTTAACAGAGTAAGTTTCAGTACAGTCAGAAAAAGAAAAAAGAAGAGATGAAAACAAATGCATTTTCCTCAAAAAACTCTATAAAGGTTCCTAACAGCATCATTCAGTGGGAGTGTGAGTTCAAGCTCCGCCCTGCTCTGAGTTACTCCATATTGCACATACTGCACAACACAGTGGCTTTTAGCCCTGAGTGACTCCACCGCCTTCATTTGAATACAGGCACTGAGAAGGAAGGACTTCACATCTTGTTTATGCACACCACCTGTCCTGCATGAATCATGAGGCACGGACTCATGACTTATTTATGCAAACGAAAAGGTTAACACCTACAAACCTATCAAAGTAGAATGAGCACACACAGGCACAAGGGTATTAAAATTGTATCTAGAGGCTGAAGAGATGGCTCAGAGCTTAAAGCACTGACTCTCGCAGAAGACAGGGGTTCTATTCTCAGCACCCACGCTGCAGCTCATAACTGTCTGGAACTCCATTTCCAGGGGGTCCGATGTCTTCTTCTTACTTCCACAGGCACCAGGCAGGCAGGTATGTGTGTACATATATACATGCCAGCAAAACATTCATACATGTAACATGAAATAAATACTGAAAAGAAACAAACTTACTGTGCTTTCTTAAAAAGTGGTGTGTGTGTGTGTGTGTGTGACAGAGAGAGAGAAAGAGAGAGAGAGAGAGAGAGAGAGAGAGAGAGAAAAGAGAGAGAGAGAAGAGAGAGAGAGAGAGAGAGAGAGAGAGAAACAGATACCAGGTTCATGTGTCTAATGACCATACCAGATCAACAAAGGGAGTGAGTGACATTCTCAATTCTCACCTGGACCCCACAAGAAGAGCACCTCACACTACAATGCAGTATCCACACCAACCTGCCGTCTCCACTATTCTGGGACACCCAAAGGCTGAGAATTCCTAAAGGTCCCTAGGGCTTTAGCTCAGCATGGTGCTCTCTAGAAACGCCATCTACCCATCCATCCCTTTGTCTGACAGCTCTCTGGATTCAGTCCTTCCTGTCTGCCTCCAGTAGTCCTCTTTGAACTCTGTGTTCTCAATCTGTGTGTACATGCCTCAAGTAGAATGTACGGCCAGGGTCCTTTGAGTGATTCAGATTGGAATGGAAGAACCTGGGTTTGCCAATGGCCAGGTACCAGGAGGAATCAGGACTACTAGGTAAATTGTGGCCAATGAAACAGAAACAGGTTGTGAATTTATTATTCAATAAATTCTGACATTGTAGAAAGACGCCGAGTGTCTGTGCTTCTAATATGACATGCTCATGACAAACGACTAAAAGCAGAAACTCCAGACAGACTGGACAAGTGGATGTTTTAGAGTGGTGCAGCCATGCAATATGGAACATTACCGCCATAAGGCACGTATTAACATATACTACAACATGGGTGACGCGTGACAACACTATGCTATGATAAGCCTGTCACGAAGGGTCACATGCTCTGTGGTGGGCGTGGCAATGCACACCTACAGCAGGAGAATTAGAAACTAACCATCCTGGCAGAAATGAAGATATTATAAGACAAACTCTGTTTCTCCCTTTGGCTATCAGACTATTAATACAACAGACCCTAAGATTTTGGAATTTCCCCCAGAAATCTCCTGTTGGGAGAAGGAAAAGGCTGGGAGCCTGGTGCTAGCCACAGCCTAGGAGGAAAAGGCTGGGAGTCTGGTAAACCTAGATCTCCTCTTAGGACCTCAAAGTTGGACATGGGAATCACTAAACCACTTTGCTCCTCTTCTCAGTGTAACCACATTGAAAATATCTTATTTTTCTGCCCTTAATTATTATTTGCTTTTTAAAAACCTTTTTCTTTTTTTTTTTAAATATTTATTTATTTATTATGTATACAATATATGCCTGCAGACCAGAAGAGGGCACCAGACCTCATTACAGATGGTTGTGAGCCACCATGTGGTTGCTGGGAATTGAACTCAGGACCTTTGGAATAGCAAGCAATGCTCTTAACCACTGAGCCATCTCTCCAGCCCTAAAAACCTTTTTCTTAAATAGGATTATTAAAAATGTGTGGTCTGGTCTAGTTTGTTGGGGCTGCCTGGGCTCAGAGTCTAATCTTAATAATGCTTAATAATTCTTGGTAACAAGAAATTCAAGGCCAAATTCTACAACATAGAGTTTGAGACCAGCCTGGGCTATATGAGATGATCTCAAATAAATAACTAAATAGGATGCTAGTAAAAGCACAAAGAAAGTCTCTATACATGGGGACAGTGAGGAGGTGGAGACGGGAGATAGAGCTGGAGAGGAGGGGATGCTACCAAATACAAGGTAAAGAAAAGATTTGAAAATTGACCATTTAGTTTAACTTTTCTGTTTTTGTCTGTTTATTTGTTTGTTTGTTGAGACGAGGTTTTTCTATAAAGCCTTACCTGGCCTGGAACTCAGTATGTAGACCAGGCTGGCCTCACACTCAAAGACTATGTAAGGTGAAGACTTTAACAATGAGCTGTTAATATGAAACCTCTTCATTAATATGAAGTCCCGTTTCCGGGTTTTGTGACACTTTTTTCAGTGCCTAAGTCCACCACAGAATGCAGAGAACCTGTGCATTAGCAGTTTCCAGAGTGTCTCGATGGCCTAATTAGATAAAGGGACACAAATGGCTGGAGGCCCCCCTCATGTGTCCAAGATGTGAAGCCATATACAGGATATCTTCACTGATCCTTAACAAATATTCACTTGCAAAAATGAGCATCTTATATGTTCCCTTTGAACATTGCTTGAAAATCCAGTCATTTCCTCTTAATTATTGGAAAACTGGTCCAGTGGGTAAATATGTTTGCTGCTAAGCCTGGCGACCAGAGTTCGATTCCCAGGACCTGCATGGTAGAAAGAGAAAAGCAACTGCCATTGTCATCTAACCCCAATATATATAGGACAATGGCACAAACACCTGTGCACACAAAATAAAGAAAAGCAATACAAAACAACAAAAAGAGAAAAACCATACTATTTCCATTCTCTTTTAAAGCATTCTAGTCACACTGGTAAAACTAACCTTGTAAAAAGACTTCAATTAAGGCTCTGTCTCCTATAGCACAATGCATTTATTTACACAGGAACACACAGAATAAAGAAGCTCACAGCCCTCCATCCACTTACAATAGGAAAGTGAATTGTAGTAAACTAGTGTATTAATAAACATTTCTTTAAGCATTGTTGTAAGCTACTCTCCCAGTCACTTTCAATTTGGCTTCTCTCAACACAATAGTAACACATTTAAATCAAATATTCATTTATTTTAAAGGTGAAATCGGCTTCACATGCAAACACTATCTCTTGCATGTCAACCACTGTGACTACCTGTTCGTTAATTTATATTTGGAGTTGGTTTAGAATAAATAAAAATCGCAGTAATCTTTACTATTGTGAATTCAAGTTATTCAGCTCATTCTAGGGAAAGGTTAAAGTAGCTCAAGACTTCCTGTCAATAAAGCCCAGATGAGGACTTAACGGTCTTAATTGTTCCCCTCATCGTGGAACATACCATACGTTCCAAGACCCAAGGGATGCCAGAAACTGTGAGTAGCACTGAATCACCAAATCTACATTATAATTTTCCTTAGGACTTTTGCTGAAAGTTTAATTTATAAAACAGGCACGATGAGGTGGTTTGAGTAAGCGTGGCACCCATAGGCTCACATACTTGAATACTTGGTCACCAGGGAGAGGCACTATTTGAGGAGAAGAAGGTGTGGCCTTGTGGAAGGAAATGTGTCACTGGGGACGGGCTTCGAGATTTCAAAAGCCCAAGCCAGGTCTACTCTCCCCTCCAACCCTGCCGAAAATCGAGATGTAGAACTCTCAGCTACTTATCCAGCACCATGTCTGCCTGCATGCCACCATGTTCCCCGCCATTATGATAATGAACTAAATCTCTGAAACTATAAGCCAGCCTCAATGACATGCTCTCCTTTATAAGAGTTGCCTTGATCACGGTGTCTCTTCACAGCAATAGAACAGAGACTATGACTAAGACACACAATAAGAAATGAACAACAATGACCAACAAAGTCAAACATACTGTAATAAGATTCATGTCAGTGTTCTTAGTCATGGTGGCACACACCTGTAATCCTACCACTGGGAAGCTAGAGGAAGGAGACACAGGAGTTCAAGTTCAACCTCAAAGCCTATACAGCAAGTTCAAGGACAACCTGAGCTGTGGGAAACTCTCTACCAATGTGTCTTGCTTCACACCCCATTGCCTCATGTATAGTAGGCTTCTCATAAACCAATGAACGGGCATAAACGTGAATTAATGAGTGGTTGAATACACACTTTCTCCACTTGCCGCATGCTGTGGCATTTTGATTAGGAGTGGTCCCTATAGGTTCATAGATTTGGGATTAGGTGGGTGTGGGGGTTTCAAATGCTCAGGCCGAGCCTAGCGTCCCTCTCTTCCTGCTGCCTGCTGACCCAGATGCAGAGCTCTCAGCTCCCTCTCCAGTACCATGTCTGTCTGTTTGCCACCTTGCTTCCCATCATGATGATAATAGACTAAACCTCTGAGCCTGTAAGCCAGCCCCAGTTAAATGCTCTCCTTTATAAGAGTTGCCGTGGTCATGGTGTCTCTTCATAGCAATAGAACACTGGCTAATACACATACTTAATACTTTATTGCATCTTCTATGTGAGAACAAGGTCTTTAGCATCTATTTTTGTACTAAAGTTGTCTCCTTTTATTTGTGATTTTTGCTTTCTATGATTTTGGTTATCCATGCCAACCATGATCCAAAACTAGGAAATGGAAAATTGCAGAAATAAGTCATAAATTTTAAACTAAATACCATGCAGAAGATTATATGAACACGGTACTGAAATACTACAACAATCAATCTCACAGCCAAGGTGACTACTCAGTAGCAAAGGATGGATAGCATACAGCGTGGGGTGTTCTAGACAACAGGCTCACACTGCAGGGTGGAACTCAACCGCACACCATTTCATGCTGATTCTAGATCAGTTCCTTGGGTATCAGCAGAGGTCAGTAGCAGCCTAAGGCTGGACCATAATGCTGAGGTCATTCACCTCCTTCGGCTCATCAGAAAGGCACTGTACTCAATTCCCGTCACCAAAGAGAAGGATAAGCTCAATAGTATATTACATTTGAGTAGAGTTTATTAGTGTGTGTGTGTGTGTGTGTGTGTGTGTGTGTGTGTGTGATGTGTGTGAAGTGTGGGTGTGATAAAGCATGTGTGGAGACAGGGGTCAACTTTCAGGAGCTGGTTCTCTCCTTCCACTGTGGGTTCTGGGGATCAAACTCAGGTCGTCAGGCTTGTGTAGCAAGCTCTTTTACCCACGCAGCCATCTTGCCAGTACCGCAATAAAATATATCTTGATAGACAGAAAACACAGACAAATGTGTCTTTTGGAATTGTAGCTGGTTGTCCTCTTACTAGTGTACATATTTTTAAATTCTTAGAAACATCTAGTAATGAATTAATACGTATAAACACTTAAGTCACTTTGTATTAAAATCAGAAGCAGGAAAAGCAGCACTTTAGGAGCCTTTTCAAATGGCATATCCACACGTTAGTACACTTTAAGAACTAGGGCACTTCCTAGTAAATACTTACGGGAATGGAGGAACCTCCAATCTGGTAAGCCTGGGATGAGCCTATGACTCAATACAAGCTACAGAATAATGTCTGTCTACAACCTTGTACTCCCAACAACTTCTGGCACTAGAGATCTTGCCATGGGCAGAGCCTACCCTTTTCTGTCCTACCACCAATCTAAGGTTCAGCTGGCCCTTTGACATTTTCTCCTCATTACTACTCCCTGGTATGATTCAAATATGGTTTGAGTGTGTTGCCCAGAAAGTCATGGGCCGGAAGCTTGTTCTCCAATGAGGCTAGATTGCGGTTAGAACATTTACCAGATGGTGCTTAGTCCAAGATAATAATGGTATGCGGGCACTCCTTCCGGAATAAGATAAATGCGTTCTCATTGTCAATCGGTTCTCTCAAGTGGATTGTTACAAAAAAGAGGCGCTCCTACATCAGGTCCTTCGTTCGGCACATAACCAATTCTCAAATGTTCTTACAAAGAGGCTGTCAGCAGAGGCTGCAAAATCTCCAGCACTCAGCTTATTAAGATGTGAGGGCAATAAACCACCTTTCCTTATCAAGTACTCAGATGTGGGTATTTGATTAAAGCAAGAGAAAACAATTACGCTCCCCTGCCAACCACTCACCAGATGGTGAGCACCTAAACACCCTTTAATGCCTACATTGAATGCCCACTCCTCACTGTGGCTACAGTGGTAGAACAACTGCCTAGCAGACAATAACCTGGGTTCATCCCTTCCTCTACTGTTTTCTCTACATAAATAAGCATCAGCAGAGATGCTTATTTATGTAGAGAAATAAGCATTGACTCCCTCAAGAACTGTGGCAGAAGCCGTCCTTCCCATGTCCTAAGAACTCCAGTGAGGCTGAATTTAGAATAATGGACTCACGAATGCTGCTGTTAGAGCAAAAACCACAGCTCTCCTCTAAAAGGAAGTAAAGAATGGCTAACTCTGTCCCAGGAACACAGATTTAGGTTGCCCCCAAATTCCGTGTTCCTATGTGGAAGGAGTTTCCCAAAGCTTTTACAGTTTCACAGAACAGAGAAGTCATAAATCAAGGCAAGCTGAAAGCACTTGGCAGGTAAATCAAAGAGGCAGGCGGGTACAGGATGGGGGAAGCTTTCCTATAGGCTTAAGTGCTATCTGATGGCGTTCTTAGCTTTTGGACTGGTGAAAGTTGCCTGCTAAGTCAATAGATTCTGAAAGGTTCTTTCCCCCTATGTCACAAGATGTCACAAGTTCCAGCACAGAGGGACAATCAAGTAGTAATGTTCCTGAGGTTGAGAATTTAGTCGGAGATAAGATAACTAGCCCGTGGGCCTGCAACATTCCGTCTCTCCACAGAACCAAGATCCTAATCAGCCAGTCACTGCAGACACAGCTTCCTTTCAGTTTTCGTTCACGGACAGGTGCAGCTTCTCTTCAGAAGTGTTCATTCACATGGCAAAGGAAAACTGAAGACTTGGATAGCATTCCTTAGGTAACTAACAGCATTGTTCCCCGCGTTTACCCCGATCAGCAGTGCAAAGGAATGAGCATGGCAAGCATATAAACAAAAATGTACAGTTTATGGAGAAAAAAGTGCTAAAAATTATACCCAAGGCATGTGTCAAAAACACAGTGGTGACCATCAAGGAAAACCCTTCCCCTTCTCTTCACACTGGGAAACAGAAAAGGGCTCAGAGATCCAAGACTCCAACTTTAGGAAAGAGAGAGCCAACCCAGGAGGCCTAAGGCATTCCCTGATCCTCAAAAGCAGCAGTGGTCAAGTGTTCCCAGGTCGGCACACAGGAGCTGCAGCAACCACGGTGCAAAGCACCGGGCTCCACTCTGACTTGAATCAAGAGTCCTAGAGTCCTGTCCCACTGTTCTAGATCTGCCAAAGCTACCCAAGGTGTGGCAGGCCTGTAGTTTCTACATGGAAGCCCGGAGACGCCATTGTGGGGCATCACAATGCCCGGGGAATGCGCTTAAGCTTTGACTGGCAGATGACAGAAAGAGATGACAGAGGCAGTGAGGATGCAGAAAAGTAGATAAGGGGTTAGTAACCTGAAACTGTGCCCTTTTCCCTTCTATTTAAAACTATATCAAATCAATATAGTCTGCTATTTAATGAGTAAGCTGTATTGCTACCCACAAAGTATGTTTCAAAATGCAAACAGACGTCACCGAGACCCAGGGCAGTGGATCAGTACCTGACTACACGGAGGCTGGGGCTTCTAGAAAGGAAAAGTATGTTACCTCATTAAGGGGATACTCAGCCTCTCATCTGCTCAGAAGACTGCGTGCCTTAGGGGAGAGCAGGCGGGTGGGTGGTCTCTTGGCCGGGTGACTGACAGGCACTGCTGGATTAACTCTGCTGGCCTGGAATTTAATGTCAACCGGCTGGCCTCAGACTCAAGAGAGATTCATCTTGCCTCAGCACCCTGAGTGCTGGGATTAAAAGATGAATTACCTTGTAAGAGAGGAGATGGCAGGGGGCTGGAGAGACGGCTCAGAGGTTAAGAGCACTGACCGCTCTTCTGGAGGTCCCGAGTTCAATTCCCAGCAACCCACATGGTGGCTCACAACCATCTGTAATGAGATCTGGTGCCCTCTTCTGGCCTGCAGGCATACATGGAGGCTGAACACTGTGTACATAATAAATAAATAAATCTTAAAAAAAACTTTAAATTATTATAAAAAAAAAAGAGAGAGAGGAGACAGCAGTATTTGATGTTCTAACTTTTGAGCAGATCAGCACCATGTCCCCACCCAGAACCACAAGTGGAGTCCTTTAGAAAGGGATTCATCCCAAGTCCTCTAAGGCTCCTGGAACAACTTCTCTTCTGGTGTATCCTAAAGCCATTAGGAGATGTACTAAAATTAGAGAATAAACATGACCCATTTCCACCATGAAAATGCAGAGATCTAGTTCCAAAATTGCTCACTGTTAGGTCTCAAACCTGGGACAGGGGGCTAAGGTGCCTATTTAACATATCAAAGTGGACCTGGCTGCCAGGTTCTCCCAGTATCCCTCAGTCCCTACCTACTTCAGGGTTTGGCTGGCATACCCTGCCCCCTACCCTAAACTTCACCAGCCTACATTTTGGGCTAGCCTTCCCTCCCCCAGTTGCCTTCCCTATATAATTTTGGTTACCTGCCCCTTTTGTCTACGCTTTACCTTTCTGGCCTCGTGGTCTGGTTGTGTCTTCTCCCATCCCCCATGTCTGCCCTCACACACACACACACACATACACACTCAAGGGCGTATAAAGAAAATTACTGTTTTATTTCTGATATTAATTTGCTTGTATGACAACCACTGCTGAAACACATCACTGGGTTTTTATGAGCCCTTTTCACGGCTGGCACCTCACTGACCCGATAATAAAACTCTGTAAGAACTGGGCCACTCTTTAAAAATACGCCCTGGACCAAATGGGTGTCACAGTAAACTAAACCTAAGGAAAGAGGTAGAAAATAGGGCCTTTGCAAGATTTAAGAAAAAAAAAATCTGAGCGAGCTCCCCAATGGAAAAGCGCCAGAACCTGAGAATTTCTGGTCCGTTCACAAAGGTTATAAACACTAACTTGATATCAGGCTACGGATTCAATTATATACTAACTTGATATTGTATTTCCACCAAATTATTGATGAGCAGCATTAAGACACGCAGCAGACTTATTTATCAAACCTCAAAACTCTAGTTTGCATTGATTTTCATCTATAAACACTACTCAGTAAGTATATATTTATCATCAAGGACAAAAAAAACTGGAGGAAAAAAGGAATCAATATAACTACAGAAGATAGCTAAATTTACGAAGACAGAGAGAAGTGAATGCAGTGTTGTTGGGCATCCGCTGTAAAGGAATCAGCTCTGGACCTGGGAACAGTATGTGAATGCTGCCTGTACCTTCCGGGGCATTCAGACTGCCTCATTAGGGCTGGTGTTAGGCCCTACACTGCAGTGCATCCACTCTGCCTCTTACCACAGGGATCTGTGGGCGTAGACTTACCGCGTACAGAGGGCCGAAAGCACACTAAGAGGAGAGACGGGGCCAGATGAGAAGATTCCAATACATGAAAAGCTACAATGATGCCTCAAATCTAATCCACACTCTATTTTGGCAATACTCCTAAAATCCTTTACTTCTTGGTTTCGAAAGGTTGAAGGAACTTTTGTACTGTCCCTTACTGGTTTTGTTACTGTTTCTAAACCAAGGTCTCATGTAGTAGCTCAGGCTAGCCTCTTTCAGTTAGATGTGCTGTGTAGCCAAGGATGACCCTGAGGTTGTGATTCTTGAACCTCTGTCTCCTCAGTGCTGGGTTTTCAGGCCAGCAGCACCACACCCAGTTTATACAACGATGAGGATGAGGATCAAATCCAGGGCTCCGAGAGCACAAAGCAAGCACTCACGAAGGGAGCTATATCCCCAGGCGCTATCATTTTTGTTAAAAACAAAAACAAAAATGTATTTTCTACATCTGCATCATTCAACAACTTAAGTTTTTCCCAACAACATAGTAAAACTGGTGTCCTCTAGTGTTGTAGGTAAACCTTTGGCCTTTTGTCATAAAGAAGTTCCCACCCTCAACATACACACTCACTACATTATTAAAACATCTACCTCCTCTAACACCAAAAATACTGTGGTTCCTCATGATTTCTTCATGATTAGATTGGATCTCTCTCTCTCTCTCTCTCTCTCTCTCTCTCAGACAACTTTCAGTAATCAGTTTTCTTCTTCTACCCCATGCTTTCTGAGGATTCGAACTCAGGTAGTGAAGCTTAACAGCAAACACCTTTACCTACTAAGCCATCTCAATGGCCCCATCTTGGATCCTTTAGAGAGAACATGCCCATATAATGAGTAGTAATCCAAATATTCTTGTGGTTTTTCTTACAACTGAATTGCTCTAAAACTCAACACAACAACAAAAACCCTGTTCATGAGGCTGGAATTTAGCTCAGTGGTAGAAATGTACACAGTAAGCACAAGGGCCTGGGTTCAGACCCAGCACTGGCAGAAAAAGAAAATCAGCTTATCACTTTACTATAAAAGATAAAATCTTCGAGCCGGGTGGTGGTGGTGCACACCTTTAATCCCAGCACTTGGGAGGCAGAGGCAGGCGGATCTCTGTGAGTTTGAGGCCAGCCTGGTCTACCAGAGCAAGTTCCAGGACAGATTCCAAAGCTACAGAGAAATCCTGTATTGAAAAACCAAAAACCAAAACCAAAACAAACAGAAAAACTTCTTCATAACTAGACCTTATGAACAAAGCTATCCAGATCTCTCCAAAAACATTTTCCAATAAAATGAATGTTTTAAGAGGGAAAATGTCCTGCCAGTCTAACTCTTCACCAGTTCTGTGCCCATGGTATTATTATTAAGACACAATTTACCAAAGAAAAGAATAAGATAGAAAATAATAAAAGAAACAATTTGCTTTTACAGACGCCATGCACATACACTAAACAGGCTCTTCTAGTCATGGGAATAATGAAGAGAAATAGGATGATCAAAGTTGACCCAGCCTCACATCCCATGTGACCTTATACAGTAGCAAAGTTCCCAGCAACTGGCATTATACAATCATTTTATAACCAATAAACATGGGTGTAGCACAAAGACCTCTTTCTCTTTCTCCAGTTTTTAGCATCACCCGCAGTAAAATGATAATTCCAAACCGTAGGCTATATGAGCCTTTGGATGTTAAAACAATAAGAGGTGGAGGCCAGATGCCACTGGGCCCTCTTCAGACCCAGATTAAATGCCCCGGAAACACCCAGAACTCTGGGGAATTCCAATCTGCCTTCATTTTAAGATTCTCAGGAGAGGGCTGATGGTTCATCAGGATGAAAAGAACCCATTTCCTCACAGGAAACTCAGTAGAGAACCTGTGGTCAAATCTTGGCCCTCACAACAGAAGCTATAAGTTACATTTCCCTGAACAACTGACACCGTCCCTCCCTGAGCTATCCCTGCCCACCCCAACTACTGACTCAGCACGCTCCAATCTCAATTCTCATTCTCTCTCTCTCTCTCTCTCTCTCTCTCTCTTCTCTCGCCCTCTCTCTTTCCATATATCTCTGGTCTGTGTACCTCTTGAGTTGCATGCCTGGTGCCGGAGGAGGCCAGAAGAAGGCATTAGATCCCCTAGAACTGGAGTTACAGATAGGTGTGAGCTGCTATGTGGGTTCTGGGAGTGGAACCAGAGTCCTCTAGAAGAGCAGCCAGTGCCCTGAACCTCTCAGCCATCTTTCTAACCCACCAATCTTGGGGATGCACAGAGACCCCCTTCACAAAAGGAGTCTCCCTACAGGTTTATGAACACAATCCTCAGGCCTGAAACCAAGGCCTGCACAGAATTCAGAAGTTTCAAGAAAAGGATTGTTAGGAGAGAAAAATCCTTACAAAACCTAGCCACCCAAAGTTGCTATGTTCCTCCACAGATGCATGTCTTATCTGCAGCTCCAGAGGAACTGTACGGATCACCACCCTCACCCTGCACTACCCAAAAGAAAGTCAGGACCAATCAGAGCTCTTCTAGTGTTCTATCCAGAAAAAAAGACTGCTGTCTCTGTCTGTAGGAAGGCTTCAAAGGAAAAGTGATAAATGACTAAGTGGAGCAAAAAATCCATTACTATTGCTCGCCTCATCAAACTAAAGTCCTGCTAATGGAATATCCAAAGCAGTGCCCTTTGGCCACTCTAAGCACCTGTTAAGAGTGTCCACAGATAGAGACATTTGATTGTTTGAGCTCTCGGGGCCTGAAGGCAGGCCATCCTGGGGTCAAATCTCAGCTTAGTCACATGCTGACGGTGTGGCCTCACACAGATAATAGTTAACACTCTAAGTTTCGGTTTTCTCGTAAGTAAAATGAGGGTAATAATTGCATCTACCTCCTAGGACGCTTTGCAAAGGTTAAATGTCTGGTGTTTAGAAACACATTAAAACTAAATACTAATACAGTATTACTATTATCCTGAGAGAGCTACACATTACAGTCTTACATCTTAAACAAGGCCATGGTAAATTTTAACTTGTATGTAAAATTATATTTACTATTTGGGCATGTTTAAATACATGGAACATCAAGTCAAACATACTGAATGATTTGTCATTTATCTAATAGGGTTTTTTGTTTTGTTTTGTTTTTGATTTAGGGTTTTTCTGTGTAGCCCTGGCTGATCCAGAACTCACTCAGTAGATCAGGCTGGCCTTGAACTCAAAGAGATTCGCCTGCCTCTGCCCCCAAGTGCTGGGACTAAAGGTGTGTGGCACCATGGTCCAGCTCTAATATAGTTTCTTTAGAAATCAAAAAGCTTCTTAGTAGAGTGATGGTGGCACACATCTTTAATCCCAGCTCTTGGGAGGCAGAGGCAGGTGGATCTGTCTCTGTGAATTTGAGGCAAGCCTGGTCTACATAGTGAGTTCCAGGACAGCTAGGACTGTTACACAGTGAAACCCTGCCTTGAGAGAAAAAAGAATTAAAGAGTTTCTCCTCCCTATCCCTACCCCCAGTAGGATTCACCAAAACTGGCCTCTACTTCCTGAGTGCTGGGATTAAAGGATTGTAGCACCACACCCAATTTATGGAGTGACGGGATCAAACCCTAAACTTGATGCACGCCACCTGGCCCATCGCATCTGCCTGAGATCCTCTGCTGACCAGGCCAACCCGTCCTTTACCTGCTGCTAACCACCAAAAGCTCCTTTACCTGCTGCTAACCACCAAAAGCTCCTTTACCTGCTGCTAACCACCAGAAGCTCCTTTGGCCTGTCCCTCAGCGGTTGTCTCTCTCTTTGCCATTTTTATAAAAACAGCTCTCACTACCTGTCAAAAATGAAGGCGACCTATCATACCATGAATGTCAAGGGCAAGAATGTTTCCTCTGTGTTGTGTGTAGCTCAACAGACTGTGTTTTGATTTGCAAAATAGCCATTTGCAACATCTGTCCCAAGGCAACAAGTACATTCCAAACACTTCAACTAGAATGCAGGTTTCGAATCATTGCCTTCTGTCTTATTTTTCTAGGGAGAGTCTGAGCTCACCTTTTCCATGTCTCTCATCCTGTCCCATATTGCTGGGTCAAAAGGACCACCCCGGTATCCCCCTCTGAGAGCATGGGTCTGGCACAATGGAGTATCCTAAGAGGAGAAGACCCCACTGTCCAAAGACTCTGGGATAATCCGCTTATCTTTCGCCTTAAGTAAGCTAAGCTAGCAGCAATAGCCTTTCTAGACTCATTCACCTTCCTCGTGTACAAACTTCTCGGTCCCCAACCTCACCCAACACCCCCGCCCCAAATCACAATCCGTGCATCTGATCAGGAATTGGCCAGTGATGCTACGTCTCTCATTTCTCCCAATGACCCAAAGAATTCCTCCTTTGTAGGTCAGGGGCTAGACAACTCTTGTGCAGTTTATCATCCTAACTACCCACTTTCCTCATGGCAAAACACACTTTATTTAATCCATGCAATGCTGTTGAGTATCTGATGCAGAGCAGTGTCGTCATGGTGAGGACAAACTGTAAAGGGACCATCCCTCAGAGTTCATCTTCTGGAGTGAGAAGCATGAGGACACAGTAAGACACAGGAAAGAAACAATGTTCCGAGGAGAAGGGCTTGTAAGATTTTAAAAAGATATTATAAACCCACTATTATAAACACTACCAACACCCCAAAACTGAAAGAGCAATTTTCAATACCTCTCCCTTCTCCCCATCTTATTTTTTAACCACATCTTTACCTTACATAATTTCTTTTTTTTGTTTGTTTGGTTTTTGGTTTTTTTGGGTTTTTTTTTTTTTTGGCTTTGAAACAGATCTTTCTGCTCTGCCTACTGGGAATTTTACAGGCAGGCATCACATGTGGCCTTTACATAATTTTTTTTAAAAAGTATTTATTTTATGTATATGAGTGTTTCAACTGCATGTATGTCTATGCACTGGGTACATGCTGGGTGACAGAGGAGGTGAAAAGAAGCCATTGTATCCTCTGGAATTGGAGTTACAGATGTTTGCGAGCCAACACATAGATTCTGGGAATCAAACTAAGGTCCTCCGGAAGAGCAGCCAGAGCTCTTAACTACTGTGCCTTCTCTCCAGCCCTGCCATTTCTTAAATCTGTGTTCACCACTCTGCATTTATGGTTAATCCAAGCCCTAAAGAAAGAACACTCCTCTTCTGTGGTTTTCACCCCATCTCTCCAGCACTCCCAACCAATCTGTGATTTCTGGATTCATAAATCATTCCAACTTGTTCTCTCTCTTGACTGATCTCTTGAACAGTCCTAAGGTGTCCTCTGGTATCAGAGAACAGCCCTGCCAAATCCCCTCAAGTGTCCCGCCCTCTCCCTCAAGTGTCCCTCCTCTCACAAACAGCAGCTGGAAAGAGTCTGAACTTAGTACTGGGTGTGATCTTGAAGTCCTGCACTTTCCGGAGTTTACACACCTAACAACTTTCGGGTCAGATAATAGGAACATGTTCGAAAATAAAATTCGAAAAGCTGTATCCAAAAGGGAAAAGAGCAGCACAGACAGAAGTCATAAGATACTGTGTGTTTGGGAAGATACAGAGAACGACCTATGCATGAGCAATGAGTTCAAACAGGGAGGGAAGCAAACAGGCAAAGAAAGGGCAGCAAACCCTTAAGTGTAGGTGAGGCTTGAGTCACGGTGGCTCTTTCTGCAGGAGTACATGAGGCAGGAGCCCAGCAGAAACAACCAACTTTCTGCCTCAATCAGACTGCATGGGAGAAGGTGGAAGAGAAAGCAAGCTCAATCATTTAGCCAACATTGAGGAGAAGATCAGAGAGGCCCAGTAAAAAGATCCCTGAAATCAGAAGACCAGGTTCTCTGGGCCGGAGGGGCTTGGGCAGGCAGGCGTGGCAAGTCACCTAACCTCCCTGGTTTCAGCTTTCTCATTTGTAAACTGAAGCAGTTGAACTGGCTGACCTCAAAGGTCCCTCAGTACCAAACTAGACCAACTGTATATTATTTCTCCCATTAAAACATTCATCATGGCAGGAAAATAGGGAGGGGGTGCCCCTGCGGTCTCTTTATAGTTTTTTCTTCCTCAACTTCAACTTTCTGTTTCCTAAACTTACTTCAATTATGTGCCTCCCACATCACAAATTTAATACTTTCCTATAGAATTTCACTAATGAATTAAGTTTAAAGAGGAATTGATTACAAGAGGGGGGTGTAATTAAACGCCCTTGCTTCACCTTTCTGGGACCAAAACATCCACCTGTCTCTGTACTCATCTTGAGATTCTGGTTATGATTTTCGAGTCCTCCAAGAAATGTGTGCATTCAGCGTTGGCACCATACATACACAACTTTAACGTAAAATACATGTCCGTATATGGCATGAAGTGTAAATAACCAGAAGGGTTAATTTCCTTCTTTTCAATATTACCCACTAAGGCCTGGGACGCGGGGAATAATGCTGAAAACAGGTTTTTGTGTTTTGTTTTGTTTTGTTTAATTTGTAAAGTATGTACTTGACAATGCAGCTCGCTGAACCGGGCAAAATTCTTGGCACTGACTTTTTCACTGAAGGCTAACATTTCTTATGATGCATCCAGAAGCCCTAGGTCTCCAGGAAAGGCACCAAAACCAGCAAACACGGATGCAATTTCATTCTGCTCCTATTTGAGCCCGTGCACCAGAGTCAGACAGAGCAGTCATACAATTTAAGAGCTACACAATAGTTCAGAAAGCCTCGTCAAACAGCCAGGCAAAGTTTAAACCAGAAAACTTGGTACCCCTCCCTTCCAAGATGCCGGGTATCACGATGCGCTTCCCGGGCAGAGGTTTAAGCAGCTACACACGGGAGTGACTTCACACCTGAGCGCCAGACTCCCCCTCAGGGCAGGAGCGCGCCCGCAGGTGAAGGAGACGCCGGGGGCGAGGAACTGAGCCACACGCGGGTCGCCGCTAAGCCAGGCACGGCTTTCCTGCACCGCCTCCCTCTCCCGCCCTTCACCCGCGTGCGCGTCCGGGCACCCGGTACCTGCGGCGGTCGTCCAGCAGCTCTCGCCCAGATCCCGGCTCCCGCTCGTCCCCTGCGCTGCGGCTATCTCTTGCCCGCCCGCCTCTTAGCAGCCGCGCTCGCGTCACTGCGCGTGCTCGGCCCACACCCCCGCCCGCACGCTTGGAATCCACTTGCCGGGTTTTAGTTGCTGCACCCAAGGGAGAGGCCGCCAGACCTTTGGGTTCAGGTGAAAGGAGACCTGCAGGAGCAGGGGAGGATTAGGAGAGGTAGTCAGGCGCTGCAGGGGCGTCGTCCCTGCTCCGCACATTTTACCAGCCCAGTTTACGACTATCTGCACCCCTGCAGTGAGTTTAGCACGGTGATTCTCAAACAAGGGGTCATCGGGATCACCTAGAGGCGTTATTTTTTTTTAATTTATTTATTTATTAAGGATTTCTGCCTCGTCCCCACAACCGCTTCCCATTTCCCTCCCCCTCCCCCCGATCAAGTCCCCCTCCCTCATCTGCTCGAAGAGCAATCAGGGTTCCCTGACCTGTGGGAAGCCCAAACAGCTCTCAAACCCAGAGTTTTCAGTGTGTCTGCGGGTTTCTAATGTGCTCTCTGGAAGCTGGTGCCACTCAGTGTGCGTATCACTTTTGAAAACCGCAGTAAAAATTTCTTTCTTCCTTTTCCCCTTTGGAGAATTCAGATAATCCTTCCTCTTCATTTAATGGCCACACCTATTTGAAATAAATAACTAAAGCCCATACTCAAACAAAGGTGCGATCTTTTTCTAGAACATGTGAGTTGAGCAAATGGAATGCAGAGTTCTTGTATACTTTGCTGGTAGCATAATCCATCGCTGTGCACGGTACCATGTCATCCCTTTGCTGCCCTTTGATCAAAGGTCCTATGTGCCCCTTAGCATCTAGTCTAGAACTGATACCGGCAATCAGGCCGGTAGGAATACAACTTGAGAAGGTGATTGAGATTGTCCAAAAGAAGTGGATGAGTAAATAAATGTGGAAGTGGACCAAAGAGGAGTGAGAAAAGGATTTTTCTCTGCCTAGAAAAACTCATAACCTAAAGTCTCATAAACTTAACATTTTTATCTGAGCTTCGATAGACAAGAGGAATTGTGGTCTCACAAAGAATTTACTTAAACTAGACATGTATGTACAACTTGACCAAGCCACCCAGCCATTTCATTCTTAGCTATTATCAAAGAGAAATAAAAATAGATGATCACACAAGGACTTAGTAGCTCAGTGTTCTATAATAGTCAAAGGCTGGAAGGAATTGGCTTGTAGCAGGTGAATGAAAACCAACTGTGCTGCATCAGTACAATGGAGTACTACTTGGTGCTGAAAAAGAATGACCTAGTCAAAGGCTTCAGTACAGATTGCCATGCCCTCCTCTGCCGGGAGGGAATGGGGAAAAGGCAAACCCACAGAGACACACGGACAGAAAGAAGCTGAGACTGGATGATCTGGGTTCCAGAATGGAAAAGCCACAGCACCCTGGAAGCTAAGTGTGTTTATTATATACAGTTGAACGGGATTGGGGGTTATTGCCTGTAGCTGAAGGAGGCAAGCTTAGGGAATCCCAGTAGGAGAGCGGTCTCTGCAGGGAGGAAGTTTTCAGGCAACAAACATGAGGGGGCAGAAAGCTATGGTGGCTCAACCACACTATCAAGGCTTGTAAATGGGCCACAGGAAGACTTTGCTATTCCTTTGTGTCTGACCTGGGGAAGGTTTTGCCACCTCCAGAGGGCTGAGACATTGGGGTCTTTAACATGGCCAACCTCTGTCAAAAAAAATACACATTCACTCGGGACGTCATTAGCTCCCTATAGTAGATAAATCTCAAAATCATAATGCTGAACTTAAGAAACCAAAGAGAGAATACATAGTGTATGTGAAGTCGAGCCTAAAATGACAAAAAAAAAAAAAAAAAAAAAAAAAAAAAAAAAAAAAAAACCTCAGTAATTGCCTGGGCCAGAAATGAAGAAAGAAAGGACTGCAATAGAATAATGACAATCTTTTGTGGGGTCACAGAAGTGTTCTCAATGTTGATAATAATAAAGACTTTCATGGATATATGCAAATACCAAAGCTAAAATGGATACTTTACATAATATTCATTTTCTAAAAATTATTGCCCAATAGATTTGGAAAGAAAATAATAATCAAGCACACTTATATTCTTTATTTATAGTAAAAATATTAACCAAGGTAAGTCCATGAAAAAATGCAAAACCTAAATATGACATCACTTGATTTGGAGGGAGGGCAAAAGAATCTCATTCCCTCTAAAGGAAGGTAAAATAATTAGTTTTTAATCATTTGTAAAGTAACTAGCCCCAAGACACAAGTTGTTGATGATAAAAACCCAAGTATTTCCCAGAAGTTTCTCACAAATCTAAAATAGCAGGGTATATCATTAGAGGTGCACATGATTATAAATGAAATTGTAAGCGGGCCTATAATCCTAGCTACTTGAAAAGCTGAGGCAGGAGGATTACAAGTGAAAGACCAGCTTGGACAACATAAGGAGAAACATAACGAGAAACTGTGCTGCATCCCAAGTACAAGGAAGGTAAAGAGGAAGGGAGAAAACAATTGTCTGCTCAACTGACTGTATATCACCACCAATGAAACATAAAATTTTCAAACTCAGGGAGAAAGATGGGCATGATGATACATGCCTTTAATCTCAGCAATGGAGAGGCAGGCAAATCTCTGTGAGTTCACAGCTAGCTTGATCTACATAGTAAGTTCTAGGACAGACAGGAGACCCTGTCTCAAAGAAAAGAGAAAAGAAAAGAAAAGAAAGAGAGAGAGAGAGAGAGAGAGAGAGAGAGGAGGGAGAGAAAGAGAGGGGGTGGGGAGGAAATGCCTCATTGAGATTTGGAAAAAAAATTAAGCAAGGAGGTTCCAGGTCAAGGCTCTCAGCTCAGATCATATTTGCTAAAATTACTCTGCTGAGAATTTAAAGATTAATCATTTATAGTAGTTAAAGTCATGCCTGTAATCCCAGTACTTGGAAGGCAAAGCAAAATCAAGAGTTCTAGGCCAGTCTCTGCTACACAGCAAGTTCAAGGCCTGCCTGGGCTACATGATACCCCATCTCAAATAAAAACATAATGGGGGGTGGAGAATGACTGAAGCAGTAGTCTCTGTAGCAAGAACTCACAGGGAAGAGATGCTGTACTTAATAGCACGAGTATACTGTGTTTATAGTAACCATGAGCTGGAAAGATAGCTCAGTGGTTAAGAATATTTGTTGCTTTTGCAGAGGACCCAGGTTTGATTCCCACTACCCACATAGTAGTTCACAATCATTTCTAATTCCAATTCCAGGAGATATGATGTCTTCTTCTGCTCTTTTCAGGCACAAAACATACACACTAATTCATAGACATACATGCAGATAAAATACTCATCCACAAAGTAAAATGAATAAATCTAATTTGAAATGTTTTCAAATAAAGATCAGTAGTAAATATATGTCAGAATTAAGTAGGGTTCCTTAGAGGAGCAGAACGAATATATATTACAAAGGGGACGTGTTAGATTGACTTGCACAACACCTGGAGAGGTTAAGAGCCCTGCAGCAGCTCAGCAATCCCAGTCTGTCACTGGATGCCTGGAGAGATGCTGTTCTTTGGACCACACTGGAGAGCTGAAGAGGCTGAGCTCTGATGTCAGGAAAGAGTGGCAGCACTGTAGCAGCAGCAGAGTGGATTCACTTACCAGCAAGCGGCAAAGTCAGGCAGGAGGGAAGCAGCCTTTTGGTAAGGCCTCCTTACATCTGCATGCCACTCAGTGAGAGGACACGCCACCGAGGAGGCTTTGCCTTAATCCTTCCAGGAAATTCAGGTCTTTACTGTTGGTTCCAGCCGGATCCAATCAAACTGACAACCAAGATGAACTACCACACCATATGCTCCAGTTTTTCTAGATAACTCCCAATTTTGAATATTTGCTATCACATAAATTAGGTTCAATCATGTATACCATGATTTGTTGCTTTAAAAAGAAATATTACCAACTAAAATCAAAGTGAGAATATTTTCCTTACCTTCTATTTCTTGTGTAAAAGAGTAACAGTGGTTACATTATTGGACTCCTATTTAAGCTTAAGTCACCATTTTAAGCACTTTAAAGTGTTGGGCCTTGGAGGTTGGAGAGATGGCTCAGCGGTGAAGAGCATTGTCTGCTCTTCCAAAGGTCCTGAGTTCAATTCTCAGCAACCACATGGTGGCTCACAACCATCTGCAATGAGGTCTGGTGCCCTCTTCTGGCTGTCAGGCATACATGCAGACAGAATATTGTATACATAATAAATTAATTAATTAAATAAATAAAGTGTTGGGCCTTTTTTTTCATAGAATATCTGTAACAGCCCTAAGAAATCATCTTCATTTATAGGTGAATTTTTTTTTTGTAATTTTTGGGGTGGAGTAGGGAGATGAGCCAGTGGGTAGAGTATTTGCTATACAAGTCTTGAGAACTGGAGTTCACATGCTCAACAGGGTAGCCAATATAGGTGGGTGTGACAGCCACCAGTATTCCTGGCTTGAGAGAGGTTGGGATGGAGGCTCTCTGAAGGAAGCTAGCTAGCCAGACTAGCTGAACTGGAGTGAGAGATCACACCTCTATATATAAAGTAGAGAGCAATCAAAGAAGATACCCAACGTTTAGCCACCACACACAAACACACCCATGCACAAAAATACTACCTTCTTTCATAACACAACTAAATAAAAACTAAAGGCAACTAAATAATTAAATTGTCTTTCATATAAAGACAATCTTTTCTGATTTCACACTTTGCTATTTTTTATTTTACTTTATTTTTATTTATTTATTTGTTTTTGTTATTTTGAGATAGGGTTTATCTGTAGCTTTGGAGTCTATCCTGGAACTAGCTCTTGTAGACCAGGCTGGCCTCAAACTCACAGAGATCCGCCTGCCTCTGCCTCCTGAGTGCTGGGATGAAAGGCGTGCGCCCCCACTGCCTGGCTGATTCCACACTTTGCAGAGATTCATACGGATTATGAGTTTATTTTACTAGACTCTTTGGTAACGGAAGGGCTAGTGTTTACCACCACTCTAGTGTTTACTACCACCACTGCTAGTGTTCAGCCATGGGGTTTTTTTTGTACTAGCTACTGTACAGATTCACAAATACAAAAGACTACAATTCCAACTCAAGTTCAATTCCAAAGTTGTACTATTATCACAATGCTAGTCCTTGAAAAGATATGTCTTTACTCTGTAGCCATCCTGGACTCCCGTGTCTTAGCTGGTATTTGCTCCCCAGAGTCTAAGGTTTCAGAAATACTTATAATCAAAACCAGTGGCTGCCACAGGTACGAGTTTCACCTTGAGTTTCAGAAAAACTAGATCTATTAAAAACAGTTTATTAGGGCTGAAAAGATGGCTTAGTGGTTAAGAGCACTGGCTGCTCTTCCAGACATCCTGAGTTCAATTCCCAGCAACCACATGGTAGCTCACAACCATCTATAATAAGATCTGATGCCCTCTTCTAGCATGCAGGTGTACTGATGTAGAGCACTCATACCTTAAAAATGTATAAATAAATACAACTTATTTAAAAAACAGTCTAACATACATTAATTGCACAAAACAATGGCTATCACTGCAATCTTTTCATTCATGTACATAATAAGCTTTGATCATATTTCAATCATCCCCATTACCCTCTTCTGTCTCCTTGACTTTCTCTTCCCAAATATTTCTTTCTACTTTCAAGTTACTGCTGTTTTTAATCTAGACTCAATTCATGAGGGAATATGTGATATTTGTCTTTTCTCAGTCTGGTTTATTTGGTTTAACATAATGATCTCCAGCTCCACCCATCTTCCTGTAGATGTCATTATTTCATTTGTCTTTATAACTGAATAATACTTCACTGTGTATATAGACCACGCTATATTTATCCATTCGTTTTTTGATGGGCACCCAGTCTAATCATGATGCATTTTGAATGAAACCAGGAAATACAATATAAGCATAGTGTGCTTGCTTGTTTGGCTATATTTCTCATAATAGAGTAGAGAAAAAATATATATACAAGTGAAAAGGGCAATATTCAGTTTAACTTCAGTACAGCTCTAGATGTATGTTGATTTTCTTTTTTAAAAGCATCATTTAGACGAGAAAAGACAAATCTAAGAAATAAGGCAGAAATGGAAATAAATCTCTGTCCCCTCTATTGGATCCTTTTCCTCTCCTGAAGGGATGCCATGGGTATAAAAATTATCTAAACCTTTGGGGGGTTTAAAATTGTAACTAAGATAAAAAACTAAATGGACAGTCATATGTCTTTTAAAATGACATACGTAAGTAAGTGAAAAATCAAACTGAACAATCATCTCAGAGTGCAGGGAGCATAATAAGCAGAGGCGGGGAAAACAAACCTGCAAACATCAACTGAAGCAGAGAGCAAAAAAAATCAGATGTGGAGCATGGCAGAGACATGTCCTCCCCACACATTGCTTCACCTTTTACATAGGAAATTATACATCCATGAAAATGACAGCATTTCAAAATTCTGAACTGTTGGTAACATATGAACACATGTGCATGATTTACTGTCTTACATTATCTTCCTGGAAAGCCAAAGCTATTATTTTCCATATTTACCTGTAACTTAAAAAATATGTAAAATTTGAGCTTCTTTTCTGACTTATCTGTTCTCAAAACCTCTGGGCATATTTCTAGGAATCCATTCTCTGGCTTTCTCCAGACTATTGCAATACATACTAAAATTCCAGAGCATTTGTGCTTTACAGCTTGAAGGACAACCTGGTATATAAAAGCATTTTGAAAACAGTAAAAAAATAATTTTTCCAATCATTATTACTATATTTAATATACACTTAGGGTCATATCTGAGACCGTTGTAATGCCAGTAATATTGTTACCTATACAGGAAGCTTCCATATGTGTGAGGTAGTCTGTGTCCTTTAGGAATTGCTTCCAAATTTAGTGTGTGTGTGTGTGTGTGTGTGTGTGTGTGTGTGTGTGGCTGCTGCAGAGGTGGAAAGACAAATGGCTTTACTGAGTGACTTATAAAATACTGAGTGGGTTTGGGTCTGGGTTTAATTGTGTACTTTCAATGTCTCTACTGAGTGAAAACAGATGCGTTGATGCTGTTTGGCTATAAGGAATCATTTGTTTTCATTCATAAAGTTTCAGAATGATGGCTTGTAGTTATGTTGTTCATTTCTTCAGACGTTACCCAACAGACATGTTCTCCTTGTAATTTTAACCCAGTATGACAATATTCAATACATAACCACCATACTGAAGAAGCAAATGGGTTAACCAGATTTGAGTTTTGAAAAGGTGTACGTTATCGTGTAGAGCAACTCCAAGTAACATCTGCATTACACAAGCACTTATTTGATGTGGGAGTCCCCTCTGTATGCTGTGAATACAACTGGTGAATAAAGGAACTGCCTTGGCCTGCTGATAGGGCAGAACTTAGGTAGGTGAGGAAAACTAAAGGGCATGCTGAGAGAATGGAGGCAGAGAAAGGGAGAAGCCATGTAGGCCCGCCAGAGACAGACGCTGGAACTTTAGCCGGTAAGCCACAGACACATGGCTATACACAGATTAATAGAAATGGATTAAATTAAGATGTTAGAGTTAGCCAATAAGAAGCTAGAGCTAATGGGCCAAGCAGTGATATAAATAATATAGTTTCTGAGTGATTATTTCGGGGTTGAGCAGCCAGGAGCCAACAAGCGGCCTCCTTACAACACTTATTTAAAACGTCTACTACATGTGGTGCACAGACACACATGCAGGCAGAGCATCCTTCCAAACAAAATAAAAAGATTTAAAGAAAAGTCAACTAACTACAGAGGACTAGTGATACAGCTTGGAATCGGAGAGTTTACTGAGTATTCATTCATGAGGCCTCATCCTGTCGTCAACATCACAAATTTAAAGACACAAATCACAGAATCAATTCGTGTACCAAATGCAGAAACTTTTGAAACTATTTACATTGTCTCATCTAGGATTTACTAAAATGCATATCCTTCATACTGTGTGTTATACAATGAAATCCTAAAATTAGGATGCTAGCAATGTGTTATGATGATTTGCATGCTGGCAGTTCCGGCAGCCTCTAGCCAGCAAGTCACAAAGGTCTTAATGAGGTTGTAGTGCCATCTACTGGTCATTTTCATAGCACTTTATCACTAATATGGACACCTATATACATGGCTAATGACAATTTTCAGGTTGGTTGGAGTACACTTGTAGTAGACAGCTTGCTCAGTCTCTGTGGGGTTGGAGAGGGGGGAGGAAGAGAGAAACCCAAGGGAGGATCCTAAGGATACCAAAAGTTAAGGGAAATGACAAAGGACATACTGCTAAAAACACAGGGAGTAACCAAAGGAAGGATTCCAGAAGGCAGTGATCTAGACTGTCAAACCATGGAAGAAGAAAGGAAAAGAGTGACCAATGTCCTTTGGATTTAGCCACATGAAAGCCCCGAGAGAAGAGGAGGACTCGGAGAAAAGGCACCGAGTTGACTGTCTTTAGGCGAGAGCTTTATTAAGAGGATCATTAACTCCAAAGACAGCACAGCTGCTGTCTGAGGGAAGCGGCTCCAGTCCCCGTCCTTCAAAGCCATGGCAGGTGTCCACTCTTCAAGGTTTCTAAGGCAAGGGATGATCCTTGCATACTGAGAAAGTAGGTCTAGTTAATATATGACCCGGGCCGCAAGGCAAGCATGACAGGCGTCAAGGAGACACTGGACAGCGAATGGGGCTGGTTAATGTGTGACATTACTCAAGCTGCGTTGGACCCTTAGCGACAGTAGGGTGACGAGGTGAGGAGTTTGCTTTTCCTGAGTGCTGGTGAGGAGAGAAGAAGACAGGTCGATGAGGCTACTGACAGCTGCACTTAGAGCTAAGTTCCTTACAGCAACTTTGAGAGGAGAGAAAGATTATAGTTGGGTGTGGGGCTGCTCCTGAGAGCATCTGGAAGGTCTGTCCAGATGTCTGTCTAGCATGATCAAAGGCGTGAGTCTTAGTTACTGTTCTATTGCTGTGAAGAGACACTACGGCCAAGGCAACTCAGAGAATAAATAGTTTACTGGGGGCTCACTTACAGTTTCAGAGGCTTGGAGTCCACGACCATCATGGCAGAGACCATGGCCATGGGCAGACTGGCATGGCACTGGAGCAGAAGCTGAGTGCCTACATCTTTTTCCACAAGCACAGACACACACACACACACACACACACAGAGAGAGAGAGAGAGAGAGAGAGAGAGAGAGAGAGAGAGAGAACAACTCAGGGTGGCATGGGCTTTTGAAACCACAAAGCCCACCCCTAGCAACACCCCTCCTCCAACAATCCTTTCCCCAAAAAGTTCCACCAGCTGGGGACCAAGCTTTCAAATATATGAGCCTATGGGGACATTCTCATTCAAACCACCACACCAGGTCCAGTATAACACAAAAAGAATGTAGTGCCACATGCTTGTTTTCCTAGCACCCAGAAGTAGAAGCAGAAGGATCAGCAGTTCAAGACCACGCTTAGCTACATGAGTTCAAGGCCAGCCTGGGCTATGAGAGACCCAATCTCAAGAAGCAGCAATAACAGTAAGGACAACAAGAAAAGAAGCCATTGGTGATTCTGGTGAGAATGGAGGGGAGGGGCAATGGAACAGAGTACAATACACAGTAGTTTAGGGCTCAATGGGAGATAAAAATGAATCAGCCTTATGAAAACTTCTTCCATGAAGTGTGGCAGAGAAATACAGGAGTACTCAGAGGGAAGGTATTTGTTTGGAACACCGACCTTGACATCAGTTGCTCATTTATTGATGCATTGCTAAAGCTGTTGCTACAGATACGGCCATCAGCTTCCTTTCCTTCTGACTCACACCTTCTGCCATATTCAAATGGAGCTTTGACTAGTTTTGCTCCTGTTTGAGCTGGGGACTCACTACATAGCCCAAGCCAGGTCAAACTAGGGGTCTTCCTGCCTCCTCTAAAGGGCTAGAATGATGGTCATGTACCACCATAGCCAGCCTATTGTTACTCTATTAAAAACCATTAGTGCCTTTCCTCAATTTACTGGTGTGTCCTTATGACACTGGGGTTTGATGTTGTCATTTACAGATGTGTTGGGTCACATTCAAAAACACCCTAGGACATATGTAGCCTGCCAGTGGCGGCCTGCCAGTGGTGGGCTACAGGTTAGACACACCTGTTCTAAATGTTCCCTAAATGCCAGCTAAGCTGGACCATTCAAGCCCTCTGCATCCTTCAGTTTATGGTGTTGCATTTGGTTAGAGTATTTGTTTCCTGTCTTTGCTTCTTCCAGTCCTGCTGGACCTTCAGATCCCATCTAATATGTAGTAACACCTCCCTTCCTGAGCCAACCCCTCTATCCGCTGCAGTTCGTCTGAGTGCCTCCTCCCCTGGCATCTAACGGATGCCGGTTCTCTCGCTTTCTGCCTGTCTCTCCAGCAGATAAATTAATTTGGGGTTGTTATATTCCTTTATATTACTTGAAACTGGCTTTGTCTTCCTCATTCTTCTCTCTCTCTCTCTCTGTCTCTCTCTCTCTCTCTCTCTCTCACACACACACACACACACACACCTTTTGGAAGCTGGAACAATAGCTCAGCAGATTAGAGCACGTGCTCTTGCAGTTCAGTTCCCAGCACAAACATGGCGGTACATAAAACTACCCATATCGCTAGTTCTACAGGGTCTGATGCTCTCTCCTGACTTGCTGCTGCACAAGGCACACACATGGTGCACATACAACACACAGACAAAACACTCATACATATAAAAATAAATCTTTCAATCAAAGTAAAAAATAAAATTACTTTTTGGATTAAATTAGATTGACAGAGCTCTGATGTTTGGGGTCCCAAGGATGGCCTTGAACTCTTGATCCTTCTGATTCAGTACCCAAAGAAAGGGAATTGTAGGCATGCGCAACGGTGCCTGGTTTAATCATTATTCTAAAATGTAGTTTGCACTGTACTGCATGTCAAACCCGGAGCCTCACATGCTAGGCTAGTGCTCGCCACTGGGATGCATCCTCAGCTCTGTCATTACTGTAATCTTTCTCAACATAATTTAAAAATAGCTAGCATTTCTTACTTTTTAATTGATGAACTATTTGTCATACGTGATTGTCCTCATTAGGTTTCTATTGCTGTGATAGAACACCATGATGAGAAGATACTTGGGGAGGAAAGGGTTTATTTCATCCTCCAGTTCCACATCACACTCCATCACTGAAAGAAGTGATGCAGAGCTCAAGGCAGGAGCTACAGGCAAGAGCTGATGCAGAGGCCGTGGAGGAATGCTGCACGCTAGCTTGCTCTTCGTGGCTTTCTTTTTTTTCTTTTTCCTTTTTTAAGGATCCAGGGCTACCAGGCCCAGGCAGCATCACCCACAGTTAGCTGGAACCTCCCACATCAATCATCAAACCCTAAGAAGGCACCATAGGCTTCCCCACAGGCCAGTCTTGTTGGAACATTTTCTCAATTGAGGTTCCTTCTTCCTAGCAGACTCCAGTTTGTGTCAAACTGACATAAAACTAGCTAGCACAGGACTTACAATTTAAGCTTTAAAAAGTATACTCATTGGTAGTGGCACACAGCGGTAATTCCAGCATTTCAGGGGCTGAGGAATGGGATCCTTCATCAGTGCCAGCTAGGGATCCATAGTGAGATTTGACTTAAAAACAAAGGGAGGGAGAAGAGAAAAAGAAAAAGAGAGGGAGAGAGGGGGAAAGTAGCAACGGAAATAAATGACATTCTATTGTCTGACTCTGTCACCTCAACCAATACTGTACTCTTAGGAAATGAAAAAAAAATGGAAATAAAGAGATTAAGTATTTTCCTGAGGCCATATAGCTTCTAATCCTGTTTCTTCTAACATTCAATAATTCATTCAAAAATGTTGACTAAACACGAACTATGTCCAGGCACTGTTTCAGTTTCTGGGTTGCCAGCAACAGGCAAAATAAACACGACCTTGCTTTCAAAACCTTATATTCTAAGACACAGCCTACATCATTAGGTGCCAAGTGCTCTGAAGAAAAACACAAGAAGGTGAAGAGGGGGAAAAAGTGAGCTTATGTTGCTGGCCTCTATACGACGCACGTCATTTTATCAAGCAAACCTAAAGGGTAATGGGCAGAAGGAAGGCCGGTCATGGTACAGCAAATTCTAATCCTGCAGTCCGGAGCACCCCTGGCTGCCATTCCGCCACTTCTTTATTTTTGGGGGCTCTATCACTATCTTCGTGTGCTAAACAGCGAATGTAAGCGGTACTGCGTGGCCTTACCCAGTTGAATACGTAATTCTGACATAGTGAAATATATAACTTTGTCGGGTCGCCATATTCCTCTCCAACCCAAATCCTGGGGTCCGCTTTGCTGAGCAGCCCAGTTTGAGAGTCTCAAAGCGGAAAAAAACCCGCGGGAGGTCACGTGTCACGGGGAGGCGGGAGGAGGAAAATTGGGCGGGCACGTCCGCTGTCGGCCCCGCCCCTGTCGCCTCCGGGATTTCCCCCAGGTCCTAACGGAAACGGAACGAGCGCCAGCGGGTTGCGGCCGACAGCGGCTTCCGGGAGGAGTTTTGGACCGCGCGGGCCCCCGTCGGCGCGCCACTTTCTCCTGAGGCTGCTGTGGAGAAGCCCGGCCCCGGCGGCGAGAGCCGCTCGGTGTCAGCATGGGCGACCACGGGCTGGAGCTGGCGTCCATGATCCCCGCCCTGCGGGAGCTGGGCAGGTAGGGCCGCGCGTGGTCGCCAGCCTCGCGACGCCGGCTCTCCGCAGTCGGCGCCGCGGCCTCCTCGCGGCGGTTGGCGGGAGCGCGGTCGCGTGCCGGGTGCCCGGGTGGCGGCCGCTCCGCGCGCGGGGACTTGCCCATGCGAATTTCCGCTTTGCGTGAAAGGGTCTCTGCTGTGGTTTTAGCACACGCCTTGGCTTCTGGGGACCCTTCCTCGGGTCTGTTCCCTCTGATCGCTGCCGGGGGCGTGACGGGCGGCCCCGGCTTCTCAGCCGGAGAGGCCGTGCTTCAGTCAGCTTAAAGACGTGACCCCCTCCGGGTTGACCGGCCCGTCATTTTAGTCAGGAATCCGAGGGACTGCCCAACGTCCGCAGAGTAAGGTGCACAGCGCCCCTCAAACTCCGAGGTGGGGTCCATGTGTAAATGCCTCTTTCCGGCCTGACGGAGCGTCGCACGCCTTCAGTCCCAGAGCGCGGGAAGCAGAGGCAGGCGCACCCCGAGGCCACCCGGGTCTAAACACTGAGACCTTGCCTCAGAAAAAGCAAGGGAGAAACCAAACCTGGTTTCTGTCCACCCTAAGAGTCAGTCCCCTGATGAAAACCAGGCTCCAGGGTGAAGATGATGCTCGCCACGCCCCTCGCCGCTGGTAGGCTCCCTCTCCGGAGGCCAGAGCCGCTTCTCGGTTTGCACGGAAAGTCGGTGCTCACCCTAAGTCTGTGGACTATCTGCTGCCGTTTATTTTTGTACCGCAACTGTGTTCATTTCTTCCAAAAACCTAAATTAGAGAATAAATGACCACTTTCGTCCTAACTGCATTATCACCCTGTGATTTTTTTTTTTTACTTTGTATAATTGTGGCAAATATACTTTATGGGAGCATTTAGTAATTTCTGTCTAAAAGTATTTGAGTAAAAGTGGTGATTTGGGGAAACTGATAATACAAATTTAGGTGGTCATTACTGAAATTCTGTTTCAGCAGAGATGGAAGCAATGACCTACTAACTCCCAAGGTTGTCCCCTGTCCTTAACACGTGCACCAGGGCATGAGTACCCGAACTCACATGAACATGTACATACATACACCATACATAGAGACTTAACAAATAATTAAAAATTTAAGAGTTTAACAGCTGTTACTATATTAAAAACTTATATAGCTCAACATAAAAAACTCATAATTCGATGAAAAAATGGATAAGAAAATTGAACAGATTTTTCTCCAAAGAGGGTATAAAAATGACTAATAAGCAAATATAAAGATAAGTGTTTGAAATGACGAATAGTAAGGGAGACACGAATCAAAACCTCAAGGAAGCTGTTGTGATGGTGGGAGGCCAAGGAAAAGGCTCACTGAGTTTGAGGACAGCTTGAGTTACCAAGGAGTTAAAAGGGGCTGTATAATGAGGCCTTGTCTCAACCTCCCTCAAAAACTAAACAAGAAGATACCATTTCATACCATTATAGTAACTGTTGTATATATTTTAAAAATTGGTTAAGGTATGGGGAAAGTAGAATGATATAACTTAAATCCCCGTGGAAATGGAATGAAGGTACTACAAAAAAGGAGGAGAATAAATAACGTAATTACCCTATAATCTAGCAAGTGTTTTTAACATATACCCAAAATTAATTTATTTATTATATATACTGTATTCTGTACCAGATCTCATTACAGATGGTTGTGAGCCACCATGTGGTTGCTGGGAATTGAACTCAGGACCTTCAGAAGAACAGGCAGTGCTCCTAACCTCTGAGCCATCTCTCTAGCCCCCTACCCAAAAGAATTTAAAGCAGAGATTTGAGCAGATAGTTTTACACTGTTCACACAATATCTAAATAGTGGAAGCAAATGTTCACCAGCAGATAAGTAGACATAACCCTCCCAAATGTGGCATAAATATAGAGAATACTATTCAGTGTGAAAAGTAAAGAAATTCTGACATGCTACAAGATAGATTTTATACTAAACCAGTGGTTCTTGACATGGGTCATGATCCCTTTGGCAAACTGCTACCTCTAAAAATATTTACTTTACAATTCATAACAGCAAAATTACAGTTATAAAGTAGCAATGAAAATAATTTTATGTTTGGCAGGCACCACAACATAAGGAACTGTATTAGGAAGGTTGAGAACTAAATGAACTAAGTCACACATGATAAATATGATACACAACTAATATAAGATTCCTAGAGTAGTCCTGTCCATAGAGATAAAATAGTGGAGTGAATATTGCTAGGAAGCTTAAAGGGGAAATAGTAAGTTACTGCTGCTAAGGTGTAGAGTTGCGGTATGGGAAGGTTCTGGGCGTGGGCAATGGTAATGTGCTGAACTTAATGCTATAAAAGTATACACTTTACAATCATAAATGGTAAAGTATATAATTTATATCTATCAAAACAATCCCAAAAGATATTTTCTAAAATTGATCTGATCCTATTCTCTGTTTCCTTTGTGAAATTCCTATCTCGTTGGCATTTGAATCAACCTCAGATTTCTATTTGTCTGGCCTTCCCGTGTCTCCTTGTGACTCTTCTAACTGTAGCTTAGGTGTTTCCCTGGTGTTGTTATTAATTACAGTTGCATTTGTATCCCAGGCTTCCACTGACAGGAGTTGTGTGACTGAGGTGATTTAACTTCACTTCCTCAGATCCAGATTAGCTTTAGTATCCTATCTTGTTGCTTATGAGTTGGAGTAGCATTGACAATGTTTAGTCTCATACATATTGTATGATTATATCTCCATGCATCTTAAGATCTAGACATATCTATTTATCTTGTAGTTATCCCATTTAGTTATTGCCTTGAAACCTCAAAGAGTATTTCAGCTGGTTTTACTTTTCTCCCAGATATGTGCTTCTTACGTTGACTGTTTGGTAAAGGGCCTCATAGTCTACCCTAATTTATCAAGTCTCCACTGAGCTGCTGCTTTTGTTCACTCAATATTAGCTTTTTTTTTTCAATATTAGCCTTTTGTGCATTGTGCTCAGTAAATTTGCATTGACTATAAGAATAGCTGTCATCATGGTTGTAGCACAGATTAGCTACATTTTCTGTTTTGTGATGATTTTATGTAAAGTCACAGAGCTCAAGCTGAATTCATTCAGAATTTTAGGGAACAGTTCTGTTGAATTGTATTTTTCATTCTCCTTTCCTCCCCCAATTCTGATTGAACTCAGGGTTAATTAAAGAGAAATACAGTGCTCTGCCACATTGTATTTCTCTTTAATACTTTTTCTTGAGAAGCCTTAAGAATAAATAAATTTTTTCTTAGCATTTTGTTACCTTTTTATTATGAAAAAAATTAAATACAACAAAAGAAAGAAGAAAAAACAAAAGAATAAAAAATTGTATATTGATTTCCTCTTTCATAGCCTTCTTTCTCTCAGCACATATTATTCTGCACTAAATCCCAGATATGATTTCATCCATGTCAATAATTACCAGTAAAAGATAGAGACATCTTTTATAGGTTTATTTATTTATTTTATTTTGTGTGCGTAATTTATTTTGACTGCATGCATTTGTGTGTGCTGGTGCCCTCAGTGGTGCCCTCAGAGATCATAAGAGGTCATTGGATGCCCTAGAACTGTCTTTATTGATCATTGTAACAATGTGGTGGTTGGGAACCAAACCAGGATCCTCTGCAAGAGCAGCAATGCTCTTAATACTGAGCTGTATGCCCAGTACCATGAGCAAGATGGCTTATGGTTCCACTAGTGATTGAACTCAGGACTTTACATGCATGACACAGATGTGATGGCTGCTACACGACGGTCACTTGTTTGAGACTTATAAAATATAATCATGGTACCATTATCAATTTAAGATTACTAATGCCGTTTGAGGTCTAGATGACATCACAAATTGTATTTATTTGATGTGGCTCTTAAGTTAATTATAGACTTTACTTTCTTTTCTACTCTCAGAATTTGTGGTTTGTTTGTTTGAGGCAGGGTCACTCTATGTTTGTCTAGTGTCCTGAAACTCACAGAGATCACCTGTCTCTGCTTGCTGAGTGCTGGGATTAGGTGTGCCACCATCCCGATTCACAGAATTTCTTCCTTCCTTCCTTTCCCTTTCTCACCTGCCTTCCTTCCTTCCTTCCTTTTCCTCCTTCTCCTCCTCCTTTTTTTTTCTTCCAAGATAGGGTTTTTTCGGTATATAGCTGTAGCTATCCTGAAACTCACTAGACCAAGATGGCCTTGAACTCAGAGATTCACCTGCTTCTGCCCCTCCTGAGTGCTGGGATTAAAGGCATGTGCCACCCCTGCCCGGCTCAGAATTAATTAATTAATTAATTATGGTTTTTGGTTTTTCGAGACAGGGTTTCTCTGTAGCTTTAGAGCCTGTCCTGGAACTAACTCTTGTAGAGCAGGCTAGCCTTGAACTCACAGAGATCCCCCTGCCTCTGCCTCTTGAGTGCTGGGATTAAAATCATGCACCACCATCACCCCAGCAGAATTTATTTCTTAAAGAAGCTCTAGATCAGACTGTTTAATGGAACTATAGTAGAAGTTACATATGTAATTATTGAAAATTTTCTAGTAACCATATTTGAAAAAGTAGGAAGGAAAGAAGTAAAATTAAGTTAGTAATGTGTTTTATAAGCTGTGTATTAACTCATGGTATCCAAATATTACGTTATGTTTATATGTAACTAGTATAAGATGATTAATGCTATGTTAACTCTTTTGTGCAAGTATTTGTAATCCAATATGTATCTTATACTTACAACACATCTTATTTTGGAGTAACCTCATTTTAAGTATTAAATACCGTTTTAAGTGCACATTTTTAAAATCTGCAGATCAGATTCCTGTGCTGGCATTTAGGACCCTTCCACCACCCCCCCCCCCCCAATTATTAATGTCTTTAGATTTTTTTATTTTTAAGAAGTAGAATACCATCTATGCCAACACTTAAACTAATCACATTTGACAAGTACAACTTTAGAGAGCTTTCTTACAAATTAAAAAGTGAGTCCTTTTAAAGATTAAAATCTTTTTGTTGGTTTATTTTGTGAGACAGACCTTTCTAAAGTATCCTATACTAGCCTAGAATTGCTAGCCTCCTGCCTCAGCTTCCAATTATAGGTGTGTTCCACTATGCCGCTCCTGAAATTTTTTTACCTGAATTTATCAGGAGGGAGAGGTCACACTGTAGACCAGGCTGGCCTTGAACTCACTGGAATCCACCTACTTCTGCCTTCCAAGTGCTGGGATTAAAGGCTCCAGCCACTAGAGCCCAGAGAAAAGGAACCACCAGTCCCCTCCCCCCCTCGTTTTTTCAAGACAGGCTTTCTCTGAGCCTGCCCTGGAACTCGCTCTGTAGACCAGGCCGGCCTCGAACTCAGAGATCCGCCTGCCTCTGCCTCCCAAGTGCTCCCTGTTCTCTTCTAACAAGCTTTTCTTTGTATTTTAGTGCGACTCCAGAGGAATATAATACCGTTGTACAGAAACCAAGACAAATTCTCTGCCAATTCATTGACCGAATACTTACAGATGTAAATGTTGGTAAGAAGGAATTATTTCTTACACAAACTTCAGGAATTAGGTGGTTTTCCATGTAACCTTATACTACCATTTTTTTCCTCTAGGCAGTTTTAGTTATACAGTTAATATTTGTTAGAGATACTAAATTCTAGCAAGTTATTACTCAGTGTTGCTTGTTACTTAAAACATATGTAATTTAGACCTTAAAGCAAAGTTTGTGTTTCTGTTAATGACCATGATTTTCTACTGGCTTCCTAAAGATGTTTGATGTGCTTTAAAACATTTGATCAACTCCAATCACGTGGATTTTTTTTTATTGACAACTTGTGCCGATAGTAGACATATAGCAAATGCCACAAACAAAACAAAAGAAAAACAAAAATAAAACCTGTCATAGCAAAGGGAAGGGAAAGTGGAATTTGGTACCAACACATTGTATGATTTAGATTTATCATAGTCATTTAAACTTGTTGTTTTCAATCCACAAAGTTTTAGGTTGCTGGAAAAAATAGACAAGGACTATGAGCACTTAAGGAGATGTGGTTTTGTATATGCTCCCTCTGTTTTGGCCACTTGCCTTTTCCCTCTGCCAACTTCTCATCTAGGAAATTCCTCCCCATATTTTTCCAGAACTGTTTCCTTTCATCCTGAGTTACCATGTTCACTACTATTTTTAACTTTTTTGATTCCTTCACCAGATTATTGCTTTTGTTTTCGTTTTTATCTTCAGATTTTAGCATGGTGCCTGGCATCTTATAGGCCTGCCATCTTGCAGAATTGATGTATAATAAATTAATGTATATGGTTATTATAAAATTAGGTGGCAGACTGGAAAGATGACTGAGACATTGAGCTGACTGCATAGCATAAGGATCTGCCTTTAAATCCCCAGCACAGTTTTAAAAAGCCAGCTGCCGTGGTGCACACCTGCAGTCTCAGAGCATATCTAATGGAGCTTTCTGGTCCAGCCAGTATAGCTAAATTGGTGAAGTCCAGGTTCAGAGAGAGAACTTGTCTCAAAAATGATTGAGGTAGACACTCAACACTGACCTCTGACCTCCACATACACATTCACACACATCCACAAACATTTACAAACACTTATACTACACACATACTAAAAGAATATTAGATAAACTCATATTTCTCTATATCAGTTTAGCATGAATACTCTGCTGGACAAAAGTTTTGATTACCAAAGATTAGTTTCCTAACAAAAGCTCTATTTAGTTTGTCATGACTTTTCTTTTGTCTCTTAGTTGCTCTCGAACTTGTAAAGAAGACTGATGCTCAGCCGACCTCTGTGATGTTACTTGATTTCATCCAGCACATCATGAAGTCTTCTCCACTTATGTTTGTAAATGTGAATGGAAGCCAGGGACAAAATGAAGCCAAAGACAGTTGTATTGGCAAGTGGTGTTATTTTTTGTAAATTGTCAGTTTTATGAGATCTCTTTTCTCCTTTTCTGAATATTGTTCATACATACTTCTAAAAGTCATATTTCTAATATATTGAGGGGAAATGTGGTAGCAGTTTTTTGTTTGTTTTGTTTTTAAGTTAGGATCACTATGAAACTGGCTGGTCTAGAATTCACTTTGTAGACCAGTCTGGCCTGGAACTCAGAGATCTGCCTGCTTCCTGAGTGATGGGATTAAAGACATGTACCACCACTTTCAGCTTTTAGCTACTCATTTTATTTATTTATTTATTTATTTATTTATTTATTTATTTTTTAAGGTTTGCTAGAACATGCTCTCTAGTTACTACAAAGCCTGTTTAGACATCCTATTCAAAAACACTTATTTATGCTGGGTATGGTGGTACATGCCTTTAATCCCAGTGCTCAGGAGACAGAGGCAGACAGATTTTTTGAGTTCAAGGTCAGCCTGGTTATGGCATGAATTCCAGGACAAACAGAGCTATACAGAGAAACCCTGTCTTAAAAAACCAAACTAAAACAATAGCAACAAAAACTTACTATATTGCCTTTTAAGAAAAATTTTCTTTTTGTATTATGAAGCTTTTTTCTAGGCTTTTACCTTATTGCTACTACCCCATTGATCTTTTTTTTTCCTAGTTCCCTCAAAGGGATGCAAAGTAAACTTTTTCTGTGTAATGAAATATTTTAGAATTTGTTGGTAGTATTACAAGTATCTGCTTTGGAAATATATCCTTCAAAATGTATTTTTTTGACTCCTCTTGGCCACCTGGGACTGCCTTGGTTGCTGCTGCTTTATATGTTCTTATTATAGAGGTCCTGTATTTTTTCTGTCATAAATTCTTAATTTATGCTGTAATCATGTCAGTTTTAGCTATATTTTCTAAGTATGGACTATAACCCACGAGTGGGTTATGAAATAACTTTAGAGTTAGTAATATTTAAAAAAAGATGAAGTGGGTATGGTGGCACACGCCTTTGATCTCAGCACTTGGGAGGCAGAGGCAGGCAGATTTCTGAGTTCAAGGCCAGCCTGGTCTGCACAGTGAGTTCTAGGACATCAGGGCTATGTAGAGAGACTTTTTCAAACAAACAGGTAAATATATAGACAGACTCTGTCTCAAGTAAGAAAATGACATGTACATATGAATAGGAGTTGAATCTAGCACCTTACATGGAGTAGATAAGTAATCTATTACTGAACCACACCTACAACTCCACAATCAGTAACTTTTCATTGAAGGAAGCTGGGTGTTGTGGCTTATACATTAATTCCTGGCACTTGAGAGGTGAGAGCAGAAGGATCATCAGAAGTTTAAGGTCATCCTTGGCAACATAGCAAGTTCAGGGCTGTATGAGCTACATTACATGAATGAGACCTTGTCTCAAAAAAGAAAAATAGGATTTTTGTTGAAGCAGTAATAGTAGCTATTTGTTGAATATTTATTATGCTTTGGGAACTATGCTATTTCACATAAGTTACATTACTTGTTCCTCACAATAACCAGTAGCATAATGCATCTTCAGAGAGGTGGCGTTGATATAACTAGTAAATGGTAAACTAGAACCTTTTTGTGTAGCTCAAAAATTGCTATTCTGAGGTACAGCCTTTGTACTTTTGGGAAAACCTAGATTGTCCTCTTAGTGAGATTTATACTTTAAAAAAATCAATCATAATGCATTTAGCGAATTCACACTTAATGGTATACTTGCTTATTTAATATATTTTCTGTTTGTTTCAAAGAATTCAGTCATTGGATCATTACAAGACTTTTACGGATTGCAGCAACTCCATCCTGCCACATGTTACACAAGAAAATATGTGAAGTTATCTGCTCATTATTATTTCTTTTTAAAAGCAAGAATCCTGCTATTTTTGGTGTACTCACAAGGGAATTACTCTATCTTTTTGAAGACTTAATTTATCTCCACAAGAGAAATGCAGTGGGTAATGTTATGGAATGGCCAGTGGTTGTTAGTCGATTTTTAAGCCGATTGGATGAATACCTGGGATGTTTGCAGCCAGCTCCTTTGCAATTCATGAACATGCAAAATGTAGAATTTATTGAAGTCACTTTATTAATGGTTCTTATTCATATTGTTCCAACTGTGTTTTTTAGAAGACAAGAATTGTTGCTATGGCAGATAGGCTGTGCTCTGCTAGAACATGGTAGTCCCAAAATCAGATCTTTAGCAATTAGCCTTTTAACTGAGCTCTTTGAGCTTGGAGGATTACCAGCACAGCCAGCAAGCACTTTTTTCAGCTTATTTTTGGAATTACTACAACACCTTGTGGGAATGGATGCGGACCAATTGAAACTGTATGAAGAGCCGTTGTCAAAGCTGGTAAAGACACTATTTCCCTTTGAAGCAGAGGCTTATAGAAATATTGAACCTGTCTACTTAAATGTGCTGCTGGAAAAACTCTGTGTCATGTTCGAAGATCGTGTGCTTATGCGGCTCAAGTCTGATTTGCTGAAAGCAAGTTTGTGTCATTTACTGCAGTATTTCCTTAAATTTGTGCCAGCTGGGTATGAATCGGCTTTACAGGTCAGAAAGATATATGTGACAAATATTTGTAGAGCTCTTGTAGATGTTCTTGGAGTTCAGACACATATTGGGGTAAGTAATTATTAAGACTACACATTACATGTTTTGTTCATTTAAGCGTATAGGCTCTATTAACAAGAAAAGAGAATATCTCACATAATGATGCATGTCGAGGGCATGATGATTTTCATCGTTTGGTTTCATTCCCTGTCATAGACTTTTTACTTCCATTTCAGAAAAATTTCATTATGTTAGTGAATTGCCAATGGAATAGATTGTTTTAAAGTAGAATTTATAAAATATTTGTTTATAGCAGCATTAATTGATTTAATCATTGAGATTTTTATCTGTGAATGATTTCACTTTAGAATGAGTAGTGATATCCTGTTTGGACTGTGGGAAAAGACAGGCAATAAAATATTCAGATATGTAGTAACTTGATTCAGGATTTTATACATTGCACATTTCATTTAAACTTTAGTCTATAAGTTTTGCTAGATTTGTAGTATGAAAAAGTTAGCAATTCCCTTATAAAAATTTCTGTATAGCATTTTGAGAAAGATTATAGTATATATGTGTTGTAGACCTTTTTAAAGCCATAGAACCATTCTTAATTGATAGAATGCAAAATAATATGGATTAATGTGGATATTTGATTTGCCTTATAAGATTCAGAAATAGTTTATCTTCCTAGAAAACATGTAGCTAACACCTAATGCATTTTTCTGTTTATAAATAATGTAAACATGTCTCCTAAGAGATAGTATTTGAAATTTTTTTTTGTTTTCTCAGTATTTGTTGGGACCGTTTTATGCAGCCTTGAAAATGGAAAGTATAGAAATTATCGAGGGAATTCAGTGCCAAACTCAACAGGAAAATCTCAGCGGTAATAATGATGAGGTGTCACCAAAGAGACGTAGACTCAGCTCTTCTCTCAACTCTTCCAAAAGGTTATCCAGACAGTTTGAAGACTATGACCTCATTCTGTTTTATTTTAGACAGTTCATAAATTTTATTTACCTTAAAAAAATGTTAGGTGTTCTGGTTTAGAAACATCTTTCTAAACATAGGCAATGAGAATAATTAAAATATTTTGCTAGTCACTGTGATTTAATCTAATCTATATGTACATAGTTTCTTTGAATGTTTTTGCATGCCTGTATTTGAAAAGTGTCAGCCTGTGTTTCTGTTGTATTTTAAATCTTAACAAATACACCATTTTTTATATGTAGCCAAAGAATTGCTATAGTTCAGCCAAATTGAACATTGTTTTAAATCTATCCTAATGTAGATAAAAGTTGATAATACATTGCAATTTTTTATTATTATAATTACTGGTGTGTGTGTGTGTGTGTGTGTGTGTCTTGTCTACATGTAAGTATATACCATAATTACTGTGTAGAGGTCAGTGGGTTCTCTTCTACATTATGTGGCTCAGATCAAACTCAGATTCTTAGGCTTGGTAGCAAGTGCCTTTATCTGCTGAGCCATCTTGCTGGCTCTTTTGTTTTGAAAAGAGTTGTTTACTTATTAATTCTGTGCTGGAATGTAAGCCTGTGTATACTAAGTAAGCATTGCATTCCTGAGCTGTATATTTTGTTTGATTGAAATACATTTGTATTATATATTAATACCTTTTACTGTAATTATAATTGTTTGTAGAATTACTCATGTGGATATGGACAAAAAGAGCATATTATGGAATGTACTGAGACAGAAAGCTGAATCCCTTCAGATTTCTCTTGAATGTGGTACTCTAAAGAATTCTGTTGCTGAGAAGTTAGAAGGAATCACTGTTGTATTACAGCTGACTGCTCTCTGCACTGTTCACTGTTCTCATCAAGACATGGATGGGTAAAAAAAAGAAATATTAAAAGATTTTTTTAAAGTATTTTATTATGTATGTGTGGGTGCATGCATACCATGGAATGCATGTGGAGATCAGGGGACCAACTTTGTGGAGTCAGTCTCCTGCTTTTACATAGGTTCCAGGGATGAAAGTCAGGTCATCGGGCTTTTAGGACAAGTGCTTTACCCACTGAATCAGCTTACTGGCCCACCAATGTTTTAATTTTCTATGTGGGCTTCCTTTAATGAATTTGTATTTACCATTTTAAGAAACTTCATTACTTACTTGATTTTTGTGACCTTAGGACACAAACCTGGTAGTGAAGTAGTTAAGAAATTTTCTACTGAGTATCTGCTAAAGGAGGTAATATGCTAAAAGTTGCTTCCATCTTAATCTTTATGTCAATCCTAGAGGTAACTGCTGTTATACCTATTTTACTGAATAGAAGTTAAAGTGCAGAAAAATTAGATTTTTTTCTTAAGCCTAAATAACATCCCAAGAATACATAATATGAAGGTAGCAGAATATATTTACATACAATCCAGAAATTCATGTTCATTTGACTATATTTCTTGAAATAGAGTAGAAATTTAGAATGCAGAAGAGGCAGACTTTCTGTTTAGTGTCCTTATGTAAATTTTCTATCAAAAGAAACAAGTATGACCTTTAGAAGACTTACTTTTACTGTCCCAATTTAGAACAGCTTGTGATCGATCATTCTGTGCTGATTCATAACTAACCAATACAGAGCTATAAAAAAGGAGATTTTAGGAAAAAAATAAATTAATTCAGATGCCACTAAACTTAGAATTTGAGATGAATTGAAGGAATAGATTAGATTCTTCTCCTTTTCTAAAGAGCATTTGCCATATTAGTTGCTAACTACACAGGCATGTTTTCTGTCATTATTTCAGCCTGGTAATGCCAACATTCAAAGATCCTAGATCAGTCTCCACATCACGAGTGATTTAAGAAATTAAGACAGGAGAATTGTCACCAGGCTGGCCTAGGCTACAAAATTAAACTCAGTGTGTGTATGTCTCCTTCACATCACACACATATTACAAACAACAGAAAAAAAAAAAACAGTGACTTACACCAACATTAAGAGAATACACTTAAGGCCAGGAGATGGTGGCACATGCCTTTAATCCCAGCACTCAGGAGGCAGAGGCAGGCAAATCTCTATGAGTTCGAGACCAGCCTGGTCTACTGAGTGAGTTCCAGGACAGTCAGGGCTACACAGAGAAACCCTGTCTTGAAAAAAAAAAATATGAGAGAAAGAATACACTTAAACAAAAGGTTGGTTTGCATACTGACTTTAAATTGACTTAAGGTTATAGGTTAGTTCTGTATTTAATTTTGGCTTTATTAAAATATAATAAATGTTAAAATAAAACATTAAAATACAAAAATATTGGACTCTAACAGAATTTTAATTTTAATATATTTTTAAAAAATATACTCATTGCAGCCATAATTTGAAGGACTGTCAACACAAATATAAGAAGAAACCTCCAATAGTGATAACTTGGATGTCTTTGGATTTTTATACAAAAGTGCTTAAAAGCTGTAGGAGTTTGTTAGGCTCTGTTCAGAAACTTGAACTGGAATCAGTCATTGATAACGTGGTAAAAATTTATGATGCTTTGATGTATATGCAAGGTGAGTACAAATAAGTGAGACATTAACCTTAGTCGTTATAGAAGTAGGCTTTCTGTTTCTACTTAAAGTTTAAATGAAGAAGTGTGCAATATCTAGAATATTATCAAAATTTCTGTTAATTAAGCTTTCTGAGTTTCACATTTATTTGTGTAATATTTTGATTAATTTTGTGAGTAGATATTGATTTGAAATATTTAAATGTTTTGGTTTGAAAATCTGAAGAATACAATGATCTATTTAGACAGTGCATAGATGTATATGTTTTTAAATAACATCTGATTTTATTGATCTCACAGACTTCAGCATGGGACTAGAAGTACAGCTCAGTGTTAAGAGTACTTGTTTAACATGTGCAAGGCCTGAGTTTGCCACAGACCACCCCCAGTTAAAACAGGATTGTTTATGGCCCTTTGTTTTAAGAATCCTTGTTTATTGAATGTTGATTATAATTGCACTTGATGTTTTGGATGTCTACAGTCTTGAAAATAAATATGATGAAGGAATTGGTATAATTTATGTCCTTTGTCTGTCTCTGTAGTTAAAAGTTCTTTTGAGGATCCTATTCTAGAAGAGTTATGTGGAATGCTTTCACTTCCGTGGATTTGTTCCCATTCTGATGATAACTCTCTAAAGTTGACCACATTTGCTACTAATCTTCTGCCATTAAGCCAGAGGGTTTGTGATAGTTACTGTAAGTAATCACAAAATTGTCTGATTATGTTGTGCATAATTGATAACACTTTATCACTTATTTTTCAATAATTAAAAGAATACTTCGAAGAGCACAGAAAGGAGTTTGGCATATAAACAGAGAAGGGATGCTTGTCCTATACCTATGTCCTTTCTAGCTGTACAGAATTGGAAATGTATACTTGAAGCATGATTAATAACTCAAAGAGAAAAATTGGGATTCAACCTGAAGATCCGAAAAGCAAAACAGCCATCCACTGGCTCTTACCTCGACTTCCGAAATGGTAGCCCTGCCTCCAGGAATCTCAGAATGAGACAGTGACTGCAAACTGTCCCGTGCCCCCCCCCCCCTCCCCGTTCATAGTCCTTTCTAGGGTTGAGATTAAAGGCATGCACTGCCTGGTTTCTATGGCAACTAGTGTGGCTACTGGGATTAAAGGTGTTTGTTTACCACTGCCTAGTCTGTAAGGCTGACCATTGGGGCTGTTTTACTCTCTGATCTTCAGGCAAGCTTTATTTATTAAAATACAAATGAAGCGTCACTACATATACTTAAGTATCTTTATCTTAAGCTGGGTTTGATGACTCATACCTGCCATCTCAGCACTGAGGAGACTGAGACAGGAAGATTGCCATGAGTTCTAGGCCAGCCTGAGCTACCGAGTAAGTCTTCAAAACAAATCAAAAATGACAAAAATCTTCATTTAAGAAATCTATGAGATATTTTAGGACTATACATAAAAAGGAGAGAATAGTATTCTAAACATACCAATTTCCTACTTCAGTAAATAAAATGTTAGTTCTGGGAATGTACCTGTTCAGTAGATAGAGCTCTAACCTAGCAGACTAGAGGCCCCAGGTTTCATCCTCAGTGCCACTAAAAATGGAATGGTGCAGCCTTTAGGCTTGTAATGTCTCAGAACAAAAAAAAAAAAAAAAAAAAGACAAAATGTTAAGGATTTAGAGAGAGTTCTTTGAGGTGAATGCAGTGGTGCATGCCTTTAGTTCCAGCACTTGGGAGGCCACAGCAGGAGACTGAATTGCAAGTTCAAGGCCAGCCTGGACTATGTAATGAGACCCTGACTCAAAACATGAAAGATAAGTAAATAAGTAAACAAACCCTTTGATTGTTCTTTGCTAGTTTTATTTCTATTTTTCCTAGCCATAACTACTATCCTTGCTTTATTACTTTTATTATATATGTATTATATAATATAAAGAATTATCTTCATTTTCACAAGTTGTATTTTGTTAGTCAACATGTCTATTTTTTAGAATGGCTTTTATATAAAACAGGCTAGCCCCAAATTTGACTGTGTTGATGAAGCTGGCCTTCAACTTCTGATCCTCCTAAGTATTGGGATTACAGGCATGTGCCCCTGTGACTGACTGGGTCGGCATTGTGTTTATGGGATTTATTCAGATGATTCATGTATTCTCTCTTATTTTTTAAATTAATAAGCAATTATACGACAAATAGTATCTGGGCTGGAGAGGTGGGCCAGTGGTTAAGAGCATCAGTTGCTTTCTCTTCTAGAGCACCTGAGTTTGTTCTCAGCATCATCAGGCAGCTTATACTGTCTGTAACTCCAGCTCTAGGAGAGTCCAATGTCCCTAGCTTTCTCAGGCACCTACATTCACATGCACAGTCCCACTCCTCCACCTCAATTCATAATTTAAAACAATACAACTAAATCTTTTAAAAAAATAAGCATTATCATGGCACTGACAGACAATTTAGTTGCTGACAATCTTAAGTCTGTGAATATTTTTAAGAAACTCTACATCTTCCCAAGGCCTTGATCTTTGAACTATTGCCCATAAACCAGTAGTGTAGCTTGTGGGAACTTCTTAGAGTATCTTCTGCCTGTAACTCTTGTTCCAGGAGATTTGATACCCTCTTCTGACCTCTATAGAGACCAGACATAAACATGGCAAACAGAGATACATGCAAGGCAAAACGTTCATACAGTTAAAGTAAATAAAGATAGAAGATTTAAAAAGGAAATAGAGTATCTTATGTTCTGCTAGAATATACTGGTTGAGAATCAGAATTTTCAGAAAAGATCGGGATATTCATATGCATACTACTTAAAGCACTATTTGAAGTTAATTACCTGGGAATGGAATTACTAGGCTGTAGAGATTCCACATATTGTATTCTGTACTGTTGTATTGCTCCCCAAAGATGCATCAGTTTACATTCTTGCTAGTAGAATATGAGAATTGTGTTCAGTCCTTGACATCACCAGGTTTAAAATATCTTATTATGTAGAACAACAAAAATTCAGGGAGAAAACTGTCATATGTTATTCAATCTGATACATGTGATTTTCAATTTGCATTTCTATAATTACACAAAGTTGTATATGTAAACATTTATCAGTGTTCTTGCTTTATTTTCTTAGAAGATTTAATTATGTTTGATAGTGTATGTACTTTAAATGCTAATTTCACAGCATACATGTACAGGCATGCATGTGTACACATGGGTGCATACACACACATGTAAAATTAACCTCTTAGAAACTTTGCTTACTGGCTGACAAGGTGGCTCAGTGTGTAAAGGGTCTTGCCACTGAGATGATGTCCTAAGTTTGGTCCCTGGGACCTGTATTGTGGAAGGAAAGAAGTAACGCCCACAAGTTGTCCTCTGACTTCCTCACAAGAGTTTTGGCATATTTGTGCACCACCCCCAATAAGTAAAAGCTTTTTAAAGAAATCTTGTTTAATAAAGTTTATTCTTTTTAGCTCCACAGGCACAGTCACAATGTGTGTTTCTTCTGACTCTGTTTCCAAGAAAAATATTCCTTGAATGGAGAACAGCAGTTTATAATTGGGCCCTGATGAGCTCCCATGAAGTAATCCGGGCTAGTTGTGTTAAAGGATTTTTTATCTTATTGCAGCAGCAGAATTCTTGTAACCAAATTCCCAAGATGCTTGTGTATGTATTAAGACTTTAATTTGAATATGTGACTGGATTATATAACCCATTAATCTGAATGTCTCTCTCACTTATTATTGCAGAGTAAATAAAGCAAATACTGCTTTTAGCTTGAAAATTATATTTTTCCCTTTGAAGTTTTATCTTTTCTTTCCCTTTGTCTCAAATTAAGGAAATCTAATCCAAAATATTTATTAGGAAGATTCAGTACTTTTTCTTTTTTTTTTTTTTTTTTTTTTCCCAGAGATAGAGTCAAAGATGATTCTGACATTGTCAAAAAGGAATTTGCTTCTGTCCTTGGTCAGCTTGTCTGTACTCTTGATGGCATGTTTTGTCTGACGAATTCCTCAGTAGAGCCTTTCTTTGAACATGTGGACCTGTTCTGTAAGAACTTGAAAGCCACTCCTCAACAAGAATGTTCTTCTTCTCAAGTACGAGCTTCTGTCTGCAAGCCATTCCTTTTCTTGCTGGAAGAAAAAACACCTAGTCCAGTAAAACTCGGTGAGCGGTCAATTAGGGTTAAACACTTCTCCAGTGACATTGGGTATGAACTTGCTGGAGTGTTGAGATTGCCACACACACTTGGAAGATCCATATGTTTAGTAGTGCCGGGCGATGGTGGCGCACGCCTTTAATCCCAGCACTCGGGAGGCAGAGGCAGGCGGATCTCTGTGAGTTCGAGACCAGCCTGGTCTACTGAGCTAGCTCCAGGACAGGCTCCAAAGCCACAGAGAAACCCTGTCTCGAAAAACCAAAAAAAAAATCCCAAAAAAACAAAAAACATATGTTTAGTAGTAAGTTGCAGTTAATTCACAAGCTTTCATATAGTCGGTAAGTGTTTTTAGGAACACCCTAAGTTCCGTAAAATTGATAAATCTAAGAGCCCTCTTAGTTGAAAGATATTGTTTTAATTAAAGCTTAAGTCTAAGACAATGATCTACAAGACCTAAAAATGATCATTTGATAACTTAGATTCTAGAATTTATTTTAAATTTGTCATTTATTACCTTCATTGAGTATAAAATAATGTAAATTGGTAAATTTGCTAGCTGTAGTGGCACATGACTTTTTTAATCCCAGCACTTGGAAGACAGAGGTAGGTGGATCTCTGTGAGTTCAAGTCCAACGTGGTCTACAAAGTGAGTTCCAGGTTAGCCAGGTTTCCACAATGAGAACTGTTTCAAAACAAACAATAAAACAAAATGACCAAAAAAACTAAACAAAAATAAATTGATTAATAAATTCTAATCTCTTTAAAATATGTGTGCTATGTATGTCTAAATATTGACATAAAGGCAGCATGGGATTGTGTTCTGTATCCTATTTGCTGGCAGTATTTTTAAGTACAACTTTGATAAATGATGTATCAAATTAGAAAATATATATTGTCTCACTTTAGCTTTCATAGACAATCTGCCTCATCTTTGTAAACATCTTAATTTTCAAGAAGATGAAACAGAGGTAAAAGCAGTTCTTGGAACTTTATTAAATTTGATGGAGGATCCAGACAAGGATGTTAGAATTGCTTTTAGTGGAAATATTAAGTATATATTGGAATCGTTGGACTCTGAGGATGGATTCATAAAAGAGGTTAGAATTTTTAAGTTAAAATTTAAATTAAAACACAGATTTTTTTTTATAAATGTAGCACTAGAACTTTTCTGATCAATAAAGTTTGCTTTTCTAGCTTTTTGTTTTAAGAATGAAGGAAGCATATACACACGCCCAAATAACAAGAAATAACGAACTAAAGGATACCTTGATTCTTACAACAGGGGACATTGGAAGGTACGTTTGACAGTGTTTAAGATGAAGCTTACTATTTTTCTTACTGTCTTATTTGCTTAGCATTAGAGACAGTGAGGGCTGGAGATGTAGTTCAGTGGTGGAATACTTACCTGCTGTACACAAAAGCCTGGATTCGTTCCTCAGCCCTGGGGGAAAAAGAGTAAATGGTGATATGAGATGTATATTATAGAAAAATATGATTCAGCATATATTTATGTGGATCTGCATTAGTTTCTGAGACATTAACCTTATGTATACCTGTGTTTTTATTTTCAGGGCAGCAAAAGGAGATTTGATACCTTTTGCACTCTTGCACTTACTACATTGTTTGTTGTCTAAGTCAGCATCTGTCTCAGGAGCAGCGTACACAGAGATTCGAGCACTTGTTGCAGCTAAAAGTGTTAAACTGCAAAACTTTTTCAGCCAATATAAGAAACCCATCTGTCAGGTGAAAGCCAGCATTCAGCCTTTAGATAGACAATAGCAACATTTTGCAGGCATTGAAAAAGAAGTAGAATACCAAGCTGTTTTCAATACTGTAGCTCTGTAATAGAGTTTGAAGTCAGGGATGGTAATGCCTCCAGACAATCCTTTATTGTATAAGATTGTTTTGGCTATCCTGGGTTTTTTGTTTTTCCATATAAAGTTGATTATTGTCTTCTCCAGATCTGTGAAGAATTTTGATGGGATTTTGATGGGGATTGCATTGAATCTATAGATTGCTTTTGGTAGAATTGCCATTTTTACTATGTTGATCCTCCCAATCCAAGAGCAAGGGAGGTCTTTCCATTTTCTGGTGTAGAAACCAGAATTACTTTCCTTGGAAAGCTGAGTTGGTATGGTCTCTTAAATCCATACTGGGCTTAAGAAAAACAACGTGCAGATGGGCTGTGGTGCCACACGCCTTTAATCCTAGCACTTGGGAGGCAGAGGCAGTTGGGTTTCTGTGAGTTCAAGGTCAGCCTGGTCTACAGGGTGAGTTCAAGGACAGCCAGGGCTACTGCCAGAGAAACCCTGTCTTGAAAAACTAAAAAAAAAAAAAAAAAAAAAAATCCAAAAGAGAGAAACACGTATGTAAGTCTTATCTTGTTTGTTTTTAAGATTATATTTATTTAGAACTGAATTGCTGCCATTTGTATTTAAGTATATTGGTCTGAAGATATGGGTTATAAATGATAAGAAATATCATCTTACAATAATTTGTAAAATTACTATATTCTTGATAAGCTTTAGAGAGTCATCATTTTTTAGCCTGGTTAGTGATGCTAAACTTTTTTATATCTTGATATTGCCAACATGACACTTGTTTTCAAAAAGGTATCAATGAAGTTAGACCAGGTTAAAATACTGGTTTACCCTGTGTTTGTGATATAATCCTTAGCATGATATGAAAGTTTCTTTTTTTTTTTTTTTTTTTTTTTTTGGTTTTTCGAGACAGGGTTTCTCTGTGGCTTTGGAGCCTGTTCTGGAACTAGCTCTGTAGACCAGGCTGGTCTCGAACTCACAGAGATCCGCCTGCCTCTGCCTCCCGAGTGCTGGGATTAAAGGCGCCACCACCGCCCGGCGATATTAAAGTTTCTTAACTAAGTCTGGTTGCTTTTCTGTAAAATGGAGATTATGACAAAATTCACTTCATTAAAATTATTACAAGAATTGAATGAGTAACTCTGGCAGTGTAGAACTGGATACTACTCTCATGCTAGCTTGAAAAGTATTAGCTGGTGGGCAGAGAGACGGGGTTAGAATGCCTTCCTTGTTTGAAAACTAAAAAGAGTATTCTTGCTTTAGTTTTTGGTAGAATCTCTCCACTCCAGTCAGATAGCAGCACTCCCAGGTACGCCTTGCCAGACTGCTGAGATGCGAAAGCAAGATGTAGCTCACCACAGAGAAATGGCTTTAAATACCTTGTCAGAAATTGCCAATGTTTTTGACTTTCCTGATCTTAATCGTTTCCTCAGTGTAAGTTGCAGTATGTGTTTAATTGATTTATTTGAAGTTTTTAATTAAATATTTCATTTGTTTGTTTTTAAAGAAAACCTTACAAGTACATTAAAGACCATATGGACCCAAGATTTTCAAAATCTTGAAAGTTTTGTGTGTGTGCATGAATGTGTCTGTAGGTTAGAGGACAGTCTTGACTGTTGTTGCTGTGTGTGTGTGTGTGTGTGTGTGTGTGTGTGTGTGTGTGTTTAGGACAGGGTCAGTCACAATACCCTGGAGTTTGCCAGGTAAGTTTGAATGACTGACTACCAGTAAGCCTTTAATATCTCCCTGTCTCTGATGCATTAAGAGACAGTGGAATTACAAATGTGTCACCATGCCCAGTCTTTTTCTGGGGATTGAACGCAGGTCTTCATGCTTACGTGGCACCTGAGCTATTAACCTAGTCCCTAATTGTCTATTTCTTTTTACTTTGAAGAAATTATTGCTTGCACAGTAAAACTTAAATTTATGTATATCTTTATTTACTGTTTTATGTATCATACTCATTGATAACATATTCAAGTTAACTATTGTGAGTCTTTGTTTTTAGTACCATCCTGAGTTCTACTGGTTATTGAAAAACTAATATTTACCTTTAAGAAATTGAATTATGAAATACAGAATTGGTGGTATGATTTGTTATGATTTCAGATGTCAGGCTTTGCAACATGGCATGGCTTAGGAAGCCTGTGGAATTCATTAGGCATAAGGCTTGAAGGATGATGGAACATACTATTTTCTCGTTTTTGCCCCAAAGTCAGTGTATTGTCAATCTGATAAATAGTGATAACAGTTTGTACAGCGGTTTTCCCTATAATATTATTTTAACAAACTTATATTGCTCATAAATTGGTTATATATACAAAGAAAGTGGGATGGTATATTATAAGAATCACAAAGATATTCATGCCTTATTACTCATTAATTACATCAAAACCCACAGATGTTTATTGCAACATTACCCATTGGCAATATAAAACTGAGAAGAAACTAAATGTCTAAGTATGAGCCATCTTAATCTTAAAAATAACCATGTTAATCTAAATATAACTATGTTAAAAGGAATAACATAAAGTATGTCTGTGAAGGCAGACCTATTTATTTGTTGTTTTGTTTCTTTTGTTGTTCTGTAGCACAGACTTGCCTCAAATGTGCTTTCCTCCTGCCTGAATCTCTTGATGTCACACCACTTAGGCAAGGGCTGGATCTTGTTCATTGTCACATTCCATGTTTAGAATAATGGCATACATGTTGTTGTATTTTTTATATATGTATAGAATAAGTAAACAAAATTAAAATTATTTTAACTTTGGATTTTGTGTGAATTTAATGAATTAGATCTTAAAAGAAATCGACCAAAAATGAAAGTAGATTTATTGCAGTATTGGATGTTAGATGTATTTAACTGTTTTCTGTAATGTTGCAGCATCAATTCTATAATCTAATTTTTTTTTTTAAAGAAAACTTTTTTTTAGCTGGGCGCTGGTGGCACTCTAATCCCAGCATTTGGGAGGCAGAGGCAGGTGGATCTGATCTATATGAGTTCAAGGCCAGCCTGCTCTACAGAATGAGATCCAGGAAAGGCTCCAAAGCTACATAGAGAAGCCCTGTCTCAAAAACAAACAAAAAATTATAAAAACTTTTTTTTAATGTTATATACATTGGTATTTTTTCTGCATGTATGTCTGGGTGAAGGTGTTGGGTCCCCTGGAACTGGAATTATAGACAACTATGAGCTGCCATATGGGTGCTGGAAATTGAACCCAGGTTTTCTGGAAGAGTAGTCAGTGGTTTTAACCGCTGAGCCATCTCTCCAGCCCTAAAAAAATTTTTAAGTTTTTATTTATGGCTATTGTTTATATGCTTATTCTCTAAATGTAGGAAAGGATACGCCAGACTGACAACCTTTACTTTAGATCGTGCATCTGTTTTAACAACATACTCATGAAAAATTTGCTTCTTTTGAGTTACATACAATGTAATAGAAATGAAGAATTAATCCAATCTTCATTCCTTATCGTTCACTATCTCTTAATGCATATAATAGAAGCTCTATGCTGTTGGTTCTTGTTTTGTTCATTGCTTTATATATAGGACCCGAGTCATAGTAATATATACCATTGTATTTATTATAGTCAAGTGAGTAAATGGCAAGGTTGAATACAAATATGAATTTATGTATAGCTCCCTGTGGTGTTAAAGAATGTTTTTGTGGGCAGCTTGTTTAAACAATTTATCACCCAGACAAATGTACTTTTTGATAATTATTGTGCTCTTTTTCAGAGGACATTACAAGTTCTACTGCCTGATCTTGCTGCGAAAGCAAGCCCTGCAGCTTCTGCTCTCATTCGAACTTTAGGAAAACAATTAAATGTTAATCGTCGAGAGATTTTAATAAATAACTTCAAATATATTTTTTCTCATTTGGTTTGTTCTTGTACCAAAGATGAATTAGAACGTGCCCTTCATTATTTGAAGGTATTTAATTATTTGTGTGTGTTTTATTCTTTTGTTTAGATTAGCATTTTTTGAAAAAATATTTTATCATTGTAATGTAGAAAGGACAATAATTTATAGCATAAGAATATGTATAAATATGTTAAATAATCATTGTCTTGGGAGAATTCTAAATAGAATTATTTTGATATTTTTTCTGATCATTTACCATAATGGAATAGAATAGTCATCCTTTCATGGATTAGGTACATTATTTTAGTAATTTGGAACTGATTACAGTTACAAGTTACCTCATAATATACAAGTAGTTATAGGAAGAGACAACTACATTTAACTCTATGCCTGTATTTGGTTTAGTTACTTGCTACTCTGTTTATAATTTGACTATAATTTTTCCTACTTTTTAAATAATTAATAATTTAGTGGGTCTGGAGAGATGACTTAGTGGTTAACAGCATTTGTTCTAGTAGAAGACCTGAGTTCAGTTCTCAGTACCCACTTGGCAGATCTTCCTGTAACTCCAGGTCCAGAATCTGATACCATCTTCTAACTTCTGTGGCACCAAGTCCATGTACACATATAAACATGTAGGCAAAACACTGTAGGCATGGAAATAAAATAAATCAATCTTAAATTTTAGAGTGAGTGAGTGTGTGTGTGTAAGAGAGACAATGCGTGGGTGCATATGGACCATTGTGCATGTATAGATCAGAGAACAACTTTTGGGACTTTATTCTCTCATTTCATTATGGGTGTAGACTGTTAGGTTTGCATGTCTTGCTAGTTTTTAAGCTTAAAATTGTAGCTTGGGCTTTTTTTATTTTACATTAACGATGTCTTTGGGAATATAAGACTGTGGAAATAGAAAATCTTAATTTTATTTTTCTCTAAGAGGACAGCAGATCTCTTTCACTTGAGAACTAATGACTATCAATTTGTTTTCATTTATCTCAAGAATTTAACCATATGTTATGGAGACAGAATGATAATATTTATGGTGTATATACTTTATGTCAGAAGCTTCTCTGTCCACATACATCCGGGTCATTTCAGATATTTGACAAGATAGAGGTCTTATTTCTTGCACAAAAATGCTTAAGACTAGATTTCAGATTTTTCTTTTTTTTTCGCATTTTGAAATATTTGCATATACATAATGAGATATCTTTAGGATGAGACCAAAGTCTAGACACAGAATTCATTCATGTTTTATACATATCTTAAATGTACAGCCCAGCTGAGTGTGGTGATACACACCTTTAATCCTAGTACTTGGGAGGTAGAGATAGGTGGATCTCTATGAGTTAGAGGCCAGTCTGGTCTACAAAGTGAGTTTCAGGACAGCTAATGCTGTTATACAGAGAAACCTTGTCTTGAAAATCAAAATAAGAAAAGAAAAAAGTACAGTTTTCATAAAATATTTTCAAGGTGCCTACATTTTACTGCAACCAATCAAATAAAGTCAAGTATAAAAAATTCTACAAAGGGAGTTCCAGGACAGGCTCCAAAGCTACAGAGAAACCCTGTCTCGGGAAAAAAAAAAAAATTCTGCTTCTGGTATCATGACAGTGTAGAAAAGAATTGGTATTTGGGTTTTAATTAGAAATGTTCAACCATTGTTTCTCTTTACAGATGATAGAACTAAGGCAGTTAGGGGTTAGATTAGCTAACTTGTCCAAATCACAAGACAACCTATAAATGACAACTAGAATTTAAACTCCAACATTCTGACCAAAAGCCTGTTGTGTAGCACAGTCACAGGGTTTATGCATCTGTAAATACTGTGTTGCTGGTGTAAAAAGACTTTAGGCAAACATAGGGCTTTTTCCAGTTTTTTCAAAATTAAGTCTGGTCACTTTTCTTCATTACATACAGCTCATGGGAGACCTATCAGAAAAGAGCAAGATTAGAATTCTTTGCCAATGTCTTTTCTTAGTTCTATTAGTAAGCTATGCTATCTTACCTGGAACTCTTGATTTACAAATAACATGTTAAAAATCAGTGTACTTATTTTTAGATGCTAATGTGAGAGAAAAATAATTTTTAATATCTTTAGAATGAAACAGAAATTGAGCTGGGGAGTCTCTTAAGACAAGATTTTCAAGGATTGCACAATGAATTATTGCTACGTATTGGAGAACATTATCAACAGGTTTTCAACGGTTTGTCTATACTTGCCTCATTTGCATCTAGTGATGATCCATATCAGGGACCACGAGATATCACATCACCTGAACTGATGGTAAGGTATTTGTTTTGTTTTGTTTTGTTTTGTTTTTGTCCATTTTGTAGCCTACTTAAGAAGCTGAGGAAGCTCGTCACCCCTATTTTCTAATTTCTCTAGTTTTAATTAAGATCTTTTAGAAAAGGTTAAAGTTGAATAGTCACAGAAATGTAAGCTGTATATGTATCTTGAAAATGTGGATTTCGAGGTGATTCCTAGGATTTTATTTTTTCCTAAGTCCTCGTCGTTGCCCCCCCCCCCCTTTAGAGGTCTCCCTATATAACCCTGGCTGATCTAGAACTCACTTTGTAGACCTAACTGGCCTCAAACTCTCAGAGATCTCCCTATGGGTGTTGGGATTAAAGGCATACAGCACCACACCTGGCATGATTTATATTTTCATTTAAGTAAACAAGGTTTATTTCTCTTCCCTAGTTGCCAAATATGCATTAAAATGTATTTACAGCTTTTCCCCTCATCTTGTTTCTTCTTAGAGCTAATTCTTGATGAAGCAAGCTAAATTAAATCCATTGTTAGGTAAAAGAAAGATGTGTTTTCCTTTTTTATGTGTTCTGCTTTTGTTGTTGTTGGTTTACATGTTAGTTCTAAGACAGGATCTCATAAAATCCAGGTTTTCCTCGAAGTCACTACATATTTGAGAATGGCCTTGAACCCCCTCCCTGTCTTTCTGCCTCTAGTTGCTGAGTTCTGGGATTACAGGCTTATGCCAAGGCATACAGCGTTCTCTTTTCTCTTTATTTTTCAGCTTTATTCTTTTTGTATTGGGATGATTTGGAATAATGTAATTGGCTCCACCCTCTCATCGTAATCTCATTTGATCTCTTGCTTTGATATAGGATGATTTTGGTGATTCCATTGTTTATGTTTCAGTTCTAACTTTTAAACTGTGAGCTTTGAACTTTGGGGTTTATATAGGTTAGATCCTAGAAGGAAATAGATGGCATGGACAAAACTGTTTATCTGAAAATATATTTAGTGAATTGTGCTAGTTCTTGTTGCACGAATAAAAACCCAGAGAAAGATATTGGGGTTCCAGCTGAAGATCAGAAAAGCAACGCAGCCACACCGCTAGAGAGCTCTTACCTCTAACAAGGATCAGACAAAAAAAAAAAAAGGGTGATCCTGCCTCTACTAATCCTCAGATTGAGATTGATACCTGTCTCCTCCTGTCTTATATTCCTCTCTAGTGCTGGGTTTAAAGGCATGCACCACCATCATCCAGCCTCTGTGACTAACTAGTGTGGCTGCTGGGATTAAAGGCGTGTGCCACCACTGCCTGGTCTGTATGACTGTCTAGTGTGGCAGCTTTGCACTGATCTTCAGGCAAACTTTATTTATTAAAACACAAATAATATACCACTGTATGTTCTCAAAGGGAATTTCAAGGAATCCAGTTTGCAGTACTGGGGATCAAACCTAGAGCTTTGTACGTGCTAGGCAAGTATCTTAGTTAGGGTTGTTACTTAGTGAGGTTGTTACATCATCTGACATGATGAAACATCATAAACTTGGGGAGGAAAGCATTTATTTACAGTTCTTCATCATAGGAAATCAGGACTGGAACTCAAGCAGGGCAGGATCTTGGAGGCAGGAGCTGATGCAGATGTAAGAGTCTGCTTACTTGCTTGTTCCCCATGGCTTGCTCAGCCTGCTTTCTTATAGAACCCAAGACCACCAGACCAGGGGTGGCTCCGCCCACAATAGATGGGCCCTACCTCATCAATCTTTTTAAAAAAATGAAATGGCCTACATGCTTGCTTACAGCCCACTCTGATGGAGGTGTTTTCTTGAGATTCCCTCCTCTCAGACGACCTTAGCCCATGTCAGGTTGTCATCTACCATAGCAACTGCCTTATGTTGAGCTGTCTAGGTGGAACCCTAGTCTCCAAAGAAGTTTTTATTATTCTTTCCTGACTTGTTTCCCCAAATCTTCCCTGCTTTGGGCAATGGTATTTTATATCATTATCTACCCATTTGCCTGAAAATAATGTATAAGCTCTTCACAATAAATCTGTAAGACCATATATGGCAGTGTGCCTTTTCACTCTCCTTTTGTTAAACTCTCCCTTTCACTGCTTTAGCTCTATTTGCTTTGTCTTTTAAAATTTGTAACTGTTGGCTTTAGATGGTCTCTGTACTTACAATAATAATTTCCTGGATGTTTTTCACTCTTCAAAGTTTTCTTATCACCCCTAACTAAATTCATTTTTCCAGTTTCTACCACATGTTCATGTTTATTTTCTTTTAGCCCTTATCACAACCATATTTATGTGTGAATTTATTCAGTGCCTCCTACTAATTTGCCTTGTATATTAGTGTTTATCTTAAACACATTACCTAGCATAATAGAATAGAAACACATATATTTGCTGAATGGCAGATATACATACTAAAGTACTATTTGTTTGGATGCCAGGGACTTTAAAATTTGAATATTTATGTAGATTTGAGTGCCACCTATATCTATATTTTATTTAAGAACATAGACTAGAACCATATAATTAGGAAATTGTGATTTATTATGCTAAAGTTTAATTTCAATCCAAATAAGAAATTTACAAAATATATATTATTCAGATGCTATGATTAAACCCAATACTTTGCTAATCTAAAAAAAATTATTGATGATTTAAAAAAAAGTTCAAAAACCAAAAGGTGAATTGGAGCTTGAAAAACAAGACCCAGTTTCTTTGCTTGGTAAGTTTCTGTATGCTAAAAAGACATGTAGCATAGATACCTAACTCCTGCTCACTGTACACTAGTAGAGTCTTCCTCTTCTGCACTTATCAGGGACTATAACCCCAAAAGAACCTGAATCAGCCGCCTCAACAGTAAGCTTTGCTACCTTGGAACATGTTTCAGTTACCACCTTTCACTAGCTGTTTGTCTTGCTGTTTTATGTGCCTGACACAGTTCATTGGTAGAAAGCTGCCCAGTAGGAGTTCTGTAATAAATCTCCAATTCAGAGGGAAAGAAGAGAGATACTTTATATATAAAACATATAATATCTTTTTTTTCAATCCACAGGCTGATTATTTGCAACCAAAATTGTTGGGCATTCTGGCCTTTTTTAATATGCAATTACTGAGCTCCAGTGTTGGCATTGAAGATAAGAAAATGGTAAGTAGTGGTATCTGAAATCAAAGGAGCCTAGAATAAAATTTATATTGAATATTCAGGGAACATAGTTCTGTTTCTGGTTACAAACATTCAAATATAAAAAGTCATTGAACAAGCTGGGTGTGGTAGCTCACCCTGTAATTTCAGCATGTGGAAGACCGAGGCTGAAAGAATATCTGAGAGTTCGATGCCAGTGTGGGCTACATAATGAGCTCTAACCAAGCCTAAGTGTGAGACTTGCAACAAACTTTGGTTGCAAGAGAAACAACCAAACGTTTGATATTTATCACTGAATATCAAATATTTGTTTTTTAGACATTGTAAAAATAGAAACTGTCCCAGCTTTCACTGACGATGACAAATACGAAACCCAACTTAAACTGGTCTGAAGAATTTGTCAGCTCTGTAACTAAATGTAACTTCAGTCACAGCTTGATTCTAGATTCAAAGAACATTCACCCAAGTTAACTTTGTTGTTATAGCTCAGGGTGCCTTTGAATTTATGGTAGTCTTTCTGCCTTGGCCTCCTGTGTGCTGGGATTATGACGGCCACCTTGTTCATCTAGCTTTATACTTGTCAGGTAATAATAATACTATTGGCTGCAGGCCCATACCATCATAATATCTAACCCAGTGGAAGACATAAAACAGCAGTAACTGAGAGCTTGAACATCCGTTGTATAATTTAATTTTATGGTTCACCTGAGTCTGATGTTGGTATTTCTGTTTTTAGTGTGCAACAGTGCTCATGTAGAGGCCAGGGGACAATATGCAGTAGTTAGTACACTCCTTCCACTATATGGATCCTAGGGCTAGAACTTAGTTATAGGCTTGGCAGCAAAGCCTTTACCTTGGGAGTCATCTTGCTAGCCCAGTTGCAGCTTTTATTTTAGTATACTCTTCCCTTCTGATAACTTTAAGGATCCATGTAAGACATAGAAAAATTTGCTATAAATTTTAAGTCAGTGCCTGTTATTTCAGTGTTAACTAGTAAATTTTCAGTAACTTCAATTCCATCTATATGGCTTCCCAAAACATTTATGCCAAATAAGAGAATAAATGACTTTAAGGAAAGTGGAATTTTAATGCTATAAACTATAAAGAACTTACATGTTTAGATACATGTGTTACTAGTTTTATGTCAACTTAGGTAGAATCATTGGAGAGGAGGGAGCCTCAATTTAGAAAATACCTTCAAAAGATCAGGCTGTAGGCAAGCCTGTAGGGCATTTTCTTAATTAGTGATCCATGAGGGAGGGCCCAGCCTGTTGTGAGTAGGGCCATCCCTGGGGCTTTATGGTCCTGGTGCTATAGAAAGAAGCACCCCTCATGGCCTCTGCTTCAGAACCTGCCTCCAGGTTCCTGCCCTGTTTTGAGTTACTGTCTTGACTCCCTTCAATGATGAACAGTGATGTGGAAGCATAAGCCAAATAAACCCTTTTCTCCTAAATTGCTTCTGAACATGATGTGTTTCAACACAGAAATAGTAACTTCTAAGTACATACATAAGATTGATTGGAGACTTTCTTTACTCATTCATTAGAACCTAGAACTATTGATGCAGTCCTCATTCTATTTCTATTCTAAGTATATCCAGCAGCTGTTTATTGTGTTAAATTCAGAACATCTTGAATTTATGATCATTAAAACCATTACTGTCCATTGTTAAGCAATCTGTTTAAATTTTATAAATAACTTTTAAGTTCTGGCATCTTGTTTCTAAGTTCTGTTTTTAACTACTATTTTTTTGTAGGCCTTGAGTAGTTTGATGTCTTTGATGAAGTTGATGGGACCCAAACATGTTAGTTCTGTGAGAGTAAAAATGATGACCACACTGAGAACTGGCCTTAGATTCAAGGATGATTTTCCTGAATTATGTTGCAGGTAAGTGACTGTCTTAGTTGATATGTTTTCTTGTATTTCTAGGAAACACTAATGAGTTCTTACCACAGACTGATCTGGTGCTTTCTTCCTAAACAACTATAGTTTATGCATCAAGTTGACATTAAACTAGCCAGTAAAATTGACCCCTTGTCAACTTGACACACAAACACATCACTTATTAAGTCATAACCTTATGGTATGGTTAATGTCACATATAAAACAGTCTAACTTTTTAAAAGTCCCAGTCTTTAAAATTCCAATTTTAAAATTTAAATTCTAACTTTAAAAGTTTAATTTCTGTAAAGCATTTAAATCTCTCTAAAATTCCAAAGTCTCTTAACAGTGGGCTTCTATAAAATCAAAAATATGTTACATGCTTATGTACAGTCACAATCTGAACAAATCAAAGCCAAATTCCCAACAGTATAAATAACTCAGTATCCAGTGTCTAGCCTTAACTTATGCTCTTCTATGCTTCAAGTAGTTTAGACAGTCATATTCCTCTGTCTCTGCCACTCACAACATTTTTACCTTTTCATCTTTGATCTGGTCAACTCCACTTCACAGTTGCTGTTGTCCTCATAGTTGTCCATGGTACTGACAGCCCTAAACATGCTGGGGTCTCTGCTGCAATTGGACTGCACTTTCACAAGTAGCCTCTACTGGGCTCTTGTCAGGGATCCTAACCCTGCCACATGGTGCCAAGCCTCAGCCACTCTCCAGTGACCCCTTTATTTCTTCAAAACAAGTACCTCATGGGTGACTCTTTCACTACCCAAGTTCAGCTGCCAGCATGAGATGCAGTCTTGGACCCTTTGGACCACAGGTTCTTTGTGCTGGCCCTAAGAAAATATTCCCAGACTTGTGATCTACAAGGGTGCTTATCTTTGTTTTATTCAGTGCTAATTTCTCAGCTCCAACTAACCAGAATCAGTTGAACCTGTTATTAAACAAAGGTTTCACTTCAGTGGTACTTGTTTCTTCTTATAGTGGATTCTTAAGTCCCACTGACCAGAGCTACAGATTCTTAATTCAAAATATCAAACGGTCTCAGTAAGTTAGGCCTCCTTCATCTGCATTGCTCTCATCGTACTTACGTTCCAAGGTCCCACAGAACTCTGTACTCTGAGCACTCAACAGCTTTCTAGCCCAAAGCTCAAATGTTACCACACTCCTCCCCAAAACTCAGTGGTCAGGTGTGTCACAACAATGATTCATGCCGTGATTCTGGTACCGTTTAGAATTTGTATTTTTGTAATAAAACAACAGTTTTTAATTCTCAGGTTAAAGTCTATCAGTGAAGTCAGGGCTGGAACTCAAGCAAAGCAGGAAGCTGGAGGTGGAAACTGACACAGAGTCATAGAGGAATACTGCTTATTAGATTGCTTCTTATAGCTTGCTTGGTGAACTTTCTTATATTGTCCAGAACCATTCACCTTGGGGTGGTACAACCCCATATGGGATGGGCCCACACACATCAATCAAGAAAATGTGACTGTAGGCTTCTACACAGGCTGATGTCTTGGGAACATTTTCTCAATTGTGATTACCTCTTCTCAAATAACTCTAGCTTGTATCAAGTTGACATAAAACTAGCCAGCGTGCTTCACCCAGCTCTTTCATCTTCCATAGTTCCTAGGCTAGCCTGGAATTTTCTGTGCGGGCAGAGCTGGAATATAAGGGATACCACCACACCTGTCTTTGTTTTCTTTTGGCCATACTGCTACCTTGGGTTCCTGGTTTCTGGAATTACAGGCCTGGACCAATATACCAGTCTTTAATTTTATTTGTTTGTTTGTTTGTTTAAGCAGAGTGCAACCCAGGCTGGCCTCAAGTTTAACTTGATGTAGATAGTGGTGACCTTGAACTCCTGATGTACCTGCTGTTCAGGAAGGATAACAGACCTGCACCACCAGGCCCAGTTAGCCCTCTTTTTAAAAAGCATAGCTAGTTCTTGATTTACAGGAGTGGGGAGAGATAGTGACATTGTGATAAACACATTGTAAGTTGAAAATATCACAAATTGGAACTTTTTTGTATGTTTTTGAGACACTGTCCTGCTGTGTAGCCTAAGCTGTTCCAGAACTCAACAGTCTTCCTACCTCAGCCACCCAAGTATTGAAATTATAGGTATTCACCAGCAAGCTGGAGCTGAAAATACATTGTTAATGTACCTAACCTACCTCACAGTATAGCCTAATGTAGCCCAGCTTAAATGAGCTCAGAACACTTACAATAGCTTTCAGTTGGCCAAAGTCATAACAAAAAGTGTTGAGTATCTCATGTAGTCTATTCAACACAGAAGTATGCTATTAAATACAATATCCATTGTTCACCCCATGGTAAAATGAAACCTTTGACCTGAAACTGTGGGTTGCTATCACTGCCTAGTATAATTGTGCCATATTATTAGTTCATGAAAAGATGAGAATTCACTTCCACTTTTAATTTTTTTTGAGCTTCTAACACAGCCCCAGGTGTTCTTGAAGTCTGTGTTATTCTACAAGTGCTGAGATTAGAGATGTGCATCACCACATCAACAGTTTCTTCTAAAAGCCTGTACAGCCGGGCGGTGGTGGCGCACGCCTTTAATCCCAGCACTTGGGAGGCAGAGGCAGGCAGATCTCTGTGAGTTCGAGACCTGCCTGGTCTACAAGAGCTAGTTCCAGGACAGGCTCCAAAGCCATAGAGAAACCCTGTCTCGAAAAACCAAAAAAAGTGTGTACAGCATTGTGAAGTTAAAAACTCTTTTTAAAGCCGGACAGTGGTGGTGCATGCCTTTAATCCCAGCACTCGGGAGGCAGAGGCAGGCGGATCTCTGTGAGTTCGAAGCCAGCCTGGTCTACAAGAGCTAGTTCCAGGACAGGAACCAGAAAAGCTACGGAGAAACCCTGTCTTGAAAAATTCAAAAAAAAAAAAAAGCAAAACTCTTTTTAAGTTGTATTATCCTTATGGATTATCTGTGTAAGCAAATGTATAAATACCTAATATTCAAGTTTTCTTTTTAAATGATCTTGCCCAAAATACTGTTTTCACCTTGGTTTTTGTTTGGTGTTTTTAAGGTTTGTTTGACTTACTATTACTTAGAGATCATTTTATGTGTGTGTTTGTATATACAAATTGATTATTTATTTATTTATTTGGTTTTTTTGAGATAGGCTTTCTCTGTAGCTTTGAAGCCTGTCCTGGAACTAGCTCTTGTAGACCAGGCTGGCCTTGAACTCACAGAGATCCGCTTGCCTCTGCCTCCCCAGTGCTGGGATTAAAGGTGTACACCACCACCGCTTGGCTCATGTTGATCTTTATATCAAAAGCTACTTTAATCTCTTGTATGTATATGACTATATAAAATTGATGCTATTTTACAAATATAAAAATATTTTGAATTAATTTTTGTTTTTCACTTAGAGCATGGGACTGCTTTGTTCGTTGCCTGGATCATGTTTACCTGGGGCCCCTGCTCAGTCATGTCATAGTAGCTTTGTTACCTCTCATACACATGCAGCCAAGAGAAACTGCTGCCATCTTTCACTACCTCATCATTGAAAACAGGTATTGTAACTGAAATTAAGCATAAAATAGTTATTTGTGTTCATGGACTTTTTGAAACCAGAAGTGACATTGGGTATCTTCTTCAATCATTCTCTACCTTATTTTTGTTGTTGTTTTTGTTGTTTGTTTGATTATTTGAAATAGGGTCTCACTATGTAGCTCTGGCTTTTCTGGAATTCACTATATAGATCTGGATGGCCACACACTTCAGAGATGTACCTGCTTCTGCATCTGAGTGCTGGGATTAAATGGCATCATCTTATTTTTTGAGATAAAGTGGTTTTTAAAACCTGACTGATTTGTGTAGTCTAGCTAGTCAGCAAAGCCTCAAGGATCCTTCTCTTTGCTTCTTTGTCTCTGGGATTACAGGAATGCTTTTCTGTGATTACTTGGGATCCCATCAGGTCATCATGCTTACACAGCAAGTGCTTTACCAAATGATCAAGCTCTCTAACCCTAAAATATTCTCAAATATATTTTTATGTCTCAAAGTATTGGTATTAATTTGATAGTGTGGAGTTACTATTTTAAAATGTAGAGTCCTTGAATAAATTAAAATTATTAGTATGTAATTACTACTACATATGAATTTTTAGTGGGTGTTATTTCTGTTATATATGTTTAAAACTCATTGGCTAATAGATCAAAAATTAAGTTTTTTTCACTGATTTTCAGTTGGTAAAGGTAATTTTACCTTTCTTCTTAACTAAGTCAGGTACGCTGAGAAAGGTTAGGAGGGATACTTACCACTTTCTGCACCACACCTTAGTTACTTGGAATTCCTTATTGTTTCATTGCATTAACCTTTAAATCAGCCTCTCCTACTTTAGACTTTTTTTTTTGCATTTCTGTTACTTTAAAAAAACATTTCTTTAAATGTATTATTTCAACGTGTCCCCTGGTTCTCTATCTTCTAACTATTTTTTTTTTGCTTTCTCTTTCATTGGTTCTGTGTTTTCTCTTTTTTTTTAATTTTTTTAATTTATTTATTTATTAAAGATTTCTGTCTCCTCCCCACCACCGCCTCCCATTTCCCTTCCCCTCCCCCAATTAAGTCCCCCCCCCAGCCCGAAAAGCAATCAGGGTTCCCTGTCCTGTGGGAAGTCCAAGGAACCCCCACCTCCATCCAGGTCTAGTAAGTTGAGCATCCAAACTGCCTAGGCTCCCACAAAGCCAGTGCGTGCAGTAGGATCAGAAACCCATTGCCATTATTCTTGAGTTCTCAGTAGTCCTCATTGTCTGCTATGTTCAGCGAGTCCGGTTTTATCCCAGGCTTTTCCAGACCCAGGCCAGCTGGTCTTGGTGAGTTCCCAGTAGAACATCCCCATTGTCTCAGTGTGTGGGTGCACCCCTCGCGGTCCTGAGTTCCTTGCACATGCTCCGTCTCCTTCTGCTCCTGATTTGGACCTTGAGATTTCAGTCCTGTGCTCCAATGTGGGTCTCTGTCTCTGTGTCCTTTCATCGCTTGCTGAAGGTTAATATTCAGGAGGATGCCTATATGTTTTTCTTTGGGTTCTCTTTATTTAGCTTCTCTAGGATCACTAATTATAGGCTCAATGTCCTTGGTTTATGGCTAGAAACCAAATATGAGTGAGTACATCCCATGTTCCTCTTTTTGGGTCTGGCTTACCTCACTCAGGATAGTGTTTTCTATTTCCATCCATTTGTATGCAAAATTCAAGAAGTCCTTGTTTCTTACTGCTGAGTAGTACTCTAATATGTATATATTCCATACTTTCTTCATCCATTCTTCCATTGAAGGGCATCTAGGTTGTTTCAGAGGAAATTCAGAGACTCATTAGATCTTACTACAAAAGCTTGTATGCCACAAAACTAGAAAATGCAAAAGAAATGGACATGTTTTTAGATAAGTGCCACATACCAAAGCTAAACCAAAACCAGGTGAACGATCTAAATAGACCTGTTAGTCGCGAAGAACTAGAAACCGTTATCAAAAATCTACCTTCCAAAAAAAGCCCAGGACCAGATGGTTTCAATGCAGAATTCTACCAGAACTTCCAAGAAGAGCTAATACCTATACTCCTTAATGTATTTCACAATATAGAAACAGAAGAGTCATTGCCAAATTCCTTTTATGAAGCTACAGTTACCCTGATACCAAAACCACACAAAGACCCAACCAAGAAAAAAAATTACAGGCCTATCTCACTCATGAATATCGATGCAAAAATTCTCAATAAAATACTGGCAAACCGAATCCAAGAACACATTAGAAAAATTATCCATTATGATCAAGTAGGCTTCATCCCAGAGATGCAGGGCTGGTTCAACATACGCAAATCTATCAATGTAATCCAGCATATAAATAAACTGAAAGAAAAAAACCATATGATCATTTCATTAGATGCTGAAAAAGCATTTGACAAAATTCAACACCCCTTTATGATAAAAGTCTTGGAGAGATTAGGGATACAAGGGTCATACCTAAATATATCTTCTAACTATTGAGTTGCAAATTGGTTGGCTTGACCTTTAAAGCTGGACACATCTTATTGCTTAAATTTTTTTTCTGCTGCTTTTCCAGTCCCACTAATTACCTATAGCAGGAGGCCGTAGCAAATATGGACTAGTGACAGAAGAGATCACACTTTATCTGCACTTAAATTTTCACTAAGGCTGCTTCTTAACCTAAAATATTTGTAAGCTTTTTTTCCTGTTACTTAACTAATTCTTCTGAAAAGTTAGGAATTAAGTACTACACACCTGCCCACCCATATGTTGTTGCCATTCCTTTAAATTATTCTGGTAACCATTCAGGCATGAAAACACAGAAGAGAAGATTAATATCTTTTTATTCATTGAAAATACTTTTATGGTTTTATTTTAGTTTTCTAGATGCTAAAACAATAAAATCACTAACATCACTTTTCACATCTCTTTTCAGTTTTTATACAAATATTCAAATGCTTATTGTTATAGATGGTTGAATAATTTTTCTGACATTTTCATGTCATAAGAAAAGTTGTCTTGGGGGCTGGAGAGACGGCTCAGAGGTTAAGAGCACTGACTGCTCTTCCAGAGGTCCTGAGTTCAATTCCTAGCAACCACATGGTGGCTCACAGCCATCTGTAAGGAGATCTGGTGCCCTCTTCTGGCCTGCAGGCATACATAGAAGGAATGTTGTATACATAATAAATAAATAAATAAATCTTAAAAAAAAAAAGTTGTCATTCACTTGGTACCCGGTAGACCCTCACCTCCTGAGTGAACAAATTGTCCTGGGTTTTTTTATTGTTTCGTCCCATATCTAGCATGGGACTTAGCACACAACAGCACACATGCCAGCTATTTCTCATTTTTTTATACATTAATAAAGACTAGAATTAAAAATGTATTCAAGCCTAGCAAGATTTTTATTATAATTTAAGCAACTAAGAGAGCATCAATAATGATTATTTGCATATTTTCCTCTAAAATATTCTTTATGTAAAAATGTATTTGGGGATTAATTTCTTTTACTTTCTGCTATTAAAGATCACTCAAAATGTAGTACTTTAGAAACAGGGAACTCAGGCCTGGAGAGATGGCTCAGCAGTTGGAAGAACTGACTGTTCTTTTAGAGGATCTGAGTTCAATTCCCAGCACACACATGTCACCTCACAACTATTTGTAACTCCAAGATCTGATACCTTACGTAGAGATATATCCACACCAATGCACATACAATAAAAATAAATAAATTATTTTTGAAAAAAAGAAACAGGGAACTCCTTTATTTACTCATAATTTTGTAGTTTAGGCTGAGTTCAGCTTGTTATTTCTTCTGTTGATTTTATTAGAGATCACTGCTACATTTGGCTACCCTGTCCATGTAAAGTCAGAGCTTTTTTCTCTATGTGTCTTGTCCGTGTTGATAGACATAGTTCTTGCATGGTGACTCAGTATTTTTCTAAGCACAAAAATTGAAACTGCCAGGCCTAAGCTCTTTCCTATCCACAGCATATCTTCTCCTGCATCCATTTAGCAATAAAGGAATTCTTGTACCTGTCCTGGGTTAAAGAATAAGGGGCTATAAGTGCATACTGAAAAGCATATTTTATTGTGGGCCACTGATGTGACAGACTAACAAGGATGATTTTTTTTTGTCTGTAGTTATTTGCCATTAAATATTTTAATTTATTTGTTTAATTTATTTAATTTTTAATATTAGGGATTGAGCCCAGACATTCTGCATGCTAAGCTATCGCTCTACCACTCACTGTCTTATTCCTAGTAGAATTGCTAATTAGTTGTAATTTTTAAATTGTTAATTTACCTGGGACTCTAGACATGGCCAGAAAGATTATTTTGAAGTGAATAATCACAATGAACTTTTAAGTATGACTTTTATTAGCTTTATCTTCAACTTTTGCTTTACATTCATAGTCTTGCAAATCTTTCTAACTATTAGGGATGCTGTGCAAGATTTTCTTCATGAAATATATTTTTTGCCTGATCATCCAGAATTAGAAAAGATAAAAGCAGTTCTCCAGGAATATAGAAAGGTATTTCATTTCTTTACTTATGGTATGGAAGATCTTAAATACAAAATTGCTCCTGACTTCTGGTATACTGAAAATAGATCCTTCACAGTCAAAGCTGGGTGTGGTATCATGCACTTGGGAGGCAGGAGCGGGCAGATCTCTGTAAGTTCAAGGCCGGCCTGGTCTACAGAGTGAGTTCCAGGACAGCCAAGGCTACATAGAGAAAACCTGTCTCCAAAAAAAAAAGAAAAGAGAAAGAAAGAAAGAGAAAAGGAAGGGAGAAAGAACAACATAATCTTTGTGAATAGATAATAGTACCATGAATCCATGACTGAGGGAAGTCTCCACACCCCACCCCCACTTTGGCTTTTTTCAAGATAGGGTTTCTCTAGCTTTGGAGCTTGTCCTGGAACTCACTCTGTAGGCCAGGCTGGTTGCAAACTCATAGAGATCCACCTGTCTCTGCCTCTAGTGCTAGGATTAAAGGCATACACTACCACCACCTGGCTGGGCAGTTTTATCATTTTTTGAAAAAATTGTTTTATATTGTTTTGGAACAGTCTCTGAGGCTGTCTTCAAATACACTATGTAGCTGAGGCTCATCTTGAATACTTGATCTACTTGCCTAGCATTCTAAATGCTGGAATTAAAATCATGTGCCACTACCACGTCCTATTTAGGTGAGAGACACATTAGCATTAAATAGAAGTCACCCTCTACATTCCTGAGGGGAAAATGTGGTATGATTCCAGTTACATTGTGCTACAAATCATAGTATCACTTTATGAAATTATGAAAATACAGTGATTTCATAGAATTTCAAGATAGAAACTAGAATACTTTGAGTTGTGAAAGGATTGAGTAGAATTATGTAGAGTTCACAGACCTGGTTCAAGGTCATTGTGTAACCAACCTGTGTAAATTAGGGAAAGCTTGTACTTATTTTCAGAAAGCACTTATTTTAGATACATTTTTATTCAATTGGGAGAAAATCTCTAGTTCTAAAGATGTTCAACTAAAAATACTTTCTCCTAAAAAATACTGATGGCATAGACTTTGCAAAGAAAGGGATGGAAAAACTTTTAGTTGGGTTATGGTTTAGCTGTTTTAATAGTAAGTGTTACATAGAAAACACAGGTCTTTCAGAGGTTGTTAGGATAGTTTAATAAAGTATGTCTTTCTGTTCTTTGTCTAGGAGACCTCTGAGAGTACTGATCTTCAAACCACTCTTCAGCTGTCTATGAAAGCAATTCAACACGAAAATGTAGATGTTCGTATTCATGCTCTTACCAGCTTAAAGGAAACCTTATATAAAAATCAGGTATGCTAAAGAGATATAATTCAAAAAAAGTGTTGGGAACTTAAAGAAAAAAGGACAGATTGACATTTTTGCCTGAAAACTGTAAAAATTTGGTGTAATTAGTCTTTTTATTTTACCTAAACTATCAGATCTGACTGAAAAATGAGTAATACATAAGATAGATAGATGCCCGTTAGCTTCAGTCTCACAAATTTGCAGAATATTCTGCTGTTTTGAAGGGTCCTGATTTCATAGTTGTACTTTAGTCTACTGCATCTTGAATTTTAAAATATTGTTTTTATTTTTGGTGTGGTATTTGTGGTGTATTCTCATGTGTGCAGGTGTCTTTCTCTATCACTCTCCTCCTTTACGATGGTCCCTCACTGACCTGGAAGCTCACTGTTTAGGCTAGGGTGACTGACTACTGAACTTCTAGAATCCTCCTATCTCTCTCTCCCAGTTCCCAGTTTCCAGCCATACACAACCATGTCCCACTTTTTCAAGTGTTAGACATTTGAACTCAGGTCCTCATGCTTGTACAGTAAACTCTTCACTCACTGGCCCATCCTCCCAGCCTTGACGACTTTATCATTTTAAATAAAGATTTGAGTGTTTATCAGTTTGTGACTCTTCTTATGTAACTACCTCATTGATATCTGTCATATGAAATGTCAATAATTTTATTATTTTATAGTTGGACAGAGCTAACTTTATTAGTTTTTGTTTATTTAATTTTGAGTAGTTCAAACTAGCCTCAGACTTTGAGTAGAGCCAGAGATAGCTTTGAGCTCATGATTTTCTTACCTTAGCTTTTTGTTCATTTGTTTGTTTTTTGAGACAGGGTTTCTCTGTAGCTTTAGAGCCTGTCCTGGAGCTCACTCTGTAGACCAGGCTGACCTCAAACTCACAGAGATCTGCCTGTCTCTGTCTCCCAAGTGCTGGCATTAAAGACATGCGCCACCACCACTCAACTTTGCCTCTGCTTCTTGAGTGAGTGAATTACAGGCTTATAGCACCATGTCAACATTTCTTTCTCTCTTTCCTTTTTCCCTGCTTCTATCCTTCTCTCTGTTCCTCCTATATTTCTAGTTGTAGTGCTCATATTAAAGGGATCTTTTGGGGCAAATTCCAGAAGAATAAAAAGATTGTAAGAAACTCAAATTAACCTTGATGGGATGCAGAATTCTATTTAAAGGTCATAAATTACTAATTATTTAAAGAATTCATTGGAAATGAAATACTAGAGACTTCCAGATTGTCCTGGAATAAAGATGAATGCCTGAATCAACTCTCAATCTCTCCAACATCAAAAGAATAAACAAGGAGAGCACATTAATCCTAGTATGCTATCCACCCCCTTCAGTATCATTACAAGTAGGATCCTGAGAACTGGAGATTCTGAACAGTGTGTATAAAAAGAGAAGTAAGACCAGATCTAGAACTTCACTTCCAGTGTAACAACACTGGCAATGGTTTCTGGGTACTGGCTACAGAGAAGATACTGGAAAGTATATAGATGCTAAGGTCTCAGACAGTCATCCATGGGAGAAGTAAAAGAATAGGGAGGAGGAGGAAAACATTCTTTGAAGACCTTGTTATAAATAGAAAGAAGAAAGATAGGAGGAAGACTTAAAAGTCTTATAGAAATTTATCAAATCATACCTCTGATACCAAAAAGAGAAAATAAAATGGTGCTTTATTTATAAACAATTAACTGTACTATACTGGTACAGGTGTTTATAAAACGAAAATCTTAAAGCCATTACAGAATGCTTATTGTTAGAGCCTATATGGAGGATTCATAATATGAATAGAAAAATTACATATAAGAAAGCTGAGTGTTAGCTAGGCAGTTGGTAGTGCATGCCTTTAATCTCAGCATTCAGGAGACAGAGGCAGATGGATTTCTGTTAGTTCAAGACTACTGTCTCGAAAAACCAAAAAAAAAAAAAAAAAGACTGCCACCCAGGTCTACAAAGTGAGTTCCAGGACAACCAGAGCTAAACAGTGAAACCTTGTCTGAAAAAAAAAAAAAAAAGAAAAAGAAAAAAAAGGGAAAGGAGCTGGGTGTAGTGGTGCACGTCTTTAATAATCCCAGCATTAAGGAGACAGAGGCAGATGGATCTCCCGAGTTCAAGGCCAGCCTTGTCTGCATAGACAGTTCCAGGCCTGCCAAAGCTATATAGTAAGACTCTGTCTCAAAAAACAAAGAACAAAGTAAAGAAAGTGAAAAAGAAATCCAAGCATGGTACTTTAATCCCAGAACTTGAAAAGGCTGGCTGAGGCAAGAAAGATTGCTTAGGACCAACCCAAGGTACAGTGTGAGAACCTGTCTCAAAGAAAAAAGTCCTTCAGTTGTGACAGTTCTTTCTTAAAAGCAACCAAAAAGTAAAAGAAAACTAGATTTAGCACTATAACCTAAATTAAGAATTTCAAATATTTGCAAGTTCAGTAAAAAATTGAATGAGAATTTTAATTTTAATCAGAGTGCTGGACAGATGGCTAACTGGTTAATAATGCTTGCTTCCAGTCATGGCTACCAAAGTTCAGATCCCAACACCCATGTAACAAGTCATGCATTCTATGTATGCCTATAATCCCAGCTCTGAGTTGGAGGGGAAAGAATTGCTGGGGTGGTTTTCAGCCCCTTGTCTCAAAGGTACAGAGTGATAGAGGAGAACATCCAATATCTTCTGGCCTTTGCATGCTACGAGTTTATATGCACTCACTTAAACACAGATACACACACATACACACACACACACATGCGTGCATGCACACACTCTCACACATAAACAAATAAATGAACGTAGTGATGTATTGTTGTGTTTTAACAAATAAAGCTTGCCTAGAGATCAGAATGCAGAGCTAAGCCACTAGAAGCCAGGGAGTAGTGGTGCACACCTTTAATCCCAGGATTAAGCAGAGACAGAGAGAGGGATTTCTGTTAGTTCAAGGACACTCTAGGCTACACAAGATTGAATCTGTCTAAAAGAGAAACAGAGCTCACACAAAGGTGATTCCAGCACTTGAAATCCCACGCCTTTCATCCCAACACTAGGGAGGTGGAGACAGGAGTGATATGGCTGGGTGGAGAGAGGAATTTAAGGCCAGAGTAGACAGGAGAGCAGTGCAGCCTGAAGTTTGGTGGAGATAGTTGCAGTCTGAGGTGCAGTCTGAGCTTGTAGTAATAGGATAGGATCTCCCTTTTGGTCTGAGAATGAGTTAAACGTCTCTCTAGTGACTGGCCGCTCTGCTTCTCTGATCTCTCCTCTAATATTTGACTCCGGGGTTTTTATTCAGATCAATTAAAATTCATGCTACAAATGAAATTTTAGAAAAAGTAAAGTAAGTAAATAAATGATATAAAAGACATAACCAAGAAGATATGAGCCACAGGCGACTGAACTCAGGAATCAAATTGAAAAAAAATGAACAAATTATGGATTAGACAGAATACATTTGACTATAAAATTTAAGTGTCATTGATAAAGCATTAAAAATAATTACTATATTAAGATATTAAAGCAATAGGGCAGAATTAATATTTAAACTAATTTAAGAGATCTTTCTGGAAAAAAATCTGTTATAAATACTAAAATAATCCATTTTATATGAAGAAAATACCAAGTAGTCAACTCAGAGAAATCATAGATTCTTAGTAATTTAAAAAATTCAGAACTTCCAGACCAAAAAAATGAAAATTTGCTTAATTGTTTTAGACCTCCATGTTTATTTTTTTCTATGTATGAATATTTTTCCTGTATGTATGTATATATATCATTCATTGTACATGCATGCCCAATTCCTACTTAGGTCAGAACTGGAACTGGAGTTTTTGCATGGTTTTGAGCCACGCTGTGGGTACTGGGAACTGAACCCAGGTCCTCTGTAAGAACAAGAAATACTCTTTAACCATTGAGCCATCTCTCTAGAATTCCCGCCCTTTTAAAATTAATTGGCAAAGGTATGGAAACTAGATTGTTAGGGGTGTAGAGATTCTGTCTTTAAAAAAAAAAAAACACTCCAGCTGTGCTTAGAGTATCATGGTTAGGAGTGTTTTTAAATCCAAAAGAACTGAAGAAGTACTATTTTTACAAGTGAGTCCTTCCTAAGACTTTTATTTGAAGATGGGTTTCATTTTGTCTAGATGACTTTTTAGAGGAGAGTTTATAAAGAAGACTGATAACTACTATTTATATGATAACTGTAAATCTAAGATGAAATAATACTTGGTAAAAAAAATAAAAAATAAAAAAAAGAAATAATACTTGGTCAAAAGGAGAATCTCCATGATTGTTGCACCTTCTAATAAATAAGCTCAGTAATTGTTACATGAGCAATTCCTAGAAGCAAAAATATATGTGTGTCGTTATATACCACTTTAAAACTGGCAAACTAGATATAGGCTTAATAGAAAATTACACTAAAATGATACTATCTAAAAGATAATTCTTGGGTGAGAGATAACTTAGCAGTTAAGAGCACATACTACTCCTACAAAACATATTGGGCGCTATATTATGTAAAGTCATCAAAAACCGACTGAAATAATTGAAGATACAGGATTTTAATTTTGTCTGTATTAATGTTTTTAAGCTCTAGTTTAGAAAAACATGCTGTAAGAATGTTTTTGTAATGTAAGGTGTAAGAATATTAACTTCCTACTTTTACTTTAGGAAAAATTGATAAAATATGCAACTGATAGTGAAACAGTGGAGCCTGTTATCTCACAGCTGGTGACGGTAATTTTGAAAGGCTGCCAAGATGCAAACTCTCAGGCTCGCTTACTGTGTGGGGAATGTTTAGGAGAATTGGGGGCAATAGATCCTGGACGATTAGATTTCTCAACAACGGAAACTCAAGGAAAAGATTTTACGTTTGTGGTAAGTAATGATAATTTTGAGTGATAATATTTCTCTAAGTTATTTTTGTTTTATTTGAATTTGTTATCTTGTATATGAAGGTTTTACCTGAATGTATGTCTGTACACCACATGCATGCCTATTGTCCACAGAGGCCAGAACAGGATGTGAGACTCCCCTAGAACTAGAATTACAGACAGTCGTGAACTCCCAGTGGGCACTGGAAACTGAATCCAGATCCTCAGCAAGACCAGCCAGTGCTCTTCACTGCTGAACAATCTCTCCAGCCCTTGAATTGAGTTTTATATAATTCACTTGTATAGTCAGAAATTTTAAGTATCTTTTATTACTAAATTCTCTTATGGATCTCTTTAGCCAAAAGCCATAGTTTGAGCCTAATAGTTGATCTAATGGTTGATCTAATGTGTTCTATTCTTGGAAACAAAGCTTATTATCTAAATATGATAGTAATTAAGGTCTAATAAGTTATCTAAAGGTTAACATTTAAACATAATTTCTAGTGCTTCCATCAAAAACTAGTTTTTCAGGATAGTCTAGTAATTGTGTATATTTTAAGGATTTCCGTGTATAACTATCAATTTATACTTTTTTACTGGTTTTTGCTTGTATGTATGTTTGTGATTTTTTTTCTGTTCTTTGGTTTGTTTGGTTTTTTTTTTTTTTCCCCAATACTAGCGCTTGATCTTAGGACCTTGCTACTAGGCAACTGCTTTCTCACTGAGATATATCACCAATCAAAATGAAACTTTGATATGTTAGTGTACTTGGTGAATTTGAGTAGAAAGAATGTTGAAATTACCTTTGAGTAACTATATTCTGTAAATCAACTCTCAAGTGTGTGTGTGTGTGTGTGTGTGTGTGTGTGTGTGTGTGTTTCTACACAGGTAGAGGTCAGAGAATAACTTTGAGACGTTAGTTTACTTCTACCTATAGATGGGTTCTGAGGATTAAACACTCAGGTCAGCAGGTACACTGCAAGTGCCTTTGCCCACTAAGCCATCTTAGTAGCCCTGCAATTTGCTTTCTGCCTGTTAAAACACAAACAGTGCAAAATGATCTAACTATTCAAAGATAAATGATTTTTTTTAAATATTTATTTATTTATTTATTATGTATACAATATTCTGTCTGTGTGTATGCTGCAGGCCAGCAGAGGGCACCAGATCCCATTACAGATGGTTGTGAGCCACTATGTGGTTGCTGGGAATTGAACTCAGGACCTTTGGAAGAGCAGGCAATGCTCTTAACCTCTGAGCCATCTCTCCAGCCCCAAAGATAAATGATTTTGATACAGTTTCATAACATCCTAAGATAGCATTTGACTTCCTAGCCGTGGATCATTTCAGCCATGATACCAGCTTTGTTTGAGCTTCACCCTCCTTTCCCATTTTGAAGTTGACCATGGTTAACACAGTAACTAACACCTGAAGAAAATGTGTGTATCAGTTATTGAGGGTTGTTGGTTTTTTGTTTTGTTTGCTTTTATTAAGACTGGAGTAGAAGATTTAAGCTTTGCCTATGGATTGCTGATGGAGCTAACAAGAGCTTACCTTGCATATGCAGATAATAGCCGAGCACAAGATTCAGCTGCTTATGCTATTCAGGTAAGTATGTTTGTATATAATAGCCATTACTGACTTTACAGTATTAAATGCTAGTAGAAAAGCTATAAATTTCTTACTTGTAAAATACTTAGCTATTATCTTTATCAACTAAATAATAAATATGGATTCATAATATTTTAGAGGACACATAAGGGTTTTTTTGCTAATGAAAAAGAACAAAGTATAATAACACATACATATGAAAATGCCTTAATGAAATCCATTACATTGTTGCTAACAAAAATAATTTTAAAAAGCATATATTAATTTTTAAAAGTATTTAACATACTACAAATACTTTAAAATTTTTAAAAGCTATACAAATACAAAATGTCTTTTATGTTAAATAATGTGAAATATTATTTATGATCTTCAATTTTATTTTCTTATGCTTAATGACCTATCTTGGAAAATTATCTGTGTCAGTTATATATAGCTAATTTATTCTTTGTAGAAACTGAATGATACTCAATATGAATATAGTACAATGTATTTAAGAATTTTCTTGAGGGCTGGAGACGTGGCTCAGTGGTTAAGAGCATTGCCTGCTCTTCCAAAGGTCCTGAGTTCAATTCCCAGCAACCAGATGGTGGCTCACAACCATCTGTAATGAGGTCTGGTGCCCTCTTCTGGCCTGCAGACATACACACAGACAATATTGTATGCATAATAAATAAATAAATATTTTTTTTTAAAAAAAGAATTTTCTTGAAACATCTAGGTTGTTCTGCTACCTTTAGAAAACATTACTCATGCCGGGCGGTGGTGGCGCACACCTTTAATCCCAGCACTCGGGAGGCAGAGGCAGGCGGATCTCTGTGAGTTCGAAGCCAGCCTGGTCTACAAGAGCTAGTTCCAGGACAGAAACCAAAAGCTATGGAGAAACCCTGTCTCGAAAATCCAAAAAAAGAAAAAAAAAAAGAAAAGAAAACATTACTTATGACTTAGGAACCAGGAATAGTGGTGCACACCAGTAATTTGAGCACCTCAGAGACAGAAGCAGGAGGATCACCACAAATCTGAGACTTGCCTAGTTGCAGAGCAGCCTGTTTACATAGTGGGGCTTTCTTTGTGTTGGAATATCCCACAAATTTTAAATTTTTAAATAAAAACAAATGCTTTTAATCCCAGTATTCAGGAGGCAGAGGTAGGCAGATCTCTATGAGTTCAAGACTAGCCTGATCTACCTGGAGAGCCAAAGATACATAGTGCGACACTCTCTCAAAAGTAAATAAAATAAAATTTAAAAAATTTAGAGAACATGTATTTTATACATATGTGACTATATTAGTTGTATAAATAACTGAACATTAAAACTAATCTTAGACCAAGTATATAATTTGCAATGATAGATTTTATTTTTATAAATTCACCCACGTAAGATGGGCAGTGGTGGCGCATGCCTTTAATTCCAGCACTCGGGAAGCAGAGGCAGGTGGATTTCTGTGAGCTCGAGGCCAGCCTGGTCTACAGAGCAGGTTCTGGGACAGGCTCTAAAACTACACAGAGAAACCCTGTCTCGAAAAAACAAACAAATAAATTAGTTAATTCCCCAACTTGACAGCTCTGCCTTTTGTAACTGTTTAAGTTAATTTTTTTTTGTTTTGAGTTCATTATACCTATTCTTTCCCCTTTTGGTGTGTGTGGGGGGGGGGGTCGTTGGTTGTTCTGTTAGACATTTAGATCTGGAATTACACAAATGTCTAGGTTTAGATATACATTTGGATATGTATATCTATACAGAAATACATATATAGATATTCATTATGGATATGGCATTTTAAAATGCTGCATCTTGATGAAATAATCAAGAAAGGAAGTATTGATTAAAAGATTCTATAAGTCAGTAGTGGTACTTGCTTGTGGTCCCAGCTGCTCAGAATGCATAGGAGGATTGCTTTAGCTAAGGTGTTTGAGGCCAACTTATCAAGACTGTTTCAGAAAGGGAGGTGGGGTATTCCAGTCTTTAATCTTCATGAGAAGTTAGAGAATAGAAAAGGATACAACAAAGAAAAAAGCAGACAAAACAGAGAGCTGCCAGTGATGGTAGGAGAATGTGCTGTTGTTGAGACATCTTCTCTTTGTGATCTGTATTAAATGCTGATGACAGCTATAGTAGTTTAAGAACTGAAAACTACCCACTGGCTATGGAGACAATAGTTGACCTTGACAAGATCAGTTTCAAACATCAAAAATATAGGAAGAGAGAAAGAAAAAAAAAAAAAGGCAAAAAACCTGTTCTTGAGGAATTTTACTATCAAGCCCAAGAGAAGAATGGGAGAGGAGCTGGGACATAAAGAACAGTAAAACTTAATTTTAAAAAAAATAGCAGTATTTCTATATTGCCTGGGAACAGATCATCAGAAAGGAGACAGTGATAGTGTGGAAGTGAATATAAGGTACATGATTTGCCTGATAGTGTTTATTTTTTTGAAAGTATCAGAAAAACATGTATCTGTTGCACATGATTATTTTCAATAGAACAGAAAAAGAAGAATACGATGTACTACAAGATATAATAGCCTAAATTATTTGTCTTGTTTAAAAGATGGGTATTAGTGACAGGAAATCCTTCCCCCACACCTTGTTTAAAAACATCAAAATCAATTTCTCTTCCTCTTTCCTCTTCCCCTACCTCTCCTTCCCCTCTCTCCCTTCCTGTCTCTCCCTCTTAGCTTTTCTTTTTTTGTTTTGTTTTGTTTTGTTTTGTTTTTCGAGACAGGGTTTCTCTGTGGTTTTGGAGCCTGTCCTGGAACTAGCTCTAGTAGACCAGGCTGGTCTCGAACTCACAGAGATCCGCCTGCCTCTGCCTCCCAAGTGCTGGGGTCCCTCTTAGCTTTTCAGACAGGCTGTAATTATATATTTATCCTTGCCTCAAATTCTAACCTATTTCAACCTCCTGAGTGCTGGGATTACCAACATGTACCACAATGCCGAGCTGTGTGTGTTTTGTTCTTTACTGGAACAAAATAGAATCATTCAGACTCTGAACTTGACTAACAAGTTGGTGGTTTGGACTTTTTTAATTGTTTTGTTTGTTTGTTTTAAGACAGTACATCCCAATGTAGACCAGGCTAGTCTAGAATTCCTTGTGTAGTCTGTGGTCTCAAGCCCATGGTTTGGAATTTATAGACATCCTTGTGTGTCACTGTCGCTAATGCTGGGGTTACAGGTGTGCTCTTCTGTACCTTGGTATGAACTGATCCTTAACATTTGCATACTATTTGGTTGGATTTTAAGCTCAGTTTTTTTTTTTTTTCATTTTTCCCTAGGAAGGGTTTCTCAGTGTATCCCAGGCTATCTTAAAAGTCTTTGTAGAACAGGCTGGCCTCAAACTCAGAGATCCGCTTGCCTCTCCCTCTGCAATGCTGGGATTAAAGGTGTGTGCCACCACTGCCTGTCCTTAAGCTCAGTATTTTATATCTAGAAGTTAAGGTGTCTTAGTTTATACACTCTTTTGGACTTCTAGCTACTTTCATTATAATTCCAAAGACATCAGGTTCTCAGGGTCAGGGCCTGGGTGTGTATCTCAGTTACAGAGTGCATACTTAACATGTGTAGAGGGGTCAGTCCTTAGCACCAAAAGAAATACTCTAAGTAGTGTAATTTTGTGAATATAGAAAATTCTTTTTGTTTCAAAATAGTTATTAATTTTATATTTTAGGGGCTATTTTACAGGAACTGGCATTCTAATTAAGTATTGTCTTAGCTATGTGACCCCCAAGTCTGGTACCTTAATGTTTCAGATCATTGAAATAGATGTCCTAAGGAAGTTTGGAATCTTAAAAGTTTTCATTTGTCTGTTTCACTGTGGATTTACTATTGTAAAATGTATTTGTAGGAATTACTTTCTATTTATGACTGTAGAGAGATACAGACCAATGGCCCAGGTCACCAGTTGTGGAAGAGATTTCCTGAGCATGTCCGAGAAATATTAGAACCTCATCTCAATACTAGGTAATGTCTATTCATTTAAATTATTTTCACATACCTTTTTTAATTTTGTAAAATTTAATATTACCTTCATAGAGTTTTTAACATCAAACTATTTTTTTTGTGGCTGGGGTCTCAGTAAAGTGCCTGCTGTGTAAGCATAAGGATCGGCATTCGGATCCATGAACCCATGTAAAAAGACAGACCTAGCACATGTCCATAAGTACTGTCAGCAGGGAAGTGGGACCCATAGGTCAAACGGAATTTGTCTCAAAAAAATAAGAAGTTGTAGAGTGATTAAACACCCAGCATTGGCCTCTTTCCTCCATACATAACATACACGTGCATTCACCACACAAATACAAAACAATAAAAAGTAATCTAAGTATATTCTTATGTGTGTTTTATGCCCATACTCATTTAAAACAAGAAGTAAAGTCAGCTCCATTTGGTTAAATTTTATAACTTTAAATATTTAGGACTAATTCATTGAAGTTAAAAGGATTTTATATCAGTTCATTCGTCAGTAGTGCTTTGAAATATCTACACTGAGTATGAATTGGTACTTTTGCGTTCATTGTTTATGTGTATGAGGATAGACTTGTGCCTATATGTGTGGACGCTACAAAGGCTGGTGTCTTCCTCCATCACGTCTCTCTTTATTTTAGATAGGATCTCTCACTGAGCTTGTAGCTTACCAATTAAGCTGGTTGCAAACCAGAGGGATCCATTCATTTCTGCCTCCCTTGCTATGAGACTGCAGTTGCAAAATTTTATTTGGATGCTAGACATCCTAACTCAGGTCTTCATAAACTTGCATTTGGAAGTATTTAAATAAAGAAATGTAAGCGTTTAGAACTAGTCAAAAATCCCAATTATAGATTTTCATCCTTCCTGATTTTCCATCATGAATATCTTTTTTTCCCTCTACTTTAAAAATGTGTTTTCTAAACCGGGCGATGGTGGTGCACTCACCTTTAATCCCAGCACTTGGGAGGCAGAGACAGGCAGATCTCTCTGAGTTTGAGGCCAGCCTGGTCTACAGAGGAAGTTTCATGACAGAAACCAAAGCTACAGAGAAACCTGTCGGGGGGGGGGGGGGTGTTTTCTGTTTATTTCTTCAATAACTTTGATCATTACAATTCCTAATTTTAAATTTTGGATTTTTTTTTTAAACCGAAGTCTTTAATTTTATAGGTACTTAGGGTCATGTAATTATTAAATACATGACCTTAGGAAAATCACTTCTTTGAAGCCTAATCAAGTACCTATACTTCTACTGAAATTTCTTATAAGAATCCTAAACCTTGTATTTGTATTTGCTGGATAACTATTTTATATTTAGAAGCATTTTTTGCAAGCTATGTATTTCTTCTGACTAGTACTATTAAAGATATGTCAATATGGAGTTTAAATTAAAATTTGGCTTTTCTTTTTTGAAGATTCCACACATTCTTCTCTTCATTCCCTCTCTCTAGCTCCCCTCTCTATGGTTTAGGAGGTCCTTCTGTCTATGTGTTGTTTTTATTGGGTAATGAATAAAGAAACTGCTTTGGCCTATAGCAAGGCAAAATTTAGCTAGGCTGGGAAAACTAAACTAATTGCTGGAAGAAAGAAGGTGGGGTCAGCGAGATACCATATAGCCACCGCCTGGGAACAAACAAGAAGAAACCTTGTTGGTAAACCACAGCCACGTGGCAATACACAGTCTAATAAAAATTGGTTAAATTTAAAGATATAAATTAGCCAAAAATATGCTTAAGCTATTGACCAAACAGTATTACAAATAGTATGGCTTATGTATAATTATTTCAAAATCGGGCAGGACAAAAACCTCATACTACATCTCTAGCTTTCCTTTTTAGTAGTCTCCTATATTCCCCAAGCTGGCCAGGAACATGCTTTCTTACCCATTCTGATATCAGATTCACAGTCTTATTTCTTTGGCCTTTTCAGTGCTGGTATTACAGGTGTGTGCTATCCTACCCAGCTTCTCCACTTCTTTATTCTATATTCTGACACACCTCTATTTTTAAGACTTGTTACAATCTACCGGAAAGTTCCTAGTGCTTTAAGTCATAGATATCTAAGTCTGAGTCTAGGCCCTATGTCTGCTAGTTCTGAAGTCTTGATTAAATTATTTAACAAATGTAACTTCTGGGTTTTTATTGTTATTTTGTTTTCTCTGGTTGGTTGCTCTGAGACAGCCTCACTCTATAACTAAGGATGGCATAGAACTCACTCTGTACCTGGGCTGATCTTGAATTTGTGACAGTTTTTTTGTGTTAGCCTCTCCAGTGTTGAGATTGCAGGTATTAGCCACCTTGCTGACTGAATTTTAAGATGGGTCTTTCTAAATAAACCAGAAAGACCTGAAAATTGAGCTCCTCCTGCGTCTGCCTCCAAAGTGCTAGAATTACAGGCATGCACCACTATGATTGGCTTTATTGTTTCCTTCTTAAAAATGGATATTTTTACTCACTCATACTGATTTTTATTAGGATTATAGGAGATAATAAAGCATGAATAGAGTGGCTGACACTTAGCTGATACTCAGTAATGAATGCCTTGTTAATCTCAGCTTGTTGAATAAATTCCTTGGATTGGGGGGAGATAGTTTGTGGGAGTGGCTGTTTTTACTTATTAGGAAGTAGAAATCAGGCTGGGAGATAGCTCAGTTGGTAAATTACTTGCCTTTTATTATAAAACATGAGATTAATATCCAGAATTCTTGTGAAAAAAAGCATTTGTGATGGTGCATTTTTGTAAACATAGCACTCAGTAAACAGACATGGAGATTGTGGAGCTGGTCAGCCAGCCAGCCTAGCCTACTTGACAAGCTATAGACTCTGTGGGGTGGGGTGGTACAGACCTTTAATCCCAACCCTTGGAAGGCAGAGAAAGGCGGAAGTCTGAATTCAAGGCCAGCCTGGTCTACAGAGTGAGTACCAGGACATTTAGGGCTGTTACACAGAGAACCCCTGTCTTGAAACACCAGAAGGGTGGGGGAGGGGGGAAAGAGAGATTGAGAGAGAGAAAGTATACTGCATCTGAGAAGACACCCAAGGTTGTCTACTGGCCTCCTCGTGCATGCACATTAATACCTGAACACACACTTACAAGCACACAAAAAGTAGAAGCGCACATTTCTGCTCACTTTTAAGTAGTCGTGTACAAGAAGTGACCTTAGGACAGTAATGAGAATTTGTACATGATTTTTTTTTATTTTTCATATTTATTTGTGCTGTGCGCACACACCCACACAACCTTATGTACATGCGTTCTACAGCTTACTTGGAAGTTGTAAGGCAACTTATGGAAGTTGACTCTCTCTTTCCAACCATATTGGTTCTAGGGAGCAAGCAAACTTAAATCATACTTGGCAGCAAGTAACTTTACTTGGTGAGCCATCACACTAGCCCAGGATAATGACACATTTGTAACTTAAAGATTTAAGGAACTTCCCAGATGGTACCATTGAGCTTTTTGATATGTAGTCTCTAATCCTAGATTACAGGTGTAAATGATATCTATATTTGGAATATTTAATTTTAGAAACAGATAAATTCAGTGTAGTTCAAAGTTGCCCCAGAAATAATTTGTGCCAAAAACTTGAGAATGTGACTAGCCAGAACCTGACTTGTAGTTCAAACTCACTGATTTTTTTTTTATTTTTACTTTTATGTTTTGTTTTGTTTTTTTTCAAGACAGGGTTTTTCTGTGTAGTCCTGGCTGTCTAGGAACTCAGTCTGTAGAACAGGATGGCTTTGAACTCAGAGATTTGCCTGTCTCCTCCTCCCAAGTGCTAGGATTAAAAGTGTGTGCCACTACCACCCGGCCAAACTCACTAATATTTTAAAGCTAAATTCACATAAGCATTTTAGTTCCATAAAAAAATTTCACATAAAAGTTTTTCTCCTCTTTTAGATTTGAGATGCGGGATTTCTTGTTTTTTAAAACACAGAATATAGTAAAATGAATCTTGCTTGCTGGAGACCTAGAGTATATTTATCAATTCCTGAATTTACATGATGATGAACTTACGTGGAAGAACCATGGCTTTGAGAAAGTCCTGCAGCTATGTAGTTAGTTGTAAGATGAGAGCTGTTTGAACTTGTTTAAGAAAATAAAATGCTAAGGACAAACAGGAAAGTCCTATTGAACTAATGAGAGAGAATGGTACCAGCTGGGTTTACAGATTAAATTTTGAGAAAGACTAGTGGTTTATTTTTTCCTATGTGAAATCAGAGGTACAGGAGATGAGATCATTGTCCAAAAGTGACAGTAGACATGGTACAGATAGTTTGAGGGGCCCTTATAATTTGAGTGAAGGAGAAAATTCTTTAGAAGCTAAGCATTCGATTAAGTGGTTCAGCCAAAACATTGAAGTCAGTTATGGATTATAAAACCTGAGGAAGAAAGAATACAGCAGTGCACAGGAATTGTCAATTAATGTGGTAGTCAGTGAGTTTGGTGGATGCCCAAAATAGAGAATAATGTAACTGAGAAGCTTGAACTTGACTAGAACTTGATTGGAAGGCTCCAAGGGAGAGATGTCTCACATCCTAAAGTATACACCTGAGAAGTTTGTAATGACCTCTTACTCCACCCTTAAGACAGATAGTAATAGAATAATACTGTCTTTTACCAGAATTCAGCAAATATAATACAGTACAGTTCTCAGTGAAGAGGTGCATTTAAATCCTTATGTTTTCTTTATATTTTCCTTTCCTTTTCTTTCTTTCTTTTTTTTTTTTTTTTCGGGTTTTTCAATACAGGGTTTCTTTGTAGCTTTGGAGCCTGTCCTGGAACTAGGTCTTGTAGACCTGGCTGGCCTTGAACTCACAGAGATCCACCTACCTCCCGAATTCTGGTATTAAAGGTGTGCACCACCACCACCCGGCTCTTTACAGTATTTCTAAATAATTTTTCAAAATTACAGATATAAGAGTTCCCAGAAGTCAACAGATTGGTCTGGAGTAAAGAAGCCAATTTACTTAAGTAAATTAGGTAATAACTTTGCAGAATGGTCATCATCTTGGGCAGGTTATCTTATAACAAAGGTAAGAGAACCTAGTTTAGAATTTATTCATTGCACAGAAATTCTGAAGGACTCCAGAGCATATACCTGAGTGCATCGCATACAAGAGGATATTTCAGGCTGACAGAATTAAAATATTTTAATTATTATCTTTACATATTTTATGAAAACAGTATATTACGGTTAGTGATACTTTTGAAAGAAGATGTATCATTTGTAATTTAATGAAGTTTCTTGGAAAACTAAAGGTGTATTATAATTTTTCCTTGTTTGGCATTTGTATGAGCCTAACTAATGAAATTAAACTGTGCATTCTAAGGAAATGCTTAAGGCATGTTTAAATATAGCTTTTACTTTAAATTTACATTTCTGTTGTTAATTAATATTTTAAAATATTTCAAATATTAAATGGCAATTTTAAAGCATTTTATTTAACTTTTTTAAGAGCACACAAAAATATGTGTGAAATGTAGAATATTATTAAAGTAACTATTTATAGCTCCAATTAGTTTGTTTAGTTCTTTTTGTGTTTTAAGTCAAAATTTATTATTGAGTTAAAAATAAACCTTTAAAACATTTTCTAACAGTTCAGTAATCATAAGTAGAAGATTATATCATACATTTGACTTTAAATTAAGATCTGAGGATTGTATGTTGATTTAAAGTATACATGATTTGAACTTTTTATGCTCAATTAACTTAATTTTCTATTTCTTGTTTTTTTGTCTTATAGTTTGTGATTACACACTGCTTAAAGTACCAGTCGCATACTTAATGTTCTGACTCACACTTTTTTGTTGCTTCACCTAAGGAATTAGCACACCAAATTTAACAATAGCTAAATAAGATATATTATAATTAGGAAAGTTAATCTATAACACATTGAAAAAGAGCTGTAAAAGAGCTAAGGCTGTTTATACTAGTGTAAACTAGCAGCTAGCTCTTTGTTGCCTTAGGGGTGTCAGGCGGTCTGGCATTTGGGATTTAATTAGAGAGATCATCTGATGTTTTAGTTGCTTGGAATGTACATCCTTCACTGCATGGACAATGACCTACTCAGTCATGAATTATCTCACATGATACATTTTAACATCCAATCAATAGAATAAAATGTATAAAACTACTAATCTTTCTTAAACCATTTGAGTTTACAGGTTCGGCATGATCTTGCCAGTAAAATCTTTACATGCTGTAGCATAATGATGAAGCATGATTTCAAGGTCACCATCTATCTTCTTCCACATATTCTAGTATATGTCTTATTGGGTTGTAATCAGGAAGATCGGCAAGAGGTGAGTTATTTGGTTTCAGACAGGTGACACAAGTTCTGAACAAGTGAAACTTTATTTCTCTAACATATTAGTATTAGAAGCTACAGAGAAGAGGCCAGTAAAATGGCTTGATGGATAAAGTGCTTGCCACACAAGACTGATATTCAATCTCCTGATTCCACAGTGGAAAAAGAGAACCAAACCCTAAAAGGTTTGCCTTTACCTTCACATGAACACTGTGGAACCCTTGTAATCACACTCTCACTCACATATACAAATAGTAAATTCCAGCACTTGGGAGGCAGAGTGGTAGGAGCATCAGGAGTTAGAGGTCATTCTCAGCTATGTAGCCAGTACAACTTGTATTACATGAGATCCATCTCAAAAACAAAAGCCAAAATCTTGTCTTACTAGCTTTAAAAAAAAATGTTTAATACAAAAAACCTAGTAACAGTATCAGTATATTTAATTATTTACTCTGAAATTAATTTTAATCTTCCTAAAATTTTTTATTTAAATATGGGCATCACATAGATTTGCAGGTGCCCAGGGAGACCAGAAAAGGGTGTCAAAGTCCCTGGAGCTGGAGTTAATAGGCAGTGTGAGCTGCCTACCTCTTGTGTGTCTTCTGAACTCCCATCCTCTGAGTGAGCAGCAAGCACTTTTAACCACTGAAGCATCACTCTAGCCCTTTTTAATCACTCTTTTATGTGTATGGTGGTCTGCCTGCATGTATGTCTGTGCACCATATATATACCAAGTGTCCACAGAGGCTAGAAGAAGGTATTTGATCGCCTAAGACTGGGAGTTATAGATGGTTGCGGGTCAACATGTGGATGCTGGTAATTAAGCCCAGGTCCTCTGCAAGGACAGCAAATGCTCTTAACCACCAAGCCATCTTTCTAGCCACCTGTTTAGTCACTCTTAATCAGTTTTTTTCTCATTGATTTAGCTATAGATAAGAAAGATTTTTATTAATCTACTATTTTAATTATTGCTATAATGTTTGGTCCTATATATCATATATTAATAAAATGTTACTATATGGATGCATTATTAACTATAAATTAAATATTTAGGTTTATGCAGAAATTATGGCAGTACTAAAGCATGATGATCAGCATGCCATCAGTACCCAAGACAGTGCATCTGATCTGTGCCAACTGAGTACACAGACTGTGTTTTCTATGCTTGATCATCTTACCCAATGGGCAAGGCACAAATTTCAGACATTAAATGCTGAGAAACTTCCACAAAGTAAACTAAAAGGAGGTAAGGTCAACTTAATATGTGAATATTTTCTTGTAATTTCCACTGGTTAACTTGTCCTTGTATTAATTCTACAATTTAAGCATTAGAGGGTTTTCTGTTTGTTTGTTAAAGACACTGTCTCAATATGTAGCCTCAGCTGGCCTAAAATCTCAGTATATATACCAGGCTGGTCTCAGACTCAGAAATCTGCTTGCTTCTGCCTCCCGAGTGCTAGGATTAATGGTGTGCTCTATCATGCCAGCAAAGAATTAGTTTTATAAAGTCTGATTTTTTTCATTTGTTTTTGTACTATTGAGGATGGAATCCAAGGGCTTATACATAGAAAGCAAGCATTTTACTACTGAACCACACCTCCAGCCTATGTGCATTTTTAAGTTGTAATAATATACACTTTTCACTGAGGAAAAAGCAGTGAATGTATATGACCTCACTTTAGGATTAGGCTGTACTTCAGAGATAGAATGCTTATCTAGTATGTTAGAGACCCAGGGTTTTTACATCCAGAACTGCAAAAATAAAAACAAAAACAAAGAAACTGCTCTTTTAAGTTCTTACTCTTATACCCATGGACGAAATATGTACCTAATTTTTTTATATAAGATTTGGTGAGGATTGATGAGATGATATGCATGAGTGTTAAGGTGTGAGCTGTGAAGGAGATGATAGGGGGATATTGTGGCTTTGCTACCCCTTACTGTTAGCTCATTTGCTCCCCGTGCTTCAGTGTATTAGTTTATGTGTGTCATTTTCACATCTTTAAGGTTTTTTTTGTTTTTTTTTTAATTTATTTTTTTTATTGAGAAAAGGAGAAAAAAAAACAAGTTTCCACCTCCTCCCAACCTCCCATTTCCCTCCCCCTCCTCCCACCTTTCTCCCCCTCCCCCCACTCCTTTCCCCCTCCCTCTTCAGTCCAAAGAGCAGTCAGGGTTTTCTGCCCTGTGGTAAGACCTAGGAAATAGAAAACACTATCCTGAGTGAGGTGTCCCAGACCCAAAAAGATGAACATGGGATGTACTCACTCATAATTGGTTTCTAGCCATAAATAAGGGTCACGGAGTCTACAATAGGTGAATCTAAAGAAGCTAAGTAAGAAGGGGAACCCAAAGAAAAACATCCTTAAGTTTTAAATGTTGAAGAAGATTCTTATTTCATTTCTTTTATTTTCCTGGGTTCAAGTAGTGTCTGTTTATCTAGAAGAATCTGCAAACACCCTGAGCATGCTGTAGTACACACAGTGTTAGGGCTACTAGTCTGTAATCTTGTTTTTATGGTATTACAGCTTTCACTAACAAGATTAAAGAATCTTTCAGAGTTAAGTGAATCTCTTAAGTTACCCTACCAATTGGCCCATGAACATTTGGTGACAAGAATTATATTGATCACACAGTAATGAATACTTTTCATGGTTTTGAACCACTTTTTTTATTGCTCTTGCAGTTCATAGATGGTTATAATCACATTGCTACTGTTATCCCTCAGCCATTTTCATGGCTGTTAAATTTTTCTTGCTAGGTTTTGGGGCTACTTTAAAACTGACAATCTGATAATTACTAAACAGAAATCTACTTATAAAATTTGTAGTTTGTAAGCCACTCCCTCTCTTACTCATGCATATTAAGGACAATAGATTATTGTTTAACAAATTTTTCTATATTTGCAGATAATTACCTGTTTTCTGGAATGTTTTTCTATGGAGTATTATTAAGTAGCAATTAAGTGTTTGCTCCTAGTTTTGTTTGTGAAATCTTATTGTTAAAAGCCAGCACTAACTTGACTGTTATTTTCATTACACTGCAATTAATATTCCATCTAACACTTGGAGGCAAGGAATACAAATGGCCCAGAGAACTTTTCCCTAATATGAACAAAGGCCAGGACTCATCCTCAGCACTCAAGGAGGAAAATAAAAGCTTCTATAAACTTCAAAATAAAAAGACCTCTTCTATAATTCTAAACTTTCTTTACTGAATAATTGTATCTTATCAGTATTTTGTAGCAATAAGTAATAAATAATTTTATTCCTTTTAGTTTTCATATTTTTAAACATTCAATCATATTTTTGCATTTACTACTTGAAATAACTTGTAAGGAAGGCAAAATAAGTATCGGTATTTCCCTTTAACATATGAGAATTGGGTTCAGTGAGTTGAATAATGTCCAGAGTTACATTAACAACAATGGTAGTACTGGAGCAAGAGTCTATGAGCAGTCACTTTGTTCTTTATTAAGATCCACTATTAGTCCTTAAGGCATTTGTATTATTTAATGAAAAAATTAAAGTTAAATGCTTCATCTTCTAAATTTTTATCTTACCAGTCTTTAACTACTTTTTTTTTTTTAAAATCCAGTATCAAATGTGAATTTTGAAGACTATCAGAGTGTAACTCGTTTTCTAGACCTCATACCTCAGGATACTCTGGCTGTAGCTTCCTTTCGCTCCAAAGCATACACACGAGCTGTAATGCACTTTGAATCATATATTACAGAAAAGAAGCAAAATATTCAAAAGCATCTTGGATTTCTACAGGTTTGAAATTAATATAGTGAATTTAATAATAAAAGTAGCATTGGCAGTCATGGTGATATTGTTAATTTTATTGACTATTTCAGACACTGTGCTAAGTACTAAATATTTGTAATACTTTTAGATGTTTACGGATAATGGGAAGAGATTGAAACAAATTTGGTAAAATATCTAAGTGTTTTGATGCATTTGTCCTGAAGAAGGGCACTGAATTGTCCTTAAGAGTAGGGAGATGACGGATCCAGGAATAACTTAATGTCAATGATGTTTAAAATAATCATAGTTATTAGAGATAGCTCCGTGGATTTGGGAAAGAACTTCTTGTATGCAAACAGTAAAATGTCAGTTTTATAATGACATTTAGCAATGATAAAGGAAAGATCCTATGCCATAGAGAACCTTAGAGGATGTGTACTGGGGCAGTGGTATAATATCTTAGCTAAATGTCTATAGTAGTTGTGGAGGAAGAGTATAAAGGGTTATAAATCAAGGCACTACTGTTGTCCTTGGCAGAGGCAGTGACCTAAGTTTAGGGTAAGTAAATAAGGAGTTGTGAGAATGCTGGTGAAACAAAGGTTTAGAAGATAATATGCTGTGTGAGAAACAAAAGAGGACGTACATGGGACTAAGACAGCATACCCGCTTGTCCCAGTACTATTCTTGCTGAAAAGATCAGTGGCCTCCATGTTACCAAGTTCAGTCTTTATTTTCTTAAACTCACAGTATTATTTCATGCACCTTTCTATGCTCATCAAGACTTGATTTTAGCAAATTTGGTGTTACACAATGGTAAGCCCAACAGTAGGGTGGTAGAGGCAAGAGGATCAGGTGGAGTTCAAGTTCATCAAGGCTATCATGGGCTTCATACAACTCTGTCTAAAACACACAAAACAAGTGTTTTATTATTGTTTTCTCTTTTAATCTGGGAGACATTTGCTTACCCCAGGATTCAGTTCTCTTTGTTTTCTCTTGCCAATGCATTTTTCCTACCCCGAAATCTACTTTATTGAGTCATAGCTGGTATAAAGAGTTGTGCTTGTGCAACATGATGTTTGTAACTAACACACAAAAACAGTCATCATAATAATACTAGGAATATCATTACTTCTAAAAATTCCCCCTATACTCTTTATTGATGGATTGACTGATATGTGCATATATTAAGAGCATTTAACATCAGAACATTTATTGAACTCTAAACATACGATGCTGTGCTATTAACTATAGTCAGTGTGGTTTATTCATCTTGTATAATGTTGTGCCATTGTGTAAATAATTCCCCAGTCTCCACATCTCCAGCCTCTGACAAGTACCATTTCTCCTCTCTGTTTCTATGAAGAACCTAAAGTAGTGATCATATGTATCCATCCTATGTCTGTCTTATTTGCCCTACAGTTCTTGAAGAAAAAGAACTTAAAGTTAAGTGCTTTTTCCTCCCTGTAGTCTATTTGTAATTTCATTTTGCTTTTACAGGATTTTATTATTATAAAGATAATTCAAGCAAGAAACATTTTCAAAATTGTACGGTTATAGCAATATAACAATATAAATATAGCATACATATGTCCACCCTCTGAATTCCACAATTAACATTTTTTTAGTATTTGCTTTATCTGTTCATCCATCCCACCTTCAGGTTTGTTTCGGCTTTTTTGTATTTTAGTGTAAGTTGTTGGCATTTGTGTTTTAGGTCTGCTTTAGTCCTAGTTTTCCCCTCCTCCCATAATAAACCCTGAACCCAGATCAAATATCTTAAAAGTAGTGAGTGGCATTTATCAATATCTTCTACATTTCAGATATAAATAAATGAGCTTCAAGGACAGAGCAGCAAGTTCTTTCAAATGCTCATGTTTGCTCAGTTATCTGAATTCCACATTAGTGAGCTGTTCATTTGTGGCATCTTTTGTTCTTTCACAATTGGTTGCAGAAAGTGTGGTGGTCAAGATCAAATATCTTTCCAGTTATAGATGTGGGCTCATTCTTGACTCTACTTTTTCGTAGTTCTATGTCAAATTTATCCACATAGCCTGGTTCCATACTTACCTGTAACAGCTCATTCTTTACATAATAAGTAAAGTCTCTCATTTAAAAGCTGTTCAATTTTGTTGAGATTAAAGCAAAATTCAAAACATGCCATTTTGAAAGTGTACATGATAGTCACAATAAGATACTACTTCACATCCACTAGAATAGAGTTCTGAAAACACCTCCAACAGGTTCAGTTGTCCTGACAGTGACAACTGCACTTCTCTGCCTCAGAGGTGATGTCCTGCAGTTGCATGTGAAGCTTCTTATGAGTGCAGTCATTTTCAGCAGCACCAGTGCTGTTCACTGTGTGCAAGGTAGAAACTCCAGCATCTGTCTTTAGCTTCCTTTCTTCTGTTTATTTCTAGTGTTATTTTCTCTGCCTCTACAGATTTTTATCAGTAAGCCTGAATATCCCCCTTTAAGCCAGGGTGGTTTTTTTTGTTTTGGTAGCCTTTTGTGAGTGTTTTTTAGTTTGTTTATCGTGGGGTTTTTGCTTGCTTGCTTGCTTGCTTTTGACAGGGTCTTATATGGCCTAGGCTGGCCTTGAATTTAATATGTAGCCTATTATTCCTTATGTTTCTTCCTCTCCTTGACAAATGCTGGGGTTAAAGTGTGTACCCCTATATCTAGCCATGCCCAAATTATGAATTACTTGGGTTTATTGAAGTTTTCTCAACATCAGTATGTTAAAATGTTTACTTAAAATTTTTTAAAAAATTCAAATGCAATAAAACATTTATAGATGATACTCCACAGAAACTATTTTCATTTGGACTCAAAGAAAATTTGGGATATGAGGCTCTCTGTAGTCCTCAGAATCAATATTAGTTACTAATGTCAATTTGTATTTGAGTGGAATAAAAGTGTCAGGGTAACAGGATGTCTGAAAATTGTCCTGGAAACAAATATAAATAACAAAAAAAAAAAACCAAGTAAGACAGAAGTCTTATTTCTAGTAAAAATTTCTCATATGCTGTTTATATATGATTTTGACTTTATTTTTTATTATGTTTTCCCCTCTTATTTGATTGGTTTGTTTTTGTTTTTTAATGGATCAACAAAGAAATTGTATGCTGCTATGCATGAACCAGATGGAGTGGCTGGAGTAAGTGCAATTCGAAAAGCAGAGCCATCCCTAAAGGAACAGATTCTTGAACATGAAAGTATTGGCTTGCTGAGGGATGCTACTGCATGTTATGACAGGGCTATTCAGCTAGAACCAGACCAGGTGAGATGATCATTTAAAAGCTGCTAAATAGGAATGGTAGCAACCTTGGTTTCAAAACTATTTTTGTCAACATCACAATGTATCCGGAAAATATTTAATACTGCTATTTAATTTCCAGATCAATAATATATGAGACTTCTGCTTTATGGTTTCAGAAATTCTTTTCACTGTCAAATTCCTATGACTTTAGAAATTCCTCAAATTAGGGCTGTAGAAATAGCTCAGTCAATAAAGTGATTGCCATGCATAAAGACCTGAGTTCAGTACCCAGAATCCACGTAAAAACATAAGGTGTGGTGGCATGTTCTTGTAACACTAACACTAGGGAGGCTGAGACAGGCAGGTTAGGTTCTTGGATCTCTCTAGTTAACCAGTCTATCAGACTTGGAGAGCTACAGGGTTTGAGGAACTGATTTCGAAGGGGGGGTGGGAGGGAGACCAAACTGTAATTTTATTCAATCTTTTTTTCTTTTTTTTTTTTTAAGGGAGGGTGTCATTTAGCTCAGTATGGCTTCAAACTGTCTTGTCATGATGTTTGGTATTAATTATCATCTTGACAGAATATGGAATCACCTAGGATATAAGACTTTAGGCATGCCTATAGAGGATTATCTTGATGACTTTAGTTGATGGCTAGGACTATTCCCTGAGGGTTCTTGAACTATATAAGGTGAAGAAAATGTGCTGAACAGTACCCGTGAAGGATTGTCTCCTGAATGGCTCCAGATCCCATCAAGTTAGTAATTAACCAAATCTATATTAATAATATCTGTTGACTTATGATGCATAATCTTGAAGCAGGATGTTAAAGAAATTGAGTATGTTTACATTCTGTTTGGTCTAGAATTGGAACAAATTTGGAAAAATAAAATAAATTCAATCTGAAATTATTTTTAGATTTTTTTTCCTGTTACTTTCAGTATATAAGGACATTCATAGTACATGCTGCTGTATAGCCAATCCAGATAGTTTTGCTAAACTAGGAAAAGTAAACATAAGCAGGAATATAGGAAATTAAACTGCTCTTATTGCTTCAGCTATATTTAAAATGAAATTCCTGTCATAAATGTTTTTTTTCCTAGATTATTCATTATCATGGTGTAGTGAAGTCCATGTTAGGTCTTGGTCAGCTGTCTACTGTAATCACTCAAGTGAATGGAGTGCATGCTAACAGGTAAGGTTTGATTAAAGAATAGGGACTTTTTGATTAGTGAATTGCATGGGTTTAGGTTCACTAAAGTAATGAAATATTTTATATGCTTTTATGATGTTGGAGAAAGCACTAAAATTATTACTGTAGGGGCAGGGCTTGAAGGGATAGGCATGCATGTTTGGAGGTCAGAGGACAATGTCGTGGATTACTACTCTCCTTCCACCCTTATGTTGCTTCTGGAATCAAACTGAGGTGTCAAGCTAACACAGTAAATGTCCCTCTCCACTGAGCATTCTTGCTAGCCCTTTTCCTAATTTTTAATATTTTAGTCTCCCAGTTAATAGCTTATAGAGTCATTCGTGAGAATCATTCTTGAATTAGATTGTTCTTTTTGTTTTATTTAGTTTCTCTTTGTAGCCCTGGCTGTCCTTCGATGAGTAGGCTAGCCTCAAACTCAGAGATCCACTTGTCTCCACCTCCTGAGAGCTGACCTCAAAGGTGTGTGCCACCACACCCAGTTAATTAGATTGTTCTTTAAGGAAGGACCTCTTCAGAGTTCACTTGACTCATACAGATAGTTGACTTCAAAACTCATCCAGGTTCAGACAGTATGTAGTATTAACACTGGTTGTTTTCTATGCTAGAGGTGGAGGAGCAGGAGAAAATTTTTGAGTCATTTTGAAATACCACTATAGAATTGATTTTATTTAAAAAGATCCATCATTATGAAAGCAATCTTCCTAAAGAAAATGGACTTATTGTAGTAAATTGTACATCTCCTATAACAGCAACAACAGAAAGGTTGCTTGCTCATGGCAAAGAGAAAGGTTAAACACTTCTTTCAGTTAAACTGTTAACTGAGGAAATTATCTCTGCTATTAAAGCTGCTTTCCCTGAGATTAAAAAAAAAATTCTATTTTGTTATACATTCCACATCCCAGCTATTGTAGGTAGGCACATTTGATCCACAAGGAATGGATCTCACTTAATTAGAAAATGCAGATTGTGTTTGTTGTCAGACACTTTGAACAAATTTATTTTCAGTTTCTTTAAATTAAAATCTGTTATTAGAGGCTGAAGAGATGGCTCAGTAGTTAAGAGCACTGGCTGCTCTTTCAGAGGACCTGGGTTCAATTCCTAGCACCCACATGGCAGCTCACAACTATCTATGACTCCAGTTTCAGGGAACATGACAGCCTCATGCAGATGTACATGCAGGAAAAACACCAATGCACATAAAATTAAAAAAAAATCTGTAATTAATAAGGTCCTCCATTCAGTCAAGACTGGTGGAGAAATCCACAGAAACAGCTGACCCGAACTAATGGGAACTTACTGACTCCAGACTGACAACTGGGAAACCTGCATAGGATGAACCTAGGCCCCCTGAATGCAAGTGACAGTGGGTGGCTTGGGCAGTTTATGGGGCCCCTAGCACTGGACCCATGAGGTATACCTAATGAATGATCTGGCTTTTTGCAGCTTATTTCCTACGAAGATATACCTTGCTCAGCCTAGGCCTAGATGCAGGGTGGAGGGAGGGGCTTAGCCCTGCCTAAACATGGTGACTTCCCATAGGAGGTCTTACTCTTTCTGAGGAGCAGAAGGGAAGTAGGATGAGGGGAAGTTGGGAAGGAGCGGGAAGAGGGGAAGGAAGGGGAACTGGGATTAGTATGTAAAAAAATTATATATATATATATATATATATATGTAGAAAATATATATATGGACCTCTATTCTACTTTGTCAGAGACAAATACACTTATTTTAGTTTGATAGTTATCACAGTGGAACTGATGAAGCAATGGGGAAGTTGTACAGACCTGGGGTAATTGCTGCACGCTGTAGTTATGTTTCTTTAAATTGAGAGACCTCATGAGTAAGGGATTACTGGAGTTTGAGAGGGGACTTTGTCAGGGCACAGATTGATGTGTCAAGTTCTTTAAAATATTCAGTGTACAATTAGACTTGTTTTTTTGTCTGAGACCTAATACATCTCAGTCTTTGGGCTTTGGTCACTTTCATGAAAGGATACTGTATCTTAGTAAAACAAAATGGTCAGCAGGGCCACATATTTTCAATGGGAAAGATTTGCATTTAAACAGACTTTTTCTGTGTTTAACCTATACATAATTTCCCTTATTTACTTATATTAATAAGTTCTCATATTCTAATCCTCATCATTTGGTACCTTTGGTATAAGGCTTGGCATGATACATCTCTGATACTTTAATAATAATTATATTTTTATCCTGAAATTTTGATACTTTAGCATCTGATGCTAAGCTTTTAAAATTGTTTTCAGTTAGACTTTTAAATTTTAAATGTTTATTACCTTGCTCTTAGCTTTGTTCTACATTGGTTTTGGAAACTTTAATATTTAGAAATTGAATTATTCTCAGTATACTGCTATTCAGACTTTGGGGACAGGACATTTTTCAACAAGGTCTCATGTAGCCCCAACTGGTTTCAAGTTCACTGTGTAGTCATGGATGACCTGAATTTGTGATCCTCTTGCCTTCACCTCCTCTGGGATTATGGCTATGCTGCACCACAGTGGGTTTATATAAACCTAGGGTCTTGTGCATGTTAGGCAAGCACTCTACCAGTTGAGCTAAATACCAGCCCTATTTGTAAACCTTTAAACTAAAAATTATTAGGCTACTTGTCATATTTTCTTCTTTTGCAGCAGAAAGACCAATAAGGGCTTTTAAGGATAATGGTCCTAGCCCAGCCTGTTACTTTGTTCATTTGCTTTCATTGTTGTTTGTTTTTTAAATAAAATGGTTATATATGTACCTTTATGTGATGTTATTAGATAAGGAATCTTTTTTTGTTGTTTTGGTTTGGGTTTTTCAAGACAGGGTTTCTACATGTAATAGTCCTAACTGTTCTGGGTAGACCAGATTTGTAGCACGATTAATAAAAACCCAGAGTTCAACTTGAAGATCAGAAAAGCAAAGCAGCCAAGCAACTAGAGAGCTCTTCCCTCTAAGAAATCCTCAGACTGAAAAAGCAATCCTGCCTCCACGAATCCTCAGAATGAGACTGTCTGAGAGACTGTCTCCTCCCATCTTATATTCCTCTCTAGTGCTGGGATTAAAGGTGTGCACCACTACAACCTGGTTTCTATGGCAAACCAATGTGGCTACTGGGATTAAAGGCGTGCCATCTCTGACTGGTCTGTGAGGCTGACCAGTGTGGCTGTTTTCCTCTCTGATCTTCAAGCAAGCTTAATTAAAATATAAATAAACACTGGCTGACCTTGAACTCACAGATATCTGTCTACCTCTGCCTCCCAAGAGTGCTAGGATTAAAGGCGTGTACCACTACTGCCCAGCTCATTTTCTTAGTTATATATAACATTGAATTTGAATATTGGCTATATGCTAGATTCTTTACCTAGAATCTATCTTATGACCAATATTCAAGTTATATAATTTTAAAAAAAAAAATGAAAAGACTAGCTGCTACCATGCAATTATAACCCAAATATCACTGTTCATCCTAGTGTCACCTAGTTACTAATTGATGAAGGAAGGCTCAGCCCACCATGGGTGGTGCTGTCTCTGGGCAGGTGGGCCAAATCAGCATAAAAAAGTTGGCTGAATGTGAGACTGGGAGTAAGCTAGTAAGCCTTGCTTCTCCTTGGTCTCTTTGTTGTTTATTAAAGCTCCTGTCTTAAGTCCCTTGATGATGGACTGTAATTTGTAAGCCAAGATAAAAACTTTCTCCTCCTCCTCAAGTTGGTTTTGGTCAGTGTTTTATCACAGTAATAGAAAAGCAAACTAGAATAGCTACCCATACCCAATTAATGGGCTATTTTCTTCTAAGGATTCTACTTAACAATCAAGAAAATGCTCCATAACAGGCCACAAGCCAGGCTGATGGGAGCAGTTCCTCAGTTGAGGGTCTCTGTTCTCAGATGTATCAGACTGACAACTAAAGAAGCAAAGACTGCTGTTCCCCAGGAGGTTGAGACAAAAGGATGGTATAATAAGCCCAGGACTTTGGGGCCAACTTTGCTAATATAATAAGGCCACCTTTTAAGAGACAGAGAATTATATAGTGTAATATTGTCTGTGTTTTAATAAATACAGCTTGCCTGAAGATCAGAGGGCAAAGCCAGCCACATTAGTCAGCCATTCAGGCAAGAAAGTGATAGCATACACCTTTAATCCTAGGCAGAGGGATCTCTGTAAATTCAAGGCCACCCTGGGCTACACAAAATTGAATCTGTCTAAAAGAGAAACAGACCTCCCACAAAAGTTACCCCAGTACTTGGGATCACACACCTTTAATCCCAACACTAGGGAGGTGGAGACAGAAACAATAAATATAAAGGGGACGAGATAGGAATTCAGTGGAGTGTGGAGTCAGGTTGTAGAGAGCATTGCAGGATCACCCCTTTGACTGAGGGTTGGCTGAGATAAGATCTCTCTAGTGACTTGACTGGGTTCAGTCTCAATGACCCACATGATAAAAGGAGGAACAGCCTGCAGCAAGTTTTTTCCCTCATGGGTGCTCTGTGACACAGATTATATACACACAAAATAAATAGGCTTCTTTGGGGAAGTTCTTTGTCTGGTTGTTTGGTATTTTGAGACAGAGTTTCACTGTGTATCCCTGATTGGCCTCAAACTCACACCTGGCCCTGCCTCCCTGAGTGCTGAGATTAAAGATGTATTCCCTCATGCCCAGCTCAGTGAAAACAGTGGAAATGTTCTTCAGCAATTAAGATTTTCTTGGTTGTTTTGTGTAATTATTTTGTATCAGAGTAAGAAATATAATATAAATACAATAAATAACTAAAACATCTAAACCTATAAAATATAATGCTACTTTAAATGTAAGTAGATTAAAATGTAGTTGATATGCATTTCTCCTAATAGGTCTGAGTGGACAGATGAATTAAACACATACAGAGTAGAAGCAGCTTGGAAACTGTCACAGTGGGATTTGGTGGAAAATTATTTGGCAGGAGGTAAAGTTACTTCTTAAAATATTAGCAGCTGTAATTTACTATAAATATTACAATTTAGGTAGCTTAGCAACATTCACAATTAACCTTGCCTATTTTATGATTGCCTATTTAGTTATTTGAAGTAAAGCAAAACCATCTGTTCAGTATTTCTACTGCCCATCTCATAAAATACAGCAAAGCTAGATCCTGGACTCACTCATCACAGCATTTCTTGACTTGTATTTCAGATGGGAAATCTACAACGTGGAGTGTCAGACTAGGACAGCTCTTGTTATCAGCTAAAAAAAGAGATATGACAGCTTTCTATGACACATTGAAACTAGTGAGAGCAGAACAAATTGTACCTCTTTCAGCTGCAAGCTTTGAAAGAGGCTCCTACCAACGAGGATATGAATTTATTGTGAGGTATTTTAAGAATACTACTTTTATGTTCCTCATTTATATATGTCACCTGGTATAATTTTTTTAAAATATTTATTTATTTATTTATTATGTATACAATATTCTGTCTGTATGCCTGAAGGCCAGAAGAGGGCGCCAGACCTCTTTACAGATGGTTGTGAGCCACCATGTGGTTGCTGGGAATTGAACTCAGGACCTTTGGAAGAGCAGGCAATGCTCTTAACCACTGAGCCATCTCTCCAGCCCCACCTGGTATAATTTTTATGTGTAAATAATTCTGATAATATCTTTGGTATATTGCTTAACAACACAAATTAGCTCTTATATTCTTTTTAAAATATCCTAACATAATCTCCTTTGTCTACTTATTCATCTGAGAAAAAATGATTAAAAAATGCTATAATTGAAGTATTACAGGTTTAAAAAACAAATACAGTTTTTTGTTAGAATTTACTATATTTTATATGGTCTTCTGTAATATCTTGGGGAAACTAGATATTGGATCACTGAATGTAATTTCATTCTGTAGCTACTCTGCTAGATTTTTGTGCCTTCAACACAGTCATAGACACTGATTATTATAAAAATGCAGGAGATAGTGTGACTATATCATGGCTTCTATGACTATCACTTTACAGGTTTATTTTTACTGTATTTACTGTATCAGGCTCTCTTATATTATTACCAGTATTATATAAATATTTCATATTCATTCATAATGAGTCCATATTTTATTTTCATGTTGGCAGTAAAACTTGATTTTAGTTTTCATATATTCTTCAGTTTAATTCACAGGAATTTTGGTGTGACATCAAGGCACTAAATGTTTTCACTAGAATAAATTGGTGTTTACACTTAGTTTTTAATCATAAAAATGTTGCTGTTTATATAGTAAGAAAATATATTAGAAGTTTGATTTTTCATAGCTGAGGTAAAAAGTCCATACTTACTGAGATTGGTAAGACTGAATGAGGTAGCATTTTAACATGTCCTGTCTGTTTTCAGATTGCACATGCTGTGTGAGTTGGAGCATAGCATCAAACCACTCTTTAACAGATCTCCAGGTGACAGTTGTTATGAAGACTCTCTGAACTGGGCGGCTCGACTAGAAATGACCCAGAATTCCTATAGAGCCAAGGAGCCTATCCTGGCCCTTCGAAGAGCTTTATTAAGCCTCAACAAAAGGTGGTTCATATTACTTTTTAAAAAAAAAAAAGTCAGTTCTCTTGAATTTAGTATCATGTTTATATTTTCTTGGGTAGTATTTTTCTTTCTACATCTACATTTTCTATTTTCAATACTTATGAATTCATTACATAGTTGTAACAAACCTAGACCACAATAACCAATTTTACCAAGGACTGTAGAGATGGCTCAGTGGTTAAAAAGCACTTGCTGCTCTTGCAGAAAATAAGGATTATGTTCTAGGCACCTCCTTGGTAACTCACAATCATCTGTGACACCAGTTCCAGGGATTCAGTACTTCTTCTGGCACACACGTAGTAAGCAAGCAAAATACTTATACACATAAAAGTAAATAAATAAATTTTAAGATAAACTGAATTTTAAACCATTTAAAGAAATGTTTAAAGAATCAATTTTATAGCCAAGCATAATATTGCTTGCCTATAATCTTTGTACTCAGGCTAGTACAGGAGGGTCTTCTTAAATGTCAGTGAACCTTCTTAGAAGAACTTGTTTCAAAAAAAAGTTAATATAATACATATGTATGTTTTTATCATTTTAACTTTTTTTTATGTAACTAACATATCTTGAGAGGTAAATACCAATGCAAGTCAAGAATAAAGTCTTTTGCTGGGATGTTCCTAGTAGAGTACATACCTATCAAGTATTAAACTTTGGGTTTGATTCTCAAATACCAAAAACAAAAGAAAAAAGGGACAAAAGCCTAGACAGACTTCTAAGATACAAATTAAATAGCATAAAAAACTTTTAAAACCAGTATTTGTTTGTTGTTGCTTTACAAAGTAAGCATTAAAATAGTACACCGAGAAAGTTCTATGTTGAGAAGAACTGTTTAAGTTATTGATATACACTTACAGGTGTTCTTTTTCTCCTATTTTTGCTACATTTTTTTCTTAGGCCAGATTACAATGAAATGGTTGGAGAATGCTGGTTGCAGAGTGCCAGAGTAGCTAGAAAGGCTGGGCACCATCAGACAGCCTACAATGCTCTCCTTAATGCAGGAGAATCACGACTTGCCGAACTGTATGTGGAAAGGGCAAAATGGCTGTGGTCCAAGGTACTGACCAAGTGAACCTCATCAGAAAATGTTCTGTTGGAATTACATATTTCTATCAACGTTCAGCTGGGGAAACCCTGAGTCCAAATTCAGAACTCTCTTTCTCTGTCCTTTTCTTCATTCTGTACTGTAGTCTAGGTAGGAAGATTGCTTCTATTCTGCAGTCCTCAAATATCTATTTTCAATCCTATGGTAAAGTTCTTCCCATTTTCATCTGAGAGAAATTTCTGAGGAACATTCCAATTCTTACTTTAGTTTACTTTCTGTATATGTAGTAGGTTCTCAGTATGTACTTCATAAATGCTTGTAGCACTTTCTTACTAGTCGCATTGGGAAACAGTGTTACTGTCAAGATGTACTTCTGTCATCACCTGTCAGGAAGGCTTAGTTTAGGCATAGACACTTCCCAACAGCCCCCAGATTCCAGCAATAGAAATAGTAATTTTTTTAAATGTATGAACTACTTACTAATTTTATGTCCCATATTTAAATGATAGTCATTTAGCTTAGAATTTATAGTAGGCATAGCATATTTTGCAGTTGACATTTTGTAGCTATAGGTGATGTCATATGTGATTGTAGAAACTTGGTGGTGACTAAGAGAGGACAGGGAGATGTTTCCTGGACCAGTGCGGAAAGTGGTAATTGAGCCTGTGTTAGATGTCACCAGGTCATTTTATGAGCTAGCATTAGTCTTTGTATTGCCTAAACTCAGTATGCTGGAAATGCAATCCATTGCCTAATAATAGCTATTTCTCTTCTACCTCTATCCTTTTATCTAAAACAAATCTGGGCTTTACCTGAAATTCTTTCCACATCCAACTTTAAGCTAAATCTTCGCTCTAACTTTTGAAATGTTTCTTGAATCATCTCTCTTTTTCATCCTATTTTAAATACTGCCATCATTTTCAGCCTCTAACAATTCTACAGCGTTCTTATGTATCTCATGTATTCTCTGTTTATATTTCTGTAGTCTGTAACCTTTGCAAAATGCTCTTTGAAACATACTACTTTTTCAAAAGATTCAATACTTGAAAGTATTCTTGTATTTTAGAACGTCTGAACTCTGGGAAGTACACACGGCCGTTTCTGGTTGAGTGCTGTCCTATTCCTTCAGCTTCATTTGTCCGTCTCACAAATGCTTTATATAGATTTCGCCTAAAATGAGGTTACTGGTGCTACTCAAACTTAGGTTGGGGATACATCCCAATAAGCTCATTGTAAGTTGAAAATACCTTTAAGTCAGAAATGCATCTAATATATCAAAACTAACAAATGCTGAAGTTTAACAGTGGTAAAGTAGCAGCCTTCTTATCTTCAGCTTTGCTTTCACTACTTTCAGTAACCTGAGGTCAACCTATGGCTGAAAATATTAAATGGAAAATCTCAGAAATAGTCATAATTTTTAAATAACTTTCACTACAGTGTATTGTTTAATTATAATTATATTATTAGTGATTATTACTAATCTCTTATTCTAAATTTAACTTAACTATGGATATATACATAGACACATACATACATATTTGAGAAAATACTAGGATCTGTAGGGTTTTTACTGTTCACAATTTGAGGCATCCAATGGAGGTTTTCAAACATCTCTTGTAGAGAAAGAGGACCATACATACTGTTAAGTATCAGCTGTTTACTTTATCTGTATTGTAGACTGGGAACGATGGCTCATTATCACTGCTTGGTCATAGATCATAATTTAAAGTATTGCTTTGCCAGGTATGGTAGTGTAGGCCTGTAATCATAATACTCAGGAGACAGATGCAAGGGGATCATCATAAGTCAAGGGCAGCCTGGTCTAGATAAAGAGCTCCATGCCAGCCAGTGCCATATAATGACCCCATTCCAAACCCTCAAGCGCCAAAATTAAAAATTGGTGTTTCTGAAACTGGAGAGATGACTAGTAATTAAGAATATTTGTTCTCTTGTAGAAAACATGGGTTTCAGCTACAGGATTCGTATCAAGGGGCTCATAACCACCTGTAACTACAGTTTCAGGGCATCTGATACTCTCTTCTGGCCTTTGAATATACCTCTACATATGTGGTGCAAACACACATACTCAAGCCCACACTTGTACACATAGAATAAAATCTAGCTAAAATGCTATTCACTAAATTGCATGCAGAAAAATTCGCCCCTCCCCTTTTTTTGTTGTTGGTATATTTTTTTGTTTTTCGAGACAGGGTTTCTCTGTAGTTTTGGAACCTGTCCTCTTGTAGACCATGCTGGCCTCAAACTCACAGAAACATACCAATCTCTGCCTCCCGAGTGCTGGGATTAAAGGTGTGAGCCACTACTGCCCGGCTAATTTCTACTCATTTTTAATACCAAATTCAGATTTTTTTTTCTGAATCAAAACCAGATTTTAAAAAATTAATTTATTTATATTTTTATGTGTATTGGTGTTTTACCTGCATGTATATCTATGTGAGGTGTTGTATTCAAGAATTACAGACAGTTGTGAGCTGCCATGTGGGTGCTGACAATTGAACCTGGGACCTCTAGAAGAACAGTCTGTGCTCTTAACCACTGAACCATCTCTCCAACCCCCAGGTTTTTGGGGTTTTTTTTGGGGGGGGGGAGGTGTAATCTTTCCTGACTACTGGTTTCTTTTATTTTCCTGTACCTTTAGATAGATTTTGGAGACTCCTTTCTCTATCCACTAAAGTATTCATCTGTGTTTTATGTTATATGTTGGGTATTTTACATAGTTTGTTTCTTCAGTTGATTGTGAACTTCTTTTATTCTTTTTGTTTGGTTGCTTGGTTTGTTTTGTTGAGATGACATCTAACTGTAGCCAAGGCTGACCTTGAACTTGTGGTCCTCGTGCTTGCATCTTCTGAGTGGTGGAAATATTATACACATACAACACCACATCCAGTTAACTGAACTTTTTAAGCCAGAGTTTTTAATTTATGGATTATTGTTATTCCACATCATCTATGTATGTATATCTTCAGATCCTTGTAATTTAATTTTAAAATGAATGAGTAAATGGATGCATGAAATGAATCAGTGCCACCTTACGACTTTAATTGAGAGTATAAACATTAATTTACAAGTGAATTTGTTGAGGCAAGGTTTCTTCTCCACAGAGCCCTGGTGGCCTTGAACTCAGAGATTCAACTGTACCTGCCAAGTACTGCTATTAAAGACATGTGCCTCCACTGTCTGACTAAGAATATATTCTTAAGTTAAAAATTTGTTAATTGCCTTTTTTTCCTTTTAGGGTGATGTTCACCAGGCACTTATTGTTCTTCAAAAGGGTGTTGAATTATGTTTTCCTGAAAATAAATCTCCAACTGAGAGTAAGCACATGTTAATTCATGGACGAGCTACACTGCTAGTTGGCCGGTTTATGGAGGAAACAGCTAACTTTGAAAGCAATGCAATTATGAAGAAATATAAGGTAACTATATATGTAATGTAAACCATTTGTTTTTTATGTATGAAATTATTTTTTAATTTAATTTTTTTTATTTTTTTGTGCACATCTGTCTCTGTGGGGGTATCAGATCCCCTAGGAACTGGAGTTACAGAAAGTTGTGAACTGTCGTAGGTGTGCTGTAATACCAGCACTCCATAGGAGGGAATAATCAAGAATTGATAGTCTTCTGTCTTATTCACTAGCTCTTCAACCAGAGCTGTATTAGGTCTGTTTGAAAAAGCTGGGTGCCACAGTATGCACTTTTAATCTTAAGAGATGGAGAGATAGGAGAACCCCCTAGGACTTACTGGCATGTCAGTCCAGCTGAATCAGAGGTTAATAGACTATGTCTTCAAAAGAAAGTTGAGAGCAATCCTGGGTTTTTTGTTTTTCCATATGAAGTTGAGTATTCTTTCAAGATCTGTGAAGAATTGTTTTGGGATTTTGATGGGGATTGCATTGAATCTATAGATTGCTTTTGGTAGGATTACCATTTTTATTATGTTGATCCTACCTATCCAAGAGCATGGGAGATCTTTACATTTTCTGGTATATTATTCAATTTCTGTCTTCAAAGACTTAAAGTTCTTGTCGAACAGATCTTTACTTCTTTGATTATTGTTATCCCAAGATATTTAATGTTATTTGTGACTATTGTGAAGGGTGATGTTTTATTATATTTATTTGTGTATATGTTTGTATGTACTTGACATACATGCACACAATACATTTTTATTTTTAAAAACACTTCATTTATAATTATGTGTGTGTGTGTAGTAGGGTAATGTGCAGGTGAGTTGAGGTATCTAAGGACAACAAAAAGGGTGTTGGATCCCCTAGAGCTGCGGTTATAGGTTGTAGTAACTGTGTGATGAGAATCAGACTGTACAAGAGCAGCAAGTGCTTTTAACCCTAAGTCATCTCTCTACCCTTTTTAAAAATGATTTTAAAAAAGAAAAAAGAAAAAAATCCCACAATCTACAAGTAACTGTTTGGGAAGCTAGAAACCTATGTGAGAAAAAGATAATATTGGACTATCTAATTAGCTAAGTTTACTTCAAATTGGACTTTAATATGCCTAAAACTGAAAAGCTAAACTTATAAACTTAAAGATAAAAGAAATCAAAGGAAATCTTTCTTACCTTAGTTTAGGTGAAAGTTTTATAGGTTAAAAAAATAAAATAAAACAAACCTTAACCACAAAGGAAAGTCTTATAAACTGGAGTTCCGTGAAAGCTAAAACATACTATATAAAAGACACTGTCATGATAGCCATGGACTGGAGGGGTAGGGCAATATGCTGTGTATCTACAACAGGCTATATGCAAATTATAAAAACTCAGGAAAAGTCACTCAATATATCTATCAAAACTTGGAATAGACACTTCTTACAGAGTACATATAATGGATGAAAGACACATGAAAAGATGTTTAAAGGCATTAGTAGTAAAGTGCAAATTAAAATCACACTGAGGTAGCTACTTCAGAGGATAGAATGGCTAACATCTAAAAGATTAGCAAACCTATTATTGTGACAACTAGATCTCTCTTCATGCCTGGTAGCAATATTTGTCATACACCTAAGATATGTCAGCCATTTTATTTCTAGATATGTAGCCAAGATAAATAATTACATAACTTCATAAAATCAATTGTATAAAATAATTGTAATTTTATTCATTAAAAACAAAATAGGTCATCTGGTCTATGACAGAAAAGTGGATAAGCTATGGTATGGTCCTGCAATAGAATGCTACTCCACAATTATTAAAAAATAAATTTTTAAGGGTGGGACATAGTGGTACACACATTTATAATACCAGCACTCAGGAAGTAGAAGCAAAAGGATCATGAGTTTTAAGGTCAGCCTGGGCTATATAATGAGACCATGCCCCCCCCCCCAATAAAAAGAGAAATGAGTTTTTTATGTATATAACAAGGCACATGTATATCACAGATGTGTTTAATGAAAGAAGAGGGATGTGATATATGCATTGATTATGTCATATTAAACCAGTATAAGTAAAAGTAATGTGTATTGACACATAATATCAATACTTGTCTGGCCAGTAGGTATAGGACAAACAGGAACTCCAGAAACAGTTGTATTAATTAATATTTATTATTTTGATTGGTGCCATTGCTCCACAGATATACATATTTGTCAAACGCCTATATGTCAAACTTATATGGTTTATATGAAAATTATGCCTCAGAAAAGATACAATTTAGGGAGCTGGAGAGATGGTTCAGCAGTTAAAGTGCTTGCTATCCTAGTATGAAAACTGTAGTTCAAAAATCGTAAAAACGTACATGAATGATGGGAACACGTGGTAGTTTACCTCTAATTTCACCCTAGGAAGGCAGAAATGGGCCAGCCCCAGAGCAAGCTAGCCATATTGACAAATCTTGGTTAGATTGAGGGATTCTGTGTCAATCAATAAGGTGGAGATGGTTCTAGAAATAAAGCTCCAGGACCTACACATGTGCACTCGCATGCAAAAACATGCATACATGTATACATTCATACACGAAAAGTGGAAAAAAAATATAAAGTAAAAGCCAAAAACATTTGGAATTGCATCAAAACTATAAAGTATCAGGATAGGATATTTAGCTCAATGGTAGAGTACTTTAGCAATTGCAGGGTTCTGGGTTAGGTCCTCACTTCAACAAAAAGAAAGAAAAAAAGAAAAAGGAAGGAAGAAAGAAATAAAAAAGACCAAAAAATATGTAAAACACCTAGGATTAAGTTATTCAGAATTTTTTAAAACGTGTCTAGGTTATCCAATATCAAATGGTTAAACCCTGAAACATACACAAATATCATGCAAAGTGAACTTGTTGTATGTATGCATTTAGGAATATATGTGTATATGTTTATGAAAAGCCATTAATTTGAAACCAAGGAGTATATGAGAAGTTTGGCAGTGGGAAATGATGTAATTATAATCTCACATTTAAAAAAAAACTATAGTAAAAAATTATGAAAAATTATTGAGTGAGTTTTTAATTTTTTTTATTTTTATGTGTTGGGTTTTTTAACTGCATGTATATTTGTGCACCATATACCTGGTGCCACTGTAAACCAGGCAGATCCCCTAGAACTGGAGATACTGGTGTTGTGCGCTATTATCTTGGTGCTGTGAATTAAACCTGGGTTCTTTGGGAAAGATTCCAGTGCTCTTAACCACTGAGCAGTCTCTCCAGCCCTTGTGTGCTAAATAAAGACCTAAGTAAATTGGGGGTGTAACACAGTTTTAAATGAGAAAGCTCAGTAATGTAAAGGTGTCATTTCACTATAAAATGTCCTGTAAGTTTGATGCAGTCTTTATCAAAAAAAAATAGGTAATTGACAACTGGAATTTAAAAGTTATGTGGAAATGCCAAGGCTGATAATAACAAAGACATTTTGTCTTACTAGTATCTTAGTTTTTTAATTTTTAATTTGAAATGATCATAAACTTAAAAATTAGCCAAAGAAGCACAGAGAATCCTGTATAGAATTAGGCTTCTCTTATTTTAGTAACTTGTACAACCATAATTCTATTTTCAGAAATTTTACCTCTTTTGTTAGTAATGTCTTTTTCTTTCTTTCTTTCTTTCTTTCTTCCTTTCTTTCTTTCTAGATTTATTTATTTATTATGTATATAGTATTCTGCCTACATGTATGCCTGCAGGCCAGAAGAGGGCACCAGATCTCATTACAGATGGTTGTGAGCCACCATGTGGTTGCTGGGAGTTGAACTCAGGACCTCTGGAAAAGCAGCTAGTGGTCTTAACCTCTGAGCCATCCCTCTAGCCCCAATAATGTCTTTTTTCATGTCTAGAATACAGTCCAGGATCCTATAGATTATTAGCTGTCATAATAGCGTAATTGCCAGCATATCCAAGATACCTTTACAATATTGTATGAGGCTGGATACAGTTAGAAAATAGATGGCAAGCCGGGCGGTGGTGGCGCATGCCTTTAATCCCAACACTCGGGAGGCAGAGGCAGGTGGATCTCTGTGAGTTCGAGACCAGCCTGGTCTACAAGAGCTAGTTCCAGGACAGGCTCCAAAACCACAGAGAAACCCTGTCTCGAAAAACCAAAAAAAAAAAAAAATAGATGGCAACAGAGAGTGGTGAATCATTACCACTTCTGGATCAGAAGGAACAAGATGGGAGAGCATTTACTGAATTAAAGGATTATTACTGTAGGAAGGCGACGCTGGACCACACCTTGAGTGTAGGAGCAGAGACAGCTACAACTCAGCAGGAAGAAAACCAGAGTTTTAACAACCTTGATCCACTCCTACTCCCTAATCTCCTATATCTGATTAGAAGTTAGCAGGTTAAACGGGCTCAATGATAGAAATCATCAGTGCCAGTCTTTTGCATCCTTAAGCAGGTTGAAAAGCTATAGTATAATAACTGTGGGGGAAACCAGAGACTAACCAGCATACATACATTTCAAAACTTGTAAAGGTTTTATAATCAGAATACTATATTCTTATACAATTAGATAAACCCGTAGAACAGAACAATTTTATAACTAGACAGGTTATAAATTATTATAGGGCACTAAAAAATACTTCTCAAGACATGGTGCTCTGTCATTTAGATGTTTCACAGTAGGGAAAAATTTATCCCATCTTCACATCATAAACAAATCAACTGTTAGTCTAATCCAGGACCTCCTTTTTATGGTAAGTAGGTAGTTAAAATCAGTTCATGCCTTCTATCTGTTGCCCGCTAGGAACTCAGTCGTGCAAGTCATACTAGCGCCAAACTGATGGCACTTTTCCCTCAGCAGCCTCAGCACAACATGGTGAGACATGTCTATAAACAAACCAGTAACATTAACCATAGAAGAAACTGTAATTTCATAAGAGCCTCATATCATAAATATAATCTGACCTAGCATGACTGCTTAGGTTATGTGCAAGAATATTTTGTTTGAAGGGGGTTTTGCTTTCTGATTGTTTGGGGCTTTGGATGTGTGTTTGTGTGTGTGTTGTTTTGAGACAGGACTTTACTTTGTATCCCAAATTGGCCTATAACCCACTATATATATGTATCCCAGGTTTGTCTCAAACTTACTGAAACCCTGCTTCCTCAGCTTCCTGAGTGCTAGTATTACAGGTGTTGTCTATCACTCCTGACAAGAATGTTTATCAACACCATACATTTGAGCTTATTCTGATGGAATACTATGTATTAAACCAAAGTTACATACAACAACTTGAATTTGCTGAGTACTGTATTTTTGGTTTTGTTTTGTTTGTTTGTTGTTTTGTTTTTTTCTTTTTGAGACAGGGTTTCTCTATAGCTTTTGAGCTTGTCCTGGAACTAGCTTTTCTAGACCAGACTGGCCTCAAACTGAGAGAGATCCACCTGCCTCTGCCTCTTGAGTGCTGGGATTAAAAGTGTGCATCACCACCATCCTGCTTTAATGGGGGGGTTGTGTTGCATATTTTTGATTTTTAATCACATATTAGTACATTGTGCACCAGCCTACTATGAAATTTGCTTAGATATGTATCCTATGTCTTTTTTATAGGATGTGACCTCGTTTCTGCCAGAGTGGGAAGATGGACATTTCTACCTTGCCAAGTACTATGACAAATTGATGCCCATGGTAACAGACAACAAAATGGAAAAGCAAGGTGATCTCATCCGGTATATAGTCCTGCATTTTGGAAGGTGGGTATGAGAACTGCGTGTTTGTGATTAAATATGAATGAATTTTATCACATACCATAGCATATTCAGGATGTTTTCTGCTTTACAAAGCATGGATTTATTCCACCAACTTAACTGAGAGAAAATACTTTTCCTTCCTTTTTCTAATGTTTCATTTCCCTTTATTTTACATGTATGAGTGTTTGCCTACGTACATGCATCTATATTTAACATGTGCGTGTACAGTACTCTTGGAAGCCAGGAGAAGGCATCAGATCACCTGGAACTGGAGTTATAATGATTGTGAATTGCCTTGTGGGTGCTAGCAACTGAACCTGGGTGCTCTTTAAGAACAAGCAGAGCTGAGCCATTTCTCCAATCCCAGAATATTTTTCTTCATGTAGTTTTTCCTTAGTCTTGAAATATTCCGTGTGTGTGTGTGTGTGTGTGTGTGTGTGTCTGCGTGCGTGTGTATGTGTGTACACAAAGGGTATGTGTAGATATAGTTTTAGAAAATCAACAGTGCTGAATTGCAGATATAACTTAATAGTAGAGCACTTGGATAGCATTTTTAACAACAAAAAAACTTAATCTACCATTTTCTGGACATGGTGGCCCGTACTTATAATTCCAATATTCAGGAGGCTGTGACAGTCATCCCCCAAAAATTTGTATAATATTTCAGAGGACCTTAAACCTAATATGTTTAATTGTTAAATTTAATGGTAATTGAGTAATTTCTCCTAGTCAAATCCTGTAAAAAAATTAGCAAATATAAACATTATTTTGAAGTTAGACTAAATAAAGACTTGTCTTTTTTGTTTGTTTGCTTTTGAATTTTAGGGGTTTGAGTCTTGCTTTATAGATCAGACCATTCTTGAACTCATGGTTCTCTGCCTCAGTGTCATCGGTACTAGAGTGACAGGAATGTACCACCATGCCTGTCAGAAGTTTAATCTTGAACTAGGCAGAAAATGAAATACAGCTTTTCATTTTGTTTTGTGAGGTGGGATCTTATGTAGCTCAAGCTACCCTCAAATTCACTATGTAGCTAAGTTTGAACTTAAACTTCTTAATCCTCCAGCTGTGGTTAGAATATAACTTTTAATTTCAGATGCCAGTACACACACACACACGTATTTCATAATTTTTCTTGTATTTCCATGTGCTGTTATTTTCTTTTTTTTTTTATTTTATTTTCTACTGAAGGATTCTGTGTTAACAGCAACAACCTTATTAAGATCTCTTATTTTCACGTTTTATTATTTTTCTGTTAAATATTTATAACAACACTTAGCCAGATTTCTTTTTGCTAAGGAAATTTCTGTTTTTGTGAGCTCTAAACTCAATTTCATTCATTTGTTTCCATAGCTGTAATTACTAATAATTATGAATATCACTGCTTTTCTTTTGTTCATTTTTTTGTTTTTGTTTTTTGAGACAGGATTTCTCTGTGTAACAGCCCTGGCTGCCTGGAACTAGCTCTTGTAAACCAGGCTGGCTTGTTTGTGGTGTGGTCTTGCCTATATAGCCCAAGCTGACATCTTAGTCTGCCTATCTTAGCCTCCTGAATACTGAGGTTATTAAATGTGTGACACCACACTCTACTTTTTTTTCCTTTTTTCTTTTCTTTTCTTTTTTTTTGGGGGGGGGGTTGGTTTTTATTTTTGTTGTTGTTTTTGTTTTTTGAGACAGGGTTTCTCTATAGCTTTGGTACCTGTCCTGGCACTTACTCTGTAGACCAGGCTGGCCTTGAACTCACAGAGATCTGTCTGCCTCTGCCTCCCTAGTGCTGGAATTAAAGTCGTGCACCACCACCACCCAGCATCCACGCTCTACTTCTACTGTATACTTACAGCTGTAATACTTAAAATTTTGGAATTTTTTTATGCTGGCATTTAAAGTTTTTTTAAATTAGATTTCTTCACTTTATTTTATGTGTGTTTTGCCTGCGTGTATGTATATGCTTGGTGCCTATGAAGGCTAGGAAGGCATCAGATACTCTGGAAGCTGGAGTTATAAATGATTATAAATCACTGTGTGGGTGTTGGGCATTGATCCTGGGTCCTCTGCAGGAGCAATTTTTAAATTTTTAAAAGAGTAAAAGTTAGCTATTATGGTATATTCACTTGAATAACTGAATGCACCTTGAATAATTATTACTGCTTTACTGTGAATGTTTGTCCTCAGAAAGTTTAATTGGGGAATGACACTTTAAATATAAACATTCAGGAATGTAATAGAATTTCTATGCCCATATAAAAATGAATGATATAAATATTTTAAAACCTTGTCTGGCAGGAGAGAAGTCATAATTACAAAGATCATGAGTAGTATCAGGAAGATGGTTTTCCTGAGATAAGCTTAGCAAATATAAGCTTAGCCATTATACTCTAGGTTTGCTGATGCCCATGGTTTCTCTAAATGTGGGAAACCCACTGCATAATTTGTGATAGTTAACACTTTTTTCCAGGAGTGGATGAAGATTTATATATGTAGCATACCAGAAATAAAGCAGATACATCTAAAAGTTACATACTTAGGGCAAGTCTGTGGTAAAAGCTCAGGCTGCTGGCTTTGTGGTTATAAAAATATATCTCTTTGGGCTGGAGAGATGGCTCAGAGGTTAAGGATGCTGACTGTTCTTCCAGAGGTCCTGAGTTCAATTCCCAGCAACCACATGGTGGCTCACAACCATCTACAGTGAGATCTGGTGCCCTCTTCTGGCCTGCAGCCTTACATGGAGGCAACACACTGTATTGTATACATAATAAATAAAATCTTTAAAATATATATATATATATATATATATATCTTTCATCATCAACTGTAAAAGAACAAAATATAAAAATGCAGAAATGTAATTTCCCAGAAATAGAATGACTAATGCTGACCAAAGCTTATTGCCATGGAATACAAATGAAGGTACAGATTGTAAGGATCATTTGAATGAAGTATTAAAAGGCTTTAACTCTTAAAACATCTGTTATTTTTAATGCTAACTAAATACTTTAGCTAGAAAAGATGAACGGGGGAGGGGGGAATAAGCTCCTAGGAAGAAATATCAATACCGTTATTTCAGGGGCTGGGGTGTATTTCAGTAGGTAGGGTGATTGTTTAGCATCCATGAAGCCCTGAGTTTGACGTGTGGCATCAAATAAACACCCATGCTTGTAGTCTGACTTAGGAGTTAGAAGCAGAGGATTCAGGGTCTCATTCTTTGCTACATACTGAGTTCAAGAGCAGAGAGATAGATAGACCGGTGATACCATAGTTTTTGTCAGAATGCTGTACATAACTGAAGTGGAAGTTTAAGATTTTAAATTCTAATTCATATAACCTAAAAAAGAACTCTGTGCTAATCATATTTCTCATTTATATAATTGCAGATCTCTTCAATATGGAAATCAATTCATTTATCAGTCAATGCCACGAATGTTATCACTATGGCTTGATTTTGGTGCTAAGGCATACGAATGGGAAAAAGGTATAATTCTTTTTGTAAAAATTCTAAAGCATTAGGAAGAATTATAACGTTGGTATATATATATAAAATAACATTTGGCATTACAATACCACTAGAAAACAGTAATTAATTTGATAATTAAAATGCTATAATCTTATGAGAGACTAAGTATGAGGGCTATAGAGATGGCTCAGCAGTTAAGAGCACATACTGCTCTCACAGACCTGAGTTTAATCCCAGCACCCATGTTAGGCAGTAGATCCAAGCTTCTGTCCTCCAGGTACCTGCTCTCATGTGCACGTATGCATGTTACACACACACACTCACAATTGAAAAATAATAAAAGTAAATCTTAGGAAAAGAAGCAGAAAGATAGACTTTTAATGTAATTATAATTCAGGAATGAAGTCTTTTTATTTCTTGATAACCTTAACACTTTGAAAGATGTCAGTTTAAGTGTGTGATTTATCCTAAAATTTACAATGAATGATAAAAACAAATGCCTCTTAGACTAAATGCTTTCCTATTTGCACAAACTATCTATTGACAATAAACTAGCGTGGGCATGGAAATAATGTATTTTTTTTTCTTTTTTTTTGGTTTTTCGAGACAGGGTTTCTCTGTAGCTTTGGAGCCTGTTCTGGAACTAGCTCTTGTAGACCAGGCTGGTCTCGAACTCACAGAGATCCACCTGCCTCTGCCTCCCAAGTGCTGGGATTAAAGGCGTGCGCCACCACCGCCTGGCGAGATAATGTATTTTAAAAGCAGTTTTTTATCACATTTTTTTCTGTGAAATGAATTGATACATTGATGTTTATTTTTTCCCCTGACTTAACTCTTTTTCTTTTCCTTTCCCCTAGGTGGCCGTTCTGATCGAGTACAAATGAGAAATGATTTGTCTAGAATAAATAGCGTTCTCACAGAGCACACAAACCGTTTAGCTCCGTATCAGTTTTTGACAGCTTTCTCACAGTTGATCTCTCGAATTTGTCATTCTCATGATGAAGTTTTTGTTGTCTTGATGGAAATAATAGCCAAGGTGTTTCTAGCCTATCCTCAGCAAGCCATGTGGATGATGACAGCTGTGTCAAAGGTAGTACATTAGCTAGTGACCACAATGCCTCGTAATACTTATTATGGCCTAGATTTTTATAGAAAATATATAAATAAAAGTTCCAAGGTTCTGACCTATATTGTTAGTAATTTTTAAATACTTTCTAACAGAGAAAAATATTACCTTGTTTAAATATTTTAAGATACTTATCATATGAAAAGAAGTGTCCAGTATGTTAAGATTAAAGACTTGAACATATGTTTTCCTCATGAAGTTTTTAGTGAATAGTTGTAATAACCAGTTTTTTAAAGATTTGTTTTAGGTGTATGAGTATTTTTCTTGAATGTATGTTTGTACACCACTTGCATGCCTGGTGCCCACAGAGATCAGAAAAATATGCTCAGTCCACTGGAGTTTATAAACAGTTGTAACTTGCCATGTGAGTGTTGTAGATGGATGTTTCTGTCCTGCCAGGTCCTGCAGCTCTTCAGTCCCAAATAAACAGACAGATTTATATTAATTATAAACTGTTTGGCCTATAGCTCAGGCTTATTACTAACTATCTCTTACAACTTAAATTCTTACCTATGTTTAGCCACATGGATTGGTACCTTTTCTCAGTAAGGCATTCTCATTTTGCTTCCTCTACTTCTGGATGACAAGTATGTCTCTTGCTTTTTCTCGTCCCAGAATTCTCCTAGTCTGGTTGCCTTGCCTATACTTCCTGACTGGCTACTAGCCAACAGCATTTTATTAAACCAATATGAGTGACAAATCTTTATAGTGTACAAGATCATTATGCTACAGTAGTGTGCTGGGAATTGAACCCAGGTCCTCTGTGAAAACAAGTGCTCTTAATCACTGAGTCATCGCTCCAGCCCTATGATAACTTTCTTTTCCTGAATGTTTTAATTCAAAATACTTAGTCTAATACTGACACAAAGACTACATAATTAGTGCCCATTAGTATATTTTAATGGGAAATATTATAGAAAATCTATTATGCAGATAAAAAATTAAAATTCAGACTATTCATTAGTATTTTCTTATAACTTATATATATTCTAATCATAACAGTAAATTTAAATTGATTATTTCATATTTTCACTTAAATATTAAATAACGTAACAATTGATAAATTGTATTAATATTCTTTTAGACACATTTTAGTACTTATATAAAATTGTAAAATGCTCTATTCATTAGATCATTAAGCTTTTCTTTGTTTTATTTTCCTTTTTTCTGTTTTACTACATATCAAAATATCAGATTATTTCTTCAATGTAGATCCTTTCACGGGAATTCACAAGTTAATAAGACAGGGTTTCTCTGTAGCTTTGGAACCTGTCCTGGAACTAGCTCTGTATACCAGGCTGGCCTCAAACTCACAGAGATTCGCCTGCCTCTATTTAAGAGTTCTGGAATTAAAGGCGTGCACCACTATTGCCCGATGGATTAAAATTTCTTTCTTTTTTTTTTTTTTTTTTTAGATTTTCGAGACAGGGTTTCTCTGTAGTTTTTGGTGCCTGTCCTGGAACTGTTGTCGTTTTTTTTTTTTTTTTTTAAAAAATGCTGCAAGATTCTCGATGGCAGTAGGCAGCAGAAATGCTATAGGTCCCAAATGGTGTCGGCAGGCCATGTGGTCATGTGGTGGCAGGCAGTGGGCCCTGGGAGCAGCCAGTCCCAGGCAGAGACGGCTGCTGGTCCCAGAGCAGTGGTTGGTTCCAGGCAGGGAGACACATGGCGGGCGGGCAGAAGACAGAAACATGGATAGACACGACATGCAGGGTGAGGTTGAATGTTTATTCAGGGGGTTATGGAGGAGGAAGGGTGAAGGGGGGGACAGAGAGAGAGAGAAGAGGAGAAAGAGACAGAGAAGGGGGGAAGCTGAGAAGTGGGGGGAGAGGCAAAAGCGAAGCTGCCTCTCCGAGAGGAAGATGGAAAAGAGGATTAAAATTTCTTTATCGCTTTTGATGTTATCAGATTGATTTCGTGTATGCTTATCATTATAAACTCACCTCATGAATATTCTCTTTAGTTGATTTTTGCCAATCAGATTTCATATTTAATTGAATTTACTCTTTTTTTATTTGACAGTCTTCTTATCCCATGCGTGTGAACAGATGCAAGGAAATTCTTAACAAAGCTATCTATATGGAAAAGTCTTTAGAAAAGTTTGTTGGAGATGCAACTCGCCTAACAGACAAGCTGCTAGAATTGTGCAACAAATCGGTAATGTCACAGATCTTAGTGATTATCAGCCAATGTTAAATGTTATACAGAAATTTACATGTGATTTGAGCTGATTCTTTTCATTAAATTAAGATTTTTAAGTATGTCAGTATACATGCATCAAAATGTATTGAATGATAAATTTTAATGAATCTTCTACCTCTCCCTCCATTCTGCATAGTACTAGAGATTGAACCAGAAACCTGATCTTGCCAAGCAAGTGCTTTACAACTGAGCGACATCTCTATGTCTATATGATTTATATAATAAATCTATTTTTTTTAAACTTGTAACATCTGTCCTTCTTTCAGGTGTCCTTTATATTTCTGAATTTTTCTGAAAATATAGTTTTATTAGTTATCAAATAGTTTTAAGTCAAAGAATAAATCAACCATAAAAATATATGTAAAATGAATTAAAGCAGCCGCTAATTATTTTGTCATTTCCTTAAGCTTTGAAAACTTATCTGTTAACCCACATATGTGATAGGAAAGAGAATGGGTGGTTTTGTTTGGTAGTCTTTGCCTTTTTGTAGTGTTGGATTATGAAACCCAAGGCCTTATGCATAATGGGCAAGCACTTAACATATGATCTCTAACCCAAGCTGTTGATTTTCACTTTTTCACTATATTTTTCAGTGCACAGGCACTGTGCTGAGGTAACAAAGATTCCTAATAGAAACCTGCCTTGAATTGCTGATAGATTTGTAGGAAAATAAGCAGATGGCTATCACTTAGAATAAAAAGTATTATCTTCAGTATACTTGTGACTGAAGTAGGAAGGTGATATAGGAGTGGATCACTATTCTGTGTGAGGAATTAGGGGGGGAAAAGGCAAAAGAACGTAGGGGAGATAAAAGTGTGGGGGGTAATTATTAAAGAGAGAGGTTCTTTGTCAAATAGCTAGTGTTGTTTGCCAAATAATCAAAATCCATTAACCATTCCTAAGTAGAAAGATACAGGTGACCCTATTCCTCTACCTCCTCTCATGAATACATTCTCAGAAAGTATAGTCTTTCATTATTCTCATTAATTCTACTTGACTTCTTATGTACTTGGCACTAGGGAAACTTACCAGCCTTGTAGGTACCACTTTATCTCAAGTGCTTAGTTCTTCATCTGAAACCTTCATGGCAAACTACATTTGGAATTTAATTCTTTTTATGATTTTAAAGGTAATCATACTTTATATCGGATATTGTAACTGATGATAATCTGCTGGCATATCTCTTAATCAAACACATTGCATTGATCTTTACACTAAGAAATTCAGGTATCATTTTGTTGCCAAATGAGATTTGATAACCAAAAGAAGTTATTACAGATTTTCACATGTCTCATAATAGATCACTGGTTTCTACTCATCCTCTCCTGTTTAGACACTCCTACGATAGTGTCATGTCATGGGGTAAAAGAGGTAGTAGGTCTGCATGAGGTGATTTAAAATACTTAGGACAGTGCAGTGCTGAGCAGTTGAGATTGTAAAAATGAAGTGTTTACGTGCTTAAAGTTCTCTAATTCAAGGTAAACTCAGAAGAATTGAAATGTACTATTTGTGTTGGTTTTTCTTTTCTCAGGTTGATGGAAGTAATTCTACATTAAGCATGAGCACTCACTTTAAAATGCTTAAAAAACTGGTAGAAGACCCAACGTTTAGTGAAATCCTCATTCCTTTGCAGTCAGTCATGATCCCTACTCTTCCATCAATTCTGGGTGCCCATGCTAATCATGACCCATTTCCTGGGCATTGGGCCTACCTTGCAGGCTTCGATGATGTGGTAAACTTCAGTTTTATATTACTATAATTTTTAAGTGTAGTTAAACTTACGACTTCAAATTAAGCTAAAAATCTCAGTGAGTTTATTTGCAAAGAAAATTCTAGAAGTGTAAAGAAATGGAACTGTCTTGTACTGTGGTACAAAGGTAAGTGATGAGGAATCAGATGCACATATTTCATGGTGGCTATGTTTTTACAATTTTATTTTCCTATATTTTCTTTTGTCTTAATGGAGAATGGGTGACACAAAATATGTTTGATTTGCTTCTTATGAGGAAACAAAATTCAGATAACTTTTTGTCTGTGTGCACAAGTTAATGTGATCATGTGCCACAGCCTACAGATGCTCAGAGGATAACCTCAGGTGTTGGTCCTCACCTTCCACTTTGTTTCAGAAGGAGTTGCAGGCTAGGTGGTCCATGAGCTTCCCACAGTTCTTCTGGCTCTGCTCCCATCTCACCGTAAAGCTCTGGATTCCAGACATGCTCTGCACTCAGGTCTTCATACTTGGGTAGTAAGTGCTCCTCTCACTGAACATCACCTCAACTGCTGTTGAGTAATGAGCCTGTGACCTCTTCTCTGCTAGGCATAACCTTTCTTCTGTTCCACATGCCCACCCATGAGATGTGGCAGTAAATGTATGTTTATTTTAAGGAACTAGTGCTGAAGTAATTTTAGGGGAAAGCTTTTGAAAACTCCATATTTATTCTGAATTTTCTATGGCTTAAGAGATTTTAAAACTGTTTTGAGAGTCATTTCATTGTACATTTAAATAATCATGTTTTGTTTTTAACTTAAGTATTTTTTAGTTTACCCATGACGTAGGCTCATTTTGGAGAAGATATTTTTAAATTATTTTTAATTTATAAACTTATTCTTTGAACATTTATATAATGTATATTGATAATACTTTTCCAACATTATGATAAACATTTTTTATGTTTAATTTTTATGTTTATGTAAAATTTTGTGACTGCTTTACAAGGACTACCTGAATATGCATTGTAAATATCTGTTTGCCAACAAAGTTGTGATTTTGGTTTGGGGAAATTTTCTTTTTTGATTTATTTATTTATTTATTTATGCTTCATATCCAATTACCAATATTTAAGAAACTATGTCCCTATTCATAGACAACCTTCTTTTTTCGCTTCTAGGTAACTAAGGTAAAAGGAAATTTGTAGCTCGAATTCTAATTGGTCATAATAAAAACCCGAGTCAGATATTAGGGTATGAAAGTTGAAGGATCAGAGAATCAGTGTAGTCAGCCACTAGAGAGACCTTTTACCTCTACCAATGCTCAGGTCAAAAGAGTCTTCCTGTGCTCAGACTGCAGGGGCAGTCTTCAGACTGCACTGAGATCTTGTCTCTGCCTAGCTCTATCACTCCTGTCTTTACCTCCCTAGTTCTGAAAGACATGGGATCCCAAGTGCTGGGATCACCTTTGTGTGAGCAGTTTCTCTTTCTCTCTTTCTGACAGATTCAATCTCCTGTAGCGCAGGGTGACCTTAAACTAAGAGAGATCCCTCTGCCCCTGTCTCCCTAGTCCTGGGATTAAAGGTGTATGCCACCACTCCCTGGCCTCTAGTGACTTAGCTTTGCACTCTGATCATTAGACAAGATTTATTTGTTAAAACAAACAAAATATCACTACAGAAATACTGAAATACTAATTTACTACATACTCCCCCTATTCTTTTTAATATGATTTATAACTCAGTATTTATAATATTCAAGTTTAACAAAGAATGTCAGCCTTGTCTTAAATATAACACTCATTATTTTTTAGGTAGAAATTCTTTCTTCTCTTCAGAAACCAAAGAAGATCTCTTTAAAGGGCTCAGATGGAAAGTTCTACATCATGATGTGTAAACCAAAAGATGACTTAAGGAAAGACTGTAGACTAATGGAATTCAATTCTTTGATTAATAAGGTTGGAAATAGTTTCCTTTTTATAGATTGTTTTTATTATTTTCAATATGTGTTTGTGTGTGTCCACATGTATGTGCACATGCGTACAGGTGTCTCCTAAGGCCAGAGGCCTGAGATTCCCTGGAGCTGGAGTTACAGATTGCTATGAACCACCTGAGATGGGAACTAAGAACTGGATTTGGGTTCTCAAGAAGTGCAAGTGCTTTTTACCTAAGCCATCTGTTCAGCCCCATTACTTTTATTTTAGAATTAGGAAAATAATTATCATAGTAATGTGAATTTCTCAGTATGTGGTTAGCTCACTCTTGAAATGTATGCTTTCATTTTTTCATTTTAAAAATTTATTTGTTTTTATTTTATATGCATTGGTGTTTTGGCTGCATGTATGTCCGTGTGAGGGTGCCATTCCCTGGAACTGGAGATACAGACAGTTGTGAGCTGCCTTGTGAGTGCTGGGAATTTAACCCAGGTCCTCTGGAAGATCTGCCAGTGCTCTTAACTGCTGAGCCATCTCTCCATTTTCTCATTTTTTATTTTTGTTCAAATGAACATATTATCACTTAAATTAAGTATATATTTCAATGTCATTGAGTGAATTCACATTGTTGTGCAACCATCTCATCATACTTTTCAAAGATTTTATATTAATATTCCAAATTGAAACTGTATTAAACCATAATTCTTCATTTCATCTCTCAATCAGTCTTTTAACAACTACAATTCTAGTTTCTACCTCCATTAAGTCACCACTTTAGTACCTCATATAAAATCCTTTTGTGACTGGCTTGTTTCACTTAGCAGCATCTCTTTAAGATTCAGAATTTCCTTCCATTTAAAAGTGAATGATATTGTAATTAAAGAAAATTCTACATTTTCTTTTTCTATTTATCCATTATGTATGCTTGGCTTTCTCCCATGTGATATTTTGAATGAGTATATCAGTATTTGTTCAAGTTCCTCTTGTCAGATTTTTAGGTATATACATAGATTTCAATTGTCTACTTCAGTTAACTTTTAACAATTGTGATTCTGTTTATAGAGAAGATTATAAGACATTTTTTAAATAATTTATTTAACTTTATTTCATGTGCATTGGTGTGAAGGTGTCAGATTCCCTAGGACTGGAGTTACAGACAGTTATGAGCTGCCATGTGGGTGCTGGGAATTGAACCCAGATCCTCTAAAAGAGGAGCCAGTATTCTTAACCTCTGAGCCATCTCTCCAGCCCCTATAAGTCATTGTTTAATAAAGGGAAATATTTTCCATTTAATGGTTTTGTATAAAAACTCTCTACTTGCCGGGCGGTGGTGGCGCACGCCTTTAATCCCAGCACTTGGGAGGCAGAGGCAGGCGGATCTCTGTGAGTTCGAGACCAGCCTGGTCTACAAGAGCTAGTTCCAGGACAGGCTCCAAAACCACAGAGAAACCCTGTCTCAAAAAACTCTCTACTTGCCAGGCGGTGGTGGCACACACCTTTAATCCCAGCACTGGGGTCGGAGGCAGAGGCAGGCAGATCTCTGTGAGTTCAAGGCCAGCCTGGTCTACTGCCTCCCGAGTGCTGGGATTAAAGGTGTGCACCACCATCGCCCGGCGCATTTGACTTTTTTAACAGAGATCTTTAGCTTCTGAACAGAAACAAGAATTTTAACCTAAAGATGATTAATGCTACATTAAGTTCCAGGACGAGCTCCAAAGCTACAGAGAAACCCTGTCTCAAAAAACCAAAAACAAAAAAACTCTCTACTTATCTAGATTTATTTAGACTTTTGTTTTCAGTCCTAGGGGGAAAAAAAGCAGGTTCTGTTTGCATTACTGTTCAGAAGTAATCATGAGCATTTTTTTTTTCCTTCCTATTGGTTAAGTGCTTGCTATCTGTTTCAAAGAAATATGGGAAATCTGCTTCAAGGGTTATTAATATTAGCAGGAGTGGTAGTGGGAGCACCATTTATGAGCCTGAAGAAGTAATGTTTCCAGTATAGATAGGCTACAAATAAACTTGCCCTTGACTTAAATGTAGCATTTATCATCTTTAGGTTAAAATTCTTGTTTCTGTTCAGAAGCCAAAGATCTCTGTTAAAAAAGTCAAGTGCGCCAGGCAATGGTGGCGCATGCCTTTAATCCCAGCACTCAGGAGGCAGAGGCAGGCGGATCTCTGTGAGTTCGAGACCAGCCTGGTCTACAGAGCTAGTTCCAGGACAGGCTCCAAAGCCACAGAGAAACCCTGTCTCGAAAAAAACCAAATAAATAAATAAATATGTCAAATGCGGGGCTGGAGAGATGGCTCAGAGGTTAAGAGTACTGACTGCTCTTCTAGAGGACCTAAGTTCAATTCTCAGCATCACAGGGCAGCTCACAGCTGTCTCCAGTTAACTCCAGTTCTAGACCTGACACCCTCACCCAGACATACATGAAATGAAGGCAAAACACCAATGCACGTAAAATAAAAATAAAAAATAAATAAAAAAAGTTTAAAAAGTCAAATGCATCATGATATGTAAGATAAAAATGACTTGAGGATTGTAGACTAATGGAATTCAGTTTTTTGATTAGGAAATTTCATAAGCAAGACCCAGTCTCAAGATAAAAAGTCAATTATATAGTCTTGTCTATTTTGAATTATTCTTGAGCCAGACATTTATAACTACATAGCATAAACAATTATGGGCTGGGAAAGTTGGATATGAATGCTGAGGTCTGGGGCTTAAGCTTCCCCTGCCCCTCCTCCCAAAAGACAATAAAGTTAATACTATATGATCACTTCAAAAGCAATATGGTGAGAACTAATTTTCATTTAAAATGTTACTTGGATAAATGTTTCTTCATAGATGATTAAAACCCTTTATACCAGAACTCTTTCAATGTTTTTCTGATTTAAGTGTCAGATTGGCTGGCTTTAGTTTGTTAACCTCATTGTAATAAGTTTTAATACTATTGTTAAGGTTTCCTGTGAGCATAGTCAAAGAAAAACAATGTCAAAGTTTCTAACCACATTGGTTAGACACCAGTTTGTACATGAGATTATGTTGTACTGTTTGCTAGCATTGGTGACAACTACTTATTCTTAAAGGTTTCTTTTGTTTGTTTGTTTGTTTTGCTGGGGTTGGGGTGCTTCTTTCGTTGTGTTTTTGTTCTTTTTACTTTTTTTTTTTTGGTTTTTCGAGACAGGGTTTCTCTGTGGCTTTGGAGCCTGTCCTGGAACTAGCTCTGTAGACCAGGCTGTTCTCGAACTCACAGAGATCCTCCTGCCTCTGCCTCCCGAGTGCTGGGATTAAAGGCGCGCGCCACCTTTAATTTGAGGAACCAGATTGTCCTTGAATTGGCTGTGTAGCCATGAGTGACCTTGTAGTCTGGATCTCCTGTCTCCACCTCTCAGTGCTGGGACTTGAATAGTGTTTTTTGGTCAGTTGATCATGTTTCTGAGAGAAACAGGTTAATTGTTAGAAAAATGTGCTAAACTTCCTTCAAAAAGTTCCAGAATTAAACATTCTACTTTTTGTCCGTACCTGATATATCAGGATTCATCAAATGAGACATAACGCTTTCTACCAGATGACAACTTTTAAATAAAACTGTTTAATTAAAGACTATGAAGCCGGGCACTGGTGGCACATAGCTTTAATACCAGCGCTTGGGAGGCAGAAACAGATGAATCTCTGCGAGTTCGAAGCCAGCCTGGTCTACAGAGTGAGTTCCAGGATAGCCAAGACTACACAGAGAAACCCTGTCTCGAAAAACAGAAGGAAGGAAGGAGGGAGGGAGGGAGGGAAGGAGGGGAAGGAAGGAAGGAAGGAAGGAAGGAAGGAAGGAAGGAAGGAAGGAAGGAAGGGAAATTTTAACATCATACAACTCTTGCTTTTTTCTTATATTTTTATTATAATTATTTTATTTTTTTTATATATTCCATCATTTCCCCTTGGAGGGGAGCATTGTCAGCCTAGACAAGAGAATTTAAACTGTATATACACAGATACTATATGCATTAATAAGGTTTTCCTATAAATTTTTTAAAAACTTATTCTTCTCTCATATGTTGCATACCGACTGCAGTTTCCTCTCTATTCTCCCCTCCCAGTGCCTTTCCCTCACCATATCCCTGTCCCCCACCACATCTCTCTCTCCCAGATCTACTCTTTTCCCTTCAGAAGAGGGCAGGTCCAAAGATATCAATCAATTATGGCATATCAAGTTATAATAAAACTAGGTACTTCCCCTCATATCAAGGATGAAGAAGGCAAGCCAATAGAAGGGGAAAGGTCCCAAAAGCAGGCAAAAGAGTCAGAGACAGCCCCCGCTTCCACTGTTAGGAGTCCCCCAGGAACACCAAGGTAGACAACTGTAACATGTATGCAGAGGGTGTAGGTCAGACCCATATAGACTTCCTGTCTGTTGAGTCACTGTATCAACTGGTTGTTGATTCTGTTGGCCATTTTATTGTGATATCTTGACCCTTCTGTCTCTTATAGTCCTTCCTTGCCCTCTTCTCCAGGATTCACCAAGCTTTGCCTAATATTTTGCTGTGGGTCTCTGCCTCTGCTCCCATCAATTGCTGGATAAAGCTTACCTAATGATTATCCTAGGCTTTTTTGTTTTAAGTAGATAGTATGATTCCTTATGACTTTTTCAGTGTTAGGAAGATAACAGTAAGCATTTCTTTTAGTTTTTAGATAAAATTAAACATCAATATCTGTGCTTAAATACTTAACATTAATAATATCTGTAATGTAGGAGAAACTAAAACAATAGTATTTTGTTGTTATGGTTACAATTACAGTCTTTCAAATATGGTATTCTGTTACATTCATAGTGAAGAGTTAAAAAGAAGTGGTTTTAGCCAGGCGGTGGTGGCGCACACCTTTAATCCCAGCACTCAGGAGGCAGAGGCAGAGGCCGGCAGATCTCTGTGAGTTTGAGGCCAGCCTGCAAGAGCTAGTTCCAGGACTGGCTCCAAAGCAACAGAGAAACCCTGTCTCGAAAAAAAAAAAAAAAGAAGAAGAAAGAAAGAAAAGAAGAAGTAGAATAGGGACATGACCCTATAGCTTCTATAGTTTCCTCCTCTTTCAGAATTATTCATTAAAGGCTTCCATCAGCACTTTTCCTAGGAAGTGAACAATATTCGACATAACATGAATTTGAATTCTATTTTTTTCATTTCTATGTTTTTCACAGAGTCTAAGAAAAGATGCAGAATCACGTCGAAGAGAACTTCATATCCGAACATATGCAGTTATTCCACTGAACGATGAATGTGGAATTATTGAATGGGTGAACAACACTGCTGGCTTGAGACCTATTCTTACCAAAATATATAAAGAAAAGGGTATTATATTCATTTTTACAGTAGAAGTGTATACTATGGATTTGTTAGCAACAAGCAGGTGAAATACAAATGTCATACTTCTTTATCATAACAATGCACATATTTTACTTAAACCTAGTGAACTTTATATTCTATATACAAAAGCATGTAAGGTCTTCTTTCTTTTCTTCCTTCCTTTGAACTCTTTTTTTCAATGGGAAAAACTTTTGAGGTTGCTTACAAAAAAAAAAAAACCTGAATATTTTATTTTTCTAAAATATTTATTTGTTAGCAATTCTGAAATTATTTCATGTGCCTTTAGCAAATAAGTAAATATTCTATGAATATGAGCATTTTCCTGTTATCAGAGAAAGGAAAGTATTTGGCTAGATTAGAAGACTGGCCTAACTTGAGGTAACTTCAGCAAAAATAATATTGATAGTTATTAATTATAATCCAGGAAATAAAATAAGTATACCTTCATACTGATATAAACAAATACTTTCATAAGTGAATAGAAAAAGCTCTTTTATATTAAAATTGTAATGGATAAATGCAGGACTGAGGAAATAGAATATTACTAACTAGCAAACACCATAGGAATTGATGTCATAGGCAGTGATTGTAAATGGGTTCTAATATTAGTAGTCAATGTTAATTAAGTGTGGTGTTGCTTGCCTATAATCCCAGCACTCAGGAAAGCCAATGTTGGATGGCTATGAGTTTAGTGTCAACTATGGCTGCAGAATGACACTATGTCTCAAAATTTTAAAAGAAAAAAATAAGGCAAAAGTATGGTAAGAAACAGGTCATTTGTGGTCTCAAATCCTTTTTCCTGAATTACTTGTTAATTTTGAAGAGAAAAAGCATAGGAGCTTTACAATAGAGAAAAATAACTGATCAGATTTCTGTATTGTTACATAGCTATTTTCTGTTATTGTTTTTTTGTTTCTTTTTGATATAGGCTCTTACTATGTAGACTAGGATGGCTTCAAATTCACAGAGATCGGCTTGTCTCTGCCTCCCAAAGTGCCGGGACTACAGATGTGCACCTCCAAACATGCCTCTTTTTTTTCTTAGTTGACTATTTAACAATTCCATACATGTATACAATATATTTTAAAAATTTTTTAAAAATATGTGTACATGTGTTGATATATACAAGTATGGCAGAACTACAGTGTGAATGTGGAGGTCTGAGATGACCTAGAGTGTCAGTCTGCACCTTCTACCTTCTTTGGGACAGGGTTTCTTGTTGCTGCAGAGGCCAGGCTAGATGGCCTTGGACTTCCAGAAATTCTCCAGTCTCTACCCCCATCTTGCTCTGGGAACACTGGGATGATAAACATGCACTTCTGCATCCAGCATTACATGAGTTCCGAGGATCTGAACTCAGATCCTCGTGCTTATAAAGCAGGCAGTTCATCCATCTTCCTGGCCTGAGTTTCGTTTTGTCTACTAAAATAATACCAGTTCTTGGATTATTGAATTATAATTCCACCTTAATAAACTCTTTCTTAACCTGGTTCTGTCTGCAAAGACCATGTTTTCAAATAAATGAACAAATTTTTGGAAGGTTTTGTTTTTTAGACAAGGTCTCACTATGTAGTCCTGACCATCCTGATACTTAGTTTGTAGACCAGACTGGCTTTGTACTCACAGAGATCCTCCTGTCTCTTGCCCCCTGAGTGCTGGAATTAAAGTCATGTGCCACCACCGAGCTATTTAACATACTTTTTTAAGGAACACAATATAGTCCATAACAATTAGTACTGATTAGTACTATAGTGTGGGTATTAAACTAAGCATGTTCTATAGATCATTTCATTGTTATTATTAACAAGCCCAACTATCTAAATAACTAGTTAAACTTCACATGGTGAATGGACATCTGGAACTGAAAAAACTCATTCATATGTTAGGGATTCATCTTATGAGTAGAACCCTACAACAAAAGAGGCTAAAAATCTCAAATCAGATGCTTGTCCATAAGAAATTGTATCCAGATGACTTTCAGTCTAAAGTTTATCTTAAGAATTAGTTACATGCCAGCACTAAGCATGTTGGCATGCACCTTTATTTCCAGCTCTTGGTAGGCATAGGCAGGTAGATCTCTGTGAGTTCAAGGCCAGTCTGGTCTACATAGTAAGTTCTAAGACAGCCAGGGCTCCATAGTGAGGCCCTGTCTCAAAACAAATAAAATTAGTTATGTGCTAGGCATGGTTGAATTCCTTTAATCTTTTAATCCTCTCCCAGGAGGGAGAGGCAGGCAGGTCTCTTTGAGTTTAAGATAAACTGGTCTAATATAGTGAGTTCCAGGCTATCCAGAGCAACATAGTGATACCCTGTCTCAAAAAAAAAAAAAGAGAACAGAGGCAAAAACATTTAGGGTATAGTGGCACAAACCTGTAATATCAGCACTCAGGATGCAGAAGAATGATATCCAAAAGTTCGAGAACCACCTGGTTTACAAAATAAATTTTGTTCCAGGCTACCCCTAGCTTCAGAATGAGACCTAGATTTAAATAACAGTAGTAATGGCAACTATTTTTGTTAGAGTTCTATTTCTGTGAAGAGACCCCTTACAGCAACTCTTATAAATTAAAACATTTAATTGGGGTAGATTGCTTACAGTTTCTTAAGTTTAATCCATTATCATGATGTAGGGAGCATGGCAGTGTGCAGGCAGACATTGTGCTGGCCACATCTTGATCAGAAGACAACAGGAAGTGGACTGAGATACTGAACAAAGCCTGAGCCAAAGAAACATCAAAGCCTGCCCCCCACAATAACATACTTCCTCCAACAAGGCCACACCTATTTCAGTGAGCCCACAGTAACCCAAGAATTTCATAGACTAGCTTTAAATTATTTCAGAATACCAGTGTGTCCTTCTAAGGGGTGGTTCAACTTACCCCAGTATGACATCCTGATCAAATAGATTACTATAATTTTGGTGAGGGTAGCAGCATTTTCACAGCCCAGAGTGATCACCTTAATTTTTTTGAATCTTACATTCTGGAGTTATTTGATCATATTTTTTGTTTGTTTCCATTGATGTTCATCAGTGGAAATGTTGGTAAATACTAAAGAAAAATAGTAGAGTTTATTATTTTGTTATGCTATCAAGTTATAACCATTTAGATGCATAGCTGGTATTTTTCCATTCTTTTCAGTTGGAGCAAAACCTGACACTTCATATTTTAACAAAAATTATTCTGCTTTGTAGGAGTATATATGACAGGAAAGGAGCTTCGACAGTGTATGCTACCAAAGTCAGCGGCTTTATCTGAAAAACGCAAAGTTTTCCTAGAATTACTCCTGCCCAGGCACCCTCCTGTTTTTCATGAGTGGTTTCTGAGAACATTCCCTGATCCTACATCATGGCAAGTTACCAAGAATATAATACATTATTATGTTTGAATGGTTATTTTAATTTTTTTTAACTAAATCTGGCACAAAGTATTTGACAAGCATTGTATTTCTTTAGGTACAGTAGTAGATCTGCATATTGCCGTTCCACTGCAGTCATGTCAATGGTTGGCTATATCCTGGGGCTTGGAGATCGTCATGGTGAAAACATTCTTTTTGATTCTTTTACTGGTGAATGTGTACATGTAGACTTCAACTGTCTTTTTAATAAGGTATGGTGTGATTTCAGTTAATTAGATATATTCCCTGGAATTTTCTCTCCCCTACTATTGCTCTCCCTAGCTATACCTATTAGTTACAACTCCATAACCCTGGCCATTTCTTGACTGGTTTTCATCAGTGAACCCCTTAGGAAAGCTATTTAGGAAGCAGAGAACTTGGAAGAATGATATATGAAAGCTAGCAAGAATTTTAAGTTCTGACTTAGCTACTAGTTACCTAAACATGAGCAGATCAGTTCATTTTACAAACACTACTTTCATAAAGTCAGATTGTTTTATATTTCCAAATCTGACAATATATGAAAATGATCCTGGTTAAAGAAAAAGTAACAGGCTGAGATAGTTCATTGGTGTACTTACCTAGCATTTGCTAGGCTCTGAATTCAAGCTCTAGCAATTAAATATTAAAAGCTGTAACAGATAGTACCAGGATGGGTCCTTCAGAGCAAATCAAAAGCTATTGGATACATCTCTAAAAACTTCTGTAATTTTCTACAATTACAGTTCTCGAGGAAGATTAGAAGGTCATCTCGGTTTCTTTGACCCTATCTTTTTTGGGTTGCATTAGCTATTAAAAGAAGATGAAAAAGTTCATAGACTCAGCTGAAAAGAAAAAAATAATAAATGGTATAGATCAGACTATACAAAAGGGGAATTTAGGATAACTGTTTAGAGGGCTAAAAGAATTATGGAAGAGACATCAATAATGTCAGAAAATGAACAGCTGGTGTAAGTTGTTTCTTCCCTGTCTGAGGGAAAAGTCTGTGGCTATTTCCTATTTTAAAGTGATAGTTGTAAAAAGAAAATAAGAAAGAGGAGGAAAGAAAGACATGAGAAAAGTTATATAATATTATTGAGACTAAATATTGAATGCATAAATATTCGTTATAGCAATATTCAATATACTAAGCTGTAGAATCTGAATCCATTCATCTTGATTTTATCTAAGATGAATCCATGGTTTCAAATTGCCCAAAAGGGAGTGCAGTTATAAGGCTCTTTTCAAGAGATGCCTCTCATGTAATTACATAAATATTTGGATGATATTTTTTTCTCTTTCCTAAAGGAATCTAGACATGAAGTTCCAAACTCTTTGCACAAAGGTTTTATGTTTATTATTACCATATAATAAAACTGTTTGTTTTTAAGGGAGAAACTTTTGAAGTTCCAGAAATTGTACCATTTCGCCTGACTCATAATATGGTTAATGGAATGGGTCCTATGGGAACAGAGGGTCTGTTTCGAAGAGCATGTGAAGTTACACTGAGGCTGATGAGGGATCAGAGAGAACCTTTAATGAGGTAATCATCTGTGCTTTGTATATAATCTACTAGTGACCTTGAATGTACATACTGATCCCTTAATACATTTTCTTTATATGGAAACCACTTCATGTTAGCTAAAGTATATTTTTAAAAATAATAACTTAAGGCTTGGAATGATGGTTCATGCTTGTTGTCTTACTGAAAGAGAGAATCATGCGAGTTCTAGGCCATCCTGATCTATATACTGAGTTCCAGGCCAGGCATTGCTATGTAGTAAGGTGTGCCCTTCCCCCCCAAAAAACACTCCAGTTTTTAGTGTCTTTTTGTAAAGTCCCATAATTATTCATCCATTTGCATTCTCTAATTTTAAGATATTTTGATACAAAACTTATTTTTTGGTTGTGAGCCTACCCTTTAACAGTTAAGCCATCTCTCCCACCCACAGGACACTTTTGTTTTTTGTTTTTGTTGTTGTTGTTGTTTGTTTTTTTTGGATTTTTCAAGACAGGGTTTCTCCGTAGCTTTTGGTTCCTGTCCTAGAACTAGCTCTTGTAGACCAGGCTGGCCTCGAACTCACAGAGATCCGCCTGCCTCTGCCTCCTGAGTGCTGGGATTAAAGGCGTGCGCCCCCGCTGCCTGGCCACAAGACACTTTTGGAGCATTAACAATCATACTCAACTTCTTACTCCTTTCCATTTCCACTAATCCACACCTATCCCTGGATTTTCTATTGTAATGGTTTAAGTAAAATGACACTGTTCCCCAAGCTACTGCAACCACTGTGGGCCAAGAAGGCAGCCAGCCCAGGCAGGGAGCCCCCAAGTGGCCTGCAGGTCCTAGGCATGGACCCGTGTGGTGGGTGAGAGACCTAGAAGCATAGGCACGCCATGCAGAATGAGGTTGAATATTTAGTGAGTTATGGAAGGGAAGGGAGGGGAGAAGAGGGAAGAGCAGAGAGAGATAGGGGGAGGGAGAGAGAGAGAATCAGAGTGGGGAAAGGGGAGAAGTGGGGAGAAGGGAATGAGGCATAAGTTGCCTCTTGGAGATAAAGACAGAAAGGGAGATAGCTCAGGCCTGAAATGGAAGGAAGATCTGCCCACTTAGGCAGTGGACAGGGGAGGGAGTGGGTGGGGCTTGTCTCTTAAAGGGGCAGGACAGACCATTACACCTATAGTAGACATTTAATATCAGTTTGATCACATAATTTGTGGCCTTTTGAGTCTGTCTTCTTTAATGTAGCATAGTGGTTTCCAGGTTCATTCTTTTTAATTACCAAGTAGTGTTCTATTATATGAATGATACAGTGTTTTATTTATTCAACCATCAGCTAATTGACATTTTTGTATTGGTCCCACCTTTTGGTTATTATGAATAGCATGGTTGTGAATTTTGTGCAAAAGCTTTATGTGGACAAATATTATCAGTTCTTTTGTGTATGCCTGGGATGGAACTGTGGAATCACAGTACATTGAATAACTATCACAGTTTCCCAAAGCAGCTATAAAAATTATAATTCCATTAGTAATGTATGTGAGTTTCCATTTCTCCACCTCTTGACCAGCACTGAAGGTGTCATTATTATTTAAATCATCATACTGGGGGTGAAGTAGTATTCCATTGTAGTTTTAATTTATATTTTTCTAATGTCCATGAATGTTCAGCATTGGTTTTTTTGTTCCCTTATTAGCATTTGTATATATTTTTAGGAATATATATTTAAATCATTAGCATATTATCCTGTTTTGGGTGTGTCTTGCTATGTTAACCTAATCTGTCCTTAAACTCCTGGACTTAATCTATCCCCCTGCCTCGGCATCTCTAATAGCTAGAACTATAGACACATACCACTTTGCATGTCTCCTTTTCCTGTTTTTTAATTGGGTTGTCTTTTATACTTGAATTGTAAGATTTCTTTACTTATTATGGATACAAGAACCTTCTGACATATATGATCAAGAAATATTTTCTCTCACTTTTTAAATTTTTATTTTATGTGAATGGGTATTTGTCTGGATATATGTTTGTGCACACTACATGTGTGTTTGTGGTGCCTATGAAGGCCAGAAGAGGGTGTTTGATCCCTTTGAACTGGAATCATAGGCAGTTATGAGCTGCCATAATGGTACTGGGAATTGTCCTCTGAAAGCATAGCCAGTGCCCTTAACCACTTCTAAAAGTTGCTTTCCTGGGGGAGAGTGATGGCTCATTGACTAAGAACATATACTGCTCTTTTTAGAGGACCCAAATTGAATTCCAATCACCCATGTCAGGCAGCTAACAACTGCCTGTAACTCTAACTCCAAGGGAACAAGGGAATCCACGATTCTGGCCTCCCTAGGCATCTGTACTGTGTGTGCATGCACAATCTTTTTCCAAAGCTTTATTCCTTATTTGGGAGATGGTTCAGTTCATAAAGCACCTGCCTCACAAGTGTGTGGATCTGAGTTCATATCTTCAGGATCCATATTACCTGGGTTTGTGGCAAGCACCTATAATCGCATCAATGGTGAGACAGGAAGCGAAGACAAGCAGATGACTGGAGTTTGCTAGCCAGCTAGTCTGGCCTACATAGCAAAGTTGGCCAATGAGAGACCCTTTTTGGTGAAAGGCACCTTAGGGCCAACCCCTGAGGTTGTCCTCTGCCCTCCACACACACACTTTTCTATCAGTTTTATTTCTGGTGTTGATTGCTAGTTTAGAGCTCCATTGGCTCTAAGGAGTTACTTTGTGGATACCTACAGGTTTTCCCTCTACATCAGCAACTCAGCTAATTGCTGGGTTTAATCAACGGGTAGTAGATAGAGCAAGGGGAATTTTGTTGATCTTAAGAGATAAGGCAGCCGGAGCAGTGGTGCGGCAGGCATAGGCAGGTGGATCTCTGAGTTTGAGGCCAGCCTGGACTACAAGAGCAGGTTCCAGGACAGGCACCAAAGCTACAGAGAAACCTTGTCTCGGAAAAAAAAAAAAAAAAGAGAGAGAGAGAGAGAGAGAGAGAGAGAGAGAGATAAGGCAGTTCGTTTTTCACTTTTAATTTATTGTTGTGCATGTGGAGGCTAATGATCAGTATCAGCTATCTTCATTAATTGCTTTCCAGTTTCAGATAGGGATTCTCACTGAACATGGAGTTCACTGATTTGGTTAGACTGGCTGGCCACTGAGCGCCAGTCAGCACCACCTCCACTTAGTCACAGCTGAATTACAGACAGTGCTGGTGCTTCTGGCCTTTTACGCGGGTGCTGGAGATGGGAACTCAGGTCTTGAGGCTTGTACAGCAAGCACCTATTGATAGAGTTACCTCCCCTGTTCAGAAAAGTAGATTTTTTTTTTAATGTGTAGCCCAGGCTGGCCTCAAACCCATGATCCTCCTGCTGTGGCGTACACCACCTCAACCGGCAGAAAAGCAGATTTTTAAAGGATTTCTAAAGTTATCTTTTATTTTAAAAAACAGAATTATAGACATTATAGTAGAATACTCTGTTAAACACAGAAAAACGGACATTTCACCCAGAGGAAATCATCATTAAGAGAGCCTATACACAACACTTTTTTTTAGTAAAGTCAAGATAATCTTTTGAAGTGACCAAGCACAGGAGAAAAGTGTTTTGAGAAGTAAAAGGTTAGCAAGTTTTAAGAAGGAAATTGTTTTGTTTTGTTTTTCAAGACAGGGTTTCTCCGTAGCTCTTGTAGACTAGGCTGGCCTCGAACTCACAAAGATCTGCCTGCCTCTGCCTCCCAAGTGCTGGGATTAAAAGCGTGCGCCACCACCGCCCGGCCAAGAAGGAAATGTTTTAAAAGAAGTAGAGGAAGAGGAACTAAAACTATCCATTCTGCATTGCAGAAAACTCGGGGTAGCAGACTGTTACTGAGTAGTGGAACAGTAGTAGATACTAGGTGGAGTAGTATGGAGATTCCGTACAGGTTTAGAAGGGAAAACTGGATGACAGATGGACAAGATGAAGGAATGATGGCTTATTTTTCATCCAGGGCAAGACTGCAAATGACATCTGTTACTGCTTTAGGAATACAGAAAAAATAGGAAAAGACAATGAATTTTGTTTTGAATATAGTTTGAGATATCTGTAATATATCTAAACAGGTTTCCCATAGGTAGTTGGAGTTGATGTCTAGAGCACAGAAGAAAGTGAGCTTTATCTGTATGGTAACTGAAGGTATTGTATATTCCTTGAATGTAGCAGAAGTTAATAAATACTCATTTAACAGGTAACAGTATATATCTTGAGATGTCACACAGAATTCATCTTACTCCTCAAAAAACACCTGACTCTTCCTTACCTCTTTACATTTCCCTGACCCCTACCCCTCTACCGCCCAAAATAATTTCACATAAACTATATGAATATGTAGTATAATCCTAGAACTTGTAATTACCTTAACTTCCTATTCTTTGTGTATTCTACTTTTTGTTGTTGTTTGTTTTGGGTTTTGTTTTGTTTCTTTTTCTGAAGTAGGGTTTCTCTGTAGCTTTGGAGCCTGTCCTGGAACTAGCTCTTATAGACCAGGCTGGCTTTGAACTCACAGATCTGCCTGCCTCTGCCTCCCGCGTGCTGGGATTAAAGGCATGCACCCTCACTGCCCAGATTATTCTACTTTTAGTAAGATTTCTTTTGCAAAGGTAAAGAATTTATTACTATATCTGTTTCAATTTTAGTGTCTTAAAGACTTTTCTACACGATCCTCTCGTGGAATGGAGTAAACCAGTGAAAGGACATTCCAAAGCACCACTGAACGAAACAGGGGAAGTTGTCAATGAAAAGGTTCGTAAAAGCTTCAGCTTGGCATAAGCGAATAGTCTCTCTTTAAATGAGATCTGATTCCAAATACTGTTGGTGACCTATATATTAATTACTTTGGAATCTAAAATTAGCTACAACCTTAGAGTTGACAGAAATACATTGAGGAGTCTTTCTCCTCTACCCCCATTTTGATGCTGGATTCAACCCAAGGCCTTGTGTATGCTAAGTACATGCTCTAATTAATTTCAACACCACCAGGCTTCATCCTTGTCCTGAAAATTACTTTTCTAATAATATCATTTTCAATTTTGCTTCTGGTATGCATTTTCTTAAGAAGCTGTAAAGAATTCCAAGTAGTTTACTTAAAATTCCATTTGCGTGCACTAATGTAAATTTATTAGCCATTAGAGCATTGCTACCATCATTAGAATCTTCACTCAAATATTTAAGAGCTAACATTTCAAAATAGGTTACTTTTTGTTTGCTTTATTTTGTTTCTGATAGTAGAAAGGAATAGAACCCAGGGTCTCTTGTCTGCTAAACACGCATCCCACCACTGAGCTACATCCCTAGTTCTCAAAACAGATATTTTAAATTAATACCTTTCTGGAACTGGTGGATTGTGTAATGTTGTGCTCTTTTGACTTTTTGGAGAACTTGCCACCGAACTCCCAAATAAATCACATACCCAGTCTAAGCTTGGCTTGTTTCTTGTCAGCTTTTTTTGTTTGTTTTTGTTTGTTTTTTGGTTTTTTCAAGACAAGGTTTCTCTGTAGCTTTGGTGCCTGTCCTGGAACTCTCTCTTATAGACCAGGCTAGCCTCAAACTCGCAGAGATCTGCCTGCCTCTGCCTCCCGAGTGCTGGGATTAAAGGCGTGCTTTACCACTGCCCGGCATCCTTCTCTATTTCTGTATACCTTTCTTTGCTTCTTTTTCTATGGCTGGCTGCAGATGTCCTCCTCTCCTTCTCTTGTTCGTCATCCTTTTCTTCTCCCAGAGTTCGCCTTCTATTTATACTCTCTGCCTGCTAGCCATGCCTATCCTTGCTCTTGACCGTTAGGACCATCGGGTGTTTTAGACAGGCACAGTAACACAGCTTCACAGAGTTAAACAAATGCAGTGTAAACAAAAGTCACACACCTGAAAATAATATTCCCCAATAGTAATGTGCAGAGTTACCTGGTAATTTTTGTAGTATAGAAACAAGTCCATTAGCAGATGTCAATCATTGTAAACATCAAAGCCAGCATCTCAAGTTAACTGGGTTTCATTAATCGAATGGGATATTGTTTTGTTAAACGGTACTAACATTAAGTAGTGAAAAACGTAGAAGCTCCAAATTACTAACGGTACTTGTTATTGGGTCTGTAGCCTTAATGACTTTCTGTATTTTTTTAGGCCAAAACCCATGTTCTTGACATTGAACAACGACTACAAGGTGTAATCAAGACCCAAAATAGAGTAACAGGGTTGCCGTTGTCTATTGAAGGACATGTGCATTACCTCATACAAGAAGCTACTGATGAAAACTTGCTATGTCAGATGTACCTTGGTTGGACCCCATATATGTAAAATAAAATTATTTCAAAGACTATATTAATATCTAAAATTCCTGTGTTATTAATCAGAGGTATGTCTTTAAGTCTAAATTACAACACACATTTACTTATATTCTTAGAGAAACTAGTATTTCTCTGTGATTGTATTAACAATTATGGATTCAATTCTTAAATACTGCTTTCTTAGTACATACTTGTATATTTCACCTAGAGAGATAGAACATTGTATTCTCATGATCAAAAAACAATGTAACTGGAAGGAACCAGCCAGCCTAATTTCATTTTGTAGTTTTATAAATTTCCTTTTCAAAGTGTTAGCATAAGGTTTCATTTGAACAGCAACAAGTTATATTGGCTACATGTGGGCAGGAACTAGACTGGACCGGTCCACAGAGCTACCTCTTCTGCCCTGTAGGGAATGATAGCACATCATTAAATTCACTTCATTAAGCTTTTAGTATATATACAGGAAAATGTAATCAAGAGAGACTCAGGAAACATGAATGGAAAAATAAATCAGCTATATAATTATTTTGGTGAGGGCTGGAGAGATGGCTCAAAGGTTAAGAGCACTGGCTGCTCTTCCAGAGGTCCTGAGTTCAATTCCCAGCAACCACATGGTGGTTCACAACCATCTGTACTGAGATCTGGCGCCCTCCTCTGGCGTGCGGGCATACATTGAGGCAGAATGTTGTATATATAATAAATAAATAAATCTTAAAAAATATTATTTTGGTGATACTGAAGATTGAACTATGCTAGGTATATGTTCTACCATTAAGCCACAGCTCAGCCCTAACATTCTGTAATTTTAAAGACACTACCACATGGTTGGTATGTGAAAATACACAGTACAGTAGTGATGGAAAACACAATACTTACAATTCTCTTAAGATTTTAAAATCTAAATGTTTTTTATGTGTTTGTTTTCTGTACAGTTTCTTATAGATTAAAATGAAAAGAACTGAAAAATAATACATTTATTACAGATAAATGGAAAACTGCTATATAGAACTCTGCCTTTTTTTCTCCTATGAGTAAATGTATAATGAGGTAAAACACAATAAGCCAGAAGGCATGAATGTCGAAACTGGAACGTACCATTTACTACTTACACCTTGATGCTAACAGTTAAGGAAGGTCAGGGTAATAAGGCAATCTTATTTTCAGTAACAAGTGGGTTGAGGGTGCATGTGTGTCCATTTTAATTTGATTTTGGTGGTTTGTTCATATAGACATGTTTAAACTAAATAGTTAATTTGCAGTGATGTATATATATTTGTTAAATACAGTACTGGATTACATAAGGATCATTTCATACAAATATATAATATACTGTGAAAACTTCTTCCCATACTTCCTGCTGTTCTCTGCCTCAGTCTCTTTTGTTCCCTTTGACAGTGTTGTTTCTGCTTTCATGTCCCATATACATACATGATTTGAAGTAGCTATATAAAATTTAGGAACCATAAATGAAAGAAAATGTAATCTCTCTGAGACTGACTTAATTCACTTAATATAATGATCTACAGTTGCATCCATTTTCTTGCAGATGATATATAGCTTCATTTTTCTTTACTGAAAAAATATATTTTCTGTATTGATTCCTATATTTTTAAGGATCATTTTCTAAATACAATGCCAATCTAATCTCTTAGAAGATCAGTCAATGTTTAGTGCTTTATCATCTAAATAATTCAACCAGATTTTCATTTCCCAAAGCAAAATCATATATTTTTACAAATGTAACCTGTGTGAAGGTCATGAGATTTGGAAACATCTTAAGAATAAAACACGCACACCTTTGATCCCAGTACTTTGGAATTAGAGGCAGGTTGATCTCCTTGAGTTTGAGATTAACCTGATCTACATAGTGAGTACCAGGACAGCCAGGGCTACATAGGATCAATAAAGAATAAAACAATTTTGTTGTGTGAGTTTGTAGACATTAAGAAGAGAAAGTGGCCGGGCCGTGGTGGCACAAGTCTTTAATCCCAACACTGTCTCAAAAAACCAAAAGAAAAAGAAAGAAAAGGAAAAAAGAGAAGAGAAAGTGCACGAGAGTGAGTCTTTTCTATATTCTCTAAACAGTCCTTGCATGGAGAGTGAAGTCACATACACAGAAGGTCCTCTTGACTAAAGATGGATGCTGTCCAAATCCTAATCATGGAAGACAGGCAGTACCAAAGGAAAGACTTGAGTAACTTCCAAAGTACTTACCATAATGAAAGTCACATAATGATAGAGACAGATACAGAGATGTTCATGGTGGCTTTCATCTTGTTTGATTGCGACAGATTGTCATGTAGGATAGAGTCTGGAACTTGTGTAACTGAAGAAGACCCTGAACTCCTGATCTGCCTCCATCCTTCAAGTGCTGAAATAAAGACTTATATGCTACACCATGCTTTTTGAGTTTTTGGTTTGCGATAGGCTTTCGTGTTGTCTAAGATCGCCTTAAACTTGCTATGTACCTGAGGATGGCCTTTTAACCTCTGATCCTTGTATGCCTCCTAAGTGCTGGAATTTATAGGCGTGCTGGGCCACAGCAGCCTCTTTGTTTTTGTTTTGTTGTTGTGGGTTTCTCTGTTTTGAAACAGGGTACCAACAATTGAGGATAAGCGGAGTAACCCAGTCTTGAAACGCTGGGAAACTGCTCTTAAAAGAAGCTCTAGTGCAGATTTACATTACTCAGAAAATAACTCCCCTCACAAACTAACCGAAACTTTTCCAGTCCGTGTTGAAAAATAGTTTAGCCATCCCATAAGGGCAAGACGCAGTACAAAATCCATTGTCCAACACTCTCTTACTCAGGGTTTCTATTGCTGTAATAAACATGGCCAAATGCAACTTGGGAAGGAAAGGGTTTATTTGGCTTACACTTCCTCATCACAGTCCAACATCGATGCCGTGCGTCAGGAATCGAAACCACGGAGGAATGCTGTTTTCTGGCTTGTTCATTCACTCAGCTTTCTCATATACCGGAGGACCAAGGGTGGCATCAGTCCACAATGACCTGGGTCCTCCACATGGATCATTAATCAAAATATTCCCAAAGGCCAATCTGGAGACAGCATTTTTCTCAGTTGAGGTTCCTCTTCCCAATGACTCTCCCAAGTGTCAAGTTGACATAAAATTAACCAGTACATTCTCCCAACTGTCTGCAAGTCCACATCTCTGCCAATCTGTATCTTCAAATTGAGCTTACCACAGCAGTCATACCTCTTGTGCCGCCACCAAAGAGCACGGAAAAGCAGCGAGGTAGACAGGACGCCCCGCCCACCGACACCGTCCTGCCCCTCTAGGCCCGCGGCTTACTCTATGGTCTGGCGGACCTTGTGTTGTCATCCTCCGAGCGACGGCCGGAGGCGGCGGCGTAGGCCCGGGCGGGGCGTTTGGTTTCGTTTCTGCACCTACTGGAATTAGTGTCGACGGTCAAAATGGGAGTCCCCAAGTTTTACCGATGGATCTCGGAGCGGTATCCCTGCCTCAGCGAAGTGGTGAAGGAGCATCAGGTGGGTGAGCACAGGCCGCGGTGCAAGAGGCGGGCCCGCGGGCCTGTGCGCGGTGTGGGACCCGGGCCAACCAGCCCCTCCGGAGCTGGTCAGCAGCCGGACAGGAGGAGGAGAGGGAGGATCGAGGGTTGGCGGTCTCCGAGTGAGCCGCATCGGGTAGAGGCAGGTACGATCCGTGCTTGCGGCAGGTCTAAGCTCCCCCGGGAGAGCTTTTAGGAGCCCCCTGTCCTCCTGGGAGTCGCAACTGGCTTCACCTCAGGCTGCGAGGCTCTGAGTGGGATGCTTTCCCTGGTCTCCCACGCAAAGCAACAGACCTGTGTGCAAACAATAACAAACGTCTCTGCGGTGGAATTGCCTAGTACTCCAGCTGTTAAGAGCTGCATTTAACCCCATAGCCTGGACCGATTGATGTGAGACCTTTGATACTCCGGTTAGCTCCCAAACAGTACCTATCCCGACCCCCTTTGTCTAGAGGAACAAAACGTTTAGATGGAGCGCAGGGATGGGGGGGGGGGGGCGCGGGGGGTGGTGCTTAGCGGCTTTGATATGGCAGAAAAAAACCAGAAACATTATTACCAATAATTGGTGTATACCCCACAGCGGCATTTATGTGAACTCTAAAAGTGTGTATTTGTATATCTATATATTGGAATATGTTCACATATTTAAATAACAGAGGAGAGAAACCAAATGTTCTAATAGGTAAGCTAGACATTGAATGATAATTTAGTATGTCACACCGAATGACTTTGATAATGACTTTGATTTACAAAAAAAAAAAAGAACTCGTTTTTGAAATTGTCATAGCTAATTGAATTACTTGTGATAAGTATAACTGTATTAGTACTGAGAGTTGTCACTTATATGGGATTTTTGTTTTGTTTAAGGTACAGCATTTTTTAAAAATCATAACACTTCTAAGGATAACTATAGAGTTCAGTCTCTGGAAAGAATTCTTTTGATGTTAAGGTCTAATAAAATTTGGCATATGGAAAAAAAGCTTATAAAAATTTCCAAAGTGCTAACTTGTCCTTCATTTATTTGAGACATAGGTTAAGTTAGATTTAGAGGATATTTATTGCCAGGGAAAAGAGTGAAAAAGGACACAATTAAATTGTTTTTCTTTTTCTGGAACTTTGATCAATAAATATATGATAGTATCTAAAATGTTCAATATATTTTTATTCTGTACTCTTTGGCCACAGTCATTGATTTGGTTAAAATATCATGCAGTCAGGCAGTGGTGGTGCGTGCCTTTAATCCCAGTACTCGGGAGGCAGAGGATCTCTGTGAGTTCTCTACAAGAGCTAGTTCCAGGACAGGCTCCAAAGCTACAGAGAAACCCTGTCCCGGGGAAAAAAATAATGCAGTCTCTATCCTGAGGAATTTCGTTGCAAAAACAATACAGTCACTAAAAGCAGCACTATGACATGAACAGCAAGACAGATTTCCTGAAAGTTTCATATTAGATTGAAATTAAAAGTAAGGATTGCTTTAAAATTACAGCAGGGCCTGGTGTCCTACATCTGTAATACCAATGCTCAGGAGGCAGAGTCTTGTAGATCTCTGAGTTTAAGGCCAGCCAGAGGCACACAGTGAGATCCTAACTCAAAACAGATAGATAGATAGATAGATAGATAGATAGATAGATAGATAGATAGGGGGCTGAGAGCTCTGGTTAAGAGGACTTGGATTTGATTCTAGCATCCACAACTGTTTGTAACTGCACTTCCAGAGCATGGAACACAGATATACATGCAGGCAAAGCACCCATACACATAAAATAAATAAATAGAGACTTGGTGTATCAAAGTAATGCCTTCCACAAATACTTTATTAAAAGGGGGGACTGAAGAAGAAGGACCGAAGTTCTGATCCCCAGCACCCACATAAAAACTGGGAGTGGCATAGGGTACCTGTAACACCGGCTCTGGAGACTCCATTAAACAATTATAACAAGACATGTGATACAGTATCCCATGTTCCTGGTTCAAAATATTGCTAGATAATGGAGAGCAGGGACAGGTGGATCCCGAGGGCTCTCTAGCCAGCTAGTCCAGCTAAACTAGTGGACTTCACGGTCACTGAGAGATCTGTCTCAAAAAATAAAGTGAAGAAGCAGTTAAGGAAAACCCCAGAGTTGACCTCTGACCTCTGTGTGGGTGGCAGGGTGAGCAGGAGCAGACCTGAGGGACAGGATGGAAGGAATAGGTTTGGGAAGTGGGGAGAGGATTTGGTATCAGCACAGTCTTTTAATCCTCACATGAAAATACAAAGAGAAACTAGATTACAAAGTTTAAAGTCTATAAAACAATTACAAGTCATGTGATACAGTATCCACATGTTACTGGTTCTAAATATTGCTAGATGACGGCAAATGATCAATAGACTCTAGACAGGGTTATAAGAGAAAGAGGAAGAAATAGCTGATGAACTTGTGAGCAAAACTCCAGAAATTTACCCTGTTAGTTTCAAAAAAGACTATGCTAGCCAATTAGATAACAGTATGTAAAATGGGGAGGGGGGTTGTTTTTGTTTTGTTTTGTTTTGTTTTGGAGTCTGTCCTGAAACTAGCTCATATAGACCAGGCTGGTCTCTAACTCACAGAGATCCACCTGCCTCTGCCTCCCGAATGCTGGGATTCAAAGCTTGCACCACCACCACCCAGCAGCGGGCGGGTATTCTTCTTAAGATTGACTAGCTGGATAGCCATGGTGGCTCACACCTTTAATCCGAGCACTTGGAAGACAGGCAGGCAGATCTCTGTGACCTATGCCTGGCCAACCTGGTCTACAAAGCTAATTCCTGGGAGCCGGGGCTGTTACACAGAGAAACCCTGTCTGGTTGGGGGTAATGAAGTGTCATCAGAAGGAAAAGCAATACTCCTGTACATGCAAAGCTGACCTTCCAAGTGCATCATGGGGCACAGTATATCCTAAGGAGAAACAACTAAGAGTAAAATGTTGTCACAGAATAAAGTAAATGTTGTCATGGAAGGGACAGTGGAAATAGAGGATGGTCAATGAAAGTTAGGAAGAATTAGAGTCAAGGAATCTTGCAAAACAAGCTACAATGGTTTTGTTTGTTTGGTTTTTGTTTTTGGTGGTTTTTTGTTTGTTTGGTTGGTTGGTTTTTTTGTTTGTTTGTTTTTGGGGTTGGGGGGGCGGGGTTCGAGACAGGGTTTCTCTGTAGCTTTGGAGCCTGTCCTGGAACTAGCTCTTGTAGCCCGGGCTGGCCTCGCACTCACAGAGATCTGCCTGCCTCTGCCTCCTGAGTGCTGGGATCAAAGGTGTGCGCCACCACTGCCCAGCTCTTTGGTTGTTTTGTTGTTGTTGTTTTAATTTGTTTTTTTTTTTTTTTTGGTCAAGCTACCATGTTTTAAAACTTACTAAAAACTCCAAAAGAAAGCTAAGTTAAAGTTTATGTGAACCTCTAGTCATTCTAAAGCTTAAGAAAATTCAGTTCATATAAAACAACAGAAAAGGATTGAGGCCAAATGGCATACATTTTATTTATTTATATATTTATATATTTGTGTGTGTGTGTGTGTGTGTGTGTGTGTGTGTGTATGAGTGTGTTTCCTGCATGCGTATCTAGATACCAAATGCACGCCTGGTGCCCTTAGAGGGCCGAAAAGGCAGAAAAGAGCCATGGATCCTTGGAACTGGAGGTACAGATGATTGTGAACCTCCATAAAGCTTCTAGGAACCGAATCTGGGTATTCTGCAAGTGTAATAAGTGCTCTTAGCCATTGAGCCATCTCTCCAGCTGTGAATACAAAGCTTTCGTTTACTTCCTGCCCAGCAGTGGTGGTACACATGTGTGATCCTAGCATTCGGGCAGCTGAGGCAAGATGGCCATTTCAAAACTAGCAAGAACTACATATTAAGACCCTCTCTCAAAAAAGAAAAGAAAGGCAAAGACTGGGTTTCATGTGTGTTACTGCCACCCCTAGACTTAGATCTGAAATTCCCACTACTCGAGAGACAGGGTTACAAAATGAGTTCAGGAACAGTTTCGGTAACTTAGTGAGTCTGTCTCAAAGTAAAAACTTCTGAAAACAATATTGGGGATATAGCTAGCCCAGTGTTAGAACACCTGCCTAGCCTACCAGAAGCTCTACGGTTTAATCCCCCAGTACCACAGAAAAGGGAGAAGGGGGCAGAGACTGGGATTGCGGCTCAGTGATACAGCACTTGCTTAGAATGAAGGTCCAGGGTTTAATGTCCCAAAACTGCAGGAGGGGAAAACCCATTTTACTAGTGTGTGTTTGTTATGAACAATAATACATGTGTGTGAAAGACATTGTCAGCCGGGTTTGTTGCAGAACCAATGCAGTAAGTTTAGATACTAGAGCTGTATCTAAAATGGCTTTGCTAGTTGGTCCTTCTGTGGGAAACGTTTTAGGCATTTTCCTTACTGGAATTGCAGACCTTCTGTCCGTGTCTCCCAGATGTTAGGATTGCCAGGATTCATAATTTAGGATTTCATGGGAGGATTCATCTTTTCCTCATATAGATTTGAAAGAATGCATTTTCACATAGCCATTTTAGTGTTTGTTTGTTTATGAGTGGAGCTTTCCTTGCCTGAGATCAACACACACCACACTCTTCCACCTTGGAGCGGCTCAGGTTGATCTTTAATTATTGGGCTCAAGCAATCCTCCTGTTTCCATGTTCTGAGTAGTTAAGAAAACAAGAGACATGTAGCACTGCCTTTGGAGGTTCTGTTAGTCTTGTTTTCTGATGGCTGGGCAAGTACCCTGTCCCCTCCTTTCAGTGTTAGAAATGTTTCTTCTGCATGGAAATGTCACGTGCACTTGCACTGTTTCAGTGCCCGTTTCCATCTGTTAGCTGAAGTCCTTGAGGGCCGATTTCCCTTCCTTGCTCTGCCTTTAATACTGTCTCCTAAAGAAGTGGAATCATTCTGTATAAATTATTTCCCTCTCAAGAGCTTACAACGACGTCGATTGGTGTTTTCAGATTCTTGAAACAAATAATAAGTCTTGAATGTTCTCTTAAACTAATGTAACTAGTTAAGTGGCTTTGAGTGAACCAAATACAAAAGTCATTAAATCATTTGTAAAGCCTTTAATACTCTTTTATAAAACCCTTTGATATAAATGGGCATTATTTTCCCATTTATAGACGAAATTGACACTTTGAGATGCCAAGTAGCAAACAGGGAGGAAACTAATATTTTGAGTGCCATTTTAACTAAGTGCTTTCTCTGTTGTTTTCCTGGGACTCTTACTTTGAATAAATGATTATTTCCTCATAGTAAGTTAGGTCAAGCCACACATTATATAAGTACATAATTTCCTTTTGCGTTACTAGTTGCTCCTGTTTACTTTCCTTTGCTTACTTTATTCAACAATGATTGTTTATTCGCTTTTTTTTAAGATTTATTTTTTTATTTTGTATGTATATTTATGTTATGTGTGTCTGCATGTTTGTGCACTTACATGTAGTACCTGAGGAGGCCAGAAGAAGGCACTGGATCCCCTAGGACTGGAGACGTGGTTGGTTGTGAACAGCCTGATTGAAAGAAAGTGCCAGGATCCAAACTTGGGTTCCCTGGGAGAGGCCCCCTCAAGTTTCTCTAATCAGAAGACATTACATCATCCTGTTTGGTTTTTTGTTTTGTTTTATTTTTGTTTTGAACCATTGAAGAATCACGTTTGCTGGTCTTTAAAATAGTTATGATAATTAATAATCTGGAGTTTTGTTTTTTTATTTGTTTGTTTGCTTTTTAGATTCCAGAATTTGATAATTTGTACCTGGATATGAATGGAATTATTCATCAGTGTTCCCATCCAAATGATGATGATGTTCACTTCAGAATTTCAGATGACAAAATCTTTACTGACATTTTTCACTACTTGGAGGTGTTATTTCGAATTATTAAACCTAGGAAAGTGTTCTTTATGGCTGTTGATGGTGTGGCTCCTCGAGCAAAAATGAACCAGCAACGTGGAAGGCGTTTTAGGTAAATCATTTAAAACAGGTGACATAATACAGTGCATCTTCCATTCATATTTGTTTTCTATTTAAATCTTCAAAGTAATTGGTGTACTCTATACTTATTAGCATATTTGGCTAGTCAAGTCATAAACTAGTAATTCTCACGAATTACATCTCAAAGCTTGTGTTGGGCTTCATGTAAAGTTCATTCTGTTCTCAGGTCCAGGTTGTCAAACTTTGCTTTGATAGTTCGGAGGTAGTAGAAGGGGAGCAGAACACCTGTGGTGACCCACCTCCCTTTAGTCCCCACAGAGTGTGCAAGAGGCTCTTCTAATGACAGTGAGGCAGCAAACCTATTGAATGACCAGACCTAGTCTAGATGCTGATTCTGCATAAATATGAACCCTAATTTAGCAGTAAAGCAAATGATTAGAAGGTGATTGATGGGATAGGGAAAAGAGTTCAGTTAGGGACTTGGCATTATCAACACCATTTGTAGAAATAAAAGGGTCAGAGATAGTCTTAAAATCGAACTCCTGGATGTGTCGAGTATATCTGAGTAACAGGGAAGTCAGGCTCTATTCCTGTTGGGAGGAATTCTAAGTCCAAAGTTTGATGAGTTGTTAGCATAATGAAAGACTTAATCATAATGACAGTATGAAAAAATGGTATGGTGACCACGTCTTTAATCCCAGCACTTGGGAGGCAGGCGAATTTCTGTGAGTTCAAGGCCAGCCTGATCTACAGAGTGAGTTCCAGGATAGCCATAGATAAACAGAGAAGCCCTGTCTCGAAAATCAAAAAGCAAAACAACAAAAACAACAAAGAGTGACAGAAGTATTCATGCATCAGATGTGGATGTTGTCAAGAAAGTTGACACGGTCTTGAAGAAACCTCCCAGTGAGACTAAGGACAGGATGGCAGGGTATTGATTAACTACTAAAACAAACAGACAAAAAAGAGTCTAAATATATTGAAAATACTGGGATCTTTAAATGCAATGACTTTTTTAAACCAAAATTTAAATTTCTAAAGACTACCTAAAGACTTAATCAGAATCTCTAGTCATTGGAAAACTACACTAGGTATCAATACATGGTATTTATTAACTAGTTTTAGGGAGCCACTAGCCTAAAAACTCAGATTAGGATGCTGATGGTTCAGGCCTTTATCCCAATATTTATGAGCAAAGCCAGCCTGGTCTCCTTAGAGTTCAGCCACCAGAAGGTGTCAGTGTATTTTAGCTCTGTCTTCTAGATCTACATTAGACAAAATGGATACCCTACTCTTTGCGTCTCAGTACCTGAATGTTACTAAGTGTTGGTATCGGCTCTTGTCACTCTTCCATCATTGCTGAACCCTCACCCCCAACAGCCCAAGTAACTCAGCTGACATGCTGGTATCATCAGACTTCCTCCCACCTTTATCTAACTAACAAAAATCAACTCATTTCTAGAAACTTAACTTCAGGGAGGCCTTCTAGCTCTATTTTTAACTTCATAACCTTTTCAGTATCAGAAGTACAGACTCTGGCTGGGGATTAAGGACCAATCAAGCCATTGGAACTACCACAACCGTATATTAAATGCTAGGCTGTCACCAGGAGTCCCATATTTCCTAGAAAGTCCCCCATCAGCTTCATACTTTAATGCTTGCTGACTTCGCTCTGAGTCTGGTTTTTATCCATACTGTGCCACTGAAATTTCCTTTCAAGATCACAGGCTTATGTCCTAATCCAAAGACTGAGTCTCATTGCTTCCTCCTCCCACAGTGAGCAACAGTGCTGATCCTTCTTTCTTTCTGTAATTTCTTTCCTTGACCTTCATGTAGCTTTTCTCTGTTTGTGTCCTGTTGGACTTTTGTCATCTTCCCTTTCTCCACTTCTTTTTTTCTTAAATTATCATTGAAGTTAATTTCCTTGACTCTCACCCCGAGTAATCACATCTAATGACTTTGGTTACTATGTCTCTACTGATGACTCCCAATTTTATCTTTATGGTATTTTTCACACCCCCAAGTTCCTTTTCTATTGTAACACTTGTCTCCTTTTGGGTAGCCTAGATACCAGAAGGCTTCCCATTTTCAGAACTGAATTCATCCTCCACAAAGCAACTCTTTTTCTCTTTCCTTCTTCCATACTGTGTGATTAGCTGCCCCACCCAAAACCCAAGAGTCATTTGAACTCCTTCTGTGTCTTTATTCCTGACATCTACAATTGAGTTATACTTCTTTTTGTCATCTTTTTAGAATCTAGTATCTCAGCTTAGTGTGTCATTATCTTTACTTAGATTATTTTAATAGTTGTTTCTATATTGCAACTAGATTAAACATGGCTATTCAATATTCCCTCCTCTGTAGAGTATAATCTTTAAACCCTGGCATTATTTTTGTTATATTTTATCTACTCATATCATTTATTATTAGGAAAATTATTAAAATCATTAATTGGTATAATTAGATATAGCAAACACAATTGACACTTAAAGCCTTTGACCTTGTTTCTGGAATAAATTTGCTGTATATATGTTAGGATTACTTAAGTATTGTAGTGATTTGTGTGCTTTTCACTATTTTAATGTCCAACTTCTGTAGTCTTCATATTTAAAAAAAGCCTCAATTTTGTAAGTAAAAGAAAGAATTCCTAGGCTTATTCATTTCTATTGTAATTATTCCTTAAAATTGTATAGTTTTGAACCTTAAAGCTGACAAATTAGTGTTTTGTGTAAAAATCTTTTAAACAATAGTTGTGTGATACATTTATTTTCTACAAAATGTAAGATATTTTTTCTCTTTGACTTTTAAGGTCAGCCAAGGAGGCAGAAGACAAAATTAAAAAAGCAATTGAAAAGGGAGAAACGCTTCCTGCAGAAGCCAGATTTGATTCTAACTGTATCACACCAGGTAAGCTGAAAGATAGTCTAAAGACTTAATATAGAAATTGAACATTTTTTTAATGTATTTTTGTTTTTAGACTCTTTGTTCTTAGGCTTTCGTTAGCCATTTATTTTCACATTTCTGTCTACTCATCATGTTGGCTGTGAAGCTTCCTGTAAAAAGATCCACTGTAGTGTTTTCAGGTGTTGATAAGCAGATACGGAGAGGACATTGCCAGCTCCATAGAGTTCCTGACCTGACCTAGAAGAAACTTACGGGGGCTTTCAGTTTATTCTGGTCAGTTACTGGTATCAAATAGACAAGTTTCTATATCTACCCATTGGCTTCAGGATAAGAAACCCATTCTTTTAATCCAGAGAGTTTATTCCTCTGCCTCCCAAAGGAATATAGGATTTTTATGACTTTAAGAACATAGGGCCAGTGAAGTAGCTCAGCAGATAAAGGCAGTTGCTGTCCATCCTGATGACCTGAGCTCAATTCCCAGGACCTGAATGCTGAAAGAGAGAACCAACTCCTGCAAATTATCTTCTGACATAGACACACACAAATAAAGGCATAAATATAAAAATTATTAGTAATTTGTTTAACTTTATATACATCACTCTACTTGATACGCTTGAGAGAGTTGACTGGCATCTTTATAGTCCTTTATTTTGAACAGAAATTTTAAATGGAACTTTTTAAATTCCATACAAACAAGTGATTTGTTGTTATTGTTGTTGTTGCTGTTTTACATACACATTGCTCAATTTAATAAGCAGTTTCTCTTGGATATAGTTTAAGATAGTATTGCCTTTGACTGTTGGTCATCTTGAGTTTTGTTTATGGTATAATAATATATACTCACACTTTCCATATTAAAATAATTTTTCATGTTAAGAATAGTAGGTATTGGGGCTAAAGAGGTGGCTCAGTGGTTAAAAGGACTGATAGTTCTTGCAGAGGACCTGGGTTCAATTCCCAGCATCCACATGGTAGCTTAATACTGTCTGTAACTCCAGTTCTAGAGGATCAGATGCTCTCTTTTGGCTTCCAAGGCACTGCACGCACATGGCTCGTGTGTGTGTGTGTGTGTGTGTGTGTGTAATAACTGAGAGATAAGTCAGTCGGTAGAGTTCTTAATCACACAAATAAAAGGCCCTGAGTTCCCTCCCCAGCACCCACATAAGAAGCTGGGTATGGTGGAGCACACTTTTAATCTTTTTGGGGAGGTTTTTGGAGGGGTTCCTGGGGCTCACTGGTCAACATGTTTTGCCTAATTATTGAGTCCCAGGTTTCAGTGAGAATCTGTGTCTCAAAAGACAAGATGGCTGGGCACGGTGGCATACAGCTTTAATTCCAGTACTTGGGAGGCAGAGGTAGTAGAATCTCTGTGAATTTGAGGCCATCCTGATCTAGGTTCTAGGGCAGCCATACATAGAGATCCTGACCAAAAAAATAAAAAATCAGGGTGGATGGTATATAAGGAAGAACCAGCCAATCACAGGTTGTCCTTTGCCCTCCATATAAACCCTTGCTTCTACATGAACCTGATTATACGCATCTAGTAGTTGTTGGAGTGGGATATAGTTTATTTGGTAGAGCCAACCCTTTGCTCACATGAGATCCTGGGTTCATTCCCCAGCACAACATAAATCAGGTGTGGTTGTGCGTTCCTGTAATCCCAGGACCTGTGAAATAAAGGCAGAAGATCAGAAGTTTGGGGATATCCGTAGCTTATGGTGAGTTTAAGACTAACCAGGACTATAGACACTATTTTAAAAAAGAAAACAATACAAGTTATTAATAATATAAATGAACAATAATAGTTATTGTTGGCAGTCTAATTAAAATTACATGCCATACACACACGCACACACACACACACACACACACATACACATATATATATACACACACACACACACACACATATACACACACACATACATACACTTCAGGATCTAGAAGATGATTCAGTGGGTAAAAACAAAGCACTTTCTGCACAAGCTGACCTGTGCTCAAAGCCCAGAACCCGTGGACAGAGGGTAGAGTGAACTACAAATACTGCCCCCTATCCTCCACATGTGTGCCCTGGCATGTGTATGCTCACCCTCACAAATACACACCATACACAGACATAATAAATAAAATTAATAATATGCTTAGGAATCCAGCAAAAATGTAGGAAGTTGGAGTTAGAGTTCATACTGCTCCTAGGTAAATACTTAAAGCACAGTCTGCAGATGGTGGAAAACTCATGCCTGCTTTTGTGACACTGACTCCGTTTGAGATTGCTGGTGACTTTTGAAGCATTGGAGATACTTGCTGGGGACACGTTCAGTTGCTTGCTTGCAGGATAAACAAGACAGCTTTGGGCTTGTTTTGAAGATACTGAGTATATGTTGTTACTGGGAACTTAACTGTTTTTGCTATTTTCATCTTTCTCAGATTAACCTTTTTAAAACTTTTTGTTTATAGGGACTGAATTCATGGCCAGGTTGCATGAACATCTGAAGTATTTTGTAAATATGAAAATTTCCACTGACAAATCATGGCAAGGTGTTACCATCTACTTCTCAGGCCATGAGGTTAGCATCTTTTTTCATCTAAAAAATGTTTTAAAGTTTAAATTTTTTTTAAAAGTTTGAAGCATAGTATATCACCACCTTGTTTTTAAACATTGTTTTTAGACTCCTGGAGAAGGAGAACATAAAATCATGGAATTTATCAGATCAGAGAAAGCAAAGCCAGATCATGATCCAAACACCAGACACTGTCTTTATGGCTTAGATGCTGACTTGGTAGGTATAACACTCACCTGTTGTTACAAGCTTCTGTTGTAGAACTAAATGCTAAGAGATGGAGTTTTTAATGCAGGAAGTTCACTGGCTGTAGCACCGAATACAGAAGGCAATGATAGCTACATTTGCCATTATCTAAGTTCTATAGAATTGGGGAGATAAGCTTTGTTTGTTTGTCATAGACTATAAATAACTGATGTTGGTATAGTCTACAAATCTGAGCAACCCTATTTCTATGAGTATGGTGCTGAAAAGGAAATGCTGAAGCCAAGGAAAGATGACTATTTTACCTAGGGCCATGAAAATGTCCTAATTCACAGCTCCATGCCTCAAATACCTTTTATGAGTATTTTGCCTACATGTATGTATGTATATCATGTATGTGTATGTATTTGTATCATCTGGTGCCTGAGGGGTGCATTGGATCCCCTGGAACTGGAGTTAAGGATAGTCATGAGTCTAGGTACCTGGAACTAAACTTGGGTCCTCTGCAAGAGCAGTAAGCCCCAGATCCCATTACAGATGGTTGTGAACCACCTTGCAGTTGCTGGGAATTGAACTCAGGACCAGTGCTTTTAACCTCTAACAGTTGAGCCATCTCAAACAGTATCCCTAGTACATAAACTGGCTTTTTAGAACCCATCCCTTATGGAGGGAGACCCTGTTTAGCCTAGATACAGGGAGGAGGGCCTTGGTCCTGCCTCAAGTGATGTGACAGACTTTGTTGATTCCCCGTGGGAGACCTCACCCTCTCTGAGGAGTGAGTGGGGGTGGGGTGGGGTGGGGTGGGAGAAAGGGAAAGGTGGGGAAAGTGGGAGGAGGGGACGGAGAGGGAACTGGGATTGGTATATAAAATTTAAAAAAAAAATTGTTTAGAAAAAAAAAGAGCAGTAAGTTCTCTTTAACTGCTGAGCCATATCTCCAGCCCCTATCAGAGAAGTCTTCATACTAACCAAAACTAGACAAGCAAGCAACTATAATGAGCTCCCTTGTGCCCTTAAATTACCTTAAGTTTTTTGTTTGGTTGGTTGAGTTGGTTTGGTTTTGTTTGGTTTTTTAAGACAGGGTTTTTTGTATGCATCCCTGGCTGTCCTGGAACTCAATCTGTATACAAGGCTGGCCTCGAACTCAGAGGTCTGCCTGCCACTGCCTCCCAAGTGCTGGGAGAATAAGGCAAGTTTCTTTAAGTATTAATTTACTTAAATTTAATGTAGTCATTTGCCTCTTTTCAATCAGAATGGGTTATTGAAGCAAATTCCATACACTGTTTTTACTTAATAAATATATATTTTTGAAATATTTTTATGAACAAGTTTTTAAGGTACTTAACCACAATGCCATTATTACACATATAATAATAATTGCTTAAGATAAATAACCACATCTCCTGATTGGTTCATAAATGTTTTCGTTTTGTTTTGTTGTTTGAATAAGAATTTAAAGAAGCAATATGTATTACCATTGATTCACATGTTAACTAGACTTTTGAGGTCACTGAGAGAGTACAACATAGAAGAAAATTAAAGTGCCCTTTTCCATTTGGGAATGGATTTTCATATTAATGTTACCCTGACCTCTAAGTATCTTCTGTATTTGTGAAGCATGGAAAAGTTGCTGCTTCTAATTTCTAATCCCTGTAAGAATTTGCAAAAATCCAGAGAACATTTTGTGATTTACATAAGGAGGAGTGTTCGGGAGGGGGAGGGGAGAATGCAGTGTCAGTCATGAAACTCCTGGGCTCTAAGGTGAGCATAGCTCCACTAAAGTGTGCTTTCTTGATTCTGCCCGTATCCTGCAGTTGGATCATTTTATGATAGCTGCATATTTGATTTTGATTTTTACATTGTGACTTTAAAATTGTTCTCTGTATAGAAATTTTATGAAGTTGCTTTTGTAAACCTAATTGTATGGACAAAGGTAAACTAGAAATATTTCATAATTATTTTTCAACAGATCATGCTTGGATTAACAAGTCATGAGGCACATTTTTCTCTCTTAAGAGAAGAAGTTCGGTTTGGTGGAAAAAAAACACAAAGGTAAGTGAGATGTTGGAAGAAGGAAGAAAGTGAAGCATGGCCAGCAGTCCTTACAGATGGGCTCTGCAGATGTTTCCTCTAACTCATGGGTGCCGACTTCGGTGTAGTTCAGTTATCTTTTTCTTTTATTGCCTATGCTTTTAATGTCTGTAGTATTCAAGAAAACACTGTCAAATCTAATGTCATAAAGTTTACCCCTATGTTTAATTCTTTAAGTTTTGTGGAGGGTTTGTTCTGCTGTTTGGGGCTTTGGCTATTTTTGCAGTGCTGGGCTTGAATCTCAGCTGCTGAGACATGCCCTGCTCTGAGTTACGTAGTTTTAGCTTACATAGTTAGATCATTGATCCGTTTGAATTAATATTTGTATATAGTATGAGGTACAAGTCCAACTCCGTTCTTTGTATTTGTTTTTGTATCACTATTTGTTGAGAAAACTGTCCTTTCCTTATTGAAGCTCTTGGTTCCTTATTGAAAATCATTTGCTCATGTACACAAAGTTTTGGTTCTTGCATTTTCTACTTTATTCTTTGTAGTAATATACTTAGTCTAATATACCTGTCTTCATACCATTTCTGGTGTATTCATGTAGATTTTAATGTGATTAACATTGAAATCAAGAAGAATGAAACCCCAACATATATTCTTTTTTTAAAATCTATTTATTAATTATGTATACAGGTTTCTTCCTGCATGTATGCCTGCATGCCAGAAGAGGGCACCAGACCCCATTACAGATGGTTGTGAGCCACCATGTAGTTGCCGGGAATTGAACTCAGGACCTTTGGAAGAGCAGGCAGTGCTCTTAACCACTGAGCCATCTCTCCAGCCCTTTATATTCTTTTTTCAATATTATATTGTACATTTATAGTCTCTAAAGCTTGGTGGTTTTTTGATTTTTTTTTTTTTAAGGATAGATTTTCGTATTTTTGTGAAAATCATCATTGGGATTTTGATAGGGGTAGCTTTAAGAAAGATCTAAGAAATGTGTATATCTTTTACAACATCTTGATACTGAGCCCTTTAATCCATGTGCATACATTTTGTGTCTCCTTTTAATTTCTTTCAAAAATATTTTGTAGTTTCTCTGATATACTTCTTGGTTAAGTTTATTTCTAACTATTTAACTCTTCTGGATGCCATTTGTTTATGGAATCATGTTTTTCAGATTTTTTACTTTATTTTAGGTGCATGAGTGTTTTGCTTGCATATATGTACATACACCACATGCATGTATGGTGCCCACCAAAGCTAGAGGAGGATGTCAGATCCTGTAACTAGAGTTACAGATTGTTGTGAACCACCATGTGTGTTCTGGGAACTGAACCCAGGTCCTCTTAACTTCTGAGCCTCCTCTTCAGCCCCTGGAATAATTTTCTTTATTTTCTTTTGGTTTGTCCTTTGATGGTATATAGAAGTACTACCTATCTTGTTCCCTGTAGATGTTTTATTTGTTTGTTAGCACTAATATGTTTTTATGTATTCTATGGAGTTTTCTGTATGTAGAATCACACCATCAGAAAACAGATAAAATTGTGCTTATCCCTTTCCAATTTTAATTCCATTTCTTTATCTTTCCTGCCTCATTGCCTTGGCTAGGAGTTAAAGAACAGTGTTGAATAGCTATGGTGTGTTGAATAACTGTGGTAAAGTAGGTATCCTTGTCTTATTCCTGGTCTTAGGAATAATGTTTTCACTCTATAATGTTAATTATGTGTTTTCATAAATGACCTTTGTTATATTAAGGAAATTTATCCATAGCTCTTTCTCTCTTTTTTTAAGAGTATATTTTACATTGTGTTTGTGTGTGTGTGTGTGTGTGTGTGAGAGAGAGAGAGAGAGACAGAGAGAGAGAGAGAGACAGAGAGACAGAGGGAAAGAGAGATAGGAAGAATGAATGTGTGTGCACACACACATGCAGTGCCGTGTCACAAGTGGAGGTCAGAGGACAACCTGTAGAAGTAGGCTCTGGAGATCAAACTCAGGTCTTCAGACCTAATGGCAAGTATCTTTGCCCAATGAGCCTCCTGCCAGCCCACTCTCTCTTAATTTTAAGACAGTTTCTTTCTATAGGCCAAGCTTGCCAAAACTCTATGTACACCGAGCTGGCCTCAAACTCATAATCCTTCTGCCTCTGCCTCCTGAGTACTTGCATTTCAGGTGTTATGGGAGAGTGTTTAATATTGCTAAATGCCTTCTCTGTAAAATGGTCTCAGAAAATTTTCCCCTACACTCTGTTCATGTGCTATATGATACTGGTTTCTTATGTTGAACTACCCTTGAATTCTTGCCATAAATCTTGCTTATGAATCTATTTAAATATGTTACTGTCCCCTAATATTCTTCTTTATAGCTAAACTTGGAGTATAAGCCAACAGAGTGTCCTATCAATGCAAGAGATAAACTTCATTCCATAAATTTAAAAGTGTATGTCCACACTCACACACACCCTTACTAATTTATACACTTCCTACAGTGACTAGTTTCTATATGTATTGTGTATTTAGACCTTATGAGTTCTTCCACCAAAAGTATAATGTAAACCAGTCATTTTGAACTTTATCATGTTTCACCCATTATGATGGCATTCTCAGATAATTGTATATAAATTACATGCTTTAAATATAAGAATTATCTCTTAATGATAATTTTTACTTAGCCATTGCTTCCTTTTGAAGTTGGACCACTCCGTTTTGATCACTTGACTAATTGCAGGGTATGTGCACCAGAAGAAACGACATTTCACCTCCTACACTTGTCTTTAATGAGAGAGTATATTGATTATGAATTTTCAGCATTAAAAGTGAGTATTAATATAGCCATGGACCTCAGCTTTTTACCTACAGACATTTCTATAGGATTTCAATTTATTCTCCATTTTGTCATAGGAAAAGATCACATTTGAATATGATATTGAAAAAATCATAGATGATTGGATTTTGATGGGATTTCTTGTTGGCAATGATTTTATCCCTCATCTACCTCATTTACATATTAATCATGATGCATTGCCTCTTCTTTATGGAACATACATTGCCATCCTGCCAGAGCTTGGAGGTAAGACCTCACTTTACTCCTAATTTAGTACCAACTCACCCTAAAGATTTCCCTCTCTTTGTTAGATTTTTGCCTGCAGGACTAAATTAGGATAACATTGTGGGTTTCTTTTAATCAAGCGGCAGGCACTGAGGTTGTTGTTTTCAGTGGTCACTAAAGAAACTGACTACAGGTAAATAACCTCACTCACTAAATAACTAAAGTCACCTCCAGTTCCTTAAGAAAACCAGCAGACCTCATTAGTTTCATTTCATGCTGTTTATATTTCGTCGTAGAAATCCAGCTGTTGGGCTGGAGAGATGGCTCAGTGGTTAAGAGCATTGCCCGCTCTTCCAAAGGTTCTGAGTTCAATTCCCAGCAACCACATGGTGGCTCACAACCATCTGTAATGAGGTCTGGTGCCCTCTTGTGGCCTGAAGACACACACACAGACAGAATATTGTATACATAATAAATAAATAAATATTTAAAAAAAAAAAAAAAAAAAAAGAAATCCAGCTGTTCTAAATGTACCTGAAAGTATTCAATAGGAACCACAAATTTTTTTCAGTTAAAATGGAAAATTTGTAAACAATTCCTCTACAGAAAATTATTTCTTACCTTTTTCTCTTTTTTTGAGACAGAGTTTTATTGTGTATCCTCAGATTGGCCTCCAAATCAAAATCCAGCCACAGCCTATATAACCTAAATATGATAGGATACAGGTGTGCACCTCTGCAGCCAGCTACACCTTTTCTTACATTAGCATGTCAAATTGAATGATCCAGATAGACTGTAACACACATGGTGCTGTTACAGATGTGATCCAGATAGACTGTAACACACGTGGTGCTGTTACAGATGTGATCCAGATAGACTGTAACACACGTGGTGCTGTTACAGATGTGATCCAGATAGAATATAACACATGTGGTGCTGTTACAGATGTGATCCAGATAGACTGTAACACACATGGTGCTGTTACAGATGTGATCCAGATAGACTGTAACATACGTGGTGCTGTTACAGATAGGTTGGAAATGTGGAAGCATTGTTACTACATAACCCATAATTTCCAGTATTTTGCTTCATTGCCTAAAATACAGTAATATAAAGGTTATAAGAACTAAAGCTGGTTTTTAGACAGTAAAACAGAAGCTTTTCTTTGCTAAAAGGATTAATCAGCTGTAGTGATATTTTATTTGTATTTTAATAAATAAAACTTGCCTCAAGATCAGAGAGTAAAATAGCCCCACTGGTCAGCCTTACAGACCAGGCAGCAGTAATACACACCTTTAATCCCAGTAGCCACATTAGTTAACCACAGAAGCTGGGCGGTAGTGGTGCACACCTTTAATCCCAGCCCTAGAGAGGAATATAATACAGGAGGAGACAGCTCATAGTCTCAGTCTCATTCTGAGATTCCTGGAGGCAGAATCACGATTTCAAACTGAGGTAGAGGTAAGAGCCAGTGGCTGGCTGTTTTGCTTTTCTCACCTTCAGGTTGAACCCCAATTTCTGTCTCTGGGTTTTTATTAACCATGCTACACTCAGCAGTTTGTTGAAAGAATTTTATAGAGCTATTAGAAACTAGTATCAGTTTATACTACAAGTTTAGATTTGGTTCATTTTAGGTTACATTAATGAAAGTGGACATCTCAACTTACCTCGATTTGAGAAATACCTTGTGAAACTATCAGATGTAAGTAACAACAGGGTTTTTTTTTTTTCCTATCCTGGGGGAGCTATAAATGGTCATTAATCATTTAGTTAATGCCAGGGGTGAAAAAACTCTAGCTTCGTTCTGATTGTTCATTCTGTATAATTTCATTTGAATTATTTCATTTTAGTTACTTACGTCTAATTTTTAGAGTTAATGATATTGTATGTGTATATATATAAATATTATCCACATTAATGATATTTTGTGTGTGTGTGTGTGTAAACATTCTCCTAATTTTCTATACTCCAGAAATTTAGTTTGTATTCTTTCACGTTTAAGTCATTTTAAAATTCAACTATTTTTGGTCAGTTTGATCGAGAGCACTTCAGTGAAGTTTTTGTGGACCTTAAGTGGTTTGAAAGCAAAGTTGGTAACAAGTATCTCAATGAAGCAGCAGGTGCAGCAGCCGAAGAAGCCAGGAACTGTAAGGAAAAGAGAAAATCAAAGGTAACCAGTTTCTGGTGTTCTTTCTTTTCTCCTTCTTTTGGTTTTTAGCTATAGTGATAAAACTAATATTCCTTGTTTTCAGTGTCCTTGGTTTTCAGGGCTTGTTTGTTCTCATTTTTTCTTCTCCATGAGCATCTAGAATTGTTTTGGTTTCTGTCTCTCTCTGTTTCTGTCATATCATAAGTATGTATTTAAGAAAAATGAGTTTCTTATTTTTGCTTCTTAGGAATAGCATTTTCCTCTATTGGGAAGACAATAAATGGGGCTGGAGAGTTTGCTCAGCAGTCCAGAGCTGGTAGAGGCCAGAACAGTATAAGGAAAAACTAATGGGAGTCACTGCCAGTAGCTAGGCTGTCAGAAACACAAGAGGAAGAGTTAAGATCATAAAACTAAAAACAGGTGGGCAGAGCATGGAAGATACGTAGGTTAGGAGATGACAAGATTCAGAAATTCAGAAGTGCTCAATGGATTCCAGCTTAGACAGACTGCATTAGTAGCAGTTCAAAATTGGTGTCTAACAATGTTAAACTGGTAAATTGAAAAAATCATTTCATTCTTGTTTATATTGTAATTGATAAATTTTTAAGTAGTCTTGGTCTTTGTAAACAGAGGCGACACTTTTGTTTCCCAGCCATCCATTCCTGAGTGGACACAGCTTATATTAATTAAAAACTGTTTGGCCTGTTAGTTCATGCTTGTTATTAACTAGCTCTTAAAACTTAATCTATTTCTATTAATTTATATTTTACCACGAGGCTCCTGGCTTGTTACCTCACATCTTGCTTCCACAGTGACTACTGGTGTCTCCCTGACTCTGCCTTCTTTTCCCCTATATATGTTTGGCTTTTCTGCCTAACTATATTCTGCCTTGCCATAGACCAAAGCAGTTTCTTTATTAACCAATGGTAGTAAAACATTCACAGCATACAGAAAGACATCCCACAGCAGGTCTTGGTGCATATAATCAAATATACCTTTTACATTAGTGAGAATCATGCATTATATGTCAATTCTATAACAAAAATGTATAATTTTATAAAACAATTGATAACCAAAAAAAACATACAGTTTCAGGGAGTTTTATCTTGTTTTTAAAGTAATATGCTACAGTGTATTCTTTAAAGATCATTTCAGTTGTATTTAGTTTTTTTTCTAATCTCCTTTTTACATGTCTGACTTGGAAACACATCTTACTGTTCATCTTATGATGATTTATAATTTTTATAGGGCCAGGAAAATTCTTTAAGCTTGGCTGCTTTAGACAAAAGTGAAGGTGAAGTAGTAGCTTCTGAAGGTGAGTACATATGTGTTTAATGTTATTTCTTCTGAAGGTGAGTATATACTGTGTTTAATGTTATTTCTTTGACACATAGTTGTTTCTCTTTTCCTTTATTAGTATTAACCCTGCAATATTGGATTGGATAAATTCCCATGATAGTTTATAAGTATCAATTTTGATATGCATTGATCACAACATTAGATAAAAACAATATTCATATTTATCAGTTACATCTTTCTGGTTTTTCTCACAGATAATTTTGAAGATGAGACTGAAGATGATGATCTGTTTGAAACTGAATTTAGACAATATAAGAGAACATACTATATGACAAAGATGGGAGTCGATGTAGTATCTGAGTATGTTTTTTTCATTGTTTTTATTTTGCAATAGAAAAAGTAAATTTTGCAAGTCTTCAGAAAACAACATGATTTTAATGAAATATGGGAGATTTATTGGTGTCTTCAATTATGGATTTCATGATAGTGATTCTGGCATGTGTTCTGTTCCACATAAAATTGCTGCCAAGATGAACTAGGAAGATGAGACTTAGTGGCTAGTATTTGGCGTACTACCTGAGGACCCAGGTTCTCATTTCTAGCACCTGTGTGAATGCCAAGGCAAGTGTGGCAGTCACCTATGGCCCTAGAGCTCGGGAAGATGTCCTGAATGTAGAAGCAGGATGTTCCCAGTGCAATCTAGGTAGCTAGACTAGCCAAATTGGTGACCTCTGGGATCAACAAAAGGCCCTTCCTCAACATATAAGGTGGAGAACAATTGAGGAAATACCCAGCATCAGTCTCTGACCTCTACAGACAAGGACACATGTACACAAGCACCTTCACACAAACATATACACCCACACATTTGCAAGCATGCACATCACACATGCAGAAAATTACTTAAGATTTAATTAGCAAATAGTAACATCCTTATACATATTAAGATATTTAAAATGCTAAAAAATAAAAAGTAATCTAAATATCCAATAAATGGACTAAGGATACACTTCAGTGAAAGAGTGACTACCTATATTCTGTGAGGCCCCAAGTTTGATTTCCAATATCAGAAAAGATAAAACTAATAAATGTCTAAGATTCAACATGGTAGCAAGTGACTGTAATCCCTTAGGAAATACCCAGGAAACAGAGGCAGGAAGACTGCCACGAGTCTGAAATTGAAAAATTTAACATAAGTGAGTTCCAAGTTAGTCATGGCTACATTACAAGAATCTGTCTCAGAGGGGCTGGAGAGATGGCTCAGAGGTTAAGAGCATTGCCTGCTCTTCCAAAGGTCCTGAGTTCAATTCCCAGCAACCACACGGTGGCTCACAACCATCTGTAATGAGATCTGGCACCCTCTTCTGGCGTGTGGGCATACATGGAAGCAGAATGTTGTATACTTAATAAATAAATAAATCTTTAAAAAAAAAAAGAATCTGTCTCAGAAATAACCAAATAATTTTTTTTTAAGTCTAATAAGAAGCACCATTATAGAGCCGGGGGTTGTGACACTTGAGTACAGTCAGGAGGCCAAAACAGAAGGTGGAAGTTGATAGCCAGATCTTGTCTTTCATAAAGGAAGACTCTGGCTCATCATCGCTCCTCTCCCCATCTCCAGAATCTGCACAGCTATTCAATGGTGTTTGCAAAGAGTTCCCCACAACTCAGAAAGATGCTTATAACCTAAAGACAGGAAACACAATCACACATGATATAATATACGCATTCATTGCGTGTACTTTTTTTAATTGGGTAACTTTGGGCTAGTAGTGCATAATCGGAGCTATTTGGAAAGCTGAGCCCATAATATCGCTGAATCCCAGAAATTCACAGGGCAAGGGCAAGATAGAAAGGCCTCGTCTCAGCAGTGACCGAAAAGCAGAAGACGGAAATGACGAGGAATTGCTAGAAGATGATAAGAATAGTTTTCTCCATTATCCAGATTTTTTTTTTTTTTTTTTGTTTTTTGTTTTTTGTTTTTCGAGACAGGGTTTCTCTGTGGTTTTGGAGCCTGTCCTGTCTTGTAGACCAGGCTGGTCTCGAACTCACAGAGATCCGCCTGCCTCTGCCTCCCGAGTGCTGGGATTAAAGGCTTGCGCCACCACCGCCCGGCTCATTATCCAGATTTTTAACAATCAGGAAATACTTGTCTGAAGTAAGAAAGTATTCGGTATCAGGCTAAAAAGCACATCTACCAAGAGAATTAACTCCTGAAAATTGTCTCATGACCTCCACACAAGTATATGCCATACAAATATACACATAACACATATAAATTGATAATAGAACATTTTAAAGATATATGCATACCTACCAGAAATAGATAAGAAATTTCTAAGTGATTATTTTTGACTTTAGGCTATGGCTTGCTTTGTTTTACCCAAATCTAGAGGGATCTTGTTCAGAACATATAGCACTTTTTAAAAGGGTTTGTAAATACTATTGCCAGATTTCTAAGAACTCGGGGCTTACACTCATTCCCACTATTTAGGAGAGTGATAATACCACTTTGTAGAAAGGTCGGTAGGTGAGTCTTCAAACATTAGGCAAAACTATGTCATAATGACAACTTAAGCATGCATATCCAATTTAACTGTATTGATAGTTGGCTTAGGAAACTGTAAACAGCCTTTCATGTGACAAGATGGAATTGTAAATATTTTGCAGTTTTTCTGTTTATAATGTTTAGGTATTAAAAATACACTGAATATATTGGTCTGTCTTCAGAAAACAACATTGTTATGAAAATGCCTCTTTCTGTTTCAGTGAGTTTCTGGCTGATCAAGCTGCTTGTTATGTTCAGGCTATACAGTGGATCTTACACTATTACTATCATGGAGTCCAATCCTGGAGCTGGTAAAGACATCTCATTTTATAATGGTTCCTACTATTAGAGTCTCATTTAAACATCTCTTTTCCTTTTATTTCTACTTAAAAGAATTTTTCATATATGTCTACAGTCAATTTTAAATTAAATATAATCTGTTTTTAAATGAAAATATTTTAAAGACTTTCAACTAAGAAAAATATTTATAGCCCTAGCCTTTGTTAATCTAAAGTTGTAAAATACTTTAGCATTCTGAGTCAGCATGGGCTTGGGGTGTAGCTTAATAAATCACTTGGATCAGACTCTAGTTGTCCAGTAGGAGAGAATCGTGGATAGAGTTCCATCATAGAGCCCCCACCTAGCATGGATGAAGCCTGAGGTTGATTCCTAGTGCCACCAGAAAAGTAAAAATAAGAGAACCCCTTATCATGACACGATCTTAACAAGTGTTTGCATTCCAGTGATAGTTACGTGAGGGTGTTTGTAAGAGTCTCCACATTTTTGTGTACTCAAAAACAATACTCTTTAACAGGAATAATTTCTGAAGAGTCAACTAATATTTGTGACTGAAAGAAAGGCTTTGCTTGTGTTAATAAAAAGTAATATTCACCATTTCTCCTCGGTATTGGTCAGCTCTTCTCACTGACAAAAATTCCTGACAGAACAACTTAAAAGAAGAAAGATCATGTGACTCGTGGTTTCAGGCTTCAGTTTCTTCTCAGCCAGCTCCAATCTCTTTAGGCTATGGTGAAACAAAGTGTCATGGCAGGGTGGACATGGAGAGCAAAGTTGATATTTCATTGTAACTAAAAAGTAGAAAGATAAAGGAAGGCGTGCGACAAGATACAACCCCTCAGGACATGTCCCTGTGGCCCAAATCCAATAGTCCCATCTCTCTAAAGTTTCTAGAACCTCCCAAATAGCCCAGCAGGTCGGAACCAGGCTTCTGTACATGAGTAGTAGGGGGTGATCTGATCCTAGCCAATTACATCTACTCATTCACTAAAATGGGAGAATAACATCCAGGTGTGGCAGCTTGTATCTGATCCCAGGCTGGAGGATCACCACAAGTTCAAGGTCAACTGTTAAACATAGCAAGATCTTGCCTCAAAAAGAAAGAGGAAAGAAAAACCCTCCAACTATAAGGCACCCTATAGTAGAGACTGCTGTGAGCATAATCAGGAAGCTCACAACAGTGCAGAATGATGTGGCATTAGGTGTTCGTTCACTTATTAGCCAGCTTTGAAAGGAAATTCTTATGTTCTCAGGCCTCTCTTAAAAACAATCGAAGTTTAAAGATATGATCCTTATTTGTTATTTTAGAAGGCTAAATGCCAGTAATTGCTGTTTAATTGCCAAGCAGTAAAATTAGGGACTTTAAAACCTTATTTTCATATACTTGAAGTAAACATCGTTTTTACTTGCCACAGATGAAATTAAAGCTCAGAAAACCAAAGTAATCATCCCAAAAAGCCAAGCCATACCTATCTGTTTAGAACATCAGTGTATTTACACTATTTCACATACCATTCTGACTTCTAAACTTTCCTATCTAGAACAGCTGAATGCCACAATTAGGAATGTGGAAGTCTCTCAGGCAAGCAAGTTGGCTAAGCAGGTAAAGGAACTTGCCACCAAGCCTGACAACCTGAGTTCAGTCACTGGGGCCCACATGATAGAGAGAGCTTACTCCCACAAATCTCTGACCTCCACACACCTGTACAGCCCCATAAACAAACTAAATAAAATTTTTAAAAAATTTAGTCTTTCCTTTTCCTTTCTTGCTCTATATCCTGAGTGTCTGCCTCCCTGTGTCCAGTGATTCAGACACCTGTAGCATATTGAAATAATTTTATGTTCAAAGGCTTATTAGAACATGTCTATAATTAAAGATAGGAAGATATTATAAACAAAATGTATGTGATTGATTTATAGCTTAATCTCTACCACAGATGCAAATCTCTTTAATTAATCTCTTAATCTCTACCTGATTCAAAGATAGCCTTTCTTTGAGTTGACTGACATGGCTGTATGAGCACACACCCACTGTCCTTCTTAGGAGCTGATTAGAGCTTTGGTGTCAGTATCTACTGAATACTGAGTGCCCCGCCCGTTGCAGAGAGGTCCCAGGTTCAAGTGACTAGAATGATGCTTCTGACCACCTCATTGTTCAGTGTATTGATTGAAGGATTTGTGATCTCTACTTGAGACTTAAGAAGAAACATTCCCAATGCACACTTTAAGAAAGTTGTGAGTTTGAGGCCAGTCCTGCCTTCCTAGGTGAAACCCTGTCTCTTAAGTTCCCACCTATCAAAATATATTTATGAAAATATATTTATTGCTATCATATGAGCTAAGCTTTACAGAGGTGCTAATTTCTTATACTCAAGAGATAGAATTATGTATGATACATTTTTAATTATACCTGTGTATTTTTAAGTAAATGTAGGAAAATGTTCAATATTGGCCATTTTGTATACTATTTTCAGTTTAAAACACATTTTCTCTCATAGGTATTATCCCTATCATTATGCACCCTTCCTGTCTGATATCCGCAACATCAGCGCTCTTAAAATCCATTTTGAACTGGGGAAACCCTTCAAGCCATTTGAGCAGCTTCTTGCCGTCCTCCCATCAGCTAGCAAAAATTTGCTTCCTACCTGCTACCAGGTAGGTTTTGGAATTGAATGAGTTTTCTTAATATTCTTTTTTAAGGATTTATTTTTATATGTATGTACATTTCGCCTACATAAATGTATGTCTATGTACCTCATCATTCTTGGTGCTCACAGAAGACAGATAAGGGCATTGGATAAGAGAACTGGAATTATGTATGGTTGTAAACTTCCATATAGGTGCTGGAAAGACAGGGATTTTAACCATTAAACTACCTCTCCAACCCCTTATATAATTGATGTGGGAGTGTCATATATCAATCTGTTGATTTCATTGGTTAAGCAATAAAGAAACTGCTTGGCCCTGATAGGTTAAAACATAGGTGGGAGGAGTAAACAGAACAGAATGCTGGGAGGAAGAGGAAGGGAGTTCAGAGACGCCATGCTCCCCTCTCCCAGGAAGACGCGATAGCTCAGCTCTCTGAGGCACACGCGATGAAGCTCCGACCCAGCATGGACGTAGGCTAGAATCTTCCCGGTAAGCGCACCTAGCGGTGCTACACAGATGATTAGAAATGGGCTAAATTAATATGTGAGAATTAGCCTAGAAGAGGCTAGATAGAAATGGGCCAAGCAGTGTTTAAAAGAATACAGTTTGCCGGGCGGTGGTGGTGCACGCCTTTAATCCCAGCACTTGGGAGGCAGAGGCAGGCGGATCTCTGTGAGTTCGAGGCCAGCCTGGTCTACAAGAGCTAGTTCCAGGACAGGAACCAAAAGCTACGGAGAAACCCTGTCTCGAAAAATCCAAAAAAAAAAAAGAATACAGTTTGTGTGTTGTTATTTCTGGCATAAGCTAGCCAGGCGGCCGGGGTGCTGGGGACACAGCCCCACCGCTCCTATTACTACATATAATTTTTTTTGTATTTAATTCTTCATATAAACCTGAAAATACTGCTGCCCAATTTAATTTAATAAGTGAATTTTTATTTATCTTAGACAATACTTACTTTGAGTTTTTTGTTTTTGTTTTGTTTTTTTTTAAGACAGGGTATTGTAAAGGAGAGGGCCCCCTGTTTGTCCCGGCCACAAACCGGGACAAACTTATACCCAAAATAACCACACAGAAACTGTATTAATTAAAACACTGCTTGACCATTAGCTCTAACTTCTTTTTGGCTAATTCTTACATATTAGTTTAACCCATCTCCGTTAATCTGTGTTTCACCACATAGCCCTGGCTTACCAGAGATTCTAACTGGCATCTGTATGTAGTGGAGGATTCATGGCTTCTCTCTCTCTGCCCTTCTTCCTCCCAGCATTCAGTTCTATTTTTTCCACCTACCTAAGTTCACCCTATCAACTAGACCAAGGCAGTTTCTTTATTCATTAACCAATGAAAGCAACACTTAAACAGAAGAACCTTCTACACCAACAGGGCTTCTCTGTGTAACAGTTCTAATTGTCCCTGGAACTTGCTTTGTAAACCAGGCTGGCCTCAAACTCACTGAGATCTGCCTCCCAAGTGCTAGGATTAAAGGCGTGCGCCACTACCACCACCCAGTGAATAAGGGCAATTCTAGTGACTTGTTATCTTACACCAGTGTCACCTCAGCATATATTTAGATTTTTAAGCATTCGAACTATCAAATTGAAGGACCTTTCTCTTACTAATATATTTCACATAATTAGAGAAAGACAGGGTCTCTGAAGCACACTAAACATACTAAGCAGATTATAAAAGTTATTTGGTTTTTGTAGGGTCTGTGTCCGAACTTCTCATTCCATGTCTGGTCCTCTCACAATTTGGAGTAGATGTACATACATAACCCATTGCTCTTAACATTGTCATGGTCCCTCTTGCCTCTTCCAGTGCCCTAACCTATACTCAACCCTGGTTTCAGCCTCTGTTTCTTAAATATCTTTAATGTTTTTTGTTTGTTTTTTCCTTCAGCTACATTAAACTTTTCGTAGCATATCACTCTTAGCCAATAAGTATGTTATAATCACATTTGTTGTGTTTGTTTAGTGTTCGTGCAATAGCAATTAAATTTTATATTATCATTTTAGGAATATATTACTTCATTTTTTAAATTTATAATCTTCCCTTTCACTTCCCAATCCTTTTTTGCATAAGACATCGGTATGTTTTCTTTGTTTACTTCTTTTATAGAATATAATAAAAATGTTTGCTATCAGACTCTGTTATTAATGATATTGTGGGTCTGTTATTAATGGTATTGTGGGTCTTAGATTTTACTTTTTTCTTTTTAGATTATCTTTGATGCTAGTAATCATATTACTAGAATCCACTGATTAGGGCATGGAAATAAATTGTTAATTTGAGGTTGAAATGGAAAACTCTTGGAAAAATGTGAAAGGAACTGAACTAAACTTGTAAGTAAAGGAACAGAATTTAGGTGGTAGACGTTATAGAGTGAAAAGACAATAGAAAAATAAAAATGTGGCTGACAGGAAGCTCAGCAAATACAGGTACTTGCTGCTTAGCCTGTTGACTTCCATCCCCAGTATCCACACTGTGCAAGGAGAGAGAGAATGGACTCCCACGGGTTGTTCTCTGACCTCCATACACACCATGATGTAATACAAGTTTCTAAGTAAAGATGACAGAATTAAAACGAATAGTAGCAGGAATGTGGTGGTGTGCACCTATAATCCCAGCATTCTTGAGACTGAGGCTGGAGACTCTTGAGTTCAAGGCAACCTGGATTACTTAAATTCTGTCTCAAGACAGGAATTAAGAGAGAAAGAGAAGTCATTCATAGTAAAAGTAGTTTTGCTCCATAACTAAGTTAAAGAAGCAGGAAAGAAATGAGTATCGAATACAATTGAAATTTTTACAGTTTGCTGAACAAGCTGACACAGGCTTGTAATTCCAACACTGGGGAATCTGCAACCAGGTGGGTCTTAATTTCAAGACCAGGGAGATGCTGTCTCAGAAAAAAGGAAAGTTAAAAGGATTCATTTAGTTGGAAGCAATAATGTACCAAATAGATTGTTGCAACCTAATAAGGTAAGGAAATGTTCTATATGTTAATGAATAGTTGTAATGATAGTGTCTCTTTTATCTATTTTCGTATTTACATTTTCACAGCATTTGATGACCAGCGAAGACTCACCAATTATAGAATATTACCCACCGGATTTTAAAACTGATCTAAATGGGAAACAACAAGAATGGGAAGCTGTGGTATTAATACCCTTTATTGATGAGGTCAGTATATGAAATAAGTACATATAAACACTGTCTTTTAATGTGTGTATGTGTGTGTACAAGCCAAAGATAATCTTAGGTGTCATTCTTCAGACATCATCGCCTGGTCTAACAGGGGACCTACTTGTTTCCATCTACCCAGCACTTAGATTCCAAGTGTGTCTACACCAGCATGCCCAGCTTTTTACATGGGCAAGCTGAAACCAAACCAGGTCTTGATGTTTTTTAGCTAATCACTTTACCAACTGAGCTATTTTTCCAGCCCCTATTATTTTTTGTTTTAATGTTTGTCGTTCTAATCGGGGTGAGATAGACTCAAAGTTCATTTAATTGTATTTCCCTGTTGGCTAAGAATGTTGAGCATTTTTTCATATATTAGCTATATTATTTTTATTTGTATCTGTTCTTTTGAGAATTGTCTGGTTAGTCCATTTGTCTACTTATTCATTAATTGTTTTTTTCTACTTAATTTTTGGGGGTCACTTAGTTTCTAGATATTAATTCCCTATCAGATGTATAGTGAGCAGGGACTTTGTCCCACTTTATAGGTTGTCTCTTAACGTTGCAGATGGTTTTCTTTACTGTTATAAACTTGACTTGACTCAATCTCCTTGAATTCTTGGGCTTATAGCCTGTGTCCTTAGGGTACTTCCAGAAAATCCTTGCCACCTACTGTGTGAGATATGCCTTATTCTTTGGTTTCTAAAGGCTCGAGGTTTATTGTTTGATTATTTATTTGAGATCACTGACTTTAATAGTTGTCCATTCTCATCTTAGGACTCCCTTAGCTGTACCAGAATGCTGTGCCTTCATTTTCGTTTGATTCTAGAACCTTAAATTTCCCCCATGATTTCTTCAATCACCCATTTCATGCCAGCTTATATCATTCAGTTTCCATGTAGTTTCTCTTTGCTGTTAATGTCTAGTATTCCACTATGATCTGATAAGATACAAGGAATTATTCCAATTCATTTTTGTTGTTGTTGTTGCTTTTTAAGACAGTCTCATAGTCCAGACTTGCCTTGATTTGCTGTGTAGCTGAGAATGACTTTGAACTCCTGGTCCTTCCAAGTGCTGGATTTACTGGGTATACTACATGTATACCTTGATTCTTTTGTATTTGTGAAGGCTTGATTTGTGGCCAAGAATGTGGTGGGTTTTAGAGAGGGTTCTATGGACTACTGAGAATGTGTATTTGGTATCTCTTGTAGATAGATACCTCATAAGTCCATTTGATCTATGATTCCCTGAAGATTCTCTGTTCATTTTTGTGTGGATGAGAGTGAAGTACTAACGTCATCATTATTATTCTATCAAGAGTTGTGAGACCTTTTATGCCTATTGCTGTCTATTTCATGAAAGAGAGCTGCAACATTTAGTGCATGTATCTCAATTATTATGTCATCTTGATTAATTTTTCTGTAATATATAATGGCCTTCTCACTTTGTCTGACCAATTTTGATTTGAAGTCTACCCTTTCAGATATGAGGTTATCTACAACAGCTTCTTTTCCTTCTATTCACTTGATAGACTAACTTGAAATCCTTGGAATCTCAATCTGTGAGGTATTTCTTAGCAACAACAAACAGTTGAATCCTGTTTTTCAGTCCAGTCAGCTATAGTCTGCATCTTTTCCTTCCTTCCTTCCTTCTTTCTTTCTTCCTTCCCTTCCTTCTTCCCTCCCTTCCTCCTCTCTCTCTCTTTCTTTCTATCTTTCTTTCTCTCTTCCTCTCTTTCTCTCTCTTGTTGTTGAGTCGAGGCCATTTACGTAGAAGGTTATTACTGTTGGATCAGGGTTTTGGGTGGGAGGGTGAGGGTTGTTTGTTTATTGAGACAGGGTTTCTCTGTGTAGCCTTGGCCATCCTGGAACTCACTCTGTAGACCATACTGGCCTCTCAGAGATCTGCCTGCCTCTGCCTCCCAAGTGCTGGGATTAGAGGAGTACACCACTTGACTAGGTTTTGGGTTTTTTTGTTTGTTATGTTTTGTTTTGTTTCTTTCTTTCTCCTATATTAGTGTTAGAGGTTTTCTGGTTTTCTATGTTACATCATAGATTCTTTTCTACATTTTTTTGTTTTTTGGGTTTAGATTTTTTTGTTTGGTTGGTTTTTGTTGTTGCTTTGTTTGCAGGGAGGGGGGATGTCTCAATTTCAAGATGGGGTATCTCTGTGTGTAGCCCTGGCTGTCCTGAAACTCACTCTGTACAATAGGCTAGCTTTGAACTCACAAAGTTCTGCCTGCCTCTGCCTCCCAAGTGCTGGGATTAAAGTCGTGCGCCACCACCGCCTGGCTCTTTACCTACTTTTCTTTCATCTGACCTCCACACATGTGCTATGGCATCCGCACATTCACATACATATGTACATACATATTTACACACTAAATACTTTAATTTTCATAAACAAAAATTGGGACTGGAGAGATGGCTTAGCAGTAAAGAGCACTGACTGCCCTTCCAAGAGACCTAGGTTCGGTTCCAGCACCCACATGGCTGCTCACAACCATCTGTTACTCCAGTTTCAGGGGATCCGACACCTTCCTCTGGCCTCTGCAGGCAATAGACATAAACTTACATGCAAGCAGAACACTTATACACATAAAATAAGTAAGTTAAACCTAGTAAAATAAAAACATTCATACAGTGGAGAGAGATAGAGGAAAACTCAGTGTTCCCTTCTCACACAGGCAAGCATACCTGCGTGTGTGCACATCAGTCAGTAATTAATCCGTGAATGAGTAAAAATTGAATGCCTCTTATGTTTAGGTGTTCATGTCTTCTCTACAGTTGAGAATACTCTGGTATAATGTCATTGAATAGCTGGCCTATACTTTCAGTTTTTAGTTTTTTTATCCCATGGATTCTTCGTTTTGGTACTTTGGTCTCATGCCCAGCTGGGTGAACTTCTTTTCAGTACATAACCTGTCTCTCAAGTTCTCCTGTCTGTCTGTCTTTGGATTCGAGTCTACTTCTTACGCTAAATCTTCTCCTCTACACAGACAGCTTCTAGATTGCCTTCTTACTCCATAGTTTCTTCTCTCAGGACCTTTTTTGTTGTTTTGTTTTGTGTTTTATGTTGTAAGTCAGGGTGGTGAAGAACTTGCTATGCCTGAGAATGACACTGAACTCTTGTTGTGCTTTAATTTTATTTTCACTGTGTGTGCACACGTGTTCCACAGGTAGAGGTCAGAGGACAGCCTGTGAAAGTTGATTATTTCCAAGGGATTGAACTCAGGTCATCAGACAGCAACAAGGGCCCTTACCTACTGGGCTACCCCATCAGCTCATGATGTTATTTTTTAAGAGCCTAGTAGTGTACAAAGGGGAAATACTTTTCTCTATGTTGAGATTACGGTATTTGTTTTAATCATTTATTATTATTTACATCAGAAACGATTGTTGGAAGCCATGGAGACGTGTAATCACTCCCTCAAAAAGGAAGAAAGGAAAAGAAACCAACACAGTGAATGTCTAATGTGCTGGTATGATAGAGACACAGAGTTCACCTACTCCTCTCCATGGCCAGAAAAGTTCCCTGCCATAGAACGGTGTTGTGCAAGGTAATGCTACTTGGTAATTTATGAATTCTTCTTATAGATGTTCAAGTCTTTGTGTGTATATGGGAATTCATATTTGTGACAATTACTTGATATCCTATAAGCTAGGCATAGTGGTTCGAGCCTAGAGTCCAGCTGCTTAGGAGGCTGAAGCAGAAGAATCTTGTTTGAGCCCAGGAATTCAAGATCAACAACATAATGATTCCCAGTCTCAAAATGAAATTAATAATTATTGAGCAACAGCCGGCTGCTTAGCATCAAAGCGTCTCTCTCCCTGGACCACGTCGCTCTCTCCTTGGAGCAGACGCTAATTCCTTCTACTACAGCTTTGTGGGTTTTTCTGTCTAGTATATCTCTCACTTTATCTCTAAACGACTTCTGTATTAGGTTTTTGTGATTTGTGTTTTCATTGTTCGTGTCTCTATTCCCAGCAATATTTGATAAACATAACTTAACCTTACAGTCATCAACTAGCGAACCAGAGATTAAAAAAAAAGTTGAGAACCCCATTTTCCTTTCTTAAATCTGTTTTTGTCATTCTCTTCCCATCTTTATTTTTTCTCTTTTCTTGCCTTCTTGAAAACCATGTATATAAATGACAGTTGAGCGAATGGTATTTTTTTCAAGTACAAAGAACAATAAAATAGACTGTGAAATGTTATTCCTTTAGAACATGAAGTATAGATTTACATTTCCCTTTGTGTTTATGTATAAGGGTTTTTCACTTTTTTGTTTGTTTGGTTTGGTTTGGTTTTGGTTGTTTTTGAGATAGGTTCTTCACTGGACCTGGAACTCACCAATCTGGCTAGACTGGCTGGCCAGCAAATGCAGGGGTCCTCCTGTCTCTGCCTTCCCCAGCACTGGGATTACAGAGGCGTGCTCTCACGCCCTCCTTTTTAAGAAGATGCTAGGATCGTCCTCAAATCCTTAAATTGGAAAGCAAGCAAGTTACTCCCTGAGCCATCTCCTTACTCCTTGATTGTTTGTTTGTTTAGAGACAGGATTTCTCTGTGGAGTCCTGGCTGTCCTGGAACTCACTTTATAGACCAGGCTGGCCTCAAACTCACAGAGATCCACCTGCCTCTGACTCCAGAGTAATGGGATTAAAGGTGTACACCACTACCAACAGGCCCCTCGATTTAAATAAATAAATAAATAAATTATATGTAGCTTGTTTAAAAATAGTGGGATAAAAACCTTTACTTAGTAATCTACAGACCTAATTGTACCTAGACTAGTAGCAATAGAGAAGCTGGATTGCTCTTAGCTTTCTGATTTTGTTTGCTTTATTTTAGGGTTTTGTTGTTTGTTATATTTTAGAATTTTTGTTTTATTTTACGTTTTGTACATTTCTTTGTGTGTGTGTTTGTGTGTATGGAGAGGGAGGGGGGGGAGGGAGAGGGAGAGGGAGAGGGATAGAGAGAACACAGTATGCTATGAGTATATGGAGATCAGAGGACTTTTGGGAGTCAGTTTTTTCTTTTTATCATGTGGGCCCTAGGGATTAAACACAAGGTATCAGTCAAGCTTGGCAGCAAGTGCCTTTACCTACATCATTGGCCCCTGAGTTGGTTTTGTTGTTTTGTTTGTTTGTTGAGGGCAGAAAGGCCTTGTGTTGGGAAATATTAATTGAAGATTTGTTAATTTGTTTATGCTGTGAAATATTTGTTAAATGATGCAAAGATGTGTTGCATTCTTTTATGTTGCATTTGTTTAACTCTGTAAAGCTGTGTCACTTTGCCTGTCTAAAACACCTGATTGATCCATAAAGAGCTGAATGGCCAGTGGCTAGGCAGGAGGAAGGGATAAGTGGGACTGCCAGGCAGAGAACAAACAGGAGAGAAGAGAGAAGAGGAAGGAACAAGAAAGGGAGAAGGAGAAGAGGACACCAGGGGCCACCCAGCCAGCCACAAGTAAGGAGAAAAGAAAAAGATATTCAATAAAGAAAGGTAAAAGTCCAGAGGCAAAATATAGCTAAATAGAAACAGGGTAATTAAGAAAAACTTAGAAATAATACAAGCTAAGGCCAGGCACTCATAAAAAGGAATAAGCCTCTGTGTGATTTATTTGGGAGCTGGATGGCAAGCCCCCCCCAAAGAGCCAAAGAGTAATAAAAACCAACTACACAGCCTTGTGCACACAGATAGGCACTGGAGGAGCCAGGAAACTTAAACACACAGTTTACCTCCGCAGTGGAATGAGGTGCGCAGCTGCTCTTCCTGGAAGACTAGGAATGATACGGTTTTACAGCCTGGTGATCCTTTGCTGTCTGCTGAGACAGGCTCTGCCCATATCTCCCAGGATTCATGTTTTTACTTATTAAAGACCTTTTTCCCAAAACTTGAGCATTGCTTTTAGATCATAAACCCATTCTTATGAGTGTGGTTTCTTGTGCTTTATAGCAGCCTAAGTGACTTTTGTGTTATCTCAGGGCCAGGCTAGTCCTCACACCCACAGGTCATGGTTACCTCAGGCAAGCTTCCTAGACCCTAACTTTTGGTCACTCTTTCTGAGTCAACAATTCCCATTCCTGTGAAGGAAGCCAGATGTACTTTGTAAGAAAAAGTGCACTTGAGGCTGAGTTCATATTGTTATCTGAATACTTTTTTCTAAATCGTGCTGTGCTTAAATAGGACTAAAGTAAAATGGTCTGGGCCAGATTATAGAAGTCTTGGTCCAATCCCAATTACAACAAAGTCAGGCTGAGCCGAGTTTCATTCTTGTCTTCGAGTCTTCAAGGATCAATTTTTCTTGCTTGCTATAAAGCCTGCAGGGGAATCACCATAGTTTATTTCCTGTGAGACAGGATTTCCTTGTGTAGCCCCAAATAGCTTTGAGTTCGGTACAAGTCTTCCTGCCTCAGTCTCCCTGTTTGGGATTATAGGTATAAACCACTATGCCTGAATTTTCTTTCAAGGACTAATTCACCTCTTCTACCGTGGGGGTGGGGGTGTGGTTGTGGTGTTTCTGGGTCTCACTATCTGCTTAGCCTGGCTTAGAAGTCATTCTGTAATTCAGGATAGCCTTGAACTTGCGTTCTCCTGCCTCTGCTTCTCTCTAATACAGACTCATGCTACCACACACACCTCTCTCTTTTTTTTTTTTTTTTTTTTTTTTTTTTGGTTTTTCGAGACAGGGTTTCTCTGTGGTTTTGGAGCCTGTCCTGGAACTAGCTCTTGTAGACCAGGCTGGTCTCGAACTCACAGAGATCCGCCTGCCTCTGCCTCCCGAGTGCTGGGATTAAAGGCGTACGCCACCACCGCCCGGCCACACCTCTCTTTTTTAAAGCAAAAATGGTTCTTATGAAATAGTCAAAAGAGAGTTGAAAGTTGTAATTGCTTGTAATGTTTGAATTTTAAATTACCTTTATTTATTTTCTAGGTATAAAATAATATCATTAGACGCTTGGCGTGTAGACATAAACAAGAACAGAATAACCAGGGTTGACCAGAAGGCTTTATATTTCTGTGGATTCCCTACTTTGAAACACATCAAACATAAAGTCAGTGGCTATTTAATTCAGATGTTTTTCACTTTATTAAAAGTGGAGTGATTATAAGAATTAAAACTAAATTATTTTAATTCTTTTAAAGTTTTTTTTGAAGAAAAGTGGTGTTCAAGTATTCCAGCAGAGTAGTCGTGGTGAGAACATGATGTTGGAAATCTCAGTGGATGCAGATTCAGATGAACTTGTAAGTACTTTATTTATTCATTTACTTATAGAACAGTAGTCATGCAAAAAACTGCTTATACCTGCCAAAGTGTTAACAGAGAGATTTAATGTGCATAACTGAGATTCAGCTTTAAAGATAACGCACAGAAACACGAGTTAGGTGGCACTAAGTGCCTCTATAACTAGCATCATGAATGGGATTTGAAAAGGAAATGAAGGGCTGGAGAGATGGCTCAGAGGTTAAGAGCATCGCCTGCTCTTCCAAAGGTCCTGAGTTCAATTCCCAGCAACCACATGGTGGCTCACAACCATCTTTAATGGGGTCTGGTGCCCTCTTCTGGCCTTCAGGCATACACGCAGACAGAATATTGTATGCTAAATAAATAAATAAATAATAATTTAAAAAAAAGAAAAGGAAATGAACTCTGCTGGCCAGTGACTAGGAACACGCATGTATAAGCAGACACTTGAGCTAGGTGCTGACAGACATTAGGACAAAGAAAAGAAAGGCATTCATTCTCCTTGAAGGAAAGGAAGGAGTATCAAATTTCCTACGAAAGGGAGGACAACCTGGAATTCCTGATCCTCTTGCCTCTGTTTCCCAAGTATTAGCATAAAAGGCATACACGACTCTGGCGGGAGGTCCTTCTGCTCCTCCAGCCAATAGCCGCTGAGATACCAGCCCATTGGGGCATGGTCTCTCTCCCTTTAAAAGGCGGCCACTTCCCTTCTCGCTCTCTCTTACTTCCTGCTCCACTTCCGGTGACTAGACTCCCTTCCTGATTGCGCAGAGGGCTGTTGTCTGGGACGGTGATCTGTAAGTTTTTCCACCTTTAAATAAATAATCATTCTATTAATCATAATTCTAAACTGGTGTGGGATTGTTTTTGACTTACGCCTTGGCCTTTACACGACTGCCCCCTGTTATGTAGTTCTGGGCATTGAACTTAGTACTCTGAATGCTAAGCAGGCCGTCTACCAGCTCAGCTGGGAACATAGTTCTGTTAACAGAGTTCCTGTCTAGTGTGCACAAGCCTAGATCCCCAAAACTATATTAAACTGGGCATGCTTAAAGGGGCACATCTGCTGTCCAGCACTTGGTAAGTAGAAGCAGGAAGTCCAGGAGGTTCACGGTAATCCTTGGGTACATAGCAAGTGCCAGACCAGCCTAGGCTACATGTTACCTTTCTCTTTTTTTTGATTTTTCGAGACAGGGTTTCTCTGTAGCTTTTTTGGTTCCTGTCCTGGAACTAACTCTTCTAGACCAGGCTGGCCTCGAACTCACAGAGATCCACCTGCCTCTGCCTCCCAAGCGCTGGGATTAAAGGTGTGCGCCACCACCGCCCGGCCATGATACCTTTCTTATCTCAAAACAATTAGCTAACAACAAAAAGATTAAATATAATTCAAAAAACAAAATTTATACTTAAACATCAATTTCTGCTACAAAGTTGTTCTCTAACCTATATGCATAAGTTGAAAATATCTTCTTCTTAAAGCTAGAATTTTTTACTTAAAATATTACCTTGTACAAAATAGTGTATTATTTTTCTTTATCCTCAACATTGGAAGGAATGTACTGTCCTTTCTGTTCATAAAGAAAAACATAATTTGGTCAGAATTTGAAAGAAGTAAAACAAATTTGGAACTGTGTCCCCTGTGTTTGAATCTAATGTTCTGTTTTGCTAACATGCCACAGGTGAAGCGAGATACTTCTTTTTCTTAGGAGATAGTTCTTAGATTCTGCTTTAAGTATCGTCCAGAATGAAACTCAAAAGCCATTACTGCTGTTCTTCTCAGATTTCTTTGTTATCAGAGAAGTAAGAAAGATAACTATGAGTCCAACAAGTAAAATCAGAATTTTCCTAGTGGAGGGCATTTTGTAACACCATTAATCTGCCTCATTCATTTTACAAATTGAAACTTAAATGGAACTGGAGAGTTTTCTCTTGGACATAAACCATGTATGAACTCTTTTGTTTGTGCTTTTAAGAGTATAGAAAACATCGCCTCATCGGTGCTTGGAAAGTCGGTCTTTGTGAACTGGCCCCATCTGGAGGAAGCTAGAGTTGTGGCCGTGTCAGACGGTGAAACTAAGTAAGATGAAATTCATGGTTTCTCTGGCATATTTACTTTGCTGTTTGATAACCTTCATTTATTTTTTTTTACGTTTTTTTTTTCTTCTTTATTTTTCTCTTGGTTTTTCAAGACAAGTTTTCTATGTGTATCCCTGACTGTCCTGGACCTCCCTCTGTAGATCAGGCTGGCCTCCAACTCACAGAAATCCACCTGCCTCTGCCTCCTGAGTGCTGGGATTAAAGGTGTGCGCCACCACCACCAGGCTATGACTTTTCTTCTTAAAAATGGCTTTAGCTTTTCTAATTTATTATATTTTTAAGAGAGATTGTTCTTTATCTATTACTATTGAAGGATTTTTATAGCAATTGTATTAAACCTAAGGATATAATTGTTCATACTCATAACTCCAGCACTCTGGGCTGAGGCATGAAGACCTTTACAGATTCAGCACTAGCCCAATCTATGTTGAGGTTCAAGGCTAGCCTATACTACATAGCCAGTCCCTGTCCTAAAAGAGAGGTGGGGGTGAATGGGGACAAAGGGGAAGACAAAGGGAAGAAAAACTTAAAAACAAGAAAAAGAAAAAGTTTTATTCATATAGGTGAATTTGGGAAGGTTTGGTACTTTTATTGTATTTAATTGTCTAACCTTTGTATGCGGTGTACCTCTCCATTATTTAAATCTTTGATTTATTAATGTTTTATCTTCTCATTGTGCTAATGATATATCATCTTGTATTTATACATGAATAGTTAGTTCATCTTTTCTCGAGCTGTGTAGGATGTTCTCAAATTCATGCTCAAGACATCTGCTTCCCTCAGCCCCTCATATAACTGGGTATCCAGAGAATACCATTGTGCCCAATGTAGAAAATTTCCACATGCCTTTATTCTCCAATTTATTGTATTCAAAGAAAAGGTTGGGGTTTGAGGGGGTTGTTTTTGCAATTGTACCACATAAAATTTGTTCACTATGAACACTCACCTTGCAAAAGCTCTACATTAAAGCACAAGTTTAGGCTTACATAATTTCTCCTTTGTTTTTATGTCTAAGGTTTTACTTGGAAGAACCTCCAGGAACACAGAAGGTTTATTTGGGGAAAACTGCTCCACCATCTAAAGTCATTGAACTTTCAGATAAAGAACAGTCGAACTGGACTAAAGAAATACAAGGAATTTCAGAACAGTGAGTATCATAAGAATTTGGTTAGGGCTGGAGAAATGGCTCAGAGGTTAAGAACACTGGGTTCTTTTAACCAGAGTTAAGACCCCCATGTAGTGATTCACTGTTCTTTAACTCCAGTCCCAGGGAATCAGTGCCCTCTTCTGGTCTCTGTGACATCACGCACACACATGGTACACAGACAAACATGCAGACAAAACACCCACACATACTAAATAAATACATTTTAAGAAATAACTTTGTCGAGCATGAAAGTACACAACTTTAATTCCCACACTCAGGAAACTGAGGCAGGAGGACTATGAGATTGATTCACTCTTCTTAGCACAGTGTCACATAGTGGCGAGGAAATGGAGATACAAAGTGCAGGGGATTGGGGATCAGAGCTCAGTGTGCTCAAGGCCTGAGTTCAGTCCCTAAAGCCATTGTTAAAAGAATGGTTAGTGTTAAAAGGTGTGCTATTTTACCTGAAAGCCAAAAGAATCAATAAGGCAAAGGTGATTATTTATGAAAAGTGTGTATCACATACAAATGGAAGAAATGAGCCTTTGCAGTGAATAGCATACTTCAGATGCCCCTCAGTTTGCTGAGCTCCATGCTGCCTTTCTTCACTTTCTCTTAAATTTTTTTTATTCCATTTATTTTGTGTGTGGCCTTTGAATGTAAAGTTCTAGAGTTTTTACAGATTGATTTCTCACTCAGTCATGTAGACAGTGGGAAAATGGTCCACAGACTAAAATCAATACTATCAAAGCTTTTGTGGCAATGATTCTCAACCTGTGGGTCAAGACCCCTGTGGAATCAACCAGCCGTTTTTACAGGGGTCACCTAAGACCATTGGAAAGCACAGATATTTACATAACCGTTCACAACAGTAACAAAATTACAGTTAGGAAGTAGCAACAAAACTAATTTTATGGTTGGTCACCGCACCATGAGGAGCTGTAATTGGAGGTTGTAGTATCAAGAAGGCTGAGAACCACTGCTTTATAGGGTGCTGAAAACTGCCCTGCCTTTATTTGCCGTGTAAGGGTTTGATTGTGAGTAGTTGGTTTGATTGATGATTATCACCTTGACTGCATACACACTTCTACACGTGTATCTTTCTTTTTTATTTTTCCTTTAGATACCTAAGAAGAAAGGGAATAGTAATAAATGAAACATCTGCCGTTGTGTATGCTCAGTTGCTCACAGGTCGTAAATATCAAATCAGTCAGAATGGTGAAGTTCATCTGGAAAAACAATGGTCAAAACAAATTCTTCCTTTTGTTTATCAAACTATTGTTAAGGTAAGGCTCCCCAAGTCTCAATCCTTTCTTAATATATACTTTACACCTTCTTTAGGTCTTGTGGCCCAGGCCGTAATCCCAGTGTTTGAGAGGCTGAAAGAAAGATTACAGGTTCAAGGTCTTTCTAAACCAAATATTGAGCATAAGCAACTGGGCAACCTAGCAAGAATGTTTCTCAAAATTTTTTAAGGGCTAGAGATACAGTTCAGCGATAGAGTAATTGCCTAGCATTCATGAAGTCCTAGATGTTTAAAGACTCAGCAATGCCAAAAAAAAAAGTCACAATAATTAATATGTGGCAGGAGAGAGGACCTGCTCCTACAAGTTGTCCTTAGACACAAACACACACATTAAATAAGTGGTTTGGTTCTGGTTTTGGTTTTGTAAATTTTTAAATATTATTCTGTATAAGGATTATTCCATGCCCACTCAGCGTGTGCAAGTAGGGAACATGGTTTTGATTTTGTGGTAGTTTTGTTGTTGTTGTTGTTCCTTTGGTTGGTTCATTGGTCTTTGGTTTTTTTTGAGACAGGTTCTCTGCTATGTAGCTCTGTCTGTCCTGAAACTCACCATATAGACCAGGCTGACCATGAACTCACAGAAATCTGCCTTACAAACCCTGGAGTTGTTAGTGTATGTCACCATGCTTGACCAATTTTATGGTAGTTTTTAAGAACTTATTTTCTAGAATAAATTTTCCAGAACACACCATTTGTAACATGTTGACATATTTTTTTTAATCCTTCCAAAAATACTGGCCTTAGCCAGGTGTAGTGATGAACACCTGTAGTCCTGGCATTTAGGAAGTTGAAGCAAGAAGAAAATATGTATTTGAGAACATGGTGGATAACATATCAAAACCCTGTCTTTTTTTTAAAAAAAAATTATTTTTGCCTGAAATAGACAGTGAATATTAAAGTCTTTGTCTTTGTGTGCATAAGCTCTAATATTGTAAGGGGACAGGAGGCACTCTGGATAACTGCTTGTGACTTCAGTTACCTTCATTCAGTCAAGGTCTTCAAATATTACCTGGAAGGGGCCAGAATTAAGGAATTCGTACATTTTAAGTTCATCACCATTCTGAGTGTTGAGACAAATCCTGTGCTGTCTCTCAGATGGAAATTCTCTTTGTCCCCTGCATCCATGCTGTGTGCCTACCCTGAGTAGTATCTCAGCGCCAGCTCAACTGTTGGAGCATGGTGACTTTTATTTTACTAAAATGACTGCAAAGTGTAAGAGGAATGTCACTGGCAATTAGAATATGCCCCCTTTACATGAAAAGACGAAACTTTCCCTCATATGCCGAGGATGGTCCTATTACAGATAGTAAGGATGAACATACCAATCCTGAAATTGTAAGGGAAGGGCTTGTTTCACCACTGCTGCTGCTCCACTTTTTGTTTTGCTTTTTGTTTTTTGAGACAGGGTTTCTCTGTGTAACAGCCCTGGCCGTCCTAGAACTCGCTCTGTAGACCAGGCTGGCATCGAACTCACAGAGATCCTCCTGCCTCTGGCTGCCGAGTGCTGAGATTAAAGGCACATACTACCACCCCCTGGCTTTGCTGCTCCACTTTAAGCTTGGAGCATGTGTCCACATTTCATAAGTTCTCAGTCATTCACCACATCTCATCATGGAGACATGTATCGTACATCATTATATGATGGGGAAAGGTGAACACAGTGCAAACACTTTGAAAGGCAAAGACCACGTTCACATGGTCTTAGTCTTACAGTTATCTCTCACTGTATAAAGTAAATTCTGTCATAGATGTGTAAGTATAAAAAAAGTCTTTGTAGGTATTAGTACTGACTGTGGTTTCAGACATACACTGTGTAGAGGGGACTTGAAGTCTAAACCTATCCCATGGATATGGATAAGATGGGGGGACAGCGATCTGGGAAATAAACTATAGTATAGTAATTTAGAGCACGAATTGCCCGAGGTGACTTCTTTACTATGTGGCCTTGTGCCAGTCTTCATAAGATGAGGTTAATAGTAAATGTCAGCCACCAATGGTGGGGTAACAAGTAAATGAAGGAGAAAAATGGATGAGGTTTCTAGGCAAGAGAATGATGCGACAGGGCAGTATGTTTTAGACTTTGGTATTAGTTGTAGTGATGAGGTGAGCAGGCCTGCTTTTTGTCCTGCCTGACTCCCGCACAGCTAGCTTAACACCCGAAATAACAATACACAAATTATATTCTATTAAACACTGCCTGGCCCATTAGTTTCAGCCTCTTATTGGCTAATTCTCACATCTTGCTTAATCCATTTCTAATAATCTGTGTAGCACCACGAGGTGGTGGCTTACCGGGGAAAGATTCAGCATGTCTGACCTAGCGGCTGGCTCGATGGCATCTGACCAACTATGCTTTCTTTCTCCCAGCATTCTGTTCTGTCTACTCCACCTATCTAAATCCTGCCCTATCAAAGAGCCTAGGCAGTTTCTTTATTAACCAATGAGAGTAACACATAGATGACCCTCCTCCATCAATTAGTGTATAGAAAATTTTCATATTTGACATTTGCAGACGAAACAGATTTAATCCCATGCAGAAAAAAGATGATATGCAGACTTTAGAAATACTAGCTGTGATGATTAACTTTTCTGTTTCATTTTGTTTAGGACATCCGAGCTTTTGACTCTCGTTTCTCCAGTATCAAAACATTGGATGATTTGTTTCCTCCAAGAAGTATGGTCTTTATGCTGGGAACTCCTTATTATGGCTGCACTGGAGAAGTTAGTTTCAATTTTGTCATTCATTGACTTTTTATTAATATAATCATTAATCTTAAGTACAAAATAAAATGTAATGCTAAAGGGGAAACATGAGAAAGAATTCACTCGTGTAACTTAAGGACACAGTATTGTGCTATCAGACAGATGATCAGAAGGTGGGAAAAAGGAATTCACAATCTGATGGGTTTTTGGGGGGTTGGAGGGGTTAGAGGGTTTCTCTGTGTGACCCTGATTGTCCTGAAACTCACTCTGAAGAGCAGGCTGGCCTCAAACTCAGAGATTCACCTGCCTCTGCTTCATGCTGAGATTAAAGGTGTACGACACCTTTGTTTGTGTTTTTAATATACTTATTTATTAGGTTATATCTGAAACAATCAAAATAATTTTAAGAAGATTTTACATACAGGGTTAATGTATTTTTAAATGTATTGATATGTTTAATAATTTTACTTCTCACACAGGAAAAAGTACATACAGATATAGAATAAGAAAATATAAGAGTCTGTGGGGCATGGATTGGCAATACTGTTGGGAATTCTGAAGCATATGTGTATATGGCATGTGTGCATGTGTATATACATACATATTTTTCTGACTATTTTTCAAAAGAATAAGACACAGAGACTCTGGTAGTGGTGAACATATGTAATACTTAGATCATGACCTCTAAGACCATAACACCTCACTAAAAACCTTTAGTTCTTCTCACTAAAGTGTCTGATTCTAGGTCTGGAGCAGGTAAGATACAAAACAAGCTTAATATATCAAATGCCAAAAAGTAAAAAGTGCTCCAAAGAACTGAAAGACCCATGCCAGGAAGCCCAGAACAAGGTGAAAGGCTCCTACGCAGACAGTAATGGTTTGAGAAGCAGTATAATTAAGTACAGTAACAAATTAGAAGGTGCTGAGGGGAATCAAGAATTCATCATTGCATGCTAATAATAAAAAGATAAAACTAGAAAAGCTTCTATTGTGGACATAGGTCAGTAGTGAAGCACCTGCCTAGCATGCACAGGTTTTGCAAATGAAAAATTAATCGAGTCAGGGAATAATGAGTCAAACTGGGGCAGGTTTTTCATGGTCTTCAGACTGTCTTTTCACAGACTGTTGAATAATTACAAGGAAAACAAAAACTGTAATTGTACAGTGGAGAAGTTGAACACCGTAGTGACTGTGTGATAGTAACAGTTAGGAATTGACTGATGCTCTGTACATCAAATATGATGTCCTAACATGGACATGTCATGTAGAGGATATCCTGGCCGATAAGGTATAACTGTAGTAGGTTTTTTTTTTTTAACTCCTTTGGAGGCCACACAGCTCCCAAATAAATACACAGAGACTTATTCTTACTTGTGAATGCCAAACCTTAGCTTGCTCGTTTCTAGCCAGCTTTTCTTAAATTATCCCATTTCTCTTTAAGCTACATTTGTCTCTGTGCTTTTACCTTTCTTTATTCTATATGTCTTTCTTCTTACTCCATGATTGGCTGGCCGGCTGGCCCCTGGCGTCCTCCTCTCCTCCTTTTCTTGATTCTCCCTTTTCTCTCTTCTCTTCTATTTATTCTCTCTGCCTGGCAGCCCCACCTATCCCTCTCTACTGCCTGGCTATTGGCCATTCAGTTCTTTATTGCTCCAGTCAGGTGTTTTAGGCAGGCAAAGTAACACAGCTTTGCAGAGTTAAACAAATGCAACATAAAAGAATGCAACACATCTTTGCATCATTAAACAGATAGTCCACAGCATAAAGAAATGTAATGCATCTTAAACTATATTCCACAGCACATAACTTTACTACAAAAAACAAAGCAAGGAACTTGAAGGGAACAGTGCTGCAGCTCAGTGATAGAGTGCTTGCTTAACACACTACGTTCAGTCCCCAGTGTTACATAGAGGGAAAGGCAGTGTGAACAGTGAGGAAGAAATAGCATTCTTTTTAAAACACACACCAAAAAAACGATCTGGATATAGTCTAGATTAAAGGATTTTACATGTGCAGCTAGAGGCTGGGAACATAGCTTAATAAAACCCCGTTTCTAAAGAAGAACAAAGAGTGGGCGTGTGAGTGTCTACAATCTTGGCATTTGGGAAGCCGGGGCAGGAGGATGAGTTTAAAGCCTGCCTGGGCTACATAACATTGCCTGCCTCAATAACAAGCAGACAGACAGCTAAGTTCAATATCTTATGCTACTTTGGAGAGGGAAGAAAGAATTCTGCATAGGGCATTACTGGGTCCATTGATAAAATTGGAATATAGAGAATAGCTGAGACTAAAATACCAATGTAAACTTATATGCCCAATAATAATACTGCTGTTTTATAGTAAAATATCCTTCCTATAATATACACTAAAATACTTAGAGGTAAAGGGCACAATGTCTGTAAGGTATCCCCAAAGCATTGAAAGGACCTGGGTATTGTGGTGTATGCTTATAATCCCAGGACTCAAGAAGCTAAAGTAGGGGTCACCAAGTTTGAGGCCAATCTAGACATCACAATGACTTCAAAGCTAACATACTGTCCTGAAGCCCTGTTTCAAAATACTAGATAGTAGTAGTAGTTATTGCTGTTGTTATATGCATGTGTATGTGCACATAATATGCAAATGTTAGAGTCATTCTTTATAGTATTAGCAATGAGTGAATCTAGGTCAATGCTTTCAGACATTATTTGCAACATTTTGGTAATAATTTGAAATTATCTACAAGTTAACTTCTTTTTCCTTTTTTTTTTTTTGGTTTTTCGAGACAGGGTTTCTCTGTAGCTTTGGAACCTGTCCTAGAACTAGCTCTTGTAGACCAGGTTGGCCTCGAACTCACAGAGATCCACCTGCCTCTGCCTCCTGAGTGCTGGGATTAAAGGCAAGCATCACCACTGCCCGGCCAAGTTAAGTTCATTTTTATATGTGATTAGCACCTATTAAAACAAATATAAAATGACTCACTCTTATAATATTTTAAAATCCTATTATAAATAATAAGAAAATTTTCACTGTCTAATTTTATGACAAAAATATTTTTTAGAAGAGAATCATTCAAATAAGGAGAAAAATAAATGAATGTAATTAAAGATTAAAATGGTGTGGTTACTCTTCCCCCAGGTTCAGGAATCAGGTGACGTGATTACAGAAGGTAGGATTCGTGTGGTTTTCAGCATTCCATGTGAGCCAAACCTTGATGCTTTAATACAGAACCAGCATGTAAGTACAATAGTTGGTATTGTTTAGAATAAGATTTTTTTAGTGCTGGGATGTTTTTTCTGCCAACTTAAAATTAAGCTCAGTATTTAAGAATAAGTATAAGAGGCTAGAGAGATAGTTCAGCCAGTAAAGTATTTTTAATAAAGCATGAGGACCCTAGTTCATATCTGCAATACCCATGAATGAAAACTGGGCTTGGTGGGGCGGGGGGTGGAGGGGAGCTGCTGGAGAGATGGTTCAGTGGTTAAGAGCATTGACTCCTTATCCAGAGAACTTGGAGCACCCACACAGCAGCTCACAACTGTCTGTAGCTCCAGTTCTAGAAGACCCGACACCCTCAGAAAAATATACATTCAGGCAAAACACTAATGCACATAAAATAAAAATAAATAATTTTTAAAAATTGGGCCAACAGCACATGCTATACATGCCAGTGCTGGAAGACAGGCCTCTGGGTCTAGCTTGCCAGCCACCTGAGCCTAGTTGATGAATGCCAGGCTTAGTGAAACAAAAGACAAAACTCAAGGAGATGGCATCTGAGGTTCTCCTCCTCACATGCTTTGTGATGTGCATGCCCACTCATAAACACACACACACTGAAAATATAAAGGAAAGTATAAATCTGTTCCCCAAAATTCATGTCAACCTAGCATAGCATGTTAAGTACCCAGGTTTAATCCCTAGCATTGAAACAGGATATACATGTTTGTAAGTTTAGCAAAAAAATTAGCAAAAGAAATTACGTTATTAATTAATGTAATTAATTACATTATTAATTGGTGTTTATTTTGTATTGTTGTGATCTGGCTTAAAGTATTAAGAATCAGCATACCCATGAGGGAACATGGTGATGAAGGCAGAGGTGTCCCTAAAAGTCTTGCCATCAGCTCTCTGCTATAGACGACATGGTCAGAAGGCATCAGTGTCCCATTAGATGAAGAAGCTGGAGCCCTGTATAAAAGAGAATATAAGCTACTCCATTACCCTCACTTTCTTTATGCGGTATTTTAGCTAGGCTTTTTATGTTTCCTAGGGTACTGTTGATTTTAGTTAACTTTTAATTACAGCGCAGCTTAGAATTCTCAAATGGAGCACCCTTAGTACTTGGAATAGGACCCTTTTATCTATGGCAGCTATGTAAATAGGACATTTTGCCTCTAAGCTCTAAATGCTAGTAACCTATGCCAGTTATCATAACTGAATGTGCCTCTACACATTCAAAATGCTTATTAATAAAGTGATACTTGTTATAATTAAGAAATACCACCTTAATTATTTGATGTGTTTTGCAAAGCATACTTGTTTTGTATTTTATTATTTCTAATCTGATGATACTCTTGTTGAACAACCACATTTTGTATGTCTATGTGAGAGAAGAGACAATATTTTATGTAGCACAGGCTGGCCTTTAACTCACTGAGTAGCCAAGGATAACCTTGGACTCCTGATTGTCCTGCCATTGTCTTCTAAGTATTAGGGTTATAGATCTGTACCACCACATTTTTCTACCAGCATATTCATATATTTTATATAGTAATTTGTTTTTCCAGCCCACCAAAACCAGTTACCTATTTGGACATCATTATGGATACATATACTCAATGAAATAATGGTGGCTGATTTTATGTTGGTGAAAATACTCCCATATTCATCTATGAGCATAAAGTAAGACTATACACTAGTGGGGCTGAGGATGTAGCTCACTGGTCAAGTACCTGCTTTGCTTACATGTGGCCCCCTGGGTTCAGTCCCTCACTGCATAGGCCAGCTTAGTGGCCCAAGTCTATAATCCCAGCTCTTAGGAGGTGGAGACAAGAGGATCAGAAGTCCAAGATTATCCTCAAGCACATAGCAAGTTCAAGACCAACCTGAGCTACATGAAATGATCTGTCTCTCATATATTCCATGTAACTTACAAAGTATTAGACTATAAACAAAAAAGTAACGTCTTTCTGTATGTATCATATAAGGAGTGGATATGATTGTTAGTGCTAGTTGGTACTGGATTTGTAAATTGTTTTCTACCTAGTTAAAAATTACGCCAACTGATAATGATACTTCTTTTTTGTGTGTGTCTTTTTTTCTTTTGTCCTATTGCTTGATATATTTTATATTTTTAATTGAAATGGATTTTCTCATACAATATATTCTGATCACAGTTTTCCCTTTTTCTTAATTTCATATTAATTAACTATACAAATTAAGTTTCCATTTATTTGACTGTGACTTTCATATAATAGTATTAGTGGAAAAAATTGCTTACATTCATATATGAACACCATTTTTTACTTACCTACTTGCAACTGTTTTTATGATGAACTTATGCTTAATTTCAGTATAGTAATTTTTGAAGCCTTCTTTTATTCCATGTACTTGCTAGCTATCCCTGTTTAAAATAAAAAAGTTAGTTTTAAAAAATAGTTTATGAAGAATTTTTTGTTTAGTGCTTACAAAATTTATTTATTGAGACAGATTTACAGACTGTTTCCTGCTCTTTCATCCTTATAAAGACTGCTGTAAAGAGAAAGAAGGGGGCTTTCAGGTTCTTCAGGGTGGGGGTCCAAGGGATCACGTGTTTTTATGTTGCCAGTGGTGTCTTAATTATCTACAGCTCTCAAAGGTAACCAGACAGTACTTAATGTAAACATGTGTTTCCATAATTGACCTCTCTATTTTTATATTTAAAGAAATACTCTATAAAGTACAACCCAGGATATGTGTTGGCCGGTCGCCTTGGAGTGAGTGGATACCTTGTTTCAAGGTTTACAGGAAGTATTTTTATTGGAAGAGGATCTAGGAGAAAGTAAGTTTGTGTTAGGGATATTTGCTTAAAGTAGCAGAAAAATATAGAGACTAAGTGCTTATTATCCCGGTATTGATTTTCTCCAATTAATGCCTGTGGACTGAGTTGCCCATAAACTCCTCCAGCGGTGGTCCTTTACATGAACAGCATATGTTTTAGATGCTTTCAAAGTCAGTTTATATTTTTAGCAGCTAACCTTGAAAAAAGGTATCAGAGGGTGTGTGTGAGCCTTGGGAATATATTTCTGTGAATTTTGTTATCTTCCATTTTTATAATTGCATAATTTATTTATATGCTTTCTTAAAACCTGCCCTGTAGCATTTTATGTACTACTAATTAGTAGTAACCATGCTAACTAAGATGCAGAACAGTGAGAACTAACTGAGCTTTTCTAAAGGTTGAAAATAATTGTTGGGTTGGTGATAGCTAAATGGCATACCACTTCTCTGGCATGCGCAGGTCTTTGGATTTAATCTCTAGTACTGTTTAAAAGCTAGAACTTTTAATTTTGAACAAATTTTAAGACACTTGTGTGTATATGTGGTTTAAATTTAGCCCTCATGGAGACCATAAAGCAAATGTGGGTTTAAATCTCAAATTCAACAAGAAAAACGAGGAAGTCCCTGGCTATACAAAGAAAGTTGGGAGTGAGTGGATGTACTCATCGGCCGCAGAGCAGCTTCTGGCAGAGTACATGGAAAGGTGAGCGCCCAGCGAGCTTCTGCCCGCCTCTCACTCAGGCCTGCACTGCTTATCATGCCTGGCTCATGCCCTTCTGAAAGGGAGACCATGCTTACCTATGTAATGCATTTAAAGGCCAGCCTGGGCTATGGGAGACTCTGTCTGAAAAATTAAAATGTGTACAACATATTTGCATTAATAATCCCATAGGGAATGTGTTACCATTTTTACTGTTAACTGAGTTACTGAGAGTTATAGTTAATATTTTGCTCCTGAATTACGATTTAATGTTCTTTCTGCTATTGCACAGAGGTCTGTCCTCCTTGTCTTTGAGGATCCCTGGGTTGGTTTCCAAGGGTTCTCATAATAAAGTACCACAAACTAGCTGGTTTCACCAAGGTGAACTTAATATCTCACCGTTTTAGTAGCCAGAGTCAAGGTGTCAACAGGATTGTAGTCCCCTAGCTCTTACAGTCTTGTACCTTTATGTGTTACTTGGCTTGTAGACTGATCGTTCCAATCCTCTATCTTCAAGTGACAGTCTCTCCCCATGTGTCTTCACCTAAATTTTCACCTGTGTCTCTTCATTTCTCATTTTTACAGTGTAAAAAGTCATGCTGGATTAGAGCCCTCTCTAATAGTTGTCTATTAGAACTCCACATCCAAATAAAGTCATCTTCTTTAGCTACTCTAAAATATTATTTTAAATTCACTATTGTGTGTGTGTGCATCCACAAGAGAGTGCACATAAACATACTTGGCGAGGTGTGTGTCTCACTATGTAGATGGGACAGTCTAAAGACAAGCTTGTCACAGGAGTTCTCTCCTACCTTGACATGGGTGCAAGAATTTAACTGAGGTTGTCAAGCTTACATCGTCAGGAAGCAGATCTGAGCTGTCCCCCGGCTCAAGATTCTGTAGCTTTTTTTTTTTTTTTTTTTTTTTTTTTTTTTGGATTTTTCGAGACAGGGTTTCTCAGTAGCTTTTGGTTCCTGTCCTGGAACTAGCTCTTGTAGACCAGGCTGGCCTCGAACTCACAGAGATCCGCCTGCCTCTGCCTCCCAAGTGCTGGGATTAAAGGAGTGCACCACCACCGCCCGGCAATAGGCGACAGGGGAACAGTTCAGTTCCATATGGCCATATGAAAATTGAGCTTGCTTTTGTATTTATTTCTGTTTTCTTAAAAGGTTACATTCAGACTTCTTTTTCTTTTTTCTTATTGTTTGGTTTGGTTTGGTTTTTTGAGACAGGGTTTCTCTGTAGCTTTGGAGCCTACCCTGGAACTAGCTTTTGTAGACCAGGCTGGCCTCAAACCCACAGAGATCCGCCTGCTTCAGCCTCCTGAGTGCTGGGATTAAAGGCATGCGCCACCACCAGCCGGCTTTCAAACTTTTCTCTGGGTTTGGTCTGAAGAACAACAAAAAATAAAGTTCTATTTTTCTAGTTGTCATATATTCATTGATTTCCAGATGTAAAAGGGATCTCTGAGTTCCAGCTCTTCTTCCGTCTCTCAGTTCCCTATAGACATGAAAATATTTCTTACAGTTTTTATTATAATTTGGTTTCCATGATTCTGCTGAATATGTAAAGCTAGACCATGTCATGTATTATGATCACATTTTCTTCCCTGTCCACATTTTTATTTTCATTGTTTTTTTTTCATTTGGTATTGTCTGTACACATATGTGTTAACTAAGCCAAAAATTATGTCGAACAGATTAGGGGTTCTCTCAGTTCCATCTGTGTTCTAAAGCCTTTGGTCTCTACGTCAGCTTAAGCTGGTGATTGTACACAGAAGTTTCTATCCCACCCAGTCCCACAGCCATTCAGTCCCAAATAAACACACAGAGGCTTCTGTTAATTATAAACTGTTTGGCCTGTTGCTCAGACTTATTACTAATTATTAATATTACTTATTAAGACTGACTCTGTCTTTCCTCTTCCCAGAATTCTCCTAGTCTGGTTGCCCTGCCTATACTTGCCTGTCTGACTACTGGCTAAATCAGCCTTTTATTAAACCAATATGAGTGACAAATCTTTACAGTGTACAAGAGCATTATCTCACAGTATTTATCCCCCCCCTCCCTTCATTTTTTCAAGAACCTTTAAACTTCTGTCTACATGTGATTCTTAGCTTATCGCCAGCCTTCAGTCCAGAGACACTGCCTCTATGGCCCCATACAAAGTCTTTCATTTTCTGGCTCCCATTTCTTAATCTGTATATCCCCATAATGATGGTACATTTAGCCCTAGTAGCCTCTTGGGGTAGGGGTGGGGGACTTTGTGTCTGGAAATACTTTTTTTCTTTTTCCTACCTTAATTATAGCTTGTCTAGGTAGAGAGTCCTAAACGGGAGATTCTTTTCACCCTGGATTTGAAAGCACTGTTCCATTCTTTTCTTGTCTCCTTTTTTGTCACTGACAAATCCTGTGAGCTCTGATTCAATTCTTTGCATTGTGATGTGATCTATTTGCTTTTTCTAAAGAAACTATTGTTTTAGGTTGTTTTGTGTGTATGAATGTTTTGTCTGCATGTATGCCTGTGCTCTATTGTGTGCCTAGAGCCCCTAGAGGGTCAGAAGAGGGCCTCAGATCCCTGGAACTAGAGTTATAGATGGCTGTGAGTTGCCATTTGGGTGCTGGGAACTGAAACCTGGTCCTCTGTAAGAACAACCAGTGCTCTTGACCTGTAAACCATCTCTCCATCCCCTTGGTGACCTATTTTCATTTTCTGGACCCTGTCAATTCTGTTGGCTGTGATGATATGTACCTTGGTACAGATTTTTTCCCCATCTCTTCTCTTGGTTAGCCCCCAGAACTGATAGCCCATTAACATAATGTTATCTGATAATCTAGATAACATTCTAGGAGATTGCATTATGATATTTAATAATTGATAAAATCAACCTTTTTTTTCAGTTCTTTCCTAGATTGATCCTTTTGTCTTTGTTCTCTTCTTCCCATCCCTTTTCTGTATTGTCCAACCCCAGTATTCGTCTTCAATTTTATAATGTTTTTGTTGGCTGGTTGGTTGATTGGTTTTGGTTTTTTGGTTTTGTTTTTAAGGACAAGATTTCCCAGTATGGCTCCCCCTCCCCCTATAGGCTAATCTTAAAGTACAGACTGGCCTACTAAGAGCTAGTATTTTAGGCATGCATCAACATTCATTTTGTGTGTGTGTGTATTAACTAGAATGTCTTTTTCTTGTAATTAATGTGTCTTGTAATTAATGTGACATACATAGTGTGTCCCATATGTTTGTGGAAACCTGCAGAGGCGAGAGGAAAGCATCAGATCCCCTGGAGCTGGAGTTCCAGACAGTTGTGAGCCACCTGAATGTCTTCTTTTGATTTCATTTTCTCCAAATTATTTTTTCTCCCCTATTTGATTTATTTCACCTTTTATGGTAGAGATTTTTTTTTCCCTCCACTTTCTAGCGCTCCTTGGTGTCTGTTTTAAACATGGATGTACCAAAAAGCATCTTGGGGATTTAGTGCACTTGGGTCGGGCTTGTCACATGGGATGTTACTATTTCTAAAACTGACCTTCTAATATCATTATTCTGTCTGTATATCTTCTCTCTAACTGGCTAATTTTTCCTAGAGAGGTATCTTCTAGCCTTTTCCTTGCATGATGGATGTAAGGAACAAAACTGACTGCTAGTATTCTGGAAATTAACCAGGTAAAATGGGTTTTGTTGCCTCGTGGATTCTATGATTACTTCCCACCCACCCCAGATCTTTCTTAAATTGAAGGATCTTTTTCCCTGGTAGTAGTGATGCTGCTAACAGCCCTCCACCTTCAAGCTCTCTTCCAGAATCTTGTGGATAGAGAAAACTACCTCACCTAGGGTCATGTTCCCTTTCCACAACGTAGGGAGATACACAAGGAAAGGCAGCCAATTCAGGACAAATATGAAGGGCTACCCAGTTTGAGGTCTTTGTGGGACTGGCCAGAAAATTCACTGAGAAAAATTTACAGCTCAACATCTGTTTCCATTGTCTAGTTCTGCTTGTTTTCTTTTCCCTTCCCACACGTGTTGATTTCACGAGTCTCCCCACTAAACTTCATGTCTGTCTCCTCTCAGAGTTTGCTCCCTAGACATGTGATGCTCCTGACATGCTCTGTAGTATCTACCCGTGCATGAACTCCACATATAGCACAGCACCTCACCTTTGCCCCTTGCACCATCCCTACCCCCTAAAGCTCTCTGTCTCTGATATAACCAAAGCCAGAGTATTTCTTGGCTGACCCATCTAAAATACAGCTGCAGGTATTAATGCAGGGGTAGAAGCCAAGTAAACAACTATTCCAACTGCTTGCTGCAGCACGATTAATACAAACCCAGAGACAGGTACTGGGGTTCAACCTGAAGATCCAAAAAGCAAAACAGCCAGCTACTGGCTCTTACCTCAACCTCAGTTTGAAATGGCAATCCTACCTCCAGGAATCTCAGAATGAGACTGTGTCTGAGAGCTATCTCCTCCCATCTTATTTTCCTCTCTAGTGCTGAGATTAAAGGCCTGCACCACTACCACCCAGTTTCTATGACAAACTAGTGTGGCTACTGGGATTAAAGGTGTGTGTCAACCACTACCTGGTCTGTAAGGCTGACCAGTGGGACTCTTTTACTCTCTGAACTTCAGGCAAGCTTTATTTTTTAAATACAAATGAGATATTACTACAGCTTGCTATACACATTTTCAGTGTAAATACTGTTTTAATAGGCCTAAAGCCCATAATTCCTAAGTGTTTACAGATTGGAAAAAAAAAAAACTTGGACTTTTTGTTTACTTTTTTTTTTTTTTTTTTTTGTATTTTTCGAGACAGGGTTTCTCCAAAGCTTTTTGGTTCCTGTCCTGGAACTAGCTCTTGTAGACCAGGCTGGCCTCGAACTCACAGAGATCCGCCTGCCTCTGCCTCCCGAGTGCTGGGATTAAAGGCGTGCGCCACCACCGCTCAGCCTGTTTACCTATTTTTTTCATTTGTGTAAGTTTATTTGTGCGTAGCTAAAAAGCAATTCACAAGTGAGAAACTGACTGTGAGCAAGAAACTCGCTTTTCATACAGCTCGTGAAATGCTAGACCAGAAGTGCTGTGACCTTTCTGTGATTGGCAGCTACTCTGTCATCTGGTGGCTTGCCCTGTTTGTTTATTCTGCTTATTCCTGTCCATCAGTTCAGCTGAACCTCCTCCGTCCAGTGTCTGATGTCTGAAAGTTTGTTCCCCTTCACAGGGCATCGCACCCATACCTCTTCATTTCTTTTTTTGTCTATGTCCAGTTTCCTGCTTCATTGTTCTTCATATGGGGAAGGAACAAAGATGATGTACATGATTCCAAAAGAAATAATTTTGAAGAATATCAGAAGAAATTTGTAAACTGTTTTAATTTGCTATTTTATGAAATGTTCTAGCTTTGTTATAAAAATAGAAAATTAACTTTTAAAACCTAGATATTATTGTAGGATAGTTATTGTCCCAGCACTGAGGAAGCTGGCACAGGAGGATTATAAGTTTGAGGTTAACCTGGGTTGCATAGGAACCCTGTCTCAAAAAAGGAAAAAAAAAAATGAACTCACAAATACTATTTTTGTGTATCTACTCCCTCATGTTTTTTAATTTTATTTTTTTATTGTTTTTAATTGAGCTATACATTTTTCCCCACTCCCTTTCCATTCTTTTCTTACTCCCTCATATTTTAATCAAAAAAGAATCCAAGTCATAATTGGATTTTTTTAAGTAATTGACGTATTTCTCTCAGCTGTTGAACATTTTCTTGGAGCTATAGGAATACTCTATCAAAACTTTCGTCCCATTCCTTATGAATACTGCTCCTTAATAATACTATAATAATCCTCACTCTATTCTACATGTCCCCATTAGAATCCAGAATCACTTATTAGGAAGCTATGTGAAGATAATTGCATATTTTAAAGCAACATTTTATTTCTTTGTTGACTAGAGCACCAGAACTGTTTAGTTATATAGCCAAAAACAGCCAAGAGGATGTGTTCTATGAGGATGACATCTGGCCTGGGGAAAATGAGAATGGGTAAGCAAGATTTGTGGTACTTATTGCCCTGCAGTTCAATTCTAGGTTTCCATTTGGAAGTTCAGCAATGTTACCTTTTGTTTTTTATTGTTTTAATTTTGCTTTAATTTCTTAAATCTGATAATTTATAGTTCCCAGAAAGTTTTTATCAGATCTTTAATATAAACCCTCAGAAGGCTGTAATCAGGTCTAATGACTACTGTTTTTATTGTAGCGCTGAGAAGGTTCAGGAAATTATCACTTGGCTAAAAGGACATCCTGTCAGCACTCTGTCCCGCTCTTCTTGTGATTTACACATTCTGGATGCAGCCATTGTTGAAAAAATTGAGGAAGAAGTTGAGAAGTACAAGGTACTAACTTTCAGTAACCTTAGTTACTGATAAGAGCTGAAGTTAAAATGGACAACATGTTATCACTTAGCTGTGTTTCGGGCCAACTAATGTATGTACTTAATAATTCTCATTAATACTGAATAATTCTGTAGCGTTCCCAGCAACCATTCGGAAGTTAAATATATGTAAATATACTTATTTATGTATAATATATGTAAATATATTTGCCAAAACTATAAATTTTAAATTTGCTTCTTTGTAATGTTTCTAAGTTTGTAACTCTAGTTACAATAGAAAGTTTGTGGATAAAAAATAATAATGATTTCCTCTTACTTAAAATTGTAATTGCATTCTTTAATGACAATTCAGAGCTGGTGAGTTGGCTCAGTGGATAAAGGTGCCTGATGACATGAATTCAGTCCCTGGGTGCACATGTTGGAAGGAGAGAACCACACTAGTCTCTTATTTTTCTGTTCTGCTGTTTCAGCAACAAGCATATAGTTGACTTAACCTATTTTTAAATAAATAGCAGTGGATTCGTTATATTGATTTTTTTAAACTTTAATTTCTCTTTTTATTAATGATGCCATGATAATACGGTTTTCTTTTTGAATTAATACCAAAATCAGTTAAGGCTTGGTCCCAAGAGCCATTCCTACCACCATGAACTTAAGATTCTTTTCCAGTATTTTAATTTTTTATTCCTCCATTTCATTATTGATAAATCAGTAATAGAATAATGCCTACCTCATAAATTATGATCATCAGTAAGACCAGCTAGAATAAAATGTGTTCTCTTCAGAACTGGGATGTGTCTCAGTTGATAGAGAGCTTTCCTAGAATACATAAAGCCCTGATCTTATCCCAGCACCACATCAAACCAAGTATGGTTGTACATGGCCATAATTTCACCACTCCAGAAGCAAAGGTAGGAGAATCAGAGTGAGTTCAAGGGTAGCCAAGGCTACACAGAAAAATTCTGTCTTGGGAGAAAAAAAAAAAAATGTGCTTGCAGTCCCCAGCTACTGTGAACGGTGGTGGTGGTAGTGCTTGGATTCCTATGGAAAACTCTCAGATGCTGTGGCGAGAGCCACGGAAACCACAACTGTGTGACTTTTTCTATTTGAGGGAAGGTTAATAGGCTCACAGCCAAGAGAATTGGCTTGTGCCATGTTTTGTTTTCAATACTGTGAATTAGGCAAGAACATTACCACTGAGATAACATCCTCAATCCTAACAGTTTAATTATTCAGAGCAGGGACTGTAGAGGTGATTCCATGGTTAAAAGTACTTGGTGCTCTTAGAGAAGACCTGGGTTCAATTCCCAGCACCCACATGGTGGCCCAAAACCATCTATAACTTCAGTTCCAGAATACCCAACTTCCCCTTCTGCCTTCGCTAGACAGTGTATGCGTGTGATATACTTACATACCTATAGGCAGACATATATACACACATAAAATAAAATTAAATACTTAGAAACTTTTTTCAGGCCAGTGAGTTCATTTGGATGCAAAGGATTTTATGGTGCTCCCATCTGTGATCCCAGAATGTGGGAGACTGTAATAGGAAGATTGCACTAGTCTGTGGCCAGCCTTGCTTGTCTGTGTCAGTGAATTCCAGACCAGCCAGGGCTAGAGTGAGACACTGTCTCAAAAGTACAAACAGGGCTAGGAATATGACTTACTAGATAGGACTGCTTGCTGTACAAAGCTGAGGACCTGAGTTCAGAAACCCTGTGCTCACGTAGAAGGCCAGGCATGGCCACACATGCCCAAAACCCCAGCATTTCTTAGGGGGTTTTGGGGGGGACAGAGTGGTTAGGAGGCAGACAGGATTTCTGGGGTGTGCTAGCTGCCAGTCTAGTTGGGGGTTGTAAAGGTAAGAACAAGCTTCAGGTTTATGGAATATACCCTGTCTCAAAGTCTAAAGCAGAACATGATAGAGGAGGCTATCTGACCTCCTCTGGCCTCCCCATGTGTGTCTGTAGGCACACACTCTCATGTATTCATTATTCATATATTCACACACACAACAATATTTACTCTTATGTATGTACAAAATTATAGTTTATTATTTTTATTACAATGTAAGCATATAAATAAGGCAAGAATTTAAAGTATATTTATGTGTGAAAGGAGTGTAATTAGGTTTTAGTGTGGTATTAGAGTAATAAAAGAAGAAAAAACTACATACAACATTTTGAAAATGATAAAAACTTCTTAGCTAGGCAGTGGTAGTGCATGCCTTTAATCCCAGTATTCGGGAGGCAGAGACAGGCAGATCTCAGTGAGTTCAAGGCCAGCCTGGTCTACAGAGTGAGTGGCAGGACAGCCAGGGCTTTTAGACGATGGTGTGCTTCAGTGGTTAAGTGCTTACCTACAGGTCTGAGATTTGGATTGGATCCCTCACACACCACATACACATACAAAGTGTGAGTTTTCCTTACTAGACAGTAGTTCTCATAATGAAAGAACATTTTTAAACATTCTGGTTTCACTCATGAGCAGTGGTTCCTAAACTTTAAGGTACAAGTAAATCACCATGGAATCTAGTTAAGTGCTGGTTCTGAAAAGCCAAGTGTGGTGGTGCACACCAGCAGTCCCAGCACTGGGGAGGTGGCTACAGGAAAATCGCCATAAATGTACAACCCAGCCCATCCTTAGCAAGTTCCAGGCCAGCCATGGCTAAAATAGCAAGGCCCTGTTGAAAGGAAAAGAAAGAAGCTGGGTCTGTTTGGTTCTGAGATACAGAGAATTAGAGCAATGTCTCATTCCCTAAGCTTGAGGCTGCACTGTGCTTCCTCTGAAGTTCTGACAGGACTGTAATGGGTGATGTGAGAAACTACACTCTAAAGCTCAAAGCCATGCAAGATAGTGACACTCTTCCATGTAACTATTCTTGGCCAGGAACCGTTCTTATTTTTTTTTTTTTTTTTGATTTTTCAAGACAGGGTTTCTCCGTAGCTTTTGGTTCCTGTCCTGGAACTAGCTCTTGTAGACCAGGCTGGCCTCGAACTCATAGAGATCCACCTGCCTCTGCCTCCCGAGTGCTGGGATTAAAGGCGTGCGCCACCACCGCCCGGCCGTTCTTATTTTTTTTCCATCACTTAGAAAAGTTTTTATGCATTTATTCTTAAATTTAAAAAATATTAATTTTAAATTAATTTTAAAATAAAGTTTAAAAGCAAAATTACAGGGCTGGAGAGATGACTCAGTGGTTAAGAGCACTGACTGCTCTTCCAGAGGTCCTGAGTTCAATTCCCAGCAACCACATGGTGGCTCACAGCCATCAATAATGAGACCTGGCGCCCCCTTCTGGCTTGCGGGCACACATGGAAGGAATGCTATACACATAATAAATAAATAAATATTTTTTAAAAAAGCAAAATTACATATACTTATACACAATATGATACATTAAGAAAGACTGTCTAATGATCTCTTTCTTTTCTGTCAGTATGAAATGAGTTAGTTTTGGCTTTAAGTTGTCCAGAATTATAGGTAACTAGACCTTTAGAGATTCCTGTAAACTTGACTGCAAGAGGTGTGAGTGTCAGGTCAGGTCTGGGTTCAGGAGTTTGTCAAAGGGAACACGTGGTTATGAGAAGTAAAGGGTTCTGCACACATAGAGATAGGAATGTGTATGACTGGGGACCACAGGGGCAGATGGGGTTCCTCACTGTTTTATATCCCAAACCAACCTATTTTTTATTTGTTCTGTAACAAAGTCCAAGTTTTCACCTGTGTATATTTCCCAGGCTCCTTCATGGCCAGATGTGACCACAAAGTGTAAGTCTGGCCAGAAACCTGGGAGCAAAACAGTTATAGCTAGCTCCCTATGGCTCGCTGCAGCTCCTCCCTGCCTAACCTGCTCTGCTAGCACAGGCTTTCCATCTTTACTTGCTTAGTCTGTCTTGTCACCTTGGGAGTGAAAATCTTTTTTATCAAAGTTAGAAAGAAAGGACTTTATTTAACAATTATTTTATCCTAGAAATCCATTCCTTTTCTTCCTTCCACTTTCCTCTCAATGTCTGGGGGGAGGGGAGGGGGTTGTGTAAATATTGATTGATTGTTTTGGTTTATATTTTCTTTTAAACCAACAGAATAAATTCCGGTCTATTGCAGCAAAAACAAAAAAGCAACTACCTGGTTCTGAGTCACTTGGTCTAAGGTTAAGACTTGAGCAAGCCCTCACATGCCCCAGATAGTGTTTTTATAGATCAATCTTCCTTAGCATAGCATGGTGATTGGTGCCTGTAGTCCCAGTACTCAGAAGGCTGAGGCAGGGTGATCATCATTAATTTGAGGATACCCAGTTACCTTATCTCAAAAAAAAAACTTTCCTTGACTATTCTTTATAATTCTTTTTTGAAAAAAAAAATGTATTATATAAAGTTCAAAACAAAATATAATCTTCCAGGCTGGAGAGATGGCTCAAAGCTTAAGAGCACTGGCTGCTCTTCCACAGGTTCTGAGTTCAGTTCCCAGCACCCATGTGGTGACTCTCAACCATCCATAATGAACTCTGGTGCCCTCTTCTGGCCTGCAGGCAGAACATTTTATACATAATATATAAAATCTTCTGTATTAAAAGTAAGGGGTTTGTTTCTTTGTTTGTTTTCGAGATAGGATCTCTCTGTTTAACTACCCTAGCTGTCCTGGAACTAGCTCTTGTAGACTAGACTGGCCTCAAACTCACAGAAATCTGCCTGCCTCTGCCTCGACCTCATAAGTGCTGGGATTAAAGGCATGCGCCAACACATGGCAAAAGTAAATTTCTTTTTTCTTTCTTTCTTTCTTTTTTTTTTTTTGTTTTGTTTTGTTTTTGGTTTTTTGAGATAGGGTTTCTCTGTGGTTTTGGAGCCTGTCCTGAAACTAGCTCTTATAGACCAGGCTGGTCTCGAACTCACAGAGATCTACCTGCCTCTGCCTCCCAAGTGCTGGGATTAAAGGCGTGCGCCACCACCGCCCTGCCAAAAGTAAATTTCTTATGGTTTATATAATAAGCTTATTTCTTGGGTTGGGCAGAGTTACACATTAGATGTACTCACAGCAAGACTGGGCTACAGCTCCAGGTAGAATGCTCCCCTAGCACCACTAAGGACATGAACTCTGCCACCAGCACTGGGCAGGGGACTTTTTCTAGACCCACTCACGTACTCCTGCTGTGAAGTTAACTTGATATCCCCTACTCACTGCTGCACTTGAGTGGTCTAAAATAATAATCCACATATACTCCTAACTTTGAATTTTTCTGTTTTATACATCAAAACAGTTAACTGGGGTCAGTGAGCTGGCTCAGTGGGTAGACGGGCTTGTCATTAAGTCCAGTAAACTGAGTTTTAAGCCCCAGGACCCACATGGTGAAAGAGTACTGACATACTGACATCTTCAAGTTGTCCTCACACCTCCTCCATTTCTAGGCCACGACACGTACTCACATGCGCACAAAAATTTTAAAAATAAAAGCAATTAAATATAACTTGAATATTCTACTTTAAAACTTACATAAGTATTTAGGGCCATGGCGTATACCTTTAATACTAACATTTTGGAGGCAGAAGCAAGTGGCTATCAATGAGTTCAAGATTAGCCTGGTTTACATAGCAGGTTCCAGGACAACCAGGTCTACATAGTGAAACCCTGCTTCAAAAATAGGGCCAGCAAGATGGTTTAACAGGTAAAAAGCTGTAAGCGGAGACTTCATTTGTTTCCTGGCTTCCCAGACCCAAATAATAACACAGAAACTATATTAATTACAACATTGTTTGGTCAATAGCTTAGGCATATTTTTAGCTATCTCTTACATCTTAAATTAACCCATAATTTTTGTCTGTGTTAGCCACGTGGCTTTGTACCTTTTATCAGGCATTCTCATCTTGCTTCCTCTGCATCTGGGTGATGACTGCAGAGTGAACCTTTCCTCTTCCCAGAATTCTCCTATTCTGGTCACCCCACCTAGACTTCCTGCCTAGCTACTGTTATTAAACCTATACAAGTGACAGATCTTTACAGGGTACAAGACTATTCATTGTCCCATAGTATAAAAGCACTTGCCACCCAATGACCCGAATTTGATCTCTGGGCTCTTTATAAAGTTAAAGGAGAGAACCAACTCCACACATAATACCTAAAATAACAATATTTTAGACTTTAGACTGTATTCATCTTATTTCACTCCTGCAAGTGCAAAACCTTAGGTATTCACAAAATTAATATTTTTATTTGGCTTTGTAAAATTCATAAATGGTGGAACTGGTGAATGGTTTTATAATTTTCTATTTGTATTTTTTCTTCTTCAGCAAAGAAAGAGTAATAAGAAAGTACGTGTGACAGTGAAGCCCCACCTGCTGTACAGAGTAAGTGTCTGTAGAGGAGTCCAGAGTGGTTGTTGTTGCTTTGAAGATGTGTAGGAAACAAGCATTGTCTCAAGCCTGCCTGTCATCCCAACACTCAGGAGACAGAGGCTGCTGGTTCTTCTAGGGGATGGCTGAGGCTGTAGGAGACGTTTGCTTTCAAACTGGGCTCATGAGACCATGCCTCCGCAAAAAGCAGGTTTTCAGTGTGGTGAGGCCTTTTCTGCCTTAGAACACATGCTGTCTTCTTTTCAGCCCTTAGAGCAGCAGCATGGAGTCATCCCTGACCGGGATGCAGAGTTCCGTCTGTTTGATCGTGTCGTGAACGTGAGAGAGAACTTCTCAGTGCCAGTCGGCCTCCGGGGCACCATCATTGGAATTAAAGGAGGTGAGACTTCATTTGCGTTCACGTTGTGAAGTAGCACATAGTTTTGTGTGTCATATGCATCTAAGCATAAAACCCATCAGAGAAAAAGCTAAATCCTTGTATGCTTTAAGTGCTTTTACTTTTTTGGTTCTTCTTTCCAGAGAAAATTTTCTTTTTCTCTTTCACATAGTCATCTGAGAAGTGGGTGAATAGAGGGACGTTGAGAAGAGCTGTTGGTAACTTGGTTTATGTACATCATACTAAAACAAGATCTTAGAGGCATACTTACATTTTTATGAAACTAAAAGGAAATTTTCATCACTCTGAAACTTGACCAATCTTAGTCATAGTTTTGCCTTTATTTGCATTATAATCTATAGGTTTGAATAAGCCTGATAATCTCTCTAAATAAACACTATGTTGTTTACAGTGAAAAAATTTTAGATGATTCTGCATATTAATTTGCCTTTAGGAATACAACTAGATCATAGCCGGTGGTGGTCTGCACTTGGGAAGCTGAAGCAGTAGGATTACTACAAGTCTAAGGCTAACCTTGGCTACATAGAAAATTCCAGGCCAGTCTAGGCTACAGGATGAGACTTTGTCTGAAAAATAAGAAAATAGGGATAAGGAGATAGTCTGTTAGTGCTTGCTAATAAGTATAAGGACCCATCCCGAGAAGTCATGAGAACTTGAGTGTCTCAGGGTTTCCATTGCTCTGATGAACACCATGATCAAAAGCGACATGGGGAAGATGGGGTTTATTTGGCTTACTTATCCCAAGTTGTGCTCCACTGAGGGAGTCCAAGACAGGAACGCAAACCGTGTAGGAACCTGGAGGCAGAAGCTGTAGAGAAACTTAGTGGCTTACTGCCCAGGTACATATTGTGTATGGGAACATGTGGAAGTCAGAAGACAACTTGTGGGAGCCAGCTAGACTGACTTAAATGAAAAGGGGCTTGTGGTGCAGCTCAGTTGATAAATTGCATTCCTAGCGTGCGGTAATGCTCTGGCTTCAGTCTCTGGCACCACAGGTAAACACAGAGGCTATAGGAACAGAAGTTCAAGGTCATCCCTGGCTCCAGGGTGAGTTCAAAGACAACCTGGGCTACAGCAGCCTTTACCTCAGAAGAGAAAAAGGAAGAAAATAAGGAAGTGGCAGCAGTGCCGTGGAGTGGCTAGAACTCCACGTCAGTGAGAATGTGGATACAGCCACTTTGAAAAGTAGTTTGGTAGGTCCTTTAATATTTTTTTAAATTGAAGAGTGGTATTTTTATTTTTCAACATAGTCTCTTCATAGCCTAGGCTAACCTCAAACTCATGATTTTGGCCCATTCGCATCCCAAGTGCTGGAATTTGTTTGTACACTACCATGTCTAGTTTTGTTTGTTTCATTTATTTGTGACATGGCCTTGCTTATGCAACCAAGACTGTCCTGGAACATAATATGTAGCACAGGCTGATCTCAAACTCAGCATCCTCCTGCCTCAGTTTCCCAACTGCTAGCATTGCAAGTGTTGCAATAAATTCTTTTTCTTTTGTTTCTTTTTCTTTACTCTAGGTATGTCAGTGTGTGTGTGTGTGTGTGTGTGTCAGAGAGAGAGAGAGAGAAGGGGGATGTGTGCATGCTCACTTTGGTGTCATAGTGTGTGTGTGGAGGGTCGGAAGATAATTTGTGGCAATCATTCTCTCTTTCTACCATTTGGGCCTGGAGGTTATAATCAGATCATTTCACCAGCTATGATAAGTTATTAAAATTTGAATATACACTATCTGGCTCAGTCATTCCATTCCTAGATACCAACCCAGGAGAAAATAAGACTTGAATTTACATTAAGCCTTATGTGATGACCAAAAATAAGAAAAATCCAAATGCTTGCCAGTAAGTGAATGAATAAACTGGATGCTGTGTAAGGAGATGCTTCTCAGCAATCAAAAAGAAATCAATACATTCAAAATGAATGGCTCTCAAAATAATTGTGCTAAAAGAAGCCAAACAACAAAGAATATAAGCTATATGATCTTACTTAAATAAAATTTTAGATATATGCACTAGTCTATAATGACAGCGTTTTAATAGTTTTCTGATTAATAAAATGTGCATTACAAAATGACACAGAAGACTTTGAGAATAATTGTCCCATTTATTGTGGCTTCTTTAATTATATATGGTAAATTTATTACATTATACATAGTTTAAATATGTAAAATTTATCATATTCCAATTTCAATTCAAAAAATTTTAAATGCATATCCTACTACCTAGTAATTTCATTTCTAGGGAAGGATTAGCCTACTACATAAAGGACACATTCATGTGATATTCATAATAGCATTTTTATAATAGCAAAAATTAAAAACTAGATGTTCATTAGCAGAGAAAACAGATAAGCGATGGTATAGTCATTTCTTGTATACAAGAAATACTGAGGTATATTCGGGAAACAGGAATGAATTTCATAATTTTAAAACAAACACAAGTGTGTTACATCAGTGTTTTGCCTTTTATATTTATATGTGTGTGTGCATGTGTATGTGTATTGCTTTAGCACTTTCAAAACACTACTATACATTATTTCAGATGTGTCCATAGATAGTAAAAGTGTAAAGATATATATATAGGAAACTAAATTGCCAAGGTAAAAGTTGTGGTTGCCTTTCAGGGAATAAGCACATGACAGTCTTCTAAGGCATTTGTGGTGTTCATATTTAAAATGTTTTTGTGAACTTTTAAAATAAACAAATGCATCTGGGCCCTCTTAAGAACTTACTGTTGGCTTCTTCTTGTCTGGTTACCAGTCTGACAGCTCTCTTCCTCTTTAACAGCTAGTAGAGAAGCTGACGTGCTGTTTGAAGTATTATTTGATGAGGAATTTCCTGGAGGCTTAACAATAAGGTTTGTATTCCAGATGATAAGTGTACTTTGTGAGTAGACATGCATTGCAGGCTCTTTGACTTTGTGTCTCTGAAGCGGGTTTGCCCACAGTTTGACAACATAGTTGATCCTCGTGTTATAACAGTAAGACATTCTGTCTGCCTCTGGAGTTTTCATTTCAGCAAAGGAGATTCAGCAACTGACTGTCTAGTTAATTAAAATGTGACAAGCTCATGAGTATTGGCTGACTGGGTGACGAGGGAGGAGCAGAGTGAAAAGTGCTCGGGAGGACAGGCTGGACCTGCAACAGAGAACATGCTCTAGCTAAATGGCTGAGGAGTAGAGCCCGCTGAGTTCATGGCATGTGAGTCTTCATCGTCTAATGGAGTGGAGTTGTAGATGCTTAGCCAGATATAATCTGCGGCTTGAGGAGTAAATGGCAATCTAGTAATGGAGACAGGAAATTTGACTCTGAAGGGCAAAAGCAGCCATTGGAAGTTTTCAGGTTTAAAGCCATACAGTGGAGTCGCTTTTCTGTCAGAACAAATGGAGGATGGTGTCGTTTGAGGGAGCTCTAATGCAAAGGGATGCATCTATCACTGAGACTTTGTAATAAAGATTGCTAGAATATTGGGAGGAAGAAATAGGATCCTTTTCCAGCTTTTCTTTCTAAAATGTAACTGCGAAGCTGGCGTGAGCTTCATTTCCTTTGTGTCTGTTTTAGTTAGTGAGTAATTATAATTTTAAAGCTACTCTTGTTAGCCTCCTGATATAAAAGTCTAGCCAGGCAGTGGTGGCGCACGCCTTTAATCCCAGCACTTAGGAGGCAGAGGCAGGCAGATCTCTGTGAGTTAGAGGCCAGCCTGGTCTAGAAGAACTAGTTCCAGGATAAGCTCCAAGACCACAGAGAAACCCTGTCTTGAAAAACAAAAAAAAATAAATAATTAAAATCTTAAGTCTCTACTGAGTGGTTTCTACAAGATGCCATTATTGGGCCAGCTAGATGATGCAGCAGGTATAGGTGGTTGCTGCACAAACCTGACAATGAGTCCTATCCCCAGGATACAAGTAAAGGTGAAGGAAGGAAAGAACCAGTTGCATAACGTTGTGCTCTGTCCTTGTGCCCGTGTGCACACTCAATAATAATATAAAACTTTGTAAACGGAGACTGCACTTTCATTTCCTGGATGCACAGACCCAAATAATCAAACAGAAACTTTTTTAATTACAACACTGTTTGGCTGATGACTCGGGCTTATTCCTAGCTAGCTCTTGCACCTTAAATTAACCCATTTCTATTCATCTGTGTATCGCCATAAGGCTGTGGCCTACCAGAAATGTTCTGGCTTTCTTCTTCTTCGGTGGCTACAGCTATGTGGCATCTTCTCGACTCTGCCTACTCTCTCTATCTCTATTCAGATTTCCTGCCTGGCTTTACTCTGCTAAACCACTGGCCGAAACAGCATTATTCATCAACCAATAAAGCAACAGATATACAGAAAGACCTCCCACATCAACACTTTCATTGTTTTAAAACTTGAATCTGCTTCTTCCTCTAAGACCTTCCAATTTTTTCTCTTCAAATGTGGCAACAGAATTTGGATCTCTCTTTAACTGTTTGGTCATAACTGCCCTTTGCACAATAGCTGCATATATATCTAATATATATATTACATGACTTTTTGTATTCTCTTACGTGTGTTTGTTTTGAGACAAGGTCTTGATCAAAGTTGGCCTTAAACTCAAGATCTTCCTTCCAAATGCAGGATTGACAGACAGCCATGTGACAGTACACTGTTGGAATACACCTGTATGTTTTAGGTTTGGGGTTTTGTTTTCTTTTTTATTCTTGTTAATTCTTTGACAAAAGGTTTCATCTAGCAAACTAGTTTCAAGTTTGAAATGGAGCCAGGGCTGATTTTGTACATCTGCTGTCCCTGCCTCAGCCTCCGGTGCTGTGATTCCAGACATGTACCACCATGCCCGGCTTGGTTTGTTGTTTTCCAGATGTCTTTTCTCCTAGTCCTAGTTCAGGGCGTCTGGTAGAGAGCTATGTGAAAGATTATCTGCATGTTAGTGCTTTTATAATGTAGAATCAGCAGTAAGTGCAGTTCTCATGAAAACATTTTGTAGCAACCTGAAAGGCATTAAAGAGCTCTACTTTCTTAGTGTCCCTCAGTAAAAGAAGATGGTATTTTGTTGTATTTTTTGTTTTTGTTTTTTTTTCAAGACAAGGTTTCTCTGTTTTTGGTGCCAGTCCAGGAACTAGCTCTTGTAGACCAGGCTGGCCTCGAACTCACGGAGATCCGCCTGCCTCTGCCTCCCAAGTGCTGGGATTAAAGGCGTGCGCCACCACTGCCCGGCAAGAAGATGGTATTTTGAAAGAGGAATAGTACTAGGTAGCAGAGTTGAAACAGTTGACAAAAGATTTTTTCCCTCCTTTTATCAAGTGCAGGGGTCCAACCCTGAATTACATTTTCAGTTTTTTTGTTTTTTGCTTTTGCTTTTCTTCCCCATTTTTTAAAAATATTTATTTATTATGTATACAATATTCTGTCTGTGTGTATGTCTGTAGGTCAGAAGAGGGCACCAGACCTCATTACAGATGGTTGTGAGCCACCATGTGGTTGCTGGGAATTGAAATCAGAGGTCTGGCGCCCTCTTCTGGCCTTCAGGCATATAGACAGAATATTGTATACATAATAAATAAATAAATAAAGATTTTTAAAAAAATTGTAATGTGTTTAAAAAAAAAAGAACTCAGGACCTTTGGAAGAACAGGCAGTGCTCTTAACCACTGAGCCATCTCTCCAGCCCCTCTTCCCCATTTTTTGAGGCAAAGTCTTACTCTGTAGTACAGGTGGCCTTGAACCACTTGTGTATCTGAGGATGACTTGGAACCCCTGATCTGCTTTCTCCTGTCAATCACTAGTATTATAGGCATGTACAACCAGACCTACCACTAAACTAACCTTTTAATTATAGGTGCTCACCTGGTAGGGGTTACCGACTGCCAACAAGTGCCTTGGTGAACCTTTCTCATGGGAGCCGATCCGAAACTGGAAATCAGAAGTTGACAGCCATTGTGAAGCCACAGCCTGCTGTGAATTACTGCAGCTCAAACTCATCGGCTGCATCTGGGCACTTGGGAGGCCTCAGCCATTCTCCTCAGTCACTTTTTGTCCCTACTCAAGTAAGTTTCTTACTCTTGATTCCTCTTTGCTCTCTGCAAATCAGAAATCATAGAGAACTCCTAAGTGGAAGCTTCATTTGACTGAGTTTTCTTTTTTGATTTAAAAAAATTGGTACGGGGGGCTGGAGAGATGGCTCAGTGGTTAAGAGCATTGCCTGCTCTTCCAAAGGTCCTGAGTTCAATTCCCAGCAACCACATGGTGGCTCACAACCATCTGTAATGAGGTCTGGTGCCCTCTTCTGGCCTGCAGGCATACACACAGGCAGAACATTGTATACATAATAAATAAATAAATATTTTAAAAAAAAATTGGTACGGATCCTGATATAAAAACACACACACCACACACCTTTTGTTTATTTTTTGCTTTGTTTTATTTTTCCGAGACAGAGTTTCTCTGTGTAGCCCTGGCTGTCCTGGAGCTAGTTCTGTAGAACAGGCTGGCCTTGAACTCAGAAATCCAAATCCAACTGCCTCTGTCTTCCTAGTGCTGGAATAAAGGTGTGTACCACTACCCCCAGACTAGATACACACACCTTTAATCTCAGCACGTTGAAGGTTAAAGAAGGATGCTGTCCTGACCACTCGTGCTGTTCCTGAACAGCTACATACTGAGGTCCTGTATCAAAGACAAACAAAATGAATATCTTGGTACTATTAGTAGTATGTTCTTGTTTTCTCTTAATGTATTTATTTTGTAATCGATACTTGTTTTAGTTAGGATTTCTAATAAAATGTAATAAAATAAATAAAATGTTTTTCGAGACAGGGTTTCTCTGTGGCTTTGGAGCCTATCCTGGAACTAGCTCCTGTAGACCAGGCTGGTCTCAAACTCACAGAGATCCGCCTGCCTCTGCCTCCCGAGTGCTGGGATTAAAGGCGTGCGCCACCATCGCCCAGTTTAGAATTTACTCTGTAGACCAGGTCAGGCTGTCCTAGAATGTGCCACTACCGCCCAGCTCAGTTTGCTTTTTTTTTTTTTCCTGGTTTCTCGAAACAGGGTTTCTGTGTAGTTTTAGAGCCTGTCCTGGCGCTTGCTCTGTAGAGCCTTGAACTCACAGAAATCTGCCTGCTTCAGCCTCCCAAGTGCTGGGATTAGAGGCGTGTGCCACCACTGCCCAGCTCAGTTTGCTTTCTTATAGCACCCTGGACCACCAGCCCACGGGTGCTACTGCCCACGCTAAGCTGGGCCCTCTCACATCAGTCACCAGTCAGGAAAATGTACTGCAGATTTGCCTCCAGGCATTTTCTCAATTGAAGTCCCTCTTCCCAAATGACTGTCTTTTTCATTGACATAAAACTGACTAGTATAATACTTAAATTTCTTATGTCATCTAAATGTCCTATGATACCTCTTATGAGTGACAATAAATTTGAACCATAATGGGGAGATTATTGTGTCATATTCATCAGAAACAAATTTCAAGTTTGGATATAGTGACACAAACCTATAATCCTAGTACTTGGGAATTGGAGGCAGGGGAATCTAACAATCTCATCATCCACCACATGAGATTCAGGCCCTCCTGTGCAAACCTAACAAGAAGCAAGTTCCAGATTCCTGCCATGCATTTCATGATTGTGTTTTTCATCTTTCTGAGTATAAAAACTAGGTTATTGTCTGTGAGACAGTTTTAATTCCATGGTTCCAAGTCTTAGATTCAGTCATATTTTTTTAGCATAAATGTCATGTATCATTTATCCTGGCAAAACTGATATATGTTTATTATAAAGCAGTTTGAAAAAAGAGGTAATTAAATGTTAATAAACACAAGCAAATTTCTCTCCAATTACACAAGTAAGCACAATTGAGTTTTTCTTCTTTGGGGGTTTGTTTGCTTTGAACAGGGTCTCCTTTGCAACTATGGCTGGCCTGGAACTTGTTATATAGACTAGATCAGGCTGAAGTCAGAGAGCTCTGCCTGCCTCCACTTCTACCCCCCAAGTGCTGGGCCTAAAGGCAGACGCCATCTCTACTGGCACAGTGTTAAGTTTGGTGTATGTTTTTCCAGTCTTAATCTGCATGAAGCCATTAGCATATTGTATCTAGTTTTTAAAGTTATTAGGCTGTTTCTGTGTAAGATGGAGATTTGTTTGTTTTTAAGCAGTTTCTCCCTGGGTAGCTCAGCTTGGCCTGGAGGTTGTGTTCTTGCCACCTCCTCCCAAATACTGGGATTCTAGGTATGTGCCATAGGCCAGCAAAGGTGAAGGTTTTTAAATAAAGGCTTTAGGTGTAAGGTTGAGTAAGTTAATAGGTTAGCACATTAAAAAACAAGAAATAAACCTGTTGGTGGGGATATTTTTATATCATCCTTTGAAGGGATGTTTGAGACAGGTCTCACATAAGCCCAAGTTGGCTTCATACTTGTTGCATAGCTGAGGCTGACTTCAAACTCATGATCTTTATATGTTCACCTGTATGTATTATCTTTATGGTATAGTTGGCTTGGGCTTAAGTACTTTTCAATAAAACCATTTAGAACCGTATATTTATGAAGACAAGTTACATTCCAGTATAGTGCTTTAGCAATTACTGCTCTCAGCTGCAGAGCAGAGAAACTGGGAAGTTTAAATAGTGAAAGTATCCTGTTTATCATTCTATAATTTTAATAAACAGTTTTGTTTTTAATATTATATAAATTTTTGTTTATTTACTAGGTACCTGCAAAAGGTGATGATGAATTTTGCAACATTTGGCAGTCTCTACAAGGATCTGGAAAAATCCAACCTTTTCAGTCGACGGTACAAGAGAAGGTTGGCATTCTTTGCTTGATAGACAGTTTTAAGAGAAGAGTTTCTCTTTTCATTTGCAATGATATATTTCTCTCCAAATTTCATGACAATTTCCATCATGAATTTTCATATTTCCTTTTAGGCATACATAAATTTGGGGCAGTAAGTGGGAGTATAAGTTCTCATTGAAATCAGTTTTAGCATAATTTTTATCTGTTCACAAAATTGTAATAATTGCATTTTGAATTTAACTAAGGCCTTAATGGCATTCATTACTTACATTTTCCCACTTGAATATACAATATTATGCTGGTAGTGAAGAAACATTTACGGAGGTTATGAAGAGGTCTGAGACTGTAGGCAATGGTGCAGAGCTTCCCTGTCTCCCACGAGCTTAACCCGGGCACCTCCAAACGAGACAAAAGGCACAGTGTCTAGAGAGTAGAGACTTGGGTCAAGAAATAAAAGCAAGAAGAGAAGCATTGGGAAATTGGCTCATTTGGCAAAGTGCTTGCTGTGAAATCATGAGGACCTGAGTTCAATCCTCAGCAGCCACAAGGAAAAGCCAGGTGTAGCACACCAATAACTGTGTTTAATCCCAGTGCTACAGAGCCAGATGTAGGAGGATCCCTGGGGCTTTGCTGGTCAACCAGGGCAGGTGAATCAGTGAACTCAGGCTCAACAAAAGACCCTGTCTCAAAAAATAAAGTGGTGGGCAAAACACCTAATGCACACATGAATCAGCGCAGATTCATGTGCACATGCGCGCGCGAACATCTGCATATGTGAACATACGCAAAAGAATGAACTCCACCATTCATAGTGGTATGTGCCTATTATCCCATCACTCAAGCTGAAGAGGCAATAAAATCAATTACATAGGGAATTTGAGGTTACCCCAGGCTACTCTTAAAACATTATCTCAAATAAAAAAAAAAATTCATTAGCCTGAGAATACTGCTTTTATCAGTGTGGTGGTTTGAATTAAGAATGGCTCCCATAGGCTCATGTATTTGAATGCTTAGTCACCAGCCAGCAGAACTTGTTGATAGGATTAGAAGGATTAAGAGATGTGTGTGGCCTTGTTGGAAGAAGTGTATCACTGGGGTTGAGCTTTGAGGTTTTCAAAAGCCCGCGCCTAGCCCAGTGTTTCTCTATTTTTCTCTCTCCACCTACGGATTGGGTTATAGCTCTCAGATACTGCTCCTGCCATGATGATAATGGGCTAATCCTCTGAAATTGTAAGCAAGGCCCCCAATTAAATACTCTTTTTAAAAGAGTTGCTTTGATCATGCTAAGGGGGAGCTGATGTCCTCTTCTGGCATTACACATGTGGCAAACATTTATATACATATATAGATAATCAAATGTAATAATATCTTTTTTAAAATAGAGAAAGGAAGAATTGGAAGTAATATATATAGGTGACTTGTACAGGCATTTTTAAGCTACTGTTCCCTGTCTCTACCTCCCAAGTGTTGGGATTATAGGTGCCAGTATACTGTGCTCAAAGGATTTTGCTCTAAAAGTGTTAGCAAGCTGTACACAGTAGCCTATCCTTGTGGTCCCAACTACTCTCTGCAGTTTAGAAGGCTAAGAGCTTGCTTTTCCAACATTCAACTAGAAAACAGTTCCACTGAAGTGAACAAGTTTTCTTTCCCCTTTTGCCTTATTACCTGACTGATGACTTTGACTCTTTCCTATCTAATCTATAATCTCTGGTCCTGACCTCTTGGTCAAGTATCTCATCCAGTATCACCAGTCTGTAGAGAAGGAGTCTGGATCCTGCACTGTCACATCAACCTCAGGATATCCCAAAATTAACCCTGCCTGAAGCCTCTTCTCTTACTCCTGTCTCTAACACCATTATTGCCCAGGTTGTCAGTCTAAAGAACTTGGAATCAAGAGCTTTTGTCCCTACAGATGTGACTGAGTCCCCGTCTGTCCCACTCTGTCCACACCGGCTTTCTGCTGCTACTTTGGTATGCTGCCACCCCTAAAAGAAAGTTTTAGTTATTGTCTTCTTTCTGTTTCCTAAGTCCTTGAACTTCTCAGTTCCCACAGTTAGACTTCAGATTTTTCCCCAGGTTTCACCTAAGCTCTAGTCTGTGTTCTCCCATATAATTCATCTTTCACTTAGAGTTCTTTGTATATAATAGTTCCTAATCTTTCTGAAAAATCCTTTCACCTATACTGGTCTCAAGGCATAATTGGGACAGGTATATGCTGGGTTGGAAACCACTTTATGCCCTGTAGCAGTAGATTGTACTGAGTACTGAACCTCAAGTTCTAGAATCTGTTAAGCCATTGGCCAAAAGCAGGTTTCCTAAACAGGTTACAGTATGTACTTGTTTGGACTGTGGTGATCTCACTCCTGGTATCTTTGCCAGCCCTAAAGGTGTGTTACTCTAATTTTGAATGCATTGGACTCCCTGTTCAGTACCATTGAGTTCTGGCCTGAGTGCTCCCACTCATAAGGTCTTTTGTAATCTATTACTGATGTAGGGAGTTATTAAATAACTGGCCAAAAATAATGTAATGTATCTCAAAGAGACAATGACAAACTAAATGTCTGGAGGTTGAGCACTGGCCTTGAGTTGTTCGGCCGCTTGCACGTACAAATCTGATTCTTCCTGGTGTTAAGTAGGGACTGATGGAGAAAAAAAATAATGTTCTATGTCGGCGGAGGTTTCTGTCCCTCCCAGTACCGTAATAAACACACAGACACTATATATATATATATATATATATATATATATATATATATATATATATTATACACTGCTTGGCCAATAGCTTAAGCATATTTCTGGCTAAATCTTATATCTTAAATTAACCCACTTCTATTATTTTATATTTTACCATGAGGCTCATGACCTACTGGCAAGGTTCCATCTGACGGCTCACGTCTTTCTCCTCTGGTGGCTACATGGCTTCTCTATGACTTTGCCTACTCTATATATCTCTTTCAGCCTGGCTTTACTCTGTTAAGCTATTGGCCAAAAGCAGCTTCTTTATTAACCAATGGCAATAAAACATATTCACAGCATACATCATCTCCCACATCAGTCATAGAAATCGGCTTTTGAAAGTATGTCTGTGACTTCGTTGAAGTGCTCTTAAACATGTGGTAGGACAGTCCCCTACTACATGTATGGAAAGATCTTTGTGACACATGGCCAAGACCCTAAGAAAAACTCAGGCTTCATAGACCATCGAGGACAGACAGACTCTTGAGCCGGCCTTCCCTCTGTCTTGAGAGTCCACTGGCACTTTGCTCTGACAAACCTACCATTGCTGAGTCTCTTCTCTGTCTTTTTTTTTTTTCTCTAAGACCAGAAAGCTTTGGGACCTCTAGTCCAGGAACCATACTAATTAATGTAAAATATGTCCAACTATTGGATAAAATAACATTTTCAGAAAAACTCTTTACTTTCCGTTTCCCACAAATGGTTTATATTTGGGACTGTGTGTTCTTTTTGTTCTTTCCATTCAGAATATACTTTCTTCCTTTACTGCTGAATCTTTCCAGATCTGGTTCTAGGTCTGTTCTTTCCTTGAGATTCATGAGATATATTGTTTGATAATCTGTATGTAATTTCTGTTATCAAATACAACTTATTTCAGCTGAACACAGTCATGTTTGGTCTATCTCCTGTATATTCCAAGAACTGTAAGCTACCTAGAAGCTAAACTTGGTCAGGCATGGTGGGTGCACACTTTTAATCCCAGCACTTGAGAGGCAGAGGGAGGCAGATCTCTGAGTTCTAGGCGAGTATCCTGGTCTACAGAACAAGTTCCAGGGCAGCCAGGGCTACACAGAGAAACCCTGTCTCAAAAAAACCAAGAAGGGGAAGAGGAAGAAGAAACTGAGCTTAAGAAAATTCTAGAGAACTCACCAAAATTAAAAAAAGAAGAAGAAAAGAAAAGGAAGCCCAGCAGTGGTGGCTCACACCTTTAATTCTAGCACTAGGGAGGCAGAGGCAGGCAGATCTCTGTGGGATAAAGTCCAGGCTGGTCTACAGAGCTAGTTCCAGGACAGCCAAGGCTATACAGAGTAATCATATCTCAAAAAGAAAGGAAGGAAGGAAGGAAGGAAGGAAGGAAGGAAGGAAGGAAGGAAGATTGATTGATTCAGGCATTCCTTAGCAATATATAGCAGTGTGCCCAACACAAATACTTTTGTTGAATCAAACAGAAAACCCAAAGAGGATGCCGGAGTGACAGTTTCACAGTTAGGGGTAGTGGGGACTTCTAATTGCGAAGTGCTCAAGTTTGGTTCCCCGCGCCCATGTGAGGCAGCTCACGACCACCTCCAGCACGTGTGCGTGCACACAAATAGTAAGGGTTTTCACTGAATGACACAGAACTAGCCACAGCATTTGCTTTCCATTTAGAATTTTATATCTTTTTTAAAGTACTTTAAACTTAAATTTTGGAGATTGAGCTCAAATATCAGTAATTCTTCAATGCAATTATCACTTTGGGCTTCAACCCAAATAAACCAAAATAAAAATATATTATAACATTATTATGATGGTAGCATTATTATGCTAAGATAATAAAAGCAAAATACATTTAGCATATTGGCAGTAATAGACACAACTGCTTTTCCTTTCAGAGAAACACATGTGCAGTTCTCACTAAAGCATGTCATGAAATTAATACACTTTCAAAAGAACGTGATTATCTTTCAAAGTAAAGCTTGCAATGAGAAGAGAAACACTACTCTCATTTCTAACAATGCTTGGGCATGTGCCAAAGAACTACTTGTCTTTCCAGATAAACACGTCTATCTATTGGTATTTATTTCTAATTCCCTTTCTTAGACCCAAACCCCTCAGAAAGTACTACTGTCCCCAAAGGTCTCCCAGCCATCTTGTTTGATGGTGGACTCTCATGCCATACATGTGAACTCACTGGGTTTTCCCCCCAAACTCCATCCTATATCAGTGTTTTGGGACAAGCTCAGTTGCTGCTAGGATATGATGTCCTTTGTATCCAAAATGAATTTGTATGTGCCCAGAATTGAAATATATAGAACTTACCAAGAAAAATGAAGAAAGGTAATTTTTATTAAAGCTCCGCAGCCTCTGCTTTTACTTTTCTTGCAGATCTCAGCTTTAACAAGTTGTTTCTTTTCGCCCTCGGGCTTTCTCTTCCTTTCAAAAAACAAAGGATCTTAAGATTGGCTAGTTGGCTTAATGGGTAAAGTGCTTGGACATGAAATTGGATCCCCAGTACTCAAGTAAAAGCCAAGTGTAATGTCATATGTCTGTTGCCAAACACTGGGTTGTAAAGACAGGCAGATCCTAGGGGTTTGCTGGCCAGCCAAGTCTAGCTGAAATGGTGAACTCCAGGTTTACTGAGAGACCTCATCAAAAACTTAGATGGAGAAATGATTGAAGAAGGAATGCTGACATCAATGTGTAAGCACATACACGCAACAGTACACAAGTGCGCACACACACACAAGAGAAAAATGATCTTGTAAAATACTTATGTGAAACTTAGTTATGTAGTTTGGCTATTGTGCCGTTATAAAGTGTCTTAATTACTATGGCTTTGTGATCAATCTTGTTGCAAAGATTTGTTTCATTTGGCAATATAAATATTAATTTTAAAATCAGCTATTGGGGAAGGAACATAGAAAAGAATATAAATCAGTTAATATTCTCAACTTCCATAAAATACAAGAAAAATTATCAATCTTAAAGCTTTTTTTTTTTTTTTTTTTTTGGGGGGGTTTTTTGAGACAGGGTTTCTCTGTGGTTTTGGAGCCTGTCCTGGAACTAGCTCTTGTAGACCAGGCTGGTCTCGAACTCACAGAGATCCGCCTGCCTCTGCCTCCCGAGTGCTGGGATTAAAGGCGTGCGCCACCACCGCCCGGCAATCTTAAAGCTTTTTAATGGAAAATCTTTAACATTAGTGAATCAAGAGAATGCAGGTGAATCCACGTGTCCCCATAGCTTGCTCCCATCATCCCTTGTTCTTCTGTTACAGCAGCTCACTCCTTATCCCCACTTAACATTAAAAGTGGATTTGTTTGGAAGAAAATCAAGAGAAATATTTAGAGAAGTTTCTAGAGGCCTGGAGAGATGGCCTAGAGATTTAGAACACTCATTGCTCTTGCAAAGGACCTTGGTTTGGTTGCCATTTGTCCACATGGTGGCTCACAACCATCTGTTCCTCCAGTTCCAGAGGATCTAATGCCCTCTTCTGACCTCCTTAAGCACCAGGCACACACACAGTGCACAGACATAACTTGAAGCAAAGTTTGAATTATTTCTGTTGAAAAGAGAACTTTGGGAATTTATCTTTCTAACTAACACATAGAGGAATGCTGGTATAGTAGCCATTAGATTAATGAATCTTAATTCCAGGGTAGTTTGGGGGTAGTTTTAAAAATTCTATATAGTTTACTTTGTGTTTTTCTAATAAGCTGTGTAATTTTTATTGAATTAAATTTAAAATGTTTTGAAGTTATAATATTAAAGTTTTGTTTAATTGATTTCTGAGAATTTTAACTTTCAGGGTGCTGTTCTACCTCAAGAAATAAGTCAAGTAGCCCAACCACATAAAACTGGCTTTAATGACAACAGTGTTAAATACCAGCAAAAAACAAAACATGACCCTCACCGAAAACGTAAGTTTAAGGTAGAAAAGTGTTGATCTGCCTTTTTTCAGTTGTTTTTGTTGTTTGTTTTTTGAAGAGCTTTGTTGAAATGTAACTCATACGTTAAAATAAATTCATCAGGCAAGTGAGGTGGCTCCACAGGTAAAGAGGCTTTCTGCTCAAGCCTGGCAACTTGAATTCAATCCCAAGAGACCCATAGTGGAAGGAAACAGCTCCCAGAGTTACCCTCTGATCTGCCTGCATGTATACCTACACACCAGAAGAGGGCAGCAGATCTTATAGATGGTTGTGAGCTGCCATGTGGTTGCTGGAAACTAAAGTCAAGACCTCTGGAAGAGCCATCTCTCCAGTTCCCCGAGAATAGATTTTTTTTTAATATGTATTTATTTATTTATTATGTATACAATATTCTGTCTGTGTGTATGCCTGCAGGCCAGAAGAGGACACCAAACTCCATTATAGATGGTTGTGAGCCACCATGTGGTTGCTGGGAATTGAACTCAGGACCTTTGGAAGAGCAGGCAATGCTCTTAACCTCTGAGCCATCTCTCCACCCCCCACCCCAGAATAAAATTTTTAAGAGCTTTCTTACTTGTCTCTTACACTTCTTTTATCTAACCAAGAATGTATTGCTATAATTTAATCTTACTAAATTACAATTCTGACCAGATTACTATTGCTCAGAACCTTTCTGTGATTGCTTGCCCATTGCTTACAACTTAACTCCATGTGTTTCAATATCTCCCAGCTTATGACTCACCTGCCTCTTTAGTTCCGTTAGACTTGACATTATTCCTTATCCTCCTGCAGAACGGACACATTAGGTACAGCCCTTTCTACTTTCATGTCTTTTCTCGAACCTTTTTCCTATATTCTAAACCTCCTCTTTTGCACTTGGAGACCCTACCACCCTTCCAAGCCTGATTAAGATGCCACTCTCTTTTCCCATCTAATCATCTGCAATTATCTTTCTCCATCTCGCCTGGGTTATAAATTTCTTCAGTTTATGCTTCTTCTCATTTGTTGCTGTGGTCACTGCCTGCTATGGACCAGCACCTAGGTTTGAGCTCCAGCCTTGACAGCATAGGGGTGGGGGGCACAGACACAGGAGAAAATGAAACACCTTGAAATACTTTAAACACTGTTTTGCAGTGGTAAATACATGATGATTTAACTGGTATTTAGTAAGCTCTTTTGTTTCTCAAAATTTCTGTTTTCTTGTCTCCAGTTAAGGAAGAATATAAGAGTCCTAAAGCTGAGTGCCAGACACAAAAATTGTCTAATAAGCAGGTAATTTTTAAAAAATGTTTAATATCTGGATGTTCTTGTACAATTAGTTATTGTATAGCATCTAAGTGATTTTTGAAGCCTCTTAAATAATCCGTAAGGAATGCGCTGAAAGCCATAGTCACAGTCACATGATGGATGTCACACAGCTGGAGTCTAGGGTTCAGAATAGACATCTGTCATCCTCATTTCACCACTTAAGAGTTGGGTAGTCGTAAGCAATTCTTAACAACCTCGAGAGGCTGGAGAGATGGCTCAACAGTTGAGCACTAGCTGTTCTTCCAGAGGACCTGGGTTCAATTCCCAGCACCCATATGGCAGCTCACAATTATCTATAACTCCTTTCCAGGGTATCTGACATCCTCATACAGACATACCTGTAGGCAACACTGATGTACTTAAAATAATTAAATTATTAAAAAAAAACACCTCGACTTCTTCATCTTTAAGATGGAAGTAAATTATTGATCACTTAAAACTTTTCTCATGTATTAATAAAATACTCAGGAGTGTCTGTGTGTATGTACACTGGTGGCATCATTTAAAAGGTGAAATTGATCGGGCAGAGGTGGCGCACACCTTTAATCCCAGCACTCGGGAGGCAGAGGCAGGCGGATCTCTGGGAGTTCGAGGCCAGCCTGGTCTACAGATTTAGTGCCAGGACAGGCTCCAAAGCTACAGAGAGAAACCCTATCGTGAAAAACAAAAACAAACAAAACAAAACAAAAAGTCAAATTGCACAGAGTTAGAATGAGGGAGCTGAGATCATACATTATATTTTATTTTACAAAGTCTCCACTGTTCAATAAAAAACATGTAGACATCTTCAGAACCAAAGAATTTGGGAATTATGTATCCTTTTAGGCATATATATCACACTTAACTACACATTTTTGAGTGGATCTCTTGGCTTGGGAACAAAGGTCAGTGGGAGCAAATGCTGATTTGTAGACAAGGTCTCTTGTAGCACAAGTTGGCCTCTTAGTAGGTAGCTAAGGCTAGCCTTGAACTCATGATCCTTCTACCTCTACCTTCAAAAGAGTACTGAGATTAGAGGTGTATGTCACTACTTTCAGCAAAATAATGTTTTTAATAGTAGAGTAAAATACATAAGTTTGAGAGAAACAATAGTACTAAAATACAGTTAGGATCTGGTAAGGTCTGTGTCCTCTAAGGGCTTCTTCTTGGCCTCTAGGTAGAGGCTCCTGTCTTAAATTCTGACATGTTAGAAAGAATGCAGTTTTCTTTCTTTCTCCTTTTACGGTTGCTAATCCTGCTGTGAAAATGCCACTTTATGAAGCTGATTACCTCCTGATTGAGGTGTGGGGGACACAAACACAGAGTCCTTATCAGTGGTTGTTGTTCATATTCAAAATTGAAAGAAATCTAAATCTTATTCACAGGTTAATGAGAATAAAGATAATCCCCTCCCCATTCTTTCTAATGGCAGTACTTGGAGCCGGAGATTTGGCTCACTAGTTAGGAGCACTGCTTGCTCTTCCACAGGACCTGGGTTCAATTCCCAGCACCTACATGGCAGCTCACTTAAATGGTGCTGCACTGACATACATGCAGGTAAAAACACTCACACATAAAAATGAATAAATCTTTAGAGAGAGAGAATGCAATACATAAATACTTTGCTCAATTTATTCAGAATACTGTTAAAATAGTAACTATAAGTTTACTTGCACAAAAACTTACTCTTTCTTACAGACTTCTGGAGCCTCTGCCAAATGTAATATTAAACTATTGAGGAGAAATGAAAGTCTAGGAGCCTCAGAAGCCCAAAAGGTTGTGACTGGTTACCCAACTGCTATCGATAAGGTAAGTAAATAAATAAATAAATCTTTTATTCGCTGTTTCTTCCAAACTTTTACATCCAGGAGAATTACTGCATGAAAATTGAAATTTTAGAGTAAAATCTAGCTTTTTACTACTTCTTTCTTCCTTTATCTTTATGCATAAATATTTATTCTTTTAGCCTCCCTCAGGAATTGAGAACTTTTTAGCATCTTTGAATATCTCTAAAGAGAGTGAAGTGCAGTCACCTCATCACGGGGAGCCTCCAAATGAGGAGCATCTGTCTCCACAGTCGTTCGCAATGGTTCGTATGCTCAGCAGCTCTAGAGCTGCAGTCTCTCTTCCATTGGCCATGTATGCGTGCCCCGTGCCCCTGTTCAAACCCTGTGTCTCACGTTGAATCATATCTGTATCACTGTCTGTTTTGGTTTGGTTTTGGTGTTTTGGTTTGGTTTTGGTTTTTCGAGACAAGGTTTCTCTGTGTAACAGCCCTAACTGTCCTGGAACTCGCTCTGCAGACCAAGCCAGCTTTGAACTCACACAGATCTGCCTGTGTCTTCCTCCTGAGTGCTGGGATTAACCCCTGATTCTTGTATCACTTTCATCATCAGCTGAGGAAAACCAGGATGCTGTGAGAGACAGCCATCCCTTAGTGCTGCTGCTTTGGTAGGGTTTTTTTTTCCACTAAACCGTAGATCCCTGCTTTTTAAACATTGCTGTTGACTAGGCTATAAATTAAATAGGATAAAAATTATCTCTGTACGTTGAAATATGAACGTTTTTCAGGCCTTGACCATCTATCTATTTGTCTTAGATGGATTTAGTTAGCATCTTAGTTTTTAACAGCAGCAACTCTTAAAAAGAAAGAGCAAAGGCTGGGGAGATAGCTCAGTAGTAGAGCTCCTGTCCAGCATGCATAAGGACACCTCAAAAGAAAACCAAGAAGAAAGATGTATACGTTACGTAAGCCTAACATTTGCTTTCTTCTCACCCCCACATCTACCTATGAATCATTTTCTAAAAAGAAAGGAACACGGATGCTTAAAGAAATTCTAAAAATTGATAGCCCTGATACAACAGACAGTAAGAATGATGGAAAACAATTTGATAATGAAGTCACTGCTTCTCCCAATAGAAGAGATGAGCACGGACTCTTACCACATCCTGAACCAAGTAAGAAGCTGGGTGAGTTAACTGAACACAGTTACTAATAGTGACTATCATTTCCAGAAGTTTGCTTCATTTGGTGTCTTCCAAAAAAGTTTATTAGGTCTGTCTGCCTGTCCGTTTGGTGTGTGTTTACCTGTGCAGCACACATGTGATGATCAGAGAACAACTTGAAGGAGTCTGTTCTCTGCTTCCGTTGTGTGTGTCTCAGAGATTGACCTCGGGTCATCAGGCTAGACAGCGAGCACTTTCCCTATTAAACCCTCTGACCAGCCTCATTTGTTCCTTTCAAAACTAGGGGGCTGGAGAAGTGGCTCAACAGTTAATACTTGCCACATATTTGAAAAGAGCCGAGTTCACTTGTATAGCACACATATAACAAGCCAGGAAGCCCATAAACACATATTATTCCACCTACTAGGAAAGTAAGAGGATTGCTAGGTCTTGCTGGCTTCCAGCCTATCCAAGCCCCAGGTTCAAGGAGAGACCCTGCCTCCCAGGAATAGACAGAGTGATGGCAGAGGATAACCTACACGCATTCTGGCCTTCCCTTCCTGTGCACACAGACACACACACTCACATGGACACACATATATGAAGAAATAGGGCTCAAGAGATGACTCAAGGAGCCGGGCGGTGGTGGCACACGCCTTTAATCCCAGCACTCGGGAGGCAGAGGCAGGCGGATCTCTGTGAGTTCGAGACCAGCCTGGTCTACAAGAGCTAGATCCAGGACAGGCTCCAAAACCACAGAGAAACCCTGTCTAGAAAAACCAAAAAAAAAAAAAAGAGAGAGATGACTCAAGGTTAGAAGAAGAGTGTACCTCACTTGCAAAGATCCAGACTTCACTTCCCAGCAACCATATCAAGTGTCTAACAACCAGATAGAACCCAGTTCAAGGGGCTCCAGCACGTCTGGCCTTCCCATGAGCCTGTTTTCATGTTCATAAACCCACACATGGGCACGCACACACACAAATTTAAAATAACAGCAAATCTTTTAAAAAATTAAGTAAAATAGGCCAGGCCATGGTGGCACACACCTTCAATGCCAGCACTTGGGAGGCAGAGGCAGGCAAATCTCTGAGTTCAAGGCTAGCCTGGTCTACAAAAGCTAGTTCCAGAACAGGTTCCAAAGCTACAGAGAAACCCTGTCTCAAAAGACAAAAAAAAAAAGTGTGTGGCGGGTAAAGTAAATAGTTGTTCTTTGAAGCCTGGCTTAGTGACTCACACATGCAGCCTCTGAGCTTAGAAGGCTGATGCAGAATTTCCGTGAGTCCAGAGCCAGCCTACACTGCATAAAGAGTTCTGGGTCAGCCCGGGCTAAATCACAAAACCCTATCTGCAATAAAAATAAATAATTTTGTTTTGCTTTATTTTATTTTTATATGTTTTTGTCTTTTTTGGTTTTTTTTTCCTTTTTTTGTTGTTTGTTTGCTTTCTTCAAGACAGGGTTTCTTTGTGTTACTTTGGAACCTGTCCTTGAATGCCCAGAGATCCACCTGCCTCTGCCTCCCAAGTGCTGGGATTAAAGACAAGCGCCACTACTACCAGGCTTTGTTTTTGTCTTTTCTTAAGATGGAGTCTCATTGTGGAGATATGTAGTTCAAACTGGCCAAGAACTCCCTCCACCCACCCAAGACAGGGTTTTTCTGTGTAACAACCCTGGCCATCCTGGAACTCACTCTGTAGACAGGATGGCATTGAACTCTCAGAGATTTGCCTGCCTCTGCCTCCTGAGTGCTGGGATTAAAGGCCTGCGCCACCACCACCCAGCCTGACCAAGAACTCTTAAATTTCTTGACATTAGCTGGAATGCTAGAATCACAGGCATATACCAACCACCATGCTTTGCTTGGTTTTATTTTGGGCTTCACTTTTTTTTTTTTTTATAAAGATTGGACCTCTCTATGTAGTTCTGGTCTGGCTAGCCTAGAATCCACAGAGATCTACCTGCTACTGCCCCTCCCCCAAGAGCTAGTATTAAAGATCTATGCCACCATGCCCAGCTGAGAATAATTTTTTAAAGCAGATTTGTTAATGCACACCTTTAATCCCAGCACTTGAGAGGCTGAAACAGGAAAATTGCTTCAAGTTCAAGGTTAGCCCAAGCTACGTAATTGAACTCTGTCCAAAAACAGTTTTTTGTGTCATTTATGCAGCAATATAAATATATAATCAAAAGATCTGTCAGCCCTACATCTCTTGTGGCAACTTAAATTATTACAGATAAATACACAAGCCTTGAAAGACTGCCACATCCTTTTTTCCCTCATAATTTAAAGGTGATTGTGTTTGTATTAAATACATTTTTAACTTTTCTGGATATCTTTCCAGTTTATAAAATGAGCAGTCATTACAGATAACTTGTGATCGTAATAGGTAAAGCAGTAGCACATCAGACCCATCATAGATGCTGTCAGTTGACATCATCACATTATAATAACTTACCCAGTGTAGAAACTGAAAAAGCTATCAAATCAACTAAAAATAATTGACAAGGGTACACATTAGAAGTATACTTTAAATCTCTGAAACATGTGGTGTAGCACTTGGCTCAGTGATGAATTTCGTTACATATCTGTCATTGTTCCTGTGCTTTAGGGGCCTTACATTTTAATATTGTGCGCTTACGCAATGATCTGCCAGAACTGACCGGGAAGAATGACTCAGACAAAACTGCATTTGACAGAAGTTTCTCAGAGTTTCCAAAAATTTTAAATAATTTGATCTAAATTTATTAAGGATCAAAATCTGGACCAAAGGCAGTGTAGCTCTTAATATACAACAGTAAATACTGGGCAATTAATAATTTCAAAAGCTATTAAAAGCTGGGTATAGTAGCATACCTTTAATCCCAGCACTTAGAGGCAGAGGGAGGTAGATCTATATAAGTTCAGTGCCTGTATAGTCTATATAGACAGTTACAGGACAGTCAGAGTTACACAGAAAAAACCTATCTTTAAGATATATTTTTATTATGCATATATGTGTATATATATGTGGAAAGTATATATACATACATATGTAGTTATATTTATAGCTTTTTAATGGATTTTTTAGAAAATATCTTACATTTATTTATTGTGGGCATGGGATTATACACATGCCATGATGTCATTTGGAAGTTAGCTGACAACTCATGGCAATAAGTTTCCTTCTTTCACCGTGTGATTTTTGGGAATCAAATTCAGGTCTTCTGGCTTGGCAACAGGTGACTCTAACCACTGAGAAATCTCACTGGCCCTAAAAAGCTATTAGAAATTCATTACATATTTATCATAGTGATAGATTTATTCCTGAAGTAAATCAAAATAATTTTTAAACAAAATGGACACATTTCCAAAACAAGTAAGTTTCACTTAATTTCAGTAGTTTGAAAACTGAAATTATGTTTCAGTTTTCTGTGTCATACAGCTAACTGGTTCTGTGACTTTGGGCAAGATCGCTCAACACCCTGCCCTTTCTGTTTTATAAAATACTCACTATAAGAGATTAAACTTGGAGCCGGGCGGTGGTGGCGCACGCCTTTAATCCCAGCACTCGGGGAGGCAGAGACAGGCGGATCTCTGGGAGTTCAAGGCCAGCCTGGTCTACAAGAGCTAGTTCCAGGACAGGAACCAAAAACTATGGAGAAACCCTGTCTCGAAAAATAAAAAAAAAAAAAAAAAGAGAGATTGAACTTGGGGCGTCAAGCAGGCTAGACTGTTCAACCACCAAGCTACACCCCACAACCTTTTTTTATTTTGTTTTTTGAGATCTCATTAAATAGTCCAGGCTGACCTTGAACTGGTGATCCTTCTGCGCCAGATTTGTAAATACCTAGAATTAAGGATCTGCCCCACCTGGGCCAGTGTGCACCCTATGAGGGTGCAGCTCGGCTGGCAGAGTGCCTGGTTGGTAAGTAACCAGTGTGTATAAATAGGTTGTCTGGATGCGCACACGTGCTTTCCGCCCTTGAGAAGTAGAGGCAAGAGGATAGCGAGTTCAAGACCAGCCTGGACTGTATAAACAGGTCTGAAGCTAATCTAACTTTCATGATACCCAGTCAACAGCAGGGAGTAGGAGATAGATATGGTGGCACACCCCTTTAATCCCAGCAGTCTGGAAACAGAGGCAGATAGAGCTCTTTGAGTTTAAGGGCAGCTTGGACTACATAATAAATTCTAGACCATACACAGTGAGACCTTGTCTCAAAAAAAGAGGCTGGGTTAATTCTTCACTGACTTATGTTTATATTCAGGTGTCCTCTGTTATGCTATTTTAAAATTTTCATCTTGTTAATTATCATTAACAACTATAACCATCTAAATTTGCTTCTTTAAACTTTTGTATTGGTTTTGGAGACAGAATCTCATTTTGTATCCCAGACTGGACTCAAACTGGTGACAATCCATCTGCCTCAGGATTTCAAGTACAAGTCACCATGCACAGCCTGTCATTTTTTAATTATTTAGCAGTTTTCTGTTTGATTTACTATAAATCTGCTATAGCTGGTGTCTTGGTCACTGTTCTGTGGCTGTGAAGAGACCCCATGACCAAGGCAACTCTTATAAAATCATTTAATTGTGGGCTTGCTTAACAGTTTCAGAAGTGAGTGCATTATCATCATGGTCGCATGCATGGCTCTAGAGCACTGGCTGACAGAGGAACTGAGCCTGGCATGGGCCATCCCTAGTGACATTTGTCTTCCAACAAGGCCACACCTCCTAATCCTTCTAATCCTTTCAAAGAGTTCACCTCTCTGGTAGCTAAGCACTCAAATATAGGAGCCTATAGGAGCCATTCTTATTCAAACCTCCACAACTGGGTAGTCCAAGATCATTCTAACTAACATGAATACTCCCTTTTGCCTTGTTAGCGTGTTTTATGAACAAGCCTCATGGTACTAATGAATACCAAAATGTTCCATCTGTGGATAATGTGTGCTGGCCTGGCCACATCCCTCCTGTGTCCACACCAGTAACCGAACTTGCTCGAATTTGTTCCCTTGTTGGAATGCCACAACCAGATTTCTCCTTCCTGAGAACAACACAGGTATAGTATACTGCTATTTGATGTCAACATAGATATAAATCTTTAACTGAGCAGCATAATTGGGTGAAAAGTCTTTAGCTAGAAAAAAATACAGTGGTGTGGAGGTTGTTTTGTTTGAGTGTGAGGGATTTTTTTGTTTGTTGTTTGAGGAATTGATTTTCAGCAGCACTGGGAATTGAACTAAAGGCCTCATATACTCTACCAACAGAATATATAAGATCACTCCTAAAGCTCAAGGACAGTAATAAGTTATCTGCTGACACTGGAAGCCAGATCAAGTTAAACTGAAAAAGTGTTACAACAGGTACATTGAGCAAATAGCTTCCAAGCGGGTTCTCCAGCCCCAGAGATCAATCAAGACCAGAGAAGTTACGCACCCAAACTAAAGCAGGGAGATTTTATAAATTGTAAGCAACGGGTGATGATTTGTCTGCCATGGCTGGGTTTGTGCCCAAATATCATCAAAAGCTGAGCTCTTAGGTGGGCACTTTGACAGCTGGCAGCTTCAGGGGAAGAAACTGCAACAGCTGCCAAGAATGCAGAACTGGGCTTTTTGGTGCCTTTCCTTCATTCAAAGTGCCTGTGTGAGTTGGAAATAGGGGAGGGATTAGACAGAGACTGGAATGGGGCTTTCCAGGCCTTGTAGGGGCCAGCTGGAAGGTCCAACCAAACAAGAACCTCTGAGTTCACGTATAGGCAGCTCTATTGCCAGGTGCTGCTTAAGTGTGGCAGGAAACATGAGTGTGCCAGTGTCTCATCCTGTGGGCCAGTCGTGTCACAGTTTCTCATCTCTACAATAATGGGAAGTTTTTCATAAGCAATTTGGGGTTTTGGTTTTGGTTTGGTTTGGTTTTTTGAAGCAGGGATTCTCTATGTAGTAGCCCTAGCTGCCCTGGAACTTGCTCTGTAGACCAGGCTGGCCTCGAACTCATAGAGATCCTCTGGCCTCTGCCTCCTTAGTGCTGGGATTAAAAGGTGTGCCACCACTGCCTGGCTGTTTTTCTGTTTGTTTGTTTTTAATGTAAAACTTTTTTAGCAAAAGGCTTAGTTTGTCAATTCTTAGAATGGAAATGAAAAGGCTTTACTAGCCTTTGTTTTCATTGAAATGATTGGTGCTCAGTCTGTTTAGACACCTTGTTCTTTTGTTCTGTTTTAAACTTCTTTCCCGCCGGGCGGTGGTGGCCCACGCCTTTAATCCCAGCACTCGGGAGGCAGAGGCAGGCGGATCTCTGTGAGTTCGAGACCAGCCTGGTCTACAAGAGCTAGTTCCAGGACAGGCTCCAAAACCACAGAGAAACCCTGTCTCGAAAAAACAAACAAAACAAACAAAAATAAATAAATAAATAAACTTCTTTCCTGTGTAATCATATTGATCTCTAATTCCTAAATGCAAACAATCCCATCTTCCCCCATCAGACTTCCAAAGAGCTGGGACTTCAGGCCCTGCTTAGAGAACATTCTACCTTGTGAATATTAAAAAATAAGGCATTAATCTGCAACATTCAGGAGGCAGAGGCAGGCAGATCTCTAAGTTTAAGGCCAGCCTGGTCTATATAGAGAACTCCAGGTCTGCCAGAACTGCATAGACCCTGAATTTTTATTATTTTTTTAAGAAAATAAAGATAAGGCAAAATTCTAAAACAATTTCCTCGTAACCTAAAACTTAAGTGAGATTATTCTTCTTTGATTAGACAAAGCTTTAGGAGAGGAAGTTGGGTTCCTAGACAGATAATCTTATGGATGTCTATATTCTCTTGTTTTAGACAATGACAGTTTGTCAGGTGAAACTTTCCAATGGTTTACTGGTACATGGGCCACAGTGCCACTCTGAAAGTGAAGCCAAGGAGAGAGCTGCACTTTTTGCTTTACAACAACTGGTAAGAGTCATTCATGAATTCCCTAAGTTTTTAAGATTAAGAGTGTCTGTGTGTGCACAGTGAGACCAGAGGAATGGGGGAGTCAGACACCCTGGATCTGGAGTTACAGGTGACTATGAGCTGCCCCACGTCCATGCTGGGAATCAAATGCCATCCTCTGGGAGAGCAAGTTCTCTTAACCACTAAGCTGTCTCCCACCTGTTAGTTTTGAAATTTTTTTTCCTTTTTTTAATTGATTCTTTGTGGGTTTCACACCATGCATCCTGATCCCATTCATCTCCCCACCCCTTCATATCCACCCCCTGCCTTTTTTAGCTCCTCCTCAAAATACAATAAATTTTTTTAAAAACTAAGAGAAAAAAACATGTAAAAAGTCTCGGTGTAGAAGCTGTGCTTTGACACTGAGTCACACAATACACCCTTTAGTCCATTCATCTCTACTTGTAAGTATTGCAATGAGTCATTGGTCTGCTTGGCTTCTGCTACACCCTTGATACTGGGCCCTCACTGGGACTCATCTTGGATACCCTGTTGCTACCTTATATCATGGAGAACCTGTAGCTTTGGATCCACGGGTTTGGCCCCTTCACATGCTCCAGCAGTTCATAGATGAGGTGGATTGGGATGAGCCAACTCACAGCCCTGGGTGTTGGTCTGCCTGCCAGCTTTGCCTCATTGACCACCAGGGCAAGCTCTCCAGCTCTGCCCCTTCTAGCTCACTCAGTGCAGCAAGGACCCGCTGGTTCTCCTGCTCTCTCACCCTCTCACACCTCCAGGGCCAGCTCTACTGTTTTGCCCAGGCGAGGTACAGGGCCCACTCTCCCGCCTTTCACAGATGGCAAGGGATAGGGGCGTTTTTTCCTCTCCCATGCCACTGTATGGCAGACAAGCAGGGGTGGGATTAGCTCTCTACTCTCATGCCCTCAGAGCTGGCTCGCTTGTACTCCCTTATCTCTACAGTGTTGTTCAGGTGAGGTGCGGGGCCTGTTCTTCCACTCTCTCAGGACCTCAGGACCAGCTCTCCCACCCGCCAAAGCCATCTGTTAGATTTTTTATTAGTCTCTACAGAAATGGTTTGTTGTTTTGCCTTACAGTTTTTCAATACTTCCACAGGGCTCCTTTGGTGTGAATTATCCTTTGCCTCCACCAATATTCCCCAATTATCCAACAGCTGTACCATCTGGAACCATTCCTCCCATTTTTCCCCAACCTGCTGGTAAGATATTTTGTTTTTCTAAGTCTTATCCTTGAGTTACTATTTTCTCTAAATTCCTTTAAAAACCATATTTTTATTGAGAGTGTTTTGAGGGTTTTGTTTTGTGTTTCTAATTACATTTAGTGTACACATACATCAAGATGTACTATTTTTTTTTTAAGATTTATTTATTTATTATGTATACAACATTCTGCCTCGATGTATGCCCGCACACCAGAGCAGGGCGCCAGATCTCAGTACAGATGGCTGTGAGCCACCATGTGGTTGCTGGGAATTGAACCCAGGACCTCTGGAAGAGCAGCCAGTGCTCTTAACCTCTGAGCCATCTCTCCAGCCCCAAGATGTACTATTTTTTATGTTTTAGGGTTTGATTTCTTTTTAAGACAATGTTTCATGTATCCTAAACCAGCTTTGAATTTCTAATTTCTCCTTCTCTGCCTCCTGAGTGCTGGAATTACAGTATACCCACCACCCTGAATTGAAGAACCATCACTAAAAATCAAAAAAGTTTATAACTTGCAGTTACCTTTTCTTCCTGCCCTATTAGATTAAATAATAAGGAATTTTAAAAGCAAAGCCTTTGGGGATAAATAGGGAGAAGAAATATCAGCAGAATAGAAATTTGAAAACAGTTTGCAGTGAATAAAGCATGGACAAAGTCAGCTTAGCAGAGCAGGGTTAACTGCAAACCACAGGCCCTGCAGTAGGGGTTACCAGACTCCGCATCTTCACAGACCGCATTTGTTTAGCGTATGCAAAGCCCGAGGCTCAATCTCCAGCTCTGTGGAGCCAGCGAAATAAAACCAGGATTGTATGAAAGAAGAATAATTGAAAAGAAAAATGATTTGTAGTTGTATCTGTTACTCCCTGTCACTGCACAGAGCAGCTTACAGAAGGAAGGGTTTGTCTGGTTTACAGTTTCAGAGGAGGAGCCCTAATGGGAGGGAAGGCAGGATGACAGGTGGCTGCAGCCAGAAGCTGAAAGATCCCATAGATAAAACAAGCTGGGCATGGAGCAAGGCCATAAACTCAGAGCCTGCCCCCAGTGACACACCTCAGACTTCACATCCTCAAGCTTCCATAACTCCCCAATATCCGAGCCTATGGGGTGCACTTCTCGTTCTAAACCAGCATATCCTGCTCTGCCTGTGCAGGCTCATGGCCATCTCAGAATGCTGCATGCATTTAGTCCAACCCTAACAGTCTCAGTAGTCTCTGTCAGTCTCAGCATGGTTCAGAAGTCCAAAGCCCAAGTCTCTTTTGAGACCCAAGGCAGTCTCTTAATGTGTAGATTCAAAAGGCAAATTACTTCTAATGGGGAGTCAACAAAGTCTAGGGCATTGCTTTGAGGCAGGACCAATACCCTACCCACTATATCTCGGCTGAGCAAGGTATCCCTCCAGAGAGAATGGGTTCCAAAATGCCAGAACAAGCAGTAGGGATAAATCCTGGTCTCACTGCCAGGGGCTCCACAGTCTGTCCCAGCCATAAAACTGTCACCCACATTCAGAGGGCCTAGTTTGATCCTGTGCTGGTTCCCTCATGTCAGGCTGGCGTTGGAAGGCTATTAGATAAACTGTTTTAGTGGATGTCCCCATCATGATCTTGACCTCTTTGCTCTTATTCTCACTCCTCCCACTCTTCTACTGGACTTTGGGAGTTCAGCCCAGTGCTCAGCTGTGGTTCTCTGCATCTGCTTCCATCAGTTGCTGGATGGATGTATGTTCTGTGATGACATTTGAGATAGTCATCATTCTGACTACAGGGCAAGGCCAGTTCAGGCACCCTCTCCACTATTGCTTAGGGTCTTAGCTGGGGATCCTTGCGGATTCCTGGGAATTTCTCTAGTGCTAGTTTCTTGCTAGCCCCGTAATGGTTCCCTCAATCAAGATAACTCTTTCCTTGTTCTCCTTCTCTATTCTACCCCCCATTCGACCAACCCATTCCCTATAGTTCTCCCCTCTTCCCTTTCCCCCCTCCTCCTCCCCTTAAGCCTTCCCTTCTCTTCCCTCAGGAGATGTTGTCTATTCCCCTTCCCCAGGGGATCTATGTATGTTTCTCTTAGGGTTCTCCTTGTTACTTATCTTCTATGGGGTCTTGGACTATAGGTTCCTTATCCTTAGCTTTACAGCAAGTATTCATCTATGAGTGGGTACATGCCATGCTCATATTTCTGGGTCTGGGCTGCCTCACTCGGGATTGTTTTCTTTTTTTTTTTAAATATTTATTATGTATACAATATTCTGTCTGCATGTATGCCTGAAAGCCAGAAGAGGGCACCAGACCTCATTACAGATGGTTGTGAGCCACCATGTGGTGGCTGGGAATTGAACTCAGGACCTTTGGAAGAGCAGGCGATGCTCTTAACCTCTGAGCCATCTCTCCAGCCCCTCGGGATTGTTTTCTTAGTTCCATCCATTTGCATGCAGATTTCAAGATGTCATTGTTTATTACTGCTGAGTAGTACTCCATTGTGTAAATGTAGCACACTTTCTTTATCCATTCTTCAGTTGAGGGGCATCTAGGTTGTTTCCAGGTTCTGGCTGTTACAAATACTCTATGAACATAGTTGAACAAATGAGGACTGCATGGGGGGTGGGAAGAGGGAAAGGTGGAGGGAGGAGGAGGGGAGGGAGTGGGAAATGGATTTGACATATAAAATGAGAAAAGATAATTTTTTTAAAAAATGAAAAAGAGTAAGATAATTAAAAATTCTATGAAATCTTATATTCATCAATGTATTTTATTAAATACTTTTAATACTCTGCCCCCCAAAAAGGGCAAATTACATACTTCCAACATAGAATACCAAAGAATACATCCCTAGTTCAAAAGAGAGAAATGAGGGCATAGTAAGGATTGAACCAGAACAGGATCTAGCTCAACAGAGCAAACACAAAATCCCACAGCTGTATGTCTAATGTCTGGGTCTTTAATTTCATAAGACTTAGATGGCTCCGGCTTTACTGCCAGCAACATACTTCCCTCCCTCTCTCCTCCCCCCCCCCCCCCCCCCCCCCGCCTCTCTGTCTCAGAGTTAATTCCACTCTCTGTATGGAGATGTCTTTGGCAGATGTCTCATGACTATGATCTTCAACATCATGGGGTCTCCACCACAACTCAGATTTCATTTTCTTTTTCTTTTCTTTCTTTTTTTTGTTTGTTTGTTTTTTCGAGACGGGTTTCTCTGTAGCTTTGGGACTTGCAAAGCCTGTCCTGAAACTAGCTCTGTAGACCAGGCTGGCCCTGAACTCACAGAGATCTGCTGGGATTAAAAGTGTGCACCACCACTGCTCGGCTCCCCAGACTTCATTTTATAGCTATATATGATGGCCTCTCACAGGCTCCTTATAGGGATTCATCTGTCACACATTGTCTGGCCTCAGGTGTTACCTGAAAACATGCCAATAGAATCCATGAGCCCATGAGCCGTTCTCCCTGATTTTTGCATTTTTCATGCCTCCAAAGATGGTACACTGACAAGTCTGACTGCCATGTAGGGTTGGTCCTCACCCCCTTCAACCACTGTAGTAGCAGGCTCTCATGAACTGAAGCTGTTACTTTCTAGGAACAAGCTGCAGTTTAGCTTTTTTCTTTTACAGGTTGGAGGCTTAGCTAGGATAGGATCCTCCCTTGTGGTATTTTCCCCATTGTTCCAGTGCAGAGCAGGAGATCTCTCTTTAAGTGGCAATCATCTCCTTAACAATGACAGCCTCTTTTAGCAATTGCCCTGGCTGTACATTGAGCTTCCTATTGTACCTAAAATACCATAACCTTAGCTTATTATAGACCTGTGTATACATTATCAATAAGAAGCATGCCGTAGACTCGATGTTATGCCATCTTGAAAGTTCTTCTGTAAAAGAAGTTAACCTTTTGAGTTCAGCCTCATGTAAATTCTCAGAACATGGACAGAAAACAGCGAGATTGTTTACAGAAATATCACAATGTCTCTACTCCAGTAGTTAACACAGTCCTTGTTCCCCTCCAAACTTCATGAACTAGGCCTCTCTCTTCTGCATTGCTCTCAACCATACTGTTTTCTAGAATGACCCATTAAGCTCTGGTTACAGCATTCAGCCACTTTTCTAGTCCAAACTTGCAAAATCTTTCCCATTCCTGAAAAGTACCGCATGGGCAATACCCGACTCCTGTATCAGTTGCTCTTCTGGGGGGGGGGGGGGGGTCCATAGTGGACGCAGACACGGCAGCAGACGGCTGAGGCTGAGCTAAGAGAACAGCGTGCGGCTATAAACTCTCAACGCTGTCTCCCAGGGTCACATTTCCTCAGCAAGGCTCCATCTGCCAAAGATTCCATAATTCCCCAAACAGCACCACCAACTGGGGACTGTACTCAAATACCTGAGCCTGTGGGTTACATGTCTCATTTAAACCATCACAGTTGTTGACTTGAAATTGTAAAAGTGTGATAAAAACTAGGAAATAAGAAATAACAAAAATTTAGAGTAACAGTGCACAGATCTGCAACCCCTGTTTTAGGCACTCCAGAGAAAGAAATGAGAGGGAGGGACGGAGGGAGAGAGGGAGGGAGGGAGGGAGGGAGGGAGGGAGGGAAGAGAGAGGGAGAGAGAGAGGGAGAGAGAAATGTAGTGTGGAGCAGCGGGGCTGCGTTCCTGGCACCTGGCCACCCGCGCAGCTAGCTTTACCCGAAATAATTACACAGAAATTGTATTCTTTTAAACACTGCCTGGCCCATTAGTTCCAGCCTCTTATTGGCTAGCTCTTACATATTGATCTAACCCATTTCTAATATTCTGTGTAGCACCACGAGGTGCGCTTACCAGGAAAGATCTTAACCTGCATCTGTCTGGAGTGGGAGAATCATGGCGACTCCCTGATTCAGCTTCTTTCTCCCAGCATTCTGTTCTGTTTTCTCCGCCTACCTAAGGGTTGGCCTATCAAATGGGCCTAGGCAGTTTCTTTATTAATTAACCAATGAAAGCAACAGATTAGGAAGAAATTACTCCCACATCAGAGAAATTCTTAGAACTAAAGGACATGCATCTCTAGACTAAAAGGAACAATATTATAATAAAAAGAAGCAGGTTGTCTTGAAATTCAAAATACCAGTTCCAGAGAAATGGCTCAGTAGGTAAAGACCTTGCTGTAAAACCTGAAGACCTGAATTAAATTTCTGTGTCCCTCATGGTAGAAGGAAACAATTGATTCCCGTGATTTGTCCCCTGATCTGCACACAAAGATTCTTGAGACTCAAGAATCTGGCTTGCTAGATTTTAGTCCCTCTGCTTAGGAGTCTGCATTTCACAAGCTCTCCAAGTAGCTCAGTGTGTTTCCAACAGGCAACATAAAAGAATCCTTGAATTACAATACTAAAATAGAGAAAAGAAATTCTCCCTGTCCCATGAAAGTGATCATATTTCAAGAATAGAGCTTTGGGTATTTTGTAAGTTGAGCTCACTGTGGACACAACTTAGCATTTGGGTTAGGTGAGAACGTTATGATATCTGTCTTTGTTCCCAGACCTTCCTCAGAGAGAAGCTTCATGATCATTTATGTGGTCATGAAACCAAACAAACGGGATTTTGAGAATAAGGAAGGGCCAGAGTTCTTTGCAATCCACACCATTTCATACCAGTAAGCCAGGGTCTCCGGAAGCCAATGAAATGATACCACAGGAAAAGTCCAGCTTCTTCAAAGTCCCGTAACTATGGCTGTTCCTAAGGCTCATGGCACATTTGGTCTGTTGGCCTCTGTGGGCCAGCATCACTGTAACTGCATTTATTTATGTAGTTTTATGGCTCTAAGAAAGAGCCCCGGGGCTGAGTGACGTAACAGACGAGCAGTTACAGCTGCCAGATGAGGCAGAGGAACTAAAAGAGGCTAGCAGAGAGAGTCTTAATCTCCGGACCTTGGTTTTTAACAGCTAATATGATGCCTTCATCGCCTCATCTCTTTGGCTCAGTGCCATGGAGACCACCACTGCCCGTTGCTGGGAAGGCCTTCCACCATCCTTCTTATCCTGGAACCATGCCCTTGGCTGGAGGAGTGCCAAGTGGGGCGCACAATCAGTTCATACCTCTACAGGTGAGAGCTGGGAAGGAAAATGTGGTTTTTAACAGTTACTTGTTTTTTAATATTCAGAACACAACTATTGATAAAAAAAATTATATAGTTATAACTTCCTAGTACTGACTGAAAATTCTTTGTGTATGAACTAAGCTTACAATAGTGATACACTTCAGCTGATCTCTGGTCTGAGTTTATATTCTAAGAAGTAATACTAATTGTAGCAAGTAATAAAAATATTTTTAAAGGTTTATTTAGGTTTAGTTATGTGCATGGGGGAGGGTATGTTGTTCACAAGGACAGATGCCCTGGGAGGTCAGAGGCATTGGATCCCCTGAAGCAGAGTTACAGAGCAGCAGACATGGACACTGGGACCAAACTCAGATCCCCTGCAGGAGCAGTACCCCATCCTCTAGCCGTCTCTCCAGCCCCTGGTAGAACACTTCACTGCTAATAATAAGTAGAAGTCAGAAATCAGCAGCGACTGCAGCCTGATTTGTGGTGTTTTCTGACACCAGCTTCCCCACACACACTGTTAGTTAATAATACTGTTATTCCTTAAAGGTTACGAAAAAAAGGGTTGCAAACAGGAAGCATTTTGAGAATAAGGAGGCCCAGAGTTCTCAAGCCACACCACTTCAGACTAGCCAGCCAGGATCTTCTGAAGCCACTCAAGTAATTCCACAAGAAAGCCCATCAGCCTCTTTGAAGTGCTCTCAGGATGCCCAGCCCGTGTCGTCTCAAGTGGACACTGCCGCCCAAGGCCATGGTGTGTCCCACCAGAAACCAACACCAAGCTCCTCAAGAAGGAAATCAAGGAAACTGGCCGTCAACTTTAGCGTTCCCAAACCTTCTGAATAAATTTGGTACCTGGGAATTAATTTCTTTTATTTCCATCTACCTTTTTATAAATTGATATCTATGTGTCAGAAATGTGCTATTTTAGAATATGTTTAGATTGAATATTTGTATTTTTAAGTTATTAGGCACTTTTCATGCTATTTAAGACTATATCAAATTGTGCACTTTAAATATGTGCAATTTGTTGTATATCAGTGATACCTCAATAAAACTAAAAAAGATCAAATTAAATCTTATATTAAAATAAATATCAAATTGGGCATGGTAGTTCATGCCTATAACCCTCATGCTTGAGAAGCTGAGACAGGAGGATTGCCATATATTTAAGGTTAGCCAAGACTTCATAATGAGTCCCTGGCCAGCCTGAAACCTTGCTTCAAAACCAAAAATATAAAGTAGATATCAGTGGGCTAAATGTTAAAATGTACCACTCTAACTAACCATTGGCTTCCTCATTAGAAACATCCTTGACCTATAAATTAGTCATCATATTATCATAATTATAAGCTTTTTTACACTATTATTGAGGGATAGTTAAATGCAGCATGAATTAGGCATCCTAATTTCCTAAGTATGGGTTTTACTTCTCTTTAATGATGTGGCAACGTGGCTGGGAGAATGGTCCTTGCTCCATCATCACATGAGTCTGTTGCCAGAGGCGGTCCCAGGATGCCCTGGAGCCAGCGTGCTGGACCTGGAGCCAGCGTGGAGCCAGCGCACTGACTGGTGCTGCCAGCGTTGCTCTGTTCTAAACCTGTACCAAAGCAGCTCTAGAAAACCCTCCAATCATCCGTATGGCTGCTTCGAACTCGGAATAGCAATCGAGAGTTGAGAAATGACTTTTTTTTTTTAGATTATTCAAAAACCAGCATTAAGAATTTTTAATAAAATTAAGTTTCACAATCTCCAGGGTACAATGGTTACAAATCAGTCTTCAAATAGAGTACAGTGCAAAGTATTAATCACTTCATTCTTGCTTAGGCTTCTTGGCTTTTGTTTGTCTTGAGATGGGGTCTTGCTGTGTCGTGCTGGCTGGCCTAGTACCCATGGCAGTCCTCCAGGCTCTGGGATTCCAGCCGTGCATCAGCACACCCACTTCTGTGACTTCTTCCCTGCTTACTTCATGTATGTGAAAGCTCATCGGGGTCCATGTGTAGAGCTTCCCTGGACTGACAAGATTTTAAACTTTTTAAAAATTCCAAGGTGTTTGTGTGTACGTTATTTCCTGCCTGGCCCATAAGTTGTGCGTTTTGGTACTTGCTGAGCTGCTCAGTGATGCCACATCCGTCTCTGCATGTCGCTCATGTCTGTTGTTCATATGAAATGATTTGGATTTTATGAAATTTCTCAATGACTTCAGGACCCACATTTGTATATGGACATATATTTATCTTGTAGTTTTGTGATATGTTTATATTTTTAAGGATAAAATGATCATACTTTTTAAAAAGTAGGAACCAGTCTCTGTATGGAGCTGCCGATTGCTGTGTGTAATTTCATTAGGTCTCTGCAAACTCTGCCATGCGTCCCTACTGCTTTTGAAAATGCTGGTGGTGAACTGAGTTCCTTTCTCTGCTGATTCCAGTGTTTCTCTAAATGAGGGCAGGATATATGTATACTAGTGCCTTTAGTATAAAAGGTAAATGATCGTTTCCTTCACTGTCTGTGCTCATGTGACTTTCTGTTACTGCTTGTCCGTGCCCAGCACTTCCTCACATGCAGGAAGCCTGGGGTAAGGCTCAGGACATCCTCGGTGTTCTCTCAAACTCACCCTTTGCAGGCGCAGGGGAATGCTCGGATATGGCGCTGTTGTGATAGCCCCTTCCAAGAATCCCACTCAGATTTTTTCTACATTCACTTACTCCTGTATGATGGTGCAGAGCACAGAGAAAGGATCCCTTTGGAAAATCGCCTGAGAGATTTTAGGCAACACAGTGCCGTTGAACCTGTAAAAGTAGTTCTCTAAAATTTGAGCACAAGCTAGTAATTCTATATGGAGAGCCAGTAAGAATATTTGACCTTCCTTTTAAAAACAAAAATAAAAATGCTAAGAGTCAAACTTAAAGAGAATATAAAATAAGAGAGGATTGTGTATTGGCAGATAGGCAGTATGATGTATTTTCTGCCCCCTCCCCCAAAGTCCTGTTCTCAACACAGCTCTGACGTCTAGGGCAGGTGCAGCCTCTGGAAGATGTAGGGCATGCCTGTCCTGACAGCTGAGCAGCTATGAGGACACGGGATCTAGCACATCTCTTCAACAGCTGCACTGTGGGACCCATACAGCTTCTACCCTCAAGATTCGAAAATACGCTTAGATGGCTGTTGAATCTAAGAATTTTGGTGAAAATGGTGAACTCTGGTCACAAAAAAAAAAAGGTTCTCCCTGACTGTGTTCATGTAACTAGAAAAGTTATTTGATTAAACCTTCCCCTCCTTACTGGAAGCTGTTGCTAATATCCTTATTCAACAAGTCTTTTTTATGCAAATTAAGTTAATTTAAAGATGGATCCTTTTAATCATTGCTTCTTTTCACAATTCTGTGTGTTACTTGGTCACTACCCTAGTTTTAAAATTTGTCAGATAAAATGCATGAATTGACTCAAACAACTTCATAGACTAAAGGCTTAGACATCTAAACCTCGGTTGTGTCGGCAGATTCTGTCCTCTGAATCAGTTTCAGTTTGAGATCTTCCCTGGCTGAGAATGGTACCCAGCACATCGTTAATCCCGGCTCTCTGGAAGCTGCAGCAGAACTAAATCCCAAGCAAGCCTGGGCTGTGGAGATAGATGCTGCCCAGAGCAGTAAGTAATGAAGACTGCGGCTGGTCCCCTCCTTCCCCCGGTGGACAGAATTAAGAGTACGACGGCCATTTTCCTGTCACTATTTCCCTTAGTGTTTAGACAGTACTAGGTTCTTGGTTCTCAGAGGAGGAGGCACAGAGAGGGAGATAGGTAATATCCAGTAGTATTTGCACACTTTGATGTACTTTTTTTTCGGGGGGAGGGGGAGTTCCAGACAAGGTTTCTCTGTGTAGCCCTAGCTGTCCTGGAACTAGCTGTGTAGATCAGGCGGGCCTGGAACTCACAGAGATCCACCTGCCTCTGCCTCCCCAGTGCTGGGATTAAAGATGTGCACCACCACCGTCCCAATGTACTTTTTTATCTCAAGGAAATAAGCTATAGGGTTATTTTATTTACTCTTATTTTATGTGCCTGTTCTCTTTGTATCAACAAATATTTTTTTCATACTGGTTATTTAGTTTTCTCCGTATATGACAGAACTCCATGGCTCTTCACTAAAGGTAGCTCTCACACTCTTCTCTGCTATATTTCTTTGTACCCTCTTGCTTCCAGACTTTTCTTTTACTATAGAAGAGAATCTATTAGAAATTATTATGAGACGTATATCTTTTTTAAAAAAATCTGTCACCAAAAAAAATCATTATTTTCTTTAAAGATTGTGAGCCTTCTACATTTGTTTTTCAATAAAGTGGTGTTTTTTTGCAGGCACTTCTTTTGCTATCAAAAAAAAATAAAGGTTAAATTTTTAGTGTTTTTCAGACTGACAATTCGTATTCTCGTTAGACATCCTTATTTTCTGTCAGGCCAGAAAGAGACAATCAGAGGGACAGCGGCTCTCCAGTGACGGGAGAACAGACAAGCAGGCTTAGTGCGACAGAACTGGACTTTTTTTGGAAGAGAGGACAGGAGGGGAAAGAGTTCAAATGGCAAGAATGTTAGAATCACTGTGTCTGTGGGTAAAATCTCCCTGCTCTTAGTGATTGCTGAAGAGACTGCTTTCCAGGAGATTGTATTTTTTAATCTTGAAACCTGTAGAAGTTTATTTTCCCACCACTTGGCCCATTGCAACCAATTATGACAGCAAAAGATGGTCTGTGTAGCTGCTTAGGGTTAGATGCCACGTTCTCATTCTGATTCTCTCAGAATGATAGGGGGAGAATCTGCTCCACAGCCTGCTTTAAGTGCTTGCTCCCTTGGGCTCCCTCGGGCTCCCTCTTTCCTCCCCCTCCACTCCATCCCTCTCCCCTCCTCGCCCCTACTGCATAGCCCTTTCAGTCCCCCAGCCTCCACCTCCTAAATTCTGAGGTTACAGTATGGTTCCATGCCCAGTGTGCTTTAAGTACTATTAATCCTGCCTTTCCTTTACAGTTACAGGTACGTGTGTGTGCGTGTGTGTGTGTGATGTTTCAAGACAGGAATTCTCTGTGTACCCTTGGCTGTCCTAGAACTCACTCTGTAGACCAGGCTGGCCTCGAACTCACAGAGATCCGCCTGCCTCTGCCTCCCAAGTGCTGGGATTAAAGGTGTGGACCACCACCACACAGCTGGATTTTAATTTTTAACTTTTTTAGGGGTGGGGGTGGTTCAAATATTTTATATTTCCTTCTTCCTAAACATTACTTTGAGTGTTTTCATTTAACACTTGAATAGTCAGTGGTGTGCTGTGTATCAAAGTGTTCAGCATTTTCCTCATTAAACTGCGGTTCATACACATCTATCTTCCTTGGCTTCTTCCTCGTGTAACTATTTTGTAAGTAACTGGAATTTTTGATTAGATCTTAGAGCAGTATTTTATTAAAAATTCCAAAGGGAAGACTTCTTTATGCCCATTTTGTAATTTTTATTTTAAATATCTTTACACTGTATGTCAACTTTATCTAAAGTGTTTTAAACTTACCTGGGATGGATTCCAAGTGTATTGTTATGTTGTACATTTGTAAATTCATAGCACGAATTTAACCTCAAAGTGTTGTGCAAAGGGATTTCAACATGCAGCGGTCACTAAAGGTCTGGACGTGTACGTGTTAAATGTGCTGCGGTTTGATTAAAGACTGAATGGTGGCGTACGTGCCTTTGCTTACTGTTCTGTGCATTCATAGGAAAGCTGACGTGTCAGCTTGTATTTCAGCCCCGCTGTGCACAGCGTTTGGTTAGAGTCTTTCTTGCTCTCAGTTGGAGCCTCATTTCCCATGCTGATGTCAAACCATGAGATTCTCCTGCCTCAGACTCCTGCGAGTTAGCGTTGCAGGCCTGTGCCACCATGCCCCACCTGGATGTCCTTTTAGCTCTTAATCTAGTACTCCATTACTAGAAGTTGAGTCATTGTGACTGATGGAAATCTGAGTTACACAATCAGGTGGTGTGATTCACATCTCGGCTCTACATCTTTGTGCACACATCACCGTGTTGTCACCGGCAAGTGATGGGAAGTTTTGTTTCAGGCTCTGCACCCCCGAAAGAGGAGACAGACACCATTCCCCAGGTTCTGCCTGGGTAAATGATGAGGTGAGAACAGACCTCTCATCTGAGGTTCCTGGCTCCACATCTTCAGATGTGAGTTCAGAACCTGGAGTAACTGCAGAAACCAAGAGAGTAAAAGGGACCAGTGCATGGGTGGGGGAGCAGTAGAGATGGGAATAGCAGGATGCAAGCGCAGTAAAGGGGGAGATGGGGGATCTCATTAGAAAGGGGGAGGTAGATAAAATAACAAGGTGTCTGCAGAGTCATAAGGAATCATGCTATTAACTGCCTAAAAATACCTATAATACACATCAGGTTTACACATAAGTGTGAGCGTGTATTTTTTAAATAAAATTCTCTCATCTGTGCTGACATTGTTACCTCAAGAGCCAGAGATCATCTAATGAAACCCCTAACACCGGGGACCAGAAGCCCTCTTTTGAGTTGTTGGTCAGGGCTGTCCAAGAGACTCCCTTAAACATCATACGCTAATGCTGTTACCCTTGGTTTTCCCCCAGAGCTGGAAGGTAAGTTCCTATTGCTGAAAGCATTGTGCACACTGGACACAGTGCCAGAGGAGCACACACACACACACACACACACACACACACACACACCTGGATGTGGTCTGAAAGAAAACCTCTCTGAGGACAAGAGGCACCTTCCGGTACCAGTAGATTTCAAAGGAGGGGGAGGGAAGCTGCCAGCAGTGCTGCCAAGCTATGGCACTTCGGGATCACAACATCCAGCATGGCACAATAACCCTAAGGGTGCAATAGCGACTTGAATACCTTGTGAGTAACCAACAAGCTTTCTAACTGGATTTACAACATGCTCAACAAGAGGAAAGTCATTCCTAGTAAAGGAAACGGAGCCAACAATCCAGGCTTAGTGCAGTCAGGCACAAATCTTGGTGGAGAATCTACAACTGCCACTTCACCAAGCCACTGTAAACCCTAGCTACATCCTAAATATCTGTCTTTATCCAGGTAAGTATAATCTTCACCCCTCATCAAGGAAATTTCATGTTACAACAAATGGAGACTATTACAAAAAATTAAAACCATTCAAAATGCAGAGTTGTGAGGCCCAATTCCAACTGATAGACAACACAACTCCTGCACCTAAGGTTCAGAGATCATTGTAAAGAAGGGGTGGAAACCCCACCTCTCATCAGAGTCCTCCATACCTCTTGGTGCTATCCCTTCCCACAGTGAAGCACTGGCTACCTCCCGTCCCTGGCTGGGACCGTTGTGTTTATTCCCATTCTTTCTGGAGTAGGAGGTAAAGCAATATCAGAGTGGGACTTCCCTCCCCAAGATGTGCCTGCCTTCTGCTCCCTTGACGAAGCTCTGCTCACTCTCCCCACCTTACCCCACTCCTATGTCCCCAAGCATTCTGGGGACCAAGATGTTGGGCACAAATCAGGATTTTATATGGTGCTGGCCTGTTCATAACTGGGAACTGTATGAAAAAGGAAATGAATGGTTTGTGGCCTATTTAATCTGAAAGAAGTCTGAGATATGATGAGAGATCTCCACTCTCCCTCACCCCCTACGCATCCCCTCCTCCCCAGGTCACAGGGCAAATCGGCATCTCAAGAATAAACCAAGAAACGAAGAAGAAGAGGAGGAGGAGGAGGAGGAGGAGGAGGAGGAGGAGGAGGAAGAAAAAGAAGAAGATTATAATACCCAGAGAAACAGGAAGACTTATGTGTAATTGTGTCTCTCAGAAGAGTCAGAAGCTACACCGTGAAGTCTCCCCAACATGGCTGTCTGAGCAAGGATGACACCAACAGACGTGCACGCATGGACGAGGAAGTGCATGAAGCCTCAGCCCTAGGCAAACAACAGCAGAAAAGTAAGGAATTCTGGGAATGGGGAAAGTCTTCCCCAGGGAAGAGCACATAAATTGGTTATCCAACACCAATGATCAACCCTGAAGACATGTACATACAGGCTGCATGGGTTGTACTTATGTACTTAGGGATACACACACATCTATATGTGTGCAACAACACTTTTAAAAGGGACCATGAGGGGGCTGGAGAGATGGCTCAGTGGTTAAGAGCATTGCCTGCTCTTTCAAAGGTCTTGAGTTCAATTCCCTGCAACCACATGGTGGCTCACAACCATCTGTAATGGAGTCTGGTGCCCTCTTCTGGCCTGCAGACATACACAGAGAATATTATATACATAATAAATAAATATTTTTTTAAAAAAAGGGACCATGAATTTGAAGGAGAACAAAATGGGGTGCACATATAAATATGCAGGTAAAACATTCATACGCATAAAATATAATTTTTAAGTCTTAAAGAAATGGAATTCAACCAGTAGACTGTGGCTGATCCTGCCACAGACATAAGTCCCTTTTCTGCTTATTTTGTCATTGCTGAGACAGATCTTGTACACCCAAGCTTCCCTCAAACTCTAGATAAACAAGGATGACCTTGACCTTCTGACCCTGTTCTGTTCATCTCCCAAACGCTGGGATTATATGCGGTGCCACCACGCCTTGTCCCTATTCATATTCCATTTTTCATGTGTGTATGAGAGGGTCTGTGTATGTGGACATGTGTGTTTGGAGCACATAAGCGTGCGTGTGTGTGTGTGTGTGTGTGTGTGTACATGTGAAGACCTGAGAGTGATGCCAGGAGCTTGATACCAGCTTTGCTCTCCTACCCTATTCAATCAAGCAGGGTCTCAATCAAACAGAGCCCATTGTGGCTGATCTCCATCAGCTTTACCCCTGAGCTCACTCACCTTCCAGCCTGGGATGGCAGGCAGCAGCAACGCCCACCTGGTATTTGCATGAGGATCCAAACTTGACTCTCTAGCCAGTGAGCCCCCACCCCGTCCCCCAGGACTGCTTTTTTAAAGCTGTAGTCCACTACTATCAAATAAATCTTTTCAGACACACACACACATTTCTCATGAGTCACACCAGCAGAATCTCGGTATCTCTGGTGTTATTGGTGTTTTCCCAATTACACTTCCTTAGGGCCATTAAGTGAGCGCTCTCTCTCTCTCTCTCTCTCTCTCTCTCTCTCTCTCTCTCTTTCAACCTGTAATGTCATCCATAATGTGATGTTTCTATACTGACCAGCAGCAAATAAAACTCATCTCAAGTCCTCTTTTGATGGAGGAAGGTCATTGGTTAAATAAAAAGAAACTGCTTGGCCCTCATTGGTTAGAAGGTAGGTGGGAGGAGTAAACAGAACGGAACGCTGGGAGGAAGAGGAAGTGAGCTCAGACTCGACAACTCTGCTCTCTAGAGCAGAGGCACCATGCTCCGCTCTCCCAGGCAGAGGCACACAATGAAGCAAGCCGCCAGGTCAGACATGCTGAATCTTTCCCGGTAAGACCGGAGCTACATAGTTTATTAGAGATGGGTTGATCGGGATATCAGAATTAGCCCGTGAGGGCTAGAGCTAATGGGCCAAGCCGTGTTTAAATGAATACAGTTTGTGTGTTGTTATTTCGGGCATAAGCTAGCAGGTGGCCGGGGTGCCAGGGACACAGCCCCGCCGCCCTTATTACTACACTCTTTGATTCTGCTCGCCAGACCCAAGTCCTCTACCTGCCCTGTCCCCTCATCCTGAAACCTTAATGCAGGCCGGCTTACTCTCATATTTCAACCATTGCAGTTTTCCATGACTTCCCTCCCTCCTGTCTTGGGCCACTCTGATGATCCCCAGGTCCATGGCAGAAGGAGAGAACTGACTCCAAAATGTATTCTCTGTCCTGCACACGCACCCATGCATGCACACACACACATTTCAGTATGTAAAATACAGAGTCTCAGTATGTAGTCCTGACTGGTCTAGAACTTGCTACGTGGACCAAGGTGGCCTTGAACTCACAGAGATCCACCTGCATCTGCCTCCAAGTGCTGGGATTAAAGCCATGCACTACCAGGACCAGCTGAAACTTGTAGCTCAAGCTGGCCTCCTCCTCTGCTCTTAAGCATATCCTATGGCATGCACTACCACAACAGGCAATATCATTTTAAAAATTAAAACAATAAAAATAGCAGTTATGAAGCCTGTTTACAGACTACGTGGTTTATAAGTGTTCTCAGCTAGGGCCTCTCAGGTAAGGTGTTACTACTTCCCTGTTTTATAGGGGATGATCAGGGAAGGGAAGGGATTGGCCTCCGAATACACAGATGTTGAGTGAGAAAGGCCAAATTCAAGTCTACAATTCCAAAGCCAACAGCTCTATCACCACGAAAGCTGTCTGCTCCCCAATAAGGCTACCAGAGGCATCCCCTAAAACCAGGTCTGACCCTGATGCCTACAGGCTCAGAGCTCATCGGGAAGACTTCATTGCCAACCTCAGTGTCTTTCAAATAGTGATAGAACACTTTTAGAAGCATGATTGAGGGGCTGGAGAGATGACTCAGAGGTTAAGAGCACTGGCTGCTCTTCAGTGGTCCTGAGCTCAATTCCCAGCAACTAAGTGGTGGCTCACAACCATCTATAATAAGATTTGATGCCCTCTTTTGGCCTGCAGACACACAATGCAGGCAGAACACTGTATACATTATAAACACACACATATAAACTGATTGATGGTATCACTCTATTAGATGAAACAAATAAAATGTAGTTGACCTGGAAGTAGTCCAGTGATCCAGCTGCCACAGTGCAGTGTTCTAGCTAACATAGTGCAGTGATCCAGCTGCCATAGTGCAGTGATCTAGCTAATATGCAGTGATCCAGCTGCTACAGTGCAGTGATCCAGCCACTACAGTGCAGTGACCCAGCTGCCACAGTGCAGTGATCCAGTTGCCACAGTGGCTTGCACTGATGTAGACAGAGGGAAGTGGACTCCATATAGTTTTCATAGCCGTATCTCTCCCCATTGTTTTTTTTTTTTTTTTTTTGGTTTTTCGAGACAGGGTTTCTCTGTGGTTTTGGAGCCTGTCCTGGAACTAGCTCTTGTAGACCAGGCTGGTCTCGAACTCACAGAGATCCGCCTGCCTCTGCCTCCCGAGTGCTGGGATTAAAGGCGTGCGCCACCACCGCCCGGCTCTCTCCCCATTGTTAATGCAAACATGGATGCTCTTTCTGTGTTGTGCAAATGCTTGTGAAATACTCAACTTCTATCTTTCAGCCTGGATGCCAGTTCTCCATGCTTACTACTATGTGCTGTCTTCCCATTCCTGCTGAGGTCTGGATTCTGTGACCAGGAACTTTGTTCCTTTCAGCCTTAGCTTTCAGTGTGCCTTTTCTGGATGGACAGGGAGATTCTGTCTATGCCCTATAAAGACACCTGTCCCTCTGGCTATCTCTTTCTGGCCTGACAGAAAATAAGGATGTCTAACGAGAATACAAATTGTCAATCTGAAAAACACTAAAAATTTAAGCTTTATTTTTTTTTATAGCAAAAGAAGTGCCTGCAAAAGACCATTTTATTGAAAAAACAAACATAAAAGGCACACATTCTCTAAAGAAAATAATGATTTTTTTTTTTTTGATTTTTCGAGACAGGGTTTCTCCGTAGCTTTTGGTTCCTGATCTGGAACTAGCTCTTGTAGACCAGGCTGGCCTCGAACTCACAGAGATCCGCCTGCCTCTGCCTCCCGAGTGCTGGGATTAAAGGCGTGCGCCACCACCGCCCGGCTGACAGATTTTTTTTTTTTAAATGAGAGAGAGAACTGGATGCTCTGATTACAAGGCATCAGGTTAAACTGAAATTTAAGTCTTCAAATCCGGTCACCAGAGCTAAGCCCTTGTCATGGGAGATGTTAAATACAATGGGGACACAGTGTACCTCCTCAATTAAATCCTATTCATCTTTCAAAATAATTTGTTAAAAGTCAACTAAACCACAAAGAACCCAATTGTAGCAACTTTTTTAATAGATGAGGAGGGCATAACTCCTAGCTAGACAGTTTCTCTAGCTACATCGGCAACTATATCAACAACCATGGAAAACCAAAATGAACATTAGATAAAGGCTTAATGAGTCATGTGTATTCCAAATTTGTAAATGCCCAAGGACCAGAGGAGCATGGAAACTACCTCAGCAAACACCAATGGATTTGGCCCAGCCAGGAATTCATTTGTCTAAGTGGGAAAATTTTAATAGGTACATCACACTAAGTCAGTTACGAGACAAGGTCTCATCACATGCTTCACCCTCACAGTTTTCTCTCTTGGACAGAGTCCCACACATCCCTAGGGGTCTGGCCTCAAGCTTACTACATGGCTAAGAATAACCCTGCACTTCTGACTGTCCCGCCTCCAGTTCCTAAATTCTGAGATTACAGGTGTGTGCTGTCTTGCAGGGCTGGGGCTGGGGCTCACACCCAGTGCCTCACGCATGCTAGGCAACTCTGCATCCACAGCCTTTGTCAGCTATTAATTACATTTCCCGATGTATCTTGGGGTGGGGGGTGTGGAGTTCTGAGGATAACTTGGGGCTCCCAGTTCTCTCCTTCCACCACACAGAGTCCAGCAATTGACCCCAGGTTGCCGGCCTCGGCAGCACCGTTACCCTCTGAGCCATCCCACCAGTGCCCAGTTTCGTTTTGTTTTTTAAGAGATCTATAAAATGAATGGACGAAACCCAGTGTCTCATTTTGGAGTCTGAGTCTTAACCTCACAGTAGTCATTCAGGTTTACTGCGGGGATTACAGGAATGAGCCACAATGTCCGGCTTGCGCCTTAAGGGAAGGGTACATGATGAGCCGCTTCTGAGATAAGAAACTAGAGATGCAGGGAGGGACTTCTGTCTTACTGCAACATGCAAGCTCGGTAATCAGAGCACACGGACTTCATTTAACGCTTGATAATCGGCCTGGGAAAAGTTCAAGATGATCTACTTAAGTTATCTGATGAACCCAAATGTGGCTTATAAAAAAGCCAATCTGGGCACCCACTCCTTTGTCTTGTTTAATTTTAGTGCCGAGGACTGAACCGTGGGCTTTGCCCATGCGAGGCGAGTGTGCTACCACTGAGCCAGGGCCCCAAACCCCAGGTCAACTAAGAGCTTGCTGGATAGGTCTGAAAGAGGAATGGCTGTAAAATGGTTTAAACTTAGTGTGTTCCTTCCTTCCTGATCTCCACCACAGCTGTGGCTGACGATGGTGATACGATGATGGTGGGCTGAGTCCCCAGCCTCAAGAGGGTCTCTCTCCAAGGACAGCATTGGCTATACAAGCTTACTAGGGTTCAAGCTGATATAGTGACAGATGTCTTTGAAAGGGCATGAGATCACAGCAAGAATAATCAAATCTGTCAGGAAAACCATATTAAAAGGAAGGGAGGGAGGAAAGGGGAGGGAGAAAGGGAGGAGGAGAAAGAGAGGTTGGTTAACGTTTAAAAACAGCAACCAGGAGCCGGCTAGGGTGGCTCAGTGGGTAAAGACCGTTGCCACCAAGTCTGGTGCCACAAGCTTGATTCCTGGGACTCACAAGATGGAAGGCGAGAACTGACATCTAAGAGCTGTGCTCTGACGTCCACATGCGCACCATGGTGTAATTTCGGCCTTGCATACAAACACAGAGACAGGCAGAATAAAGAAATAAATGTAATAAAAAAAAATTTAAAGGGGTAAAGAAAAATTAAACACACATACACACACACACACACACAAACAAACACACACACACAGGCAACTAGAAGACAGTGGTTTACACACACACCCTTGCATGATATCAAGAAAGACACGTTCTGAGGCCCCGAGTGGCCAGCTGAAGGTGTGAATGGAAAATGTCATCTCCCTACTGGAGACAATTTTCTGGGGTGCTCCCCCAGGCCTTCCAATGGTTTTTACCTCAGACTTTCTTTATAAGTATACTTGTTCAGCAGATAGCCCAGGAAGTCAGAGGCGCAGTTCCCATCTGGGTGAGAGGACGCATGTTTCTCAATGAGAAACAAGGTAACATCTTCCTCCAGGCAAAGATAAGATACTTTTGCCAGCAACTTCTTTGAGAAATTTGGGTTTGGGGCTAGAGAGATAGCTCAAAGACTAGTTAGGCTCACAACCCAAAGGACCAGATTTTGGCTTTGTCAGACAGGTATTTGTAGTTCTAGTTCTTAAGAGACTGAGGCAGGGGGATCATGTCAGTGGAGAAGTTGAGGCTAGACTAAGCAACATGAGCTTTCTAGGCTCAGTGTTTCTCGGCTATTGCACCAGCCTCTGTGCCCAGCATCTGTGCCCAGCCTCTGTGCCTGGCATCTATGCCCAGCCTCTGTGCCCAGCATCTGTGTCCAGCCTCTGTGCCCAGCCTCTATGCCCAGTATCTGTGCCCAGCCTCTGTGCCCAACATCTGTGCCTGGCATCTATGCCCAGTGCAGTCCTCAGGAACAACTGCAATGAATGTGACAGGCATCTGACACTTCCTGCCAGGCCCAAGTCTGTTGGGACTTGTCTCCTTGGTAGCTGACTAGATAGAAGTGCAGGAAGCTGACCCAGTGTAGCCACAGCTGTCACAGATGCTTAGGGACTGCTGGGCCCTGGGTTCCCCACCAACCAGTACAGGGTCTGAATTTAAACACTCACTCTGGTGAGACCCTTCAGCTGAGAAGTCAACACAGAAACTCCCCTGAAGCTGGGGAATCCTTGAGGAGGAAACAGAAATTTGTACATAGATGGTTATATGACTAATTGCTATGGAGAACCCCAGGAAAGAGAATTTCACAGTGTAAACAAAACATGATGAAACCAGGCCAGAGAAAGGGCTCAGAGAGGAAAGCAGTGGCAGCTCGGCCCAGGGGCCTGAGCTGATCCCTGGAAACAGCATAGTGAAAGGAGAGAGCCAATAGGCTCTTTTCTAGATAGTCTCCGTATCTTTACACAAGTTCTGTGAGACACACACAGACACACACAGACACACACAGACACACACAGACTCACACAGATACAGACACACACAGACTCACACAGACACACACAGACTCACACAGACACACACAGATTCATAAAGACACACATAGACTCACACAGACACACACAGACACCACAGACACACAAATCCAACAAAAATGTCAAAACAGAAAGAAACATTGTGCAGAGGGTGAGAGCTATCAACTGGAAACATTTACACCCTGAGCACCAGAGGGGGAAAAATGTGAGAAACTTTGCAGTTATTGTGCTCAAAATAACTAAACAAGTGAAGCAAAGAAAAAAACACTCAATGGAAGAATGATGCAAAGTCATCAGAAACAAGAACAGATAGAAATTGAGCTGGGGATGTAGACCAGGCTGGGGATGTAGACCAGGCTGGGGATGTAGACCAGGCTGGCCCCTAACTCAAAGATCCACCAGCCTCTGCCTTCCCAGGGCTGGGATTAAAGGTGTGTCCCACCACAGCCGACTCTGAGATTTTCTTTAGTTTCTTTCCACAGATTGGAAACCTAGCTGGGTGGGATCTTGGCCTGAGGTCTCCACACCCTTTATTCCATTTCTTAATCTGTTTATCTCCTGGAACACAGGATTTAGCTCCATTCCACTTTTTAGAACTCCTTTTCTCCTCAAAATTTATATTTTGTGATTTACCCTGCTAGGTTTACTCCTTTTCACTATAAATCTTTATTAGAGTTGCCACTAATATCCACACAACAGAGTCCATACGAGACTGTTTGGAGATTTCTTCTGCCAATAGACTTAATCTAAAACTCTTCACATTAGCCTCAGGCAGACAGTTCAGACATGGGCAAAAAGCCACTTTCTTTACCAAAATACCACAAGAATGATGTCTAAGTCACATATTAAAATTCTTCTCTGAAACCTCTAGAGTCAGGTTCCACAGTTCATCAGATCACACTCAGCATCGCTGTCTTCCACGCTCCTACTAGGATGACCCAATAAGCTGCTTTCCTGACCCAAACTCCCAAAGTCCATATCACTCCAAACAAAAGCACGGTCAAGCCTACTATAGCAATACCCAGTCCATCGTACCAACTTCTGTCTTAGGGTTTTTATTGCTGTGAAGAGACACCATGACCACAGCAACTCACTGAAAGAAAATATTAAATTTAGAGAGCTCACGTACAGTTTCAGAGGTTCAGCTCATTATATAACATCATGGTGGGGAGCATGGCAGCACGCAGGCAGACATGGTGCTGGAGGAAGAGCTGAGAATCCTACGTCTTGCAGGCAACAGGAGATTGACTGAGACACTGGGCAGTTTCTTGAGCATAGGAAACCCAGAAACCCACCCCCACAGTGACACACTTCCTCCAACAAGGCCATACCTACTCCAACAAAGCTACACCTAATAGTACCACTCTCTATGGGCTTGTGGTGGCCAATTACATTCAAACTACCACAATGGCCAATGAGTAGTCTCAGCAGGTGACCTGAGTTCAATTCCTGGGACCCATGTAGTGTAAGAAGAGAACCAGCATCTGCAGGTTGCCTCTAACTTTCACATCACAATGTGGAACACACACACACATACACACACATACATATATACACACATACATACAATACACACACACATACACACACACACACAGGAAAAATAAATAAATAAATAAACAAACAAATGTAGCAGTAGGAGGCAGAAGCAAGCAGGGCTCTGTGAATTCAAGGCTAACCTGGTCTACATAGTGAGTTCCAGGACAGCCAGGGCTGCATAGAGGGACCCTGTCACAGAAAATTAATAAATAAATAAGAGAAAACATCGCAAATATAGTTTATGATAGGCTGAAGATGTAGCTTTTAAGAAAGAAAAAAAAAGGAAGGGAAGAAGAGAAAGGAATGAGTAGGAGAGAGATTGCCCGGGGCAATGGGGATGGTGAGGGAAGAACAGGAAGAACAGTACTCTCTGAGCACACCTTTGAATGTAATTATGCTTTTTCTAAAAGATGTAAATGTTTACATATTATGAAAGTGGATGAAACCAACAAGCCTAAGATGAAATACAAGCAGAAAGAAATCTAAAATTCTTTTTTTTTTGCTTTGATTTTGATTTCTTTTTTGGTAGGGTCTCTTATGAAGCCTTAGCCGGCCTAGACCTTGCTACATGGACCAGCAGCTCTCATAGCTGCACTGATCCTCTGGCCTCAGCCTCTCAAGCGATGACATTACTGATATATACCACCTACGTAACTGCCTAAATCATATTTCAGCACCGGGCTCTAACCGACTGAGCTAAACAGCTCGTGGTAAGTCATATTTCAAATGAATAAAGCAACCACCTTGTCAGTGGGAGAGAACTGCAGAGAAATTTGGCCCTCTGCCCTCAGTGAAGATAAGCATTGACCCCCTAACTAGTAGACAAACACGGAGCAGCAGTTGTGAAAGTTATCTGTTTGTATTCTAAGATCAATTGAATTAGCAAATACACCTGAATCACAGGAGCGAGACCTCTCATTGGCAAAGGAGGGAGTTACAGATACACGGGAAAAGAAAAGCTTAGACTTTCGTTCAAGGAGTCAAAACCAGAAATATCAGTATAAACTGTGACTTTAGAAACAGGTTGGGCCGGAGACATGGCGAAGGGTTAAGAGTACTTGCTGCTTTTCTAGAGGACCCGGGTTCGGTGCCCAGCACCCGTGTCAGAAGGATCACAGCTTCCTGTAACTCTAGCTCCAACTCCCTTTTGTGACCTCTGCACACATCCAAACACACATGGCATCCACTTACACAGACAGACACACTAATAAAACTAAAATCTTTAAATGGGTCCAGAGGGATGGCTCAGCAAGTAAGGGCGCTCACAGCCTGGTGTGATGACTTGGGTCTGACCCTTGAACCCAGATGACAGAGAGAACCAATGCCCTCTCTCCTTATCCCTTCCCTCCCTCTTTCCTTTCTTTCTTCCTTTTTCCTTCCTTCCTTACTCCCTCCTTCCTTCCTTTCTCACTCCTTCCTTCCTTCTTTCCCTTCTCCCTTCTTCCTTCCTCCCTCTCTTCCTCCCTCCCTGCCTGCCTCCCTTCCTACCTTCCCCCTTCTTTACTTCCTCTCTTTTCTTCTCAAAGGTTTCCTGAAGAAATGGCTGCTCTCAGGATTCAGGTAGAGGAATGGAGATGTTTCCAGATTAAGGAATACTTATAAAATAAAAATGTCATAGAGAAAACAAAAGGGTCAAAGCAGCACGTGCATTAGTATCAGAATAAGGACACCATGAGTTGTGACCCGAGGGTCTTGGTAATCCGAGAGGATATAATGTAGAGAGACAGGTGGAACGTGGGGGCGCTTTCTTTGATACAGAAGGGCAGCTACCAGGTGGAGCAGGAAGAATGGAATGAAACCTCACCACCCGGCAGCTGTCCTCACTGGTGAGGCCAAGAGTCGTGAGTGGATGTTAAAGTCACTGGGTGGAAGTTTGATGAAGTGACAGTGCATTTATGTGACGCGGAGTATCTCAAGACACTGGCTAATAACAGAAGTCACAGCAGGAACCGTGGATCAGGAGATGTCACTGACAACACCTGACCCAAGTCACTGACAGACACCGCGAAGGACTCCACGCTCCTGCTAGCACCACACCCTGAGAAGGAGAGCTCTGGCTAGCATGGGGCAAGGTAGGCGGCAGCTAACCCTACCCCAGCAGGGGTCTGGGGAACAGCCCTCCACAGTGTACCTGCTAGGCACCTCTGCTAACTGCTCAGTTTTCTGCCAACTTGACACAAGCTAGAGCCATCTGGGTGGGGGGATCAGAAGTTCAAGATCATTATTGGCTATAAATTAGGTTTGAACCAGAAGCTAACCTGGGCTTACATGAGACATTGCAAAACATCCATATAGGTAAAAGATGTAAAATTATGCCTTTATTTCATGATTCGGGGCTGGATAGTTCCACATGGGCCACATGAACACTGGAGACAGAGCCCAGTAACTACTCGATCCAGAAAACTTACAGCAGCCTACAGGCCCCTGAGAGTCACTGTTCTAAGTTACGGTGGGAGGTGGAAGGAGCAGGAGGCAGGTGACGGCAGAGCGGTGGACGTTTACAGAGAATGAGGCTCACACGGCCCTTTGTTTCTTGTCTGCTTTAGATCCACTCATGGGCCCTGGTCTACCAGACATTAAAAGGCACATTCAAGCATAAGAGGCTCTGTTGTTAACTGATTATTTTCATGGCTGTCTCCTCTTGATTTATGGTTCATGTTGGAGGGTTCCAGTCTACTGTGACTGGTACTAGTCCCGGGGCTGGTGTTCTGGGTGTTTAAGGCAAGACGAACAACCCAGTAAGCAGTGTTCCCCCATGGCCTCTGCTTCAGTTCCTGCCTCCAGGTTCCAGCCCTGAATTCCCTGGATGATAAAGAACTGACTTCTAAGCTGTGAGATGAAATAAACTCTTCCTCACAAGCTGCTTTGAGTCAGGGTGTTTAGTAACATTACTATCAGCCTGACCAGTCTAGTCTTTGAGTCAGGGTGTTTAGTAACATTACTATCAGCCGGACCAACAGTCTAGTCTTTGAGTCAGGGTGTTTAGTAACATTACTATCAGCCTGACCAACAGTCTAGTCTTTGAGTCAGGGTGTTTAGTAACATTACTATCAACCTGACCTATAGTCTAACACAGAAGTCTACACATGTGCACTGCAAGGCCTTCCCAAGATCAAAACCAGGGCATTATGCTAAGGACTTTCTACCACTGAACATCTGGTGAAATAAATTCTGAAATATCCAAAACTCAAAAGACAAAAAGGAAAAGCAACCCAGTGCCCCCAAATTTTCAGTGTTTTTGACATTGTGCTAGAAAGAGTGGGAGCACAGCAGGAGGTAGATATGGTGCTCGAGCAGTAACGAGAGCTCACATCTGATCCACACACGCGAGGCTCAGAGAGGGTGGTGTGGGCTTTGGAAACCTCAAAGCTCCACCCCCCAAGTGACACAGCTCCTCCAACAAGGTCACACCTCCTAATCCTTCCTAAACAGTTCCACCAACTGGAACCAAGTATTCAAGCCTATGAGCCTGTGGGAGCCGGTCTCATTCAGACCACCATGTTAGCAGATTGGGCTTAAGGAACACAACTTGAGGGGATTCATCTGAAAAAGGAAGATTTTTAAGTGAGGATTATAGAATTTACAAATGTTAAGAAACAAAACATCATTCAGCAGGTGTAATAGCTCACACACCCACATTCCCAACACTCAGGAGGTAGAGACAGGTAGATCTCTGTGAGTTCAAAGCCAGCCTGAAGTCAGGTACAGGTAGTGGTGGCGTATGCCTTTAACCTCAGCACTTGGGAGGCAGAGGCAGGCAAATCTCTGAGTTCAAGGCCAGCCTGATCTACAGAGTGAGTTCCAGGACAGCCAAGGCAACACAGAAAAACCCTGTCTCAAAAACAAAACAAAACAAAAAGAAACAAAACAAAAGCTCTGTCTCAGATAAACCAAAAGAAAATAAATAAATATCAGACACAGCAGCCTTATTGTTCTCAGAGTCCAGGTTGAGGAACGAGTGCACCACCTTCGATTGTTTAGAACCTAAATCAGCTCACAGGGCAGCGTTTTGTTCTGAAACTCCTTGGAGTGGTTCCTGGGCTCTGTGGCTCTGCTGTGGCTCTGTGGCTCCGTGAGGAATGGTGAACTTGAGCCTCCCAAATGTTTGCCCTCATTTTGGCTTTGGCTCCCACGCTGTAATCAAGTGTTCCCTTCCACCATTATAGCTATGGTTTTCATGTTTTTAGGTTTTGTGTTGGTGATTTTGTTGTTTCCCAAGCATAATTCTAAAATTCTCATTACTATTCCGCGTTTAAGAAGATTAGCCAGGCGGTGGTGGTGCAGCCTTTAATCCCAGCACTCAGGAGGCAGAGGCAGGCGGATCTCTGTGAGTTCGAGACCAGCCTGGTCTACAAGAGCTAGTGCCAGGACAGGCTCCAAAGCTACAGAGAAACCCTGTCTCGAAAAACCAAAAAAAAAAAAAAAGACAGTATTTGGCTGGAGAGATGGTTCGATAGGGAAAGGTGTTTGCCGACAAAGCCAACCTGAATTCAACCACTGAGGCCCACATAGTGGGACGAGAGAACCAATTCCCAGCAGGTCTTCCTTGACCTCCACACATGTAGGTAGGTGAGGTAGAGAGGTATGTGCATGCCTCTCTCTCAGGAAATAAGTAAATTAGAACACAAGAGGAGGCATGCTGCCGCTGTGGTAGTGTGGTGGGCCATGCCTAGAGCCGTAACACTTGAGGGGATCAGGAAAGCCAGGAGTTCAAGGTCATGCTTGGCAACACAGCAAGTAGAAGGCAACAGGGACTATGCCTGAATACTAACACTCCTGTCAGGACCCTAAGGGCAGGCCAGTGCAGACGCCTGAATATTAACAAGGACAGCAAGAGGCAGGTGCTTCTCTCAAGCAAAGGTCTTTGTGATGAGGTACCGGCCCCTGGGGGTCATAAGCTTCAGAAACCAGTTCATTATGTGGCTTCTTCCTTCCCACGACTTGATATGGATAAGTCAGTCGACGAAAGGATTTCCTATCACTAAATACACTTCAGGAGGGAAGAACTGGAGAGCTGAGGAATGAACCTGCTCATGTTTCTGACCCTGAATGCTTCTCAGGGCCCTGGAGATGGGCAGATACAAGGGACAGGTGTGCCCAGGTGTGCCCCCGTGACTTTGGTTTTCCTTGGATCAGATGGTGACCCTTTTGAAGTCTCCCCAAAGCTCAACTAAAAGAAGACCATAATTTCCACAGGGTTGGCCAGGGTTCGGTCAGGCTGAAAGCTTGTGGCCATTCAAGTGTCCCTCAAGGCTGAGACGCTGGCTTTAGATACAAAGCCAGTGCCACTGTTGGCTTTTATACAATCCTATCTGGTGTCAGGCCAAGCCCTAATCTTACCTCTGGAAAAAGAGGAGGTTTCAGGATGCCCAAAGAATTACTGAGCAGGGAGAAATCCTGCTCCCATCACTTAGGGGCCGTGCCACTGTGTGGGGAGGGTGGATTTCCCTACAGGGGTAAAGCGATGGGTCACTGCTGGGTTCTGGGGGACTTGCAGATTCACACAGGGAGCTCCATTGCAGTGCTGGAACTGTCTGTCTGAGCCAGTGCCAGGGACTCTGTCCACAAGTCTGGAGCACTGTGGAAGTTTGGTACACGGAGCTGTCACCCTGGGTCTGCTGAAAGAGGCTAGAGTATAAGAGGTGACAGCGTGAGGAAAGAGGCAGGACAGAAGCCACGTCTGGAAGCTGAGAAGCAGTACCCAGGCTAGATGAAGGTTAAAGCCTTCAGTGGTGAAGCAGTGGCCTCTAGGTCAAGGTCAACACCTGTAACCCTTGCTCTCAGGAGGCTGAAGCAAGTGGGGTGTGAGTCTGAGGTTAGGCTGAAGTACACAGTCAGGCACTGTCACAAAAAACAAAAAAGAGGAGGAGGAGGAAGAAGAAGAGGAAGAAGAAGAAGAAGAAGAAGAAGAAGAAGAAGAAGAAGAAGAAGAAGAAGAAATAGAGGAGGAGAGAAAGGAAGAGGCTAGCAAGCAGGCTGACCTGCTATCCACGAGCAAAGGGCACCTTGAGTCCATACGTCCTTTCTCCTACGGGAACAACATGGCAAGTTCTCAGCCTTGGTTACCAAAAACCATGGAACCAAGTTTCTCCTATTTTATTTGATTTACAAAGTCACTTTCTCTAGTGTGAGTTTTTTGGCATTATCTCATCTTAAAATTTCTAATACTCAGCCAGGCCGTGGTGGCACACACCTTTAATCCCAGCACTTGGGAGGCAGAGGCAGGCAGATCGCTGTAAGTTCGAGACCAGCCTGGTCTATAAGAGCAAGTTCCAGGACAGGCTCCAAAGCTACAGAGAAACCCTGACTCGAAACAAACAAACAAACAAAATTCTAATACTCCTTTTGATTTTGATTCTTTTGGTTCTAGATCTCAAAAAATCCCCAGGCTGCAAGTTTGAGGTTCTTCATTTTAATTTCTTCTGACTTCATTGCTGCAGGGAGAGGGGATGAACTTCAGTGGACCGGAGGAGAGGACTGGGCAGGGGCTCACTTCAGGGACTCTCCTGCTCGTGGAGTCGCCCACCCTGAAGCCAGGGCAGATAGGCTCAGCTTCTGCTGGGGTTAGTGCAGAGGGGCTTCTGATGGCGAGGAGTGGGTTCTGCTCCTCTGGAGGGCGCATGGCAGACTGTGGAGCATCACCCCACAGTGCAGCAGAGGGAGTTCAGGCTTGGGAAGCAGGGATGTCTAAGAACTAAATAAGGGAGGAAAGGATGAAGGTTTGTGGGACCCAAACTTGTACAATTTGAGAAGCCTTCTCTCAGAAAACAACTTATCCAAATACCCATCTTGTAAATGCTGGAAAGCACAGGTTTTGAATTATTTTTAGGACTCTTTTCTAGGCCTCAGCGGGAGGTAAGGGACCTGCTGCCTGAGCTTCAAGACAGTTGTCTGACATTCAAGTACTTAGTCTTCTGTGGGCTCAGGCTTCTTAGGCAAGTTGGCCAAGTGTGTGCCTGCGGCTGTGTGGCCCCCATTAAAACATGGAGATGGGCCGGGTGGTGGTGGCACACGCCTTTAATCCCAGCACTCGGGAGGCAGAGGCAGGCGGATCTCTGTGAGTTCGAGGCCAGCCTGGTCTACAAGAGCTAGTTCCAGGACAGGAACCAAAAGCTACAGAGAAACCCTGTTTCGAAAAATCCAAAAAAAAAGCCGGGCGGTGGTGGTGCACGCCTTTAATCCCAGCACTCAGGAGGCAGAGGCAGGCGGATCTCTGTGAGTTCGAGACTAGCCTGGTCTACAAGAGCTAGTTCCAGGACAGGCTTCAAAACCACAGAGAAACCCTGTCTCGAAAAACCAAAAAAAAAAAAAAAAAAAAAAAAAAAAAAAAAGATGGGAAGGGCTCAGCGGCCTGTGTCAAGCAGAAGAGGAAGTCTGAGGACATAGACACTGGTCGGATGTTTCATTTAGTCACTGAATCCTCTCTGTGCCTCAGAAGCAAAAAATAAATAAAATAAAAATAGAAAAAGACTGAGACCCAGAGCCTTCCCTTAAGGAATTCATTGCCTACAAGCAGTAATGAACTCTAAACCCTGTGTAGCTGAAATCCTCAGTGAAATCATTAGAACATCACTCTTCACCTTAGACAAGAGTACTGAGAAGGCCTGGCACTGGTACATGCAGGGGCGGGCTTGGAAGAAGGAATGTGTGCTGGCCCTGAAGTTCTGGGAGGAGTGGGGCAGCAACGGGCCAGTTTGCTTTGCCTTGTGTATCAAGAAATCCCTTGGTCCTGAGAAAGCAGAGGCCAATAAAGGAGGGACAGTGACAAGTATCTTTGAAAGAAGGCCATCAAGACCTCTGGGCTCAGATCTGAAGTACTGTCCATTTCTCTGTAGGATATGAAGAAATGGTGATCTCCTGATTTAGCCCTGGGAAGTGTGTCCAAGTTCCTTCGGTGAGTGGGAGGCAGGTACACGGGTCCTAATTTTGAGCCTGTGGTAAGAGGATAAAGCATAAGAAGTGATAACGGTGGGGAAAGAGCTGGGAGAACAGCCAAGCCTAAAATCTGAGGTGTAACCAGGTCAGATGTAAGTTAAGGCCAGACAGTGGACTGACCCGCCCCACTAGCAAAGGGCATTTAGAAACCTTTAAGCCCCATTGCCGCAGGCACTCTTTCCCCTATGGGAGAAGCAGGTTGAGAAATGTTGTTTGCGAATGAAGAACCTGGGAGAAACACAGGATCTTTTATTTCTCCAGGCCTTTTCAGGTAGCAGTCCGCCCTCTTAGGGCAGTGGGGGATTTTTAATGAGCCCTGCAGGTTTAGGTTCCCTGACAATCAATATCTGAATTTGTGTGCAAAATTTACTTGTAGCTGTGCACAGGTGATGCCTGCCAGTAATGCCAACACTTGGGAGCCACAGGTTGGAGGATTAAGAGTACAAAGTGACCCCTGGCAACTTAGTCAGTTCAAGACTTGCATGAATTATATGAGAACCTGTGTCTTAGTGTCTTATTGCTGTGAACAGATACCATGACCACGAAACTCTTACAGAATAAAGCATTTAATTGGGTCCAGTTTACAGCTTCAGAGATTAGTCTATTATCATCATGGCCGGTAGCATGGTGGTATGCAGGACATAGTGCTGGGGAAGTAGCTGAGAGCTCTACATCCGGATCCACAGGCAGCAGGAAGAGAGAGACACTGGGCCTGGCTTGAGCGTTTGAAGCCCCCAAAGCCCACCCCCAGTGATACACTTCCTCCATCAACATCACACCTCTTACTTCCTTCTCCAGTAGAGCCATGCCCTGATGACCATGCTTTCAAATACACAAGACTAAGGGGTCCATTCTTATTCAAACCACCACACCCTGACTCGGAAAACCAAACCAACCAAAACTGTCATTATATAAGATCTACAGGCTCCTTCCATTGCTCTTGGCTGCCTGCTATAACCAGATGGTAAGACCAACCAAAACTGTCATTATATAAGATCTACAGGCTCCTTCCATTGCTCTTGGTTGCCTGCTATAACCAGATGGTAAGACTATTGCTAAAGACACAACACACTTTGGCTGCAGGACACGGAGACTTTAAGCTGGACTGACCTAAAAACTTCCTCCCTGATGATTAGCTTTAATAGTGATGGAAGGAAGGAGCTATGCAGACTGCCAGAGGAGAAAATTCATTGATGGCATTACCTCACAGTGAACTCTGAATGCTCCAACACCAAGCTGCTAGGCAGGATAAAATGGTAGCATGGAAGTTACGGAGGGAGCCACATGCTGATTGGATCTGAGGCCTCCTTCACAGGAGGGAATTCATGTGTAGTATTATGAACCTGGGCAAAAGTCCACAGCTGTGGAGGCTCTAGAGGGGAACCTATGACTGCTGTTTTGCAAAATACTCACGCTGTCAATCTGCCTTCTAGATATTTATATTTATACACATAAAAGAGTGTTGCTATAAATCTTGGTCAGGGAAGCTTCTTTACGAAGCGAGCAACAGTTAATGCAAGAGACTCCTAACTAGTTTAGTGAGAAGTGACTATTGTGCTCAGCCCTGCAGAGGACACCTACACCATGCTTCCCCACCCCACTCCAGGCTCTGGGGACATGAGGAAAGAATGTAAGTGTAGGAGGATGGGGAGTAGCGCTGTGAAGTGCCACCTTCTGGACACAGCATGGCTTTTGCACTCAAGACTTCCCTGTTGCTGGTGACTGACTTGCACAAGATCAATTAACCGTCCAGCAGGCAGCACTATTGAACCCAGAGAGATGGGGGAGAGCAGAGGGAAGAGGACAGGTGACATGATGAGAAGTGTCCACGCAGAGCTGGGGGGGCTGTGATCAAGATAAACTGTATGGGCTGGAGAGTTACTTGGCTCAGAAGTTAAAAGCACTTGTTGCCTGTGCAGAGGACCTGGATCAATTCCCAGCACCCACATGGCAGCTGAAAACCATCTAACTCCACTCCCAAGGCCTCTGATGTCCTCTTTTGACCTCCAAGGGCACCAGGAACATGCTATATACATACAAGCAAAACACTCACACACATAAAAATGTTTAAAAGGAGTCTGGAGAGATGGCTCAGCAGTTAAGAGCACAGAGGACCTGAGTTCAATTCCCAGCACCCACACGGCAGCTCACAACTGTCTGTAACTCAGTTCCAAGGTATCTGATACCCTTACAGACATTCCAATGCACATAAGACAAAATTGTTTTAAATGTTTAAAGATACATTGTGTGCATTTATGAAATTACCAAAGAATAAATGATAATCTAAAACACTGAATTTTCTTCAGATAATGGCATTCATCAAGGTTTCAAATTTGTTTGAAATCAGAACACAAAAGCTTGGCATGGTGGCACATTGCTATATTCCCAATATGAAGCTGAGGCAGGAGAACCGCCCTGCGTTGTAGGCCAGCCTATAGCCAGTTTAGAAACCCTTAGACTAAGCAGCTTTTAAGGTCCACATTTTCCCATTTTAGGATCTTTGATGCTTGAGCTCTGGAAAATGATCACAAAGTTCCAGAGTCCAACAACCCCAAGAAATATTGCTGTGAGAAATAGGCCAAATATTAATATTGTAGGACAGAGCTTTCCTTAGTTGTAGACAGGGAAACTGACGGCTAACTGTATGGACAAGCTTGGCTAAGTCAATTGCATGTTGCTCTGGGAGGTATATTTTGGACATGACTGACATTTAAGGCAGTGTCCCTGAGTAAAGAAGATTGCTCCCAAAACATGACTCAGCCTCACCAATTGAACAAGGGCAGGCTTTGGAAAGGAGGAATTCCCAAGCAGCAGCCCAGAAATGTGCCTTGTTTGCCAGCCTGCCCTACCTTTCCAGGCTTGCCAGGCCCCACAACTGTGTTTACCAAATTCCTTAAAGTCTTGTCCCCTCAGGGATGATAGCTCAGTAGGTAAAGTGCTTGCCAGCCAAGCATGAGGACCTGAGTTCGATCCCCAGGGCCCATACTAAGATATCTATAAACCCAGGGAGCCGAAGGTCCTAGTGAGACTGCCTTGAGGGACAAGCTCAAGCTTAAGCTGCGGCTCTCTGGCACTGGCTCCCTTCCCTTCAGTATTGGTTCAGCTTCAGTTTCTGTTCCCAGGAGAACCAGAACTACACAGGACTAGTCATTAGTCATGACCAACAATTACAACGCTGGGAAGTCACTCACTCGCCGGCTCGCTCCCTTCCTCCCTCCCTCCCGCACTCCTGCCAGGTGGTCTGCAATGGTAAGGCAAGCTGAGGCCATAAGGAAAAATGTGTGTTGTTGTGCAGCGACAGACTATAAAGAGAGGGGCTGACGGGTGGTGGTGGCGCACACCTGTAATACCAGCACTCAGGAGGCAGAGGTGAAACTGTGAGTTCAAGGCCAGGGTGGTGTACAGAGCAGACCGAGTTCCAGGACAGGCTCCAAAAAACATGAAACCTAGTCTTTAAAAACCAAACCATGGGGCTCATGGTCATGCTTCAAGAAATATAGCTCAAACCCAATTTGGGCAAATCTGCGGAAAGCAGGTAAGCCAATAAGATAATAAGAACAAGAAGATAATATTCTTTTAAGCTGACAAATTACCCCACAAAACATCATCATGAAATCTAACTTTGACATTTTCTACAGCCCCCGGTTTTATTGCGCAAAGAGGCAGGCGGGGCAGGTATTACCACTTTCCACAGAGGCCTGAGGCTGGAAGGTTATTTGCTCTTTGCTGACAAATGCCCCGAAGAGCTGGTGAGCAGCAGAAGAAAGTGAGGCGTTGAGGCTCCCAGATTGTCCTAATCTGCCACTGCCAGATATTGCGACGCAAAGTAACCCAAAGCTTGCTTTCGTTCTGTGTCGGCAGCGGCCCTTTAGTGCCATACATCATCCCAGGGACATCTAGCCGTCGTGTTTTAAACATGCAAGCTTTTCTGCGTAGGGATGTCATGAGGAACCTTGTTTACTTTCGGCCAAATACGCTTTTTCTTGGGAGTGGAAACAGGGCTCAGTGTTTAAAAGCACTTGTTGCTCTTGCAGAAGACCTGGGTTCCGTTCCTATCACCTACGTGGCCGCTCACAACCGTCCGACGTCCTCTTCTACCCTCTACGGGCACCAGGCACACACGTGGATCGCACACACACACATGCAGGCAAAACACATAAACCTAAAAGAAAAACTTCAAAACTTTTCACTCCACCTGATTTTTATTAACAGGCATTCGTAAAAAGTAATCTGGGCTAGAAGGGAACCTCTGAGTTTCAAAGTAAAGGTCGCTGAACCACGGCGCTCAACGCCATCTTCGCCAGGTTCACACGCGGCGCTCGGCGCGCGGCCCTGACGTCACGGGGCTAGGGGGCGGGAGTGGAGGTGGGCAGCAGGGCCTCGCGAGGGAGCGCGGCGAGGCGGGGCGGGGCCGAATCTCGCGGAGGGGCGGGGCGGGGCGGAGCCGAATCTCGCGGAGGGGCGGGGCGGGGCGCGGTGAGGGTGGTGGCCGCGCCGCGCGCGCTCCGCCCCGCCCCGGGTCTGGCGTTTTTAGCTCGGCACTGGCCGGCCGGGTGGCGGCTGCGGTGCGCGGGGTCGTGATGTCGGGGCTGCAGGCGGGTGCAGAGCAGCGGCGCGAGGAGCCGAGCGCGCCGGCCTCGTCGCCCTCTCGCTTCGTGCTAGGGCTGGACGTGGGCAGCACGGTGATCCGCTGCCACGTCTATGACCGGACGACACGGGTGCGAGGCTCCAGCGCGCAGAAGGTAACTGGGCGCGGAGGGCGGGTCTGGGGCTCTGGCTGCACCCTCGCTCCTTCTGCACCCCTGGGGACTCAGGCCAGTGTGGCCCGGTGCCTGTCGCTAGCTTCCTGTCCCATGAGATACATCGCTCTAGCTTTACCTGAGTGGAACTGAGGTGACTCGCTGGGCTGCACGGACAGGCTGCCTGTGTGTGTGTAGACATTAGGCGGTTTGTGATTTCCTGGGTTTTTCTGCACTTTCCCATCGACTTTCCAACTATTGTCTTCACACATTTTAGTTCTTCAGATATTGATGGACTGTAAACTTACGTTTTTTTTTTTCGGTTGTGTCATTTAAGAACAATTCATTACACTTATTTATTATGTGTGTCTGCATGTGTTCGTGGGCCGTGGTGCACTTTTGGGGGTCAGAGGACAACTTTCTTGGCCATCCATTTCTCCCTGGAATTGACTCAGGCCGTCAGGCTTGCTGGAAGCACTTTTACCTGCCTTGGCATCTTACTGGTTGTCATCTTTGTGTTCCTGAAAGTGCTAGGTCCTCAGATTACCATCTGACTTCCCTGGAGATCGGAGATACTGAACAAGTTTTGAAAGTTGACTTGTCCGTACTTCTTTCCATCTTTGAAAATTCATAGAAATATCTTCTTCAGGCTTGAGGAGCCTGCCAAGCCATTGGTTGGTCTTTGTTAGCAAAGCCTTAACACCCATTTTTAGTGAAGTGCTGATTTCTATACAGTGATCAATGCAGTTGATTTGGTATAGTGTTCTTATTTACTCCTTTCAGTACCAGCATTATTTTCTCTCTTCCTCTTCTTTTGGTTTTTTGAAACAGAGTTTCTCTGTGTAACAGTTCTGGCTGTCCTGGAACTCACTTTGTAGATCAGGCTAGCCTTGAACTCAGAGACTGACCTGCCTCTGCCTCCTGGTGCGTGCGCCACCACTGCCCTGCCAATGCCAGCATTTTCTAATGTTTAGATTTTAGAGAAGACGAGAAACATCTGACCGCTTCTCTACAGATCTGGACTCTTTTTCAGTGTGCTACCCTGCTTCTCACTCTGTGGATGCGTTTATCTCAGCAATTTCCCAGGAACCCACTGATAGAGTAAAAGTAGTGACTGCCTTGAGCATGCGCCTTGAGGAAGAGACTTCATTCAGGGTTCTGTACTAGGGGAATTGGGTCTGCCTTGGCTCCCTCTCTGGCTAACTGGATAAGAGCATGGTCCACCCACTTAGTCCATAGCTGTGCCAATGGGAAACAACAGGTAAGAGGCAGACACTGAGCTCTTGTGTTATTGTAAGTCTTTATCACAAACACAATGATACTTTTTAGTGTTTCTTATAATTCTAGTCACAGAGTACTTTTGCTTAAGCAGTTCATTTTTTTTTGTTTGTTTGTTTGTTTTTGGAGACAGGGTTTCTCTGTGGTTTTGGAGCCTGTCCTGGAACTAGCTCTTGTAGACCAGGCTGGTCTCGAACTCACAGAGATCCGCCTGCCTCTGCCTCCCAAGTGCTGGGATTAAAGGCGTGCGCCACCACCGCCCGGCCAAGCAGTTCATTTTTAATTAGTGTTTTTTTATTTAGTGAATGAGCATTTGGATCATAAAGGAGTCAGCTCAGCAGGTAAAGATGATTACACTTTGCTCCTAAACTTGATGCCCTGAACTGGATCCCTGGGAGGGACATTGAGAGAGAAGAGAACTGTCTCCTGCAAGTTGTCCTTTGACCTCTGCATTTTAAACCATGGCACAAGTGTGCCCCCACTCACCCAAAAAATACAAATTTTAATAAAATTTAACAAGTTGGTAGACACTGGGCAGTGGTGGCACATTGGGGAGGAAGAGACAGGCAGATCTCTGAGTTCAAGGCCAGCCTGGTTTACAGAGCACATTCCAGGCCAGCCAGGGCTACACAGTGAGACCCTGTCTCAAGATGAAATAAAGATAGAATAAATGATATGCACTTAAAGTCCTAGGACTTCAGTTTACCCCATCATGTGACTGTGACTTAGCCATACCATTTGTCTGTCCTCATTTTGAATACTTATTTGATGTGCATTGGTGTTTTGCCTACATCTGTGAGGCTGCATATCCTTTGCTGGAGTTACAGACAGTTGGGAGCTGCCATGTGGGTGTTGGAAATTGAACCCAGGTCTTCTAGAAAAGTAGCTTTACCGCTGAGCCATCTCTCCAGCCCTGTGTCTGTCTTCATAATGGAAGTCACACCCCTTCTAATACAACGGAAGGATTACTCATAAAAAACTAAAATCTTAATGTAGGAGGAGTTGATTCATACAGCCAAACATGTCATGTGGAAAAGAAATAAAAAGCAAGAAGAGATCATCCCTTGAATACGTGAGCAGGACAGGCTCCCATGATCTTTAAGTTCAAATGGAAATCCAAACATGAATTTTTGCATTCAGTTTGTATGAGGTGTTTCTGGAGACTTCTGTAATATTTTCTTTTCATTTTTTATGGTGATGTTGGAGAACCTCCCCTCCACCCTCACCCCTCAAGGTCCTGCATGTTACATCCTTAACCCCAGCAGCTGTAATTTTTTTTTTAAGTCTTTCTTGGGGTCATCAAGATGGATCAGTGGGTAAGGTTACTTGCTGCCAAGTCTGATGACTTGAGATTGATTCCTGGGACCCACATGGAAGGAGAGGAATGACTTGTCCAAATTGATCTCTGATCTTACGTGCTCTGAGCTTTAAGCATTTAGTCACACACAGAAAATACTTAAAAAAAAATACTTGGTGTTAAATACTAGAACAAAGGTCTGTATTTGCAGCCCTCAGATGTAGATTTGATACTTTGATTTGGAAACTGGGGAAACGCATCATGCTCCTCCCAATGGGACATGGTGCTTCTGAGAAAACCCTAAGATATGATGGCTGGAGGAGCGCGACAGAAGGTCCCAGCACAGCGGCATCAAGGCCTCCAGCGCTGGAAAGCCGGGGTCACGCTTGAAGAAAGGACTCTGCCTTTTAATCAGCAGGTGTTTTCTTCTTAACTTTCACTGTTTCCTAGGGATTCCCGTGGTTTGAGTTTGCTCCTAAGGATTAGTGTTAGAATCTTGGCAGCCAGTGTGGTGCTTTGGGAGCCGTAGATTCTATAGGAGGTGGGTCCTAGGGAAGAGTCATTAGATCCTCAGGGAGCTGTCCTGGAGGGGAGTAAGGTACTTCTCTGCTTAACAAGAACACTGCCTTCCTGCTCTCTGCTTCCTGTCTCTTCCTTCTCCTCCTTTCTCTCCTCCCTTCTCCTTTCTCTCCTCCTTCCTTGTCTTCCTCCCTTTTCTCTTTCTCATACCCCCTTTTCTTTCTCCTCTTTTCCCCTCCTCCTTCTTCCCCCTCCTCTTTCTTTCCCCTCCTCCTTCTTCCCTCTTCCTCTTTTCTTTCTCCTCCTCTCCTTCCTCCCTGCTCCCACACTTTTGTTTTGTTTTGTTTTTTGAGACAGATTTTCTCTGTACCTTTGTAGACCAGGCTGGCCTCACACTCACAGCGATCCACCTGAATTAAAGGCATGTGCCTCCATCGCCCAGCTCCCTGCTCCCCGACTTTCGGTGACTTCAAACTCTTGGTGATACTCCTGTCCAAGACTCCTAAGTGCCTGGATCTTAGGGGTGTGCCATCATGCCTGCCTATTTCTTCTTTGTGTGTGGTCCAGGTAGAAGGCTGTCTCCCTTCACGGCAGTAGGATGCAGCCACACGAGCCCTTGCTGACCTAAGTGGGCTACGTGATCTTGGACTGTCAGCCTCTAAAACTGAACCTCTAAAAACAAAATCTCAGGTGTTTTGTTATAGCAACTGAAAATGGATATGGCTTGAGCTGTCCAGATTGGTGCAGAGGAGGGATGGAATCTGGAAGTCCCACCATTTGGTTTAAAGATTTGGAGGCTTGAAGCAAGGTCACCCGAGGGAAGTTGTTTAGAGGGAGGAATCGTTTGCTGCCTTGAAACATTCATTCTAGCACAATCAGAAAAGCCTTGTAGAGTTCCTTGCTCATGCTCCATCTCCTTCTGCTCCTGATTTGGACCTTGAGATTTCTGTCCGGTGCTCCCATGTGGGTCTCTGTCTCTGTCTCCTTTCATCGCCTGATGAAGGTTAATATTCATGAGGATGCCTATGTGTTTGTCTTTGGATTCACCTTCTTATTTAGCTTCTCTAGGAACATGAATTATAAGCTCAATGTCCTTCATTTATGGCTAGAGGGGTGCACCCACACACTAAGACAATGGGGATGTTCTATTGGGAACTCACCAAGGCCAGCTGGCCTAGGTCTGAAAAAGCATGGGATAAATCCGGACTAGCTGAACATAGCGGACAATGAGGAATACTGAGAATTCAAGAACAATCGCAGTGGGTTTTTGATCCTACTGCACGTACTGGCTTTGTGGGAGCCTAGGCAGTTTGGATGCTCACCTTACTAGACCTGGATAGAGGTGGGCAGTCCTTGGGCTTCCCACAGGGCAGGGAACCCTGATTGCTCTTTGAGCAGATGAGGGAGTGGGACTTGATTGGGGGAGGGGGAGGGAAATGGGAAGCGGTTGCGAGGACAAGGCAGGAATCCTTAATAAATAAATAAATTTAAAAAAGAAAAAAAGAAAAGCCTTGTAGAACTGCTCCGTGGGAGGGAGTAGATTTTATTGAACCTGCTTCTCAGCAACACCACAGAAAATAGTGCACGCCCCCCCCCCCCACACACACACACACATCACCTTGGTACCCTCCGGCTCTACAATTTTCTTTCTCCTGACCACTTCTCCCGTGTTGGAAAGTTCTTTCAAACGGTACTTGGTGGGTTGTCTGCTCATGTTTTCAGTACCTTGCTTTCCCAGAAGCACTGTAGCCTGGGTAATATTTGTAAGCTCCCCTTCTCCAGAGAGCGAGCCTAGTACCCATTGCTTGGCAATGAGAAGCAGAGGCAGGACTAAGTGACTTCAGGAAACCTTACAAAGACGTTCCTCCAGCAATCATGTGTCTTCCCGTTTCCAGGGCTCAGCCCTAAATCCCTGGTCTCTGCTATGGGCTGCTTTCTGAGAGTTTGGGTAACTGGCACACACGCCCTTTGACTCTGCAGAGCCTATGAAGTCATAGGCACTCGTAGATGCTGAGGGGAAAATGGACAGAAGAGACACACCTGTGGGTGCTCCATTTCTGTGGACAGACGGGCGGTTGAATGACTCGCGTCTCACAGGGCCTTAGAGGAACTAATGGCTTTACTTTGAGTGTACTGGGCAGAAGGGGTAGCGGGAGTGGCAGTGTAACCTGAGCAGGGCATTTGCCACCTACCCACTCTCTGTTCACTTGTTAAATCTAGTCTGATCCTGTTGGTTCTCTTCTCTTTGTCCTTGGCTTGGTGCCTTCTTTTTGAGGCAGGGTCTCTGTTTGTAATCCAAACTGCCCTGGAACTGAAAACAGACCTCCTGGTGCTGGGATAACAGGTGTGTAGCCCACACCTGGTTATCTTTAAGCTAGTTTTGTTGTTTTTCTTTTAGCAGAGTCTTGAAAAGTATTGGGGATAAACATTTATGTTCATCAGTTAAACTTTAAGCCATGGACTCATAAAACATTTTTTTAAACACTATTTAAAAAGTTTTACTTATGGGTGTGTATGTTTGTGTGTGAGAGTGTATGTCACATGTATGCCAGTTCCTGCAGAGGGTAGAGTTGGAGCTAAAGATGACTGTGAGCCGACATGGGTGCTGGGAACCGAACTCAGTTACTCAGGAAGAGCAGCAGGTGCCCTTCACAACTAAGCCATCTCTCTAGCCCCTTAAAGCTTTTTGTTTCCAACTGTTAGCTGAAATACAATGGGCAAATGAAAATGAAACAGGTTAGGTGCAGTGGCACACCTCGCTAATGACCACGAGTTGAAGGCCAGCCTGAGGCACGTAGCAAGTCCTTGTCGGCTGAGGCACCTGGGCTCGGTTGAGGCTCAGTGGCTAATGTGCTTGCTTCTGGCCAGTGTGAGCACTCACGTCACAGCAAGTGACAGTGGCAGAGACAGGCAGATCCCTGGTGGCCAGCCACTCTAGCTGAAGCAGTAGAGATCAAGAGCATGTCTGAAAAAATAGGGTGTAAATGGGAGAAGAAGACACCTTACAGTGACCTCTGAACCTCTGACCTCTACACAAGCACAGACATGCACACCTGCACTTAAGTGTGTGTGTTTGTGTGTGTGCGCGCGCGCGCGCGCGCGCGCGCGCCCCCCCCAACCCAATAGCAAAAAGTAATGGTTTTGTTTGTTTGTTTGTTTGTTTTGTTTTTTGAGATAAGGTTTCTCTATGTAGCCCTGGCTATCCTGGAACTCATTCTGAATTTTTTTAAAATTACTACAAAGTTAAAAAGTAAAATGGAGATTTTTTTTTGTATGTAGTTCTATGAGTTTTGATACCTATGAGACTAACCTAAAACCTCCTTTACACACCACCTTGTCGTCTTCCTCCAGTACCTCACCTGTCCCTTTCTCTATGATATAGTTTTGTCTTCTGAAGACTATCTATGAAAGTGATTGTGGCACTGGGGATATAGCTCCGTGGATGTAAGTGCTTGCCATACAAGCATGAGGATGGATCTCGAGCACCCATGTTAATATTGGGTGAGCCTGGCAGCCAGCCCCCCCCCGCCCCCATGATCCCAATGCTTGCATGGTGGAGGAAGGGTCACTGGAGCTAACTGCCTAGCTAGACTAGCTGCCTAGACAAGTCCCAGATCCAAGGAAGAGCCTCTACCTTGCAGGTCTTCTTGAATGGCTCATGTTGTCAACCTGACAGAATCTAGGATCTAGAATCATCTGGCAGTGTGTCCCTCGATGACACGACATGGCCATGAAGGAGTATCCTGGTTAGCTTAGTCCTTGTGGGAGGACTATCTTAACTGCTGGGCAGGGGACCTGGGCTGTAGACAATGGGGAATGTGAGCAGGGCATTGTTTACCCTGTTCCTGACTGCGGATACAGTGTTACCAGCTGCTTGAAGCTCCCACCTCCTTAACTTACCCCATGTGTGTGATGGACTCTACCCTTGAGCTGTATCCAGAATAAACCCTTTGTCTCTTGAGTTGCTTCAAGGTTTTTCCCTCGAAGCTGTTTTATAGGTGAGAGCAGAAGAGAAGGAAAGAGGGCAGCTCCTGTGTGACAGGGTCCTGAGAAAGGGTTGCCCTTCAGTTGGCTTTTATCAGGGCATTTTATTATAGCAAGAGATAAAGGAACTGTGACATCTCCATACACACATGCATACAAGCGTACATATCACATACACACAAAGTGGCTATGATAGTGTTTGCTTTAATCATGGAGGCTGAGGCAGGAGGACAACACCAGGCTGTTGCTCTGCAACCCCTCGTAGTCGGCTACATGTTAGGAATTTATCCTTATGCGAGCTCTGTGTGGACGCAAAAACCCCAATCAAGCCAAATCAAAAGATAACCAGGTTTTATGGGATTCCTGCGCCCTTGGGTGGCCCCGAGGGGGAACTGGGAGGCCAGCTGGTCCTGACACTCCTCAGGGGAGGGGTTAAGGCTTGGCAGGCACAGGGACTGGGCCTCCAAAGGTGGAGGCCAGAGACCGGGACTTGGGACTTACACTACATAAACATTTCTTTCTACTGGAATTAAAAACAGCAATACCAAAATCAAGAACAATGAAGAAAGAAATGTCTTATATAGACTCATAGGGAGGCATCTCAGGTCAGCTTTATTCAGTTAATATAGCCTTTTGAGATGCGCCCACGCCATGTCTATCCACAGTTCATTCTTGGTTTGTTACTTGTTTGTTTTCTTTCTGGTCCTGGGAACCAAACCAGGGCCTTGCACTTGCGAGGCCAATGTTCTTCCACTGAACTGACTCTCACACCCAGCCCCTTCCGTCTTATTTCTGATGGTAATCCAATACAATCCACATTCATTGTCCTGTAGAAGTCTGTTTGGGTTGTTTTCAGTTTCTGGTAGTTATGAATAGATTTCCTATGCATGTTTATGTACAGATGTCAATGGGAGCGTTCTCATTTCCCTGGGGTAAATATTTAGGAGTGGGGATGTTGGAGCATATGGTAAATGAGTGTTTATCTTTTTTTTTTTTTCAAAGACACACGCTTACTTTGTAGCCCTGGCTGGACTAGAAGTCACTCTGTAGACACCGCTGGCCTCAAAGAGATCCTCCAGCTCCTGCTTCCTGAGTGCTAGGATTAAAGACACCAATATGCCTGGAAAGGAATGTTTATCTTAATAAGAAATTGCTGAGCCAGAGGTGTGGGCACATAACATAACACTTGGAAGGTTGAGGCAGGAGAATTATCAGTTCAAAGTCATCTTTAGCTAAGCCAAGAGTTTGGGTCCAGCCTGAACTACATGTGAGATGCTGTCTCAAAACCTATCAAACCATACCACACCACCCAAACAAAAACAAACAAAACAAAACAAAAATACCCAGCCCCTTTCTACATTGGTTGTACCATTTTACACCCTTGCTAAGAGTTCGCTGAGACCCACCTGCTCTGCATATCCATCACTGTTGTTGTGTGGCTTATGTATTTATTTACGTTTAATTCACAGTAGTATTACTGCAGTGTGTACCCGCACGCGCAGTCGTGCCTGCCTGCATGGCATAGTGTATGTGTGTTGGCGCAATGCGTCAGCATGCGTGTGGGATGCTAGAGGGGCAGCTTTGTGATCTTAGTTTTCTTTCTACCTTTATCTGATTTCTGGGGATGGGACTTGGGTGTCTTCATCTGCGGAGGAATCTACCAGTGCCTAGGTTATTATTATTAGCACCTTATGCTTATCTACAGTTAGTGGGAACACATTGGTTTTGTTTATTTTTAAATGATTTTTTTTTAGATTTTAAAATTTTTAACTTATATGTATGCATCTTTTACCTGCATATATGTCTGTGCACCATGTATGTGCAGTGCCCATGGGGACTGGGAGATCCATGTGAGCCACCATGTGGGTGCTGGGAATTGAATCCAGGTGCACTGTAGAAGAGCGAGCAGTTGTCCTTAACTGCTAAGCCATCTCTCCGCTCCAGCTGCTTCCATTCTTTCATTTGTTTATTTATTCATTTATTTATTTACTTATTTTAGGTTTTGTTGAGACAGGGCCTCCTTATGTAGCTCTTGCTGTCCTATAATCCACATGTAGACTCACAGAGATCCTCCTGCCTCTGCCTGGGACTAAAGGCGTGTGCATCTGGCGGTTTGTGTCTTTCTAATGGCTAAGGAATTTTAATATCTTCATGTGTGTATTTACCATCTGTATATTTTTCTTGGGAAGTGCTTGTTTTACTGTTTTGCTCATTTTTAAATTGGATTGTTCATTTGTTTGTTGAGCTTTATATATTCTGGATCTAAGTCTGTGTTGGATATTGATAGTCAGCCATTTTCTACTAACATATGCATTATAATTTCATTTTGCTCTCTCTCTCCCCCCTCCCTTCTCTCTTCCCTCCCTCTCTTTACCTCCTTCTCCTTTCCTTCCTTCCCCTTCCCTTTCCTCTCACCCCTTGGGCTCCCACCTTCCTCCCTCCCCACCCCCTTCCCCTCCTTCCTTCTCCTCTCCCTTCCCTTCTCAGATTTTATGACACAGAGTTGGGGATGATCTTGAACTCCTGAACTTCCTGCTTCTGCCTCCTGTTGTGCCCAAGTTTCTGGTCTCCAAAGGAATTCACAGAGCTGGATTTCTGATGCAAATTACATGAGGGTTTTCTAATATTCAAACTCAAGTTTGGACCAGCATCTTTCCAGAACCCAGCATAGTGGATGCAGAATCTGCCCTGGGAGGGTAGAACTTTTAAAGGGGAAAAGTCGTCATCAGGGGAGTTCATGTCCTGTCGTCTTGGGATTGGGTAAGGAGGGCATAGGGTAAGGTGGTTCCTGAAACCATTGGTCAGTTTTTGGGCAAAAAAAAAAAAAAAAAATCTAACAAAGAGCCATAAATTACTGACAGGGTATCTTCAAGATCAGGATGCCGTCCAAGAACATCTGGACCTCATTAAATTTTATGGCCCTGCTCCCTATCTTCTTAATTGACTATTTTTGGGGTATCTGTTTAAATTTCTGCTACGGCAGCACATTTCTGGGGCTGAGATCGCCCACCCCCCAGCTCATTATGAGGCATAAGCTGAAGTCCCCTCTTTAAAATGGGGTTCGCACAGTCAGATCCTCACGCCCCCAATTACTAGGGTTGCAGGCATGTGCCACTACTGTTCCAGGAACATTCATTTTAGTAGTTCATTTGCTTTTTTATTATTTTTCATTCATGTATTTATTCACTGATTCATTTGTTTAGGTTTTGTTTTTTAAGAAAAGGTCTCCCTGTGTAGTCCAGACTGGTCTACAACTCATGATTCTTCGGCCACCATCTCCCGAGTGTTTTGATCACAAGTGTGTGCCACTACACTTGGCTAATAGCTTGTGTTGTTTCAAATGTGTCCTTGTGTGTGCACAACCAAGTAGTCAGGCAGGAAACTGGGCTGTGATCTGTCTTCATTCTGCCGATTTTGGTTTGTTCTTTGGCAACATGTTCCTACCAGGGCAGCTTCCCAGGAACCCAGGAGTTAATCCACAACCCCCAGGGCATCTTTTCTTCCTCTTTCCCTGCTAGTCTTTTTTTTTTTTTTTCGTAGTTCCTCCCTCCCTCCCTTCCTTTCTTCTTTCTTTCTGTTTGCCTTTGTTGTTATTGTTGCTAATTTTGAGACAGGGTTTTGTTGTGTAGCCCAGGCTGGCCTGGAACTCACACTGTAGCTCAGGCTGTCCCTTTCCACTGCAGTGTCTGAGGCACTGAGAGCACTACACTGCCACGCTTCCCTCCTCCTCTCCTTTTCTGAGGTTTTTTTCTTTGATTTACACGAAAATGTTTTAAAAAATCTTTTGTATCTTCAGTGTAGGCATCTTGAAGAATGAATGTAAAGCTAAGATAAAATAGTTGTAAAACCCTCTGTAAACACGAGGGCTGCTGTGTTGGTAAACTCTTTATTCACTCTTGTGCTTTATTTCCAACATTTGGGGGTGGGTGGAGAACGAACCCATGGTTTTGCACATTATCAGTGCTGAGCTATACCTAGTTCTCTTTTTGAACAGTTAAAAAATAATTAAATGCGGGCTGCAGAGATGGCTCAGAGGTTAAGAGCATTGCCCACTCTTCCAAAGGTCCTGAGTTCAATTCCCAGCAACCACATGGTGGCTCACAACCCTCTGTAATGGGGTCTGGTGCCCTCTTCTGGCCTACAGGCAGACACACAAACAGAATATTGTATACATAATAAATAAATTAATTAATTAAATGCAATTGTGTTAATTGTCTTAACCAGTCATCTTAAGATGCAGCTATTATCAGCTTGGTCTAATTCCACTCTCACTAAAGCTTCTGTTTTCATGAACAGGTGGAAAATGTTTACCCTCAACCTGGCTGGGTTGAAATTGATCCTGATGCTCTCTGGACTCAGTTCGTTGCTGTAATAAAAGATGCTGTCAAAGGTAACAGGATTTATAAAACGTCTATAGTCCATAGTGGACTTTTTCCTGATGAATTTTCCTCAAATTTAGGGAGAACTTTGTGGATTTCTATTTATAGTGTGTGTGTGTGTGTGTGTGTGTATAAACAGAAATTTATATGTGTTGTCTTTTATATTTTATGTTATATATCATTATCATATATGATACATATAAGTATACAAATACAAATAAATATATAGATATATTAACACATGTCTTATATATTATACATTATTATATCATTTTATTTTATTTCTTTTTCTCCATTTATTTATTTATTAAAGATTTCTGTCTCTTCCCCGCCACCGCCTCCCATTTCCCTCCCTTTCCCCCAATCAAGTCCCCCTCCCTCGTCAGCCCAAAGAGCTATCAGGGTTCCCTGCCCTGTGGGAAGTCCAAGGACCACCCACTTCCATCCAGGTCTAGTAAGGTGAGCATCCAGACTGCCTATGCTCCCACAAAGCCAGTACGTGCAGTAGGATCAAAAACCCATTGCCATTGTTCTTGAGTTCTCAGTAGTCCTCATTGTCCGCTATGTTCAGCAAGTCCGGTTTTATCCCAGGCTTTTTCAGCTGGCCTTGGTGAGTTCCCAATAGAACATCCCCATTGTCTCAGTGTGTGGGTGCACTCCTCGTGGTCCTGAGTTTCATGCTCGTGCTCTCTCTCCTTCTGCCCCTGATTTGGACCTTGAGATTTCTGTCCGGTGCTCCAATGTGGGTCTCTGTCTCTGTCTCCTTTCATCGCCTGATGAAGGTTAGTATTCAGGAGGATGCCTATATGTTTTTCTTTGGGTTCTCCTTATTTAGCTTCTCAAGGATCACTAATTATAGGCTCATTATATCATTTTATATATGTCTTTTTATATTATATATCATTTATCATAGCACATGTATGAACATATGTGTATATGTATATACAAACACACACACACACAGCCTTTTTTGGAGGAGGTGTTACAATTTCCCTGTGTTTTGCTGGGAGATTTGTGGTTTACAGTCAACACTTTGCCAAGGAAAAGTTAACAGCAGCCATGTCCTGGTTTTTCTTCTACAGGGTAAATAAATGCCCCAGGTTATAGCTACGGTTGCAGCATCCAGGGGATTAGAAAGTGTTACAGTGTACTATTCCTTCTTCATCAGTTCACGGCCCATTTACCTTCACTGGAACACCTGAGGTCTCTTGGTGCAATGTGTTGGTTTCATACACCTATTGTAACACTTGAGATCAGCTTGAGCTACTTAGGAGACCGTGTCTTTAAAAAGGAAAAAGAAGACAGTTGAACAGATGGATCGGTGGTTGCTGCTCTTTCTGAGGAGCTACCTTGGCTTTCAGCGCCAGCTTCCAGAGGCTCACTGCAGCTTGTGACTCCAGCTCCAGGAGTTCTGGCCTCTTTTGGCCTCTCTGCGGGCCCTAAATTCCACCCACACATGTATGCATCATTTTTTTAAGAGGAAAGGAGAAACTGAACCCCATGAGGGAAAGAGAAAAGTAGAATCTCTGTGGCCCATTTTCAAAATACATAACCAAAAAACTCAATATATTTTTGACCTCTTTTACAAGAGGAAAGCCATAAGTAGAGAGCTCTGTGAATATTGCATTAAAGAAGGCTCTGCAGACAAAAACCCGATGGCAAAGTGGAAAAAGCAGGGCTGCGAGAAATCTGTGCTGCCTACGCTGCATTCAGACCAGGGACACCAACTTTGGAACAAACTGCATTTGCCGGGTTCCCAAAAGCAAGATGGAAGTGGGTTGCAGTGTCAAGGGCACACACTGTGGCTGCCTGGGTTGCTTTGGCTGGCACCCTTGACTCCTATGCAGTCTGGACTTTGGACTTTGTTGATTCTTACCTATTGGGCCACCCCCTTCTGGAGCAGCTCTTCTCAGAGTGGTGCCCAGAGAAAGAGCCCCAGAGGGAACATGGGCTCTACAGGTGAAGGCTTTTCACTAGTTGAAATCTGTAAAAATAAAACCTTTAGACCTCAAAAAAAAAGAAAGAAAGAAAACAAAACAACAACAATAAAAAAAGCAAAAAACCACATTTCTATATTTTAGGAAATTTGGTTCAAAAGGCTCGTGTTTAGGTGTTGTGATGTAACTTAGTGGTATACAGTCTTTGCCTAGCATGCATGAGGCCCTGGCTTCTGTCCCCAGCAGCACAAAAGGACGGTGAGATGACTCTCTGGGTAAAAGCACTTGCCACATGTGTGTGTGGTGACCTGAGTTTGACCCCTGGAACCCATGTTAAGGTTGAGGGGAGAAGTGACTCTACATATGTACCGTGGCATGTGTCCCCATCATATAATACACACATTCTCTCTCTTTCTCATAACAAAACAAGCACAACCCAGTGGTTTCGAGTGCTTACTACCCTTCCGGAGGGCTTGAGTTCCGTTCCCAGCACCCATGTTGTGGGGCTCATGAGTCCTGTCTCGGGGTTTTCAGATCCCTCTTGGGCCTCCTCAAACACCTGCACACATGTGGCATACACACAGAGATGACTAAAAATAAATCTTAATAACAAAGTAACAACAACCAAAGCCTTAGTGTACACTGAGTGTGGAGGCCCCGCCTACACTCCCAGCACTCAGGTTGGTGGGGCAGGAGGATTGCTGCTGGGCCAGCCTGGGCTACAGAATTAGCCCTGTCTCAGAACAAAACAAAGAAAAACAAAACTCATGTTTTTATTTCTATTTGTGTTGAAAAATACGATCTCAATTTCAGCTATTAAACTAATCTCCCTAGAGATTTCCCATTCGGCATCGTCAGGCAGCTTCTATTATAATTGGATATTGCCTAAACTAAGAGCCAGGTTTTTAGTATTATCAGGAAAAAAAAATACAGTATGACTGAACAGTATTTGTTTTTCTCTCATTTAAACGTTTAAAGGGGCGTTTTTGTTTTTATTAGGATATCTTTCTTCATTTTAAGTAAAAATAATGCAAAATTTATCTTAGCTTTGCTTTTCCTATTAAACAGCGCAGGTAGTCTGCCCGTCTCGGGGTTCCATGCTGTATTGTTACACAGCTGAACTTCTCTGGCTTTTAAACCTGTCTTATCTGTCTTTGCCTTTAGCTGCAGGAGTACAGATGAATCAAATTGCTGGTCTTGGCATATCAACGCAGAGAGCCACTTTTATTACGTGGAACAAGTAAGTGCTTTGTGTAGGGGCACTGCTTCAGGGAGTTGGCTGCTTGAGGAACCTGTCCGGGGAGTTTTCAGTTTGTGGGTGGAGAACCATTGTGTTTGGCTAAGAGGGATGAAAATGGGTTTCCATTTCGGCTCATCTACTCCTTATCATTATATGAGCTTAACTTACTTAAAATGAGGAAGAAGACAGGCCTGGCATGCATTTCAGTAGTACATAGAGTGAAACCATACAGTAGCACACAGACTTCAGTAGTGCATAACAGTGAAATCAGGACCGTACAGAAAAGGAGGTGGTCTTTTCATGCCTATAGTTCCAGTGCTTGGGAAGCGGAGGCAGGAGGATTGCTTGAACTGAGTTTGAGGGCAGCCAGGGCAACACAGTTAGTACCCAGAGGGCAGCCAGGGCAACACAGTGAGTACCCAGAGGGCAGCCTGGGCAACACACAGTGAGTACCCAGAGGGCAGCCTGGGCAACACAGTGAGTACCCAGAGGGCAGCCAGGGCAACACAGTGAGTACCCAGAGGGCAGCCTGGGCAACACAGTGAGTACCCAGAGGGCAGCCTGGGCAACACAGTGAGTACTCATTTCAAAAGAAAACTTAGAAGGAGATGAAGTTCTCCGCTCCTCTCTCTTTTGAATAAGTTGACTTTCCCAATGAACACGAAGGTCTGAAAAAGTTGTCTTATACTTAAAGAGAGTCGGAGGTCCTAACAGATGTCAGGAGCACAGCAAGTCTCTGCAGCAGCTGAGGTGTGTTAGACACAGTGGCAACACTGTCATAGCTGCCAAATGATAAACACCTTTGCTGTTCCAACTTTCACATCAGGGGCAACAGACCAGGAAAGAAACTGAAGATAAGGTATTAGGTTGTTCAAGGTCACTTAGTAACTAGGGCCAGGATTCCAAACTAGCTTTGGCTTGGTTTTTTTGTTTATTTCACTTTTTGTTTTTCTTTTTAAAGTGCAGAGATTGGATCTAGGGCCTCAAGGGGCCTCAAGGGCCAGTGCTCTGCCATTGAGCAGCATCCAAAAGCATCATTTTGTCCTTGGGGTTTGCTGCTGTTGTTGTTGTTTAAGTGTGAGGCCTGTTACTTTTGAGTACTACCATCTGCCTTCAATATTTATGCCTTTTTTCCTACTTTTAAAATAAAGCAATAAAAAGGAACTGTACGTAGTGGTAGCATATACCTGCTATCCCAGCAATCGGGGTCTGAGTCTGGAGAATTGCCTAAGTCCAGGAGTTCAAGACCAGCCTCGTACTGCAGAGAAACATGGCAAAATGAAAGGAGAAACAAAACTCTAATTTTTTTTTTTTGAGTCAAAACTCTGGACTCTGTGAGCTTGGGCAGTCAGGCAAAAGATGAGAGGAAGGAGTTAAGCCTGAATTCCCAAGGATCAGGCTTGGTGGCTCACGCCAGTGATCCAGGCATTTGGATGACTGTCGCAGGAAGAGACTACTCTAGCCATGGCTAGCCTGGGCTATCTCGTGAAATCTTGTCTCAGAAACAAACATAAAACTACAACACTGTAGAAACCTGAGTGATCAGCAGACCCAGCCGTGGCACTTTTTCTTGGGTGTTTCTTTTCAAGATGGTGGATGTTTTGTGCATTGTAAATGTCCCGCCCCTCGGGACAAACTCAAATGTCTCCATGACACTGAAAAATTGCCAGCAGAAGCCTCCAGAAACAGGCCGTTATCTTCAGTAGACGCTATGTGAAGGAAAGAGAAGCGGACCACAGTCTCACACTGAGGTTTTCTGCCCTCCCAGTCTTAAAGAGCTTCGGGCCGGGAGGAAGGCTGGCAATGCCAGGGCAGATGTGGAAAGTGTATACTGGGGGCGTGTGTGAGAGAGTTTCCCAGGAAGGGATTTGCTGGAGAGAGCCCTGTCGGTTGGAGTTGGAGATGAGGTCATTGGTCCCTTAAATTGTTGTCTTCAGGCTGCTCTGTCATCATGGCAGGAAGGCAGCAGTGTTTCTGTGACAGTGGGGCAACATTTTAATTTTAGAAAAATCAGGTCAGGCTCTGAGATAGTTCAGGTACCGAACTGGTGTAGCAGTCAAACAGGTTATTATGAGTTTGTTTTCTTCAATATCCTTTTTTTCTGTCTTGAAATGTTTGTATTTTATGAATTTTGGAAAAACTTTTGCTGGCAGAATCTGAAACAGGGACATGCTTTGAAGAAATGTGTACACCCCATCCTTGTTTTATGATGAAATAATGGAGTCTTTTTATTTATTTATTTATTTATTTTTATTTATTAAGTATCCAGTGTTCTGCTTGTATGCATGCCTGCAGGCCAGTAGAGGGCACCAGATCTCATTACAGATGGTTGTGAGCCATCATGGGGTTGCTGGGAATTGAACTCAGGATCTTTGGAAGAGCAGGCAGCGCTCTTAACCACTGAGCCATCTCTCCAGCCCCCTATTTTTTTTTAATTTTTCAAGACAGGGTTTTTCTGTAGCTTTGGAGCCTGTCCTGGAACTAGCTCTTGTAGATCAGACTGGCCTCGAACTCACAGAGATCCGCCTGCCTCTGCCTCCTGAGTCTTGGGATTAAATGCATGCGCCGCCACCATCCAGTGATAATGAAGTCTTATTCTGCCCACTGGGCAGTAGTGAACCACTGTGGCATGTCATGATGGCAATGTCCACCTGCTTCCCATAAATGACAAAGTCAGCCCCAAATTAGATAGCTAAGAGTGAGCAGAAAGTACGTAGTGTTCCTCTGAGAGATGGACTGTCTGGAACCCGTGCAACAGTCATTGTTTGTTCCAGTCCAGTCAGTACCTCCCTTCCTGTTCTCTCTCTCTTCCTCTCTAACTCTGTGTGTGTGTGTGTGTGTGTGTACATGCACGTGCATGCATCCATGCATATGTGAGCACACATGTGTAGAGGCCAAAGGTCAGCAATGGGTGTCTTCCTCTGTTGGTTTTGAGTTGGGTTTTTTTTTTTTTTAACAGATCCTGGAGCTGACCAATTGGCTAGACTGTCTGGCCAGTAAGCACCGAGGGGTCCTCTGGTCCCTGCCTCTCCAGTTCTGGGATTACAAATACACTCTCCTCTTGGCTTTTTGCCCACTGGCCATCTCCCTGGCTCTGTAGCTTTAGGTTGAGCTTTCACTAAAAAGCCCAAACTGCCCTCAAATTTTGTGAGAATGCTTTCTTCAGCCTCCTGAATTCGGAGATGGCAGGTGTGAGCCATCATATTGGGCTTTGATTTTTTTTTTTTTTTGACCATGGTACATTCCTGTCTTCATGGCCTTGGGAACTGATTTTCCTTCTGATATTCATATCAAGAAGTTTAAAACTTGGAACTTCTTGTTTTCTCCTTGAAACATCCCCCTACACCCCACTCCCACAAAGCCAGGAAGCTCGGTGTTAATGTTTTCCAGTCCTTCATTTTCTCGTATTCTTTTGAGCTAAACCTTCCTTTTTTCATATTTAGTCCATGGTGTGTTTAGTTCGTCTTCTGCAATAATTATAAGTTGGATTTCCTCCATTTTGCTGCTTTTGAAAAAAATCACGACTTGTTTGTTTCTTCGGCGGCTGAGTCTCTCAGGGAGAGTTTGCCAGCCAACCCCAGATCCGGGTATGTGCCAATTAGCAGTGTAAAATGAGTCCCAGACTGGGATCGCTCAGGAACTGTTGAGCTTCTCAGCCGGCTGGCGAAACTGGATACAAAGGCGATGCCCTCGGGGATTGTATTCGCCATCACCCCATATAAACCACTCAATTCCTTGCCAAATGTGGCTTTCACTGTAGCCATGTTTGTGTTATTGTTTCTGATACCAAGTATGCTAACAGGTCACGGAGGGTGAATGAGGTGTTACCAGGATTGAAGGCAGTTTGTTTATGATACTGTCCTCATGTTCCTATCTTGTTTTCTCCTCTTATAGAGATAAAGCTCACCGAGTTCTATGCTGAATGAATACCAACACTTGAGATCAGCTTCTAAATTGTTTGGTGTTTTGAGTTAACCCCATTTCCATCTTGTGATTTTTCTCCTCTTCAGCCGTGTTAGCCTTTCAGCTCTTCTGTGCTTCACCTGCCTCCGGACCTTTGAACACTCGACAGCTATGGTGTCCGAGCACTCACCTCCTTGTTCACACTCTGGCTCCTCGAAGCCAATTTCCCAAGTTAGCTTGTCCCTAACTCAGGTTGTCCCTACACTCGGGTACCTGTATTTCTCCTTCATGGGGCTTGTTTCTCTTGTCTGCAAGCGATGGGGTGATTATTTGAGTCCCATGGTAAAAGTATATTCACCATAGCAGAAATGCCTGCATTTTGTTCACCGCTCTGTCTCCATCTTCTGCAACAAATACCTTCAGAAGTGTTTGCGGAAAGCAGTGACGAAGTGACAAGGGGGATGGGCTGCTCGGGTGGATGCTGGGGAATTAGGAATTGAAGATGGTTAAATTGACATAGAAGATGACCTGTGCTTGGATAGAAGTCAGGACTGGGGCATGAATGTCAGGTCCCAGCTTCAATCCCCAGCACTGTAAAAATAAAAATTAAAAATAATTTTAAAAAGAAAAATATTAATACATACCAACAGGTAACTTGCAGGAGCCTCAGAAGAAGGCAGCTTTCTTCTGTGTTTATTAGCTCCGTACTATTACTGCAGTATTGACTCAGGGTTTGCTAGATTTTTTTCTTTGCTTTGTCTTGCTCTTTTAAAGAGAACGGTGTAGCCCAGGCAGGCCTTGAACTCTTGCCTGTTTAGCTTCCTGCCTGTATTCACCACCACCACTAGAAGATAATTAATTCTGAGATAAGGTCTCACTCTACCCCAGGTAGATCAGGCTGGCTTTGCGCTCACTGCGGTCTTCCTGTTTCAGGACTCCAAATGAGATTACAGGCATGCGTCACCATGCCTGGCTTCGATTTTTCTATCTTCTTTCTTTTAAAAATTTTTATTATTGGGAACTGGACCTATGTTTGATTCTCAGCACCTGCGTCTAATATAGCGACTACACTCAAATTCTAGGGGATCAGTGACCTCTGGCCTCTGTAGGCTCGTCATGCATGTGGTATGCAGACGTATGCAGACAAAACACCCCCACACAAATATGGTTACATGTGTGTCTGTGTGTGTATATAATATGTGTGAGTGTGGCCGTGTGTCAGTGTAGACAGAAGCTTCTGTCCCATCTGCTCCCATAGCCATCTAGTCCCAAATAAACACACAGGCTTCTATTAATTACAAACTATTTGTAATCAACCTCTTACAATTTAAATTAACCTGTAATTCTTTTTTTTTTTTTTTTGGTTTTTCGAGACAGGGTTTCTCTGTAGTTTTGGTGCCTGTCCTGGAACTAGCTCTTGTAGACCAGGCTGGCCTCAAACTCCCAGAGATCTGCCTGCCTCTGCCTCCCGAGTGCTGGGATTAAAGGCGTGCGCCACCACCGCCCTGCTAATCCGTAATTCTTTTTTTTTTTTTTAATATTTATTTATTTATTAGGTATACATTATTCTGTTTGCTTGTATGCCTGCAGGGCAGAAGAGGGCACCAGACCTCATTACAGATGGGTGTGAGCCACCATATTCTTATTCATGTTTAGCCACGTGCTTGGTACCCTTTCTCAGTAAGGCATTCTCGTCTTGCTTCTTCTGCTTCTGGATGAAGGCTGCAGCTCTGTCTTTCCTTTTCCCAGAATTCTCCTACACTTCCTGTCTGGCTACTGACCAATCAGTGTTTTGTTAAACCAAATACAAGTGACAAATCTTTACAGTGTACAAGAGCATTATCCCACAGCATGTCACTGTGTGTGTAGAGGCACCTTTTTTGTTGTTGTTGGATTTTTTTTTTTTTATTTTTCGAAACAGAGTTTCTCTGTAGCTTTGGAGCCTGTCCTGGAACTTGCTCTTGTAGACCAGGCTGGTCTCAAACTCACAGAGATCCACCTGCCTCTGCCTCCTGAGTGCTGTGATTAAAGGCGTGTGCCACAGGCGTGGGGGGACTTTTGGGAACTAGTTCTTTCCTTCCAGTACATACTCTTGTCTTTGAACTCAGGTTATCAGGCTCAGCAGCCAGCTCTTTCACTGCTGAGCCATTTCACTGGCCCTGGACTCTTCTTTGTTGGATACATCTTGGTAATCATCTTAGATGCCTAGTTCTAAAGCTGAGAGATGTGGAGAGGCTGGGGGATGCCCTAGATCTGCCGTGGTTGAAAGTTTGTACATGATTGTGCCAAGGTGAACGTGATAAAGGGGAAACATTGACATTTTGCTTGTTTTATTTTTTTGTTTTGTAAGACAGAATCTTGCCATGTAGCCCTGGCTGACCTAGAGCTTGCTGTGTAGACCAGACTGGGCTAGAACTCAGAAATTTGCCTGGCTCTATAGTGCCAGAAATTAAGGGTGTGTGCAATGGTGCCAGGCCTTTTGGCTCTCTAAAACATAGAGCTTTTTCAAAGGCCTTGTCAAGTAATTTTGTTATTGAAAGTATACGTTGTTTCAGCTGGGCAGTGGTGGCCCAGGTCTTTAATCCCAGCACTCAGAGGCAGAGGCAGGGGGATCTCTGTGAATTCGAGGCCAGCCTGCTCTATAAGAGCTAGTTCCAGGACAGCCTCTAAAGCTACACAGAGAAACCCTGTCTTGAAACACCACCCCCCCAGAAAAGAAAGTATACATTGTTTAAAAAGGACAGTCTTTTGGGATAAAGTCTATTCAAAATCTGATACAATGTGTTAGATAATATTTCTGGTTTGTTGGGGACAGTGTGGCTTATGAAACAAGGTCTCACTCTGTATCCCAGGCTGGCCTGAAACTTGTGGCTGTCTTCCTGCTTCATCCTCTTAAGAGCTGAATAAGCCATGATCAATAAGTTATGATCCAATTAACTGTCACATAATTGTTAAGCCATATTATTTAATTAATAAAATCCAAAGAGAATTCAATAGAAAGTTCCATTTACTTGATTGTATTTTGAAATTATAGTGTGTCTTTTTGTTGTTGTTTTCTCTTTTAGCAGGTTTTTTTTTTTATGCTAAGGGTTGAGCCTAGGGCCTCACACATTCTAGCTAGTGTCCTGACAATATCCCTAGCCCTCTGTGGCTGACCAAAGTATGGTATCTGATTTATACTTTACTGTTTCCTTCTTTCTCAGGAAAACAGGACATCATTTCCACAACTTCATTAGTTGGCAAGACCTAAGGGCGGCTGGCCTTGTAAAATCCTGGAATAATTCTCTTGTAATGAAGGTAATTTTTTTAATCACATGTTTTCACTTTTTACTATAAATGTCTCTCAACTATAGATTTAGTTTTAGATCTACCCTTTTTTTCATTTTAATTAATTAATTTAATTTTTCGTGTGCATTGGTGTTTTGCCTGCATTGTGTGTGAGGGTGTCAGATCTTGGAGTTACAGGCAGTTGTGAGCTTCCATGTGAGTGTTGAGTGCTGGGAACTGAACCCCAGTCCTCTGGAAGAGCAGTCAGTGCTCTTAAATGCTGAGCCATCCCTCCAGCCCCGAGTCCCCTACCTTTTATGTTTTAGGACATTAAGACTAAAAGAATCAATCATACATTTTCCCAAAAGTGAGATGTAATACTAACCCCCAAGAGCGTTTGAAGTAGATTTAAGCACTTCACTACTGGCCCTCAGGAAGGCTGGAGGGGTTTCGGATTGGATCTATGTGTCACGTGATTAAGAGAATTTGTGTTTCTGCCTGGGTAAAGGAAAAAGATATAAACTACGTGAACAAAATGACCAAACTGCGTCATCGTTTCTAACAAAGTGGATATTGACAGCTAGCGGACTTCACAGTTCTGCACAATGCGCCTGGGGCCTTGCTGACCACCGCGGAAGGGTGGGCAGTGATGACAACGACAGTAAAAACAGCGTGCACTGGCTGCTGTTGCGTCGTTTCTGTCGAGCCCCACACTATCGAGGAAAAAGCAGTTTTCTGGCCCCTCAGACAGGGTGCAGCCTGCTGCATCTGGCGTCATCACCGAGATGCAGTATTGCCGGTGTCGCCTTCTGATGCCCTGTGGTTGATGCCTTAGCTACAGTGGTGTTCTGCACTGGTGCAGGAGTCTGGGGAGTTCCAGGTGGGCCTCCACACCCTCATGGCACTTATGTTGGTCCTGGGGATCAGAACTTAGTCCTCTTCTGTGCACACGAAGCCCCTGCACCTCGGATTCATCTCCCATTGTTTGCTTTAGCCCAGGGTCTCTGTTATAGCCCCTGACTTAGAACTTGTTACGGAGCCCAGGCTGACTTTGAACTTGGGGTCTTCCTGCCTGCCTCCCAGCTGCTGAGGTTGAAGTGTGCACCACTGCACCTGGCTCCACTTTGTGGTGTTGTTTGTTCTTAAAAAAATATTTTTTAAAGACGTATTTGTTTTTGTTTTACATGCATGAGTGTTTTGTCTGCATGGATGTATGTGTGCCACATGTGTGCCCGGTGCCCACAGATGTCAGAAGAAGGTGTCCAGTCCTCTGGAGCTGGAGTTACAGAAGGCTGTTAGCCATTATGTGGGGGTGTTGGAACTGAACCTGGTGCTCTACAAGAGCAACAAGTACCCTTAACCACCAAGTCACCTCTCCAGCCTCTGCATTTTATTTTATAAGAAACTACTTAAGGGCTGGAGAGTGGGCTTGGAGTTTAAGAGCACTAGCTGCTCTTACAGAAGTCCTGAGTTCAATTCCCAGCAACCACGTGGAGACTTGCAACCATCTATAGTGGGATCTGATGACCTCTTCTGGAAGAAAGTCAATAAGGCACTCATATTAAAATAAACAAAAGTGAGTGCTTAAATTAGACATGATGACACACACGAGTTTAATCCCAGTGCTTGGAAGGCAGAAGCAGGTGGATCTCTGTGTTTGTTCAAGGCCAGTCAGGACTACATATAAGACCCTGTCGCCAAAAAAAAAAAAAAAAAAAAAAAACCGTCAGGGATTAAGTACCGTTAATTGTGTTTTCTTAAAAAACATCTTTTGTTTTTAAAACAGCTGTTGCGTGGTGCCTGCCAAGTTCTTCACTTTTTCAGTAGAAGTAAATTAATGTCAACAGCCAGTCACTTCAATTTCACCACCCAGCATGTCACCTTAAGGCTGATCTGGATTTTACAAAACCTATCTGAGGTAAGAAAAGATTGTGTGTGATGAGGAATCATGACTGTGGAGAAGAAAAATTCGAAGCATGAGAACAGTCGTCAGCTGCTTGGGGAAAGGAAGTACTCAGTGTTGCTGAGGTCGAGGACAGCAGTCTGCACTTGGTCCCATGTTTGAGATCATTCTGGTGTCAGAGCACCTGCAGAAGAGTGGTCAGAACCGAAGCATGCCCCTTGGTGGCGCCTTGTGGAATAAACGTCTGTGTGACAGACACCACCTGGGTCAAGTGCTGTAATATAGCTGGGCACTCGGGAGGCTGAGGCAGGAGACTGACAGTCAGTTTGAAGCTAGCCTTGGCCACATTGGGGAGATGATGAGATGACATCCATGAAGGGGGTGCATCCTACAACCTTACCCTTACCTGTCAGTCTTTTAGTGGGTGTGTGTCCTGGCCTGTGACCTCCACAGGTCCTCAGCTCTTTGGGTAAGTGTAGTGTTACTTTGTTTGTCTTAACAAATAAAGCTTGCCTAAAGATCAGAGTGCAGAGCTAAGCCACCAGGCCAGGTGGTGGTGGCACACACCTTTAATCCCAGTGCTTGGGAGTCCCCTGTGTTTAATTTCAGCACTAGGGAGGTGGAGACAGGAAGGGATATGGCCGGGGCAGAGAGAGGAATATAAGCGGGAGGAGACAAGATCTCATATGCAGTCTGAGGACAAAATCCCCCTTTTGGGCTGAGGATTTGGTAGAGGTAAAAGGTCTCTCTAGTGGCTGGCTGTACTGCTTCTCTGATCTCTCAGCTGTTACACACTAATATCTGACTTTGGTTTTTTTGTTTTGTTTTGTTTTGTGTTTTTGGTTGTTTGTTTTGTTTTTTTTTTTTTGTTTTGTTTTGTTTTGTTTTGTTTTTTGAGACAGGGTTTCTCTGTAGCTTTGGAGCCTGTCCTGGAACTATCTCTTGTAGTCTAGATTGGCCTTGAACTCACGGAGATGCACCTGCCCCTGCCTCCCAAGTGCTGGAATTAAAGGTGTGTACCACTATTGCCCAGCAAGAAATTATGTTTTAGTCTCCTAATAATATCCAGAATTTCAACTGTATTATTTGGTGTAAAAGTATTTTGATTCCTTTTTTTTTCCTTTGGCATGCTTCCGACCTGGTTCTACGCTATTTTGACTGTTGTACTTCGCTGAATGGTTAGAGAATAATACTTTACGAATTGAGGACCTTGCGATCTATGGCACAGCTGCTCAACTTTTGTAACTTGAACAAATACAGCTGAATTCTATTCAAACTTTACTTAGAGATTCTAAAATTTGAATTTTATATAGTTTTTTGTCATAAAATACATGTTTTTTTCAATATCATGATACAGACTCTTCATTAATTTTTAAACCAACAATATTGAGATAATAATGATCTTCAGAGAGATCATTGTAAGTTGCCAAGGCAACTGTCTGAGTTTACATCCAGTGGCTGTGATGAAACACCCTGACAAATACAACGTATGACAGAAAGCATTTACTCCATCCTGTAGTTCCAGGCTCCAGTCCGTCACAGCAGAGGCACTCATGGTGGAAGCTGGAGAAAACTGGTCCCATTGCATCCTTCATCAGGGGCACAGAACATGAATGCTCGCGGCCTTGCCAGTTCTTAGTGCACTTTCTCACTTGCTTTAGTTTCTGTTTTTTTGAGACAGAGTCTCTCTACTCCTGGCTGCCCTGGAACTCTCTGTAAAGACCAGGCTGGCCTAGAAATCACAGAGATTCACCTGCCTCTCCCTCAAGTGCTCGGATTCAAGGTGTGCACCACCATATCTGGCACTTCCTCTGTGTTTCTAGACAGACCCACACAGGGAATGGCAGAGCCCTCTTTGGCTGTGTACCTACATTAACAAGGTAATCAGGACATCCACAGGCCTGCCTACAACATCTTCACAGGCCTGCCCACCTAACCTAGACCGCCCCTCACTGACGCCCTCTTTACAGAGGATTCTAGACTGAGTCAAGTTGACAGTTAAATCTGTCACATCAGCTGTAACTATCAGAGTGTTTGAAGAAGGATGCTTAAAAGAAATCCCACACCAGCTCAGAATCGAGTATAATAGAAGGTTATTTATTTAGGGGTAGACTCACAGATCACAATCCTCTGCTGGAACGGGGAACAGTAACCAAATCCTGCAGCTGGAAAAGAGGCCAGAGTCATGCTTTATATCAGCATAAATAGTATTTAAAAGGCCATGTCCAAGTGGGCGGGTAATTTAAAGGCTACTGGCAGTAGGAATTCCTACAGCAAGTGTTTGGGTGAAGTTTTCAATTAACAATAATTGCACCTTGGATAAAGTTCATCATCTATGATACTGCCATTTTCAAAGCGTCATTTGAAGTTTTAGCCATTAAAAGAGTGGAGGAACTAGAGCCATGGCTTGATGGTCAGATGCAGTGCCTGCCTCGCAGAGGACCTGGGTTCAGTTCCCAGCATCCATCTGATGGTTCATAACTGTCTGCAATTCCAGTTCCTGGGAATCCAACACTCTCCTCTGGCCTCTGTGGATAGATTTCAGCACATACACACATTCAGGCAAACAAGCACTCATCCACATAAAATAAAAATAGACCTTTAAAAATAGATTAGGCCAGCAGTGGTGGCGCACGCCTTTAATCCCAGCACTTGGAAGCAGAGGCAGGCGGATCTCTGTGAGTTCGAGACCAGCCTGGTCTAAGAGCTAGTTCCAGGACAGGCTCCAAAACTACAGAGAAAGAAACCTTGTCTCAAAAAACAAAACAACAACAACAAAATAAAAATAGATTAGAGCTGGAGATGTAACTCAGATGATTAAATATATGCTCAGTACAACCAAGCACTGGGTTCAGTCTCCAGCCCCAGAGAAAACGGGGTTGGGAACAGGAGTGTGATTTAGTGCCAGAACACTTGACTAGGCTGTCTGAGGCTTCCACCACAAAACCAAAGCAAATGGTAATTAACATTTTGATCAAAGAAATAATACCCAGCTTTGGGCTTCCCACCTACCTACAATCTGGCAGCAATCCAGAATTTGTATATAGGGCATCATAAGGTTCTTCCCGTTTCCTGGAAGTCACACACCCATCTAGGCTTCAGTCATCAGGAAAGGGGAGAAGGTAAAAGACCTTATAAAAAAAAAAAAAACTATCTTAACAAAATGATGACATAAACACAAGCTAACAGGATCAGTCTTCTTTCCCCTGCTTTCCCGAGAATCTCTTCAGTACCCTGAGCTCCAAGCAGCCCAGATCCTTTTGAGTTGATACATGGAAGATTTTGTATCGAGAACTTTTTCACTGCCCCCACACTCTAGGAGTGTGTGTGTGTGTGTGTGTGTGTGTGTGCGCGCGTGCGCTCACGCGTGCGTGCACGCTTCTGCCCCATGTGGGTGCCTGTGGAGGCTTGAAAAACACGGTGGATCTCCTAGCGCTGGAGGTACAGGTGGCTGTGGTGAGCTCCTCAGGAAATGCCTCACGCCTGTGCCTCAGGAAGTTCTCGTAACTACCGAGTCATTTCACCATCCTTCTCCCCCTCCTTGATTTTTCAGTTTAAAAACTGTTGGTGTTTTTTTGTTTTTTGAGAATTTCAGACATGAATGCTACATTTACATCATTTCTGTCCCCTTTCTTCTCTCTGACTCTTCCCATGTCTTTTTCACTCCATCTCAAATTCATGACCTCTTCTATTATTATTATTATTATTATTATTATTATTATTATATACAAACATGTACATACCTATAAATACAGCCTGTTAATCCATTTAGTACCGCACATATATTATGTGTGTATATATTTGGAGCTCACCACTTGGGATTGCATAACCTTAGGGGACTTATACCCAGAGAATATTCATTCTTCCTCTTTTGACAGCCATTGCCTGTAGCTGTCATCTAGGCGCGGGGCCTTGTGAGAGTTCCCATCCACATTGGCATGCGATGATACTGCGATTCCGACCTTCTTTAGCCATACTGTTGTGTTCTCGGGCGCGCTGCCCTGTCGTTTATGGAAAACACTATCTTACCATAGATGTCTGGGTCCTCTGGCTCTTTTAGTCTCCCAGCCCGTCCTCCTCAATGTTCTCTGAGACGTACGTGTAGGTTTGTCTTGTAGGTGTATCACATGGGTTGTACTTGCCACAGTCAGGTGTTCTCTCTGTATTTGGAACAGTTGTAAGGGGTGGATAAATGTTTTTTAAAATAGGCTGTAGGAGCCAGGCAGTGGTGGCGCACGCCTTTGATCCCAGCACTTGGGAGGCGGAGGCACACGGATCTCTGTAAGTTCAAGGCCAGCCTGCCTAGTCTACAAGAGCTAGTTCCAGGACAGGCTTCAAAGCTACAGAAAGCCGGGCGGTGGTGGCGCACGCCTTTAATCCCAGCACTCGGGAGGCAGAGGCAGGCGGATCTCTGTGAGTTCGAGACCAGCCTGGTCTACAGAGCTAGTTCCAGGACAGGCTCCAAAACCACAGAGAAACCCTGTCTTGAAAAAACAAAACAAAACAAAAAAAAAGCTACAGAAAATTCCTGTGTTGAAAAACCAAATAAATAAATAGGCGTTAGGTTGGATTTATCCCTTGAACCATGGTGTAATATTACATGTAATATTACTTCTTTGGGTCATACTAGTATATTTGTGTATTTAAACTAAAAAAAAAAATCATGCTATCCTTTTTGAAAAAGTGTTTGTTGATGTAAAACTAAAATTTTTCAGTGAATCACATAGATGATAGGAGGTACTCCCTTCTAAAGCCCATTCGCTGAAAACTGCAATCTTTTGGAATGTATCCTAGAAACAGTCTTTCTGGGCGTATTTCATAATTGAGATTACAGCTATCTGTTGATCGGTATTTTGTCATGTGCGGGATGCTGCAGTCAGTCTGAGTCGACCAAACGTTCTGTTTTTAGGTGCGAAAGGCCGTAGAGGAAGACAACTGCTGCTTCGGGACTATTGACACATGGCTGTTACACAAGCTCACGAAAGGTAAAGGGGACCCCGCAGACTGTTGCAGTTCCCCAGTGGTGGGGCGCGCACGCCTTTAGTCCCAGCACTCGGGAGGCAGAGGCAGGCCGATCTCTGTGAGTTCAGGGACAGCCTGGTCTATAGAGCAATACCAGGACAGTCAGAACTGTTACACAGAGAAACCATGTCTCAAAAAACCAAAAAAAAAAAAAAAAAAAAAAAAAAAAAGAAAAAAGACTAAGGGGCCAGATTTGCTTAAAGGAGAGTAGAAAATATTTACACCACGGTTTTCTTTCCGTACCCGACATTCTGCTGTTCGGCACACTGGTAACTGGGTGCGTGCCCCAGCATTCTGCTATTCAGGACACTGGTAACTGCGTGCATTACCTGCCCCCAGAGTTCTGCTGTTTGGCACACTGGTAACTGCGTGCGTTACCTGCCCCCAGCGTTCTGCTATTCTGCACACTGGTAACTGTGTTTTACCTGCCCCCAGCGTTCTGCTATTCTGCACAGTGGTACCTGCGTGCGTGCCCCAGCATCCTGCTATTCTGCACACTGGTAACTGTGTTTTACCTGCCCCCAGCATCCAGCTATTCGGCATACTGGTACCTGCGTGTTGCAGTAAAGCCAGATTGATTTCCATTTTCCTGGAGAGGAAAATGGTTTGAAAATACTGATGAAATTTCACAGTCTGAGACCTGGGGAAGTGTTAATTCAGAGAGCTAAAATTAGACTTCCAGGTAAGGTGGGGGGGGCGAGAAGCAGCACCCCCATGTGCGACAGTGAAATCAGAATAAGAGGAAATAGACTTTATTCCAAAGAGAGAAAGAGCTTCAGAAACCTGCAAAGGAATTGAAGGGAAGCCCAAAAGGGGAGAGACAGAGACGGACAGTGGCTGCACACAGCTTGGGCCCCAGTGTCCCTGAGGAGTAGGGGAACAGCGGCCATTTTCACACGCACTCTGTGTTCCCTTCTCTGAGTCGTACTGGGGATTGAGCCTTCGAGAGCTGGTTGCCTAAGAAAATCCTCAGATATAAGTGGAGGGTCCACCCAGATTGCAATACAGAAACACAAGCACCATATTAAACCCAGTATAACTCCTTCAAAAGACCATAACTTCTCAGTGACTGAACTTCATCAGAGACGGCGAAGGAGGTAGAATGTGAGGTGACGATGTCAAGTTTATTGGTAAAGAATGACGGGTACCATGAAAGAGGATGCAAACCAGCAGATGAATTGAAGTCGAGGCCCAGCATATTAGAAGGAAACATCAGCCATCTGGATGACCACGTGGAGGAAGAGTTCAGTGAGAAAATGGAGTGTCTGGAAAACAACGCATAGAAATGCTGGAAATGAAGAACTCACTGAATCAAATAAAAAATACAGAGGCGTTCACTGATGGGCTTGACTAACTAGAAGAAAGAATAAAAGGGACAGAGGGCAAAGTTCATGAACTGTGACATCCAGACACCAATAAGGGGAAAAATGAACAAATATGACCACCATGTACAAGATGTCTGGGGTGTTTTCAGGAGTCCAAAACTAAACATTCACAGGATAGAAGAGACGAACACTAAAAGGCATGATCTATTAAATGAAATTACAGCAGAGAATTTCCTACATCAAGGAAAGAAATAAATGTCCCATAGAAGGAGCACTTAGAACCCCACATAGGTAGCACCACAGAAGAAACTTTTCGTGGTATAGTTAAAATGCCAATACACAAAGCAGGGAACCCCGGAAGCTGTGAGGAGAAAATGCCAAACTCACTTAGAAAAGCAGAACCATCAGAATGGTGGTAGATCCCCGCCAACATCCCGCATGGAAAGATGCTGTCAAGTCCCGACAGTGAAAACCGCCAACCAAGAGCGCTGCGCCCTGCCAAGCTGCTTTTTACAGATGCTGGAGAGACAAGGACAGTTCAAGGCAGCCAGACTCAGGCCGACCTTGCCTTGCAAGCCAGCGATGCAGAAGATACATCGAGGAAGAAAGGAAGTCTCTAGCATAAGAATAAGGGGAGGAGTAATTTTATGAGAGTTGATCAACAGAGGGAAACTAAGAAGAAATCCATCTTGTCCAGCACAGTAAACCAGCAAGACCTTCATACTGACGGGACAGAAAGGAAAGAAAACACGAGTGTGGCCAACTAGAGAAATAACTAGGAACATGGCGGTAACGCACCAAGGGAGCCAAAAGACACACTGCCAGAGTCAGTTTTCTCCGACCTCCATGTGGGGCCAGATGCTTGGTGGCAGGCACCTTTATTGCGCTGTCTCCTCAGCCCACAATGACACTCTTCACAGAGCTAGAAGACAACAATCCCAGCTGGATATGGTGCTGCATTCCTGTAGTCCCTGAACTTGGGACTCAGAGGCAGGTGGATCTTCAAGTTTAAGACCAGCCTGGTCTACATAGCAAGTTCCAGCCCAGCCAGAGGTACACAGTAAGACTGTTTTAAAACAAAAATACAAATAACACAAAGCAGCTGGATGTGGGATGCACGCCTTTAATCCGATTATTCAAGAAGCAGGGACAGGCTGATTTCTGTGAGTTGGAGGCCAGCCCAATCTACATAACAAGCTCCAGGATAGCCAGGACTACATAGTGAAACCCTGTCTCAAAACAAACAAACAAACAAACAAACAAAAAACAAGAAAAAAAACCAGATTATTTGGGGCTGGAGAAATAGCTCAGTGGTTAAAAATATTTGCTATTGCTCTTCCAGAAGACCTGAGTTTGGTTCTCTGTGTATCAGGTGGCTAACAGCTGTCTGCAGCTCCAGCTCCTGGGATCCCATGCCGTCTTCTGGCCTTCATGGGCGTCTTCATCTATGCACGCGCACACACACAGAGATAAAAAGAAAATAAGCCTTTTTTAAAAAAAAAAGGATCCTAATATCAGATATGAAACTAAAAGTCTTAGAACATAATGTAGGCAAAATGCACCAGGATATTCTGGAAAGGACTCTGTTAGCCCTGGAATAATATCAATAATTGGTGAATAGGATTGCTTGGAATGAAAAGCTTCTGCACAGCCAAGGAAATATTCACTTAAACATCCTACATAGTAGGAAAAATCTTTGCCACTTACACATCAGACCAGGGATTAATATCCAAATATTTAAAGAATGTAAGATTTAAGCACAACCTTCCCCAAATCATCTTGAAGAAGAAAAAGAAATGCCCAACAATTACTTTTAAAAGAGTTCAGGGGGGCTGGAGAGATGGCTCAGGGGGTAAGAGCACTGACTGCTCTTCCAGAGGTCCCGAGTTCAATTCCCAGCAACCACATGGTGGCTCACAACCATCTGTAATGAGACCTGGTGTCTTCCTTACCAGCAGTACATTGTATGCTTAATAAATAAATAAATCTTAAAAAAAAAAAAGAGTTCAGTATTTTTAGTCCTGAGGGAAACACAAATTGAAGTGGCTTTGAATTCCATTTTGCCCCGATCAGAGTGGCTATCATCAAGAGGATACATAAAGCCAGGTGGCTCAGGCCTTTAATCCCTGCCTTTGGGAGGCAGAGACAAGTGAATCTCTGTGAGCTCAAGATTGTCTGCGTAACAAGTTCCAGGCTATCCAAGCCAATAGAGAGAGAGACCCTGTCTCAAAATAAAATAAAAAACAAAACAAAACAAAGAAGATGAATGGCAGCAAACGCTACGTGGATGTGGGAAAAGAAGCCCGAATTCACTGCTGCCGCTGGGAAGGTGGCCTGTGCGGCCACAGTGGAAACACAGAGGAGCCTGAATTCACTGCTGCCGCTGGGAAGGTGGCCTGTGCGGCCACAGTGGAAACACAGAGGAGCCTGAATTCACTGCTGCCGCTGGGAAGGTGGCCTGTGCGGCCACAGAGGAAACACAGAGGAGCCCAAATTCACTGCTGCCTTTGGGAAGGTGGCCCGTGCGGCCACAGTGGAAACCAGCCCGGGCAATGTTCAACAAGCAAGAAGAGAATTGCCTTATGGCCTGGCCTTCCCACTCAGGTGTGTGACTGGAGGACTCTAAGCATGCCACAGAGACAGAGATAGGAACAAAGAGGATGAAGGAATACATGTGATATCAGATCAAAAGGGCAGTCTGTCTAGGGGAAGGAAGGGAAACGTTAGAAAGGGTATGGGGCATGGGGGAGAGACAAATTAGAATAAAGTGTAGTAACATATATGAAAATGCCATGATGAAATACATTGATTTGTGTGTGTGTGCTAACTTAAAAAAAAATAAGGGACTTATGGTGGCTCAGCTGTTCAGTGCCAGAGACCCACATGCTGGCTCACAACCATGCCTAACTCCAGTTGCAGGAACCCAGCGCCCTCTTCTGACTCCCAGGGCACCAGGCATGTGTGTGGTGCAAGGACATCCATACAATCAAAACACTAATACACATAAAGTAAATATAACTTTAAATTTTAAAGAAATAAGCAAAGCAGGGGTAACACTGTACTTGGGTATGATTGGGGGCGCAGTTAACACTTTACACCTCTTCCCTTCAAACTCAGGATCCTCAAGCCTTATCTAATAAAACTACTTTTGTAGCATTCAGGGTCTGGTACGATGTCTTAACTGGTAAGGATGGCTTCTGCCATGCTTGATGACCTGAGCTAGTCCCTAGAGCCCACATACTAGAGAGAGCTGCCTCCAGAAAGTTGTCCCCTGACCTCCATATGCAGACAGTGGTATGTGATGGGGGAGGGGTGCTGGTGAGAAGGCCCAGCAGGAAGACATCTGCTGCCTAGTCTGAGAACCAAATCTGACCCCTGGGACCCATGGTGGAAAGGGAGAACAGATTCCTGAACTGTCCTCTTCTCTACACTTGTGTGCCGTGATACACACACGTATACACTACACATACATCATTGTAATTTTGAAAATTTTAAATAAAATCTTAAAAGAAAAAATTGTAAAGGTTCATAAAGATTTGGTGGGAATTTTCCTGGAAACTTGAATGTTGCAAGCATTCATTTTAGGATGAATTTGAGGGTAGACAACGGTCTAGATTATATACCAAGGTTAGATGACTTCTATTACCTGATATTAAGTGTGCTATTTCTAATGTAAATTTAGGTTCCGCGTTTGCCACGGATTATTCAAATGCCAGTACAACTGGATTTTTTGATCCATTTGGGGTAAAGACTTTTATCTTCTTTTTTTAATCACCAGCTTTTTCTGTAATTCAGGCTAGATTCTTTTTTTAACTGATTGTAGTTTGTTGTGTACAATGTGATTTTTGCAATGTGGGTAGATGCACTCAAGCTTGCCTATCCTGACGCTGTATTTTCATGCCCAGATGTGTTGGAGCAAGCTCATGGCCACCATAGTTTCCTTACCGCTCTCCATCCTGCCTCCCGTGAAGGACACAAGGTAAGTGTGGGTACCAGACACAGACCTACGTAACTGCCTTTGAATTCTTTTTGCTTTGCTGGGGAAAGGGATTTTTTTTTTTCTGTGCTTTTGATGCTTCTGCATCCGCTCTGTAACTCTGTAGCCTGTGTGAAAAGCATTTTGCTGGATTTAGAATGACTGTATCCAGAGCAACAATTAACTCTTTCATCAATCTTATTTGAAGCCATAATTTTGGATCGGTGGATGAAGAGATATTTGGTGTGCCTATACCAGTGGTTGCCTTGGTAAGTAGAAGACATGGGGGTGAAAACTAAATGAATATGTTTGAATGGTTGGGAGCTAGCTTTAAGAGAAACACAAGGTCTTCCGTAGACTAAAGCTAATGTCTGAGCCAGGTGTGGTGGCTCACGGCTTTAATCCCAGTATTCGGCGGCATGGAAGGAAGATCTTAAAGAGTTCAAGGCTGGTCCATATAGCACATTCTGGGATAGCCAGGGATACTTTGTGAGAGCCTGTTGTCCTCAGCGGGGTCTCAGTTAGAGCTTTTGCCACCATGTCTGAGGCCCTGGGTTCAGTATTAGCACTGAAGAAGAAACAGACGTTATGACTAGGAGCTCTTTCATGTCTTTTAAGTTGAAAGGGTTGTGCATAGAATGAGAAGCATCCCTTGTGTTCTGGGTGGAGGGCCACTGGCCAGACTTCTACAGTGGAAGGACTCTGTAGCCGGTCCCAACTGTTACATTTTCTAGAGATACTGTGTTCTGAAGACTATGTTACTTCTGTTGATGCTGCAGTTTTAAAACCAGTGAGGGGCCGCTATTTACATTTCATCTGAGCAGCCCAACTCAGTAAATAAGCAATTGACATCAGAGGAGGGAGTTGGAGTCAGCAGTCACAGACTGCTTAGCATGCAACTGCCCGGATAGATGCCCATCTAAAACTAAAATAATTGCTGAGAATAGGTTTACTCTCAGATTAAGGTATGGCTGAGATGAATAAAATAAGGGGGGGGCACTTTGGTTACTTTGATTTTTAAAGTGAAGTTGTTGACTTATGAATAACAGGGTCTTATTATGTAGCCTGAGCTAGCATTAAATTCTGTGTAAACCACTTAGTCTCCAAAGTGGCTGGGTTTACATGCATGTGCTCCCCTACTCAGGTGACTTTATTTTTATTGTTTTTTGGGGGTAAGTGGCATGATTCTATATTTAGTTCAGACTTACCTCTGACTTAAATTGCTCCCTTCAGACTCTCCAGTGCTGGGATTGTGTGTTCAACTATGCTTAGCCTAAAAACGGGTTCATCTTTTATTTTTTAAACATTTTTTGTATGCATGTGTCTGTATGTCTGTGTGTACATACCATGGCATGCATGTAGAAATCAGAGGACAACTTCCAGGAGTTAGTTCTCTCTTTCCACCATGTGGTGGTCCCAAGGATCAAACTCCGTGTCAGGGTTAGTGGTAAATGCATTTATCAGATGAGCCATCTTGCCAGCCCTATTTTTATTTATTTTATTTCTTTGTTTAGTATGATACTAGTGACCATGGCCGTGTGCAGACAAGGCAAGTGCTCTGCAGTGATGTGTGCCTGCTAGTCCTAGCTGCTCGGAGGCTGGGGCACGAGAAGAGGTCTAGGCTACCCTGGTAAACATGGCAGCCTGTCTCTAAGAAGAATAAAAATAGAGTCCCAAGAACTCATGAGAGCATGTGGGGCCTGAGAGTCGATTTCCGGGACTGTAGGAAGTCAAATAAGCAGCTTTATGTATGTTTACATGTAGCCATGGTAACAAAATTTAAATACTTTAAAACAAGAAATGGGAAGTTTTAGGCCAGGTGGTGGAGACACACTTTAATCTCAGCACTTGGGAATCAGAGTCAGGTGGATCCCGGAATTGTCAGAGGCCAGCCTGGTCTAGAGAAGGAGCTCCAGGACAGCCAAGGCTATGCAGAGAAACCCTGTCTTGAAGAAACAAAGGAAGAAAAGGAAATAGCTGTTTATGACATGGGCGGTGTGAGACCCCACACTTTATTGTACCTGTTACCCTTGGTAAAGGACAAATTTGCGAGACCAGTTATCTTGACAAATGAATGAAACCTCTGAGGTAAAAATGGAAAGGCAGTTTTTCGGCATAATTTTTATACTGACATTTCTAAAATTATATTTGTTAAAGTCATGAAGTAGATTGGCTGCCAGCAGTGCTGCCCAGAGAAACCCTGAACTATGCAGCTGTTGTCTTAAAGAAGTGGCAGGAAAAAAAAGGCAGGGAAGTATGGCCCTGAGCGTCCTGTAAGGGGAGATGGACGCTGGTAGGTAGGCGCTGGAAGAGTGTGCATCTGACTGTCGAACCTTGGCAGGTTGGTGACCAGCAGTCGGCTATGTTTGGAGAGTGCTGCTTCCAGACAGGAGACGTGAAGTTAACCATGGGCACCGGGACATTTTTGGATATTAATACAGGAAACAGCCCTCAGCATGCTAATGGAGGTAAATAATCAGGATATATCTTGTTACTAAGATAAAAATTATACTGTTTCTTTGTGATGTATGTACCGCCGCCACCCCACCCCTGACTCTCCTGAAACTCGGTCTGTAGACCAGTCTGGCCTCAGACTCAGAGACCAGGCTGCCGCTGCTTCCTGAGTGCTGGAACTAAAGGCGTGCACCACTACTCCCGGCTAGATAAACACAACTTTAATCCCAATAACTGGAACAATGAAGTAGGATGCTGTCCTGACCACATACGCTGTGGTCCTAGACAGCTGCATACTGAGGTCCTATATCAAAGGCAAGCAAATGAATATCTTGGTACTTTTAGTAGTATTGTACCTCTGTTCTAACTACAGTTATAGAAACAAATTTATTGTTTAAATAATAAGCTTTAGAATATTTTTATTTTCTCTTAATGTATTTATTTTGTAATCAGTACTTGTTTTAGTTAGGGTTTCTATTGCTGTGATAAAATACCATGACCAAAAGCAACTTGGGGAGGAAAGGGTTTATTTCATCTTACAGTTCCATGTCTTGGTCTATAATGAAGGGAAGTCAGGGGAAGGTCAGGACAGGAAATGAAACAGGGCTGGAACCTGGAGGGAGGAGCTGATGTAGAGGCCATAGAAGAGTGCTGCTTACTAATTTGCTCAGTTTGCTTTCTGTTTTTTGTTGTTGGTTTTTTGTTTTTTGTTTTTGTTCTGTTTGTTTGTTTGTTTTTTGAGACAAGATTTCTTTGTGTAGCCTTGGCTGTCCTGGAAGTCATTCTTTAGACCAGGCTGTCCTCGAACTCATAGAGATCCGCCTGCCTCTGCCTCCAGAATGCTGAAATTAAAGGCGTGCACCACCACTGCCTGGCTCTAATTTTCTGTTTTATGTTAAAGATATTCTCTGACATATTTTAATTATTAGAGTTAATTGATCCCCACTACCTTTACATTAAAGAAATTAAGTTAGCAGCATTAAAAATAAAGATGTCGCCAGGTGTCAGTGGCACACACCTTTTTTTTTTTTTTTTTTTTTTTGATTTTTCGAGACAGGGTTTCTCCGTAGCTTTTGGTTCCTGTCCTGGAACTAGCTCTTGTAGACCAGGCTGGCCTCGAACTCACAGAGATCCGCCTGCCTCTGCCTCCCGAGTGCTGGGATTAAAGGCGTGCGCCACCACCGCCCGGCGTGGCACACACCTTTAATGCCAGCACTTGGGAGGCAGAGGCAAGTGGATTGCTGAGTTTGAGACCATACTGGTCTACAGAGCAAGTTCTAGGACAGCCAGAGCTATGTAGAAAAATGTCTTGAAAAACAAAAACCCCAAATATGTTAATAGAAAAAAAATTAGATGGATTAGGCTATTTTGATCAGCTTTCCAAATATTTATTTGTATTGCATGTTACATTTGTTTAAACTTTACTATTGTAGTCTAAATCTCTCTTTTTCTCAATTATTTATTTATTTGGTGGGCTGCTGGGGAATCAAACGCAGGCTTTAACCTGCTAGACAAGGGTTGTACGCCTTGGGATCCAGCCCTATTTTCTTTTACTTACGCGTTGTTAGAAACTTTCAGGGGTGATCGTTGCCACCTAGTGATCAAAACACGTTTAAGGCCTTTTTAGTTTTTTGAGACTGAGTCTCGCATAGCCTAGCCTGGCCTTGAACTTACTATGTAGACAGAGATGACCTGGAACCACTGATGCTTTTGCTCCCACTTCCCCCATGCTAGGGTTCTAGCTTTGCCACCATGCCTGGTTAATATGGTGTTTGAGGTGGAACCCAGGGCTTCGTGCAGGCCAGGCAAGCACTTGGACAACTAAGCTACACCCCATCCCCAGCATTGTCGAAGATGCATTTAAATTTTTTTTTTCCTGCCTTCTCTCTACAGCCTGGTCCCTTTCCCCTCGCTGGCAAGGGTCAAAGCTAGAAAAGTTTGTCACTGTATTTCACTGTCCTGACTTGGGACTTTGCTTGGAGACCACAAGTAGACACACACGGTGTGGTTAGTGCTCTGGCACGGTTCTCTCTAGGTACCTTTAGTTTGCCGTTACAATACTCACTGCCATGTTTCTGGAGATGTGGATGTGTCTGTAGCTATCAAAAACTAATGGCTAGGGGTTGGGGACATGGCTCAGTGGTGCATACCCAGCATGCACCAGGCCCTCGGTTCAATTCCCAGCTCCCCAAACCGAGACTAGCATCCAACAGCAAAACAAAGAAGAAAAGCAGAAACCCGCCCTTTACATTCATTGTACAATACTGTATGCCGGGCAATGGGCTTGTTCCTTTGTGAGTTAACTCTGCTTATGCCTACAGCAGCTCTCTCCTGTAGTCTCTTTTCACTTGCAGAAACCAAAGCTGAACGTCCAGAAACCTTAAGACCCCACCTAGTGAGGGCTGGGATTTGCACTTTGTGGTTGTTTGTATCACCAGACTAGTAAGTTATGGTTGGTGCTGCCACGAGTCATGTATTTGTTATTTGACTTACATTGTTGGTTTGCTTGTTTGCTTTCTAAGGCTTTTATCCATTAATTGGATGGAAGATTGGACAAGAAGTTGTATGTTTAGCTGAAGGCAATGCAGGAGACACGGGTACCGCTATAATATGGGCTCAAAAATTAGGTAAGTCACCTTTAGACAGAATCCACAGGCTGGACTTGAATTCAAGGTTGCCACAGGTTTTAGACCAATAGGCAAAGAGAATGGACCATTCAAATGAGACATTAGAATAAAGTAACATGTATTAGTAGAAAATATAGAATATTATTATTTTTAAAATATTGGGCTGGTAAAGGCTAGGTATTAAGACTAGGAATTGAAAAGAAAAAGAAAAGACTATAATCATACATGCTTTCTATTTTATTTTATTTATTTAATTTTTTTTTAAATTTTTCAAGATGGGATTTCTCTGTTGCCCTGTCTGTCCTGGAACTCACTCTGTAGACCAGGCTGTCCTCAAACTCACCAAGATCTGCCTGTTTCTGCCTCCTGAGTGCAGGGATTAAGGGCGTGCACTACCACTGTCCAGGAACTTTTAAGAATTTTGATACAGTAATGCAGACACACTCACAGCCTAATTATAGATTCCCTAAGGTCTCCCCTAACGTAAACAGCTCACCTATTAGCGGGGCTCTCACTTAGCTCCTCGTCATCCTCCTTGTCGTGGTTTGCAGCTGCTGCCATAGTCTTTCTGCCTCTGTGGACTTGCTTCCTCTGGACATCTTATAGCCAAGTCGTGGACTCTGCTCTGCAGCACGCGTCTTCCACAGGGTGTTTTCATGGTCACTCAGGTTTTAGTTTATATCGATGCTTCCTCCTCACTGGTGACCAACACTCCACTGTGTGACTGCATCATAGTTTGTCTGTCATCTGCTGGTGACCTTTTCAGCTGTTTTTGGTCTTTAGTAATTTTTATTGCATTTTTATTATGTGTGTGTGCTCCATGGCGTAAGTGGAGGAACTTGGAGGAGTCAGCTCTCCTTATGTGTTGTTTGTCTTTCTTAGTATGCAGCTCTGGCTAGCCTTAGACTCCCTGTGTAGACCACCCTGGCCGCCAGTGCACAAAGATCTACCTGTCTCTCTTCTGGGATCAAAGGCATTCACACCACACCTAGCTATTTTATTTTTTAATTTACATTTTATTTATTTATTTATTTGAATCTTTAGTTTTCCATTTTTATTTTAAGAGATCACCTACATTTTAGTAAATTTAAAAGATATGTACCCATTGATCAGATTTATTATCCACTGAGTTTGATTTTTTTTTTTAGGTTCAATCCTTAATAAAATAATTTATATTAGTATCTGAGATTCTTTTAGCCTTTTCATGGAGAAAAAGAAATCCAGGCAGCTGCTAAAACTGCCACATAGTTTTAATCTCCCCATCCTTGGGCATTCTGTTACAGGACTGAGTGATATCAGCAGGGTGGCTACACTGTAGCCAGGCTGGTGTCCCCCCACTTGAGACAGAGTCTTACATTTTATTTAGTGTGTGTGTGTGTGTGTGTGTGTGTGTGTGTGTGTGTATGGGAAAGGGTGGAGCTCAGGGGTCAATCCAAGGGAGGTGGGGCTTGATCACTCTCTCTGTCTCAGTCTGTCTTTGTCTCTGTCTCTCTCTCTCTCCCTGTCTCTAACTCTGTTTCTTCCTGTCTCTGTCTCTCTCCCTGTCTGTCTGTCTCTTTCTCTGTTTGTCTCTTTCTTTGTCTCCCTGTCTCTGTCTGTCTCTTTCTCTGTCTTTGTCTCTCTGTCTCTCTCCCCCTGTCTCTGTCTCTCCACCACACAGGTTGTTAAGTTCAGCCGCACTGAGCCATCTGCCGGCCCTGGGGAGTCAGCCCTCTCTGACAACATAAGGCAGTGAACTATCATGCCAGTCTCTGCTTTTGCCTTTTGACCATTATGAATAACAAACAGCCTGTGTATTATAAACAATATTTCATGTACAAAATGTGAAATATATACCTGTCTTAGTCTACTTTCTATTGCTGTAATAAAACACTGCCCCAAAGCAAGGTGGGGAGGAAAGGGTTGATTTGGTTTACACATACCAAGTCACAGTCAATTGAGGGAAGCCAGAGCAAGAACTGAGGCAGAGAGCATGGAGGAATGTTGCCCACTAGCTTGCTGCCCTTGGCTTCCTCTGCCTGATTTCTTACACAGTTCAGTACCACATGCCCGGGGGTAGCACTGCTGGGTGCCCTCCCACATCAGTCATTAACTTAGAAAATGCTCTACATGCTGGCCTATTTCTGACAGAGCTATTTTCTCAGTGAGGCTCCTTTTCCCAGGTAACTTTAACATGTGTGTCAAATTGACAACAACAGCAAACCCAGTAGCTGGGACGATTGCAGACTATTTCTAGTGATTGTTCTTCATGATGTATGATGTGATCTGTGATTTTATACTTGAAGGGTTGGAATAAGCTGATTTATTAAGGAAAAAACAATCCTGTTGGCAGAAAACACTCTCAGAGGACAATGCCAAGTGACCCCCCCACCCTTTTTTCCCCTTCCCTAGGATCAGACCCGAGGTCTTCCACGTGCTAGGCAGTCACTTTACCCTGAACTACATTCCTGCCTGTCCCCTCCCCCTCTGTGAGCTGCACCCTGAGTCATAAACCTGCTGTTAGATGAGGATTGCCTGGATTGCCTGTGGCCACTGAAAAATAACAGAAGGGGAAGACTGACCCCAGCTGAAGGGGATGTCATTACTAGGACATTAAGGATGGCAGTCCCTCTGTGGGACGAGCAGGGGGCTTGGTTTTATAGGGCAGAAAAGGGAACTTTGGGGGTGGAAAGTTCCGACAGCAAATCTATTGTAACCTCAAGGCCAAGGCAGCTGTTTTTATCACAGATTGACCTCTTGTCAGGAGTCTCCAGTTCCTAACTGCTTGCAGATGATCTTGTCACGTCTGCTTCCTCTGTCAGGCCAGGATTTCGCAGTTCCGCTGAGGCTCTTTGTTTTCCATAGTTAACCTTCACTTACAGTTACTTACCAGGGAAGAAAAGTTTAGTTCAGAGCTAGGTAACCCGAAGTCTCCGTTCTTAAGTGCATTGCTTTTAACATCCTTGAGCTCTGTCTTTAAAACCCCAGAAGTCTGCCGTGAGTTTACAGTGGGATGGCTCCGGTAAAGGCCCTTAATGACTACAAGTCTGGTGACCCGAGTGAGGTACCCAGAACCTGTCTGATGGGAGGAGAGAGCTGAACCATACAGATTGTCCTTTGATTCCCCACATTGGCATCGTACCCATACTCGTGCCCCCCCCCCAAACAAATGAAGTAAAAAGTAAAGGTCCAAAGGACACTCCATTTCCCCAAATTCCAAAAGGAAAAAGAGAACAAAATGGCTAACTGTGGTGCCCATTAGCATACCAAAGCCCAAGCTGACTTTCAGGCTCCCTCTGTATGAACAAGTGCCTGTTAAACAACTCAGAGTCAAAGTCCATGGCATCCTATCCCCTCTCACCTTCTCCTCTACACTAAACTTTACTAGCTGAGGGCTTCCCTCCCCACAGCTACTCATTCTCCTTATAACCCTGATATTCCAGCTATGCGCTCCCGTCCATGTCTCCCCCTGCCCTCCCTCCCCCTTCCTTCCTTCCTTCCTTCCTTCTTTCTTTCTTTTTTTTTTAGTTTTTCGAGTCAGGGTTTCTCTGTAGCTTTGGAGCCTATCCTGGCACTAGCTCTTGTAGAACAGGCTGGCCTCGAACTCACAGAGATTCTCCTGTCTCTGCCTCCCGAGTGCTAGGATTAAAGGTGTGTGCCACCACTACCCAGCTCAGAATGAATATATATATATATATCATATTTCTTCTCTTTTTAGTTAATGCTTTTCAGTTTTACCTATAGAGAGAGGTAGAACAACCTAGACTATTTATTTAATTTCACATTCATTGGAGTCCAAGTTCCCCGTGACACCTCATACTCATTACAGAAGCTTTGCTAGTCAGCTGGGGTGGGGCAGGTGCTGTGCCTGGGGATTCTCACCACACACGGAGAAAGCCTCTGTGGGGAGCCAGGACCCTGACCTTGAGAGGCAGCAGGTGGCTCAAATTGGAGACAAGCCCTTTCTGAACATCAAAATGAAACAATTGTTTCAGCTAGAGGAAAGGGCAGCCGGTTTAAGATTTACCTTAAATTCAGTCTGGCTATAACTGATATCTGCTCCAGTTGTCTGAAATACACATAAAAAGTAAACATTATTTGATGTAATCCTCTCAAGAATTTTAATTAGTACATTGAAAAAAATCATAAACTGTATTCTGGAAAATACAGTTTGTTCCTTCCTTTCCACAGTTCTGCACAAGCCCTTCTCAGACTTTCTGCCTCACTGCATTGCCCTCCCCTTCTTCCGCCTGTCTTTATAATTTCAGTCTTAACAAACATGGCCCATCTGTGAGCTTCGTTCATAAGCAGGTGAGTGGTTGGGATGAGCCTGGACTATATATTTTGGATGGCGTGGACGCCGCTCCTGCTCTCATGGAAGTCCCAGTCTCCAAGAAAGACATACATGAAGTGGAAATTAAGAAACAAATACTGTTATGGGTGCAGTGGTACGTATCTTTAGGCACAGCTACTGAGTCAGGAGGATTGCTTGAGTGGAAGTTCTTCAGGGATAGCCTGGGTAATAGAGCAGTAAAGTAAGACTAGAGTGATGGGCCAACCATTACGTCAGCTCCCTGGAGGGGTATTTTAATTTGAGGCTACCCTGAGCCACATAATGGGCACCGGGCCAAACAGGAGCGGCCCAGTGAGTCCCTGTCTATGAAAACGATAAATAAGGAAACAGATAGGCTAGGATTCCATACAGTGGTAGAGTGCCTAGCATGCTTAAGGCCCTGAGTTTAATTGATTGCTAAAATTTTAAGCTTAACACACACACATATCTGTTTACAATACATCTGTATCAGTGCTAACTTTTAAGTGGAGCGGCAGCAGAGCGAGGACTTTCTCCAGGGAGGGTCAGAAGGCGGCTTTAAAAGTGGTTAGACTGGCCAGGCATGGGTGGTACAGCCGGGTGGCGGTGGTGGCACATGCCGCCTTTAACACCAATCCCAGCACTCGGGAGGCAGAGACAGCTGGATCTACAGATGAGTTCCAGGACAGGCTCCAAAGCTCCAGAGAAAGCCTGTCTTGAACAAAACAAACAAACAAACAAGAAGTGGTTAGGCTGGTGGTCAGGTGGAGGAGGCCTTTGGTCATGGAGTGGTCCGAGCACCCAGGGCCACTGTGGGAGGAGGAGCGGGAAAGCATGCCCGAATGCCCTGCTTCTCTTCTCCGGTGGTGGCAGTTCTCAGCTCCACTGCCCCAGCTGACAAGCGTCTGGGGACATCTTTCTTAGCAGGATCACTTTTAATTGCTGGTCCCAGTCACGTCTGCCTGCCCCAAGCACTCCCCATTAGACTTCTTCATAAGTACACACCCCACACTGTTTACTTGAAGTAATAGCCCCTGCCTGTTCTCTGACTCCTTCCCAAGAGAAAGAAAGTTGGCCTCTTAAAGGAGGGGATTTTTTTTTTAATTTAACTTTATTTTATGTGCATTGGTGTGAAGGTGTCAGATCCCCTGGAACTGGTCTTCAGACAGTTGTGAGTTGCCATGTGGGTGCTGGGAATTGAACCCAGGTCCTCGGGAAAAGCAGTCAGTGCTCTTAACCGCTGAGCCATCTCTCCAGCCCCAGGAGGGGATTTTTTGTATGCCTGTAATCTCAGCACTGGAGACGGTGAAGAAGGGATGCTGTAAATTCCAGGTCAACCTGGGTCACAGTGAGACTGTCCTAGCTAAGTTTCTGCTGCTGTGATAAAACACTGACCGAAAGCTGCGTAGTGGTGGTGCATGCCTTTAATCCCAACACTTGGGAGGCAGAGGCAGGTGGATCTCTGTGAGTTCGAGCCCAGCCTGGTATACAAAATGAGTTTGGGACAGCCTGTTACACAGAGAAATTCTGTCTAAAAAACCAAAAACAAACAAACAAACACTGACTGAAACCAACTTGATGGTTAACTGGGCTTACACTCAGATCACAGTCAACCGTTGAGGGAAGTCAGAAACCAGGGAGGAAGACTGCTTACTGGCTTCTTCCCCATGGCTTCCTACACTTGCTTATACAACCCAGAAACTGATAGAGGCTGTAATTCCCCACAGACAAACCCAGGGACCAATCCAATGGAGGCTGTTCTTATACTAACGGTCCCTTCTCAAGTGATTCTAGCTTGTGCCAATTGACAAAAACTAACCAGCACAGATGCCCTGACTGAAAATAAATGAATAAATAAAAATTTAAAGCTTTTTATTTAGTTTATTTTTTATTTATTTACTATTGGCTGGCCTGGAATTGACTGTATAGTCCAGCCTGGCCTTGAACTCACAATTCTTACACTTCAGTCTCTTGAGTAGTGGGATTGCAGTCACGTACTGCCATGCCTGGATGATTTTACTGTCTAAATGCGGAACATTACCATGGTTCCCCAGAGCAGAGCCATGTAAGGAGGGCCACTGAGAGGTACTGGTTCCCCAGAGCAGAGCCATGTAAGGAGGGCCACTGAGAGGTGCTGACTTCTGTCCCGTCACCCTGTCTCCGTTGTTGGCCTTGCACGCAAGCACCCCTACTCGTTGAGCCACCTTGGGCCCTCCTAATTTTAAAAACTTACATGTCAGTAGTAACAAATGTTCTTAATTCTCCTTCGTTGGAGATTGTGGAGTTTTGGTTTTGTTGTTGTTTTTCTGAAGTTTAGTTTTACTGTAAGGAGAATTCTGGGACAATATCTTATCTTTCATTATTTAAAAGATGTTGTTGGGGCTGGAGAGATGGCTCAGCGGTTAAGAGCATTGCCTGCTCTTCCAGAGGTCCTGAGTTCAATTCCCAGCAATCACATGGTGGCTCACAACCATCTGTAATGAGGTCTGGTGCCCTCTTCAGGGGTGCAGGTACACATGCAGGCAGAGTATTGTATTCATAATAAATAAATAAATAAATCTTTAAAAAAAAAAAAAAGATGTTCTGGACTGGAGTGTAGCTCAGCGGCAAAGCCCTTGCCTGGCATACACCAGACCCTGGGCTTAGTTCCCAGTACTGCAAAATAAATAAATAAAAATAAAAGATTAAGAAAAAGGGGCATTGTTCTACCTTTTGGCTTCACAGTTTCTGATGAGAAATGCCCAGTCCACCATCACTGAAATGTTTCTCCCTAACATGTAGCTTGGCTGTGGTTTGGTTTTTGTCTTTTGAGACAAATTCTCATGTATACCAGTTTGTCCTGGAATCCCTAGGTGGTGGAGGATGACCATGAACTTCTGATCCTCTGCCTCCATCTCCCAAATGCTTGGATTACAAACCTGCACCAGCACGCACGGATGGTGTGGTTCTAAGGATAGAGTCCAGGGCTTGCGAGTGTTGGACGAGAGCACTCTGCCATCTGAGCCACATCCCTAGCCCCTCAGTTTTCTTTTTCCTTTGCCCTTTGCTTTTGGCGTTTAGCTCTATTATGGTGTGTCTAAGCATATATTTCTCTGTTATGGTGTGTCTAAGCATATATTTCTCTGTTGTGGTGTGTCTAAGCATATATTTCTCTGTTATGGTGTGTCTAAGCATATATTTTTCTGTTACGGTGTGTCTAAGCATATATTTCTGTGGGATTTACTGAGATTCCTTTTTGTTTGCTTAGAGTGCTCCCCCCGCCCCCGACCATTTCCTTCCTTCCTCCTTCCTGAGGTAGGTCTCTCTCAGTAGCCCGACTTTTGATATTCTTTCTGTCTCAGTCTCTCGGGTACTGAGATGCTTGACATGCACTATCGTGCCCAGAGTAGAGTTACCTATTGGTTATTTTGAATTTATATAGCAATTGTATAAGCTTGGAGTATAGTTGGACAATAGAGTATTTTCCTAGTAGTAAGGCCTTGGGTTACAGCTTTTGGGCACCTTTTCTTTCTTGGGGATTCTCTGAGAAGGTGGGGTTTGGAGAGAGAGGAATGGGACTTTCCGGATCAAGCAGGCGTGAGCTGGAGGTTCCAGCCAAATACCCTCTGCAAGATCAGCAAGAGCTCCCAGCCCTGCAGCCCCTGAAGTTGTTCTTCTAGGAAGTACCTGTGGATGTTTCCTTTGTCCTTCGTGTTTGCTCTTCTTTTGCTCTTTGGATCCGTCTCTCATTTATACCACCTGGCGGCAAGTCTTAGCAGTGTTCAGCCTAGAGGTTTGTTCTCCATGATTCTGTTTTTTTCTGTGGTCAGATCTTCTCAGGGGCAGCTCTGTGTGGAGAGGGAGGTCAAGCCTTTAAAAAGATCTTGAATGCCTTTCTTTCAGGGATCTCCCTGATAGTTTGGCCTGCTGCGCCCTGGTGTCCTGAGTAGGTAGTGTGTTTTAGTCTCCCTCTACTGAACACATTGTGCAACTACAAGGCAAAAGGGATGAGAGAGGAGAGGAAGACAGAAAGGGGAAGCCTTTTCTGTGCTCTTGAAACAACCAGGACGTGGCCACTCCTAGGTTTGGTTTGAAGAGAAAGTTTATTGTCGATCATAGGAAGAACATGGCCAGGAGCATCTAGAAGGGTCCAGACTGAACTGGGCCATGAGAGGAGAGAGAGAGGAAGAGAAGAGAGAAGGGTCAAGAGAACAGTCATGGGCCAAAATACCAGGAGACCACACAGCCAAACTGGTTGAGATTATATAGGGCAGAGCAGTTACTGGGGGAGGGGCTTGAGAGTTCAGGTAGGGGGCGGGGTGAGAAGTGCTGAGGAGCCAGGATTTTCTAACAGGTCAGGACTGAGGGCAGCTCATGGCCAGAGTCCTCCTTGATATGTTAATAGACACTCAGTTAGTTATTTGTCCCGGGTTTGAGACCTAACACCCTCCCTTACCACTTTCCAGTTCCTCCCCATCTCCCTTCCTCCTTGGATCCATTCCCTTTCTGTCTCTCATTAGAAAACAAACAGTTGTCTAAATGATAATAATAAAATACAATAAGATAAAACAAAAACCAACATTAGAATTGGACAAGACAAACAGAAAGAAAAGAGTCTTAAGAGAAGGCATAAGAATCAGAGACTCTTGTTTGGACACTCAGGAATCCCATTAAAACAGTAAACTGAAAGCCATACTATTTAAAAAAATATATTTTTTTGTTTTTATTTTTTCGAGACTGGGTTTCCTCTGTAGCTTTGGAACCTGTCTTGAACTAGCTCTTATAGACCAGGCTGTCCCTGAACTCACAGAGATCTACCTGCCTCTGCCTCCTGAGTGCTATGATTAAAGGTATGCGCCACCACCTGCTCAGCAAAAAACATTTTTAATTTTATGCCAGGCATAGCAGTGCACACCTTTAATCCCAGCAGAGGCAGGTGGGTATCTGTGAGTTCAAATCTTGCCTGGTCTACCTGGGTACCCTGTGCCTTTAAGAGACAAGTCCTGCCCACTCCCAATCCCTCCTGCCCACCAGGCAAGAGGATCTCCCTCCTCCTCTCCAGCCAGCTTTCTTGCTCTCTCTCTCTCTCTCTCTCTCTCTCTGTAGAGGTGGCTTCTGCCTCTCTCCCTTCTCCCCCACTCCTTCCCCTTTTCCCTTTCTTTCTTCTCTTTCCCTCTCTCTTCTTCCCCTCCCCCCACTAAATAAACTATATCCAAGCTCTCTCCACATGGCATATCTGTCTCTCTCCCACCGCAGGGCACCCATGCAACCTTGGGTCACCAGCATCATGAATGATAACATACAGGATATCTATGGTTGCATAGTGAGACCCTGTCTTTAAAAAAAAAAAGTTTTTAGCCAGGTGGTGGGGCACACACCTTTAATCCCAGCACTCGGGAGGCAGAGGCAGTTGGATCTCTTGAGTTTGAGGCCAGCCTGGTCTATGAGACCTAGTTCCAGGAAAGGCTCCAAAGCTACATAGAGAAGCTATGTCTTGAAAAACCAGAAAAAAAAAAAACCAGAAGAAAAAAGTTTTAATTTCTTCTCCTAACTTTAAAAAGATGTATTTATTTATTTATTTATTTATTTATTTATTTATTTATTTATCTGTGTACATGTTTTCCTTGCACGTACATCTGTGCATCGTATATGTACCTGATGCCCTTGGAGGCTAGAAGAAGCAATGGATGCCCAGGAACTAGAATTATCTCAAAAAAAAAAAAAAGGCACATGGTTGTAATCACAGTACATGGGGAATAGAAGCAGAATGAGTAGCCATTCAAGACCATCCTTGGCTATACATCAAGTTTTAGGGCAGCCTGGGCTACATGGGACACTTAAAAAAAATGCTACCTCGTTCACAGAGGATCAAGTTCATGGTTTATATCTAACTGACCAATGAGAAGTCTTTGACATAGTAAACAGGGAAGTGAGACCCACACTGTCATGGAAACCACCAAAATAGCTAAAACGAAAAATTGGCAACTTAATGACTGGGAAGAAGATGAAGTCACTGGAATCTTGAACCAACCGAGAGGAATCTTAAATTAATACAACCACTTTAAATAGTTATTCAACATTCTTGCCAAAGCTAGTTGTAAATGTGAGGCTCCTTTAACTAGCCATTCCGTTCATTGGTATTGGTAAACAGAAAATGTCTGTCACTTCCGCTGAAAAGACTGCTCACAACTGTGCAGCATGGCCAAACACCAGGGACTCTCCATATTCTTATGGAATGGATTTATGAGCTACGGAATCTCACAGCGAAATTCTGTGTGGCGTGAGAATGAGTGGGCTACACACAGCTGTGATGACGAGTGGCTCTCAGAGGTGGGGTGTTAAATGAGATTTGTCTCCATCTAGGTATGGGTTCCCTATGTGGGTTAAGACAGAGCTTGCTTACCATAGGCCGCTTTTCTGTCCTTCCAGCTGCTCCCCAAATGACTTCACAGAGACTTGATATTTATAAATATCCGGCTGATAGCTTAGGCTTGTTTTTCCGCTAGCTCTTATAACTTAAATCAACCAGTTTCTATTCACCTGTGTACTGCCCCAGTTCTGTTTACTTCATATATGTCTTTCCCATCCTGCTCACTGTGCATCTCATGGCAGCTCCTCTGACTCTGCCCTTCTCCCCAGGGTTCTCTCTGCCCTGGAATCTCATGGCATCTCCACCAACTCCACCCTTCTCCCGAGCGTTCTCACTGCCCTGGAGTTCCTGCCAAGCCATTGGCTAATCAGCTTTTTTTTTTTAAAGATTTATTTATTATGTATACAGTGTTCTGTCTGCATGTGTGCTTACAGACCAGAAGAGGGCACCAGATCTCATTACAGATGGTTGTGAGCCACCATGTGGTTGCTGGGAATTGAACTCAGGACCTCTGGAAGAGCAGTCAGTGCTCTTAACCTCTGAGCCATCTCTCCAGCCCACTAATCAGCTTTTTATTAACAATGAGAGCACCCATCTTCACCGTGTACAGAAGGATTATTCCACAGCAGCTTGCCGTGCACAAGACCCTGGCTCTTCTGTCCTTTGGTTCACAGCACTAGACAAGAGAATTCTGTTGATCTTGTGCTTTTTTTTTAAAAACAGGGTTTCTCTGTATAGTCTCGGCTATTGGATCTTTTCCTTTTCTCTCTTCTTCCCACTTCTTATAGCCCTGTCTGGCTTTGAATTTGATATATAGCTGAAGATGCCCTGAACTCCCAATCCTCCTGCCTCCGTCTCCTAGCTTTGAACACTTTCCTCCATATGTCATACACTTCAGTACAAACTTCCACGAGTGAATTAAGGCTTGATTCCTTTTGTTCGTTTGCTTTGTAAAGGAGTGACCTTTAGTCTATTATTGCTCCCTTATTGAACTCATGAAATTAATTTTTTTCACTTGATCCACTGGGATCTACTTGATCAAGGGTTCCTTAGGTGTGTTTATTCTTGTCAAGTGGATCCCAGTGAATCAAGTGAAAAAAGCTTGCCGTAGTTAGAAGATTTCTATGTCAAGAAAACTGGGTTGTCTCTTATCTCTGAATCTTCTTTTAATGTTGGGTTTGTGTGTGTGTGTGTGTGTGTGTGTGTGTGTGTGTGTGTGTATGCATGTGTGTGTGTGTACTGACAATCAAAGCCGTAGGATTCCTGCATATTAAACACACTGACATACCTATTCGCTGTACCACTGAGCTATACTGCCAGCCAAAGGAGAATTATCTTCTGTTTGTTGTTTTGAGACAGGATCTTACTGTGTAGCCCAGACTAGCCTTCAACCTGAGGTTCTTCTGCCTCAGCTTTCCAGATTTTCAGATGCTGAGATTGCAGCACCCTGCCCAGTTGGGAATAATGTTGAATGACAACAACAAGGAACAAACAAAAACAACGCATAGGATGGATTTCCCCCAATTTTACCCAAATATCCCTAATGAAAAAGTAAGGCCTGCTGTGTACAGAACTTACCTGAAGGACCTGTAGGGGAATCTCTCTTGTCCAAACCTTTGCTGGAAATCTTTGCACAGTGCACAGAGGTCAGGCAGAATACATCTTGTGTTGACCCTTTTAAAGAAGAGCTTTTACATTCTAGTCCTAATCTGTGGGGCCCCTCTAACTGCTGGTTGTGTAACCTGATTCTGTTTGTCCTTCCCCCACCCTCTTCCTTTTGTTTTAGGGTTTTGTTGTTCCTGTGTTTGTTTTTGCAGATCTTTTCACAGACGCCGCTGAGACTGAACAAATGGCCCTGAGCCTGGAAGACTCGGAAGGGGTTTATTTTGTGCCCTCGTTTAATGGATTACAGGTATTCTTTAACAGAACTGACATGAAAGGTGCATTCTAGGACGAGGAAACTGTGCTGAGTTAGCACAGATTCTGTAGGCGAGCAGTGCGTTCTCTAAGACCCTGATGGTTTGGCTGCAGTGATAGAATTCAGCTGCTGTTGACTTTCAGCTCTAAACCTAAAAGTTAGCAGGTTTGTCATAGAATGTTTAATACGGCTTAGGGTTGGGTTCTAAATAGGCACTTCTGAGCTGTTGGGCTGTAAAAGGGGCTTTTTCTGTCCTACCTGGTCCCGAGACCCTTTTAAAATAATCACTCAGAGACTTAATATTAATTACAAACTGTTTGGCCTAATTAGCTCAGGCTTATTATTAACTAGCTCTTACAACTAAATTAACCCATTTCTATTAGTCTGTATTTTACCATGAGTCTCATGGATTGTTACCTCACATCTTGCTTCCTCAGTGACTGCTGGCATCTCTTTGACTTTGCCCTTCTCAACCTTATCTCTGCTTGGATTTCCCACCTGACTCTTATTCTGCCTGGCTATTGGCCAAATCAGCTTCTTTATTTACCAATGGTAATAAAATATAGTCACAGCTTACAGAGGCGTTATTCCACAGCATTTCTTTCTTTCTTTCTTTCTTTCTTTCTTTCTTTCTGGATTTTCGAGACAGGTTTTTCTGTAGTTATTGATGTCTGTCCTGGAACTAGCTCTTGTACACCAGGCTGGCCTCAAACTCACAGAGATCTGCCTGCCTTTGCTCCCAAGTGCTGGGATTAAAGGCATGGGCCACCACCGCCCAGCTCCTTTCTTTCTAATCAATTAGAAAGGAAGATTTTAATTTTAACATAGTAACACTGCATAAAATAAAACAGTTATTAAGTAAGAATAACAGTTACGATATTTAGTTTATTTGTATCTGACAAATTTAAAGAAAATAATTATCCTGTCTTGGCGAGTCTAAAGTTTTATATATCTAATTTATCTTTTTATCATAACTAAGAAAAGCTATAATTATGACGATCTAGTCTTCATCTCCATCAAAGACCTGAGAAGGAATTATTATTACCTGAGTAAGTAGGAAGTGCAAGTAAGTGACTTTGAAAAAAATACAAGAAATGACAGAAACAGCTGGCTACCTGAACAGTCTCCTTTTTTTTTTTTTTTTTTTTTTTTTTTTTTTTTGTAACATTGGGGCATCCAGCTTGGGCTATAGGCCTAGAATATTTGACAGACTGCTTTCAGAAGCAGGAAGATTTGAAGGACTATCCTACCCTGTCTCAGCAAGGTTCAGCAGTTGCTTTTTCTTGTGTCCTGTTTGTCCGGATTGGACAGTGTGCTTACTGTCAGTAGTCAAGGCAAGGACAATTTTTTCCCCAATAGGCCAGTTTTGCCGAGAAGAAAACAAACTCCATATGGAGTGTCTTCAGTGCCCATTATCCTCTTGGGAGTAGATCAGTGCTGCCAGCAGAAGTCATTTCTCACTTCAACAGAATTATAAGTTATTAAAACACTTTAAATGCTATATTCTTTAGTGTTTGAAGTATATGGACGTTACCTATCTTTGTGGAATATATCTTTTCACACCCAGAAAACCTAACTAACATGACTATGAGTTTGACAAACATGGATGCTTATTAACCTTTAATTCTTATTAACCTATACAGCTTAAAGGCTAAAGCTTCACATACAGTGTGTATCAGCAAATGGGTATTCTTTACTTAAGAGAATGTACTGTGGAGAATGAGAAAAAGTCACTGGCCCTGGTAATACATGACTTTAATCCCAGCACTAGCACTGTGGAGGTAGAGGTAGGAAGTTTCTGTAAACTCAAGGCTGGCTAGGACTTCATAGAGAGACCTTGTCTCAAAAACAAAACAAAACAAAAAAAGAAAAGAAAAGAAAAATGACATTATGGTACACACATATAGCTATGTATTTATTCTGAAATGTCTCTTTGGGTTTCATTAGCTTTTTTCCAAAAATTAATTTTACTTTTCAGCTTTTATGGTAGATAGTGGTTCTTTTGCTTGATCAAAAGTGACCTCAGGCTGGGCAGTGGTGGCACACACCTTTAATCCCAGCATTCAGGAGGCAGAGTCAGGGCCTGAGTTCAAGGCCAGCCCGGTCTACAAGAGCTAGTTCAGGACAGGCTCCAAAGCTACAGAGAAAAAAAAAGTTATCTTAGTAAAAGGCCTGACTTTGAAATACTTAACTTTATAGCTAATTAACAGAGTTGTGCTTGCCTCTGACTTAGAATGCTGTCACAAGGATGTAGGAAAGTTTTCAGGTGTAGAATTAGGAATAAAATTAACCAGGCAGTGGTAGCACAGGCCTTTAATCCCAGTACTCAGGAGGCAGAGGCAGGTGGATCTCTGGGTGTTTGAGGCCAGCCTGGTCTACAGAGCGAGTTCCAGGACAGCCAAGGCTATACAGAGAAAGCCTGCCTCAAAAACAAAACATACAAAAAGCAAAATATACTCCTTAAATAAAGCAGCTCCTGTAAATATTTTTCAGGTCTGGGGAAGTAGAATGTAATCGGGGGTTCAAGGCTGGCTATGCCTACATAGTGAGTTCAAGGCTAAATATGCCTATGTAAGAACTCTATCCAAAGACAACAGCCAAATATGTTGGCATATACCTTTAATCTCAGCTCTTAGGAGGCAGAAGCAGGTGGATTTTGGTGAGTTTGAGGGACAGCCTCATCTACATAATGAATTCCAGACCAGTTGGGGCTACATGGTGAGACCCTGTCTCAAAATAAATAAATAAATAAATAAATAAATAAATAAATAAATAAGTTATCTTGCTTAATCAGCTCTTGGGATTGTAATTCATTTTCAATTATTTAAATGTGTTCTTCTAGCATAGCTGTGTTTTGTGATACATGTCGAGCCTGTAGATGAAATTTAGAACATAAATGTGTTCTTTTCTCTCTTCTTCAGGCCCCATTGAATGATCCCTGTGCTTGTGCCTCTTTTATGGGTTTGAAGCATTCCACCAGTAAATACCATCTTGTCCGAGCGATACTGGAGTCAATAGCTTTCAGGTAAAGCATGCCGGAACTCCCTCTGCCACCTCTGTGCTTCGTCATTTCCTGGAGATTGGCTGCCAAACGGAAATTTTTCCCCAGAAAAGATTCTTTTTTGAATACGTGTTTCTTTATTTTGTGTGTGTATGTGAGTGCTTGAATATATGTATGATATGTGCTGCATTTGTGCAGAAGTCCTCAGAGGCCAGAAGATGTGCTGGATCTCCTGGAATTAGAGTTACAGACAGATGTGAGTTGCCATGTGGGCGCTGAGAACTGAACCAGGTCCTCTGCAAGAACAGTTAGTGCTCTTAACTGCTGAACCATCTCTCCAGCCCCTCAATTCAGTGTATAGTATATATGATATTATTTGTTCTTGTGGCTGTATTTAATAGTACCAGGACCACCTAAAAATGGAATGTTTTTTAAAGATAGCCCAGGCTGTGAATATAACTCAGTAATAGAGCTTATACTTTGTGTATATGAGGGTCTGAATTTTATCTCTATTATTCTTACAAGGGAGAATTCAAACCAACAGCAATTTGTTATACCCAAAGACTAAATAATAGGAATTATTCTTTACCTATGTTTTCCCCTGGTCTTTTGATTATTGGACAAGTGTAGTGTATGGTTAATACTGGTTGTCAACTTGAAATGCCTTAGAGTTGCATAGGAGATAAATATCTGGGCATGTGTATGAGGGCATTAATTCCTGTACACTTAAAGAAAATAAATCTTCAAAGAATAATTGAGGTTGGGCAGGGGTGGCACACGCCTTTAATCCCAGCACTCAGGAGGCAGAGGCAGGTGGATCACAGCATGTTCCAGGACAGCTAGAGCTGTTACACAGAGAAACTCTGTATTGAAGAGAGAGAGAGAGAGAGAGAGAGAGAGAGAGAGAGAGAGAAGTATTTCTTTCATTTAAAGTAACTTTTTATCAATACAAAATGATATATTTGGCACTTTTACATGTTGTTTGGGTATATCATAGTAAAGACTATCGATTAAATAGATAATTGCTTGAAATGCTTCTTTATAGATTGGCAATAAACTAAGCCTAGTTGTAAAATTAAAATTATACTGTTGCACAAGAAGATGGATCACATGAGGCCCTGAGCTTGCATCGTCGAGTATAGGTTTGTCTGTGTCTGGTTGCCAGGATTTTAGTAGTTTCTTTTGCATCTTTTATCAAGTCAAGTCAATGAAGCCATAGTTCTTATTTGTTTGTAACATCAGAGTGAAATATGAATTTTGACATGAATATGCTCTCAGTAGTTACCTTGTCTTTGACTAGGAACAAACAGTTATATGATATGCTGCAGAAGGAAATCCAGATCCCCGTCACGAATATCCGGTATGTAAGCTTTGTTTACACAGGCCCAGGGCCAGTTAGGAGCGACACAACCAGCCTGATGAGTTGCTAGGTGATTAAGCGGTCCCCTGGGTTTGAGCCCTAGCAACACAAAACAAGCAAACTAGAATTTTTTTTTTTTTTGGTTTTTTGAGACAGGGTTTCTCTGTAGCTTTTGGAGCCTGTCCTGGAACTCCCTTTGTAGACCAGGCTGGCCTCGAACTCACAGACATCCTCCTGTCTCTGCCTCCCAAGTGCTGGGATTAAAGGCGTGCGCCACCACCGCCCGGCTAGAATTTTTTTTTTTTTAAAGCAGTAGCTATTATTTGTTTTCATTTTTTTCTTGACTTCTAAAGCTTGTGCCTGGTTCTTTAACAATAAAATTGTCGGTCATAGCAATTTGGAGAGAAAAATGCTAGTTTTGGATTATTGAGACTATAACACTTTGAAATTTTAGGGATACTGACTGTCAATCATGTATATTATATAGAAATGATTAACATTCATTATTGTGTTGTAGGTATCCTTTTGGTGTGGAAGCATCAAATTGTTTTACCCTCTTTAAGATCCCAGTGAATTCTTCTGTTGACTTAGTTTATTTTACTTGTCATAATTTTGAACTAGTGCCAAAAAAGTTAGACCCAAGACCTGAATAAGGAACAGTATTTACTGGACAGTGGTGGCGCACACCTTTAATCCCAGCTGTCGGGAGGCAGAGGCAGGCCGATCTCAGTGAGTTCTAGGCCAGCCTGATCTACAGAGTGAGTTCCAGGGCAGCCAGGGCTGCATAGAGAAACCTTGTCTTGAAAAACCAAAACCAAATAAATAAAACTTCTCCCACTAAAAAATAAAAGCATAGGTTTGGGATGCGGCTCAGTGGTACCTGCTTTCTTAGTACCTGTAAAGCCAGCATTCTCCCCTCCCCAAAAGTTAACTTCAAAAACACCAGTAACAACATAAAAATAGTTAACGTTTTACACAGTAACTCACCCCGAGGTTCTTGCTTCCCACAGGGCGGATGGAGGCGTCTGTAACAACGCATTCGTCATGCAGATGACTTCAGACTTGTTTAATGCGAGGATAGACAGACCCGCCCACTTCGACATGTCCTGCTTGGGCGCGGCCACCCTGGCTGGCCTGGCTGTTGGTACGTGAGGACTTTATCATGAGCACTTGATTGTAAGCTGTTTCTGCACTAGCGCGGCTCATCCCCTGTCACAAAATTCCAGCGAGCTTGTGTCTGTCAGACTTCTGGCTCTCCAGCCGTCCTCTGATCTTCTGTGGGCGTGTCACCCCGACTGCCCTAACTTTACTCCCTAGAAGAATGTGAAGTCAGGGGTGTGGTCAGCTGCTTTGGTCTCCAGCAAGGGATGGCCTTGCGATGGACTTTCTCAGGGTACGATAGTAAAGAAAAGAGACATAAGACAGGTATTGCTCAGGGAGTCTCCTGAGGTAAGGAACCACCACAGTTACCCTTTGTGGTGGGCACTACAAAGAAGAGCTAGAATTTGTAGCCAGAGAGCAGGGCGAGGACCAAGAGATGAGAACTATCTAAAAGGAAATGTTAGGGGTACGAGGAAATTCTAGCTAACCCAACCCAATGGGATCCTCGGTGGAAGCAGGGAAGAGGTACTAGACAATGCCTGGGGTAAATTTTGAGACTCAGAAGTTGTGGCATTCTTGAAAAGCGATCAGGCCAGGCGGTGGTGGCTCTTGCCTTTAATCCCAGCACTTGGGAGGCAGAAGCAGGCAGGTCTCTATGAGTTTGAGGCCAGCCTGGTCTACAAAGCCAGTTCCAAGACAGGCTACAAAGCTACAGAGAAACCCTGTGTTGAAAAACAAAAAACAAATGAGAGAGAGAGAGAGAGAGAGAGAGAGAGAGAGAGAAAGAAAAGAGATCAGAAGCAGTACAGTGTAGAGTCTGAAGGTTTTCCCCACTAGGCCTGTCTTTGTGTTAGAAATCAGCCATTCCTTTACTTACAGCCTTTTTTTTTTAAAGATTTATTTATTTATTTATTTATTTATTTATTTATTTATTATGTATACAACATTCTGCCTCAATGTATGCCTGCACGCCAGAGGAGGGCACCAGATCTCAGTACAGATGATTGTGAGCCACCATGTGGTTGCTGGGAATTGAACTCAGGACCTCTGGAAGAGCAGCCAGTGCTCTTAACCTCTGAGCCATCTCTCCAGCCCCTACTTACAGCCTTTCTTGAGTCCTGGGAATTGAGAAGCTAAAGCCACAGTTCCTGGTCTCTGGTGGGATGAGACAGATGCAACTGGTGATCAGATCTGTGATAAACCCAGCAAAGGTTGACGGTGTGAAGCCACCTGGGTAGGAGCTCCAGGAGAGGCAGCTGTGGCCTAGCTTCTAACAGAGCAGGTTGAGGGGAGAGGGGGAGGTAGAGGAGAGGAAAGCACTGCTGTGGAGGGAAAGAGGGGTGGCTGCTAGGCTCCATAGTGAGACCCCAGGAAATAAAAAATTCTGGAAATAAAAATTTTAAAATATATATGTTATTTATTTACTCTATAGATAACCTTGCCATGTAGCCTAGGCTGTCCTCAAATTCCAAATCCCCTTGTCTCAGCCTTTCAAGAGCTGGTATTAGAGAAATGAGTTACTGAACACACAAAACATATTCTCATTACTAGATTTTATTTACTAATATGCAACTGATAAACAAATGAAACCTATTAGTAGTCATTTAGAACCCTTTATGAATTAATATCCTCGAGTGTAGTACAAATAACTAACTTCATAAATACAAAGAAATCTTAGAAAAAAAGAATTGTGTATTGGGTTGGTGACAAATGCTTGCCTGTGATTCCAGCACTCAGGAGGTAGAGGCAGGAGGATTAAACATTTCAGGCCAGCCTCAGCAACATGTGCCTGTCTGAAAATGTGTATGTGTACACACATGCACACACACACACATATGTGTGTTTGTCAGTTTGAGAATACTTGCCTGTTGTGTGTGCAGCTCTCTGCTCAATCCTGATACAAACAAAAAATGGCTTAATGCCATTCAAAAAGAAAGAGTTTTTAAAAAAGCAAAATATTTTTTTAAAGATTGTTTTATTATGTATACAGTGTTCTGCCTGCATTTATACATGCAGGCCAGAAGAGGGGACCATATCTCATTATAGATGATTATGAGCTACCATGTGGTTGCTGGGAATTGAACTCAGGACCTCTGGAAGAGCAACCAGTGCTCTTAACCTCTGAGCCATCTCTCTAGCCCTCAAAATGTTTTTTAGAATCCTAATGTATCTATTCTCTAGTATATCTTTTTGATCATGTATACACTGCCAAAGTCACAAGTATTCTGTACTTTTTTTTTAATTATTTTATATATATAGTGTTCTGCCTGCATGTACGCTGCTCACCAGGAGAGCGCACCAGATCTCATTATAGATGACTGTGAGCCACCATATGGTTGCTAGGAATTGAACTCAGGCCCTCTGGAAGAGCAGCCAGTGCTCTTAACCTCTGAGCCATTTCTCCAGCCCCTGGATTGCGTTTTAACATTCTAACTTTTCTCCTTGTTCACAGTTCACATAAGCTGGTGGATATATTTCATGAACTCATTCATTATTTGCCTTAAATTCTGAGAATTTTTTTTTTTCTCGTCTGTAGGATTTTGGGCTGACAAAGAAGAGCTACAGAAGCTGAGGCAAAGTGAAATGGTGTTCAAGCCCCAGAAGAAGTGGCAGGAATATGAAATGAACATGGAAAACTGGGTGAAAGCCGTGAAGCGCTCCATGAATTGGTATAACAAGGCGTAGCACTGAGGAGCCGACAGATCCCCACCGGCAGCCTGGCAAGACACGGACTGGAGAAGCTCAGGGAATCCCGACATGATGGTGGCCGAGAGGAGATGATTTGAAGCGAGCCTCACGAGCAGAGAAAAAGTGTTGCTCTTTTTAAAAACTCACTAAGGAAATTGTCTTGCTTTTTTTTTTTTTTTTTTTTTTTTTTTTTTTTTTTTTTTTTTTTGGTTTTTCGAGACAGGGTTTCTCTGTGGTTTTGGAGCCTGTCCTGGAACTAGCTCTTGTAGACCAGGCTGGTCTCGAACTCCCAGAGATCCGCCTGTCTCTGCCTCCCGAGTGCTGGGATTACAGGCGTGCGCCACCACCGCCCGGCTTGTCTTGCTTTTTAAATCCAAGTCTTAGTGAAATTTTAAATCAGCAATACCTCAAAATTGTGTCTTCTTTCTTCTAGCAACTTCCAAAGGACTTTTCCCACTCTCAGCTGCACTTTGATATTTGAGTCCTCCTTTTTCTACACAGGGTCAATGGTGCACAGGTCGTAGTCATTCGCCCTCAGAGAGCTAATCGTTCTGGGTCAAGCACCATCGCATTTTTAAAAATATTATGAAAATTTTTTCTTAAATTTAAAATCAAGTGGGCTATTTGAAATCCACGCAGCTAAAAAGGAGGACTAATTGAGAAAACAGAATGTTTTTTGTGTCAAGCCATAATTTTTAAGTGTCATATCCAACTCTGAGCTCTTTTTGTGCCTCTCTGAGGTGAGCTGGCGAGTCAGCACTTTACTTCTTGTGCGGGAAGATACTCCCTTAATTCTCCCTTGCACGACTTTTGCTGTTGTTACTGAGGTATGGTATCACTGTGTAGGCTAGGCTAGCTTGGGACTTAGATCCTCCTGCCTCAGCCTCGCAACTTCTGGGATTATAACCGTGCCCCATCATCCTGGGCTGAGCACTCATCACACGTGAGGACCGGATGTTAGTGGCCTGAAAAGGATGTTGAGGCTGGGCATGATTCCAGGTTGTGATTCCAGGACTTCAGAGGCTGAAGGCGGTGGAGCAGGAACTTGAAGCCTCTCTGGCCAATGCCGGGAGTGGAGGCATCTGGGTGACTAGTGAGGCCCTGAGTTGAAAAACAAAAGCGAACCTTTGTTTTATTTTGTTTGTTTGAGGAAAAGCCCGCTGTCCACCTCATGCTGGTTTCTAAGTCTTGAGCCTCTTGCCTTAGTCTCTAGGGTTCTGTGTAACATTCTATTTTTATAAAATGCAAGGAGTTAATGTAAATTTTTCTAGTTCTTTATATTTCTCTATTTGTTGAAATGCCTGCATAAATATCCCTTTTTAAAAAGTGCCTACTTGACAGAGTTTAAATTATTATTATTAGTTTTTGTTTTGTTTTGCGACTGAGTCTTATTATGTAGCGCAGGCTGGCCTAAAACTCCAGCTCCTCTTGACGCAGTCTGAGTAGGTGTTAGCGAAGGTGTTAGGACTGTAGGAATGTGCCATGCCTGGGGTCAGAGTTTACTTTAAGTGACCTAGTTCATTGGTAACTTAAAAATTGCTTTCTTGGGTTACTTTGTTGGTGTGTGTTTTGGTGTTTGTCCTGCTCACCTCTGAGAGATAGTGGAGGCTGGCCTGTATGATGATGGACAGCGTGTGTGATTGATGATATTGCCGTAAGGCTAAGGTACCACTGAGCCAGTCTCACCTGATGAAGCTTTGGTGCTGGAAAGTGGGAGATGCCTCAGGCTGGGTATAAAATTGTCCTGAGCAGTTGAGCATGCTCCAGCCTCTTCTACATCACTGCCTCTCTCTCCGTTAGGGATTTGGATTTTCAAGAGTGAATGAACTTGTTCCCACCTTGGTCAATATCACATAAATGTGCTACCGTGACAGTAATATCTTGTACATAATTATGTCACTAAAGGAGCCGCTGTTAGAGGGAATGCTGTCACTGCTATGTCCATTTGGGAGTCAGTTACACTGAATGAATAGTTAGTTACATTGTGCTTTGTGGAAATTGTTTCCCTGGGCTCCCAGAGTCTTCAATTGTTAAAAAAGTTTCTTAGCGGAAACATTGTAGCAAACACGTAGCATCCTTAACTCCATTAACTCATTAATGAGGTTAACATAATTAACTCTCTTATGAGAGAGTCAGCAAGATGGCTCAGCAGGTAAAGGCACTTGTCATCCAGGCTTGCCACCCTGAGTTCCGTCCCGTGAAGAAGCCCATGTAAAGGTGGAAGAACACTGACTCCAAAGTCTTCTTCTGCCCTCCACGTGGGCATGGTGCTGTGCATGCATTCTCCGTGACAATAGCAAAAATTGTAAAAAAGATTCGGGAATGTTTTCTTGTTAGAGGTATTTTTGTTTACTATAACATATCTGATCATATGTAGATTCTTTCCTACAATGTTTTTGCAAAGCTTCGTGACCAATTACAGGATTTCCCATCAATCATGTGAAAGCTGATTTATCTCAATGTTGTTATAGATTCTGCCGAAAGGTATGATTTCATAGGAAGCAGTTCTGTCCTTTGTGTTGATAGACTAAATTGTGGTGTTAATTACTAAAGGTTTGTTTTCCATGTCTTCCCCATGCTCTTCTCAACATACAAGTATAGCATGAAGGAACAATACTCTTTAGATAACGTGAAAAACAGCTAATATCTCATCCGAATAGAGCTGCTCTTGAAAGATCAGTGACTTTTGCTTTTTCTTCTGTGGATCTAGAAGTTAATCTTTTGCTCTTCGGCTTTCTGGCCATATTTTATTGACAGAGCTTAGTGATTCTTGTAAGATTTAAGTAAATAAAGTCTGCCGAGTAGTGGTGGCGCATGCCTTTAATCCCAGCACTCAGGAGGCAGAGACAGGAGGATTTCTGTGAGTTCAAGGCCAGCCTGGTCTACAAGAGCTAGTTCCAGGACAAGCTCCAAAGCTACAGAGAAACCCTGTTTCAGAAAAAAAAAAAAAAAAAAAACAACAAAAAACCAAGATTTAGTAAAATTGCCAAATCAAAATACTATGTTGTTTGTGGCTGTAGAGACAGCTGTTAATCAAAAACAATTGAAGAACATTGTTTCTTCATATGCCTTTTGAAAATAATTTTAATATACTAATACTTCTTAGCATATTTTCTTTTCACCTTGTAGACGTTCCAGGCATTCGTCTCCAGCAAACTCAATAAGGACAGTGTTCCTGTGCAGTCTATCTTAAAGTGTTACTAACTGCTCTGTACTGACTTACTGATCTTAAATCTCTTATATCCACCTGTGATATGGTTTCCCAATGTCAGCATTGATCTTTGTTTTGTTTTGTTTTCATGACAGGGTCTTACCATATAGCCCTGGATATCCTGGAACTCACCATGTAGAACCGGCTGTCCCCAGACTCACAGAACTCTGCCTGCCTCTGCCTCTTGAGTTCTGGGGTTAAAGGTGTGCGCCACCATATTTTGCAACACTGACATTTTGAGCTGCATCTGTGTTTGCTCTGGGATGCTATAGTAGACACATATGCTTGGCAGTATCCCTGCCCAAAATGCTTGCCCAAATTGGCCACCCTGGGAGGCAAAAATATTGCCATTTAAGAACCACTGATACAGGCTATTAGGAGAAAAATGAAGATTTGGTAACTAGTTGCATTGCCAATGTTCTCTGCCTTGTTTTCCCTTAGGAAATGAATTTTTAACAGCAGTGGAAAAGTAGGGAGTATCCTAAAATGCAGTTTCTATTTTGCTGGGGTAATAAAGAAAAAGTTGTGTTGATTGTCTGTGTTCCTCAGCCCTCACCTCTGTGGTTGGATCAAGCCTGGTCCCTGAGCCTGATGGTCAACTCTTCCCCTACTGAGCTCCACCCAGCTAGTACTTATGCACCTCAGTCCTGCTCCTGTGTGGTCACAATTAGTAGACATGTGACCTCATGGTATGACTGATACATTCTGTAGATCATCTGTGACTTGATCTGTCCTCACCCCAGTTTTCCCGAGACAGGATCGATCTTACTCTGTGGCCCAGAATAGCCTGAACTCATGGGTGCTGGGATTACAGGCATGAGTCACCACATCTGGCTTTGCTTCACTTTCTTCTCTGAACAAGGAAAAGATTGTCCCAAACCTTCCCTAGATTTGATGCTTCCGGAAGCGGAAGCCATGTTTGTTCTCCATTCTGCCCCAGCCCCCTCCAACTTAATTAACACTGTGCCTTCGTTGTTTATGGGTGAATTTTTACTTCACATTTATCTTTGATGTTACATTTATTGATAATATCTTATACTTGTTGAAAAGGAAGATATTTACAACTAGAGTCATGATGTTTATTGTAAAAAAATCATGTCTATGTATTTTCAGATATATTTTTCTAGAGATATACATCCATGATATATATGGGTATAACAGCTTTTTGATTGCTGGTCTGGGAATGGACCGTGGAACCTGGTGCATGCTGAACATGCCCAGCTACTTTTAACTTTTTAAGGTCTAGTTGAAACTTTCTTTCACAGGTTTTATATATTTGACTTCAGATAAGTAACATTGTATTTTAAGAGTACCCAACACTCTGTTGCTAGAGGAAGGAACCACAGAAGTAGCCCTTAAGCAAAACATCTAATTAACATCTAATTGGGGACTTTTTTTTTTTTTTTTGGTTTTTTTTGTTTTTTTTTTTTTTCGAGACAAGGTTTCTCTGTGGTTTTGGATCCTGTCCTGGAACTAGCTCTGTAGACCAGGCTGGTCTCGAACTCACAGAGATCCGCCTGCCTCTGCCTCCCGAGTGCTGGGATTACAGGCGTGCGCCACCACCGCCCGGCTAATTGGGGACTTTTGTTTTTTGTTTTTTTTCTGTTGTTGTTTGGTTTAATTTGGTTGTTTTTTGAAATAGGATCTCCCTTTATAGCTCTGACTGCCCTGGAACTCACTCTGTAAACCAAGCTGACCTCACAAGATATCTGCCTCTGCCTCTGCCTCCCACATGCTGCAATTAAAGGTTCCCCAGACCCACTCTTCCTGGCTCTGGGAACTGGTTTTTAATGTAAAATAGAACAACCCAAGAGGCTGGCAAGACTTTTACAGTTCTTTGTTTTTTTCAAGACAGGGTTTCTTTGTCTAGCGCTACTCATCCTGGAACAATGTAGACCAGGCTGGTCTTGAACTCACAGAGATACACCTGCCTCTGCCTCCAGAGTGCGGGGAATAAAGGTTTATAACACTACCCACCCAGTGACTTTTACAATTCTTTGAGGAGATGTAATTGCTGTGCCTCAGTCCTTCAACTTTGAGTCTAGAGTCACCAAGAAACAGTCTGAAGAAGACTTGAATCCACTTGACCAAATTTTTTTTTTGTGTGTTTTAGATTTGTTTTGTTTTTTGAGACAGAGTTTCTCTGTTACTGTATTATCCCTGTCTGTCCTGGAACTCCCTCTGTAGACCAGGCTGGCCTCAAACTCACAGAGATCCGCCTGCCTCTGTGCCACCATTGCCTGGCCACTTGAATAATTCTTAATTCCTTTAGGAAGTTTAGATTGTGCTTTTTAAGTAAAAGTAGGAAGTTTCAGACACACTGTGAACCTGTATGATTCTCCTGGTAGGGAACCAAAAGCCCAAGGAGCTTTCAGAATCGGATAATTCCGAACTTCTGTTATTCTGTTCTCAAAGCTTTCCTTCCCTCTGCATTCTTTTCTCCACATCTAGATAGCCATTGAGACTGAATAGGAAAAAATGACATAGGAACTCCAGCTTAAATGGTTCTTAGTTTAGTGTGATAGAGCGCTTGTGCACAGGGCCCTGGGTTTGATCCTTACCTACAATCAGTGTGTGAACGATTCGGTTTCTCCATGTTCTCTCAGCAGCATTTGGTGATGTTGAATATGATTTCATGTGCCTTTTACCATCTGCTCACCATCATCTTTTAAATCTTTGTTCATGTCTTTGTCAGATTGCCAATTGGATTGTTTGCTAAATGAGCCGTAATTTTTTACAGTGAAATCAAACTTCAGAAGTCATTGAGTAGGATTTTTCAAGTTATTTAAGGCAAAATGTTATAGCATCTTGAACATCGCCTTATGATGTGCCTAGCAAAAGGGCTGTTACCTCTGTGCCTGTAGTGCGGGGCTCACACTGTGAAAGAAACCAAGGTTTCAAAGGCAACTTAAGATGTCCCATAGTGTGTCTGGGACAAATATATATATTTGTATATCGCATTCATCATGATTCTAACTCTGTGCAAAACTCTATGATTTATGTAAAAGTTCAGGATGATTTTGTGGAAAATTAATTTAAAAATATGAAAAAGTATAGATTTGAATTCTCATGTATCAGTATTATGATTTTATTTCCCTGTTATTGTTATGGATGTCAGTTTTATTAAATAGTTATTGAGACTGTCATAAACCATCTTAAAGATCTTTAATAAAATTGAAGATGAACACAGCCATAGAAACACTCTTCATTTTGTTCTGGGCTTTTGTTTAAGACATACTTTTTTGTTTGTTTGTTTTGGTTTCATTGTTGCTGTTTTCTGAGACAAGGTTTCTCTGTGCAGGAACGGTGAAGACTGTCCTAGAACTCAATCTGTAGATCAGGCTCGGCTCAAACGCTTCACCAACTGAACAGTCTCTCCATAATATTTTTTTATCTGTTTTAATTTATAGGTTTATATTTTATGTTACTTGAACTTTTATTGAATACTGTTTCCTACTCTGGTTTCTGCACACTGAGAAAAATTCCAGAAGGGGCTCAGGTTGTGCCTGTTAGGAGTCAGCTTTCCTGGGGTTCGTGAAGCTCGGGGCACTCTCCAGTACTCCTTAAACTAGGTGTGGTCTCACACATGGAGAATCCCAACATTTGGGAGGTGGGATCCAAAAGGTCAGGAGCTCAAAGCCAGCCTCTGCTACCTAGCAAGTCACAGAGTAACTCGGGTGTAGCTCATGGTAGAGCACTTGCCTTGCAGGGATGAGACCTGGGTTTGATCCCCACCACTGCATAAAAGAATGAAAGGGAAGGAGAGAAGCCAGAGAAATAAGCCTGTTAATGACAGGTGTCACTCAAGTTAAAATTTGCGTGTATGGTTAAAGGATAAAAGGGTTTGCCTCTCTGGAATCCATTTTGTTTGCTTTTTTTGAGACTGGGTCTCACTCTGTAGTCCAGGCTAGCCTCAGATTCATTATGCAGCCCAGGTTAGCATTGATGAGGCATTTCTGTCTCATCTTCTCAAGTGCTAGGCTTATAGGCATGATCTACCATGCATGACTTTATATTCTTTATTTAATTTTAATTGTTTTTAAGATTTTACTGTGTAGCTCGGACTGGCTCAAACTCATAGCAGTCCGTATTCCCTAATCTCCCAAGGGCTGGTATTGTAACCGTGCTCCACCCACTGGGTCTCTCTAGGTTCTCTTTTAGACTCTTATTCTCTCTCTAGGTTCTCTTTTAGACTCTTATTCTCTAGTTAAATTCTTACAGAGAGGAAATTACTTAACAAGATGATTTCTTCTTTGTAATTGGGGAATAATTTGTTGTAAAGCTATAGCATCTTTTAAAATATTTAGAAAGATTATATAAATAACTGAAAGGCAATTTGATATATTAATATAGTAGAATTAGCCCTGCAGAGAATAATAATAATAACAATATTTTATTAGTTTTTTTCGAGACAAGGTTGCTTTGTAGCTTTGTAGCCTGTCCTGGAACTAGCTCTTGTAGACCAGGCTGGCCTCGAACTCACAGAGATCCGCCTGCCTCTCCCCTCCGAGTGCTGAGATTAAAGGTGTGCACCACCACAGCCCAGCTCCCTGCAGATTTTATAATCCTTTCTGAAAACTATAATTTAAATTATTTAGGAAACTACCATGATACAATGAATGAATAGCTGTCCTGTAAATGCTAGTGTATTAAAGTCACTTTAGTTGGGTGTGTTTTATTTGTTGCTTTAGTTTACATACATAATTAGAGACAAACGGTGGTGGAAGATTCAGCCAGATTATCTGTTATGCCCTTATGAGCCATGCCTCTGCCAGCCCCCCAGAGATCACCAGGAGTCCGAATTTGTATGCAAAAGCAAAGAGCCTTTATTGCAAGCTTGACTTTGGAATTTCCTTTCACAGTGGTTAAATCAGCAAGAGCACTGAGCTCAGCTGTGCAAGGATTTTTAGGAATAAAGAACGGAGGGGAGGGGAATTGCAGATTCAAATGGGGGTTGAACTCCTGATTGGGCAGGAGTGGGGTAACAGAAGTCTTGTCAAACAGGAATTGGTACTGGTGGTGCCGCAAGGAAATTGGCAACCTATGTACAAGTTAGGTAAGCTATCCTTAATGTTCTGCAGCATCTAGTACTTGTTTATCTCAATTCTGATTGGTCCCCCACAGGGTACAGTCTGTGTTTCTTCCTGGTTATTATGAGAGTGAAGCCTGGTCCCACCCTCTTAGTCTGCAGCTTAGTCTGTAACCTGCCATGGCTGCACTCATGTTAAGTTAGGCCTCTTCATTATCTAGTCAGGCTCCCTAGCCAGAGTAGCATCTCTACCTTCTCTGAGTCCATGGTGGTGCAATTGTTCTCAGCCATCCTTAACACAGTTCCTCATGTTGTGCTGACCTCAACCATAAAATTACTTTCGTTGCTGCTTCATAACTGTAATTTTGCTACTTATGAACCACAAGGTAAATATCTGTTTTCTGATGGTCTCAGGTGACCCCTGTGAAAGGGTCATTCGACCCCCAAAGGGTTAAGAACCACCACTGTGGTGGGACATTCGATGATGATAAACACCCAGGTCTTTGAGGAAAGGAAGAGGTTTTGTTACTGTGTTTTTTTTTTTTTTTTTTTTTGGTTTTTCGAGACAGGGTTTCTCTGTGGTTTTTAAAGTAATAGTCTGATGATGAGGAAGAACGAGGGCGCTATGCAGGTAAAAGGAGACTTTATGTGGAGCTGGGTTTCCCCCCCAAGCATCTAGATTAGGTTGGCCTGTGAGGGATCTTCCTTGCTGGATTAGTGGAGGTGGGAAGACTCATCCTCAGTGTGGCTGGCATCATTTCATTGGCTGGGCCCTGAGCTGAATTAAAGGGAAGAGCACACTGAATGATAACACGAATGAATGAATTCATTTCTCTCTATTGTATTCTTTTAAAGATTTATTTTTATTTATGGTATGCCATACATGTACAAGGTGCTCTTAGAGGCCAGAAGAGGGGATCAGATCCCCTGGAACTGGAGTTAGAGACAGTCATGAGCAGTACAGTATACGTGCTAGCAATAACTCAGGTCATCTGCGAGAACAGAAAGCATTCTTCCTCCCTGAGCCGTCTCTACAGCCACTCCACTGCTGACTCTGGATGTAGTTTCCTTAGCTGCTCTGTGGGCCTGCCACTTTGGTTTTCCCAAGATGATGCTCTGTAACCTGGAATTGTGAACCAAATAAACCCTTTCTCCCTACAATAGTTTTGTCAAGTGTTTTTTTTTTCCTTCTTAATTTATTTAAGTTTATTTTTTGTGCATTGGTGTGAAGGTGTCAGATCCTCTGAAACTGGAGTTATACAGACAGTTGTGCACTGCCATGTGGATACTTGGAATTGAACCCAGGTCCTCTGGAAGAGCAGCCAGGGCTCTTACCTCCTGAGCCATCTCTCCAGCTCCTTTCTCAAGTGTTTTATCAGCAAAAGGAAGTGAAACTAAGGCATGCGTTATGTAGAACCGCCTCCAGTCAAGACATTCATTATCGACTCTGCACTTTCATGCTTAAATACATACGTACAGTCTGGGCATGGTGGTGACGCAGCCTTCAGCAGCGACTACCTCGGTTCCATCCTTGGACTGAAATTTCCTACCTGTTCGCACTCCTGTTCTTTGTAGCAATCTCCCCGAATAAACCACCAGCATGTACTAATCCATGTCTAGGTGGGCCCCGTTGACACACACCTCTAATCCCAGCATTTGGGATGCAGAAGCTGGCACATCTGCCAGTAGAAGAAGCCTAGCTTTGGCTAGGGAGTTCAGGGCAACCATGGCTACATAGGGGCTTTGTCTCAAAAGGAAAAAAAAAGTTGCTTCTACGGGGGACTGAGGAGATGACTCAGCATGGTAAAGTGCTTGCGACGTCAGCATGAGACCACCCTGAGTTCTAGCTCCAGGATCCATGCTTTAGAAGGGGGTGGGGCCGCATTCAACGTGAGGAAGTCGGCCAGACAGGGGCTTCCCAGTATTGTGCTGGCTCAGCAACCAGGCAGCACAGCCAAGTGGTGAGCCCCAGGTTCAGTGAGAGACCTTGTCTTAAAAAATAAGATAAATACACCCAGTATTAACCTCCAGCCTCGACAGATACATGTAGATGAACGCGTGCTCATGTGTGCACACACATGCATATTCTACATACTAAATAAATAAAAATTTTAAAAAAATATATTAATATATTTTGTCAAAATGTTTGTGGCAAACAAACAGGTCTCTGTACCCTTAGTTGTTATTCATTTATTTATTTAATTTCCATTGGTGTTTTGCCTGCATGCGCGTCTGTGTGAGGGTGTCGGAAGCCCTGAAACTATAGTTGCAGGCAGGTGTGAGCTGCCATGTGAGTGCTGGGAATTAAACCTGGGACCTCTGGAAGAGGAGTCAGTGCTCTTACCCGCTGAGCCATCTCTCCAGTCCCAGTTGTTAAATATTTTGACTCCCACCCTTGTATAATAGCCTAAAACTCCAAAGACATTTCTACAGATGTAAGAGACATCTACAAGGAAATTCAGAGCATCAAAATAGGGGGGAAAAAGGCAAAATCCAAAAAGTTGTTTATCAGTAAGAATTTATACATTTTTTAAAAAATTTATTTGCTTTTTGAGATAGAGGCTCCTCTAAGCCTGGGCTAGACTTGAATTTCTATGTAACCAAGAAGAAGCAGGAGGATGCAGAGTTCCTGGCCAGCCTGGGCTACAAGAGTGAGATCTTTTCTAAGCAGGTAAATAAAATGAAAGGTGAAATTAAGAAGTTTGCTTTCATGTAGGGTAACTGAAATTCTTCTACTACTCGAATGAACGAGGGAGAGGCTGTATTTCAAATTCAAGGCCCCCGTTCCACCCTGTACTGCTTCCGTGGGTGGTTCATCTGTACGTGCAAGGAGTATAGCTCCCAGAAGGCACCCAGGTTGACTTGACGTTTCCCTTAAGTGCTTTTCCTTCCTTCAGTCAATGAATGGATTGGATATAGAAGAGGATGCATTAAAAAAAAAAAAAGATATTTGTAACTGTTTTGACAGCAGATTTTTCTGTGTGGTTAAAAAGGGGTCAAAAGGGGTGTCCGGGCTCACATTGTGTTTGGCTGGTGAAGCAGTAGCAGCAACCCTTTGGGAGTTTGTAGGAAATGTGGAATCTAGGCCATCCCTTGTAATATAAAGTTTAATGAGAATTCCCCGGGTGATTCCTAGGACATTAAAGCTGGAGAGGCCCAGACTTTCACAAGCCTGCAGTTTTCATAGCTCCCTTCCCTTCCGTGGTTCTGTGGCACACGTATTTACAAGGGAGGCTGACCGCTGAGAGTTTCCTTATTATTACTGTGTGCATGAGTGAGTGCGGACCTGTGTGGGCCCTCGCGTGCCTGTGGAGGTCGGAGGACAGCTTTTAGGAGTTGTTGGTTCTTTCCTTCCATCGTGAGCCCTGGGGATTTAACTCCTTATCAGCCCATCGGGATTATGTAGCAAAAACCTTTACCCATTTTCCTGGCTAGTTTTATGTCAGCTTGACACAAGGTAGAGTCATCTGAAAGGAGGGAATCTGAGCTGAGAAAATGCCTCCGTAAGAGCCAGCTGTAGGTCATTTTTTAAATTGGCGATTGATGCAGGCGCGCGGGGGGGGGGTGGGGGGGGGGTGGGGGGGGGGTGGGGTGGGGGGGGGCACTCGTTGTGGGTGATGCCATTATGGTGGTTCCAGATTCTATAAGAAAGCAGCCTGAGGGGCTGGAGAGATGGCTCAGTAGTTAAGAGCATTGACTGCTCTTCCAGAGGACCTGGGTTCAATTCCCAGCATGCACATGGCAACTTAGTACTGTCTGTAACTGCAGTTCTAGGGGACCCCTCACACAGACATACATGCAGGCAAAACACAAATGATTGTAAAAGAAAGAAAGAAAGAAAGAAAGAAAGAAAGAAAGAAAGAAAGCAGGTTGAGCAAACCCTGAGGAGCCGCCAGGAAACAGCCCTCCACTGTGGCTTCTACTTCAGCCTCCGGTTCCTGCCCTGTTTGAGTTCCTGTCCTGACTTCCTTGATGATGGGCTGTCAGGTGGAAATGTAAGCCAAATAAGCTCCCCTCCCACTTGCTTTTTCTTCATGGTGTTTCAGCACAACACTAGAAACCCCAACTGAGATATTCACATTCACGGAGCCAAATCAGGAGCTCTGTATTTGTGCGTTTTTTGAGACCTGTTTCTTGTAGGGCTTCTTCATTCCTGCTGGCCTTGGACTCACCATAGGGTAGAGTCTGAATTTGAATTCCCTGAACTTCCTGCTTCCACCTCCCCAAAGTGCTGCCAGTCTAGGCCAGAATCGCCGTGCCTGACTAAGGGTGACTTTATCTGGGTATCTTTTTGTTGGCAATGGTAACTGAACTCAGGGCCTTGTAGGTGATAGGCAATAGGCAAATGCTCTCCCAGTGAGCTACGTGCCCAGTCTTTGTCCTTTTAAAATTTAGTTTAGTACAGAGTTTCCCGGGTTGCTTTTGAACTCACTATGTACCCTAGGTTGGTCTTGAGCTCGCAACTCTGCGGTCTCAATCTTCTGAATACCTAGGTGTGCAAATCATGCCGTGTTCCTTATACTTTGCTTCCCCTTTCAAATGTACTTACTGGCTAGCTGCTGTGTGTTTGTCGATAATGGCACTGAAAATGAGTCGCTCTGACTCCGAAGGCGCTCACAGCTCAGCAGGCTACAGATCCAAGTGGATCATTACATCTTTATTCAACGTTAGCAAGGCAGACAACATTGTATGAGGAGAAAGAGCTGGAAATGGGCGGCCAAGAGACTCCTCTTTGGAGTAAGGAAAGCTTAGCTGATAAGGCATAAAGTGAACTGGGTGAGCCGAGGGGTTTTCTAAGATCACGAGATACCACTTAACAGCTCCTGAGACATTTATGTTTGTGCTTCTGATCTGTGCTCAGTGTTTGGCACACAGTAAGTGCCTAGTAAGTGCTGAATCAATAGATGTGCCGTCCCAGCTCAGACATCTATTCTCCGGCACTGGAGATGATGAAGACTTCATTTCTTTTTCAAAGGAAATAGGATCTCTTAATGGAGAGATGAGAAGGTAGACAGAAAGCTGCTTGTGCACATTGCTAAATTGAAACTAGGAGTGGGAATGAAAAATTGATTTACATGAATTTTCATCCCTGTAGCAACTCAATTTATTCAGTACCGGAGAACTTTCAGTATTTGGCTTCAAAACCAAGCTGTTCTTCCTCGTTCTGAGTTCTTGGCCTGTTGTGAAACTAGCGTTTACCGTCTTTTACAGCATACCCCCATTAGGTCATGGAAATTCACAGTTAGATCAAACTAGTGTATGGAAAAATTTGAAGGCTTCTCCTGCGGATTTAGCTCTTTTGGCTTTGGAAAGTACTGTGGAATGTGGACTTTTCAGTTATCTGTTTCAGAAGCAACGCTGAAGAACAGATGGCATACTTGGTGAACATTTACTGTTCGTATTGCGTGTCTCGTGCGAATGCTCACAAGAGGACACCAAACCACACAGTAGCTTCATATAGTTCCACTTACTTTTGTTTTTCTTCTGGCTTTTTGAGACATGATCGTTCTATGCAGCCCAGGCTTGCTAGAACTCAATGTGTAGACCAGGCTGGACTGGAACTCAAAGAGATCTACATGCTTCTTCCTCCCGCATGCTGAGACTGAAGGCATGCATCACGTGACTGGCCCAACTTAGGTTTTGTCTTTCAAGCTTCCACCGTAGAAAGAGTTCAAGGGAATATGGCAAGATGGATCAGGGGTTATAGGCATTTGCTGCCAAACCTGACACCCTGATTTTAATCCCGAGACCCACAGAAGAAAAGAACCCATGTCGGCAAGTACTCTGATCTCCACACTTATGCATTCCCTTGGACGTGGACTGGTTCCTTGACCTGGAGTGAGGTCCTGGGTACCCCTTTCTCCACATTAGCCCCCACAGTTCGTGTCTCTGCTTCCTTATAGCTATACATGTTGAGGCACTTCATAATTCTCTACTGGATCTAGGTAAAGATTTTTTTTTTCTGCCATGCTGACTTTTGTATCTTTAATGCCAAGATTAGTAATTTTGTTGCTTTTTGTTTTGTTTGTTTGCTTGAGACACGGTTTCTCTGGGTAGCCCTGGCTATTTAGGAACTCACTCTGTAGATGACTCTGGCCTCAAACTTAGAGATCTGCCTGCTTCTGCCTCCCTAATGTTAGGCTTAAAGGTTAGTCCACTCCCACCCAGCATGGTATTTACTAAATAAGGTGAACACAATACACTAACAAAATTTCTTGTGGAAATTAAATAAATCCGAATTCACTTGTCAGTGGGAAAGGCAATCATTCAATTGAAGTTTTTGGATTTTAGAATCATAGGACTACTGTGTGTTGAAATTTTGGAATTCTGAGGATTTTACCCATGAACATTGTGCAAAATTTATATCGAATACTAGCAAAGAAAGAGCCAAAGGTGTTTGTTCCTTGTCCCCCTCACCTCTTTATACATTTATTCTACTCCATCTACCTTTCTCTATATTCTATCTATCTATCTATCTATCTATCTATTGTTTTTGGAGACAGGACTTCTCTGGGTAGCTTTGGAGCCTGTCCTGGAACTCACTCTGTAGACCAGGCTGGCCTCGAACTCACAGAGATCCACCTGCCTCTGCCTCCCGAGTGCTGAGATTAAATGTGTGCACTACCACCACCCCATTGTATCTCTATTTTTTTGAGAAAGGATCTCCTGTAGACCAGGTTGGTTTTAAACCCCTGGCTCTGCCTCCCAGAAGCATATGCCACCACTCTGGGCTGATATTTACTTAGCGGTAACCTCTCAGAGTTGATTTCCCTTATCACACTACTTTAGTTCTGTGCTTAGTTTATTTTTATCTGTAACATCATGGAGTATAGTAGCTTTGTTGTTGTTGGACCTGTTTTTGTGAAATGCAGGGTAATGTAGGCCAGGATGGCATCAAATGGCTTTGTAGCTGAGGTTGACTTTGAACTTCTGATTTTTTGCTTCTACCTAGGAATACCAGGATTACTATCATTTGAGGGTGTTCCCCCCTCCCCCACAGTATTTCACTGTTGCTTTGGAGGTCCTAGAACTCACTTTGTAGACCAGGCTGGCCTCGAACTCATGGAGATCTGCCTGACACTAGGAGTAAACAAAACCTGCCCTTATGCTCGCCGAGGCTTGTACCACCACTGCCTGGTTTAGATTTCTTTTAGTATTTCGACGATCATCTTCCCACCTCATTGGAACATAAAATCAATGAAGCTAAGAATTTGTGACTCTTGTATACATATCCCCAGCATCACAAATTGTGTTTGGCTCATTGAGTTATAAAGAAATTAAAATGAGAAAGATCGAAGTATCTAAATTTTTAATTTATTTTACTTTGTTTTTTTTTTTTTTTTTTTTTCGAGACAGGGTTTCTCCGTGAAGTCCTGGCTGTCCTGGAATTTGCTCTGTAGACCAGACTAGACTGGCCTCAAACTGGCTTCTGTCTCCTGAACGCTGGGATTATTATTTAAAAGTCAGAATCTCCTATTTTACCTCCAACCTTCCGCACTAACAAAGGCTCACACAGGATTTTACATATGCACCTGAAACGGCAACCCCTACCCCCACCCCCACCCCCTGCCCTTTTTTTTTTCCTTTTTCGAGACTATGTCTCACTGTGAAGCCCTGCCTGGGTCTGAATTCAATAGGTTGTCAATGCTGGTCTCAAACTCGCATTGCTTTGTCTGTGTCTGCCTTTGTCTGAGTCCGGGGATTAAAGACATGAGCCATCACATCAAACTGAGTATTTAATAAATGACCAGGTACTTGGGAGTGTGTGCCTTCACTTTCTCTTCGACTTCAACGTGGTTGTTGTGATCAGGTCTAATTTGTATCCGCACTTCTCCAGGAATTGAAGTAGGACCCCCTCCTCTGGGGTCTACGCGTGGCCTCGGGGTCACTATTGTCCCTCAGCCTCTCAGCTACTTCAGGAATAGTGGAACGTCGAAGGTCCGTGATGAGATGTAAGGACCTTAGTTCCGGTCTTCCCTAGAGAGGTGGGATGGAAAAGAACCACGCTCTAGAGCAGAGAGAAGCCAGGTGGTGGGCGGAGGTGAGGTGCGGGGCCGACGGGGGAAGGGCGAGCTTAGCCATTCAGGCCTCTGGCCGCGCGGCCGCCCCCGGAGGTGGCAGGGGACCGGCGGCAGGCAGGGCTGCAGGGCGGCCCCTAGTGGGGAGCGCGGCCACGGAGGTCAAAGGGCCGGGGCGAGCTCCGGGGAGCCCGCCACCCACCTCGGCCCCTCCCCTCGGCGGCGAGCCCGGGGGCGGGTTTTGTTTACTCCCTACACGCACCGCGGCCCGGCCAATCCGCGGAGAGCGTCGCCGCGCGTCAGGACCCCGGACGACCAATCGGCGCGCACCGTGCTGCTCCGCCGCCAAAGCGAGCGCGGGGGAAGCGGCGCCGCGGCCGTGTCGCTGAGGGCGGACGGCGTTGGGCGCGCTGGGCTGTGCGGCCGTCGCTGCCTGGCACGCGGGGCGCGCCTTGACCCTTCTTGCCACCGCAGGCTGCAGACGCGCGCGGGAGCGTCGCGAAGGCCGCGGCTGCGCTGGTGGAAGCTCGCTCGCTCGCTCGCTCTCACCCGACCTGGCTCTGCTTGAGGAGCGCCAGCTCCCGAAGACGCGTCCCGGACGTGGGCCGAGGGCTGTACGCGCCGCCCGCCCCTCTGCACCGAGCGGCCGGTAAGGTCCGGGAAAGGGCGCGGGCCTGCACGCCGGGGCCTTTGGACCGGGCGCGGTTCCTGCCTGTCGGCCCTCCCTGTCTCGTCGCGGGACTTCTTGTCGCGGGGCTCGCTGCGTGTCCCCAGGGTTTCTGGGCAGCCCGGCTAAGCAACCCTCCCCTCCTCCCCCCCAGTGCCTGATGAGGCTCGGAAGCCTGCAGGCTCTCCCTGCTCTAGGATCAGGAAGGGCAAGGGCTGCCTGGATTTTCACTCAGGTCTTCTGACTTTTCCTCCGGGCTTCGTGGTTCACAAGCCTCTGGTTTCTGCCGGGCGCTTCACAGAGTTCCAAAGCTCTACGTACCTGGAGACCCCCCAGGCTCCCTTAAGTAACTTTTACTTTTAAATGGAGGTTCCATTCTCTATCCGATGTCTCGGAGGAATTAGGCAGGACTCATGGTTGCTGTGCACAGGGCAGTGGGAAAGTGTCCGTGGGCTCCCGCCGAGAGATGGCACGGTGACGTGCATGGACACTCGCCCGTGTTCCCGTGCTTTGTGTGGGCTCGGTGTATTCATCTGTGGACCAGATCTGCCTCTGCGAGGAGGGGGAGGGTGGCGCGATCGGGAAAGGGTCTGATCTCGGGGATGCACTTAGAACAAAGCTTCCCTCTATGAAACGCGTAACCACCTCGCCCGGTGGGACTCTGGACCCCATGTTGTTTCCCCTTTCCATTTGAAATAAGTCACCGGTCTTGTATAGCCTGCTTGTAGCTCGGTGGGACAGTGTTTGCTGAACATTCCTAAAGCCCTGGGTTCGATTTCCAACGCTGCAGCAATAAAAATGCCACAGCCAGAAACAGTTAGCAGGTTCGTGCTTTTTTCTCTGGTAGTTGCTGAACGTGCTTTCGAGTCTTTGAATGCTTCTGTGTCTTTCCTCATTCCATCTCAAGGGGCTCCGACTCCCTAGCCCACGTCCCTACCTTCCTCTACAGACTCGGCTGCCGCCTTTCATTTGACTTATAATTTTTTTTTTCTGGGTCACTTGTGTTTTGTTCCCTTAATGGTTTGAAATCATCTTAACCAGGAAATACGGTTTAACTTACTTGTCTTTTTTTTTCAGTGTGGCAGAATTCAAAGTTGAATATAAAGTGTCGACATAATCTGTTTTGCATTTTGCTCTTTCCGTTTCACCGGTTAACATCAGCGATTTAGGTAAAGCTTCACACCACTGTCCCATTGCTAGAATTGGTGTCTATTCTCACATCGCAGCAGGAGATAACTTCCGCGGCCAGACCCCAGGTTCTGTCACGCTTGTGTACTGGCTCTGGACGGGCTTACTTTTAGAACATCTTGTGACTGGAACTAGCTTAGTGTTATGGCAGACATGGTGTCTGTAGCACGGTGCTGGCATGCGGTTGCAGTTTCAGGAATGCAGCGCTTACATTGGTTAAGAAAGGCCCGAGATTATTAAATGCCCTAGTTACCTTAATTACATGCCGTTTACTTAAGAAAGGAAGTTGAGTTTTAATTATTCCTATTAATATTTTGTGGCTATAATTCCCTCCTCTCCACCCTTGTGAATGTGCAGTCCTTGGCATTTGCAAGTTTTACCCATGCAGCCAAAATTCTTAACTGAGCTGTGAGCTTTCAGTACAGTTTGAGGGCTGGGCCATAGCTCAGTGGTACGGTAATTACCCACACCCTATTTGGAGGCCCAGCACTAGGAAAATAAGAGTAATAAAACCCCACCTTTAAATAGGATGTGCATTCTTTTTTTCTTTTGCTTTTGTTTTGTTTTGTGTTTGGAGACAGGGTTTCCCTGTGTAACAGTCCTAGCTGTCCTGGAACTAGCCCTTATAAACTCACAGAGATCCGCCTGCCTCTGCCTCCCGAGTGCTGGGATCAAAGGTGTGCACCACCTCCGCCCCGCTAGGATGTACATTCTTTTCACGATCTTTTAGACTCATTGCAGTAAGTGTCATAATGGATCTCAGAAGAAATCAGGCTGGGAGTTTGTAAGGATTTTAAAGCCAATTAAATGTAAAATGGGGCTGGCAAGATAGTTCAGTGGGTAAAGGTGCTTGACACCAAGATTGCTGACCGTAGCTGCTCCTCTGGGACCCACAGGGTGCATGGAGTTTCAGGATAACTCCTGGAGGTTATCCTCTTATTTTTCCACGTCTGTGCTCTCCTCAAAAAAGAGAGTGAGAGAGAGAAAATTTACTCCTTTAGGACTCTAAAGATCCATAAATTATTTAAATAAAGGCTAATGAACCCTTCGAAGTGGTTTGCAAAATAATTTGTATTTGTACATTTTTGAGAGGTCATTCACAGTTTCATAGACAAAGTTACTTGAATAACTAACTTTTTTGTGTGTGTTTTTGAGACAGGTTCTTGCTATGCATTCCAGGCTGGTCTTAAACTGACTTTAGCCCACGGTTGCAGTAATCCTCTTGCATTAGCCTCCCTACCTCCCCCCCACCCCTGGTTGCTAGGATTACAGGCTTGGCTTGTACCACCATTCCTAACCTAATTTTTATTGGTTATTTCTTTTATTGAACTGGTAATTGTATTTTCACATTATGTTCTCATTTCAGATATTTCAAGTTACATACAATTAATTGTCCTCTTATTTCTTCTCTCTTCTAGTCTGCTAGTTTTGTTGTGTGGCTCAGGCTGGTCATTTATCTACTAGGTAGTTCAGGCTGGCCTTAAATTTACAGGAATCTTCTTGCCTCAGCCTGCTGAATGCTTTGATTACATGAGCGTGTCAGCACACCTGGCAGTTCTTTTCTGCTTTAGGCAAACCTCCCTCCCTCCCTCCCTCCCTCCCTCCCTCCCTCCCTCCTTCCCTCCCTCTTTTCCTCCCTCCCTTCCCCTCTCCTCCCCTTCCCTCCCTCCCGTCTTTATCCCTAACACAGGGTCTCACTATAGTTCTGGATGTCCTGGAACTCACTAAAGAGTTTTTTCTTTCACTGTCCTTTTGAAAGCTCTTCACAGGACTAGTGACTTCTTTATGGATTATACCGTTCTCTCTGTTTTAATGTGTATGTGCACATGTGAATGCTATTGTCTACAAGCGCACATGTGGAGGTGAGAACTCAAGCCACTTTTCTAGGGCTCTCCACCCTGTCTGTCTGAGACGGCGCTTACAGAAACATGAGCTCGCTGATTGGCTAGTCTGGCTGGCTTGCTAGCGGGTATCCACCTCTTTCTCCTCCACTTCTCCCCCAGTGCTAGTAGGGTTACAGATGTGCGCCGTTATTCCTGGCTTTCCACTGCCTTTAAAACAGTTGATTTGTTTCATTGGCAGTCACATCCTGCTAATTTATAATCATATAAATTAAACTCTTACTTTCAACAGAGCCTCACACTGTAGCACAGGCTGACCTAGAACTTACTATTTAGCTCCAGCTGATCTAAACTTGCATTAGACCGCTTGCCTTAGTCTTATGAGTGCTAGCTTTATAGGCCTAAATCATTGTGGCTGGGGCAGAAATTAAAATTTTGATTTCTTATATTAATTAAGGAGATAAGTTCTGGAGCTGGCATTCCTTGTTTTAAATCTTGACTGTACAATGGGCTTCAGTTTCTTCATCTTTAAAATGGGATTAATGTTAGTATTGATCTTGTAGGATTTACAGTCTATATTAAGAAAGGGAGGGGCTTTTAAAAGACAGCACTTCTCAGTAGAGAACCACAAAATTGCTTTTTTTGTGCTCTCCTAAGTCTGGGTGGTGGTTTTGAGATAGGGTCTTGTTCTTCTTCTCAACTCACTGTTTTTTGTCTGAAATCACAGGCACATTCCACCATACCTGGTTCTGCCAGTTTTTCTTTTTAAATTTGATGACTTTTTGTGTGTAGTTATGGGCATGCTTGTGTGTAGGCACCTGCAGTGAGCAGAAGAGGACATCAGATCCCCAGAGATGGAGACTCAATTGTATTGTTACTGCCCCTCCCCCAAGATAGGGTTTCTCTATGTAACAACCCTGTCTATCTTGGAAATTCACTCTCCAAACCAGGCTGGCCTCGAACTCACAGACATGCACTTGCCTCTGCCTCCCGAGTGCTGGGATTAAAGGTGTGTGCCACCACCACCTGGTTACTTGTATTATTTTTTAAAAATTGTATGTATGTGAGTGTGTCTGTGTGTATGTGAGTGTGTCTGTGTGTGGGTGTGTCCACTTGAGTGCAGCTGTCCGAGAAATCCAGAGGTGTCAGGTTCCTGGAGCTGGAGCTCTAGGTGGTTGTGAGCTGCTCTACATGAGTGTTGGGATTTGAGCTGGGTCCTCTGCAGGAGTAGTAAATGCTCCTAACTGCTGAGCTGTCTCTCAGTCCCAAACAGATTTCTTTGTAACGAAATATTTAAGTCATATTTTTCTCTTGCTACATTACAGGTTTGACTTATTAGAAATTAAATCAGTGTAAGCCAAAAGTAAAGAGGAATATTATGAAAAGATTTATGAAACCTAAAAAGTATTGAAAGAATGCTGGCAAGATGGTTCAGGGAAAGCCTTTCCTGTGCAAGCTGATGATACAGACCTTCAATCCCCAGATCAGATCCCAGGTGAAGGGAAAAGGAGAACGGATCCCATAAAATTGTCCTCTAATCTCCACACAGGTGCTGTGGCTTGTGTGCCCATTTCCCAAACAAATAAGATAAATTTTATAAATTTGAAAGCTATCAAAAAAGAAAAAACCTAAATATATTTCAGAGGGAATATAAACATACAATAGCAATTATAGTAGCCATCTGTTATTAGTCTTAGTACTTACTAGAGATGCTATGGCTAATGTTGCCCTTGTGAATAGGGGTATGAGTATACCTGGTTAATTAAATATGTAACTGTGAAAATAGTGTATTTAAAAATAAGATGTAGGGCCCGGCGGTTGTGGCGCACACCTTAATCCCAGCACTTGGGAGGCAGAGGCAGGCGGATCTCTGTGAGTTCGAGACCAGCCTGATCTACAAGAGCTAGTTCCAAAGCCGGGCGGTGGTGGCGCACGCCTTTAATCCCAGCACTCGGGAGGCAGAGGCAGGCGGATCTCTGTGAGTTCGAGACCAGCCTGGTCTACAAGAGCTAGTTCCAGAACAGGCTCCAAAACCACAGAGAAACCCTGTCTCGAAAAACCAAAAAAAAAAAAAAAAAAAAAAAAGAGCTAGTTCCAGGATAGGCTCCAAAACCACAGAGAAACCCTATCTCGAAAAACCCAAAAAAAAAAAAAAAAAAAAGATGTAGATAATATATATATATACTATAAAATTAGAAAATATTACACAAAAGATTGTTTTTTCTCTCTTCACTTTAGGTTTGTATTGAAGTATGCAGTATGCACTCTGACAAACTGATGAACAGAGAGCCTTAGTAGACTGTCCAGGTGTGTATGTGTTTCTGTGTCTATACTTCTGTAAATACACACATATAAGCATAAATTCACTGTACAGAGGAAGAGTTTGAAGCTCGTTTTAACTTGGATTGTTCTTGAGTGAAAACAAAGAACTATTACTCTCATTTATATAGAACATTTTCTAAGTTTTTTGGTCTGTGTTCATGTGTATGTGCCAGTGCAGGTGCATGTGTGTGCACACATGAATGTGGAGGTCAGAGGTGAATGTCAAGTGTTTTCTTCAGTCATTTTACTTTGTTTTTTGAGACAGTCTCTCACTGAACCTGGAGTTCACTGATTTGTTTGGACTTACCTAATTCACCAAGCCCAGGGATCTTCCTATCACTGCTGTTCTGATGCTGGACTATAGGCACATGCCACTGCACCTGACATTTCTGTATGGGTGCTGAGGATCGGAACTCAGGCCCCATGTTTGCACGGTAAGCACTGTACCAATTGAGCCATCTCCCAGCCTTTTCTTTCTTTCCTTTTTTTTTTTCTGAGACAGAGTTTCTCTGTAGCCCTGGCTATTCTGGAACTAGCTCTATCAACCAGGCTGGCCTTGAACTCAGAGATCTGTCTGCCACTGCCTCCCAAGTGGTAGAACTAAAGGCCTGCACCACCACTTTCCAGCCAGCCTTCATTTTTTGACTTTTATTACAGGAAGGATAAATTTTTGGCTTAACATCTAGTTATTAGGATTCCTACAGCAGCAGGCATACATAGTAATGCTTTTTTCTTCTTGTTCTGTTTTATGAGTAGCCACTTGGATGAATTTAAAATTAATCTGTATCTGTTTTTAATAATCAATCTGTTTTTAGTGAAGTGTTTATGTCTAAAATTAGAAGCCTTCGTTCTCCTTTTCTTCCTTTTTCTTTTTCTTCTTTTTCTCAGATAGGGTCTCACTGTGTAGCCCCAGCTTGCCTGGACCTTCTTATATATTTTCTTATAAGTTCCTATATAGTTTCTATAAGTTGGCCTCAATCTTACAGAGATCTACCTGCCTCTTCCTCCTGAGTGCTGGGATTATAGGAGTGAGTCACCATGCCCAGCTCCAGTTTGTATTTTGTAATTCACACTTAGTTACTTTTCTTATTAGTGTGAATCAGTAGCTTACAAGAACAACTTAAGAAGGAAAGGTTATTTTTTATTTTTAAAAAGATTGATTTTAGGGGGCTGGAGAGATGGCTTAGAGGTTAAGAGCACCTCTTCCAGAGGTCCAGAGTTCAAGTCCCAGTAACCACATGGTGACTCAACCATCTGTAATGAAACCTGGTGCCCTCCTCTGGTGTGCAGACATACATGCAGGCAGGATATTGTATACATAAGTGAATAAATCTTAAAAAATTAATTTTATTTTTATTTATGTGCATGTATGTGCATGTGTTTCTGCCATGTGTAGAGACCAGAAGAGAGAGTCAGACGTCCTGGAACTGGAGTTATAGGCAGTTGTGAGCCACCTCATGTGGGTGCTAGGTGCTTATTTTCTTCTGAAAGAGCAGCAAGCCATCTTCCACCTCCAAAAGGGTTTACTTTAGCTTGTATTTGAAGTAGAATCCATTGTGATGGAGAAGTCATGGCAGCAAGAGCTTGAAGCAGCTGGTCACATTGTAGCTGCAGTCATGAAGTAGAGAGGGATAACAGCTAGCAGTTCATAGCTTTTTTTTTAATGCTTTCTGGGACCCCAACCCAGGGGTGCTGCTCGTAGTTATGATGGGTACCCCAATTAGCCGTATCTGTCTAGACAGTTCTCCATAGATATATTCAGAGCCTTGTCTCTTTAGGATTCTATATCCTGTCAATTAGACAGTATTAGCCATCATTTTTACAAATTGTGAGTCTTATTTGAGTTGGGTAGCTCTCTAATTAATCTTTAAAAAGATAGGAAATCGAGGTCAGGTGTGGTGGCACACACCTTTGATCTCAGCACTTGGAAGCAGAGGCAGAAAGAGTTTGAGCTCAGCCTGGTCTACAGTGAGTTCCAGAACAGACAGAGAAACCCTGTTGCAAAAAAAAAAAAAAAAAAAAAGAAAAACCCCAAAAAACCCAACAACAAAAAAAGATAGTAGATCTAGTGTCCAAAATGAGGAAAGTAGTAGGCTAGGTTTATTTTCAGGGTTCCCCTGGGCCTAATGTCCGAAGTTTGCCCTTTTTACTTGTTATAGTTAGTTATTTGTTATAGTTAGTTACTGCTTTAAATTGAAAGAATTTTTAAATCTTTCTATCTTTATTACTAGAGGTAAAACTATCTTAAAAAATACTTGAGGTGGAGGGCTGGAGAAACGGTTCAGTGTCTAAGAGTACTTGCTGCTCTTGCTAAAGATCAGGTTCAGTTCCTAGCACCAACATGGCAGCTTACAACTGCCTGCAACTCCGGTTCCAGGGATTTGACACCCTCATCTGGCCTCCAAGGGAACCAGGCAAGCTCATGGTGTACATATATACATGCAGGCAAACACTCATATGCATAAAATAAAGTAGATAACTCTTTAAAAAATGGGCCTCCGGGCGGTGGTGGTACATGCCTTTAATCCCAGCACTGAGTTTGAGGCCAGCCTGGTCTACAAGAGCTAGTTCTGGGACAGACACCAAAGCTACAGAGAAACCCTGTCTCGAAAAACCAAAAAAGAAAAGAAAAGAAAAAGAAAAAAAATTAATGGGCACTGAGCGATGGTGGTGCTTTAATTTCAGCACTCTAGAGGCAGAGGCAGTGGATCTCTGAGTTTGAGGACAGCCTGGTGTTCAAGAGCTAGTGCCAGGACGGGCTCCAAAGCTACAGAGAAATCCTGTCTTGAAAAATATCAAAAAAATCAAATAAATAAAAATTAATGAGCTGAAAAGATTGTTAGTGGTAACAAAGCACTTGTGCTCTTTCAGAGGATCAGGATTTGAGTCCTAGCACCAGTGGCTAACAGCTCTAGTTAGGAATTGGTGCCTTCTTGCCTCTGCTGACACTACACACAAGCAGGCAAAATACCAGTACACAAAATAAAAGTAAATAGTTAAAAAAAAATACTTTTGGGGAAATGTGATAGATTAAAAAATTGCACATATAATAATCATTTAGTGAATTTTCACTAAATATATCTGCCAGTCTCAGACCAGAAAGATAGTGGTGCCCTAGCAGTAATACCTCTTTCTAGTCTTGAGCCTTTTCTTCCCCAGGGTGACTACTGACTTATGGACTGATAAAATTTTTGTTCTGACCTCTTTCTCTCTTCTCTCTCCCTCCCTCCCTCCCTCCCTCCCTCCCTCTCCCTCTCCCCCTCTCCATATCTATCTATCTATATCTATCTGAAAATATTTTTATTTGTATATATGTGAGTGTGTGCCATATGTGTGTGGGTACCCTCAAGAGGCCAAACGAAGGTATAGAATCTTTTGGAGTTGAAGTTACAGGCAGTTCCAAGACACCATTTTTTTGGTTTTCAAGATAAGGTTTCTCTGTGTAACAGCACCGGCTGTTCTGGAACTTGCTTTTATAGTCCAGACTGGCCTCAAACTCAGCAATTCGCCCGCCTCTGCCTCCCAGAGTGCTGGGAATAAAGGTGTGTCCCACACTGCCCAGCCAGTTCAGAGACACTTGGTATGGGTTCTGGGAATCAAATTCGGGTTCTTTGAAAGAACAGGAAACCCCTAACCACTGAGCCATCTCTCCAGCCTCAATAATTCTTTCTTTCTTTCTTTCTTTCTTTCTTTCTTTCTTTCTTTCGAGACAAGATTTAAAGTTGATCTTGAACTCACTGAATAGCTGAGGAGGACTTTGAACTTCTGATCCTGCCAACCAACCCCTCCTGAGTGCTGGGATTACAGGCATACACCACTACACCTATTTGGTTTGTGTGTTGTGCTAGGGATTCACATGAGAGCTTTTAAGCAAGCACTCCAACTGAGCCATATCCCCCAGCCCAAATGTTTGACTTGGAACTATTTTAGGTCATAGGAAACTTACGAAAATAATATAAAGTGTTTTGTTATAGTCATTGTTCTATTTCCAATGATATTAACAGTTTTGTGTATGTTGTGCATATGTGTGTTCATATGTATATATGCAGTAAGCCCCAGGCATCCATCTATTGCACTCCTTCCCCTGCCAGTGCTGGGGTTACAGATGAGTGCTTCTGCACCTGGCTTTTTTATGTAGGTGGTAGATCCTAAGTCAAATCTTCATGCTTTGATGTGACTGCATCTCACTAGCTCAAATATTAAGTTTTACATTAGTGTAGCATAGTGTTTCAGCTAGTAGCATACATAACAGTGCTCTCATAAGGATATAATGGCAATAAAAAATTCCTAATACCTAGTGATTAGTCCATTGTAGTCTTGCATCTTAGTAATATATTGGTGAAGATATTCATATAAACAAAGCCCATTGTGCTACTAGTCATAAGAAAATTTAATGTGCTGGGTGGTGGTTGTGCAGAAAAGGGCACCAGATCTCAGTATAGATGGTTGTGAGCCACTATGTGGTTGCTGGGGATTGAACTCAGGACCTCCAGAAGAGCAGCCAATGGGGGCCTCTTAGAGAGATGGCTCAGTGGTTAAGAGCATTGCCTGCTCTTCCAAAGGTCCTGAGTTCAATTCCCAGCAACCACATGGTGGCTCACAACCATCTGTAATGAGGTCTGGTGCCCTCTTCTGGCCTGCAGGCATACATGCAGACAGAACACTATCTATAATAAATAAATACATAATAAATAAATATTAAAAAAAAAGTAAATCAATCTTTAAAAAAAAAAAAAAGAGCAGCCAGTGCTAACCTCAGCCATCTCTCTGGCCCTTGTTTTTTTTTTTTTTTTTTTTCAAGACTTGCTTTATTATGTCCTTGACTGACCTGGGACTTGCAAAGGTCTGGCTTTGAACTCACAGAGGCCTCCCTCCACCCTACCTCCCTTGCCTCCCTTGTGCTGGCATTAAAGATGTTTGCCATCATGCCTGACTCTTTTTTTCTTTAAATAATAATCCTTTATCCTAACTTTTGTATATTTTTTAGTGTATGGTCCACCCCCACCCCCACCACCTCTTTTTTTTTTTTTTTTTTTTGAGACAGGGTTTCCCTATGTAGCCCTAGGCTGTTCTCTAACTAAGATCTTCCTGCCTCTGCCTTGCGATTAAAGGTGGGTGCCATTGCTGGCTGTCATTTCATTCTCTTGACAATGTCTTTTGCAGTGTAAAAATTTCTTTATACATTTTCTGTTTATTTTGGGTATGGATGTTTTATTTGCATCTGTGCATGTACATCATGTGCATGCCTGGGGTTCACAGCCTCAGGAAGGTTTCAGATCCCCCGAAACTGATGTTACAGGTGGTTGGGAATTGCCATGTGGGTGTTGGGCATTGGGCACAGGTCCTCTGCTGAAGGACCTTGAACTCCTGGTACTTTTTCATCTCCCAAGTGCTGCAATTATAGGCATTTGCTACTGTGCCTAGGAAGCACAATATATTAAATATACTGTAGACTTTGTTTGAATTTCATTCACTTTTCCACTATTTATATGTATATATATTACACTATTATATATGTGTATATTTTGTTTTATTAATTATTTTGTTTTTTCGAGACAGGGTTTCTCTGTAGCTTTTGGAGTCTGTCCTGGAACTCGCTCTGTAGACCAGGCTGGCCTCGAACTGACAGAGATCTGCCTGTCTCTGCTTCCTGGGTTCTGGGATTAAAGGCATGCGCTGCTACTGATTGATTTATATTTGGTGTTTTTGAAATAGAGTCTATGTAGTCTTGGCTGGTTGGTGTCCCTGAAAGTGTCATGGCCAACAGGGAAATGATCGGAGCTGGTGAAGAATGAAACACGGGTCAGCATCACTTTAGCAGGTGCTGGGTCAAAACTTCCAGAGTCTGACCTCTCATTTTCCTTACACATTTAAAACTCAGTAAAAATTTGGAAAACAGTCTCTGTGTGACTGTTATCACAGCTAAGCTTCAGGGATGGCTACATCAAAACTTCTTTGCAAAGTAGCAAAGCTCCGGAGGTCTTTAAAATAAGAATGAGTTGTATTGAGTGTAAGAACCCAGGGAGGAAGGATTTGTCATAAGCATAAGAATGGGTTCTATTGATGGAGGATGTGAAGTACACAGGATCTCTTTCATAAAGATTGTTTTATTCAATGAGACGAAGCTCAGAATTAGGGCTTAAACAATGCTCAGGATTTGGGATTCAGGTGTAGACTGGCTCCTAATAGAATAGCAAAGGATCATCAGGTTGTTAGACAGCAGCCACTCCAGCCGTCCCTGGTAGAAAATAGGCCTTTGTGCTTAACAATTCTGGCTTCTCCAATTCCTGCTCTGAGCTGCACCTCCTACACTGACTGTCCTGAAACTCTATGTAAATCAGGCTCGTCTCAAACGCACAGAGATCTGCCTACCTCTGCCTCCCAAGTATTGGGATTAAAGGTATGCACCACCACTGCCCAGTTTTATTTACTTTATGTGTGTGAGTCTTTTGTCTGGATGTATGTATGTATACTGTATTCATACATGGCTTTCAAGAATATCAGAAGCGAGTGTTGGGTCCTCTGGAACTGGAGTTACAGATGATTGTTTGAACTTGGGTCCTCTGAAAGAGCAGAGGTTAACCACTTAACCACTGAGCCATCTCTCCAGCCCCCATCTACTTTTTTATGATTATATATATTATATAACACACACATATATTTGTAGTGGCCTAACTTTTTAGTGAGCGCTGTAATTTGAAACAGTACTTCTTGTGCCAGTGAGATGCTCAGCAGGTGAAAGTGCTTACCACCAAGCCTGATGACCCATGTGGTGGAGGGAGAGAACTGACTCCTTGAAAACTGTCCTCTGACTTCTCCATATGTTAAAAAGAAAGTTTATAAATTAAAGCCTTCAGTACTTCCTGAATCATGTATGACTTAGAAATTTTAAGTGCTGTTCAAAGTCTCCCTTCTTGTTATAGTTGCTCAGACTATGTTTCCTTCTGGTTTCTTCCTTTTTCCTCTTGCATTATCTTCTGAAATTAGTACACCACCCATAGAACTGAATGCTTACATATACTTATATTATATTCATATCTTTTTTATTTTAGTGGTTCCCTGATCGTGAAATTTGAGTAGTTTGTATTTTTCAGAAGCACATATTGTGGAAGGTCTCTTGTAGTCTAGGCTGGCCTTGAGCTTGATAAATAGTTGAGGTTGGTCTTGAGTTCCTGATTCTCCTGCTTCTGTTGTCTGACTCCTGGAGTTGCCCGTGTGTGTCACTATACCTGGCTGTTAGTAGATCTGTATTGAATGTCTATTGAAAGTCAACTTTTTTTTTTTTTTTTTTTTAAAGACCCAGTCTCATGCTATTCAGGCTAGCCTTAAGCTCACTTTATGGCTGAGAATAGTCTTGAATGTTTGATTTTCCTGTCTATTTCCCACATGCTGGGATTACAGTTGTGCACCACCACACTTGGCTTTGAAAGTCAACTATTTGAAAATATCTTTATATCCCCTGATATATATATATATATATATATATATATCAGTGTTTGTGTGACCCATGTGTGCAGGTGCCTGAAGAGGGCATCAGATCTGGAACTGGAGATAGAGGCAGTTGTAAGCTACCTGATGTGGGTGCTACGAATCAAACCCAGGTTCTCTTGCAAGAGCAGCAAATCAGCAAATACTGCTGCTCCGGCTCTCTACCTGCATTTTGAAAACTAATTTGAGCCAGGTGGTGATACATTCCTTTAATCCCAGCACTTGGGAACAGAGGCAGGCAGATCTCTGTGAATTTGAAGTCAGTCTGGTCTACGAGACCTAGTTCCAGGACAGGCACCAAAGGCTACAGAGAAACCATGTCTTGAAAAACCAAAAGAAAAAAGAAAAAGAAAACTAATTGATAGTCTGTTTTGATATTATCCTTCCTGAGTACCTTGAGGATATCACTTTGTTTCTAGTGTTGTTGAGAGATCTTGTGCAGTGTAATTGTCACTCCTTTGTAGATAATTTGTTTTTCTCTCTGTCTGCCTTTTTGGTCCAAGGTTCACTTTACTGCCCCCATACCAGGGACCAAACCCAGGGCTTGGCCATCACTTTACAGGGTCAAAGACATGTATCACCACTACCCAGTATATCTCAACTATTTTTAAGAGCATGGCTTAGCCAGGCAGTGGTGGCTTTTAATTCCAGCACTCGGGAGGCAGAGGTAGACTGATCCCTGAGTTTGAGGACAGCCTGATCTACACAGTGAGTTCCCGGACAGTCAAGACTGTGTAGAAACCTTGTCCCAACCCCCCAAAAAACAACAAAATAAACAAGAACAAAAAACACAGTTTAGTGCTTTCAAGTACATTCATGCCATTGTACAGCCTTCTCCAGAACTTCTTTTATCTTGCATCATTGAAATTCTATATCTGCTAAATAGTAGTTCCCTATTTCATTTGCCCTAATGCCTCCAGCCACCATTTTATTTTATAAAGTCAGCTTCTCTAGTTACCTCATGCATGACATAAAGCGCTTATCTCTTAATGTCAGGTTTATCTCACTAGTGATGATGCCTTTAGGCTTCATCAGTGTTACAGCATTTCATTTCTTTTTGAAGCTCTCCTTTTTTAATGCACTATGACATTTATATGCTCCACTTGATTATAAATTCATCCTTCAATAGATTCTTAGCTTTTTTTCCTACATCTTAACTATTGTGACTGGTGCTACTGTGGACATGAACGTGCAAATATATTTTTAAATCAGGACATGGTAACTCATGTAATTGCAGTACTTGGGGGTCAGAGGCAGGTAGATCATCAAAAGATCAGGGTCAGTCTAGTCTACAGATAAGTTCCAGGCTTCCTACCGAGGACTGCACTGTGAGACCCTGTCCCCAGAACAAAGACTTGTTTGTGACTTCACTTTTAGTTCTTTTGGGTATGTACCAGATGTGGAATTATTACTGCATCACATGATTAGGTTGGTGGGTATTTTGTTTTTGGAGTGTTGGGTGTTGTTTCTGGGGCTTCATGCATATTAGGTAAACACTGTACCACGGAGCAACACTGCTAACTTTAGTAGTTTTTAGTTTTGGAGCAACCACCATACTGTTTTTTTCACCATAACTATATATATTTTCACCAGCAGTACATACAGCCCCTTGCAAATACTTGACATTTCCTGTGTGTGCACATGCACACAGGGGCGTGCCAAGCTTTGTTTCTCTTGGGTATGAACTGGTATCTCATTGTGGATTTGGTTTGTATTTTTTTTTAGTGATAGTGAGCATTTTTCATGTTTTTTTTCTTTTTTTTCTTTGTGTGTATTTGTGTTCACTTTGGTTCTTTATTTTTTATTTTAAATTTTTTATTCATTTTATGTATCAACCATAGTTCCACATCCTTTCCCCCCCACCACCATTTTCATGTTCTTATTGGCCCTTTATCTCTCTCTCTCTCTCTCTCTCTCTCTCTCTCTCTCTCTCACACACACACACACACACACACACACACACAAAATGTTCTGTCTGCATGTATGCCTACTCACCAGAAGAGGGCACCAGATCTCATTATAGATGTTTGTGAGCCAACATGTGGTTGCTGGGAATTGAATTTAGGACCTTTGGTAGAGCAGCCAGTGCTCTTAACCTGTGAACCATCTCCCCAGCACTATATTTTTCTTTGGAAGTCCTTTGTATTCTCTTTTCCTCCCCATAGGTGGAGGATCTGGCTGTATTGCCTAGGCTAGTCACTAATTTGTAGGTTAAAGTGATCCTTTCATCTTGGCCTCCCACTGGTAACTGGGGCCACAAATATCCTTTGCCCATTTTAAAATTAATAGAGTTTTTTTGTTGGTTTGTTTGTTTGTTTGTTGTTGTTGTTGGTTTTTTTTTTTTTTAGTTTTTCGAGACAGGGTTTATCTGTAGCTTTGGAGCCTGTCCTGGCACTCTTGTAAACCAGGCTGGCCTCGAACTCACAGAGATCCACCTGCCTCTGCCTCCCGAGTGCTGGGATTAAAGGCGTGCTCCACCACCGCCCGGCTAACAGAGTTTTTGTATCATGATATAGTTTCTTTAAAAAATATTTATTTATTTATTTATTTATTTATTTATTTATTTATTATGTATACAATATTCTGTCTGTGTGTATGCTACAGGCCAGAAGAGGGCACCAGATCCCATTACAGATGGTTGTGAGCCGCTGGGAATTGAACTCAGGACCTTTGGAAGTGGAGGCAATGCTCTTAACCTCTGAGCCATCTCTCCAGCCCCGCATGATATAGTTTTAAGAATTTTTTTGTTTATCTGCAAATTAATTTTTTGTCAGATACATGATTTGCAAATGTCCTTTAACTTCATACTATTTTTAGGTGTGTATGTGTGTGTGCATGTTTGTATGCACACATGCATGCTCAGTGTATATATGTATGTGTTCATGTGTGCCTACCTATAGAGGCATTTCATTTGTATTTTAATAAATAAAGCTTGCCTGAGGATCAGAAAAATTAAACAACCACACTGGCCAGCCCTATAGACCAGGCTGGCCAATGACACACATTTTTAATCCCAGTAGCCGCACTAGTTTGCCATAGAAACCAGGCAATAGTGTTGCACGCACGCCCTTAACCCCAGAGTTTAGAGAGGAATATAAAACGGAAGAGTCAGCTTTCAGTTTCAGTCCCATTCTGAGATTCCTGGAGACAGGACTGCCACTTCTAACTGAGGTAGAGGGAAGAGCCAGTGTCTGGCTGTTTTGTTATTCTGACCTTCAGGTTTAACCCCAGTTTCTGTCTGAGTTTTTAAAACTACCCGTATATATATTGTGTAGGCTAGAAGTTGACATTAGGTGCTTTTATTTGCTTTTTTTTGTTTGTTTTGTTTTTTGAGACAGGGTTTGTCTGTAATCCTGACTGTCCTGGAATTCACTCTGTAGATCAGGCTGGCATGGAACTCAAGAGATCCACCTGCCTCTGCCTCCCAGTGTTGGGATTAAAGGTGTGTGCCACCACCTCCTGTCTAGCTAACTTTCTTTAAGTAAAACAAGTAATATTTTACTTAACTATTTGTCTGTTTCTTTTGCTTGCTGAGTCTTATTTATCTTTTTTTTTTTTTAATGGAGCTTATACTCTAATGTATTCACATGAAAGAGACTGTTTGTTCTTCCTCCCTGTAAAGTATTTCATCAAGAGCTTCATGCAGTCATGGTTTCTCTGTGTAGCCCTGACTGTCCTGGAACTCACTGTGTAGTCCAGGCTGGCCTTGAACTCTTAAAGACCTGCCTCTGCCTCTCAAGTGCTGGGATTAAAGGTGTGCAGCAACCCCGCCCAGCTCGGTATAGCGTTCTTATTTCACAGTTTGACATATTTCATTCCACGCTCTTCTGGCTTTATGGATACTGATATTTCTTTGTTGTATGTTGAGTTGATATGTGGTCCAGGTTGGCAGCTCCCTCCCTCAGTGTTTCACTGTAGAGCCCTGACTGGCAGACTGGAACTCATGGCCTCAAACTCCGAGAGATCTGCTTCCTGAGTACTAAAGGCATCTGCCAACTATGCCCAGCTCTGTTAGGTTTGACGAGATTTTGAAATGTGATTTTATTTTACATATTGTCAACTTTTTAAATGTTACTTGCAAGCTTTTATTATCATTAATTAAAAATATTGATACTCTGTTAAAATTATATGTATTTGAATACAAATATCATTAAGGTTTTAGCAATACATTAATAATCCAACTGTGCCAGGGATTAAGAGAGGAATTTACTTTAGGGAATTTATATGGTGAAGTATAAGGGCGTCCAGTTTCCCTTTAGTGTGAAGTGACTAGTTACACTAATTGCTTTGTTTGAGCTGGGGATGTAGATCAGTTGATAGTATCTTGCCTAATATATGTTTTTAGCACTGATGGCACATACCTATAATCCCAGCTGGGAGACAGGGATTAGGAGTTTAAAGCTTGGTTTAAACTTTATCTGCATAAAGTCAGTCTGTCTGGGTTCCATGTGACACTGTCTTTTGTTGTTGTTGTCGTCAGAAGGCAAAAATGAATAAGAAAATAACTGAGTATGATGTACCTACTGTAATCTCAGCCTTGGGAGATATAGCCATGGAGGTTGGAGGCAGAAAGATTGAAGAATTTCATATAGCAATATTCTGTCTCCAAATAAAAATAACAGAAACTCAAATACAATTGATATAGCTGTGTTTAAAGGAATTAGAATGCAGAGCCAGCAGGATTGCTTTGTAGGGAAAGGCACTGGCTGCCTGATGACCTGAGTTTATTTCTGGGACCTATATAACAGAAGGAAAAAACTGACTCATAAAATGTTGTTTTCTCCTTTCCCTTTCTTTCTTTCTTTCTTTCTTTCTTTCTTTCACTTTATTATGTATAGTGTTCTGTCTGCATGTATCCCTGCAGGCCAGAAGAGGGCGCCAGATCTCATTATAGATGGTTGTGAGCTACCGTGTGGTTGTTGGGAATTGAACTCAGGACCTCTGGAAGAATAGCCAGTGCTCTTAACCTCTGAGCCATCTCTCCAGCCCTAGAAGGTTGTTTTCTGACCTCCACACATGGACTGTGGGACATGCATCCCATCCTATGTCCCACATACACCAAGTAATTATATACATAAACATAGCAAAATTTTAAAGAATTCAGATGCAAATAAATTTTCAACTTTTGGAGACCTAAATTTCTGGTTCAGATACTGTAACTGTTTATCTAAAATCTTTTATCTGCTTCCGCTAATCTGAAAAGAGACATCTCTTAGCACCTCCCTTTTTGTTGTAAGAACAGACTTCCTAGAGCTTTCTATATGTTGTTTTTCCTCTAGCTCCTCCCCATCCCATGTTGTTAACCTTTTGGCTGTAGTGTATCCTATCCCTTTCTTTCAGCCATCAGTTTACTGTTTTTTTTTTTTGTTTGTTTGTTTCTTGGTACATATATGTGTTATGTTAATTTTGGAGCTTTGTTCATACTCAACTCTTCTATAAAACGTCTATGTTTCCATGCATCTTTTGTATGTTTTAATAGTTGTACTAATTGTCATTAAGTAGTTCATTCTGACGTTTACTTTTAGATAGATGTTTTCATAGATATAATGTAAGCACTATGAAGGCACAGACTGTCATTTCCCTTGGCATCTTTAATATTTGGCATTTAATGATCATTGTATTGTTCAGTGTTTGATGTGTAGCAGTAATCAGAAGCAACTTATTTATTAATAAGTGAGTTAATAAAGCTAAAATAACATTTTCCCATCATTCCAGTGCACACATGTGGTATATTATTATTTCTTTTAATATTATAATACCCGGTTTTGTCATCGTAGTATCATTGGAGGAAAAAGCTTATATAAGTCTAGATTTAAAATAGGAGCAGTGAACAAAAATAATTCAATCCTTTTCTTTGTAAACAGTGTATGTTCTGGGTGTGATGGTTCACACTTTTAATTTCAGCACTTGGGAGGCAAAGCCATATGGATCTCTGTGACTTCCAGGATAGCCAGGGCAACATAGAGATCCCTATCTTAAAGAAAAGGAAGACAAGAGAAGTGTTAAGAGTATAGCTCAGTGATAGAATGTTATTCTAGCTTATGTGAAGTCCCTTGATTTCACCGTCAACATTAAGAATGGGGTTATTATATTAATTGTTTTGTGGGTTTTTTTTTTTTTTTGGTTTTTCGAGACAGGGTTTCGCTGTGGCTTTGGAGCCTGTCCTGGAACTAGCTCTGTAGACCAGGCTGGTCTCGAACTCACAGAGATCCGCCTGCCTCTGCCTCCCGAGTGCTGGGATTAAAGGCGTGCGCCACCACCGCCCGGCTTGTGGGTTTTTTTTTTTTTTTTGGTGTGTGCATGAGCATATGCATTTGTGTGCTCATTTTATGGGTGTATGTGTGTGTCAGGTCAAGTGTGGTGGAGGGCAGAGGACAACTTGTGGAAATTGGTTCTTTTCTTGAACCATGTGCATTCTGTGGATTGAACTACTGGAAAACACCTTTTCTTGCTATGCCATCTTGGTGGTGTATTTTTTATTACATTTACTTAATGATGTGCATGGGTGTGTACCTGCTAGTGTGTGTGTGTGTGTGTGTGTGTGTGTGTGTGTGTGTGTGTGAATTAGAGGACAGGTTTGGGAAGTTGGTTTTTCTCCTTCCACCATGTGGGTTTTTCTGTGTCTTACGATCAGCTGTGTTCTGCCAGCTATATCCCAAATAACTACTCAGAGACTTATTAATTACAAATGCTTGGCTAATAGCTCAGACTTAATACTAACTAGCTCTTACAATTTAACCCATTTCTGTTCATCTGTGTGCTGCTTCAAGATTTTTACCTCTCTTGTTTGTCCTGCTTCCTTTTCTTCTGGCTGGTACTCACGATTCTGCCTTTTTTCTGGTTCTCCTGCCTAACCTTATCCTAACTGTTGACCAATCAGTTTTTTTATTAAACCAATCACTAAAGGAATATACCACAAGACCCTGACCAATAAATAAATAAATAAACAAACAAACAAACAAATAAATAAATAAATAATTGTCTCTTACATTGTTTCATTAGAACTTATAATACTATTTAGAAGGAATGCCATTTACAACGTATACTGTTTTCATTTAAGAATTTGCCGGTATCAGGCTTTCCTGCATCTGAAACCAATATAATATCAGCAAGGTCACATTCTCATTCAGAGAGAGAAAGCAAAGGCAGCCTCCTGGAGGTACGGGAAAACATTTCTGTCCCAATCCTTTTAGTAGTCCACAAGATATGTTCTTTCAGACCATGTGTAGATAGTTTCATTTTCTTCCGCATGGGTAGCATTGGCCATAAGTTTTGTCTTGGATATCAGCAAATTCCTTGTACTGTGTGTGCATCCAAATGATTTGCCTCTAAGTAAGATCAAGTGAAAATAATTAAAAGGGAGAGCTGAGTTCTAGAGATAAGGTACTATGAATATGGTCATAGTAATTGCAGGCATAGAAGATGTCTTTTATTTTCCATTTATTTATTCAGATCATTTATTTTTTATCATATGGATTTATGCACATATATTCATAGTTTATCTTATAATCCAGTACTGCTGTTTATTTTGTGGCTTGAGTTATCCCATCTTGGGATGCTTTTTGCCTAATGGGTGTGTGGCTCTGACACTGAAACTCAGGACTTTCTACATCCCAGGCAAGTATTCTACCACTGAGCTTTGTCCCTAGCCCTGTCCCCTACCTACCTACTATCCACCCACCCACCCATCCATCCATCCATCCATCCATCCATTTAACGTGTATAGGCAGTTTGCCTGTATGTATGTCTGTATACCACGTGAGTACCTCTACCCATAGAGGCTGGAAGAGAGGACTGGATCCCCTGGAATTGGAGTTATAGACTGTTGTGAGCCACCATGTAGATGCTGGGGATTGAATGCAGGTCCTCTGGAAGGGCAACCAGTGCTTTTTACTCTATCTAAGCCAGCCCCTTAGCATTTTCTTTTAAAAAATGAATTTTTATCTATTCTTTTTATATCAATAATAAAATTAAGCTGAATGTTGTGGTGGTTTATGTATGTAAAAATCCCAGTTCTTAGATGGAGAAACAGGTTTAATACAAGTTTGAGACCAGCCAGAACTACCAAATGAATTCCTGGATAGCCTAGAAATAAGAAATTGAGGATCTGTCTCAAACAGTGAAGCTAAATGTTCTCTACTACAAATATATCTTCCATTATACCTTTAAAAAATTATCATACAAAGATATGCTAGTTCTAAAATCCTTTTGTTCATTGTGATGAGACTGTGATATTTATAATTGTGATGTGTGAAATTCAGAATTTCAGATGTGTGTATATGCTAAATATGTATGTCTTTATTTTCCACTGCTAAGTCATATTGAATAGGCTTTTCATGTATTTAAAAATACTGATATATATTTCACTTAACAGACATTCCCTGAGCTCTTTCCATGTACAGGCTTTGGATATAGAATGAACAAATGAGCAGGGCTCCTGCCCTTATGGAATTTACACTTTAGTTGGCAGAGATAGACCACATAAATACATTTATTATGGCAGCTCAAGGTATCTATGAAAAGAGAAAGTAGCTGAGCAGTAAGTAGAAGCCTCTGACCTTTTCTTGGCAGAGAAAAGGGGATTGTTTTCCTTGAGGAGGGACATCTGAGAAGCAATCTGGAGGAATTTAACCAGATAAACCCCTCAGGCAGGAGAAACAGCGTGTACACAGTCCCTGAGACAGGAGGGTATATTTATGAAGAACTGTGAAAGACTAGCAGAGTGGTGAAGAGGTGGCTCGACACGTGAAGGATTTACTGCCGAGTTGATGACCTGAGTTTGAGCTTCGTAACTTGAATTTGATCCACCATGCCCCACATGGTGGAAGGAGAGACCAGTTCCTTCAACACATTTGTGTACTTATACACACTCATGTACATACACTTACACATTCAGACACCAAGAAAACCAAAAACTAAAAAACACATTTTCCCTGTTTAAAGATAGTGGAATTGGATCAGGAAGATACATGGGCAGTGGTTCAGTAAGAAACTAAGCACATATTTTTTATCTGATTTACACTTCCAGTAAGGCTGGTACTTCATTTTTTATTCATTAATTCATCTGTTTATATTTGTATCTTTGTGGTGCTGGGTATTCAACCCAGAGTCTCCCACATGCTAGGCCAGTGCTCTACCACTGAGTTTCATGCCAAGTGCTTATTTTGGATGTTTTAAACTTTGAATCATGAGAATGTTTTTAAAATTAGTAATGCCTGGTTACTTTGATGAACTTTAATTTTGTAGCTTTTTTTACTAGCACTATTAGAAAGTTTACAAATCCTGCTTGAAACAAGAAATTGCTTGTTTTTTTTTTATATTTTGGTTAGTATATCATCTTGGGTTTTATGTTGGAACCTCTAAATTGTGATTGGAATGTAAAAGGACTTGCATGTTGAGACCATCTGTGGGAGTTACATTGTCTGAAAGTTGAGAAGAGATCATGACAGATGGTGAGGTCGAAAGATTGACTTTTTGAGCTTGACATAATGTGTTCATGAAGCTGGAAGAAGAAATCCGACTTATGTTTTTAACTAACAGAAGATCTTGGAAACAGAAAAGAGTGTGCAGTTGTTGAATTTGGATAAACATCATGCATCAGCACACATGGCTGGTTTATATCTGAGACTCACCAGCATTGCCAAAGATAGCAACTTCTGAAAATATTTGGTGTCCCTTTTTCTTCTTGACATTTTGGAAAGTTTAAAGTCAAATATTGAAGAATTGCAGGTAATTTTTATGTTAATCAATACAAAAGAATCTTTAAAAATTAAAAATTATCTTTTAAAAACATTTAAGATATTCAACCTTTTTAATTGTAATTAAAAACTTTTTTTTCGGTTTGAAAATTGAGGTTTCTGTTGTAATTTTCATTTCTCCTTTATGCAGATTATTCATTGCTTATTTTGGAAGAAGAAACCATAACTTTTTGTGGGAAATCAAAACTGTCCATTACTTCACCCCCAATATTGTTTATCCTGTGTTAGGCAGTATCTTAGTGATTTTATATATATTGTTTTATTTAATGAAGTATATATGCCTTTAATGCTTGGCAGAAAACAGAAATTGAGGCACAGAAATATAATGGTAAATTTGTTTAATAAACATTTAGGCACCTTTGGCTCTATTTTAAACATTTATCATTTAGACCACATTTAGAGATTTCAGTCTGTGCCGAGTTCTGGTAAATAGATTCCAAGAGAATACGAAACGTAATTATCTTTGGCTCTGTCAGTTTCATTGATGTGGCTAAACAGTATTTTTATTGGTAGTCTCTTACTGTAGTGTTCTGAAATAGATTCTGTTAATTTCCTAATTCTTTAACTGTTCCTCTCCCCAACGTGGTACTGGATCTAACCCAGACTCTTGGTAAGCACTCTAATTATTGAACAACATCTCCAACCTTTTGTTAGTTTCTCTTTCTTTGCTTAAATAGCACAGTGCCATTCAGTAGCCTGATTTTTAGGAACTAAGATACAGTATTGAATATTGAGTACAGAAATGAAGTAGATGCATAGGGAAAAGCAGCTGTAGCCATCACAGCCATGCTCTGGGCTAGGGAGGGAGAAAAAAGGGATCCCTTGTAGCCAAATCTGCTGGCTCACTTCATTGCTTATGGCCAGAACTAAGTCATATGTTATATGGTCAAACATTTTGGTGCACACATTGCCACCTTCAACTTCTTAAGGAAGAGAACAATAAAAGGGAATAATATCTGCCTTGAATCTATATATAGGAAGCTCATAAATCTTAATTAATCCAAATCATATTTTCTGTCAGAATTGTATTTTAGTAGGTCATAATCTAATTTTTTGATATTTGATTTTCTCTTTTTAATGAGTAACACTTTTTATTTAATTTTTTGGTATGCATTAATATTTTTCCTTCATGTATGTCTGTGTGAAGGTGTTAGATCTGGAGTTATAGACAATTGTGAGCTGCTATGTGGGTGCTGGGAATTGAACCTGGGTCCTCTGAAAGAGCAATCAGTACTCTTTACTGTAGAGCCATCTCTCCAGCCTCCCATTCATGTTATTATTGTGTATGTTTATGATGTTATTTATGTTTTAAATATTTTATGTTTTTGAGTATTTCATACATGTTTACAATGTATTTCTAGCACTCAGGTGCCCTTTTCTATTTTATAAATTTTTCTTATATCTTACTGAGTCCAGTTCATGCTGACTGTGTATGTGCATGGGTATGTGAAAATCGTAAAAATATTTCTATTGTTAGTAGTGTGTATGATGTGTATGGGTGCCCATGCCACAGCACGCATATGCAGGTCAGAGTACAACCTTGTAGAGTCACTTCTCTTCTTCTAACTTTACTTTGGTTCCTGGGATCAAACTTAAGTCTCTAGGATTGTTCAACACCCTCTCAGCCATCTCTCTGGCCAAGTTGGGTTTTGAGAAAAGGTCTCATGTAGCTCAGGCTGCCCTGGAACTTTCTGTCACCCAAGGCTGGCTTTTAATTATTGATCTTCCTATGTCTTCATTCATTCATTCATTCATTATGTATACAATATTCTGTCTGTGTGTACACCTGCAGGCCAGAAGAGGGCACCAGACTCCATTTCAGATGGTTGTGAACCACCATGTGGTTGCTGGGAATTGAACTCAGGACCTTTGGAAGAGCAGGCAATGCTCTTAACCTCTGAGCCATCTCTCCAGCCCCCTACCTCTACATTCTTAGGTGTATCTTTTTTTCTTTCTGAGTGCCTCTCTTTTAACTTGAGTGCTTTAAAATCTGTTTTAAGATAATTTATTTAATGTTTATTTATTTATTTTTGAGTTAGAATTTCACTGTATAGCTTAGGTTAGCCTGGATCACTGTGTTACTATGTCGCCTAAGGTAGCTTTGCACTTGTAATTTCTCTTGCCTCAGCTTGTAAATAATACTAGAGATGTGAGCAACTATGGCTAGCAAAGTAGTTTTAAAAGAAAAATAATATGAGATCCACTCTTCTAAGATCAAATAAACATACAAAAATAAGAAAAGCTGCAGAACTAGAGCAGAGAACTCCTGAATGCCCTTCCCCAGATTTACCAGTTATAAACATTTTTATACATTTTATTTTCATTTCTCCCATACATTTTAAATTTGAAGTTTAGTCCTTGTTGTCAGGTCCCTAGCCTCCTAAGGAATTTTGGTGTTTTTATTTTCATTTTTCTAATATAAATGATATTTCACTTACAAAAAGACCCTATAGTTTATGGACAAATATCCAGAAACAACAGTGGAATCCGGGCCTGTTGCTTATACCTGTAATTTTAGCATTTAGAAGGTGGAGTCAAGAGGATAGCCATGAATTTGAGGCCATTTGAACTACATGCTGAGTTCTAGACTAGCCAGGACTCTGTAGCAAGGCTCTGTCGAAAGAAAGAAAGAAAGAAAGAAAGGAAAGAAAGAAAGGAAGGAAGGGAGAGAGAGAGAGAGAGAGAGAGAGAGAAAAGGACAGAGAAACAATGCCCATTCTCTCTGTCTCTCTCTCATTATCTGGAATGTGGATTTTGTCCAGTTATCCGTATTGGTCTTCTTAGGAATCATGTTTTTCTGATCCAGTGTTTATTTTGAGAGTGCTCACTGAATTGAGTTTTCCTATTTTTTTTAAAAGATTTGTTTATTTATTATGTATACAGTGTTCTGCCTACATATATCCTATAGGCCAGTAGAGGGCACCAGATCTCATTACAGATGGTTGTGAGCCACCATGTGGTTGCTTGGAATTGAACTCAGGACCTCTGGAAGAGCATTCAGTGCTCTTAACCTCTGAGCCACCTCTCCAGCCCAAGTTTTTCTATTTTTTTAGTTTTTTATTTTATTTTATTTTTTCTAAATATGGATGTTTTTCGCTTCCTTCTCTTTTTTTTTTTTCTTTTGGCTCTAGCAATTTTGAGGAGTTAAGGAGTTTAGGCCACTATTTTGAAGAATATCTTTCACTTTGTATTCCTGTTTTTTTTTTTTTTTTTCGTTTTCATGGTTAAGTTTGCATACTAGACAATAATGTCAGAAATATCCATCTCAGTGCACTTAGGACATATGATGACTTATTATTGGTGGCCATTTGGTAACTTTGATCATTAAAGTAGTGTGTGTAAGGTTTCTTTACTGGAAATTTTGAATTAAGACATTTTATAAGGAGGTATTTCAATATCATGTCCGTATCTTGTGGCATACTCGTAGTTGGTGTTCCCCTTTGTATCAATATACAAGAATCTATACCAATATATTTGTCTAAAAACAGTAACTCACAATTATAAATCTATTATCCCATCATCCCTCTTTTTTTTTTCAAAATGATCCCTGAGCTTATAAAATTCCTCCCTCAACCCTCAATCATATACTAATTATAATCAACCCCTAAATGATGTCCCTAAACCCAAGGGCAAACTTTACTGGGAGAGGGGACGTCATCCTCTAGAATTACTCCCAGGTGTCATGGGGGCGACGTTCTTTCTGGGGGATCCTGTGAAAGTAAAATGATGGTTAAATTTCAAGATCAATGTCTTTTAAAATTGCAAATAGTCTCTGAGTATTTTGTGCATGTCTGGCCAAAATGTTGTATAAGATGTGCACCATTTCAGCTAACCAAGTTGGAACTGTCTTGTGCAGCTGGTACCCAAAGCAGGTCTTGTAGTAGCACTATCAGTATCATGACGTCATATCAACCAGGTGGAGTTGTTATGGGGCCCCATCTTCTTCCTGGAAACTTCAAATGTCACTTCAGGAAAAACTCATTGTTCATTGTGAAAAACTTAAACATTAATCATATAGACATATATGTATATATTCACTGAAAGGCATGATAGATATATTCAATGAAAAGTATGATAGATATGAAGAAAAGCAAAGATGTTTTCTAAACTCATATTTCTTTCTGTCCCATATCATGGCTCTTGACATGAGACAGAAACTCCAGAAACTCTGGGTTTTTCTCTTACTAACAGGCTTGGAATTGGAGAGGGACTGAGCCAGAGTCCAACTTCAAAACCAGCTTTATAAATTTAAAAATATGGTTTAATATTACTTACACAACCCTTTCAGTTTTCTTGATATTTCCTATTGGGCAGGTATTTTTCCATCTGTCAGTATCCAAACATCCAGGGTCCCTTGAATTTTTCAAAGATGAGTGTTTTCCTGTGGAGATAGGAACAGAACCCTGCCCCCATTCTATATGTTTTTCTTTTTTTTTTCTTTTCTTTTTTTTAAATATTTATTTATTTATTTATTTATTATGTATACGATATTCTGTCTGTCAGGCCAGAAGAGGGCACCAGAACCCATTACAGATGGTTGTGAGCCACCATGTGGTTGCTGGGAATTGAACTCAGGACCTTTGGTAGAGCAGGCAATGCTCTTAACCTCTGAGCCATCTTTCCAGCCCCCTCTATATGTTTTTCTTACCACCTGTATGAATATCATCATTGTGGATGAGTTGTCATTTCTCCTTTCCAAGAGGTTTCTCCTCTTCAAATCGAAACTATTAATTTTGATGGTATCCACAATTTTTCTTCTCCTGTGGAAACAAGAGCAAAACCCCTTCCCCAACGTAGCACATCTCCTGGCTTCCATTGAGAGGTCAGCACATCTTTGAAATAAATCGGTTGATTTAGTTCAGCAGACTTTTCCATTATCCAATGTCTTTCTGCTGCTGTCGTTCTTTTCTCATTAGCGTTAAGAAAATTCAAGGTTAATAAAGCATTATGTAATCTATTTCTGGGGGTATTTTCGGTCCCTTACTGTTTCATTGTGATGGTTTCAACAACTGTAGAATTCATTATATTTATCAGTTGACATTCTTTTAATACTTTACATTTCCTTGTATCGTCTCTAATTGTTTTGATTGGGTTTACAGTTTTGCTGTCATTAGGATAGTGTGGTGGGCTTCAGTGTGTAGTTGTAGCTCTTTAAGTTGGTCCTTGTGTATTTTTGACACATCTGTCAGTGTTTGAGCATTTTGTCCTTTGGAACAATAAAATATTCGAGGTTTATCTTGTACCTTTTCTGCCTTGCCTTGGAATCAGCCCTTTCTCCATGAAGCCCTGGTGTTTCTTTCAGTGCATTATTTAAAGCAATGTACTATAACTCTGCTGTGTCCCTTGAGAGTAGAGCTCACTTGTCATATGACTTAACTGCCTTAAACCCCTGTTGTTACCTGGAATGAGGTAAAAATGATCCATGTTTTTCTAGTGCTGTCCTAGGATTAACTTAGACAAATCACTTAGAAGTATGTGTCTCAGTAAATGTGACATAAATACCGCCTATTATTACATTACTGTTCCCTCTTTTCCCTTTAACAGGATATTTTAAAGAATTATTGAAGACGAAGGTTTTTATTTTTGTATGTTTTTAATGGTTATGCAGAATATTAAATAGAATACAGTTTTGATATGACGGCAAAAAGTGTAAGTATTTTTATTTTTTAGAGATAACTTTTTAAAGTGAACTTATGCTGTTTTGCTATACATATTTTCTTAGTATTCTGGTTAATAAAATTAAAAATGTTGCTTGGATTAATAATTATTTTTGATTGTGTAGTGTGTGAGATAAACTTAATACTAGTGAATATAGTACTTTCGTAGCCATTATAGAATTTCTGTAGATTGGTGCCAAGCTTTTCTTTTTCAACAGCTGCAAATTACTATCTCTATAAAGCTTCCAATTTGGCTTCTTTTCTGGGGACTGTTAAAATTGGTTTTGGTTGCTAGAGAGTTACTTGGCCTTATTGAGCACATCTCTGCTTTCTTTGGCGTGTGTGTGTGTGTGTGTGTGTGTGTGTGTGTGTGTGTGTTAGTTCAGGGAAATGTGTATGCTCTGTTATTTGGAAGCAGATTGCTTCATTCCCTGAGGTATTCCCTGAAGACCATCAAAGCTTTAGATATGTTGGAAAAGTTATGTAAGTCCTTCCTCTGTTTAAATTATCATTTCTTTATAACTTTATTATAAAAATTCGGGCTATCCTAGGAGTTCAAAAGTAGGAATTTGGTAGCCCCACAGAAAGATCTGGACCAAACCTGGAGTCTGTCAGGAATTGGAGCAGTATATGTTTTCATCGCTCATCCTTTTCTCATGCTATCTATCTGCTTCATGTCTCCCTCCTCTCCCCTGAGGATCACCTCCCTTCTCTCCTGTGCACATTCTGAGAGAGATGTGCAGGAGGGAAAGAAGCTCTCTGACCCTTTCATTGTTGTCACTTCTAATTGCAGGCTCTTTAGGGAATCATTTCTTATGGGAACAGAGAACATGTGTATGTGTGTGTGGGGGGGATTACCTTTGCCTTTTAGATCATACTTATGGTCATGGAAAATGAAAATTCTGTTAAAAAAAGTTAAGGATCCATTTATGGAAGTGTATGTCTGTAGTCCCAGTTATTCAGGAGCCCGAGACAGGAGGATGGTGAGTTTGAGGCTAGACTAGTCAATATAGCAAGACCCTGTCTCAAAAACAAAACAACAGCAACAAACCGACTTAGTCATTACAATAAAATTCAGTTTAAGGGAAAGATTAAATATATTGATTCATTTAACTGAAAAGTCTAAGAGTTCTCTGACTTTAAATACCTCTAGATTTAGAGGATTGAAGGATGACATCATATACTGTGTCCCTGCCCCATCTTTTGGCTTATTTGGGTTTTGTAGTTTAGTTTATAAGAAAATAAGGAACATTCTGGTTTTGCTAATCAGTTTCAAATTCCGCATGGTTACCATGCTTAGCCCACAGACCTAGACTGGATGAAAGGAAATAGGATGCCAGAAGTGTGAGGCCTGGGCCAGGGGCCTCTCAGTAATGTTTCTTGCCAGAACTACACAGGATATGGCATGGATTTTTTGCAGAGGAGTTGAGATGAGGTACTGACATATATCCTCTGAATCTTATCATATAATGCTTACTATCCAATGACTCTTCTAGAACAAAAATTCAGGTATATTATAAGCTCACCTAGTATACAGAATAGGTTTTCTGTTTTTGCGGCAGTGTCTTGCTCTCTAGCCAGGCCAGCCTCTCAAACTCACAGTCGTTCTGCAGCAGTGTCCTAAGTCTAAGTGCTGGGATTGCAGGCATGCAGCGCCATGCCCGTCTTACAAAAGAAAATTTGACAAACAATCCACGGTTTTTTGCCTTCTTAATGAAAATTTTTTATATACACTGTAATTTTGTTTTACAGAAAATAATGAATACTCTTTCTTATCTTGATACTTCTGCACCATTTTAAGAGGCTTTTTTGTTCCTCATGGTATGGACAATATACATTTCTCTTATGTGTATGCTTTTACACACACACACAATCTTCTTTCCCTTTTTTTTTTTTTCTTTTTCGAGACAAGGTTTCTCTGTGGTTTTGGAGCCTGTCCTGGAACTAGCTCTTGTAGACCAGGCTGGTCTCGAACTCACAGAGATCCACCTGCCTCTGCCTCCCAAGTGCTGGGATTAAAGGCGTGCGCCACCACCGCCCGGCTTTTCTTTCCCTTTTTAAACAGAATAGAAAGTTTTGAGTACATTGCAAGGGGCAATGAACTCAACTGTAGCAAGAGTACAGTCTATAGGTTTGTATTTTTAATCTTAGCCACTTTAACCAGCAAAAAGTTGTATGTGATTTATTTCTGATTACTAGTTAGGTTAAATTCTATGTGTTTATTGGTTATCTACATTTCTGTTTGAAAATTGTGTATATTGATATGTTGGAAGCTATTGGCACCTAAATAATAACTAAAACTTAAATACTACTTTACCATAAAAATATGCACAATTATTTGATATAAGGTATTCATATCTGTTGTCTCCATATGTTCTTTTTTATTTTTTTATTTTTTTTTTTTTATTTTTCGAGATGGAGTTTCTCTGTGTAACAGTCCTGACTATCCTGGAACTCACTTTGTAGACAAGGCTAGCTTCTAACTCACTGAGATCCACCTGCCTTGGTTTCCCAAGTGCTGGGATTAAAGGCATGCACCACCATTTCCCAGTCTCAATATGTACATTTTATAGTGACGATTCCAAAATCGTCTTGCCTGTGAAAGGTAGATTTTACCTTTAAGTATAGATCATCTCATTTGAATTGCTTTCTATGTCAGAAATACTAAATATCAGTGCAGTATATAATGTCCTTATTGAGGAATACAATTGGATTGTTAAAATAGGCTTAGGGCTAGGCACACATGCTTTTAATCCCAGCACTCAAGAGGCAGAGGCAGGTGGATCTCTTTGAGTTTGAGGCCAGCCTGGTCTACAGAATGAGTTCCAGGACAGCCAGAGCCACACTTTGAAAGTCAGTTTAAAAAAATGAAAACAAAAACAAGCCAGTTGTGGTGGCATACACTGGTGGGATTTGTGAAGGAGGTGGAGACAGGAGGATCACAACTTTGAGACCAAACTGGGCTACACATTTTACAAAAAACCAAACAAACATACACAAATTAGAACAAAAATAGGTTTAGGTATTTTTGTTTAGCATACTTTTAGTGACTGCTCAAGTTTGTAGTACATCATTAGAATACCCAGTTATTATTCCATATTTATTTATTTTGCATTATGTCTATAGTGAAATACCCAGATAGAAGACATTTCTTAGTATCTAACTAGGCAAACAGTGTGACATAAATTTGTGAGTTCTTTTTTATCTTGTTCAATCAAATATTTTTTTTGTTGTTTTTTTTCTGAGATAGTATCTCACTGGATAGCTTATTCTGTATTAAGGTTAGCCTTGATCTTGGGTTCCTCCCAGTTCAGCCCCTCAAATACTGGGATCATAGACTCATATCACTTTAGTTCTTTTTTAATTTTAATAATCAATTTTAAAAATTAATAATTAATTTTTAAATTTATTTACATTGGTTTTGAGTGTTATATACATGTGCATACAGATGTCTCTTTAGTTTAAATTATAGGAGATTGTGAGCTCCATCACCTTGAAATTTTTTTTGTTGTTGTTTTGTTGTTTTTTTTTTTTTTTTTTTTTTGGTTTTTCGAGACAGGGTTTCTCTGTGGTTTTGGAGCTTTCCTGGAACTAACTCTTGTAGACCAGGCTGGTCTCGAACTCACAGAGATCCGCCTGCCTCTGCCTCCTGAGTGCTGCACCTTGAAATTTTGGAACCAAATCTTATTGTCTATAAGAGCATTGATCACTTCTAATCACTTTCTCCAACCCTTTAATTCCTTATTTGTTTATATGTTTGTTTATTTGAAACAGGATCTTACGATCCCTGGCTGTCCTGGAACTCACTAAGTAGACCAGAATGGCCTTGAACTCACATCACAGAGATCTGCCTCCCAAGCACTGGGAGTGAAGTCTAGTACTAACATCCTTTGTCCTAAATTCTACTCAAATAGGTAGAATAAAGAAAGAACATTCTGTTTTTTTTTGTTTTGTTTTTTTGTTTTGTTTTGTTGTTGTTTTATTTGTCTTTAAGACTGGATTTCTCTGTGTAACCCTGGTTGTCTTGGAACTTGCTCTGTAGACAAGGCTGGCCTCGAATTCAGAGATCCAATTACTTTTGCTTCCTGAGTGCTGGGATTAAAGGTGTGTGCCACTACCGTCTGCCTTTTTTGTTTTGTTTTGTTTTGAAACAGGGACTACAGAGTTCTGACTGTCCAGAACTCACTATGATACCATACTGACCTCAAACTCACAGCTATCTATCTGCCTCTGCCTCCCCAGTAGTGGGATTAGAGGCTTGTGCCACCAGACCCTGCAGAGAATACATGCCTTCCGAGACAAAAATATCGGACTTCTTGGAGCTTGAGTTACATTTGGTTATGAGTTGCCTGACATAAGTACTGCATAGTATACACTCTTAACCTTTGAGCCATTTCTCCAGCAGATCCTCCTGACTCTGCCTCTTGAGTACTGGGATTAAAGGCTTGTGTCACCACTGCCCAGTGAGAAAGAATATTTTAAAACGTTTTTCCTAGCCAAGTTTTTTTTACTTTTAAGTAATGTACTTTGAGGTTTTAAACTGTGAAGTATAAAAATAGAATTGAATATGCACTTTATTAAATGACTTTTGGTAGTATTTTTTATGAACTTTAGATTAAAATACCTTCCAAGATTAAAAGTAGGCTGTCATGTTGAGACTTAATTGACCTTTATCTCATTTTTAACTGTGCAATTAAGGTATGGGTGTACAGCTGCTTAAAAAGTCTGTGGGTTTGTTTGCTGCTTTACTCTTCATGCAAAAGCTGGTATGAAGAACAGGTGTTTAAACCTAACAGTAACCCAGTAACTGACATCTGTACTGTGAGTATGTGGTTTTTGTTGAGGCTTTTTTTTTTTTTTTTTTTTTTTTTGGTTTTTCGAGACAGGGTTTCTCTGTGGTTTTGGAGCCTGTCCTGGAACTAGCTCTTGTAGACCAGGCTGGTCTTGAACTCACAGAGATCCGCCTGCCTCTGCCTCCCGAGTGCTGGGATTAAAGGCGTGCGCCACCACCGCCCGGCTGAGGCTTTTTTTTTTTTTTTTAATGTTAGTTTTATAAAATAAGAGAAATGTAAAACAACTCTCCTAAAAGTTACTGTATGTATTATGTGGTCCTGTATTAAACATAGGGTGCACAGATACATGCACGCACACAATACATACATACATACATACATACACACACGTGTGCAGACAAACTACCCATATACATAAAATAATAAACTTTTTTTTAAAGTCAAATGCAAAAAGTTTCAAAACTTCTTGTTCTTTAAAATCTTTTAAGTTACTGAAGAGCTGATTTGCAGAATGGTGATGCTCATTTTAGTATCGTTTTGTATACTTGTAATTTGTTATGAGGATAGTTTTTTGGGGAGATAGAGTCAATTTTGAGAATTGAACCCAGAGACTTGGGTATGCAAGGCAAAGCCTGCTGAACTATACCAGCACAGATCAATATTAAATTAAATCTACTCAGTACACATACTCAGATATACAACCTACCATAAAGGTAAGGATTTCTTATTTAGCTTGATTGTAGTGATCATTTAATAATTTAGACATGTATCAAAGCATCAAGATAAGGACCAATAATTTGAGACCATATAATGTGTTCCAGTCAAATAAAACTGTTTCAAAGGTATCTTTGAAAAGCGGGTTTAAGTTATCAATCTACAAATTTGTAATGTTGAAAGTTTGCAGAACATTACCAGTTTGTAATATTATAAGATTATAATACTTTAATGTATAAAATATAATATATAGTAATAATAGGTCTATTTACTATAATATGCTTTGAGCTAAGTTGTTGGGGTTTTTGTTTTGTTTTGTTTTCTTCGAGACAGGGCTTCTTTATGTAGTCTTAAATGTACTGGAACTTGCTCTGTAGACCAGGCTAGCTTTGGATTTAGAGATTGAGCTAAAAGTTTTTTTTTTTAAATCTTAAAAAATATCATTATGTGTGTATATGATGCAGTAGACGTGGGGGAGGGGCTATGGGCTATTGTCTTGTGGAGGTCAGAGGACAACTTTGGAAGTGATTCTCTATTTTTATGTGAGTTTGAACTCAAATCTTCAGTCTTACTCAGCAAGCACTTTATGGACTGAGCCATCTTGATGGCCCCTGTTTTCAAAATGGAGATTCCCTTAAGCTCTGAAACAGATTTTTAGAGTTTTGATGAAAATTGGGTGTGGTCAAGCATTCCTATAATTTCAGCGCTCTTAATGTCGAAACAGGAGGATCAGAAGATTAATCCTCAGCTGTATAGTCTGAGGCCAGCCTGGGGTCTATGCAGCCTTATATCCACAGCAAAACCCAAATATTTCTTATGATACTACATTTTCATCTGTGATACCAGATAGCCTTGTAGCTATTAAGTGAAATAAACCATCTGAAGGCAGATTGTTTGCTGATAAACAGCACTAACTAGTAATGAGTGTTGACTTGGACTGAAGAGTGTGAGCCATGTACTATGCTGCATACTTAGCATTACTCATCTCCTTGGGTCTGCATAACAACCAGAACTGATAAGTCCTGGCAGCACATCCTAATTTGCAAATGTGTAATTTGAATGGCTTGACGAGAGCACATTAACAGTGGGCTTTATGAGCCAGTGCGGACCCAGACAAATGGGCTTGATGCTGCTGTCGTTGTACTCTGTGGTCATTCTTAAAAACATTGTAGAAGTGATTAAGAACATTAAAAATTAAGGGCAGCAATGAGGATATAATTACTCTTATTTTTATAGTGCTAGAGATCAAACCAGGGCATTATACATGCAAGGCAAGTGTTCTGCTACTGAGCCAAGCCTCCAGCTCTCAGGATGGAATTGTGATTTATCTGTTGGCAGCTGCTATATTACTTGTCTTCAAAATATTTAGAAAATCTGTGGATTTTCATAAGTAACATTCCATTAACTTTTAATCTAAAATTCTTAGTTTCCACATTTAAAACAATATGGTAAGATTTTCTTTTTAGTAATATATTCCTATGGATGATATAATTGATTTATTTCATAGTACTTTATATAATACTTGATACTACCTCTGGTGAAAAATATAAAAATAATTTATTAAGTAATGCTATAATACTTCAGATCCTAGTATTATTACTATTTTTTTAATCCAGGTTTGTTTGACATCTACAAATGCAGAACTGAGGGACTTTATAGATCAGAATTCCAGTCCAACAAAAGGTAAGGATTAGTGAATAAAAAATTTCTGGATTTAATTTTGTTGTAGTTCTTCTAGAAAATATACAATTATAAGAATTCTTTGTATACAATAGTTACATAGTGTTAGGTGTGTCATCACATACCAAATGAGTCATACGAATAATATCAGTTGTCTCTAGGAGGTGGAAGGTCTTTGTGTACAATGTTTCCCTATCTCTTTCTTTAGGACTTTTAAAACCCCTTTACCAGTGATCTTATTCCAATTGACACTGCTAAATCTATTTTTTCTGTACGTGGCTAAAGTTTTAATGCTTAGGGGGCTGAGCCAGGATGATTACTGAGTTTAAGACCAGTGTGGGCTTTATATTGAGTTCCAGGCTTTATATTGAGTCTTTGTCTCAATAACAAAACAAAACAAGGTGGGAACTAAGGAATTGATTATATGTGGTTATTGACTGATAGAGGAAGGAAAGATACTTTCTTCTGTGGTGTAACTACTGGTAAGCTGCCCAAAGAGAGCTAATTGGGAAGGGAAGGGGATTAATAGAGATAAAAGGGAGACAGATGAAGGTAACAGAGAGTCAAATGTGTTTGGAATATATTGTATATATGTACAAACTGTCACAATAAAATCTGTTATATATAATTAATATGCTAATAAAACATTTAAAAATTAAAAAATGTCTCCCAGTTTTTTACTTTCAAGTTGTTTAACTTGTAAGAAAGTGCAGTGGAGAAAAATGCAATAAATGTGTTTTCTAATAGATAAATTTCTCTGACTAATCCATGACTTACTAGGGCATACTTAATATCAGAAATCTGATTCACCAACATAAGAACTTCCTTGACAACTGCAACATCTTTATATACATCTCTATAGTATCTTTTAGCATGTAGGCATACATGAAATATTTATGGATGTTTGCCACTAGATTCAGAATAATCTACTGTTAGGAGGGTAGAATGTATGGACATTACAGATAAAGCAATATTCTTTGTAAGATGATTAAGTATTTAAGTTGAGTGATGTGGGATATCTTTTTTTTTTTCCTGCTTTGTAAATACTTGACATTTTCCATTGTATAGGGTAGGAACAAAATATTTGCCATTGTATTACAGTTTTAAGAAAAACCAACTTTCTTAAAAGATTTTGTCTACTTTATGAGATGTGTCATGGAGATTACTGAAGTCTGTACTTGGTATAAAAATACCTATCTTAATAAATAATATTTATAGTCTATAGGAATTACTGTTGAGTTTATGTGCTATAAAAGTATTTGAGAAATACTTTGTCTTGGTGTTTTTCAATTTTCCCCCCACATGCTGTCATATATAGGAATAGTAATGTAACATTTATTGAATGCACTAGGGCTAAAAAGAGGATTGTTAAAGGTCATAGGCGTTATACCAAAGAGCTGTAGCTCTGAGTGCTTGGATTAAAGGCCTATGCCGCCATGGTGTGTGTGCTTTTGTCTTGTTTAGGCAACTATATTGTTGAGGTATCACTGGTGTAACTTCCATGTTATTTCTATGAGACTAGGGAGCAGACTTCCCTAGCTCTTATGATGTTCCTATTCCCCCTTCTGTGATGTTTTGAGCCTTGAGTGCTGTTGTGTTGAATTATCTATCCATTGATACTAGACACTGTAATAGTTTAGATAAAATAGCGCAGTTCCCCAAGGGGCGGCAGTGGGCCGTGAGGGGTGGCCAGTCCCACCACCCCAGTCCTCTGTGGATCTCAGGCAGGTGAGAGACCTCGGTGGGGTGGGGCAGCCGGTTCCAAGAGGAGCTGCAATGGGTGAGAGACGGATAGGCACGCCATGCAAAGAGAGTGTTTGGGTATAGTTTATTCACTGGGTTGTGGAAGGGAAGGGGGAGGTGAATGGAGGGGGTGGGTGGGGGAGTGGAGAAGAGGCTGCAGCAGCCACCTCTTCAGAAGAGGAACAGAAGGAGAGAGAAAGCAGTGTAGGCTTCAGGCTAAAAGGGAGAGTGGGCAGGGCTTGTCTCTTAGACAGGACAGATCAGTAGAGGGTCATAACAGACACCCCACGATCAGTTATTTTCTGCACTTTGACCAGTCACAGTTTCACTTAATGGTCAATGTTACGAAGGGAAGCTTCTTTGATGAGAGCTGAGAGCTCCTCTCACCTGTGGGGATAAGGATAAGTAGAGTACAGTTAGGAATTATGCTGGCTTAGTAAAATGGTGGTTGTAGTTCCATGGTGTCATTAACCCCAGGTCAGGCTTGAAGACAAGCACTTTTACCTGCTTAGCCATTTTACTAGCCACCAACAACTCAAATCTTAATTCCATTTTTTTGTGATTATTTTGGTTTTTTTGTTTGTTTCTTGGGAGAATCAGCATCGATTCAGAACCAGTATCTGAAAATCTGATTGTTTTTCTTTTTCCAGTGGTACAGTTAACCCTTTAAAAGAGCAGAAGGACAAAGAAAGGCTAACAGTAAAACTTTTAAGTATTTTGTGGCTTCCTTTTTTTTTTTTTTTTTCCGAGACAGGGTTTCTCTGTGTATCAGTCCTGACTGTCCTGAAACTTATTCTGTAGACAGGCTGGCCTTAAACTCTCTTAGCTCTGTCTGCCTCTGCCTCCCCAGTGCTGGGGTTAAAGACATCTACCAGAACTGCGCAGTGTGACTTTTAAGTATTTTATCAAGGTCTTTCCTGAAAGGACACTGTCTCTTTTCATTCAAGGAATTCTGCTTCTACAAGCTGGCTCAAGTCTGGAAGTTAGTTCACAGATCAAGTTTCCCTTTTGCCATGATCCAAAGTAGCTTTTTTTTTTCATTTGTTTGAGAATTTTTCTGCTTATAAAGATCAAACAAGAATTCAGTAGGCTACTTACCTATTTCAAGCCTGGAAACACATGACTGATTAGCTAGTACCAAAGGTCCATATGAGTCAGGTTACCATGAAATTCACTTTGCTGTGCTGATCATTGTAGGTTAGGCTGTTATGGACATTGCTTTTTCTATCCTGCCCATTAGGATCACTAATATCATCTGACCTCTGCTACCTCAGCTACTGGAGAGAAGATTCTCTTCCAGGGAACACTTAGAAACCTTTAGCTTATTCTTTTCCTTTGTCAGTTTATCCTGAGATTCTAGAAGCAACTTATTAGCATCATCATTTTCCTACAGATTATTAAAAGTTAGTTGTGAATCAGGATAACCAAATGTATTTTTTTCCTTAAGTCTGTAAAATAGTTAATACCGGGGGCTTTCAGTACTCTACACACTCCCAGGAGAGGCTTCAGTAACTAGAGAGGCTTTGGTAACTGTAGGTACTTAGCAAATTGGAAAACCTATTCCAGATACACAAAATATTCATCCTTATACTTTTGTTGCTTTAGACCACTTCTGGTACCAATATCTATATTCTCTAGAGTAACAGAACTTAATAGAATGAATCCCTTTAGAAGGGGGATTTATGGAGCTGGAGAAATGGCTCAGTGGTTAAGAGCACCGCCTGTTCTTCCAAAGATCCTGAGTTCAATTCCCAGCAACCACATGGTGGCTTACAACCATCTGTAAGGAGATCTGGTGCCCTCTTCTGGCCTGCAGGCACACATGCAGACAGAATACTGACAATACTGTATACATAATAAATAATCTTTTTAAAAAAAAAAAAAGAAAAGAAAGGGGATATATTAGAATGATTTCCAGACTGTGGTCCAGTTAATCCAACAATGGCTGCCTGTGAACAGAAGGTCCAGGAATCCAGTAGTTGTTCAGTTCATAGTATATACTGAAATCCCAAAGAACTAGGCTCTAATGCCAGTGAGGAATGGACTTGCTAGCAAGGGCAGGAACATGCAGGCAAAGATCAAAACCTTCCTTTATATAGGCTTCCAGCAAAAAGTGTGGCCCAGATTAGAGGTGAGTCTTGGCACCTCATAAGATCTGGATTCTAAAGGTATGTCTTCCTCCCTCAGAGATCCAGATTGGAAGTGGGTCTTCTAATAGCCATAGCAATCACCCAGACTGTCTTTTTTTTTTTTTTTTTTTTTTTTTTTCGAGACAGGGTTTCTCTGTGGTTTTGGAGCCTGTCCTGGAACTAGCTCTTGTAGACCAGGCTGGTCTCGAACTCACAAAGATCCGCCTGCCTCTGCCTCCCAAGTGCTGGGATTAAAGGCGTGCGCCACCACCGCCCGGCTCAGACTGTCTTTAAACTGATGCTTTTCCTGCCTCTACTCCCTGAGTGATGAGATTACAGGCATGTGCTTACATGTCTGGCTTCATTTACTTTATGATATATTTAAAGTTTTATTTGTGCTACATGGAGTCTGTTCACGTATGTATGGTTTGTGAGTCAAAGAATGGGCAATTTATACATAGAAGTTGAAAATGCCTTCTGATTGGGTTTCTCTTCCCATTCTCAACCCTCTGTGGTTTTTCGAGACAGGGTTTATCTGTAGCTTTGGAGCCTGTCCTGGAACTAGCTCTTGTAAACCAGGCTGGACTCGAACTCACAGAGATCCGCCTGCCTCTGCCTCCTGAGAGTGCTGGGCGTGCGCCACTACCACCTGACTCTCAACCCTCATTTTTAACCAAATATATTTGTCTGCACTTCTGTTTTCTAGTTCTTTGAGTCAGGGACACTGTATTTTGTATTAAAGTTTAGCACATTGCAAAATCTATAGGTTGGTGCTTTTCTTTTAGCTAAAAGCCATATAATCTGTTGAATTTGCCTGGTTGGTCAAGCATGACCCTGTTGATCCCTCTATAGCTTTTAGAAAAATCAAAAAATAGCCACCTTTAAAATAAGGCCCACACCTTTAATCCCAGCTCTCAGAAGGCAGAGACAGGCAGAACTCTGAGTTTAAGGCCAGCCTGGTCTACAAAGTGAGTTTCAGAACGGCCAAGTCTACACCCAGAAACGTGTCTCAAAAAACTTAAAAAAAATTTTTGTAATGGAGAATTTCTAGTTATTTGCAATAGGATTATTCATGTTGTTGAGGCATTCAGCTTGGGCTGGGGGTGTCTCTGCACACATGGCCGGCAGAGTAACAATCTGAGTAAGGCAAGAAGGAAGTGCAGTTCATCCAGCACAACTCAGTAGCTAGTGTTGGTTCAAACTTTCACTAGAGTCTGACATTGGACAGTTTGTTGTAGGCATACTTAAGTACAGTATAATTTGGAAAAAAATTCCTGGTGAAACATAATTCCAGGTGCATAATAAAGCACATGCATAACTGCAATTGAGGCTCCTGTGAAAGTACATCATCTCTTCCATAAAGATGGGTTCTATTGATAGACTCATGTGTTACCTTTAGGTCCTGAGAGAGCGTCTAGTATGGTCTCACTCAGTTTTATAGACAAGCAGAGGTCACCTAGGCTATTAACCACCTCTGGTCCTGTTTGTTGCTTATTTGGTTTTGTGTTTTGTTTTGGTTTTTCAAAACAGATTTTCTCTGTGTAGCCATGGCTATCCTGGAACTCACTTTGGAGACCTGCCTGCTTCTCCCTCCTGAGTGCTGGGATTAAAGATATGTGCCACCATGTCCCAGCTCTATTTGTAAGAGTATGAGGAAGCTGGGGTCCCAGATGTCCACAGGGATGTCCCCAGCTAGGACCCTGGTCAGTGGAGGAGAGGGTGCCTGAACTGGCCTTGTCAGACTGATGACTATCTTGAATATCACCATAGAACCTTTGTCCAGCGACAGATGGAGATAGAGACAGAGACCCACACGGGAGTACTGGACTGAGCTCCCAAGATCCAGTTGAAGAGCAAAAGGAGGAGAATATGACCAAGGAAGTCAGGACCCCGAGGGGTTGATCCACCCAATGAGACCGTGTGCCTGAACTAATGGGAGCTTACCAAATCCAGCTGGAATGGGACTGAATGAGCATGGGATCAAACTGGACCCTCTGAATGTGGCAGACAATTGGGGCATACTAAGAAGCCAATGATAATGGTACTGGGATTTGTCTCTATGGTATGTTCTAGCTTTTTGGGATCCTAGTCTATTTGGATGCATACCTTCCTAAGCCTGTTAGACTAATCCCAACACTCGGAAGGCAAAGGCAGGTGGATTCTGTGAGTTTGAGGACAGCCTTGTCTACAAGAGCTAGTTCCTGGACAGTCTCCAAAGCTACAGAGAAACCCTCTCTCAAAAAACAAAACAAACAAACAAAAACGACTAGCGAAAGATATTTGGAAAGATAGCTGTTTTACTTTTATGTATAGGAATTTTATCTTTTTATGTTTTTTGAGGGGAGGGAATGGGGGATGGGGAGGCAGGATTGCTCTGAGTAATAACTCTGACTGTCCTGGAACTCACTTTGTAGACCAGGCTGACTCTACCTTCTTTCTCCTTTATCTCTGCTTGGATTTCCAACCTTGCTATATTCTGCCTTGCCATAGGCTGAAGCAGCTTCTTTTTTAACCAATGGCGATAAAACATATTCACAGCATATAGAGGGGAATCCCACATCAGAAAAAAGAAAAAAAAAGAGGGGGGCTGGGTAGCAGTTTTCTTTTTTTTTTCATTTTTAAAAAATATTTATTATGCATACCGTGTTCTTCTACAGTGTATGCCTACAGGCCAGAAGAGGGCACCAGATCTCATTACAGATGGTTGTGAGCCACTCTGGTACGTGCGAATTGAATTTAGGACCTGGAAGAACAACCAGTGCTCTTAATAGCTAAGTCATCTCTCCACACCGTAGTTTTGGTTTTTCAAAACAGGGTTTCTCTGTGCAGCTCTGGCTGTCTTGGAGCTCATTCTGTAGACCAGGCCAGCCTTGAACTCAAAGATCCACCTGTCTTCTGAGTGTTGGAATTTAAGGCATGTGCTGTCACTGCCGGGCTTTAAAATAAACTCTTATTTTAGAGCACTTTTAGGTTTTCGGGAGATTACCAAAGTAGTGTGAGGGATGGCAGGGAGGCTCAGGAGTATGCTGCGCAAGCTTGAGGGCCTGAGTTCAGTCCCCAGAACCCTTGTAAAGGTGGAAGGAGAGAAATTACTGTACAGAATTATCCTTTGTGTACATGTAGAAGCCAGAGTTTAGTGTTGGGTATCTTTCTCACTTGCTCTCTTCCTTAGGTTTTGAAAATGTATCTCTTACTGAATCTGAAGCTCGTTGTTTTGGCTAGGCTGGCAATGACTATGTGATAGGATATTTTTAGCTCATTAATATTGTTGTTCTTTTTTTAAAAAATGCTGCAAGATCCCCGCGGCAGTAGGCAGCAGAAATGCTGTAGGTCCCAAATGGTGGCGGCAGGCCATGTGGCGGCAGATAGCGGGCCCTGGGAGTAGCCAGTCCCAGGCAGAGACAGCTGCTGGTCCCAGAGCAGTGGTGGCGGGACATGTGGCAGCAGGCAGTGGGCCCCAGGCAGAGACGGGTGCTGGTCCCCGAGCAATGGCTGGTTCCAGGCAGGGAGATACATGGCGGGCGGGCAGAAGACAGAAACATGGATAGATACGACATGCAGGATGAGGTTGAATGTTTATTCAGGGAGTTATGGAGGAGGAAGGGTGAAGGGGGGGACAGAGAGAGAGAGAGAGAGAGAGAGAGAAGAGGAGAAAGAGACAGAGAAGGGGGAAGAGAGAAGTGGGGAGAGAGGCAGAAGCAAAGCTGCCTCTCCGAGAGGAAGATGGAAAAGAGAGCCAGCTCAGGCCTGCCTCAGCGGATGGGGAGGGGAATGGGTGTGGCTTGTCTCTTAAAGGGACCAAAACCATAACAAATATGCTAAATTAATTTGGTTGATTTTTATATTTCAAACCAAATTTGAATTTCTTTGATAAGCTCATTTAGTTAGCTGGGTGGTAGCTCTGGCCTGTGATCCTAGCACTTGGGGAGCTGAGGCAAGATACTGCCATAAATTCAGTGTCAGTCTGGGTTGCACACTGAGACTACCTCAACATAACAATTCCTAAAAGAAATGTGTAACTCTGCATTTGGGGCATTGTTTTGGAAATCTTTTATTACTGTTGTTTTTAATCCTTTATAGATGTTTGTGGCAAAACCACTGAAGGTTACTTAAAGTGTTATTCTGTAGTTCTCAGAGGGACCATAATAATGAATTTCTCTCTGGTTAAAAATGTGACTACTTGTTGAGAATGAGATGAAGATTAGAGGAATTTGGGGAGTTAATGTAGGAAGTCATTGTTAAAGATTGCTTCAGTGTTCAAAGTATTTTGTTGTTTGTTTTCATGAGACAGGGTCTATTTACATAGCTCTGGCTATCCTGAGACTTACTATGTAGATCAGGCTGTCCTCAGACTCACAGAATTTGGGTGCCTCAGCCTCTGGAGCACGCTGGGATTAAAGCTTGTACTTTTGTGCTCAGCAGAGTGCAGAGTCTTAACACATTTGGTAGTTACATAAAGTTCCGTGGTCAGTTCACAGATTGATGGTTTATACTCTTTTTTGTTGTTGTTTATTTGTTGGTTTTTGAGAAAAGTCTCTTGTAGCCTAGACTGTACTTGAATTTTCTGAGTAATCAACACTGTCCTTGAATCCCTGATCCTCCTGTCCCCACTTCCCAAATTCTGGCATTACAAGCACGTACTATATATACCCAGCACCATATTTTCTTCCATTTATTTAACAACCCAAGCCCTGAGATATTTAGTAGTAAAGTTTCTGTTTTATTTTATACTACTTTGAGGAATAGGAAAATGGCATATGGTTGCTGTTTCTGTTAAAGTTTCTTGGCAGACTTCGAAAGATAAGGTCATGTTAGGGTGAACTTGGCCTTTCTTACTGGGCTAGGCTTGATGGCTGTTGTGTTTTTGTGAATGTAGTCTTAATCCTTGATTCTGTATTTGGTTTCAGGATATTTTTAAATATCTCACTGATCTGAGCATAGATATTTGCTAAATATTCTACAAGTAGTTTTGTTTATTGATCTATTCATTCTAGGCTTTTCCCTGAAGAATATTTAATACCAAATAATTTTCCTTTTGCTTGTATTTCTGTTTATCTTCAATATAAAGTATATTGAAATAACAATGATAGGTTTGTCATGTTAAATAGCTAAAAAATAGAATAAATGAGAGTTAACTTTTAAAAATGAAAATCTAGAATCAGATATCATAGCAGTTGCTAGTGATTTCTACAGAGTTTGAGGAAGGAGAAACAGATGTCCAAGAACAACCTGGGCTACAGAGTTAGACCTCCATCTCAAAAAACAAAAGCAAAAAGTAAAAGAAAGTCCAAGTAGTTTCCAATTTAAAACAGAAGATAAAAGAAAAAGACCAAAGTAAAAAGCAACTGGTCACCACATCTTTATCTTTGGTGTTAACTGCTTTCCCAGTGTATATTCTGGATAGGTAGAATTATAGAATATTGTTCTAGTTTTCAGCTCCGTATTCTAGAGACAAAAATAGTGGAGTCTTTTTGTTCTATGTGTGGCATTTTGCCTGCTTGTACATATGTGCACCATGTGTTTGCTTGGTGTCCACAGAGGTCAGAAGGTGTCTGATCTCCTGGAACTGGAATTACAGATGACTGTGAGCCACCATGTCAGTGTGGGGATTGAACCTGCTCCTCTGCAAGAGCTCTGAGTACTCTTAACTGCAGAGCCATCTCTACAGCCTTTAAGTAGTTTTGATAATGTAGCTTGTTATGCCTGATTCATGATACAATGACTGGCTGGCTGCCAGATAAGCCTGTGTCTGTCTCTTAAGAACTGAAATTTAAAATTACTTGACCATATCTTTTGTCTTTACCTTTTTCTTTTTTTTTTTTCAAGACAGAGCCTCCTGTTGCCTATTTGGGACTCTAACTCACCTTGTAGATAAGAGTGGTCTTGAATACCCAGTCAGTTATAAAAGAAATTTTCCGGTGCTGGGATTACAGGCAGGAGCTACAGTGCTGGGCTTTAGAATTTTTTATGCTAGTAGAATTCAATTTGACTGTACCCAATTTGTTTATGTGCTCAGGATAATTGTTGAAAATTGCTCTTGTTTTCAACAGTTTAGGCTATAATGATAAAACTACTGTGAGCACTCAAGTAAAAGTTTATGTGTTGACATACTTTTTCATTTCCCTAAGGTAATATCTAGAAGTGGAATTGCTGGGTCATATGGTGAGTATATGTTAACTTTTTAAGAAATCACAAGACATGTTTCCCAAAGTATCCACATAAGTTTGTATCCCAACTAGCAATGGTTTTTAGTTCTTTTTCAGTACTTTGAATGGTCAAGGCATGATTTTGTTTGCTTTCTATTTTCTGTTAAAGTGAATTTGTATGCTGTTTTAAGATTTACTTAGCTATTTATTTACTTTTTTTGGTTTGGGGAGCAGTGCTAGAAAGATGGTTTAACAGCTCAGAGCACGGACTACTCTTGCAGAGGACATGAGTTGAATTCCAGCACCTACATGGCAGCTTACAACCTTCTGTAACTCTAGTTGCAGGGGATCTGATACCTTCTTCTCCACAGGCACTAGGCACACACATGGTGCACAAATACATATGCAGGTAAAATACTCCTACTCAGATACAAATTTCAAAACTATTTAAGAGGGTCTGAATATAGGGTATATATACCTAAGGTATATAGAAAACAGGACAACTTTCAGGAGTGAGTCTTCTCGTTCTACCATGTGGGTTCCAGGGATTTTAACTCAGGTCATCAGGCTTGGCAACAAGTACCTTTACTTGCTAAGCCATCTTGCTTCCCCTGTGTCAGGATTTTAATTTGTGCTTCTCCAATGACTAATCATGTTACTGAATGCTTTTGTATGCTTTTTTTTCGTTAGATAGCTATTTAAATATTTTTGAGTCTTACACTACCCCATCCCTACCTGGTGTGGGAGGTCCTTCTGTCTGTGTTTTGCTTTTATTGGTTAATAAAGTAACTGCTTTGGGCCTATAGCAGAGCTATAGGGGAACTGAGCTAGGTGGGGAGAACTAAATGGAATGCTGGGAGAAAGGAGGCGGAGTCAAGGAGAGATGCCATGGAGCCACATCTTGGTCCATTAGCTTTAGCTTCTTTTTTTGTGTTTCTCTGTAGCTTTGGAGCCTGTCCTGGAACTCTTTCTGTAGACCAGGCAGGCTGGCCTCGAACTCACAGAGATTTGCCTGCCTCTGCCTCCTGAGTGCTGGGATTAAAAGCATGAGCCACCACCGCCCAGCAGTTCTAGCTACTTATTGGATATCTCTCAACATCTTAATTTAACTCATCTCCATTAATTTGTGCATCACCACGAGGTTGTGGCCTACCAGCAAAGTTTCGGCACGTCTGTCTCTGGCAGCGGCTTCATGGCTTCTCTTGACTCTACTGCCCTTTCTGCCAGCATTCAATTTAGTTTTTCCTGCTTAGCTAAATTCTGCCTTGCTATATGTCCAAAGCAGTTTCTTTATTAATCAATGATATTCATAGCATACAGAGGGGAAACCCACATCACTACATAGTGAATTCTAGGCCAGTCTGGGATACATAGTCTCTAAACACAAGAAAATATGGGCTTTTCTTACTAAAAATTTTCCCTATTTTTTTTTTAATCTAGACGTTTCATAATTAAAACTCTGTTGTTTGTTTTCAAGACAAGGTTCCTCTGTGTAACAGCCCTGGCTGTCCTGGAATTCACTCTGTTGAAAAATTTTACCTTACTTGCCTGCTTCTGTCTTCCAAGTGCATAATTATCATTATTAAACTTATATCTGGTAAATTTTTTAACTAATTTTGTATATGAAATGAGGGATAAAGTTTCTGTTTTATGGGAATATCTAATGATTTCAGGGTTTATTGAAAAAAAAACTACATTTTCTCATAGAATTCCTTTGAAATTTTGTCATGTCAGGTGGTTATTATTGAGGATTGAATTCACATTCTGCTCTGTTGTTCTGTGTCTGACTTCCACCACTGCTACACCCAGTTGAGCTCATTGGTTCTCATTTAAGAGCTACTTCATTCCTTGGGGACACTTGGCAATGTCTAGAGACATTTCTTATTTTCATAACTGGAGGTAGCAAAGTTGCCTGGAGAGAGACTAGGGATGCTACATCACCAATTCACAAGAAAGCCCCTCAAAGAATTAGCAGTCCAAAATGTTAATAGTGCCAATCTTGAAAAATTGCTATACTTTTAATTAAGCTTTAAAATCAAGAAGTTGTAAGTCCTTCAATTTTAGTCTTTTTCAAAATTGTCTTATTTATTCTAGCTCTTTTGAGTTTTTGTGTTTGTTTGTGTCCCTTGAGACAGGGTTTCTCGGTGTAGCCTTGGCTGTCTTGGAACTTGCTCTATAGACCAGGCTGTCCTCGAACTCACAGAAATCCTCCTGCCTCTCCCCTTGAAGGCATGCACCACCACCACCCAGCTGCTCTTTTAGATTTTTTATTTTAATTTAGTTTTTGAGATAGGGTCTCATATAGCCAAGGCTTCTCTTCAATTCACTGTGTAGCTGAGAATAACCCTGACTCCTGGCCTCCTGCCTCCACTTCCCAACTGAATGTTGGGACCACAGTTGTACTCCATCACACCTGGTCTGTGTGGTAGTGGGAGTTGAACCTACAGTTCAATGCATGGTAGATAAAGCACTTTATCAAGTGAGCACATTTAAGAAACAAGCGTGGTGTGGCACACCTATAATCCTGGTGCTTGGGTAGTTGATTCAGGAAGGTCTGGGGCTCTAGGTCATCCTTGGCTATATAGTGAGTTTGAGGCTACCCTGGACTATGTGTAACACCGGTGGGGGTGGGAAGAGGTGGAGAAAGGAAAAGGAAGACAAGAGCAAGTTGACACAGTGTAGTGACTACTGCCTAAAATTCTAGAGCTTGGGAGGATAAGGCAAGAGGATCACTTCAAGGCCAGACTGGCAATAGAGTGAGACCCTGTCCTAAACCGACACCAGGGCAGGGCAATGGTAGTGCACACTTTTAATTCCAGCAGTCAGGAGGCAGACGCAGGCGGATCTCTGTTTGAGGCAAACCTGGTTTACAAAGACCATGTCTCAAGGAAGCAAATGAAACAAAATGATCAGGCCCCAGGAGAAATTTTCATTTCATCCAACCAAAGACTGGGAGACAGAATATCAGGGACAAGGACAAATTTGCAATATCATACTTGCAAATTTAAGGAAGTGAGACTTTTGTAACTGCTTCCTGTGTTGCAACATCTCTATAGCATCCAGAGCTCCTTTTCTTCTCTGTCTCTCTAATTACCTGTACTTCCCCCTTGGTAACACATTTTTCTAAAGGCAATAGTGTATTTCCATATGTAAAGAGACTACTAGTAGGAAGGAGTAGGAAAGAAAATTAGTAGGAAGAGTATGCATTTTTTTCAGGTCTGTCTTAGTTCATTTTATGTTGCTGTAACATACCTAAATACTTAATAAAATTAAGAGATGTATGCTGGGCAGTGGTGACACATGCCTTTAATTCCAGCACTCCAGAGGCAGAGGCAGAGGCAGAGGCAGGTGGATCTCAGTGAGTTTGAGGCCAGCTTGGTCTACAGACTGAATTCCAGGACAGCCAGGGTTACATAGAGGAACCTGTCTTGGAAAAACAAAACAAAAAAGTTTAAGAGATGTATTTAGGTCACAGTTTTGGAGCTACAAGTACAAAATCGAGTTGACCTTTTGATGAGGGCCTTCCATCTGCTATCATACTATAGTAAAGTGGTAACATCAGGTCAGGGAAAAGGAAAGAGGGAGAGAGTGAAAATCTGAACACAGAGCAAAATAGGAAGGAAGGGATTTGGGGAGGACCAACGGTCATCTTTTATAACAGTTCACTCACATAGGAATCAAGACCTAATTATTTTTCAAGATGAGCAGTGATGTATTCATAAGATCTGAGCCTATAAATTATCCCTGAAAGTTTCCATCCCTTAAACATTCTGCTGCTTCTTCACAGTGCCGTACTAGGAACCATCTTTCAGCACATGAGCATTTTGGGAACACAATAGCATTTCTAAACTATAGTAAAGTCCTATATATTAAAACTCAAAAAACTTTTTGCACTACCATGTCTGCAATGCTGGGGTTACAGGTGCACACTACCATGCATCACTGTCTTTGCTCAATAGTGGTGCTTTTAGCAAGGTTGGGAAACATTGAGATGAGTAATGAGAAGTGAAATACTGAGGAAGTTGAGTGGAGATTTGGAGATACACAGTGCTGACTAATAAACAGTTCTAAACTAGGGTTTAGAAAAGAATGGAAAAGCCCAGGATAGCCATTGAGAATTTTAGTAGTCATCTATGTAGTGGTGGTAAATGACCTGCAAAAGGGAAGTTTACATTCTTCCACGCCCCCCCCCCCCCCCCCCCCCCGCCCCCCAAACAGGGCTTAGCTGTAGTTTTGGAGCCTGTCCTGGAACTAGCTCTTGTAGAACATGCTGGCCTTGAACTCACAGAGATCCACCTGCCTCTGCCTACCAAGTGCTGGGATTAAAGGCATGTTCTCTGCCCCCCCCCCCCGCCCGGCTGGGAGTTTGCATTCTTAAGAAAATAGCATTGTGTTATCACTGTTACTACAATAAATATCTGAGGCAAATCAACTTAGAAGAAAAGTTTATTTTGGCTCATCATTTTGGAAGTTTTACTTTATAATTGATAGGCCTCGTTGTTTTGGACCTGTAGTGGTGCCCTATATCATGACAGAAGCACTTAGCAGAGAAAGCCCATTTACTGTATAGTTGGGAATCTAGCCTTCATGGTTTGGCATTTCCAAAATCCATTTAAAGGCACATCTTGTTAGATCCTATATCTAAAAGTTTCTGCTACCTCCCAACAGGATTATTGGCTGAGGATCAAAACTTATTATTATTATTATTATTATTATTATTATTATTATTATTATTATTATTATTCAGGGTCTGTTTATGTAACCTTGGCTGTCCTGGACCTCACTGTGTAGATATGGCTGACCTCAAAAGAGATTTACCTACCTCTTCCTTCCAAGTGTGGGGATTAAAGGCATGTACCACTATGCCCAGCTAAGATCAAAGCTTTTAACATCTTTTAAAACCTTTAAGGGATAGTGTAGACTTTAGCAAACATCAATCCCTTGGAGAATGTCTATGCTGAAAATAGGACTTGGAGCAACAAAAGTAAACTTGTTTACTGTGTTATGTTTTAAGAAAACAATATTTATTCATTCAAGTGGTTTCAGGGATTAAATTTTATAATGTAAGAAAGCAATGTTCAAACTTACTAATTGCCACTTGTTCATGATAGCTAGGTCAGCTAACTATCCTTGTGCTGTCAGTATCATTTCTATCTAGATATATTCATGTCTGTCATTATTAAATGCAGTTGGTCAGGTTGCTAGTTAACATAGCAATTTCCAATTCAGAGAAATCATACAAACCTGGAAGAGAGATGTTTAGTGTTTTCTAACCAATAATTGTAATTAATAATGCATAACTAGATTTTTAATTTTTGTGTGTGTGTTTTAGCTGCATGTGTCTGTGTACCACGTGTGCAGTGCCCACAGAGGCCAGAAGAAGGCATTAGTTTCCATGGAACTAGAGTTAAGAGATAGTCGTAAGCTGCCATGTGGGTGCTAGAAATCAAACCTGATTCCTCTAGAAGAGCCATTCGTGATCTTAACCACCTGGCTGCCTCTGTAACCCCTAAGTAGAAGAAATTGTTTAGGAGGATACTATAAAATTTTTAAAAATACATAGTGCGTGCATATGTGTGTGTGTTTGGAGGTTGGAAGACAACTTATGTGTAATTATTCAGCCACAGATAAGGCTGCACTTCTGGGTTCTGCGCCAGGTAATTTCGTTATGGGAGTCAGTTTTCTCCTTCTATTGTTTGGATCCTGGGGATTCAACACAGGCTTTGATGGCAGCTGCTGGCCCTCCAAAGATGCTTTTTATTATGACAGTGGAAGATCCTGTAAATTTCCCACACTGTCTGTCATACTCCTGTAAAGGAGTATAGAAGGTAATGATTATTATTTTGCCTGCCAAGAGAGACAAGGGAGTGCAGTAGATTGAGTATTTGGGCTACTCTTACAGTTATTGTTAAAATATATTCAAGGTAAATTATATTTGAACTTGTAAACGGTGTTCAGTTTTGGGTAATGAGAGGAATGATCCATAGTTGAGAGGTATGGTGAGTAGATTTGAATCTCATTTTCTTTTACTCTGAAACTGTAAGGTGGATATGACCTCATCTACTTCCCAGATGTCTCAGTCTCTAGTGACACAATAAGCCCTTAGCTGATCTAACAGGTTATAGCTGTTTGTACCTACTTTATAAGATCTTCTACTATGATGATCAAGGGCAATGCAAAAGATGGGGAGTTAGAAACTATTTCCACTGTGTGTGTGTGTGTGTGTGTGTGTGTGTGTGTGTGAGAGAGAGAGAGAGAGACAGAGACAGAGACAGAGACAGACAGAGAGACAGAGACAGACAGACAGACAGACAGACAGACTCACACACCACACCATGGAAGCCAGAAGGAGAAGGAAGGTGTCAGATCCCCTGGAGCTGGAGTTAGTGAAATTGTGAGCAACCCAACATGGATGCTGGAAAGTGGACTTGGAAACTAAACAACAGATCCTTTGGAAGTGCAGCAAGTGTTCCTGTCACTGAGCCATCCTTCCAGTCCCCATTCATTGAGTTTTGTTTTTCTTCCTTTTTTATTTTTTGTTTTTCAAGACAGGGTTTCTCTGTAGCTTTGAAACTTGTCCTGGAACTTGCTACCCTCCAACTCACAGAGATCCTCCTACCTCTACCTCCACCACTGCCTGGCGTCAGTTCATTGAATTTTAATAGAGTGCTCAAATACAGTAGATTCACCCATGTTGATACTTTAAGATGTTAGACTAAGAAAAGATTTGGGGTCTTGTAAGTTATATTTTCAATTTTTTTTTTTTTTGGTTTTTTTCGAGACAGGATTTCTCTGTGGTTTTGGAGCCTGTCCTGGAACTAGCTCTTGTAGACCAGGCTGGTCTTGAACTCACAGAGATCCGCCTGCCTCTGCCTCCCGAGTGCTGGGATTAAAGGCGTGCGCCACCACTGCCCGGCTCATATTTTCAATTTTAACATGTGCACAAACCAACTTAATTCATACCCCATACTAGAGCATTGTTAGTGCATATTTGTATGCATATTTTTGTAATATATGATAGCAAAGAAAAGTTTGACTAAGAAAAATCATCTGGTCTCTTTCAGTCACTATTGATTGGTATGTTGGGCAGGTACTCTTTAACATGCTGATATGATACTTAAAAAAACAAAGCACAAAATTCTTGCATTCCTGGAGCTATTGTCAGAAAATACATTAAAAACTGTTTGGTGACTCATTCCTATCATCCCAACACTTAAGAGGCTGTGGCAGTATTTCCACATGCTCTAGGCCAGCCTGGGCTACAACATAGGAGCCTGTCCCAAACAATATATACAAGGTAAATTATATTTCAACTTTAATCATTATCTGTCTCTAGGTAGGGACAAGAAGCAAGCAAACTAACAAGAAACCTTGTTTCAAAGGGGAGATTTTTCCATGTAGGTGGTGTATGACTAGAGGGGAAAAGTCACCTCAGTCATTGTTGATAGCAGTGCTCACAGAGAACTGGGAGAAACTAATAAGGCTGCTGGAGGCAGGGATTTTTGTTTGGCTTTTGTGTGTTGTTTTCAGTACTACTTTATCCCCAGGCTTCAAAAATAGTACTTGGCTATGATCAATATTCAGTAAATACATGTTGATGGAAGTGCTTGCTATTTTAAACTTACTTAAAGATATATGCTTTAGTAAAATAATTTTTACATCTAGCCAGTTGGAAATTTTATTTCCATTGCTTTATTTCTAATGTTATTGCAGCAAAAGCATATGAATATTGATAGCTAATCTTATAGTTATCTAATATTGCAAAGAGTAGACTTGGACATGAACTTAAAGGTCATCTTTTGTTAAATCTGTGTAGGAAAATGGAGAAATATATTAGGTATGTAATTTTAATTAATAATTTAAAAACTAGGACAACATAATTGGGTGCCCTCTTGAGAAAATGGAGAAAGGTATTTAACCCTAAATATAAAAGGGCTAACCCCAAAAGTTTAAGACTTCTATCTGTGGGAAAGTGGGAGGGAAAATAGAGCACAACTAAGCTGCTCTTTGTTGATATCAGAAGCGGGCCTGTCATTCACTTTGGCGTTGAAGCATGGCCTATCTCAGGGGGCAGAACGAGGACTTTTTTTTTTCCCCTCCCACAAGAGTTGGACAGTTTCTACAGGCTCAGAAGGCTCTGAGCAGTTTTTCAAGTTTCTCCTCCTTTTTCTCGCTGAAATTCATGGTGCATTTGCTCTGCTTTCAAAATGCGTTAAGGTCTTCTGCTTTGTGACTGCCTTGAAGCCAGCAGATAGTCGGACATGTATAATTCACATTATGCAGGTCTTGTGAGTAAGTTAATTTTATTTTTTAAACTACTTAAAATTCAGATGATATTTAGAAAAACAATAGCTTGGACTTAGGCATTTTATCACCTTCTACCTTTAAGCATTTTTTTAAAAAAAATTTTAAAAAGCATTTGTAATTTAGCAAGAAAACCAAGCTCCATGCAGAAAAACCGCTTTCTCAGCACCTGTGTTTTGAGTTTCTTTGGTTGTGTCTTTGTTACTTGGGAAGTTGCAGCACATCTGTTCAAGCCACTTGACCGGTTTTCTTGAGCATCTTTTTAGTTTTATTGAGAAGTATTTTAAATTGAGCTTGTCTGAGCTCGATTGCTTACGTCTGACACAGTCTCAAGTTTCCACTGAATGGTAACAAAGACTGTAGAGTGTTGTTGGTACTGCAGTGAGAGGCATGCTTCCTCAGACCAGGTAAGAGAGACCAGTTTGTTTCTCACAGCCTGGTGAGTTTTTATGGTGTTTGTATTTGTTCAGCAGCTGCCATGCTAAATAGAAAAGTAGCCAGGAACATGCTGATTTCAAGACGTCCTTGCTAGTTACAGATAGAAAAACTACAGAGCATGGGGGTAGGGGATGGGGGAGGGGTAGAGTTAGCCCAGTTTATCCTCAGCTATTTATATAAATTTATTAAAATGCAGAATAATTCTGGAATCTTTTTTTCATTCAAAAGTTAAAGAAGCAGTTGAAGATAATAGTTATTTAAAAGGTACTTCGTGGTTATTCCTCGTGAAAGCAGTTCTAGTGGTAGTTTTTACTTTCATTTTTTCCAGTAAATAAGATTTGCCCCTATTAAATATTTTCTGTTTATGAAAACTTTAAAATTTTAAGCAACAAAGTATGCTTCCTCAGAATCTCTAGAAATCAACCTGCACATGAAAAAAATTCAGCCATTGTAGTTATTTTTCCCTTTTTTCCCCTAGTACAATTTTCTTTAAAGTATTTGTGCTTTGAAAATGTCAGCTGTATTCTAATGAAGCTCCAGCATTGTTTGCTCATAAAGGAGCCGGTGCATTCCACTGCTTGATGGTTTATTATGAGGCACAGTGTGAGAGTGGGTGGCACCATTTGGTGTCTGCCTCTTGGGGTAGTGACTGCCATTATGTTAGCTTTAGACTGGCAAAGAAAATATATCATGCAAGATGCTATACAGAATCTGGGTGCTGTGAAGAAAATCTTATCCCTAAACAATTCCTAGTGAGCCAGGAATGTGTAACAGCCTGATTGAGTTGATCATTTCAAGTATACCCTTGAAGTCTGCATTGTGGTTACAATTTATAGTCAATGAAGCACATATCTTGTTGTTTTTTAATATCATTCTTTTTACTTTAATAAGAAGATAAATGTTTTTGTAAGCTATAATATTTTAATGGATATAGCAATGTTTTAAATAATGTACTTCAAATAAGTTTAAGGAACTTAGTATGGGTAGGGAGGGGGAGTTGGAGAGGGGCAGAGAGCCTTTCTTTCAGTTAGGAAAGCTCTGGTGAAAAAAAAAGCAACAGATGTTTCTTCTGTTACAATTGAAGTTGTTTCATTCAAAATTCAACAGTAGCTGGAATGAGGAGAAAGGGGTCATAAATCTGACCTAAATGGTGAATAAATAAAACAGCCGTTTATCATCTATAATTTATTTAAAATTCACCCTTTATATTCAGGATTTGAGAATCAGCATAACAAAAATGAGTATAAGTTTTTGTTAAAGAGGTTGTTTTAAAGAAACCTCAAAATTTGTATAATGAAAATAGAGAAAGTTAATTTAGTGCATTTAAGTTACACAGGAAATAGATCATTAGATTAGATATAACTCTTAAAACCCAAAGTCAAATAAAATAATAGGAAATGCTTAGTTGCAGAAGATTGTAATTGCATAATAGGTACAAAGGCTTAAAATGAAACAGGAAACATCAGTTGTCTGTGTTGATAGGTCATTTATATAAGAAGCATGAGACTTTCCAAAGACTTTCTGAATGAAAAATGCAGGAGAAATGTTTTGAGTGTAATTGAAGTGAGAGTTGCAGTTTGTTTATGGGAAGAAAAATTATAAGCTGAGGTTGGTTGCTCATGAAAAAAGGGTGATGTTTATTTGCTGGAAAGAGCAGGAAGGAAAATAATATGCACATAATGAAAGCAGTCATGTCCATTTTACAAATTTTTTATCCATCAAATTCATTATAAGTAAAGTACAAATCTTCCCTTTCCTTTTATAAGTAATGCAGGGAGTTCTGTGGTCTTGTGTGATTCTCACACATTACAGCTGTCATTTTCGGGTGGAAGGAACTGTAGGGTCTTATGTAGCTCACTCTATTAGAACCTTTTTTTGGGGGGATCATGGTAAAAGGGCTCACTGCATAGCTCTGACTGGCATGAAACTCAGAGAAATCCACCTCCCTTTTACCTGCTCCCCCACCCCCACCCCCCATATACTAGCTTTAAAGTTGTAAGCCATCATGCTGGGACTGGCCTAGAACTTTTGATCCTTCTGCCTCTGTTCCCCGAGTCACCACACCACTCCTGTCTAACTCTGAGGTCTTTTGGTTTTGTTAGTATGGTGATTGAACCTAGGCAAGCATGCTACCATTTAGCTACATCCTTTGCTTTTTGTAAAAAAAAAAAAAAAAAGGAAAGAAAAGAAATTGTGACAGATGTGACAGACCATGAGGGCTGTAGCCCACAAGGGAGTCAGTTTTCTTCCCCCACCTTTACACGGGATCCTGGATCCTGAGGTTGAACTCAGGTCATCAGTCTTGAGGAACAAACACTTTACCCACTGAGCTCTGTATATCTTGGGCCCTGTATGCTTTTCTTAAAGTAAACCTTTTGCTTGTTTGATTTGGTTGGGTTTTTTATTTTTTTTTGTTTGTTTGTTTGGTTGTTTGCTTTTTGAGGCATGGTCTCTATATAGCTTTTCATGGAACTCATTTTGTAGACCACGGTGGTCTGCCTCTGCTTCCAGATTGCTGGTATTAAAGATGTGTGCCACCTACACCAGAGTAACTTAGCCTTTGAAAACTTGTGCTAAGCTCCAGATCTTTTTAAAATTTTATATGTGTAGATGTTTTACCTGCACACATTTCTGTTCACCACTTGCCTTCCTGGTGCCTGTGCAGACTCTTAACATCTGAGGGCCCTCTCTGGCCCCAGCACCAGATCTTCTGTTAGGCATTTATTAGTTTCCATATCTTACTCTGTAAAGTTAGTAGTAATATTTAATAGCCAAAAAATTCTTCGGCTACATTTAAAATTTTGTGCATTGGACAAGTATACATTGTAGTTTCTAAATATTTAATTGATTTCGGGAGAATGAGAATGATTCCATTGTTCCGTGTTTGGCTAGGAACTGTAGGCTTCCTTAAAGGTTTCTTCAGATAAGGATGAAAGAGTTTAGAGACTTTTGAGGTTTATCAGATTGCTGCCTTAAGATTAAGATTCTAAAATTGCCGGGCAGTGGTGGCACACACCTCTAATCCCAGCACTCGGGAGGCAGACGCAGGCTGATCTCTGCGAGTTTGAGGCCAGCCTGGTCTACAAGAGCTAGTTCCAGGACAGACTTGAAAAAGCTGCGGAGAAACCCTGTCTTGAAAAACCAAAAAAAAAAAGAAAAAAATTCTTAAATTGATGTGCATACACTTTAAAGGAATAACAACAAATAGTCTTGACCAAATTTCAATGGAATAGACAACCTTTAAAAAAGTATAACCGTAATAGCATTGTAGATTGCAGGTATCAGAAATGAGTGACATTTACTATTACACAGGACACCGTATTATATAATATATATTATAATGAAGAAAACAGTAATACAGAAATTGCTGAGATTGTGACACTTCAAATTAAGACTTATAAACTAAGAAGTGAATTTTCTTAAGATAAATACCATAAAAGTAAATTTTTTTCTTTTTTTTAAATTGATATTTATTGAGCTCTACATTTTTCTCTGCTCCCCTCTCTGCCTCTCCTCTCCCCGCTTCAACCCTCCCCCAATGTCCCCATGCTCCCAATTTACTCAGTAGATCTTGTCTTTTTATACTTTCTACTTCCCATGTAGATTAGATTTATGTAAGTCTCTCTTAGTGTCCTCATTGTTGTCTAAGTTCTTTGGGATTGTGGTTTGTAGGCTGGCTTTCTTTGCTTTATGTTTAAAAACCACAGATGAGTGAGTACATGTGATAATTGTCTTTCTTTGTCTGGGTTACCTCACTCAATAATGTTTTCTAGTTCCATCCATTTTCCTGCAAAATTCAAGCTGTCGTTATTTTTTTCGGCTATGTAGTACTTCATTGTGGAAATGTACCACATTTTTTTTAATCCATTCTTTGATCAAGGGGCATTTAGGTTGTTTCCAGGTTCTGGCTACGACAAACTAAGCTGCTATGAACATAGTTGAGCACATGTCTTTGTTGCACGATTGAGCATCTTTTGGATATATACCTAAAAGTGATATTATTGGGTCTTGAGGAAGATTATTTCCTAATTTTCTGAGAAATCGCCACACTGACATCCAAAGGATTTGTATCAGCTTGCAATGCAGAAGTGTTCCCTTTCCCCCACAACCTCTCCAGCATAAGTTGTCATCAGTGTTTTTGATCTTGGCCATTCTTACAGGTGTAAGATGGAATCTCAGAGTTGTTTTGATTTGCATTTCTCTGATGACTATGGATGTTGAACATTTCCTTAAGTGTCTTTAAGCCATTTTAGATTCTTTTGTTGAGAGTTCTCTGTTTAGGTCTATACTCCCATTTTTTTTTTCTTGGATTATGTGATCTTTTGGTGTCCAATTTCCTGAGTTCTTTGTATATTTTGGAGATCAGACCTCTGTCTGATGTGGGGTTAGTGAAGATCTTTTCCCATTCTGAAGGCTGTCGTTTTGTCTTGTTGTCCTTTGCTTTACAGAAGCTTTTCAGTTTCAGGAGGTCCCATTTACTAATTGTTTTTCTCAGTGTCTGTGCTGCTGGGGTTCTATTTAGGAAGTGGTTCCCTGTGCCATGTGTTCAAGTGTTCCCACTTTCTCTTCTGTATGGTTTAGTGTGGCTGGCTTTATGTTGGGGTCTTTGATCAATTTGGACTTGAGTTTTGTGCATGGTGATAAATATGGGTTTGTTTTCATTTTTCTACATGTTGATATCCAATTATGCCAGCACCACTTACTAAATATGCTTTCTTTTTTCTATTTGATATATTTTGCTTCTTTATCAAATATCAGGTGTTCAAAGATGTGTGGATTGATATCCGGGTCTTCTATTTGGTTCCATTGGTCCTCCTGTCTGTTCTTATGCCAATACCAGGCTGTTTTCAGTACTGTAGCTCTGTGTAGTAGAGTTTGAAATCAGGGATTGTGATGCCTCCAGAAGTTCTTTTATTGCCTAGCATTGTTTTGGCTATCCTGAGTTTTTTGCTTTTCCAAATGAAGTTGAGTACCGTTCTTTCAAGATCTTTGAAGAATTTTTCTGGGATTTTGATGGTCCATAAAAGTAAATTATGCAGCTGTGCGGTGGTGGCGCACGCCTTTAATCCCAGCACTCGGGAGGCAGAGGCAGGCGGATCTCTGTGAGTTCGAGGCCAGCCTGGTCTACAAGAGCTAGTTCCAGGACAGGAACCAAAAGCTACGGAGAAACCCTGTCTCGAAAAATCAAAAAAAAAAAAAAAGTAAATTATGCAATCATTTTATGTTCAACATATGTGTGGTAAGTAGACGTATACATGCCACCATATATATGATATTCAGAGAAACTTATGGAATCATTTCTTTCCTTCTGCCTTTATGTGGATTCCTGAGATTGAATTCAACTTGTTATGCTTGTGTGGCAAATGTTTTTACATGCCATTTAACTGGCCTATCTATCTATCTATCTATCTATCTATCTATCTATCTAATCTATGTGTGTATGTCCTATCTATACTCTATATCTAAATATACAGGGAATATCTATATCTATATATCCTGTATAAGAACCAATTTTTATTATATACAGAATTATACTCTATCATTTACTTGTAAAACAGGCTATTTTGTTGTTGAGGCTGTCCTCATTATATCGCTAAATATAACCTTGAACATCTAATACTACTGCTTTTTTTGTGTGTGTGTTGAGATGACAGGCATGTGCCACCACTCTGTTTTATGTGGTTCTGTATAGGAACCCTGGATTTCATGCATACTAAACAAGCACTGTACAGCATTTTGTTTATTGAGACATGGGTTTCCTCTGTAGCCTAGGCTGACTCTGGGCTCACTATATAGCCCAGAGATAATTTTATTATATATATACATACACATGCTCTCTAAATCTAGTAGCCTAGATTGACCTTAGACTTACTACATATTTGAAGATGACCTTGAACTACTGATTTTCTGTCTCTTCCGGGTGCTGGGGTTACAATTAAAGTCTACTACATTCAGTTTATAAATAGGTTTTCCTTTTTTGAGACAAGGTCTCAATAAATAGCCTTGTCTGGCCTAATATATATGTAATCCAGGCTGGCTTTGATTTGTTACAGTCCTCCTGTTATTGACCTCCAGAGTACTGGGATTATAGACATAAGCTATCATACCTTCAGTTCCAATAAGCTCTACCACAGTTACTATACTGTTCAAAGCATGGAATGATAGAAGGCTTTAGGAACATGGTGTACTTATAGATTTGTCCTCGTTGTGAACTCTTCATCTTAAAACTAAGGTCTTAGCTGAGTGGTGGTGGCGCACGCCTTTAATCCCAGCACTCGGGAGGCAGAGGCAGGCGGATCTCTGTGAGATCGAGGCCAGCCCGATCTACAAGAACTAGTTCCAGGACAGGCTCCAGAGCTATGGAGAAACCCTGTCTCGAAAAAACAAACAAAAAAACTAAGGTCTTAGGGAAGCCAGTCTTACCTATTATTTTTCCTCAAACTAAGAAATGTAGTTATAAAAGACTTACGTCAGTATGCCCAGAGAGTAATTGATATAGTTATTCTCACTGCCTTACATATGTATGTACAACTTGGAATAATTGATGACTACCTATGAACTTCTTATCTCTGGGGTAGGGTTAACAGGGAAAATTTACCTGCTGCTTATACTTTTTGTGGAAAGAAGCCTTTTACATTGTGAATACTATACTTCGAGTAACTCTTTATAATGCATCCATGGAACTGTGTGTGCACAATCTTGTCAATTGTTCCCTTCCACCATGCTGGCCTTAAACTCCCTATAATCCTCCTGCCTCAATTTCACAATTACTGGGATTACAGGTATGTGCTGCCATGCTGGTAAGGATCTAGGACCTTATTGTATAGTAACAGTGTTTTCTACCATATTCCAGGCTACAGATTATCAAGTAAACATGTAAACTAACAGCACATAACTTTGGTTTTAGTAAATTACTTATTTGTAATGAATATCTGGCAGATTTGAGGTGATACAAAACCCACTGACTTGAAATACTTACCATATAGAAGACAAGAACTTTTTTTCTTAGAGTTTTATTAGTATATATTAATTATACATAGTGGGTTTCATTATAACATTTTTATACATATTCATAATGTATCTTGATCATAGTCACCCCTCTTACTTGCCCTTGTTTCCTACTGCTACTTCTAATTTCCTTCCTCTTCCCAGCTAGCCTGCGTTCTGCTCCTTCCCCTCTCTATTTTTTGTGTGTGACCCAATAGGTTTCATTAGGGTTTCACAGAAGCATATGTGAGAGTTTGTTTACAGGCACATGTGCACCTTACAAAGTGACTGTATTACTGAGAAAAAAAAAATAATGTTTTTCTGTTACCAGCCATTAACTGTGTATAAATACTCAGGGAAGGATGAGGGAGTTAGAACTACAGAAAAGATTTTAAAGGCGCACACCTTTAATCCCAGCACTTGGGAGGCAGAGGCAGGAGGATCTCTGTGAGTCAAGGCCAGCCTGTTCTACAAGAGCTAGTTCCAGGACAGGCTCCAAAGCCACAGAGAACCCCTGTCTCAAAAAACAAAAACAACAACAAAAGAAGATTTTTTTGTAAACAGGTGCTTTGTCTACATCCAGCCACGGAGATAGAAATTTTTAATGAAAGTACTCAACTTAGGTTGGCCTGGAACTTGCTGTATCCTTAAGGCTGCTCTCAGACACGCGATTCTGCTCAGCCTTCTACATGCTATAGTTAAGAGTTGCACTATGTGAATGTGATACCCCAGAATGTTTTTTAATAGATAGATGGTTTTTTTTCCCTCTTAGAATTTTAAATTGAATTTAGGGCCTTGTGTATCTTGTCAAGCACTCCAAACATTGAGATGCACCCCAGCCTTCTTTTTCACTTAAGGGAAAAATAAAAAGATGTTTTTGAGCTGAATTTGGTGGTACATGCCTTTAATCCCAGCACTTGGTAGGCAGAAACGTGTGGAGTTCATGACTAACCTGGTTCCAGGACTACATATAGAGAAACCCTGTCTCAAACAAAACACACAAAAATGTGTTTTTAAGCATTTGTTTGTCTTGTATGTTTCTGTATGTACATAAGCATACTATTGCATATATGTGGGGGTTAGAGAAAAATATGATTTCCAGGGATCAAAATCAGGTTGGCAGGCTTGGCAACAGGCATTTCAATTCTCTGAACTATCTTGCTGACCTCTCTTACTTTTTGAGGAAGGGTCTCATTAAGTGCTCAGGCAGGTCTGGAATTTTCATTCCTGTCCACTCAGCTTTTCTAGTAGCCGAGATTTCAGGCCTTTCTTGTCAGAAATAGGTGTGAATAAAGTTTTTAGTACACAATAAGCTTTTGATATTGATATATAACCGTAAGATTTCTTGCTTTTTGTAGTCTTCTAAAAATACAGGACTTTCAGAAAGGCTCAGAGTGTAAAGATGTGGGCCATAAGTCTGATGACCTAAGATTTGTACTCCAGAACATGTGGTGGAAGGAAACAACTGCAAGTGGTCCTCTGATCTCCATGTTTATGCCACTAATAAATAGTTAAATAAACAAATAAATGTATGTAAAGTGATGCCTGGCTGTGTTGGCGCATTTGTTTAATCCCAGCACTCGGGAGGTAGAGACAGGCGGATCTCTGAGTTCAACGCCAGCCTGGTCAACAAAGCAAATTCCTGGACAACCAGATCTGTTACACAAAGAAACCCTCTCTTTAAAAACCAAACAAACAAACAAAAAAGGAAGTGTTATGTAGGAAGCTTCAGTGATAATTCCTAAAGTGGATATTCTTGTCAAATGAGAACATGAATAACTTGAAGCAAAGTTTGAGTAATGTACTTAGTATGATGTTATGGCTCATAGTGATCCCCTTTTATATTTTCTAAGGAAAAGAACTGCCATGTGTTCTCTTTGAACTCATGTCTTAAAGTTATATAATCTTCAGAGCCCAACTTTTTAATTTAAGATCTATTTGTAATCCTTGTTAACTTTTTATAAATAACAAAAATATCTTACTTGAGTATAAATTAGAATGATTTGTTACTGCAGCATGAATGCCATCTGAGAGGAATTTAGAAGCTTCATGAGAACTATTTCCAATTAAGTACTATTTATTTTTACAGTCATAGATTCTGACCTTTGTGGTCACACCCAGCCACCTCCATCTCCTGCAACCACTCAGTGGCTGCTCGTCTGAGATAAAATATGCTGCTTTCTGCACATTCTCTTATGAGGCTTATGAAGAAAGCTTACTTAACCATCTGTTGGGTATGCCAGTGCTGGTGACAGAACTAAAATTAGTGGTTAAAAATGGAATAAATATTAAGAAATTAGAACACATAAAACAAGATTACAGAAATGAGTTACCAAGCACTTTCTCTTTTATAAAGGTAAATTCAATGTGTAGAGATATTTAACTTGAACTATTTTCTTAATTAGAAATGGCACAGAGAAGAGAGTACAGTCATAAAGGAGTTCTTCCCAATTGTGCCTGATTACAAGAATCAGTCGAAGCAATTTTAAAAACATGAATTTCTATTTGGATTTTGATTCATTTTATGTCCAGTGGACCCCTGAAATGTATTTGTTGTTGTTTGGTTTTTCAAGACAGGGTTTCTCTGTAGCCCTAGCTGTCTTGAAATTCGAAATTCACTCTGTAGACGAGGCTGGCCTTGAACTAACTCATAGAGAGGTGCCTGCCTCTGAGTGCTAGGGATTAAAGGTGACCACTGCCCGGCTGTTTGTTTTTGTTTTTCTGAAATGAATTTTGAATGACAGCTTTACCCTGCCTCTCCTCTTCATAGTGTAACCAAACACACTGGGAAGGATGGTTATTTGTTTGGTTTTCAAAACAGGGTTTCTCTGTACTTTTGGTGCCTGTCCTGGAACTAGTTCTTGTAGACTAGGCTGGCATCTAATTTACAGAGATCCGCCTGCCTCTGCCTCCTTAGTGCTGGGATTAAAGGTGTGTGCCACCACCTCCTGGCTGGGAAGGATGGTTGTAAAGAATTGGATACAGGAGGGTTTCTGGGAGGTTGAGGTACATTGTACCAGGAAAAAATAAACTACAAAATTGTTCCAGAAAAGACTATAAACTACAAAATGATATCCTGTCTCAAAGAAATACAATACAAATAGCAAAAACTGCCGTTGGAAAAATATTCACTTGCAAGCATAACAGAATAAAGAGGTCCTACCAATAAGTGACTAACAACTAATAGAAAGACAGGAATAATTCTTTTTTTTTTCTTTTTTTTTTTTTTTTGGTTTTTCGAGACAGGGTTTCTGTGTAGCTTCGGAGCTTGTCCTGGAACTACCTCTTGTAGACCAGGCTGGTCTTGAACTCACAGAGATCCTCCTGTCTATGCCTCCTGAGTGCTGGGATTAAAGTTGTGCGCCACCACCTCCTGGCAACAGGAATAATTCTTAGGAAGAACAATTATGTAGCTTTTATTTTGTTGGTTAGTTTGAGTTCACTCTATAGGTGATGATGGCCATGAACTCCCCTAATTTTCTTCCTCCACTTGTTGAGTGCCAAGATTACAGTCATGCATTATCAGGGTCAGCCTTTTAATGACATAGCTTTAAAATTTTTAATGTTTATCATATATGTGTATGGAGACACACACACACAAACACACACGGTATACATGAAGTTAGGATAATTTGCAAGAATCTGTTTTCTTCGTGGGACAGAACTTGGCTGGTCAGGCTTGGCTGTAGGCAGTGTTACTTGCTAAATCATCTTACCGGTTCATCCTTTGTATTATGTTAAAGTTTTTATTTAACAAAAAAAAATCTTAATTTGTAGACATTTTTACCTGAAATTCACTATGTAGCAAATGCTGATGTTAAAATTGTATCAGTTCTCCCACCTTAGCTCTCTAGTGCCTAAACTTCTATGCCCAGCCTCCTTTGTAGTTTTCCTTTGTTGTTATACATAATGAGTTATTTTTATTTAAGACAATGTGTATGCATACATGTCTATGTATGTGTATGTGAATGCATGTACTCCAAAAGGCTAGAAGATATCCAGTCCCCTGGAGAATGATTAGATTATAGACAGATGCTAGTTATGTGAGCAAGTACATATAAGTGTTATATATTTTCGACAGAAGTTTCTAAAATATCACTATAACTCTCATTGTATATGCTGTGAATAATGAAGCCTGGTCGATTAGGGAGTGCTGCTAGAGGGTATTGATACATCTGCTGCCTTGGCCTCTGAACAGACTCTTGAAGCAGTGGGAATAAGGCATGGAAGATGTTTGGGAGTAGAAATTTCAAGGTCAAAGGGAAAATTTATAGGTAACAAGTTTAGGAAGGAGAACTTTAGATATGATATAGGGCTTTAGTTTTAACTTTAAAATTTCATTTGTTTGTTTATCATTTATTTACATGCCATAGCATAAGTGTAAAGGTCAAAGGACAACTTGCAGGAGTTGGTTCCCTCCTTCTACCTTGGGGACCAGGGATCACACTCAGGTTGTCAGGCTTTTACCGCAAGTACTTTACTCTCTGAGTCATTTTGCTGAAATGACTAGTAGCCACGTTTGAAAAGAAAAAAAGTAAAATTATAATTTAAAAATTCATGCCAGGCAGTGGTAGCCCACGCCTTTAGTCCTACCACTCGGGAGGCAGAGGCAGGTGGATCTCTGTGAGTTTGAGGCCAGCCTGGTCTGCAGAGCGAGTTCCAGAACAGCCAGGATTGTTAAACAGAGAAACCCTGTCTCAGAGAAAAACAAAACAAAACAAAAAATAAACAACAACAACAAAGGAAATTCATTCTTCAAGAATTTCACCCATGTATAAGTGTATTATGATCACATTCACCTTTATTTCCCTCCTCCAGCCTCCCCTAAGTGTGTCTCCTTAACACATCACCCTCAGAAACATCACATCCTTGTATTTTAATATACAGCTCTGTCCAGTTAGTACTACCTGTACTACACAAGTATGGAGCCACCCATGAAAGCATGGGCTGCTCTCCTGGTAGCAATACCTGCAAGGAAAATGAGTGCTCCTACCCCAGCTGGTATCAGCTGCCAGTGCTTTCTCCCCATCTATGCCAGGATTTTGACTGCTTTGATCTTGTGCTGCTATGTATTCCTTCTTGATTGGTCATTGATCCACTCATCATCATTCAGTATTCTGTTTATAGTTTCTTTTGCTACTTATCTAGCTTTATTCCATTATAGTCACATAGAATACAGGGTGTTATTCCATTTTTCTTACATTTGTTGAGGCTTGCTTTGTCTCCTGATATGTAATTAATTGTGGATAAAATTCCATGTGATGGCCGGGCGGTGGTGGCGCACGCCTTTAATCCCAGCACTCGGGAGGCAGAGGCAGGCGGATCTCTGTGAGTTCGAGACCAGTCTGGTCTACAAGAGCTAGTTCCAGGACAGGCTCCAAAACCACAGAGAAACCCTGTCTCGAAAAAACCAAAAAAAAAAAAAAAAAAAAAAAATTCCATGTGATGTTGAGAAAAACATGTTTCTGTAGTTTATTGGTAGAATATTTTGCAGATGTCTGTTAGGTCTGTTTGATTTATGATGTCAGTTAACTCTAGAGAGTTGGATATTAAAATCACCCACTGTTACAGTGTTGGGATTAATCTGTGGCTTTATGTCTAGAAGTATTTCTTTTATGAAATTGGTTGCACCTGTATTTGGTTCATATATGTTTAGAATTTTAATATCTTTTTAAAAATAGACTTACTTTGTGTGTGGTCAGTGTGTAGATGTGTGTGTGTCGTGGTGCATGTGTGGAGATTAGATTATAATTTTCAGGAATTGATTCTCTTCTACCATGTGAACACTGTCTTCAGGCTTGGATGAAGTGCTTTTATCCACTGGACCATCTTTTTGGCCCTGTGACATTTTATTTTAATTTTTTTGTGTATGGGTATTTTGCCTACATGTATGTCTTGTGTGCCTGGTGCCCATAGAAGCCAGAAGATGGTGTCAGATCCTTTGGAACTGGGATTATATGCAGATGGTTATAAGCCACTATGAGGATGCTAGGAAGCAAACCTGGGTCCTTTGGAAAAGCTGCCAGCGTGCTTAACTGCCAAGCCATTGCTTTAGCCTCTTGATGGATTGTTCTCTTGAACACAAAGTAAGCTATTTCTCTTCCGACTAATTTTGGTTCAGTGTTTATTTTGTCAGATACCAGAACAAGCTATACATGATTGTTTCTTAATTCCATTTTTCTTCAAATACCTTTTTCAATCTGTTTACCCTAAGGTATCTCTCTACCTTTGGTGATAAGATGTGTTTATTAGAGGTAATATAAAGATGAATCTTGTTTTCTATTCTAGTCTGCTAGTCTGTCTTTTTATTGTGAAACTGAGACCATTGATACTCAAAGTTATTAAAATGTATATTAATTCCTGCCATTTTGTTGAGTTTTAGATTTATGTTGACGAATGGCTCTGGTGTTATTAATTTTCTTGACCTCTTAGTTGTGTTTATCCTCTCTTCAGCTTGAAGTACTTCCAGTATCCTCTTTAGACCTGATTTTGTGGTTGAAAATTCCTTTAGTTTATTTTTTATCATGGAAAGTCTTTATTTCTTCTTTAATTATAATAAATTGTTTTGCTGTCAGTTGTCTTTTCAGGCCTTCCTGCCTTCAGTGCTTCTGTTATTCGGATAGCCCTACTTTTATAAGTGACTTCATCCTATGTGGTGCTATTTTGTTTGTGTTTTAATAAAGATTGCCTGAAGGCCAGAATACAGAGCTAAATCCCTTGAGGCCAGGGAGTGGTAGATCTCACCTTTTATCCTAGTACTTGGGAGTCCTTGCCTTTAATCTTAGCACTAGGAGGTGGAGACAGGAAGTGTATATGGCTTGACAGAGAAAGGAATATAAAGTAGGAGGAGCTGAAGGCAGGAACTTGGAGACAGGAACTGAAGCAGAGTCCATGGAGGAATGCTGCTTACTAGCTTGTTCTCCTTGGCTTTCTTAGTCTGCTTTCTTATACAACCCAGTCCCCCAGTGGGCTAGATCCTTCAACATTTGTTGAACATGCTCTAGAGGCATGTTTATAGGCCAATCTTTCTTTCTTTTTAAATATTTTTTTGGTTTTTAGTTTTTTGTTTTGTTTTGTGTTTTTTTTGTTTTTTTTTTCTTTATTTTTTGTTGTTTTTTTCTTTTTTTTTTCTTTTTGTATCTTTGTGTTTTTTTTTTTTTTAATACAGGGTTTCTCTGTGAAACAGTCCTAACTGTCCTGGAACTCACTTTGTATATCAGGCTGGCTTCAAACTCACAGAGAGCTGCTGCTTAAGTCTCCCAAGTTCTGGAATTTTCAGGCCGATCTTAAGGGGAGGCATTTTCTCAATTGACATTCCTCTTCTCAGATGACTCAAAATTGTGTCATTTTGACAAATTAAGCAAGACATGAATCTGAGTTCAGCAGTTTAATCCAGAGGAACATCAGACTCTTCCATGCATTTATAGGCATGAGGCTGAGATCAGTTTATCCACCTGTCAAGTGAGGTTGGAAGACTGAAGTTCAGAGAGGAGAGCCAGTCATCAAGAACTGGAACAGCCAGCTGGATAGGAAAAAAAATAGAAGAGGAAAAGAGGAAACACGAGAAAAAGCACCTATTGCAGAGCCCCAATTATGTGAAATGCCCAGGATGATATAAAATCACCATGGTCTCTAGCCGTGCTCAAACAGTAGTCTTGTGTGTTGACTGCTCCACTGTCCTCTGTGAGCCTACTGGTGGAAAAGCGAGACTGACAGAAGGATGCTCCTTCAGGAGGAAGCAGCAGAGTGACTCAGATGCCCAATGAAAAATAGTTTCACAGGAGTATAGTCAAGTCACGTAAAATACTACTGAGAGGTTAACTGGAGTTGAAAGTTGATACTTGACCTTGGAATCAGCAACTTAATTGAATTTCAGTTTCTTCATATATAAAAACACCATTACCTTAAGCATTAATGAGATCCTCACGAAAGAAATCATTCATAGAATTGGGGGAGTAGAGAGGTGGCTAAGTGCTTAAAGAGGTGGCTGCTTTTCAGCACCCACGTGTGATCGCTTACAACTGTCAGTAACTCCAGTTCCATGGGATCTGGCACTCTGCTGGCGTTTGCAGGCACCAAACATGTACATGGTAAAAAAGACTGGTAAAAAACAACCATACATATGTGTCTGCTGAGGACTGAGAAGTGTGTGTGTGAGAGACAGAGATTAAGGAGTGTGATCAGGCTCTTTGTTGGTTTCAGTTTTTTGAGACAAAGTCTCACAGTATAGCCTTGGCTGTCCTGAGAATGGAATTAACTCTGTAGACCAGGATGGCCTTCAGGAGAAGTGTGTTTTGTTTTGTTTGCATTTGAAATCACTACGCTGACCTTCCTGCTTCTACTCTGTATCACTATGTAGCTGGGGTGGGGATGGAGTTGAACACTGGCTTAGAATATGTGATGCTTTTGTTTTGACCGAAGCATCTCAAAATAACAGCAAACAAACTCACTAGTAGATATTTTTTCTTTAATATTAAAAAGGCCACAAATAAGGCTAGAGAGATGGCTCAGCTGTTAAAGGCTAGGATCTCAACATTAACCAAAAAGGCCCCAAATCTATCGACTTGGCATTCTGAAAACATGAGCCTCAGCTGCTTCATCTTTGGTCACAGAAGCTGCTCTTTGAAGCAGGCGGCAGTAGCTACAGACACTCCCAGTTTCTCAGAGTGCTGAGAACAAGTAACTGTTTGATGTTCATGGATAAATGGAGCACCAGGCTCACGTCCTCCAAGACTCAGGGAATATTGTTGAAAAAGGGATAGAAAGAATCTTAAGAGCCAAAGGCTGGGGCAGAGTATTAAAGAATGTTGTGACAAGGCTATGATTACCCATATAAAACCTACACTTGATTGAGCCCATCAGCATCTCATCATAGTATGGGAGAGGGACTCATGAGCTTTCACTCAAGGGACTATAGGTCTTAATGGTTATTGGAGGAGAGAGATGTTTCCTAAATGGCATAAATCTGGTAAGGTGCCCGTGTTCCTATAAATAGCCTCTCGCCTATAATTCAATTTAATGGATCACAAAAAAATACATGAAATATAATAAGTAATTAGAGTTGGAGAAAGACGAGAGGGTAATGAAGGTCAAGGGAATATGCTCAAATACATTATATGCATATGAGAAAATGTCATAGTGGAAATCATTGTGTATAATTAATGTATGCTAATAAAATCATAGGTTTTATTATGAATGTACTATAAATTTGAATACTTTATGTTCACATTATACTTCATACATTTTTATATTCTATATGTAATAAAGGTCAGTTTGGTTTTGTGTATTGTAATTTTTCATTGGAAAACAAATACAAAACTTAGAATCTTGCCTTAGATTTGAGGCAAACTGGCTGTAAACAGATTCTCTTGATTTTTTTTTTTTTTTTTTTTTGAGACAAGGTTTTTTGTAACCCTGACTGTCTGGTACTCACTATGTAGACCAGGCTAGCCTCAAACCTGAAGATCTACCTGCCTCTGCTTCCCAAGTGCTGGGTTTAAAGGTGTGCACCACTACTGCCCAATCAGATTTTTTTTTAATGTGGCTAAGTTTAAAAAGCAAATAACAAAAGAAAATGTTTCTGGTACAATAGCAGCATCACAAGACACATTATATGTACCTGGATAAGACACTCATTTCATAGTGATGCAACTTTTGTAGTTGTTAAGTACACAAACTGTTTTATAAACGTCCTGTAAAATACAAATAAGAGTGTTTAACAGAACTGATTATACTCACTTCAACAAAGAGGTCAATATGTATTTTCAGTTAAGACTTCTTAGTTTTGTTGTAGTTTGTTTTGTTTCTTTGGTTTTTCACAGCAGGGTTTCTCTGTGTATCCCTGGCTGTCCTAGAACTCAGATCCACCTGCCTTCCCCCACCAAGTGCTGGGATTAAAAGTGTGCACCACTATCCCACAGGTACAATATGTCTCTAAATGTAAATTAGCAGCATGGGATAGGCCCATTGGTGTCAACTTGATATTGCAGAACACTGACTTCCTATCTTGCTCTCTTTTCAGGTAACATTTCACTTGTTGCATTTCCAGTTTCCAGCACTCACTCACCAACAAAAGTTTTACCGAAAACCTTAGGGCCAATAAATGTGAATGTTGGACCCCAAATGGTAAGAAAACTATCGAATCTTGTATTTGACACTTCACTTAGGCAAGACCAGTTTATAGTATTATTATGCTGAAGATATTTGACAAAATACTTTACTAATCTCATTTACTTTAAATAAAAGTTTTATTTTTATCTGAGTGTAATTGATTAAATATTAATAAAAGTTTTTGTGCTCTTAATTTTTAAGTTTAACATATTTCACTCTGTGGGTTCTGAATGTGTTATACTAAAGATTTTCTCTCTTTATAAGGCCTCTCTTTTATTGTTGAATTAACTTGAAATCTATTGTATTTTGTCTGTCTTCTGTTTTCTTTTTCTTATAAAATAACCTTTGTGAGCCAGGCGGTGGTGGCGCACGCCTTTAATCCCAGCACTCGGGAGGCAGAGGCAGGCGGATCTCTGTGAGTTCGAGACCAGCCTGGTCTACAAGAGCTAGTTCCAGGACAGGCTCCAAAACCACAGAGAAACCCTGTCTCGAAAAACCAAAAAAAAAAAAAAAAAAAAAAAATAACCTTTGTGAAAACCATGTGTTTGCCTATAAATTGAATGATTAACTGAATTTATAGGTGTGCACCACTAAAATTAAGTTGAATTTATAGCTAGAGGTATAGATTTCAAATAGATTTTTTTTCCATTTAAAGGTTATTGTAGATCAGCTCATGCTTGAACTTGCATTGGGAGGCTACGTAGGAAGATTATCACAATTTCCAGGATAACCTATTCACATAGTGAGTTCCAAGTAATCTAGGGAAACTAGGCAGTGGTGGCGCATGCTTTTAATTCCAGTACTTGTGAGGCAGAGACAGGAGGATCTCAGTGATTTCGAGGCCAGCCTGGCCTACAAGAGTTAGTTCTAGGACTGGCTCCAAAGCTACAGAGAAACTCTGTCTCAAAAAGCCAAAAAAAAAACAACCAACCAAACAAAATCAAAACAACAAGTAATCCTGGGAACTGCAACTCTGTCTGGAGGGAGCAAAGAAGGAGAGAGACCAGATAGAGAGGGTGGGGGATAAGTAGCTGGGGAAACAACAATATGCCATTTTGAATTCTTTTTTTTTTTTTAAAGATTTATTTATTATGTATACAACATTCTGCCTCAATGTATGCCCGCATGCCAGAGGAGGGCGCCAGATCTCAGTACAGATGGTTGTGAGCCACCATGTGGTTGCTGGGAACTGAACTCAGGACCTCTGGAAGAGCAGCCAGTGCTCTTAACCACTGAGCCATCTCTCCAGCCCCCATTTTTAATTCTTAACTCTAAAAATAATGGATGGAAAATAATTATGTGTGTGTTTCTCTAAAGGCATTCATTCATTCTGCTATCACTCAGAAACCTTGTTTATAATCACAGTTATATTAAAATACTCTTGCCTGGTTTGGTGGTTTGTACATATAAACCCCACACTCAGGAAGTTGAGTTAGGAGGATTTTAGTGCATTTGAAGCCACGGAAACCATCTGAAAAGCCTACTGTAAGGGAGTGGAGAACAGTTAAGAGAATGGCTGCTCTTGGGAGCTACAGTAAGTACTCTCTTCTGTCTTCTGTGGCAGCAGGCATGTAAGTGGCAGGCAGAATACCCATTTATAGAAAATACACAAAAAAATCAGCCGGGCAGTGGTGACACCTTTTTTTTTTTTAAAATATTTATTTATTTATTTATTATGTATACAATATTCTGTCTGTGTGTATGTCTGCAGGCCAGAAGAGGTCACCAGACCTCACTACAGATGGTTGTGAGCCACCATGTGGTTGCCGGGAATTGAACTCAGGACCTTTGGAAGAGCAGGCAGTGCTCTTAACCACTGAGCCATCTCTCCAGCCCCCAGTGGTGACACCTTTAATCCCATCACTTAGGAGGTAGAAGCAGACAGATCTCTGCGAGTTCAAGGCCGGCCTGGTCCACAGAGCAAGTGCTAGGACAGGCTCCAAAGCTACACAGAGAAACCTTGTCTCAAGACCCCCCCCCCAAAAAAAAAAAGAATATAATAGTGGCACATGCCTTTAATTCCAGCACTCAGGAAGTAGATGCAAATGGATCTCTGTGAATTTGATGCCAGTCTGATTTACTTTTTATATATTTTTCTAAAGACTTATTTATTATGTGTACAGTGTTTTGCCTGCATGTTTGCATGCACACCAGAAGAGGGCACCAGATCTCATTATAAATAGTTGTGAGCCACCACATGGTTGGTGGGAACTGAACTCAGGACCTTTGGAAGAGCAGCCAGTGTTCTTAACCTCTGAGCCACCTCTCTAGCCCCTGCCAACCTGGTTTATAAAGTGGGTTCCAGGACAGCCAGTGTCTTGAAAAACAAAAAAACAAAAAACAGAAAAAGGAGAAGAAAAAAGGAAAGAAAATAATTATTCTTTCATGTTCTTAGCATATATCTTCAGGTTAATCAGCTTTTCTAAGGAATGGTCTCCTAGCCAGATGACTGGCAAGTCTAGTTGGATTAATGCTGTTTTTAAAATTATGTCATCTTTTTTATGCGTATAGGTGTTTTGCCTGCATGTATGTCTGTGTACTACCTGTGTGTACAGTACCCATAGAGGCAAGAAGCAGTAATTAGATCCACTAGAACTAGAGTTACAGACAGTTGTGAGCTGCCATGTGGGTGTTGGGATTTAAACCTGGGTCCTCTGACAGAGCAGTGGATCCGTCTCTCTAGACCATAGTTAATGCTTAAGATTGAGGACAACAGTATGTAATGATTTGGGCAGAATTTTATTTTTCATCTAGAATGAAATAGAAATCAGATTCTAGTTTTTTGTTGATGTTTTGTTTTGACCAAAAAGTCAGAGTTTTCCTGTAATGGGCCTTGATATCGCTACTTTTTTTGTATGAGAGATTTCCTTAGTAGTGTTACCAGGGAAACGGTAGGTGGGTGTTAGGTATATTTCTTAAGAGGAACTTCTCCGCTGACGCAAATAATTCCAACCAGACCAAATTAGACCGAATTAAGATGCCCATGTTTAATGCAGTGCTCCCTGGAGGATGGGAGCAAAACCTGAGACAACAGTGCTCCTCTTTTGGGTCTCAGCCTAAATAGCCTGTGGGAGTGGTCCTGACCCTCCCTGGGAGGGGTCAGCACTTGGCAGTCTTCCCATAGGTGGAGTCCGGACCAACGCAACTCCCAGGGGAGGGGCTTTCAAAGGTGGATGCCAGGTAATAACCGTGGGGTGTTGCAAGGAGCCGGCTTGTTAGTTCCTGGCTGCTCAGCACCGAAATAATCACACAGAAACTCTATTATTTAAAACACTGTTTGGCCCATTAGCTCTAGATTTGTATTGGCTAACCCTTATATCTTAATTTAACCCATTTCTAGTAATCTGTGTATCACCTCGTGGTCGTTGCCTACCAGCAAAGTTTCAGTGCATCTATCTCCAGCAGCAGCTCCATGACGTCTCCCTGATTCTGCCATCTCTTTCCCTGCATTCAGTTTAGTTTTCCCCGCCTAGCTAAATTCTGCCTTGCTGTAGGCTCAAGCCCTAGTGCTGGGATTAAAGGCATGCGCCACCACCCCCCGGCCTTTTTCTTTGATTTTTTGAGACAGGGTTTCTCATGTGTTATGGAGGCAGTCCTGGAACTCGTTCTATAGACCAGGCTGGCCTAGAACTCATAGAGATTCTCCTGCCTCTGTCTCCCAAGTGCTGGAATTAAAGGTGTGTATGTACCATTACCACCTGGCAGATTCATCAGCTTCTTAAAAGCTAGTTTCTAAACTGGGCAGTTTAGAAGCTCCAAAGCTTCAGAGAAACCCTGTCTTGAAAAGCCAGGAGGGGGGCGGGGAGCTAGTTTCTGCCCTTCCCTTTTGATCTCTTGGAAGCTGAAGCTTAACTGAAGGTAGAGATTTCAGATGGGACTGTCAAGCCTGCCTAGAAGGTAGAGGCACGTGCCGTTAACTTGCTGACAAATACATATGCCCACAAAAAATGTAAACCCCTCTCTCTCTCTCTCTCTCTCTCTCTCTCTCTCTCTCTCTCACACACACACACACACACACACACACACACACACACACAAACACACACACAGGACTGGGGAAAGAATTTTCATTGGTTGTGAAAACTAATTTATATTTTTATTTGTCTTTGTGTATATATGTGTCTGTGTGAATGTGTGCCCTACATGTGGGGGGTACCGGTGGAGGCCAGAAGAGGTCGTTGGACCCCTGGAGCTGAAGTTACAGATGCTCACATAGGTGTTGAAAACCTAATTCTGGTCTTCTAAAAGAGCATCAAGTAACTGCTAACCATCCCTCAAACCTGGGAAACTAACTTAGCAGTTTTAACTAACTTGCCTTAGTTAGGAGACTTGACCTTTCCTCACGGTTTAACATATAAATGATATATATCTTAAGAACATTCATGTGTATATTATGATGACCTCATAGCTGTCTTACTTGAGAGGAATAGAAGCTACAAACTTGCTGGGCGATGGTGACACACTCCTTTAATTCCAGCACTTGGGAGGCAGTGGCAGGTGGATCTCTGAATTTGAGGTCAGCCTGGTCTACAAAGTGAGTTCCAGAACAAACTCCAAGCTATGCAGAGAAACCCTGTCTCTAAAAACAAACAAACAAACAAACAAGAAAGAAAAAGAAACCACATGCTTAGTGAAAGCAAAAATGTCATTTAATAGAATATAATACTTAATTGTGAACGTTCTTTTTCAGAATAAATATGCTCTCCACTTTTTTAACTCTAGATGGCAGTAGTACTTTAGATATGTTTTTTAAGGCAACCAGTCTTCTTTGTAAGAGTGTTTAGTTACTATTGATTTTCCTAGTCTAACTAATCAGTTGTTCTAGAAATGATAGGCAGGATTAAATTAAAGATATTTGAGGTTAAGGTCTGAGAAACAGCTGATTCTAAGATTTAAAATGCCTTTTCCTTCTCTTAGCTGAATGTTAGAAGTACGTTTGCACTTATTTTCATATGTATACATATCTGTCCACATGAGTCAGTGTGTATATTTGGAGATCAGAGAATTCACGAAGTCACTTCTCTCCTTCTACCATGTGGGTTTTTAGGTTTGGTGGCAAGTGACCTTTACCCAACATGGCCTCCTTGTCGACCTAGTGGTTGGTTTTTCAAGTCACTTAAATTTGGAATTTTAAAATTTTATTGTTCAGGGATATAAAATATGCTTTGACTCAGCTGGACCATGGTGGCACACGCCTTTAACCCCAGTGTTTGGGAGGCAGAATCAGCTACATCTCTGTGAGTTCAAGGCTAGCCTGGTCTACAAAGTTAGTTCCAGGACAGGACAGCTAGTAGTATTTCACCTTGTATTGCCGTACAAAAGACTTTCACACTAGCCTCAACCTTTACACTATTTCCTTACCACCTGTAGGATTGTCACCTCTATGGCTGAGCTGTCATTTCTCTTTCTCAAGAGGATTTTCTCTTTAAAGCTGAATCTTTATTATTATGGTTTTTAAAGCTTTTCTTTCCCTTTGGGAACAAGAGCAAAACCTCTTCCCTAACAGCACATCTCCTGACTTTCATTATAACTGCCTGACCTGTAGGATTGTTTGGTATAACTGTAACATGCTTTATATTATAATAAGCAAAAACCTTTTATTTTCTTTGAGACATATGCTAGACCACTGTCTGTCTTTATTTGTGCAGCTATACCTATGATAGCCATAACTTCTAGTAAATGTGTGATTACCAAATCATTCTTTTACAAACTCAAAGCAGTTGCCCATTGAAAATCTGAATAGGTTTCAATGATGTGTTGTACATATTTTAATTTTCCAAATTCTGCAAAGTAGAACACATCCACCTGCCAAATTTCATTCCTTTGGGTGACTTTCTGCAGGTTGTGGTGTTTGATTATATAAAGAACAAGATTTCTTTTTAACAACAAATGCAAGAGAAATTAAGGGCTGGTTGATTCTTAAATACAGTGAACATCTAGTTGCTCCTGTACCAGATGTTGTAAAACCTGCAGTTTTTCTTCTGTTGAAGGCCATTGCTTAATCCATATTGGTTTCTAAGTTAACCATTTTAAAGGCCGTTGGTACTTCTGAATGTTTGCTAGTTGTTTTGTGTTTTTGTACAGCCTGAATGGTTGGTGACTGTTTTTTATGGTACCTTATAATACCCTTCCTAGAAACATTTTGGTGTATGATATAATTGAGAACTGTGTCCTTTGTGTTAGTGTTTTTTGTTTTGTGAGATGGGGTCTCATTGTATTGCCCTAACTGACCTAGAACTCAGTCTGTAGACCAGCTGGCCTCAACTTCAGAGATCTGTGTGTCTGTCTTTCAAGGGCTGGAATTACAAACTTGAGCAATCACTTGCAGCTTTTCTGTGAGTGTCCTTTGGCATTGTATAGACCCTGCAGAATGATGTGGAGTATGAACATGAAGACAAATGCAGATAAGCAGTCCAGCTTTCAGAAGACAGTATAAATGGAATCGTTTCTATATAGTCAGTTTATACAGATTTTTTTTTCTCTTGAGTCTTCACCAAAGTATTACTAGTATGGAAGTTTTCAAGTTGTTACTAAAGTAGAATTCTTACATGCTCAGTAGCTGTTGCATCCATTATCCAAAGAGGCACCAGTCTTCTTCCATTAACTCCCACTCATTGGAGCATTCTTTTTTGAGACAGGTTTTCACTGTAGCTGTGGCTGGTTAGAAAATTGCTACATACACAAATGTTGGCTTCAAATAAGTAGAGGACTCCTGTCACTGCCTCCTTAGAGTGGAGTCTGTAGGTGTGCACCACCACACCCGGCTTCCAAACCTTTTCCAGATAGATAGATAGATAGATAGATAGATAGATAGATAGATAGATAAAGCAATGCTTTCACAGTCTCATGAAATGACTTAGCATCTGTTCCCAAACCTGATGGCCTGAATTTAATGCCTGGAACCCACTTAGTAGGAGGAAAGAAGTGATTTCAACAAGTTGTCTTCTGACCTACACATATGCACCACACATTAATTTTTTTGTTTTTTGAGAAAGGGTTTTTCTGTGTAGCCCTGACTATCCTGGAACTCATTTTGTAGACTAGGCTGGCCCCTAATTTTTTTTTTTAGTTGTATTGGTTATGTTTCTATTGTTGTGATTTAAAAAAAAATGAGCAAGGCAGTTTATAGAGAAAGTTTATTTGGAGTTACGGTTATACAGGGACAAGAGTCCATGGTGGAGAAGTACTAGCAGCTGGAGTAGCAAGCTGAGAGCTCACATTTTGAACCACAAGCATGAATCCAAGAATGAACTGGAGTGGCTCGAATCTTTGAATTCTCAAAACCCACTCCTACTAGCTTACTTCTTCCAGCGCGGCCATGTTTCCTAAACCTCCCTCTCAGGAACACCAAGTATTCAAATGCCCAAGGTTGTGGTAGACAACTCATTAAAACCAACACAGAGATTTAAAAAGAAAAAGGCAGATGGTGGTAGTGCTCACTTGGTATTTTCGAGACAGGAGTTCACACTCTCACTCTCTACAGAAAGCTATAGAGGAACCCTGTCTCTAGGGGGGAGAAAGTTCTATTACCAGTGAAAACAATAAGCCCTAAAAAGCAGTTTTAGTTACACATTTTGACAGATAACACAGCTGTCACCTGAAAGGAAATGAAAAATTATTTTGAGGCTAGATAACAGTGAGTGACAATGGTGCAAGAACATGAATTATATTGCCACCTGAATAACATGTAGTTCATCAAAGTTCCATGAACTTTTATATCACCAGATACATTGATGGGGACATCATCTAGCAGGGAGAATTCTACTGTAGGTTTCAGATACTATCTGCTGACACTCTTAGTTTTGGGGTTAGTGCATGCTGTTGAGACACTAAATTAATACATTCCAACGTTTTACTTTAATAGTTGAAGGAATTTAGGGCAGACAGAGGTGAACAGTAAGTAGCTCACCAGCACTTGGTAGGTAGCAGGAAGGTCAGGAGTTGAAGGTTATCTCCAGCTATGTGGTGAGTGCAAGACCAGCTGGGGCTATGTGAGACTCTTAGGGAAAAGAAATTAAGGCCAAGATCATTGTGCAGAAATGGCTAACATTATTTATAATTGAATAATTATCTATAACTGAATATTTAAAATCCATATGGTACAGGTTTTATGTATTTTAAGATGGTCTCTTGTGGTCTAGGATGTTTTCAAGCTTACATCCTTCAAAATGCGAAGATTACAAGCATGGACCATCACATCCAGCTTATATGGTCCTGGGGATGCGTAGGGATCAAACCCAGAACTTTATGCTTACTAGGCAAGCACTCTACCTAAATTGAGCTACATTCCAGCCCCATTTTATGTATGTATGTATGTATGTATGTATGTATGTATGTATTTGTTTTTTGTTAAGGGTTTCACTGTGACACCTAGAGTAGATTTGACTTGCTATGTAGATAGACCAGGCTGATCTTGAATTTATAGTAACCCGCTTGTATCTACCTCCCAAGTGCTGGAGTGATTGGCATGTGCCACCATGCTTGGCCAGATTACTTTATTTAATAATGTGGGGTAAAGTTGAGAGATGGAAAAATGAAAATAGAATTACATTCGTCCATTAAATCATTACTCTCACTCTAAAGGAAATAGATTTTATTTTGAGACAAATAAGAGTGGCCCATGGTCTGAGAGCACAAATTTAAGTTGTCCCAGGTGACATGTTCCCTGTGGATGTGATTACATGGAGTTTTGTAGTCACAGAATGAAGATAGTCATCAGTCAATCCATTCATTCCTGGGGACATCAGGTATGCAGATTACAACAGAACTAGAAAAACTGCTGAAGGTCTCAGATGCTATTTGATGATATGCTTAGCTTTTGGCTTAATGAAAGCCAGTGGACTGTTAAGTTAATAGATTTCAAAAGGGATGTTTAGCCAGATACAGAGGTTGATGATAAGTGACCTTTAGAGACTGAAGAGTCCAATATCGTTTGGCTCTCTGTCTGCAAATTCTAACTCTTCTTCTATCCTGAGATTCTGAAGTCTAAGTCCACCTACAGAATGTAGGTGTGGCTTTTTTAGGGAACTTAATTCATACATCCTGGAACAATCCGATTGTTTAGTGGTTTGGGATGTATGTTGGGTTCAGACTCACTGCTGTCCTGGGTCACATAAATCAGGTTTTATTATAGTTTCTGCATTTAATTTCAAATAAAGTTTTTGTTTCCCCTTTTCTCTGGGGTAGTGGTTGGGTGTTTTGGTTATTTTGCTTTTAAGACAGTGTCTCATTTGGAAGCCCTTGTTGGCCTCAAACTTTCTAAGACCATCCTACCTCTTCCTCCCAAGTGCTAGGATTAAAGGTTTGTGTATGTGTTACACACGTGCACTTGAAGGCCAGAAACATACATTAGTTGTCTTCCTTCATTCTTTTGTGTATTCATAGGAGACAGAGGTCTCTCCCTGAACTTAGGGTTTGCGTGTTTTTGGCTGGACTGGAAGCTAGTAAATCCTGACAGTCTCTCTATTCCCTGACTCCCTCAGAGCTGGGCTCCAGGTTGTGGTGTTGTTTTGGTGGGAATTGAACTCCAGTCCTCAGAGCTGGGCTCCAGGTTGTGGTGCTGTTTTGGTGGGAATTGAACTCCAGTCCTCAGAGCTGGGCTCCAGGTTGTGGTGTTGTTTTGGTGGGAATTGAACTCCAGTCCTCAGAGCTGGGCTCCAGGTTGTGGTGTTGTTTTGGTGGGAATTGAACTCCAGTCCTTAGAGCTGGGCTCCAGGTTGTGGTGCTGTTTTGGTGGGAATTGAACTCCAGTCCTTAGAGCTGGGCTCCAGGTTGTGGTGCTGTTTTGGTGGGAATTGAACTCCAGTCCTCAGAGCTGGGCTCCAGGTTGTGGTGCTGTTTTGGTGGGAATTGAACTCCAGTCCTCAGAGCTGGGCTCCAGGTTGTGGTGCTGTTTTGGTGGGAATTGAACTCCAGTCCTCAGAGCTGGGCTCCAGGTTGTGGTGCTGTTTTGGTGGGAATTGAACTCCAGTCCTCAGAGCTGGGCTCCAGGTTGTGGTGCTGTTTTGGTGGGAATTGAACTCCAGTCCTCAGAGTCACACAGCAAGCACTCTTTTTTTTTATTAAAATGTTTAATTTATTTTACATTCCAACCAGAGTTTCCCCTCCCTCCTCTCTTTCTGTTCCCTCCCCTGATCTTCCTTCTACACTGCCATCCCTGTCCACTTTTCTTCCTCTGTCTCCATTCAGAAAGGATAGGGCCTCCCTTGGGAGTCAACAAAGCCTGGCATATCAAATTGAGGCAGGACCAAGCTCCTCCCCCCTGCTTAAAGGCAGAACAAGACATCCCACCATAGAAGAATAGGTTCCAAAAAGCCAGATCATGAACCAGTATCATACAGGTCCTTGTCCCACTATCAGGGGCCCTACAAACAGACCAAGCTACACAACTGTCATCCAGATACAGAGGGCCTAGGTCAGTCTCAGGCAGGTTCCCAACTGTTGCCCTAGAGTCCATAAGCTCCCACAACGTCAGGGTCAGCTGTCTCTGGTTTCCCCATCGTGATCTTGTGTGTCTCCCCCTCATCCCCCGTCCCCCACCACTCTTTGCTCATATGATCCCTTATTCTCTTCAGCTGAGCTCCCGGAGCTTGACCCAGTGCTTGGCTGTGGGTCTCTGCATCTGCTTCTGCCAGTTACTTAATGAAGATTCCATGATAACAATTAAGGTAGTCACCAATCTGATTACAGGAGAAGGCCAGTTTAGGCACCCTCTCTACTATTGCTACAAGTCTTAGCAGGTTCATTTTTTAAAATTTCTGGGAGTTTGCCTGCACTAGGTTTCTCCTTTACCCTAAGATGGCCCCCTCTATCAAGGTGCATCTTTCATTACTCACCTTCTCTGTCTCTCCCCCAACTCAACCATTCCAATCCCTCATGTTCCCCACTCCCCACCATCTCCCCTCTACTCATCTCCACCTCCAGTTTGCCCAGGAGATCTCATCTATTTCCTTTTCCCAGGGTGATCCATGTGTCCATCTTAGGGTCCTCCTTGTTACTCGGTTTCTATGGGGCTGTGGATTGTAGCCTGGTTATCCTTTGCAGATAACCAAGGAGCCATCTCTCCAGCTCCCAAAGTACTAGGATTATAGGCTTACCATTTAGGACAAAAGCTTTTTATTTTTCTAATGGTAAGACGTTGTTAGTTGCCAGTTTGATCCTTCCAAATTGTTGTTCACCTACTTGAATCCACATTTGTGAGATCATGCCAGGAATCAGGATACTGATGTTTTAAGAATGCTAGGGTCTAAATAAATCAAAGATACTACTAATAGTTTAGATGATTGTTGAGACAGCACTGTGCGCTAGCCAGCAACACCCTGTCTGTCTGTCTGTCTGTCTGTCTGTCTGTCTATCTATCTATCTATCTATGCATCTTTTATCTGAAATGTGTCTATGCACCGTGTGTGTGTCTGATGTTTGTAGAGGCCAGAAGAAGGCATTGGGTCCCCTGGAACTGGAATAATGGACAATTATAAGCTGCCATGTGGGTGCTGGAAATCAAACCCAAGTCCTTTGTAAGAGCAGCCAGTGCTCTTAACTGCTTGAACCATCTCCAGCAACCCCTTTCACTTTTTAAAGTAATAATTTAAACAATTTTTGTTTAAAAATACTTAAACTTGTTTGAGATAAGGTCTCACTTTGTAGCCCTGGCTGTCTTGGAGCTCACTATGTAGACCAGGCTAGCCTCAAGCTCACAAAGGTCCGCCTGCCTCTGCCTCCCTAATGCTGGGTTTAAAGGTATGAATACTTAATTTTACTTTCTTGTTACCAATTCTACAGATTATAAGCACACCACAGAGAATTACCAATTCAGGAAGTGTTCTGATTGGGAGTCCGTATCCCCCTGCACCAGCAATGGTCACTCAGACACACATAGCTGAGGCTGCCGGCTGGGTTCCCAGGTAAGAGGGCCAGAGATGACTGTTTCTAAGTCTTTCCTTACTGTCCTGCTGTCTCGTCCTTGTCTTCCTACCTCCCCTTTTTGCATTTATTATTTTACAAATGTGTGCACACATGCTTGTCATGTATCCTGTGTGGAAATTAAAGGAAAGCTTTGGGAGTCAGTTCTTTCCCACTGTGAGAGTCCTAGAGATCCAACTCAGTTTGTCAGGCTTACCAGCAGGTGCCTCTAACACACTAAGTCATCTCACCAACCCAAATATTATTGTTAATTACGTATATATAAAGGGGTGGGATATGTGACCATGAGTGCATGCCGGTGCCTGTTTAATTCCGAAAAGGGCATTGGTTTCCTGGAGCTGGAGTTTTAGGTGGTTGTAATCTACCCAAGGTCAATGCAGTAAAACAAGAAAGCCTGGTTCTCAGAGCAGTATATGCTTTTAACCACAACACTGTCTCTCCAGAACTTCTGTTTTTCAAATTGTGTGTGTGTGTGTGTGTGTGTGTGTGTGTGTGTGAGAGAGAGAGAGAGAGAGAGAGAGAGAGAGAGGGGGGGGGGTTTACATATTTGTGAGCATACATGTATATGAATGAATACATATAGTGGCAAGAGGTTAACAACAGGTGTCTACCTTCATCACTCTACATTTTATTTGAGGTCTCTTGTTGAAGGCAGATCTTGGTGATTTGGCTAGTCTATCTAGCCAGTTTACCTCAATCATCTCTGAGTGCTTGCCAGGATTACAGGCAGGTTACCCCATAGTCCTAATTTATATATATGTGCTGGGGTCTGGTTGTTGGACTTGAATGGCAAGTGTTTTATACACTAAGCCATCTCATCAGCCCTTGAGTTCTCTTCTTGTTTTGTTAATTGGCATTATTTATTTTGGTTTGGGGGGTTTTGAGATTGGGTCTCATGTAATTTAGGATGGTCTCCAGCTCACCAAGGCAGCTAAGTGATCATCCTGACTCCTGATCTGGGGCTGCTGTGAGTTTGGGTTTTACTGTTGTTTGAGACTGAATCTTGGGATATAACTTTGGCTAGCCTAATACTTTATATAATGCTGACTAGTCTTGAACTCTCAGTGATCCTTCTGCCTCAGCCTCTTAAATACTGAAGTTACAGTTATTTGCCACCATATCCAGTAAGTTTAGATCTTTAAAACTAATATATTGCTTTAAAATCACTACTTATGATTGAGTTCCATGTGTAGTCCAGGCTTGCCTCCATACGCAGTATCACCATGTCAGTGAGTACAACCATATTTTTTATAGTTTTTTCACTTTAACTTCATTTGCATTCATGTTTTGCCTGCATGAGTGTCTGTGTGAAGGTGTTGGATCCCCTGAAACTGGAGTTACAGGCAGTTGTGACCTGCCATGTGGGCCTGGGAATTTAACCCAGGTTCTCTGGAAGAGCAGCCAGTGCTCTTAACTACTGAGTCATCTCTCCAGCCCTGAGTACAACCATTATTTAAGCTGAGAAAAATGATTTAACAAATTATCACTAGATCTTCTGACTTTTTAAAACTTTGAAATAGGACTACTTTTTACGATTATAATACTTAGCTACTTTGGAGATATAAAAATTAACTTTATAATTTTTCACACTTAAAAGAATTATTTGTATTGGCTTTACTCATGATTTTTCCCTTTAACTTTCTTAAAAATCAGAAAAGAAACTAGGAAAAGAGGACAAATATGTTAAAATTTTCATTAAAACTTCCCTTGATTTTTTTTTTTAAAATAAATATTAGGCAGTGAAATAGATATTCCGTCTATGTTACCACTTAGCCCCCATTTATGTTTACCTTTGTTTATAAAATGCTTTTTCCTCTGTTACTTCAGCACCCTGTCTTCTGGAAGAGGTAATGAAGCCAGGAGTGGTGGTGCATTAATGTAATCCCAGACCATTGGGAGAGTTCAAGGCCAGTCTGGGTGACATAGTAAAACCTTGTCTCATGGGGTGGGGAATGGGTACATAAGCATGCAAGAAAGAAAAGGAGAGACTAGAGACACCACTCAGTGGGTAAGAATACTTATTCTTACAAAGGAACAGAAATTGGTTCCCAGCACTCAAATTAGGTGGCTCAGAATTTCAGCTCCCAGACATCTGATACCATCCAGCCTCTGTGGGCACCCACATACACATGGCACATACACATAAATAAAAATTAAAAGGAAGAAAGAAAAATATTAAAATAATACTCTAAACTTTATTTTATCACTTTTGAAGTTTTAGTACTTGAGGTGTTATACATCTAGTAACATACTGCTTGCGTTCTACCCTATGTTTGTTTATGCAAACCAACAGTAGTTCTTTATTAAGAATGACCTTTGTTTCAAGGATAAGTAAGTTAATGAAGTAAAAGCCCTGTCAAGTTTTGCCATATACAGATTGACAGACATATCCATATAAACAAGAGTTTTGTAAAAGTTAATTTGTACTGTTTTCCTACCCAAGTATTCATTGAGCTTATTCCAACTTAAGAATTATTATGTTTTCCTGTCTTTATCCCATGGTAAAAATTAAGTTTTCTCATGTGTACATTCAGAGTAGAATGAGTCAAACTATAGTAAGTTAATTTAAGAAACAGAGTTGTGTTATGTGCTATCCTTAAGCTATCTTTTTGTCTTTTTAGTGATAGAAAACGGGCTAGAGAATTTATAGACTCTGATTTTTCAGAAAGGTGAGTATAAGTGTCTTTTGTTTCATATTCTACAACGAAAAGGGGGGCTCCTTTGTATAACTTTTAACTTCATACAGTTTCTGCCATTATTTCATTCTGCACTGAGCTTTCTAATTCACTTTTTTGGTGGCAGGAGGAGGGAGTTTTGAGACATTGTTTCTCTATAGCTTTGGAACCTGTTCTGGAACTTGCTCTGTAGACCAGGCAGGCCTCAACTCACAGAGATCTGCCTGTCTCTGCCTCCTAAATGCTGGGATTAAAGACGTCACCACCACCGCCCAGCCTTCCATTCACTTCTTTGCAAAGTTTCAGTAGATATCCCATGACATTAGTCATTAGGCCCCTCCCTCCTTTTCTGAACGAAAATGTTCTTCCAAAGTAAATACTCTATAGTTTCCTAACAAGCCCAAACTTTTAAACAATTGTTGGGTATTTTTTTTAAACACTTTTTAGGGTATGAGATCGTCTTTTCTTAGAATATTAGTATAATGGTTCTCCTTTTGTATAACAGAATTACTGTGGTCTCTCTCAACAAGTATAAATATCTCTCTAGTCAGTTACCTCTGGCATTAAAGACTATCAGTGGAAGAGCGCTTATGTAACATTCATTAGTCCTACTTTTATGACCAGCACTAGGGAAGAAAGAAAGGATCTATTGGTTTAGAGTCATTTTATTAGCCTAAGTTCAAAAGGTCATGCAAGCCACTATACTAGGTTTCATATTAGTATTACACTATATTAAAATATAGTTGTCCATTCACTTCTATAATATGATAATTGTTCTGTTAATAAATAAAGCCTTAGTAATGGTTTTTACAACATCCTCCACTACATAGGAAATTATAAACCTATATGGGCTAATGTGAGACCCTGTTTTCAACTGAAAAAAACAAAGTAATAGAATCTCTTATTCCATCAACAAATATAGTTAATGAACAAAACAAGTGAACAGTACTGCTTTATATCTACTCAATAGCCATTAGAAAAAAAGACACTATTGACTTTTACAAGGATATGAAGCACCCAGAATGCTCCTGGGCTACCCATGGCAATATAAATTATCACAGTCATTTCTGTAAAACCAACATAGATAAACCCTGACTTACTAGTGTTCTAAATGTGTTGAATAGGAGTGTGTGTGTGTGTGTGTGTGTGTGTATGTGTATCCACAAAAATTTATTAAAATCTTAGATTTATTTTTATACATATGAGTATTTTGCCTGCATATATATGTATGTACCACATGCATTCAATGTCCAAGGAGGCAAGAAGACATCAGATCTCCTAGTGTTGGAGCTACAAATGCTTGTGAGCCACCATGTAGATGTTGGAAACTAAACCAGGTCCTCTGCAAGAGATCAGCAAGGGATCTTAACTACTGAGCCAACTCTTTAGCCTAGCCACACACACATTTGCTACTTAATGAAATTAATTTTGGTGGAAGTTACATTTTGTTGTTGATTTTTGTTTGTGTTTTTTGTTTTTCTTTTTTGAGCCTTCCAAGTACTAGTATTATAGGTTTGCATCACCATACTTGGCAGTTAAAGAGGTTTTTGTTTTAAGATTACTTGATTGTATGTGTGTGTGTGTGAGTGAGAGAGACATACATACATACATACATACATACAGGTACCCTTGGAGGGCAGAGAAAGCATTGAATCTCCTGGAGCTAGAGTTAAAGGTGGTTGTAAACTGCCTGATGTGGATGCTGGAAACCAAACTCTGGTCCTCTATAAGAGTAGTATGTGTTTTTAACTGCTGAGGTATCTCTCTAGCCCCTAACTGTTGGTGGAATGTTGTTAGTTCATTCATGGCTGCTCGGCTCCAAAATAATCACTCAGAAACTATATTGTTTGCAATACTGTTTGGCCAATAGCTTAAGCATATTTTTAGCTTGCTTTTATATACTAAACTAACCCATCTCCGTTAATCTGTGCATTACCACAAGGTCAAGGTTTGCATTACCACTACCAAGTTTTGACAGGCTCCAGCAGGACTGCTACATGGCTTCTCCCTGACTCTTCCTCTATCTGCTTAGAATTCTTGCCTTGCCCTATTCTGCTAAGACACTAGCCAAAACAGATAAAAGCGATGCATAGATAGAAGGACTTCCCACGCCACCTAACATTTTAAAAATCACATGTATTTATTGTGTATTTATCAGTGTTGGTGTACATGTGTCTGCCAATGAATGCATATGAAGGTCAGAGAACAACTTAATGGAATCAATTCTTTCCCTCCATTGTATGAGTTCCAGATCCAACTTGGGTCATTAGACTTGGAAGCAAGTACCTTTACCTGTTGAAACATCTCAGTAGCCCCTCAGAGTGTACCTACTACTATTTAAACGCTCAATTAAGATTTTCTGTTTTTCTGTTCCTTTCTTTTCATATCAATCAGATGCTTAGTTCTACTGATTCTAGCCTTTCTGTGTTTGCAGTTCTGTCTGTCATGTTTTCTACCATTGACCCAGCTTCAGGTCATCACCTCAGCTATTGCAATAGCTTCTTAGCTGGTTTTTCTTTCCCTTCCTTTTCCCCATAAAATTCACCTTTAACTTTAACACAGTAGTTTTTGCCTACATCAGTATCTCACTGTGCAACTCAAATCAGTTAGAAATTTCATTGCATTTCAGTACTTCTGTGCCTGTGCTCTGAGGATGCATTTATGATTCTTCCCTAATTGTATTAGTCAGGGTTCTCTAAAGGAACAGAACTAACAGAATGGAACACACACCCACACACTAACAGCACTAAAAGGCAATTTAGTCTGGCTTACAAGGTGTGGTCTGTGTATTCCAACAATGGCTGTGTCACAATGGAAAAAGCCAAGAAGTTGATAACTATTCAGTAGTGCATTAGGCTTAATGTCTCAGCATTCCCTTGATGTCACCAGCATCTGGTGCTGGAATCCTGGAGGATTCCTGAAGAGCTGCTATTGACCTTTGGTGTTGAAATCCTGAAGGAGTTGAATTCTAGTACTATTAAAGGAATACCTCAGCAGCGGTCAGAGCGAGGGCAAGCAGGCAAAAAGCAGTTTCCTTCTTCCATCCTTGGGCTGTCACCAGAAGGTGTAGCTGAGATTTAAGGTAGATCTTCTTGCTTCAGTCTGATTAAGGAGATTTAAAGCTAGCCTTGTGTATGTAGTGAGTTTCAGGCTAGCCAGAGATACACAGTGAGACCCTGTTTCAAGAAATACAAATTAAAGAAACCTAGCATCTTGGGTTTTAGTTGATTCTAGATATAGTCAAGGATATAGTCAAGTTGACCACCATCACAGGAATGTGGGGGGAAGAAAATAGATATCATTTTCTTGTCTCATTCTTTTGAAAAGAGCGTGTCTAGTCTTTTTTTTTTTTTGGAACATGTAAATAATTTATTAATGAGTCAGATTTTGCTGGTAAACATGATGAGATGAAGTCAAAATTTGTTTGCTTTGTGTTTAAGCCTGGTTTTCCCATGTTTGTCATTGCTCACCTTGAGGTCTATATGGGGACCCCCTGCTGTTTTTGCCATCCTGTATTCCTTGCTGCTTCTCCTGACTAAAGCACCTCATTTCCTTCCTTTTACCTTTACTTCACTGTATGACTGTCCCCTCAAGCCATCTTCCTATACGTTAAAATAACTGTCCATCTTTCCACAGGACATTGCTGAGTAACTGTGGCCTGACACTTTTGCCTTTGGAATTGTCCACGTTGTGAATGTGTTTCATCCTCATGTTCTAAGGCTTATTGAGGAAAAGAATTTCACCTAAATTTTTATACTTCTGGTCCCTAAAACAGTTTTTACATATATTTGATGCCCACATATTATTTGAACTAAACTGACCCCTCAAATCTTAATGGCTAAGAACTGACAGTGATTGTTTTAATGTCAAAGAAAAGATAAATATTAATTAAGATATTATCTCTAGAAGATAGAGTTGTTGTAATCTTTCACAAATTTATTTCTAGTGTCTCAAAGTGACTGACAGGACAGTAATTTTTCAGTACTTGCTTACTAAATGGACGACATAAAAAAGCACTCTGTATATTGTTGAGCTTTTAAGATAAAAATTAAATTTGAAAACATTCCCTCGATTCAATTTAAATTTTCTTCATTTGAAACTAACTAAAACATGGAAACTAAAGGACTGTCTTTCTGGTTTTATTTTTGCATAGTTTTATAGAGGAAGTCTCTTTAATTATAATGGAATATCAATTTTTCGTTTATTTTTTTCTTTTCTAGTAAACGAAGCAAAAAAGGTGATAAAAATGGGAAAGGCTTGAGACATTTCTCAATGAAAGTGTGTGAGAAAGTTCAGCGGAAAGGCACGACATCATACAATGAAGTCGCTGATGAACTGGTATCTGAGTTTACCAATTCAAACAACCATCTGGCAGCCGATTCGGTAGGTGAATCATGAATTTCATACAGACTCTAGTACATAATTCAGTTTACCTATGAGTCTGAGTGGTAGCTCTGAGGAAGCTAGGGAATCATTCAATCGAGTGCTTCCTATTTCATGTTAAGGGGATTTCTATTGTAAATTTTTAGTTTGCTTTAGAAATACTCTTTTATTTGAACAGATGTATTTTGAATATTTTTAATATTTGATGTTTGCATGTATGATGTATGTGGGCACATGCATGCCATAACATTTATGCCAAGTCAGAGAACACTGTTGAGTCAGTTCCCTCCTTACCTTCACCTGGGCTCTAGACTGAACTCAGGTCATCACGCTTATCTGGGAAATGCTTTACCCCGCTGGTCCATGTTGTTAGCCCCCCAATAATTTTGGAGCCTTGCACTTGGGAGATTGAAGCAGGAAAAAAACCAACAATTTTGAAGGCAACTTGCAGTATATAGTAAGTAAAAGGCTAACCTGGGCTACATAGTGAGCCCCCCCATGTCCAAAAAAACAAAATAAAATTCAGTTGCATAATTTACATTTTATATTGATTTAGAATTCATTTTATATTTAGATGGATTCAGTGTTCCCCACTCTCCTTTATTATCATGAAATTTAATTGATTCAATTTTGTCTTAAAAACTTCCTGTCATCAGGCAGAGGCAGGCAGATCTCTAAGTAGAGGCCAGCCTGGTCTACAGAGTGAGTTCCAGGAAGAGAAATCTTGTCTTCAAAAATCAACAAATAAAAAACTCCAAACGCAGAAGTTCTTATCTACAATAAGATTAAAAACCTCATTATACAATCAATATAAATGTATTTATTCAATAAATTCTTATTACCAAAAGAAAGGAAAAGGTTACTTGAACCAATTAGTGTGCTAGAGTATAGATATATCTTGCGACAAGTTCCTGTTCTTATTACAGACTGAAAACAGCTAGTCAGCACTGTTTCATGAACCACACTGTAAGCAGCACAATTTTACATAGACATTATCTTTGATATGCTTGTGCATATGTGTATGTTGTCTGTGTTGTATGCGTGTGTGTAGAGGCTAATATGCATGAATGTGCAGATGCCAGGTTAACATGAGTATCTGTCACTCACCACCTTATTTATGTATGTATGTATTGTATGTATTTATAGACAGGGTCTCAGTTTACATCTCTGACTGGCTTGGAACTCACAGAGAACCATTTGCTTCTGACTCCCAAGTGCTGGTATTGAAGATGTATGGTACATTCCTGGCATACTCACCTGGAGCCTAGGTTTCTCACTGAACCTGAAGCTTAGTGATTGACTAACTGGGAGGCCAGTAAGCACCCAGGATCCACGTGCCTTCACCACCCTTGTACTGTAGTTACAGATGCATGTCTACTGCACTTGACTTTTACGTGGGTGATGAGGATCCAAGAGTATGAAATTCTTCCTAATAATGCAGGCACTTTTAATACTTTACCCTTTTATATATATATATTTGTCATGGATTTTAATTTTTATATATTCTGGATTCCATAATTGTTTTTATATAGCTGAGATTTGGCCATATATTTATATTCTACATTTCCAAGCTTCCATTTAAAAAAATTTTTCTCCCACCTTAGTGTTTTTTAGTGTCAGTCTGGTGGTAGTATGTTTGTTTCAGGTGATTCTGTGTTAAGGTATTTTCAGAGTTAGAGATAGGGGAACCCCGTGAGAGCACTTGCTTAGCACAAATGAGGTCTTGGGATCAATCCTCAGAACTACTAGAAAGTAAGGAAGCAAAGAGTGTCCTGAGAGCTGGGAAGACAGCTCAACAACAGAGGCACTTTGCTGCCAGGCCTGATGAACGAGTCAGACAGAATTCTCTGGTGGAAGAAGAGATTGGACTTCCACAAGTGGCTCTCTGAACTCCACCTGGACACGATGGCCAGAGTTTGTGTCTTCCAACACACACACACACACACACACACACACACGTAAAAATAAATAAATGAATAAAAATGTTTAAAGTGTCTTTGTTACATATTGAATTTTGAAGACATTTTAGTTGGACACAATTTTTTCAGCAGTTGGGAAATAGTGTCATCAACAGCAGAAGCATGTGAAAGATAACCCTTAAAATTATCACTTAATAAAGATATTTTTAGCAGGCTTATGATCAGAAGAACATTAGACGAAGAGTTTATGATGCTTTAAATGTGCTAATGGCAATGAACATAATTTCAAAGGAAAAAAAAGAAATCAAGTGGATTGGCTTGCCTACCAATTCTGCTCAGGAGTGTCAGAACCTGGAGGTGAGTGGGAAGTACTGTCGGATAGTAGAGTTTTTGTTTGTTTATTCTCCATATATAGAAATATAGTCATGCAATACTAAAATATTCCTAGTTGTTTATGTTTGCATCATTACTTTAAGATTTTGTGGAGAATGTTGAATTGGAACAGTTTTGGAGATGTAATGTGCAGTTACAAATCATGAAACTGAGCAACAAAATGTCAGTGAGTGTTCTGGGCATGAAGGTGATGATGGTGCATCCCTGTAGCCCCAGCTCTTGGAAGTAGGGAGAAGATCAAGCAAGGATCAGGGTCATCTCCATCATAGAATTCAAGGCTAGCCTGAGTACATACCCTGTCTCAAAGCAGACCTACAACAAAAATTCAACACAAAACAACAACAACAACTGTAAAATTAAATGAATGGATTTCATATGTGTTGTTTCTTAGATAAGATCTTTATTCTAATTTAAAGTACCTGCCAATAAATTTTTGGTAGGTCATCTAATAGATCTAATTTTACCTGATTAGTTACTTTGATGCAAGATAAATCTGTGCTTCCAAACAATAGCTCAAGCTGGTGGTGTGTTTCTTATTCAATACGTATAACTATGGAAGTTAAGTTTACCTTTGACTCTACCGTCAGTAAGTGACAGCATTTTAATGTGGCCTCCACTAATTTTGGAAAAATGTTAAAAAAATATTTTTAACTTGGTTAACTTTAGGCACTATAGAAAAATTTCCCTAAATGGGTATGTTTCTGACACTATTACTAATTGGTTTGTTATAATTTTACTGTTAAGACCATGAATAATATGAGCTGAGGTGAACAGTGGCTCTTGGAGATAATTATAGTTGATTTCAGATTTTACTCAGTACTCTTGCACTCAATCCCCTCCTAGAAATAAGAAATACTATTATTGTTCTTGAGAATGACAAAAAACAAGCCACATTCTTCAATAGTGTTTTTATATCCTACAGTTGAAATTTCTTCCTTTTTCTTCTTCCTGAATAGGCGGAGGGGAGCAGAGAAAAATGTAGAGCTCGATAAATATCAATCTATCAATCTAGATAGATAGATGTATAGATAGATGGATGGATGGATAGATAGATAGATAGATAGATAGATAGATAGATATAAAATCCTGGGTCCAGCAGTGTGCACCTCTAATCCCAGCACTTGGAAGATAGAGGCAGGATGACCACAAGATCCTGTAATGTCTGGGATATATAGCAACAGTATGTCTCAAAAAAATTTTTTTAAATAAAAAAATACCTGGTAGGGGGCTGGAGAGATGGCTCAGTGGTTAAGAGCATTGCCTGCTCTTCCAAAGGTCCTGAGTTCAATTCCCAGCAACCACATGGTGGCTCACAACCATCTGTAAAGATGTCTGGCGCCCTCATCTGGCCTTCAGGTATACAGACAGAATATTGTATACATAATAAGTAAATAAATAAATTAAAAAAAAAAGAATTGTTTTAAAAAAAATACCTGGTATAAGGGGAGGAATATGGTACAGAAAAGGAAAGATTAGGTATAATCTGAGTTAAGTAGTGACAGTGAGATCGGAGAGGCATGTTAGCGAAAGAGTCAGGTATAGCTTAGCCTGGTTGGATGTGGGCATAACTGCAGATGGGGGCTTAGCTTTTATCCTTACAGCAGTATCACACAGATGTCCATCTGAGTCTCAAGTATTGAAAATGCTGTGATGGTTGTTATCACTGTGGAAAGGAACTCTTAGTGTAGACCAGAGTAGATCAGGAGCAAACGGGAAATAATTTTTTGGAGCAGACAAGAAAAGGTGTTTTACATGATGTGTCAAAGAAGAAAACAAACTGGATGTGATGTCATACAGCAATATATGTAGCACTTGAGAGGTAGACTCAAGGGGAACTTGGGTCTTGATCCTAGCCTGGGCTACATAGGGAGTCCCTATCTCAAAATACAACAATGGATGAAAGTATAACTTCATTTTAAAGGTGTGTTTGGGGACTGGAGAGATGGCCTGGTAGCTGAGAGCACTTGCTGCTCTTGTACAGGACCAGGGTTCCGTTCCTGACACCCACATGGTGGCTCAGAACCATTTGTCACTCCAGGGGATCCAGTGCCACCTTCTGGCCTCCAAAAATACCAGATATCAGATTAACATGACATACATGGAAGTAAAACACTCAAAAAATAAAAGTAAATCTTTGTTTGTTGCTTTTAATATCATGTCTTAAAGATAGAGAAGCAGAGGCGGATAGAACGGATAAAGCAGAAGCGGGCTCAGCTACAAGAACTTCTCCTTCAGGTAAAGCTCTGGCATATTTTTTTCACTACCTTCGTTGCCTATATGGTGTTTCTCTTTTCATTTACTTCCAAAGCCAGTGTGTTTTATAGCTGTAGTGCTATCAGGTAGTATCTGGAAGAATCCCAATACAGTCACACCCATCATAGGGCATTAATCTTGAATGCTTAGCCTTTCAGGTGGCCCAGCTGTCACATTTACCCCCCATCCCTAACTCCCAGATGCCCACCTTGAATACAGCAGCTTTTTTGGTGTTCATCCTTACTTAGAGGTTAGACCGTCAAGTTTTGCTACTTGTTTTGTTCCTAAAGGGGATCTTTTTAGGTCTATCAGGACTGGTGAAGTAGTTGTGGCCCGACCTATAGTCCCCATCCAGTCTGTACTAAAAGGTCTACATTGTCTTCCACCAGCAGACAGAAACAGGATAAGTACCACTCCATGCTGAGAGACTATTTCTGCCCCAATGGGAAGGCAAAATGAGAAATGCGTATTGGAAAAGAAGGTCTCCTCATCGAAAGGCAGAATACATCTCAGGAGCTAGCCCAATTTGTCTATGAAAAAACAAATGGCTGCTTTCTGTGACTAGAGACCCGGAGAAAGGGGCAACATGAAATGCCAGGTTTCTATATCCACTGGGAAGTTCAGGTGTACCATCTTATAAAGGTACCTGGGCTCCTTAAGTTGGACTGGTATTCTGGATCCTGGAGAGGGTAGTCCCAGGACTCATCAGTGTTTAAATTGGGGAGCTAGTTTCAAGTTCTTGTTGCACAGAAGCCATCCTGCCCTCCAATTATTGCTTTGGCTATTAGGAAAGTGTTCATAAGAGTGTAAGAGAGACATAATCCTCAGTTCTGTCCTTGAAGTGTGGTGAGGTTGAATTTCTTGAGCTTCTCTGGGATATGATAGGTTGGAGGGGGGGGGGACAGGCAGACCCGTTGGGATATATGGGGGTTTTGTTTTGTTTTTTCAAGACAAGGTTTCTTTGTTTAACAGCCTTGGCTATCCTAGAACTCGCTTTGTAGACCAGACTGACCTCGGACTCACAGAGATCCACCTGCCTCTATCTACTAAATGTTGGGGTTAAAGGTGTGTGCCATCATAGTCAGCCAGGGATATGTAGGCTTTGAAGGAAAGAGAACTCAGGTGATGGGGTTATAGAGCTAGGTAAGGAGTCTCCTGATTTCAAAGGTACAGAGCCAAAATATAGAGGCTTCAAAGGAGCAGGATCTGGCTAACATTTGTGTTAAGCTAGCCTTAAGAATAAAAGAAAGTTGACCATAAAGAACATTAGATCATTTCCATCTTCTTAAAGAATTGGGCCAGTTGAAGGATGGCATTGTTATTGAGATTCTCCTGAGGCATCTTTGTGTCTCTCTTCATAGCCCTGGCTGTCCTGGAACTCATTGTGTAAACCAGGCTGTCCTCAACTCAGATATCCACCTGCCTCTGCCTCCTGAGTGCTGGGATTAAAGGAGTGCACCAGCTAAGGCATCTGTTTTTCATAGCACGCAGAAGTTACTGAGACCATGCTTCCTAACAAAATCATTTTTTTTTGTCTTGTCTGAGGGTCTAATTCTGCCCATTGTGAAGGCAATCAAATAGTGATTTCCTGAGAGTTTTCGAGGGGAAAGATAAAGAAGTCTTGGGTTGTGGTTTCCTTTCCCTATCTCCAGTCTGTTAAGAGAATAATAGTTAGTACAGTCTTATCTCAGGAAGGGGCTAGATCAAGTTGTGGGATTTCTGTACCTACCCCTGGCTTAGTCCCCTGACATTTCCCAGTTTCTCCTTTAGTCCTGTTGTGTAGGATCATATCATCCTCTTGTCCCAGGTCCCATGTTTTTGGTGCCATCATCCCTCACAGGAAGAGTATCAGTCTCAGAGAGGGTGAATCCTCAATGAGGAGTAGCCTAAAGCTGTTCACAGTAGGACAGGAGTTATCTGATTGGGAGGAAAATGACCATAATTCAAGAATCATCAGGGTAGAAAGACCCACCTAGAGTGCAACCAGTGGACATCTGCAAGAGACTACACTTATATGTGTTAGAATGTTGCTGGACAGGAATGTTGTCGTAAAATGGGACTATCAGACTGGAGCTGTAGATAGTAGAGTTCAATCCCCAGCATTACATAAACCCGGCATAATGGTACATCCCAATAATCCTTGCACTTGGGAAGTAGGGACAGAAAAATCAGAAGTTCAAAGTCGTATTCCTACGTGTAGCAGGTTCAAGGCCATGAAAGCCACAAGACCCTGTCTGAATCAATAATAAATAAAACAAAACAAAACAAAACAGGTGGTAGTGTTTATTTAAAAATCGATGGGAAAGGAGCCATACCATACAACAGGGCTTACATGGGAGGTTTATTGTAAGAAGAGAAAGAAGGGAACAGAGACTGGTCTGAGAGGACAAGAGTGGCAGAAGGGAGAGGGAGGGAGGGAGGGAGGGAGGGAGGGAAGGAGGGAGAGAAGAGAGCTGGGAGGTAGGCAAGGCCTACCTTTTTAAAGGGGAATGAAGCAAATATGCACAGGAGGTGCTCTTAGCTGCAGCTGAGGACAAACCCTGTCAGGACCCCAAGGGCAGGCTAATACAGATGCCTGAATACTAACATTCCTCCCTTTTGCTTACCATAATAAGGAGTAGTCGGGTAGTGGCAGCACAAGCATTTAATCCCGGCACTCCAGAGGTAGAGGCAGGCGGATCCCTGTGAGTTTGAGGCCAGGACTTGCTTCATAGCTATAGGAGAAGGCTGCCGAGAGAGAGAGAGAGAGAGAGAGAGAGAGAGAGAGAGAGAGAGAGAGAGAGAGAGAGAGGGAGGGGGGGGGAGAAGAAGGAGGAGGGGAGAGAGGAGAGAGCAAATGATAAAGACCCAGAGAAGCAAAGCAATCAGCCACTGGCTCTTACCTCTACCTTATCATAGCCACATATTGGGGCAACATCTGTCGGGGTCCAGCCTTGATAGGTTCAAGTTTGTACATTCCTTGTAGGGGCATGTGGATTAGAAATATTAGGTAGAATAAGCAGATACAAAAGAAGTACAGACATAGGATAGTATCCGGAGGGCAATCCATTGTATACTGAATGCACTTGTGTTTTCTTTTTTCTTTTTAGGATTTATTTCTTTATTATGTCTTCAGTGTTCTGCCTGCATGTATCCCTGCAGGCCAGAAGAAGGCACCAAATCTCATTACAGATGGTTGTAAGCACATGTGGTTGCTGGGAATTGAACTCAGTACCTTTGGAAGAGCAGGCAAAGCTCTTAACCACTGAGCCATCTCTCCAGCCCTCGTGCTTGTTTCTTAAGACTTTTAAGTACCCCAATCCAAAAAAGGGAAAGAAAGCAAAAAACTTTATTTTTTATTTGTTTTTGGTCTTTTTGTTTTTGAGACAAGGTTTCTCTGTGTAGCTTTGGAGCCTGCCGTGGAACTCGCTTTGTAGACCAGGCTGGCCTCTAACACAGATCTACCTGCATCTGTCTCCCAAGTGCTGGTTTAAAGGTCTGCACCACTACTGCACAGCTTTTTTTAAATCACAATACAGGGGACAAACAAAATGATTACCATCTTAATACCCAAATACCAAGTAACCACACCATAGGTCACAATAACCTGTTAATAGCCACCCTTTAAATTAAATCTCTTGTCAATAACATTGAAGGAGCAAGACTAGTTCTGAACTCTGACCTCCAGGGAATGGAAGAGCCCACTTCTATGGGCTCCCACACAACCTCAGACCGAAAATGGGTGATACTGCCTCCACAAATCCTCAATTTGAGACTGAGAGTGAGACCTGTCCCTATGGCTCACTAGTGTGGCTGCTGGGATTAAAGGTACGTGCCATCACTGCCTGGCCTATATGGCTGATTAGTGTGGCTGCTTTGTACTGATCTTCAGGCAAGCTTTACTAAAACACAAGTAATAGACCATTATAGCAGTGAAGTCTCACATCCAGGGGAATGGTCAGAGGTGGATAACACCAGAGACCCAAGTGTTGGTACTGAATGGAAGGCAAAGCCATTAGTGAACAAGAAAGCAAATTTGTTGCAGGTGAAGTGAGCTGATCTGTCGGGGGTGGAGCAGGTGGGTAGGGTCCCAGTGTGAGGTGGTTACCTTTCAGTGGGACTTGCCACTAAGCAAACATGTTGCACCCAACAGCATTAGTGTAAGAGGTTTATTGGGGGTGTGGAAACACGAAAGAGTGAAAGGCCTTGTCGGAGTGGGTACTTGAGAGAGAGCGAGGCAGACAGGAGGAAGAGAAGCAAGCAAGAGAGAAGGCAAGAGAAAAGAACAGACGGCGTGGAGCAGAGATAAGAAAAAGTTTGGAAATAGGGTATCTCCTTCCTTCTATCAAATCATTGGCAGAATGTTCCAAAGGCCCCATAAAATACTGGGTTATAAGGTGCCAGGGAGTGCCCATTTGGATTTATATCTAAGAGGTGTTTGGGCCAGATCTGACTCCAAAGGTCGACGCAGTTCAAAAGCTTTGAAATCAGGCACTGGACACAGAAGTATGAGGTTTTCCAAAAGACACCCCAGCAGGGAGTTTGGAGGTGTAGATGATGATACAGTTCCCATGAGTGAAGCAGAGAATACAGACCCAAGGGTCTGCAATCTCTAGCATCCCAGGAATACAGAGAGGAACAGATTAAGTAGGCACGGCCTGTCCTATGTATCATCATGCAAGAACAGGGGTCAAGAACTCCAAGCCTGAGAGAGCCATGGTTGCCTGGTACCAAGACTTGAGATCAAAAGGTGAGAACCCATACTCAAGAGACAAGTCCTCACTCGTGGGGAATGGCCAGAGGTGGAGAAGTGGGGGCTCACCAATCATGCCAGTGTTGGATGGAGAGGCCCAGTGATCCTTTTGTTTGAGAAGTTAGGCTTTATATGTGAACCAGGTCCCAGGGTCCTAGTGTGCCTCAGACTGCCGGCAGGTAGGAGGAAGCACAAGGAGAACCTGCTGAGGTCATGGAACCAATGTTATAATTTTAAAAAACAGTTCGAAGAAATCACTCTGTACAACAGGGCTTGCATAGTAGGTTTTTGGAAGAAGAGAAAGAAGGGGCAGAGACCAATCCCTGAGGACTGGAGTGATGGGAAAGAGAAAGAGATGAGAGGTGGGCAAGGCCCACCTTTTAAAACAAAAGGATGCAAATGTGCACAGGAGGTGCTTTTAGTGGTTGCAGCTGAGGAAGTATTCTTTCAGGACCCCAAGGGAGGCCAGTATAGATGCCTGAATACTAACAATAGAGCTTTGGAATGTTTAAATGCCCAGCAAAAAGAATGAAAGTGAATATTTTCCTTTGCTTATCTTTTTTTGTTTTTGTTTTTGTTTTTCGAGACAGGGTTTCTCTGTGGTTTTGGAGCCTGTCCTGAAACTAGCTCTTGTAGACCAGGCTGGTCTCAAACTCACAGAGATCCGCCTGTCTCTGCCTCCCGAGTGCTGGGATTAAAGGCGTGCGCCACCACCGCCCGGCTTCTTTGCTTATCTTTATACCAGAAACATACCTATAATTTATAAGTCCTAATTTTTTTCTCTTCTCTTCTTTCTCTCAATCCAAACATTTATAGAAGATTTTAAAACTTAAGGGCAGCTTCGCAGCATTCATAGACTCAGGTGGCTTCAAACTGTAAATGAAACTCAAATTATTACTGAAAACAGTATCTTCAGGTTTTCTATAAACATACAATTTAGTTCCTCTTAATGCTTCATTTTTATTCCTTTTATCAAATGAGATTTACAAAGTAGTCATAGAAAATAAATTATGCAAGTTGTCCCTGTATATTAATTTTTTTGTTGTGGCTAAACTGATTTTGCTTTTTTTAGTATGTCTCAACTCACTGCTCATATGACACAGATTAACGATTACTTCTACATGCCACCACTTCCTCTTATCTTTGTTTATTAGTTACTTTTCTCACATGCCCTAGTTAGGTTTAACTATCAACTTGGCACAGCCTAGAGACTTCTAAGAAAGGAGTCTCAGTTGAAGGATTTCCCAGATCAGATGGTGTCTGGGCATGCTTGTTAGGGATTATCTTGATTGTTAATTGATATAGGAGAGTCCAGCCAACTACCAGTGGCACCATTCCCTGGACAGGTAGTCTGGGGCTGTGTAAGGAAAGGGAGGGAGGGAGGGAGGGAGGGAGGGAGGGAGGGAGGGAGGGAGGGAGAGGATCTGCAAACAACAAGTATTCCTCTATAATTTCTGCTTCCAGTTCTTGTTGAGTGATAGACGGTAACTTGAAAAAAACTCTTTCCTTCCCTGAGTTGCTTTTGGTCAAGAGTATTTTACCACACAACAGAAAGGAACTAGAACATCACCTCATTTAGTATTATCAAGACAGCCCCACACAGGCATGGCTAGAAGTCTGTCTCCCAGGTGATTCTCATCAAGCTGACAGTTGAGATAAGTAGTGTGACTACATTATACTTATAGATAACGCATGCCTTACTTAATTGTCCTTTCCTGCCTTTAAACCTTTTCCATAAGGAACACATTTAAAGCTGTTCAGCCTCTGCAACAAATGATATTGAGTCTGAAAAGAACAAAAAGCCAAAGGGAGTAAAACAGATAAGGAAATCAGTCCACAGTACATAGGAGGTAATTTTATTTTTATTATTAAAATAGAAATACTAAGTTAGGCATGTAACTCAGTGGTAAAGTACTTGCCTGGTAAGAACAAGGCCTTTGGTTCGATACCCAGCACTGCAAAAGAAGATTAAAATAACAGTATGTGTTGACTGGGGTTTCTGTCCCATCAGGTCCCACATCTGTTTAGTCCCAAATAAACACACAGAGGCCTCCATTAATTACAGACTGGTTGGCCTATTTGCTCAGGCTTCTTATTAACTCTTTTTTTGTTTGTTTGTTTGTTTTTTGTTTGTTTTTCGAGACAGGGTTTCTCTGTGGCTTTGGAGCCTGTCCTGGAACTAGCTCTTGTAGACCAGGCTGGCCTCAAACTCACAGAGATCCTCCTGCCTCTGCCTCCCGAGTGCTGGGGTTAACGGCGAGTGCCACCACTGCCCTTATTAATTCTTATAACTTATATTGGCCCATAATTCTGATCTATGTTAGCCACGTGGCTTGTTACCTTTTTTGGCAAGGTAGTCACATCTTAATTGCTGTGTGTCTGAGTGAGGACTGTATAACTGATTCTCTCCTCTTCCCAAAATTCTCCTGTTCTCATTGCCCCACCTCTACTTCCTGCCTTGGTTGCCCTGCCTCTACCTCTTGCCCAGCTACTGACCAATCAGCATTTTATTAAACAAGTACTAGAAACAAATCTTTATAGGGTAAAACCATTGTCCCACAGCAAGTGTGTTCCAACTGCTTTCATCATCTACACAATTTTGGTGCTATTAAACAGTGAGTCATAAGTATATAGGAGCTCTTCCTTATCACTGTTTGTATTCCTCTGTTGTACTCACATCATGGGACCCCCAAGCAAGACCACCACAGAGCTGGTATTCCATGCAAACACACTGGAGTTTATTAATTACAAGTTAGCTAACTAGGACTGTAATCAGTCACTCCATAATCCATCACTGATGCAGCAGGTGGGGGAAAATGACCCCAAGGTTTCAGGGTAAGGGGCTTTAAAGGGAAAAACTGCAAGCACGGTGACACAACCCTTTGATTTAAGGATTGGGTAAAAGTATACAACTTTTGGATTCCTTGGCTGGGATATAGGGGAATTTTAAAACAATGACTGTCAGCAGATAAGAATTTCAAAACATGGGCTGGAGAGATGGCTCAGAGGTTAAGAGCACTGGTTGCTCTTCCAGAGGTCCTGAGTTCAATTCCCAGCAACCACATGATGGCTCATAACCATCCGTAATGAGATCTGGTGCCCTCTTCTGGCCTGCAAGCAAACATCCAGACAGAATGCTATATACATAATAAATAAATAAAAAAAAAAGAATTTCAAAACAGTGGTTAATCAGATACCCACAAGGACATTTGAAGCAAGCAGATGTTGTTTGGACCCCCTGGTGGTCTCTTTGACTAGAGCTGGCACAGTTTCTTGGGAATGTTTATGACTTTGCTGGGCTACATGCTATTACTTAATGTCTCCCTTTAGTCCGAGGAATCTGAAATGGCATGAGTATATAGGTTTACAGATCAAGCACTTGATGATAATAACCACAAAGAAATATTAATTTACCATTTATTAATGACAAGCAAATTTTCAAACTGGTAATGAATGTGACTTCATTTTTACATAAAAATTGAGGTTAGCATGATGGCTAGTAGGTAGAGACACTTGGAATGTTAATCTGCTGAACTGAGTTCAGTCCCTAGAATACCACAGAAGGTGGAAGGAAAGAAACTCCCCCAAAGTTGCCCTCATTCACACACATAAAATAATAGTAATAAATGTGAATATTTGATACATACTGCAGGTCAGGAAGTATCTTCAACATCTCCCAGAGTTGTTACTTTGATTTGAGTCAGTTTTGAGACTGTCACCTTGTATAATTACTTCATTCATGATGTACAAGTACGTTTAGGATATAATGCATAATTATTCAAATTCTGTCCTAATCTCAAGACAAAATTAATTTAATGATGTACTAATCTCAAAAAAATGTTATTCTTGGTTTGAGACAGAGTTTGTCTACGTAGCCTCTGACTGTACTAGAACTCACTTTTCCCCCCATTTCTGAGTTTACTTAAGTCGATTAATTTAGAAATCCCATTCAAACAAAACTTCTGACAACATGTAAACACACTGCCATATTCCTGAAACAGATGCTAACACCTGAAAAAAGGTTGTTAACGGCTTGTGAGGAAAGTTGTTCATTTATAAGACCTGTCTTCAGTAGAACTAAGCCATTTTACATCTGGTAACTTTCCCAGCTGAAAATACCATTAAACTATAATCAAATATAAAGACAGTTTTGACGGATAGATCAGTACCATTGGTTATAGCTTTTAATCAGGTTCTTTCCTGGCGCCACATGGAAAAAGCCACTCACATCATCAATAAACAAAGGCTTTTTTCTTATCACAATTCATAAGTGATGTTAATTATGGTCCTTGTCAAACACATTTAGTAAAGGTTATTTACAGTATACTGGCCAAGCATGCACTGTTAACAGTTACAGAGAGGCCTGCCAGTTTCCTGGAGATCATACAGTGCCTAAAAATGGTGACAGATCATACATCATTTTAATTAACACAGTTTCTATCAGAAAATGTTCCTTTTTTGACCACAATTGCAATAGGTACATGAAAATTCTTAGAAAAATATGAATTCCCTTCAAGAAATTCATGCATATTCTGTGCACTACAGGATATGGCATGGAACTCACTTTTGTAGACAAGTCTAGCGTCAAACTCAGAGATCTCTCTGCTTCTGTCCCCAAGTGCTGGGATTTAAGGTGTGTGCCATCATGTCCAGCTCAAGCAACAATATTCTTAAAATCAAGCATTCCAATACAATTTAATCAAAAGATAAACTAATTTTATATTTATATGCTGAGGAATGGTGGTAGGGAAATACTACAAGTCTTTTTTATAATTTTGATATTTTCTACAAGAATAGAAAACTTTGTAGAGTAAAAACACTGCAGTTCATACTATGTGATTGTCTTAACTGAGGTGTGAAGGCATTAACAGTGCAGAGTGGTCACGTTGTATTTTGTGAGTCTAAGCTCCAGTGATGACACAGGACAACACAAGTGAGCACTGGCTGAAACAACATAGGTTTATGATGTAGTAGAGTCTCAATTAACTTTTTGTCAGAAACCTTATACTGTTGCTAATTATTTTTTAATTCAAACATTTATTTACATAGCTCCCTCCATATGGGATCTCAACCCCGTAGAAGCTGTGTTCTCACAAACATGATGGCCGGTCTATGCTCACAGCACTTGGGAAGTAGAGGCAAAAGGACCAGAAATTGAAGATCTTACTTAGGTCCACAGCAAGTTAGAGACCCACCTGGACACCTTGTCTATAAGTCAGCCAAGCTATGTTCTAGAAGGGAAGAGAAGTTACAGAGATGTGTTTGACCCCTTCATTCTTTTTCTCACTTCTAGTTGAAGAACATTTTTTTCTCTGGATGTAAGAGGTGTTGGGGAATGAATATAAGCAACTTTTGGGTTGGTGGTTGTTGATGTTATTTGTTTTTAATTTATTTCATGTGTATAGGTGTTCTGCCTGCATGTATGTCTGTGTGAGGGTGTTGGATCCTCTGGGACTGGAGTTACAGACAAGTTGTGAGCTGCCATTTGGGCGCTGGGAATTGAACCTGGATCCTCTGCAAGAGCAGCCAGTGCTCTTAACCACTGCCCTGAGCTGTCTTTCCAGCTGCCTACTTTTGTTTTGTGGGAATAGAAAATAACAAATGTAACTTTTAAGTTTGATAGTCGTAGTGATAGTGGTAATTTTGATAGTCTTTGACATTGACAGTTGGACAGTTAATACTAGAATAAATTGGTATTCCTTTTGAACAGTGAGTTTTAAGAGACAGTGTTTATTTTCTAGGGAAATGGAACCCAGCCATTTTAAGATACTTTTGTAAATCAAACTTTAGTTAAGGCCCCAAACCTGAAATGAAACAGTTCTGAACATAAGTAAGATTTTCTTTTTTTTTTTTAACATAAGATGAATTTGGTGTTTTTGAAAACCGTTGTTTCATGAGAATATGAAAGAGAGACGGCCTAAATTCTTTTTTAAAATTGGTCGTCTTGCGGGGGAACCCACCTTCCTGCCGTCAGGAGGGCATTGCTGCTTCCATCTGTTTTCTGTTTTGAGTATGCCAGATGTCATCCTGAGAGTATTCTCTGGTTTAAAGGAATTGTGTAACTCTGAACTAGATAAAAAAGGTGTCTAAGGATGCCGAATGAGGTGAGTTGATACAAAATTTACTTGGGGTCACTCTAAAGAGAATTATTGCCTGTGCTGCTGAGTCCTCCCATGTCTCTGAGAGCCTGTTACCCTGGGAAATGGAAAACAGAGGCCACAATATTTATCTTAGTTAGACATCATCAAAATAGATGTGTATTTTGCTGGGTATGGTAGCGCATGCCTTTAATCCCAGCACTTGGGAGGCAGAGGCAGGTGAATTTGTTTGAGGACAGACTGGTCTACATAGTGAGTTCCAGGACAATCAGGACTACACAGAGAAACCCTGTCTCAAAAAATAAATAAATAAAAATAAAAGAAATATGTGTGTTTTACTTTTGAAATGTGTTTATTGAACTTAATCATTCTCTTTTATCATGTTTAACTTTTTATTTGCTAGTACAGATGTTTAAATACTCGAAGTTTGAAATAGATATTTAAAATGTATGTTAATTCATTTAAATTCAATGTCACTTTTTCATATTAAATGATCACCTTTTGTTTATTGAACATTACAGCAAATTGCTTTTAAAAACCTGGTACAGAGAAATCGACAAAATGAACAGCAAAACCAGGGCCCTCCAGCTCTGAATTCCACCATTCAGCTGCCATTTATAATCATTAATACGAGCAGAAAAACAGTCATAGATTGCAGCATCTCCAGTGACAAGTGAGTAGGAACTAAGGGAGGGGTACAGGGCCTGCCTTCTGCTGATGTTCTTCCACGTAAAGATGGTGCACCCCACTGTCTACAGCCCTTCACCTGGCTTCAGTGGGGTATGTGCAATGTGTTCTCGGGCATGGTGCTGTTTTCAGCAAGAGTGAGCGCTGTTGTTTACCATACAGTCCCTACCCCATGTTGGGCTTGCCTGTCACACATATGGTGGTACCTGGGCCCTAGCTGTCATGTGTGTCACTTTTGTGGTAACTGAGCAGGTAACTGCAGTAAGTTAGACATCAACAAGGGCCCAGGAGGAGTCACTGTTCTGGTTTATTAGGAAAATATATCAGACTAGTGTGTGGCATTAAAGCAATTGTCTCATTTATTATATCATACTTACGTATGCTATTTGTTATTTATTTGGTCTAAGGCCCAGTGTGTCCTCTGACTATGTAGCCACAGATGGCATTCAGTTCATCTTCCTTCCACAACCTCCCACATGCTGAGATTAAAAGACGTGTGCCATAACACGTGCTGTTTTTGCTTTTTTATGAATGAACACGTGAGCATTAAAATCCTGGGTACAAGACTGGGAGATGGCACAGTGACTAAAGTGTTTGCTGTAAAAACAGAGTCCTGAGATTGGATCCCCACCCCCATAGAAAGGCTGGTGTGTTGTCCTTACCTATAACCCTACTCGGGGGCGGGGTGATGATAGCAGAGTGGGAAGTTTGCTAGGGCTTGCTCAGGCAGCCTAGCTCAAACAGTGAGCTTCAGGCTCCGTGAGAACCTGTCTGAAAAAAATAAGTTGGGAAGTAATAAAGGAGGATACCCAATGCCTTGTCTGGCCTCTACCCATGTGAACACATAAATCAATAAATCTTTTAAAAATATCTCAAACAGTTTAAATAAAATTGACACCATTCACTTTAGCAAATATGAAGTAGCACTTTTCAAAGTAGAGCATTCATTGTATTTTACCTGGCCTTCAGAAGGAAATTATGTGCATAGGGGACAAGACAGGTCCCAGTTGTGATCCAGCGCCTCTCCCTGCCTGCTCATGGAGCTCCTGTTTACAGCCTTGTGAAGTTGAATGAGATAATGCTTTTAAAAGATTTGGGTCACTGTAACATTTTATAAATGCTAGTTGCTGTTCTTAGGGACAAGCAGTTTTCATTTTTTAAATTTCTTAGCCTTTCTAAGATCTCATTCCTTTCTCCATAGAAATAAAAATTAGGGCCAGCAAAATGGCTGAGTGGATCAAAGGTGCTTGCTGCCAAATCTGGTGACCTGATTCTAATTCTCAAAACCCACAATGTAGGAGACAACCAACTCTAAAAACTTGTTCTCTGACCTCCACACATGTTCCATTGTGCACACACACTAAAATAATGTAGAAGAATTCAAGAACCAAAAAATTAAAATCAGTTACTTATTTTGCCAATTTATAGAAACTATAAATAAATTCACATAATATCTAGCCCAGTAAAATGTTGGATGTCATAGTTATTATTCACATCCCCAGACTCTACAGAAACCTGTCTTTAAGAGGACTATCCACATATAACACTGAGAAGCCTTCAAAGTGGTTAACATCTTTGGAAGTGACCTACAAATGTCGTACTGTAATTACTCTCTAAAGTTAGTCTCTTCCTTTATGAAGGACTATATAATTCTCTTCTTAGATTATAGAGCTTCCACAGCTGAGCATGTAGTACATAGCCTGTGAACCCAGTACTCAGGAGGTTGAGCAGAAGGGTTGCTATGAGCTGGCCAGCATTGGCCAGCCAGGAGAACTGCAGAAGAAAGACCTGTCTCAATAAATAAATAAATAAATACATTAAATTTAGAAGAATTAAAAATTTCAGGAAAATTGGGAACCATTGGGAACTATTGACCTTAACAGTTTGTGGTCACTGTTCACCCAGGCTGGAATCTATTTTGGTTCTATGCCTTGGGTGGTCACTGACTCATGCCTTGCCTTGCATCCCCTCATGGAGCAGCTTGCACACACTTGTTATTTGAGGTAGGTCCGTAATCTTGTCTGTCAGTTACTTTGGTGAAGCAATCTTACCCTTAATTAGCCTGGAGGCTTTCCCACAATGCAATTAAATTTACAAAGCCATCTGCATGTAAAGATGCCTGAAATCATCCCTCTGGCAGGTGCCCACTTCCAGTTCATTGTGAGCTTGTTAATATACTTCAGACTCACTTCAGCCTCCTGCTTTAAGTTAGAATAGTATAAGTCTCAACCTCACATGCATTTAATAGAGAATCCCATAAGAAGGTCAAACCCACAATTATTCAGAACTTGCACTATAACAAACAGCACAGAACCTGTAGATGGAGGTCTCAGGCCTGGCTAGGAGTCAGTTCTGTCCTTCCCCAAAGTATTTCCTGGGGATAAGTTTAGGCCACATCTTGTTGTCCCTTTCTTTGCTTCTTGATTGTGCTGTGTATTCAGGCATCTAAACTGATTACTTTTCAAGAACATTCTGATAGCTGCTATGTAGTTTATATGTGGTACTTTTGTTGGTTTGTGACAGATTCTCACTTTGTAGACTAGACTGGACTAGAAATCTTGAAACCTAAGATGGCTTTAAACTCAAGTAATGGTATTAAAGGCATGAACTACCATACTGAGCTCTGTGACACTTGCTTAAGATATTTTATTCTTAGTTCCTCACGAGAGGATTTGGCTGGGTTTGCTTTGTTACAGTTGTCTTCCATTTAATTCAGATATGTTCAGTTCAAGTGACTGAAGTCCCAGTTACCTAAGAGGATCCCTGAATCTAGGAGTTCAGACCAAACTGTGCAGTGTGGTACATCCTCATCTCAGATCAAAGGGAAAAGTTTTCCTGATTGACTGAGTATTCTGTGGCTAGCTGGAAAATTGAACATTCACTTTATTTCTTTAAGACTAATTAAAGGGGGCTGGAGAGATGGCTCAGTGGTTAAGAGCATTGCCTGCTCTTCCAAAGGTCCTGAGTTCGATTCCCAGCAACCACATGGTGGCTCACAACCATCTGTAATGAGGTCTGGTGCCCTCTTCTGGCCTGCAGACATACACACAGACAGAACATTGTATACATAATAAATAAATAAATAAATAAATAAATAAATAAATATTAAAAAAAAAAGACTAATTAAAGCCAGTCTACTAGAAACCCCAGAAAGCAAATTAAGCAGACAGAGCACAGGATGTAAGACCTTGCAGAGCTCCTCTACGGCACCAAGACCCCATACTTCCTTTCTTTATTATTTTTATTTTTGTTTGTTTTGGGGTTATTTTGTTTTGTTGAGACAAGGTTTCTCTGTGTGGTCCTGGCTGTCCTGGAACTCACTCTGTATGACAGGATGGCCTCAAACTCAGAAATCTGCCTGCTTCTGCCTCCCAAGCGCTGGGATTAAAAGGATGTGCTACCACCACCTGGCCTCCTTTATTTCTTTAAAGAAAAATTATTATTAAATTTATGTATTTAGGTGTATATGTGTTAAAGTTATGTATTTAGGGGTGTGGTGGGGGGAGAGAACTGAACTCAAGTTGTCAGGATTGGTACCTGCACCTCTACCTATGAGCCATCTCACTCAACCCTCCCCATCCTTGCTTTATTTTGCAGGTTTGAATACCTTTTTAATTTTGATAACACTTTTGAGATCCATGATGACATAGAAGTACTGAAGCGGATGGGAATGTCCTTCGGTCTGGAGTCAGGCAAATGCTCTCTGGAAGACCTGCAAATTGCAAAGTCCCTGGTCCCGAAAGCGTTAGAAGGCTATGTCACAGGTATGCTGGAGATGCTATGTACCCGGTCGAATGTCAAGCTGACTTGTTAAGCATTCTCACACATGCAGTTCAGAGAGCATGCGCTAGCTTCACTGGGAGGCGTTCTTAAATACTTTATATAATTAAAAAATAAGTGATTTTTTTTTTAGAGTACAAGCTTACATCTATACCGTATATATTGTACAAAAATTGGCTGACTCATCACTGAGTTTAGGGCCACAGTGATATTTTCTCTAATTCTGAGAGTTTGAGTAGAGTCTTGTAAAGCTTTTAGTGAAAAGCTTGATGGAAGTTTGGCCTTTTGTTTTTGTTTATAATTCTTCTAGGGGAACTTAAGAGTATTTTACAAAAAAAATAAAAAAAAACCAATAGATCTCCCTCACTCTACTGGGATGCTGTGTTTATCTGTTCAGGGGATCTGAATTCGGAGAGCAGAAGATGTCTTAGTTTTCTGTGGCAGTTCACCGTGACCAAGGGGTTTGTAGAAGGAAGGGTTGGCTTTGGCTTAGAGTTACAGGGGAGAAGAGTGGATCATGGCGGCAAGCAGGAGGTGTTTAGGCTGGAACAGGAAGCAGAGTGCTAACTGGAAATGGCTCGACTCTCGAAACCTGAGAGCCTGCCCCTAGCAAGGCCATGCCTCTAATACTGGAGACTACACTTTGAAATGCCCAAGACTTCTGGGGACACCTCAGTCAAACTACCGCAAGGAATATAATAAAAAATTTAAGTATCAGGAAAAAAAAACAAAAAACAGAAAAAATGGATTTGTGCTTATGTTCATTATTCTCTTTACAGTAAAACCTCTAAATGGTCTGTGTTTCCTGTTCCATATTCCTCTTCAGGTTTTACATTGTTTCTGTGAAATAGTGAGTAGATACTGGTTCAGTGACTCATCACTTAGGAGAAAAATGATTCTGTTAAAGTTATTTGTGTACCCTCCTATCTGTGACTTTCTCCACACCTGTAGATGTAGCCTCGAATGTCTTCTTTAAACAAGAATTTGCTGTTAGCCCAGCCTTGCCTCTAATCTTGGCTTTCTTACCTCAGCCTCCCAAGTGCTAGTCTGACAAGTATATATCACACTCTGGCTTTAAGTTTCTTATTTCTTATCTGTTCATTTGCTTTTCTTTAAAGCAGTGTGGTTCTCAACCTTCCTAGTGCTACAGCCCTTTAATACAATTCCTCATGGTGTGGTGAGCCCCAACCATAAAATTATTTCACTGCTACTTCATAACTATAATTTTACAACTATTATGAAGCATAATATAAATATGTGATATGCATAATATCTAGTTTGTAACCTCTATGAAAAGGTCATTGTTAAGAACCACTGATTTAGGCGGCGAGAACCAGAATGTTCTCAGTTGGTAGAATGCCACCCAGAGGTTGAGAGCCACTGCTATGGAGGCAAAAACAAGTATGATAAGCAGGGAAAAGAAACATTGTTTTGTCTTCTGATATCAGTAAATTTATGTCTTTCTGGTTGTCTCTAGCCTAGGCTGAACTTGAACTCATAGTATTCTGTCTCAGTCTCCCGAGTGCTGCGATTACATACAGGACTGTGCCAACTTCATGGAGTGATATTTTCTTTAGTGGCTTGATTTTCTTTGACTTAACATTATATTTGTCATATTTAATGTTGCTATAATACATACATTTTTATTTCCACATTAAATTTTGTTGCGTGAAAAAAATCATAGTTTGTTCATTTCAGTGCTGATAAACTTCTAGTTCTCCCCCCCCCCCCACAGTTGATGTTATAATACAATGCTGCTTTGAACATTCTATCCATGTGTCTAATGCTATGTGCAACTTACAGATTGAAATTACTAGGTCTGCATTGGATGGGTCTTGAACTTTCTTAGATGATGCGAAAATTTTTCAATTTGATTTTACTAGATTTTACTTTCCCCTAAAAAGTAGAAATATTCTACTTTCCTAGTCGGCTTTTGAATTAAGATTTAATTCTCATAAAATGAAACATCCATTTTAAAAAGTTTTTATGTGGATGGGTATTTTGCCTACATGTATGTCGATGGACATGTGTGTCTCATGCCTAAGGAAACCAGAGCAGGGTTTCAGAATCTTTTGGGACTGGAGCACAGAAGTTGTGAACTACAGTGTGGGTTCTGGGGATTAAACCCAATCTTCTGGAAGAATAGCCAGTGCTTATAACTCCTGAGCCATCACTCCAGCCCTGTAACACCTATTTGTAATTCAGTGGTGTTTTAGTATATTCACAAAAGTTTGCAACCACACTTAATTCCTGGATACTTTTTTTTTTTCTTTTTAAAGACTCACTACACAACTCTGGCTGGCCTAGAGCTGACTATAGATACTAGTGTTGGAGGAGGGCCCCTTGTTTCGTTCCTGGCTGCTCAGCCCCGAAAGAATCACACAGAAACTGTATTAAGTAAATCACTGCTTGACCCATTAACTCTAACTTCTTATTGGCTAACTCTTATATCTTAATTTAATCCATTTCTAGTAATCTGTGTATCGCCATGTGGCTGTGGCTTCCCTGGTAAAGTTTAGGTATGTCTGTCTCTGGCAGCGGCTCTGTGGCTTCTCCCTGACTTTGCCTCTTTTTTCCCAGCATTCAGTTTAGTTTTCCATGCCTAGCTGTGCTCTACCTTATCAACAAGAAACTTGGCAGTTTCTTTATTCACCAATGGTATTCACAGCATACAGAGGGGAATCCCACAACAGACCAGGCTGGTCTCAAAGTCATAGACCCACCTGCCTTGCTTGCCGCTGCTGAGATTAAAGGCATGTGCCACCACACCCAGATCCTGGGCATTTTTATAACCATAAATAAAAACCACAGGTCATTAGCACTCCCTACATACTACAACCCCAGCCCCTGGCAACTAGTAGTTTAGTCTGGTTTTAATGTTTTTGTTTTTTTCTTTGTTTCTTTGTTTTTACGACCGTGGTTTTCCATCACATATAAACAGGATTGAATATTATGTGGCTTTTGTAATGGCTTCTTCTACTTTGCATAGTATATTTAATAGACTCATCCAAGCTATTCCATGCCTTTGTATTAGGTATTTCTGGTTGCCCAAAAATGCTTAGGATGAGAAGTGCTTTAGATCTGGCTGCGTTTTGTTTGTTTGTAGTTGTTGTTTTTTGTCTCTTGGAATCTTTGAATTTGCATAATAAAGTTATTTGAGAGGTAGCACCCAAATCTAAATATAATATCTCTTTGTGTTTCATATACAATTCTACCCAGTTACTTTGTAGGGTATTTTAATATGCTTGTGTTTGACTGTGACCTATCATATGAAGTCAGGTATGGAATTTTACACTTTTGGCATTATGTCAGTACTTAGAAAGTTTTAGATTTTGAAACATTTCAGACTTGGGATTTTTGGATTAGGGAAGCTTAATTGGTCCCCATTCCTTTTTAATTGGTAAATAATATTCCATTTTATAAAGGTACCACATTTTCATTCATCAGTTGGTACACATTTGGATTGTTAGTGTTTTGGTTTTTTATTATTTAGTTAGTTAGTTTTGGTTTTTCGGGACAGAGTTTCTCTGTGTAACAGTGCTAGCTGTCCTGAAAATAGCTCTTGTAGACCAGGCTGGCCTTGAACTCACAGATATCTGCCTGCCTCTGCCTCCCTGTAAAGACATGCGCTACCACCGCCCGGCCCTAGTGTTTTGCTTTTACAAACATGTCTACAGCTTTGTTGGAGCAGAACTGTTAGATTTTTTTTTTTTATGAGATACTAAATGGCTTTTAAAGTGCCTATACCATTTTACAGTTCTACAAAGTAATGTGTGAGGCTTCTGATTTTTTTTTTTAAATATCCTTCTCACTACCCTCCACACCTCAATTTTTTGGCACTAGTGATTGAATACATAATTTTTTGAATGATAATTACACACTCTACTACCAAGCTACTCCTATCCCTGTCCATCGTTATAATTTTACATAGTGGACATGAAATGGTAACTCACAGTGATTTTTATTTAATTTCCCTAATGATTTAGGATGTTGCATCTTTTCATGTATTTATTGGCTGCTTATACATTTTTCTTGGAGACATAATTTTCTTTTTATTATAAATTGAAAGAGTAGCCAGGTGCCAGTGGTGCACACCTTTTAATACCAGCACTTGGGAGGCAGAGGCAGTTGGGTCTCCTTGAGTTTGAGGCCAGCCTCATCTGCAAAGAGAGTTCCAGGACAGCCAGGACTATTACACAGAGAACTCTTTTCTTGAAAAATCCAATAAATAAATTGAAAGGGTATAGGAGGTATAGTTAATAAAAAGGTTTACATTCATATATTTTCCACTAACTTGGAAATGTTTGTGGTTTTGCTAATCTCAACAATATTATATATTCTCAAAGGTACCTTGAACATTTAAAACTATTTGGGACTTTTCATCTAGAATTTCACATTTTTGGTTGTTGCTATTTTTTTCAAGATGGACTCTCAATATTGTCTAGGCTAGATTTTAACTCCTGGGCTTCTGTGACCTGGTGCCTGAGCCTCCAAGTAGCTGAGATCATAGGTGCACACCACTGTACCTGACTTCACATCTCTGAAACAGAGTTTTAATATTAGTTGTAAGGAATATAAATTCAAATATAAGCAGAAAGGTAGTTTGCTTTATCTTTTTGCTCATAGGTCTTTTTAACTGAGATTTGATTTCTGTTGTGCTGCATGTGTTAAGTCAGTACCATCTGCCTTCTGCAAGTGTGGCCCCCAGCCCCTCCTGCACCTCAGCCGATTCTAACCATATATGCACTGTTCCCTGCTCCCTTCGCTCCATGTTTTCATTAGCCTCATCGGACTGGAAGTCCAGCAGTGTCTGAATAAAGGACCGGCTCAATAAATCACCACAAGTTTCTTTCTCTTATTCCCAGTGGAAAGGTTCAGGGTGATTAGCAGGCCCTGTAGTTTGATCTCTTCATGACCTCATTTGCAGACTGGGCTACAGATTTTCCTGTCAGTTCAAAGGGACATGTCCCTTTAGTGTGAAAGGGAGGGAATGGCCCTTGGACGAGAGTATGAGAACCACCGTGCAGAGCCTGTAATAATGTGAAGAAATGTGGGCTTTTCAGATCCACTGTAGAAGGAAATATACTCTGTAATGCTACAACTGAATAGCTGTGACCCAGCAGAAGGTCTCCACAGTTCTGTACACTAATTCATATTCAGCACAGGATTCAGCTTTAATTTCATCTTGTTCAGACTTGTTCTTATTAAGTGTATTCACAATCTGCTTTTCTTCTTAGAATTGGAGTCTTTTTTCTCCTCTCACAGCTGCCTTAGCCTGTGAAGAAAAGGCCCAGCAGGCCAGTCTAAAGTCTAAAATCGATGTACTCGTTTATTTAGTTTCCTCATTCATGCACGGGCTCGTTCTCAGTGGCTAGACAGAATTCCTATCTTAGCATACATGACTCTATGTTTTTTGCATAGTAATTACAGAAATTGTACAATAAAGGGAATGGGAAAGTATCTGAGTAAGAGCACTGGCTGCACAAGCTTGGCCTCCTGAGTTTCATCCTCCAAATCCACACAAAGAGCCATTCTGGTAGCGTGCATCTTCATCGTGGGATTCCTGCAGGGAGATGAGGAAGTAGAGACAGAATGGGCCTGATGCTCACAGATCAGCTGTGAGTGTGCAGTGCAGCAACCCCAGAGATCCTGCCTCACACCAGACACAGGAGCCTGCTCCCCAGCCCACTGACTTCCACAAGCATGCCATGGCACGCACATGCCCTGCCCCACACACACATGGGGCGGGGGGGAAGGCTTGAGGGCTGCCAAGATGGTTTGGTGGGTGAAATGTTTGCTGCCAAGCCTGAGTTTCATCTCCAGAACCTACATGTTGGAAGGAGAGAGCCAACTGCTTAAAAAGTTGTCCTCTGACTTCTACACGCATGCCATGGCACATCCACACACCCCCATAGAAACAAAAATACAATACAATAAAAGTGTATTTGAACAAGCTATTTTCTGAGTATTCATTGGGTTTTGCCTTATCATGTGATGGGGTCTGTGGTCTCGACTCCCCCCCACACACTGTTTTTTCTGTGTAGCCCTGGCTGTCCTGGAACTTGCTTTGTAGACCAGGATGGCCTCAAACTCACAGAGATCCACCTTCCTCTGCCTCCCAAGTGCTGGGATTAAAGGCGGGTACCACCCATGCCCAGTGATGTGAGATCTTTTTCTCTTTTTTTTGGGGGGGGGGTGGGTCGAGACAGGTTTTCTCTGAAAAATTTCTCTGTGACTGCCCTTGAAATCATTCTGTAGACCAGGCTGGCCTCAAACTCGCAGAGGTTCATCTGCCTCTGCCTCCCAAGTGCTGGGAACAAGTTCTAGAACAAGTTGGAGACCGTTACATAGAAATGCCCTGTCTTGAAAAACTAAACAGAAAAAAAAACAATTGTTGTAAGAGACTATATACATTCATTCATTAATTCTGAGGTCCCTAGACATTCAGGTTACAGTTCTCTCTGAGCTAACATTCTAGACAGGGAGGCATCCTGCAAGTAACAATGTAGTAAGAACTGGTCTGCTTTGGTGGGAGAAGCATGGCATATTCAGGGAAAAGGAGATGCCACGACATGCCCTTATGGTTTCCTGGGAGCTGAAACACCTCTTACCTGTCTCACCTTTATTAAAACCATCACCACAGACCTGGAGAGAAGGCTCGGCAACTAAGAGCATGGGTGCTCTTCAGAGGACCCAGGTGCACTTTCCAGCATCCACCATGGCTTACAACCACCTGTAGCTTGAGTTTAATGCCTTCTTTTGGTCTTCATGGGAACCAGGCCATGGTACACAGATACACATAGAGACAAAATATCCATACACATAAAATAAAAATAAATTTTAAAACTGCATTATATGAAAGCACAATCTTAAGACTACTTTGGATTATAAAGCAAATGACACCAGGGGTGGAAGTGGAGGGGCCTCTAGGTAGGAAGAAGCATAGATCATTGATGAGCAACAGGATTGGCTTCACCTGCATACACAGGGTTGGGAGCCGGTTCAGTTGGTAGTGTGCTTGCTATGCAAGCCTGGGACCATCTGTATGTAGTTCAGTCCCCAGCACCTGTGGAAAAAGCTAGACGTGATGATGTATGCTCATATCTGGCGCTTAGGGAGACAGGTGGGAAGATCCCTGGGGCTTGCTGGCCTGCTGACCTAGCCTGATTAGCAAGTCCTAAGTCTCACCTGTGCACACACACAGTGGGAGGTGGGGGAAGGGTGACAGGAGTGTATCTGTCTGCCTGATCCATAAGCTGTGTGGTCTCTCCTAAAACAGTTGTGATTTGTCTTGTCTCTGTCCAATTCCAGCTTCGCTGTTAATGTCACTGTCGTAGTGTTTCATGGTGAGGATGGCAGATGTGTAAGATAGCCCACATTCTGGCCACATTCTTACTACACCCAGTAAGCAGCCTTGTCAGGTGTTACATAAAGACAAAGGGAGGCTAGAGTAGTTAAGTTAGAGTTGATACTGCTGTTGTGGAAGACAGCGCACAGCTTGGACCCACACCCCTTTCCTCCACTGGCACCTCGTATACATACATTCCCTCTCGGGCTTTTACAGATACACATGATTTAAAAATAATAAAATAAGTCTTGGGGAAAACAAGAACACTGAACTAAAAGGAGCCAGTGATGGTTTTATTGTGAATTCTTTTTCCCTGAAGTCTGTCTTCCTTTATTTTTTTCCATTCTCTTTCAGGAATTTATTGGTGCCTCACCCCACCCCACCCCACCCCCAAAAAAACAGGTTCTTCATGGGGCAGGAGAATTGTCCAGCTGTCCCCAAGCGTGCAGCCCATGCTTACTTCAGGGCACAGCAGAACAACCAGAGTGCAGAGCCTACATTTTCTTTCTTTTTTTGGTGTTTGCAGATATCTCTACAGGACCTTCTTGGTTAGACCAGGGACTGCTTTTGAACTCTACCCAATCAGTTTCAAATTTAGACCTGACCACTAGTGCCACTGCACCCCAGTCAAGGTATGTATTTTTTCAAGGTGAGAAAAGCCAGCCCCAGAGCTCTGGCTCTTCTGTGGGGAGCCAGGGCCGTTGTCACTGCTGCAACAGGTGGGTCAGGTTCGTAGCAGATGTGCTCAGCGGTACCTCCTTCCTCTGTTTGTTCCTGTCTGCACTACACTAATGAATCTGTGTTTTTAACTTACTTGCTAGTGTGAACCAAGGGTTGTGCTTGGATGCCGAAGTGGCCTTAGCAACTGGGCAGTTCCCTGCCCCAGACAGTCACCAGTCCAGTAGTGCGGCCTCTCACTGCTCTGAGTCCCGCGGCGAGACCCCCTGTTCATTCAACGATGAAGACGAGGAAGATGAGGAGGAAGATTCCTCCTCCCCAGAATAAAGACAGGAGAAAACTCATGTTTTAATATTTGATGCTCATGTGTGTCTTTAGTGTGAGCTCTTGTGTTTTGAAATGATTGCTTCAGTCTTTGCCTTTGCATTTGTGTTTAGTGAAAACTAGAGAAACACAATAAGCAAATTACATGAAGGCTGAGATGGTTAAAAGTTAAGTAAGCATGAATGGGAACTGATCAGCAGAGCCAACAAAGCATGCCTTCTGAAGAGATGGAGGGGACAGTCCATGAAGAATGACAGCAAATGAAGTTTGTCTTCAGGGAGGTGGAGTTTGAAGACCCCACAGTGTGTGAGACTTTAGACTTGAGATTGCTGCAAGGACAGTGTGCAGTGATGACGGCTTTTGCCCCGTTGGGCAGAAGTGAGCCTGGAAGTCCCAGTGGGTGTCCAGGGAGCCATGTAGATTGCAGTCCTTGTGGCCTGAGGAGCACAGGTGAACTGCTGAGCTAGTTGGAAGTCTAGCTGAGGTGCTTCATGCATCTGCTGCCTTAGCTTCTAGAAGGGAGCAAGCGCTAACTTTAAGTACCTAGGTGACATTTAAAATAATTCACAGAAAACTGACGTGACCATTTGTCAATGCGTTGGTGCATAGGAGTTCCTAGGGCTACTTCTGGAAGCCAAACTAGAATAGCATTTCCATGTGCATTAAAAACTTTGCCAGCACTGCCTTTTGCCAGCATTCTAAATTTGGAATTTTATTGAGAAGGAAACTGTATTTATAGTCTTAATCAAAGCTATGCATTTCATACAGCTTTTTAATTTTCAGTGAAACAAAGAAGCAAATTCTTTGACTAAATTGCTTGTCGATAGCTGTCTGCAGTACTGTATGATTTTACCCATGTGCAATTTGTGAAAATGAACCAAATGTCACTACTTTTGTCTTTATTTCAAGAATATGAACATCATTGTTCTCTTGTACATGTTATCTTTTTCATATTTTAATTATCAAAATGACCTTATTAGATTTATTCCTGGGTAAATTGCATTTCAAATTAACTCAATATTCAGTGTTTTTGTTAAAACCTTGAACACTCCAATTGACTGCATCCGTGATGGTTTCAAAGCCAAGGATGCCGTGAGACCACTCCAGTATGTCTGTGATTTCTGCTCCTCTCAGTACGGGAGCATGGGACATCCACTGCCAAGCCAAACCCAACTTACTAACACATTAAGGCCTTGAAGGGAGGCAAAGAATGGTAGGAGAATCATTTCTGAAACCAGCTCAAGTCTCATGTGTTTGTCCTGATCCTGTGTATATGGCTCTTGTGGGTCCTGCACCAAACTTAGTCAAAAATGCTGCTCTTTTTAGTCCTGTTGGGGAAGTTTGAGCTGGAAGCAAAAGCTTTGGTTAACTTAAATGTTACGAGGCATTAACACTGATAAACATGAATGTGCAGATACAACTTAGGTTCCTTTGAGAGGAAACTCACTGTATCAGAAGGAAGCTGTAGTGCAAGCCCGAGTGTTCAAAGGACACAAAGGTCCTGGCAGGTTTTGCAGAGTTTCGTATTGGCATGAGTTCTAGAACACACATTGCTTTGTCTGAACAAAGGATCCAGAATGCAACCTCCTGTTGGCACTACCACTTCTGTCTTTATACTTAGAGACAGGCCTAGCAGAGACCTGGAGAGGCCAAAGGCAACAACATGCTTGTTTAGTCTTCAGAGTACTAAGATGTTGCAGAGCAAAAAGCAAATGCATGCCTTACACCCATTCCTTTTACCAGGCAGCAGATCCTTGCAGGAGTTCTCACTCCTGCCGCTGCACGCTTTAGTTGACAAAGCATGGGCTCTAAGAGCTGTCATGCTGGGCGTGTCAGTGCCTCTAACCCCAGGGTTTGAGAAACGGAGGCAGGAAAGTTAGGATTTAAAAGTCAGCCTTGGCTGCAGACCTAATTCAAGGCCAACCTGGGCTGCCTGAGATCCTTGTATGGGGTGTCGCCAACAAGGACTCAGTCTTTGTGTGCCCCCACCCCTGGCCATGCTAGCTACCAGTATGTCCTGCTGTCAACCTCTATGACCACTGTGGTCATCAGGTGCTGCTAGTGCAGCACTTTGCCTGGAAAAAAAAAACCTAGATTGAGCCAAGAGGGTAACATTTCCTTGTTATCCTAGACAGGCAGAAGGGTCAGTCTGAAGCAGCCAGGGCTACAGAGTGAGGAAAACTGAAGAGCCTAAACTGAGATGTTGGAAAGGAGGAACCGTGGTCTCCGTCTTCCTAAACACATCCCTCCAGGTCCAACAGGATCAAAATGGAAGGGGAAGAGTTAAGTTGTGGTCATAGCATCCATGTTTCTTTGTAGGAGGGCACATAGGATCCTTACACACAGTTGTAACCTACCCTAAAAGTGCTGGGCACATGCTTGGTGTGTTCAAGAAGCTTTCCCCTCCTGAGGTTCAGTTTCTCAAGTGTGTAGCACTATTGTCAGTCCGCTCTACCCTCCTGACCACATGGGCAGCTGACTCTGGCCTCCACATGCCATGTGAGTAACATTTCACAGGCTGCAAGCTGCTCAGGTCCTCAGTGATTAGAGGACTCCCCTTGCCTGTCCCCTACTGAAATCTGCTCGGGTTTGCATTCATTGTGCCTTACATGGGAAGAAAGGGACTCAACAGAATCCTCCTCTCTCTAAACAATCCCCCAGAAAACAGGCTGGTGGCCATGTGTTCTGCAGCTTCTTTGATTCTTTTAAAGAAGTGGTAAGGAGAAAAATCTGCCATTTTGCCAGAATAAGTGAGGAAAACTCTTGTTAGCAAAATGTATAATCAAAGCAGTAACAGTACACTATCATTTTTGGAAGACAATTCCCAATCTGTCCTCAAAAAGAATACCCCATCAGATAATCCAAATGGAAATGGCCCACTGTATCCCCACATAGCACCCTAACTCTGCATTCTACATCTAAACCAAATTCTTGTCAGAAGCATCGAAACTGTTCCAAGTACAATGTGATTTATGCTCTGAGACAGTCTGAACAGTGACAGACTAAGCAGGTGACGAGAATGGCTTCAGCTGTTTGTGCTGTAACCACACCCAGAGCAAGAAGCCTGTTTTATAAGCTCACTCTCAACACAATGGGCTGTCCTTATTCACTCAGTCTGCCGCAGAGGGCTTTGACATTGTCTTTCTTAGTGGTAAGCATTGAGCAGGGATTGTTTGTGGGGAGGGTGTTAAAATACCAAATCTTGCTGGCTTTTGTGTGCACAAGCCAGGTGAGGATGGTAGCAAGCCCACGAAGTTCTCAATCAGCCTCATTCCCTTGAACTGACCCTACACCGCAGGCCAGTGATCCGAGCTGGAGAGTTGACCTGTGTTCTCTAGGTTGCTAGTTCTTAAAGATGTAGTTTGTGAATTGAACACATGGAAGTGGTCCTCATGGTGCACTGGGACTGACTGACTTTGGTGAAATACAGACTAGATTCCTTAGAACCAGCTTCCCTTGGGGCTTCCTATTTTTCTACACCTTGATGAATAATTGCCTCCAAGCACTAATGCTCATTAATGCACAGTCTTTGAATACTGCTGTGCACATCATGTCACCTAAATGATCCTCAGAATGTGCCTTCCTGCTCACTAGTTCGGTTCACCGATATCCTTTTATCCTGTACTTGAGCCAAACACTACATCATTCAATAGGGGGAGCTCAATGCAACATTCTTCCTTTAATTTTTTTATTGCTAAAAAGCCTTTATAAATTATGACAAGCCTCAGGAACTTGCCTCTTAAATATGAGCAAAATATCTGAAGTTAGTTTGTAGGATCCAGTTTTCCCACATATATCTATGTTCACAATATGCTAAGGGGGTGATTAGTACAGAAACCATTGACATGTGTTACAGTACAAACACTGGCCTGGTAGATGGCCACCCCTCACTGAGTCAGGGCAGGAAAGCTCCTCGTATATGCTGTCTGTTCTGTATAGTTCTTTCAGATAAGGTGAGATCTTGGAATATATTTGCCTGTAGAACCAGTGCCATGGCTCCTTGTCATCCTAGCAGAGTGGAGTGGTCCTGCTTAGAAAGCTACTTTAGAAGCATTCTGGCCACACTGGCGAGTTGGGGTTTATGTATTCTCTACTAGGGTCTCAGAAAGGGAGAACATTTCTTGGGACCCCCTCAGAGATGGAAGTATGCAGAGCTTCATGACCCAGCATCCCTTAGCCTCTGTAGCAGTCCACTCCAATTTGTCTCTTCCTTGGGGCATCATTGCCTACTGTAAAGTACACTTTCACCATGGGCCATCCAGACAGCGACAGTCTTGCCGAGTGCCAAAACAATCTGAGGAACCCAGGGGATCTCTCCAAGCCCTGCCATGCAGTGTCAGCCTGGACCTCTCAGGACCCCAGGTGCAGATGGTCACAGTCACAATAGATTCTGGACATTGGTAGGGACTAGAGAGGTGGGGTTGCCATCTGGGCCATAGTGGCTTGTTTCCAACCAAATTATTTGGGCTTCAGAGGCCGTCACTTTGCCAGGCTTGACTCCAAACTCAGTTCTCCCCCTCAGACATCATCTGAATACAAAGGTGGCCTGGTTCTGCATGGTCAGACTCCTCAGGGTTGGTTTTGTTTCTTCGTACATAAATGTCCCAGTGACCGGCCACTCCTGTGAATGTGGCACAGGTGTTTTCCATGAGTGTAGGACAACATTCTGAGTTCTGGGGACCCCCACCAGCGCTGTGAAGCGCCTGGGTGCCCATTTGCCCTGCCACGCTGTACCTGGACAGAAGGGAGGAGATGGCTGAGATCACCAGGTGGCCCACTTTCCACTTAGAGACACTTGGCTCTGCTCATGTCTCCAGAAAAGTGTAACTTTGTTCTTTTTCTGCGTGAAGCATAGGCTGGTGTCATGCCCTAAGGAGTTGGAACGAGGTAAGAGGAAAACACATCTTGTCTGCCTCTTAGAGACTTTCCTTCCTATGTTGAGTACACAGGCTAATACATTATTTCGTAGTATCTCAAACTTTGCATAAATACTATTATTTTTGTATGGGATTTTTTATAGAAGAGCTATTTCTGTATACTTATTTCTGTGCTTTTTGAAATGCCTTCCAGTAGGTAACCAACAAGTCTTAAGCAGTGTTCCACGATGGGTGGCTCAGGGACCACCTACCCAGAACAGACAGGGAATTTAAAGTTTTTCACTCCCTGCACCCACTCCAGACAGAAGCTCAGGGCGTGCCTAGGAAGCATTAGTTTTAATAAGCTCTGAGTTAGTTTTAATAAGCTCTGAGTTAGTTTTTCATCAATTCACACATCTTTGTCCGTACTGTAAAAGAAGAAAACATTTGAAATGAGTGTTGAGCTTGAGAAAACTTGTATCATACTATTCTGTGATTTGAGCTACAGAAAAATAAATAATTTAAAATAATGTTGGCGTCATCATTAATTCATTAATGGCCCCACGGGGGGTGAATATCCCAGCATCGCACAGTGAGGAAGTACAAGGCCCACTCTGCTCTGCCAGTTCTGGGTCTCTGAAGGGCTACCCCAGCATCAAAGCTCTCCGTGGGACTGGCTGAGGCGTCTGGCAACAGCATTAGTAGGCCACACAGCGTCCACTCTCCAGCTTCAAAGACGCCCCCAGGGCCTCCCAGAGTACCCACAGGGTGTAGCATTTATACCATCTGGGAAAGTATTATATATATATATATATATGTGTGTGTGTGTGTGTGTGTGTGTGTGTATATATATATATATATATATATATATATATATATATATATCACAGCAGCAAACAGCCATGGCCCTGAGCCGCAAGCACACTGTCATTCCGCCTCAGGCTCCCCCTTGGCATCTCTTCTGAGTACCTGTCTTTCAGGGGAGGTGCCCAGGTGACTTGTATCCCCACAAACTGCACCCAGGGACAGGAGGTGGTGCGACTGAAGGATCACGGCATGCCAGCAGTTCTTAAACTAAACACAGGCTGGGTCGGGTGACAGTGGTGCACGCCTGGAATCTCAGCTTGGGGGGCAAGAGGCAGGTCGATCTCTGAGTTCAAGACCAGCCTGATCTAGAGAATGAGTTCCAGGTCAGCCAAGGCTACACAGAGAAACGAAACAAAAAAAGCCCTGGCTGCTCTTGCAGAGGACCCAGGTCTGATTCCCAGCCCCCACATGGCAGCTCACTACTGTCTTAACTCCAGCCCCAGGGGATCTGACACTCTTCTGGCCTCTGGGAGTAGAAGGCATTTTGTGTGGTACAGATGTCCATGCAGGCAAAATACTCGTGCACAATTAAAAAAATTTTTTTTAAAAGGACAGAAAGTATGGTGCAATCCCAGGAGTGAGGGCAGATTTGTGCCCAGCTTCTATGTGTGATTAAACCAAGTGAGGGAGAGGGACACTCCTGCCAGCCTCTTGCCATGGCCTCCCTGCGGGTTAGCCATCTGCCAGCAGCTATTTAGTGCCATTTGGTTAACGTATCCACGGGCTTGTAGCCGTGACCACTGAGTCACACCGGCAGGGTAACTGGTGGCCATCAGTAGCCATTGGATATGATGTTGACAGGCAAGATGTCTGTCTGCAAAGCCCAAGGAGCTGACTGCAGTGCCTTGCTTTTTATCTAGCTGCTGGAGCTGTTTTTTCTGCTGCTTCTCCCAGGGCCGTTTTGTCTCCACACCTACTAGAAAGCGGCTGCCTTGTCTCTCCTCCTTTCTGTTCAGGTGCCTGCAGGAAATCCCCTGGCCCTCGCCCAGCTATGGAAGATGGCCTGGTGATTGGGAGCTCCAAGTACTGTCCCCAGCTTAGCCCCTGCTCTGATCGTCCTTCCCAGCCTCTCGCTCAAGCCAGCTTCCAGGAAACATTGGAGTAGTGGTTCTCAGCCTTCCTAATGCTATGACCCCTTAATAGTTAATTCCTCATGTTGTGGTGACCCCCCCCAGCCATAACATATTTTTGTTGCCCCTTCATAACTATAACTGTGCTACTGTTACGAGTTGTACTGTAAATATAGGATTTGCAGATGGTCTTAAAGCCTGTAAAGGGTTGTAAGCCGCGGGTTGAGAACCAGTCATTGGCATATAAAGTGCCCTGTGAAGGAAGTCCTGTAGTTGGGGTGGGGCACCATGCCCATTCAGTTTGTCATAATCAGTTACTGTCTTGGTCTTGGGTTTTTTGTTTGTTTGTTTGATGGAGTTTTTTGTTTTACTTTTGTTTGGTTTTGTGTTTTTGTTTTGTTTTTGCTTTTGTTGTATGGTTTTATTTTGTTTTGTTTTAAGGCAGACTGTCATATAGCCCAAACTGGCTTTAAACTCACCTTGAGTTTTTGAGGCTGTTGCCCCCACCTCTCAGGTGCTGGAATTACAGGTGTGTGCCACCATGCCTGGTTGTGTGTTGTGCTGAGATCAGACCTGGGCTTTCTATCTGATGGATAGACACTTTCCCTGAACCACATCCTCAGCCTTTGGGGACATGTTTGCCACCAGGGCACAAAACTCCCAGTGGCTTGCTCGGCTTGATTATTATTTTTTTTAATACAACCCAGGCCCGTTGACCATGGGCAGTACTCTCCATTGCGGCCTGTGCCCTCTAGCTAACATCAGTCCTTAATCAAAAAAATGTAGCTGGGATCTTTAATCCCAGCACTCAGGAGGCAAAGGAAGGCGGATCTCTGTGAGTTCGAGGCCAGCCTGGTATACAAAGAGTTTCAGGACAGGCAGGGCTACACAGAAAAACCCTGTCTTGAAAAACAAAACAGAAATGCCCAGGCTTGTCTATGGGCCAGTCTAGTGGATGTGTTTCTCAACCAAGGTTCCCTTTTAGCTCACCCAAGCATTGCATCAAGATGACAATTCAAAAACAAACAAAAATATAGTTTCCTTTTACTTGTGGAGCAGTGAAGGCCTATTCTACACAAAGGTATCTACCATGGGAACAGGAATTACAGATTTTTACTTGATACATGCATTTTGAAATTGCTTTTTAAAGATTTATTTATTTATTATGTGTACAATGTTCTGCTTGTATGTATGCCTGCAGGCCAGAAGAGGGCACCAGATCTCATTATAGATGGTTGTGAGCCACCATGTGGTTGCTGGTGTTCTTAACCTCTGAGCCATCTCTTCAGCCCTGGAAATTATTTTTAAAAACAAAAAAACCAAGTTGGGCATTGTGATGCAGTCCTATAATCTTGGGTTTTGAGAGAGTCTTCAAAAAGGGATGGAGGGAGGGAGGAACTGGGGACGAGCCAAAGCCTGTTGAAAGAGTAAAGGCATATACAAAGATGCATGAATCGTGAGACCATGTTCCCCAGGTACTCAGTCGCTTCCTATCCTTCCCAGCCCAAACAGGCAGGTGAGCACCATGCTCACCAGTAGGATTCATCATGGCTCATTTCATCAAGGCTGTTCACCTGGACTTTGGCAGCAGCAAGGCAAGCAGCTGAAAAGTTCAGGGCTCTGGTGCCGTCCTACCTGAGTTCCAAATGGAGACGCTTAGAGAGGGAGAGTCTGTCTTCAGAGTATGCCAGGGGACAGCATGCGCTCAGAAGCCTCTGGGCGGTTTCTTGGGATGCACCTCTGAGGGGGAAGGGCATTGGCTAATAAAGAAACTACCTTGGCCCATTTGATAGGCCAGCCTTTAGGTGGGTGGAGTAAACAGAACAGAATGCTGGGAGTAAGAGGAAGTGAGCTCAGACTCAATAGCTCTCCTCTCTGGGGCAGATGCGATGAAGCCAGCCGGCAGGTCAGACATGCTGAATCTTTCCCGGGAAGACTGGTGCTACACACATTAAGAGAAATGGGTTAACCTAGATGTGAGAATTAGCCAGTAAGAAGCTAGAGCTAATGGGCCAAGCAGTGTTTAAATGAATACAATTTGTGTGTTGTTATTTCGGGTGTAAAGCTAACCATATGGGAGCCGGGCAGGACAAAAAACAGGCCTTCCCGCAGCTCTTTCAATACACCTAAATCCTAACTTGGAGGGTCACTGGCATGAGAGCAGCCATTGCCTCCCTGCTCGGCTGCTGCTAAAGGTCTTGTCTATGCCATGCATCGACTATGCAGGCAGCAGAAAAGCCTGGCTGGAAAAATAAGTGTGCCTAGACAGAGGTTTTCCCATTTCCTTCTTACCCCCAATCCTCTGATTGGGTTCTCAGAGGCTGGAGGGCAAAAGCAGAAAGGAATCAGACCTGGGCTTTGGCCAAGGGGGCAGCTGGCTCCTGGGCCAGGCTGTGGCCACTCCTGGTCATCGAGGCAAAAGAAACACGGAGCAGATGGGGAAAAGCCTCAGGGACAGAACGAATGCAGGAAAGGGCACAGTGACAGGACCGACTGTCGGCCATGCAGGCTTTAGCTGTTAGAGCACTGTTGCCAACGCTGGTGCATCAGCAAAACAGCTCATGAATCTAGTAGACCTGAGGTTAGCTACCATTTGACATCTCTAAATCTGCTGTTTATGTGTCCCGGGGCCCCATCCATAACCCTATTTTTCAGCTAGACATGGTGGGGTCCGCACACCTGCAGTTCTCGCAGTGGGGTGTGGAGGTTGCGGGAGGATGGAACAAGAGGACTTCAAATTTAAGGTCACCCTCATAGCAGTTCCAGGCCACACTAGGCAAAAAAGTGAGTCCCTGCTCCACCCCATCCAGTTCATTTGTTTTCTAGTTTGTCACATTCTATGACAGTGTAAGGTGATGTGGCATTTCCCTCTATACGCTGTGATTACTATTTCTTCTTAATAAAGAAACTGCTTTGGGGGGCAGGAGAGATAGCTCAGCGGTTAAGAGCATTGCCTGCTCTTCCAAAGGTCCTGAGTTCAATTCCCAGCAATCACATGGTGGCTCACAACCATCTGTAATGGGGTCTGGTGCCCTCTTCTGGCCTGCAGGCAGACACGCAGACAGACAGAATATTGTATACATAATAAATATTTAAAAAAAAACTGCTTTGGACATATAGCAAGGCAGAACCTAGGTAGGCGAGGAAAACTAAACAATGCTGGGGGGAAGAAGGTAGAGTCAGAGAGAAGCCATGTAGCCCCTCCAGAGACAAGACGCTAGGAACTTGACCCGGTAAGTCACAGTCACATGGCGACACACAGATTACTAGAAATGGGTTAAATTAATATGTAAGAGTTAGCCAATAAGAAGCTTGAGCTAATTGGCCAAACAGTGTCTTAATTAATACAGTCTGTGTGATTATTTCAGGGCTGAGCAGCCAGGAGCCAACAAGCGGCTCTTCTTATAACAGTAAGATGCTGGTTAACATTTCTGGCGATCTGTGTCTGTCTCTCTGAGTGTAGGTTAAGAATGCGGTGGATGGAACCAGGTCCTAGGCAAGTAACCTACCACTCATCTACAATCCTGGTTGTGTTTGTGTGTGTACACACGTGTGTGTGTGGTGTCTACATATGTGTGCAGGTATGCCTATGCGTGTAAGTGGCCAAAGGTGGATGTCAGTGTCATTTCCTATTGCTCTTCACCTTCTTAAAAAGATTGTTTTATTTGTGTGTGGGTATATGTGTATGCGTAGGTGCAGATGGAGACCAGAAGAGGGCGTGTAAACTGCTTGAGGCTGTGGTCAGCAGGTGCTTGTGCGTGGTGCCTCTGACGTGGGTGCTATACCTAACTCTGGGCCTCTCTAAGAATAGCAAATGCTTTTAACAGCTGAGCTTTATCTCTAGCCCGCGTTTGTGTAACGTTGTGTGCACTTGAGCACCAACAGATGTGTGGAGTCCAGAGGGCTACTTCCTGGAGTCAGTTTTCTTTCTGCCTTCACATGGAGCTAGGTTTGAACTCAGGTCTCCGGGTCAAGTGGAAGGTGCCTTTACCAGTGGAGCCAGCTTGCCAGCTCTCAAGCTTCTTTTTTTTGGTTTTTCGAGACAGGATTTCTCTGTAGTTTTGGAGCCTGTCCTGGAACTTAACTCTTGTAGACCAGGCTGGCCTCGAACTCACAGAGATCCACCTGCCTCTGCCTCCTGAGTGCTGGGATTAAAGGCATGTGCCACCACCGCCTGGTGCAGACTTCATTTTTGAGACTAGGTGGTTAGCAAGCACTTGGGATCCCCCTGACTCCATCTCCTCTTGCCCCACTACTGGGGTTAACAGACACAGGCTACACCAGTCTGGCTTTTTTTTTCTTTTCTTTTGATGGTTGGGAGCCACCATGTAGGTGTTGGCAATCAAAGAACAAGTGTCTTAACCGCTGAGCCATCTCTCCAGCCCCACACTGAGCATCTGTGCAGGTCTGGGCATCCGAACTCAGGTCCTCATTTTTGCAACAAACACTTTACCCAACGAGCCATCTCCCTAGCCTCAAAATTGTAAGGGAAGAATACTCCTAGTAGAGGAGGAGTGGACATGGCTCTTGTGATGTGGGAGTGTCATATATCAATCTGTTGATTTCATTGGTTAAGTGATAAACAAACTGCTTGGGCTCATAGCTTAGAACATAGGTGGGTAGAGTAAACAGAACAGAATGCTGGGAGGAAGAGGAAGTGAGGTAAGACGCCTCAAGCAGAGACGCCATGCTCCACTCCTGGGCAGACACACGCGATGAAGCTCCGACCCAGGATGGACGTAGGCTAGAAGCTCCCTGGTAAGCCACTTCGTGGGCTACAGCAGATTATTAGAAATGGGCTAGTCCAGGTGCGAGAGTTAGCCTAGAAGAGGCTAGATAGAAATGGGCCAAGCAGTGTTTAAATGAATACAGTTTGTGTGTTGTTATTTCAGGCATAAGCTAGCCATGTGGGCGGCTGGGTGCCAGGGACGCAGCCCGCCGCTCCTAATTCAACACTCTTGCGCGCCCTGGCTGGAGTCCTGTGCTGTGCCAGTTACCTTGTGGGGGGGTGGGGATTTCTGAAGAGCTTGGCTCTCTGTGGCTGGAGCACCTGGAAGACGGAGGGAAAGATGATGGCTGCTGGCCAACCACAGGCTCACCTGTGCTCCAGTGTTCACCATGCTCAGTCATTTTCTAGCTTACAGGGTGAGAGGAGGTGGGAATCTTCATTTCTTGGGCATTAGATGTCCATGATGAAGAAGAGTATGAAGTTGTAAGAGTGCGGATTTGAGTGGCGAGGGAAGTGGATGGCTTTGAGTAGCAATAAAACGAGCTCGCTGATCCAAGGAGAGGCGTGAGATCAAGGGCAGGGGAGGGGCCAGTCTCCTTCCTGTGAGGCACGTGCCCAGCACTCTGCTTTTCTAGCTTCCTGGGTTTTTCTGCACTGTGCCCTTCCCCCTCCCGCTAGAATGGTTACACTTAGAGCCATAAAGACCCTAAAAAACAAGAGCACCTGTCCACTATGTCTCTCAAATACCAAACAAGTACTTTTCCTACCCTTCGTCCACTCCAGTCCATCCAGAAGCCACTGTCCTCTAGCATACCTGAGTACCTGAGTGTGGGCAGCAGTGAACAATACTTGGTAAGAAAACCCCTTTAACATAACCTGCTTACAGAAATCTAGATGATTCTGCCCTAAAGAGGTAAAGACAAGATCACTATGCGCTCTTCCTGATGCTGCCTTCTCCAGTGCCTTCCCTTAGAAGACGAGTGGGAGAGAGCCAGACTGCCAAGATCTCGCAGAGGTCCAAGTCTCCAGATGTGACCTGTGAGGTGGCTGGGACTTCTCTCTAGCCAGGTAGAGAATGTGAGGGTGTGAGTTCTCGTGCTCAGTGCTTCAGTGCCAGCATCTCAGAACTCTCTACTTCCAAGTCTTGACAGCAAAATACTTAAAGTTCTGGTGTTAGCTGACAGACTTATGGCTCCAGGTGACATAAATCTTATAGCTGCGCTGCCGCTGGCAGCCTGGCCCTCAGCAGCCCAGGAACTCCTTGGCTCCAGGCAGCTGCTAGGAGCAGCAGCAGAGAACCCAAGTATTCAAACTCCAAGCTTCAGGGTCAGGATCCTCAGCCTTCTTCAAGGTCTGGAAGCTGTTTCTAAAATGCAAGTCCATCTCATCACTTCTAACAAGCCCACATCTAGACCACGCGTGGAATGTCACTTCTAACATCCCATATCTAGACCATGCGTGGACTGTCACTTCTAACCACAGCTCACATCTAGACCATGCGTGGACTGTCACTTCTAACCACAGCCCACATCTAGACCATGCGTGGACTGTCACTTCTAACCACAGCTCACAAACAGACCACACGTGGACTGTCACTTCTAACAATAGCCCACATCTAGACCATGCGTGGACTGTCACTTCTAACAATAGCCCACATCTAGACCACGCGTGGATTGTCACTTCTAACATCCCACATCTAGACCATGTGTGGGACAGTCACTTCTAACCACAGCTCACAACTAGACCACGCGTGGATTGTCACTTCTAACCACAGCTCACAACTAGACCACGCGTGGACTGTCACTTCTAACAACAGCCCACATCTAAACCATGCGTGGAATGTCACTTCTAACAATAGCCCATATCTAGACCACGCGTGGATTGTCACTTCTAACATCCCACATCTAGACCATGTATGGGACAGTCACTTCTAACCACAGCTCACAACTAGACCACGCGTGGATTGTCACTTCTAACCACAGCTCACAACTAGACCACGCGTGGAATGTCACTTCTAACAACAGCCCACATCTGGACCACGCGCAGATTGTTGTTCCAGACACTATGCATGGCTCCTCCTGACATCCAAACATTCCTGTGAGCTTCTAAGCAGGAAAACACTTCTAGCCTCTGCCTTTGCCCCCATGCCTCTCTCTGGACCACAAATGCATGCTCCAACCCAGCAGTAAGTCACCAGGTAGTCTTCTGTTTGCAGTGATGCTCTCAAAAAACCTGAAGCAGGCACACCACTCAGTAACACAGTAGTTACATCTGTTCTCACAGTGTGCTTTAGACACTCAAGGGTGGGATTACTTTCATTTTACAGAAAACTGTAGGTCAGTTAAGCAACTTACCCAGGATTTCTAAGCAACCAAATGTAAATAGAATTCAAAACCTATTCCCTTATTCTTTTGAAAATGGAAGATGACAAACACCGTTTGTATTCCCCCCTGAATCTGAGTCGGCCTCCTTGGAGGCTTCACCTTCAGGGCCAGGCAGTCCTGCCTGCTACACTTGGACCTTGTAGGAAACAAACCAGTCAATTTCATCTCATTTCCAAACACCTGAAGGAAACCATGATGAATTCTAGTAGAGCCTTTGGATAGGACGAAGCACGCACATGCCAGTTTGTAGAAAACTATTACAAGACAAACCTAAAAGCCCATGTATTCAAAGGGGACAGAACAACATTAATTTGTAACCAAAATAAACCCATCAACTCCCAAGTCCCAAATAGAAACAGTTTGGAACTCTTTTTAAAAGTATTCTCAGGACCAGAGAGATGGCTCAGCTATTGAGAGCACTAGTTGTTCTTCCAAAGGTTGAGTTCAATTCCCAGCAACCACATGGTGGCTCACAGTAATCTGTAATGAGATCTGATGCGCTCTATTGACCTGCAGGCATATATGCAGACAGAACACTATACATAATAAAATCTTTAAAAAATACTGCACACTAGTTCCAAACACCACGATTCAACCAGATAAGTGATCATCAAAGCGCCATCTAGTATACAGTTAAGTGCTTGACTCAGTGGCTAATGTACAAAGCTGACTGCTTCATCCCCCTGGTCCAGTTACTCAAACTGTTCTGAGTGAACGGACTGTAGAAGGGGCTGTTAAAATAAACAGAATCACAGCAAGCAACTGTGTGCATAGCCTAAGATCTCAGAAAACCTAGTCCATTCCTAGTCAAATTCATTTTCCACCACACACAGACCCACCCATCTTCCATTCTTTTTGGTTTTGTTTTTCAAGACAGGGTTTCTCTGTGTTGCTTAGAAGGCAGTCCTGGAACTAGCTGTTGTAGACGAGGCTGGCCTCGAACTCACAGAGATCCGCCTGCCTCTGCCTCCCACGAGTGCTGGGATTAAAGGCACGCACCACCACCACCTTTCTTCCATTCTTAAATCCAACTCATCACCCAGAGAACAGAGCCAGCTCCTACTTGATTTGCCTCACATTTGGAATGATCTCTCCTGAGCACCAGGTCTGTGCCCCTTGCATGGCAGGGCTCCCAGTGTGACCACACTAATTCCTAGGCTGTCATGTCCCCTTCTATGTTAGAGTCCAGTAGGCTGTGTCCTCTCAGTCAGCATGCATCAAATCAAACAGGCACTCCTAACTTTTGCAGATGAAGAGAAACAACCAGAAGAACTGAGGTCAGTTGAAGTCACAACAGGGCAACACCAAGTCCAAAGCTTAACCAGGAAAGGAACCATAAGATTTAGGGACTTAGATTTATGTTCCTTCTCTTCAAAATCCACCTCACTTGGGACATCATTCTCACTGTGGGTTACAAATCTATTCCGCTGGTCACTCTGTAGACCAGGCTGGCCTGAACTTAGAAAGATCCACCTGCCTCTGCCTCCTGGATGCTGGGATTAAAGGCCTTACTTTAACATTGATAATGTGAACTGGGAAGTTGAGGCAGGATGACTGAGGTTGGAGTAGGAATGGCCCCATAGGCTCATATACGTGAGCTCAGTCACCAGGGAGTGGCACTGTGTGAAGAGTGGGAAGTGTGGCCTTGTTGGACTGTGTAGCTGAGCTGAGAGCTGAGGTTTCAAAAGCCCACGCCAAGTCCAGAGTCTCTCTGCCTGCCATCAGGATGTGGTTCTCAGCTACTGCTCCAGTGCCTGCCTGCATGCTGCCATCTTCCCCACCACTATAATAATTAAATGTTTTCTATTATAAGTTGCCTAGGTCATGATATATCTTCATAGCAATAAATCAGTGACTAAGATAATGACTTGGTTCAAGGCCACCTGAAGCCACATAGCAAGATCAAAAGGCATAAAGAACATGCGCAAACACACACATTAAGAAAAAAAACAACAACAAACCCCAAGTCCAGAAAAGGTTTAAGTTGGGAAGAATTCCCGAGTTCTGCTGCAGCCCTGAGCAGAGCTCCTCCCAGGGGCATAGAAGCTCTCCCTGAGTTGAAGACCACCTCATCCCTTCAGCTTTTCCAAATAGCCAACCTGAGCCAGCTGGGTTCTGTCCTAACAGGCCTGGCTTGCAGACCACAGAAAACCTCCAAAAGTGGTCCTGCACCAACCATGATAAAACAGCCCCTAAAAGTAAAAAATAAACGGGGATGGCACTGTTGGGACAGCTCAGTTATTAGGAGCACTGACTGCTCTTCCAGAGGACCCTGGTTCAATGCCCAGCACCCACATGGCAGCTCACACCTGTCTTTATCTCAGTTCCAAGGAACCCAACACCCATGGTGAAACATCAATACATATAGAATAAAAATAAATTTAAATAAATGAGGTGCTGGAGAGATGGCTCGGGGGTTCAGAGCACCGGCTGATCTCCACAAGGTCTAGGTTTAATTTCCAGTCCCATGTGGCTGTTCACAACAATCCGCTAACTCCAGCTCCCTCTTAGGGCCTCGGCATTCACCAAGCACTCAGGTGTGCACATACACGCATGCTCTCAGTCAAACACACAAACAATTAGACCTTTTATTAAATAAATAAATGAAACCCACACGTCAAATGGAAGATACTTTTCTCAGGACAGTTCTGGTCCTTGCAAAAGTTCAGGTAATAGTGCAGGGGAAGACAGTCCAGGGTAGCAGCCACATGGGAAAGAAGACTCCATCATGTGTCCTGAGCTTCAAACCAATTTGAAGTTTTTGTATTTCACAATTTATATTTTTATTAGGGTCCATATTCTGCTAAATAAAAGCAGTAACAAGACATTTAAGAAACTATACAATTTATGTCTTGGGAATTTAATTTCATTCAAAAAACGAAACAAAACAAAACTTGGTGTACATTTGTCTACCTTAAAATGTTGTTTCATCCATGGTCTACGGTACACGAATGTGGAAGGCTTGATTCCATCACTCAAAATCATCCCATTAGTATTTTAAAATGTTTTACAACAGAAAGCTTGTCCTCTCAATAAAATATCCAGTCTCATTCAGCATGTAAAAAATAATTTAAAGCCCACTGATACACACACTCACATACACAGAATGGAAGCTAATACTTTGAGATCCACTTTTATTTTCTTTTTCCTCCTCACATACAGAACTTCTCTCACATTTCTTGTAGCTAAAGTCACTTGATGTTGGCAAGGTACCATTTTATCCCTAAACTTTGTTGGCATCAAAATATGACAGTTACCAGTGTTAAATCCATGAAATATTTACACAGCACAGCACATGAAGCTTTAGACATTTGGCAATTACACACAGAAGACGAGACCCCCCACTCTGCATGTTTGGAATTGGGAGCTCACTGGTCCCTATCTGGCGACCGTACACTGGTTCAAGGGCAGCAGAGGCAGCAGGCAGTTACTTCAGAGGACACTGAACACTATGATCTGGAAGCACATTATGATGTCATCCCAGTGTGTACCACACCACCTCCTCCAAGGTGGCCTCATCATCCTAGAATGGCAGGTCCAGCTGATACAAAATGGGGACAGACGTTTATTCTGTGGAGATGCCCTACTCCTAGGGGCTCACTGTGACCTTGAACACAACTCGTCCCAAAAACTTGTCACGGTCATCCTTGTTTTTTAGGTTCTTTGGTCCATCAATATGGCACTCAACTGTTACTTCTTTCTTGACAGAACTAGATCCAAAGATGACCTGGACGGCAACTAGGGGCTGTCGATACCCAACCTAGCAAATGGAGGAACAAATATTAGTCACAATTCTTTGGTAAATTCACCTACACTTAGAAACCCAGTTGCAACTTCTTTGAAGCAAGGTCTCAATTTGTAGCCCAGGCTGATTTCATATTTCCAAGCCACTTGTCTCAGGATTACAGACATACCCTACCATCTCTTATTTGCCTTATAATATTAAGTCTATGAACTTAGCCTATTATCTTATTTTCTTTACTTTCCTTCTTGCTATGGCTATTCCCTTAGCACAGCTTTGAGGGCATCTTGTTGGTAACTGCATCGTTTGATTCAACCTCTGGATGTCCTGATCCCTGGCAATTCCATTCTGATCCCAACATATTAGCACATTCCACTTACAAATGTATCTATGAGATTCTAGCTGTTCCAAAAATCTTAAAGATGATGTATATCCACTATGGGCTCAGTTACACATTACTGTAATCATTTCACTTACACACACCCTTTGTCTGGCATAACTGGGATATGCACCCACTACTGTTCCTTGCGATCACTATGGCTGTTTGTAGGTACAAGCCTACTGATAACTGATTCAGGCAAGAATAACAAATGCTAAAGTTTTCCAAATAGCTGACATACAAAGTTTATGTTCTCCATACATACTTACTGAAGAACAAAAGAAAAGTCTAACTTTACAGTGTGGAAGCCTGGCCTAGCACCCCAAGAGATTGTGGTCAACACATAGTAATGGACTCAGTCAATAGTGACCTTTCTTATATGACTTCAAATAGAATACATCTACTATCTTCCAAAAAATACAAAGAAACTTAACCCTATACAAACAAACAAACTCCAATCGAGTCCTCCCCCCATCCCAGACCTAGTTCTGAAGCATACAGAAGCCACAGCATAGCCCTCACAAGGCAGCCATGCTTGTCATTTAGCCCGATGATGCACAGACAGGTAAGATAACATGTTAAGATCTGCTAGCATGCTTTCAGAACACACTATTCTAGGCATTTTGAGTTGGGAAGAATTTTAAGGTAAGTTTAAAGACATGACAAAACTTTATGGTTTTCTGAATATTTATATTTCAAAATTTTAAAATCACAAATCCTGTGTCTAAACAATGAGTTTTTACATCTGACCTGTGAAGAGTACCTACAACTTTCCGAGCAAAAACCAAACCAGTATTCTGAAAAGAGCCATCCTTGAGTCTGGATACAGCTCTGCTGTGCTGTCAGCGTGGTCTCCACTAGTCCTCCCCATTTGTAGGAACCAACAGAAAACATGTATGATGAACAAGTGACAACATAGCTGTGTCTATCACAGAGGGGCCATCTCATATCTCAGTACAGTTTCCTAAGACTCTAAATACTTACGTGCCGTTTTTTCCCATAGTATGGAAAATACTTTAAGTCTATAACTCCCTGGTCAGGATAAGTTGATATATTTGCTATGTTATTTTCCTAGAGTTGAAAGCAAAAGAAATCATTTTTAGGTCACAGTAAAGACTTTTCAGATATGTTTACAATTACTGACAGTTCCTAGTTATGATGAAACTACTTCAGCCAAATTAATTACAAGTGTTTCTGAGAACTGCTTGTCTTTGCTGTTGAGACAGGTCTCACTGTGTAGCTCAGCCTTGTCTTAAAGCTACGGCAATCTGCCCATATCAGCCTCCCCAAGTGCTAAGATTTCAGGCATGCATTACCACATGACTGCTCATCTTGATTATAAATATTACATAATCAAATGCTTCAACATAAACTATCCTGGTACTTTTTATATTCGAATATACCCCTAGGAGTCTTTTCTCAGTTACAGTGTTTGCCGCCGCCTATGAACTGCAAAGCCAGCTCTTTGACACTGACAGCAAACATACCAGTTAGTTTGGGCTGAGGTTTCCCTAATGAATGAAATATTATGCTTCCAGATTTTAAGCAATAGCGCCCAGAAGCTAACAACCAAAGAGGAGCACTCAGACCTAGAAGTAGGTAGAGGCTACATTACAGTTCAGAACCATAACTGTAATCAGGATAAACCACAATGCAACAAACAGAAAAAGAATTCATAGTTCCTATGAATAAATAGAGAAAAGCACTAAGTTCCAACCAGTCAGTCACTGAGTATCTGTGTCTACACATCTCCCATGCATGGCGCCTAAGTGGGTTCCTGGCACTAAGACAAACACAACTCCAACAAGTCAGCCCCAAGCTCACAAGCATCACTCAACACCTCGGCTTTTGATCTGGATGAACTAACTCAGACTCCCGTGTGTGCTGAGCACAAGCGTTACCCTCCATCTGCAGGCCAGTCTGTGGTGTCTACTTCTGAGAGCACAGAGAAGAAACGACAAACTCACTGCATAGACAGCAGCCTTGCTCTCTGCTTCTTTACTTCATGACCATGTGTGTGCGTGAACGTGCACAACATAATCACCACACTCATAAGCAGCAGGCAGGGACAGTACTGGGTACACAGATGACACCCTCCCTTCCATTGATGTTCCGTAGGCTTTTGTTTTGTTTTTTTTTTTTTGAGACAGGCTCTGGCTATGTAGTCCAGCTTGGATTATAGCATTTATCATCATGTAGCAAGACAGATAGCAAAAAGAGAAAAGAAAACCCAAGTTCTAATAACCTAGATAAAACGATAGGAAAGCCAGTAGATAGTGACTAAGAAACAATGGCCACATTTGAGAATGATCACCCATCGGGGTGTTTCTAATAGGGGTGTTCCTGGCAGCTGTCACTCACCAGCACTGTATGCTTAGCACGCAGGTGTAAGCGGTTTGATCCTTAGTGCTTAAAATTTTACATTTTATGCTAGACAGTGGTCGCATGCCTTTAATCCCAGCACTCAGGAAGCAGAGGGAGGCGGATCTCTGAGAGTTCGAGGCCAGTCTGGACTACAAACAAGTTCCAGGACAGCCAGGGCTGTTACATAGAGAAACCATATCTCGAAAAACCAAGAAATTGTTTTTAACATTTTACATGAAGAAGTCATACTGATGAGAATGTTTCTATGTTAACTAATTTACTTTAAACTTGGCACTAATGTGACTTTCATGCTAAGAGCGCAGAAGTGTATGGTAAGTAGAGTTTTAGAAGAATTTATCGAGAAAAGTTCAGTTACTGGGAAGATGAGATAGTTCAGAGGATAAAGCTCTAATCTCACACCTGCTATTGCACAAGTACACACACACACACACACACACACACACACACACACGCGCACACACACACACACACCAAACATCAAATAACAAAAAGCCTTCAGCTAACATGTGACATGCATGTAGTTTTATTTGAAATCAACCCCCTTTTTGAGAAAGGGTCTCATTATGTAGCCCTGACTGTCCTGCAACTCACTATGTAGGCCCAAACTCACCGAGATCCACCTGCCTTAACCTCCCAAGTGCCAGGATTAAAGCTGTACATCACCACACCAGGCTTATGCCCTCCCCACCCCCAAAGGTAGGGTTTTGTATTGTTTTGTGTAATTTGGGGATACTGGGTTTTTACTAGGTAGCCTTAGCAGGCCTAGAACCCACTATACAGACCAGGCCTCAAACTCTGAGGTTTGCCTGCCTTGGTTTCCCAAGAGCTCATATTAAAGGCAAGGCACCCATGCTTAAGGCACAGACAAGTAGCTCAGGCTAGTTTCAAACTTTTAATTCTCCGTCCCATCCTCTCGAGTGCAGACATTACAGGCATGTAAAACTGTGCCTAGTTAAGATTCTAGTTCTCTAAGATTCTTGGGAGAACTGAGTGTGGCATGCAGACGTAAAGCGACCTGTCTCTGGTTGTAATCTCCGCACTCACCTAGAAGGAGCTACAGGCTTTGTTCAATCCCTCCAAACACTGGCTAACCATCAAAGGGCAGCGCCAAAGCAGCCACTCAGTGAGGCCTGGACAGCAGCAGCAGCACCTGGGATTCAGGAGCACAAATTCTGGACTCTCCCCATATAGGACTGGGGACCAACAAGCCCAAGTGATTCTGGGGCATGACGATGTTTGCACGGCAAAGTTTCTGCCCAAGTAAGAAATTCATCTCTGACTTAAGAAATTATGTTTTCTCCTGAACGTTAAGAGCAAGTTCAATGCAACATCTTAGTTTATTCTGCATACAGCTGGAGATGGACACTAACATCAGCACAGTGACAAATTTCAAGCTTAAATGTGCTTCTTTAGACTTTTTGCTCATCATTTATACATTTGTCTTAGTTGTATTTGTAGCATGGAAAGAAAACAAGTTACAGGATGAAGTGCACAACACTTTCCTAAGGAGAAAAAAATGCAGAACAGAAGCAAAAGAGCACCTCTACCTTAAGGAAAAATAGCAGGTTTCATTAATCACCAGGTGACACTGATAATTTTTAAGACTTGAAAAAAAAATCCTGATACAGAACAGGAACCCTGGGGTTGTAATGCCAACTTGATTACTAAACTAGAAAACACATCCTAAGATCGATGAAATGCAGTGTATGTGAACAAATACGGACAGAACAAACAAGTAGAAATTGTCCTTTTAAATAGTATATTAGATGGCTGGGCGGTGGTGGCGCACGCCTTTAATCCCAGCACTCAGGAGGCAGAGGCAGGCGGATCTCTGTGAGTTCGAGGCCAGTCTGGTCAACAAGAGCTAGTTCCAGGATAGGCTCCAAAGCTACAGAGAAACCCTGTCTTGCAAAACCAAAAAACAAACAAAATAGTGTATTAGCAAACACAGGGTCACCCTAAAAAGTCTGGCCATGCTTATTTTTAAGTATTTGAGAAACATGAAAGCTGAGTGGTGGTAGCACACACCCTTAAGCACTCAGGAAGCAGAGGCAGGCAGATCTGAGTTCAAGGTCAGTCATGGAAACACAGAGAAACCCTGTCTCAAAGGGAATAATAATAATAATAACAATAACAAAATAATAAACAAGAAAGGAAAGGGAAAAGAAAAAGAAACATGAAAACATTAGTAACTGAAATACTAACCTTTGGCACGCAGAGAATCCGTGGAACTCCCAGTGGTATTAATTCAATTATCTAAGGTTAAGAACATAGTCAACACACATAAATGCAATGGAACCTCCTCTTCTGTTGCTGGGGGTCAGGGCAGAGCAACGGAGATTAGCACTACTCTGTATATTCAACTCAGCTATACTAACCTGTGTTTTACAACATAAAAACCAACCTTCCAATGTAGTTAAGGACTGTACTAAAGCAATGCAGTCATGTACTTGCCACATTTAAAACAACAAACCTTTAAATTACAGGAGCAGAATATAACAAACTATTCTGTTTACTTGTTTTGAGAAAGGATTTTGCTTATAGCCTAGGCTAGCATTAAGGATACTCCTGTCTCCACCTCCCAAATGCTGAGATCACAGATATGCACTACCACACTCACTTACAATACAATATTCACTATGAAATATGTTCAAACTATCCCTTCTCCTAATGGCACATATTGAGAAGAATCCCTCTCCTCCACAGTAAGCTTTAGTGGTGATTAAGACCAAAGCCAGGGCCTTGATCATACTAGGTAAACACTAAACCTGAGTTGTAATCCCAGCCTTTGGATCTTTTAGAACTGTAGTCATCCATCCACTTAAAAATTATTTTTTTCGCCGGGCGATGGTGGCGCACGCCTTTAATCCCAGCACTCGGGAGACAGAGGCAGGCGGATCTCTGTGAGTTCGAGACCAGCCTGGTCTACAGAGCTAGTTCCAGGACAGGCTCCAAAGCCACAGCGAAACCCTGTCTCGAAAAAACCAAATAAATAAATAAATAAATAAATAAATAAATAAATAAAATAATTTTTTTCATTTATTCGTGTGTGTGTGTGTGTGTGTGTGTGTGTGTAGGGGATATATGTAGAAGACCAAGGACAAATTCCATGATTTGGTTCTCTTCTTCCACATGGGTAATAAAAAGCCTAACTCAGTTCAGGTTGGTGGCAAGTGACTTTATCACCAGCTCTATCTTCTAAGGTTTTGTTGTTGTTTTGCATTCTGAATTCAAATTCAAAGGTTTTCAAGACGTAAAGAGGCCTCCAAACGTCACGCCGTGGAAGCCTGCAGAAAGGCATGGACAGCAGCGCCTGTCCTCTGCTCATAGCTCTGGAAGCACTTGGGAAATGCTGCCAGCTGGATCCCAAGCTGTCCTGTGAGCTGCAAAGCCAGCCTTTAAAGCGAGCATGAGTCCCATCATGCAAAGGCCATTTCTAAGAATATAAACTCAGAAGGTGGTCATCTGAACAGATTTTCAGCAATATAGCAAATACAGTAAGGACAGATGCTGCAGGCCAGTGTTACTGAAGACATCCTCATAAAATGAATGTATTTCCTTACCTACAGCACAGATCAAGTTCCACATTCCTTCTGGCTTACTGTTATGGCCTTAGTTAAGTCTTGTTAAAACATCCCAATAGCACTGGCTATAACTACAACACTGTATTGTGCTCATTAGTATATGGTTTATTTATATTCTCACTATTTAATTATACATACCACTATAAGCTTTAGTACTATTTACAAAAATACATAAAATCCACAATTAAACTATGAACCTTGGCCATATTCATTTCCCCTAAAGCATTAACTAGTACTGCTAGCCTTTTCAGTGAATTATTCCAGTAAGATGACACTTACTAAGGCATGAACTCAGACAGAGAAGCCTAAAAAGCAGCTATCAGCTTCACAGCTGCACCCCGTGTACATGTGACTGCTAGAAACGAGCTGCAGTGGAGGTAAAAGAAGTACGTACTCTGTTCATTTTCACAAGAATACAAGGCTGGCCTTTGGAATAGCCAAAATCAGCATCATTCACACCACTGCAATCTTGAAGCAAGGAAACTGGAAACTGACATGCTTGATAAACTGGACCATTCTGTTCAAAAACTTCTCCATCGGGACAGTTTGTGAGATTCTTCTGTTCTTCTACAGAATATGCTAAAAAGGAAACGTGTGTGCCAGATCAGCCAAGAAGAGATACCAAACACAGCCAGAAACAAATCAAACTATTCCTCAAACCAACGTTGTTCAAAGACAACAAACAGCAGCAATGTGAATTACCAGGTAACAATAGCGAGCGCTCAGTAGAGGCTAAGCTTGTCCCGTTGCCTGGTAACAGTTAGCCAATGCCCTAAAGCTTCTGGCTTCCAAGAGTGCCCGGGCTAAATAACAGAGCTGTTTCACCACTATGCCTGGCACTAGCAACAGCTACAATGGCAAGGATGTGCAAAGGTGTTGCTACTGCCCCCCGGGGCCTACAATGTCATGGGGGGAAACAGTATATTCAGCACCGCAGAACGATGGAAAGAAACGGCACTCTAACAGTTTACGGCAAGGGGACGCCACTGACCTGAAAGCAGGGGGGGAGAAGCTGGACCATAGAAATTTTGTAAAAACTGTGAAGTACTGAGGCAGAAGGGTTGCCAAAAGGATCATGATGTTCCATTAAAAGATTTTATACCAGGCAGAGTGGGCACAGGTATGACTGCATTTATGTCAGTATTTACGCTGGGCAGAACAGATCCATGCAGGACGTGAAACAGACCCGATGCAGCACAGGTAAGATGCCAGCTGAGAAAGGTGCTGCGCATGGGGACGACAGGGGTAACTAGGTACATTTAAACCAAAGAAGTACAATGTTTAGGAACCAGAAAGATGGTCCAGTGAAAGCCATTCAGAATTAGGATACACTGTTGAAGTACCCTAGTGACAGCTACTGGCATGTGTATACAACTGGAACCACAAAAGGCCATCCAATACAACACAAACAGAAATTTCAAAGGGAACTCTTTCAGAAGGAAATGTAATGGGGATTTTGTTTTGTTTTTGATACTTTGTGGATAAGAAGGTTATTAACAGTGATGGCTAATCCAGACTGTCATCTCCACACAACTGAAGAACAGCCGCCATCAAACTAGCTTAATGAGTCTGACAAATTTTCTTTTTTTTTTTTTTTTTTGGTTTTTCGAGATAGGGTTTCTCTGTAGCTTTGGAGCATGTGCTGGATGGAACTCACTCTGCAGACCAGGCTGGCCTTGAACTCACAGAGATCTGCTTGCCTCTCTGCCTCCCGAGTGCTGGGTTTAAAGGCATGTGCCACTAGCACCCAGCTGAGGAATATTCTTAACTGTTAATTGATGTAGAAGGGCCCAGCCCACTGTCCACAGTGCCATCCCTGAGCAGTGGACGGGGGCTGTATTTAAAAAAAAAAAAAAAAGCCAGTGGGCAGCTCCATGGTCTCTGCTTCACCTCCTGTCCTGACTAACTTCCCTCAACAATGAACTAGAAGTTGGTGAGCTGAAACACACCCTGCTCTCCCTGACTTGGTTTTGATGGTGGTCATCACAGCAACAGAAAGCAAGCTACAACACAAGGGCATCTGTCTCTGAGAAGGGTGGTGGAGACTGAACTCCAGGCTTCATTGTGCTAAACATGTCATCTATCTCTGAGCTGCGACCCAATCACATGCATTTAGTTCAAAGCAAAGAATGACAGGGACTGTCTGAGAAAGCTCTACTCATTACTCTCCACACATTTCCCCAAGGGCGTCCGTCCTCTGGAGCAAAGGCTGCTGTTTAGAATAGTTATAAGCAGACTTCCACTTCTACACAAAATTAAATGCAAGGAGCTGGGAGTGTGAGGGCATGATGGGAACATAGACAATTACAATTTCAGAGTAACCAGAGTCCTGTACACCTGAGGAAAGCTTGAAATAAGAATGTTAAAAAAAAGTTTATTTTAACAAAATAAAACTTTCAATTTAGAATCTATCAGAAGGGAAAAAAAGAGACCCTTTACTTCTAAACCATATATTTGTCTTTTGGACATTGGGAAGGAAATTCCTAAAAAACCAACGACAGGTGAATATTTAAAAACAAAACCAGTGTACTAGGTAAGATGACTCAGAACATAAAGCAGCTTCTGCTATAGCCTGATGACCCTGAATCCAATCCCCGGAATTTACATAAGAGAGAATGCTGCTCCTACAAGATGTCCTTTGGTCAACAAACAAATATATTCCTAATTTTAAAAAAAAAGTAATAAAAATCCAAAATAAAAACAAAACTCCAAGGGGATTAAAAGGTACAGTAAGCTCTGGAGAGTTTTTGAAGTATAAACAAAATGAGAGAAACATAAGATACAACACAGAGCTGTCACACTGGAGAACCTACACTCAGCTGAGTATGAAATGGTTCAGGTCACTGAAGGCTCAACTGAAAAGCCTCATCACCTCCCAGCAAAATGGTTTTGAAAATGAAATCCAAAAAAGCATTTTAATTTTATCTCAAATTTTAATCTCAAAATTTAATGTTATCTCAATGTTAATTTGAGATAGGAAATTATAAGCCCAGACTTGGTATTAAGGCAAGAGGGCCATATGTGTTCAAGGCCAGTGCGGGCTAGATTCTACCTCAGGAAGAAAAATTGTACTAGTAAAGATACAGAAAACAGGGCTGGAGACATGGCTCAGTTTAAGAGCACTGGTTGCTCTTCCAGAGGTCCTGAGTTCAATTCCCAGTAACCACATGAGAAAACTCCGTAATGAGATCTGGTGTGTAGGCATATATGCAGAAAGAATACTGTATACTTTATAAATCTTAAAATCTTCAACAAACAAAAAACCAAAACCAAAAAGATCCATTCTGCAGTCTGGTTTCAAAAGTCTTCATTCTTCAAACATGAGATCAATCCATGTATACTCACTTCTTAAATCTCCCATCCTGGTCAATTATAGGAGTCAGAGAATACCACAGGCCTCTAAGTACCTTCAAAACACGGGCCTCCTTTAAGACTCAATGTCCATCTCCTACTACTTCCTGGCTTGCTGTATCCAGCCACTCTTCCTCCCGATGAACGTGACTTTAGACAGTTCTCTGGCTCCCTCATCCTTCAAGGGTTTAGTGTCAACCAGGCATCTCAGCCCAGCCTTCAAAACCCACAATCCAGCTGGGGGTGGGAGTTGGGGGATGCCCAGCATTCCAGAGGCAGAGGCAGGCAGATCTTTGTTTGAGGCCAGTCTCGTCTACAGAGCTAGTTCCAGGACAGGCTACACAGAGAAACCCTGTCTCAAAAAAACAAACAAAAACTAGATGGGGAAGAATGCTAGAGGAACGAAGCTGTGATCAGTGAAACCACCAGCCAGAGCAGAGCCACCAGCACAGCACAGGGGAGAAAGCTAACAGTCTAGCAAGACAGACAGTGGTGCTGGGAAAGCTTCTCCATGACTTTGGCAACTAGGGAACAACTGTGGTGTACTGTGTGGCTGAGAAGGGATAAGATGGTCAAGTAAACCAAAGTTCTTACTATTTCCTCATTTGACTGTTATTATATCCATAGGAATTTGGTTAAGCCAGCTACAATAAAGACGTTGGCTACAACGCTTATTAGAGAGAATCATGTACTGGTGACTCTAACAAAGTCACTCTGACACAAAGGAGCCCACAACAGGCTGCGGTGCCAGTAGTGGGGGGCGCTTGCCCAGCATGCCAGCACCACAGGAGACTCTGACTCTCAGAGGCACTGTTTACAGGACACAGATTTGCCTTCATTCTTACAGCTGACAGTGAGTTTACTTGCAGATCCTCCCAGCTGTCTGTGTTTGAAACAGGGAGAACAAAATTGGAAAACAGACTAAAAATGCTGCTTCTCCAGGCAATTCCATGTGGCACTGGGCTCTGCAGGAACTACAGCTCTCCCCTCTTCTAGGTCACACTTACGCTCTAGGAACCTCTTCAGGTCTGCAGTGAACTTTCCATAAGTACTTGGCTCAGACATGTCATATGTATATTCCAAGGCAGTCACTGGTTTTGGAAAAACCATGAGTCCTAAAAAAGAGACAGAGAGGGTTATTAACAGTAAGAAACTACCTTTCCTTACTTTTATTCCCGAAGGGCTGTGTGTCCACAGATAAGTTACAATTATCAACAACTCTCTATTTGGATCAAATTATGAAAAACATCTAAAAGAACTCAAATCTTTAAAACTAGTTAGACAAATTAATTAGAAACAGTCCCTAAATTTTATTATTTTCAGTTAATTATAATCATCACTCCTTCCTTTAAAACATACTGTGTTTGCCAGGTGCTGTGTTGCCTTTAATCCAAGCACTTGGGAGAGAGTGGCAGGTGGGGCTCTGTGAGTTCAAAGACCAGTCTGGTCTACAGAGCTAGTTACAGCGGGGGGGGGGGGGGGGGACCACCAAAGAAACACACACACAAAATCCTGTTTTACTCTGAATTGTGTGCGCATGGGTGAGGGATGGATGGATGGAGAGCACGCACACATGCATTCCAGAGCACACTATCATGTGCCCCTATTCTCATCAGCTTCCACCTTATTCTTGAGCCGGTCGTTTCTCAGTGAATTTGGAATTCGTATTTTTTTCTGCTAAGCTGGCTACTCAGTCAGCCTGTGGCCTTCCTGCATTCACCTTCCTCACTGGAGTTACTGGTACAAGTGGCAATGCTTGGCTTTTACTGAATGTTAGGAATCTGAACTCATGTTTACATAGCAAGTTCTCTTACCACTGAGCATTCTCCCTTGCTTTTACTTTGAACTTTCTAAACCCAGGTTTTTTATCAAATACTATTTTAGGTTTTTTTGCTGCTTGCTGTTACAGATTAAACAACAAAACCGAAACTCTTGAGCATACCAGAAACTAAGAACGTAAGTATAAGCCACCAGCAGGTGCCCACCTGCTCAGTCTAAGCACTTTATCATTCAAAATACAACTATGAAAACATATTAAAGACAGTCTACTCTTTTCAGCTAAAGAGTTTCCATTTGGAACCCTGTAAATACTCTTTTCCTTCAATAAGCATTCAAGTATGTTTCTTACATACCAAATTTGGAAACCAGTAGTAATTTCATCAGGAGTTGATAGCCATGCATATAGAGCAAAGAGAGGGCAAACATACTTGTCTACAAAGAATAATCTGGCTTCCAACTTTAATACAAACATTTCTCATATCTAAAAACTTTGTACTAAATACACACTTGTTTATATATTTACTTATTTATACTGTAAAACTACAATACAATGAATAATATTACAGAACTCTGTTTTTGTGGGGGGCGGGGGAGAGACAGGTTTTCTGTGTACAGCTTTGGAGCCTATCCTGGAACTTGCTCTGTAAACCAGGCTGGCCATGAACTCACAGAGATCCACCTGCCTCTGCCTCCCATGTGCTGGGTTAAGAGGCATTTGCTGGCACCACCCAACTTAGAACTCAGTTTTGAACACACTTTACTATTTAGATGGTTTGTACAATGACAAACAGTTTAGCATTTCTGAGGTTAGATTAGATTATGGCTGATAATAACACAGTCATATATAACTTAGAAAGAAAATGAAATTTAAATTAGTGTAGGCAGAGGACAAAAGGTATATTAGTTGTAAACAAAAAACTAGAACAAAAAAATGGCTGTGGAAGTTGGTGTGGATTCTCTGGTAATAAAGGTCAGAACTCCTCAAAGTGGGAAAAATATGGACTAGAATGCCTCAGCATGAGTTTGAGTGGGATAACTCTGTTGGGAAGGAGGGGCTGTCCTGCTCAGCAGCATCCTTGGCTTCTACTGGCAACTACCACTCCAGTTCCAGTAACTAACAGTGACTCCAGACATTGCCAAGTGGTCCCTGGAAGACACATCAAAAGTGGCTGACAAATCAAATGTTCTACGGAGCAACTTCCCACTTTCCCCACATGCTGGGCCCACTCATTCTCCTTGCTACCTGGATTCTACTGCTCTATAGAGACAGGCGTGTTCCTGTTCTAGAAAACTTGTTACACTTGGGGAATTCCATGCACTACTTTTCCTCTTAAAATGTCATCAAGCCCAGGTTTTTACTCCCTCAGAACTTCTCTTATGGAGTTCTTTTTCACTTTTCTGAATAAATATTGATTTACTCGGCCGAAAAAGCCAGGACTAGGCTAGGGATCTAACTTGGTGCTAGAGAACTTGCTTAGCCTTTGTGGCGGGGGTGGGGGTACAGTTTAATTTCCAGTATTGTCACATAAACACTGCCAGTTCCTTGAGGCCAACTCCTGAGGCAGAACTAGCATTCAAAAGCTGTTTCAAAAGAATAACATCAGGTGAAGAAAATGGAGTTTACATAACTAATGTTTCAGGTAAGAGGGTTTTTGCTAAAAATATATTCTTTAGCATAACAGATTTTTAAAAGACAGAGAACTAGGCATATAAAGAACACATTGCCTTTACTCTCTAATGATGTCATCTTTTTTACCACTCTCATACCAACCAATTAAACCACAGGGCATCTATTTTATCAGACTAATAGTATAACTCAAGCCAGAGCCAAAACATGTGCTTCCTCCATAATGAAGGCAGTGTGAAGGTGCTGTACACCTTCTCAACTCTTCATAAGATTCCAACTCACTTCACTAAAACATTCATTTCTGCTTATTCCCGTCAAAGGATTCAAAACTGACCAGTAAGTGACTGTAAGTACGAAGTTCATACTTACTAAGTTCACATTCCTGAACCAAGGTTTAATCATATGCTGTGATGTTTAAAATCTATGATAATGTCAACACCATTACCTGGACTAGTAATCTGGTCTCGGTATTTCGGAATCTCATCATTCAGTGTCTGGAGCATGGCCCACATTGTGAATGTGAAGAGTGCAGCCAAGAACCCATAGAAAACTAGGTAGAAGAGCAAGATCAGACCTGTAGGAGAGACAAACACCGGTGAGATGGGGTGTACACAGAGACTCACACGGGCTCGAGCAAACCAACTGTTCAATGCAGGGGTGGGAGCCCATGCTTTGCCATGCACGCAGCCAAGTATCCTCATATGGAGGGTACAGAAGTTGCCTAAGCAAGGGGAGCTCTGGCAAGCAGCTGCCTCTAACCCCATGAGCCCTCCTCTCATCATGTCCTTCCAGCAAAGAAGTTTTCAATACTCATTCTCTGGTTCAAAGTTAGAACTTTAGCCTAGTGGTGGAAGCACACACCTTTAATCCCAGCATTAGGGAAACAGAAGCAGGCGGATCTCTCGAGTTCAAGGTCAGCCTGGTCTAGGACAGCTAGAGAAACACCACCACCCCCCTCAAAAAAAAAAAAAAGAAAAAAGAAAAAAAAAAAAAACAAAAAACCAAGAGCTTTAAAAGTCCAGCACATGGGGGAGTGCTTCTCAAAAAGAATTTCATGCCCTCAAAACTAAGATGCCTTTAGGTGGGACAGCCTCCCCCGACATACTCAGATGTTTAAGTGGCAAGTTAAAAAACAAAAACAAAAAAACCCCTCCTCTATACCTGTACTTCAGATACTTTATGTATAATACAGTTGTTATGGTTCTGTTGGTGGTAGTTTGTTGGGGGGGGGGGTGTTTTGTAGCTTTTTGGAGAGAAAAGGCTGGCCTGAAACTCAGAGACTCACCTGTTGAGTGCTGGGATTAAAGGTGTGTGCCACCACACTTGGCTTTATGTTAACATTTTAAAGGGTGAGTTAACTTAAAGAATAACCAAGAAATGTGCAGAGAAGGAAAAAAAAATCATAAAGATGAAATTCAATAAAGTTTGAAAACAGTGGTTAAGTAGAAGGGCTCATGCAAACATGCAGAGAAGAGGACCAGACCAGAAACAAGCACTGCACCCAGGGCATAGCTCTGCAGCTAGGCACAAAGCACCATATGACAGATACATTTCAATACCCAAACTCAGTCCCACCCCTATAACTGGAAAACACTTAGGTCTATCCCAAGCCAATGATTTGTTTTGGGAACACCAAAAACAAATAAGTATTTTTTTCACTCATCAGCTACGTTCAAAGTTCTAATATTAGAAATGACTATCTTCAAAATTATATATCAGAATATAGTTGAAGTAAGTTATTAATATTTAAGTGTTTTTAAAAGTAATGGATGATGCAAGGAGAAACTAAAGGATACTCAACTCTACCGAACTGACATCTTACCCGCTTTACTCCCATCTTAATATATCTAAGTCCTCCTAAGAGGACTCCCACAGGAACAAATTCAAAGGGCTTATAAATTTCATAATAATGAAAATCTGAACATACTTATTCATCCACACCCCACAAGTTGATACACAACTTTCTTCAATTCTCAAAGAACAAGATCCCAAAACAGATTATGCCAAAAGCCAGATAAACTTTCTTTACTGCAGGCCAGAAATCCACTTCAAAGGGAAATAGTCTAAGCAATGCTGACTGTCTAACAGTCTAACATTGGCTGGACTGTTAATTTAGACGGCATCCTACCCTTCCTCCCAGTTACCAGACACAGAGTGAGTGGACAGAAAGAAGAGAGACAGAGATCACCTTCGGGCAGCATCGCTTCCCACCACCCACTTCGGTCCTGCTGTAGAAAAAGAAAAAAGAAAAGGAAGAAGAAAAACAAAACCAAAAAAAAAAAACAAAAAACCAATCTCATGGGGTGAGTCATGTGCTACAGTGAGAAAAGAAACAGTCACTGCCTCCAGAAGAGGTCGCAGAGTGGAGCGAGCACCAGCCAGTCCTAGGTGCTCACATATGACCAGGAGTGTCGCATCCTGACAAACAGCACACTGCTGCCAGAAGAGCTCGCTCGCGAAGACGGGAGAAAAGCGCTTAAATTCATCCCAAAAGGTCTCACATCTGCAAACGTGTTAATTTCCAGGGAAAACAGTATAAATGAAACTCATGAACATGAACAATCCAAAAATCATTATACAATAAAAGATAAGTGTTAAAGCTTCACATGAGGACTTGAATTAATAAAATATATATATACAAATTTGTGCTGGGGATGTAGCTCAGTCTGCAGACTGGGTTCCTTCCCCAGCACTACATACTGGGTGTGGTGGCTCCTGCTGGTAACTCAAGGTCATCCTTGGCAACAGAGTTAGAGCTGACCCAGGATACACGAGACCCTGACTGAACACATCCCCCACAGTACCCTGTACCAGATACCAGGCAATGAGTTACTTCTAGCGCTTATTTGCCAAAACACAAACCTAGCACTTAAAAACTAAAGCTAACCTCTCTTATAAACATCATCTAAGACTACTCAACAAGAGTCCTGATACTTTCTCAATGTAACCACCTCTTCATCTCTGGAGGAAAAAAAATGGCAGAAAATAAAAACGAAGTTGTAACTTGCCCCAGGACTTGTAGTTAAGTCTGCAAATGGGCTGAACTCAACAACGAGGTGGTTCTACCTAGAACATCCAAAGCTCTACATCGTGTGGAGCCTTTGCAGTGTGCTGTCTGCTTGGCCTACGTACCACAGCAGCAAACAATAAACAACCATTCTATCACATGACTGGTAAACACTTACTGACTTCAAATCCTTCAAGAGACTTTAGTCATTATCCATGGGCAGAAACTAACGGTGTTGAATACGGTGGTGCACACCTGTAATCCCAGCACCCAAGGGACTGAGGCAGGACTGCAAGTGGACAGTAGCCTAGAACTCACAGCAAAATACCCCTCCAAAACACAAAGCATCACCAGGTGGCAGTGGCATACGCCTTTAGTTCTAGCACTCAAGAGGCAGAGGCAGGAGGATCTCTGTGAGTTTGAAGCCAGTCTGGTCTACAAAGCAAGCTCCAGGACAGCCAGGATTGTTACACAGAGAAATCCTGTCTCATAAAACCAAAAAAAGAAAAAAAAAAAAAACAACCAACAAACAAAACAAAAACCCACAAAATAGCAACAACAACCAAAAGAAACTAACATGAACTTAAAAATTCTGAAGAAGCCGGGTGGTGGTGCACACCCCTTTAATCCCAGCACTTGGGAGGCAGAGGCAGGTGGATCTCTGTGAGTTTGAGGCCAGCCTGGTCTACATGAGCTGGTTCTAGGACAGGCTTCAAAGCCACAGAGAAACCCTGTCTCAAGAAAAAAAAAATCTGAAGAAATGGGGCTAGAGAGATAGCTCAGCAGTTAAGAGCATGTTGCTTTTGTAAAGGAACTAGGTTCAAGTCACCACACTTACACTGATGGTTCACATCTATCCTTAACTTCAGTTCTAGGAAGTACAATGCCTCTTTTGCCTTTAAAGAGCATCAGGAGCAAGCTTGTGGTGCACTTGCATGCATGTAGACAAAACACACATTAAAAAAAAAAAAGTCTGAAGAAATATCACGATATCACAGACAGACATGGTAAGTCACACCTGTGATGTCAGCACAATGGAGGCTGGAACAGGAAGTTGTCAAAGAATCTCCATTTCAGCCAGCCTGGACTACAAAGTGAGTTCTAGGACAACTAAGGTTACATAGCAGGACCCTGCCAGAAAGAAAGAAAAGGGAGGGCTGAAGTTTATTACTGAACAGCATTCTCTGCAAAAGCCACTCTCACTGTCCAGCAGCCCCAGTGCTACCTTCTGATTCTACTCCGGGATCACTACATCAGCATGTATGTACAACCAGAAATCCCTTCTTCAGTGGGCACTACTTCACTACCAGCCCAGACTTCTATTTCTGTTCTTTTTTTTTCTTTCTTTCTTTCTTTCTTTCTTTTTTTTTTTTTTTTGGTTTTTCGAGACAGGGTTTCTCCGTGGTTTTGGAGCCTGTCCTGGAACTAGCTCTTGTAGACCAGGCTGGTCTCGAACTCACAGAGATCCGCCTGCCTCTGCCTCCCGAGTGCTGGGATTAAAGGCGTGCGCCACCACCGCCCGGCTTGCTACTCTATTTCTGTTCTTAAGACGACCAATTTTCAAAATGGTTTTCTTCATTTCTGATGAGGAGACAGAGCTAGGATAGAGCTCCAGCTGGAGCCGGTGCGCCAGGACAGCTGGAAACATGGGTCTTGCTAGTTCGACCTGGCTCTAATCTAGTGTCCTACTTTCATTCCCACTCTCAGCACCAAAAAGAAGCTAACAGTAGTACCAACCTAAGTATTCATTTTACAGAAGGAAAACTCAGAAGTCAAGGTTTGTTTTCACATTCCCATTTCCTATTGCGTGCATGTGTGAAGGCTCATATACGGCAGGCAGGATAACTCACAGGTTCCAACTCAGGAGACATTAGCTGCTGAGAGTTGATAAGATAGAAACAAAACTCCAGCAACAAACTAGAAACGTGTGGAATGGAATTGCAGTGGGGTTTACAGCAAACATAAGGGTCAAGTCTAACCTAATCAACTGCACCTACTCTAAAAAAAACAAACAAACAAAAAAAAAACAACAAAAAAAAACCTTACTTGAGGTCTGGTTCATGTGTTATCTATACAATTAAGAAGCAAGAAATCCGGCCAAGGTTTACCCCGTCTCACAAACAGGTCCCATCCCATTCTGTCTCTTTGATTCAGCTCTAACTGTAAAATGTAGTCCTGCTACCAGGTGAATACAGCCCTTAGATGCTCCACCAGAAAGCTGGGTCCCAGCTGGGTCTTGGAAATATTTTGCTCCTTATCCTCAGCTTCCATCCCTCACTAGAAAAACCCAACAGAACTCAGGAGAGTTGTACGGTTTCTCTCAGGTGCTGTGGTCAGGGCAAGCCTCCAGCACATCTGCTCATACCCTCGGAGCCACTAAGATACAGCTTAGTTTGTACTGAGTCTCATCTTTTAGTGACACTAAACTGAATCCTAGACTGCTCTAGGGACTCAATTTACAACCCCCTTCTTCCTTTCCTGACAGTCAACTGAGTTCAACATCCCTAAACCACTGGGATGTGGGTCAGCCCTCATTCTGAAGCCAGGGATCTAACTTAATGTCTTCATCAGCATAACAAAGACGACAGAAAATCCCAGGGTTCTAAAGATCCCGTCAGAAATGGGATAAAGACAAGTTCTTCAACATAGACCACAAGCTTCATCAAAACTGGACACACACTACCAGCCCAGAGGGCTGGGCAAGAGTATGCAGGCCAGCCTGGGCTACAGTGAGACACTGGCTCAAAAAAGACCAAACGGAAACAAAAGCAGCCCCGAGTACACACCCTCAGCATTTTGAGCCTTATGATTTGGTTCACTACTTTGCAAATTTTCTAGTTACCCACAGGAATCTGACATGAAAGACAGCTCAGAAGAATCTGGGATCAGAAACTTTTCCTTGATAAATAACCATTCTGTTTATAGTCTTAATTATTTTAAGGCAGAGGCAGGTATGCTTTTCAAAAAAAAGAGTAATTATATTAGGTCACACAAAGTTTAAAATGTTTAGTACATCTGAATTTTTAATCTTTTGTTCTGACAGTTTCATACATGTACACTTTGTATCCTACCCTAATGTATTGTAGTGCGGTCTGCTGCAATGCTGACCAGTCTGGAAGGTCTTGTGCAAGCTATTAGAATTTAAACAAAAAATAAATGAAATAAGAAAAAAAAAGAAAAACCTAAAAACAAAAGGAGAATGTTACTAGAATATGGTTTGCCACTGACATTCAAATGTACTATACAGCTTAACTGTTTCTAGTATGTCCAGATTTATACAACTCTATTACAATACATTTAAAAATATTTCAGCAAGATCTCCTACCGCCCCCCTCATACTCATCCTCATTCTTTGTCTTCTACCTCACCAGGCTCAAGCAAGCACAATTTTCTAAAAATGTCTCATAAAGAGAATGATTTCTTTCAAGGACACCCGTATCTAAACATGTCTGAGCATTTCAGCCCTCTCTGTGGCTATTAGTCCACTGTACTAATATCATATACATCTCACTGACCCTTGAGCTACATTACAAACTACACTAGAATATTCCCACAAGATGTGCTGGATATCAGTTTCATTTCTCTTGGGTATGTATCTCTATGTTAAATGCTGGGTCACATGTACTTCTATGCTTAGTGAGGTCCTCGCCCTCACTGCTGCAGGTCAGACCAAGGAGCCTGTGGTGCTGATAAGTACTCTACAGCTAAGATATACCTTCAGTTCTGTTTAGCACTTTGATTTATTGATCTGTGCTGGGGACAGATGTCAGGCCTGTGCATACTTGATTACATGAAACCCTGACTCAAATTAAGAGACGTAGCATTAGAGGTAGGAACCTCCATGACTTTGTGTGGGTTCAAATTTTGTACTCCTGTTGTGTACACACACACACACACACACACACACACACACACACACACAGAGCCCCACAATCATGAAGACTTTAATGTATCTTTGCCAAATGTCCAGAAACAAAGAGATAACAAGGACAGAAAGTATTTTTCAAAAACAATCAAGTTGCCTAAAATACAGAGCTTTGGGGTCATCAAAAAACACACTCTTCAAATCTAAGAGCATCTGTTCATAAACTAGCCATGAACTAAATGAAAACCAAGTGAGCTAGAGGTGTAGCTCAGGGATAAAACTCCTATTCAACAGGTGTGAGGCCCTCAGTTCAATTCCTGGCATCTCTTGTACCCACAGAAAACTATTTTTTAAAATTTTTACTAAAAAACAAAGCAGGCATGCTAGCACATGTCTGTAATCTCAGGCCTTAAACTGAGGCAAGAGGATCAGGGGTTCAAGATCATCCGTGGTTACATAGTTTGAGGCCAGCCAAAGCTAAGTATGATCCTGTTTTAAAAAATTAAAATAAACCAGGCATGGTGGCGTACGCCTTTAAATCCCAGTACTCAGGAAGCATAGGCAGGTGAATCTCTGGGAGTTCGAGGCCAGCCTGGTCTACAGAATGAGTTCTATGACAGTGAGGGCTACACAGAGAAATCCTGTCTCAAAAAATCACGTGCCAACTCCACACACACATACATATTAAAAATGATTTAATAAAGAGTTAAAAATGTATTGACTAAAAAAAGAAAGACGAAAAGCTGTCAAGTTTTTAGTTAGTTCAAGAGTGAACTGGGCTGGGGACATAGCTTAGATTTTAAAGCCCTGGTCTAGCACCATGAAGTTCAGGCTTCAATTCCTAGCACAGCCAGGGTGCCAGGGGCTGGAATCCAGCACTCTATGAAGGCAGGAGGATGAGGAGTTCAATTATCCCAGACTATTTTTAGCCTGGGCTATAAAATCTTGCTTATACTTGGGGTGGGGTGATGTACAACAAACAAACAAATATTTGTTGTTGTTGTTTTAGTTTTTTGAGACAGGGTTTCTCTGTAGCTTTGGAACCTGTCCTGGAACTAGCTCTTGTAGACCAGGCTAGATTCTAACTCACAGAGATCTTCCTGCCGCCTCTGCCTCCCGAGTACTGGGATTAAAGGTGTGCACCATCACCGCCTGGCTGACCCCCCCATCATTCTTTTTTTTCTAAGACTTACTTATTAATTATGTATACAGGGTTCTTCCTACATGTTTGCCTTCAGGCCAGAAGAGGGCACCAGATTTCATTATTGATGGTTGTGAGCCACCATGTGGTTGCTGGGAATTGAACTCAGGACCTCTGGAAGAGCAGTCAGTGCTCTTAACCTCTGAGCTGTCTCTCCAGCTCTCCCCCCTCCCCCCGCAAATCATCCTTAAGACTTAATTAGGTAGAAAGACAGATATAAAACCTGGGCTACCCCCAGAAAGAGAAACTGGGGAGAAAGCACAGCACCCACATGGCAGCTCCAATTCCTTCATCTGACCTCTTTAGGCACCAGGCACGCGCGAACACAAATGCAGACAAAACACATACATTATAATAATAAACAAACAGGAAGGGATAAACTGGGCATGGTGGCTGTGGTTGGCTCATGCCATCACTTGGTGGGAAGAAACAGACAAACTAAGTCTGGGGCCAACTTGATCTGCATACCCAGTTCCAGATCAGCCAGGGCTTAATAGTGAGACCCTGTCTCAAAAAAAAAAAAAAAAAAACAAAAACAAAAAACAAAAAACCAGTGAAATATAGTTCTGTAGTACAGCAATTACCTAGCATGAACAAAACTAAGTTCAATTTCCAATAACAAACACAACACACAGTAAACTAAAAAATAGAATTCAAATATTTAAAAAGAAAAGCATAAACAGCTACAAAGATGTACAGTAAGAACTCAGGCCTATGAACAAGAAACTACGTGGGGGTTGGCAAGATGGCTCAAAGGCTTGCTATGAGTCAAGCCCTACAACCTGAGCTCAATCGTCAGAACCTATGGTAGGAAGACAGAACCACCTCAACAAAGGTCTTCTAACCTGTACATGCAGAACACAAATACTAAATAAAACTTAGAAAAAGCAATCTATAAATCTCCACACTACAGAATTTTATGCAGTTATTCAGAAGAATTAAACAAATCTACATATTCTGGTATTGAAACACAGGCAAGTCATAGTAAATAGGAAAAAAATCCCAAACTCTACCTCTTCATATAAAAGTAGAAAAGAAAAGGAAAGGTTGACGGAAAAACTGAAGTTTTTTTAAAAAATTTATATTTCTTATGCACACTGGTGTTTTGCCTACATGTCTGTGTGAGGGTGTTAGATCTTGGAGTCATAGGCAGTTATGAGCTGCCAAGTGGATGCTAGGAATCAAACCCAGGTCAGTACTCTTAACTGCTGAGCCAGCTCTCTAGCCCTGAAAACTGAAATTTCTTTAGGAAACAGACTGGTGATGACATTTCAATCAGTATTATTTACAAATGTACAGGCAAGCTGAATGAAATTTAACAGTGAACACCCAGAATCCCAGTCTCCAGTTAACATTTACCTTACTGTGTCTAGTTTCTGAATGCAGTTCAAACAGCAGATATCAATGCCCTTCAGCCCCCAAACAACTCACCATCCTAATAGCTAAAGTTGACGGAAAGTTTACAGATTACATTTGACAAAATTCGTTCACCTCTACGACCCCAACTCCTACTGAAGAGATAACCTCAAACCATCCCAGCAGATCTCTATTCCCACTACTCTAGACTCAGCCTCCGTTCTGCACATTTTCACAGCATGCAAATAAAATCATCTAGTATGTACTTTCTTCAGTGAAGCTTTCCCACTGAAATTATGAGGGCTTTTGTTTGTTTTTAAAATACACAGTCTTATGAGTAGCTCTGGCTGTCCTAGAAATCCCTATGTGTACCAGGCTAGCCTTAAACTGCCAAATGCTGGAATCAAAGGCATGTGCCACCACACTCAGCATCATTCATATCTTGTATGGCCTTAATACATTTCTTAGTTGAGTTGTACTCCACCGTGCAGGCATACCAGTTTGTTTGCCTATTCTCCTACTGACGGACACCTGGGCTGTTTCCAGTTTAGAGCTATTATGAACACAACTACTATGCACATTCTTGTTACAAGTGTTTTTGTGGATATGTTTTCATTTCTCTTGGGTAAACACATAGGAGAACTGCTGGGTTGGGATGTAAGTGTATATTTGCTTTTATAAGAAGCTGCCAGACTTCTTCTACCCAAAATAGATACATCAAGTATCACATGTTTAAAAGCACTAACACAGATAATAGTGATTGCCCAGAGAAACTGACGGTAACAAGGGACGTACTGAGTATGGATATCTACTTGTAAAATTGCAAACAAGTGTGTTGTTACATGAGAGCAGGAACCCAAGAGTCAGACCAGTTCAAATTATTTTTTTCTTCCATGCCTTCTTTTGGGAATAGAGGACTGAGACAGTCTCACACAGCTCAGGCTGGCCTTGAACGTCTGGTTCTCCTGCTGGCGTCCCAATCTCTAGGGTTACAGGTGTGCACTCCTGAGCCTGGCCCACTTCAATATTTCTTGAGTCAGTCTACAATGACCACTTTTATGTCTAGAGTCAACAGACGCAACTCATTTTTGTAAATCAAATACTGAGAAGGCAGACACACAATTGTCATCCACTTGGAGTAACGGTAAAGCCACAATAGGCACCATGTAGCCAGCAAAGCCTACACACTCATTTGGTCCTTCAGTGTTTGCTGCTTCCTGGCTGAAAGCATCCAGACAGGCTCATACAGTGACGTCTGAAATTCCGTGCCCTTTCCCCTTTATCAAGGTCCAGAGGCTCTTCAAAGAGAAATCTAAGCTTAGATACAGATGTGGAACTGGAACTTAGGTCTGGATTCTGTTCCAGTATGATCTTCTCAGTGGACTCCTGAGAGAAATACATACACTATGTCTTGTATGTTCACCCTTATTATGATGCTAGAAACTTCCATATCAGTGAGAAATTTAGTGGAACACAGTAATCTGGCTGACTGAATTATGCCTTCTTGTACAATGAACTACATCAAACTTTCAGTATAGATTTAAGTGACTAACTCAATGCTCTCTCAATATCACTTCCAGGACTAAATGAATCACAAGCTGAACTTTGCTCATCCCAAAAAACACACTAGATGCTACAGGGACATAAATGCAGTGTAAATTCCGCATTATGGAACACCCACACATCAGGTTCATAGTATTAGAAACAAGAGGTATTATTTTCACTTAGTACATCATTATTTTCACTTATAGTACATCAGAAGGCTTGAGGCAGTTTTGACATGCAAAAGAAGTCACACAAATAGGGAGAACTAATACGCAGAGAATGAACAGTATGGGGAAAGGAATAAGCTGGCCATTCCGGACCAAGGAGGCCTTGAGAGCAGTGCATACAACCACAAAGAGGTAAGTGTGAGACCACATGAAGACCACAGCGAGGCAGCTTGCTTATGACAATATAAAAAGCCCATGACTAGACAGACATGCACACCGTGGATCCCTATACAAAGACACCATGGCTACTGGGATACACCTCACAAGGCAGCACACAAAGTCTGCTACATAGGTGATTTTTTTAAAAAAAAAAGCTGGCAGTCATTTATGCCGGTAATCTAGCACTTTGGAAGCTAAGGCGGCAGGACTGCCTCAAGTTCAAGTCTTCACAGTAAAACTGTCTTTAAAAAGGAGGGCGAGGGAACAAGGTGACTTAGTGAGTAAAAGTATCTGCTTCCAAGCCTGATGACCTGAGTTTGATCCCTGGGACCCACAACGGTGGGAGAGTCAGCTCTAACAGGTTGTCTTGAGACTTCTCCATGCGCACTGTTGAAATATGCACATGCACAGACACACTGAAATGAAGCACAGTTACTTAATATATTAACTAAGCGTTAAGAAGATAAAACCATTCTCCTTAAACACAGAATGACAAAATCAGCTATTTATATGTTAGGTATTATAGGCTTTAAACTTTTATTTACATATAGGAAAACAGACTATTAGAATGCCATCAGCAATTACATGAAATGGTTAGAGACCAGCAGTATTTCTATTTTAAAAATCATCACAATGCAAATACCAGAAAACAATAAATTTATCTTTCAAAAGTAAATGTTTTGGGAGCTGGAGAGATGTCTAAGAAGTTAAAAGCACTGGCTGCTCTTCCAGAGAACCTGGGTTTGAATCCCAGCAATCTCATGGCAGCTCACAACCATCTATAATTTCAGTTCCAGGAATTCGACACCCTCCCCGACCTGCAGGGGTGACAAGCACACACAGCGTGCACAGATATGCATGCAGGCAAAACACTCATACATAATCCCACCCCCAGAACACTGTACATTGTTTGTCTGAGGTTTGTGCCACCGTAACAGACACAGTATTCAATTGCACACACAGGTGTTTGCTGGGGGTGTCCACTGCACATTTTATTTAATCTGGTTTCTGTTTGTTCGGGGAGTTGCTGGGGAGGGAGGTTGGTTTTGTTTATAAATATAAAAAAAGCAAAAAAAAAAAACCACTCATACATAAAAATAAAATCTAAAAAAAATTTAAAAACAGTAAACATTAAAATAAGTAACATTTTTCTTTTGCATAATCACTGTTTAAATAACTAGTACTTAATCAAATGCAATGATAAACCATTGCAAAATTATTACTATAGGAAGGCCTTTGTTTTGTTTTTCTAAGACAAAGTCTTACTATGGTGCCCTGGCTGTCCTTAAACTCAATATGTACACTAGGCTGGCCTGCAACTTATAGCAATCCTCCCGCCTCTGTAATTCCATCTCCAATTTCCAAATAATGGAATTACAGATGTGAGCTGCCATGTTAGCCTATAAAACGGTTTTAAAAATAAAATAAAACCCATCTATTAGTACAGTTTAATTCTGATAAAAAATTCAGAAATCAACTTTGGGGAGGGGGAAAAAGCAAACTATTTGGGAGTGAGGTTCTTTAATAACATTAAAACACATATGGTCAACTGGGTAGTGGGGGCGCACACCTTTAATCCCAGCACTCGGGAGACAGAGGCAGGAGGATCTATGTGAGTTTGAGGCCAGCCTGGTCTACAGAGCAAGTCACAGGACAGGCTCCAAAGCTACAACAAGAATACCTGTCTCAGAAAAAAACAAAAGAAAACATCAACAACAAAAATAAAACAAATAAACAAAAACAGATCAGGTCACTATTACAATGACTCCTGTAACCTGCTTCCTTCAGGTTACAGGTCTACTTTCTGGACAGTTTAGGACTGATGTCTTACTCCTGTTGGGTGACACTTCAGTACATGCCCTGATCGGGTGCTGCCCCTCCCGCACTAGCCTGCACACAAGGTAAGGTAAGTCTTTTTAAAGTGCCTGTATGTATAGTTTCACAAAGGTCCTACTTACTGAAGACCATCACCTCATAAAGCTACATAGCACCTGAATGATAGCCACACTTGCCTCCTCTACAGCTAGACAACTAACTAGTCTCTTGAGCAGAGCATGTGCTAAGGCGGGACCCAGAATGGAAGCAAGTGGTTGCCAAAATGGCACTTCACAAATCTATTATGAATGAAAAGGGCATCTGAACATGATGACATCGGCTAGTTATGAACCAGAATTTATGTGGTTATGCTTAGTAATCAGAATTTTGAGTTGTAAGTCAATATTAATTTACAACATTTATCAATAGACAACCTAGATAACAATGCCCCAAGTTTACCTTTATAATGATACCATGCCAGGCATAATTTACAAAATAGAACCTCTAATCTGGACTCTGCCCTCTCACTAACTCACCAAGTGATTTTTCTCACCTACGTCTTGAGTACAATTCCTGATGAAAACACATTTCTTACATTACAGTATTTGATGCCTAATGTAAAATAATTTTTTTACATAGTGTATCATACATACAAAATATAGAAACAATAAGAAACAACTCTTCCTTGGATATATTTTTGTTATTACATTCCATAATTGAATGTTAATTTTAAATCAGATGTGGTAACAAATGCCTATAATCTCAGCACTCAGGAAGTGGAGGTGGGGGAGCCTGAATTGAAGTCAGCAGGATTCAAAACAACCAAATAAATTTAACTGCAACTCCTGGCACACTGCCTACCTTAATACTAGATGACAGCCAAGTCTCAGCACATTAGCTCTAATTGTACTTAATTCACAGATCAGCCACCAGGCACCAACATTTTTGTTCTGTTTCAGTCACTGTTCAGCTTGAGAAAGTAACTCTAGGTGTACCTCAATCCCCACACTTGAGAGAGTGACTCTAGGTGTACCTCAATCCCCACACTTGAGAGAGTGACTCTAGGTGTACCTCAATCCCCACACTTGAGAGAGTGACTCTAGGTGTACCTCAATCCCCACACTTGAGAGAGTGACTCTAGGTGTACCTCAATCCCCACACTTGAGAGAGTGACTCTAGGTGTACCTCAATCCCCACACTTGAGAGAGTGACTCTAGGTGTACCTCAATCCCCACACGGCTACTCAAAAGCTTCAGACAGCTGTTTTCAATACAGTAATGTGATGCAATAAGCAAAATTTTCATTTTCTAAAATGCTTACAGTAAAATTACAGGCAGGGTTTCTCTGTGTTAACAACCCTGCCTGTCACTTTGTAGACCAGACTGGCCTTGAACTCACAGAGATCCTCCTGCCTCTGCCTCCTGAGTGCTGGGATTAAAGGCATTCACTACCACAACCAGTGCAAAAAAAAATTTCTTAAATATTTTTAAATTATCTAATGTACTTATAGGCTACATCTCAGATCAAGATGGAACATACTGCAGACCTAAGAAAAATAAAACCAGAAAACTGTGGACATCTTTATAAAGTCTCAGGAAGCCTTTATACAAAACAGACAGCAACTTTACAAAGGATAAAAATGGTTTTTTTTAACTACTACCTGCATTAAATTTATGGAGGTGTGGAGACACAACTAGAAATATAAGAGAGGTTTTTGTTTTTTTGTTTTAGAAATGTAAAAGCAATCACAAGGTAAGAATAGCCTTAGTGTTGAGGGTAAAACACCATTACATCCTTGGTGGGAATATACTCTGACAACTGCCAGGAACGCACCATGACAACATGCTTTCAAACCCTAAAGGTTTTTATGAGCAGCCTAGAAATCCCACAAACTGATCCCAAAGAAATAAATTTGGAAAACTGTACATACACAAGGGGAGGAGGATGAAGCAAGAACCAGTACATATGGGGGAAAGACTATTTACACAGTGGGATATGAGTCAAGTAAATAAATTAATAAAACTGGTGACAGAGATCCTTTTAACATGGCAAGGTGTTTACAAATACTTAGAATCTGAGTCTACGGTTATTATCTCTTTTGGCTTTTAAAAAATGAAACATCACATAAATTGTAGAAAGACGTACCAGAATGTTAATGGTGGATCAGGCAGCTGGATCATACAGGGCTTTGATGATTTTAAGTAAAAAGCACCCCTCTTGGCAGAGAGCCCCAAAGGCACATACATGAGTCTGGGTGTAGGAGTCCTTCTCCACAGCACACCCAAGAGTCTAGGGTCCATGGCCTTGAAGGCTGAGAGTGGATTTCAGCCTCCTCCCACCCACATTTCCTTAAAAGAATGCCCTTGTGCTGGAATCTTCAACCACCCCTGCAGCTCTGCACTGGCTCACAATTCCCTCAATAAACTCGAAATCTACTATTTGAGCTAAAGGGTAATAAATGCTGATTCCGTAAAGAGGTCTTGCCTAATTCTTCCAAAGCTAATCCCAACTTTATTTTTAATGTTCCACTACAACCCTTATACCTTGCCCAATTCTAGATACTTTGTATGTTATCTATTTAAGTGCATATTATCAAGGAGATCTATATGCTAAAATAAAGATTAAAACAGCACTGTCTGAGCTACCCTGATGTTCACTCATGTAAGTGACTTGAGACAAGAGAACTACCAAAAGTAAGTCTGAGATCAGTCTGGGCTACAGTGAGAGCCTGCAGATACTCAGTGCTGGAAATGAGAAAGGCAGAGCCTGCAGATACTCAGTGCTGGAAATGAGAAAGGCAGACAGAAAGGCAAAAGGTAATCTACAAGATAAATCGCTCTCCACCACCCCAGATCACTTCAGTTGGAAGTACACGCCAGAAACAAGCAATAATCATCATTCTCTCTTTAACTCTGGGTGGAAGGCTGATTTCCTTAGCACGTAGTGAGCTCCCAAGAAAAGATAGCAATTTAAATAAAAATTGTACATAATTACTGGGCAGTTAGGCAAGGCATCTGTAAGATAATACAACCACTGGACTGGGATTAAAGGAGACTGGGCTCTTTTCTTGGCCCCGTAGAATATGTAATTTTACATAGGCAAAATCACAACCTCTGGGTCTCATTTTCCTCATTTCTGAAGTGGAGGCTGGAAATTTAAAAAAACAAAAAACAAAAAACCCCAAAACACCCTTCCAGGGCCCCTTTCAGCTTGTGACAGGAAAGTCGCCTTCCACCCTGCAGGAGCTCACTTCAAGTTATTTTTCTGAGCCACAGTTCATTTACCGTCTTTGGTTCTCAGCTCTAGAAATCTATTCTTGCTCGGAATGAGAAGAAAAAAAAAAGTCAAGGTCCATTAACAAGATACTCTTTAAAAGGATTAAAAGGATTTCAAAAAGATAAAATTGTTGAAGTATAAAGGCAATAATGGAACACACTTGTTCACTTTCTCTAACATTTTTTTGAACAAAAAAAGGCACCTCACGACCGCACAACACCCAGAAGATGAATTCACTATATCTTTTTAAAACAATGAGTTCGCGCAGAGAAAAGCTGCTAACATTCAACCATCACCAAATGTTTTGAAGGCGAGGGGCGGGCACGCGCGCGGGGGGGGGGGGGTGTTTAGACAGGACTGCCTTTCCCCAAAGCAAAATCCGCAAGGTAGAAAAGCGCTGTGACCTCCGAGCACGAAGAAACCCTCTCCGAGAATTCCAGTGCATGTTCGCGGACAATGTGCCCCAGTGATTAAGTCCCCGTCACGCGTCCCTGCAAGCCACCCACGCACACACACACACACACACACACTCCCGGAGATCGCCCGCACTCTCCCGGGTGTCCGGGTGACAGCGTCGCCGAGTCACAAGATAGCGGGTAGTGGAAATTTCCTCTCCCCAAGCAGGCGAGGGGCAGGTCCGGCTTCCCCAGTCGGCGCGGCCCGGGCCTCCAGGGCGCGCTCCCCACAAAGGAGGCCTGGCCGGGCCGGCGGGTCCCGTTTCCGGCGCCGCTCGCGGCGGGAACCGGCAGCACGTGCGCCCCACTCGGACAGAGGCAGCGGCCGCCCAGCCACGGAGCAGGGGCCCCCAGGCCGCGGGCAATGAATGGGGCCGTCCGCTGAGCCGCCCGCCCCGCCGCGCGCTCACCCCAGCTTTTGGCGGTGCGCCCCAGGAACTCTCCGCTGGTCGGGTTGTAGATGAACAGCTTCCACTCGGCCAGGCTCTGATGGAAGGACTTCTTCTCAGTCTTCGTCATGGTGGGCGTGCAGCAGGCGAGGCGAACCGAGGCCGCGGGACTGGAGACGACGAAGGGCTCGGCGGCGCGTCCCGGCGACGGCGGCAGCGCAGCCCAGCGACTGCGGCAGAGGACTGCAGGGACGGAGCCAACTCTCCGTTACCAAACCACTCGAGCCGACTGAGCCGCGCCGCGCCGGGCAGCCGCTGGGGCCGCGGGAGCCTGACGTCTCCGCCCGCCGCAGCCAATCCCCGCGCCCCTGGCGCGCACCCCGGGCCTCTGCCTCCCGCCCAGCTGGGCGCGGCCCGAAGCCCAAGCGCCGCCCTGCTGGCCCCGCCCCACGACAGCCACGCCCAGGTTGCCAGGCTCCGCCCGTGACGCTGGGCCACGCCCCCGAACAGGCCCCGCCCAGCCTCGGCTCTAGGCGCCTGTGGCCCCCGCCCAGCACCGCGGGGCTGCGGGCGGAAGTCTCCAGGGCTCAGTGACCAGCTGGGTGGTGGCCCGAGGACGGTGGGCACCCGCGTCTGCAGCGCTCTCCATTGGAAGCCCAGGCCTTCGGCCATCAGCCTGCGGGGTAGCCGTCAGAGCCTGGAGAGTGTCCTCGATCCAGGGGCCTCCTGCAAACCGCCGTGGCGCGTTCTTCTCGGGGCTCTGTGACGTCGCTAAAAGACACCTGCTGCAGGGCCTCGGCCGCGTTTGTAGCGTCCGGAGTGGACTGGCTGCTGTGGGCCACCTGACCGGGGCGTTGGGCATGGCAATTTTATTCTAAATGTGCTGTTGTTAACAAGATGGGGTGCCGCATGCTTTTTCTCCAGAGTCAGTTAAGCATATCAATGAAATCAATGTAAATGTTTTCCCGAGATTTCTGTCCACTAAAAGATACCTTGATTCCCACCCCCACTTCCCCGCCCCGGTCACTCCAATTGTTAACTACAATTCTTGATGGAGTATGGATGCTTGCTGGTGTTTCTTTGCCACTGGTGGCCGCTGCGCTGGGGAGGAGGAGAAGATGCAAGCAGCATTCTACAGGAGATGGAGCTGAAGAGCAAAGTGTTTCACATCATAGACGAGCTTTAAAAAAGACACAAAATGGGAGTTTGAGTAGGTGAGTATTTCTTCTGAAAAGAATTGGAATATTGCCTCTGTTTAATAATAAGAATGAATAAACGCAACACACTTTGCAGTAATTTTCTTCATTAACCACCCCCCCCCATTTATGATGAGTATGTAAAATCAAGTTTGCCTTGTGAAAGGGTCTTCCTCTGTAGCTTCCTCACTGGACACTGTATCTCAATCTCCAGTCTTACCACAACCTCTTGAGTTGACAGGCATGTGCTGCCGTGCCTGATTTCCAGTTGTTAATTGATTTGTTTTTGTGTGTTGGGGTTTGGGGGCAAGAGTGGAACCCATGGCCTCACACATACACTGCAAGCACACTACCAGCTGAGCTGTTTACTCAGCCTTGCAGTTATTTTTTTTAAGCCAATAACACCAGAAGGTTTGCAGGAGCATTTTTGTAGACTTTGGCACGGAGCTGATATTAGAAATGTCAAAATATCACTCAAGGAGCCTAGAGTGCGTTTCTTTAGATTATAGGCAAGGTTGAAGACTAAGGGATGGGAATAATCTTCCCTCAGAAACTGAACTCTAGTCAAGGGTAGAGCTAGGGTACTGTTGGAATCAACTATAAGCTTTTTAGTTTAGGTGAGAAGAAAGAAACACAGAGTTTCTGGAATGGAATAGAAAACCTATCTGCTTCTATGTGCTAATAGCACACACACTCAAGAACTAATTACCTGGTACACACAAAGAAAATAGAAAATAGGAACCTTAGGAAATTGTGTTTCAAAGATGTCGGCGGCTGTCGAGAGTTTGTTTCTGTGTTTTTAGTAGGCATAATATGACTTTTATACTTAGTGTTTTGTGGTTTTTCTAAATAAGGGTTCAAATATAAATATAATTCAGTAAACACTTTCAAAACTCATGGCTAGCATAGTCAGTGTGGCAGCCAGTTCCAACAGATTGCAATTTGGCAAAAGTGTCATAGCCTACTCCCACAATACGGGAACTGTTTGTTTCTCTCCTGTGTAATCATCGAGCATGTCCTGGAAGAGAAAACACACTGGTTGTCTGGGGATTGAGCCTGCCAAATATGAGCAGATGAAATATCAAATTCAGTCATATTCCTTGCAGGTAACCTTCTCTTTTATAAGAGAAGTTGCTTTGCCAAGGTAAAATGCAGGATGCCAACTTCAATTTGAATTTCAGAGCTGATGCAAAACTTTCTTAGGATAAGAAATAAGTAAACTTTTAAACCCCCTTAGAAAAACGTTTCCCTTTTTTTGGATGTGGGGGGGTTTTGTTTGCACTATGCCTGTGTCACACATGTGTGCCGTGACCAAGGAGGTCAGAAGAGGGCACGTCCCTGGATGTTACAGACCATTGTGAGCTCCCTTGTAAGTGCTGGGAATTGAACCTGGGTCCTCTGGAAGAACAACTAGTTTTTTGAACTTCTGAGCCATCTCTCCAGCCCCAGTGTAAGTATTTTTAGTATAATATTTGGAACAGAACTGCCAAGATGGCTTGGCAGGGAGAGGCACTTGCTGCCAAGTCTGAGAACCTGGTTTGATCCCCAGGGCCCACATGGTGGGGGGGCAAGAACTGACTCCGTAGAGTTGTCCTCTCACACCACACATGTGCTCTGGGATGTGCAAGCACACGCACAATCAATAAATAAATACATGTAATACACTTAAAATAATAACAGTTACCCTGAAAAATGCTGGGTATTATCTATCTGATACAAATATAGGTGAAATTCAACTTTACCTAAGTATCCTATATTTTCGTTTGCTGAATCTGACAGTCCTACCTACCCCGTAGAAGACACACATACAAATCCCACAGTAATAATGATCATGTATAGATAACTAACATTCTTGTCCTGGACTGGGTGGCTAGTGCAATTTATTTCACAATCTTCACAAAAACCCAAATCTGATAGTGTCTGCCTGATGTTTGTTTGTTTGTTTGTTTGTTTTGTTTTTCGAGACCGGGTTTCTCTGTAGCTTTGGAGCCTGTCCTAGAGCTAGCTCTTGTAGACCAGGCTGGCCTTGATCTCACAGAGATCCACCTGCCTCTGCCTCTTGAGTGCTGGGATTAAAGGCGTGCGACACCACCGCCCAGCCATTGCCTGATTTTCTAAGTGAGAAAACCAATGTTAGAGAAACTACTTCACCCGTGGTCATGACGCCAAGCAGCCGTCGGGTTCAAGTGAGTGTCTCTCTTCTGCTCCCTAAGGTAGAAATCTGGTGAAAAGTCACCAAGCTGAGGGGATCAAAAGAAAGACCCAGTTGCAGGCCACTTTCTGGGTGGCAAGATCCCTTTCCTACTTTCTATGGATGCAGGTAGAACCATTTTGCCCTTAATTTACTGAAAATCTTAGTTAGGTTGGCACCTCAGTTTTAGAAGCATGTATATATAAAAAAAAGCTTGGGTTCTTCCAACCACATTGTCTTTTCTAAGGGGGGTTATAACTGATACATCCATATTGCATTGCTGAAGATTTACTTTATCCTTGGGAGAATGGATATTAACATTTCCTGAGCCAAGCTTGGTGGCATTGCCTCTAGTCTCATCACAAGGAAGGCAGAAGGATCAGGAGGAGTTCAAGGTTAGCCTTGGCTACAAAGCAAGTTTGAGGTCATCCTAAGTTACATGAGACCCCCCCCCCCCCAACAACAACAAAAAGGAAAAAATTTCCTTGCAAACACTGTGCTGGCATCTCACTGTTTCTGACAGTTACGTTCACGTACTCCTTTCCGCAGAGCAAAGCCATTTTCTACTTGACTGGTTTTATTACTGGGGGCTTTTAAATAATCCTTTTGCAAATGACATCTCGACACTCTTGCAGATTGCAGGACACAGTTGTTGATAGTCTTAAGCACAACATGTAGTCCCAGCACTTGGGAGGTGAAGGTAAAAAGATTGTAAGTTCAAGACCAGCCTGGGCTCCATGGTGAGTTCCAAAGCCAGCCCTAGCTATGCTATAAGACCCTGCTTCAAGACCTCAAAAAACAAAATGGCGTGAGCAGCAGGGAATGGAGGCTTGTACCCTCGGTCCCAACAATTGTGAGTCTCAGTTACTTTTCTATTGTGACAAAACACCAAGACCAATACAATTTATAGAAGGGATTTATTGGTGCTTGCAGTTTCAGAGAGAGTTCATGGAAGGGAACATGGCATTAGGCAGGCAGGCCTGATGCTGGAGCAGTAGCTGAGAGTTTCCATCTGACCCACACACAAGGCAGAAGCAGAGACACACCTCCTCCAATAAGGCCACACCTCCTAATCCTTCCCAAACAGTTCTACCAGCTGGGGACCTAATATGCAAACACATGAGCCCATGGGGGCCATTCTCATACAAAGTCCTACTCAGGAGGATTGCTCCAGATTTGAGGGCAACACGGGATGCATACTGAGTTCCAGGACAACCAGGGATACATAGTAAGACCCTATCTCAAAAAATAAACAATTTTAAAGGGCCAGCTAAAAGGCTTAGCAGATAAAGGCACTTGCTGCACAAACCTGGCAACCTAGGTTCAATCCCTAGGTTCCATTGAAAATGGAAGGAGATAACCAACTCCATAAAGTTTTCCTCTGACCTCTGCATGTGCATGGTGGCCCAGATCCCCCGGCCGTGCAGTAATAATTAGAAAAAAATAAGACATGGCACAGATCTGGCTTGTAAAGTGCCATAAAGCCCTAAAATTGGCCATTATTATTTGTAGTTATAGAGTTGGGGCTTTTATAGTTTTATCACATTGGTTTGTCTCTTCTGCGTGTGTGCACATACACATGCCGTGATACCTTTACTCACTGCACCATACTGTGAAGAATGGAACCCGGGACCTCATGTGATAGGCACCGAGCCCCATCCCCAGCCTTGTTGCTATGACTGTGAACGCTGAATGCTGTCAGTGGCTGCCGTGGTGTGGCTGTGATCTGCGTGTGTCCCTCAAAGGACCCTGCTCCCAGTATAGAGGTGTTTAGGTCGTAGAGCATTTCAGAAATGGTACCTAGGCTTGGAGTGAGCCCCACTACTTATTTTGCTGGATGGCTATACTAAGTTGCCCTCTAAATCAGTATCTCTCTACCCATGCATTAGCACAACTTTGAGACCTCATCAGAGAAGTTTCTTTGCTCATGAAACTCACAACTGGCCAAAGCGCAGAACACACAGCCACGTATAGGACCTCTATATCATATTCCCTTCCCCCAGAACTTAGGGATCTTCAAGGAAGATGAGGAAGAACTGTTAGAGCCAGAGGCCAGGGAGATCCTGGACACAACAGGATCACTGGACTCAGGAACTCACAGCGGCCATGGTGGAGTCCAGTCAACATTCCAACATAGAGGGGCTCACAAGACCCCACCTGTAGCTGAGCATGAGAGGCTGTGGACAGTTGGTGGCTTCTGGAGGAGGGAGAGGAGCTTCCTTTAAGGGTGTGGCCCCCGGTAGGCCGATCACACTCTAGTGAATGGTCCCCGCAGGAGCATCTGAACAGCACAAATTGTCCTTGAGGGGTTAGTTAAAAAGCAGAAGACAAGAAGCAAGAAAACATGAAGCTGGGAGGGGGTTGAGATAGATTTGGGAGGAGTCAGGAAAGAATGGGGACATGGGGAACATGATCTTATTATGTGCATGTATGAAATTGTCAAGAATCAACAGAATGGCAGCGCTGTGCTCTTGGGCCTCAGACCTGGGAGTTAAATCAACCCAATTTTCTTATAATGATCTGTCTTAGGGCTTGTACTGCTGTGTAGAGGCACCAGGACCACGGCAACTCTTACAAGGGAAGATGTTTCTTTGGGGCTGGCTTGCAGAGTCAGAGGGTTAGTCCATCATCGTCATGGCGGTGCACAGGCAGACATGGTGCTGGAGAGGAGCTGACGGTTTCACATCTCCCACAGGCGGCAGAAGCAACTGGGAGGCACACTGACCAGAGCTTGAGCACACATGAGACCTCAAAGCCCTCCTCCTCAGTGACACACTTCCTCCAACAAGCCTACACCTACTAATAGTGCTACTCCCTGCTGGCGAAGCAGTCAAACACCCAAGCCCGTGGGGGCCATTTCTATTCAAACCACCACACTAACTTCAGGGCTTTGTTCATAGCAGCATAAAGTAGATTCTATAGCAACTGTGTTTGGTGTTTCACAAGAAAAAGATCATTATATAGGCCAGGTATGGTAGCACACACTGAAAATCCCAGCAGTTGAGAGGCAGAAGCAAAAGAATCTTTGCAACCAAGGATATAAAATGAACTCTGTCTCAGAAGGAACACACAAACAATGGAACTGGAGAGATGGCTCAGTGGTTCAGAGCATGAGCTGCTCTTCCAGAGGACCTGGGTTCAATTCCCAGCACCCGCATGGCAGCTCACAACTCTCTTTTACTCCAGTTCCAAAGAATCAGATACCCTTGCACAGACATACCTGGAGACAAAACACCAATGCACTTAAATAATTAAAAAACAAGAACAAGCCGAGTGGTGGCGGCGCTCACCTTTGATCCCATCACTTGGGAGGCAGAGGCAGGCAGATCATTGAGTTTGAGGCCAGCCTGGTCTACAGATCAAATTCCAGAATAGCCAGGGCTACACAGAGAAACTCTCTCTCAAAAAAAAAAAAGGGCCCAAGCAAACAAAAAAGCAACAGGTTTATGATATAATCAGACATAACATAATAAATCCAAATGACTGATTCCCTGGGAGAGGTTATTTAGTTAATTCAGTTGTAAAATTTTACAGCACTGGGAGGAGGTAAACCATGGGTGCTGATTTACTGGGAGGAGGTAAACCATGGGTGCTGATTACTGAAGCTGGTAACTGGATGAAAAGGGGTCCACCAAACTTGGTCTGCTTTGCATAGATTTGCAATTTCCCATAGGCCCTTTGAAAAGTGTTAGCAGTTCTCAGAGACTGATTGACTGGTGCTGGAATATCACGCATGGTGTCTTGAGTTTAACCCTAAGACCAAATGTGGGCAGGGGATAGGCAACCTCCCTGACATGTGTTTTTCTGATTCACTTAGTGAAAAACAGCCAAAAGTAGCTATAAAATTCAATGTTTTTTTTTTTTCTGGTTGTTGTTGTTGTTGCTTGAAAGGGAGTACATGAGGCCCCACCATTAGTCAACAAGCTATCAAGGCTGCCAAAAGTGTGTGACATGTGTATGGTACTCAAAATGGAAGCTGGGTTGCCAGGTGGTGGAGACACACGCTCTTAATCCCAGCACTGGGGAAGCAGAGGCAGGCAGATCTCTTAGTACAAGGGCAGCCTGGTCTACAGAGGGAGTTCAAGGACAACCAGGAATGTACAGAGAAACCCTGTCTTAAAAAACAAACAAAAAGAAAACTGGTGGGACCTCAGCAACTGCTAGGCAAGCACTAAGCTAAACCCTGGCCCTCTTTTTACTCTGAGACAGACTCACACTCGTTTATTCAGCTTTAAACTTGAAATCCTCCTGCTTCAACCTGCCAGCAGATGGAATGGCAGGCCCGCACCACAAGGCCCAACTAGAAGTTAAAATTTTCTAAAATTAAAAAGAAAATCAGGGCCGGGATGTTGTTTAGTTTATAGAGTGCTACCCTCGCGTGCACGAGATCACTGGTTTGATCCCCAGCCACATGCAGGTGTCACACACCTGCAGCTTCGACACTTGGAGGTGAATAAAGGTGGACCGGGCGTTCAGGGTCACCCTCCACCACATAACGTGTTCAGGGTGAGTTCCGCAAACAAAAACATCCACAGTGGTTGGGCACAGTCTGCAGTCCCAGTGGTGCTCAGGAGACAGAGGCACAAAAGGAAGGCCACAAATCAAGGCCAGATAGGGCTACATAGGGCTTATCTCAAAAACAGAAGAAAGAAAAACAAACTTGAGGACCTAAAGAAAAGCTCAATGAGGCTCCCCCTAAAAAGTGAAAGGACAAGAGAAAGGAAATCTTGTTAGAAGTCCAGAGATAAGGGTAATTTAGCAAGATGCTCATCAACTCAGAGGACCAGACATCAAGACAATGCTATGGAAGTGGTCTGGGATAGCAAGGGGGACTGCCTGAAGAACAGCCACCCAAGGGAATAGCGGCAGGGAGGCTTTTATTTTTTTTTTAATCTAAAAAGGCTGAAAATATACATTTAATAGTTTGATTTTTACAAGAAAGATGGCTATTGTAATGGGAAAGAAAAGAAAATGCAAGATAAAAATAACAAGAAAACTTCCTGAGAGGGAAAAGCAGTTTTCCACAGGAAGAACAGAGTGCTCAGAGAAAGAAATGACAAGGCGCCAATACACGACTTTCGCTCTGGAACTCTTCAAAATTACCTTTTGTTTCTTTAATGTGCTTCTATATATGGGTATAGTGATATTTTATTTATGTTTTTAATAAACAAAGCTTGCCTGGCTATCCTGAAACTCACTCTGTTGCTTTGGAAACTGGAAAATCCCCACAAATACATACTGTGTTTCACATTCTTTTTTAAGATTTATTTATTATGTATGCAGTCTTCTGCCTGAATGTGTCCCTGCAGGTGCGAAGATGGCACCAGATCTCATTGCAGGTGGTTGTGAGCCACCATGTGGGTGCTGGGAATTGAACCTGGGACCTCCGGAAGAGCAGTCAGTGCTCTTAACCACTGAGCCATCTCTCCAACCCATGTTTCACATTCTTAAGTTATGCTCATTATTGATCTTTCCCAAGAACTAGTGCATCAGCCATAGACTCTTAAATATCCCAGTGCTGTTTTCGATACCTGCCCACGAGTTGTCAGGGAATTCCCTGTGGCCCTCCCTCCCTCCACAAGTAACACAGGCCATTGGCATTTGCGGTGGTTGGACCCCATGGGCTAATACATTTGAATGCTTAGTCTTCAGGAAGTGGCAGTACTTGAGAAGGATTATGAGATGTGTGGCCTTGCTGGAGTAGGTGTGACTTTGTTGGGGGAAGTGTGTCACTGGGATGGCTTTGAGGTCTCAATGGTTCCTCCTGCTGCCTGCATATCCAGATGTAACACTCTCAGCCACTTCTCCAGCACCATGCCTGCCTGTGCCATGCTCCCTGCTAAGATGATAATGGACTAAACCTCTGAAACTGCAAGCAAGCCCCAATTAAATGCTTTCTTTTATGTGAGTTGCCATTGTCCTTTAATCCCCATACCCGGAAGACAGAGGCAGGCAGATCTCTGTGAGTTTGAGCCTGGTGTGGGAAGGCCTTCTGTATATATGTGTTGCTTTTATTGGTTCATGAATAAAGAAACTGACTTGGGCCTGTGCAGGGCAGAACAGAGGTGGGAGGGGTGGGGGGCTAAACTGAATGCTGGGAAAAAGGAGGGAGAGTCAGGGAGCTGCCGTGGAGCTGCCAGAGGAGAAAGACGCAAGTCGCCCCCCAGAACTTTGCCAGTAGGCCATGAGCCTTGTGGTAAAATATAAAATAATAGAAATGGGTTAACTAAAGATAAAAGAGCTAGCTAGCAATATGCTTAAGCGATTGGCCAAACAGTGATTTAAATAATATAGTTTCTGTGTGATTATTTGGGGGCTGAGCAGCCGGGAACAAACAAGCGGCTTCCTACAACAAAGACCAGCCTGGTCTATGGAGTGAGTTCCAGGACAACAAAGGCTCTGTTACAGAGGAGCCCTGTCTTGAAAAGCAAGAAAAAAAGTTGCCATTGTCAAGGTGTCCCTTCACAGCCATAGAACAGTGACAAGGACAGCATTAATCTTGATTGCAATCAGAATTAGGTTGAAAGACACACATGTTGGTTGCAGAACACAGAAAAGTCAGGCTGGAGCTTTCTTCCTTTCTGTTCAGCTTTCATAGTACTGGTAGGTTTGATTCAGGCTGCTCAGGGGAGTGTAGAGGGAGTCGTCTACAGTCTTATTCAACTGTAGATCCTGCATGATACACTGTTGACCTTCCATGCAGGGTGTACAGACTGGGACAACAGTGGCATCACTGGTAGAGGGGTAAACAACTGCATTCCGATTGGACTTGTGACCCACTTCACAGGAAGGAACTCGTGCCTGCTAGTGTAAACAAGCTGGAAATGACCCTTACTGTTCAAGTAAATTTAAGTTGCTAGTGGCTTGGGAGATCATAACGTTGGTTTGATAAATGGACGTGTTGTGCCTGTCAAACCGCTTTCTGAATATTTCTATTTGTACTAATTACTTTCTATTGCTTTGCTAAAACACCATGACCAAGACAACTTGGAGAAGAAAGATCTATTCAGGCTTATGGTGCCTGAGAGTTGTGGTCCATAAAGGTGGAGACAGCCTGGCAACAGGTGGTACATACAGAGGCTGGAGCTCGAAACTGAGATTGGAGACTTCATACCTTGAACCATGAGCATGAGACAGAGAGCAAGCTGGGAATGGTGTGAATCTTTGAACACTCAGAGCCCATCCCCAGTGACATACTTCCTCCAGTAAGACCACACTTCCAGCCAGGCAGTGGTGGTGCATGCCTTTAATCCCAGCACTTGGAGGCAGAGGCAAGCTGATCTCCATGAGGTCGAGGCCAGCATGGTCTATACGTGCTAGTTCTAGAACAGTTAGGACTGTGACACAGAGAAACCAAAAAACAAAAGACCACACTTCCTAGGTCTTCCCAAACAGCACCACTAACTGAGGACCAAGTATTAAAATGCCTAAGATGAGGGGACGTCTTATTTCAACCGCCACAATGTCCATACTCATAGATCAGTCCTGTTCTCAGTTTTGGTCACAGAAGTTTCTTTTATAGTGGGCAACAGTTACTGCAGAGATTCAAAAACAGTCAAAATGCTGAGAACCAGGGACAGTGAGTGTTTAGTCATAAATGGGAAATATACATCACCTTCTCCAGGGTTCTGAGAACACCGAAGGGGGAAGGAATGGAGTGCTGTGGAATGCTGTCTTCACACACACACACACACACACACACACACACACACACACACATTGGGACAAGAGAGGATAATTGGCGGTGAATATAATCAAAATACATTACTACATGATAAATAGGTGTGAAATCATAAAAGTAAAAAATTAAATAAACAAGAGAGAAAATGAAATTGAACAGTAAGGGAATTCACAGGTGGACGCTGCTGAAAAGTCCAGAGGTTACTGGCGTCAAGAAAGGTTTGGTTCCAGGCCCAAGTGATCTAAACAAATCCTGGAATCTTGCTTTCCATTGATTGTTCCATTACCTCATGGTTTATTTTCAGAAGTTTGTAGCCTGCAGGATTTCACACAGAAAAGACAAACTCTCAAAACTCCCACACGTCATGTCATTGACCTTGGTGGCTCTGGCTGAGGTCATTTAAAGCCATCATGGAGATGAGAGAGAAGCAAAGAAGAAAAAGAAAAAAAAGGGAGAGAAATTCTATAATCTACTTAAATGCCTCTAGGGACTCTGGATGTTGCTCAATTCTAGAGCTCTTACCCACACCATACACAAGATTGTAGCTTAATTTCCACCACGCACACAGGCACGCTCGCACGTGCGCGCGCGCGCGTGCACACACACACACACACACACGTACTTGAATCCAGAGCTACTCATATATTTGCTGATCCATTAGGCAAACTTCTTTTTTATATTTATTTATTATGTATACAATATTCTGTCTACATGTATGCGAAGAGGACAGCAGACCTCATTACAGATGGTTGTGAGCCACCATGTGGTTGCTGGGAATTGAACTCAGGACCTTTGGAAAAACAGGCGATGCTCTTAACCGCTGAGCCATCTCTCCAGCCCCTAGGCAAACTTCTTTAAGTCGCACCATACCCAAGGCCTTGAAGCTTTTTTCTTCCCTTCCCCATTTCTAAGGCTAAAATCCACGGCCACAAACATGTTGAGCGAGCACTAAGCTACTGAATCTATAGCCCCTTCTCTTGGGGTTTGGAGACGGGGTCTCATATGCAGCTCACACTGACTTTGAACTCACTGACCTGAAACATGTAATCCAGTCTCTGCCTTGAAATCATTCATTCCCATGCAGGAGCGAGTAGGAAGAACTGGACTTTAGAAGAGGGGCAGCATTGTGAAAGACACTTGGGAAACTAGTTTCCCAAGAACATCCTTATTTTTAGGCTGGCTCCGCACATTTTCAGCTTTCTGGGAAAGGAAAACAAACAACCAGCCACCCACATACCATACAGGCATGCACACCTTCTACCGTATCATTCACTCTTGGAGTTGGTGGTTGACTAGATTCCTCGAAACCAGCCGTCCTCCGCCTTCCTAATGGTGCGACCCTTTAATACAGTTCCTCATGCTGTGGAGAGCCCCAACCATAAAATTATTTCATGCCTACTTCATAACTGTAATTTTTTGCTACTGTTATGAATTGGATTAACTTTTACAATGTGTTTTCCAATGGTCTTACCTGACACCTATGGAAGGGTTGTTTGAGCTTCAAGGGGGCTGAGACCCACAGGTTGAGAACCCACTGTGAGTCTAGCCCCTATCCACAGCTTAAAATCTTTTAGATTCTTCCTGAGACTAGAGATGTGGCTTGAGGGTAGAGTGCCTACCTAGTTTATGCCAGGCTTGGCTTCAATCCCTAGTCCTTGAAATGAAGGTAGATAGGAATCCCCTCTGGACACAAGGTAATAATGATATTGTAATTTGACATTGATACTTGAAACAGAGCTGTGTTTTGAACCACCAAGGAGAGCTGGCACATTCTACTTCTTAGGAGGAATCACTTCTGGATTGAGTGATGAAGTAGTTACAGTATTGTTACTTTTAGCAGCCTAATTTAGGAAGGCTCCATCTCCCAGCCCCCCATGGTCCACTGAGCCCTGCTTGCAATTAGATCAGAAAAACTAAATCTCAGCCGAGCATAGTGTTGCATAAATCTTTAATCCCAGTGCTTGGGAGGGAGCCAGAAGGAACTTTGGGTTCGAGGCCAGCCTGGTCTACAAAGTGAGTTCCAGGACAGCCAGAGCTACATAGTGAGACCCTGACTCGAAAAAAAAAAAAAAAAAAAAAAAAAAAAAAAAAAAAAAAAAAAAAACAGAACAAACCTAAATCTCTCTACTGTGTGCATTACATAAAATAAGGCACGAGGCTTGCTCATACAGTTTGGCCATTTCCACTGCCTGAGTAGGAGGCTGCGAGGTGATAAGGGATGACGAAGGCCTTTCCTCAGGCTCCCTCTGGGAAAACACGTGAAGGCATGAGAACATGCCTTGACTGTGCCTGCCCAGGTACACAGGATTTTGAAAGACTCAAGGAGTCGCATCCATAAAGAGAGGGAGCTCCTGTGGCTGTACCGTTCCTGGTGTCTGTCTGTCTGTCTTAGCTGCCTGTGTCTGAGGGCCGAGGGATCATCTATATTTCCTTTCCTTGGTGCCCAGTGAGGTGCCTAGGTCTCACAGAGCAGGCTTTAGTACCTGTCCTAACATCATGGTTTTAGAGAATGCACACCTAAAGCAAAGTTGGGAAGTAGAAGGAAATGAAAAGTGGAAGACAAGTGGAAAATAGTGAGAAACGGTAGAAGGCTGGCAAAATGCTGGGAAGGACACTCCCGTGTGATTCCTACCAGGGCTAGACTCTCTGGTCTATGGTAAATGCATGGATATTCTTTAGATGATGTTGAAAGAAAAAAAATGGCTATCTATTAGAAAGGTCTAATCTATTTTATACCCGCATGTGTGCAGATTTGTGTGCATGTGTGTGTGTGTGTGTGTGTGTGTGTGTGCAGTGTGTTTGAAAACCAGAAGACAACCTAAGGTGTCGTTGATCATGAGTTGTCTATCTTGCTTTTAAGACAGGGCCTCTCATTGGCTTGGTGCTTGCCAAGTGGACTAGGCTGGGGGCCGTGAGCCCCAGTGGCCTGCCTATCTCCATCTACCCGGCCCTGGGATTGCAAGCACCTGACTCACCAATATCGCTATTTAATGTGGGCTTTAGGAATCAAACTCAGGTCCTCGTGCTTGAAAACCAAGCACTCTGTGGCTTGAGCTTTCACCCCAGGCCCAGGCCTGAACTATTCCTATTGTTTTATGTGTCTGGGTGTTTTCCCTGCATGCATACCTGTCCACACATGTGCAGTGTCTGCAATGTCAGGAGAGAGTTTGGGATCCCCTGGAACTGGAGTAACAGATGGTTGGGAGCTGCCATGTGAGTGCTGGGACTTGAACCTGTGTCTTCTGGAAGAACAGCCAGTGCTCTTAACCTCTGAGCCATCTCTCTAGTCCCCTGACCTATTTCTAAGACAAATGTAGTCTGCCTAAAGGGAAACCAGGTCCAAGCTTGGCCTAGGGCTGTGTGCAGAGCTTTCTCAAGAAGCTGACCACTTCTGATACTTCTGGCCTTCAGGAATGGAGTGCCAACCAGCATTAACTTCTGTCTGTGTTCCTCAGTTTCCAAACAGGGCTGATCTGCAGTCAGAGGCTCTTAGTCTGGCTTTTGGAGGGTCTTTCTGTATCTGATAACCCAGTAACCTCCTCTGCTTGATGTCCCTTGCCTTTGGGACTCAAAACAGCTCATCTGCTTGCTTAGTCTTTGGGAGAAGGGCCTGTCTGGGTGATGTCCTCAGATACTCCGGACTTCTCTGACGAACCAGTTTTCTAAAGGAAACGAGTTTTGATTTCTGGACTTAACCTGGAGGTTGGCGAGTGGATGTATACACCAAACCCGAGACTTAGCTTCCTCACGTCTTCTTCCAAGGGCCATTTTCTCCTACATCAGGGAATCCAGGGATCCCTTCCTATTCCCCGCCACATCTATGGAACCCAGGCTGACCTCAAACTCTCTGGGTAGCCAAGGATGACCTTGAACTGCAGATCTTCCTGCCTCCACCTCGCAGGTCTGGGATTATGGGTGTGCACATCATAGCAGACTTCTTTTCTTAACAAGATCTTGTGGGTCTTTTTGCACAGAAGTTCAAATTCTAAGGAAACAGTTGGTGTGTCTAGGGTAATGAACTTGTCTCTGGGCCTTTCCTGGCCCTTAATTAGCCCTGTGGCCTACCTCCAGGCTCATTCCCACTACCTCTAACTCCAGAAAACTCTAGAACTGGCTGGTTTTGCTTTATCCTTTTATTGTCTTCACTTTGGCTTCAAGACTCCTAGCAAGTAAGCACCTGCCGTCATTTCCCTGTCTTTGACTCATCCTGGCTTTGTTTCTAAGTCCCTAGTAATTTTATTGCCCTCCCAGGTCCTCAGGACAGTGGCCTCCTTCTCTGCTTTATTAACCAGATTTGTCCTCAACTCCTGCCTGATTCACCACCCTGCATGCCGTACTTCCTGGGCCTGGAGTCACTTGGCAGCTCCTTCAGCAAAGACATCCCAATGCTAGTCTTTTCATTTGGGGCATGTAGCATGTATTCACTTACCCTAAATTCTGAAATGTTTAGTTAGCAGAAAATGTCACATCTGCGTTATTGACTTATTGTCTATCCTTGTGATGTTTAAAATCAATGTTTAATATCAATTGCCAACTTGATAAAATCACCTCAGAGAGAAGACTTTGGGCACGCCTGTGGGAGGTTACCTAGATGAAATGGATTCAAGCACTTTAACTGTGGGAAATACCACTGCATGGGCTGGGGACCTGTTCAGAATAAGAAGAAGAAAGTGAGCTAGCAACTACCATCCAGAGCTTGCTGCCCCATGCCTGTGGATACAGTGTGAGCAGCTGCCTCAAACTCCTGCAGCCATGACTTCCCTCCGTGGCCTGCACCCTCAAACTGCGAGCCAAATGAAACCTTTCCTCCCTTCGGCTCCTCTTGTCAGGAATTCTGTCCTGGCAACAAGACAAACAACTAACACTGAGACGTTGGGCTGTTGCTGTAATAAACCTGATCACACAGTTCTTAGGCCTTCGGAACTGGCTTTTGGGGTGTGGAGGGTGGAGGTTTTCAGCTTTTCAACAAAAGCCCAAAAGAGCTAAAAGCAGAGCTTAAAGGGTCTTTCTGATAGGAACTTGGAAGACAAGAACGTGGAGAGAAATTCTGACAGTTGAGGTCGGGCTCACAAGGTTTCACATGGGAAAGAGTGAGTCTGCTGGGAACTGGGCTAGAGGCCATTTGTGTTGTATTGTGGTTTAAGAAAGAAAGGAAAGGAGGGAGGGAGGGAGGGAGGGAGGGAGGGAGGGAGAAAGGAAGGAAGGAAGGAAGGAAGAAAGAAAGAAAGAAAGAAAGAAAGAGAAAGAAAAAATCAGGCAGTGGTGGCACATGCCTTTAATCCCAACACTCAGGAGGCAGAGGCAGGAGGATGTCTGTGAGTTCAAAGCCAGCCTGGTCTACAGAGTGAGTCCCAGGACAGCCAGGGCTACATAGAGAAACCCTGTCTTGAAAACTCCCATTGCAAAAATGAAAAGAAATTCTACTTGCAAGCTTAGTGTGGTGGTATATGATTTCCCATTCGACACTAAGGAGGTAGAGGCAGGCAGATCTCTGTGAGGTCAAGGCCAGTCAAGAGCTACATAGACCCTCTAAAAATGGGGAGTGGGATCTGTCTGCATTCTGCCCGTGCCCTGAGAACTTGAGTGAGGCTGAATGCAGGAGGGATGGTCTAGTTTCTTTGGTGGAGAAAAGTTTGCAATAGCATTCCATTCAGTCTGGGGCACAGCTGCTTCTCGGTGCTCTTCTTCACATCCACAAGGAGAGGAAGCAAAGAGAAAAGGAAACTGAATTCCGTAAGGAAAGTCATGTGAGCTAATCTTAGAGGATGGACAGACAGAATGTGATGGCAAAGCACCTGTAACTGCTGTGGAGAAATCTTGCCCCCTTCTTTGGGACAAGAGGTACCTGAGGGCCAGCTGCCACCTCTGAAAGGCACTGACTTGTGAAGATGCAAATTTGTGCAGGAGGACAGAGAGGGCACTCTCTGAGAATGCCCCTGAAATCTTCTCAAAAGCAGCCGTCTAGAAAGTGCTTCCGTTGATCACTCATAGCTCACTGACCAGCTCCCGGTCCCGCGGCAGTTTCCTCTACCCTTAGGAAGCTCTCCGTCCCTCACTAGTTCTCATTATATAATGAGACGATTTCTTACCATGAGGCATTTAGGCATCAAGGGGTCCATACCCTCCTTATATACCCTGGGAACCTTACTTTATGATTCACGTGGACATTGTTTTCTCTTCTGCTCTTTATTTGTTGTGGAGAGGTGAGTTAGAGTATCACGATGCCCAGGCTGGTCTTGAACCCACTGTGTAAGCAAAGATGAGCTTGGGCTTGTGACCCTCTTCCCTCCCCCTGCTTGGATGACAGGCATGTGCTACCGCCCCCAGTCACACAGGCTTTTCTCTTTTTTGAAGGTAAATCTTGGAATCCTTTGTTTCTTGATGGTAAATTCAGCCTTTCTGTTTTCTGAATCCTTTTTGGTAATTTATATTTTCCCTGGTGATCTGAATCTTTAAATTCATTGGAACGAATGGGGACGCAATCGCTGAAGGAATTTGACATCTCTGCATATCCTGTTTTTATTTGGCTCTCTGGTGTGCCTCTCTTCTTTCTGGCTTATATTTGCCAAAGGCTTTCCATGTTCTGATCTTATCAAAACACAGAACTTAGGTCTACTGTTTTTTGTTTTCTGTTGATATTATCTATTTCACTTTATTAATCCCTTCCTTCTCCCTTCTCTTATTTGTTATTCCTTTTCTCATTTCTGGAGGTAAGAGCCAAGTTCATTTACTTTTTCTTCTTCTTTGCTTTCCAACATCTGGATTTAACATTCAATTTTCTCCCTAATAAACAATTTTTTATGTCTAAGTTTGGGATGCTTCGTTCCGCTTGTCATTGATTTCTAGATAATTCGACTGCCTCTCCCTGTGGCAGAATTAGATTTCCTTACTTCACTGATGCTAGACTTGACCATGTGACTTGCTTTAACCAATAAAACATGAAAGAAATAAAGTCCACAGTGGAGCCCCGTTATCTTTTATATCTGTTTGAGGAAGGGGTTGCCCACATACATGTGGATGCTAGAAGTTGATGTTAGGTGTCTTCCTTGGCAGGACCCCATCTTAAAAATGAAAATAAGCAAGCATAGCTGGGCAGTAGTGGCACATGTCTTTAATCCCAGCACTCGGGAGGCAGAGGCAGGCGGATTTCTGTGAGTTCGAGGCCAGCCTGGTCTACAGATCGAGTTCCAGGACAACCAGGGCTGCATAGAGAAACCCTGGCTTGAAAAAGCAAAATTAATTAATTAATTAAAATAACAATAACAATAAAAAAAGCTGGGCATAGTGTCATAGTGGCAGGCATCCTTAATCCCAAGCACTTGGGAGGCAGAGGCAGGTAAATCTCTCTGAATTTGAGGCCAACCTGGTCTATATAGAAAGTTTTAGGATAGCCAGGACTACATCGAAAAATGCTTTCTCAAAAATAAATTAACTAATAAAAAGAAAAATTAAAACGAAATTGAGACATAGGATGGTGTCAAATTTGCTGTATAGCTGAGTTTTACCCTGAGTTCCAGGTGTGTTGATTTTTTTTTTTTTTTTTTTTGAGACAGGGTTTCTTTGTGTAGTCCTGGCTGTCCTGGAACTAGTTTTGTAGACCAGGATGGCCTCGAACTCACAGAACTCCGCCCATCTCTGCCTCCAAAGTGCTGGGATTAAAGGTGCTGGTTTTTTCCTGGTGCTGACTTTTTTTTTTTAAAGACAACATCTCTGGCTGTCCTGATCAGTGCTGGGGTTACAGACACGTTGACACACTCAGTCACACTTGCAAGTGGGTCCCAGGGACCTGAACTCAGGCCCTCATGTTTGCAGGGCGGGAACTTTATTGATTGAGCCAGGTCTAACCTTCTCTTCCTTCTGCTGTACACCAGGATATCCCAGATGCGGCTGTCTTCAGCCTGCATGCTGCGTGAGAGACAGCATCGAGAGTGACAGCTGGCCTGTGATCTATAGACAGAGAACTCACGGTTGGGCCCACAAGACGGCTCAGCAGCTAAAGGTGGCTGATGACCTGAGTTTGATCCCTGGGCACCCACACAGGAATGAAATGAAAGAACTGACTCCCCCTAAGTTGTCCTCTGACTTCCACACACAAAATGGCATGCGCTACCAATAAATAAGTAAATGAAACTGGAGAAATAACTCTTATTGCACACTTTTTATGGAGCCTTGAGCAAACTAGTATTTATTTCTCTGTTTTTGGGTGGGGAGGGTTGATGAAACCACGTCTTGAGTGTACCAGGCAAGCAGATGTCCACTAATTCACACCTCTAGCCTTGCTGTGGACAGCTCTCTTTTTCTTCATTTTAAGAAATTTTTAATTTTAAGACATTTTTAATTATTTTTTTTCAGTTTAGGATCATTTCCCTGTGTAACCTAGACTGGTTTCTTTTCTTTCTTTCTTTCTTTCTTTCTTTTTATTTTTATTTTTATTTTCAAGACAGGGTTTCTCTTTAGCTTTACAGCCTGCCCTGGAACTTGCTCTGTAGACCAGGTTGGCTTTGAACTAACTCACAGAGATCCACCCACCTCTGCCTCCTGAGTGCTGGGATTAAAGGCAGGTACCACTGCCACCCAGTTGCCTAGACTGGTTTCTAATGTGCAATCCTCCTGACTCAGCCTCCTGTCCAATATACATTTCTAAGGAATAAGAACAATGGGGCTGGAGAGTCGGCCCCACAGTTATGAACACTGCTGCTCTCTCAGGGGACCAGAGGTCAGTTCCCAGCACCCACACAGGGACTCACATCTTTCTGTAACTCCAGTTCCAGGGGATCTAACACCCCCTTCTGTACTCTGTAGGCACAGCATAGATGTGTCACACCAATAAACATGCATGCAAAATACCAATGCATGTGAAAAAATAAAAATTAAAAACAAAAAGAATATTTTCCTATGCAGTCCAAATAACACTTTCTTATTCTTTATTAATTTTTTAGGTTGGATACAAATAATGGATTTTGTTTTGCCATTTTCTCATCTATTAGTAATGTCTTTAAAAATTATCTAATTTTTAATACATATTTAATGCCTTAATTTTGTTCGTAAATGCCTTTTTTTGAGACAGCCTCTCACTGTGTACTATGGCTGGCTTGTAACTTGATAGGTAGACTAGGCTGGACTCAAATTCCCAGAAATCTGCCTGCCTCTGTCCCCCAAGTGTTGGGATTAAAGGTGTGTGCCACCACTCCTGGCCTCACAAGTCTTTTATAGCTGGTTTCTGCAGACTGTGAACAAGGCCACCTCTTAATGGTGACTTTAAAGCCTCATTTTACCTACAACAGTGCCTTTCTTTTTTGGCAGGGTCTTACTATGTAGCCCCCACTGGCCTAGAACTTGCTCTGTAGATTTGTTTTTATAACTTATTTTTATTTTGTGTTCATTGGTGTTTTGCCTGCATGGGTGACAGTGTCAGATGCCCTGGAAATGGAGTTATAGACAGATGTGAGCTGCCATGTGGATGTTGGGGAGTTGAATCCAGGTCCTCTAGAAGAGCAGCCAGTACTCTCAACCAGTGAGCCATCTCTCCAGCCCCCATATAGGGTTTTAACATCACTTGATAATCCTTGCTTAAGTCAATAATTGTATTAGGGGCAGCCATAATGACATAGGCCTATAATCTCAGCAGTGGGAAGGAGTAGCAGAAGGATCAGCCACTCAAGGCCAGTCTGTAAGTGTTACACTCTGAGGGGATCATCTTTTCCAGTGGAAGTGTTACACTCTGAGGGGAGAAGGCTTCCCCAAAGCAAGTGTCACAGCTCTGAAGGGAAAGGTATCCCAGCAGTCAGGAGCCAAGGAATACCACAGAGTCATACCTCATAACGAGCCTCACACAAGAGATTTATTAGGAAGGAAAACCCCAGAAGGATGCCTGCCCCTGCTTAGGGGAGAAGCAGCCGAGAACTGAGCAGAAGACAGGGTTTATATAGCATTTCTTGGGAGATGGAGCCTTCCAGCGGATTGATGAGTTCTCAGGTCTTGAGCTTCAGTTTTAAACTCCGGAGGGATCTGGAGGCGTCTGGATGGGGCTGGGCCCAGCGTTATGGCTGTTAGAGTGTTCTGTGGGGAGAGTCTGGCAGTTGGAGGTCCTCGGGTCCTGGCCACTCATCTTACACAGCCTCCTGCTACACAGCAAATTCAAAGCCACCCTTGGTTACATGAGACTCTGTCTCAAAACCCAAAACCCAAACAAACAAAGAAACAAAAAGTGCTGGAGATGTCACTCAGTTGGCAGATTGCTTGCCCAGCATTCATGCAGCCTTAAGTTTGGTTCTCAGTATCTCATACACCAGGGTGGGTAATACATACCTATAATATGCACTAGGGTGGTGCAGGCAGGAGAGTTAGAAGTTCAAGGCCAATCTGCAGACAGCCTGGGCTTCCTGAGACTGCCTTGACAAATGAAATGCCTGGGACTGAAGAGACGGCTACAGAGTAAGAGCATTTGCTGTTCTTCCAGAGGCCCAGGGTTCAGTTCCTACCGCTCTCACCAATCGACTCATGATGACCCCCAACCCAGCTTTGAGTGGTCTGATGCCTTGATCTGTCCCTTTGTCCAGTGAACCAAAGAGTAGAGAGCCACAGGCCACCTCATCTCTCCGAGTCACCACTGTTCATCACTCCTCCCAAAGGGCCGAACTGTTTTCATCCCCGAGTCGGGGTTGCTGGCTTGAGCTCTGGAATACAGGCATCACACCACAGGGGAAGATCAGGCAAACAATCATAGAGAATGTCCCCTTCCACAGACAGGTTTCCTGGGTGACATACAGAGCTAGTTATTCACAAGGTGCAGGTCAGGGCTCACACCTACAATCCCAGCACTTGGGAAGCAGAGACAGGCCAATGATGGCGAGTTCAAGGCCAGCCTAACTTACACAATGAGACTGTCAAAAAAAAAAAAAAATCAAGGGTTGATATAAGGTTATATCCTGGTGTTAGTGTGCTTGCCTAGCAATGAGCCCTGGGTTCAGACCCCAGCATTTCAAAACAAACAAACAACAAAAGCTAACTACACATCTCCTGTAATTTACAGTCCTTTGGGAATAGTCATTTGGTTAATGAACACTGTCAATGATGATAATGCAATAAACGAAGTCATCAGTACCACTGAGGTCAAGGAGGAGGAGTCCTCGCTCTCTGTAGGAGTCTCGAGCACAAAAGCTGTGGTTGGAATAAGGCTGTAGGCTCGGTGGGAGCTTCTGGTATTTTGAGACAGTAGCGCCCTAAAGATCAGTGCGGTGGTTTGAATGGGAAGGATTCCGTTGGTCCAGATGTTTGCTCAGCCTCTAGTTGGTGGTGCTATTTGGTGAGATTTAGGGATTGTGGCCTTGTTAGAACATGTGCCAATGTCACACATCATCCCCAATTCACTCTCAGCCTTATGCCTGTGGTTCAGGTTGTGAGCGCTCAGCTTCCAGTTCCATTTGCCATGTCTTCTCTCTACTGCCACAATGGCCCTGCCGTTATAGATCCCAACCCTATGGAACCGTAGACCAAATAAATCTTTCTTTTATAAGTTGCCCTGGTCATGGTGTTTTATCACAGCCACTAATAGAAGCGTAACTAACATAATCAGATTGGCCCAGAATTTGCTGTGCGGTCCACAGTGGTCCTGGGCTTGCCAGCCTCCTCCCTCAATCTCCTAAGGGATGACTGGGATCACAGAAGTGCGCCACCACACCCAACTGAAGTTTATTGTTTGAAGGTGAAGTTGAAAGGATAGCCTAACCCACTGGTTGCACCTGCAGGAGAGGGTAGAGACTGAGTTAGAAAGAGGGACTTTGGATAGTGGTACTAGGCTAGACAAGGTGGATTCTGGACTCCAGGCTAAACAGTAAAACCGGACTTCATAAACTGTTTGGTTCTCAGCAAGGGGTGGACGAGGAGGCAATTCATGCTAGGTTCTTTTTACTCTGGTTTTTCTTTTGGATTTTTTTCTTTCCCCCTCCCCCCATTTTTTGTTGTGTTTTTGTTTTTGTTTTATTTTTATTTTTTTTTGTTTTTGTTTTTTTGAGACAGAGTTTTCCTGTGCAGCTCTGGCTGTCCTAGAGCTCACTTTTTATAGACCAGGCTGGCCTCGAACTCAGAGATCCGCCTGCCTCTGCCTCCTGAGTGCTAGGTTTAAAGGTGTGCACCACCACTGCCCAGTGTTGTGCCAAGTCTTAAACTTAAGTTCAAATTAAATTAATGTTCAGACTCAGAAACCTGTCTTCCTACTTTGTAAGTGATTGATTAGTAGACAATGATTATTGATAAGATATTAAGATATAAAGGCCATAGAAAAACAGTTTGCTTCCATCTGTGTTAGACTCACAAGTCCAAGGATACTTGGGGAAAATCAGGAGCCACTTCACGCTGTGGCTCTCTTCCAGTTGAGAAACTGAGTACTCTTCGGGACAAACCGCTGGTCGCACAAGTTCAAGGATAGAAGAGGAAGCGGTGTTTAATGTCATTTTGGTTTAGTTTTTAAGAAGAGGACAGGGTAGACATTGTGTAAGAGCACAACAGGACATGACATCAGGAAAGCACTATGAGCCAGCTGTTACCAGCTTCTCTTCACTATGTGACCCGAGGAGGACACACCCATTCAAAAAAAAAAATCCCCCTCATCTATAAACAAGGAGAGCACCTATCTGACGTGGGTTGGAAGGGAATTTACACGGAGGTGCGATGACGTAGCTCAGAACGTTACAACACTTCATGCTCAGAAGGTGCCTTGGACTCTTTACTCTCATTTCTCGTTTTTTTCACTGGGGCAGGCTGAGCAGCTTTGCCCTGCCACCGCTGGTCAGGTCTCCTGGCATGTTAGGCTTGATAGATAGCGGCAACTCATGAAACCGTCAGGAAGGGTCAAACCCCCTACTGACAACCCAGTAACTCATGTAAGAAATTTTAATTTGTGTGTTAGAGATTTTAATAGTGTGCTAATTCTTTGAGAAGCCCATGCAATGTATTTTGATCCTATTCATTCGCCCCCGGTCCTCACCTTAACTCCTCCCAGATCCACCTCACCTCCACCTCCAAGCTTGTGTCCTCTTTTCTTTCTTTTTCTAAATAATGCTGCCCATGCTCCTGGGTGTGTGGCTATCCACTGGAGCATGCTCACCCGACAGGGTCAGGCCTTTTCTCTCCCAGGAAGTCCTGGCTAGCTCCTCAGTTGGGGTAGTATGGTTGGTGAACCATTTCTCCTTCCATACTAACACATCAACTGGCTTGATGGAGTGCAGGCAACACATCTGTCGTGAGCCCTGGCATCTTCAGAAGATACATTCCAGTCTTCCCTGACCTCTACTGCTGACAATCTTCTGTAGAAAGGAGCAAGGCTGCTTAGCCCTGAAATAAACACACAGAAACTGTATTAATTAAGTCACTACTTGGCCCATTAGCTCTAGTTTCTTATTGGCTAACTCTTACATCTTAATTTAACCCATCTCCATTAATCTGTGCATCACCACAAGGTTGTGGCTTACCAGCAAAGTTTTAGCACATCTGTCTCTGGTGGAGGCGCTATGGCTTCTCTCTGATTCTGCCCTTCTTTTTCCTAGCATTCAGCCTACCTTTCCCTGCCTACCTACGTTCTGCCTTGCTATAGGTCCAAAGCAGTTTCTTTATTCATTAATGGTAATCACAGCACACAGAGGGGACTCCCACATCAATCTTCTTCCTCTTCTTCATCGCCCCTGAGCCTTGGTGGGATAAGTATGACATAGATGTCCCACTCCAGTGACACTTATTCTTTGCACATTGACCAGTTGTGAGTTTCTGTGTTAACCAGCAGGTAGTGTGCAAACTTCTCTGATGAGGTCAGAATGCTGCACTAATCTCTAATTAGGGACAGATAAATTTGCAGGGCAATTTGATACTAAGCTCATATAGTAGAAAGTAGCATGTGTTCCCTCCTGTGTTCGATCCTTAAAGCCAATCAGAAAGTGATTGGTTACCCTCATAATATTTGTGCCACTATTGTACTTATGGGCATATCTTACCATAACAGGCCGTTATTGTAGTTCATAGAGTTCACTGCTGGGTTAAGACTTTGATGACATTCCCTCATAATAGCCTACACAGCATCTTCCAGTACAATGAAAGCTAGCCTGTAGGGAGGGAGCTTCCTGGCCAATACCAGCTAGATTTCTCCATATCCTGTGAGCAACGTGTCTTATGTCTCCAGCAGTAAAGTCTTCCTATCAAGTTTTTGTGGGCAACCAAGAGGAATGGCAAGAGTCTGATTTGTTATGGAGGTCTCCAAGATACCTCTGACCAACAACTCAAGGAAAAATATCCCAAACCTAGTACTGGGCTTTTTTTTTTGTTTGTTTTTAGTGACTTATGGCTGCTAGGAGTAGAATAGCCTACCCTGTGTGGTTTAACACCAATTAAATTCTATTATATGAATAACTATACAGCTTATAAAATAGTAGGCTACCCTACAGCCTTTTCAAATACCCTTAGTCTTAGTTCACCCTCCCCTTCCCCCTTCTCTGCTCTTCCCTCCCATCCCCCTCCCCAGCGAAACCTCCCTCCTCCAACCTCACCCCTCTTCCCTTCAGATCACTTGTGTTCTTATTATTTCACTTCTATTTATTGCATGTGTGCACGCATGTGGAAGCATTCTCGTGCCCCAGTGAGTATGTGGAGGTCGGAGGACAACTTGCAGGAGTCAGTATCATGTGGGTCCTGGGATTCAAGCTGTCAGGCTTGGTAGCAAGCGCTTTTATCCCCTGAGCCATCTGGCCCTCACAAGAGACTATTTTTTTAATGATGTAAAGATGAAGGTTTCTAACCAAGGTTTTTTTGGTTTTTTTTTTTTGTTGTTGTTGTTTTGTTTCTTTTTGGTTGAGTTTTAATATGGAGTCCAGGCTGGCCCTGAGCTTGCACCATCCTCCTGCTTCTACCTCCCGTGTTCTGGAATTGCAGGCACGGGCCACCACACCCAGCCCTGTTGTTTTGTTTCTAAAGTCGTACTGGGGGTGAAATCCAGGACCTTTTGCACACTTACCAAGCATGGCATTTCCTCATGTCACATCCCTTCCCCTTGTTTTTATTTGGTCTCGGGTGGAAGAAACACCTCTCCTCTCCCAGGCTGGACTCGAACAAGCAGCTATCTGCCCACCACAGTCCCACCGTCTCCGGGTTTCTGGAGGGAGAGCTGAAGAATGATACATGGATATCAACAGTCTACAGAGGGCCCATTGAACGTCTATGCTCCAGTGCTCTGGTGTGGACTCTCTCCACAGACCACAGGTTCTGGAAGCCTTTGTTGTCCTGGGCACCACTCAGGAGATGTAAGACAACACAGCACTGGAGAAACCAGAGAAGGCATCCTCCTCAGGTCATTCACAAGTCTGCGTTAGGTGGTGGTATGGGGGTGCAGTTTCATTAACTGTAATCTGGAAAGAAACCACACCCCTCCCAGGACTTCCCTGTTCTAATAAAAAGCTTCTTTTCCTCCGCCCTTTTGAAATGAGATTCTGCGTCTATTTATAGAAGCTACATATCCCTTTTCCTAAACTAGTCTAAAACTCACTGAACTTCTACACGGTGTCGAAGCTGAGCCTTGACTCTGAGTGGCAGCCTGAGCTCAGGTGGAAGTGACGTGTTCACTGGTGGATCCGGTCCTAGCTGGGGCAGAGCTCACAGGGCTTTGATCTTTGGAAGGGAAAGGCCTGGGGAAGGTTCACAGGCAGCGAAGTGTGCAACTAGAGAAAGGAGAGCAAGTCATGGTCTTCAGCCTGCAATCCCAGCGCTGAGAGAGGAGGAGGCAAGAGGGTCACGAGTTCAAGGTCATCCTGGGCTAGCAAGTTTAAGGTCAGCCTGGGCTACACAAGAGCCTATTTCAACAACAGCAAAAACCATAAACAATGAAAGACAAAAACAAAAAAGGAAAATCTGTATATTCTCCCTCCCTGTCTCTGTCTCTTTGTCTGTCTGTCTGTCTCTCTCTCTCTCTCTCTCTCTCTCTCTCTTTGTGTGTGTGTGTTTATGTACCACAGTAGGATTCTGACATCTGGTCTCTTCTTAGACCATTGGGTCCTAGAGACCAAACTCAAGCTGTCAGGCTTGGTGGCAATCACCTTCACCCACTGTGCCATCTCACCGGCTCCCGCATGCTTTAGCACAACACTAAGAAGTTATGACATGTGTGCCAAATACTTTTCAGGTATTTCCATAGTTCACGCAGCCATCTGAGGAAAGTATTGTTGTCATCCTTGTCCTAAGATCCTGAGATCCTTGGCCTCACATAGAATGGTGTTGCCCAGTGCGCTCCTTCCTTTGGAGAGAACGCACGTCCCCGGAAGCTCCTGCAGACTGTTTCCCCCCCCACCCTCCCCGCACAGCTTGGACTTACCTCACTTGAAGAGGGGGTATGCATCCTTATTTCCTGATTCAAAACTGTAGGCTCATCTGGAGCTTGGGGTGTAGCTCAATGGTAGAGAGGTTGCCTAGCACTCACAAGGCCATAGGTTTCCTCCCAGCACTTTCTCTCTCTCTCTCCTCTCTCTCTCTCTCTCTCTCTCTCTCTCTCTCTCTCTCTCTCTCCTCTCTCTCTTTCTCTCGTGATTCTATTTATGAAATACTTCTCTTTGTTGACTCTGAGGTCACATCTCTGGATTTCTTAGAGTTTCATTCTCTGTCACTTTTTGCAAGTTCATGGTAATTCCACAACCCACACAAACAGGCTTGCCAGCACTGGCCTGCCAGCGTCTAGTGCGTGACCCGCCTCTTCCCCAGTGACCTTGACCTTCCATCTGTGTCAGAGGCCAGCTCAGCACTGGCAGAGGCCAGAACACCAGTTCTGACGTTCCTCTCTCTTCTTCCTTTGAGGTTAGGTGTGGCTTCACGGCTGAGGTCTGGACAAAGGAATATACAGTCCCCTGCCTGCACGCTCATTTTCTGTGAGCCAGATGGAAAAGTGAGAGCTGAAGCCCTGGAGCAGCACCCATGGAAAACTCACGCCACACTGTGATCGGAAAGCCTGAAATAAAGCTGTGTGTGATGGGCGCCTGAACTCGAGGGCCCCTTGTCTATCAGTCACTAGCTTCTGCATATACACACCTACCTGCCCATCCCAGCGACAGACACTGTCCCTGCCTCATTATCCCTGCCTTGCCCTTCCTCAACTCACTCCTTGCCTTACCCCTCCTTGCTTATCTCCCCCCTCCCTCCTTCAATGTATTTTCAGCTCCCTTTTTCTAACACAGCACTCTCAGCTCTGTGGGCCCAGACCTTTATTATCTGTTTGTTTTTTCTTCCATACCTTCAACTCTTTGCCTCTGCCTTTTTCCAAATCTGGCAAAGTCAGAGGGGGACTGATATCCCCTTCCTGCCTGTGCTCAGCTGGGTCTGGACAGGGTATCCTGTCCCTGTCCCTGCATGCAGACCTTGCCTCTCTGGAAATGAATGACCAAATGACACCCGAGACCAGGCTTTGCTGGGTGCTGGCAAAAGGCCTCCCAGGCAGCTGCTCTGACTGCTCCTTCCACTTCTCACCCCCTACATCTTCCATTTCTCCTTCCCCTCCCCCTTAGCATCTGTCCTAGCTGCCTGTCTCCAAGGAGAAATCAGCTCTCTCCTTGTCACCCAGCAGCCTCCACCGGACAGCCTGCAACTCTCTGGCATGCCCTGCCAGCAACGGTCTCCTCTCTTCTCTGCAGTGTGTTTCTTTTGCTTTAGATCTTTTAAAAACATGTGGATTTTCATTGGTGGGGGTGCATGCTTGTAATTCTAGCATTCATGAGACTGAGATGGGGGACTGTAACTTTGATGTCAGTCTGGCTTACACAGTGAGACTCTGTCTAAATTTTAAAAAAATCAAGTAAAGAGGATAAAATGTATGTACACTTTAGATAAATTAAGAATGGCAATCTTGAGTGTGTTGCTGGTGGACTTTTGTGTGTGTGCTTATACACCTGTGTTACTGGCACCAGATCAAGATGCAGAGGACTCTTGTTGTCCTGCGTGCACTCCTGCATCCTCCATAGGGAAGGACCCCTCCATTGATTATTCAAACAAAACTTCACATAAATGCACCAGTATAGAATATATTCCCTTGTGACTAACATTTAACATTATGTCTTTACCATTCGCTCCCTGCAAGTAGCGATAGTTTTTGTTGTTGTCGTTGTTCCATTGCATGAATACACAGTTACTAATTGTGGCAGGTTTAAGATGGCTGCAAATCCTTGACATCCTCATACTGAGCATGGGGTTCTGTGTATCTGTGAACAGAGCTACAGAGCTGGCCAAGAGAAAACGGTGGATAATTTATGTTTTGTTTGATTTTTTAAATCTCTCTATCCCTTTCCTGTGTGTGTGTGTGTGTGTGTGTGTGTGTGTGTGAGAGAGAGAGAGAGAGAGAGAGAGAGAGAGAGAGAGAGAGAGGTGGATGTACAAGTGCCACTATGGGTGTGCAGAGGTCAAAAGATGTCCTGATTAACTTTCTATTGCTGTGATAAAACACTGACCAAAAGCAACTTGGGGAGGAAAGGGTTTATTTCTTCTTATACTTTCAGATAAAAGTCCATCCCGGAGGGAAGTCAGGGGACGAACTCAAGGTAGAAACCTCTAAGCAGGGAAGGAAGTCGAGACCATGAAGAAGAACTGACTCCTGGGTTCCTCTTGTTTGCTCAGTTTGCTGTCTTATACAACCCAAGACCACCTACCCAGGAGTGACGCCGCCCACCTCAATAAAAAAAAATGCTCCATAGACTGATTGAAGAGATTCCTCATCTGAAGGTCCCTCTTCCCAAGTGACTCTTGTTTGTGTTCAGTTGACAAAAACTAACCTGGCCAGTTGTCCCTTTGTCAACTTGATTCTCAAGCACATCACTATTCAGCTGTTAACTTTCCTTGAACCCAAGATCTCATGTCAATAACACCTTTGAAACGTGGTATGACTTGAAAATTCCTATGGGCTTTAAAAATTCCAGCGATTTAAAAGTCTATGTTCTCTAGCCCTCGGGAGGCAGAAGCAGGCAGGTCTCAGCGAGTTTGAGGCCAGCCTGATCTACAGAGTGAGTTCCAGGACAGCCAGGGCTACACAGAGAAGAAACCCTGTCTTGAAAAACAAAACAAAGCAAACAAACACGAAGTCTGCATTCTCTTTAAAAACCCAAACTCTCTTCTGCAATTCCTGGCCTTGTGTGGAAGAGAAGGACAAACAGATTTTGCTTCTTTCTTCCTGGAAGCAACACCAGAGGAGACCCAGTCACCCAGGAAAGGGACTGAGGATGGACAGGGAGCTGCCTACCTGTCCTAAGCCGTCACATTCATTCCAGCCCAGACCCCAGAAGTGAGAACAAGATGTGTCTCTCTGCTGGGCCCTGTCTCACCTCTTTCTGCTCCATGATATCATGGGCCACGAGACCATCACGTTGTTTTAGGTCTGTAAGTTTGGGCATCATTTTAGGGAACAGCCAAGAATAACCAGGAAGTATTGATGGATAACTGAGTTGTGTCTTGGGTACGTAAGTACAAGTGACCAGGAGCGCTATCAAGAAAATCTTTTGGTAAGACCTAAGTCCACATTTCTCTTGTGCAAATACCCTTCGGTCACTACCTTTCCTCTTTGGGTTATTTTCATCATTTTTCAGACACACAGCAATGCCTCTCGTCGTGAGAGAAAAACCGAACTTAGCCAGATGTTGTGTCTTGTGTTTGCAAGCACCGGGAAAGCTAAGGGTTTGAGTGTTTAAAGCCATCCTGGGCTATATATGAGTTCCAGTTCATCGTGGGCTACAAATTCACACACACACACACACACACACACACACACAGAATTTTAAAATTTTTTATACAAAAACTCCCTCCTTCTCAACTCCTCCCAGACCTCTACCTTCCCCACCCATTCAACTTCATGTTCTTTCTATCTCTTAAAGGCAAACAAAAATTTCTTGGTCCTGTGTAGAGTTCCATTCTTCGCTTCCCTTTACAGTAACATTTCTAGGGTTTTCTAAATGTTCTGTTTTCACTTCCTTTCTGTCTCTTCTCCCTTGAGTGCACTCTCGCTGTCTTCTCATCTTTTCTTTCTACCTAAACTGCACTTGCAAATGTCAGCGTGACCTTTACAGTACCAACTCACTGGTACTCGGTATGCTTAAGCAACATTTAACACAAAATACCCCTCCCCATTCGTTCAGCGATGTCTTCATTGCACTTCTGGGAATTTACCTCCTTGATATTCTCTTCTGTTGAGAGAGATTTGATTTCAATGTGTAAAGATGTGTCACTGTGATTGGCTTAGTAAAAAGCTAAATGGCCAATAGCTAGGCAGGAGGTATAGGTAGGCCTTCTGGAAAGAGAAAGAGCTCTGGGAAGAAAAAAGGGGGAGTCACCAGCCCAACAGAAAGGAAGCAGGATGTGTAGGAGGAGAGGTTAAAGCTACAAGCCATGCAGCAGCACATAGATGAATAGATAGGGGTTAATTTAAGTTACAAGAGCTAGTTAGAAACCAGCCTTAGCTACGGCCAAGCTTTCACAGTTAATAAGAAGTCTCCATGTTATGATCTGGGAGCTGACTGGAAGGACAGAGAAAGGCTCATTATACCCTCCTCTTTATCCACCATCACTGCAGATTGGTTTCTGTCCACTTGACACAAATCTAGACATATTAAGGAAGAGGGAATCTTAACTGAGAAAATGTCTTCATAAGCTTGGTCTGTAGATAAGTCTGTGGGGTATTGTCTTGATCGGTGATTGATATGGGAGAGCCCAGTGCACTGGGAGCTATGCCTGGGCAGGGGTCCTGGGTTCTATAAGAAAGCAGCCGGGACAAGTCGTAAGGAGCAAGCCAGGAAGTGCATTTCCCCACGGTCTCTGCATCAGTGCCTGCCTCCAGGTTTTTATGCTTTGAGCTCGTGCCCTGACTTTCACAGTGACAGAGAGCGACCTGAAAGCTGTGAGCTGAAATAAACCCTCTCCTCAACAAGTTTCTTTTGACCAGACTGCTTTATCACAGCAATAGAAATTCCGAATCCAACGTCAAGCCTTGAAATACCACCCATCTGCTGATTTCTTCCAGATTTTTTATCCCCAGTCTAAACTTCTGCCTTGACCTCAGCTTGTATGACCTCACTCCCCACCTCTTCTTGTTGTGGAAATTGCTTTAACCATGTAAAGATGTGTTACATTTGTTTATCCTGCAGAATGTTACTTTAACTGTGTAAAGGTGTGTTACAGTTGTTTCTACTGCATTTGTTTAGTGATGTAAGGATGGGTGTTTGATTACCTAAAGATGCATTGTATTTGTTTCACCTTGCCTGCCTAAGGCACCTGACTGAACCAATAAAAAAACTGAAACAGCCAATAGCTAGGCAGGGGCTAGATAGGTGGGGCTGGCAGATAGAATAAGTAGGAGAAGAGAACAAGAGAGAGAAGAGGGAGAGAGGGACACATTGTGGTCAGAAGCCAGGTAGCCGCCAGCCAGCCATGGAGACTGCAGAAAAGAAAGAGAAAGAGAGAGAAGAGGGAGAGGGAGGGGAGGGAGGGAGAAGGAGGGGAGGGAGAGGAGAGAGAGAGAGAGAGAGAGAGAGAGAGAGAGAGGGAGAGGGAGAGGGAGAGGGAGAGAGTGCCCCAAGGCAAAATGTAGATAGAAACAGATTAAAATAAGACCTAAGCTAAGGCCGAGCATTCATAACTAATAAGAAGTCTCCTTGTCTTGATTTGGGAGCTGGTTGGGAGCTGGTTGGTGGCCAAAGAGAAAGCCTGGTACATAGGTGTTCCAGTTTTGTAAGTCCCTTCTTTCTCAGAACATCCCAGCCTAGCCCAACCTTACTTGGAGTCTGTTCTTACTGTCTCCTCTCTAGAGTACTCCTTCCTAAGTGTAAATGTGTACGTGGCTGGGTCCTCATCATTCAGGACTGAATAAATAGGTGGATGATTGAACGACTTGAAAGTTATACTTCTATAACATTAATAGTAGTATATTACTAATAGTATCTATCTATCTGTATCTATTTATAGCTATATACCTATCTATAGATATAGGTATATGTAACTTTGACTATCACAATGGAAAGTTAAACTTTGGCTACATAATACTTTAGAGAAATTTTAATCTTCAAGAAACCAAATAGCTCGGCAGAAGGCCAATTTCTATCTTCAGGGTGTGTTGCTTTAATTCAGAAACTAGACATTAAAAGTCAGTCTCAGCTGGGTGTTGGTGGTGGCAGTGCACGCCTTTAATTGGGAGGCAGAAGCAGGCAGATTTCTATGACTTTGAGTCCGGCCTGGTCTACATTAATGAGTTCCAGGTAAACCAAAGACCCTGTCTGAAAAGAAAAAGGGAAAAAAAGGAAGTCACAATCTTGTTTTGTTATTTGTAAAAGGAAGAAAGTTGTAATCTTCTGCAAATTTAGCCAAATCATCAAAATAAGGCATCAAATCTTATTTGGATATTATAGAAAAGGTCCTGCTGGGTTCATATGTGTGTACATGTGTGTTATAGATGAGGTCCTGCTGTGTGCATGTGTGTGTTATAGATGAGGTCCTGCTGTGTGCATGTGTGTGTTATAGATGAGGTCCTGCTGTGTGCATGTGTGTGTTATAGATGAGGCCCTGCTGTGTGCATGTGTGTGGATGTATGTTATAGATGAGGTCCTGCTGTGTGCATGTGTGTGTTATAGATGAGGTCCTGCTGTGTGCATGTGTGTGGATGTATGTTATAGATGAGGTCCTGCTGTGTGCATGTGTGTGGATGTATGCTATAGATGAGGTCCTGCTGTGTGCATGTGTGCATATGTGTGTTATAGATGAGGCCCTGCTGTGTGTATATGTATGTGCATGTGTGTGCATGTGTGTGTGGGAACTGGAATTCAGCATCACTGTCCTGCTGATTTCTCTAAGCCAGGAGACTGCTCAAGCAATTATGCTACATTTACTGGCTCTCGTTAAAGAACCCTTGTTTCCTGCAGAAGCCGAGGCCAGTCAGCCTTTAGTGTGAACTGGATTCCGGTGCAACCACGGAGAAAATGGAGACTCCCAGGCAAAGATAGTTTGTGAGGCTGGTACTCAGTAGCTCTCGGCAGTTTCTAAGTCAGTGATTTAAGCCTCGAGTTTCTTTCTTTCCCTCTGTTCCTTTGGGGTAATAATTCTTCTTGCTGGCTAGTGAGACACTGCCCAGGACACAACTAAAACCATGGTTGACAGAATGCAGTTGAAGGCACTTTGAGAGGCCACGTTCTCAGCACCACAGTGCTGAGGGAAGCAACTGCTCTTCCCTCCCTGAGGGAGACCCGAGGCTTTGTCTTCTGAACACAACACAAACCTGTAAGAAATAAATAACGAGTGCCGTGAAGTGGAAGCGCAATCCCCCTTCCTCATCCCAAAGAACAGTTCAGCGTGGAATTTAAAAAACAATTTAATTTTAACTAGGTTGAATTTAATTAATTTTTAATTGTGCACATGTGTAAACAGAGGTGCGTGCAGAAGAGGATGCTAATCCCCTGAAGCTGGAGTTATAGGCAGCTGTGAGCTGGTCAGTGTGGGTGCTGGGAACTGAACCTGGATCCTCTGCAAGAGCAATTGTGTTCTTAGCCGCTGAGCCTTGTCCATGGTCACCATCCATCCCCTAGTGATTAGTGATCAAAGTTAATTAAAAGCAAATTAGTAAGGAAAGCTGATTTTTTTTTTTTTTTTTTTTTTTTTTTTTTTTTTTTTGGTTTTTCAAGACAGGGTTTCTCTGTGGCTTTGGAGCCTGTCCTGGAACTAGCTCTGTAGACCAGGCTGGTCTCGAACTCACAGAGATCCACCTGCCTCTGCCTCCCGAGTGCTGGGATTAAAGGCGTGCGCCACCATCGCCCGGCAGGAAAGCTGATTTTTTTAAAAAGAAAAAATAAATTGTTTGCTTTTGAGACACAGTCTCACATTTTGGTCCTGCCTGCCTGAAACTCATTGTGTAGATTAGGTGGGCCTCAAACTTCCCATTATCTTCCTGCCTCTGCCTCCCCAATGTGGCGATTACAAGCTTGGGCCACCACACCCAGCTTTAGAATATTTTATATCAAGAAACATGAGGCAGGTGTAGTGGTACAAACCTGCAGCCCTGGCAGTTGAGAGGCAGAGGCAGGAAGTTTGGTGAATGAAAAATGAGGACATGATAACTCCTAGGTGTGTTTTTATTGTAGGTATTAGAGAAAACAGCCAGAGGCATCCGGAAGAGTCCAGACTTAACTGGGTCATGAGGAGGAGTGGGGGAGGGCAGAGAAAGAGAAGAGAGATGGGGCAAAAGAATCAAGAGATCTTAGTCAAAAAAACAAAAAAGCTGCGTTTATATCGGGAAGGGAGGTGGAAACCCCGCCCCTGGGAGGGAGGTGTTTAGGGTAGGGGGCGGGGTAAGAGGTGCAGGGAGAGTCAAGGGCACTGAGTGGTACCTCCTCGGTTTCTTTGGGACTTAACATTGGGAGCTCCAGATCACCCTCTGTTCTACATAGCTTTTGAGTTTGAGGCTAGCTTCCAGTCAATAAAATAAAGTAGAAAAGAAAGAGAAAGAAAGAAAAGAAAACCTGACTGAGTCGGAGTGTGGCTCAGTTGCAGAGCACTTCCTCGTATGTGGGAAGTCCTAGTTTCACACCTAGCAACAAGCAATAATAACAACAACAAATTTAAAAATTACACATAACATATGCTGGTTTTTAAATAATGTGGGTTTCTATGGTGATGCATATCTGTTCAGTCTTTCCCCCTTAGGATCGGATTGTTAGAGCAGGGAAGTAGCTCAGATGACAGAGCGCTTGCCGGCATGCAAGAAGGAGGCCCCTGATTCAATCCCTAGCACCACCACTACTGGGCACGTGGCTCACACCTGTAGTCCTAACACTCAGGGGCTAAAACCAAGGTCAGTCATTCAAGGTCATCCTCATCTACGTAGTGAGTTTGAGGCCAGCCTGGGCTACATGGGGGCTCTTCCTCAAAACCAAACATTTGTTAAATACAATTTTGCAGTGTTGTTCTTTCTTGTATCAAACAGATTTCCACGCCACTGCATGCTCTTTGACAGCCTTTCCATAAGGATGTGCGAGGATTTATTTCATTGGTTCCTTGTGGCTGGCTGTCTCCAGCTTCCAATACTATAAACAGAATTTTGGTGTGAATTGTCACCCTATTGTCTCACTGCTTCCTTAGGGTGACTTCCAGAGAAGTCGGGGTGACAGGCCAAGGGAGAGAACATCTTCCCAGCTTTAGATCCCTATTACCAAATCATCCAATCATGGCACGAGTCAGGTTCCTACCAGTAGCAGATTGTAACACCACGAAACACTGAGAACACAAAACAAGCCCTGGAAGTTGGGTGGTTCCTCGCTTGGGTGAGCCTCCGGAAGGCTAGTCTGCAGAGGGAGCCTCAGGGGTGGCTCAGTCCCTGCAGGGAGGTCTTGTTCTACCCAGGCTTAATTCGGTAGCTCGCCTGCAAACAGCCAGCAGGTCAGAGAGCCGCCGGGCCGCCACACACACTGTGCCTGGGACTGCTGGGCACCCTGCCTGCAGCTCCTCCAGGCCCACCTTCTAGGAGCCCGGCTGTGCAGCAAGCTGCTGGCCCACCCAGCTCCCTGCCCTTCTTGCATGGCCTGCAGTTGTTGGCTCCATTGTTTTCCCCCAAAATTGCCTTAAGATCAGGTTCTGGATAGGGGTAGCAGCCCCAACAGCAGGTGATGGTGCCTGCCACCTCGCCTTGCCCCTCCCCTGTGCAGAGGTAACCCCCCAACACTAGCAGCTTGAGGTTTCCAAAATCCTAGGCCCAATGGACATCGATATCACAGAACTCAGCACTTTCCTCTCCATTTCCCCCAAATCTGAAGGAAGCGAATAAGAATTCTTTACATGCTTTTAAGTATTTTGTGTGTGTGTGTGTGTGTGTGTGTGTTGTTATTGTTATCTTAAGTCAAATCTGAAGCAGAAAGGAAGGGAGGCCTCCGGGAAGTCTTTGACCTCTTATTTCTTTACTAAGTCAAGGTTCCCAGCTTGTGCGGCAGGGTTTTAATATTTCCAGCGGAACTGCAGACAAGGTGGTAAGGGGTGGGGAAGGGTGTGTTTGTAGGGAAAACATTGTTTCTGGGTAGTAGAGAGATAGAAAACACCTGTGGGTTTGTAAAAATGACCTCTGTTTCAGCATGGGAGATGGGGGGGCGGGGGCGGCAAACACCGTTTCCCATCACAGCCTCAAACTGTAAGCTCGCGTGCAACTGCTGACCCCAGAACAGAGACATGAACTGTGGAGTGTCCATACAGTTGATACCATAGCAAGGAAAACCCCAGACTACCCTTGCCCCAGACTTGGAAGTTGTTGCAAATGCATCCTTAGCTGAAAGAATCCTGACAGAGAAGGTGGCCTTTTTTTTTTTTTTTTTTTTTGGTTTTTCGAGACAGGGTTTCTCTGTGGTTTTGGAGCCTGTCCTGGAACTAGCTCTTGTAGAACAGGTTGGTCTCGAACTCACAGAGATCCGCCTGCCTCTGCCTCCCAAGTGCTGGGATTAAAGGCATGCGCCACCACCGCCCGGCTTAAAAGGTGGCCTTTTAAATGACACCATTTTTACAAGATTCGGGAATGCGGGAGAAGCAGCTACAGTGCGTAGACATGATTGTAAAGTATAAAATGGGAATGGATTCCATCCAGGAGTGGAAAGGGTCATGAGGGGGCTTCTGGGTACTGTTGGCAAGCCTCTCCCATCTTCTCTGTCCATGCAGCCCAGGCTGGCCTCAGACAATCTTCCAGGGGCTCTGGATACTGTTGACAAGTCCTCTTGTGTCTCCTCTCTCTACGCAGTCCAGGCTGGCCTCAGACAATCTTTCTACCTCAGTTTCCAGAGTGTCAGGTTGCACATGTAACACCACACACATTTACTAGCTTTCTTTGTCTCTTCCCTCTTTCCCTTTCTTTTTCCTCCTCCTCCTCTTCTCCTCTTCTCCCCTTCCTCCCTCCCTCCCTCTCTCTCTCTCTCTCTCTCTCTCTCTCTCTCTCTTTCTCTCTCTCTCTCATAGGAAGAGTATTGTGTTAATTACCTTTCTTACCAAATACTCAACACGATACAACTTAAACTGTTGCTCACTCTCTGAGGAAGGACAGCCCATTGCAGAGGGAATAGCCCAGTGACTCCATGGTGGCAGGAGTGTGCAGTGGGGACTCCTCACCTTCCCACTTCTTTCTGAGATAGCCCTTCCCTTTTTCATACAGAATATTTGTTTTGGATAACGCAATGAGCCATTTCTTGACCTGGGGATAAATCACATGGGATTTTTTTTTTCTTTTCTGGACAGGGTTTCTCTGTGTAGCCCTGGCTATCCTAGAACTCATTCTGTAGAGCAGGCTGGCCTCAAACACTCAGAGATCTTCCTGCCTCTGCCTCCCTCTGCCTGCCTCTGCCTTCTGAGTGCTGGGATTAAAGTGCCTGGCTCACATAGGATTTTTAATTCAAATACTTCTTCAGTCCTTTTTTCCTTTCATTTTGTGCAATATGTATATATATTTATATATGTGTGTGTGTGTATTGTGTATGTGTTATATATCACAGTTTATCTGTTCTTATAGTGATATATATGTAATATTATGTATTATAAATATATATACTGATATATATCCCCCCCTTTTTTTACACCAGTCTCTTTACACTGCCCATGCTGAACTTGACTCTCAGTGATCCTCCTGCCTCAGCCTCCAGAGAAGCTAGGACTACAGGTGGGTCTCACAGTGCCTAGCAGTCTGAATCCTTGTGCCCATCTGTGTCTAGAAAGGGTGAGTGTTTTCTGGGGCAGGCAAGTCATATGTTGACACGTTCTTAGGCTAGACATGATCAATGGCCCTTCTGGGTCTCCCCTTGTTGGTTCACTGTGACAGATGACTGTAATCTGTGCCAAGGCCCAGAAGGAAGGTCAGAGAAAAAGAAAAGGCCAACACACACAACACTGCTTTTGTACACAGCTGTATCAGGTGCTTACTTTCAGGGCCAGGGATGTGGGTCAGTGGTAGAACGCTTGCCCGGCATGTGTGAGGTCCTGGATTTGATTTCAAGCTTTGATAAAGGTAAAACAAACAATAAAGAATAAATAAGCACCACAGGGGAGCAAAGCCCATAGTGTCTGTCCCAGCTTTAAGAAGATAACGAGCTCTGGAGGCCTAAACCTGCTCTCAGCCACTCTGAAGGTTGAGATGGAAGGATCACTTGACCCCGAAAGCTAAGAGTTCAAGCCCAGCAGCAACTGTCAAAAAAAAAAAAAAGTGTGTCATGGGTGGGGGCAGAAGATACTCCATTGAAGAGAAAACAGAAATTCCCATGTGGTGGAAGCAAATAGAAGGGACCAAGCCTGAGGATGTTGGAAAACTGAGCTCAATAATCCTTCTTCCTTCCAGGACTCTACCCTACTTCCTCTAGCTCCGCCCACTGCCTAGCTGCCACCGGCTCCCAACAGTGCCATTGTATTAAAATCTACCAGGAAAGTGGATGGCATTAGAGGAACCATACCAGACTGTCCTCTGACCTCCACATGCATGTTCCCACGGGTGCACATTCACACACATGAACATGGACACATACAAAACCCCAATCATGATTTAATTCATTATAAATATAAATATAAATTCAACTAATAATAAAAAATAACTAATTGTAAGTCATGTGATTTACAATTCACACACGGGATTCCAAACACAAGCATGCCACGATGCATACGTGGAGACAGAGGACAGCCTTGGGCGTCATCCTCACCTTCCACCTGGCTGCAGACAGCCCGCTTGTTTCCTGTCGCCTTTTCCAGGATTGCTGGCCCTTGAGCTTCTGGGAATCTCACCTCTACCGCCACCTCAGAGTCGGAGAGCACTGATGTCGCGGACACTTTTGCTAGCACATCCAGCGTTACCTGGGCTCTGGCAATCTCTGCTCAGGTCCTCCTGCCTTCATGATAAGTGCTTTCCCCACTAAGACAGTTCTCCAATCCAAAATTTACAAACTAGTTGTGAACAAATCATTAATGGTCTCGGCACTCCTGTAGCTTGGGTAATTTCCATGCTTCAGGTGAGGAGCAACAATGCAACAAGACTGTCTTGGTTAGGGTTTCTATTGCTGTGAAGAGACACCATGACCACTTACAAAGGAAAAACAATGAATTGTGGTGACTCATCTACAGTTCAGAGGTTCAGTTCATTCTCATCGTGGTGGGACATGGTGGCGTGCAGGCAGACATGGTGCTGGAGAAGTAGCCAAGTGGCCTTCATTTGACCTGTAGGCCACACAAAGTGATCTGAAACTCTGGACATGGCTTGAGCATCTATGAGTCCTCAAAGCTCTCCCCCCATCCCACAGTGACACACTTCCTTCAACAAGGCCACATCTCTTAATAGTACCACTCCCTTTGGTGGCCATTTTCTTTCAAACTGCCACAGAGACCAAGAACACACTAAGAAGTAGGATTTGGTCAGGCAGTGGTGGTGCACGTCTTTAATCCTAGCTCTTGGGAGGCAGAGGAAGGCAGATCTCTGAGTTCTCGAGGCCAGCCTGGTCTACAGAACTAGACAGGGCTACACAAAGAAACCCTGTCTTGAAAAAAGAAAAAGCAAGACAAAAAAAGAGGAGGGATTTGAGCTTCCGGATCTTGAAGCCAAGTGCTTTTCACTTCCCAGCATTCTTCCCTCCAGTCAGCCTGGTTACTCACCATCAGGATTATTTCGCTTTTGGAAATTTAACCTGGGGTTTGCAAACTTTTAGGGCTTTTGAGATGTTGCTAAGCCTAACAGCCCGAGTTCGATCCCTGGGCTCCACTCGCTGTAAAGAAAGAACTAATTCTCAAAGGATGTCCCCTGGCTTCCATATACGAAGCCCCTCCAAATAAATAAATGTAAAAACAAAACAAACAAAACTTTTATCTTTGAATGCAATGTATAGATCAGTTATAACTGTATGAGAGGAGAGAGAGAGAGAGAGAGAGACAGAGAGAAACAGCGTGTCTAGCTTTTAAAAGCTGCCTAGCGTACGCACACAGGGTTGACGTGACTACGTCATACACAGATGACGGCAGTTGCATCATATATAGATGATAAAACTATTCTGCACGTGGGTCACGTGGGTTCCTTTAAGATTCCGGGGTCATTAGGCACTTCTGCCTCAGGGCTTGTCCACACATGCGTGGCCCTGGAACCGGGAAGTGTCAGCCATGTTGTGTGGCTAAATCATTACAAAGTTGGCAAGGGTGGTCTTGAACTTGCCTCCAGCTACTAAGTATCTGAAATTATTAATGTGTGCCACCACCCAGCTCAATAGCCTCTTGATATACATCTCAGGCTTCTGGCACAAAAGTTGCTGTATGATCTCTTGTTTTGGCTCAACATGCTCTCTCTCTTATGATTTAAAGATTTTTTTTTCAAGGTTCCAGAACACAGGTCAGTCATATTTATATTTTCCAGAATTCTAAAATAATGAGTAAATTAATATTCAGGACACATTTTGGAGACACAAGTGACCCATGGTGTTGGTGACAAATATTCTGTCGGCTGCACTTGTGAAAATGGAAGGAACATTCCAAAGAATGCAAGACTGGAAGCTTCAGAATGAAGCCGGGAGGCTGCTGCCTGGGGAAAGTCAAGGACGTCCGCTCTGTCCTCGGGGAGGAAACCAAGTTTCAAAGGACAGAATTACAGTTCGGTTTTACAAGCTTACTCGCCTTTGTTTGAGTCTGGAATTGGGCAACCGTTCATTAGGTAAAATACAATGAAGTGCTCCCATGAGAACTGTAGAAAAAGGTTTTTTTTTCTTCCTTTATTTACAATACTCCAGGTTGGCCTCAAATTCTGTAGCTAAGGATAGCCTTGACATTCCCATCCTCTTCTAGCTGCAAAGTCCTGGGATTGTAGCATGGACCATCCCACCAGTTCATGCAGGGTTAGGGTTTGACCACAGAGCCTTTTTTGTGCCTGAGGGGAGCCCTCTACCAACTGTGCTATTCCCCCAGCTGAGAGGTGGCTTTTGCAACACCAGCAGAGGCCTAAAGAATGCAGAAAGTGGGGGGACTGGAGAGATGGCTGCTCTTCCAGAGGACCTGGGTTCCATTCCCAGTAGCCACATGGCAGCTCACAACTATCTGTAACTCCAGTTCCAGGGTTCTGACACCTTCATGTCAATGCATATAAAATAAATTTAAACAAATTACTTCCACAGAAAGTAGATTAGCCACTTGAAGGTTGTAAGTAGGGACACAGAGGAGGAACAATGGAAGAGTGACTGGTGGGCAGGCAGCCGGTTCCATCAGGCCGGATTAAGACAGAAGGATTTCCTGGTCCTGACTCTGGAAACTGGCCTGTCGGGGAAATTCTCTAATCCTGATTTCTCAGAAGGCTGAATAAACAGTGTAGTTTCAGCTTTTTGGGGAGGAAGTGGAGCGTGAGTGACTCCATTTTTAGTTTGCTCTGCTGGGGCCTCGTGTGGGAGTTTATTCCAAATCAAACAGCTTCGGACAGTTTCTGTTTCATGTCTGTGATGACGGCGTGGTGGTGAAGCCTGGGAAAGAACGAAGGAAGAGGAGCAGCAGCTGCCACAGGCCTTGGAGAACAAAAGAGTGGACAAGCTGTAATCATCAGGTCTAGTTTCCCAGAAATCAGGGTGCTGAAGACGAGCATTACACATAGAGACAGAAACAATAGTGTTTGATAATCACAGGATCTGCCACTAAGCCATTAAAATGCATGCCTAGGTAAAGAAAATCTACTGGGCATAGCAGTGCATGTCTGTAATTCCAGCTTGAAGCAGGAAGATCTGGAGTCTGGAGTTAGCTTGGGCCACGTTTAGAGTTCAAGGCTAGCCTGGGCTACATAGGGTGGCAGGAGGCTGAGATATCCTGCCAGAGACTAGCAGAGAGAGAATGAATTTGGTTGGTGTATTCAGGGCGTTCTCTGCCCCATTTACTTAACATCCTTCCTAAACTGCCTTCTTGGTGTCCCTCGGAAGAGGATGGGTGGTGGGGAGAAAGGCCAGGGTGTCACAGCTCTGTCCCCAGCTCACAGTCCCGGACATCACAGAACACACTACAGAGATTCCTTTCTGCTCCTGATAAAAACATGCCCCAGCTCATGGGGCTTATGTTGCCGGGCAAGCTTTGGCATCACGGGAGATTAATTTGAAGTGAGTTTTTTCTTCAAGCAGGAAAAAAAAAGTAATTGAAAAAAAAAACCTAAGGAAACAAGCTGAGAAAAAAAACCACACAAAGAACAATGGTTGGATGATTCATGAGGCGGGGTTCTCCTTTCTCACACACATACAATTATTATTCCAAGATTGCAATCTGCCCGCGGCTGTCTTATTCTTTAATGACCATATTCTCTTTCAGAATTTTAAGTGTAGGTTAGGCCTGGACCCAGGCAAGGGCAGAAATGAAAGGTCTTTGTTATAAGCAGGTTCCGAGTCTCTGCTGGCTCTTCCCTTGAGGACTGCGGCCGTGACCCCTTGGCCAGCTCTGCAGCTCAACCGCAGCACCGTTTGACTGGCCGTGTGGTTCGTTATGTGTTGCTACCTTTGGGGACATCAGGATGAAAGAGATTTTTTAAAGCCTGCCTCAGTTTGCTCGGAGAAACTTAGGGGACCCTGCGCCTATAATATCCCAAGGCCCAGCAATCTCTTACAGATACAGTGGGCGCTTTCATTGTTTAACCAGTAATAACCAGGGGCAGCCAGCCTGCTTCTCAACAGACAGGAAGACCCCAGGAAGAGCAATCAATCTGTACTGTTCACAACACACAATGGGTGGGTGTCTGTCATTTGCAGAGCCCGAAGCCTAGAGGTTCAGCCCTGACCAGGTTCAGTAGAAAGGACGGTGAATGCTTCTCGAAAGAGGCTGGGAAACAGTTTGCTCTGAAATGACAGCTCTCCAGTCACCAAGTTAGCATTAAGTCTTTCCGTGAGGGCCTAGCGGGTAGGTGTTGGGGCGGTGGTGTAAAGAGCAGGCACAAGATTCCAGTCACACGCGTGTTACTGGAAAATTGGGTGGGGACCAGCTTGGCCTGAAAGGAACCTAAGAGAATATTTTTCTTTCAGGGGCTAAGGGCATGGTCCAGCGATAGCCGCATTTGCAGAATGCTTGAGCCCCTGAGTTGCATTCTCTGAGCTGTTGGGACACAGGTGGTGTGAGGGGAACAATAAAAACTAAGGGATGGTCTGGGAGTGGTGGCACACACTGGAAACCCCAGCAGGCAGGAGACTGAAGCAGAAGAATTGCAAGTTCGAGACCAGCCTGGGTTACATGAGACCCTGTCTCAAACAAATAAAAATAATGATAACCCATAAATCTGGGTTTGGGAAACTGCCTAGTGAATGAAAAAAAGAAAAGAAAAAGGAAAGGATGTGGCTGCTCCTGGGTGTGGTAGAGGAGAAGGTTTATTGTAGATAAAAGGGAGAGCACAGCCAGAGGCAGGGACGTCTGGGAGACTCCAGAGTGGACATGACCCTGTGCCATGTGAGTAGGTGGGGGCTGGGCAAGGGAGAGGGGAACCAGGTGTGGCAGCCAGGAGGCTCCAAAGAGGGTATGGGTAACCAAAATGGCTGGATTATATAGGGAAGGGCATCTGGAGGAAGGGCAGCCCAGCCCCTGGGATGGAGAGTTTAGGGAAGAGGATGGGTATGCTAGCCAGGAGCACCCAGTAACAGGTACAGACTGAGGGATGAAGAAAGAACGTGGCAGCTAGCATCTGCTTTGATTTGTTAAATAAGACACTGGGTTTGAGACCTAAAACCTAGAACTTAGTCTGGAATTCCCCATGTATTTATGTCCTTGGTTACCTTAGCGCCCTGTAACCTGTTTGTATAGTGGGGTTAGGACTGTATTAATGTTACAGGGCTGGGGCTGGGGAGAGATCAAATGGCCACCCCAGAAACCATGGAGGAAACTCTCAACAGATACTAGCAATGGGCCGCCTAGACTGACAGCACAGAAACTCCCCCACAGCAGAGATCAGTCAGAACTGCAGCTTTTAAGGACCTGTGTGCTCTTAGGTCCACATTTTCTCACCTATAAAACGAGAGAGCTGGGTCAGAGAAGACCCAGGCTGACTTCTAAAGTCTAAAGTTACACTGTTTGCATTCTCCTAGTAAAAATAATGAAGTAGGGGTTGGAGTGCTGCTGTCAAGAGAGCACTTGCCTCGTAGGAACGTAGGAACGAGACTTGAGTTTGGCTCCGAGTCCTCACATAAAAGTTGGGCATCACTGTGCGTGTTTGCAGACCCAGTGCTAGGGACGGAGGAGACAGGAAGGTCAGAGTAAGCTGGCAGGGAGAGACAGGAAGTTCAGAGTAAGCTGGCAGCCAGTGAGCCTGACTGGTGAGCTCCAAGGCAATGAGATACCTCAAAGGATGGGAGGGACAGTTGAAATAATCCTCTGGGCTCCTTGGGAGCTCAAGCACATTGCCTGAACAGACTTGTGAATGTTGTCTGCTCAAATTAAAAGAGAAAGAGAAATAGAGAGAGAGAGAGAGAACACATTTTTAATCCCAGCACTGTGGAGGCAAAATCAGGCAGATCTCTGAATTTGAGGCCAGCCTGGTCTGCAGAGCAAGTTCCAGGTTAGCCAGGGCTACACAAAGAAACCCTGTCTCAAGAAGAAACAAAAACCAAACCAAAATAAATTAATGAGATGTGTAGAAAGTCGAGGAAGCCTTGAATGGCTAAAGTCCTGAGTGAATGTGTGCTGTTGCCATGGGCACGGCGATGTCAAGGACCCCAGAGCTCAGACTGAAAGTAAAATGGCAAAGCCTTCCCTTCTGGTCCATTATGGATGTTGGCAGTGTGCACAGAAAACATTCACTGTAGCTTTATGCCCTAAGGTGCTCTCCTACAGGGACTGTCCTGTTGAGATTAGCTAAACCTGCCTCCTGGGTCCAGCCTATACCACAAACCCAGCCTCCTTGCCAATCTGTAACACCTAATAGCCCTGCCACCTCGGTCAGCCATATGCAGTAACCCTGCTCATGCGTTCAACTCTATGTAACAAATACACGAGCTTCCAGATTGCTGCGGCCTCTCCAGCCTCAGCTCTCAAGCCCAGACCACCTGATCTCAGCTTCTGTTTGTCTTTTCTTCACTCCCCATCCCAGGCAGGTCCGAGTCTCTGGGGCCACGCATGGTCTTGGCAGAGATGAGCGGTGTGGGGCTTTAGGCCATGCGGGCATGGTCTGCAGCCCCAGCTATGCCACGGTCACTGTGGTCCATTGCAAAGGCTACCGTAGAAGGGAAACAAACAGAACAAAGCTTGCTCAACTGAACCACCTCGGGAGAAGCATGCTGAATAGGATTCTTCTCAGCTGAAAAGACCCTGAAAAACGGCTTTGTATTCGAATGGCTTGAATAGTATATGATCTTTCCTGCAGATGGTATAAGTTTTACTATGTTAAATTCACCTGACAGTCTAACTGTAGCTAGCCGGAGAGATGGGTGGTGCACAATGCTTCTGTGTGGGCCTTGAGATTCACTTTTCGATCGACATCGTGAGATCTGTGCTGCCAACCTCACAGGGCTGTTGTAAAGTCAGATGACAGAATGTATATGGAAGATTAGTAAGTGGTTAAAGGAATAATAAAAATAAAATAAAATTCAACCAAAGAAACAAAAACAGAAGGCAGATAGATAAGCAATAGCTACCCTTGACACTTGCCAACCAGTGACAACCAGTTTTGGGGGTGGATTTCACTCTTCATAAGTTTCCCAGCAACTGGTCTTCTGTGTGCTTTTTAAGCTTTACTATTTATTTGTGTGTGTGTGTGTGTGTGACAGAAGCATGTGTGCATGCCCATGTGTGGGTTTGTGGGAGCCAGCAGTCAGCATTGTATCTTCCTCAGTTGGTTCTCCACCTTAGTTCCTGAGACAGGTTGTCTCACAGTTGGTAGAGAACTTCCCTAGTACGCACAGATCCTGGGGTAGATTGCCAGCACGGAATACACAGGTGTGTTGGCACACACTTGTAATCCCAGCATCCAGGAGGCAGAGGCTCGATGACCAGAAGTTTTCAGGGCTCCTCAGATGCTTAGTGAGATGGATGCTTACAAGACTGTGTCACAGAAAGAAGAAAAAGAGGCAGGGTAAGAAGCTGACTGGGGAGGCAGCTCGCGTGGTAAAGGACTTGCAATCAAACATGAGGACCTGAGTCGGCTCTTCAGTGCTAAGTCAAAACACCAGATCTTGGTTTTTTGTTTGTTTTGTTTTGTTTTTACCAAAAACCAGGCAGTGGTGGTGCACACTTTTAGTCCCAACACTTGGGAGGCAGAGACAGGCAAATCTCTGAATTCAAGGTCAGCCTGGTCTACAGAGTGAATTTAGGGACAGCCCGGGCAACAGAGAAAAAGCGTGTCTCCAAAAAACAAAACAAACAGCAACAACAACGACAGATCTGGTGGCATGTGCTCAGAATCCCAGCCCTGGGAGACAGAGACAGGAAGGTCCCAGGGCTTGTTAGACACACAGCCTAATCAAATTAGCAAGTCACAGTAAGAGACCCTGTCTCACAAGGCAAAGAGTCTAAAATCTAAGGAAAGACACCTGAGGTCAATCTCTGGCATATACGCTGAGCCACACACACACACAAACACATGTGTATACACACACACACACACAAATAATAAAAAGGAGCCTTTAAGATTGCTTCTTGGCCTTTTGGCTAAGATCAAGTGTAAAAAGAGCCTTTTAAAAAAAATCAGATGGGCAGATCTCTTAGTTAAAGGCCAGCCTGGACTACAGAGTGAGTTCCAGGAAAGCCAAGGCTACACAGAGAAACCCTGTCTCAAAATAAATAAATAAATAAATAAATAAATGGAAAAAAAAGAAAAGAAAATAGGAAAAGAGAAAAGGAAAAGAAAAATCTATCCTCTGTCTGTCGATTTATCTCCCTAGTGCTGGGTTTAAGGTGTGTGACTCCCGAATGCTTGGATCACCCTCCTGTGAGTTCTATTTCCCTTTTAGGCAGATTTAATCTCACATAGTCCTGGGTGACCTTGAGTCCTGGGATTAAAGGTGAGTGTCACTACTACACTTCCATCCACCTCCTCTCTTAGGGTCTTGAGTTCTCTGTGTGTCAGTGCATGTCCCACCCTGAGCTATACACTTCAACCCTTAAATGGCAGCAAAGACTCAGAATTTCAGCATCCAGATTCATTTAAACTGCAAAGAGACTGCGCGTGGTGCATGCCTGCAATCCCCGTATGAAGAAGGCAGGCTTCTCTTGGCTTTGGTGGATTCAATGAGGCCATTTGGAATCTTGCTGGTCCATTGTGCCTACCTACTTCCTTCCATGCTGCTCTTATCTGTGAGTGCATAGCTTGTGGTCTCAAAATGTCCACAGGGCCAGGCATCAAGGCCCTCTTCGAATATGATAGATCATTTAGGAGGAGGAAGAAGTGGTTTTCATGGATCTTTCTCCTAGATTAAGAAAAAAACAAAGCCAAAAACCATTGAGAAAGGCATTTGGTGACTACCCTTTGCTGTGACTCCACCCAGACCGATCCCTGGCAAAGGAAACAGTGGGCTTAGAACATTCATTGTTACAAATAATCGCACAGTGGAGACAGAAATCCACCCTGTAGGCAGTGCCACAAGACCTCCCATAGTGTGTCACCTGCACACAGGAGGAAGCGACAGCTGTCATATGACCCCTTCGGATCCTCTAGTGTCTTTCCTTCCCACGGGCCTGGAAAGTGCATGGGCTAGGCTAGGATCAGGATCAAATTCAAGGTAGGAAACGGGAAATGGGTTGCTCTGAGGTAAAACCCACAGTTTTCCTTTACAGAGTAAGCAAAGCAAGAAGTATAGCTGTAAATAATAAAGGGACAAGATAGCAGTTCCTCCTAAACCGAAGCGACTTCCAGCAAAGCACACACTGCAGCCTGCTGTGGTGGCTTACACCTGTGGTCCCAGCACTTAGAGACTGAGGCAAGGGGAGTACCGTGAGTTCCAGGCCCACTGAGTGAGACTTTTCTCCAACAAACAAATACCCGGAAAGCTTCGTCTCATGAAGTGAACCCTGTCTACTATTCGAGCTCTTGGGATAAAAGTTTTCAGTGTCTGTGTTTGTGTGAGAGTATGGCGTGTGAGTGGATGCCAGAGTGGACCAGAAGAGAGTGTCAGATCCCCAGGGGCTGGAGTTATAGGCAGTTGTGAACCCCATGTGAGGGTTGGGAAAGGGTCCTCTGGAAGAGCCGCTCTTAGCCACCGACCTGGCTCCTCCTTCATTTCTTTGAGACAGAGGCTCGCAGTGTAGCCCACGAATTCACTGTGTAGCCCACGAATTCACTCTGCAGACAAAAATCAAAACAGGAGGCAGAATCTGTCTGGCGGTGAACAGGGGCACAAGTGACAAACCAGAGTGTATTTCCCAGACTGGCTCTTGGATATGTAGGTCAATAGGTAGAGAGGTTACCTAGCTAGCAGACGTGGAGTCCTGGGTTTGATTAGCATCCCATACATTGGGTATGGTGGTACGGAGCGGGTAGGAGAAGGCAGGAGAAAAAGAAGTTCAAGGTCACCCTTGCTGGGTTGGAGTTTGGTCTGTTCTAGGGTCTGTGAGATCCTGTCTTACAAACAAACAGGGCTTTGGAGATGGCTCAGTGAGGAAAGGCTCTTGCTTGCTGCCGAGTCATGACCTGAGCCCGAGGCTCACGTGGTAGAAAGAGTCACCTCCGCAAGGTTCTTCTCTGAGCTCCACACACATGCTGTGGTGCACACTGAGACTGCAGGTTCACGTCACCATGCCAGCCTTGGACTTGGGACTGCATCTTTGGTTCCCACGCTTACCCCTTATCCTGCCTCCTTGCCCCTCAGAGGGGTCACTGGCCTCTTCACAAAGTAGTGCAGAAGGTACCCCCCCCTTGAGGTCACTTGTACCTTCCGTTTGTCTCCAGCATTGCATACATGAAACCATGGTCAACTTAGTGAAGCACCTGTGGCTAATTGCTGGGGCTGATTAGTCTAGGACTATGCAGAGATGGGCTGTGGGGGAGCGGGAGAAGACGAGCAGATGGAGCCCGTTATTTCACTTCCCAGAGAATCCCAGATTTTCAGTTAATGGCTTTGACCTCTGTAAGTTCCTGCTCCAAAATCAAATCTCCCCCTCGCATGCACGCATGCACACGCGCACACAGTCGATGAGCACTGTGAATAGCAACATGAACAAGGACAGACTACACCGGTAGACTCCGGGCCGCATATCAGACTAGCGTGACTTACACGAATCGAGTGTGCTGAGTGTTGCTGATGAAGCCATGTACAGTCTGACAGTGCTGAGAACCCACATGCTGGGACAACACCGCGTGCTGAGTCAGCTGTGCCTTTATAGGCCTGGCACTAGACTAGGAGTAGGCAGAGAAGCCAGGCCTGGAGGGCACACCGCCCCCCAGAAGTGAGGTGCCGACAAGGGCACGGCAATTGTGCCTGAGCTCATTTCACCATTGTCTGCCGCCTTACTGGTCATGACATGCACGGCATCAGCCTTCGCCCCCTCATTCTTCTGGCATCCGTTAGAACAACACTTGCCAGCCCCAGTCGGGATGTGTCTTTCAGCCTGGCTGTAACTTTCCACTGTTGTGGGGGGTGCTGTGAGGGTTTACCAGACGGAATCTGACAAAGATTCTATATCAGAAACTGTGAGAAATTCTTCTAAAGGGGAAACTGGATTCGGCGTCCACTAAAACATTAGACAGGAAGCAATCTGAGAGATGACCCGGTGCACCCAAGCCTGAAAGGCTGAGTTTAGTCCCTGGAATGCACACAGTGGAGAGAGAATCAACTCCCCAAAGTTGTTCTTGGGTGAGTGTGTGAGTGTGTTTGCACACGAGCCTGCTCGAACACGTACATAGCCACACAATGTAAGTAAAACGTAAGAAAAAGAGAAAATGTGAAATTTTCAGGTAAGCGTAGCTCTCACTCCTCGCCGAAGAAGCTTACGTTTGCAGCAGATGGGGCCACTACAGAGATCCACGCCGATGAAAAGGCGGAGTAAGTGTGCAGGGAGTGCCCAGCTCCAACTGAGACATCTACAACACAATCCCTGTGCTTAAACCTCGAGAACATCTCAGAGGAGGGCGTGGCAAGAGACAGCATCTTCTGGTCACAGCGGGGGGGGGGGGGGGGGGGGGAAGTGCACCCACGAACTCTCAGTGACATGGTTGCTCACAGAAGACCACACCAGTCCACATGCCAAGGTGGATGGGGAAATTTTCACAAGGCCCCACACTTAAAGAGCTACAGGCGGCCAATGGTTGCTGAGGGAGGGAGAGAAACAGCTTTTTCAAGGGATGAGACCCTGATAGGGTTCAGACACCACACCGTAGAAAGGGGACATGGTGGCAAACCAGCACTTGGGAGCCAAAAATAGGAGGATGAGACATTCAAGAACAGGGGTCGAGAATGTAGCTTAGTTTTTGGTAGAGTGCTTTCCAGCACCACAGGAGCCAGATGTAGTGGTACAAACCGGTACTCCGAATACTCGGGAAGACAGGTGGATTAGAAGTTCAAGGTCATTCTCAGCTATGGAGTGAGTTCCAGGCCTGCCTGGGGTATACTGAACTCTGTCTCACAACAATAACAAAGTTCGAGTACCCGAACTGTATAGCAAGTACATGAGACCCTGTCTCAAAACAAGTGTTTATTTGCTCTTAGCCTACTAAGTCTGATCTAAACTCTGTAGAAGAGGTGTTTCATCATCATCATAATTATAGACAGGGTCTCAGTCCAAGAAATGGGTACCTAATTTTCTGTGTCTCAGGAGATAGCCTTAAATTCCTCATCTTCTTGCCTCCACCTCCTAAATTAGCATGCCCCTCCATGACCAGTTTAAGGCTGTGCTGGGAATTGAACCCAGGTCTTGTGCATGCCACGTAGGCATCCTACAAACTGAGTTCCACCCCTTCCTCCGTGGGAGATTTTTTTTTTTTTTTGAGACAGGGTTTCTCTGTAGCCGTGGGAGATATTTTAAGGAAGACGTACAGACTTAGTTCCTGCTTTAGGGTGTCAAGTCCTTCCAGATAGACTTAGGTTTATCTTAGCTCTTTCTGAGGTTTTGGGCCGGTAGCAAAGACTGGAACATCCCACTCTTCCTCTGTGAAATGCCGGCAGCAGAAGCTTTGCAGGATGGTTGTGAGCGTGGAGGTGGTGACCCCAAAACGTTCTGAGTACCGTGCCTGCCATGATGCATGAGCTCCTTGCCCCTTCTTCCCAAAGCATTGGTGGTGGCAGAGATCAGCAGCTCCGGTCGGCCAGCTTCCATTAGGGAAAAACATACCGGTGGACTTGCCCTAGGTAGCCAGAAGCTGGGGTGGTCTGGTGGCTCAGCAGGTAAAGGTGCTTGCTGTCACACTTGATGACCTGAATTCAATCTCCAGAAGCCACATGGAATAGGGCAAGAACCTACTCCCAAAGAACATCCTCCACGTTATGCATGTGCCCACCAACATACACAAAGGAATGAATAAATACAATTAAAAAATTAAAAAAACAAAATCCCGCTGCACCCAAAAGCTGCACCAAAAGACGGATCTGGCAGGTTGGTGTCAGAATCGTGTTGGCGTCCCACGGGGCACATTACACGTGCTGGGTTAATTTCCCCTACATTTTCTCTGAGCCTGGCCATAGTCTCATCTTCCTTGATTTATGTATGTATAGAGATTACGAGTCATTTTTACGGTAAGTGTGACCCATGCAGCCTTTCACGCATCCAGAAAAGCCCCATTACTTGTTCCCTTTCTTCTCAGATTTAACTGGCCAGCTTGCGGTTTTAACCTTGCAGTCCTCAGGGAAGCTGCCTCGGAGACCCAAGAACCACACCTGCGTTGGGTGTGCCTGGAATGCAGCTTACACCACAGCCCCTGGGGCTCGGCACACTCTGCCCTCCTAGCAGACGAACTACTGACATCTTCCTTGTATTTTTGGCTTCTGGCTTTTTCCCACTGCTTTCCTCATCCCCGACAGCTTTTCTAGCTACATGCAGGGACTAGCTGCAGGAAAGGACCAGACAGCTGGCAAGGCAGGGGGGCAAGCTGGTTTAAAAATATACAATAGTCAGCAGGCCACACGCGCCTCACCCAAAGCCTCCTGGGAAATGCTGGCTATCTTCCGGAGTCACCAACCCCTCCCTTCCCTCTACCCCTCTGTGGAAGGGCTCTTCTTTCTGCCGCGTGTTCATGAGAGAGAAAGGGGAAAAGCTAAGAACTTTGACTTATGGAAGGAGAATTTCAGAAAGAGGCCTTGGGTTCTGTGATCTCATGGTGATCTTAGCCTGTGTGACTAGCACTCAAACACAGACAGAATCATGACTGCCACATGAACATACGCTGAAGATTTGGTTTAACTCATTAACGAAGACCCCAGTGAGGTACTATGATAACCTCAAAGAAGTAAATGGGGAGAAGCCCAAATTCACGAAAAGCAATGTTGAGATGGGTGAGCACATTGACCTGCATAGGGGGTGTTTTGAGGCTAAACCCTGTTCCTCAGAATTCTATTGTTGAAGTTATAATCCCTTCAGAAATGGCTGTATTTGAAGCTAGAATCTTAAAGAAGTAATCCTGTTCAAATGAGGTCAGTACAGTAAGGCCTAACCCAGCATAAGGGAGGAGATTAGGCTGAACATAACAGGAAGATCCTGGGAAGATACCGGAGAAGACAGACACTACAGGCCAAGGAGCCAGGCCTCAGAAGCCAGCCCTGGTCTCAGATACTGAGCCTCTCAAGCTGGGCTCATCCCTGGGGCCTTGCACAGGCTTGTACTCTGCCACTGAGCCACACCCTACCTCCTGAATTTCTGGAGTTTGCTTTGTTTTAAGATTTATTTCATTTGTGCCTATCTGTCTGTTTCTCTCTATCTCTTCCTCTTCTTTTCTCTTCTCTTCTCTTCTCTTCTCTTCTCTTCTCTTCTCTCTTCCCTTCCCTTCCCTCCCCCCCCCCCCTCTCTCTGTGTGTGTGTGTTTGAGTGTGTGCAAGTGCCCACAACAGCCAGAAGTGTGAGGGGCAGGGGTCAAATCCCTTGGAGCTGGAGTTATAAATGTTTTTAAAACTCCTGATCTGGGTGCTGGGATCTGCATTCTGACCCTCTGAAGGAGCAGTGAGCAGTCCTAAGGGCTGAACAATTGAGCTGTGTTTTATTTTTGAGATGGTCTCATGCAGCTCAGGCTGGCCTCAGACTCCCTATGTAGTTGAGAATGGCCTGGAACTCCTGCTCTTTCTCTCTTCAGGAAAGACAGAAATATGGAGCTGGGGTTTAACTGTCAACGTGATATAGTCTAACGTTGTCTGAGAGGAAAGCCAGGATGGAGGAACTATATCAGTTTGTCTGTAAGGGATTGTCTTGACTGTTAATCGAGCTCATCATGAGCGGTACAATCTCCTGGACGGGTGCTCTTGGCTGTGTGAGAAAGCTAGCTAGCTGAATGCGAGCCTGAGAAAGTCAGCTATGAGCATCCCTCCATGGTTTCTATCCCAGGTTCCTGTCCAGCGCTCCTGCTCTGACTTGCCTCGGGGACAGATTGTGACCTACAACGGGAGATGAAAACCCTTTCCTCTCTTAAGCTGCTTTTGGTCAGACTTTTTTTTTTTTTTTCTAATCACAGCAACAGAGTGGAACTAGGACACAGGCACGCACCACCATGGCTGTCTCCTCATTTCTGTTGTTTAAGCAATGCAGTCTGGGTAGTCTGTGATGAAAGCCCAGGCTGACCAACACAGAGGCATGCTTGTGATGAGAATCATCCGTGTGCCCGTGAGCTGTCTGCAACGTACAGTGCTCATGATCATCTGTGTGCCCGTGAGCTGTCTGCAGCGTGCAGAGCTGGTGATGAGAATCATCCATGTGCCCATGAACTGTCTGCAGGGTACAGAGCTGTAGAATGTCTCCCAAAGAATCAGATACCCCAGTCAGTTTAATAATGACTTAGTCTCTGTCTCCCTCCCTGTCTCCCTCCCTCCCTGTCTCCTTCCCTCTTCTTTCTTCATGCTGAGAACTGAACCCTGTTGCAGGGGAAGGAGCCACTTGTTCATTCTGGCCACCCGGCTAGCTTAGCCCCAAAATAACCACACAGAAATTGCATTAATTAAAACACTGCTTGGCCTATTAGCTCTAATATCTTACTGGCTAACTCTTACACCTTGATTTAACGCATTTCTATTAATCTATGTGGCAAGGGCTTACCAGGAAAGATTCGGCATGTCTGATTCTGGCGGCTTCATGGTGTCTCTCTCTCTGACTCTGCTTTCTTCCTCCCAGAATTCAGTTCTGTCTTCTCCACCTACCTAAGTTCTGCCCCATCAAAAGGCCAAGGCAGTCTCTTTTATTCATTAACAAATGAAAGCAACACATAGACAGAAGGACCTCCTACACCAGAACCAGAGCCTCACATATGCCCGGCAATCTATCAGGAAACTAAAACGTCAGCCCAATACAAGTTCATTTCTAACTAGAATGAGTAAATGGCCAAATCCAGGTACACTGCCTGGTTTTGTAAATAAAGTTTTATTGGAACACAGCTACCCTCAGTCTTTCACACATTGCTTGTGGCCATTCTCACACTGCAAAGACTACACTACAAAGATAAGTACTTCTCATCTATAAAACCTCAAATATTTATTGATTGTGTGTGTGTGTGTGTGTGTGTGCACGCACGCGCACACTCACACAGCTGCAGACCACAGGTTGACATCTCTTCTCTTGCTCAGTCACTCTCCACCTTAGTTTTTTTGAGTCATGGTCTCTGACTGAACATGGAGCTCACTGACAAATGAGTTTCCCTGTCTTGGATCATCCTGTCTTCCCCAAGGCTGGGATTTTATATGCATCTGCTATAGCTGTCTTTTTATATGGGGGCTCAGTAAAAAACTCAGGTCCTGCCAGGCAGTGGTGGCACACGCCTTTAATCCCAGCACTCAGTGGCAGAGGCAGGGGATCTCTGTGAGTTTGAGACCAGTCTGGTCTACAGGGAGGATTCCAGGACAGCACAGAGAAACCCTATCTCAAAATACAACTACAAAAAAAAAAAAAAAATCAGATCCTCATACCAACACTCACGCTACCAAATAAGCCATCTCTCCAGCCGTACAATCTGGCCTTTTATAGAAAAGTGTAGAAGGTCCTATAAAACTGTACATTGTTTTCTGTTGAAGCACAGATGTTTCCCTACCATTGTGATGTGGTTCAAGGTTATTCAGCCTAAGGATTCCATCGTGAAATTACAGGAGTTAGTACATTTTCAAATAAAACTTTTTTGAAGGCTGGCCATACAGTCTCCAATGTCCACTTGTGTCAAATAGCAACAGGCTCATTAAAAGGAACATTTTAACTACTCATAAAATAAAATATTCTAAAGCATGTGGAAGGCTGCCCACATTGTCCTCTCTTTTATTTCTCTGAGTTGTAGTGAAAAAAAAAACAAAAAACAAAAAACCTTGACCTCTGACCAGATAGTTCATGGTCCAGATTGTGCAATCACTGCTTGGCCTACCTGGGGTGCCAGCTACTGCCTGGGTCCAGGGAGACTGATGGCTTGGATTCTGAGTCTTGATCTTATGCCCAGAACCCAGACCCATACCCTCTAGGGGAAGGAGGGTGTCTGGGAGTGAGACTGGCTATGGCCACAGTCAGCCCAGGCATGTACCTCACCCCACTCCAGTTATGATGGGCCCCTTCTTGCTCTAAGTCACATGTTTATATATAATGACATGTTCCATGTAGAAATTTGCTGAAATGTGCAAATTATAGAATCCGTGTCCATTGACAGAGCTATAAAGACTTGTGGCTCCACGGGGGGACATTAAAGGATTATCTAATCTATGACTCCCAGAGAATCATAACCCAGCATAACTCCCCAAACCAAATGGAGGCCAACACATGGCAGGAACCCAGATTTATTGAAAGGATGACTAAGTAGAAATCTCTCCAATTATGTTCCGAGATAATCCAATCATTCAACCAAGTGTCTGTATTTTAAGATATTGGAAACCATTGCAATAAATCTTCTTTTACGTGCATTTCCCTGAAATTCCTGGCATTACCCCTCCTGTAAGGTTTGCATTGCTAAGAACAACTATTGCAGAAACAAGGGCTGTTTGCTTTTACGAATTAGCTCTCATCATATTTTACTTCCCACGATGTAACAGGAATGAAGTCTTACTGTTCAGTTCACCCTGTGGTGCCTACAGTTCAGTGATCCTTACACAGTGACTGAGGAACAGGGCATCGTGGTGCATCCTTTGCAATCTCAGTGCTTGGGTGGTAGACACAGGAAAATCAGGAGTTCAGGGCCAGCCGGCATCACATATTGACTCTGAGACAAGCCTAAGCTACATGAGACCCTACCGCAAATAAATAAGTAAACTGCATTTTTAAATTGACCAAATTTTAACCTTCCATGGCTTGCAACATCCAAAATGAAGGGCACATCACTTTTCTATGAAAATATCGCCCATGTCTTCTGATCTACAAAGACATTCTAAGACCCTTCAAACTGTTCGTCCAATCTGTCTTCTTGTGGACAGGCATACGAATCAGTGGTGTAGACTGCTTAGCATGCTCAAGGCCCTGGGTTTGATTCCAGAGTCATCAAAACAAAATCCATCTTCTCTCTTTCCCTTTTTAAAGATTTTATTTATTAAATATCCAGTGTTCTGCCTACATGTGTGCCTGCACAACAGAAAAGGGCACTGGGTCTCATTTTAGACGGCTGTGAGCCATCATGTGGTTGCTGGGAATTGAACTCAGGACCTCTGGAAGACCAGCCAGTACTTTTAACCTCTGAGCCATCTCTTCAGCCCCCCATCTTCTCTTTTTAAGAAGTAAATACTCAAAATGATGCTGAGAAAAATGGAAGAATAAAATTTACTTCTTCGCTGATAAGTAACTTGAAGGTAGGGAGTCTACTTAGCATGAATGTGGCCTTAGGTTCAATCTCTAACAACAGGTGTAAGTGCACACATACACACACAAACATACAAACATACACACGCAAAGATGGAAGAGCATGGGAGTAGTTGATGGGACATGGAAGGGGCGGTAGTGATTTAAGCAAACTAAGACTATATGAAAAGGCTTACGGAAATCCACTACTTTGTGTGCTAATTTTTAAAAAATTAAAGGAATTTGAATAGAAGTACCCTACACGGAGGTACAATGCGTCTCTCAGAAGACATTCATTACTAAATGAGAACTCTAAATGCCAGGTAGGCTCCAGAGACCCCAAAAAACAAAACAAGTTATTGCCATTGCTCTTGTTTTTGTTTGCTCATTTTTTGTTTTTGTTTTTGAGACAGGGTCTCACTATATAGCTCTGGTTGTCCTGGAACTCGCTATGTAGACCAGGCTGGACTCAAACACACAGAGATCTGCCTGTCTCTGCCTCTGGAGTGCTGGGATAAAAGGCATGCATCACTATGCCCTGCTATTGTCATGGCTTTCAATTGGCCACCATAACCAGACGGTGAGGTCTTATGCTGAAGGCATCACACACTTTAATAATTGCAGAACATTGAGAAACTGGAGCTGATCTGGAAACGTCCTCCCTGCTGGCATTCATAGTGCCGGGAAGTGCTACACAGGCTGATGGGAGACTCGCAAACCCTGCGTGACACACTACTGACCTGCTAGGCAACGTGTGTCTTCTAGGGCACTAGTGACATGACTATTAGGGCAACCAACCACTTCTGACTGTGTCTGAGCCATTCTCCGCAGGAAGGAGTTCGGGTCTAGCACTGTAAACTTGAGCAAAAACCTGTGGCTGTGGAGGTCGGAGACCCTAGGAGAGAACTTACCTCTGTGGCTTTGCTAAATGGACATGCTATCTAACTGTTTTCTAAATATGTCTACACCCATGCACCTGGGCTGTTCTTAAACTTGAGCAGAGAACCTGTGGACAGAGGTTAATGCCCAGACCCATGACTATTCAAAAGTGTTGGCAATGAATGACTACTGACTGTTCAGTCCTAAATGGGACAGCCGAATCTCCATTCAAAAGGCTCAGAGAACATTTCCTAAGCGGGTAGGAAGAATGTAGACCCTGTAGGATGGGGAGGGGTGCTGTGAAGCTAACCTGGCCTTGAAGGGCTCTTGCACTCAGGAACCCAACAGCAACTGTAGTTGCCTACAGGAAATCAAGTCAGTCTACATTCCAGGCTGCGGAGGGGAGGGGTCAGGAGGAGCTGTTGGCAGTTGATGGTGCTGAGAGAGGAGAACTTTTTTTTTTTTTTTTCGGGAAAGGGAAAGGGGAGTGACCACAGCCAAGCTCTGGTGGATGGCCCCTTGTCCACGAGCACACAGGCAACACTAACTAGATTTGGCGGGTTATTAAAAGAAGAAGACAGAAGAGGAGGAGGAAAAGAAGATAAGAAATCTGAAGGGAGACGTGTTGGAGGAGTTTGAAGGTATGTGGGTGGATGTGATACATCCTACACAAGAATGAAATGGTTGATCAAAGAGTAAATTTAAAAGTTCTTGTAGGAGGATCCCGAAGTTCGATCCACAGAATTGGTTCCAGGACAGCTAGGGCTGCACAAAGAAACCCTGTCTCCAAAACAAAACAATAAAAAAAAATTATTTTGGAGTTGGGGATTTAGCTCAGTGGTAGAGCTTGCCTAGCAAGTTCAAGACCCTGGATTTAGGGCTAGAGAGATGGCTCAGCAGTTGCCAATACTTGTTCTTGCAGAGGTCCCAGGCTCAATTCCCAGTACCCACATGGTGGCTCACAACCATCTGTAACTCCCTCAAATCTCAGAGGACATTATGTATTCTTCTGACCTCCATGAACACTGGACATATGTGTGCACTTACGTGTAGGCAAAATACTTATACACATAAAACATGCAAATCTAAAATGGAAATGATTTAATTTTTAATGCATTTCAATTGTTTTATTTTGTGTGTGTGTGTGCTAGCACGTGTGTGTGAGCATGTGTGTGTGAGCAGGGAGCAGGCGTGAGTGAGTGCTGCCTTGTGTGAAGATCAGAGAGTGACTTGCAGGAGTTGGTTCTCCCTTTCTACTCTGTGAGTCCCATAGACTGATATCAGGAGGTCAGGCAGCAAGCGCCTTCACCTCCTCAACCATGTTGCTGATTTGTTTTTTACTTTGTAAAAATAAAATAGTGTCAGTCAGGCAACGGTGGTGCACACCTTTAATATCAGCACTCAGGAGGCAGAGGCAGGTGCATCTCTGAGTTTGAGGCCAGCCTGGTCTACAGAGCTAATTTCAGAAAAGTCAGAACTATATAATGAGACTCTGTTTCAAACAAAGAAGCAAAAATTTTTTAAATAAAGAAGCAACATTTTTAAAGTAATACATATTTATTATGTGACTCTATCCTGCTTATAACCTAAAACTTCCATTAATGTCAATAGAAAATATATTTTCTTCTTCTTCTTCTTCTTCTTCTTCTTCTTCTTCTTCTTCTTCTTCTCCTTCTCCTCCTCCTCCTCTTCTTCTTCTTCTTCTTCTTCTTCTTCTTCTTCTTCTTCTTCTCTTTCTCTCTCTCTCTCTCTCTCTCTCTCTTTTAATCAAGACAGGGTTTCTTTGTGTAGTCCTGGCTTTCCTAGACCAGGCTAACCTCAAACTCAGAGATTTAGTGCTCTCTGCTTCCTGAGTGCTGGGATGAAAGATATGAGTCACCCTTATCCTCTGCCTCCCCACTCCCTAGTTTTTAAAATGTATTTTCTTATACAATTTAATTTATGTTTTAAAGTTAAAGTATAATTGCTTCATTTCTTCCATTCCTTCTCCCCCTTCCATCTTCTCCCAAACTCCTCTCTCCTCCTCCCTTTCTAAAAATTCTTTGATGAGACATTCACCTACTTTTTTTTTGAGAAAGGGAATGGTAATTTGAATGTCATTGCCTCCATAAGCTCATAGGGAGTAGCATTATTAGGAGGCGTGGCCTTGTTGAAGAAACTGTGTCATTGTAGGGGCGGGCTTTTAGGTCTCCTATGCTCAAGATACCCCAGTGTCTCAGTTCACTTCCTGTTGCCTGCAGATCAAGATGTAAAACTCTTAGCTACCCTTCCAATACCATGGCAGCCTGTGTGCCATGTCTCACTATGATGATAATGGACTGAACCTTTGAACTATGAACCACCCATTTAAATGTTTTCCTTTCTAAGAGTCACCGTGGTCATGGCGTCTCTTCATAGCAATAGAAATCCTAAAACACAGGGTTTCTCTGTGTAGCCCTGGCTGTCCTAGAACTCACTCTGTAAACCAGGATGGCCTCAAACTCAGAGATCCACCTGTCTCTGTCTCCTGAGTGCTGGGAAAAAAAGCAAACATCACCACACTCAGCTGCTTGCATCTTATTTATGCCTTTACCTGAAACCTGAACCTCTTTCTTCATATTGCTCATTGCTCTTCATTCCCAGCAATCTCATCTCCCGTTCAGGCCTCCCTCACATTGTTCTGATTTCTCTCTGATGTTTCCCAACCATCCACAGAGGTTGGGCCAAATCCAGGTACACTGCCTGGTTTTGTAAATAAAGTTTTATTGGAACACAGCTACCCTCAGTCTTTCATACATTGCTTGTGGTCATTTTCACACTACAAAGACTACACTACAAAGATAAAATCTCAAATATTTATTGTGTGTGTGTGTGTGTGTGTGTCAATGTATCAGGCCTCAATACAAACCTGGTGATTCTTATTTATTACTTAGTCATGTATTACTTAGTCAGCTATTTTTTGAGTTCTAAGAAATGAAAAGTTTGATTTGACAATAAAAAACAGCAAGAATTTATATTAAAGAACCAATGTGTCAAGATATTTAAATTATCTTGTGTTTCTTTTAAGTTTTTTTTTTTTTTTTTGCCCCTGCCACTGAGATGTGTCCTAGCCTCCTCACTATTTATTGGGACAAGGTCTCATGTAGCCCAGGCTATCCTTGAACTCACCATGTAGAATCCACCTCCTAAGTACTGGGATTACAGGTGGACATCACTCTGCCCCTGTTGCTCTGATAAACACCATGACCAGAAACATCTTGGGAAGGAAAACATTTATTTGATTGACATATTACAGGATGTGGTAGTTTGAATGTCTTGGTCCCCATAAGCTCATAGGGAGTGGCACTATTAGGAGATGTGGCTTTGTTAGAGTAGGTATGGCCTTGTTAGAGGAAGTGTGTCACTGTGGGGGTGAACTTTGAGGTCTCATATATGCTCAAGCTATGCCCAGTGTCTCAGTTAACTTCCTGTTGCCTTTGGATTGGGATGTAGAACCCTCAACTCCTTCTCCAGCACAATGTTTTCCTGCACACTGCCACACTCCAGCCTCCATGTCCCATCATCATGATAATGAGCTAAACCTCTGAAACTGTAATCCATCACCTCGATTAAATGCTTTCCTTTATAACAGTTGTCATGGTCATGGTGTCTCTTCACAGCAATAGAAACCCTAACTAAGACCCTGGGCCTCATCACAAGAAGCCAAGGCAGGAACTCAAAGTAAGAACCTGGAGGCAAAAACTGAAGCAGAAGCCATGGAGGAATGCTGCTTTCTTTATTGAGTCAGGGTCGCCTGATGTAACCTCAGAATCACAAAGACTCACCTAACGCTATCTCCTAAGAGTTTAGATGAGAGTTCAGCACCAGCCTCCCCACCTCTCCGCCTCCCCCCACCTGGCCCCAGACAGGGATTCTCTGTGTAGCCTTGGCTGTCCTGGAACTCCCTCTGTAGACCAGGCTGGCCTTTAATTTACAGAGATCCTCCCACCTCTGCCTCCCAAGTGCTGGGACCAAAGGCATGTGCCAACAGAGCCTAGCCATCTCTCCTCATTCCTCAGGGAATGTCGAATCTGATATTTACTTGTCCGGCGTTACCAAGGAAACAGGAGGTGGGGTCCAAAGTAGACCATGAGGGGAGCTCATCTTCAAAAAAACCTCCCCACCGAGACTGTCAACCTCTGGAACCCTTTTTAGGGAAGAATATCTATTTCCAGCTTCAAATCCTGCCCCCACCCCAAAGAAACAGATGCTGATGGAAGGGGAAGGGGACGGTAAAAGAAGTATTGACTAAGAATTTGAAATGCTCATCTTTCAGGCATACCACAAATTCCCACTCCCTGATCACGGGGGCTTTGCGTAACTCACAGAGACAGTGATGACAGACTCCTGTCTTCCGCTATCAAAATAAACCAGCGCTCCTTCGCTGGTTTCCTTCGCTGTGAAAACTGTGACCTCACCGATTGCCTGTGGGGGAAAGAGGAAAAGAAAATGTGTCCAGGCTGTGAGCTCACCTGCCTTTCAAACTGCTCCGTGATAGAAAAAGATCCCTTCCTTCTGATGATCAGTTCTCATCCGAAAGGCTGTCCTTGGGGCCCTCCATCAGAAACAAGCGGGGCACCACGAAGAATCGTGCCAGCGGGGACTCCCTGCTTCCACTGCCTGCTACCACCTGGCAGAGGACAATCTACAGTAGCAAACAGGCTCCAGGCTCAGTGGTTCCTCTTCCCACAATCCTGCTGGTCTGATGGATTCATTCGATTCCGCAGAGAGACCCATTTCTACCATTTCTTCCCCGCCACTCAATGCCGGAAGCACCCACAGCAAATCTTGGGAAGGACTTAGCTTGGTATGGAATCCCATCACCCAGACCCCTAGAGGGACTCTCAACAGCATCGGAATCATTTATGCCTAACATAAACCCCTGGAGGTTTCCAGGCCAGAGAGATGGACAGATTTGACTGTTTTAGCAAGAAGCACCCTAACGATATGAAGTATGTGGCAGCCTTTCTCACATTCCCCTTCAGTCGCAAAGACAATTTAGTGATATAAAGAATTGCTTTGAGGGCTGCAGAGATGTCTGAGTCTTTTTTTTTTTTTTGAGACAGGGTTTCTCTGTGTAGCCCTGGCTGTCCTGCAACTAGCTCTGTAGACCAGGCTGGCCTCGAACTCACAGAGATCTGCCTGCCTCTGCCTCCCATGTGCCGGGATTAAAGGATTACCACCTGGCTGAGATGGCTGAGTTTTAAGAGCACTTATACACTTCCAGGGCACCTAAATTTGGTTATTAGCACCCACATTGGGTGGCTCTCCGACCACCAGTGTCTTCAGCTCCCGGGAACCTGGCCTCCTCTTCTGATCTCTGCATGTATCTGAACTCACCTACACAGACACACACATATATACAACTTAAAATTTGTTGTTTTGAGACAAGTTATCACTATAAAGCCCCGGATGGCCTAGAACTCACCAAGACTGCCCCCCCCCCCATGCTTCCCAAGTACTAGGATTAAAGGAGCATACGATCATGCCTGGCTAATTATTATTTTTTTTTTTAAAGTAGACTTTCTTGGAGAAATTGGGGATTGCTCAGTGAGTACTTTTACCCTGTATGCAAGAGGGGCACTGTGTCCAATCTCCAGAACCTACAAACGGACTAGTGAGGCACACTGTAATCCCAGCACTGGCAGGAGCAGAAGGATCAAAGTCATCCTTGGCTACATGGAGTTTCAGACCAGCCTAGGTATGATGGGTTGAATGAGAAAGGCTCCCCCATAGGCTTGTGTAGTTACCATTTCTCTCCAGTTGGTGGTGCTGTTTGGGAGCAGTTATGAAACCTTTAGGCGATACGGCCTGGTTGAAGGAAATACATTAGTGAGGTCCGATTTAAAGATCTATAACTTTGCCACTTCCTGCAGATGAAATGTGATCTTTTGGTTTCTTCTTCTTCTTCTTCTTCTTCTTCTTCTTCTTCTTCTTCTTCTTCTTCCTCTTCCTCTTCCTTTGTTTTTGTTTTGTTTTGTTTTGTTTTGTTTTTCAAGACAGGGTTTTTCTGTAGCTTTGGAGCCTTTCCTGGAACTAGCTCTTGTAGACCAGGCTGGTCTCGAACTCACAGAGATCCACCTGCCTCTGCCTCCCGAGTGCTGGGATTAAAGTCTCACGCCACCACCGCCCAGCCGATCTTCCGGTTTCTTGGCTGTCATCTTGGCCATGAAGGACTCTGTCTCCCTGGAACCATAAGACAAAACTGTTTGTTTGGAAGCCTCACCTCAGCCCCTGGCATCCATCCCTATACCCAAAGAGTCTGGAATGTTTGTGTGGAAGTTCCATCCTAAGCCCCGTCCCATGGGAGTTGCCTCAGTCCAGGCTTCACCTCCGAGAAAGCCCACCAAACAATGACCCCTCCACAGAGATGCTCAAGACCACTCCCACAGGGTATTTAAATTCTACTCCAGAGAATAAACACATGGTTTTCCGGTCTTCCTTCCCCATCTCCACTCTGGGGAGCTGGAAGGCCACCCAGGAGCATTGGTATCCATTAACCCTGGGCTTTTTCTAATTCAGTTTGATTTGGTCTGATTTGGATTATTGTGTTGGCAGAGAGGTTTATCGGGGTACAGAAACTTTTCAAAAACCAACTTTTTCTTACTTCAGTTACCTTTGGTCATAGTATTTTATTACAACCAAAGAAACGTAATCAATACACTGGGTAGTGCGAGACCTTTGTCAAAAACAGTAACAATGAAGCAATACAAAAACAACTCAACCAGGTGGTGGCACACACCTTTAATCTCAGTATTCGGGAGGCAGAAACAAGCAGATCTCTGTGAGTTCGAGGCCAACCGGGTCTATATAGTGAGTTCCAGGACAGCCAGGGCTACACAGAGAAACCCTGTCTGAACAAACAAACAATAGCAGCTAATAATAGTAACAACTGTGAGCCTACAGATACATACCAGGATACAGGGCTTGTGACCAGCCAGTTTAGCCCAATCAGAGAAGGAGGGAAGAAAGAAAAGAGAAAGCAGTACACTTTGGTCCTACGAGATGAAATATTGACAAACTTCCTGGTGGTTGGGGGTGCTATCTTGGGCCATCGCCAGCCAACGCTTCACCCAGCGAAGCCCTCTTGGAAGGCATCTGTTGTTGTGACTGTTTTGAATAAAACTGTGACATTGCAGGAAAAGCTTACAGGGAACAGCTGCTCTGTGAAAGAGAAAGCCTGCCAACACTTTCATTCCAACGCTGTGTTTTGTGAAAATTCATCTGAATGAGCCGATGTCTGCTGTATGTAGTGGTGTCCTCCTGAGCCAAGGCAGATGCCTGGACAGCGTTACCCAGAGCTGAGCCGCGCCCCACAGCCTCCCGCATCCACCGACTTCTGAGATGCCTTCATTCCTTTCTCTCTGCTTCTTTTCATTTTAAAAGCCTTACAGCTAAGAATCAGAGGTCAGGGAGGACCGAAGCAAACAGTGTCTTGTGGACTTTGACAAGGCTGCTGCACTTGTGAGCTCAGGGCAGCCGAGGTCGCCTGCGCAGGATGGAGCCAGTCCGCAAGCTAGCAGGGAAGGAGAAGGGGTTCTAACCCTCCACTCCTAACTGAGGAGCTATGGACAGCTGTGGACTTCTCGGGTGCAGAGTCAGTTTTCTTTAAAGGTGTGGCCCCTGGAAGGCGGACCACATCCCAGTGAATAGCCTGACACTCGGAGGGGAGCGTAGGGACAACACTTTAAACCTGGTGGGTGTGGTGGTCTGAATGAGAAACGGCCCCCACAGGCTCGTGTATTTGAATGCTTAATCACCAGGGAGTGGAACCATATGAGGACAGAATGAGTAGGAGGTGTGGCCTTGTTAGAGAAAGTGTGTCACTGGGGGTGGGCCTTGAGGTGTCCAAAGCCCATGCCAGACCCAGTGTCTCTCTGCTTGCCGTCTGTGGATCAGGATGTATCTCTCAGCTACTTCTCTAGCATCGCACCTGCTGGCCACCATGTTCCCCACCATGATGATGATAGACTAACCCTCGGAAGTTGTGAGCGCCCCAGTTAAATGCTTCCTAAGAGTTGTCTTGGTCATGGTGTCTCCTCACAGCAAGAAAAACCCCAAAACAACAACAACAACAATAGCCCCCCCCCCCCAGCAACTAAGACAGTGGGTTATGGAAGGAAGGAAGGAGGGAGGAAGGAAGGAAGGAGAATGGAAAAACAAAGAAAGTCAGGTATGGCTGTTCACACCATTAATCCCAGAACCCAGGAGGCAGAGGCAGGTAGATCTCTATGAGTCTGAGGCCAGCCTGGTCTACATAGTGAGTTCCAGGCTACCAGAACTAAAAGAGAGCACATAACCGAGTAGACAAGGAGGTATGGTAAATCCAGGAGGTGTTGAGGAGAACTGTAACTGGAGGTTTCTCATCCCGCCTGGTTCCGTAGCTTCTTACTGGCTAGCTCTAAATATAAATTAACTCATTTCTAATAATCTGTGTGCTATCTCGTGCCCTGTGACTTATTGTTAAGGCTGTGCCATCTTACTCCTCCGGTGGCTGCTGGCATCTCCCAGACTCCGCCTTCTTTCTCCCTGCATTCAGTTTGGCTTTCCTGCCTAGCTATATTCTGCCTGTCATGGGCCAAAGAAGCTTCTTTATTAACCAATGGTAATAAAATATATTCACAGCATACAGAGGGGCATCCCCCATTAGAGAACAGTGAAAGGTGAATATGACCGCAATAGATTGCATGAAAGCCTCAACGAATTAATAAAGATATATTTAAACAACTCTGAAAGCTGGGTCTGTAGCTTGCCTAGCACGTATTAAGTCCATGTATGATTCCTAGCCCCACATGAACCAGATACAGTGATGTACACACAGCACTGGGAGGCAGAGGCAAGAGGGTCAGGAGTCTAAGGAAATCCTTATCCACATAGTGGGTTCAAGGCTGGCCTGAGTTCATGAAACCCTGCCTTTAAAAACAGTCCTGACTGGGTACACACCTTTAATCTGAGCACTCAAGAGGCAGAGATGAGCCGCAGACCTCTGTAGTTTGGGGCTAGCCTGGTATGCATAGAGCTCCGGGCCAGCCAGGGCTACATAGTGAGACCCTGCCTTATCTGAAAAAAAAAAAAATCTGGCAATTACTGCGTCTAAAAGCAGGCATGACTCAGCATGGCGCTGCTGTTGTCACCACAGCTGGTATGTAATTTGGGTGACCATATGGTCCAGTTTGCCTGGGACAGTCCCAGTCTGCATGTGTAACCCTGGCATCTCGTCTGAGTTCGCATTTGTCCAGACAAGAGGATCCTGTGGGCGCCTCTGAGCCCAGAATGACCTTCTTCATCTTCGTGTCCAAACCCGGACGCTTAGCACAGAGTTTTCCTTGGTGCACATCCAACACAATGATTGTTAAGTAAACAACAGCAAGTAGACATTTTCCAGGTCAGTGTGCAGCAAGCATTTATTAAGCCATACTCTGCAATGAGTTCCCAGGATATCAAGACACAGAAAGTTCGCTCTGCTTTTGATAATTTAGACTGGTGGAGCCAGACGGGTCAAAAGGTCAATTCAATAAAGTAAATGGTAAAATGGAATGTGGAGCAAGGATAAAGTGGTGTGTGTGTGTGTATGTGTGTGTGTGTGTTTGGGTGTGTATGTGTGTGTGCATTTGTGTGTATGTATGTATATGTGTATTGTGTGTGCACATGTGTACATGCGTATGTATGTGTGTATTTGTGTGTGTATGTATATGTATGTGTGTGCATATGTGTGTTCGTGTGTGTGTATATGTTGTGCATGTGTATCTATGTGTGTATGTATATTTGTGTGTGTGGTATGTGTGTGTATGTGTGTGGTATGTGTGTATGTGTATTTGTGTATATGTGTATGTGTGTGCATGTGTATGTATGTGTGTATGTGTGCATTTGTGTGTATGTGTGTGTTTTGTGGGTACTACGCAGAGATGTATCATGGTGGGAAAATGGGTATGTCACACCTTCAAGATTAACTTTGCAAGACATGGAATCAGGGGAAATGTAGAAAATGTCCAGGGACTTTTGAGGAATCTGAACTGCTGAGCTGTAAAGTCTGTGAGTCTGTGTCATGCTGTGATGGATGTGGGGGTCTGGAGTTATGTTGAAGGGTAGTTACCCGAGAAGACTATTCTGACATGGGTTTAAGCCAATAGGAAGTCTTTATTAGCCAGCTGGTAACTATACTGGGTGTTCAGAATCCCAGTGTAGCCCTGAGTCTTTCTTAGAATAAGCCTTTGAGCAGAAAAAACATATCCTGGGTTGACATACTTCAGTTGACATGCTTCAGTTAGTCAGAAGTGCTACTACAGAAGCTAAAAAGCAGTGTTAGTACATTTAGAGACTGTCTCCGAACTATGGACTTTGATGGACTAGATCTTTGTTTTAGCTTTGACAGGTGGTGCTGTCTATGTGCTGATTCTTATGGTGTGAATGATAGTTCCATCACGGAGTCAGTTGTGCTAAGGTCGGGGAGGGGGCTGTTACAGTTATGGATGTGTATGAGATCGAGAAATTCTCTGCTGATGTAGCAAAATTCATTCCCTTTTCCCTGCCTCCAGCTACCAGAGAAGCCAGATGTCCAACCAGTTTCCCACACTTTTTGTACTTTCGAATAGGGATGTGGTGTGAGCTTTGAGAGGTGCGCAAGTGGAAGATGGGAAAGGGGAAGGGGCTTGCTTGGAAATAGAACTGATATATGATGGATTAAATGGATGGAGGATAGCTACATGGATAGACATCTGATAAGTAAACCTAGTTATCTATTAATGGCAAAAAATGGAGTGTTGAATGGTTATACAAAGTATCAGTAATTACTATGTCACGGATGGACCTTGAAAACCTTATGTTTAACAAAGGAAGCCAGTCACAAATGACTGTATTTTATACAAGCATATTCATACCAATGTCCAAAACAGACTAATCCCATAGAATCAAGAAGTAGACTCTTGGTTGCTTGGGAGGGGGAAGGAACAGGAGTGACTTCTAAAGGTACGTGGTTTCTTGGGGGTAGGGCAAAAGAAATGCCCTAAGATTGATTCTGGGAGCATTTTCATATCTCCATGAGTGTTTAAAGCTGCCAGCTTGGAGCTGGAGAGATAGTTCAGTGGTTAAGAACACTGGCTATTCTTCCAGAAGACTCAGGTTCAATTCTCAGGGCCCACAAGGCTGCTCACAACCCTCTATAACTCCAGTCCTGGAGAATGTCTTCTTCCTGCCTCCCTGGGTACTGAGCGTGCATATGGTGCACAGACCTATATGGAGGTAAAACACCATTCACATACAGTAACTTTAATTAACAACAACAACAACAACAACAACGACTTTCCAAAGGCAGATTTTTTTTTTTAATTTAAAATTGCAACTCAATAAAGTGACCAAAGGAGTCAATGATAAAACTCTAAACAGTGGGTATTTTCCAGGTCCTGGATGTGAGAATATCTCGACTTTCTAGCGTATCTGAAAACGTTTTATAATAGAACATAGAGGTGAAAAATGCTAGGCCGACTGCTGATTCATCAGACTTGAACTGTTCTGAAAGGGACACGAGGAGGTACTGACCACAAGAGAGATCAGAGGGACCCTCCAGGTCCCTCCCACTGCCCAAACAGTTAGTCAGGCATTTATCCCCGAAGGTAACCTGTCTGTGTTTTCAGACTTACAATTCAACTACTGCACAGTATGATATTCCATCCTGTGGAGAGGAAGGCAACTTGGCCTGGATGCCTTGGGACAGGGCTGGCCCACGGGAGAGGGCTGCGTGGAGGCCTCAGAGGCCAGCAGGACAAAACCTGACATCATAAAGTTTCTCCAGTCGTGGGCTCTGGCGTTGCTCTTGGCATCCCCAGCGCTGGTTTTGAGCGAACTCCTCAAACCAGAAACCACTTTCCTTACATAATTTGGCTCTTTTCTCTCTTCCATGTTTTCCTGCTTCTTAAGCTTTCAAACCTTTTATTATTATTATTATTATTATTATTATTATTACTTTTTTTTTTTTTTGGTTTTTCGAGACAGGGTTTCTCTGTGGCTTTGGAGCCTGTCCTGGAACTCGCTCTGTAGACCAGGCTGGTCTCGAACTCACAGAGATCCGCTTGCCTCTGCCTCCCGAGTGCAGGGATTAAAGGCGTGCGCCACCATCGCCCGGCTATTATTTTTTAATTTAGCAGAGTGGATGCTGATTTATCATTTCACCTTTTGGATGATCTCACACTTAGTGACAGCACTCGGGATGCAGAGGCAAGGCAGACATGTCTTTCTGAGTGAGTCTGAGGCCAACCTGGGCTAACAGTCAGATCCTATCTAAAAAAAGATCTTAGTTTAAAAAAAAAAAAAAGGAGTCCCAAACTCAAGTCTTCATTGTACTCGTATCTTTTGCTTTCTGTCCTTTTGCTCTTTAAAGTGGGAGGGGAACTCCTTCTGATGATGATTACTTTTTAAATAATGGTGAGTCTTGAGTTTCAAACTCAGGAACCATAACTCCAACTTGAGTTTTTTTATTTTTACTTATTCATTTTTGATAATTTATTTGATTTTTAATGTGCATTGGTGCTTTGCCTGTATAGCTGTATTAGGGTGTCAGATCCCCTGCAACTGGAGTTGCAGACAGTTGTGAGCTGCCAGGTGGGTGCTGAGAATTGAACCTGGGTCCTCTGCAAGAACAGTCAGTGTTCTTAACCACGGAGCCATCTCTCTAGTCTTCCTTCCTCTACTTTTTCTACAACTCTTCTACTTAAACAGACAGACAGACAAGGCATTTTATTATGGGAAATTTCAAACATTCCAAAGAAGCCTGTCTAAAATAGACCACACCCTTTACCTGGCTTCATGACTGTCAAGCACAGACAGTCCTGTTCCTTCTAGGCCTTATTCTCTCTACCCTGGCACTGGGGCACTGGTCCTCATACCATCGGTGCTTCACTGTAAACCTCTTGAAGATGACATCACTTGCTGAGCACTGGTTTACCATGTGTAAAGAATTGAAGCAGGCTAAGTGGGAAAGCGAAAACCGGTCACAATTAAGTGCGTATTACATGCTAGATGGTTTTAGTGCTTATATGAAACTTATTTCTTATTTATCTTTCATAGTGACCCAATGAGACAACCATTTCTCCGCATTTTGCAGCTCAAAAAGCAGAATCAAAATCTATTATGTATTAGCTGGGCTGTGGTGGTGCTCACCTTTAATCCTAGAACTCAGGAGGCACAGGTAGGCAGATTTCTGTGAGTTCCAGGCTAGCCTGGTCTACCGAGTGAGTTCCAGGACAGACACTATATATAGAGACCCTATCCTGAAAAACCAAAACAAACAAACAAACAAAAAGATGTATTAAATATTACCTAAAGTCACCCTCCTAAATTTCCAACATAAGCCTGTATTTTGTTTATTTGGTGGGATCTTTCTTGCTTTCTTTCTTTTTTCTTTCTTTCTTTTTCTTTTTAAAAACGGTCTTATGTAGCTCAGGCTGGTCTTGAATTCCTGATCCTCCTGCCTCTTCTTTCCAAATATTTATCTGTGCCACTCCACCTGTCTGTTTTGTTAATATGGTTCTGGGAATCAAATTCAAGGCTGAGTACATGTGCATGTGTTCTAACACTGAGCTATACCCCTTTCTAACAGACGTGTGTTATCATCATCATCATCACTACCACCACCAGCAGCAGCAGCAGACTTTGAACCCAGGCTCTCAAGCTAGGCATGGTGACACTCATCCATTTTTCCAGCACTTGGGAGGACCAGAATTTCAAGGCTAGCCTTGTCTACATAATAAGTTTGGGGCCAGCCTGAGCTATGTGAAACCTCGTGTGAGAAAGCAAAAACCACAAACAAAAGAATTGTGCAATCCTTGGGCAGCTGGTGTAGCCAAAAGAGCACGAAATCACCTCCCGGGTAGCCTTAGGATCATTCCAAATGGTTTTCAGGACTAAATCGCCTATTGGTGCTAAAGAGAAGCTGTGGAATCTGAAGGGCCCTCCGGGAGCTGTTTCCCTGAGGAGGATGGAGGCAGTGGCAAAGGCGCATGCCAGACACCCACATTCCATTGCAGCCTCCAGCTGAAAAAATTAGTTGCCTGCCCTTTATGCCATTTGTCTTCTGCGTGTGAACTACCTCCTCAGAGTAGGGTAGGCGGAGAGAACGCCAGGCAGCTGGAAGCACGGTCCAACCACGCTGGTCTCTTGCTGATCTCTTAACTCCTGTGGTGACAAGATCGTCCTGCACATTAATCTCTGACATCAAAACAGTCCCTTGGTCCAAGTGACCAGAACTGTCATTGTCTCGGGCTATAGGGATCTCACTAGAGTCAGCAGCCCCCACAGACCTCCGTGGAAGCCTTGTGTGCATTCGCTGTTGGGCATAGCCACACGTTCCACACCTGCTCTGGCGAAACAGAGCGAACCCAGCATGGCCATCACACCTCAGCCTGCCTGGGACCAGGATTTAGGACGTTGGCAAGGTCTCTTCCCTCCCTCAACGTCCCCAGTAGGAAGTTACTCTAGTTCAGCAAACTCAGCGGATCGCTTAGACCCACCTGTCACTCCCGGGTGACCTTGAAGGTGGACAGACCCGGATTCAGACCCGAATCGTGTGCCTGCCCTCTATTACTATTGCCCTGACCCATGGGAGGAAGGTGGCACGGTCTGGGCAGCGCAGACTGCAACTTGTGTATTCCCAGCGCAGCCCTGCAACAACCATGGGCTGTGACTTTAGCTGAGCCGATAGCGGGGGCCTGGGCTCTAGACGGAGCTGAGAGAGGCCAGCCTGAGTTCCCACCTAACGGTTTTACTTGTTCTGAGCTGCGGTTCCTTCAAAGCCAAGGTCCAGAGTCAACCTGCAGTAATCACTACATCACATTTCATCATCAAGAGCAATGCCCGCCTGGTGCGGCTAGGCGGCTAGGCTGGGGACAGGCACGGCAGACCGCTCTGCCATCAACGGGAAAGGCGAGCCAGAAGCCGCCTGGGATCTCACTCCCAGCTCCTCACAAAGCAGACCCAGTCCGCAGCTCAATCCAAACACGAGAGGGAATCAGAACGTACATCTTTTGTTTGCCGTGGCAGGAGAACTGTTGAGCAGAGGAAAAAACAAGCTGAGCTTAGCGCTATCAGCTGCTTCCTGGGGCTCGCTCCTTCCTTCCTCCGAGGGGGGCCTGGCCGCTTTGTTCTCGTTCCCAGCTGCTCCTCTGCGCCTTTAAGCGGTGGCCTCTGCAGACCTTGGAGGAATGCAGCCCTCGGACCCCAGGGGACTTGGCTCCGGGCTCCGCCCGCCCGATGACGGCCCCAGGCTCCCAACCCGGGTGCTCTTGGCCTTGCTAGGTGACGATCTTTCTGCCAGCCACTTCCTGGCTTGTGGGGGAGAAGGGTAGTGAGCCTCCCCAGGGGGGCTTCCTGTTTTCTTTGACAACCCTGGGAGGACACGTTTTCAGAGAGTCCCACAAGAAGTCCAAAGAGGGGTGTCCGTAGTAATGCTTCGGGCCGCTATTGTCTGGGCTGCAATCTGTTTGGTCCTGGCGTCCGTTTGCCACGGTTCAGATCCTAGCTCTAGCAGTTTCTAAGCCGGTCACATCCCCCAGCCAGCTGCTCACACTCTCTGAGCCTCAGTAGCCACCTAGGGAAGACTAAAGCACTAACAGAGATTTTGGATGCCTTCCCAGATCTCGGCTGTGGGGAGGGAGGGAGGCTCAACAGGTGTTAGCCAATTGTCCCTATGCCTGGGTTTGGGTTACTTCAGCGACGCAAGAAAACCAAACAACCCTTTAAGACGCCTTCATTTTGAAGGAGAGGGCGTGGCACAGTCAGAGCTCAGCAGCTGGGCTTTCACTGGGGCGTTCTTGAGTGTTTTCATGATCAGTGGCTCAATCCCTTCCCCGCCTCCCTCGCTCCTCTCTACACACACTCCCTCCCCTAGGATGTGGCAGATTTCCGACCGTGCCTCTAATTCGGCTGAATAAAACTGCAAGTGGGACCCCACGTGGTTGCATTTTCTGGCTGAGAGGAGACAACTGCAGGTGCCGGGGTTCAGCCAAAAGACAAGGGCTAGGCTGACTGCATTCACCCTGCAGAGGCATTGAGAACCTGGAGGATCATGTCAGTGACCACTGACAGGAAAACCTGCATCAGTGGGGACTGTGGCCAAGGGGCTGGTAATGACTTCTTTATTTTAGTGTGTTTAGAGACAGTGTTTCAGGTAGCCCAAACTTGCTCCAAATGCAAAATGTCCCAAGGACTTTCCTGTCTCTGTTTCCTAAGTGGTGGGATCACAGGTGGTGCTCGCCATATCAAGATCATGAAGTTCTTGAGATCGGACCCAAGGCTTTGTATGTCTCCTCCCTTTTGAAATGGGGGCCTCACTTAAGTAGCTCTGGCTGGCTTGGACTGTGTAATTCTCCTGCCTCGGCCTCCCAAATGCTGGGGATATAGGATTATGCCATCTCCCATGGGCCCCTCCCTCGCTTCTTAGCTCTCCTGTCAGCCTGACTAGACAGATGGGCTCTATAGACGAGGCTTAGAGAGGACGTCTGAATGGCCTGGGGCCACAGGCAGGGCTGTGATCATAGTGTGTGGCTTATCTATGCCATAGGAAGACGCTCTGATGGGTCTGGTGTGTGGGCCACTGGCTGGATGCCAACCCCTTCGCTGCCCCATAGCCTGGCACACCTCATGAGGAGTCAGCCTGCCTGTCTGTTTGCAGGATTCTACCACTCAAGGCGATTCTACTCCTCCAGCTTTCTCCAGCGGATGCTCTGGGACCTCCAGGACCACATTTCACTCGCCGTGTGTGAGCAGAGCGGAAGCTCTGGGCTTCCCACCTGTGTCTTTATCAAATTAGATGCCATCTCCTAGACCTTTACGTCACATGACATTCCCCCGTCATTCCCTACAAGCCTGTCCAGCCTGTCCATTTAGACTCCTACAGCTTCCAGGGAAATCCTTGCGCATCCAGGACCCCCACCTCCACCCTCTGCCTCACTCCCTCCTTTTAAATTTCATCCCAGCTTCCTCTGATTTTCCTACGAAGATGATTTTGTTACCTCTCTGCTTTCCCTTTCCTCTGTCCTTCTGGGTTCAAAACCTCTTCCTGCAAAGAAAGTGAAAGAAGCCACACCCACACCCACCCTCAGTGCTGCTCAGACTGGGACTATAGGTCAGTGGTTCAGCATTTGCTTAGGGTGAGGCCCCAGCAAAGTGGACGCGCACACACGCACACATACACACACACAACCTCAGTGATGCTCAGAGTCTAGGTCAGTGGTCCAGCATTTGCTTTGGTGAGGCCCTAGAGTCAGTCCCCAGCAATGTGCGCACATGCACACCCCCCCCACACACACACACAATCACCACCACCACCCCATCTCTCAGATCTACCTTATCTGATAGTAGGTGATAGGGTTGGGTCCCATTCACAGAGGAAGGAACACTGAGGGAAGAATTCACATAGACCAGCCTCACTGGCTTCCCCACCCCATCCGTCAGCATTAGATTAAATCTTTGTCCAACTATATTTCCACCCACACTTCAGTGAAGCACCAAGGGCAGAGTTCAGAGCTTTCGGCTAGTCGAATACATGAAGGCTCAGGAAGGTGGCAGGACAGGGCAGGGCATGGAAGTTTCCCAATGCTCTTATCCCTCATTCCTGGCCCCAGGCAGCCCTCGGTCCATATCTTTTATAATATATGTACTAACAAACCAGCAAGTGTGCTTGCCCAGTTGTATGAGCTACTTGAACATACTAATCAACACCAAAGAGGGTGATGGGAACTGACCAGGACTACAGATAAGACAAGTTGATGGGATGGGGGAAATGGCTCAGCGTGCAAGCAGGAGGATCTGAGTTCAGATCCTGGCAATGCAATAAGCTAGGTATGGTCATGCATACATATAGCATCTGTGCCATGAAGGGCGGGAACAGGAGACTCCCAGGGCTTGCTGCCAGCCTAGCTCCAGGCTTACTTGTCTTAAGGGCAAAGGTCAGCGATAGAGTAGGACACCTGGTATCCCTTTCTAGTTTCCATGTAGGGTACGTAAAGGCTCAGGTGCACGTGTGCACGTATACATGTGTGTGCACGCACACACACCCACACCCACACTCAGAGCACACCTAGGAAACAAAGAAACAAACTGAGGCTTGTAATGGACATCTGACTTGGGAGTAGGGAGGCGTGATGTCCTGGGGACTCAGCCCTCAGTCTGTGGGATCTGATGCTGTCACTAGGTACAGAGTTAAATGAGGGCCACGCAGGCCTGTGATACCAGCACTCTGGAGGTGAAGATCAGAGTTCAAGGTCATTCTCAGTTACTCGGGGAATTAAAGGCCAGACTAAGTTATATGAGACCCTGTCTCAAAATAAACGTAAATAAATAAATAAACTGAAAAGAACCAAGCTAAATTGGGGGACCCAGCTGAGGATCACTGTGAAGATGCTTGGTTGTTTGAGCTACATTACATACATCTGGGTCAGAAGTGCCCATGTTGTCAGCAGATGGTAGGAAAAACAGTCCCGAGTCCAAACTAGGTGATTGTCTGTTTCCCCCACTTCACTGCCTAGAAGCCTTCATAGGCTCCCTCGGCGCCCTTGGCATTGGGTTCAGATGCCCCTGTCCATTGCCTTCAGTCCTTTAAGGCCCAGCATCCACTAGGCTCTCTGACTGAATCTTTGTCACCCCCTTGTGCCTGTAACTCCATGCTCTAGACAGGCGCATTGCTCTTTGTCCTGTGGCTGGGCAGCAGGCCTCACACATGAGTATTTCAGCTGCCCCCGGCCTCTGTGGACTGGCTCATTTTTGTTATTAGGGCTGGGCTGGGCTGTTCTGCCCCCAATTCAGTAGGTGCTGATAGCACATTCCGAGTAGCGACCACCAAAGCTGTCTTCAGACATCGCCACACACCTTCTGAAGGTTCGGTCTACCCTCCTTGGCCCTGCTCACTCTTGCCTTTCGGTCTAACTTGTACTTTTTGCATTTCTACTTAGTTGTCATTTCGTCCTGTGAAGCCCTTCCAGCTCCTGTGATTCCATGTCCCCGTGGCGGGTTGGGAGACTTTCCTATCTTCTCAACTCAGACATTTCTGTCAGTAAACAGAATCCACTGGCCACTGGCCACTGGCTTGCCAGGTGGGTTCTTCGCTGTCCCGAGGCTTCATGAAAACCCAGACTGTTCCCTGGTTGTATACCTGGGGCCTAAACTTATGCCTGTGAGGCAGTCAGACACATGTGATAGACCATCCTTGACAGCCTCCTGTCCCTTAACCCCACAGCCATCCAGTTAATCCCCAATGGAACTACCCACTGTGCTCTGCCTACACCATTACCTCTTGATCCGCACCATCTCTCCTGTGGATTTCAAAGGACCACGTTCCCTAAGTCCGTCTAATCATTCTCACGTCAGCTGGGGAGAACCTTTTCGAAGCAAAATGCTAAGCAGATTGCTCCCCTGACCAAATCTTTTTAAAGGCTTTACAGGACTCCCAGGCAATAACAACGGAAATCCTTTCCGTGGCCTGCGATTGCCAGACTCAGCATGGCTCCTCCCCCCCACCCCCCGCCGCCCCGCCCCGCTCCGCCCCACCCCTCACAGGTTTCGTCCGGGATGCTTTTTGCTACATGCTTTTCCTCATTTCCCCAGAGCAGAGACAGCTTCTCTGGCTGTTCCCATCACGCAAGATTCCCCACTGTAGTGGATACTGGACTCACACCCTCACTCTGGGTCCGCAGTCTCTTCCACCCAGCGGTTGATCCCAGAACAGCTTCTGGTCCCTGCATTTAGCCACATCCCCAGACTCAAGCTTCATGCTGCGTAGTAATTGTTGGCATCTATAATAATTTTTCTTTGAATTTGTTTCTTTTTTAGTTTGTTTGTTTGGTTTTGTTTTTTTAGACAGGGTTTCTTGTGTAGCTTTGGCTGTCCTGGAGACCAAGCTGGCCTTGAACTCAGAGATTTGCCTGCCTGTTTCCCCGTGCTGGCATGCCACCACTACCTGAATTTATGCTTTGTAACAGTGAGACATGAAACAGAGGGTCCAGGACTTAAAAGCCTCAGCACACACGGTAACACCTGTGACCACATCCTTGGCCTCCAGGGATGAGTTCTTGGTTGTCTAGTTCCCCATCCCAATGACTTTTACTAGTTTTGACCCTAAAGTCATGTACAGTGGGAGTTGGGGCTAGGTACCCAAGACCTGGGTGCCTGTGAGACTTTCTTCCACTCATTTGGTATAACATTAAATATTCCTAATAGTGCCACTGTGATGGATTAAGTAAAATGCTGCGGATCCCTGAAAGACTGCAGCGACAGAAACACTGCAGGTCCCCAAGTAACAGCAGTGGGCAGCGGGTCCCGAGAGCAGTCAGTCCCAGGCAGGGATGGTGCAGTTCCCTGAGTGACTGCAGTGGGCCACGAATCCCAGGCAGGGAGACCTTAATGGGGCAGCCAGTCCCACAAGGAGAGACAGAGAGACAGAGAGACGGGCATGTACCACAAGACCACACTGCAGGTCTCTGAAGGCAGCTGGTCCTGGGCAGGAAGCCACACGGGTGAGAGACAGAGACATGGATAGGCATGCCATGCAGAGTGAGGTTGGATATTTATTTAGTGGGTTATGGAGGTGAAAGGGGAGAAGGGATAAGGGGAGAAGTGGGGAGAGACAGAAGCTGCCTCTTCGAGAGGGAGATGGAAAAGGAAAGGACTTAGGCTGGAAGCTGAAGATGAGCTTGCCTCAGCAGATGGGGTTGGGGGTGGTGGGGTGGGGTTGGGGGTAGTGGGCATGGCTTGTCCCTTAAAGGGACAGGACAGATCATTACATTTCTGTCTCTTTTTTATAATAAAAAGGCAGGAGGTTAGGCACCACAGGTTAAAGGAATTGGGGCAGCAAATTCTCAAGACTGCTTCCTACTTTTTTGTGGGCGTCATCTTTGGGGGGGAACCTGAGAAAGCTGGGTGCTGGTCACATCCAGGCATAGCTGGTCTGTTTGTTCTTCAACATCTTGGGGTCTCCAAGGCAATCTAGGATTCATCTTCACAGATTCACGCAATGGCCTCTTTAGGCCTCCATTCAAAGACACTCTAACACATGCCTGGCCTCAGCTGTTTTCCTTAGTCATGGAGGCAAATTCCATAAGCCCTTTCTTGTGTCCTTGAATCTAAACCCAGAACCAGAAAGCCAAGCTCTACAACCGTACCTGGACTTTTTCCTCGGGACCATCAGCTCCCCGATAATGACATGGAGACTTAATATTAATTATGAAAGCTTTGCTGATAGCTTAGGCTTGTTTCTAACTAGCTCTTATAACTTAAATTAACCCATATCTTTTAATCTATGTTCTTTTAGGTGGCTCACTTACCTTTACTTTGTAATGCTCATGTTGCTTGCTCCGCATCCCTGGCATCTTCTCCCTTCTTCTTCCCAGTGTCCTCTGGGCCTGGAAATCCTGCCTAGCTATTGGCTGTGCAGCTTTTTGCTGAACCAGTCAGAGTGACATCTTCATAGTGTGCAAGAAAATTATTCCACAACATACAACTCCCTCTCATTTGTTGTAACTGAAACCATGCTCACTTGATATTTGTTGTTCTCCCATACGCTCATTGAATGTACTTTGTTGTTGTGTGTTTCCTTTTTATTTTGAGACTGAGTCTTTGTAACCAACGCTAGCCTCTGCCTCAAAATTGTGATAATCCTTCTGCCTCAGACACCATACCCAGACTGATGCCTTATTAAGTAAGCTCTGTCTTTCATCAATTGAAAGCACCGTGGACATCAGAGGGTGGGTGTTTAGTTCTAGCATCCTGATTAGCACCTAGCATGCTCTTGTCTAGCAGAAGATGCCGTATCCTGAATGTGTGAGTGAATGAACCAATGGAGGCCTCTTGAATGAAAGAGCATTAAGACCAATCCTGAGACTGGTAGCATGCTTGTTTAGCGAGTGTGAGGCCCTGTGTTTGAGCCTCAGGAACTAGCAACACTGGACCTGGCCATAGAGGTAAACTTTTGTTTGGTTTCTCTTGAACCAGATTCTCATGTAGCCCAGGCTGGCCTTCAACTTTCCATGTAGCTAAGGATGATCTTGAATTCCCAATCCTTCACTCTTTACCTCCCAGGGCCTGAGATGTGAGGGAACATTTCAAAGGAAATTCCAAGCCTCTTCCTTTCACTCATTTTCTAACGTCTTTGGCACTGTACTGAGTAAAGGAGGCTTCAGAAACAACAGAAAGGCCCTCCTTTGCCTCCCATGGTCCTTCAGTACATGAGGTCAGTTCCCTGCTTCAGGCCAGGAAGAGCGAGCTCACAGGAACAAGCTGCTAAGTTCCCGCTCCAACTTCACTCCCATTCCCGACAAAATATCAAGTTTTAATGACTCACAGTGCATAAAATCTGAAGGTCATTGTTCCCTAAATAGAACGCTGAGTTTGAAAACTCGCCGTGTTTGCTCCCCTCCGCCCCGTCCATTTTTCCAGTTACATTTCTGCGGAGTCACGGAAAACTCATGCGTGTCAGTTTCACGGTGTACTTGCCAGTGCCAGCCAGGCCCAGGCCGTGATAGCTCAGAGATACTAAGAATGAATGCCAACTGGGCACGGTGGCTCATGCCTGTCCTCAGAGCACTTAGGAGACTGAGATAGGAGAATCATTTTCCAGCCTGGGCTAAGACAACATCTCAAACAAAACAAAGACGATGGCCAGCATTTTATTTTGTCATGCCTGTGTGTGGGAGGGTGGCTCTGAGACACGGGTCACCATCATTCCCTGGGTGGTCAGGGTATTCTTGTCTATGGACCTCCTCTGTTTGCAGGTTCAGTTAAGCTTTTGTTTAGTGTTTACATCAGAACAAACTGGCACAATATTCTAATATTGTCACATGCTTAACCTGAGTTTTGTTTTGGTTTTTACAAGACAGGGTTTCTCTTTGTAGTCCTGGCTGTCCTGGAACTCACTCCGTAGACCAGGCTGGCCTTGAACTCACAGAGATCTGAGTGCCTCTGCCTGGGATTAAAGACAGAGTTTCTTGTAGCTGAGACTGGCTTTGAATTCTTGACCAACTTCCTAAATGCTAGGATTGCACCACGTCTAGCCTTCTTATCTGAAGTTTGACTTTTTTTTTTTTTTCTAAATTAAGACTGTAGAAGCAGCCAAGGTAGAAGGGTCCCAAATTCAAAATCATCCTGTTAAATCTTATGGTTAAGGAGAAAGAGAGGGAGGGAGGGAGAGAGGGAGAGGAGAGCACTACTTACTCAGCCAACCAAGAACATCTGTCTGTAGAGACAGATGAGCAGCTGGGAGTGTTTGGGTGAGTACATGGCAGGTCTCTGGGAGGTGCTCTCCTCAGTTAAGGTCAAGCAAGAGGCCAAGGCTAGACCAGTAGCAAGCAGCTTAACTCTTGTTCCCACCTCCTGAATTCCTGTTTCAGCCCTTCGTGCTGTGGTGCGCACACAAGCGAGGGACTGACCTCTGCCTCCCTTGGGCTTCACGAGGGACTGACCTCTGCCTCCTCTCTTGGGCTTCAGCCCACACGGTCCTGCATCCCCCACCCACTTGGCTTTCTTCCGGGCAGAGGGAGCGTTTGAGCTTGTTTTTACTGTGTGTGTGTGTTGAGGGTGGTGTACACGTGCCCATCAGAGTACACTTGTGGGAGCCATTCCTCTGACCATGTGGGTTCTTGGAACTCGGGACATCAGATCTGGTGGTGAGTCCCTTTATCAGCTAGGCCATGTCACCAGCCTAACCTTCTGAGTTTTACTGAGCCCTTTAAACCATTAAAGATGGAAGCACTGTAGCTGGGTTTAGTGGCACTCCTTTAATACCAGAACCTGAAAGCCAGAAGCAGACAGAACTCTATAAATTCGAGGTCAGCCTGGTCTATGTAGAGAGTTCGAGGACAACCAGAACTCCACAGAGGGACCCTGTCTCAAAAAAGTCAGAAAGAATAAAAGAGGCACCATGGTTAGTGTACTGGTTAGGTTTCTATTGCTGTGACGAAATACCATGACCACAGCAACTCGGGTAGGAGAGGGTTTATTTCACTCACAGTTCCATATAACAGTTCATTATGAAAAGCAGTTGAGGGCAAGGAACTCAAGCAGGGCAGGAACCTGGAGGCAGGAACTGATGCAGAGGCCATGGAGGAGAGCTACGCACTGGCTTGCTCAGCCAGCTTTCTTGCAGATCTCTGAGTTCAAGACCAGCGTGGTCTACAGAGCAAGTTCCAGGACAGTTAGGGCTGTTATACAGAGAAACCTGTCCCAAACCACTGCTTTCCCCTCCCCCTAAAAAGGAAAGAAAATGCCTCTATAAGATTAGGTTGTAGGCAAGCCTATAGGGTGTTTTTTTTTTTCAATTAGTCCTTGATGGGGGAGGGCCCAGCCCATTGTGGGTGGGGCCAACCTGGCCTGGTGGTCCTGGGTTTTATAAAAAAGCAGGCTGAGCAAGCCATGGGGAGCAAGCCAGTAAGCAGCATGCCTCTGTGGCCTCTGCATCAGCTCCTGCCTCCAGGTTCCTGTCCTGACTTCTTTTGATGATGAAATGAACAGCAATACGGAAGGGTAAACAGAATAAACCCTTTCCTCTCCAGTTTGCTTCCTACTCAAGGATTTTTGTCACAGCAGTAGAAAACCTGACCAAGACAGGTCGCTAGTTAACTGCTCGGTGCCAGCCTTGTTTCTTCCACACCAACCAGAGCTTCCTCTGCTCCCCAAAGCAAAACAACAAAGCTGAAAACCACGCCATGATAGGTCTCCTGTAGGCAGGATCAATCTGGAAGCAGGTCCAGCCAATGAGAGCTGATGTAGGCAGATGGGTGGGCTTGGAAGAAAGCTCCAAAGTGTGCCACTCTCAGCAGCTCCAGGTGTGCCCATTTCCTCCTCCTCTTTTTAACCCAAGGTCATGTAGCCCAGGGTAGCCTAAAAGTCACAGGTATCTCTCTTCACCCTCTCAAGGTCTGGGATAACAGGAACATGGCTTCCCCTCTCGGCAAATACCCTTTTGCTTCTTATTTCTTCTGCAGGGAACATGATCCTGATATTTGGAGCCACAACAGCATCTTATAACACATAGAAAAGACCAAAACTATACAGAAGTCGATCTTACCACCCTTTAACTAATGGAACAAAGTTGGGTCCCCTCACCTTGCTCCACAGGACTCTGAATCCTATCTTGTTCATTGGCCCTATGACACACAGCCCTGACCCAGTTCTCAGTGTTCCTCGGCTTCTGTCTTGCTTCCCTTCCCTCCCTCACTGTTTCCTCAGTGATTTAGTACAGTTTGAAGCTTCCCATGATGACTCCAGATCTCTGTGTCTGGTCCTGGTGCCTCTTGACAGTCAGCACTACAGGTGTAGATGCTCAGAAAGCTGCCCCACCCACCTCCTGAGAGCCCAGGGACAGAACAATGGCTGCACAGGCCGCTTTCCTGCAACTCTGCCCTGGCTGTCCTGGACCTTGCTCTGTAGGCCTCAAACTCAGAGATTTGCCTACCTCTGCCTCCTGAGTGCTGGAATTAAAGGCATGTGCCACCACTGCCTGGCTGAGCTAGCGTCTTAAAGCCAAATATAATATAGAATTATATATGTAAATAATTACAAATATATAAAATGTAATTTTCCTTAAATTGCTCTATTGGTGCCAGGTCGTGGTGGCGCACACCTTTAATCCCAGCACTCAGGAAGCAGGGGCAGGTGGATCTCTGTGAGTTCAAGGCCAGCCTGGTCTACAGGGTTAGTTCCAGGACAACCAGGCATAAGTAGAGTTTTCCTGTCCCAACCACCTGCTCCCAAATAACTGTAACTGCTTCCCAAATAACTGACTCAGAGACTTAATATAAATTATAAATGCTCAACAAATAGCTCAGGCTTCTAACTAACTAGCTCTTACAACTTAACCCACTTCTAGTAATCTATGTAGTGCCCTGAGTCTCATGGCTTTTACTGCTACCCTATTTTGTGTAATCATTCTCTGTCTGACTGGTGACGCCTCTGACTCTGCCCCTCCTCATCCCATCTCTCTCAGTTGGGCTTTCCCACTTTTTCCTGTTCAGCTATTGACCAGTAAGCTGTTGGACCCTGAAGTCCAACTACCAGGAGGAGTCACCCCAAGAGACCATCTCTCACACCACAGTTGATGTAAAAGCATGAGGATTTTATTAATTCTGTCATGACAGGGTCTTTCAGCATTTGAGAAGCCAGAAAGATCCGAATGGCTGATACTTGGTACTTTTAAAGTAAAAAGACACAGAAACAAGGGGGGAAGTCTAGGGGTTGTTCTTTAACTATTATGATTAGTTTATTTAAAGGGCTATTACCAATAATTGGCTGTGGAGCGGTTGCCAGATCAGATGAGGTAAGAGGGAACATTTGAGGGTTACTTTGGCCCTTTCCCAGGGACTGAGTCAAAACACCAGGGACTGAGTCAACACCTAAGGGTTTTCTTGCCTCTATGCAATAACTGAGTTCTATTTGGAGAATACTCACAAGGACTCAGGGAGATGGAAAGTTCCCAACATTTCAGTAAGTGCATGTGTAGTCATTAGGTCCTTCGTTCCCAGGGGAGGGGGGGAGCACTACCTCAGAAATGGCCTCAGAGTTGTCAGAAATGGCTTTAGAGTTATCCTAGAGTTTTACACAGCTTGTTTATTAAATCAATCATAGCGACATATATTCACACAGTGGACAGAAGGATTATTCCACAGCAGCCAGGAATGTTACAAAGAAAAATCCTGTCTCAAGAAAAAAAATGCTTTACTGGCTTCTTGTTGCCACCAAAGAAGCATTATAATTCCACCAAATGACTGAATCCTCCATATCTTTTCAGTGCCCTTTACTGCACATAAAACCACCACAACTTTCCATACTTGCTGGGATTCCCCTCATTTCCTTACTCGGTTGTTCTTTGTATTCAAACCCCATCTGAGGTTTTGTCTTCCTGGGGCAGGAACTGGAGCAGAAGCAGTACAGGGGTGCTGCTTATTTGCTTGTTCCTAGTAGGTTTGCTCAGCCTGCTTTCTTTTAGCAACCAAGACCACCACCCCACGGGTGGTCCCACCCACACTGAGCTGGGCCCTTCCACATCAAACATTAATCAAGAAAATCCACCACAGGCTTATCCACAGGCCAAGCTGTGGAGGTATGTTCTCAACTGATAAAAACACCATGTTTGGCTGCTTTTGTTCCAGCTTATATAGTTTCATTTAAAATTCCACTTTCTAGCCAGCCAAGGGGACACACACCTTCAGTCTCAGACTTGGGAGGTAGAGGCAGGCAGATAGATTTCTCAGAGTCTGAGGCCGGCCAGGGCTACATAGTGAGACCCTGTCCTTTTGTTTCGGTTTGATTTTATGGGGCAGGGTTTCTCTGTGTAGCCCTAACTGTCCTAGAACTCATTCTGTAAACCAGGCTGGTCTCAAACTCAGAGATCTGCCTGCCTCTACCACCCAAATGCTGGGATTAAAGGCATATACCACAACAGCCTGACTGAGATCCTGTCTTAACAAATAAAAAAAATAATAAAATTTCACTTCCCTTATTTTATTGTCAAGAGACAGGTGATTTATTTTTAACATATGTGATAGCTAATCTTGGTTGTTAACTTGACTATGTCTGGAATCAACTAAAACCCAACCTTTTGGGTACATGTGAGGGGTTTCCTTGATTGGATCACTGGAAGTGGTAAGTACTACCCTAAATCTGGGCCACACCTTCTGGTGGTAGCCCACATAAAAGAAAACTTCTGCCTTTTTTTTTTTTTGGAGATGTGGAGACAGAGTCTCTCTATGCAGCCCTGGCTGTCCTGGAACACTCTTAACTCTCTAGTAGTTTAGACTGGCTTTGAACTCCTCACCTCTGCCTCCAGAGTGCTAGGATTAAAGGCACGTACCACTTGGCCTGGCCTTGTCCTCATGATTGACGGCAAGTTCATCCATCCCGTTGCTGAGGTATTAGAACTCTTCTTTGGGATTAACACAGACTGATAACCAGCAGTTCTCAGGACTCCAGCACCTGATTGGGATTGCCGAGATGCCAGACCTTGTGGTGAACTGAACAGCTGGGGGATTCTTGGTTTTTCTGTCAGAAGACAGCCTTATTTGACTGATAGGACCACAGTGCCAAGACGCTCTAATAAAAGCTTGTGTGTGCTACCATTGCCCAGCTAAGATTTTCTTTTCTAAGACAGCCATATTCTCCCTTTTTTTCATCCATTTCTTGTCCAGTTTCCCTCCCTCTTTCTCCTTTCTTTTTCTTCTCCCTCCTTCCCTTCCCCTTTTCTTTCTTTCTTTCTTTCTTTCTTTCTTCCTTCCTTCCTTCCTTTTTCTTTTCTTTTCTTTTTTTTTTGGTCTTTTGAAATAAGGTTTCCTCTGTGTAGCCCTGGCTGTCCTGGAACTTGCTCTGTAGACCAGGTTGGCCTCAAACTCACAGAGATCTTCCTTCCTCTACCTCCTGCACACCGGGAGTAGAGGTGAGTGCTACCACTGCCCGGCTCTTTGTCCAGTTTCTTATGGGCATCCATCTTACCAGGATTTCTCACTTGGACCCTAAAGACGTTAAAAGAGAGAAAGTAACAGAGAGGAGGAAATAAAAACAGACGGCCCAGCAGCGAGGGAGAAGAAAGACGTGTGGAAACCCGTCCAGGAGAACAACTGCTTGCTTGGCCATACTGGAAAAGAAAAGGAAAGAGCTGGGAAGGAGGACTTGCCTTGATTGGTTAGAGGGCCGGCATCCCGGCCCCCACACAAAAAAACTCGAAACTGAAAATGTCAAGTGTTGGCAAAGACATGAGGAGATGCTGGCAGGAACAGAAACGTGGAAGAGAATTCAGAGGTTCCCCATAGGTCAAGAGTCACCAGATGACTCAAAAATCCCACACACGCTCACTAAGCATGTGCTTAGAATGACAGTAACACTTCGGACACACCTGCCCATGAATGTTCCATGTCGATACACACAACAGCCCAAGGGTAGAAGCAAGTCTAGGGCCCGCCAGCAGGAGAATGGACACATGGCATATTAAGACCCACACCTTGGAGGAAAACCCACCTTCTGGCTTGGCTCTGAATTGTCTCCTGATGGCTCAGGTGGTAAAAGCATGGTTGCCAGCTGGTGGACTTTCGGGAAATGATTGGATCATAAAGGCTGTGATCTAATCAGAGATTAGTCCCTTGATGGGTTTATAATTTAATGGCTTTACTAGGAAGCAGTAGGACTAGGAATTAGGCCAGCCCAGAGAAGCAGGCCAATAGGGCTGCTGTTGGTATCCAGCTGCTGCCCCTCCTTTTCCTCCACCTTCCTTTTCCCTTCTCTTCCTCCTCCTCATCTTGTCCTCTTCTTCCTCCCCCTCTATCCTCCCCTTCATCCTCTCTCCTCCCCTTCCCTCCCCTCCTTCTTCCAATGCCCCCGCCCACTCCCCCACTTCCTGCCTTCCTTAAGCAGTACTGTTTTAGTAAATCCTCTCCAGGATGCTCTTGCCTTCTATAGGTCCAGTAACAACTGAGCTAACCTAGCCTAACTGAAGCCTTTGAAACTGTAAGCCAGAAGAAGCTTGTCCTCCTTGAAGGTGCTTATGTCAAGCTCTTTGTCACAGTAGCATGAACACAGTCCCAAAGAGGCAAGTGTATGGTGACAGAAAGCAGACTAGTGATGGCCAGGGGCTGAAAGAGGCGAGTGGGGGACAGTTTTTAGTGAGTACAGAAGTGATGAAAATGTCTTGGGATTAGAGGGAATGGTTCACAGCCTTGTGAATGCTAAATTCCACCGGCCTGGGCACCTTAGAACTGCCAGGTGGGGGGAATTTATTTTACATCCTGTGAACTTCCTTTCAGAATGGCTTCCTACACTGAAGATCCAGCCACAGCACTCTTCAAGATGTGGGTTTTCCCAGTGAGACACCCTTCTCACACCACCACTGTGACAGCTAACCAGAAAGGAGTTCCACCCCATGCTATGTCATTTCCCTAGGTGTCAAGGGCATGTGGCAGGAGTTTTAAAAAAAAAAAATCACATTTTATTTGTTTCTTGTGCCAACTTTGAGACCAATATATAAATAAGAGGCTTTGGGGCTTGGAGACCCCTCCTCCTGCCTGCTATCAGGGACATTTATCTGTCTCCAGCCACCTTTCCCCAGCACACAAAACTGGGTGAGGTTAGGTGTAACTCAGATCACCTCTCCAAGAGTTTCCACTGCAGACATTCTCATAGAAGGGATGCAAGTCCCAGAACCATGACGAGGACCTTGGCCAGGCCACCAGGGCCTGTCCTTCTTCCTGCAGGTTCCACAGCTGTTGTAAGAGGATCACTTGTTTGTTTCCTGGCCACCCGGCAGCTCATCCCCAAAATCACACAGAAACTATATTATTTAAATCATTGCTTGGCCCATTAGCTCTAGCTTCTTATAGGCTAACTTTTACATCTTAATTTAACCCATCTCGATTAGTCTGTGTATCACCACAAGGTCATGACCTACCAGCAAAGTTTCAGAGTGTCTGTCTCCCATGGCAGCTCCATGGCTTCTCTCTAACTCCTCCTTCTTTCTCCCAGCATTCAGTTTAGTTTTCCCTGCCTAGCTCTGTTCTACCCTATTAGGCCAAGCCAGTTTCTTTATTCACCAATGGTATTCACAGCATACAGAGGGGAATCCCACATCACACAGCCATGCAGGGCAGCTGAAGGTCCTGCAGATCACTGGTGTAGGGAGCAGCATGTCCAGGTTTCCATGTCCACTATGGCTGTGTACCAGCTGACCTGTGTGCTCCTGAGTTCAACTGACATGCAGGGAATGATCATGGGGCAGCTGGTCTGCATCTGGGACCCATCAAGGCCAGAAGAGGTTTCCAGTAAGAAGCCTGCTGTCTCAGGGTTTCTATTGCTGCAAAGAGACACCATGACTATGGCAACTCTTATAAAGGAAAACATTTAAGCTGGGCGGTAGTGGTGCATGCCTTTAATCCCAGCACTCGGGAGGCAGAGGCAGGTGGATCTCTGTGAGTTTGAGGCCAGCCTGGTCTACAAGAGCTAGTTCCAGGACAGCTAGGGCTGTTACACAGAGAAACCCTGTCTCAATAAATAAATAAATAAATAAATAAATAAATAAATAAATAGGAAAACATTTAATTGTGGTGGCTTACAGTTCAGAGGTTCAGTCTACTATCATCATGGTGCGACATGGTGGTGTACAGGTAGACATGGTGCTAAAGAAGCAGCCAAGTATCCTACGTTTTGCAGGTAACAGGAAGTGGTCTGAGACACTGAGCAATATCTTGAGCATATATGAGATCTCAAAGCCTGCCTCCATAGTGACACACTTCCTCTAACAAGGCCACACCTATGCCAACAAGGCCACACCTACTTCAACAAAGCCACGCCTCCTAATAGTGTCATTCCCTTTGGGAGCCATTTTCTTTCAAACCACCACACTTGGTTACTTTGGACATGGGGCAGCACGGTGACTCTACCATTCAGGGTGCATCCAAGTTGTCTAAAGTTGGGTTGGGCTTGAGGACTTGGTAACCTGGCACACCCTCCTTTAAAACGAAACAGAAAGGGTCATCCTGACCCTAAACGTTAAGTGACAGAAGCAGAAAAGGCCAAATTCCTAAAACAAAGAGACAAAGCTTGGAGTGTGGGCTCTGAATGAGGCAGGAATTTTCCATGACTCCAGAGACAGGAAGCAGCATCCTACAGCACGTGGCCTGGCTGTTCCAAGGACACACTCTAACAAATGGACTGTGGGTGCCAAGGAGTCTGTGGGCACTGGAGTGGTGACGTTCCGGGGGAGGCTGGTCCACATCCCTGCCTCCAGAAGCTGGAGGACAGGGAAGTCTCTCAGGCCCAAGCATACAGGGCCTGAGGCCTCACAAAGGGCAAAAAATTGCTTTAGAAAATCAGGCTAAGCAACTCTGCTCCAAAAATAACAACCGTGTCCTGAGGGGAAGAATAGCCAGGCCTTTACACATCAAGGCTAGAGCAGCTTAAAAACAAAGTCATTCAGTATGAAGGCACAGTGGAGGGAGGGAGAGAGGGAGTGAGAGGGAGCGAGAGAGACAGAGAGACAGATTTTTTTTTCCCCAAACAAACAACCTCTCTCACACTGTCAAAACATCATTGTGACTGCCCATCAACCCCTGACTATTTCCAAGAGCAGAGGCAGCTCAGAGAATTATGTAATGAACTTGAGGCAGCCCTTCAGCTTTGCATGCTGAGCTACAATCACCTGTGTCACAGAGTTGGGTGATGGGCATCAGGGGTTATTGCTCAGCATCACGCCATTGGCTCCCATACCTGCAGGAGGGACCAAATTTTGTTGTTTTCTTTTTATCATAGGGTCTTTCAAAAGTGTGTATGTACATGTATGTACAGGAACCTACAGAGTCTTGGGTACTGAATCCCCTGGAGCTGGATTTACAGAGTGCTGGGAACTGAACTTGGGTCCTCTGGATGAACAGCAAGTCTGCTCTTAACCACTGAGCATCCCTCCAGCTCCTCCTTTGTTGTTCTCCATCCATTATACCAGAACCATATTTCTAAGTAGTGAAAATCAGCATGAGAATGTCTTCCACTAAGGAAATGGCCCTTCCCATGATTTCTAGGAATACAACAGCCATTCTTGGGTCGAGGAGCATTTAGGTCGTTTCCAGGTTCGAGCTATGACAAACAAAGCTGCTATGAACATAGTTGAGCACATGTCCTTGTGGCATGATTGAGCATCCTTTGGATATAAACCCAAAAGTGGTATTGCTAGGTCTTGAAAAACGTCATTTCCTAATTTTCTGAGAAATTACCACACTGATATCCAAAGGCTTTGTACCAGCTTGCATTCCCACCAGCAATGCAGAAGTGTTCCCTTTTCCCCATAACCTCTCCAGCATAAGTTGTCATCAGTGTTTTTGATCTTGGCCATTCTTACAGGTATATGATGGAATCTCAGAGTTGTTTTGATTTGCATTTCTCTGATGACTAAGGATGTTGAACATTTCCTTAAGTGTCTTTCAGCCATTTTAGATTCCTCTGTTGAGAGTTCTCTGTTTAGGTCTGTACTCCATTTTTTTTATTGGATTATGTGATCCTTTGGTGTCCAAGTTCTTGAGTTCTTTGTATATTTTGGAGATCGGACCTCTGTCTGATGTGGGGTTAGTGAAGATCTTTTCCCATTCTGTAGACTGTCATTTTGTCTTGTTGACCATGTCCTTTGCTTTACAGAAGCTTTTCAATTTCAGGAGGTCCCATTTTTTAATTATTTCTCTCAGTGTCTGTGCTGCTAGGGTTATATTTAGAAAGTGGTTCCCTGTGTCAATGCATTCAAGTGTACTTCCCACTTTCTCTTGTATAAGGTTCAGTGTGGCTGGCTTTATGTTGAGGTCTTTGGACTTAAGTTTTGTGCATGGCAACAGATATGGGTCTATTTTCATTTTTCTACATGTTGATATTCAGTTATGCCAGCACCACTTGTTAAATATGCTTTCTTTCTTCCATTTGATATATTTTGCTTCTTTATCAAATATCAGGTGTTTGAAGATGTGTGGATTGATATCCCAACCTAAATGCCCCTTGACCAAAGAATGGATAAAAAAATGTGGTACATTTACACAATGGAGTACTACACAGCAGAAAAAAATAATGATAGCTTGAATTTTGCAGGAAAATGGATAGAGCTAGAAAACATTATTTAGAGTGAGGTAACCCAGACACAGAAAGACAATTATCACATGTACTCACTCATAGGTGGTTTTTAAACATAAAGAAAAGAAAGTCAGCCTACAAACCACAATTCCAGAGAACTTAGACAACAATATGAACACTAAGAGAGACTTACATAGATATAATCTACATGTGAAGTAGAAAGTATAAAAGACAATATTTTCTGAGTAAATTTGGAGCATGGGGACCTTGGGGGAGGATTGAAGGGGAGAAGGGAGAGGTAGGGAGGGTAGCAGAGAAAAATGTAGAGCTCAATAAATATCAATAAAAAAAGAAGAAAAAGGAAAAAAAGGAATGCAACAGCAACCCACAGGGCAGAAACTTGAGAAAAAGTAGCTTTACCACCATGTGGACATCTCATGAGATCATCAGTGGAAAAGTACCTCACTGAGGATGGTGTGTGCTGTGGGCTTCTGGGGATCCTTTTTAAGTAGATGAATCATTTAATGTAACCCTCCCCTTTGATACTGAGGTTGTCACTTATTGCATAATCATTTCCTCTGATTAAAACCTTCCATCTCGGAGGAAAACTTAAGATATAGGATGTGAAAGGGAAGTAAAACAACAGGGTATTTTAGGGCAAGATGTTTACCAGGATGTTCTAAGAAGAGGTAAAACACTCCCAGCCTGCAGGGAGGAAGCTTAGGAAGTAAGGGACTCAAAATGGCTTCAGAAAGTTCCTGAGTCTGACCAGATTCACTAGGCCCCTCTCTCCCTAAAAGTATAGACACTGCAGAAAAAACTGCCCTTGCCTCAATTGCTCACACTCTACTGAAGTAATAGGGGCGGCGGCGAGGCTGCGTCCCCAACACCCCAGCCGCCTGCCCGGCTAGCTTATGCCCCGAAATAATTACACGGACACTGTATTCTTTTAAACACTGCTTGGCCCATTTTCTTCTAGGCTAATTCTCACATATTAATTTAGCCCATTTCTAATCATCTGTGTGTAGCACCCCAAGGTGCGCTTACCGGGGAGATTCTAGCCTAGTCCATCCTGGGTCGGAGCTTCATCCCGGGAGCGGGGCATGGCATCTCTGCTGAGGCATCTGCTCAGGAGAGCAGAGCTGTGGAGTCTGAGCTCACTTCCTCTTCCTCCCGGCATTTTGTTCTGTTTACTCCACCCACAGGGCCATGCAGTTTCTTTATTGGCCAATGACCTTCCTCCATCACTCTACTGTCCAACTGGGCCAGTAGGATGCAAAAGAAAGTCACTGCCAAACTTTGCCAAGACAAGGTTGGACAGTCCTTCAATATTCCCTCTTTCTCAGAAAATTCTGTCTTATATACTAAGCCTGCAGGCCAAAGATGGATGGTCCAATGTTACAGAAGAACTTTGGATGACGATCCAGGCAGCCAGATGTCCTTGTTGTGAGGTAATATTACATTCTTCTTGGTCTTCGATAGAGTTAAATGCTAAATAGTTAGACTTACAGTTTTCCTTAGTTATGATAAAAAGTAAATTTGGTATAAAACTTTATATTCATAAAGATAGATAATAGAGTATTTTCTCTAAATTTGCCACATACAAATGGACTCACTGTGTAGCCCTGACAGTCTTAGAACTCACTATATAGACCAGACCAGTCTCAAACTCATAGAGATCCCCCTGCTTCTGCCTCCGGAGTGCTGAGATCAAAAGTGTGCACTATAACGCCTGGTTTTCAATGAGACACTTTCAGTGGCTCAGTAGGATTGTAAGCTGAAGTGGTAGGTGGAGGGGAGCCAAGCTGCAGCTGCAGCAGACCCTTGTGGGTGGAGGGGAGCTAAGCTGCAGCTGCAGCAGACCCTTGCAGGTGGAGGGGAGCCAAGCTGCAGCTGCAGCAGACCCTTGTGGGTGGAGGCGGAAGGCAGAGAGATGTGGCGGAGAGGAGAAAAACACATGGCGCTTCCTACTACAGCCGAATGCTGGTAACTGATAGCGAAACAAGGTTGAACTATAAGGAAAATTGCTCAAGTTTCCTGGGAAGTTGGCAGGGAGCTTTGGAAGCCCAGGAGGCTCCTGTGCAGCCACTTGGAGAGAAGAGGAGGGAGTCTGGCGTAAAGTCTTGATGACTGGGAACTCAATTACGTAAAAACCACAATACAGTGTGCCTAAAAGCTATTATGCAGGCAGGCACCAAGTGTAATAAGGGAGAGAGCAATTAATGCTCCAGTCTGCAGGGAATGTCAGTTTAAAACCAAGTGTTTTCAGCCTGGTGGTGGTGGCATGTGCCTTTAATCTCAGGCAGACAGATAATCTAGGCCAGCCTGGTCTATAGAGTGAGTACCAGGACAGTCAGGGCTACACAGAGAAACGCTATCTAAAAACAAACAAACCAAACAACCAAATAAAAAGTCCCAAGTGTTTTCCTATTAACTACAATCATTGTCTGCTGACTACACACTGTCTTGTCAAATCTGGTGGCTCTAGCATGGACCCGGTCTGAGGTCTTACCACATGTGACAAAAATTGATACCAGAAAAAAAAAATTAGCCTTAGACTTGGACTAGGAACTTGGAACTTGGGATGTCACTTTCCAATCCGGGCTCATTTCACAGTGCACCCTCCCTGGCAGAGAGCAGCTTGAGATAAACACAGTCTGATGGCAAGAAGCAAGCTGGGGTTGTATTTACAAATGGTACGGGATGCTGGCTCCCATGAAAACGGCAGGACGTTCACTCGTGGCCTCAGGGTGCAATGATACTGTGGTATCGAGTTAACAGCTGAGTCCCTGACTCCCCCAGTTCTGTGTGTCTGTAGATAAAACCCCCTTCCACAGGAGGACTGACGGGCTGCACAGTTCATACCGAGAACAGGGAGTGAGAGGCTGTGCTCTTGAAGCTGCTTCACATAGAAGCCTCACAAGCTCTAAGAGAAAGAATGAAGCTGTAGCCCTGCTCAAAGTTTATTTCTACCACAAACTACATCGATAGCATAAACGTTGACCAGGCTCTACGGCCTGGTAGAACCTAAACATTCTTCTTTCTGAATGAGACTCTATTTAAACAATGGTCACACACCCATAACAAAGAGTGTCCTTTAAAAAAAAAAAACCACATTTTTTTTTCTTTAAAGACAAGGTCTCTCTACATAGTCCTGGCTGTCTTTACTATGTAGACCAGGCTGGTCTTGAACTCACAGAGATGGACCCGCCTTTGACTCCCTAGTGCTGGGATTAAAGGCACAGGCTACAACACCCAGTTAGGAGTGTGTTTCCTAACACAAAGAGCCACAGAAGCAGAGAGAAACTGGGGGGGGGGGGGGACAGCACTTGGGTGCCAGAGGCAGGCAGACTTCTGTGCATCTGAGGTCAGTTACGGCTACATCAGGAGGGGGGGGGACAGCACTTGGGTGCCAGAGGCAGGCAGACTTCTGTGCATCTGAGGTCAGTTACGGCTACATCAGGAGGGGGGGGGGACAGCACTTGGGTGCCAGAGGCAGGCAGACTTCTGTGCATCTGAGGTCAGTTACGGCTACATCAGGAGGGGGGGGGGACAGCACTTGGGTGCCAGAGGCAGGCAGACTTCTGTGCATCTGAGGTCAGTTACGGCTACATCAGGAGGGGGGGGACAGCACTTGGGTGCCAGAGGCAGGCAGACTTCTGTGCATCTGAGGTCAGTTACGGCTACATCAGGAGGGGGGGGGACAGCACTTGGGTGCCAGAGGCAGGCAGACTTCTGTGCATCTGAGGTCGGTTACGGCTACATCAGGAGGGGGGGGGACAGCACTTGGGTGCCAGAGGCAGGCAGACTTCTGTGCATCTGAGGTCAGTTACGGCTACATCAGGAGGCCCCGTCTACAGAACTGAAATAAAACTAAAAGCCGAGAGAGGAAATCGTCTACTGGAAGGAAACGACACATCATCCTGACAGAGAGGCAGCTGAGGGGCGAGTAATGATAATTGCGAAATCTCAGACAGATGGTGAAGATTCACACAGTGAGATTCGGAGTTCTGTGACCTTCTGGAAGGAAGAGAGGAGAAGAAACTGAACACCGCCATGTAAGCAAGCGCAGAAAAAACCAATTCCACAGGACATTTATTTCTCTGTGGGGAAATCCATGGGAACTGTGGAGGAAAAAGCTTTGTGGTTATAAGAATGGAACAAGGGCACCGGAGTTCAGTTTATTTTTAGCAGAATATAAAACACTTTGTATTCTGGAATCGAGAGATGGGAAGGGTCAGCTCCGTAAAGGTCTCCCTCCTCCAGCCAGTGGAAAATTAAAATACTTGAGAATTGCAAGAATGAAGATATTATAAGAAAAGGGTGAAATTTTTGAGCATTTGGACCACAAGGCTGGGGGAGGAGTTATGTTAAAAAAAAAAATACGTCAAACCCAAGCATCGTAAACAAAGTCACCGTAGAGTCTTTATGTCCCTAGGCAGTGGCCAGGACAGAAAACTGGACTCCTGGCATGCAGCACCCAACTCAGCGGCACATTGTATTTTTGGGGATGCTGGTGATACAGAAGAAGAGATGGGTAGTGTGGGTATCTCTATGGCGGGGCAACTGGAGCCCACTTGTTGCGGTACTCTTCCTGGGGCGCGTGAACAAACATCTGTTTACTGCACAGGGTACCGTGACAGATAGAGAATGCCATCCAAGCCCAGCTTGGGAAGCCAGTGTGATTACTGGGCTTTCTAAAAGTGTGGGTGGGTGAGGGGCTGCTTACAAGACTGTGGGTGACACCCCAGACAGATGAATCACCGAAAGTCCTACCCCATCATGGGTGATTTCTCACGGCGCCTTCAGCATGGAGTCTCTCCGCTAACTTTCTGCGTCTTCTATGCTGTACCTAGGTGCGCCTGCAGCTCAGAAGCAAGAGAGAGCGGGATCTGTTCCCCCAGTCCCCCTGCCCTTCTTCCCACAACTAGGGAGTGTGAACATTCATCACCCCACCACAGACCCAGCTATCACTGTGTTCTGCTTATTTCCTTGTTACCGCTCTTGGGCCAGCGTTATCTCTGATCCATTGTTAGTGACCGTGTAATCATGTCAGGTCCATACCAGACAACATCCCTTTACCCCATGCTTGCTTTTATCTATTGAATATCTGCATCCATCTCACAAAACTGTACATGGCTGCACATATATATTCGCTTTGGCTTGGCAATGGTTTGCTTTCAGTGAAGCCGTTTCTGGTTCTGTGTAAGGCTCAGTCCCGGCTGCGTGCAGCACGAGGGTGTGGGTGGGTAGCTCAGCTAGCTGACTCTTGTGGTCTCTCTTCCCAGGCATCCAAAAAGCATAATGGCTTCAGGGCTGCTTTCCAAAAGGACCAAGGCAGAGACTGAGTGTCCTGAGGTCTGGGCGCCAGGGCATCACTTCTGCCACGTTCCCTTGGTCAGGACAAAGCCATCTTAGTTAGAGTGCTAAGAGTCGCTATGCAACATTGTAGCCCCACTATAGACTGTAAGTGCTCAGGTGGGGAGAGAAAGCAGGGCAGAAACGTTCTGGGGCATGAATATATTTATTTACTTATTTATTTGAGACACTGTCTCACTGTGTGACCTAATAGTAGGATTTGGGAGGACCCCAGCAGTCCTGGGATGACATCATTGGGATGACTGTATGCACTTACACGACCTTAGATATGGATTCACAGAAATCTAGCACTACAGCCTCAGGAGGACCAGGAAAACCATCTTAAGTAGAAAACATGGGGAATTGGGGGGTAGGCAGTGTTATGGGCAATCTTCATTGCCAGCCTGACGAGATTTAGCATCACCTAGGAAACACACACCTTCGGAAACATCTGTGCAGGTGTTTTTTAAAAAGGTTTAACCAAGGAGGGACATTTTATACTGACTGTGAGTGGCTCCATTCCACAGATTAGGGCCCCAGACTGAACAAAAAGGAAGAGAGAGAGAGAGAGAGAGAGAGAGAGAGAGAGAGAGAGAACTGTACATATTGGTTCACACCTGTAATCCCATCACTTGGGAGCTGACAAAGAGGCCAGCCTGGGTGGCTGAGTCAGACTCTGTCCTCCCCCAAAAGACTTAAAACTCAAAGTCGAAGATGCCTCTCTTGTTTGAGAGGCCAGGGGAAAACTTTAGGCCACACCAACACTAGTCTCACTTAAGTCCCTGAGACACATTCCCAAAGTCACATGGCATGAATAAAATATTTTCCCCCAAGAAGTACCTCTTCCATCTCTTATTTCTTGTCCATTTTGATAAGCGTCTGAAAGTGCAGAGCTTCTAATGAACTCCACGGAGCTCTCTCAGATTGCCTCCACAGGGGACCAGAACAAGGAGAGCAATGCAATTATTCTGATTCAAGTGCTTCCTTGAAGAGTTGAGTATTAAGACAAATGGAACACCATTAACAGTTTCCCACACTCGCACTTAGCAAACTTACAAGAGTGCTTGCTGATGACTCTCGTAAGTAAGCACTTCTAAGTTTAAAAGCATTCTGGTTTACTACTTCTTTTCCCCGCTGGTGCGAGGCATTGAACCTACGTGCTTGCTAGACCAAGTGCCCTGTACTGAGCTACACGCCCAACTCAAGTCTGTTTCCTGTAGAGAGAGATACAAAAACCTCAAATGCAGGGCGATGCATTTGGGCAAATGTATATACTCCTGAAACTGTTGCCCGAATGAAGACAACGTTTCTATTACACACCTAACGCTTCCCTGCCATCTGCTGCTGTCTTTTGCTTTTAGCTGTTGATTGGTCTTCCCTTCTCCGGACTCACCTGTATCTTATACCATTCTGTTTTTGACATTTGTGCTGTTTCTGATTTGGAACTTGGTCTAGTTGAGAGCTGAAGCTAACCAGGACAGGGCTATTATTACTAATATAAGCATGAAAGTACAGTTTTAAATAATCCCTTAAAAGTCTTTTTGTGGGGGCTGGAGAGATAGCGGCTGGAGAGATAGCTCAGTGGATAAGAACACTGACTGTTCTTCCAAAGGACCTGGGTTCAATTCCTAGCACCTACATGGCAGCTCACAATGGTCTGTAACTTCAACACCCTCACACAGACATACATGCAGGCAAAACATCAATGCATATAGAAGAGAAATAAGTTTTAAGAAGTCTTTTGTGGTCACAAGTCTTGTTTGTTTTTTGGCACACACCTGGGAAAGAATTTCTGGGTCATAGCATATGTGTGGACTAAACTATTTTTTTTCTTGCACTATTGCATGTGCGGAGATTCCTGCCATGAGGTTAGACAGAAAATGGGAGTTGATTCTCTTCTCCCATTATGTAGGTCTTAGGGACCAAACTCAGCTTGCCAGTTTTGATGGCAAGTGCCAAGAATGTGGACTAGGTTTTGGGGGCCTTTTCTTTGTTGGAGATTCTCTGAGAGGGCAGAGTTTGAAGAGAGAGATGGGAATGGGGTTTTCTGGATTGAGCAGAAGTGAGCTGGAGGTTCCAACTGAACACCCATGTATTAGCTCAGTTTGAAGCTTCAAAAATGACTGTACTTTTATGACTAGAGAGGTGACAGGGGGTAAGAGCATGAGATGCTCTTCCAGAGGACCCAGGTTCAATCCCCAGCACCCACACGACATTTCATAACCATCTGTAACTCCAATCTCAGGGATCTGATATTCTCTTTGGACCTCAAGGAACCAAGCATGCCCAGGGCGCTTAGATAGATAGTACACACAGGCAAAGTACATAAAAACAAAGGCAAGAATTTAAAAAGTTGTAGTTTTGAAACTGTATAAAACCAAGGTCTGGGAAAAGATCTAAAGGCAGTTATCACAGTCTACATGGCATGTTTCTTTTTCTTTTTTTCTGAAACATGGTTTCTCTGTGTAGCCTTAGCTGTCCTGTAGAATAGGCTGGCTTCGAACTCACAGAGATCCGCCTGCCTCTGCCTCCCGAGTGCTGGGATTAAAGGTCTGTGCCACCACACCTCACCACACCACAAATTTCTCTACTATGGAGTTATGTTTTCAAGCATGACATTTTATTCAAGGGTTATCCAAGCTTCTATAACAGGCATGTTCTGAGGGTCTACTACATTTATTTTCCCTTTATAAGCTAGTACATTCAAAACATAAAGACACTGTGAGAGAAAAAAAAAATGATCTCTATAGATCTTCTGGATTCTCTGTCAGGGAGAACAAAGTCCACATGGCAACATCGACAAAGTATTAGTGGTTATTAATTGGTTTTGTGTTTAGACTGTCGCCTGTGGTACCGGGAATCTTACTCAGGCCTTCAATAGGCTACGGAAGTGCTCTACCATTAAACCACGCGTGCAGCCCATAACTTAATTGTTAATGCTGATCACAGCGGTTAAGCCAGTTGGTTCATCTGACATCCATTCCCGATTGCTTTCACTCTTTATCCCCTACTTACCCATGCTCTGTGTTTTTCCCTATTTATTAAACCAAAATAGACAAGCAAACTTCCATCTCTGAAGCCAGGTATAGTTGTGCACATCTGTAATCCTAACACTTGGGGTGTAAAAGCAGGAGAATCAGGAGTTCAAGGTCATCCTTGAGGACAGAATGAGTTCCAGGCCATCCTGGACTTCAAGAAACACTGTGTCGGGGCTGGAGAGCTGGGCTCAGTGGTTAAGAGCACTGGCTGCTCTTCCAGAGGTCGTGAGTTCAATTCCCAGCAACCACATGGTGGCTCACAACCATCTGTAATGAGATCGGCGCCCTCTTCTGGCGTTTGGGCATACATGGAGGCAGAATGTTGTATACATAATAAATGAATAAATCTTTTAAAAAAAAAACACTGTCTCAAACAAAACAGGGCTAAGGCACTGTAGGTGAGCCTGTTGTAAGCCTGATGATCTCAGTTCCATCCCAGAACCTGGACTAATGGAGTGTGTCTGTGATCCTAGCCCTCCTAGGGCAAGATGGCAGGCAGAGTCAGGAAGCTAGCCTGGAGCAGCCAGCATGGCAGGAAGAGACCCTGCCTTAACAATAAGATGGACAGTGAAAAGCAGCTCCAGAAAATGTCCTGGGACCTCCACGTGCTGTGGCACAGTCCTGCCCAATCTCACTCCCCTAAAACAAATAACTATGTTAGTCATATAGATGAGAGAGAGTGTGCATGTGTGTGTGTGTGTGTATGAGTACATGTGCCTGCAGTGGAATTGTTAATTATATAGATGAGAGAGTGTGCATGTGTGTGTGTGTGTGTGTATGAATACATGTGCCTGCAGTGGCCAGAGGAATTGTTAGTTCTCCCTGGAGCTGGGCTTACAGGTGGTTGTGAGCTGCTTGATGTGGGAGCTGGGAACTGAACTCAGGTCCTCTGGAAGAGCAGTAAATACGCTTAACCACTGAGCGATCTCTCAAGACAATCAAATATCAACAACAACTATTATTAATTTTGAGACAGGATCTATGTAGTCCTGGCTGACCTGGAACTCTCTATATAGACCAGGCTGGCCCTGAACTCACAGAGATCCTCTCGCTTCTCCTCCCAAGTGTTGGGATTAAAGGTATGTGCCACCATGCCTGGCTAAAAATTGATTTTAATGAAACAAAATCTCCATTTCTGGTTTACCTTTACGTTCCAAATTAGCATTGTGACAGATCTGGGCAATCAGGTAGACTCAAGGCAATAAGGAGGCCCCCACTCAAGTCACAGTCTGGGCCAGTCCTCCATTTCTCTGAGATGGAGAACACAAGGCCTGTTCGGGAATGGTATTACCTGAGGCTGGGAAAGAGGACCCAAGAGTAAGGCCTCATGCTGACCATGTCCAGAGCAGGAGCCGGGAGCCTGGTTGAGGATGGCACTGCTGACCTGCCGGACCAGCCCTGGACTTCCCACCCCACTCCTCATTGTGTGGGACAATAAAGCCGCATCTGTGGCAGCGGAGTTGGCTCTGAGCTTTGCTGCCAAGCATGCGTCAGCTGATTGACTCGTGTCTGAATGATGCCATGAAGTCAGCCGCTTCTATCACATGCCACCATCCTCTCTCTTCAGCCTGCTTCAGCAAGGACACGCTGGGCTTAAAGGAACTCCTGAGACAGTCACACGTTAGCCGTTCAGGGAATTATCTTAGGAACCAAGTTAAAAATATCGATGCTAAGATTGCCTGCTTTAATACTGTTTTAGCAGTTATGAAAAAATGAACCAGATATATATATTTGGTTTTTCGAGACAGGGTTTCTCTGTAGCTTTGGTGCCCGTCCTGGAACTAGCTCTTGTAGACCAGGCTGGCCTCGAACTCCCAGAGATCCGCCTGCTTCTGCCTCCCGAGTGCTGGGATTAAAGGCGTGCGCCACCACCGCCCGGCTGAACCAGATATTTTAATTAACTAATTAATTAATTGTGAGGCAGGGCTTTTTTATGTAGCCCTGGCTGGCTAGGAGCTTGATATACAGACCAGGCTGGCCTTGAATTTCTGACAATCCTCCTGCCATTGATTCTCCTTCCACTGTTTTGTGCTGGGTAGGGAGGTGGGCAGGATAAGGGGTTTGAACTCAGGTCATCAGGCTTGCCCGCACGTGCCTTTACCCACCGAGCCATCCTGCTGGCCTGTATTCTTCCCCTTTAAGGTTAACAATCTCCTAAACTTTATGGTAACACAAAGCTAATGGGTACAGGTGGCATAGAACACAAGGAAGCCTCGGCTCTCAAGCAGACATATGAATGAAGAGATCTGCTGTTTCTGTATCCTGTGTCCCCGAGGATGGCATTGATTCCACGTTCCTGTTGCCTCAGCTTCCCACGCACTGGCTTTACAGTGCGTAGGGCCTGCACCATGGGACGGGATCTAAGCTGGAGACTTAAAAACACATGTACACAGACAGAGACACGGGGGGGACACGGATCATCCTTGAGACAAGAGTGCCAAGACTGCCCCTTTATTGTGCTCAGGGCAGCTTATATAGGGCTCTGGCCACGCCCCAGCTCTCAGGACTCATCAGAACCCGCTCCCCTGCCATCAGGGTCTTGTGCTCAGAGCAGCTGCAGGCAGCTCAGAGCAGAGGAAAACAAGTTTTTTACAAGAAACTCAGGGTCTGGTGGTCCGCAGTCCCCAACAAGTTGAAATAGAGCGAATAAACGTCTGCTGTAGGCTAATCCTTCTGTATGCTGTGAATATGTGTTGCTCTCATTGGCTAATAAAGAGGCCGCTTTGGCCTATAGCAAAGCAGAATGAGGTCAATCAGGAAAACCAAGCTGGAAATACAGAGGGAAGGGCAGAGTCAGAGGGAGCTGTGAGCCAGCCGCCAGAGGAACAAGATGTGTAAGAGGACCAGTCACAAAGCCACGTGGCAAAATACAGATGAATAGAAATGGGTTAGTTTACGTTGTAAGAGCTAGTTAATAATAAGGCTGAGCTATAAGCCAAACATTCCGTAATTAATATAAGCTTTTGTGTGATTATTTGAGACTGGGTGGTCGGAACAAAAAAGCTCTGCCTCCGCTTACAAACGTCAGAGAGGCTATTCCGGAGGAAGGCCTTTAGAGAAGCCTTCCAGGGGGCGGTGCAGGCGAGTGGAAAGGAGCATGCGTCCTAAGCCAGACTGCCTACTCCCACTCTCGCCCTCTGGTCCTGGTTGTATGATCCCAGGCTGGGGCTGCCCGCCTTGGCCAGGTAGAGCAAATGCCCACGGGCTGGGCGCTTCAACAGCTCGTTTACCTTCTGACCATTCTAGGGACCAAGTCTAAGGTGAGTGTGCAGGCGGGTGGGTCTCTGGTGAGGATCTGCTTCATGGGTCCCAGCAGGCTGCTTCTCAGTGATTTGGTGGGGCTGTCTGGGATGTGTCCTTTTCTTAAGATTCCCAACTACCCCACCTGGGTCAGAGCTCAATGCAAGAGTTTCGTCCATGTAGCAACTGTGGTAAACAGTCGGGACCTTGTATTTTCATTTTTTTTAGTTAATTGTATTTGTTGTGTGTGTGAGCAGGTATGCATGAGCTGGCACATATGTGGAAGTCAGTTCTCTCCTTCCACCATGTGGGTCCCAGGATTGAACTCAGATTGCCATTGGCAGACTTGGCAACAGGGGCCTTTATCTCTCTGGCCTCTCGTGTGTGTGTGTGTGTGTGTGTGTGTGTGTGTGTGTGTGTGTGTGTGTGTAACAGGGTCTCAGATGGCTCAGCAGTTAAGAGCACTGCTTGCTCTTCCAAAGGTCCTGAGTTCAATTCCCAGCAACTACATGGTGGCTCGAAACCATCTATAATGAGATCTGGTGCCCTCTTGAGGAAGAGACCTGGTCGGTCGTCCTCATCAACTTAGACCATGAAACCCAATATAGACAAGTTCAACAGAAGCACCATGTATGGGCTGCCCATGCATGCCAGGCTGTTGCTAAACTTGTGGCAATCTTCTCGCTTCAGCCTCCTGAGTGCTTGGTTTCAGGGCCTACATTTTTTTAAGCTGTAAAAATAGTTGTTTACAGAAGAGTGGTATGTAGAAATGCATGCATGTGTAGGCCAGAGGTCAGCTTGGGCACCTTGTCTCTGTCTCCACAGCTCTGAGAAGAACACAGACAACCATATAGGTTAGTTATGTGGGTTCTGGGGATCAAACTGAGGTACTTATGCTTGCAAGGCAAGTCTTTTACCGACTGGGCCAAGCCAGGTCCTAAAAGGGTTTTATAAAGATCAAGTGAGTTACTGTGCAAAGCTCTCAGGAGAGAACCTGACCCAAAAGACGCTGCACAGACTTGATAATTACTGACGGTATTTTAGCGAGTTTCCTCCTCCTTCCATCTTCCCCCCCTCTGGTCCCCACCTCCTCCCTTCTACTTTTATCTCCTCCTCCTCCTCCTCCTCCTCCTCCTCCTCCTCCTCCTCCTCCTTTTTTTCCCCCCTGAAACAGTATTCCTCTGTGTATCCCTGGCTGTCCTGGAACTCACTCTGTAGACCAGGCTGGCTCTGAACTCACAGAGATAGCCTGCCTCTACTGGGATTAAAAGAGTTTGCTGCTGCCACCACCACCATCACCCAGCTGGTTTTGTTTTTGTTTTTTCTTTTTCTTCTTTTCATGCAGTTTTACTCTGGAACACAAGCTAGTCTGGAACTATTTAATTCAGGTTGGACTTGAACTGGTAGCAATTCTCCTGCCTCAGCCTCCCAAGTGATGGGCTTACAGGTATCCACCACCACACTGGATTTAGGAACAGGTTTTCATAACAGACACACACGCTCACACGCAAGTGGTTGTCAATACTGTACACACTTTAAGCAAATATGCTATCTCAGTTCCCAGTTTGATTCCCAGCATACCACACTTTATAACCGTGTCGGGAAGGCAGCACTCCCTAACATACCTGTGTTCGCTGAAGATAAGACTTCTTATTAACATTCTATTAGAATGGCAGAGCCTAGTATGCATTAGGCTGCAATAGATCCACATTACGAGTGTCTATAATAGTAGAAAGGGCAGAGTTAGAGTTACTGGAGGAGAAGCACAGTAAGTTCAGGAGCTGAGGTGGCTCCCAGAGAACCTGAATTCGATTCTAGCACCCATACCTTTGGGATCCGACACCTTCTGGCCTTTTCAGGCACCTGAACTCAGGTGAACATATTCACTCATAGACACACATGAATGCATATCATTAACATGAGAATTTAAGACTCAATACAATTTGTACAGCTGTAGACAGCTCTATGAAACAGAGACGCAGAATACATACTTCTTATGGCTCCCAGCAGGCACTAAACCAGGTTAAAGTTTGTTAGACAAACTCTCACTATTGATGTGAGTTCCTTAAAGTCTTATTGTAAACACTCGATGCCCCCTTTCATGTAAGCAGACTTGGATGGTGGGCAGTTTGGCTCTGTAATTGGCAGTGGCTGGACTCTGTTACTTCCCTGGCTGCCTTGAGTCAAGGATTGGTAGTCAACAGCCACCTGGTCTACCCGCCTGCCAGCATCCACTGTTTGCACCCTGCAGACACCGTGAGGAACTCGAGAATTGTAGTTGATTGTTCTAGCTCAAGGCTTAGCCTCAACCAGAGCCTTTGAAAAATCAATTCCAGAAAATCCATCAAGTAAACTCACCCAAGAGAACTAGACAGCAGGAAGTAATCAATTTGAGAGCTGAAATCAACAAAATAGAAACAGAAAACAATACAAAGAATCAATGAGACAAAGAGTTGGTTCTTTGAGAAAATCAACAAAATAGACAAACCTTTATCCAAACTAACCAAAAGGCAGAGAGAGAATATCCAAATTAACAAAATCAGAAATGAAAAGGGGGAGATAACAACAGACACGGAGGAAATCCAGAGAATCATCAGGTCGTATTTCGAAAACATGTACTCCACAAAATTGGAAAACTTAAGAGAAATGGACAACTTTCTGGATAAGTATCACTTACCAAAATGAAGTCAAGACCAGATAAGCAAATTAAACAGATCTATAACTGATGAAGAAATAGAAACAGTCATCAAAAGTCTCACAACCAAAAAAAGCCCAGGACCAGATGGTTTCAGCTCAGAATTTTACAAGATTTTCAAAGAAGAACTAATACTAATACTCCTCAAATTGTTCCACACAATAGAAACAGAAGGAACATTGCCAAACTCTTTTTATGAAGCTACAATTACCCTGATACCCAAACCACACAAAGACATTACTAAGAAAGAGAATTACAGACCAATCTCACTCATGAACATTGATGCAAAAATACTAAATAAAATACTGGCAAATTGAATTCAAGAACACATCAGAACCATCATCCACCATGATCAAGCTGGCTTCATCCCAGAGATGCAGGGATGGTTCAACATACAAAAATCTGTCAACGTAATCCACCGTATAAACAAACTGAAACATAAAAACCACATGATCATCTCATTAGATGATGAAAAAACTTTCGACAAAATACAACATGTCTTCATAATAAAGGTCTTGGAGAGAGCAGGGGTACAAGGAACATACCTAAACATAATAAAGGCAATATACAGCAAGCCAACAGCCAACATCAAACTAAATGGAGAGAAACTCACAGCGATCCCACTGAAATCAGGAACAAGACAAGGCTGTCTACCCTCTCCATATCTATTCAATATAGTTCTTTTTTTTTTTAAGATTTATTTATTTATTTTGTTTTACAGTATTCTGTCTGCTTGTATGCCTGTAGGCCAGAAGAGGGCACCAGATTTCATTACAGATGGTTGTGAGCCACCATGTAGTTGCTGGGAATTGAACTCAGGACCTCTGGAAAAACAATCAGTGCTCTTAACCTCTGAGCCATCTCTCCTGCCCCCTTCAGTATAGTTCTTGAGGTTCTAGTTAAAGCAATAAGACAACAAAAGGGGGGTCAAGAGGATACAAATTGGAAAAGAAGAAGCCAAACCCTCACGGTTTGCTGATGATATGATAGTTTACATAAGCGATCCCAAAAATTCTACCAAAGAACTTCTATAATTCACAAACACTTTCAGTAATGTAGCAGGATATAAGATTAAAAAAAATCAGTGGCCCTCCTGTACACAGATGATAAATGGGCTGAGAAAGAAATCAGAGAAACATCACCCTTCACAATAGCCACAAATAGCATAAAATATCTCAGAGTAACTCTAACCAAACAAGTGGAAGACTTGCATGAGAAGAACTTTAAATCTTTGAAGAAAGAAATAGAAGACACTAGAAAATGGAAAGATCTCCCAAGCTCTTAGGTAGGTAGAATTAACATAGTAAAAATGGCATTCTTACCAAAAGCAATCTACAGATTCAATGCAATGCCCATCAAAATCCCAGCAAAGTTCTTCACAGACCTCGAAAGAATGGTACTCAACTTCATTTGGAAAAGCAAAAAACCCAGGATAGCCAAAACAATCCTGTACAATAAAAGAATTTCTGGAGGCATCATAATCACTGACTTCAAACTCTACTACAGAGTTACAGTACTGAAAACAGCCTGGTACTGGCATAAGAACAGACAGGAGGACCAATAGAACCGATTAGAAGACCTGGATATTAATCCACACATCTTTGAACACCTGATTTTTGACAAAAAAGCAAAAAATATCAAATGGAAAAAAGAAAGCATATTTAACAAATAGTGGTGGCATAACTGGATATCAACATGTAGAAAATGAGAATAGATCCATATCTATCACCATGTACAAAACTTAAGTCTAAATGGATCAGAGACCTCAACATAAAGCCAGTTACACTGAACCTCATAGCAGAGAAAGTGGGAAGTACACTTGAATGCCTTGACACAAGAGGTCATTTCCTAAATATAACCCCAGAAGCACAGACACTGAGAGAAACAATAAATGGGACCTCGTGAAACTGAAAAGCTTTTGTAAAGCAAAGGACACAGTCAACAAGACAAAACAACAGCCTACAGAATAGGAAAAGATCTTCACCATCTCCACAGTAGACAGGTCTGATTTCCAAAATATACAAAGAACTCAAGAAATTGGTCATCAAAAGAACAAATAATCCAATAAAAAAAATGGAGAACAGACCTAAACAGAGGAATCTAAAATGGCTCAAAGAAATATTCAACATCCTTAGTCATCAAAGAAATGCAAATCAAAACAACTCTGAGATTCCATCTTACATCTGTAAGAATGGCCAAGATTAAAAACACTGATGACAACTTATGCTGGAAAGGTTGTGGGGTAAAGGGAACACTCCTGCATTGCTGGTGGGAGTGCAAGCTGGTACAGCCCCTTTGGATATCAGTGTGGTGATTTCTCAGAAAATTAGGACACAACCTTCCTCAAGACCCAGCAATACCACTTTTGGATATATACCCAAAGGGTGCTCAGTAGTACCACAAGGACATGTGCTCAACTATGTTCATAGTAGCATTATTTTTGATAGCCAGAACCTGGAAACAACCTAAATGCCCCTTGACCCAAGAATGAATAAGGAAAATGTGGTATATTTACACAATGGAGTGCTACACAGCAGAAAAAAATAACAACATCTTGAAATCTGCAGGCAAATGGATGGAGCTAGAAAACATCATTTTGAGTGAGGTAACCCAGACCCAGAAAGACAATTATCATATGTACTCACTCATAAGTGGTTTTTAGACATGAAGAAAAGAAAACCAGCCTACAAATCACAATCCCAGAGAACCTAGACAACAATGAGGACTCTAAGAGAGACATACATGGATCTAATCTACATGAGAAGTAGAAAAAGACAAGATCTCCTGAGTAAAATGGGAGTATGGGGACCTTGGGAGAGGCAGGGAGGGGAACAGAAAAAAAATGTAGAGCTCAAGAAAAATTAATAAAAATATATTAAAACAAAAAACAACAAAAAAGAAAAGTCAGTTCCAGATGTTTTTGCTGTCATGTATCTCAGTGAAACACAGCTGATCCTACAACCATTTCTACCTACGCCACAGGGGTGGCCTAGCAGACAGATGTGGTCGGTGCAAACACAAACCTCCACATCCGCCTGGGATGTGTGTGACTGGTGGGAACTCCCTTTCTCTAGCCGGCTAAGCCGCTTGTCCTGCTCAGTGAGTTGGCTGGAAGGCATGTCCCTGTGCTGTCCCTTGGGTACTGTCACTAGTTCTATTAATAAAAGGCTGTTTTTCTCAACTGGTCTTTCCTTGCCTACTCCTGCAGTACGGGCCACGCTGGTAACACAAAGCAGCAGCACAGGCAGAGGCGACAATGGCAGCCCCAGTTGGAGCCAGCGCAGCCAGAGAGGGAAGGTGGAAGTAGAGAGGAGGCACCCCAGGCTGAAGGATGGAGGCCATAAAGAGCCAAGGAAGGAAACTGCGGGCACCAGTTGCTGGGTGAGGTCCTGAGAGCTTCAGGCCTACAGGGCAAAGGGACGCCTGACACCTAGGAATCGTAAGGTTGGCTGCTGGCAGAGGGTTCAGGGCTGGAGCTGTCTTGGGTTCTAGGCCTGCCTGGAAGCAGCAATGCTGGCAGCTGCCAAGAGTTAAGGAATCCCGACTTGCTAGGCCTACAGAAGAGCTGCAATCACTTGTAAAGCTAAGGGTTCCAATAGGAGAGGCTTGCTTGAGCTGGGACAGCAGAGGGCACCCCCTGCTGCTGCTGTCCAACACTGAGTGACAAACACTGAGTGACAAACACTGCGAGGACCAGCATTGAAAATCCTTAGCCACCATGGTTTCCATCCAGCAAGAGCACCGCAGCCAGCAGACAGGTAGCCCCCGTGCCAAGATGACCGGATGACAAGGCAGCCCTTGGGGAGTGGGGACAGGAAGACAGCAAGTTCAAGGCCGGGCTGGTGTACACAAGACCCCATCTCAATCAAAACAAACAAAAAAGACTTAAAGCTCTACCGAGATGGAAAATCTAAAGCTAAACTTTTGGTTTTTGAGACAGGGCTGCAACTACAGGCGTGCACCCAGCTAAAACTAAACCTCAGTATTTACAGAACCTTTTCTTTATATAAATCTGAAAATCATGTTAACTATTTGGAGAGTAGTGAAGGCCCAGCTCCTTGTTGCATCCACACTGTGTACTTGCTCCTCTGCCTTCTGCCTCTTTTTTTTTTTGTAATGAAAAGAGTTAGGAGGGCTTTACCCCATAACGGAACACACTTCTACTAAAGCTTTCACAGATGCCAAGGATCGGCAGCCCTTACCAGCACCAGACACTCCTTCGTTTACCTGCTTAATCCCTGTGGTGTTTATACTGTCCACCTGACAGGTTCTAGAATCCCCTAAGAGCCCTGCTGTGGGGCTTGCTCAAGGAGTTTCTAGACAGGGTAAACTGAGGGGGAAGGACCCCCCTAACTGTAGCAGGTACCACTCACGTGCTGGGGCTCTGGACTGCACACGGAGCACTAAGCATCTGGGCAGCGGCATCCAGCTCCGCTCCCGGCTTCGGGCTGCCTCCCCTGTCTGCCACAATGAACTACCTCCTCAGACTGTGAGCCAAAGCCAACCCTTCCTTCATTCCTGCTCTGCCGAGTATTTAATCACACCCAGGAGAAAAGTAACAGTTCTGGGTCCCCGAATAACCTAGTGAGGCTAGGATTACAATACACATGAGAACTGAGGTATAGGAAGGTGGCAGAACTAACTAGCTAAAGTCAGCTGTTATGTGTACCGGCCACTAACCAGCTCCCAAATCATGACATGGAGACTTACCAGTTTTGAATGCTTGGCCTAGCTTAGGTTCATTTTTGGGTAGCTTTCAACTTAACCTGTTTCTCTTTATCTACCTTTTGCCTCAGAGCTTATTACCTTCTTTCTTTCTCTGTGTCCTTCACTGCTTCTTGTGTCTGGGTGGCTGGTGGCTGCCTGGCATGTGGCCCTGAGCAGTTCCCTTGTTCTCTCCTCTTCCTCTCGTGCCTATATTTCTCCTCTTTATTCTTTCTGCCTGCCAGCCCCACCTATCTTTCCTCTTGCCTAGTTATTAGCTGCTCAGTTTATAAGATCAATCAGGTGCTTTAGGCAGGCAAGGTGAAAACAAATGCCTAATTAAAAAATGCAGCATAAACAAACGTAACACATCTTTACATAGTTAAAATAATATTCCACAGCAATTGTGAATATCAAAATACAAAAATCTTTCCTTTGGAGTACATATGCTGAACAAAACCTGCCCACAATAGAACAGGATGATATGAAGGTTACAGTATAACGGGTGTGTGATGTGAGGCTTCAAGACGGGGGTAGGATGTGGGGTGGGGGTGTCAAGACTTCGGGCTTAGTCTGAGCTAAGAGTAACTTCATGCAAACATTAAACATTTGGTATTTTGGTATGCCATTAAAATGTTGACTACAGGGGACTGGAGAGATGGCTCAGAGACTAAGAGTACGAGCTGCTCTTCCAGAGGTCCTGAGTTCAATTCCCAGCAACCACATGGTGGCTCACAATCATCTGTAATGGGATCTGGTGCCCTCTTCTGGCCTGCAGGCATACATACAGGCAGAACACTACACATAATAAATCTTCAAAAAGAAATGTTCAATACAGAGTAATTTAGAATACAAACATTTATACTTTTTTTTCTTTTTCCCCTAAGACAGGTTTTTTTTTCCCCCGAGTGTGTGTGTGTTTGTGTGTGTGCGTGCGTGTGTGTAGCATTGACTGTCCTTAACTCACAGAGATCCTCTGCCTCCCAAGCGCTGGGATTAAAGGTGCTGAGCTACCACTGCCTGGTCCAGTGCTATTTTTTTTTTCCCCCTCCTCCCACCCTTCTCCCCCTCCCCCTACTCCTTTTCCCCTCCCTCTCCAGTCCAAAGAGCCATCAGGGTTTTCTGCCCTGTGGTAAGTCCTATGTCCTCCCCCCTCCATCCATATCTAGGAAGGTGAACATCCAAACTGGCTATGCTCCCACAAAGCCAGCACATTAAACAGGATCAAAACCCCGTGCCATTGTCCTTTGCGTCTCATCAGCCCTCATTGTTCGCCATGTTCAGAGAGTCCAGTTTTATCCCATGCTTTTTCAGTCACAGTCCAGCTGGCCTTGGTGAGCTCCCAATAGATCAGCTCCACTGTCTCAGTGGGTGGGTGCACCCCTCGTGGTCCCGACTTCTTTGCTCATGTTCTCCCTCCTTCTGCTCCTCATTGGGACCTTGGGAGCTCAGTCCAGTGCTCCAGTGAGGGTCTCTGTCTCTATCTCCATCCATCACCAGATGAAGGTTCTATGATGATATGCAAGATATTCGTCATTATTGCTCTAGGATAGGGTCATTTCAGGTTCCCTATCCTCAGCTGCCCAAGGAACTAACTGGGGACTGTAACCTATTTTCTTGGTTTAAGAGTCTCTCTATAAACCGGGTGATGGTGGCACACGCCTTTAATCACAGCACTTGAAAGGCAGAGGCAGGAGGATCTCTGTGAGTTCGAGGGCAGCCTGGTCCACAGAGCAAGTTCTAGGACAGGCTCCAAAGCTACAGAGAAACCCTGTCTCAAAAAACCAAAAAAAAAAAAAAAAAAGTCTTTATAGCCCACGCTTGTGATCCTCCTCCCAGCCTCCCAGTCACTGTGGATACAGGTATGTGCCATCACACACAATTTCCTTAGACATTATTTATACCTGGTCTTACTAAACACTAGAGACTTGTCATTTAAGAAGCACAGGATTACTTCTTTTTTCAAAATAACTTTAAAGAAAATACCCCTTTAATCCCAGCACTCGGGAGGCTGAGGCAGGCAGATCTGGTTTACAGAACTAGTACCTGAGCCGGGCGATGGTGGCGCACGCCTTTAATCCCAGCACTCGGGAGGCAGAGGCAGGCGGATCTCTGTGAGTTCGAGAACAGCCTGGTCTACAGAGCTAGTTCCAGAACAGGCTCCAAAGCCACAAAGAAACCCTGTCTCGAAAAACCAAAAAAAAAAAAAAAAAAAAAAAGAACTAGTACCTGGACAGTCAGGGGCTGCACAGAGAAATCTTGTCTTCAAAAACAAACAAACAAAAAAGACAAAGCATCTCTATCCCTTTTTCAGATAAAAAAACAAGAGCAACTTTATTACTCAGGCCTAAAAGCCTGTGGGGTTTACCAGCGCTGGGTCACATTGGGCTTGAGCAGTGGCAGAAGCTGCTCACTGTCTGGACTTCACAGAAAGCAAGCAGCCCTTGGCTCTTAGAGGATGATGGGCACTTGGGAAAAGGTAGAAAATGCAAGGCCTTGGATTCAATCCCCAGTACACAGTGAACCTTACCTTTTAAAGAAATTTTCATTCCTGTACCGATAGCTTGAGAGGCTGTGGCAGCAAAATCCAAACAGCCCCATCTGCCGAGCACCCGAGATGTTCCAAGAAAGGCAGTCCTGCCTCCAAAGAGAAGTTTTAGAAACTGACGTTTTTGAGGTTGAACACAGTGGAGACAGATGGGGCCGGGGGTGGCTTATGATGTTGAGATGGTACATAGGGGCCAATACCGCAGACTTTATATACCACCCTATGGTCCGAAACTGTTCAAAATAACTTGAGCTGAAGAACCTGTTACCTATAATTTTTTTTGTGTGGTTTTAAAATGTTTACTAATATGCAATTAATACCATTTAATCATTTGGAGAGAAAACCCTGCTTCATGGTTTTGGATCTCACAACTAAAATGCCTCTGCATGTTTTTCTGATGAGACAGTTTGTACGGATGCTGAGTGGTCACAGGGCAGCGGGGTGCAGAGTCAGAGCGAAGCTTTGTTCCGCTCCCTCCTCCTCGCTGCCCTCAGATGCTGAACTGCAGCATAAATAGGGCTTTGTTAGTTTTGCTGGGTGAACACCAAGTCATTACCACTGCCCTTCTGATTTCTTACCAACTGTCAAAGCAACCGCGACAGGCTACTCCCTTCTCCACAGCTGCTCCACACTTCAAGCTTTGAAAGTGTCAAAAAGCTACTAATGACCAAAAATGTGTATGCTTTTAGTACCTAGAAATCTTAGAAAATTTTTACCCATGCTTTTAGGGCCCTAAAATTTCAGAAAACCAGAGCCAGTATGAAAGAAAACATAACTCAGCCAGGTATAGAGGTGAATCCTAGTACTCGGGGGCAGAGGAAGGGAGCTGGCTACAGCCCAAGGCCAACCTCCACTTATTTCCAGTCTAGCCTGGGCTACAGTGAGACCCTACCTCAAACTGTCTCTGCTCACTTCCAGTCCAGCCTGGGCTATTGTGAGGAGACCCTACCTCAAACTGTCTCTGCTCACTTCCAGTCCAGCCTGGGCTACAGTGAGACCCTACCTCAAACTGTCTCCACTTCCAGTCCAGCCTGGGCTATAGTGAGGAGACCCTACCTCAAACTGTCTCTGCTCACTTCCAGTCTAGCCTGGGCTACAGTGAGACCCTACCTCAAACTGTCACCCATTAATTCTGGGCTTTCACTAAACACATTTTTTAAAAAAAACTTTTTAGAGCACGAGAGTTTGCCTGCAAGTATGTATATCCGTATGTTTATATGTGCACTGTAGTTCCCCAGAGGCCCAGATGAGGATGCTGGATTCCTCATGAGCTGCAACATGGATGTTAGGACTGAAATCTGGGTTCTCTAAGAGCGGCAAATGCTCTTAGCCACTAAAACCTCTCCAGCCTGACTTTTTTTCTTTGAAATTCCTGTAAACAACCTCCACTTCAGAATAAGATTATGGCCCCAAATAAAACCTTATACATGTTTGTGTGTGCAGAGTGTTCACAGGCCAGAGGGAGACGCCTTCAATTGTTTTTCATCTTTTTTTTTTTGGTTTTTCGAGACAGGGTTTCTCTGTGGTTTTGGAGCCTGTCCTGGAACTCATCTTATCTTTTTGAGACAAGGTCTCTCACTGAACCTGGAGCTCATCTATTTAGCTGGCTAGAAGGCCCAAGGGCCACCTGTCTCCATCTCCTGGTTACAGGGCAGGGCTGCCACACCCAGTGTTTTCATGAGCTCTAGGGAACAGAAGTTTGGTCCTCAGGCTCACACAGCAAACACTTCCCAGACTGGGCCATCTTCCCAACCCCACTAGATGAGTTTGATAAAATTTACATGTTTGTGTGTTTCCAAGTAATTAAGTTTTACTACAAAATAAAGAGTATATTATTTTTTTTCTATTTAACAAATTAGTGTAATAAGTTTAAGGGTATTGATAAAATTAATAATTCAAAACAATATTTCACTTATTAAATATTGTATAATGAACTCCAGTGTTATACTGGTAAGCATTTCCCGCTAATATTGGGTAGTGGTGGTGCACGCCTTTAATCCCAGCAGACGGATCTCTGAGCTTGAGAACAATCTGCTTTATAGAGAGGGTTCCAGGACAGTCAGAGTTGTAACAAAGAGAAACTCTGCTTCAAAGGGAAAAAAACAAAACAAAACCCCACGTGATTGAAAAGTGAGGTGAGCAGATTCAGGCTTCCTTGATGAGCCAAGGATGGAGAACCTGGCCGAAGTCCCATTCACTGAGTTCCATTTTACTTACCCTCTTCACTGACCTAAAGTCAAAATCCTCACTTACAGCAAATAAAGATACAGTGGGTTACCCTCTCCCAACAACAAAAAAACTGGGAGCAGAGGTTAGGAGCTGGGTTTTCAAAATGAATTTTATTTGTTACTATAACATTCTTTAAACAAAAAAACAATCCGGCATTAACACAAAAATGCTCTTCTGTGAATGAAATGTTCTCACAGCCCCACGTACCAACCGAGAAATGGTAAGGATTGTTCTGTTTTTGGCATTCTTTCTTATAGCTCTTCTTCTTTTTTAAAGATTTATTTATTATACATAGTGTTCTGGCATGGAGCCACCATGTGGGTACTGGGAATTGAACTCAGGACCTCTGGAAGAGCAGCCTATGCTCGTAACCTCTGAGCCATCTCTCCAGTCCCTCTATTAGCTCTCCTAAGCAGTATGTATGACACACACCAGAGGTAGGAAAGGCCATTTTAATAAATTATCTTAATTGTACAGATTTTCTCAAAATTAAACATGCTAAACCATGCCCTGGATGAATCTCAAGACTGCACACCAGTCTTTCTATCTGAAGACTTAATCCACTGGAGTGTCTAGTCTTTGTCCAGTAACTTGACAGCAAGATCATCCAGGGTCGCCAACCTCACCCGAGTCTTCTACCACATCTCACTTGCCGATTCTTTGGACCACCCAGTCCTGCTGGCAGAGAGGGCAGCGATTGTTCTGTTTCACCCACAGGGACATGCAGCAGTTGTGAAAGGAATGATTACATTCTCCCCAGACCACTGGAAGAAAAAAAAAGAACAGCTGAGTAGGTGGGTATGCAGTACGTACCTGTCATCTGAGTACTGAGGCAGGAGGAGTGCCTCCAGTTCTAGGCCAATGTGGTTACAAAGCAAGACCTTGCCTCAGAAACAGCCAATCAATTAAACAAACAATCAACCCACCCAAAAACTGACATGACATAGTTCAATTAAAATAGCTAATCCCAGGAGGACATGACCGTAGGAGGGGACCACATGGAGGGAGAGTTCAGGGGAGCAGGAGGGACGACCAGTGGTGGACATAATCAATATACATTGTATGACTGTATGAAATAATCAAAGCATAATTTTTAAATATTCTAAAAAAATTAAATTACTAAGTTCAAAATTAGATTAAAAAAAGGTCAAGAAAATAGTAATGGCTCAAAATCCTGAAAAAAGCTGGATAAATGGTCAAATTGGTTTTTTCTATCTACAAAAAAATTTACAAATATAAGTTACCTTAAGAAATATGCACTGAATGCAGAGCTCAGCCTGGCGGTGGAGAGGCTGGGGGTCTGACCAATCCTCCAACAACCAGGCCCAGAAGCAGGATTACATGTTGCACCCCAGCATCCACCGCACCCATGAGCTGCTGGAGCACGGGTGTGTGTGTATTTGTGTGTGCTGGTCCTGTGGACCCAGGGCAGCAACGGGATGTCCAGGAAGAGTCCCGTGAGAGCCCAGCACTGACAGTAGAGAGACCTGGGGCACCAGACCAGTTATTCTTTGGGATGAACGCCTGCATGTAAAATGTATGGCTAAAGGGTTTACTGCACGGCCCACTGTATCACACTGCAGCTTCCATGATGAGATTTTTTCCTTTCTTCCTTTATTCTTAAAAAAACTTTGTGTGTGTGTGTGTGTGTGTGTGTGTGTGTGTGTGTGTAATCGGGAGGCACGATGTGAAAGATACAAATAAACAAAAGAAAGAAATTTGCGACAGGCTGGGCATGGTGGCATTCTCCTTTAATCCCAGCACTCAGGAGAGGCAGGTGGATCTCTGAGAGTTCGAGGCCAGCCTGGTTCTAGGACAGCCAGGGCTGTTATACAGATAAATTGTCTCGACCCTCTCCGCCAAAGAAAAGAAAAGAAAGAAGAAAAAAGAAACATGTCACTTCTTTTCAGGGTAAACTTAATCCCATGCTACTAAACAAATCTATTTGGTGTCTTCTTAAATTAGGAGATTAAAGGCCTTGAATCTGTCATAGAGCCCAGACCTCCTCGGCCAAGAGGCGACCTTAGGGATCATTTGCACTTTCCTTATAACATCCTCCTGGTTTTTATTTACCCAGATACAATGTTTTACAGGCCCTGGGCTTACAGCTGGCTATTACAAACAGATGGTAGTCCGGGAACATCACCAGCTGTCTATCTACTGAGCTGTTTTTGTGAAGCTGTGAAGTTTTGAATTATGGTACTGACCAGTTGGTAAGGTCATGAAGGCCAGTCCCTGCAGGGTGAGAGATCACTGAAAGGCCAGCCTGGTCTACATAGCAAGTGTCAAGTAAGAGCCACACATTGAGACCAAAACCAGAAAGTTACCATGTCAGCAGGCAGTGCAGCTCCTCACCTATCAGATCTGCAGAGCGGCTGGAGAGGCATGTCTCTGCGACCAGGGTTCTTTGCTGAGATGGGCCTTGCTATAAGCCCAGCCTGGCCTGGAATTCACTATGTACACTATGGTAACTGCCCTGTCTCAGGCTTGCAAGGTGCTGGGATTACAGACGTAGGCCAACATGCTCAGGTCTTAAAAATCTGTCTGTCTTTCCTTTCTTCTTTCCCTCCCCTCTGTCCTACTTCCTTTTCCTTTGGAGACAGGGTCTCACTCCATAGTCCTGACTGGCCTGGAATTTGCTGATAGAGCAGGCTGGTATCCAACCTACAGTGTACCTCCTGCCTCTGCTGGGAGTACGAGTGTGTGCCACCAGTCCTGGCCTCTAGTTTTCTTAGCAGAAAATGTATTTCTTTCTGCTTAGCAAAATGTTTATCAAGACCATGAATGGAATATATACTCAATTATTAACTAAAATAGAAGAACTCATAAATTTATCTCAATAAGGTTTTTTTTTTTAAAGAACTAAAACATTTTACTATTTATTCTTTCCCTTTTAGTTTTAATTCTGATTTTGCTTGCTCTTATTTCTAATTGTGTGTATAGGATGAGGGGCATGCATGCCACTGCTCCCCGTGGATGGCAGAGGACCTTGTGGAGTGGTCAGGTTTGAGAGGTTAAGTGCTTTTACCTGAGCCATCTCACCAGCGCCTAAGTGCTCTGAATATTTACACTAGTAATTAATTATTGCTTTATGGCTTAATTTTTTTATGTACTGACAAAGCCATTTCTTTCTTTGGGAAACAGGTCTCACTATGTAGCGAAAGCTAGCCTCAACCTCTTAGTCATGGATTTACAGGCCTAGGTTACCAAAGATAGTTCAATAAAGTCAATTTGAATTGCAAACTCAAACATTCCCACAGAGACAGAAGAAAACCTCCAACTGAAAAGGCAGAAAGGAGAATTAACACATACCAACACAGTCCTCTTGTTTGTTTTCAGCTTGACATCTAAGGCAGGCATCTAAAAGCAAACAAAAGCAAATCTCATCTGAGGTTCAGGAGGAATACTGGAAACCCAGACCTTCAAAGTCAAACAAAAGCCCTGAGGATCAGAGATGGAGATAAGCATTTCATATTAATTTCTCATCTAAAAATAACTATTTAAAGAGAAATAAAATACATGGCATTCTATTAGTTCACTTGTGACCAATATTTGACCAGGGCTAACGATGATCTTACAAGTTCATATGACAAGAGAACTTGGCAGTGGCATTAGGGAAAGTCCTTCAAGACAAAGATGCCAACTATACCATAACAAATTATTTTAAGGCCACTGGCTTGTTCACTCACAAGGACCAACCTCAGGGTTATTTTCAAGACACCAGTGTAAATAAGCCATGCCCATGTATTCCTTAGTTATTATCTTCAAGGAACCAGTAAAGATTTTTGTTGAGAGAGGGTCTCACATAGCCCTTAGTCTCTAACCTGAACATACTGTGGATGACAACCTTAAAATCCTGCCTTAATGATTTGGAATTACAAGCATGTGCCCCCAGCCCTGCCCAACAATAAAGTGTAGGATAGACCAGGAAGAAATTTTCACATAAACCCCCTGATTTTTTTTTTTTTTTGGGTTTTTCAAGACAGGGTTTCTCTGTGGCTTTGGAGCCTGTCCTGGAACTAGCTCCTGTAGACCAGGCTGGTCTCGAACTCACAGAGATCCGCCTGCCTCTGCCTCCCAAGTGCTGGGATTAAAGACATGCGCCACCACCTCCCGGCTAACCCCGAATTTTTAAGCCATGTGACTATACAACCTAGTTGAAAGTTAACAACTTTTTTCCTAATTTTCCATAAGCAAAATTCCTTTCCTTTGTTTTTGAGACTGGGTTTTATGTTGCTCAGGCTGGCTTAAAACTATATGGCCTAAGCCGGGCGATGGTGGCGCACGCCTTTAATCCCAGCACTCGGGAGGCAGGGGCAGGCGGATCTATGTGAGTTCGAGACCAGCCTGGTCTACAGAGCTAATTCCAGGATAGGCTACAAAGCCACAGAGAAACCCTGTCTCGAAAAACCAAAAAAAAAAAAAAAAAAAAAAAAAAAAAAAAACAACTATATGGCCTAGGATGGCCCAACCCCCAGTCCTCAATGCACTCACCCAACAACGGCAAAGTACTTGAAGAAATTAAGTAAATACCAGAAATGGAAACTTAATAATTCAATCAACACAATACTTTAGGGACCAGTGAAACTGGTTCATTCTTTAACTGTATAAACAGTCCAAATTTGGTAAAAGGAGGCTCAAGCTGACAGAAAATGCTTGGTGTTAATTATGTGTGTGTGCTAACTGTGGGCATGTGCACGCAGGTGTCCGGAGGCCAGATGCGCTGGACACGGCTGGGGCCGGGGCTACAGGCACTCTGTGAGTTGCCCCACATCGGTGCAGTCTGTGCTCTTTACCACCGCGCCATTTCTCCAGATCCAGCAGACTGCTCTGAGTTCAGGACTGCTTTGTTACACAGTGTGCTGCTAACGTCAGGGCTAGAATGACTTCGAAAGGTAAAAAAAGAAAATTCTGTAAAAGAACACCCAGCCTGGAGTTGAAGACGGCTTCCTGCCTCTCCTTACACTGGCTCACGCATATGATATACTTGGGCCCTGGCTCAAGTATGTCATATGGTGGAGAATCAGTGAGTCACTACTTTTTTTGTTTTTCGAGACAGGGTTTCTCTGTGTATCTTTGGCTGTCCTGGAACTCACTCTGTAGTGAGTTTGGGCTGGACCCAAACTCTCAGAGATCCACCTACCTCTGCCTCCCAAGTGCTGGGATTAAAGATTTGTGCCACCATCACCTGGCGCCACTACCTCTTTTTCTAAAGGAGGAACCTAAGGCTCCACAAAACCCGTGTTAAATGTCTAAACTAACAGAGTCAGGTACCCTCACCCTGGCTGTACAGATGGCCTGGCCTCCTCTTTATGCCACCTGCTCCTTTCAGGAGGAAGTGGGTTGTGGATGGAACCCAAAGGAGAGCACTACCTGCACTGCAATGGGATGGATGGGCCAACCTTAGAGTAAGAAGGCAAGAAAGTCACTTTAAGATTATCAAAAATCCAGGGCTGAAAAGATGGCTCAGTGGTTAAGAGTCTCAAACAGGACGAGTTCAGTCCCAATGCCCATCTAAAGGAGCTCATGACTGATGTAACTCCATCTCCACAGGGATCACAGGCACCTGCACTCAGATGCACATATCCTCCATACAGATACATGATTACCAAAAAACCAAAACATACAGCCAGACGGCGGTGGGAGGCAGAGATGGCCGGATCTTAGAGAGTTTGAGACCAGCCTGGTCTAGAAAGCAAGTTCCAGGACAGCTAGGACTGTTACACAGAGAAACCCTGTCTGGAAAATCCAAAAACAAAATATATAATTACAAATTAAAGAAAAAAATGTGTGGGGGTGGGGGGAAGGTTGGGTTGAGACAGTGTGTCTCTACACATACCTGGCTTGTCTTGGAGCTCACTGACCTTAAAATCAAAGAGATCCACCTGCTTCTGCCTCCCAAGTACTGGGATTAAAAACTGTGCGCCACCTTGCCCAGCACAAAACTAACAAACAGCACGCGCACACACACACACGCGCGCGCGCACACACACACACACAGACACACACACAATAAATAAATGTAATTTTATAAATAAAAAGGTCTACCTCTCTAAAAAAATTTTTTTTTGTCTTTCTGCTGTTGACATCTTGGCTGGGCTGGATTTCCTATATATGCCTTTGAATTAACAAGCAGAGCCTTCCAGGAACTCGCTCTGCAGACCAGGCTGGCCTCAAACTCACAGAGATTTGACTTGTCTCTGCCTCCCGAGTACTAGTTATTAAAGGCGAGCGCCGCCACTGCCCGGCCTGGACTGGGCTCTTAAACTATGTAAAACTCAACTAGAGGCCGGGCGGTGGTGGCGCACGCCTTTAATCCCAGCACTAGGGAGGCAGAGGCGGGCGGATCTCTGTGAGTTTGAGTCCAGTCTGGTCTACAGAGCGAGTTCCAGGACAGGCTCCAAAGCTACAGGGAAACCCTGTCTCAAAAAAACCAAACCAACCAAACAAACAAAAAACAAAAAAACTCAACTAGATTACGCTGGTTTCATACGTTTCACTTGGCCCAATATTTTCGTTCAAAATAAAACTGACTATGAAAGGTTCTTTGAAAGGGCACAAAAGGGCAGATCAGTATTTTCTCTAAGAAATGGTACCATTTATGGGAAGTGGACATGATGAAGTTTCATGTTTCTGTACCAAGCAAGGACTTTTCTATCCTTGGATTCCCATGGATTTAAATCCTCTTGGCCCTCGATTCAAGACAAGCGAGCTCTGACTCGTCTTGTCGATCTGAATTTTAAAAACCAGCCAAAGAGCGGCTGCAACAACGAATCTACGCAAATGACTGCGTATCATTTCGGGATTGACAAGAGCCGTGAAGTGAAATCCACACGATGGCGCGGGCTCATAATTCCCTAGAATTTGGGAGGTGCTGGCAGGAGCACCGGGGGTTCAAGGCCGACCCCGGCTAGTTGGGCAACTTCCAAGCCAGCCTGGGGAACACGCGAGTCTCTCAAAAACAAACACCCCAACCCTCAGATCCACGTCTCGGGCTCCGCTGTGAGGTTTGCTGGCCGCTGGGCAACCCACACACTGGTTCCCGGGGATCACCCGGTTGTGTTCCCTCGGTCACGCCCACCACTCGCGGGAATCACCCCGCACGGGCGGCTCGGCCCAGTGCTCGCCGGCGGAGCCCGCCCAGCAGCCCCAGGCTCGCGTGCCGCGAGCGCTTCGCTTACCCATCACCTGGACCCTGCAGATGGCGCAGGTGTCGCACTCAACGTCCCAGCTCCACATGGCTACCGCGTTCCACTTCTTGAGGGAGAACATCTTGTCGCCCCCCGGCCTGGAGCCTGCAGTCCCGGAGTGCGAGGACAACACGCACGGTTCCTCGCCGTCCTCCACGTCGGCCATGGCGGCGGCGCAGAACGGCGACGCGGACGTCGGGCGCGGAGGCGGGAGGTATGGCGGCTCAGTAGGGCCCAAACGCGTGCCGCGGCGCCTCCCGCAGGTACGCCGCGCCGCCGGAGGTAGGCGGTGCTGATTGGCTGGCCCGGCTCGGTGACGCCACGAGGCCTGCACTGGGACCCTCTGCGCCTGCTGCTGCTTTGCACGGGCCATGGGCATTTATTGCAGAGCGAGCGCTGTCTTGCGTCTTCCTTTATTACACCCGGATCTCTCGGACATCACCTTGCTTCCGTTTTCATTTGTCGTCTCTCCCAAATGTGAACTATCAGAGTAGGGAGAAAAGTGTCGCTGGGCGGTGGTGGCGCATGCCTTTAATCCCAGCACTCGGGAGGCAGAGGCAGCGGATCTCTGTGAGTTCGAGACCAGCCTGGTCTACAGAGCTAGTTCCAGGACAGGATCCAAAGCCATAGAGAAACCCTGTCTCGAAAAACCAAAAAAAGAAAAAAAAAAAAAGAAAAGTCTCCCCATCACTGTATCTTACAAAATGCCTGACCGTAGGAGGCCTGTAGAAAGCAAGAGATCCAGGAATCTGGTTCAGTGGGTTTTAATTTGGGAGTGGGAGTCTTGGATTTCTTTTCTTTCTTTCCTTCCTTCCTCCCTCTTTTTTTTTTTTTTTTTTTTTTTTTTTTTTTTTTTTTTAAAGACAAGGTTTCCACGCCGGGCGGTGGTGGCGCACGCCTTTAATCCCAGCACTCGGGAGGCAGAGGCAGGCGAATGTCTGTGAGTTCGAGGCCAGCCTGGTCTACAAGAGCTAGTTCCAGGACGGGCACCAAAGCTACAGAGAAACCCTGTCTTGAAAAGCCAAAAAAAAAAAAAAAAAGACAAGGTTTTTCTCACTGTGTAGCCCTGATTTGTCCTGGAACCTATCAAGATCAGGTTGGTCTTGAATTCAGATTGAGTCGTCTCCACCTCCCGAATGCTGGGATTAAGGGCGTGAATCACCACACCCAGCATCTTGGATTTCTTTACACTTAAAATTTATTAGGGCCTTGGAGCCTGTCCTGGAACTAGCTCTATAGATCTGCCTGCCTCTGCCTCCCAAAAACTAGGATTAAAGGCCTGGGCCACTGCTCCAGGCTTCTGTTTCTGGGTCTCACTACACAGCTCCATCCGGCCTGGAAATCACTGTTGAACCAGGCTGACTTGGTATTCACCTGCCTCTGCTTCTGGAGCGCTATTAGGATCTGCAAAGGCTTTTATTCATGTAAAAGATAGATTTAGTTTATTTGCTAGCTTCCTTGAGGCAGTTTCCCCTTTTAAATCGAGCTGGCCTAGGACTCCTTAGGTAGCCCAGGCTGCCCTGGAACTCATAATTCCCCTGCCTCGAAAGCCTCAGTCATATGATTGCTATGTATAAATAAGAGTGGAAAACGGAAATTGTTACAAAATATTGTTACACAAAGAAAAATAATCCCAGAAACCCTGTAGGAGGGCCCTAAGTTCCTCTTTTAAAAAAACAACAAAACAAAAAAACCACATAATGGAAAACTAGGAAAGTGGCAACTATCATAGAACTGTCATATGAAGGTGCCAGTCTTGAAACCCAAAGTCATCTGTTTTTCCAAGCAAAGTAGATGTCTCCCATAAAGATCAGAAGCTGAGGTGTAGAGTCTGGAGGGGTGTTTAAATCCACTACACCCTGTGGTGTCAAGTGTAGGGACTCAGAGCCTTGCTCCGGTCACTGGCCTCTCATGATCTGCTAGTCCCCAACATCCCTACCTGGCCCCTGGAGAGGGGCTAGAAGACCGAGAACACATTAATATATAGAGCACTGAGTGTGGCTGCAGAGTCCTGCTTGGTGGATCTGTATGTAAGAGGTGAGGTTGGTGTTAGGATTTAGGCATTATCCTAGCCTGCCCTGTCATCTGGCAGGAAGTCCTAGTCTATACACAGGTGCCAAGGTCCCTTTAAGAGACAAGCTCCGCCCACATCAGCTCTCTTTCCTGCTCTTCCTCTAAAGGAGCAGGGAGGACTTTTCCTGTCTCATTTCTCTGTCTGTCCCCCTCCCCCATTCTTTCCTTCCTTTCCTTATTTTTATGATTTTTTAGAAATGCTGGCGGGTCCTGAGCAGCTGGCGGCGGGTCCCAGGAGAGCGGCTTGCGGGCTGGGCTTAAAAATGCTACAAGATCCCCAGGCAGGCCCTGCGGTGGTGGCGCACGCCTTTAATCCCAGCACTCGGGGAGGCACTGTGAGTTCGAGGCCAGCCTGGTCTACAGAGCTAGTTCCAGGACAGGCTCCAAAGCCACAGAGAAACCCTGTCTCGAAAAACAAAAACAAAACCAAACAAACAAAAAAAGATCCCCAGGTGGTTCCCGAGCGTTGATTCATGCCAGGCGGGCTGGTCCCGCCATGCAGCAAGCAGGTGTGCAGGAGACAGAAAGAAGGGACATGAGCAGACACATCATATACAGAATAGAATTGAATATTTATTACTTAAAGAAGGGGGAAAGAAAGGAGAGAGACATAAACGGGCCTGAGAGAGACACGTGCATGCGAAGAGGGGACAGACAGAATCTAAGATGGCAGGGGAAGCGCAGGGGTTGCCGGGAGTGGGCGTGGCTTGCCTCTTAAAGAGATGAAAACCATAACACTTATCTCAAATAAAACTCTTCACTTAAGCTCTGCTTGCATGGTGTATTCTGTCACCAGCTGTGGTTTGGACCTGCCCACCACGGGACCTGTTGCAAAGGTCTCTCACAGGCTGCTCACCCACTTTGGGACCTATCAGGGTCCCACTTGCTCCGTAACAACAATAGGAACTGGGGAGACAGGAGGTAGAGTGGACAGCTGGCCTGTGTATCTCATCTGTTGGCCAGAGCAGAGCAATAGTGAAGGGAGACAGGGATCTGCCCACACTTTATGATGCCTATGAACAAGCCTGAGTTACCTGCTCCAAACACATCTTCTGCTTATGCAAGAAGACCCCTAATCTGAAGCTGATGGCTGTATGTGATAGACGGTTAATGAAGAAGGAAGAAGGCAGATGGAGATAAACCACACCCGGGGGAGAGCCCAGCAGTCAGGGAAGGAGGGACGCCTGTATATGCGTAGTTGAAAGAATGACGGCTGGGAGAGCATGAGGGTGGGCCGTGCCCATGGCTGGCCCAGCAGAGGACTGTGAGACCAGACAGGAGGGAGAACAGGGGAAGTCTGCAGTGCAGACATCTGGCGCTCTCTCAGGAAGGCCTTCCAAATGACGGAGACTAGGCAAAGAGATGGGCAAGAGCACCATGTATAAGCAAATGTGCTCCGGGGAAATGGCAGAGCAGGGACAGCCAAGGAAGGCCCAGGCTGTGCAGTTAGTTCAGGCATAACTTAAGCCACCCGGAAGGGGCCCTTGTGATCCGCTTTTATGCCCCTGCCAACAGGTTTTGTCTCAGATCAAAGGCAGTCAGAGGGCAAGGACAACAAGAGAGCTTGGACTTGGAAAAAGCAAAAGGTGCCTGCCTCCTGCCTTGCTCAGCTCATGCTGGCCACCATCCTTCAGGTTCCTCTTACCAGCTGGAGAGTATTGCGGATGCTCCCATGCAAGCTCTGGACCTCATATACCTGCTTCTGTAATGCCCCACTGGAGAAAGGTACAGACAACCACTTTGCTCAGTCCATTGAAAGTCTATGAGTCCTCAGTGGTCAAGAGCACTGACTGTTCTTCTAGAGGACCCAGGTTCGATTCCCAGCACACACACACGGCAACTCACGACTGTCTGTAATTCTAAGATCTGACACCCTCGGACAGACATACATGCAGGCAAAACACCGATGCACATTTTAAAAAAGCATATAAGTCCTTTATTGTTCTATGACCATTGTTGTGGGGTAGTCACAAGAGAAGACTGCCCAGACATGGGTTTAAGTCAATAAAGCGTCTTTATTAAGCCAGGCATGGTAGCACACCCCTTAAATCCCAGCACTCAAGAGGCAGAGGCAGGCAGATTTCTGTGAGTTTGAGGTCAACCAGGTCTATGGGGCAAATTCCAGGATAGCCAGAGATACACAGAAAAACCGTGTCTTGAAAAAAACAAAAAGCAAAAGTAAACCTGGCAGGCAACCACACTGAGTGTTTGGGATCCCAGTGTAGCCCTGAGTGTAGTTGTTTTCTTTTTACTGTTTGGAGGCCTGCCACCCAGCTCTCAAATAAAGACACAGGGACTTATTCTTACTTATGAATGCCCCGTCTTAGCTTGGCTTGTTTCTAGGCAGCTTTTCTAACTTAAATTATCCCATTTTTCTTTAACTATGATTTTTTTACCTTTCGTTATATCTTTCTTCCCTTCTTAGTCCGTGGCTGGCTGTGTGTCTGGGTGACCAGGCCCTGGTGTCCTCCTCCCTCCTTTTCTCCATCCTTCCTCGTCCCATTCTTCTTCTCTAGCCTAGATGTCTCCTCCTATTTATTCTCTCTACCTTCTAGCCCCACCTATTCTCTCTTCTGTCTAGCTATTGGCCCTTCAGTTCTTTATTAGACCAATCAGATATTTTAGACAGGCAAAGTAACACAGCTTTACAGCATTAAACAACTGCAAAATAAAAGAATGCAACATATCTGTGCATCATTCAACAAATGTTCCACAGCATAAACAAATGTAACACATCTTAAAATAATATTCCGCAACACCTGAGCCTTTCTCAGGCTGAGATTTTAAGCACAAAAACTATTTTCTGGGTTGACATACTTCTGTTAACAAAAAGAGTTACCCAGGAGTGGAATTATAGAAACCAAAAAGCAAGGTTAGTACATTTAGAGACTTCTTCCGGAACTACGAATTTTGGTAGATTAGGTCTTTAGTTTTAGCAGGTGGTTCTGAGTAAATGCTGAATTTTACAGCCTGAATGATACTTCAATCATGGAGTCAGTTGTGCTAAGATCTTGGGGCCTACTAAGGTCTGGGGCCCTATTACAACCAAGACTGGGTTCATACCTCAGCGTCTCTTGATGCTTAGGGCGGGGTACAGCATTTTTAAGTGTAAAAATCAATGACATAACTCACATGGCAAGGCATCCTTGAAATGTTCCTTCCTGGCACAACATCTTGATTATTTCAGACATAACATGAAAATTATTTTTGACTTGGCTCTTCTCCAGTTATTTTGGTTACATCAGTTATTTTGGTTAATACATCTTGCCCCTGGTGAGGCCATGGAAATCTCAAATGTGTCGGCAGGGTAGATGTGACCACTGTGGGAGTGGGGTTGGGTAGAGGGCTGAGAACTGTCTAAGCAAATACAGAGTCAGGACAAGATGGCTCTACCATGGCCTTATCCCCCTCAGTGGGAGAGTCTCTATTCCTTTGTTCAGAATGTTGAAGAGAGGTTGGGTTTTGCTTCAGAGACTTTCCTTTAGCTCAAACATGTTTAAGCCCTTCAGGAAAAACCCTATTCCCATCACAAGTGAATGTTTCCACTGTTTATTCTTTGGTCCTTATTTTACCATTCCTTCATGCCATTCATTTTTATGAAAACAATCTTTCCTGTGGTTAAAGAGGAAAAACTCTCCAGGCCCTCTTAAATTCAGTTCTTGGCATCTTGTGACTTACACAGACAAGGTTAGCAAGAGAAAAGGCAGGTTTTGATTTGTAGAAGTAGAAGTCACAGAAGAAAAGAAAAAAACGGCAGCCTGGATTTAGAGTTTGTATACCAGCCGAATAAGGGAAAGGGAAGTTTAAAAGAAAGGGGTGTGCGTGTCTTAGTTCTCTTTCTTTTTCTGTAATGAGGGCCATGATGAAAAGCAACTTTGGGAGGAATGGTTTGTTTGGCTTATATGTATACTTCTAGATCACAGTCCATCACTGAGGGAAGTCAACACAGGAAAAAACTCAGGATGGGAAGGAATCTGGAGGCAGGAATTGAAGCAGAGACCGTGAAGGAATGCTGCTTACTGGCTTACACCCAAGGATTGTTTAGCCTGATTTGTTATACAAATTAGGACCACCTGCCCAGGGGCAGCACCAGCCACAGTGGTCTGGCCTCTCCCAGTTCAAGAAATTGCCCCATAGACTTGCCTACCGATTAGTGGGGGCATTTTCTCAATTGAGGTTCCCTGCTCCAAGATGTGACCCTTGTGTCAAGTTGACAAAAAAAAAAAAAAAAAAAAACAACAACAACAACCCAAAATCTAACTATTCTCTTCCTTTTATGTCATTTTCTCATTCATCCTGAAAACAGAATAGATGTGAGAAATGAAAATTTTGTGACAATGTTTGTGTTGTTTGTGTTGTTTTTTTCTGGCAATTGGGGTCGATAGTCCCTAGATTTTAAAATCCTAGGAAAATGACTTATGGCCATTTGTTAAATCTGAAAATTATGGAAGACCAAACCTATGATTGTCTAATTAAATCAAGCTTTATTTAATACTGGCCAGGACAGTGGACACTGGCCAGGTCCACACCTGGGATTCCCAGAGAACGGCACTGAATTAGGTTAGTCAGGTGCTCATAAAGCAAAACCCACAAGGCTACATACTTTCCCGCTTTTGTCCAACTGGGAAACATCTTCATGCATTTCCTGCATACACATATCCCACCTACATATGATCAAGGACATTCTGTGCAGTTGAGGCAACTAATTTTGCTTACGTAAGTGAACAACAGGCCCCAGCATCTAAGTTATCTGTGTAGACAGACTTTTCTTTCCCACACGCCAGTTCCCAGATAGCCAACATGGAAACTTAATATTAATTATAAACACTCAGCTCATAGCTCAGGCTTATTATTAACTAGCTCTTACAACATAACTCATTTCTATTAATCTACATTCTGCCACTGACAGTACCTTCTTTCAACATGGCACGTTCATCTGTTGAAAGTCAGGTGGTAGTCCCTTTCTTCCTTTCGTCTCTTTACACTGTCTTAGGAGTCTAACAGTCACCAGGCCCAGTTATTTCTTATCTGTATTTTACAGAAGGGCGAATTGAGTTGCGGTGAGCTTGACACAGCTGAAAACCAGCAAGCTTTTCATAATACATAAATCTGGTGCCTAATAATCTTCTTGGCTGTACCATACTGTGGCAACACAGAAAACTTACCTAACCCTAATTATCATGCATAAACCATCAGTCATAGGGAACTGTCCGGTGTCTTGGGGGTCGGGGGAGTCCAGTGATTCAAAGCTTCCTCATTTGGAAAAGACCCTAATTCCTAGGGTGGTCTCCTTTAGGAAGCTGTACCAGCTATTTTTCTTGTCATTCTGACAAAATGACTAACAAGAGCAATGAAAGGAAGGAAAGGTGGGGGCGCATGGCAGCCGGAGCAGGAGGTCAGCTGGTCACCATGGCCCCAGCTGGGAGTAGAGTTGGAGGCTGTGAGCAGCTCTCCTCCTCCCTTTCATTCAGTCTGGGCCCCCAGCCCATGGGACGGAAGCACCGATATCTAGTGGGTCTTTCTGTCTCAGTTAAACCTCTCTGGAAACACCCATGTAGAGTCGGTCCATTGTTGTGTCTCCCCCATGGTTTCAAATTCCAGCAAATTGACAATTAAGAATAACAGTCATGTTGGGCAACGATGGCTCATGCTTTTCAATTAATCCCAGCACTCGGGAGGCAGAGGCAGGTGGATCTCTGTGAGCTTGAGGCTAGCCTGATCTACAGACCGAGTTCCAGGACAGCCAGGCCTGTTACACAGAGAAATCCTGTCTTGAAAAACAAATAAACAAAAAGACTAGTAATCACAACCTGACACGGTCACAGTCTCTAAACACTCCTGCTGGCCAGATTTGTAGTCACGTTTCTGTCTGGTTAAAGTAAAGACTTTAACTTCCTTCACACTATAAATCAAAAAACAAAACAAAACAAAACAGAAAGCCTGGCGGTGGTGGTGCACACCTTTAATCCCAGCACTTGGGAGGCAGAGGCAGGCGGATCTCTGTGAGTTCGAGGCCAGCCTGGTCTACAAGAGCTAGTTCCAGGACAGGTTCTAAAACTACAGAGAAACCCTGTCTTGAAGAAAAACAAAAAACAAACAAACAAAATCTTCCTTCACATTATAAATTTCTCATGCACAAGAAAAACCCAAGAAGAATTTTTCTCTCCCTCGCTCCCCGTTTCTCTCCTTACTAAGCTCTGTCTATGAAATCTACATTTTCAAGTTTATTTATTTGAGATCAGGTCTCACCGTGTAACTCTGGCTGGCCTGGAGATCGCTCTGCAGATGAGACTAGCCACAAACTCATTGAGATCCCCCTGCCTCTGCCTCCTGAGTATTCTGTCTGGTATTGTCAGACAGATTTATTTATTCATTTATCGATATAGAAATGAGTCTTTTGTTCTTGCTTTTGTCAAGACAGGGTTTCTCTGCGCAGCCCTGGCTGTCCAGGTACGAGTTCTGTGACCAGGCTGACCTTGAACTTGCAGAGAGTGCTGGGATTAAAGGTGTGTGCAACCACTGCCTGACAGTCATTTTTAATTTTTGAACCTGTGATATGCATTAACACCTTTGGCATGGGGCTGTCATGTGTTGCTGGGTGCTTAGGCCCAGAAATCTGCTACCTAATTTTCCAAAAGAAAATTTGAAACAGAAACTGGCAAAGGAAAATGGGTTTATTTACTGTTTGACCGAACTGGGGGAGAGAAGAGCTTGCTGGTTTTCCTGGGCCCTTTCTGTAGCAGAGGTCAGGAAGTGTAGACACTGGTGACTCAGTGGGTCCTGTGAAGGCTTACTGTGTGGCAGCCTCCTTCCCAGCACCAGGCAAGCCCATCACCCTCCCCAGCACAGTTTCCGGGGCCAATTTTAGCTCTGTTTCTCTTCCTGTGAGGGCTCGCCGTTGAGATGGGGTCTTGGTGTGCAGTCTGCTTGACCTGGGTCCACTACAGAGCAGGCTGGTTTTGGACTTGCAGCCATCCTCCTGCTTCTGCCTCTCCAGGAATGTGCTATCATATTCAGCTTGTGTCTTTGTTTTTGTTTGTTTATTTTATTGTTATTTCATGGCAGGGTTACTCTGTGTAACAGTTCTGGCTGGCCTGGAACTCACTGAGATCCTCCTGCCTTTGCCTCCCAAGTGCTGGAAGTAAAGGTGTGCACCACCACTGCCCTGACTTGTTTTGTTTTTTTAAACCAGAACATTCCCTTGTCATCCATCTTGCTTCTGCTGCTAAACCCAAAGAGGCTCAACTTTCTTCTTCTTCTTCTTCTTCTTTTTTTTTTTTCTGTTTTGTTGAGACGGGGTCTCACGTAGCCCAGGATGGCCTTGAACTCCCTATATAGCTGGGGTTGACTGTAAACTTATTCCATCTCCTAATGCTGGGATTACAGGCCTGTAGCACCACACTGGGTTCAAAATGCTTTAGGGTCCATCATAACCAACCACTCTTTGCATTTCCCCATTCATCGGTTCTGCAGATGCCCATCCCGTCTCTGCCTCTTGGTGCTGTCAACCTTCAATCAAGTCGGTGCCAGCACAAGGGGCCTCCACCACCTTGGCACGCATAGGCTCATCACAGCTGAATGTTACTGAGAACGATGGGTATGCTAGCTCTTTCTCCGTGCTAGGCCATTTTGGATAAGGGGATCTCCAGCAGCAATGGCTTAGTCACTGATGTTAGTCATGATGTGTTACCAGTGAAGCCTCGGCCTCCTCCTGGTGACTTAGTGGCCGCAGGGACAGAATGAAACCCACAGTTTAGAAACTGATTGTGCAGGGCGGTGGTGGCACACTCCTTTAGTCTCAGCACTCAGGAGGCTCATCACAGCTGAATGTTACTGAGAACGATGGGTATGCTAGCTCTTTCTCCGTGCTAGGCCATTTTGGATAAGGGGATCTCCAGCAGCAATGGCTTAGTCACTGATGTTAGTCATGATGTGTTACCAGTGAAGCCTCGGCCTCCTCCTGGTGACTTAGTGGCCGCAGGGACAGAATGAAACCCACAGTTTAGAAACTGATTGTGCAGGGCGGTGGTGGCACACTCCTTTAGTCTCAGCACTCAGGAGGCAGAGGCAGGTGGATCATTGTGAGTTTGAGGACAATTTGGTCTGCAGAACTAGTTCCAGAACAGCCAGGGCTATGTAAAAAACCCTATCTCAAAAAACTAAAAGGAGCCAGGCGGTGGTGGCGCACACCTTTAATCCCAGCACTTGGGAGGCAGAGGCAGCAGGATCTCTGTGAGTTCGAGGCCAGCCTGGTCTACAAAGGGAGTTCCAGCACAGGCTCCAAAGCTACAGAGAAACCCTGTCTCGAAAAACCAAAAACCAAAAAAAAAAAAAAAAAAAAAACCAAAAGGAAAAAAATAACTTAATTTGTGTGGCAGGATAGGCACTGCTAAGTGGTCTTGATGAACTTTAGAACCTGAAAGGGGGGTTGATAGCAATGAACAATGTTTATGTACAATGAGCAGTATCTTTCTAGATATGTCTGTCCAGCCATGGAGGTAGGTGACATCCATCTGCAAATACGCCATCTGTATTCAGTTTTTTACCTGTGAAATAATGAACAAGAAACCATGAGTTAAGAAACTTTTATTGGCTGGATATGGTGAACCCCACCTTTAATTCTAGAATTTGGGAGGTAAAGGCGGGCAATCTCTGTGAGCTTGAGGTCAGACTGCTCTACATAGTAAATCCAGGCCAGCTAGGGCTATATAGTGTGACCTGTCTTAAAATTAATTAATTAAAATGAATGTAAAAACAAAAGCGACTAGCCGGGCGGTGGTGGCGCATGCCTTTTATCCCAGCACTTGGGAGGCAGAGGCAGGAGGATCTCTGAGTTCAAGACCAGCCTGGTCTACAAGAGCTAGTTTCAGGACAGGCTCCAAAAAAAAAAAAAACAGAGAAACCCTGTCTCGAAAAAAACAAACAAACAAAACAACAACAACAACAAAAAAAACCCCAAAAGCGACAGCAAGTAGCTTTCTTCCTGGAGGCATGCTTTCTTCCACCTTGCCAGGGTCTCATGTGGCCAGGCTAACCTCAAACTCGCTGTGTTAGCTGCGACTGGCTTTGAATTCCTGGTTCCTCTGCTTCCATCTCCCAAAGGCTTTAATACCAGGTATGCACCAACACCTGTATAACACCCAGATAATACAACTCTCGCTGTAGTTTTCCTTTCAGATATGTGGAGACTTTTATGGTATAGATTGCTGTGCTAACTTGCTACTAAAAGTGACAGTATACCGGACAGGCGGCAGAATGTAGAAAAATGCTTTGGTTTGCTTTTGGGGTTTATGCCTTAGACTTCAGTAGTGGCTAACAGCTCCCCCTACTCCACGGAAAACACTGTATCGTAAAAGGGCAAAGACCTTTGAGAAATGATCAAGGTGGCACTTTTGTATATGTCTGGTTTTATTCATTTATTTATCTCATATTCAATTATGTACATATTCAAGTATGTACAGGTATACACATGTGCACATGTATGACGGCCAGAGGCCAACCTCAGTTGTAATTCCCAGGAGCCATATACCTTTTTTTTAAGTTCTTGGAGAATTTTATACAATACATTTTGGTCATATTCAAACTCCTTTCAGATCCATTCTCCTTCCCTATCCAGATCTGGATCCATGAGACAAAATACATATATAATGACTTTAAAATGACCAGAGGTCAAACACCATAGCCATAAATTGTAAGATTGCAGTTTCCAGCGAGCTGCTTGCGGGAGCCAGCTGGCAGACAGTTATTCTCTGCAGCGCCCCAAAGCCAGGGTTGTGAGCAACGCTTTACTATTGTGCCAGCTGTTTGTTTAGGCCCCATAGATGTGATCACTTAGAGGACTCCAAATGCAGAGAAAGCCGTGCCAGCCGCATTCCGTCCCAAACTTGACCGCTGACACCCACCCACACTGTTTTTCACTTTCTGACCTGACTGCTGGTCTGTGGTTTGGCTTATTGATTTCCATTCCTTGCATCTAGCATTTCTCAAAGTCTCCCTCTCCCTCCCTTTCTCTTTTGACTGTTGATTTTTTTGTTTTAGTTTTTGAGACAGTCTAATACTGTATACCAGACTGGCTTGGACCTCACCAAATAGCCCGAGCTGGTCTTGAACCTGTGACAATTTCCTTGCCTTAGTCTCTCAAGTGTTAATTAGGATGACACTATGGGCCACCATGCACAACATGTTCGGGTCAGAAATAGCTGTGTTTTAAAAATACATAAAGAAGGAAACAAACAAAACAATGACAGCCACAAACAGGCATGGTAGCTCATGCCTGTGTTCTCAGCATTCGGGAATAGACAGAAGGATTGCCACAAGTTCAAGACCAGTCTGATGTACAGAGTAAAACCCAGTCTCAATAAATATACAAACAAGTAAACAAAAAATTATAACACACACATACAAACTCACACAGGGGAGAGTATTTACTCACTGGATGGTAGAAACGGTGCTGATAATTTGGTATACAGCAATCTAGGTTTTTAAATGCATGTGTATATTTTTAAATTCTCGTTTCAAAAATCGTCTTCTACCTATTCCTTAAAACCAGCTAGTTTTGTAACATCCCCCCCCCCCCACCCCGTGCCATTAAATATTTGCCCTATTAAGAAAGAATTCGATTTTGCACAGTGGTTAGAATGAAGGTATATAAATCATTATTGCCCAAAAGACAGCACAGGCATCTAAGAGTGGAGACAAACCCCTCGCAGATCTGCAACAGGCCTGTGGGAACACGCGCATTTGGCAGGGAAGAGGGGGTGAAGCCGGAGGCAGTTTCCACTAATCTCTGAGAGATGATGTTGTTGTCTTACTGCTCATCTCTTCGCGTAACCACCGACCATCTGACGATAGTTTAGGGGAGGGTGACCTAGAAGACCCTGAACTCTGGCATCGAAGGCTCCATCTATGTCCACCGAGGTTCACGCCTCGTCTAGCGTCCCCTGGTGGCTACTACTCAACCACCCAGACAGTAAAGAATTTACCTTTTTCTTCCTTTTTCTGGTCCTATTAGATTTCTTGCTATGTTTCCAAATAGCTGTGAAGGTGTCTGAGGAGATCCGAGGAGTGACCGTAATTTTTAAGGGTGGTAGTTTACCTGAGCAAAGAGAGGAGAAGCGTAAGTGAGCAGAATGGCTCACACTGTGTAGGGTGCCTAAGAGCCCGGCAGGAGATTCGTCATTACGGTTGGCATCTGCAGAACTCCCTGACAGAGCATGGTGGAACTCTGCAATCCTAGGACTCCAGAGGCCGGAGGACCAGTCCTGGTGATGTAGCCAGCTCAAGGTCGCCCCGGGCTACAGAGACCCAGTCTCCAAAAAAAAAAAAAAAAAAAAAAAAAAAAAAAAAATCAGAACCAGAGGAAGAGAAGAAGATGGGGGAGAGATAATGGCAAAAGAAACTCCCTCTTTAGCAGATAAGAAAGTTAGTATGGTTTCATCAAAGGAGAATTTGAAATTCCCTTGTTGGTTTGCAAACGACATCAACGCGGAAGACACTAACAGAAAGAACGTTAGTTTTATAATCAAGTGTTGTTTTAGGTTTTAAAGCAGTGTCTTCAGGGCTAAATGACTAGTGATTCGCTCTGTGAAATCCAAGCGGCTAACCCTTTTTTGAGGACTCTTCACTGTGCTCAAACTAACAACCTAATTAAAGTGCTTTGTTAGAAACAGCGCATAAGGAGTCCGGCTCATGAAACAAATGCATTCAGGCTGTTCATGATGAACACTTAGACGAAACTTCAAAATCGCTGATTCCTTGAGCGTAGATTGCCTTCTAATGCCATTTAAACGACTACTTGCATTTCAGGTGGGCATTCCATAATCAGCCTCTCATTTATGTAAATTGAGCCATTTGCTAAGCAAGCGAGACATTTTCCATTCCAGAGAGCTACTGGGTGGAAATCATTTCCCATCAAGTCGCCGGGGGCTGTCTCTCATCACGCTCCCTGCAGTAATGGGGGAGACCGCCTGCAGCTCAGTAATGGTCTCTGCCAGGTAGAGTGGGAAGTGGCACCAGGAAAATCAAAGCGCAGTCGTGACCTGCCTTCTGCTTAGTGCACTTAAAGTGAGGTTTAACAGAATAATCCTGCTGAACTTCATCTCAGCTCTAATGGAACACGAAGTGGGTGTTCTGTTTCTCTAAAAGAAAAGGATAATTGAAAAGAAAAATCTTAGAATCATTTAATTGGTCATTAAACATGCATGACTTTAGTTGGAAATGGGGCAATGCAGCAGACTACGACAGCCCTGTGATTCTTTTTAAATCACTGCCAGCGAAGGAAAAATGCAGCCTCCGAGTCTTACTAAAGACCTGATGAAGACAGGAAGCCGCTGCCAGGGAGCTCTCCCCACTCAGCCTACCGTCACTCTCTGCAACACTAACGTTCATACTAATATCTCCTCATGGTTTACATCGAGCAACATTTCAAATGGCATTTCTTGCTCTCCCCGTAAGAGCAGTAAGAACAAATAAACTAATAGACCTGGAAGGAGGTGGGAGGTCCTTGGACTCCCCACAGGGCAGGGAACCCGGTCCGAGGAGAGAGGGGGAGTTGATTGGGGGAGGAGGAGGGATATGGGAGGCGGTGGCGGGGAAGAGACAGAAATCTTTAATAAATAAATAAATAATAAAAAAAGAAATTCTCTAAGATTTAAGAAAAGTATTTTAAATATCAATAAAAATAACAAGAGCCAAAAAAAAAAAGAAAGAAAAAGAAAAAGAAAAAAAAAAGGAGAGGCCAGGGATAGTCACCATTAATTGACCTCTCTTCTCTCACTTCACTCCAAAGGTTACAGGACCACAAGTCACTCAGGGCTGCCTGCCAGTTAGAGCCAAACCCCTCTTGAATGACTAATAAGTACACTGCGTTCCTTGTTCTCTCTCTCCCTCTTCTCTTTCTGTGTCTCCAAGGTATCATTATGTAGCCCAGGCTGACCTCGGACTTGAAAGGGTCCCGTGTCTGGCTGGCTCAGCTGTGTCTTAGGGCAGTGGCTACTTCAGTTCTACAGTCAGTTTCTGTACAAACCACATTAGGTTGAGCTGAGAGGAGAACAGAGAACAGGAGAAACTTTCTTGGTGAGTAAGAAAGGAAAAAGAAGGGCTAGAGAGATGGCTCAGAGGTTAAGAGCACTGGCTGCTCTTCCAGAGGTGCTGAGTTCAGTTCCCAGCAACTGCATGGTGGCTCACAACCACCTGTAACGAGATCTGGTGCCCTCTTCTGGTGTGCAGACAGAATACTGTATACATAATAAATAAATCCTTTTTTAAAAAAAGGAAGGAAAGAGAAGACAGAAAAAGCAAAAGTGATAGAGAAAAAGATATTAAACAAACAAACAACAACAACAATTAAAAAAAAAAACCATCCAGGCTGGGAATATGCTGCAAGCATAAGCTACTTCAGAGACAGAATTATCTCGACACTGGCCTAGAAAGACAAAGGAAAACCATCACTCAGAGGCTCACAGGGGACACACAACATTGTAAAAGTTCTTGAGGTTTGCACAAGTCTCTTGGCATGTTGACCCAATGGAGGCTAGCCTTCATTCAACACACACACACACACACACACACACACACACACGACTCATTGCACAGTTCAGATTTGTCTTAAACAATGGGGCAGTTGCGACTAGTTCGGGGCCGGGGAGATGAAACCCGACCTGTCTTCCTGGCTCTCAGGGCTCCCAGGATGTCCGCTGCAGCCGTTTCTCCCAGGACATTGTTTCCAAGGTCGAGTTCCCTTAAGTGAGGGGAGTATTTGATCAGGCTGCATAGAGAAAACAATGAAACAAAACGGCTTCGCACCTTGTGTGGCTCACGGTCTCTCAGAGAAAGTCAGTTCAGAATTTCAGAGAACACCCCTTCTCTTCAGGCTCCTCAGCCTCCCTGCCCCTTTCCAAGTTGATGTGATGGCCCTGCTTGAGACTGGAGAGGTGTTGAGCCCGCTTGTTGAACCTGGATGAGCCTCTCTACTTTGGAAGAGTCTGCTTCTCTTAGGAAAGCCAATGCAAGCTTTTCCCACCATAAATCTTTCTTTTATTCATTTACTTTAAAAAGGCTCCATGTGCCGGGCAGTGGTGGTGCATGTCTTTAATCCCAGCACTCTGGAGGCAGAGGCAGGTGGATCTCCGTGAGTTCGAGACCAGCATGGTCTACAGAGTGAGTTCCAGGACAGGCTCAAAAGGTACATAGAGAAACTCTGTCTTGAAAAACAAACAAACAAAAAGCTTCCATGTAAGACTTCTTAGTCATTTATATATTATATACCAGAAAAATATCAAAATATTTGAGAGATTGACCATGGCTTGATGACTTTTAGAATGTCAAATAAATAATAACTCTTACCTGGTGATTTTTTAATGTAATTTAATTTATTTATTTTGGATAGGGTCTCTCTGTGTAGCCCTGGCTTGCCTAGAACTTGCCATGTAGACCAGGCTGGCCTCAAACTCACAGAAATTTACCTGCCTCTGCCTCCCAAGTACTGGGATTAATTTCACATAAAATTAAGAAAGGCAAGCTGTTGTGGGATATTTGTATACTCTATGAAGATATTTTGCTGTGATTTGGTGTAATAAAAATATAAACAGCTAATAGCTAGGCAGAAGGTATAGCGGAATTTCTGGGGAGAGAAAGGAAGAGGAGGAGGAATTTAGGCACATGGGAGATGCCAGGAGACACGGAGAGGAAACGGGAGGTGCAAGATGGAAGAGAGGTAACACCACATAATAGAATTCATATAGATTCATATAAATGGGTTAATTTAAGTTATAAGAGCTAGTTAGGAATAAGCCCAAGCTATAGGCTGAGTTTTCATAATTAATAATAAGTCTCTGTGTCATTATTTGTGAGCTGGCAGACCAAAGAAAAACCCAACTACAGCAAGCCTTGGGTCTGGAGAGATGGCTCAGCGGGTAAGAGCACTGACTGCTTTTCTAAAGGACCTTGGTTCAGTTCCCAGTAACTGCATAGCAGCTCACAGCCGTCTGTAACTCCACTTCCAGGGCATCTGACACCCTCACACAGACATACATGCATGCAAAACACTAACGAACATTAAATACAAATAAATTATTTTAAAAAGGCCAGCTTTAGAATAACAATTTTAAAATCAGATGAATTAGCTTTATGAGAACAAAACCACTGTACTTTGGTCCTGCCTAAGGACTCTAGGCCCAACTTATAAGACCGGTAGAGACCAGGAATGTTCAGGGTGGTGTGACCAGTGCATTTTCCTTATCTCTTGGTTGGTTATTGAGAATTCTTGGCCTGGCAGTGTTCTGCTGGCTGGTTTTGTGGAGGTGGCATTGAGGCAAAGACCTGGACTTCTGGTCAGCTCTGCCCTTTCGTTGACCATGGGCAAGGCATGTGCCCTCATGGGTCTCACTTTCCATATCTGCAAAACTAGCCAGAAAGGGGCTTTGTGGTCTTTTTTATGAGGTTGCAGTGAAGACAGAATGATTCTTTCCTGAGTACATGTTAGTCTCAGCACAGCAGGGACTCAAGGAAAGTTAATTCATGGTCTCTGGCTCAGAAGTAAATTATGATGTGATTATCAAGAGATCAGTCCCACATCATCATCACATAGAGGGGCTTGAACTTTCACGTAGGTCACTGCTGGCTTTGTGGTCTCATTGGCTCTGCTGCTCAATGCCCACACTTTCCACTGATTCAGCAGCCAGAGCTGAAGCCGTCGGCCTATGCTTATCAAAGATCTCAAGGAAGCATCTGCCTAGGAGTTGAACAGTTTCAGCTCCCAGATCTGTCCATGTTCCTCAGACAAGATGGGTAAGAACAGGGAACCACAGCTGGAGGGATGGCTCAGTGGTTAGAGCACTTTTTGCTCTTGCCGAGGACCCAGGTTCAGTTCCCAGCTCCCACATGGTAGCTCACATAGACTTGTTCTGGGTAATCTAATCCTTCCTCTGGTCTCCAAGGATACCGGGTCATATGTGGTGCATATACGTGCAGGTAAAACATCTGTACACATAAAAATAAACGAATCTAAAAAGAACTAAAAGGTAAAGGAAGGGGTGCTGCCAGGGAAAGGAGACCTACGGGAGAGGAAGGGATGCCGAAGACCGACTTGATAACTCAGTTCTGTGTCTGTGACGTTTGGGGAGCTGAGCCTCACTGGTGTTGCTGTGCCTTGGCCACCACCAGGGCCATCCCCAGACTTGAAGGCTTCTGCCCTACAGAATTGCCCCCCAGAGGCTTCAGTTTCCTGCCCAGTGCTGAACCCAGAAGCCTGGACGTAGAGGGGACTTCATTTGCTCAACTGGCCAGAGGCGCTGCCTCCTTCCCTCCTATTTGGACAAAGGAGGAGCGAGATCCCTGAACGCGGCTTAGCTCTTTGCATAAATGATTTATTTAACTTCTGTCTCCTGTGTTAGACACTACTAACATTCCACAGGAGGGAATCAAAGCCCTGGAATCCACGATAAGCAGACAAAGGGGGTAAGAAGGGAGAAAAGTGAACCTAAGAGCAGTAAGAGTAAAGAAAACTTAGGCCAGGTAGTGGTGGCGCACGCCTTTAATCCCAGCACTCGGGAGGCAGGTGGATCTCTGTGAGTTTGAGGCTAGCCTGGTCTACAAAGCAAGCTCCTGAACAGTTAGAGCTACACAGAGAAAGCCTGTCTCAAAAAACAAAACAAACAAACAAACAACAACAAAAAACAAAAAGAAAACGAAACAAACAAAAATTAAAGAAAACCAAGAGCCGATTCTCTGAGATCAGTAACATTGATAAGTTTCTAACCAAATATATAAGAAGAAAGAGAAAACACAATGACCAATGTCAATAAAAAAGATGTTTCCACAGCACCTACAGTTTCTTTTCTTTTCTTTCTTTCTTTCTTTTTTTTTTTTTTGGTTTTTTTTTTCGAGACAGGGTTTCTCTGTGGCTTTGGAGCCTGTCCTGAAACTAGCTCTGTAGACCAGGCTGGCCTCGAACTCACAGAGATCCGCCTGCCTCTGCCTCCCGAGTGCTGGGATTAAAGGCGTGCGCCACCACTGCCCGGCTGTACCTACAGTTTCTAAAAGGACAATAAAGAAATATGAATAACTTTATTCTAATATATTTGACAATGTATATAAATACATTCTTTGAAAGAAACAAACTAGAATATGTCGGGCAAAATCCCTCAAAGCCAGAAGAGCCTTATACTAAATGTTTGGTTGGTTGGTTGGTTCAGTGTAGGGAGTTAAATCGAGGCACACAAGACCCTGGGTTTAACCTAACATATACTGCTTTGAAAAATGAGTTTTGGTTGAACTAAGTGTGGTGGCAGATGCCTGTAACCCCAGTGTTCAGGAGGCTGAGGCAGAAAGGCCATGAATTTGAGGCCAGCACAGGCAGCATAGTGAGACTTGTATAAAAAATCACAAAACCCCCTGCTGAGAAAGCGCCAGGCGTCAAGGGCTTCTGATCCCAAGCAGGCAAATGTATTATATAGAATGAGAGTGTGAATCCGCGAAGCTCATGGATGTAAACACAAAAATCCTGAACACGTCTTCAGCAGTTTACCTCAGCAATATATTAAGTTCAAAAAGATACCGAAATAGAAATTATTGATGTAGTTATCTGGGAAAGGGCAGCGCTGATCGCCAGCTGGGAAGCCTTGCCATCCTTCTTGAGTAAGGAAGGAGGAACCTCTTTCTGCCGAGATAAAAACTGCTACCCATCAGCCTTCAGGTTCTGACGTCAGCCGTGCCCAGCGATCTTGGCCGCCAGTGGTGCTGTGGCCATGAGACAGTGCTGCCCAGAGCCCTTTTTTACCCTGCAGTTCCTGCAGTGGTTGCAAGCCCTGCCAATGATTGGTCAGCTTAAGGTGTGGGTTCAGTAGAGATGGATGGGAGAATGCCTCGGGTTGTCAAAATAAGCAAGACAAGGAAACAGTGCTTTCTAGAAGCTTCTGAGAATTTTAGTTCCATCTTTTGCTTTAAGAGTCCAGGGTGGGTAGCTTCCTAACCAAATATAGGAATGTGTGCTCCAAGCAAGCTGCCCTTCCTCCTCATGACATCAGTCAGGGTTTGAGTTATATCCTGACCTTAGCAGTAGAGGATGGTCTAAGTCTTGCCTCCTCTATTGCCCCAACTGCCACGCTTTTCATATGAGGCTCCTTGTGAGGTTCCTGAGGGGCACAAGTACTGAGACCAGGACTGGTAAGTGCCCCTCTCCGAGCTGAGAAGCCACACAAGAATTGCTGAAAAGCTGTGATAAGCTGTCTGGTTTGGCTTCGTCCCTTTAGTTTTAGAGAGTGAATGAATTCAAAGCTCTTACTGCTCCCCACCGTGTTAAAGTTCTAGTGAGTTCCAGCAATTGCTCTCCCTCTACTCCTGTCCCGTCGATGCTGTTATCTGCCAGATGCAGCATCACTACCCAAGGACCAGCTTCCATCAGGCGGTTAACTTTTTTCCTGATTCCTGTAAGAAAAATCAGAACACCTGTATTATTTTTAGATGATAGCTCCCCTATTTATTACCAGCTAAGCCAATTTTCCAACAGAGTTTGCACATACTGGATTTCTGAATAGACTTATTTCACAACACAGTCAATGAATAGAATATATGTGATTTTGGGAGTCCTGGTTTTGTATTTGTTCCATGTCATCCTTTACAACAGAGGCCCCAGACTGCATGACAGACAATCCCATCTCGGAATCAGATCGTCACTGTTAATCTCCTAAAGAGGAAAATTATCTGCTAACCCTGGGGAGTCAACAGTTTTTATTGGAAGGGGCTTAGCTCATTATAGAGGTCTGAGAAGCAGTCATTTTCAAGCTTTGGGTTCTAGGAAACATCAGAAGGAGAAAAGACCGCCTGCCTCAGTGACTCGCGACGGCATCACTGAGGGCCGGAGTCCTGCGTCTGGTTCACCCTCATTATTGGCCTGCTGAGGTCTCTCAGAGTTCACCGTCAGGGCCACCAAGGGGCACAGCATACACATTTAATTCACCCCAGTTCAATCTTAGGAGTTTGAGAAAGAAGAAAACATGAAGAGAAAACAGCCATCAGCAAAAGTCAGGCTCATCCACTCAGCCAGGAGAGGTGGGAAACCGGAACCACTGCTCCCCAAGCTAGAGTGCTCCCTGAGGCCTTCCCGAGCTCAGTATTCCGTGAACTGCTTCAGATGGGACTGGACTGAAGGGTAAATGGCTTGATTTAAAGCAGGGAAGAGCCAGCGGGGTGACTCAGAAGGCAAAGGCACTTATTGCCAAACTTAATACCATGCACTATTGGTTTTGACTATAATGCCTTGATTCCACTCATGAACATGAATGGAGTATGATTTTTCATTTATAAAAATTTTTCACAAATCTAAAATGCCTTTGAGAGTGGAGTACCTGCCCTGACGAGGTGGACACTGACCACACCGGTTCTCATTTCTTTCTCCTAATTTCCACACACCAGAAAGTAGCAAATGGTAAAACCTGAGCCATCCTCAGCCAGGGATGAGGACTAAAGGCCAAATTCCTATATAGATGCTCAGCTTTGCAAGGAGAGTCACTGTCAGGCATCCAGCACCCTGCTGTATCAGCTCGGTGTAAATTGTGCCTTTGGAGAGGGAGCCTGCTCGGCCTGTGATTGACTGGGTATAGCTGGCATCCCCATGGGCAAACTGTCTCAACTGCTCCCAAACTGGCATCAAGGAGTAATGAAAACATCACTTTTTGCCCACAACAAATGGACCAGATTGGAAGATGGACCTCTCATGAGATTCATAAACTTGCAAAGAAGGCAGGAAGACAGCGGCCGCTCAGGTGCTGGTCTGGGGCTTTAACCAAAGCAACACCAAGCTCTTCTTTCAGGGAGGAAAACAAGTCCTGAGGATACAGATGAGGACACGCTCAGCCCCTGGTCATCCTTGATCTGCCCCAGCTGCACTCACTCTAATCTATTTTTACTCCTTTTTTTAAAAAAATTATTATTAGTTTAAAACCAAGCCAGGTGTGGGATGAAGAGATGACTCAGCAGTTGAGATCACTCGCTGTTGTTCCAGAGGCCCTGGGTTCCATTTTCATCACAAATATCTACAGTTCCAGCTCCAGGGGATCCAATACTTTTTTTCTGGCCCTTCTGGGCACCAAGCATCCACATGGAGCATAGACAAAAATACCCATATACACACACAAAAAAATAAACAGACGGGTTCTCTAACAATAACTGTCTGAACGCACTTTTCTGTCATGGAGAACCTGGGTCCAAAACTACACAGAGAAACCCTGTCTCAAAAAACCAAAACCAACCAACCAACCAACCAAACAAACAAAATGACCTGTGGCGCCTATAAAGTACCTAAACATCTCTGAGCCTCATTATAAGAGAGGCCGTTAACCCATCTCCTGGCATCGTTCTGAGGGGCGACAAGTAGCATTTTCAATGACCAGTTGTGAAAGACCATAGTGCATGGCACACAGTGGTGCCTTGCTTCCTGGTGTCATTTTTGACTTCCCTGAATTCCTAAAACACTGCATGCAAGCAACCTGGTAACTTATTAACAAGTGTCCCCCTACCAAAGGGTCTGACATTTATTTCAGACATTGGCACACCTAACCTGGAAGCCACTCTGCAGATGGATCCAGGTCTACCCAGCCGAATGAGTTTCCGTCTTCCTGGTGGCCCATTCTCTCTGTCTTGGAGAACTGCCCAAGATCAACAGCTCAGTTCCACTGTGCTCCTGTCCCACTCTGAAACCATAACCTCGGCATTCAGGAAGCAGAACAGGAGAATCAGGAGTTCAAGGCCATCCTCAGTTAATAATGAGTTCAAGGCTCTCCTGGGATACTTAAGAATTGTCTCAAAAAACCAAATACAAATCAACCAAACAAATAAACAACAAAGCAAACAACAACAAGACTCAAAAACAAAATCCCTGAAACTCCAAACAAACAAATACTCAAAACCACCTGGCAATCGCCTGTCACTAGAAGCCAGCCTTGAGTGCTGTTCCCACTTCGGTTCTGGCCTGTGTTCTCTGCTCCCTGTCTGGCTGCTGTGTGTGAAAATATGCCCCACACTCCTTCGGCTGTGTGTTTCCCACTAGGATGGACTGTGACCTCTCTGAAACTTGAGTCAGAATAAGCCCTTCCTCCGTGAATGGCTTCTGTCAGATGTTGTCATAGCAATGAGGCAGGGGCCTATTTCTCATGGGTGGGGTGTGTGTGGGGGGCTGAGACAGCTTCATCTTCTCCCTCACCCTCTGGTCTCCTTTGGTCCAGCAGGACAGGTGGCACCACACATTCTGTAGACACCAGAGCCTGCAGTGCTTATCTGTAGACACCAGGCCTTCCTTGAGGTAGAATTTTTTTTTTTTCCTGGTTGAGACAGGTTTTCTCTGTTTAACAATCCTAGCTATCCTGGAACTAGCTCTGTAGACCAGGCTAGCCTCGAACTCACAGAGATCCGCCTGCCCCTGCCTCCTGAGTGCTGGGATTAAAGGCCTGTGCCACCACCGCCTGGCTACAATTCTTTTAAAGTTGTTTAGATATAACATCCTCCCACTGATAACGGACACATGCAATTTCCCATGTACCACCCCATTTTATGAAAGTGAACTTCATCTGCTCGATGATGGGACTCCAGAAAACAGAATGTGAAGAGAGCTGGCTGGTTCACACCGAGGGTCCTGGGACTCCAGAAAACAGAATGTGAAGAGAGTTGGCTGGTTCACACCGAGGGTCCTGGGACTCCAGAAAACAGAATGTGAAGAGAGTTGGCTGGTTCACACCGAGGGTCCTGATCCCTTCTGTAGAGGTTTCCAGTCTATGATCAGCTGTCTCTAGCATGAAATCACGAGTACAGTGACTTCAAGATTGTAACTGGTAGCTTCCTGTTTTTGAATTAATACAGCTTTTGAAGATTACATCTTGACTCTTAAAGTGGGCTCTTGCATTCCTTACTGCCACTGGTATTTCTGTGGGCTGTGGCTTTGATATCAACAATAGTGCCTTATTTGGAGAACTGAACCTGACTTGGCCAGCTTGCTACTGGAGTCAAGTTCTGATCTCATCAGGATGGAGGAAGGACTATTGCCCCTGTTCATACAGCTAAGTCACAGGCTGACCCTTCTCATCCTCAGTCCTCCAGAATTTAAACAGCCCTGAGGACTGCTACACTGGCTATACTGTGTAGCTTCAGCTGGGGAAAGAATAGGCTCCAAGACACTCCTTGCTTCCCACTGTATCTTCTGGGACTGTGAGGGGTGTTGAGGTGACAAGGCAGGACCAGCAGAATGGCTCAGGAGAACCTTGCTATCTTCAGGTGGCTATTCCTCACGACCATTTTGTGACTCCTGGCCTTTACCATCCCCTGCTGCTGCATAGTTGGTGACCGGGCTGTAGAAAAGCTGGGCGTCACCTGTTTGAAGGCTGACCAACCTCTAAACTCTTGTACACAACCTCGTGTAGACAGAGCCTGGGTCTCAGAGCTGGATCCACAGAGGCTGGATGAACCTGAGCAGCCCAGCAGGATGGGCTTGGCCTGCTTGTTCTGAGGTTCCCAAGGCACAGAAGGGGCATCAGAGAGCCCCACTCTGCTCTCTCATCTTCTTCACTGAGCAAAATAAACCAAGAGAGGCAGTCAATGTTTTCATGTTTAAAGAATTGGTTCCCAGTGATCTCTCTGGACCAGCAGCCTCAGCCTTTCCTCAGGGTCCCACAGGATGGCACCCACAGGATGGTGCCCAAACTCTCAGGATCGAACAGCACTGGTTTAATGATTCTGTGTTCAGTGGTGCAACCAATGCAGAATGGCCGGGACAGGCATGTGTATAATTGCAGGTAGCCACATAGGATACTGTGTACAACTGCAGGTAGCCACATAGGATACTGAGCTCCGCCATCAAACTATAGACAGCCACCCAATGTCAGTTGTCTCGTTTTTGTGGTTATCACTGTAAATGTTCTCAGGACTCCAAATAAGAGGAGAGTCGGGGGAAGGACCAGGCTTCTGAGTGGCGCTTGGCCTCAGAAGGTACTGTGGGGATGGCTATCCAAGCAGCAGGCCAAAAACTTCCTTCCACAATGGGTGTGCATGAAAATATTTTGGCTGTTTCCAATCAGGACCAAATGGAAACCACCTGTCCTCCTCACCCAGGAGCAGGGCACAATCAGCTCCTCTCAGCCCCTCACTTTGAAACAGGTAGAGTCCTACGAAAGACCAGATTCTCTCCCCCAACCCCCATGACTGTTAAGCAGTTGTCCAATGTGAGAAGAGAAGGTTTTCTTTTTAGATGTAGCCTTGGCTAACCTATGACCCTCTATACAGACCAGGCTAACCTTGAACTCATATAACTCAATTCCCCTGTGCCTCATGAGACTTGTGGCATTATGTCCTGCCTTTGGAAAGGTGTTTTGAAGTTTTGTTATCCCTGAAAACACACACACACACACACACACACACACACACACACACACACACAATGAAAATTGTTCCATTGAGTTCAGGCTGAGGAGATTAATGGCCTCAATTGTCTCCTGGGTCAAATCCAAACCCTTGTCTTGGCTTGTAGGTCCCTTAATGTAGTCCATTCCCTCAGAAGGGCCAGTCTCCTGCCTGCGTCCTCTTGTCTTGGCCAAACTTGTGGGCTCCTGGATGGTACTGGGAAGGCCTTTCCTACTTACGTCCTTCCTTGTCCGAGTTCTTTCTTGTTCCCACCCTAGGTCATCTTGCCCCCAAAGCTTTTTCTCTGATCCCAACTCTGGAGCAGAATGCCCTTCTGCTGCTCCAGAGAACACACCAAAGGCCACTTCTTTAGACTTGGAAACGTTGACTGCCTTCTCTATTAGCATTACCAAATGGGAAAACGGCATCCAAGACACACAGTAGAACAGGGCCTGAAATGCCTTCATGCTTTATAATCTCCCCCACTTCTCTCTCTTACCCCAAGGTCTCCTATAGCCCGGGTTTGCCTCAAACTTTGTTTTGTAGCTGAAGATAACCTTGACCTCCTCAATCATCCTCCTTCTGTCCTTCCAGCCAATGAGAAGAGGGGCATGTACCCGGCTTTACATTTTCATGCGGCTTTTGGACAACAAGAGTCTGTAATTTTCTAATGTAGCCGTATTTCACAGAAAAGGCTTAACGATAATTCAAGGGCAGAAAAAAAACGACCACACAAGAACAGATTAAAATTGAAGAAGGAAAGAGGCCAAGGAGATTAGGTTCCTCTTAAACAGCTGGTTGTTTTCCCCACAAAGGCAAAACACAAACCACCGAATGCTCAAACCACAGCAGTACAGGCTGCACCACGAGAACTTCCCAAAGGCTGTTTCATGACACACCCAGCAGCTCCCCTGCTCTGCGTCCTTAGAACTTTAATGCATTAGTGCCTGCAGAGGAGCCTGTAGGGCCCAATCTGCCCTCTGCAGGGTGGGATGCTGAGAGCTAGGCAGGGTAGGAGCGCAGGAGCAGGGGCTGCAGCAACATGGTGAACTTCAGTCCTTGGGAGGCTCCTGGGGTAGTAAATCCCACTCGAGTTCCGTTTCTTTCTCTTTCTGTCTCCCTCCCCCTTGATCCCCTTCCCCCTCCTTCGCCCTATTTCTGCCACTTCCCATCTCTCCCAAAGCCCCTTCACCGTTACCCTGGTTCTAACTCTGAGTAACCAGGATTCTGAGGCCTTGCTGGCAGCTCCTAGAAGAACTGTTCCAAACCATGCTCCTCTGGAATGTTGACTGTGCCATAATGAATTTCTCTGGCAGGCATGGCAAAACTGTTGATGGGTGTTTTGTGTGAGGTCACAAGACATTGAATCTGCTTGTTCTCCATTGGATTTGAAGTCTTTGTTTGGGATAATTATGCACCAGGAACACACAGGGAGTGAGTTAGAAGGTGAAGGGAGTGGAAAGAATAATTGAAACGACAACCAAAATACCTCTTTCCCCTTTTTTCCTCCGGGAGGTACTTTTCATTGTTATAGCTTCGGAAGATTTTGCAATCTGGCTCAAAGTCAAGCTTCCGCCTCCACACACTGGTTATAAAAAAGAAAAAAAGACAAAACAATGGTGCAGGGTCAGAGTCAAGGAAATGATTTTCAGCATCTTCTGATATTGGTGATTGTTTGGGTTTGTTTTATGGACACTTCCTGCAAGGGTATTTCTCTTGGGAGAGAATTAGCAGAACAGCATCAGAATCGCTTAGGTTCTGTTGTTTGTATTTCCCTGCTGCAAAGCTAGAGGTTAACATGCAACCCAGGAGAGCCAAGTGGGGCTCCCAGAGTCATCCTGCGGTTGCTGGTGACTCCCTCAGCCACAGCTGCTTTCGATAACCGTGGCCCCACCTTCCTGAGATTGCTAAGGACAGTTATGGAGGCATACATTTTGTTGGCATGCATTAAGAACTGTGTAGGAGTTGGGCTGTGGTGGCCCATGCCTTTAAAGGCCACACGCGGGAGGCAGAGGCAGGTGAATCGCTGCGTTCCAGGCCAGGCTGGTCTACAGAGAAACGCTTACTCAAAAGCCCGTGAAGACATGGCTGCCCTGGAGAAGGATTATGAGGAGGTTGGTGTGGATTCTGTTGAAGGAGAGGGTGAGGAAGAAGGAGAGGAATACTAATCTGTTCTTTCAGCCCCTGAATCATGTCCAACTCCCAGAACTTCAGCTTCAACGCCAGCTGACAGTCATTGATGCTTTCATGTTACCATTGTTTTGTGATCATGTCTTTTCCATGTGTCCCTGTATGGTTTCCATGATGTCTCAAAGTAAAAGCTTTAAAGAAAAAAAAAAAAAAAAGCTGGCAAAAGGTGGTGGCACACACCTCTAATCCCAGCCCTTGGGAGTTAGAGGCAGGTGGATCTGTGAGTTCAAGGAAGGCCAAGCTGGTCTACAGAGTGAGTTCCAGAACAGTAAGGGCATGCACACACATCCTCTCATGACTGCCTATATGAATATTGAAAACTTATTATACTGTAAAGTACGTTTTGTTTATTTATTGTTGTTGTTTTTATGAGACAGGGTTTTTTCTGTGTAGCCCTGGATGTTTTGGAACTCACTCTGTAGACCAGGCTGGCCTCAAACTCACTCACAGAGATTCGCCTGCCTCTGCCTTCCCAGTGCTGATGTCAGGTATATTTTTTTTTTTGGTTTTTCGAGACAGGGTTTCTCTGTAGCTTTGGTGCCTTTCCCGGAACTAGCTCTTGTAGACCAGGCTGGCCTCGAACTCCCAGAGATCTGCCTGCCTCTGCCTCCCGAGTGCTGAGATTAAAGGCGTGCACCACCACTGCCCGGCCTGTCAGGTACATTTTAAAGTTAATATTTAAAATTTTCAATATAACTTTAAGATTTTTTTCAAAAGTAGAGACTCCCAGCATATGGCAAATATGCCAGGAAATAAAATGAAGTCTGTTATGTCGTTCCCTTCAGTGGGTCAGATCCAAACTCCCAGCAGTCTGCTGCCCGGACCACTCACGAAACTCTCTGCAAGTGCAAGCCAGCATAAGCTCTTGCAGTCAAGGGCTTTCCTTTATTCTTCCTCTCTCATGCCGGTCCTGGGGTTAGAACCTAGGCCTCACACATGCCAGGCAAACTCTACCCCCCTTCTTATACACAGGCGCGTGCACACACACACACACACACACAGAGTCACACATGATTTCACGTACTCTAGGCTAGACTCAAACTCTTCCGTAGTTTTGGGTGGACCCAGGACTTTGTGTGTGCTCAGTTAGCATCCTACTAGAGGAGCTGCCTCTCTAGCCCTTGGCTGACACCTTGATCTTGGATTTTACCCTCTAGAACTGTGAGAGATTAATGATTAATTTTCTCTTGTTTAGCCAGCAAGCCTGTGGGATTTTGCTATGGCCACCTGAGCAAACTAACGCAGAGGAATGGAGAGTGGCTGAAGCAACAGGTTGAGCTGGATGAAGAGCAAGGCTCAGGAGAACGGAAGTGGCAGCCTAGGGGAGGAGGGGGCCTAGAAAAGCCCTTGAGCGTGTGCGGGGGTGGGGGTGGTGGGGGTGGTGGTGGGGGGGTGGTGGTGGTGGTTCTGTTGTTGTTGCTGAGATCCTGAATACAAGACATGTGTTGCATTTCCGGGCCATCCTGAGCTGCTGGGAGGACAGCAGCTGCAGACACTGTCTGCCACCTTCTCTGACCTGGGGTTTTTTGTTTTTGTTTCTGTTTTATTTTAGTTTTTTGCCTCTTTGGCAAAACAGTTCCAGAACTTTTATCTGATTTTTTAAAATTGCTTTTTTTGTTGTTGTTGCCGGTGTATGTAGATTTCACTTATTTATTTAAAGATAGGGTTTTACTATATAGCCCTGGCTGGCCTGGAACTCATTATATAAACTAGGTAGGCCTTGAACTTACAGACATCTGCTTGCCGCTGCCTCCTAAGGACTAGGATTAAAGGCGTGTGCCACCATGTATAGCTATTCTTTTTAAAATCATGTTTTGTTTGTTTATCTAGTGTCTATGTCTGCGAGTGTGTGCATGAACGCATGTGTGCATGCGTGTGAATCCATGCATGCATGTGCGTGTGGTATGTGTGAGTTCTGTCAGTCAGAAGACAACTTGCCAGTCTCTTTACACCATGTTCCAGGCTCTGCAGCAGGTGCCATTACTGCCGAGCCACCTTGCTGGCCCCTAAGACTTTCAATATTAAATTGCAGGTGCTGAAGGTCAGGACAGAGACACCTCCAGAAGGTCTCCAGTGAGCACTAAGAAGCCACCGGCTTACAAAGCAGAATCCTCTCTTCAGGAACCAACAGGGGCAGCCTAGAAGTGGTACCCAGGGCTCACCTTGGGGAAGCAGAGGGAGATTTCCAGTGTGAGGTGATGCCGAGGCGGGCTGGTCCTTCCCCTGTATCTCTGCATATTCTGCTATGGGTCTGAGGAGGGCCAGGGTCCCAGAACACTGCAGATCATTTCCATCCAGATGCAACTCGCTGGGGAAGAGGGCAGAAAGCATTGCTCCTTGGCTGTCAGGCTCACTTCAACTTTGAATTTAAAATCCTTCTCCGACAGGACATAACAAGCCATAAATGACATAACATAGTCAGTGGATACTCACAGTAAACATACACTACACCATGTCACCAAAGCTGGCCATGCCAGTGTCACAAACCATGCCCTCAGCAGATACCCTTGGTTCTCAAAGGCCTTTTCTCCTCAGGGTAAGAAAAATAAAGGGTGTGTGTGTGGGGGGGGGGGTGTGCTAGGGAAATAGCTTAGTAAGTGAAGTGCTTGCCAAGCGAGCGTGAGGACCCACGTTCAGTCTCTAGAACCCAGAGAAAAACACTGGACACTGGGCCGTGGGATGACCGAGTGGGTAAAGCGCTTGCTATGAAACCAAGAGGGCCTGAGTTCAAATCCCCAGCACTCCCTTAAAAGCCAGGCATACCCCAAATACTTGTGATCCCAGCATTGGGGGGTGGAGGTTAGAGACCATTGGGTCCCTGGAACTTTCTGTTAAGTGAGAGACCTTGTCTCAAAAAGTAGAGAGTGGGAGAGAGGAATCCTTTGATGGACTCTGACCTCCAGATGTGCCTGTGTGTGCGTGCATGCACACACACACACACACACACACACACGATACAAACAAAATAGAGATAAATTTCTAATGAAATTTAGAGAAAAACAACAGCACAGGACATGGTGGTGTGGTTGTTATCCCAGGGTTGAAAGGGGAGGGACAGGCGCATCCCTGGAGCTCTCTGCGTTCAGCCTATTTGGTGAGCTTCAAGCCGGTGAGAGACCCCGATTCGAAAACCAGAGGAGAGCGCTTGAGGAACGAACGGCAGCTGACGAAGCTGACCTCTGGGCTCCATGTGCACATGTGTGTGCACCTTCACAAACATACACACGTAGGTTGGGGGCGGGGAGCAAATCCAGCCACTAGGATGCAGGGTGCAATGAGGCAGGTGAGCAAGGGCCCGGGGACAGCTCACCAAACGGCACTCTGGCTGATGACAGAGCCCAGCCTCTGCCCACTCTGAGGCCCGAGGCCACAGTAGCGCAGACTGAGGCCTTGGAGCCTGTGGTTGTTTTCCAGGCCCGAGAAGATACTCTCAAGTTCTTTATTTCCAAACCTGAAAAGACAGAACAGACCACATGGTTTTTAAACTGTATCACAGGCCAAGGGGGACACTGTGGTTAGTCATGGCAGGGAAATAAAGCACGAAGAGGTGTGAACCTTTTGCTGGTGTTGTTATTCCCACCCTGACTGTCAGTGAAGGTGCTTAAACTCCTGCTCTCAGAAGTTGCTTCGTCCCTTCCTTGCACCTCAGTGAAGACTGGCCTGTCACCCAAGGAGCCATGCTTTCCCTGACTGAACACGGACCATGTCTGGGGCATCTTCTATGACATTCAGAGTTTCTACCTTGCACTGTGTATAGTGAAGAGCCTGTCTGCTCTACCACTCTGAAGACGCTTTGAATGCCAGCATCACCTTGTTTGCATCTCTCCTCCTCCTCCTCTTCTTCTTTTCTTCTTTCTTCTTCTCTTTTATATTACGTCCTTTTCTCTCCTCCCAGTTCCTCCATCCACCATATCCCCTCTCTCCAAGATCCACTCCTCCTCCTCCTTTCTCTTCAGAAGAGGACAGGCCTCCCAGGGATATTAACTAAACTTGGCATATCAAGTTATAATAAAACTAGGAATTTACTCTCATATTAAGGCTGGATGAGGCAACCTAGTAGGAGGAAAAGGGTCCCCAAAGCAGGCAACAGAGCGACAGTTCCTGCTCCCACGGTTAGGAGTCCCACAGGAACACTAAGCTACACAACCGTAACATATATGCTGAGAACATATGTCACACCCATACAGGCTCCCTGATTGTTGTTCCATCTCTGTGAGCCCCTATGGGCTCCGGGTAGTTGATTCTGTGGGTCATGTTGGTATCTTTCTTATTGATATCTTTTTTGGTATCTGTCTTAGGGTTTCTTCTATTGCTGTAATAAAATACCATGACCAAAGCAACTTGGGGAGAAAAGGACTCGTTTAATCTTAACAGCCCATAGTCCATCATCCAGGGAAGTTAGGGTAGGAACTAATCCAGAGGCTGTGGAGAAACACTGCTTCCTGGCTTGTTCCTCATGGCTTGCTCAGCTTTCTTTCTTTCTTTCTTTCTTTCTTTCTTTCTTTCTCTCTTTCTTTCTTTCTCTCTTTCTTTCTTTCTTTCCTTAGTTTTTTTCAAGACAGGGTTTCTCTGTAGTTTTGGAGCCTGTAGACTAGGCTGGCCTCGAACTCACAGAGATCTGCCTGCCTCTGTCTCCCGAGTGCTGGGATTAATACCCAAGACCACTTTCTCAGGAATGGTGTCATTCATGACTGATGTGGAGACTGGGCCCTCCCACATCAATCACTGATAAAGAGCACTACAGGCATTTCCTCAGTTAAGATTCTCTTCCCAAATGACCCTGTCTGCGTCAAGGTGACAAAACTGGCCTGCACAGCATCTTTATTTTTATATCTTCCTTAGCACCTAGCTCTGTATCCTACACACGGTCACCTTCAACAAACATTTGCTAAAGGAACAAAGGGGAACACTACCATTCACTTGGGCACAGGAGGAGGAGGATTCTCTTTCTTGTCTCGAGGAGGCTCAAGAACCTGGGTGTGAGGTCCTACCCCACCCCCCATCCTCCAGCTGTCACCGTCTCCAGCCCAGCCTGCCACAGCTCCACCTTCAGCCTTACTTGCAGTAATCGAGGGCCAGGAAATACAAACTGCTGAACTGCAAAGCTTTCCCCAGTCGCCCCAGGGACCACAGATCCATCTTGCAGTTAATGATCTCCAAGGTGGTAACCGGGCAGGCGGTGTGCCCCTTCGACTCCAGAAACAAAGCCTGGGAGATTGAAAAACACTTCCATCAGGACAACCGGTGTGCTCCGCGGTCTCATGTATTCCCAAGCCAAGCCTATGAAGGACCTCAACATTTTTGCCTCCAAGATGTTTTTCTACATCTTGTAGCATGAAAATAAGGAGTTTTCCATTTTAAAAAACAAAGCTTCATTGAGGAATCCTATGAGAAACACGAAGCCCTGTGATGAGATACACTGCTCGTGTTGTGGGCTAAACAGTACTTGACTATTACTGCCCCATTGTATACTGAAGTGCTAACCCAGGCCTCTCGGAAGGCTGCATCATGGATTTAGGCGCCTGTGTTATGATGAGATCTTGAGATGATCCCTAACTTGATTTGACTAGTGTCCTCACAAGAAGAGGACCCTAAGAAGACACAGGAAGAAAACCTTGCTGACCCCTGGATTTTAGACTTCAACTTCCAGAAGTAGCAGTTGCTTCAGCCACACAGCCGATGATGCTGACAGCCTCTTCAGATGACGGCGGATGTCAGTTTTTAAAAACTAGTTACTCTCAGTGAGGGAGGGACGCATGCCTGCTATGCTGTGGATGTGGAGGTCAGAAAATGACGTGGTGGAGTGGATTCTCTTTTCATTTTTGCATAGGTCCTGGGACTGGAACGCAGGCTTGCCCAGCGAGTGCCTTTACCCCACTGAGCCAGCTTGCCAGGTCTGGATTTGTCAAAAGAATTTTTTTTTTTTTAACTTGTTGGCGTGTATGTTGGAGTTGGTGCTCTCCTCCCTTCTTTATGTAGCTTAAGCAGCAAGTGCTTTACCTGCCAAGGCATCTCACTGGCCAGAGATGTTGATTTCTTTTTTTTTTTAATTTCTTATGTATATAGTGTTCTGGGCACCAGATCTCATTATAGATGGGTGTGTGTCATCATGTGGTTGCTGGGAATTGAACTCAGGACCTCCGGAACAGCAGTCAGTTCCCTTAACCTCTGAGCCATCTCTCCAGCCCGAGATGTTGATTTCTTAACGAGGAAACACAGCCTCCTGTGCCTGTGCTCTTTTCAATAGAGGTATGGTGTGTGACCCTGCCCCCCTGGCATGAGATAAAAACCCTAAGAATGTCTTTGTCGTTCCCAGGCCCAGGCGTCCTCATTCCAAGGCCTGCTCAGAAGTGGACTGTGCAGCTGCTATGGGAGCTGCTGCTGGACTGGGCTGTACACAAGCGTCTACGGTCCCCACAGCATCTGCTCCAGAGTGGAGAGGTCCACAGACAGGTCATTTTGTGGTAGCCAAGGATACCAGTGATGGTTAAATCCCTGCCTGAAAGAAAAGAGCATTTAAAGCCTCCAGTCATGAGGCTTGCATGAGCTGCTTTTCAGCCATTACAACCAGCAGAGAACACTCGTTCAGCTCAGAACAGAAACCTTGAGAGGGCTTGGGTGGATTCGGAAGGCTAAGGGCCTTTTAAGGTAGTGACATATGGATCAGATCTAGGGTTTCCAACTATGTCTTGGCTGAGATTGCAAAGCTGAGCCATAGCCACAGGGCCAGTGCTAACTCTGCATGACGTGCGATCTCCCCCACCTGCTAGCTAGAGTGGGCTGAGCTTCCAGCCTGTGTCCTAGTTACGGTTACTAGGGCTGTGCTGAAACACCTTGACCGAAAGCAACTTGGGAGAGAAGATTTACTTGGCTTATGTTTCTACCTCACAGTCCATCAGTGACGGAAGTCAGGGCAGGAATCTGGAGAGCTGCTGCCTCCTGCCTTGCTCCTCATGGCATGCTTAACCTGCTTTCTTATAGACCAGAAGCCCAGGGATGCCACCTCCCACAATGGGCTGGACCATCAACCACTATTTAAGAAAATGTCTTACAGGTTTGCCTACAGCCCCATCTTATGAGGCAGTTTTTGAATTGAGGTTTCTTCCTTTCAGGGGATTCCAGCCTGTGTCAAGTTGACATAAAATTAGTCAGCATAGGCTGAAAGTGGTGGTGAGAAGGGAGCTGAGAGTTCCAGAAAGCTACCAGGAGCTGAGGGCTCCAACATCCAAAACTCAGAGCTATACTCCTAGCAGGTGGTGGTGAAGCTTCAGAGCCCCCGTGTAAATCTAAAACAAGCCACATCTACAAAAAGTGAGCTGTTAGGATGGAGAGACGCTAAGAGTGGGAGAGGAGAAGCTGTGAGAAGCCACAGGTGGGAGCCGAGGGCAGAAGCCAGAGTCTGAGTGAGCTCACAGTCTGATGCTGAAAGTCGGAGGCTGTAACTGGCGGCTCAGTGATGCCCTGGAAGCCCAGAGCAGTAGTCTCTGCCATTAGCGTCCAGAGCAGTCGGCCTCTAGCTTTGAAAGGTGGAGCCATAGGTCCCTAGTTCTCAAGGCTTAGAGATGTGAACCTCTCAATTTGGAGGCCCTAGCCAGGTGTGGCGGCTCACACCTTTAAAACCAGCACTTGGAGAGGCAGAGGCAGGTAGATGCCTTTGGATTTGAAGCCAGCCTGGTCTACATAGTAAGTTCTGGAATGGTCGGGGTGCTGGAGAGAGATCCTGTCTTAAAAATAAAAAGCAAAAAACTGCTACCCACCACCACCAACAGCACAAACAAAACAAGAGAGAGGGAGAATAAACGTTGGAATCGAGATACTGCAATATAGTCTTCCAACGTAGCTGTTGTGTATGGACCCTCTCTCAGTGTGGGAAGTTCAGCGGCTTCATATCCTCTCTGACTTGGTAATGGGCGTCTATTTCACTGTTTCTGTGGCCTTGCGGTGGTAGCTGTTGTGTTGTTCTGTCTGCATTCCCTCTGACTTCGTGTTGTCAATCATCTTCCTTCTCACCGGCTTTGATTCTTTCTCCCCCTCGCTTCCTCCTCAGTGCAGGGAAACGAACATGAGGGACTTCTTTCCTAAAGGTGCTGCTAGAGTTTTTTCCTCCCTCCCTCCCTCCCTCCCTCCCTCCCTCCCTCCCTCCCTTTCTTCTTTCCTTCATCTCTCCCTTGCCCAATGGCAAACTTTTCAATTTTCTTTCTGGGTTTTGCTTTGTTGACACAGGGTCACGCTATATAGCTCGGGATAGCCTGGAACTTGTTATGTAAACCAGACTGACCTGGAAGTCACAGGGAACTTCCTGCCTCTGCCTCCTAAGTACTGGGATTGAAGGTGTGTGCCATGACACCCAGCTTCTTGATCATGTTTCTAAGTTCCTCAACTACCCTCTTTTAAATGAAATATCGCAGGGGCACCTCCACCTCTGCCCTTCTTTGAATCGTGTGAGGTTGTGCATGTACGCATGTGCACATGTGTGTTTAGCTTATCTAGTTCTCAGCGAGAGTTCATCTTAATTATCTGATTCGCCTTTTCCGGAAGTGAAAATCTTCTTATTTGCAATAAAGGAAGTTCAATTTCTAATGCAGGTTAATCAAAAATTGTTTATATGTAGAATGACGGTTAAAATGATTGAACATGGGTGATTCTTGGCAACAGAATGAGAGTGAAAGTCTGATTTACAGAATCATACTTATGTAGGCAACATGCATGCACACTACTACAAGACAGCATGCATGCATATTGCTACAAGACAGCATGCATGCATATTGCTACAAGACAGCATGCATGCATATTGCTACAAGACAGCATGCATGCACATTGCTACAAGACAGCATGCATGCACCTTGCTACAAGACAGCATGCATGCACATTGCTACAAGACAGCATGCATGCACATTGCTACAAGACAGCATGCATGCACATTGCTACAAGACAGCATGCATGCATATTGCTACAAGACAGCATGCATGCATATTGCTACAAGACAGCATGCATGCATATTGCTACAAGACAGCATGCATGCACATTGCTACAAGACAGCATGCATGCATATTGCTACAAGACAGCATGCATGAATATTGCTACAAGACAGCATGCATGCATATTGCTACAAGACAGCATGCATGCATATTGCTACAAGACAGCATGCATGCATATTGCTACAAGACAGCATGCATGCACATTGCTACAAGACAGCATGCATGCACATTGCTACAAGACAGCATGCATGCACATTGCTACAAGACAGCATGCATGCACATTGCTACAAGACAGCATGCATGCATATTGCTACAAGACAACATGCATGCATATTGCTACAAGACAGCATGCATGCATATTGCTACAAGACAACATACATGCATATTGCTACAAGACAACATGCATGCATATTGCTACAAGACAACATACATGAATATTGCTACAAGACAGCATGCATGAATATTGCTACAAGACAGCATGCATGAATATTGCTACAAGACAGCATGCATGCATATTGCTACAAGACAGCATGCATGAATATTGCTACAAGACAACATGCATGAATATTGCTACAAGGGTCAGTGTATGCATGGTGGTTGCACAGCTACCTCGGGCAGATCCCACCTAGGAAGCAGGTGGGGAAAAGAGGTGACTGAAGCTTTGGCTATTATATTGGTCAGTATTTGCTCATTCTATTCATTTAAAAGAGTATATTATAGGGCTGGAGAGATGGCAGAGTGGTTAAAAGCACTTGTTGCTCTTGCAGAAAACTTGGGTTCAATTCCCAGCACGTACATGGCAGATCTCATCCATCTGTAACTACAGTTCTAGGGGCTCCAACAGGGGTCCATGTGGAGCACATACATGCTGGCAGGTGAAACATTCATGCACATAAAGTTAAATAAGTAAATTCTTTTTTTTTTTTTTTTTTTGGTCTTTTTGAGACAGGGTTTCTCTGTAGCTTTGGAGCCTGTCCTGGAACTAGCTCTTGTAGATCAGGCTGGTCTTGAACTCACAAAGATCCTCCTGCCTCTGCCTCCCGAGCGCTGGGATTAAAGGCATGCGCCACCATCCCCCAGCGTTAAGTAAGTAAATTCTTAAAAAAATTAGTCTGGGGCTGGAGATGTGGCTCAGCAGTTAAGAGTACTGGCTGCTCTTGCAGAGGTTCTGAATTCGATTCCCAATAACCACGTGGTGTCTCACAACCATTCATAATGAGATCTGACGCCCTCTTCTGACCTGCAGGTACACATGCAGACAGAACAATGCATACATAGTAAATAAATAAATATTAATCTAAAAGGAGTATATTACAATTGGGAGGTGGATTTATGGATATTAGTTCTGTCACTTTCCATATTTTCTTTAAAAAGTGAAACTTACTGGGTGGTGGTGGCAAACACCTTTAATCTCAGCACTCAGGAGGCAGAGGCAGGAGGATTTCTGAGTTTAAGGTCAGTCTAGTCTACAGAGTTGGAGGACCACCAGGGCTACACAGAGAAACTCTGCCTCAAAGAAAAACAAGTGGAACTTACTTAAAATTTATTTAAAACTTATTTAAGATAAGGAACTCATTTAAAATGTTTGAAGAATCTCGCTAAAACTATGTTTTTAAGAAAGAAAATCTTGCAGAATATCAATGAGTCAGAAATAAAATAAACTACATCTGGAATACAGGATGTTGCAAGCTTGGTTTTGATCTTAAGGGTTGAAGAAACTCAAAAGCACACTCACGAGCCTGGCGATCTCCGGGTTGGTCAGCTGAAGGCCCCAGACGCAGAGTTCCCTCCCCAGCATGTAGCGCTCATCCCGAATTGCCATGAGCAAAGGCTCCAAGGAAACAGGCGGGTGTTTCGCTGTGGCGTCACCAGCTCTCACGAGCGTAAACTGGAGTGGAAGAACAGTACAGGTGGCCGTCAACAAGAGACACCCGCGCATCTGGGTGTGTGGGGAAGGAATGGCGCCACCAGAAGACTGGACGACTGCTTGAGGGACGACCTGTGTAGCGGGACGGTGGTGGCCCAGCTGATGGCATTCCTGCCATGGACAAGCTCACGGTTCTGTCGGTCAGCGTTACTGCCCACTATTAGGTCACAAAACCAATTTAGCTTTGTACAGCCAGCTTTTTCTTTTTCTCTTAGGAACATTGGATTGCATCTTATATGGCAAGGATAAGAATGGCTGATTCATAAGGTATTTATTTATTTATTATTTTTAAAAAAGATTTATTTATTTATTTATTATGTATACAACATTCTGCCTCCATGTATGCCTGCAGGCCAGAAGAGGGCGCCAGATCTCATTACAGATGGTTGTGAGCCACCATGTGGTTTCTGGGAATTGAACTCACGACCTCTGGAAGAGCAGCCAGTGCTCTTAACCACTGAACCATCTCTCCAGCCCAGGTTTTTATTTAAGACTTATCTATTCTAATTTTATGTGTCTGCGTGTTCTGACTGTGTGTGTGTGTCTGTGAGCATGTGTGCAGTGCCCTGGGAGGCTGGAAGAGGGCGTCAGATTTCCTGGAACTGGAGTTAATAGGAGCCTCCACGTTGGTGCTGGGAACCAATCTTGGCACTCTGTTCAAGCAGCAAGGTTGTTTTGTTTTTGAGACAGGGTTTCTCTGTGTAGCCCTGGCTGTCCTGGACTTACTCTGTAGAACAGGCTGGCCTTGAACTCAGAGATCCGTGTTGAAATACGGAGCGGCAGGGCTGTGTCCCCAGCACCCGGCCGCTCACATGGCTAGCTCTAGCTTATGCCCCGAAATAATTACACGGAAACTGTATTCTTTTAAACACTGCTTGGCCCATTTCTATCTAGCCTCTTCTAGGCTAACTCTTGCACCTGGACTAGCCCATTTCTTATCATCTCTGTAGCGCTGGTCTTACCGGAAAGATTCTAGCCTACGTCCATCCTGGGTTAGAGCTTCATCGCGTGCATCTTCCCCGGAGCGGGGAGCATGGCGTCTCTCTGAGGCGTCTGCTCCCGAGAAGAGAGCTATGGAGTCTGAGCTCACTTCCTCTTCCTCCCAGCACTCTGTTCTGTTTACTCCACCTACCTATGTTCTAACCAATAAAATGGGCCAAGGCAGTTCCTTTATTAGCCAATGACCTTCCTCCATCAGATCCGACTACCTCTGCCTGCCGAGTGCTGGGATTAGTCTGCGCCACCACCACCCAGCTGTACACATGAATTTTTAAAAGAATGGTTGTGGGAAGCCCCTCACTGGAACAGGGGCTGAAAAAAAGAAGGGACTAGAAAATCCCAGAGGGCCGATGAGGTTGGCAGAGAGGATAGAGGGAAGGAGGGTACACCTCAGGGGGGCCAGAGTCAGGAAAGAGGGGGGCTTAAAGAGGAACTCCTGAATCCCCCCACAAACACATTCTGGCTGTCAAAGAGGGGCAGGTGCATGGTTTGGGGGAGGGGGCAGAACAGTGGCCAGGCCCTCGGTCTCCAATGAGCAAAGCTGTGTACGTCACTCCGTTGGGCAGTGCCGAGTTGGTGGCGAGTCAGCTTTGGACTGAACCCCAGGGACCGATCCCCCACTCACCTTCCTGAGGATCTGCTCTCTGTCAATGCTGTTCTTCAGGTCCCTTTGGATGGTGGGACACAGGGACGTCCCAGACTGCGCGCAGTGCTTCTGGTATGTCTTCAGGAACTGCTGAAGAACGGGAACCACCGAGGGAGGAGCCCCTTGGGGTTTTTCTTTTCTTTTCTTTGCTCTTGGCATTGTTTTTACAGCGATTGATTCCACTTGGCTTCTGAAAACAATAACGTAAGCTGAAGTCGTGCCTCACCCTTGAAATCCAGAAAACACTGTTGTGCGCTCTTCTCCAAGAACCTTAAAGGCTTCGCTTATCCTAAGCGGCCCTAGCGAGTGGAGTTAGAGCCACTACAGAGTCGTTCAATCTCCAATGTCCATAGTCACGCGTACATATTTTTGTTTCTTTCTTTATATTGAGTGCAGTGCCCATGGACTCAGTTATGAGGAGGGCGATACTATTAATTCATGGTACTATTTAGTATCTATCAATGCAGATACACTGGCTTTAAAGTGGCCTAGTTCTCTTTACTGATTCAGTTCCTGCCAGACTGTGCCTACTGACACCGTTCAGAATGTGGGCTTCAAGCTGGAAATATAGTGTAGCTGTAAAGTGTGTGTCTAGTGTGCATGAGGCCCTGGGTTCGATACTGAAAAAAAACCCCAGGCATTAAGAATGTACATTATATTGGTAAATTGTCATATGCCATTTAAGTTTACTGTGAAGATGGTTCTGCAAGGCCCCCTCCCTTCAGAGCTAAGCTCATTTATGTCAGGTGGCCTCCATCAAAGCCTCCAGAGGGATATACTATTACCTAAGTAAACAAGTAAGCAACTTCCAAAACTCTAGAAATGACAGAGACAACTCACAATAAGCCCAATGTGAGCTTTGTTGCATGGCAGGACTTTTCTTCACAGTATTTTTAAATAAATTACAACAGTTGGGGCCTGGGTGCTCTAGAGTCAGTCACAATCAACCATGGGTGAACTCTTACTGAGTTCTCTTACCTGTGCAGCCAGGCTTTATCATCTTATCTGAAGGCAGCTCCCACTCTGCAACTGTATCTCACTCAAGAAACAGGACACAGTCTGAGGCAAACAGGACACAGTCTGAGGCGGTGCCAATCAGAGCCTGAGGAAGCATCGGAGAATCCCAGTTACCCCAGAGGTGGGGGGAGTATAGAGCAGGTCCTGGGGTGGGGATGGAGTGTGAGAGCGGTGTCCTCTTGGGGACCTTTGAAATCCTGGCCACTCCACTCCAGCCTGGTGCAGGCGCTGAACACCACCCAAGTGTTGCAATCCTGCTTCTTGCGTCCTCTGTTGCCATAGAGACGGGGACTCCGGACAAGCTGAAGGCAAAGAGGACTGAAAGAATCTTGCTGTAGGCAATGGCTACGGAGTTAAGAACTTTCAGGCTATATAGGAAGTGGGGAAAGGCCTTAGGGGACAAACACTGGATTGGGGGTCCAAACCCTGAGGGGCTATTATACTCCCCCATCCCAGCAGGCCTGAGAAACTCCCAGTCTGTGGTCAGGGACAGAGATGAGACCCAAGAAGGATGTCAGAAATGCCAGGAGGACTCGGTGCAGCTGTTGGCTCTAACAGTGGAGGAAGGGACACTGGAGTCAGGAAATGTGAGTGGCTTCCGGAAGCTGAAGAGTGGAAATAGATTCTCCAGAGTTCCATAAAGGACTACGGTCCCGTCGGACCAGCTTTGATTTTAACTCAGTGGGGCCCAGTGGGACTTCTAGCCTCCATAATGGTCACATAATAATCATTTCTTCTCCTCTATCCCTCCCTTTCTCCCTCCCCCTTCCTCTCCCTCCCCCTTTTCTCTCTCTCTCTCTCTCTCTCTCTCTCTCTCTCTCCTCTCCCTCTTCCTTCCTCCACCTAACTTCTGTATGGGTGCACGTGGAGACACTTCGGTGTCTTCTTCAGCCATCCTCTATCTCACTCAACCTAAAGCTCACCATTTCGGCTAGAACAGCAAGCCCGGGGGAGCCTCCTGCCTCCCCTGCCCCAGGGCTGGGATTATAGACCCACAGCTAGGCACTGGGCTGTTTTACATGAGAGCTGGTATCTGAACCGTGGTCCTGGCGTTTGCACCTCAGGCTGCGGTGGCTTTCAGAGAAGCAGCTGCCTTGGAGTAACCGTTGGCTCACATTCCTGTAAGTGATCCTAGTCAACGCATTGGCTCACCAAAGTGTACTTTGGGGTGTTACTTTGGTCTGTTGTTGGTTCCCTATCTGGGCTGAGTAAATATTTGTTCATGTCTCCCCAAGAATAGCCTTACACAACAACATCCCACACCTTGGCTCCTACTTCAGGAAGTAATTGAAAGTGTAAGAGTTAGCTGACCGGCAGCTACTGGACACAGAAACCCCAGTTAACATTACAGCATGAATAAGACACTTATGGCTTAGACATTGGGTAGTGAGGTGTGCTGATATCGGTTTGGTATCTCTATATTACAACAAATGCAGGATGTTTCTTGCCCTACTCTTCCATCTTTAATGGGGGGATGGACAAGGGTAACATTATTTCCCTTTTAATTGGGATAAGAGGAGCCTCCAATGCAGGATTCTCTAATGGAAAGGAAATTCAAACCCCACGGCCAAGGAAGCTGCAAAGAAAATAAAAACATTAGCTGCACAAAAGCCCCCCCCCCATTCTTTTAGGTTTTATTTTATATATATGTGTATATGTATGTATTTGGTATTGACATATGAGTGCAGATGCCCACAGGGACTAAAGGCATCAGGTCCCCCTGGCTGATCCCTGTAGTAATAGTGTAGTGATAAGAGCTGCGTTCCCAGCACCCCGGCTGCCTGGCTAGCTTATGCCCCGAAATAATTACATGGACACTGTATTCTTTTAATCACTGCTTGGCCCATTTCTATCTAGCCTCTTCTAGGCTAACTCTCGCACCTGGACTAGCCCATTTCTAATATTCTATGTAGCACAGCTAGGTGCGCTTACTGGGAAGATTCTAGCCTACGTCCATCCTGGGTCGGAGCTTCATCGCATGTGTCTACCCAGGAGCTGGGAGCATGGCGTCTCTGCTCCAGAGAGCAGAGCTGTCAAGTCTGAGCTCACTTCCTCTTCCTCCCAGCATTCTGTTCTGTTTACTCCTCCCACCTATGTTTTAACCTATGAGGGCCAGCCAAGCAGTTTCTTTATTTTTTTTAACCAATGACCTTCCTCCATCAGATCCCCCTGGATCTGGAGTTATAGGTTGTTTTGAACTGGCTGATGTGGATGCAGGGAGCTGAGCTCCTGTCCTCAGCAGAAGCACTTTTAACTTTTGACCCATCTCTCCAGCCCCATTGCTTGACAGTTGGGTCCTGGAGCACAGCAATAAAGCTAAAAAAGCAGCAGTTGATGAACCATGGAGATCATCAGAGCAATCAGGTCACTTTTGACAGCTCTCTCCTGATTGGTCTTATTTCCAACCTTATTTGTATATCCACATCCGGCCCCTCATAGTCCAGCTAGTACTGCATAACCCACACGTTCTGTGGCTGCAGGAATAGAAGACGTGATGAGAATTCGATGAAGGAGGAAGAGAAAAGAAGATTGGGACCCAGACGCTTCAGAAGCTCCCTGCATCCAAGGCTTCTGCCCTGGGTTGGGAACTCATGGGAGCCAGCCGCTAAGCCTCAGCCAAAGGCGGGGAGAAGAGGGGCTCACTCCTGCCTCGGCCTCCAACACATGCTGCAGCTGCAGACAGAAACTTGTTACTGCATCTGCTTCTAGCCTTTGAGACCTGCCAGCCACAGGAGACCTACCACCCTGCTGATCCTGTGGGTGCCCTGCTTTCTCAGACCTGCTCTGCAGGGGACCTCTCTTAGTTGACACCTCCAAACTCTCTGAGAGTCTCCCAGAGCTGTGACACCTTCTCAGAGCAGGAATGGCTAGCATCACACTGCTACCAGGAGTTCAGGTTTGACATACCTAAATTGTCAACTCCCACTTGTCAGTCTGTTTAAAGTTAATTAGTCCCAAATCAGTAAGAAAACACTTTGTTCAAATGTTCTTCACATTCCATCCTTAGAAGGACAGTGGACAAGGAAATGGCCGGAGACAGGATACAGCTCCGTCCACTGCTTTGCTTGCACGATCAGCTGCTGTAGGTCAGGGTCTCTTGGGCTCCTGACAATGGCCAGTCAGAAAGGAAGAGGCCTTTTGTAAGAAATGCTACCCCCAAAAGTTAGGAACACCCACCTACTGATCTAAGTATCTAAAGTAGAGATGCAATGTGCACCCCAGGAGGTGCCCTTCCCAAGGGATGTGACTGCACCATGGGGTAGGCACCAAGGCTCCCAGAATAATGCTGGGGTACTGCGGGATGGAGGAGGGTGAAGAGCCTGGAGTAAACAGCCAGCAGGGCCTGCCCAGGGAGCCATATTTTTCATGTAAAAGTGTTTAATAGCGTGTTATTCATGCATATAAAATGGAAACTATGAAGGTCAGAAATGACGGTACATTTATTTGAAGGAGGGAGTCACTGAAATTAAGTGAGTAGAACTGGCTTCCTACCAGATCTGCCCAACTCCAGGCCCACATTCTCACTGGCTAACCTTCTCAGGGCTTAACAAAACCTCTCACAAGAACAGACCAGAGCAAAACAGAAAGCCCCCGCCCCCAAACTTTGGAAAACGCTCTGTCTAAGAGTTAGGATCATTGGAGAGTGTCCTCCCCAGACCACATCCCAGCTGTTGTCTCCTACCGGTGCCTGTGCTGGAGATGGAACCCTGGGCTTTGTGTGTCTAAGTACTGGCTCTGTCCTGAGCCACGCCCTAGCCCTCGGGAGTTACTTTTGAGAGAGCGGTAGACTATTCTGAGGTCCTTTGCTTGCCCCCTGCTGAAAGGAGAGAGCAGCCAAAAGTTTGGACGTCCTCCCTGGTTCTGTCAGCTTTACTGCATCCACTGTCATAAAACACCCAAGCCTTCAGCCAGGGCAGGGCATATGGAGAGGATGGAGGGGAGAGAAGCTGGTCACCTTCAGCCAGGGCAGGGAGTATGGAGAGGATGGAGGGGAGAGAAGCCGGTTTTGGGGAGTTGGGATGATAGTGCACTGACTTTTCAGCAGTAATAGACGATGGTTTTGAAGTTAAGGACTTTTTCTTTGGTCTTAAGCTGTCTTTCTTGACACCATTGTCCTATTGTATGTTGTAGTGAGCCGGACAGGATTGCCATTACAAGATGGCGCCGACATCCTGTCTTGTTGGAAATAAACAACTCCATAGTTGGCTATGCCTTTGAGAGCTGCATGTCCCCCGCTTCCCACATGCGCGGTGGATGAGGATCCTTGAGCCTATCCCGATGTGGTCTGATGTCAGCTGTTGGTGGCAGCCAATCACAGGGCGACCCATGTGCCAATTCCCTATTTAAGCAGCTGCCTAAGAGCCCTTCTTCCCTTAGCTTCATGCTGTCTCTCCCCTTAGCTCCCTGCCCCTTCGCTCCCTGCCCCTTCGCTTCATGCTCTCCCTGTCCTTCCCTTACTGCCCCTTGTTTTCCTGCTCCCCTCATTTCCTGCTCCCCATCAATCAAGGGTACTCCAGTAAAGCATGATCTGAGTGGAATCCTGGTGTGGTGGTTGTTCTTTCTCGCCGGAGAGGTCCGCCACAGTATGTAGACTAACAGTCGTGCAGGATGCAAACCGTGTCACCTGGTTACGTTTCGGGTCACCTAACCTCTAGAAAAGTGCCCCACCCTCCCTCCTGATCTGTCTCACAGGTAAAGCTTGATCCCGAGTTAGTCTTTCTGTTCCTTACTAAGGGTGGCTCAGGATTGGTGGGAGAGGTTACTGCTTTTTTGTAACCATAGTGTGGTTGGATATATAAAGAACCTTAAATTAGATAGGTCTAAAAATTGAACTCTTATTTTTCCCTCAAAGCCATGCTCCTGTTTACCGAATACCCACAGCACTGTATACTCCTTCCACACTTCGCAGGAAGGCTGCACCAGGACTCACCCTGCGGCGACAGGACACTCTTCCGCTCCTTCAGATGGGTGACTGTGCCGCTCATGGTTGCCGGGCCCTTTCCTGCTTCCCCACAGTCTCAGCAATCACAGCGCAGATCTCAGCTTACATGAACTGGCAAAGTGGCTTGAGAAAACAAACGTAATCATTTTGCCTTCAGCCTTCGGCAACAATAAAAATGTACACACCGGGGAAGTAGTTCACGGGTAGACCATTTGCTTCATATGCGCAAGGCTCTGGGTTCAGTCCCCATCATTTTGTTTACTTATTTCTTTGTTTGTTTGCTTTATTGGACAAACAAAAATAAATGAATGAAACAAAGGCATAAATACAAGTATGGTAAAGATTCCTCGGAGAGGACAGAGTCAAGTTCCTCAGAGTGCTTGCTTTACAGTGCCCCGCCCATCCTGTGATTCAGTCCTGATGATAAGGAATGGTTTACTCCTCACGGATGAGGGCGACTCTTGGCCCATTTCATTTCCATTCTGTGGCGTAATCCTTTCGTACACTGTGACGATGTGTTGTCCTCATTGGTTGAATAAAGAGCTAACTGGACGATAGCTAGGCAGGAAGAGGTCAAGTGGGAGAGCCAGACTGAGAGAACTCTGGGAAGGAGGAGGGGGAGTCTCCAGGAGAGGTGGAGAGAAGGAAGATGAACACGCTGTGTTAAAGAAATACACCGAGCTATGTGGTAGATTGTAGATAAGAAATACGGGCTAATTTAAGTAACAAGAGCTAGCTAGTAACAAGCCTAAGCTATCGGCTGAGCATTTATAGTTAATAATAAGTCTCTGTGTCATTTATTGGGGACTCAGTAGTCCCGAAGAAAAATTCTGCCTATACGTCCATATTTTTCCTAAATGGTACTGCACTACAGCCCCACCCCTTCACATGAATTTCAAATCAGTTGTTCAAAATCCACAGAAAGTTCTATTGGAAGTTTGATTGGAGGGCCAGGGAGATAGCTCATTGAGAACAGGTGCTAGATAGCCATACAAGCCCAACAGACTGAGTCCGGCTCCAGGTAAACAGCTAGATCGCTAATTCAGGACTCTTGCAGTAGGGTGGGAGGCAGAGTCTGAGCATCACCCAGAAGCTGGGGAAGCTCAGGCCTCTGGGAAGAAGGCCTGGAGTCCATCTGAAGCTCTTCCCCACTGTGGCTTCATTGATCAGCTGTAAACCTTCTGGCTGGTTGGGGGGGGGTGGGGGTGAGGTGGGGCAGATCTCAGATCCAGCAGCTGCTGTAGCTGAAGTTGGAGAGGAGAGAGGCTGGGGCTGTGGGGTTGGCATCCTTAAAGCATACAGGTCTGGGGAGTGGTGATGAGGGACAGGGGTCCCGACTTAGCAAGCCACAGAAGGCCTAGAATGGGGAGCGAGGCTGCTAGTAGGTCCGTAGCTGCCTTTCAAGCATCTGTCTGTGTTGACAGGCTCTCATCTGCCTTACAGTAGTACTGGTGATTTATTTTCTATAAATGGTCGGGTAGTAAATGCTTTACGGTAGCTGCTGAAACCACTGCAGTCTGGCACTTAGTGCAGAAGCAGGAGGTGTGGACAATTTGTGAATGAGTGAACTCCAGTGTGTTCCCAGAAGATGTTCTTTCTCTTCCTTTTTTCCCTTTTCTTCATTTTCTTTCCTTTATTCTGTTTTTCCCCCCAGGGTTTTCTCTGTGTAACCACCCTGGCTGTCCTGGAACTCACTCTGTAGATCAGGCTGACCTCCAACTCACAGAGATTCATCCACCTGTCTCTGCCGCCTCCCGAGTTTAAAGACAAGTACCCCCATCCCCAGCAGAAACACAGAATTTTACATGCCATGAAATATTATTTTTCTTTTGATTTTCAACAATTAAAAAATAGAGGCAGTTTCAGAGCATAATGGCTCATTCCTGTAACCCAGTACTTGGGAAACAGAAACAGGAGAATTGCTACAAGTTCAAAGCCAGCCTTGTCTGCATGGTGAGTTCTAGGCCAGACAAGGCTACATTGCAAAATACCGTCTCAAAAAGAAAAAAAAAAAATCATCAGAGGTGGGCATGATGGTACACATCTGTAACTCAGGAGGCTGAGCAGGATGTGTGTGTGCGCGCGCGCCTACTGGTGAGCAGGATGTGTGTGCGCGCGCGCCTACTGGTGAGCAGGATGTGTGTGCGCGCGCGCGCCTACTGGTGAGTAGGATGTGTGTGTGCGCGCGCGCCTACTGGTGAGTAGGATGTGTGTGTGCGCGCGCGCCTACTGGTGAGAAAAATAGGGGCATAGGTGTGAATGCCATGGCCTGTGTGCCACTCTAAGCGTAGTATAGGGTCTTAATTACTTTTCTATTGCTGTGAAGAGACACCATGACCAAGGCAAGTTATAAAAGAAGGCATTTAACTGGGGGCTTGCTCACCGTTTCAGAAGGTGAGTCCATGACCACCAAGGTGGGGATAGTGGCGGCAGGCAGGCACGGTGCTGGAGCAGCAGCTGAGACCTTATATCTTGTCTTCAAGGCTGGAGACTGAGAGAAAGGGCGGGAGCCGGGAGACTGGGGCGGTATAGGTGTTTGAGACCTCAAAGTTCCCCCCCCCCCCTTGTGACCACCTCTCCCAAGATGGCCACACCTCTTAATCTTTCCCCCAAACAGTCCCACCAACTAAGGACCAAGCATTCAAACATATGAGCTTATGGGGGCCATTTTTATTCAAATCACCATACAAGGCTTCCACGTGGAGGCCAGAGGACAATTTTGTGGAGTTGGTTTTCTTCTTCCACATTCCCTGTGGATTCTGGGCGTCAGACTCAGGTCATCAGGTCTGTGTGGCAGATTTACCCCCAACCATCTCAGGCAGCCTGAGTTTCAGTTTTGCCAGACGAGAACATTCCGGAAACAGTTGTTTGACTCTGTGAATAATAATGTGTGCTCAACACTACTGACTTGCACGTTCCAAAGTGGTCGAAGTGATAAATGTGGTGTTGTGTGTATTCTACCATAAAAACCGTAAAATGGGACTGGCACCACGTGTGGGCTCACAACCATCTATCCCAGGGGTTCTGGCGCCCTCTTCTGGCCTCCACAGGATACTGCGGACATGCGATCCACGCAGGCTAAACACCCGTGCACACAAAAGAAAAATAAAATTAAAAACCTAAGGTATCCATCAGAGTACTGAGCACACAAAACATGCGTGGCCTTTGTACTGGAGTTGACCAGCCCTCTCATGGAATACCGAATCTGCCTCAGGCCTCACTAGCACACAGATGGCCGGCCACACCTTCCACGTGGTCAGACAACGAACCCACAGGGCCCCGGACAATATTTGCTTCACAGCAAACAAAAAGGCAGAAGTAAACTTGAACACACAGCACGAGCATCCGTGGTTTTCAATGGGAGAAGCTGCTGTGCAGACGGGGCCCCTCCCCTTGCCTTTCTTCCAAGGATGAGGGGGTTAATTTCTTGCTCCATCCCCGCCTCCCCCCAACCCCGTCACGGTTTTTTTGGAGTGAAAATTGTCAGGATCTCGCTGCTCCATCTCGTGCTCTCTGCTACTTTTTTGGGAAGGATTCTCAGCTAGCTGGTGCTTTTCTGGCTCCTTGACAAGTTGCATTGTTTTCTATAAAAAGCTCCCTCACCAGCTGCAGAGCAAAGGACTACAAGATGTCAGCTGTGCATCACGTGGGCCTTTAGAGAACTATCTGGATGTGGGATTGTGGAAAATAGTCTTCAAACAGTTTGAAGAGGAAAAACTAAATAGGAGCTAGGTCGGTCCAGCGCAAACACGCGCCGCTGAGAACGGAAGGCGCCCTCAGAAATCGAGAGGCTGGGAGGCCTCTGGCTGCCCGCGGAGCTTTAGCAATGTCCATTCGAGAAATTCCTCTGCCTTTCTCAGCCCCTTTGTCATCTTTGAGTCCTGCTGGATCTCACATCTACCACTGTGAGAGCTGAAGTTTTGAAATATCGTCGCAGAGTGGCGATAATCATTTGAAGGCAAGGCTATTCCTGGAGTCATAGATGCATCGTTACAGAAAATTTCAGAACTAAACAAGCATAAACCAAATTCACTTGTAAACCCATTGGCTAGAAATGGTCCCGGTTTGACATCTCAGAGGACAGCTCTCACATCCTGTGATAAATTCTGGTCACCTGCCATGCTGTATTTTCCTGACATTATTTTACCCTCTGTAAAATGGGTCCAATAATTCTGCTCAGAAGTCATGTAGGAGTTAAATAAGATACCGGTTGTAAAATGCTCGGCCTGGCAGACAGGTTCAATAATTACTCAGTAACACTGAAGCCATCATTCTCCATCCCTCAGCCTCAGAGGCAAGGGCATGCTTCACCGAGAACACACACACTTCCTCCCTCCCTCCCTCCCTCCCTCCCTCCCTCCCTCCCTCCCCCTTCCCTTTCCCTGTTCTGTAATAGCGCACCACAAACCTTCTTACGGGTCCACGATTCATTCCCAATCATGCCACACACTCGAATGTGCGCACGCACAGACATTCCACACCTGTGTCACTGACGTATGGTAAACTAAGCAAACTTAAGTGTATAATCTGACAGATACTGATGTATGAACCATTAGCGAGGCCAAAAGGGAAGAAAAACATCTTCCTTCTCGGGGATAGTGGTGAACTTTTGTAATCTTAGGCCTGGGGAGGCTGAGGCAGGAGGATTACTGTGAGTTTGAGGCCAACCTGGGGCTATACAATGAGTTGGAGACTAACCTGCATTACACAGCAAAGCCTTGTCTCAAACCAAACCAAACCAAACCAAACCAAACCAAACCAAACCAAAACAACAACAAAACAATAACAAAGATCCCAAAAAGAATAGAAAAGAGATACTTTCATTTGTCCTGGATTTTATGGCCCAAGACCCTAAGACAAAAGGCTAACAGGACAGAAGCACACAAGTACTTAATACAAACTGTGAAAACAGCATGCAAGACTCTGTAAGGCAAAGAGGACGCAAAAAATGAGTTAAATGCACACGTGCACACGTGAAGAGTGCACACTGGCCAACTGATGTACAACAAGTGGGCATGTGCAGTTTGGCCTTGTGTGTGTGCGTGTGTGTGTGCGCGCGTGCACAAAGGTCAGAAGGGGTCATCAGATACACTGAGTTGAGGTCACAAGTGGCTGTAAGTGTACCCCACATGGGTGCTAGGTTCTGAACTCTAGGCCTCTGGCAGAGAAGCTTTTTTGCTTGTTTATTTTGTTTTGTTTTTCCAAGGCAGGGTTTCTCTGTAACAGCCCTGGCTGTCCTGAAACTCTCTTTGTAGACCAGGCCAGCTCGAGCTTACAGAGATCGCCTGCCTCTGTGATTTCCTGTCCTGAGGTCTAGGGCAGGGGCCTCCCACTTGAGGGCTCATCGCCTGCTTCAAGGGAGGAGGCAGTCTGCCAAGATGACCTTCTTGTTTCTGCCATTTGATCAAATCCCTTCAACCTGAAATACTTCATCGGCCAACATGCTGTATTTGGGGGTAGCATGTCTGGAAGGAACCTTATCCAAACAGTACAATAAACCCGTGAGCATGTCCACAACCCCAGAGGTTTCTTGTGCTCCTTTAAAAAGCCCTCCGCCCAGGTTCCCTACTGCCCCTCCCCGGCCACTGTTCTCCCCCTCCCACTCTCCTCCCCACCACATCTCCCCCCCCATGCTCCTCCCCCTCCCCTGCTCCTCCCTGGCCACTGCTCCTCACTTCCACTCCTCCTCCCCTCTACTGTCCTCTCCACCACTCCTCCCCCCCTCCACTCCTCCTCCCCTCCACTCCTCCTCCCCTCCACTCCTCCCCCCCTCCATTCCTCCTCCCCTCCACTCCTCCTCCCCTCTACTGTCCTCTCCACCACTGCTCCTCCCTTCCACTCCTCCTCCCCTCCACTCCTCCTCCCCTCCACTCCTCCTCCCCTCCACTCCTCCCCCCCTCCACTCCTCCCCCCCTCCACTCCTCCTCTCCTCCCCTGCTCCTCCCTGGCCACTGTTCCTCCCTTCCACTCCTCCTCCCCTCTACTGTCCTCTCCACCACTGCTCCTCCCTTCCACTCCTCCTCCCTCTACTGTCCTCTCCACCACTGCTCCTCCCTTCCACTCCTCCTCCCCTCCACTCCTCCTCCCCTCCACTCCTCCTCCCCTCCACTCCTCCCCCCCTCCACTCCTCCCCCCCTCCACTCCTCCTCTCCTCCCCTGCTCCTCCCTGGCCACTCCTCCCCCCCTCCACTCCTCCTCTCCTCCCCTGCTCCTCCCTGGCCACTGCTCCTCCCTTCCACTCCTCCTCCCCTCTACTGTCCTCTCCACCACTGCTCCTCCCTTCCACTCCTCCTCCCTTCCACTCCTCCCCCCCTCCACTCCTCCTCCCCTCCACTCCTCCCCCCCTCCACTCCTCCTCTCCTCCCCTGCTCCTCCCTGGCTGAGCTCTGCTCTCCGTTTGCACTTTAGAATACACAGCAGAACCCACTCATCAGGACTGTGTTCTGCCCAGCTACTTGCACACAACAGGCTTTTGTGGGGCACTTCTGCTGTTGCCTAGACCTCTGTCCATTTTTTTCTGTTTCTGAGTGGTACCCCAGTACTGGATTTGGGCTGTTTCACCCCCTCCCCAGGAGTACCACCAAAGCCTTGGTATTATCATTCCTTTTTTCTTTCTTTATCTATCCATTTATCTATCTATCTATCTATCTATCTACCTATTTTTTGAGACATGGTTTCTCTGTGCAACCTTTATCCTGGCTGTTCTGGAACTCTCTCTGTAGACCAGGCTGGCCTCAAACTCACAGAGATCCACCTGCCTCTGCCTCCTGAGTGCTGAGGTTGAGGGCTTGAGGGCTTGTGTCTGGCCAGATATTTCATTTGAAAAAGAATCTATAGCTGGGACTATGGCTCAGTGGTGGAGCACTAGCCTGGCCGGCTTTGGGGTCAATTTTCTTGCTGATTATGCCCCTGCCTTTCTTTTTCTGCAGAGATGGGGATTTGAACCCAGGGCTTTGCACATGCTGGGTAAGCACTGACCTGTATCTGCAGGCCTCACCATGCTCTTCCCTGAACTGTTCCACTTTCTGTGACGTCACCACAGCCCAAGGAGCCCTTCTCGCTCGCATTAAATGCATATCACGCAAGTCCACAGAAATTGTAGGTGAGAAGTTTCTGGCACCCATCGCCTGGCTCTGCAGGTGAGAATCCATCCAGAGGGACTGCTCGAGAAAAGACTGGAAGACTGAGTCCACAGCCAGCCTGCTTCTCTCAGTTCCTCCTTGTAGCAAAGAAAGAATGGGGAAAGTGAGGCACAGAAAATACTCTGCCATTTGAGGCTGTTGGGCCAAACACCCTCGGTCAAAACTGCCTTTCCCACTAGCTGACCTTGCATTTTATTGAGATGCAAGTTGGCTGTAGTCTTGACACCTACAAATGTAAGGATTTATGTGGTGAGGTCTTAATTAGAAGGGAATTTCTACATTACTTACCAGTTAATGCCTCACTCTTCCTCTGGGGCAGGGCTTCAGCCCCAGGGTTCTGTAATCTTGTACAGAATATTTCCACCATTACGAAGCTCCTTCAAAAATAAATAAATATCAGCAGTCCCACAGCTGTTTCCTTATTTGCTGAAGGTGAAAGAAGATAAACATGCTTACTGTGATTCACAATATTTGTGTAAAGGGCCCCACACTAGAGCTGCCCTGAGTACGCTCAACAATAATATTTGGGGAACTTTAATTTCTTATCTTGGATGGGTCCTCGCCACATGGACGCAGCTTCAGCCTTCTCTCCCTGTGTTGATACCTCCAGAGTCAGAAGAACCTGTGCTTCCAGGAATTGCCTTCCCCCAGTGGGACGACGTGGACAAGGCTGGGTTCCCTCCTCACTGGGTAATCAAGTGGAGGCCGCTTGCCCGTGATCTGCTACCCACGGCCACCTTTCCAGACCAGTTAAGCAGGCCACATGCAGGCGCTCTTCAACTTGAGCCTCCGAACCCCTGAGTAGAACATTACAGAGGTTCTTGCTTGGCCCTCTGTTGACCCAGGGGGCCTGGGTTGACTAGAATGGCTCCTCCTCTAGTTCAGTGCCCAGGTGCTGCTGGGGCCCCACTAGCCTAAGTTATCTTTCCAAAATTCTAAGTCACAGCTGGGAAACTGGCTCGCGAAGGTTGGGGAAGGGACTTGTTTGCAGTTTAATAAGGTTACTCTAGGCCAGGTGTGGAGGCAGGGGCAGAAACAGGATGCTATCTGTGAATTTGAGACTAGCCTAGTCCACATGATGAGTTCCAGGTTAGCCAAGTTCCAGGTTAGCCAAGCCTATTTCGTGAGACCCTGTCTCAATAGATAAATAATAAACAAACAAGCAGGCCCCATTGGCTAGTTCCTAGGTGTTGGTCACATGGCCACACTCAGGGTATCATCTGTCTGGTCTGACACTTCTTAGGAGAGGCCCAGATTCGGGAGCGGTTTATGTAGATTCTGTGGCTGGCTGTACTGGTTAAGCTTTGGGGGTGTTTAAGCATGGTGCATAAGACTGAGCTAGAGAAGGTGGTGGCCTGGGACGGTGTCCACAGGCTGCTGGGTCCTCAGAGCTTGGGGAAGGCTCTGTTAGTGAACGAAGCGTTGGTTACAAGTACATTCTGGCCGAGGGCCTGGGGACAAGCACACATGTCCAGCACGCACCATTAAGAAGGGAGCTGAGCAGAGTGTAGGGAAAGGCCTATGAGGACAGCTTCCCAGCTGGCAGCCCAAGGCCAGGGGGGATCAGCCCCATATGGCATAGTTCTGGAAGCACTGTGCCACTCTCAGGGCACACACAGGGCTCACCTCGGCAATGTAGGCCCAGAGCTGCCACCCAAAGCATCTGTCACCACCAATGTCAGGCTGTGGCTCATGTCCCAGGTTACTGATGCCTGGTGTGACTGTCCTCCATATTTCCTACTGTGCCCACTCACACCTCAGAACATCCCTGGGTTGTCTAGCGTTAGGGGGTGGCTTTGAGCTGGGCTTTAGGTTAGACCCCTTGCAAGAGCTAGCCCACAGCTGAATTCCACTCCTGTATTTGGTTTCCTCGTTCCTCCTCTGTGCCTCTTTAGGTCTCCCATTTGGGGGGTGGACAGTGGAGCTGATAGCATCTCCTACTGAGGACAACAGCACCAAGTGCCTTGTGGTTCTGTGAAGCCTTACACTCGGGCTTCTGCTGTGGGCTTTTGATGTGGGAGTGTCATATATCAATCTGTTGATTTCATTGGTTAAGCAATAATGAAACTGCTTGGCCCTCATAGGTTAAAACATAGGTGGGAGGAGTAAACAGAACAGAAGGCTGGGAGAAAGAAGCTGAGTCAGAGAGTCGCCATGATTCTCCCACTCCAGGCAGACGCAGGTTAAGATCATTCCTGGTAAGCCAGCTCGTGGGCTACACAGATTATAAGAAATGGGCTAGTCCAGGTGCGAGAGTTAGCCTAGAAGAGGCTAGATAGAAATGGGCCAAGCAGTGTTTAAATGAATACAGTTTGTGTGTAATTATTTCAGGTAAAGCTAGCCGTGTGGGCAGCCGGGTGCTGGGGACACAGCCCCGCCACTCCTAATACAACAGAGTGGCGCCCAGACGTGATGGGCTAAATCCACTTAAAAACCTGAGAGAGCTTAATTTTAAACAGAGAATAGTTGGTGGCGTGCTGTAGAGAGATTTCCTGATTCGGCATCAGCTGCAGAAAAAACGCTGCGTCATTTTAAAGCGTGGCTTCTTGGGGCTCTGCTGCCAGCATGAACTCTGGCTTTAAAGCATTTCGATGGATTTTATGGGACTGGATGTTTGTGTTCCCGCTTGGGATCGGAAGGAGAGTGCTCTGAGACGGTGCCGATGGCTCAGCGCTCCCCGCCTGCACCTAGGCAGACTGCAGAATCAGGCTTAGGCAGGCGAAAGAGCATGGCGGATTCCCGCTGACATACAGAGACCTGTTTTCAGACTGCACAGTGCTCTGCGTGTCAGATTTGGTTGTAACTTGGATAAAAAGAGTTTCTGTGCTGCATGCTCAGTCTCAGAATTAAACTGCTGAGTGTGGCTCCAATGCGGACTTGCTGTGTGCTGGAACTCTGTGCAGCTCAGGGGCACCAAATGGATCTGAGGCAGGAGCAACTGCTCCATGCTGAACTGTGCTGGTCGGAACTACCATAATTATTGTGATAACAGTGCAGTTAAGGTTTCGACTGGGCAGGACACAGGCAGTACCGTATTACCTGTACATGGTGCAACTTAAGTTTTTAAGAACTGCTTAACATTTTAAGAAATGCTCCTGGATAGTAAAAAAATGTTACAGATTCACAATAAAACAGATTCAGACATAAAAGACCACACTATTGGATGAATGTACGTAGGCTTGAGAGAGAGAAGAAAAAGAATATAGAGAATAAAGTTAATGGTTTAAAAAAAAAGGTAAAGTCTTTAAAGAGACAGAGTACAGATAGTTAAGAGATTAAAAGAAATAAAGAAAAGTAAGCCATGTAAAAATGGAAAATTCATAGAGAGTCTGGATTATGTACATTGTGTTTTCTTTAAACTTTTTGACTGTGAAGGAGCTAAATACAGAGAGACATTTCATTATATGGGCTACTAAGCTGAACCTGCACATATGTTCTAAAGGTATCTTGACTTCAGAATTTGGATCTAAGGTTATGATGCTTTGGAAAAGTCCTTCTTTTGTTTTCACAGAGGACCAGACCCTGTGGATTGCATCTATCCCGATATGGTATGATAGACCACAACCTCCCGAAAAGTTCCTGTGAACACCCTCAAAAAATTACTTCACTCAACTGCCAACTGAGATAAAGCTGGTACACAGGTTACACCCTAAATGATCTGATTAACAGCACCCCCATTCAGCAGGCAGCAGTTTGGAGAGAAAAAACTGCGCCCATGTTCCCAAAATATTGTTTATAAATGTTCTTTTACATTTAAAGGGGGAAATGATATAGGTATGAATAATTTGCATTGGTATGGATTTTAAGGTCAATTTTCTTATATGTATATGTATTTCTGATATTGATTAAAGTATTGTGATTGTGTAGTTCATTTAAAATGTATAATAGGAAATATAGGTTGCTAATGGATAATCATCGATAATAGTAAAGCTTGTAGTCGTGTTAGTTAGATTTTCTAGATACAAAGAGATATATTTCAGATAGGCATTCTTCATATCTCTCAAAGGCTGCAGAATATGGAATTTAAAATATTTTAATAACTTAGGACTTTTCATGACAATGAGACATATCTGCTCCTGGCGGCACCAATCTACTTCGACAGGAAGATGGGCATCGAAGAGGATCCTTATGGAGTTTGATAGCCATTTGGGCAAGAAACTGCTCTTGCCTGGACTGTTGCATAAAAGGGACACAGAGAACCCGCAGAGAGAGGACTGCTGAACTTGCCTAAAGGTGAGACGGTCTTTTGGGGTTCATGACTCATGAAAGAGTCTGCAAGACATTCTGCAGGACACAGCAGAAAGTGACTGAACTGTCTTTGAAATTTCCTGCTTCATGGAAATGTCTGCTGGATACTATGGGCCTGAAGGCTGAAGATGGATGCCCCAACGGTACAGAGGAACTTTGGGTGACTGTCCAGGCAGCGAGATGTCTCTGTCATTTCTAGAGTTTTGGACTTCTTGTTTACTTAGGTATTATTATATCCTTCTGGAGTCTTTGATGGAGTTGAAGAATAGATAGTTATAGTTTTCCTTAGTTATGATAAAAGATAAAATAGATATAAATATTGTAACTGTAATTCTTGCTTGATAACTGTTTTGCTATATGTAATTTTGCTATGTTAAATTAAAGCCTTCCTTTTTTTTGTTTGAACAGAAAAAGGGGAAGTGATGTGGGAGTGTCATATATCAATCTGTTAATTTCATTGGTTAAGCAATAAAGAAACTGCTTGGCCCTCATAGGTTAAAACATAGGTGGGAGGAGTAAACAGAACAGAATGCTGGGAGAAAGAAGCTGAGTCAGTGAGTTGCCATGATTCTCCCACTCCAGGCAGACGCAGGTTAAGATCATTCCTGGTAAGCCAGCTCGTGGGCTACACAGATTATAAGAAATGGGCTAGTCCAGGTGCTAGAGTTAGCCTAGAAGAGGCTAGATAGAAATGGGCCAAGCAGTGTTTAAATGAATACAGTTTGTGTGTAATTATTTCGGGTAAAGCTAGGGCCGGGTGCTAGGGATGCAGCCCTGCCGCTCCTAATACACCAGGCTTTTCAGTTTCCCCGGAACCAGACTTGTCTTTTAAGGTTTTTGGCATCTTTGTCAACAGTCATAGCGTTATAATTTCATGAGTTTATTTTTGAGCCTTTATCCCATTGGTCTACATTTGTTTTGTGCCAGGCTCCATGACGGTTTGGTTGCTATGGCACAATTGCGGAATGTGAAACGGAGCATCATCTCTGCAGCATTGCTTCTCTTTGCTTCACATTGTTCTGGCTATTTGGGAACTTTGTTTACATTTGGGACCCCGCCCCCCATTCCTAGGAAGAGTCTCACTGGAATTTGAATAGGGGTGGTACTATGCGATAAGACATCAGTAAGATGTCCATTTCTACAATAGCGACTCTGATCCATGAATATTAAAATTACCTTTTTCTTATATTCCCTTTCTTATTGCTCTGGTCAAGCATCGTTTTGAAGCAAGAGTAATGAGAATGGACATGCTTATCTCAGTTTTTCCCCATTTAGTATGCTGGTAGTTATGGGTCTGTCGTATACTGCCTGCTACATTCCTTCTTCACTCGGTGTGAAACCTTTATCACCAACATGTGTAATTCTGCTAAAGGTTCTTCTGCACCGACTATTCCATCTGTGTTATATTACACTGGCTAATTTGTATATGTTGAACCATCTTTAATTTCTCGAATGAGACCAATTCAGTCATGGTATCTGACCTTTTAAATATATGTGTATGTTTATATGTGCACACACATACACACGATTAAATGTAGCTCTAGTTGGCCTTGAACTAAGTAATTGAAGACGACCCTGAACCTAAGTGTTGGGATTACAGGCATGTGCCACAAAGCTTGGCTATTTGCAATTTTTTTTTGAGTGTTTTCACATCGGTTTCTTGGCTCTTTTCATCTCTATAAAATTACGATGCTGACTAAGCTACTTCCACTCACACCTCTTTCTTCTCTCAGTTCCATCTCCACTGGCAGGTTCTGCTCTGCCTTTTTTCAGCTATGGACCCCATAATGCATTTGAGAATCCATCAAAGAGTAGGGCTCTCTAACTTTGAAGGCAGTGTGGTTCAGGATAGAGCTGAGAAGTATAGAGAAGTGTACTGGAGTTGGAAGGCAATGTTGTTTCTGCTCCAAAGAGCTCTTCCTTGTTGAGTAAAACCTACATATCTAAGACTGAACTCCACCTCAAAAAAACAAATCAAAAAGAAGCAAAAAGGTTCAAATAATATGGAACGATGACATTCTTAAATAGAAGGCACAAAACACACTTAAAAAACATTTATTTCATTTATATGTGTGCTCTATCTTCATATATACCTTTATGCCAGAAGAGGGTATCAGATCCCACTAGAGATGGCTCTGAGCCACCATGTAGCTGCTGGGACTTGAACTCAGACCTTTGAAGAGTAGCCAATGCTCTTAACTGTTGAGCTCTCTCCAGGCCCCAACAAAACACACTTAATAGAGGTTTAAATAAGTTCCACCTTCTCAGATGTCAGTACATACAGGCCTCACAATCCAGTGCCACTGAACCCAATTAAGTCCCATGATGCAATGACATACTAATGCATGAGCTTTTTAAGTCACCGTTAGGCCCAAAGTTGTCCCCAACCGCATGACAGTGCAGGTGATGATATCCTAAACAGGACTTTGGCTGGGTAAACAAGGATTGTAATTGGGTAAACAGAGACCTAAAAGTGGGTTTCTGTTCATCAGGAATCTCTTTAATCTTGACCCCAAAGATCAACTACCTCCAAGGGCATCTGGCTTCCTGTTAATATGAACAGTCTGTACCAGTTCAGATACCCACCCTGTTAACTGTCGTATAAAAAAATCTTTCCTTTTTGCTCTTCTTTCTGCTCTCCCCACATCTCCCACATGGCCTTGGCAGTTGATTCTCAATAAACCTTTCTTTCTACCGACAGTGGTCAGGCTCAGTGGCTGGACTGCACCCTCACTAGCTTGGTGCCGAAACCCTGGACCTAAAAGCCACCAAAGACCAGACTTCAGGGGGCTGGAGAGATGGCTCAGTGGTTAAGAGCATTGCCTGCTCTTTGAAAGGTCCTGAGTTCAATTCCTGGCAACCACATGGTGGCTCACAATCATCTGTAATGAGGTCTGTGTGCAGGCATACACACAGAATATTGTATACATAATAAATAAATATTTAAAAAAAGACCAGACTTCAAGTGAAGATACATATGAAAAATTAAGATCAAAGGATACTAGTCAGCTTATTTAAGAATATCCAATCATCCAGAACAGTCACCGTGTGAAGAGCTCACAGAGAAGTGTGGCACTTGACACTTATGTGGAGTAGAAAGCGGCTCTACTCGGCTTTAGGCCTTTTACATTCTGGAGTCATGTATGTTGGAGAAATTCAAAGTATGGCTCCTCTCCTCTAGAGAACAGTGTGTCTAATCAGGAAGAAGGGTTAGTCATGGTGGTGCATAGTTTTTTGATATTTATTGAGCTCTACATTTTTCTCTGTTCCCCTCCCTACTCTCCCCTCCCCTTTTCAACCCTCCCCCAAGGTCCCCATGCTCCCAGTTTACTCAGATCTTGTCTTTTTTTACTTCCCATGTAGATTAGATTTATGTAAGCCTTAGTGTCCACATTGTTGTCTAAGATATCTGTGATTGTGGTTTGTAGGCTGGTTTTCTTTGCTTTATGTTTAAAAACCACCTATGAGTGAGTACATGTGATAACGGTCTTTCTGTGTCTGGGTTACCTCACTCAAAATTATGCTTTCTAGCTCCACCCATAGTCCTGCAAAATTCAAGCTGTCGTGTTTTTTTTCTGCTGTGTAGTACTCCATTGTGTAAATGTACCACATTTTCCTTATCCATTCTTTGGTTGAGAGGCATTTAGGTTGTTTCCAGGTTCTGGCTATGACAAACAAAGCTGCTATGAACATAGTTGAGCACATGTCCTTGTGACACAATTGAGCATCCTTTGGATATATACCCAAAAGTGGTTATTACTGGGTCTTGGGGAAAGTTGTTTCCTAATTTTCTGAGAAATCGCCACACTGACATCCAAAGGGGCTGTACCAGCTTGCATTCCCAGCAGCAATGAACAAGTGTTCTGGTAGAGTATGCTTTTAAAACCAGCAGTGGGAGAGCAGGAGAATCCGGAGTTCAAGGTCAACCATGGCTACATTAAGAATTAAGAAAACTAAAACCAACCAACCAATCCCGGCCCTGAGAATAAACTATTAGAAAGAATACTGGGGCCAGGCAGTGGTGGCACACACCTTTAATCCCAATACTAGGGAGGGAAAGGCAGGCAGATCTCTGAGTTTGAGGCCAGCCTAGTCTACAGAGCTAGTTCTAGGACAGCCAGAGCTGTTACACAGAGAAACCGTCTCGAGAAAAACCAAAATTTAACAACAAAAAACCTGGTATTTATTACAAACTTTTGTCCACACATGGCTAACATGGGTGACTCAGACCCCTCCCCCGATTCTTCGCTAACCTTAAACTCCTACAGAGTCACAGGGGTTGTATTTAGGGGTGCTAAGGGGTGCACAGGAAAAGATCTTAAGATGTGCTTCTCCTGGGCAAGTCATCTCTAGCCTAGTCTTAGGTGCTTCTGATATGTATTCTTGAGGTAACTTGTCAGTGCAGCACAACATGGCCAAATGCTAACATCAGATGGATGAGGTGCTGGGGATATACAGATGGGAAGCTATGGGTACTCACAGGGGTCAGTGTAGGATCTGAATCGCCAAAGACCTTACTGCTGTTTTCTCTTTTTAAGAGCAAACAGGCCTTCTTTTTTTATTTTATATTTTTATTTCTCCTACAGAAATTTTACAAACAGGCCTTCTTTAGAAACTCCAGCAGGCTCAGTTGTGAGCTGCTTGCCCAGACAAGAATTCTCTCCATGCCTCCCTTCAGGAGTGAGGGAGCTGCACTGATGAACACTGCAGGTCACAGAGAGAAGTCTGCTGAACAGATACTAACAATTAAGAATGAGGCCTGGTCAAGTGTAGGCAAAGCACAGGGGCTTCCCAGCTGCTGCTGCTGGAGTCTTTCTGTAGCACATCACCCACAGACAGGCAAGAGGAGCACAAAATTTAAGTGTAAGACCTCACAAAGAACAGACAGGCTTCTTGTACTTTATTTGAGTTATTTCCAAACAACAGTTACAAAAGGTTTTAATTTTTATAATACTCTTTATAAGAAAATAAAATTTAAATAAAAATACATTCTCAATAATACAACATGGTTACTCAAATTCACTATTTACGTTTTGATAACTTACATTTTCAAACTAGACACTGTAAAAACCAGTATTTACTACCAACTTATTAATCTCCAGGTTAGAAACGGAAGCGGATAGCATCAACCAGGATCAGTGAGTCAACTCTAGAATGAGTTTTGTATCTGTCATGTATGCAAGGACACTAGCGAGCACTGCCGAGTCTGTCTTTACAGCTAGTCAACAGCACTTGAAGCAAATTAGAAGGTGTGTTCACTTAAATCTGTTTTTTTTTTTAAAACATGGCTTAAATGAGCTTTTCCAGTAGAAGAATGAAACCAGGCCTTGGAAACACAAATAAAAGCCACAGTCATCAGTCATGTGATGTTTCCTGTTGGTAAAATAAGAGCCCAGTTTTGACTCTTCACTATTACCCGTGAAATTAAAAACATGTTTCTTTGGTAAACAAAATAGTTTGATTTGATTAAAACCTTTGCTACTGTCCACTGTCTTATCAGTTGGCGATTTAAAACAAAGCAAAACAAAACATACAATATATTACCACACTCTGAGTGGATGGACACAGCTCCATGAAGCTCACAGCTAGCGAGCATGTATGGTAAGAGGGTAAGAGTTCCCCTATCATCTTCTGTCCTTTCTGGGGTTTCCAGGTTTTAGGGAGAGGTGAGCTGCCATATATATATATATATATATATATATATATATATATATATATATATATATATATATATATATATATATTTTTTTTTCCCCCCAAATGCTCTTTGTAAAAGGCAGAGAAAGGAGATCATAGAGTTAAGACTCAAAAGTACTCAAGAGCACAGCAAAGGAGAAGGTTCTTAGAAGAGCCTTGATTGTCCAAAAGGTCCCGCGACATCACTTCTGACTGGAAAAGACTTAATCTAAGGAAAATTAGTTTTTTATTTCTTTCTTTAGATTGTGCCAAGCTATCTAATTAATTCTAGTCAATTTGGCTGTTTAAAGGGTCACATATGTCAATAATAGAACTAGGAGACTGAGCTCTCAAGAGTTATACATGAACACAGCTTTGGCCCTTTTAATCCTATGATCTTTAAACATATTTATGATTAGAGTTTGATATTAGAAATGTTGGGGGTGTTGGATGTGGTGAACATGCCTTTAATTCCAGGACTTAGGAAGTGGAGGCAGAGACAGGTAGATCTCTGAGTTCAAGGCCAGCCAGAGATATGTAGTGAGACCTTGTCTCAAAACAACAAGAAATTGTTAGGAAATAGTTCCTCTTGGGAGGAGAAAAAGCCCAAACAAAATAACCAACAGAAGAATGAAAACCACGAAAGAGCCTTGATCTCTCTTATCTGGACCTCATGTCCTTTTTAGGTAGACATTTCGGAGAAGTAGGAATTTTAATACGAAGTTCATGAGAAATGTATTAAAATGGCTTTTTAAAAGACATATACAACACAGTACAGTTAATGGGATCTCCTAGTCTGTCGGATTTAAAGGACTCAAGCACAGTTCAGGCCCTCCTGTGCTAACTCTTAAGAGTCTGTTATAGAATATTACTTTAAGATGTGTTACCTTTGTTTACTCTGTGAAACATTTAATAATGCAAAGATATGTCACATTCTTTTATGTTTCATTTGTTTAACTCTGTGAAGCTGTGTTACTTTGCCTCTCTAAAACACCTGATTGGCCTAACAAAGAGCTAAATGGCCAATAGCAAGGCAGGACAAAGGATAGGTGGGGCTCGTAGGCAGAGAGAATAAACAGAAGGAGAAAAGAGGAATTTGGGAAGCAAGAGAGATCAGGAGAGAGAAAAGAAGGGCTAGCCACTCAGTCAGCCAGGGAGTCAGAGTGAAAGTAAGATTTACAAAAATAAGAAGGAAAAAGCCTAGAGGCAAAAGGTTGAGGGGATAATTTAAGTTAAAGAAAGCTGAAGAGAAATAAGCCAAGCTAAGGCTGGGCATTTGTAAGTGATAATAAATCTCCATGTGATTAATTTGGGAGCTGGATGGCAGGCCCCTCAAAAGAGCAAAGAGTAAAAACAACCAACAACAAAAGTCATTTAGAAAAATACATTTTTCAATCATGATTTTTTTATGGGACAACTCTGTGTTAAAAATCTTTAAAAATAATTACCTAATAACAATGTAAAAACAATTACCTAGCAACAACATAATTGGCAAATATATTCTGAATTACAGCTTAAGCTCAACGAAATAGAAAATCACAGCTAGTTAGACTTACACCAACAAGTCACATTTCAACAGGTTCAAAGTACCACATTTAGAAAATGTTCTGAATTAAAAAAGACAAGTAAGTACCATGGTTTTAATACTGATGAAGCCAAGCGCATCACTCCTCTCCAGGGTGGCACTTGCTTCAACTGCTTATTTATTGTTACTATTTTCAGGACCCAAGTAGAGTAAGGAAAAACAAGATTTCAACAGCTGCTGAACCTAATTCCATTTGGTTAGCAGGCAATAAGGAAACAGCAATAAAATATAAACATTTTCAGAAAAGCATTGTTCTAGGCTTAAACACTGATCATTTAACTGATCATAAAAGATAGATACCATGGAGTATCTAAACTACAATCTGGAATGTGCCAGATTATTAAAGTGCGCCAAGTGACAGTTCTCGAGTTAGAGCAGGACCTAACACTATATGTAGGGCATCTTTACATGCCCTTATTACAACATGAACAGCAGGCAAGGTCAAGTGATTTCTCACCACCTTCACTATTCTCTTCTGGTTGGGAAGAGAAGCCTTCAGGAGTAATGTTAAACTGAATTCTCAAATTAAGAAAATGAGTACCTGATATTTAAAACAATGAAAAACATTTTAGTGGTCTCATTTTATTTCCTCTGCCATCACTCATTTCAAATGTAAACATGGTGCACACGGGAGCACATATTCCCTGACATCTACCTGAGCACTCTTACACCTGTGACAGACAGAACATCCACCAACACTCAAGGGTGTTCTGAGGTCTTCGTCTCTGTCTCCATAACCTGCAACGGCTAGTACAACAAAGGAAAAACGTTTTTGTTCTTTTCTTCTTTTTCCTTTTTAGAGACGGAGGGTCCAGATGAACTCAATGAAAGTTCAGAACTGACAATGAACTGGGATTTTCTAGTAAAAGACAATGTTGGCAGTACAGAGCAGGCACTAACGGTAGTGAAAATGAGTCCACACAATAGAGAGCTACAAGTAGAGATGGCTTCTTACTATGAAGTGCTCCCTTTATCACAAGCTTCTTAGGAACCTTCCTTAGAAAGATTCTTTCCATCAAAAGAAGCTGCAATGATATGGATTTGAAGGAAATCTTGGGTTTCAAATTCTCTAGTAATATAATCACGGATATCAGAATTCCCAAACAGTTCATTTCAACCATTAAATATTAAATACATTGTGAAAGCAGGTGTCATCAAAGCCAATGTCTGCTCTTACATAGTATGAACAAAATTGGGTGAATTAAAAACTTCATGAAAAGGAATATTTTCCAGTTCTCCATCAGTTGATCAAACTATGATATTTTCCCAACAATTGGATTTTCCCTACGAAACAGGAAAAGAAAAATGCTCTTTAAAAATATACAAATTAAAATGTGACATATACAGAACCCATCAAGCACTTCTAATTTTCCTTGATCTTTCATCTACTGAGTCTTGCTTTATTAATTCAACAAGTATTACAGATCTTTAAAAATAATTACCTAATAACAATGTAAAAACAATTACCTAGCAACAACATAATTGGCAAATTTAGGTACTACTCTAGAAGCTAAAGGTACAGTACTGAACAAGACAGACACATGACTCACAGAGCTCACATGATGGTAGAGGAAAGGAAAATAAACAAAATATTTGGTATAAGAGGGTTTGATTGTTCATTGCAGCCCCCTCACCACTCCCCAGTGCTGAATGCTAGTCAACCACACTAACACCAAGCTATTTTCTCAAGTCCCTTCTCTTGCCAATTAAAGAAAAAAAAAAAACTAACAGATGTGTGAAGTAACACTGCAAGGGTCAGAAGGTTGGACAGTAAGCAAGAGTACCACCAGCAGTTGAACTGGGCAAAGTATGGCATGCACACATGATGAGGCACCCCCCCTCCCCCAAGACAGGGCTTCTCTGTGCAACAGCCTGGACATTCTGGAACTTGTTTTGTAGACCAGGTTGGCCTTGAACTCTGCCCCCTGAGTGCTGGGACGGGATTAAAGGCGTGTGTCACCATGCCTGGTAGGGAGGTACTATTTAAGGATGGTCAAGCCTTAGCTAGGAACTTCAAATGGGTGCAGGAAAATTAGAAAACTCTTGTTGGAAGAGATTCAATGATACTAATGAATAAAATACAGAATTAGGATGTTCACAATACAACCTTTGTAATTAATGTACAAAGCTTTCTGTTCAGGAAGAATGTACTTATACAAATAAAACTGATTCTTCTTATTCAGAAATACAAAAACACTACCTGATATAATTTTCAAAGACTATTCAAAAGAGTGCAACAGGGGTTCAAAGTCTCCCACTAACGGTGTGGGGTCTTGGGCAAGACATTCATTTTTCTTGCACTTAAGTTTTCTATGTATAAAGTGGGAAGGGAACCATGATAGACTGGTATGAGGGCAAGGACGGAGGAGCACACACTCTGGAAAGTACTGCTGTGTGCTGGTCCTACCCACCGCGTCCCTAGCAGGACCCTATAGCACTGGAGTTCTTTGTATCAGGGAGGGCTGGGGGTTACTCTAGACAAGCTTCTTTTCTCTCAGTAGGGAAGAAATAGTTTTTTTTTTTTTTTCTGCTTGTGGACATTATCTCAGAAAAGAAAGTGGGGCTCTGAACTACTGTGGTTCATCTGATACTGGAAGAAAAAAATCTTCAAGATTTAGAGTACCTTAGTGCTATACAGTTCCCAATGACAGGACCCAGTTCTGGCATTAACTGTCTGTATAAGCTTAGTATTCACTGGTGAGACTACACACTTCCCTCAGGAGTTTGTTACTGGCTTCTGGGAGTAATCTAATTGACAGGGTGTCCAGTGCTGTGATGTCCTGAGAGGAACAAGTCCCCAGTACATGTCAGCTGTTGCTGTCCTGACCCATCTCATCTTCTAGGTCTGAGGTGAAGCACTTGGAATCAACTCTCAAATGCTTTCATGCACTGTTAGAGCTTGCTTGTTTGGTACTCATTATAAATGTAAGGGGTTGTGAGAAATAGAGACAACAAAAACAAAAAAGAAAAAACTACTAATCATTCAAACAGAGAATTACAACTGACGACGACATTGAAAGCAGCGATGAAGTACAGCACCAACATCATGCAACGACAGCTGAGCTGAACAAAGGGAGTGAGTGGCAGGGAAGCGCGCACAGGAGAAAGGCTGGGCTCAGACTCGGCGAGCAGAGGCCTGAGGATACTTACTTGCTTCCGTATTTTGCACTACTTGATCTTTTCTTTCTGTATTTCTCATGAGGCTCATCTAGCTTCTCGATGATGCTTTTTATTTGTTGAATTGTCTTAAAGGTTGTAACAGAATCCTCAATTGTGAAGTTGGAATAATCAGGCTCTTTCTGGGGCCCTTGATAGACTGCAATAGTCCCACAAGCCTCTGTAAGGAGCAGAGAAACAGGATCAGAAAACTAAATTCCACCAATGTAATCTGTAGTATAATTAAAAATATTTTTTGATTTTTAAGGGAGAGATTTTCTTTGACTATACTGTAACAATGTTACAAAATAGAACTATCATGCTTACGTAAGAATAGTAATTTTGCTGGGCGTGGTGGTGCACACCTTTAATCCTAGCACTTGGGGAGGCAGGAGGATCTCTGTGAGTTCAAGGCCAGCCTGGTCTACAAGAGCTAGATCCAGGACAGGATCCAAAGCTACAGAGAAACCTGGTACTGAAAAACAAAAAACAAAAAAACAAAAACAAAGACAAAAAAGAATAGTAATTTTACTTTATGAATACTAAGATAAATGCCCCCTTTGACAGTTTGTGAACTTCATTACCAGTAACTTAGGAAATCTATAAATATCTTTAACTTTAAAAAAAAATCAAAGAAATAACTCAGAGATTAGTAATGAAGGATCATGGTTTATCAAAGCAGAGCAAGAGCTTACCTTCCATCTTCTGCAGCTTCAGTGAACTGAGGGTGAAAAGGGAATAAATTCTTTCTGCTTCTCTGTCTTCATCAATATCTATCTGGATGTCTGCAGGGATACCTCTATGATAAAAAGGAAAAGACATTGGAAAATTTTTCTTTGTTAACATGAAAAAGATTTTTGATAAACTGAGACTAAAACTAGATTTAGAATTTTAGAAAAGGACCTCAGAAATTAGTTTCTGAGATAATTAAACAGGATCACAGGGTTTGGTTGTTACGGATTCAAGCCTTTATGACGATTCTGAAGCAAAATCATTTTTAAAGCATTTTCTAAAGTGTATGTGAGTGTCTGTGTACATGTGTGGGCAGAGTCTGGAAAGGGGTATCAGATTCCCTGGAGCAGGAGTTACATAGGTTTTGGAACTGAATTGGGGTCTCTATAAGAGCAGCAAGCATCCTTAACTACTCCCAGTCCCAATAAAATCATTTTTATAATGTTTGGCTCTTCATAAAACAATGCATTAATAATAAAATCTACAGGGCAACAATGGCTATTCTGTAATATCTAAAACAGAATGTTTAGTGGACTTCTGTGACACAATTTTAGATTTTTTAAATTATTTTTGATTAGCACATGTGTGGGCGTGTGCAGGTGCCTGAGGAAGCCATGGACATTGGAATCCTAGGAGTTAGAAAGGTAGGTAGCTGAGAGTTGCTTAATGTGGGTCCTCTGCAAGAGCAGTAAGTGCTCTTAACTGGTGAGCCATACCTCTAGCTCTTCTCTGTGCCTCAGTCAGGCTTGAGATGCTGGCTTTTCTTCTGTTAATGGTGTTGATTATGCAGCGGAACACTGTTCGTATTTGGCAAATGCTCTACCATTAACCTTTAATCTGACCCTTCAGATCTCCCACCTCTAGGCATGTGCAACCATTTCAGAGTATTTTCATCAGTCACAAAAGAAACTTTGCACTCATTATCAGTCTCCATTCTCCCATTAATTTACAGTATGTGACTATGAATTTACTTATTCTATATATTTTTTGTGGTACTAGGATCCAACCAAAGTTCTTGTGTGTGTCACGCAAAAACTCTACCACTAGGCAACAACCCAAGCCCTTACAGATACCTTTTATAAAGGTATACCTTTTCAACGAATATGTGGCTTTTATGTGTAGCTATTTTTACTTAGCTTGGTTTCCTATCCATATCCACTGTATCACGTATCACACCTTCTTTCATCAGAAAGGAACTTACGCAGTACATGGCTTGCAGCCTGGTGTATTTTCACCAGTCTCCTGGCAGCAGAGCCAGTTCCCATTGAGATAGGCAGACGGATGAAAAGAGCTGAGCCTGTTGTGGTTGCATCTGCTCACCCTGCACAGCACATCTATCCACTCATTAGCTTCCACACAGTTATTTGCTTGGACGTAGAGTGTCTTCTCTGTATGTATCACTTGGAACATCTTTATTAGTAATAAAGACAAACAGTTAAAAAAGCTTTAAAATCAACACATAGTACATGAACAGAGTAAGTACTCAGAAAGAGACCCGGTTGCTTGGCTAAGTAATGGCTGCTAATGTATCTTAAAGAGTTGTTACTCTCTAAGCAAGTCAGTGCCTGTGGTGGTCTGAAGGAAACGGAATTAAGTAGTATGGTCTTGTTGAAGTGTGTCACTGTAAGTGGGCTTTGGGGTGGACCTATATTCAAGCTACTCCCAGTGAGACAGACCACCTTCTGTTGCCCCTAAGGTGTAGGTCTCTCAGCTCCTTCTCCAGCACCATGTCTGCCTGCACACTGCCATGTCCCACCATGATGATAATGGACGGAACCTCTGAATTGTAAGGCACCCAATTAAATGTTTTTCTTTATAAGAGTTGCTGTGGTTATAGTGTCTCTTCATATCAATAGACACCCTAAGACAGTCTTAGCTGATGATACTAAGCAGTAAGACATGTCCAAAGGAAGGGTCACTATCTACATAAGAACAAAGCAAGGTAATTTTAGATGCAGGAGGACGTTTGGGCAAAGACAAAGGAATAAGGAGACAGTGAGGAACAAGGATGCCATTTGACGACCGGAAGGTTCTGCACCAGCTGAGTGGCAATAGTAGACAAAGCTGGGATATTACTTAGAGATTGGAATGGCAAATATTAAAATAACGTATATACAACTATTTAAAATGCTTTCAATATTTATACAACTTACATTTTTCTTGTTGAAAGAACTTTCTTCCAGTTTTTCCACAGCAAGAATGTTTTTTACTGGAATAGTGTAAATTGCATCTTTGCCTAAATAATAAAAGATGACAAAATTAAAAGAATTACTCTAATAATTACAAAAGTAAGATGTTAATTCTGTAAGGTTAGTTCCGCTTGCTGGTAGAAGCCTATGAATATATAGTAGACTTCTGAATGGTTTTTATCTAATAATATGGAACAGGAATTTTGATTGTGTTCTATAAAATGTCCTTTCCTTTTTCCATATAGATAAAAATATTTTCAAAGAAAATCATGTGAATAAATTTGTTCCCTATGTAGGAAATTATTTTCTATGCTGCTGCAAATTTGTAGCACTATATGGAAGCAGAGAGAACTAATGTGCCCAGTGGTGAAGACTGAGAGGGCCAGGCGGGGAGCTGACCTACGCAGTGAACACGACTATTATATTCTTCAGTTCTGTCCACTTAACATTTAATTAAAGGATTATCCCATAAAACAAAAACGTTTAGTGTATGCGCACATGCAGGGCCAAACCCAAGGTAGGTAGTGCCCTAGCACTGACCTGCACCTCTACCCCTAAATCATACTTAATATTATTATCTTATGTATATGAGTGTTTTCCCTGCATGTATATATGTATACCATTTAAGTGTCCAGTGTCCTCAAAGGTTAGAAGGAGGTTTTGGATACTCCGGGACTAGAGTTATATATGGTTGCAAGCTACCATGTGGGTGCTGGGATTGAACTCAGGTTCTCTATAAAAACAAGTGCTCTTAACCACCGTGGTAGTCCAAATGCAGCTGGCCCCTATAAACTCAGGGAGTGGCACTATTAGGAGATGTGGCTTTGCTGGAGTAGGTATGGCCTTGTTGGAGGAAGTGTGTCACTGTAGAGGTGGGCTTTGAGGTCTCATATATGTTCAAGCCATGCCCAGTGACTCAGTTTACTTCCTGTTGCTTGTGGATCAAGATGTGGCTCCTTTTTTACTCTCAGCTCCTTCTCCAGCACCATGTCTGCTTGCACACCACCATGCTCCCCTCCATGATGATAATGAACCAGACATCTGAAACTGTAAGACATCCAACTAAATGTTTTCTTTTATAAGAGTTGTCATGGTCACGGTGTCTCTCTACAGCAGTAAAAATATTAACACAACCACTGAGTCAACTCTCCAACCCTGAATTTTTAAATTTTGTTTTTATTTGGTTTTTGAGACAAGGTCTCTTTATGTAGCCCTGGTTGTCCTTGGACTAAGTATCTAGACCAGGCTGGCTCAGGTTTCTATCTCAGGTCTCAACTCAGAGATCTACCTGCCTCTGCCTCCCAAATGCGCGGATTAAAGGCACGTGTTACTATGTACAGCCTTGTATAAATTTTTAAATTACATTTTAGTGTCTGTGTGTAGGTGCACGTACACAAACTACAGTACATGTGTGGATGTCACAGGACAACTGGCAGAAGTCAGTTCTCGCCTCCTACCATATAGTTCCCAGACACTGAACTCAGCACCTCTACCTACTGACCCATCTTGCCAGCCCTAAAACATGTTTTAAATTATAAAATGGTTTATAACTTCATATATTGTTCAGTTGGCTAGCTAATACTACAATGTTTACTTTAAAAGTGAGATTTTGGAGATAAACATAAAAATTTTATCTGGCAGAGCAAATCCTAAACTCTCTAAGGGTTTTGGAATGTAGGCAAGGGGATTTGAGTTTGTTGAGGGCCGCCTGCTAACGTGGCATGAGGTGAAGCCTGTCATTATAGCTTGGTGCTACCCGTACCTCATCTAGTTGTAGAAGATATTGACAAAGACACTTTTGACTTCGAGTCATTTTGTGAAGGTGTTTTTACAGCATCAAAGCTTTTTTTATTTCTTCTTCAAGCTTTTATTTAAGGATGTGTGGGTTGAGATATAGGAAACTAAAAACATTCTAATTTATACTGTTCAAAGGATTAATGCTGTGACTTTTATTTTTTGACAAAGAGCAGTATTTGGTTAACCTGTGATTTTGTTGTTGCTGTGAATAAAGACATTAATACAAAATGTTCAGTGAGTCTCCTGGCACAAAACCTAAAATTTAAGGTAATTCAAATAAATGTGACACATATTTTTTAAAAGATATATACCAAATGTCTACTATATGCCAGGCACTGCCCTAATAATTTAAGCAGAGCAATAAACAGAAAACAGGTCCTTAATAGACTTTGTACCGAGTTCTGAAAAGAGTGGCAGAGAAATACTAACTAGAGATGAATGCTATGATGAAAATAAACTGAAGAGATGTCAGTTAAGAATTTCAGGGCAGTTTATGTGCAATCTCAAGGATCCTTTCTCTTTTTTTCCTCAATTTCCAATCTTTCTGGAAACCCTGAAACTTGATCCTTTGATACCTGAAGCCAAACAATTGTATGCTTTAGCATGAATTTAGCAATGTTGCACTACAGTGCTTTTGCAGGTGGTCATAAAAATAGAAATCTTAGCCAGAATGATTCTTTTCTTTCAAGGATCAAATTCTTCGGAGTTAGTTGTCTAACATTTGAGAGTTTAGTTTATGCCAAGGTCTCCATTATTACCAGAACTCTTTGTGTATGTGTATTTAAAAGGTAAGCTCTCATCCAGCTCAGACTGGTTTTGAACTTATTACATAGCCAGGTAATTACCTTGAACTTCTGATTTAATTCAATTAAACATTTTAATTCAAGTGCTGAAATTAAAGATTAAAGATGTGGATCGCCTCTCCAAGTTACTGTCCTGCTGGTGATAAAATCAGGGCTGTGTTAGCTGGAGCAATCTACCAACTGAACTATATTCCCAGTTCTCATTGTGTCTATTTATAAAAAGGCAATTTCATCCCTTTAGTTGCTTTTGCCCAAATCCTCAAAATGTTCCTTTGTCTTTTCCCCATTCCTCACATTTAATTCCTGAACAGATTCTCTTGAGTATTATCTTTGAAATAGATTCAGAATGTGATTGTTTTTATTACCCCTATTACTACCAACTGGTCCAAGCCAGAATCTTCTGTGTCTTGGATTATTGTAATTACAAAAACATTTGTCTTATACTCTGTCAATACTAACCTGTAAGTTGAGTAAAAATCTGGGTTTTAGTATGTCTTCTTCACTACTGTTCTGTCCTGTACCTCTGGCACAAAGTAGGTACCCAATAAAATAGGTTTAGCTGAAAATATTTGCATAATTGAATTAATTATTTATTTGGTTCTTTGGCTATTAAGAAAACAAACTCTGGAGAGCCTCATGTTGGAAAACATGAGCAGGCAAAAGTCTAGTCCTCATAAACATACTGAGTGTGTATGTTGATGGAAGCTGTATAAACTGTATGTATGTACCTATAGATAATAGGTTCCAAGAACATACATTATCTAAGTAAATCTCACAGAAGTATTTCAAAGTTGGGTTTATTAAAAATTTTACTAGTAAACTTGGTTAAAGCTTTAGAATCCAGAGTAGTGGTTACTGAAGTAATTCAGGTGGCAGTATATTTGTAAGACTTGGTGTTCTTTGAAGAGTATCTGCTAACTGTTTTTATGCTAGTGATATGATTGCTACCACTAAGGATCTTAAAGAGCAGGGGAAGAGAGAGGTGATACGGAGTGACCAAAGTGCTAGATGTTCCTATTAAATAGGCAGCTAAGAGGCTAGAGACCTAAAATGACTTCAATGAAGAGCTGACACGTGATCTGAGGCTTACAGGACATCAGATCACAGACCTGAAGAAGGAAGATCTTTATGTAGAGTATATACAGAATCATGAACATAAAAACTACGTTGGCATAAGAAGTTTAAGGTGACAGCCTGACTAAGACAGACGAGAGAACTACAGACAACACTCGGACACAGAACCGCAAGAGTCGTTTAGCTGGGGAAAAGGCTGCACCCACTCTTGCAGACTCTGAAAATGCAGTAAGTAGGGCACTATATAGAATTAACATTACCAATAAACACCCCAAGTCAACCAGAAAATGTTAACTTACATTCAATGAGTTACTTTTTAGAAGACAGGAAAACACGTAATACATTTTGGAAAAATCCATCAAAATAGTTAAAACAAGTATGTATGCTTAAATTGCAAGTTTTGGTAAGCAATCTCACAATCTCATTTGTGTATTTCCTCCAACACAAAAGCAACAAAGCTCTAATATACTCATTCTTGTGGTTCCGAGTGTCTAATTCTACGAAACCTACCCTTTTATCATCAGCGGATAGAACAAAGGTTAAACCTGACAACTGTAGGTGTACTTAGGGCCTATGAGATCCATGATATTCCTATGCAAACTCCACGTCTATGTGTTTATATGTAGGATTCTCAGAAGAAAGGCACCGTGACTATTATCTGACTTAAAGGACATTATAACCAGCAGACTTTGGAATACTAGCCTGGACTAGACAGTGCTTTGAGGAAGAAATAACTTGTTTATTCACAGAAAATGACTAATTTACCTTACATGTTATTTAATTACACTACTGTTATTACTATTGTTTTTTGTTTGTTTTGAGATAGTCTCTCTCTATGTTTAACCTTGGCTCTACTAGAACTCACTACACCTTGACCAGGTTGGATTTGAACTCTGCCTCTGCTAGGATAAAAGGTGTGCACCACCATGCCTGGCTTTATTCTATTATTAATATTAACATAATAAAAAACAACACTATCCATACGTGAGAATATTTATTTATTATTTGTTTTTTTGAGACAAGGTTTCTTTGTGTAACAGTCCTGGAGCTCACTTTGTAGACCAGGCTGGCCTTGAACTTACCAAGATCCACCTGCCTCTACTCCCAAGTGCTAGGATTAAAGACTTGGGCCACCATGCCCAGCAGGTGAGAATATAAAATTCAGTATAAGCCAAAATGTTGAAACATTTGAAGTCGGCTTTAAGAACACTGAAAAGGCAAGCCTACATATTTAGCTATATATTTATACACTGTAACACTATCTGGTGCCTAAAATGCAACTCATTCTAAAAAAATTTCTTACTAATATACTTGTATATACAATATGCATGTATATATGCATATTCATTCATTCTGAATAAGCTGCTCATGCGTGTGTGTTTCTCTTAGCTGATAAAAGCAGTCCATGCTATCTGGAGGCTGATGCAAGAAGACTTAAGCCCAGAGTTCTGGGTCAAGATCCCATCTCTTTAAAGTATCTCTCCCATCATTCTACTACTCAGCAGTCTCCAGGGATACACTCTACATTCTCTTCAAGTATCCTATGTCAGGTGTTTATGTCATCACTGTGGCATGTATAGAAGCTCTCTTAGTAGGGATTTACCAATCAGATTTGATAGGACTTCAAAAACCTTCTAAACACCTTCTGATATGCTGAATGTTTGTTGTTGTTAGCTACTGTTAAGTCTGTACCTTTCTGCTTTTATTGCTATACTGTCTTACTTACCAAGTCCAGATGTTTTGCTCTCAAATTGATTTTTTAAAGCTTTATTTATTTATTATGTACACAATGTTCTGTCTGCATGTATGCCTGCAGGCCAGAAGAGGGCGTCACCATGTGGATGCTGGGAATTTAACTCAGGTCCTCTGGAAGAATAGCCAGTGCTTTTAACCTCTGAGCCATCTCATCTCTCTAGCCATCTCAAATTGATTTATGTCAGGCTTTTATGTTATAGTTTTATTACATATCACACAATGTGATAAAATAAACACTCCAGTTTAGTTTTTTGTGTGTGTCACTGTGAGAAACGGTGCTGCGGGAAGGTGTATAGCTTGCGACTACCTGCCTACTGGGGCGTGGCCTCATAGACTATTTACCTGGATACAGCGGCACTATGGGGGGGGGGGGCTTTCTCTCTGCTTCCCCCTGGGCCCCGTTTATTGTTCAGTTTGCTTTGGGTCTGATCTTCATCCATCGTTCAAGCAGAGAATCCTGACTTTGTAAGTTTTACCTTTTAATAAACACTGGTCTATTTCTTAGTTCTGAGCTAGTGTGGGATTTCTTTTTTTAAGTGTCCAATCTCTCAACCATCAAAACTCTCAACCATTCCCTGTGCAATGATTGACTGCAGCACGGAGAACCAGCAGAGTAAAGCCACAATAAAGCATAAACGCAACCCTACCTGGCTGTTTGTGGTAGGTGAGCTCTCTGCTTGTCAAGCAGAACCATCGTTTCTTGAAATTCTTTTTTCCAATACGGGTTCTTCCTTGAGCTCTTTTATACATTTCACTGCCAATATAACGGACATAAAATAAACCATTAGTCTCAGAGATTAAAATGTTCATCTAAACTAAGAACTGACCTAACTCTAGCAGACACCGGTAGTCAAGCGTGATTATTAGAGTACAGAGTGACTTCCACTGATGACGTGTGTATTTTACTCAGGCCACACCGAGGGACTAGTCTTTAACTAATGTAGGGATTTTACTTTTAGGTACGCTGTTTAGCATGCATGATGTCTACGCACATGTGTGCAGTACCTGTGGAAATCAGAAGAGGGCATCAGATCCCCCTGAAACTGGAGTTACAGATGGTTGTGAGCTACTGTGTGGTTGCTGCGGCTTGAACTCAGGTCCTCTACAAGAGCAGCCAGTTCTTTTAATGACTGAGCCTTCTCTCTAGCCCTAATCAATGTAGTTTTAAAACTCTACTATACAGACTAAAAATGGGTCAGGTAAGTCATTTCCATCCCACTAACTCCAAGAAATAGGAGTTAGGCTGACCAGAGCTATCTCTTAGCTGCAGAACCCTGGGTCCATGCAGTCAATAAGTGCTGCCCTATGCCATGGAGCTGACAGGCAGAGAGGGCAATTTACCTGACTGAAGACACTCAGGATGTTCCGGAACGGAATGAAAACTCAAGTTTCCTAACTCTCAGACCCATGGTCTTTGTACTTACTGTCTACTGTGAAACACAACTTTCCTTCTTATTTCATTAATTACCCTTCTTTCAGGTGCACAGGCTCGCTCGTACCGCTGGACTCCTTAGTTTCTGTAGATGAAATTTCATCCAAGAACTAAATGGGGAGATGGGAAAGTATTACAGTATGTGAGTAAGTAAGGGATATCATATAAAACTGTCTTATCTTACACTTCATTGATTATATTAGGAAATTCCTTTTTTAAAAAAGATTTGTTTATTTATTTATTATATATACAGTGTTCTGCCTGCATGTATGCCTGCTAGGGCAGAAGAGGGCATCAGATCTCATTATAGATAGTTGTGATGCATCATGTGGTTGCTGGGAATTGAACTCAGGACCTCTGGAAGAGCAGCCAGTGCTCTTAACTTCTGAGCCATCTCTCCAGCCCCTATATTAGGAAATTCTTCATCATTAAAGAGTATATATAATGCAGGTTGAGAATCTCTTTTATACAAAATGCTCAGTACCAAAGTGCTTTAGATTTAGGGTTCTGAAATAATTACATATACAGTAAGATATTTTGGAGAGTGGACTCATATACATAGCCCAAAGGTAATTTTATATAGCGTTTTTACTAAACCTGCACTTGTGACCTATCACATGAGGTTGTGGAATTTTCCATTGTGACATCATGTCCATTCAAGAAGTTTTAGATATTCCAATATTTCAGATTTTAGAGCATCTTGGATTGAAGAGGCTCATTCCACAGTTATCTATAAAATAAAATACATTTGCTATAGAAAATTTCTAATTTACAAATGAAAGGTATTCTAAACTTAGTCTTACCTTACTCACAATTCTGAATTGATCTTCCTCAATGTATAATCCTTAACTATAATTCTTTTTGAGACAATATTTCACTATTTCTGAGGCTGGACTTAAACTCACTGCAATCCTTCTGCCTTGGCCTCCTTAGTGCTAAGATTATAGGCGTATACCACCACAGATAGCTCTTTTTCATATTTTTGGTATCCATAAGGCCTTAAATATAAAGAATTTATCTTTAACATTTAAAAATTTTGTCTTTGATTTGCAGGAAACTCATTTTATCACGTAAGTAACCCTCAAATGGCACATGGCTATCATGGTCTGCACTCATCTTAGAGCACTTTGCGCTGTGAGATGGCTCACATAACTGGATATAGCAAAGGAGATGATGGCTCACATAACTGGATATACCAAAGGAGATGGTTCACATAACTTGCTCCCATTAGTGTCTGAAATTCTGAAAAACTCAATTCTGAAGATTCTGGTTCCAAAGATTTTTACATACAGGGCCATGAACCTGCCTGACAGGTCAGGTAACACTAATCTATGAATTGAGCCAGATTTGACCAAGAAAGAGAGTTACAAAATACCCCCCCCCCCCAAAAAAAATACACAATAGAGGTCTTATGGAACCAGCAAAGCCCACTATTTTCTGGCTATTTATAGGAAACTTGCTGATTTCTATTATATATAACTGACGACCTTGACAAATGAGATAACTTGAAATCAAATGAATATTCACAAACTTCCTATGCAGAATATGAGAATGTGGCTCAAGAAAATTTGCAGTGTCCACTGCTTGTTCTCTCTTTGGCAGTACATATACTAAAATTGGAACGATACAGAGATTAGCAATGTCCACTGCTAACACAGGAAGTCACCCAGTGAAAGTATTTAGCTTCATGAATGCGTAACTTGCATCAGTTAAAGGGCTTCTTCATTTGACTAGTGTTTGTCTCTACATGGAAAGAGGAAACCTGACAGTTCAAAAAGTAATTTTTGCTGAGTAGTGGTAGCTTATGCCTTTAATCCCTGTATTCAGGAGGCAGAGGCAGGTAGTTCCCTGTGAGTTTGAGGCCACCAGGTCTACATAGTGAGTTCTAAGACAGCCAGAGTGACATAAAAAAACCCTGTCTCAAAAAAAAAAAAAATTCTTGTTCTTAGAGAGGAATCCAATTTTTCCTCCTAAATCAACTACCCATTTGCTTATCAGTCAGATATTACAAACTCAGATATCTGGATTTCACTGCTGTCTTCCCTTCTATGCTTCTAACTTAATACTTGAGGATATTAGGATGTAAACAAAACAAGCATATATTTCTGTAAGAATAACACACTGAGGATCTAGCGCCTCCACTGTAGAACTGAAGGCACAGCGACCTGGCCCAGGAACACTGTGACTCACCTACCAGAGCACACACTCGGGAGGTTTCCCAAGAGAGTGTTTTTCCTAGTTTGCTGGAAGGGAATCTTGGTAAGTGAACAAGCAAAAACAAAATTCCTTTTGTTCTGTGGGTGATGCAAGTTCAAGTATCCAAGGACATTAATGAAGTACCCTGTCTCATCTCTATTTCTAGTGGATGGGCCCAATAGAGTTTAACATATATATGAGTATCGCATTCCTTAGTATTATCATGAAGGAGTACAGGGTAAAATAATGTGTGAAGTGAAGTGTAAGAAAACAGTGAAGATTACAGGAAGGAAACTGTAATTGGCTCAGGATCAAAAGCATCTATAATTCTTCAGTGCTGTGGTTCTGTCACCAAATTATACAACTACCCTGTATACAGAGCTCTTCTGGTTACTTTCCCTAGACTGTGTACATGATTTAGTTACTGCAGTGGTCAAAGTCACTAGAATAAATGCCAATGTGGACTAGAAACTGAGTTACATGGACATTTCTAATCTTTAGTACTGTATGTATCCAATCTTAATTACAGGGACTGGAGATAGAGTTTAATCTTTTTTTTTTAAATATTTATTTATTATGTATACAATAACCTGTCTACATGTATGCCTGCAGGCCAGAAGAGGGCACCAGACCTCATCACAGATGGTTGTGAGCCACCATGTGGTTGCTGGGAATTGAACTCAGGACCCTTGGAAGAGCAGGCAATGCTCCCAACCACTGAGCCATCTCTCCAGCCCGATAGAGTTTAATCTTAAGCAGAATTCTTATGTAGGATATGTAAGGCCCTGGGTCCAATCTACAGACAGAAAGGCACATGGACATGGGGACAGACACATGCACACACACACACACACACACACACACACACACACACACAGATAATTATGATCTTAGGGTAAACTCAAGACTAGAGATATAAACGAGACAGTAAATATTCTAGGGTAAGAGCCTATCTGAAAGTGAGTAGATGACTCAGAGGCAGTTTAGAAACATACTAAAGTCTGCCTCTTAAATCTGCTCCCCACTGGTATTATCAACTGATAACTGGTCATATCAATTAGTACATTCTGATTATATAAGGAGGCAGAGAACAGATGTTACCAAAGCCTAGATTATTAGACATGCAAAAATAACTCCAAAACAAAAGCTAGTATAACATAGTCTTGTTAATTGAAGTCTAACTCTACTGTCAACCAAAAGTTTCAATAATGTCCCCCAAATAAAGTGTTATGTTTAAAATTTCTCAAGAGCCTTCAACAATTGCTTTAAAAAGTTTCAGGTGAATTTTGCACTATTCTAGATTAAAAAGAAAAAGAAGAAGAACCTAGACTTGGCAAAGTGATGCACAGCTTTAATCCAAGCACTTAGGAGTTAGAGGCCAGCCCTGGTCTACATAGTAAGTTACAGGACAGCAAGAGCTACATAGTGGGACTCCGTCTTGAAAAAAAATTAAAAACAAAAATCTATCTGGTGCTAGAAAATTACCTATGGAGTTCCCTGTGAAAGTATTTTAAAAGTCCAAACATGTACTTCAGTACAATATATTCTTGGCTATTGACTGCTAACTCATGCTACAGAATCTGAACAGGCTTAAAGACTGTCCTTGCTAGTTTGGTCACTGAGTTAGGATTATGATAATGAAAGCACAGTACTTTCTTCAAGTTTACTTTAGATATATTTAAAAATAATTTTTCTTTCTAAGTTTTCCGGATTTACAATACTGTATTTTATATGGATGACTAAGGAGTTAAGAACCAAGAAATTAAAGGCTTAAAAAATATCCTCAGTTTCTAATCATATACCTTTTTACACATTGTAGGTCTTACGTTAGCATGCTATAGACTACAGGCAGTTGTAAATTTTTATTTTTAGTTACTTTCCTCCAATTACCAACATACTCAATAATTCATTGAAAACACTATTTTATATTTTCATTATTTTGTATGGATGTATGTGTGTGTGTCACAACATGAAAAGGGATATTAGATGACAACTTGTGGGAACTTGGCTCCCGTCTTCCAACCATGTGGATCCAGAGAGCACTCAGGTTCTCAGGCTCCACGAGCGGTGCCTTTACCTGCAGAGCTATCCTTGCTGGCCTATGTTGTCTTATGAGACATGAGTGCTATTAGACCAAAGGTTCTTAGCAAAAGGCAATTCTGTCCTCTGGGGACATCTAGCAATTTCTGGTCATCAAAATAGGGAGTATGCTACTGACATTTAATTCAGGGATGTTGTTAAATATCCTACAATGTAAAGCCTAGCTCTTAAAATCAAGAACTACCCAGCCCCTAATGTTAATAGTGTTGTAGTTGAGAAACCTAGCCTAGAAATATGTATTTGTAGCGTTAAGACAACAAGGGCAAGTTATTGTTAAGAGTTGCTTATCTCACAGCCTTAGACTCCTGGATTGACAGTTTAAACATTTATTTTTTTAAACTGGAGACTAACTCCTAGTAAGAATGAGATGTTAATTCCTTATGCTAGATGACAGAGAAGTTTCCTATTTCCAAAATAAAACATACCTTTTTCACGTCTGTAAAATATCTTTCCTCTTGAAACATTTTGAGAAATTCACACATAACTGACTTTTTGGAACGAGACTGAAAAAACAAACACAGGATTTGTATATGTTAAGTACGCACAGCTTCTTAAACTGTTAGTTCTGACTCCACATGGGGTCTTGAAACATGATTCCACAGAAGGTGTCTGAAAGCACAGCAGTAAGAACTAATTCAAAATCAATCGTCATGACTCTGAGGTGTTTTGGGCAGTGTCAGCTATGCTGCGTGGCACCCCAACATCAGAGCTTTACCTACGCTCACACCACACTCATGTCTGATGCTAGGCATGCTAGCACATCACACGTCACCTCAGCACACAGCTGAGCTACTGTATATTAGGGACTGAGCTATTTCTACTAGACACGAAGATTCACAACAGATGGTTGTGAGCCACCATGTGGTTGTTGATAATTGAATTCAGGACCACTGGAAGAGCAGTCAGTGCTCTTAACTGCTGAGTCATCTCTCCAGCCTCCTGCAATATACCTCTGTTCCATGTGTTTATGCAAACTGATTATAAAATAAAAATATAATCAACTTTGAAAAACTATATCCTATAGTACAAATATTCAACTAATATTTATGAAAACATGAACAAGAATATCCATCTTATTAGCATGCAAATTTGTTTTCTGTAATTAATAAATGGTAATATTATAAATACAAGGAATTGACTTAAAATATTTTTGACTAATATATAATGTAAATATGTATCAAAACACTACATATATAAATTTGTATAATTATTATATGACAAAAAAGAAAATTTGATACAGATTTTGAAAATGTACTTACAAATGAGTGAACAAGGTTTAATTAGCATACAACAAGGTAAAGAGACATCATTACTCACAAGCCTAAAGAGACAAGTAAGAAATGGGAATCCTTAGTGACAGAACAGCCCATATAGAGCGAGCTGACAAGGGAGACTAAGAAACAAACTCTCTGGCCTCTTTCTTCTTCTAGTATGCTGTGCCTCCACTGAGCAACTCACCTGAGCCAGAGGTCAGAGGCTCTACTAAGGCACAGAGCTGAACAAAGTAGGGACGGAGATCTGGTTGGGCAGATGGAAACTATGAAGCCTAATTTCTAGTTTCTTTTTCTGTTAACTACTAGTTAAAAACTAGTAGTTGTTAAGAACGGCCCACATTCCAGAATCACGTTCCTCCAGCCTTCAATGACTCAGCACCAACACCACAACAACATTAAAGGCCAATGTGACACATCACTAAGGTCAACACAGCCGGTTTCTGTATCACCACTATGCACACACTCCATACATCCCCTCCGCAGAAAGCTCGTGACATCATGGCCTGTGCTCCCCCCTCCCCCGTTTTTTTTTGTTTTTTTTTTTTGTTTTTTTTTTTTTTTTTTGGTTTTTCAAGACAGGGTTTCTCTGTGGTTTTGGAGCTTGTCCTGGAACTAGCTCTTGTAGACCAGGCTGGTCTCGAACTCACAGAGATCCACCTGCCTCTGCCTCCCAAGTGCTGGGATTAAAGGCATGCGCCACCACCGCCCGGCTCTCTCCCCCTTTCTTATCCCTGCTTTGATACCATGATAGAAACCACCTCCCGCCCCCACAACAAAACAAGTAAATCTCTTGCATGAGGTCTGTGTGTGGTGTGATCTTTGAGGTATTCCATGGCCCTCTGATACCACAAAATACTTACACTGGTACCAATAAGATATCCTGGTGCCTGCATTCCCCTTTGGGATCTGAGCTGCACTAGGACCCCTATCCCTTATCTTCTGTCCACCTGCAACAGACTCCCCTTCTAGCCCACTGATTGCTTGGCCTTCCGTCTATCACCCACAATTGGTAAGTGATCTCTCTTGGTCGGTGGTTGGTGTAACTGCTTCCTTGAGTCTCTGGTACTCTTTGGAGGTGGAGGTACCCACCCTGCTCTAGACCCTTTCATTTGGGTGAGGCTTTGTTTCTGAGCTTGGTTTTCACCTTTTAGCTTCACATGAAAGCCCCAGTACCAGGAACTGAGTCTCTTAGCCCTGACCCGTTGAGTGTGGTGATGACCCACTGAGCCAACGCCTTGTGTCTTTCTCATTCCTCATTCAGTTCTCCGAGATATGGGGAGACCCTAGACTTCAGGTTTAGGACCTTCCTCTCTTCCTCACCCATGGAAATGTCATCGTCCATACCTTTTGGCTCCCCCTTGGGAAGCCCCTTAGAAAATCCCCAGCCTTTCCACCTGGCATCCACCCGAAGGGCCCCAAATTTATTTGCTTTTGTAATCAAATCTGGCCTCAATATCTCTTACATAATCAATCCAAATGTGACTAATTAGCAGCACCCTAGATTCCAATATTAATCTGGACCTTTACAAATACTGCAAGTGTTTGGGGCAGTGCGAAGGAAGAGGTTCCCTATTCCCTATTTCTTAGCTCTAAGCCTGTGTTTTTTTTTTTTTGGTCTGGTTTTCCCCCAATCCCCACACTGTGTAAATGTCCTATCTTTAAGTTACCACTGACGGATCCATAAGTTTGTTGCAAAGTATAGTCTGAGCCCGATCTAGCAGGAGGGGGAGAAAACAAAGGAGTAGGCCAGCCTCAGCACGCACATGCCCCTTGCTCGCTGGTGGTATCTCTGCTTCCCCCTGCAGAGTCCTCTACTAAGGTATGTAAGGATCATTTGTTTCTGCTGGCTTCTGCCACCCACAGAATTTGATTCCAAATCCTAGAGTCTGATTCCTTAGCTGCTGCTTTCCTTTACTGCTTTCTAACCATTTGTTTCTTGTCTCTCTGGTCTCTGGACTGCTATGCCCTCCACGTGGGCACCCACATATCTACCTCCCTGGCTCCTGTAGCCTGCCTGCTACGCCTCTGGCCTGCTACACCCACGTGTAAAAAAAAATCTTCTCCTGCTACCTGTTCTGTCGCTTTGTGCTTTTCTGGGACTGTACATTGCCAGTTTCCTTGTCTCCCACTAGGAGCTTCCTGCTAAGTCCTGCAGCCTCCTTAAGTCCTTCTGACCATCTGCAACATTGTCCCTCCTGGAAGTCCTGCAGCTTCTCTATGCCTGGGTGGAGTTTCTGCTTATCCCTCTGTGTCCCTTAACTATTCCTCTCCTTGTCTATGTCGTAAGTGTCTCTGGCTCCTAGAGCCTGCTATGACTTTCTATTTGTCTCTCTTGGCTCTGGGATACTACATACATCCTCTGGGTCTCTCTACCAAAGACACAGGTTCCCCTTCCTCTGCTCTCTCAGCCTCCACCTGTAGTCCTGCAGCTTCTGCTCCCTCAACTCCCTCCCAGAGCGTATAGAAACTCCCTCCCAGAGCGTATAGAAATTCCCTCCAGAGGAATTTTTGCAATCCTTTCTCCTTGACACAGTTTGGCCTCAGAATAGTTTAGTGACCAAAAATTGTCTAGCTTCTTTGTCTTTGTTCACATTGTAAAACTGTAGCTATTTTGGTAAACTGAGTCATACAAGAAACAGTAATACTCTATAATGGTGTACTATAAAAGGGAAGTTTACTGCACTTATTATTTATTTTGATGCTAAAGGATCTTCAATTAAAATTTCAACTCAAATTTTAAGGCTCAAACTTAACAGGGAAAGGCTGTAAAAATCCTAATCTTATAAAAGCTAATGACTTATTGTAAACTGTTAAAGATAACCAAGACATGCAAATTAATAGTCAGTTGCCTTATAAATGATCAAATTCTTTAATGTGTTCAAACCTACACTTACAGTCACGCTATTTACTAATGCAATTAATTACAGGAATGAACTTTAGTCTCCTGTATATGTTTTCAAAGGTAAGCCTAAAACAAGTAACTAAAAACAAGCAAAGCTTATTTTAGTTTAGATATACTTAATAGATAATGGTCCTCAGAACTTTTCAGAGATCTACTGAATATGACATTGAAGGTGTTTAATGGAAGGGAGGAGCAGGAAAAGAGCAAAAGCTTCCTTCCAGTGATAGAGAAGTGCCGTTCAGGCAGCAGCCCTAAGATCTCCAGAGAAGATGATGGGGCACAGCAGACCACCTGGAGCTTGCTTTAAATGTGGCAAAACTGACCACTGAGTGAAAAACTATCCTTCACCTTGCCTGCTGCCAGACCTCCCCCATCCAAACTATGAACAAGCAGGACACTGGAGAGTTGGCTGCCCTGCTTTGCCTAAACAAACTAGACCAGTCAGTCCCCCAAATTCCTCCTCCACAGGAAAATCTGTTGGATCTTCTGGGCCTGGAAGCCTCGGACTGACACTGCCCTGGGATCTCTGCCCCCAGTGGAATCAAGACTACCAAGGAGGAACCTAGGGTGACTGTCCAGGCAGTAAGACTTTGGCATTTTTAATAAATTTGGGAACTGCTTATACTTCCTGTTTACTCTGGTGAAAGTTATCCTTCTCAAATCTCTGATGTTAACAGCAGCAACAACCAAGGCTTCAGATGCCTTCTCAGTTCTCTTCATATGCAAAAATCAAGCTTATGACCCCACTTTCCTAGAGCTACTAGGAGGTCTAAGAGGTCTAGGCACAGTAAACAACCAGACTCAGGAAAGAGATAAACTCACAAAACAGATTTCAATGTAACTTTTTACTAATCCTTTATTTAAAGCACTCACTTTACAATGACTGTTCATGGTAAATGACTGGATAGAAAAAGTGCAAAGTTTATGTAAGGTCTGAGGATATGAAAGCTTATGCTGTAAAGGTCTAAAAAATGTTTTAAAGATATGTAAATGCAAGTTATAAAGGTATAAGAAAGTGTTTTAAGGTGTGTAAATGCAATTTGTATAAGAAAGTGATTTAAGGTATATGTAAAAATGTTTCAGATTTCTTTCCCTCTCTATGCTATTGTTAAAATTCAGAGTTTTACCATTAACCAATGGAGTTCTGATTAGCTACTGATCTAGCTCTGGTAAGCACTGACTACTCTTATCATAGTTACAAGCTCAAGTTTTTAAACTTGTTTTGGTTGTTTTCTAAGTATAAACTAAAAAGTGCTTCTCACTGTGCTAAAAACATCTCTGTCCAATCTATATATCCAGCCCTCTGGAAACTGTTAATTCTTTCAACCTAGAATCATCCTTGGGTTCCCAAGAATCTACCACGACGCAAAACATGAGTCTACTACCATTCCTACAATGTGGATTTCAGTACATTTAAGTGGTAATGCAACATATCTAACTTATCTCTTTTGTAAGGTAAAAAAAGTTCTTGTATGCTGGGCAGTGGTGGCGCATGCCTTTAATCCCAGCACTGGCGAGGCAGAGGCAGGAGGGTCTCTGAGAGTTTGAGGCCAGCCTGGTCTACAGAGCTAGTTCCAGTATAGTAAGGGCTGTTACACAGAGGAAACCCTGTCTTGAAAAACAAAAAACAAAACAAAACAAAAAATCTTGTAAACTTCAGGGAATTGACTTGAATCCACCTCTCAAGGTCAAATGGACTCTAGATAAGTACTGCCAATCAAAACTGCCTGTTTCCCCTCCTGCCTATTCTGCTTATTCTTGAGGGTGGGATCTCCCCCACTTTCCATGGGCCTAAAAGCTTCAAATGTAAACCTAAGAAAAAAATTTTCCCCTTAACTCCTTAATTTTAACTTCTGTCCCTAATATACCTGTTTCAGCAGGCTTCCGATCGCTTAAAGACTTTAAACTGCTCCAGTGCAGCGAGCAGGTCCCAGCCCCAGAAGGCCCTGCAGAGACTGGACAGCCAGTGAAACAACATGTTTTCCGCATTCCAGCCTTCTTAAGTTCCCAAGGCTGTCTACGCACCCAGACAACAGGAAGCAGTCTGAAGAGCCTGGCGCCCTCACTCTCGCCTCTCGTAGGATGAATAAAAGGAAGGAATGGCAGGAACTACCCACATTCCAGACCCAAACTCCTCCTGCCTTTTTTTATATATTAAAGAAGCTGTTTGTAATTCTTTTAGAGATTACAACACATACAAGTGAATTTTATCAAAATATAGCAATTTCTTCTACTATATTCATAAAAATCAATTCCTATGTAAATAGTACTGAAAAATCAACTAAAATGAGTTAAAATTTACAAAGGGTTGTTAAAGGATTTCAATCAAACTTATGAAAACTATATAATACCCAATTGATAACAGCCTGAAAGAAGTGCAATCTCTGAGTTCAAATGTTTTAAAAGTGCTGACTACTCTGACTGGAATGGAAAGGCTTCCCCTCTGTAAAATAATCCAGGTGCTGTTTTAGCTAGTCCTAGATTCTCAGCTAAGTCAAGGTTGAAGAAAAAAGCTTATCACATTAAAAATACCTAAATTACGCATATCAGAAATTTAAAAATGAATCTGAGAAATGAATATATTGTTCTAATAAAAGTTTTCAGACTAGCCTCAACTAAAAACAGTTGCTGGTCTCCTATGGCACTTTCCTCTGGTCCAAATAACCATGCATTACTTCTTACCCCTGCATGTCATTTGAATTTTGATTACATAAAACAAACACAAATAAAATTAATCGTTTGGATAAACAAAATTAATAACTTCTATCATCAAATACTTGTTATAGTAACTAGGAACAAAGGCAGTTGGTGGTAAAACACTATTACACTGTACACTTAGAAACCCTTTAAAGACTCTCAAGTGTGGAGTTCACATTTAACGTTACCTGTCCTCTCTGCCTTTAATGACTCAGTGCCAACACTACATCATCACTAAAGGCCAAGGTGGTATATCAATTTCCACAGCACTACTATATGTTTAGATCTCTTGCCCCCCAGTCCTAGCCTGCACTATCATGGTCTGCTCTCTTTCTTGACTGTGAGGTCTGCTGTTCGGTGTGATCTTTGTGGCAATTCTTGGCCCTCTGATTACTGCAAAACATTTACAGTAGTAGTGGGGACTGAACCTAAGGTCTGACATATAAGAGGTAAGTAAGGGTTCTACCACTGAGCTATAGCTTAGTCCTTCAATGTCCAGTTTCATGGGAAAGGAAGAAAGCAGGCAGGGAAAGACAAAACCCTCAGAGATGAGGGACAGTGAATAGGGAAGGCACTAATGTCAGAGTGAGGCCTAGGCCACAGCGGCTGCGCCCATGTCACCAGCCAAACAGGAATGGGCCCAGATATGTTTATCACAAATGACTTCAGCCGGTTTCCCTACACAACCTGGAACGTAAACATACTGAATGTGGAGCGATGAAGCTGTGTGAATATGTATTACTGACAAGAGCATGGCCATGTCAAGAACTCACAGCCTCAGACTTCTGAAAATGGCAAAACCTTCTGATCCGAAGTACTAGTGTTTAGGAGTGACTGACCTTTATCTAAAACTAGAAACTACCAAATACAACTTCCCACCTACTAACTAACCAGTAAACTAAGTCTAGCCTTCATTATGTATGGCACAAAAGGAAGGGGTTAGCTTGTCTCCATGGTCTCTGTAAACTTTACCAGCAGTAAACTTCCTGGAGAAGGAAGCTGTACTTCCAGAGTACTTTCCACCAAGGGACAGACCTCTGCCCCCCCATACTAGTAAGTCAATGAACCCAGAATGTTCCAGGTCATGGCACCAGGCACTAGAGGCTGGTCTTTAGCCTTCCCCACACTGCACATGGTGCAGTAAGCCCCTCCTTGAATGTGACCAGGCTTGGTTCAATTTTATTGTTTCCAGCTGCTGAAAACCAAAGGTACCTCATGCTGGGCCAGTTTCTGGGTGTCTGCAAAGACTATTCTTTGGTAGAGCCAGTGACCATAGTTACTCTATCAATCAGACCACAGCTTTTATCTCCTCTTTACTGAATACTCTTGATGAGAAAGGGACAGGAGCAATGAAGGTCCCTCAAAGCTCCTGACACAGCCATGAACATGGTACTCACTGTTTGGCCTTTTTTCCTCATGGATCTCAAACTAAGTAAAAACTCAGGATAGCAGTTGCAGAAGCAAATGACAGAAATGTTCTCCTCAGCACTGGGTGCTGGGCATTTCAAAATGCTATAATAAGTTTTTATCAGTAAATGTTTGATTTGTTGTACCAACTTTATATATCTGTATACTAAGGTTGCATAAACATTCCTTGGGTAAAAAGCTTCATGAGTGGAGAAGTTCATAAAGCCCTGGAGTAGACCACTAGGAAATGACAGGACTGTATTTTGAAGCTAAGGACCAAGCTAATCACATATTTCCATTAGTTATCCAGCTTGGAGCTGAAGACTTCTTCCAAAGCTGTCAGGTGTCTTTTCTCCCTAACTGCTCTCTCCCTACCTTGGATACATCAAGGTAAGGACCACCATTTCCTCTAATACATGACAACACAGGACATTCAATAACAATTCCTGGATCTGAACACGTATTCTCTTCAGTTTTATCTTTAATATGGAAGGAGGTAAGTGAAGGAATCTTATAGTATTATAAAATTTATTAAGTATGAAAGAAGGAAAAATATTATAGACTCACCTTTCTTCTGGATAGACTTTCCCAGTTTCCCAAAGTCTGTATGGTTTTTGAGATGAGAGTTAATGTTCTAATTGTCTGTGTATCCTAGAAAATGACCAAAATTCTCATTAATTTTTCAAGAGGTAAAATTTATATAAAAAGCAGAATGAAGTGAATGGACTATATGGCTTTAAAATAGTAGTTAAAAAATTCAAACCTGGATAGTTCAAATGAGGCCAGACCTAGGATAACTTACTGAACTTAGGGGTTAAGAGACTAAAGAAGTTGGTGGTGTAGGCCTGTGATCCCAACCACTTGGGAGGCTCAGACAAGAAGATCACGAACTCCAGGCCTGTTTAAGCTACAAAGCGAAGAGAAGTTCAAACTAAACAACTTAATGATTGTCTTGTCTCAAAAAGTAGAACGAGGGCTGCGGGTATGGCTCAGTGGGAGAGGCCTTAGATTCCATCTTCAGTACCATTAAAAAAATAAAGACAGATTAAAGATTTAATGACTTGATTTGTTCCCTTTGGAAGACACAATTTAATCAACCGCATCTAAAGGTTTTTATATGGTCTACAAGACTGGATCACACTATAATTTTTATTCATTTTTGGCAGATCGACGTTATTTACTTTTTTCTACCGTATAACTTAAATAGGTGTTCCCAACTTTCTGTGCCCAGTCTACTTCTAAGCCTATCTGAAGAACATAAATGGCTTTGCCATCAACTGTTTCCACTACTGGGGGTGGAGGGAGAATCCAGATTCATACTAGGCTGACACAGGATCTTAACATAGGGTAACTGTTTGGGTTTCATGCTACCTTTCAGGTCTATCTACCTGACAGAAGTAAATAAAATGGACAGGAACAGAGTTCTCGATCTCTTTTTTCCTTTCTTTTTCTTTTTTGGTTTTTAAAGACAGCTACACAAAGCTCTGTGTAGCTCTGGCTGTCCTGGAACTAGTTCTGTAGACCAGGCTAGCCTCAGAGGTCTGCTTGCCTCCTGAGTGCTGGGATTAAAGGTGTGTGCCACCACTGCCCTGTGATTGTTTCCTTTTAAACTGAGGTATAGTTTACATTTAATTTAGTGACTTGACCTGCTCTTATGTGTACAGCCTGATAGACTCTTACTGATCTCCATTTTTATATAACCAACTATCCTACCACAGTAAACTGTATTATCAAAAAATATAACTAGGAAAATTAAGTTAAGGAGATATATTGTTTCAGTTACTAGGATCCCACCCAACATTGAAAATAGGCAATCAATATTGTGGGGAAGAAACAACCAAGACATGAAGAAATCTGAAAGAGTAATAAATATTTGGTATATGACCAATACAATATGTATGGAAAAAGTTGCATCCAAGATTCCATTCTATCTCTAAGAGGCCCCTACTACATAACATTCTTAAAGTTTTTTTCCCCCCTTTGGTTTTTTTGAGACAGGGTTTCTCTGTGTAACAGTCCTAGCTGTCCTGTAACTAGCTCTTGTAGACCAGGCTGGCCTCGAACTTACAGAGATTCACCTGCCTCTGCCTCCCAAGTGCTGGGATTAAAGGCGTGCACCACCACTGCCTGGACATTCTTTAAAAGTTACGGTAAAATTAAATTTGAAATTAATTTTACAAGAATTTACTGTTTAATTTTTTGGGGGGGTGTTTTGAAACAGGGTTTTTCTGAGTACACCAGGCTGGCCTCTAATCAGAGATCCAACTATATCTGCCTCCTAAGTGCTGGGATTAAAGGCATGCACCACCACCACCCAGCTTAAATTTGGCTTTTAAATTCAGTGTTATAGGTCATTTTTTTCTTGAACTATCAAAAGGGAACAATATACACTTTACTGAATTCCAGGCTACCACAAGCTTTAGACCCACACAGCCACGGCTACTATTCTACAATCATGTCATTCAGATGCTCTGACTCCCTGGTACTAGTTACACAGAGACTGCAACAACATTCTTCCATCACTGTATATTATACCTAGGGCCCTCATCACCTAGCATCCAGTACTCAACACTGTAACATTTCCTAAATTCAACTAAGTGTTGAATTTTTCAATTCAAAATAACTTAGCATGCATCTCTTTTTTTTTCCTCTTATGTCAACTTACGGAACTGGTACCATCTGACTGTATCTGGTCTATAACAAATGTTTGTTCTAATATTTTAAAAGTACTCATTACCTTTTCTAAAGATGTTCTTTTAAATCCTATGGAAATCTGATCTGGAGGCAGCAAAGCATACCCCCCCACCCCGCCCCTGTATTTAAATCATGAATCCTGTTTAAAAAAAAAAAAAGACTCAACTTGATGAGCTCCTTCTCTGACGTACCATCTTCACTAATTAAACACTCACTAGCTTGTGACTGTCCTAGAGACTGCCGGAAGCTTTGGGTACATATACATGGAAAAGGTCCCACATTGCCCACATTGCAGTCTATGTGCAAAGGTTATACACAGATATTATTAGAACAGAATATAAAATGCCATGACAGAGTGCAGAGTATTACAGATATATATGAGGGACATAAAACAAAACTATCAGGTTAAAAAAGGTCTTGGGAGGGTCTTAAAAGGGGTTATCAAGGAGAGAGTAAGAGATAAGTATAATGGAAATAGTTCATTTTTTCCTTCATGAAACTTCAATGGCAGTTTACCAGGTCAGTGTTCATATAATCTGTATTTTTAAAAGAAAAAAAAAACAATTGCCAAGGCAATTCAAGTAAAGATTTCCTTTCTTTCATTCTTCTGTTGGTACTAGACATTGGACGCAGGGTCTCACAAATGTTTGGTGAGCCTTACTACTGAGCTATGTAGTCTCAGTTCTTAGTCTGTCTCAGTATTTATATTTTAAAATTTTATAAATTTTTTTAAAGATTGTGATGGTTTGAAAGAAAATGGTCCCTAAAGGGAGTGGCACTATTAGGAGGTGTACCCTTTTTGGAGAAAGTTTGTCACTGTGGGGGCAGGCTTTGAGGTCCTTCTTGCTCAAGCTTCCCTCAGTGTGACAGTCAGTTAACTTCCTGTTGCCCCTGAGTCAAGATGAAGGATTCTCAGCTCCAGCACATCTGCCTGTATGCTGCCAGGCTCCCCATCATAAGCTATTCCAATTAAATGGTTCACTTTTTAAGAGCTGCCATGGAAATGTTGTCTCTTCACAGCAATAACAATCCTAAGACAGAAAATCTATTTTTTTTTTACGTGCATGTGTATCTGTGTGTGGGCATGTGCAGAGAATTCAGAAGGTTTAGATCCCTTAGAGCTGGAGTTATGGGTGGCTGTGAGCTACCTGACAAGGGTGCTGGGAACTAAACTTGTGTTCTCTGCAAGAGCAGTATGCCTTCTTAACTTCTAAGTCATCTCTCCAGCTCCTCCATATTTTGAAACTAGTGTTTTCAAAAACAGTTACTTGCTAACACATGCATGTGCACAATGCACACCTCCTTGAATCTGTCTTATAGCAAGAACAGCACATATCCAGTGTCCTTGTTATAATTATTTAGCTTCCTGTTCTTTTTTTTTTTTGCTTCCTGTTCTTTAATCTACTCTTTCTTGTCTACTCTAAAACTAGCTTCTATAGTTAGTTTCTCAAAATTCAAGGAATTTCTAAATGTAAAACTTAGTAACAACTGAACATCTATTTTCTGCCATTGCTGTGTGGCTCTACTCAGCTATCCAAGGGACGCATGGGCATGCGGATCCAGTTCAGCTGGAAAGCCTACAGGCCCTTCCGACACTGCATTGCCTGATAGAGCGAGAGTACATAAAGGTTGAGAATGTCAAGATCTGCAGCATCTCCAGCACTAAGCACCGTGACAGTGGCTGTTCTAAGTGTCTCAATACCAGTCTGCTTACAGGCTGTAGAGACTGAACCTAGTTCCATTTAAATTCAATTCAAATTGGGTAGGATTCAATCATAATGCCTTAGTAATGTGAGCCTAGAGAAGTTATTGCATGGTGATTTCCTTACCTGTACACGGAGCTAATAAAATAATTTACTCCTATAGTAACTAGGATGACCTTAATGAGTTAAGAACATGACGTGATTAAAACAAAGCTTAGTACAGAGTAATCACTAAATGTTTCTTATTATCTGTTATACAAATCAGCTCCTACAGCATCAAGAGTATAAAGTATTTAGAATAAAAAAAGCTAAAGAATGACTAAAATATGCTGTATGCAGAAGAATAAGTTATGTAGGAATAAGTTAAAAAAGAACCTTAAATATTAAGAAGTAAATATGCAAAGATTTAAATTTAGCTGAGTAGAAACACTATTGCAGGTTAAGGTCAATCTGGGCTATGTAGTAAGATTCTGCCTCAAAATATAAAAATAAAAAATAAATTGTTTTAATAAGCCAGAAAAAGGTCTGCCAACAGCCAGCAAAAACCACTACTACAAACCACTACCACCACCCTGTAACTACGGGCAATGGCCCTTGTGTCATGGGAACTACAGGAGAGAACAGCAGAGGAAACCCTGGGGCAGCTCCCTCCTGCTTGTCAGTGACACCAACTTATCAGCAGTTAATCACGTGTGAAATGTCTTAGCACAGCAGTAAAGGTAGTTTATTTTTTTTTTCGTTTTAGTAAAAATAAAAAAATCTGGAATAAAGCTTTGAGAGGAACAAACACTTACTGGATAATGAGGTCGCAAATGAAAAGTATGAGGTGATAGTATCGCTACAGCAAAGAAACGAAGGAACACAAAGCTGGTCACTGCAGAGTACTGAACATGAGGGTTATCTGCAGGGATAAAATGGTGAAATGTCATGCAAAAACACTAATTAAAAACCAAAGATGATAAAGTAAAAAAAAAGAAAAAACATATGTAAACCATGTAGGACAGGAAAACAATCTGTAAAGTAAAAACTGATTTGTGAAATGATACTAATAACTGTGGCTAAACTAAAGGAGAAACTGCTGAAACTTAAATAAAATAAAAGGCAAAGTGCTTATGTTTGTAAAGAAACATTTTTAACTTGAAAAATAGCCTTTTCTTCATATAGTCTTGAAATTACAACAAAAACAAAAGCAGTATCTAGCACTACTCAGTGGCAACACTGAATACCAAGGAGTAGTTTTTAGTTTCACAATTTTGTTACAAATCCACCCTAAAAACCTTGATTACATGCTTAATTTCAATTGTCTAGTTCACTGGATGGAAAATGCCTAGGATATCATAAACCACCTTTGTGTTTGTTTTTGAAAGGCGTATTTGGCCCTGGCTCATTCCTCCCTTCCCCTCCCTCCTCACCGCCAGGAGGCCAGGTGAGCAGAGTACCTGGCTGCAGGACACACCACAGGGTTTGCTCTGCCTCAGGCCTGACTAAAGCAATGGATCCTGCGGATGTTGGACTGAAGCTCTGAAACTATGAAGCCATAGAAATCTTTTATATTGTTTCTCTCAGGTATTTAATCACAAAAAGAAACATCAACAATTTAAAGACTAGAAATGACTAGGTGGAAGTATTACTTTTAAAAGCTACCAATATCTCACATACTGCTGCAGATGAGCTGCAGGCTGCTTGCAGCACTGACCGCTCATCTCTAGTACTTGTTTCCGACTGGAGCCAGCAACTAACCTGACACCCAGATGCTAGAGAGGCGGGTGGTGAGGGAAAAAGCTTCCGGATCTGACAAATATGTCGAGTTTTAGCTCTTACAAATCACTCAACAGGGAACATCACCAAGCTGTCCACTGTAGTGGTACCTACTTCCTACCGACTGCTTGCCCTGCTATCTATATTCCAGGTACTAAGAACAAATGAAACCTCAGTTTCATTACCTAATCAATGGGTAATGGCCTCAAACAGTGTTAGGAGTGAAAAACAAGACAGGCTAGCAAGCAGGCAATGTCGTTATTTCCTAGCTCACTACTTTAAGATAGAATCTAATCAGCACTTCATCTGTATATATGTAGGATCAAGTCTCTGCCTTCTCTACTGATTACAAAGGTTACAGACATTTATTTAAATCTAAATGCTTTATATCTTTATTATAATTAGCCAAGAAACCTAAACCTGAATTCATGTATAAGCTAGACAACTCAGTCATACTGTTTTAGTATTGGGTAAATTAAATAGAGGGACATATACATGCAAACATAATAAAATCTCTTTGGATGGTTAAAAAAGTTAATTTATAGTTTTATACAGATAGATAAACTTGGTTATTAATAAGTAGCTGCTTTGTCTATGTCTCCCCCCTCTGTTATGGGCAAATCTGCAATGGGCTTTGGCAAATTTATTTATGTAACAGAAATGAACTAAGTACTAAAAATAAGAGGTAGTAATTCATAATTTTATAAATTCTTTCCAATAAAAATCTTAATATAGCTAATTTTGCAAAATTAAGCATAATGATTTCTTGCTGTATGTACCTCAAAATCTTATATGCATTGGAACAAGTGTTTGTAAAGTCCAGAACTATTTTTGGGGAAAAAAAATCTCATCACAGACATCTTAGCACTCCCAAGCTGTCAAATCTGTTCAACTGTATAAAACTGATGGCTATTACTGCTTGAATATATGCACCTGGGGAAAACAGCTGGAACAACAAAGGTGCTCCTGTGTGTCCCACAGGTTCCTAATATATAGCACATTACTTACATATTGCAGAAAATCTTACAGATCCAAATTTTCCTTCTTAAAAACTAATGATTTTGATTTGTTCTTTATATAAAGTTGTCTTTATACTGAAATAAAATGGATTGTATGTTTTGAGATTATAGAAAAAATAAGTCATTAAGTCTCTCAAAAAGCTAGCATCATTTTGGAAAACTTCTAGAAGACTAGGCCTATGCACAAACATTTCATACAGACCACATGGACATCATGTAGAAAAAACACAGAAAAAGAGATGATGTAATTGAGTATATCAAGGCACTTACTAGGAAATCTCTTAGTAGCCATCTGCCTCAGAGAATAAAAGATATCGCACATCACAGTGGGGCAGCTCACACTTGATCCTACAATTGTATTGAATACTTTGTCCACATAGTAGTGCAGATTCTCCTGCAGGGTTTAACAAAGTAACACTAAGATTTTGACTTTTGCACATCTTCAATAATCTTTATGAAAAAAAGTAATGGATATGAGATTTATTAGACGATGACAACCTAGTATTCTAAAGCCCTGTTTCCATTCTGCAAGTTCATTGAGTTAAAAGGGCAATCAACATCCTAACTTAATTTAATAAATTCAGACTTTCTAGACAGTCTATACGAGTAATTTTCACAAGAAGCACGGTAAATAAAATAATAAAAAAGAAAACCAGGGAAAGAACTCATGATAGGCAGCGTTAGTACACTGTAACACAGACAGTCACACTACTGTGAAAACCTGTGACTCCCACACAATTATAGAGTTCTCAGAGGTAACTAAAATCATTATGTCACTTAGTCCGATGAGTCTGACCTGAAAGGAATAGTCAGAATGAAGGCTGCAACTAGCTGCAGTTTAAATCCATTATTATTATAGGCTATTGCCCCTACTGTTGGTTGCTCAGTAGAATTGGAGGTAAGACCCTACTGCTAAAGATATCATGTGCTAGATTTCACGGTGTTAAAAAATATAATGCAGGCTGCTAATGGAGAATTGTCATTAAAAACTTTGAGCTGCAACCCCCTATCCTGCACTACTAACCTTCCAGGCAACAGGGGTACCACTGTTTGGGGGATAAACAAGCACTTTCTGATTTGGATCTGCAGCCCGCTTCACAGGAGGGAATTCTCATTTGACACTGTAAATCTGTTCAAAATCTCATAGCTGGGATAAGGGTAGCTATATGTGTGTGTGTGGGGGGGAAGCTATTGCTGCTGATTTGCTAGATGGATATGCCTATCAAATCGTCTTCTAAATATTTATGTGTAAGTGCACAGATTAGTGATGTTCTTGGTTTTGGTGGCCACCACTGCAGAGGCTCAAAGTGCTGAGAGTAAGTGACTGTTGAGTGCGTGACCTTAAATGGCCATCTATAACACCTCCCCTCTCTCACGGTTCAGGGTCCATGACTGAAGAGAGGACAGAAAGAATCTAGGAGAAAGAGTGACCTTCCCATAACAGTAGTTTAAGCACTACATGGCCACTGCACTCTTGAGTTCTCAGTAGTTATGATCAACAGAACAAGACTTATATAAACTCAGGCCCATCTACTATCCGTCATAGTGGGGAGGGGGCTTAAGTCCCTGCCTATCCCTGAGGATGTACAAGCAATAAGTGGTTGCTGGGGGAGGTAGATTTTTTTTTTGTGTGGTGTAACTATTGATAAATTGTCTATGCTACTGTAGTTAACTCCTCACTCTTGTCCCTAAGTAAACTTACTAGAATATACATGAACTTACATGCACACACACACACCAACATGAAAGTAGAAAAGCAGAAGGGCCAATAATTAAAACAAAAATTAAAAAAAAAAGAAAAGAGGGTAGTTAGAGAGGCTCAGCAGCTAAGAACATATACTGCTCTTGCACAGAAAGAAGCGCTTGGGTTCTCAGCATCCACGCCAGGCAGCTCACCTCTGCCTACAACAACAGCTCAAGGAAACTCAAGGACTCTGGCTTCCACAGCACCTGTACTTCACATGAATATACCCAAATTGAAAAGAAAGAAAGAAAGAAAGAAAGAAAGAAAGAAAAGTTGAAGGGGAAGACTAGTTGAAAGAAGAAATCGATCAGCAGGAGAGGGAACAAAAGAGGATAAAAGGGAGTTAACATGATCAAAATATCTTATATGCATGTATGCAAATGTAACATAACCTATTATTATCTATAATATATGCTAACAAAAGATTAGCTTCCAGAGAACCAGAGTTCAGTTCCTAGCACCCATATTACAGCTCACAACTGCCTGTAACTCCAGTTCCAGAAGATCTAAAGTACTCTCGGGCTTCTGTTGGCATCGGCAATTATGTGCACACATCCATACACAGTACCTCTAAACACACAGATATAATTAAAAATGCAAAGTTAAAAAGCTTGAGAATAAAATAAGGTAAAATCAATACTAGAAAGTGTTCTGAAAAACGAAGACTAATGTAATAAATAATGTTGTTTCCAGACACATGGCATTATTAAATTTTAAGATTATGTGTGGGGGGAGACAGGGTAGATAAATGGCTAAGTGGTTAAGAACACTTATGTTTTTGCAGAGGATCTGGGTTTGATTTTCAGCCCCAATCTGGTGGGTCACAACCGTCTACACCTCTATTTTCAGATGATCCAATACCATCTTCTGATCTCCATAGGTACCAATCATACATGTGGTGCACAGCTCACACACAGGCAAAACAGTTATACACATAAAACAAACCATTTATGGGAGTTAGGTATAACATTAAAAAAAAAAACAATGGCGTTATAAACTACATCATATAAACTTACCTTATTATTTTCTACATTGTCTCCCTCCTTCAACTTAACAGGATCTATCTCACAGGATTTTGAGGATTCACAGATCTGGAAAATACATGTATTTTTCAGTTACTGTACTTTCCTAGGTAATCTGAAAACATGAAAGTAATTATTTTTCTGATAATATAAAAATTAAATCCAACAAAGTTTAAAGCCCCCACCTGAAGGTAACATGTACAATGTAGACAATATTCTGAAGAACTGTATCAAAATTGTTTAACGCCACACTAAAAATATAAGGAATAATAATGTAGATTGATGTGCCTTGTGGGTAAAAATCCACAGATGAGAAAGGAATTTACTTATAAAATCTCTATCCTTATTCCTTCAGTAGCTCATGAATGGTCAGATCCTTCTAACCAACACACTACTTCTTGAAAGAGAAGCAGTGGTTCTCAACCTTCCTTATGCTGAGATCCTTTAATACAGTTGTTCCTCATGTTGTGGGACCCCCCAGCCATAAAATCATTCTTGCTGCTACTTCATAACTATAATTTTGCTACTTTACGAATCGCAATGTAACTATGTGATGTGCAGATGGTCTTAGGAGACCTCTGTGAAAGGGTAGTTTGACCCACAGGTTGAGAACCACTGCTCAGATGGGCAGACTCTGGCAGTGAGGCATTCTCTGTACCTCGTCTAGAACAGGCTTTAATGTGACTTTCAAGTAGTGCCCTCCCACTATTTTCATCATTTCATCCAGACACCGAGTTGCCAGGGAATTTCCTCTAAAAATTGTGCTTGCATCTCTGAAATAGAAATAGGAAGATATAAAAATCAAGCACAGCAAAAAGGGAAGAAAAAGTTTTAAAACAGTAACATTTTGACTTTGATTATATATACAATTTTAGTAATTTTTATTACTAACAGGAAAATTTGCTGACATTAAGTGTTTCTAAAATTACCAAAACTATTTTCTGAAAATGATACTATCAGATTAAAAAAAAGAAAACTATGAAATAAAAATATATAACATAGGTATGGGTATATAAAATGATGGTGTTATTTTACTATGATGGGAATGGAAAGCCATTTGATTGCTCTTTATATTGTCCTATGTGTGCCTTATAAAGTGTCCTTACTATCTGGCTTGTGGCATGTGAACCACTGCATCTAGAAGCCAAGATCAGTAACAAAGGAAACTGTATGGCGGAATTAAACACATTCCCTTATTAACTGGTCCTTACTGTTGTTGGATTCTGTTTGGTTAACTTTAAGAATTGTCTTTTGTTACTGACTAGGGAGTTCTTTTTCACCTGCTCTATAGTAAACTTGGCCAATACAAAACAAAACAAAAAAACACAGACTATAAAAACAATCTGGCAAATTCAAGTTCAACTTTTAACAACACATAATTAACATTTGATGATTACAATTCTTACTGGGTATCCTTCAAGTCCAGTTCAGCCACCGCAGTGATAAATGGAACCAGTTTATTGTGATGCAGCAATAGTCGAACAAGAGGCAAAACAGCATCCTTTTGATCTTGACATATTTCACCCAAAATATAAGCAGCTGAGGCAGATACTGGCTAGGATACAGAATGGTAGAAAACAAACACAGAATCAAAAGAGCAGGGCTACAGGTTCAATCTGTGGATGTAATTTAAATACACTCCTTAATTACAATATGTATAAAATAGTATTTAGTTTTCTAAATTCTAATCAGATATAAAATGTGAAGCACAAATCAGCACTCTGGCTCAGAGACATTAAATACACAGAGCTTTTTAAGCGCTGACATTATGAAATCTTTTCTTCATCATTTACGGATTTGTTTAGCCTTTCACATTGAGTCATACATGTAAGATTTCTAAAATACCTGAACATCTGGTGATTTTAGCAGCAGAGTTTTCAAGGGATCATAGTATTCTGATGGAAGCACATAGTCTTCTGTATAACACAGAGTTAATCGAAGAGATCCCAGGTCATCAGTTTTAGATGACTTGTTTCCATTGTCTCTTGGTTGTAGCAAGTACCTAAAGTAAAAATAGTGTCAACTCCAAGTGATGGTAATGAGAAACAAGCAAGTGGGATAAACAAACAGGTGAGCTAATGAAAAATAAACAGGGGCTGGGAGTGAAGCTGAGTGGTGACATGTGTTCTCATCATATTCAATCTCCAGCACGTCAACAAAGTATGTACATACATAGAGGAATTATTGGCAAAGATGGGATTTAAACTAAGCAGTTTGATTCTAGAATACATGATCATAACCACTATCTAGAGTCATCACATATATGTTCTAGAATGTTGTTAAGTAGAAATAGAAGCATGTACAGGTGGGTGTGGTAGTGTGTGCACTTGGGAGGATTCTGAGTTTCAGGTCAGCCTAGGCTACCTAGTTTCAACAAAACAAAACAAATCAATAAAAACTATACACATGTATTTGCCTATATATATACAGAAAATATTCTCAGAAACTAGGGAACAGTGGCTAGCTCACAAAAAAGACCTAGTTGAGAAGCTGAGGGGGGCAGAAGGCAGGATTCTCTTCTGAATCTTTTTATCTAGAAATGGTTTTGGGTACATTGCCTATTAAAAAAAAATATTGGCCAGGTGGCAGTGGCACACACCTTTAAGAGGCAGAGGCAAGGGAATCTCTGTGAGTTTGAGGCCAGCCTGGTCTACAGAAAGAGTTCCAGGAAAGCCAGAACGGTTAGACAGAGAAACCATGTCTCAAGAAACCATTGCCACCATCACCCCCCAGATCAGATAAAATCAAGTCAAATCCTATTATCTACACAGGGAAAAGTGAAAATTAGCTAGTATCAACATGAACAAGACAAAGTTAACATCTGACTTAACTATCACCATTTAAAAAACAAAACAAAACAAAAACAAAAAGGAGGTTAAGGAGGTAACTCACTAAGAAAAAAAGCACGGGGGGGGGGGGAGGCTATCAAGACGGCTCAGTGGTATAAGCACTTGCTGACTGTCAGAACATGGTCTAAGAATGGAATCATGGGAGGGGAATTCAGAGTGCTTGTGAGAAAACTACAAGAGTCTTCTGACCTCAGCTTCTTAAACAAACCAAACCAGGGAATTGTTCTTAGAATGTGTTTTCATGCTCCCCCCAGGTGTAGCGGGAAGAGTGGGTTTTCTTTGGTCGCTCAGTACAACTGGCTGTTGTTTATGTGCGTCTACGGAGAACATGGTTGTTTGCCACGTGCAGCCTGTCCCTGGGACTGTAAACTTTACTCCGGGGAGTCTTCTTTATCATGCTCTGAATGGTGTTGGTTACTGTGTGAGACTTTAGTCTGTTTCATTTTTAGGCTCTATTCTCCCCATATCCTCAACCAAGAAAAGCCAACTAGAGAGATACACAGCTGACAACCTTAGTTTTATACCCAGAAGCTAGATGATGGCAACAGAGCAACAATTTCCATAGGAGTTCACATGCTACACACACACACACACACACACGGATATACCCGGACACAGACACACACAGAGATAAGTAAATAGATAAATGCAACAAAAAAATTTAAAAAGAAAGGGAAAAGTGATTGAGTCATGTTATAATCTAGAGAAATGGCACAGCAGTTAAAAACACTTGCTGCTTTTGCAGAGGGCCTTGGGATTGACTCCTAGCACCCACATGGTGGCTCACAATAATCTGTAACTCCAGCGCCAGGGCATCTGACACCCTCTTCTGACCTCCACAAGCACCAGGCACATATGTAGTACACGCACATACATGTAGGCAAACACTTATACACATAAAAGTCTTAAAAAATAAATTGGAACCATTAAAAACCAGCTTTTAGAAGTCCAATATAACAGGCAAACACTAATAGAAATTATTGGAAATAAAGAAAATAGAAAAGCTTCAAACAATATTACTGCCTATATGACTGTTTGCATGATCAAAATTAGAAATAATTATGGTGTTTTCATGCAGTTACCACTGGCCCCACTAGAGGATGCTACAGCTCTACAAGTGATGAAGGCAACAAACAACCCTGAGCTAAAATAAAAAGGCATTGTATTTTCCCACAATGTACATTATAAACATAGACTATCAGATTCTATTCTTTTATGCTACATAAGTTTTGGCATTTATGCTTCTGACAGACTAAAATATTCATATCATTGGGAGCTGGAGAAATGGCTCAGTGGTTAAGATCATTGCAAGGGACTTGAGTTCAATTCTTAGCACCCATATGTGGCAGCTACAACTACCTGTAATTCCAGTTCCAGAGGATCCAACGATTCTGACCTCAAAGACACCAGTATTTAAGTGCACATAAAATATTTATACTATTGACAAAAGAAATTAAAATTACTTACTGTCTGTTAATATTCCATAGTCTGTCAAGGTGGAGAGTTTTGTCAAATTTGCAAAGTGTAACAATCAAGAGACAGTGTCATTGGGTACATGATATGGGGAAGAGTTCTAGTAAGTTTTGGTGGGCCCAGGGAGATACAATGGCTCATTTTTCTCTTCTGTATTAAAAGGCATGGAATATTATTTGAAAGGCTTAAAAACTAATATCAGAAATTTTCATGGAGATTTAAGAAAGTATGGCATATGGAGGGGGCAAACACTGATATATTTTTCTTAATGATAAAGTCACCCCCCCCCCGGATGTATTTAGAAATTATACAAAATGTCATTAGAGAGACCGATACATCTTAGATCTGCTCCAGAGGAGTTAAAAATAATAAAATTTAAAAAGTCTAAATGCAGTCTTTAAGGGAGACTATGAGATAGCATAATCCAAATGAGGAGTGCCAACGGCTAGGCAAAGAGGCAGGCTCTTTTAAAGGCAAGTGAGACCAAAAAGAAATATCGAATACTCAGTATCAGCCATGGTGGTGCACACCTTCAATCTCAGAACTCAGAAGGCAGAGACAGGCAAATCTTGAGTTCAAGGCCAGCATGATCTACATAGCAAGGTCCAGGCTAGTCAAGGATACATATTGAAACTCTCTTGGGAAACAAAACAACAAAAATCAAACAAAGCTACAACAAAACCAATCCCTAGATTCTCAAATGTCAACCTCTCTTTCAGGCAGCAGAAAGTGAGTTCTAAAAAGTGGTTCTCATGGCTAACATTCCACAGTGTGTACACACCACATCATCTAAATCCATTCACTCATCAACATTTTTCTATCAAGGGTGAAATCCTAGAATTTGTGGTAATCCGTCTGGAACTGGAAGTCATTTTATCATATGAAATAGGCAAAGAAAGATAAAGGCCACACGTTATTATTCATTTGTGAAAGCTAAAGTTGATCCACATAAGAAAGTAGAATTATTAGAAGGCAGGAGGGCAGAAGGGGTGCAGAAAAGGTAGGGAGTAGGCTCTAAATGCAGCTGTGGGAGTAGCAGCTCTCAAGTTTATAACCCAATAGGTGAGTAACTGTGGTCTACAACACCTGATATTACATTTTAGCATATTTTTCCCTTAAAGATTTATTTATTATACATACAGTGTTCTGTCTCCATGTATGCTTGCATGCCAGAAGAGGGAACCAGATCTCATTACAGATGGTTGTGAGTCACTACATGGGTGCTGGGAATTGAACTCAGGACCTCTGGAAGAGCAACCAGTGCTCTTAACCTCTGAGCCATCTCTCCAGCCTCAGTTTAGCATAATTAGTTTCCCAACACACAGAAATGATATTTGAGATGGAATGCTGACTATACTGGCTTGATCATTACACACTGTATACATGTAAGCAAGCACAAATACTATATTCCATGGTAAAAAGTGATCTTTAAAGGGAAGTGACAGAAGTTGGACAGATGGCTTGATAAAGTGCTTGCTATGTAAGCATGAGGACCTGAGTTTGAATTCCCAGCACCCACGTAAAAGCTGGGCTTAGTAGTATGCACACCTGTAATCCTTGCTCAGGGGAGGTAAAGACAGGTGGATCCCTGGAGCTCACTGACCGGCTACCCTAGCTAATCAGTGCTCTCCAGATTCAAGTCCTTTTGATGAAGGTACCCAGTGTCAAGTTCCATTCTTTACATGCACACCTACATGCGAACATAACCACATGAAGTACCCCCCAACACACACACGATAACTGAGAAAGGCAAGTTTCTACACACTCAATTGGACACCAATCTAGGAAGAGACACTGGCAAAGAGACGCAAAGGGACAGGATACACTAGTTTTAAAGGGCTACAGACAGACAAAAAGTTTCACACTGAAGTAAGTATGAATTTAATGTCTGAACATTAAGTTTAATAACATGAATGTAGTATCACCACTAGAGTCATGAAAAGGTCAAATAAAACTATAGTCAATATTGAGCTCCCAGAGCTCCTAAACAGTGAATCAGTCCAATGACAACACTCCACACTCATCATGGTTATCCGCATGCTTAATAGTGTGTGCCCCACGCCCCACAAACAACTGCATGTTCTGAGTCCTCTGCTTCTCAGCCACAGTTTCCGTGACCGAAAAGTCAAAGATCTAAACTACATATGATGACTGTGAACAAGCATCTTCTCATAAGGGGTTCACGAAATGGCCAATGGTTTTCAGCAGTGTGTGTGTGTCTGTGTCTATGAGTGTATGCACAGGCACCCATCAAGACCAAAGTGAGCACTGGATTCTTGGGAGCTAAATTTAAAGCCACTTCTTTGTGAGTGCTAGGATCTGAAACGCAAATGCAGTCCAGATAGAGCAGCGAGCTCACCCATTTCTACAGCCCCGAGATTTCATTTTTAAACAGAAAAATATTCCTAGATAACTAAGTTCTTTTACCTCAGTATCACAGATCAAATATCATAACTATTAAAGTGCTTATTTTTCCTCTAATAACAAATTCATAACCAAATTAATGTCAGTAACTTTTGACTTACTCCCAGCAAGCATACATCTTTATTAAAGGGCCTTATTAGGGTGTCTTTAATTCATGAGAGCATGTGTCTTCTTACCAGGCTTGATGAGAGGAATCGTTTCTTAACACACTCACAGGAACCTTAATTTCACCCAGGAAAACATCTTGGACTAGGTTTTCATTATTCCACAAATCAATCCTGAAAATTGAAAACCTGGCTTCAGTTTTTGTGAGCCATGCTGAAGAGTTTCAAGTGGTTTTGATGTGTACTGTAGCATTAATTTTACATGCTTAAAAGAGATGTTAGCATCGTCATATACGGACTCTGAAAGCAAAGTACTACAGTAACTTTTATTAGAAAATCACAATTTAAATTCTAAATTACATTTATATTTATTAATTTGGGGGAGAGGCACACGCCACTGAGTACATGTGAAGCTCAGGGGACAATTACAGGACTTGGAATTTTCCTCTCGTCGTGTGTGGGTGCCAGGGATAGAGCTCAGGTAGAACGGCTTGGCGACCAGTGCTTGTGCCGGCTTAGCCATCTCCCTCGGCACACTTTAACAGTCTAGAAAGAGAAACTTACGTTTTCTAAGTTTGAAAGTTTGTTTTTTCTTTAAGCTGTAGCAGTAAGGACAAAACAGTTACTTAATTGAATTTGAAAAAACAAACCAATATAAGAGTGCAGTTTCTCTTCTGAAGATAATTAATATGTAAAGACTGGTGACTTAGAAAAACATTGCCTACCACTGTGAACACATGATTAATGTGCCTTTTAGGTAACACACTGTTAACATCACACCTACACATGCATTTGACAAACTTTCCTTTCCAAAACAGCATAGATATTTATTTAAGACCTAGGAAATATCACAAACTTCAAACACATGCACCTGTGGCGTTATCTCCTTACCTCACTGAAATTTCTGATAGTCAGCAGATATGTTAAGAAGAATAAAAAAATTATTTCTAAATTGGCTTAAATATAATTACTTTTCCATTCATTATACTATAACCAGATAGTTAAGGAACAGCTAAATTAAGAGAAAATGGAAAACAGAATAGGTGAAATTAGGTTGTCTTTGCTCACACAAGAAATATACTTTGGTATTTCTGAAAAGAAATCAGATTTTGAAAAGATAATTTGGATTAAATTAGATGTCTGTTCCTCTAAGTTTCTTCTATCAATGTGCTAGAGAGTATTCCATCAAAGTTCACACAGGAAAAACCAGTTCTCTAGGAAAAACACAAGGCACACACCTGATTTCCAATTTTTCAATGTCCTCTTCTTCTACTTGGAACTGGGACTTCCTGGTATAACTACTGGATCTGGTTACCTACAAACAAAAATATTTTAGTAAAAACATTTTAAAGCATCTTTTTCTATCATGAGTTCAAAAATGCAAATTCCCAAATATTTAACTGCAAATATAGAAAGAGTCAAAAGTGGAAGTAATTTTCCAAAGCATGGAAGGTGCTAAGGAAGGGTGGCACACAAATCGCAGGCACCGCATCTGGTTCCCAGTGTCTGCCAGCAACACAAAGAGGAAAACACTGTTCAACAGGCTACCCTTCTAAAACCACCTCAGGTCTTTCCTACCTTTCTCACAGCACACCTCCCTACTCTTAATTCCTTCTCACATTTTTGCTGAAAATATCAAGGCTGCCGGGCAGAAACTTCCAGCTGAACATCCACTTCCCACCTCAGGCCTCTCTACTGGAGTTTCCCTAAGACTACCTCCTCCACCTCCTCCAAGCCAGCTCCCTCCCCCAGTGTATTTAAGTATGTGCTATAAGTACGTATCTATCTTAATTACAGCTTCTAGTCTAAGAAAACTTTTCCTCTTAAATCACAGTCCTCCTGTCTCCTCTTTCAGACAACTACCTTACAAGTAATTCATTCCAGAGCCTGTACTTCCTCACCACCTACTCAGGGCAGTAACCACTTTATCACCAGCTTCCTTATAGGGCACCCTTGTGATATCTCTCTCCATCACCAAACCTGCAGTCTACTGACATTCCTTAGTGTCCCTCCGATCTGTTCCAGAAGAGCTCTTTGCTTTGAGTTTACCCGAGGATTATCCTGCCACCTCTTGCTACTCTTTTCTTCCCCGGAATCTACACAGGTGCCATTCTGTTTCTATCGTTCTAAAAACAACTTAAAGATACACGGTGGTGCCTGATTTACAAAGTGTTATCGTGTCCATCATCTCTTCAAGGCAAGCAGGGCTAGATTTACTCTCCTGTCTTAAAAATGAGGAAGCTACAGTACCAAAATTAAGCAGCACTTAGAAGTTGAATAGTTAGTGCAGAGCTTCTTTGGTTTTCTTCTGTTGCATCTCTTCACTCCCTTGGCTTTCCTGGCTCTGGAGCAAATCTTGTATTGTGTTTTTTTCTTTTTTTTCTTTCTTTTGGTTTGTATAGCCCTGGCTGTCCTGAAGCTCTCTTTATAGACCAGGATGGCCTTGAACTCACAGAGATCTGCCTGCTTCTGCCCCCCAAGTTCTAGGATTAAAGGCGTGCGCCACCACCGCCTGACCGCAAATCTTGTATTGTGGTCTACAGTTCTCACCTATCATACTTCAATCACGAACTGTCCCTTAGAAGATATTATTTGTTTCTAAGGCTCACTATGCAGTTGAGACTAACTTTGAAATTCTGACTTTCCTGTCTGTCAAGGACTGGGATCACAGGCATGCACCACATCTGATGCCTGGTGAAAGATTTTTACATGGATCCTCAGGTACTTCTAATTTCTTTTCCACTTTCCTCCTATAACCAGTTATCTTGACCTGGAGTATCTTTCTTCTCTGCCCTCTCTGAGCTGTTTGAACACTGAAACCGTAAGTTTTTAGGCACCTGCTGACAGATCACAGTTATTTCTTTCCAGGCTCAAGGCTAGTCCATGACTACAAGTAAAGCACCTCCAGCCCGGTGCTGGGAAGACCTCATTCACCAGTTTATCCTGTCTTTCTATTCTTTTTTTTTTTTTGAGGGGAGGGGGTAAAATAATTTATTTTTATTTAATGTTTATTGGTGTTTTACAGGCTTGTATGTCTGTGTAAGAATGTCAGAAGCCTGGACGTGAAGTTACAGACGGCTGTGAGCTTCTATGTGGGTGCAGGGAACTGAACCCAGGTCCTCTGGAAGAGCAGTCAGTGCTCTTAACCGCTGAGCCATCTCTCCAGCCTCCATCTTTTTATTCTTAATTTTGGTTATTTTCTTATTAAATTTGGTTAAATCATTATTCAGGTGTTCTTTCTCTGTAATATTCTCTCTGTACTCAGTTATGGAAAACTAGTCTTTCTCTGGACTGTTTTGATGCTGAGCTCAAGCAGCATGTGCCGCCCGCTATAGCTGGATATATGTACATCTGTGTGTGTTTTCTGATGTCTCATTTATCTTTATAACCTGTCTGACAAAGGGCTCAATGAATACATCTGACAGGTAAAATATTATGGTGAGCAGATCTGACCCTGACTTTCAAAAAGTTACTTGCTTGTTATGAGGCCCTATGTATAGTGAACTCCAACCCATTAGAGGTGTGAACAACGTGCAAAAGACAGTAACTTTGGAAGCAGTTTTTTAAAAATTGTAATCTTCTTCATGTTCTCATGGCTGGACATAACAGCCATTACTAATGTAGAAAACAGCAAGTCCTCCAGAAAGGAAGTCTCTTGCATTAGCATGTTTTCCTTTTCCTTTGCTTCTACCCCCACCCCACCCATTTCCTACTTTACCTTTGGCATTTTCTTACAGTAATAAGGCATGAGTAGGGGCACTCTGGCATCCTCTCCAAAACAGAAGAAGAATACAGAAGAAAAACTTTAAGATGTAACTATCTACAAATTGTTCTCACATATTAATATCAACTGCAACTCATTCTGTTATTACACAATCTTTTAGAGATTTTGATTTTTAAATTTTTCTATAGTCTTCAATTAATATAAAAAAGGATTTATTAAATACTCGAAAGAATGTCAAAGCACTGTATTTGGGACAATTTCAAGGCAGCTAATGATGCACCTTGGTGGTCCAGTGGTTAGGATTTGCTCAAGGCAACTGAATGTCTTCCTGAACAAGAAATATCTACGGAATAAATTAGATTAAGGAGAACTTAATGATATAAAGGTCTATCAGGAAGTGCTTCATAGTCTCAAATGAGTCTTGTATTTGGCACATTTGTTAATATTTTCCTTTAGAAAACTGCCCTTTCACAAGGTATGAAACGCAGGCTTCATGATTAGTTCAGCATTAAAGTCAACTGGGAAAAGATTTCAGATCTTCTGAGTGGTAATGCTTGTTTTTCTAGATATTTTAAAACAGTTTGCTATGTATCTGGGGATTGGAGAGTGTGGGAAGGAAGGGTCCAGAGGAGGTTGACAAGGAGGAAGACTACTGGATAGGTGTGGCTCTAGCCCTTCCCACTTCCAAACACCCAGAGCTACATTGTTACACCATGGATCTACTGCTTTCTGGACAGAAAGTATTAGTTACATTAACTGATAAAGTAATTACTATGGCTGTGGTTTACAAAATTAAATCAACTAGAATTAAATCAACTAAATATGAATATTTATATAAAACAAGAAATTACCTCAAAATAAAAGATTTCATTAAACTGCGGATTGCTTGTTTTCTTCTTTACTTTCGTCTTCTTTTGGTCATTCCTGTTCCAATGTGGTAGAGTTTTACCTTGTAGAACTTAACAGTACACAATTATAAAACAAGCTATTTCCAACCAGGAAGCCTGACCTTTGCCTAAATGTTAGGATGACTGAGGGAAGACGATAGTTTGCATACTGTGGAAGGGGACAAAAGCCCGTGTATCCTCACAAATTCAAATCGAATATCCATACACAGGATATAAGTTTTATGTATCTATACAGGCCAAGATTAGATTACCGTCTCCATGGCTGTGAGAGGTTGATTGCCACACTCTCTTTGAAAGTTTTAAACATACCCTACTACATAAACAGAAAAGTGGTAAGCAGAAAGGCAGTGAGACTCAAAGTGCCTTTACTGGTGTTGGAAACACCTGGGGAACATGAAATGTCTCTTAACTCAGTTTACTTCTGGGGTGCATCCATGACAGTGACTTAAACAAACAAATACTAATTCTCAAGTGAATATACAAATTCTAAGGCATTTATGAGTAAATGTTCAGGAAGTCTAGTGTCTTTAGCCAGATTCAACCTAATGTGAATGTCTTGTGCAATTATAGCATAAAAGCAAAATCAACTGTGATTTTAAAAAAAAGTTTCTACTAAATGTGACTTTAAAAGTTCCAATAAAGAATGTGTTCATGAGAAGCCGGATGGTAGTGGCTGTGGCACACACCTTTAATCCCAGCACTATGGAGGCAGAGGCAGGAGGATCTTTCTGAGTTCAAAGCCAGCCTACAGAATAAATTCCAGTTCAGCCAGGGCTACATAAAGAAAGCCTGTCTGAGGGAAGAAGAAGAAAGAAGGAGGAGGATGGAGGAGGAGGAGGAGGAGGAGGTGGAAGAGGGGGAGGAGGGGGAAAATGAGGAGGAGGAGGAGAAAATAATTTGTTTATGAGATAGAAATCATTAAACAGAAAACAAGAACAGTCTCCGAAGTTTCAGTATATTTCAGTGCTTATCATCAATAGGCTGGGCTTGAATACAGGCAGCCAGGTATATATGACTTGAGGTTTTTGTTTTACACCCTGATGGCCTATAACTTGTCGTGAAGACAAGGGTGACCTCAGATTCACAGAGATCCACCTGCCTCTGCCTCTCAAGTTCTACAATTAAAGGCATATACTCCCCATTGCCTGGCCCAGGCATATATTTTAAAGTACATTTTACAAGTATATGAAATTGAGGTTTTCCCCATAGTCTAGTAAATACATAACTTATCTGAAATGACACCCAGAATCTTTCTGCAAAAACAGAACTTAGTTGTTTACCAAGTATACACTAGAATTTACTGAAATGTCTTCTTTTAAAGCATTATTTTATGTCATAGTTACTTAGCATTTGATCTAAGAACTTTACAACTTTTAAATCCAACTTTAAACTTGAAAACCCAATAACAATTCAATAAACATTACCTAGAAGGGCCAATTAGGGAAACTGTTGCATAAGGATCACAACTTTGTCCATTTATGAGGGGCAATCCATGGCATGCCTTGATGCTAAGGTAGAATAAAAGAGATTTTAAATTATTAGAGTCAAGTTAACATCGTAACATATTATTTCCCTCCACCCTTTGTCTTCTAATGGACTGGGGACAGCACCCTAAATTCACAAGTACAGGGCAAGTGCTCTGCAACTGAGCTGCACTCTCAACCCTAAAACATTATTGTTAAGTGGAAGTCAACATATTCAAAGGTCTTAAACTCATTTACCGCTTTTGCAGTTCCAATACACCAACTACTCCAAATGATATATTTGCTTATTTACATGATTATTTCCCAAAGAGAAGTAAACAGTAATGACACGATCAGTACTCAGACTACCATATCACATTTCTTCCTGGTAAATACCAAGGTACATTTGTGGTTTGATAATACATCAAAACTGCTGTGGCTTCTAAAAAGGAAAAGAAAGTCATGTAGCCTTGCATGAGAAACTACAAACCTGGCCAGTGCCATGGTACCATATCCTCTGCTAAAGCATGAATGACACACAAGGAAATGGTTGTGGTTTTTCTTAAAATCTGATTCATAAATATAGGGCACACTTCACACAATTCTGTAGTCTTTCCCACAACATTCTGTAGAAAATGTTCTAGACTATAAACACTAAAGCCATCCAATCCACTTTATGGATTGTAGTTGTATTTACAGAAAGCACAGAATAATTTAATGGTGTGATCCTCAAAGTTTCTTAGTAATTATTGGTTGGTTGGTTTTAATGTCTAAGTCTTCATTTCCTGCTGCCTAACAGAAGCTCATGAATGCTAAGTGGCTTTTTTTTTTCATTTTCTTTTTTTCTTTCCAAAGAGCAACACCCCCAGTTTCTCTCCACACTCACTCACCGCTAACGGGTGAACTGCAAACGGAGCACCGTCATAAAGAGAAAGCTGAAAATAAGACTTACATCTCCTTCCTGGGCATCAAAAGTCAAATTCAAAAATTCTGAAACTAGGGCTGGAGAGACACATGGCTCAGTGGTTAAGAGCACTGGCAGCTCTTTCAGAGGACCAGGGTTCATTTCCCAGCACCTACATAGCAGGTCACAACTGTCTGTAACTCCATTTCCAAGGGATCTGACACCTTCACACAAATGCACATAAATTTAAATAACTTATTTTTTAAAAAATTCTAAAACTAACCAAAAAAGCATAGACGAGGGAAATATTTTAGCGTTTATATTTTCCCACCAAGGAACTACCAGTATTCTTATGTGGCTGGTAGGCCTCTTACTGGCTCTGTGATATATGCTGGTCTCATCTATCTTTGACAAAGCTTAAAGCAAATTATAATCAGAATGAACTGTACCCAAGGAACTTAACTGACACCTACAGAACAACTCAAGCACATTCCAGGAATACAGAGTATTTAGTGACTTCACTGTGCAATGTAAATAATAAATATGACTTATTGTGAAAAGGAAAAAGTTAACTAAAACAGAGGCGGAAATGTCAGAAAATATAAGAGTAGAGAAGGACACTTAAAAATTTTACTTTGTAGCATACAAAGACAGAGAAAACCTTTAAAAATGGAGGTCTAGAGATAGAAAAATTTAAGGTCTGACATAAACTGTGGAGAGGAGCTGAACCAACACGAGAATAGAAGAACCAGCTTTAGATGTGCATGGCTGCAATGTTACAGGACAATACAGTGGATACGAGACTAAGATTCAAAACAAACAGGCTGAATGTACAAGGGACAGACAATCTTAGACTTTGGAATAGTTGTAAAGATAACATACAGAGTTTCTGTAAACCCAGTACTCTGTTAACCAATATAAAACTATTGTAATCAAGAAACTAACATTTACTTAATGTTACCAGTGCCAATTAATCTATAGATGTCACTCAAATTTTGCTAAGATCCGGGATGCAGTATGACATCCTACACTACATTCAGGTGCCATGTCCTCTTAGTCTCTGTCACCCTGGGATACCTGCTTTCATACTGTTTAATCTGAGTTTGTCTGGTATTTGCTCATGACCAGACTGGGATTAGATATCTTGGTGTCTTTTTCAATACATAATATCAAGAGGTACTGGATGTCTCATTACTGTGAAGTGGTATCTATAAGATAACCTTATGGGGAGATTCTTTGAAATTATACAAATATAAACCATACTTAGGCTGACATACTTAGCATTCCTAGATACTTCCTCATTCTACTATATTTTACCTAGCTATTTATTTCTATCTTATATGTGTGAGTGTTTACCTGCATGTATGTACACCACCCGCATGTCTGGTACCTGTGGAAGTCCAGAAGAGGGTGTCAGGTCCCTCTAGAAATGAAGTTGTGAGTCACCATTGGTGAGTAATCTAGACTTAAAAATGTCCTTTGAAAGGATTCCATCCAATTGTCCTTAGCCCAATAATCAAGAAAAGAGCACCAGGAAGACAAAGTTTTATAAGCTATCCATACACATTTCTTTAGTCATGTAAGATGTAACTACTGTGGAAAATTGTGCGAAGAGCACAAAGACCTCTTTGCACTACCTTTACAACTTCCTGCAAATCTATTGTATCAAGTTAAAAAAATTTTTTAAGGGGCTGGAGAGATGGCTCAGTGGTTAAGAGCACTGGCTGCTCTTCCAGAGGTCGTGAGTTCAATTCCCAGCAACCACATGGTGGCTCACAGCCATCTGTAATGAGATCTGGAGCCCTCTTCTGGCATGTAGGCATACATGGAGGCAGAATGTCGTATACATAATAAATAAATAAATCTTTAAAAAAATTTTAAGTAAATGTTCAAAATTGAAATCTAGTCCCCAAACTTAAGAGTGTGAAGTTGGGTTTATTTAACCAGCATGTGCATTGATTGAGTTATCTGGAAAAAAGCGGGGGGGGGGGAAGGATTGGAGTTTTAAGTTTGGCTCAGTGGTAGAATTTAACTGTGTGTGCCTGGCACCAGGAAACAACATTAGAAAGAAGATTCACTACTATTATAGTCAACAATGTGAATGAATATCAAAAGGAGTATACTAAGTAAAAATAAGCCAGACACAAAAGACCACATGTATTATGAGTCTATCCGAATAACATTCAGGAAAAAGCAAAAAGCCACAGACACAGAGATGAGACTGTGGTTGTCTAGAGCTGGGTGTGAGGAAGAGGGAATTGAATTACATCTATGAATGCCTTTTTTTATAATTTCTTCTTTTGAAACTATGCTAATTGTCTACATTCTCAAAAACAAAACCAGGAAGCAAGAAAGATGGCTTAGCAAATAAAAACCCCTTGATTCTCTTCCAGAGGACCCCAGTTAGGTTCCAGGTACACATATCAGGTGGCTCACAACAACCTCCAACTTCAGGGGTCCAACACCGCTGACCTTTGCAAACACTTAGACATGCGTGACATATACCCACACAAACACACATGCAATACACATAAATAAATAAAAATAAACAAATATACCTTAAAAAAAACTAAACCTAAAATGGTATGTAAATAAAACAAACTAATCTGACTAACAGTACTTCAAATGACTACAACAACCAAACTCAAGCAGGAAAGGAAGTAGGCTGTTAATTTAGGGGTAAAATCAGCAAACAAATCTTGGAATGTCTTTTTCTTTTTCTGTTGAGAAAGGGTCAATATAATCCTGGCTGTCCTAGAATCTCTATGTAGACCTTGCTGCCTGAAACTCACAGAGATCCACCTCCTCTGATTCCCGAGTACTAGGATTAAAGGCATGCACCACAACACTTGGTTTAGATCTATAGTTAACAGGCTAACTATAGTTGAAAAATCAATAAAACAGAAACCATAAGAAAATAACAACAAATTTTTACTGTTCTTATTAAATCTATTTAAAAGCTTTCTATTATGAAATTCTTAGAAAAATGCTCTAATAGGTATATTGTTTTGGCAATTCATACATACATGGCAATCTCTTAGTCTCTTTTTATTATTTATGCATCAAGACAGCTAATAAAATTAAACATCTAAGATCATATGTAATATTAGTCAGTACAGACTAATACAGAAAGGCAATGCCTTGAAAATTGGGGGTTTTCATCATTAGGAGAGTAAATTACAGTTTGGAGCATCAATAGGTAAGTAACAACTTCTCTATTTCCTTGCTCTGAGGTATATGGGTATGTACCTGATAATTTCAGGGTTATTCAGTTATCAACCGAGGCAAAGAAACAGGGCTCCAGAATGAAGGAGTCTTGGTAGTTTGCTGATAAACTAGGGTACAGATCTGAAGGGGAGGGAAGCAGCAGAAGACTAGGCTAGAACAGAGATTTTACAGAACAGTCAGAATGATAAAGAATACCAAATCTGCAGGAAAAGTGCTGGCAACCCTAGGGGGTCCACTTAGAGTGTCTTGTGTCGTGTGTGTGTGTGTGTGTGTGTGTGTGTGTGTATGTGTGTGTAGTGATTTGAGTTCTTCAAAAAGATATCCTCTAGAAATAATTTCCAAGTCTCCAATGCTAGGAAGTCACGGGCTCTTGCCTATGACATTGACACACCTTAATGCTTATAGAGATGTGTCATTTAACCCACAATCAATAAAAATTAGTTAAGTACATAATGACTTGCCATAACTTGAGTGAACCAGATGAAAAATAAACTGGATTATCAGCTTGGTAAAGAAATGTTAGATGAGAGTTTCATTTTGAAGTTTCTGAAATACTTAAAATAATAAGTTGGTCTAAGAATGTAAAATAGAGAATTATTTCTAGGTAATTTAGGCAAAAAAATAAAAATAAAAAAAGATATGCTTACTGTACAACAAGCTGCTGGCACACAGTTCCATTCTCTGTTATCAGTTCATTCAGTTTTAATTCAAGGTGAACTTTCCCCTATGACAAAAAAAAATCATAAACTGAACAGTCTATTTTGCTAACAAAATATTACAATGTACTTTTGTCACACATATTTAATTATTCACTAACTACTCTCACATGGCTCTGAATATACTTAGCTGTTAAATGCCTAATAGCCAACAATGTATATATATCAAAGTTTTGAAAGAAAACAGTCTATTACCTGTATTAAATACAACACACAAAATTTGTGAACTTCATGCCCTGTTTAATAATGTTTATATACCTCAATGACCACAGTTTTTACTTAAAAATGGCACTTATGTTTTTAGAAAAATTAAAAAGAAATTAATTCCTAAAGCAGTAAAAGTAAATTAACGACAGTAAGAATCAATTTTTTAAAACTTACTTCTATCAATTACTAAAGATCAATTTAGTATCTGTTAGGGGGTACTATGGAAACAAAGGCAAACAAACAGACGTCTAAGACACTACCTCCAACAGCTGACAAGACAAATTCTCACAGTGCCAAGTGGAGTTCTTGGGATGTAATGTAGCGGCTGGTGAACTGAGTGATCTTATCAGAGGAAGGGTATTTACTCTCTAGGTATGGCTTCTCTTCAGAGCCCTTTTAGACAACTGTTCAAAGAATCTAACCTGAATCAGCTTTACTGCTTTATGGGGACTTGTCTTGCAAGAATGAATCTCAGGACCATTAGCTATGAAGTTCAGGGGTAGATGAATAATATGTGACAAACACTAAACAGTTATGAGTCATAATACAACAAAGGTCTGAATGAGAGAGCATGAAAATTAAGTTCTAAAGAAACAAAAGGCATCAGTGAGTAAAATCAGCAGTTATGCAGAGCTGGAATTAAACTGAGAAACAATCCAGGAAAAATCTCGGCACATACTGATATAAAATCACATATCTTACAAACTATGTCTTTCACCATTCCTGCATTTAGCATTAACAACCTCTGTGTTTCAAGACTGGCCTTGAAGGTCCACATTACGTAGTAATTTCTAGTATTACTCAACTGGAACTTTAAGTCACATGTCCTGTCAAGCCAGCACGTGTGTGTTACTTATCCAGAAAGGCAGTCTGTACAACTGAGCAAACATCTGCATATTAAAGCAGTTTCACTAGTTTAAAACACACGCATTTTGTAGTCCTACAAATGTCTCTCAGAAAATGTCTAGAATCTACTGTACTTCTGAGCCAATAAAAACCATTAAAATAGAGGGGGAAAAGTATTCACAACTAAAGTCACAGTATGTAATCCTAGAAATAAAAGATACTTAATGAAATTCTACCAGGAATTATTATCATTGACTCATGCCAAGCTAGTATATCAATTATTCCTACTAATGGTCAAGAGAACATTCCTTTGGTATTAGTTAATAACATGACTGTATGTTAACCTGGTTAAGAAAATACTGAAGATAGGACAGACAGACACATATTATTAGGAAAGAACACTAAAACTGAAGGACAGTTTATAAATTAAGAAAATTATAATTTTTTTGTGTTTTTTTTTTCGAGACAAGGTTTCTCTGCAGCATTGATGCCTGTCCTGGAACTAGTGTTTGTACATCAGGCTGGCCTTGAACTCAAAGAGATCCACCTGCCTCTGCCTCCCGAGTGCTGGGATTAAAGGCGTGCGCCACCACTGTCCAGCGGAAATTATAATTTATAAACAATTAACAGTACCTAATTGCTTACTAAAAATTAATTAATTAATTAATTATTGTGTATAGTCGCTGGCACACCATGGTGCTGTGTGGAGGTCAGAAGTTGATTCTGGAGATAAAACTCAAGCTGTCAGGTTTGTGTTGCAAATGTTTAACCCACTGAAGCATTTTGCCAGCCTTCACTGTCTACGTTCATAAAAAGATAATAATTGGTTTATAAAAAAACAAAAACAAAGACAATTACAGCTGGGTAGTGGTGATGTATACCTTTAATATCATCACTTGAGAGAGAAACAGGTGGATCTCTGAAATGAAGGCAAGTCTGGTCTACAGAGTAAGTTCTAGGACAGCCAGGGCTACACAGGGAGCCCTGTACCAAACAACTAAAAAACCAATAACTAATATGGTACATAATGTTAACCTGAAAACATATATGTGCAAATTACTACACCAGTATCCACCAAAACACTGAGTATTATTGCACTGCCTTTAGTAAAAAGTGAATGTAAATTTAAATTACACAAAGCTGCTTTTCAGTGTTAAAAAGGCAAAACTGCACTGAGCATAGTGTTGTCATCTGTAATCCTGGCACCCAGGAGGCTGAGGCAGAAAGCAGGCAAGTACAAGGTCAACATACACTATATAGCCAATCGTTGTCTCAGGTGGGGGGGGCAATATGTGAACAATTTAGAAAAATTAGTGTTCCCTGATTATTTTTACACAAAATTTCTTACATATCTCATCACTGTATAGATTTGGATTATAGAAAAAACAAATCACTGTCTTATAGAAAATGTACTCATGAGTGCAACAAAACCTGATATTGCCAGCCTTATAGTCAGGGATAGTAGCTGTAAAAGGCCATATAACCCAGATTTGGTTAATGAGACAGAAATAAAGTGGCCAGTGCCATTCTATAATTGTTTTCTTAACCTCCCCCCTCAAAAACCCACAGCCCCAAATTATTTCCTATGTGTTTTACAATTCAATGCTCAGTAGTCTATCAAAAATTATTAAACAGATGACAGAATAAAATACGCATGTGTGTATGTGTGTGAATAGCAGATTTTAAGAGTGGGAGTTTAAAATCGCTAGCTTAATTTTTTTTTAAATCACTGTTTAGACCAGGTCAGCATCAAATTTATAATATGTACTCCTGGGTTTTTTGTTAATATTTTTATGATAACTATTCTTTTACACGCCGACTACAGTCTGTTTTTTTTTTTGTTGTTGTTGTTGTTTGTTTTCTAAACAGAAAATAAAGTGAAAAATCCAGTAAATAACTGGGAACCATGAAAAGAATTTAGTGAAAAATTTAGAGCTCAGTAATAAAGTAACTGAAATGAGATGTATTTAACATCAGATTGGCTGCAGCTGAAGAGGAATGAAACGGAGAGGCTATCAGTAGAAAATACTCATAATAAACCTCAGAGAAGGAAAAAAGCATAATAGACATGTATATATCCTGATATCAAATGAAAATTTATAAATAGTTTAGAAAAACAGAGGTACTCAGGAAAAAAGCAATGCATAAAGACAAAAATCCTCTCATGTTTAAACAGTCTTTAATCGCGAACATTAACAATTTTCTTATAAAAACAATTCAGTATGTTTCAGGGTTGGTGAGCTGCTTCATGACTAAGAACACTGGCTGCTCCTGCAGAGGACCCCGGTTCAATTCCCACCACCTACATGGCAGCTCACAAGCATCTGTAACTCCAGCTCTAGGAGACCTGATGCCTCTTCTGGATTTCAAGAGCACCAAATGCGCACATGTCCACATACACACACTCACGGAGACACTCACAGACACATAAAATAAATAAATCTAAAAACAAATTCAAAAGAACTTGGTATGTTTCAACTGTTTTTAAAATCTTATGAGGGGAGAAAAAAATAAAAACTTATATGGCTTTTGACAGATTTTTGCTGCCTGCTTTTGAGATCAAGTCTTGCTATACTGCTAAGCTGTCCTGAAGTCAGAGTAGCTGGAACCATAGGCGTGTATCATCACAGCAGCTCACACAGCTCGGTCTATAGAAACTGCCTCTGTACACAATTCTGGACACAACTGCCTGTCACATAAAACACAAAGTTTTACTTTATAACATCTTTTGCATTTGTGGTGAGTCTTGTTTTTCTCTTTGAACAATAATGATGAGATAAAGGTACGTGGTGCATGCCTTGAGTTTCAGCACTCAGGAAGCAAAAGCAAGAAGATCTCTGAGTTTCAGGCCAGCCTGGACTACACAGTGATTTCCAGGCCAGTCAGGGCTACACAGTGAGACCTTGTTCCAAAAACAAATAAATAAATAAAAATTAAAAAAGAGACAGAATAGCTAATTTCTATTTCTTCCTATGTACAAATAAAATGAAGTTTTCAAAATTAACCTATAATAATAAATTATGCTTTTATATTCACGATGCTTTAATTGAGCATGTGTTTAATAAACTAGTATAGATTTCTTAAACAGTTGTTTAAAATAGTTTTAGAACAAAGGCCATGAACAAAAAGTGTGTAAAATTCAATAACTTATGGTATAATGCAGATGGTCAAGATCATCCTGTTGGGCAAGACTTAATAACTGCACCAAAAAGATACAACTAATATTACATCTGGGTTCGCTACCTGTATAAGTTGTGTGGGACACCAGTCAGAATTAACAATTTATGTAAAGTATGTTCTATATCATGGTACTTAAGAAATAAAAATGGAACCAAGCTTAAAAGCTATGAGTTCCAGCAACTTGACACCTAAGAGGATGGCTGCAGGCACTGAATCCAAACAAAATTTACAGAGGGCACCGGCACAAGCTGAACTAACTTCACTTGTATGGAAGAAAATACAGAAAAGGGACACCAAGTGGCACACAATGACTATCCAAATCATAACCAGGACTAGAACCTAAGGAGGAAAATGCTTTAAAATGAAAGAAGCAGTCAGCCAGAATCAGGACCTGATTAAAAGTCAGGAAAAGGAAGGACTAGAAAAGCCCACTGAACTTAGTGGCATAAAGCCCTAAGTAGTGAGAGCTGTCTGTGCTTTCCCTTGCACTCACTGTAGAGTTGAAGGCATATTTTAATGGTTTAAGAGAACAGTTCAACAAAGAGGGGGAAATGGCAAAAAAACAGAACCAAGAAAAGAATTCTGTGTTTTATTAAAAAGGTAGAAAAGGGCTAAAGAAACGTCTCTGTGGTTGACAGCACTCACAGCTCTTGTAGAAGACCCAGGTTTGACTCCCAGAATCCACATGGTAGCTCACAACCACTTGCAACTCTGTTCCAGGGGATCTGATGCTCTCTTCTGACTTCTGTGGGCTTTGCACACATGTGGTACATATACATATACTCAGACATAGACGCACATATAAAATATTCTTTTTAAAAAATTTAAAGGAGCTGAAGACATGGCTCAGCAGTTAAAGAGTAATGGCTGCTTTTGCAGAGGACCTGGGTTAATTCCCAGCACCCACATGGCGATACAAAACCATTTGTAATTCCAGTTCCCAGAGGTCCAACACTCTTCTGACTTCCACAGGCAGCAGGCACACTTGTGGTACAGATATACATATGGGTAAACCATCAGCAGATATAAGGTTTTTAAATTAAAATTCTGTGCAAAAGGGTAGAAAATGCACTTATTAAATACTGCTATCCTGAACTTCTGAAAAGAAAATAACTGCAATCAAAAAGTAGCAATATTAAAGGCTAAAATATTGTTTTGAGAACTAAACTACATTTATGCACGTCACTTCCTGTGTTTTTACAAGCAAAGACAACCCTTTTACACTGAGATCCTCATTTCATAATGGTCCTTGGGGAACAACCATCAGCAATGATTTGAGTTTCAAACACTCATTGGTGGAAATGATAGGAAATTAAACATCTTCCTCTCTGAGATAAAGATACTAATCATTTCATCCATTCAAGCCCTTAGACAAACAGGACTAACCCAAACTCCAGAATGTACTGCCCTATAATGTTTCCTCGAACTATATCAAATTTGACTTCAGTGGATAGTGACACAAATTTAGCCAACTTCTCTCTGAAAATTCTAAGATCTTTGAAGATGAGGAAGCTGTTTAGCACAGAGACTCAAAGATGAATATTGCATTTTTTAGAGTCAATAAAAGAGTAAATTCACAGAAAGAAACAAAGGAAGAAATATGTACTCTCATTAGACATACAAAAAGAATGGGTGAAATCTTATCTTTAAGAATCTTTAAATGTGGCAGAGGAGGTGGCTTGGTTGGTAAAGCATCTACCACACATGCATGAGGATGGGTGTGTAAAAAGATGAGTGTCTAACCACATTCTAAATATTTGCCCTTACACTCACAGATAAGTACAGTACTCATCAGAAATCTCAAGGAAACTTCTCTTTGCAACAGACCAGGACGATTACAGAAAACTACAACCAAAAAAATGCAGAGCTGCAGAGCCCAGTTCCAACAGAGACATCTACAATACAATTCCTTTATCTAAGGCTTGGGATCATTGTGAAAGAAGGGGGTGGAAAAATTGTGAGAGCCAGAGAATCAGGAGTTTGCCGTGAAACTGTGTCTACTAGTAATGCTAGAAAATACGTCCATAAAGTTTCACCAACAGACAGCTAATGGAGCTTGGCGTGAGGGTAGCCCAGGAGGCCCCGACCCTACACAAAGAATTACAGCCACAGAAGGAATGCTGACAGCAGGAGATATAGTCCTCCCAGGAAAGAGCACACCAACTGGTTATCTAACACCAAATGGTGGGCTCTGAAAACACACATACAGGCAGCATTATACATATTGAGCAGGTTTAGTTATGAACTTAAGAATGCACACATATACATAGAAACATACATGTATATGTACACACATGTGTATACGTAAGAACAATTAATGAAAAAAGAAGACATGAATTTGAAAAAGAACAAGGAGGGATAAATGGGAGGGCTTGGAGGAAGGAAAGAAAAAAATGTAATTATATAATAATCTCAAAAATTTAAAGAAATAAATTTTTAAAAAGATAGAGATGATACTGTTTCCCTATGCTAGAGAGGCAGAGACAGGCAGATCCCTGAGACTCACTGACCAGCAAGTCTAGCAAATCAGTGAACTTCAGGTCTCAATGAGAGACCCTATCTCAAAAAGCAAGAGAGGGTTTGAGGAATGACACCCGAGGTTATTCTTTGGCCTCTACATGCACAGGCTCACCTGCACATGCTTACCTCCATCACACACAATTCCCCCATAAGACCTCTCAATCTTTTCTCCCCACAAGAATAAAGTTGTTAGAGTGAAAGAAGAAAACACCAACTATTCACTCTGTAAAATGCAAAGGGAAAGAAACATAACACGAAAAGCAAACCATCAGTCAGTGGATCTCAGTGCCACCGCCATGGTCTGCACTGCTGCAGGGTGGGCCTCCTGCTACGGGGGACACAACACATAGTGTTCCTTCGCCACAGCCCCAAATAGAAACTGTCTCTGTGGCAGCCAACCCTCTTAGGAGAATTTAAAGTCACTTCAAAGATCACTTTTAACTTAACTGAATTTTTATTTTGTCTGTACTATGCAAATGCCTGGTGCCTAGCTTACAGGTACAGGGAACTTCTTGCAATTCACCTTTTCAAAGCGCCCCTGTTACAGAAAGGCAGTACGACACTGTGATTAGGAGTCAGACAGATCTCTAATGAAATCAGTTTCTGTGACTGGAGAAGTCAGAGCATCTTTTAATTCTATTAAAATAATCTGTAAAGTGAGGTTAATACTATCTACATCTTAAGGAACTTAAATGACATGATGCATATTAATTACTCACTGTTGTTCCTAGTACATACTTTCATAATTACTAAAAGTAATCATTAGATTGAAACCTGGCTAAATTCACTATCATCACTTTCTATATTGTCATCTATTTTTATTTTTTCACTTTTTTAAAAAAGTTATAAAACATAAGGGTAAACAAATATTAACAGACTAGGCTCGTATTAATTATGGGCTGTTTTCATATCTTCAAACTTACAAGGTTAATGTGGTCTGTGACTAAATAATCATATTCCCAAAGATACCATACTGTCTTAAAAGTATCATCCATGCCTCCCACCACCTACAGCATTCTTCTTTTAAAATCTATTTTAAATAATGGGTAAATCTTGCTAATTAGCATTTAAGATAAAAGTTCTGAAAAGGTTAATGACTAATGGTTATGAAACCAAATAATACTACAATTTAAAATGCCAATACTATATATAAAACATAAATGCTACTTCAAGTATTTTCATGTTTCAGAGGTGACAGTTTTATATATATACTGTCAAAAGTCTGTGCTACAGCATTAGTTTCCAGTGTCATCTTCAAGTATTACATAAAGAATACTCTATAGAGTACTATATTTTTAGAGCAAATCCCTTAAATCCTTCAGAAAATTTATGCTGGTTAAGAATGCATTTAATAAACAAATTGTAAGGAATCTCTGGAGTAGGAGGGCCTTCTGTCTATATGTTACTTTCACTGGTCAAATAAAGAAACTGCCTTGGCCTTTTGATAGGACAGCAGCTTAGATAGGCGGAATAGACCGAACAGAATGCTGAGAGTCAGGCAGACGACATGAAACTCCGGCCCAGTTTCGACGTAGGTTAGAATCTTCCCAGTAAGCCACCACCTCGTGGTGCTACACAGATTATTAGAAATGGGTTAATCAAGATGTGAGAATTAGCCAATAAGAGGCTGGAACTAATGGTTTTAAATTTAAATGGTTTAAATGAATACAGTTTCCGTGTAATTATTTCGGGTGTAAAAGTTAGCCGGGACAAAAAGCAGCCTGCGCTCCCCTATTACAACAAATCTCCTAATTTATTTCAGATCAAAATCTCAAAACCCTTTATCTTTCCTTTTGTTCAAATTATTAGAAAGATTAGATGGGACAGTGATGCCTGCCTAGGGAGGTTACTAAGGTGTGTAGAAGCCAACCTCAGGTACAAAGTAAGTGCCATCTTCAAAAAGGTTAACACCATACCCAACTTCTTATGTGGATTGTATATGGAAAATGTATTAAATCATGTATAAAAAAGAAAAAGTAAATTGGCAATTTTGTAAGGCTACATTAGAAAGCACCTGTGCTAGCTAGTTTTCTGTCAACTTGATACAAGCTAGAGTTATTTGAAAGGAGGGAACTTCAACTGAGAAAATGTGCCCCCATAAGATCCAGTTGTAGAACATTTTCTTAAGTAGTGATCGATGGGGAAGGGTCCAGCCCAATGTGGGTGGTACTACCCCTGGCAGGTGGTCCTGGGTTCTATAAGAAAGCAGGCTGAGCAAGTAATGAGGAGCAAGCCAGTAAGCTGCATCCCTTCATGGCCTCTGCATCAGTTTCTGCCTCTAGGCTTCAGTCCTGTTTGAGTTCCTGCCCTGACTTCTTTTAGTGATGAATAGTGTCTTAGTTTGGGTTTTACTGCTGTGAAGAAACACCATGACTATGGCAACTCTAATAAAGGAAAACATTTAACTGGGGCTGGTTTATAATTCAGAGGTTTAGTCCATTATCATAATGGCAAGAAGCATGACAGCATGTAGGCTGACATGACGCTGGAGAAGGAGCCGAGTGTTCTACATCTTGATCTGCAGGCAGCAGCAAGGAAATGCCATACTGGGCCTAGCTTGAGCATCAGAGAGCTCAAAGTCCACCCTAAGTAACCCACTTCCTCCATCACATACTCCAGCAAAGCCACAGGTCCCTAATAGTGCCGCTCCCTATTAGTCTATGGGGGCCATTTTCATTCAAATTACCACAAAAGCAATACGGAAATCCAAGCCAAATGAACTCTTTCCTCCCCAATTTGCTTTTCTGCTCAAGGTGTTTCATCAGGGCAACAGAAACCCTAAGTAGGACATCACCAGATTTACATTTGTATAGAGATTAACAGGTTTTTGTTTGTTTGTTTTAAAAACAAGAATTTACGCAGCCTGGCTGGCCTTAAAATCCTGCCTTCACTTCCTCAGTTCTGGGACTATAGGCTTACATCACGAAGCTCAGTTTCTGTGATACTGAGGCTCACACCCAGGGCTTTGCTCATGACAGTTAAACACTCTACCAACTGAACTACAACACAGTTCAAAACTAATAGTTTTAAAGTATTCTTCTCATGCCATATGAGCCAAAGTGGTGAGTTTTATTCTCATTTTACAGAAATGAAGCTAAAGGTCATTAAAATAACCATATAAAAACACCCAGTAAAAGTCTTCTGATTTCTAATTTCAGTCCATTCTACTTCTTCACATTGCTTCTCACCTGGGTCACTGACAAAGCTATACTATTGGGATCTGAACAATACTTATAGTCAGATGCAAAGAATGAATATTAAAATGGGGTACAGTAGATAAAACAAAAAGAACTTGGCTATATTTTGTACTTAAGGAATTTCAACAAACAATACTTATTCTTTTTGAAAATTGAATCACAGAGATTGCATGAAAGGTTATGAGGAAATGGAGACACACTTTATTTGGAAAGTATCTGTGGGTATGTTTTTTCCCCCTTATCTTAAACATCTGTTTGAGTCCTAGTGGCAAATTATAGCCTCCATAGGAGAAGAACTCCTGATTGCAGTTATGATCTTAGAAACAGTTTTACAATCATTACTGTATTTAATAAATAGGGTTACAAAAAAAAGATTCCCTTAGAAGTATTTTCTAAATCGTAGAAACTCAAGCTTTCTAGAAACCTCAATATACATTTCTGTTCACATACGGATTTTGATTTTGGGAAGAGGAAAGAAGAAACTATTAATAATAATTCTACCTTTCAAATAAAAAAAAGTGAACAGGAAGGGGGAGGTAGGAATAAAAAAGTGAACAGGAAGGGGAGGTAGGAATAAAGAAGTGAACAGGAAGGGGGGGTAGGAATAAAGAAGTGAACAGGAAGGGGGGGTAGGAATAAAGAAGTGAACAGGAAGGGGGGGTAGGAATAAAGAAGTGAACAGGAAGGGGGGGTAGGAATAAAGGCTGTGCATTGCAGATCCCCCCCTTCCATGTATTCCCCTAAAGGTTAGAATTAATAAAACAACTTTTCCTTTAAAATGTTTCATCTTTTAAAAATGCACTAATTTGCTACTGGGTCTCAAAAATGAACGAAATGTCCTCTTGCTGAGTGTGGTGGCACACACCTTTAATCTCAGCACTGGAAGGCAGAGGCAGGTGGACCTCTATGAGTTCTAGGCCAGCCTAGGCTACATACTGTGTTACAGACAGCCAGGGCTACATAGAGAGACCCTGCCTCAAAGACAAACAAAGGAAACTACTAAACTATATATATACACATTATTTTTTCTCATAATTATCAATGCACATCAACTGCACTTTTTAATGTGGCATTTCTAACTACGTATATATTGTACTTTGCTCATGACGACTTTTAAATGTCTGTTAGATTTTTATTATTTTGTGGTTAGTCCTCTATGAATACATGTATGTACATGTGTATTTATGTGTACAGGTGCCATGAACATATATGGAGGTCAGAGGTGAGAGCTGGTTCTCTCTGTTCACCTCTACAGGGATTCTAGGGATTGAACTCAGGTCATTGGGCTTGGCGGCAAGCACCTTTACCTAGTGAGCTATCTCACCATTCATACCCTATTTTTATATCTGCATGGAAAAGCCACTTCCTTCAAGCTCTCTATTACTTGAAGGGCTATAATGTGTGGTATTAGAACTTAAAATAAGGTATAACAAATTCTAACAGTATAAACTAGTATAATTAGTTGGTTTTCATTCATTTTCTTTATGTCACAGTCTCTTAAAGGTTTTAACTTACCTGAACTTCTGAGTTCGAGTCAACAGGCTGCAGTGAAAACCAAGTTTCTTTACCACTGTGATTACACAAGTCTTCTTTTTTGATGGCTACTTTTCCTACAGAAAATTAATAAGATGATAAGAAAACATATTTTATACAACCTTATGACCCATTAGCAGTATTATATACTTTGTGGAAAATACTTTAGACTTGAATATGTTGATATAAAAATCCACCACCACCCTTTCTCTGAAATAGGATGTTGCTATGTAGCCCTAGCTGTCCTGGTACTTGTTATATAGCCCAATATAGACTTGAATTCATGGTGATCCTCCTGCTTTAGCCTTCTGGGTGCTGGAATTAAAGATTTTATTTATTTAATTTATTTATTGGAGATAGGGTTTCTCTGAGTAACAGTCCTTGATGTCCTCAAACTCTCTTTGTAGACCAGGCTGGTCTCAAACTCACAGAGATCCACCTGCCTCTGCCTCCCAAGTGTTGGGATTAAAGGCATGGACAACCACTGCCTGGCTGTGAGTACAGAATTTAAAAACCTATTTCTACAATGTACTTTCCTCCTATATCCTAAAAGAGAAATGTCTTATTTTTGTTTGTTCATTGGTAGACCCTTTTATGGGTCTGAATCAGGATTAGAAAAACAGCCATAATCCCAGCACTCAGGAGGCAGAGGGATCTCTGTAAATTTGAGATCAGTCTAGACTACAAAGGGAAACCCTGTCTCAAAATACCAGAAAAACAAAAGAGAGGAAGGAAGAAAAAAGAAGGAAGGAAGAAAGGAAGGAAGGAAGGAAAGAAGGAAGATCTGAGTTGAACTTTAATATAGTTTACCACTTACTCAAATTAATATTTTACTAGTACATTCAGGATAAAAAAACAAAATATAAATGGCAGTGCAATATAATTTTCCAGGTTCTGTAACACCATGAATGAAGTAAATGTGCTGGCTAATTTTGAGCAGTTATATTTGCATTTAGAAAGAGGTTATATGTTGCAATTACAACAAAGGACAAATAATATCACCTATTAATAAAAAGGACCTCAAAAACTATCTTATTAAAATTTCACTTTATCAAAACATTATTAAACTGATTATACTGCTTCAATTATATATTCATATATTTTAACAATTAAGGCAGCTATCTACCAAGGAAAGATAATCTATCATGAACAACATAGCAGAAAAGAAATAATTTTCAAATGAAGTATTTGCCATGTTGGTGCAAAGCATTTCCTTCCTCAATTCATAGTTTTGAATATGACTGACAATTCAAAGATTGTACAAAAGCTCCAACAAAGGAGATATGTTATAGTTTAAAACAAATTCACTTTTTCCTTTTCTAAAAAGTAACTACTTGGGGCTGGAGAGATAACTCAACAATTAAAACACCGGTTACCAGTCCAGAGGTAATACCCTCAATTTCCAACACCCACATGGCAGCTCACAGCTGACTGCAAACCCAGTTCTAGTAGATTCAATACTCTCACCTCACACAGACATACATGCAGACAAAATATCAAAGTACCTAAAAAAATTTCTTTAAAAAAAACCTACTTTCCTTTTAAGTACCTCAACTACATATTATGTTATTTTGCTTGTAACATACCTTATTTTTAGCTCAACAGTTGAAAACACTAAGAAAATGGTGAACTTTTATGAGAAGAAGTATAAATTTTGGAATAGCAAATGAAAAGGAAGATAGAAAAATAAATAAACACAGGAAAACTTATGTTTAAAGTTTTTTCTGGAAATAGATGGTGATCATACAACTGCAGGATATATTAAAAAAAATAGTGCAAGCTTTTCTCACTTTTCTCATTTTACAAATATTTTATCTTGATAATTCCAGCAGTCAGGAAGCAGAGGCAGGGGGATCACTGTGAGTTAAAGGCCAGCCTGGTCTACATAATGAGTTCCAGGACAGTCAGGGCTATATAGAGAGACTTTGCCCCCATCCCCCCAAAAAAAAGATTTTCAAATTTGGAAAAAAGTTGTCAAGAACAGTACAAAAACTTCTATTTTTTTCTCACCCAGAACTTCCAAAATCTTATCATTTTTTTTTACCATGTTTTGTTCTTTCTCATTTTTATTTATATATATATATATATATATATATGATATATAAAATGATTTTCTGAGTCATTAAAAATAAGATTTAAATATAATGCACACTTTTTAAATAACAATTTATTTTTAATTTATGTGCATTTGTGTTTTAATTACACATATATCTATGTGAGGGTGTCAGATCCCCTACAACTGGAGTTAAAGTTGTAAGTTGCCATGTGGGTGCTGGGAATTGAACCTGGGCGCTCTAGACGAGCAACCAGTGCTTTTAACTGCTGAGCCATCTCTCCAGCCCCTATAAATACACACTTTAAGAGAAGAAATTTTACAGTATGTGACTTACACCTTAATAAAGTTGTTACCTAACTTTTTAACATATTAGTTTTATAAACTTATCTCCATATTTATAACTTAAACTCAAACTAAAGATGTATATAATTTAAAGAAAAAATTAAGATATACAATTAGATTTTTAATAGAATGGCAACTGTTATAAAACTACTACTCAAAGGAGACCTACTGAAAATTCATCAATTTAACACAGAAAACTTAAAGTATATAAAACTTTAAATCTATGATGTTTTAAAAATATTTAGAGTGAAATCTAATATAAAGATAAAAATCTTTGTGTTATAAGCTAGAATTGTACAAAATGACACTAGAAAAATGTACTTCAGGGTTTTTTTGTGAATTTTAAGATGAGATATGAAGGTAAAACTGAAATCACTTTAGTACTGAATGTGCACACTGATATCTAAGTATAGAAATAGGCATTAAAAGAAGCAAACATTCCTCATACTGCTATGGAATTTAGATTGAGGGTCAAATGATATAAATTTCTTGAAATGTTTACTCTACGGATTGTACAAAATTCTTAACAAATCAATATATCTGAAATGGCTCAGGATAGAAAATAATAAAGCATTCAGTTTAGTATGGGATGAATGTGAGATAATCATAACTACTGTAATTCCTATTATCACTGATTCTGCATCAGAAATAAATTTTAAGGAAATGAATAATAGCTTGGTACTTTAAAAATACATATATACATAGAAAAAATATATATACACATATATGTACATGCATGCATACACCCTACAGCTGAAGTTCTTATCTTTTACAGATTTTTGTTAGGGAATGTCTTTGCTATCATCTACCCAGGAAAAGGTATAGAGAATATCTAGCATGCAACTTTTAACATCTTAAATTTATATAGTTACTTTTTTAGTTTTTCTTGTTATTAGGATCTCAGGCATACTATAAAAGCACTTTGCTACTAAGCTATAGTCCCAGCCCTAGCATATAGTTTTAAGAGAGTTTACTAGGCCAGATGTGGTAGCACATGCTTAAAACCTTGGCAATTAGGAGGCAGATGCAGAATTGTGATCTCAAGCCAGCAAAGGAGGGGGAGTGATGTGGGATTCCCATCTGTATGCTGTGAAAACCATAGGTTAATAAAGAAGCTGTTTTGGGCCTGATAGGGTAGAGCAGGGCTAGGTGGGAAAAGCTAAGCTGGGAGAAAGAAGGCAGAGGCAGAGAAGTCATATAGCCCTGCTGGAGACAGACGCTGAACTTTGTCAGTAAGCCGAACCTTGCTGGTAAGCCATAGCCACATGGCGATACACAGACTAATAGAAATGGGTTAAGATATAAGAATTAGCCAATAAGAAGCTAGAGCTAATAGGCCAAGCAGTGGTTTAATTAATACAGTTTCTGTGTTGTTATTTTAGGGCTGAGCAGCCAGGAACAAAAAGTGGCCCTCCTACTACAGAGGGAGACAAACTATACATGAATGAATAAGCATGCATGAGAGAACCCTTCTGCCAAGAAAAACAACCTCTGTAGAGCCGCTATTCTATCACTTCCATAATTTTAAAGCTTTACGCGTACTTTGCAATTATGCAGATGTACACATACACAGCAAGTACTGTAAAAGGGAGAGTTTTAAGTTTTTATTTGGAACTTTACTGCTTTGAGCAATTCATGTCCTCATAATAAAAATCACACTGGTACTGTTACAGTGATTCATGTACCATGTTGCCTCAACTTAAACCTATTTGACAAAACATGTGCCTAAAAGCTACACAGAAATTTATCTCTTCTACTACATCTTTCAGATCACAGGAAATACACCTGATACACGTGACTTCCCAAAAGGCAATCAGCCCCATAAGTACAACATTTCAGAAGCAAATTATCTTCTTCTCATCCTTCCGAAACCCCCCCCCCATTTTTGTTTTTGTTTCTGTGTAGCCTTGGCTGTACTGTAATTTGCTCTGTAGACCAGGCTGGCCTGAACTCAGATATGCCTTTGTCTCCCGAGTGATGGGGATTAAAGGCATGAACCACCACTGCCTGGCTACTAATTGCTTTTTTAAAGAAATATTTGTCGCCGGGTGGTGGTGGCGCACGCCTTTAATCCCAGCACTCGGGAGGCAGAGGCAGGCGGATCTCTGTGAGTTCGAGGCCAGCCTGGTCTACAAGAGCTAGTTCCAGGACAGGAATCAAAAAAGCTACAGAGAAACCCTGTCTCGAAAAATCAAAAAAAAAAATTTTTTTGTCTGGTTTTCTTTTTTCTAGATGGAAGTCTTACTCTGTAACCCAAGATATCCTCAAACTCAAAGCAATCCTCCTGCCTCAATCTCTTGGTACAAATGTGAACTTCGATGCCTGGTGATTTTTACTTTAAAATAAATTTAAAAAAATAAAGCAAAGAGCAAAGGCAACTTTGGTAAACCACTATTATTTATATGAAATAAATAATAAAGGCCTTGTCAAGAAATACTACATGAGGACTACACAGTATGTAAAGGGCAATGAAAACATAGCACCCTGGCAGCATGCAGTTAGTTATCTGTTACTCTCGAATGCTGCTAATAACCAACAGCTTCTTTCCAATCCTTACTTTACCTCTCGGACACTGAAAGATCTCATATTATGTGATAGATATTAAGCTCTCCTATTCCTTTAACTACCTTCTGATAACGCCTTATCAGTGTTCACTGGGGACTCTTTATACCTGAATCCCGCCTCATTTGCTCCCAGGTACTTTTGTTCAATCCAGAGCAGGTCGTAATTCTAAATTTTCTCTTGGTCCCCATAAGATTATAAGTGCCCCCAATCAGCATGAAGTATCCTGGAAAACTACGCCCACGTTTCTAAAAAAAATTGTCTTTGTTTAGAATGTTGGTTAGAAGTTGTTATGGATAATGGTTAGTAGAAAATCTAAACAAAGATTTGATTCAGAGTTCTTATTTTAAAAAAGGGGGGATGCTGTGGGACAATGGTCTGTACCCTGTCTCTTGTATTTTAAATAAACGCTGATTGGCCGGTAGCTAGGCAGGAAGTATAGGTGGGGTGACCAGGCAGGAAGTAGAAGCGGGGCAATGAGAATAGGAGAATTCTGGGAGAGGAAAGTCAGTCTCCAGTTGTCACCCACACACAGAGCAAGCAAGATACAACTGCCTTGCCAAAAAAGGTACCATGCCACATGGTTAACATAGACAGGAATAATGGGCTAATTTAAGATGTAAGAAAGAATTAATAAGAAGCATGAGCTACTAGGTCAATCAGTTTATAATTAATGTAGACCTCTGTATTTCTTTGGGACTTAATGACTGTGGGACCGAGTGGGACAGAAACCTCAGTCAACATCTGCTGACTTTCAATAAGCTCTGAGGCAGATAAGAATTTAAAACTATGGGAAAGAACAAGTACTCAGTAGTGAAAGTGACAAAAGCTAACAAATTGTTACCGTTCAAATCTGGAATCTTTTCCCACAGCTCATGTATTTTAACGTTGGTCCTCAGGTAATGTTGTCTGGGGAGGTTTAGTGCCTTACTGACAAATAGGTAACTGGTGCAGGCATCTGAACCCTAGTTTTTGTCCCATTCCCCTGCCCCCTAGTCAAATACCAGGATGAAACGGGCCACTTTATGCTCCCAGTGACAAAGATTGGGTCACCCCCACTGCTGTGTCTTTCTCTGCATGATGAAATCTTTCACAACTTTAAATCAAAGCACATCCTTCCTCCCTCAAGTTGTTTCTGACAGCTATTTTGTTCTAGTGATGAGAAAAAGTGCAGGTATATATACATCTACAAATACAAATGTGATAGATCAGATCTAATGGTGCATGTTGTAATACCAGCTACTAAAGAAAATGGGGTAGAATGACCCTTTGATCCCACCAGTTCAAAACTAGTCTGGGAAATACAGTGATATGATCTTAAAGGAGGATGAACAGGGGTAAGAGGTTGAAGAAGTGGTTAGCAGTTAAGAGCAATGACTAATAATACTCCAGAGGACTTGAGTTTCATTCTAAGCACCCACATTTTACAAATATTTTATCTTGATAATCCCAATACTCAAGAGACAGAGTCAGGAGAATCTCTGTAAGTTCGATGCTAGCCTGGTCTACAGAGTGAGTTCCAGGACAACCAGAGCTACACCAAGAAACCCTGTCTTGAAGAAAAAAGAAACATATATGTGAATTGTACCTACCTATACGAAGATCTCGTTGTAAAACATTCTTATCATAAACATAAAACGACAAATACTGGAAAGTTCTTGGAATCTCAAAGTAAAATTCTTCACTGAAATATGGTCTAGAGAGAAAAGAGAAACCTTACTATGCCAAATAACATACATCTATTACTATTAAATAATCCATTACTACTACTATTAAAATGGTACTGTTAAATAAAATCACACTCAAATGTCACTTTCAATAAACATCAATGAAATTATAAACTAAAATTCTTTAGAAAAGAACTTCAAAAACCCCAAAATTACTCTCATTACTGTTTCAGACAAATTGCATACAAATCAAGCTGAAGTGAAAAGACCCCAGGTGCCAAAAGAATTCTAAACATATAGCTTTCCAGAGGGTCCTGTGGACAGAAGAACCAGTTAGACCTAAAAGAGAGCCAAGAACAAAGTCATTCACATTATTATCTTAGAAAAATGTAACTACATAAAGTTGTTTTGGTCATAATAATACATAACATCTAAAATGGATAATGCTATATAAAATATTTTTAAATGTATTACAAATACAGAACATTAAATATTTTCAGCATCTTTCCCAAATTATTTGTATATTATATATTCAAATCTGATCTATGGAGGTTGGTGGCTTTGGATAAATTTACAATCCTGCGCAGCTTCCATTTCAATCAAAATATAGAACACTGTTACCACCCTAGTACCTTACACAAACAACTAGTTTTATGGGGGTGGGGGAGTCCAGGGCCTTGAACCTGGGGCTTTGCATATGCTAAGCAAGTACTCTACCACTGAGCTATAATCTTAGCCCAGTGATAGTATTTCTTTCTGTGTGTGTGTATATGTGTGCACATGTTTGCAGGTGTGAGTGTCTTCCTCAATCTGTCTCCACCTTATGTTTTAAGACAGAGTCTTTCACTGAGGCTGGATCTTCCTGTTCCTTCAGGCCCAGCTCATTTTCATGCCATGGCAAACAACTTTTTATACGGATGTTCAGGATCCAAACTCAGGTCCTCAAGCTTGCACAACACACACTTTACTGAGTGAGCTACCTTCCCACATACTTTGTGTGTACGTGTACATGAGTATATAGATCAGCAGTTAAAGTCGAGCATCTTCCTCCATCTGTCTCTACCTTATTTTTTGATATAGGGTTTCTAGCTGAACTGTAGCTTACTGATTTGGCTATAGTGACTGGCCAGCAAGTCCCAGGGATCCTCTTGTCTCCACACCCTCAGTCTTGGGATTACATCACTGTGTTTGGCTTTTTACATAGGTGGCGAAGTATATAAAATGAAGTTATCAATGTTTTTAAGACAGCACTTTGTAGACTGACTCATCATTGCTGGGGAAGAGGCCTGGGAGGTTCCACGGGCAGTTAATGGCTACTGGAAAAGGGAAAATCATTTCTTCAGTGGTGTAGTCATTGATTAGTTGCCCATGCTCCAGTAAATAATGTTCTACCCATGCTAATTAAACAAATTAAATTAAATTAAACTCAATGGGTCATACACATACACAAAAAAATATGAAAATAGGAGAACTTGTCAGAAGGAGTTCAGAGGATGTACAAGGGGTATGATTTAAGAGATAACACACCCACATAGAGAATTGTTGTGGGATATTTGAGCAAACTGTGCAAAGATGTGTCACAGTTTTTCCTTGCCTGCCTAAGGCACCTGACTGGTTTAATAAAGAGTTGAATGGCCAATAGCTAAGCAGGAGAGGTTAGCAGGACTTCCAGGCAGAGAAGAATGAATCTAGGCATGTGAGAGAGACGCCAGGGAGACATGAAGGGTGTTGGACATACAGAATGGAGAAGAGGTAAAAAGTCAAATGGCAGAATGTAGATTAACAGAAGTGGGTTAATTTAATTTATAAGAGCTAGTTGGGAATAAGCCTAAACTAAAGGCCAAGCTTATAATTAATAAGAAGTCATTCTGTCATTATTTGGGGCTGGTGATCCCAAAAGAAAGTCCAACTACACAGAATTTTCAAAGATTGAATTAAAAATAAAACCTATCTCCCAGAAACTTCCCTTGTACCCTCTGCAATTACTCCGCCACACTGTGAGTCAACTGGTGAAAGTTCTATCATTACATTACTGGCTAAATCCTAAGAGTGATGAAAATAGTGTGTTTTCTTGGTAACTAGTGGTGCTCAATCTTCTTGATGATTAATGGTGCGCAATCTCTTTTCATGTGTCTCCAAGGCATTTCTATATCATCTTTCATGAAATATCTGAGTCTACTAATATTTTAAATTTCTTCATTATTAAGGGTTTTGATTTGATTTAGAGATTTTTAAAAGCAAATATCTTACATAATTCTTTTGGGAATTCTACAGTACTTTCTGATTTATAATTAAAAGTATTAAAAACTAAAAATAAAGAGCAAAAAGTCAGGGAGTCGCCATGATTCTCCCACTCCAGACAGACGCAGGTTAAGATCATTCCTGGTAAGCCAGCTCGTGGGCTACACAGATTAATAGAAATGGGTTAGATCAATATGTAAAAGCTAGCCAATAAGAAACTGAAACTAATGGGTCAGGCAGTGTTTAAAAGAAAAAAAAAAGAGCAAAAAGAAACAATTCAGAGGGAGAAAAAGTTAGAAAGACCTACTATGTAGTTACTTTCAGCTGGATCACAACTTATATAAGTATTGAGATTATAATAAAATCAAGAAGAGGAAAGGTTTTTAATATTGTTTTGCCCCATTCTAGAAGTAAAAATTAGAAAGCACCCAGAATCCAAGAATAATCTAACTAGCTATACTCAGAAGTGCCTACAGTACTTACATTGCTAACTTTAAATTATCTTTCAAACTGATTTCTTGTTTTTTAAAGGTGGACAAAGAAATAAAGGAAACTGATCTCATCATTTTCCATTATACAAAAATTCAGAAAGGTTAAGGATTAAAAAATACAAGCTAATTCTGGTAATTTTGATATATAGGGTCACATATTACAAACTACAAGTACTCAACTTATGGACAACTACTATTTAATTTTATCACTGATTACTTTATGATATAAAATTGTAACAGACTAAAACTGAAATGATTTCAAGTCTCAAATCCCAGCTGTTCTTTTAACTTTCTTCATTACGTGACAAATTATTCAGCCTTTTAGTGACACTATTCCATCATTCATAAGTGTAAATAAAAAACATGTATAAATTTATATGCACAAATGTGAAAAACTCAAAATTCTAAATCAATATGGGCATATGACTAATGACAAAATCTTTGAAGTATATTACTCCCAATCTTTTGGGGCTACTCTTTACTCTCTTCTGAGGGTGGAACAATTTTGAAGTCAGAGAACAACCAACCAGTGGGAGTTGGTTCTCTCTTTTCAGCATGTGGGCTCTGGGTACTTGCTATGGAACAATCTTTGTACACTGTAAATATGTATTGCTCTCATTGCTAATAAAAAGCTGATTGGCTGATAGTTAGGCAGGATTTGGGGGGCAGAGAGAATGCTGGGAAGAAAGACAGAATGAGAGAAGTCATCAGCCAGATGGAAAGAAAGCAGGTATGTAGAACATGTAAAAGCCACGGTCTCGGAACAGCATATATTAATAGAAATAATGCAGCACTCAGGAGGCAGAGGCAGGCGGATCTCTGTGAGTTCGAGACCAGCCTGGTCTACAAGAGCTAGTTCCAGGACAGGCTCCAAAACCACAGAGAAACCCTGTCTCGAAAAACCACAAAAAAAAAAAAAAAGAAAGAAAAAAAAAGAAATAATGGGTTAGTTTAAGTTGTAAGAACTAGTTAGTAATAAGCCTAAGCTATCAGCCAAGCATTTATAATTAACAGTAAATCTCTGCATGGATATTTGGGAGCAACATCTGAGACACAGAAAAACTCCGACTACAGGTACTGAACTCAAAATGTCACACTTGACAGCTGACAGACACCTTTACTGACTGACTAAGCCTCTATATTGGCCTACTTTAATTTTATCTAATACCTTCCTTATGAAGAGTTCAAAATCACAAGAACCAAAACACATAAAAAGGCATGCAGAGGGATATGCCTATAACACAGACATTTCAGGGGCTGAAGTAGGAGGAGTAAGAGTTCAAGGCCAACCTGGGCAGAGGAAAAAAGAGAGAAGAAAGGCAAGATGGAGAAAAGAAAAGAGAAAGAAAAAAACAGAAAAGGAGACACAGGCAAACTTCAGAGGAAAAGACAGGTAAGTTAAGGAGGGGGGGTAAAGCAGTACTAAAACATATTCCAGAAATCCAATGGAATGAAATACATTATGACAACAGTTTCATTCACCAACCGCGCTTGTTTCAACCCCAGAATCCACAACTGCTTTGTCTCTGAAGACTATCCTTTTAGCAGTTTGGTGGTGGTGGGATTTTTGATTTTTGTTGTTTGTTTTGAGACAAGAGACAGGCTCTCACTATGTAGCCCTGATTGGCCTGGAACTTTCTATGTAGACCTGGCAGGTCTCATAGTCAATGGAGTTCTGCCTGCCTCTGCCTTCCAAGTGCTGGGATTGAAAGCATGTGCCATGACAAGTGACTTTAGCACAATTCTAAATCAGAATAACAAACACTGCACCAAGGCAGAGGAGGCAAATTAAGAATTTGTTGAGATACTTTCAAAGATCTACCAAAGGCTAATTCCCTGATAATATACTAGTAAGTTAACATGTATGAAGTGTGTGTGTGTGTGTGTGTGTGTGTGTGTGTTTGTTCTTGTGTATATGCAGGAGTAGGGGTGTGTGTAGGTCAGAGATTGACATCAGGTAGCTTTCTCAATCATTTTCCAATTTAGTTTTTGAAATAAAGTCTCTTGATGAACAATTTGGCTATACTGGCTGGCCAGTGAGTTCCTGGGATCCCACCTCCATGTCCTCAGCACGGTCTACAAGTGGTAGCTACTGCACCTGCTACTCACATGGGTGCTGGGGTGGCACACCAGTCCTCACACCTGCGCATCAAGCATTTCACCAACTAAGCCTCCTCTCTAGCTCCAACTCGTGTGAATTTTAAGAACTAATTTATTCTTTGGAGAAATAAAATGATGCATTTTGAAGAAAACTCAAATAAATAGGCAAAATTTAATCTAGAGAACTGACTAAAGTATTAACAATAGTTATTTTCAAACATTTAATAGTGTCATGTAAAAGATACACTAAATTTGCTCCAAAGAAAATCTAAGAGACAGAGCTAGGACAATTCAGAAGAAAAAAAAACTTTGTAAGGCAGTGAAAAGCCACATGAAACCAAGCACTACACTGATGTCATTCTCACAGACAGATGAGTAAACAGAACCCAGAACTGAGCAAGTGCTTGGTACATGGCTGAATATCATTTTAATAATCATTAACCAATTAAACATAAGCACTTTCTGTGTCAGAACAGTTCAAAGACCAAGTAGACTGCTTAGGAAGCACGAAATTCTGTGACTGTAACGTTATTAAGCAGATGCCTCATGACCACTTGCCAGACCTACTGCTAAGGAGCCCAAAGTTTTTAAGCCCAGTTTACTGAACATTCAAGACCCCTTCAAATGCTTACATCCTGTAACTCTAAAAATAAATTCATAATAGAAAAGAAAATCTTTAAATAAAAATATTAGTTTTAATTCAAGAAAGTCAACTTGATAAAAATCTGGAAAATACATAAACCCATGAATATATATCAAATGAATGGTAATTTCTTATTTTTTACCAACCTTAAAGACTTTTCAACAACCTGGGTACGATAAACTTCTTCTTGGTCCAAATTTATAGTGCAGAAACAATCTCTCATTTTGTTAGGTCCAAGATATGGCAATAAATTTTTTGCTTCATCTGTTGGCACAAAAAGTTTAAATTGATGTTAAATATCTTTATATATATCACCCAAGGCTTATATATGAATCCAGTCTGGAAGAAGTCATAACACGGAGTAGAGAAAAAAGCAACTAGTGGTCAGAGAGTCAAGGTGGTCTAAAGAAAGCCTTTTCCGAGAACTCTGCATCAAAGTGTATTTTTTTAATTGTAAGAAAAAACCTAAGTGCTTAAAAACAAAAAAGACTGAAGGGAGGAGCCATATATAGACACATGGGGTCATGACACATCACTGCATCCTTCCTCTAGGAGAGAAAAGATACTCTCTCCATTCTGTCCCACCAGTACCATCTCAAGAATTTCCCTGCAGTCAATGCCTTTTTCCTGAATCAGCAATTAATTTTCTTTTCTATCAGATTTCTCTCATCAGCACATAAATAACATTTCCCAATTAAAACAAACAGAAGCAAATAATCATCCTGTAAAAGAGACTACATGTTGGTTTCCTAGCCACCCAGACCAAGGGAGACTGCACACTCATCTCCTGCCACCCAGATCCGAAAAATCACACAGAAACTATAGTAATTACAACACATCTTGACCAATAGCTTAGGCATATTCCTGGCTAACTCTTACATCTTAAATTAACTCATTTCTGTTAATCTGTGTGTTGCCATGAGGCTGTAGCCTACCAATAAGGTTCCAGCATCTTTCTCCTTCAGCAGCTACATGGCGTCTCCATGACTCGGCCTTCTTTTTCCTTGCATTTATTTTCGTTTTCCTGCCCAGTTCTATTCTGCCTTGCCATAGGCCGAAGCAGCTTCTTTATTAACCAATGGTAATAAAACATATTCACAGCATTCAGAGGGAAATCCCACACCATCTTTAATCCCCACCTCTTCTCTCTTGCCAAACCTTCACTTCTAGACTGCCTTTTCACTTTCCATCCATTCTTTGGCTCTAATAATCAGTTTCTGATGCCAATGTGAAACTGAAACTTTAATCAAAGTCACCAGTGTCAATGAATGTTGGCTTACTAAATCCTCTTCTTACTATATCCACCCTTGCAACATCATTTAAGAGTGAACATTTAACATGCTCCCTCTTCTTGGATTCCACAACATATTATTTCTGGCTTTCCTCCTATGTCTTCCACTCTGCTCACCCCCTTCTCACTACAATGCTGTAATTGCCTTGGGGCTCAGTTCTAGAATACCTCTTCTTTTCTATAAACATCTGTAGCATTTAGTATTAATGCTAGTGGCTCCCAGGCCTGATCTTCCCTCCTCCATGCTAAACTTAAACATCCTCTGAATATCCAGTAGGTATCTCAAATTTAACAAGTTCCAGAAAAACAATCTTATTTCCTCTTCCACAAGCTCTTCCCTTGATCTACAATTATTTCCCTCTCTCTCATCATCTTCCTGCCACTCCCTTATACATCCAATTCATTAGCAAATCCAGAAAATCTTTTAAAAGACAAAATCTAAAATCCAATTACTTCTTTCCTTCGCCAGTATCACACAAACCCAAGCACTATGACTTTATGTCCAGACAAGCATGGCAATATCTTAACTGGTATCTTTGCTTCTATTACTCTCCTACAATCTATTCTTCACCAAAAGATGTGATCTTTTCTTTTCAATGTTGGGGATCAGACCCAACAGATGCATGGTAGATTAAGTGTTCTGCCACATAGCCATAATTCAGACCAAAAGTAATCTTTTCATCAGATTCAAGCCAGTCACTCCTCTGCTCCAAATCATACAAACTGTCTGAGAATAAAATCTCACATCCACCTGGTCTACAAGAACTAGTTCCAGGACAGGCTCCAAAGTTACAGAGACACCCTGTCTCAAAAAAACAAAAATTAAATACATAAATAAAAGTAAAAAATAAAATTTCATCTCTAAATCATGAAGCCCTAAGTATTCCTTCTGACCCCTTCCTCTTTTGTTCTCCTGTGTTCACTTTCCCCCATCCATCAGCCCTGTCAAATTTAGTATGAGTTCTTCCTGGGTCTCTCTTCTCTTTACATGGCTGGTACATTTTTGTCATTCAGGTCTCAGCTCAAATGACACTTGTCAGAGAACTTTTCCCTGATTAATCTATTTAAATCAGATGATCCTGCTACCACATTCTTTCTGTTTGGTCTCCTTGAGAGCATTTGTAACTGGCTGAACCTCTGTTAGAAGTTTTTGCAGCTCCAATATGAGGCCTGAGAACTTGCTAATGCTCAAGATTTAAAACAGCAAGCATTGTACTACTGAGCAACACCACAGCCCTTTCCACTGTGACCTCAAAGTCATTCCTGAGAATTCCAGTCAGCCTTTTTAGGGAGCCTAGGGGGAGGGGCAGCACATGCACATTAGGTGTGGAGTCAGTGTGGAATCCAGAAGACAATTTCAGGAGCCATTCCTTAGGAGCTGCCCACTTTTTTGTTGTTGGATTTTTTGGTTTGTTTTGTTTGGGCACAGGGTGCCTCACTGGCCTGGAAATCACTAAGAGGTCTTGGGTCTGTAGACATGGCTCAGTGGGTGAAAGCACTTGCCGTGAAAGTCTGATGACCTGAATTAGATCCTCGAACCCACGTAAAGGTGGTAGAGGAGGATGACTCCGCAAAATTGCCCTCTGACTTCCATATCACCTGCATGTGCGCGCACACACACACACACACAGAAAGAGAAAGAGAGAGACAGAGACAGAGAGACAGAGAGAGAAAGGCTGAAGAGATGGTACAGTAGGAAGACTGCTTGTTGCTCTTCCAGTGGACTGGAGTTCTGTTCCCAATCAGCTCACAACTAACTGCTTCTAACTCCAGCTCCAGGGGATCTGATACCTCTCCTGGTCTCCAAGGGCACTGGCACACATATGTCATGCACCTACATGGATATACATGCATATCTTTAAATAAAAATAAATCTTTAAAATAGTGTATTTTAATTCAAAGCACCCATGTACTTGTCTCTGGAAACTATTTCTTATAGCATTCCACTATAGTTTGAGATATAATACTTGAGCAAGCCAACTGAAAAAATGATTTTCACTTCCATTGTAATAAATAAAAAGAAATAGGTTTAAAAAATAAAACAAAGGCCGGGAGGTGGTGGCGCACGCCTTTAATCCCAGCACTCGGGAGGCAGAGGCAGGCGGATCTCTGTGAGTTCGAGGCCAGCCTGGTCTACAAGAGCTAGTTCCAGGACAGGAACCAAAAGCTACGGAGAAACCCTGTCTCAAAAAAAAAAAAAATAAAATAAAACAAAGTCTCTAAAGAGACAGTAAAAGTAATATAAAAGAATACACAGGCATAGATTAAAGGAGTAAATTTAAAAAGCCACGTAAAATGGAATATACACAGAAAGTCTGGATTATGTATATTATTGTGTTTTCTTTAAATTTTTTGACTGCAGAGAGACATTTGTTTTGGGGGGCTGCTAAGTTAAACCAACATAAAGGTATCTTGACTTCAAAATGTGGGTCTAAGGATAGATATGTTGCTTTAGAAAAGAGGTTCTGCTTTTGTTTCCACAAAAGACGAGAACCTGTGGATTCCTTCCACGCTAATGTGGTTTGATGGAACAAACTCGCCCTACCAAAAGGTCTCTGTAAACCCCAAAAATACTTCACTCACTGAACCTGAAGCTCCCTTACTCAGTTAGATTTAACTGGCAGCAAGTCTCAGGGATCTGCCTCCCCACAGCTGGAATTATAGCTGTGCACTGCCACATCTGGCGTTTTCTCTTTGGGTGCTAGTGATCAAACTCAGGTTCTCATGTTCACAACACATGCCAAGGTACTGTAAATATACAAAGGCCCTATAACAAAAAGTATACATTTGATTGTATTTATGACTGTCACTATTTCCATCAACAATGAATCAAGGTCAGGAGGTATATCATTCTCAATCAATTGTTCCCCATTGCAAAGATGAGGACAGCACTCCAGGATAACTTCTTTCACTCCATAATAAATGTTTTTGTTCAGTTCTTAACCAATACTCTTTAAGCACTTTAGCTTACATTATGATTTAATGCATAACTGTTAACTAAATTTCCTTTAAAGTGTCTTAAGTTTCTTTTAAAGTGTCCCCTTTTCAAACGTTCAAAGATGAGCAAAATAAACACTTCACTAGAGTAGTGGCTTGAAAGAAAATGGCTCCCAAAGGGAGTGGCGCTATGGAGATGTTGCTTTGTTAGAGTAGGTGTGGCCGTGTTGGAGGATGTACGTCACTGTTGGGATAGGCTTTGAGGATTCCTATGCTCAGGATTCCACCCAGTGTCTCAGTCAACTGCTTGTTGCCTCCAAGATGCAGGACTCTCGGCTACCTCTCTAACACCATGTCTGCCTGCACACCGTCATGTTCTGCCAAGATGATAATCGGCTGAACCTTTGAACTGTAAGCCACCACAATTAAATGTTGTCCTTTCTAAGGGTTGCCATAGTCATGGTTGACTCTTCACAGCAATAGACACCCTAAGACAATCAGACATTTTTTGTTTCAAGGATATACTGCAAGTTGGCCAAAATATCTTCACATTATATGACAGTGGTTTTATCCAATGAATAAAATGTAACTTTTCCCTCATCACACACACATATATATGGTGTGGTGTATGTGTGTGTTTTTCTTTTATTATTCGGTTGGTGTTCCTGTTGGAAGGATGAGACAAGGACTTCCATGTTGACCTTGGACCTTTTATTTTGCCAGGGATAGACAGGTAACCATGAACTTCTGGTCCTCCTACTTCTACTTCCCAAGTGCTGGGACTCCTGTGCCACCAGTTAGCTGTTATTATTTTTTGCTATTATCATTTTTTAATCTTACTTTATAATTCTGATGATCTTTAAATGAATGACATTTATATGGAGGATTTTTCATTTAATGGAAGATTTCCATTATCAGTTACTATTTCCATTGGCATTTATTATCTTGCTTTTAACTGTTTACTTTTTGACAATGGCAAAAAGTGACTATCTCCTATAAAATTAAATTTTCTCCCATCTCCTTAGGTAGTTATGCAGAAGCTACCTTCTCAATGAAGTCCTTCTTGACTACTCTCATCCTCTGTCATTAAATGTGGTACCCACTCCTGTTTATGTTTATTAACATGCCACATACTAGATACAAGGGACCTACTTTTAACCTTTAGAGTGCTGACACAGATCAATTTATATTAAAGAAGAAATTTACATGTAACTTATTTAAATTTATTTATTTTGGAGAAAAAGTCTCAGTAAGTAACCTTAGCTGGCCTAAAACTCTAATAATTTTAACTTTTAAATGCAGCATGTACAGTCCTGAGTACAGTCTCCAGGGAAGCTACAAGAGGGCACCAGATAGCCCTAGAGCTAGAATTACAGGCTGTAGAGAGCTGCCACCCATATGCGTCCTGGGAACCAAACTCAAGTCCTTCGGAAGAGCATGTGCTCTTATTTGCTTAACCACCATTCCAGTCCCAATGTTATTTCAAAGCTTGTCCTCCCTGTGTAGATTGTACAATAACTCCATGTGGGCAGGGAGGCTTGCTTGTACCTAGATCCTACCATGTAATTTCTTTTATTTGGGAAACAAAGCCTCTTACTGAACCTGGAACTAACAAGTTTGACTAAGCCTGGCTAGCCCCTGAGCCCCAGAGATCCTCCTGTTCCACCTCCTCAACAAACCAGAATTTTAAGCATATACCACAACATCTGTGCTTTTTTGTTTGTTCTTATGTGAGTTGTAGAGATCAAACTCAGATTCTCATGACTTTGTAGCAAACATTTTAACAACTGAGCCATCTTTCTAGCCTACCATATAAATTGTATCTAGCACTAGAATATCAAGTTGTTCAACAGAGACTTTGGTATGTATGTGTATGTTTGGGGAACATCCCATCTATATATTTCTATCAATAGGTTGTATTGTGTACTTATACATATCCTAGGAAAAGATACTACCAATATACGCTATCTCTTAAATATTTGAATGCCCCTAAGAATTTTCTCAATGTCTCATTTCATTTGCTTTAACACATTTGTATAATAACCCTATTAAGCAAGCAATACAGTTTTAATAAAGTAAATCAGCAGCAACAGCATCAATGAATAAATCACAGTCAAAAGCTATAGTATGACTGCTTTTCCACTCTATTCTTAAATTCCTTCTAAAATAGTAGTTCTGATACTCTATCCCTATCTGGAAGAGATTTGGTAAACTCAGACCTACTTCAAAGCATACCTTTAATACAAAGAAGGACAGGAGTCAACACAGATCCTAAAGGGATTAACCCTCAAAGGAAATCAAAATAGGGCAGGGTCCCGGACAAAAGAACACTATGAAAAAGACTATTTGCAGTGGGAAAAGGGCAAGTCAAACCACAATAAAAGCTAACATTTATTTAATAAATAATATATATTTCACAGTAGACTTTTTAAGAATGCCATGTTATTTTAGTTAATTTTTAAAATAAATCTTTCAAGTGATAAGTACCTTTTTCAAAATATAGACATTAACACTGGAAGAAGACTGCTGCAGTAGGAAGACAAATCTGGAGCGGCAATTAGAGGAGCATCTTCAAGGCAGCAGTGAAGACGACAAACTGAGGAAGCAGACAACAGGGGGAACCTGAGCACACGGGAGGGTTTGACAGAGAACCCAAGATCGAGACCTCAGTCCTAACTTCATAGACAACAAGGATTACTAAGTTTTTGAGTTTTTTATTTGCTTGTTTTAGTTTATGTTGAGACAGGGTTTCTCTGTGTAGCCCTGGCTGTCTTGAAACTCGTTTTATAGACCAGGCTGGCCTCCAACTCAAAGATCCACCTACCTCTGCCACTTGAGTGTTGGGATTAAAATCAAGAGTCACTACCACCAGGCAAGGGTTACTAAAAGTAACCCTTTTATATGGTCTTGCTGTGGAATAATGCTCTTGTACACTGTAAGATTTGTCACTCGAATTGGTTTAATGAAACTCTAATTAGTCAGTAGCCAGGCAGGAGTATAGGGGACCAAACAATGATGGGAAGAAGGGTGGAATCCAGAGTCACGGGTAAGCACAGAGAAGCAAGACGAGAACGCCACACTGAGAAAAGGTACCAAGCCACATGGCAAAGTATAGACAGAAATATGGGCTAATATTCCCTATGGGAGGGGCTTGGTCTTGCCCAAATTTAATGTGCCAGACTCTGTTAACTCCCCATAGGATCCCTTACCCATGTTGGGAGGAGGGGATGAGGGATGAGCTGGGGGTGGAGGCGAGGAGGAGGTGAGAGAGAAAATTGTGATTGGAATATATAATGAAATATTAAAAAAAAAGAAATATGGGTTAATTTAAGCATAAGAGTTAGCTAGTAACAAGCCTGAGCTGTCAATTGAGCATTTCTAATTAATATAAGCCTCTGAATGTTTGAGAACAACCAGAAACTTCTGTTTCCACAGTTTACTTCAGAAAAATCTGACAAGGGACTTGAACTGAAGTAACAAAAAGCAAAGAGTGGAAAGAAAAGAATGGAAGCAATACTCTAAAGAGAGAATTCCGTGAACCTGGTATCAACTGGCCTGAGTGACATAGGATATGCTATCATCACAACAGAAATGTCAAGCTAAGCATGTAGTTTTTACATAGTGAGAAGATATGACCCATGTCAATACCATCATCCGTATCTTTACAAAAAAAAGAGAATATACATACTTAAAAATATACTGGAGGAGCTGGAGAGATGGCTCATCAGCTAAAAGCACTTGCTGATCTTGCAGAGCACCTGAGTTTAGTTCCTGACACCCACATGATGGCTCACAACCATCCATAACACCAGCTCTAGGGCTCTGGCACCCTCTGAGGGTGTGAGGTACACATGTAGAGCACATATGCACATATACATACATACATACACATTCCAACAAACAGCATTTATACACTTGAGAGTACATCTTTAAAAAGTTAAAAATATTAAATATATAAAAATATGGACTCATGTTAAGAAGCTTAGATAAGATTGAAATGTCACCTAATTATATAATACATAGTCCTAGCTATGATATGGTAATATATAATGAAGTCTTTAAATTTTTCTAATTTTAATTTCAATTTTTGCAACAGGGCAATTCTAAAATAATGAGCTATAGCATGAATAATAAAACCCAGACATAGATACTGTCTCCAAAGATCAGAAAAGAAAAGCAGCCAGCCATTAGAGAGACCTTTTACCTCTTTATCAACCTTCAGACCGAAACAGTGAGATCCTGTCTCCACGGATCCTCAGACTTCACACTCCACTGAGCTCCTGCCTCTTCCCCTGTATAGTCTTTTCTCCACACAGCCATATCATTCCTGTCTCCACTTCCCAAGTGCTGGGATCACCTTTGTGTGAGCTTTCTTTCTATTTTAGACAGATTCATCTTAGTGTAGCTCAGTGTGGTCTTGAATTCACAGAGATCTGTCTGTCTCCTGAGTCCTGGGATTAAAGGTGTGTGCCACCACTCCTTGGCCAGTATGGCTGACTAGTATGGCTGCTTTGCTCTCTGATCTTCGGGCAAGCTATATTTACTAAAACACAAATAAAATACCATTATAACAAGTGGTATTGACAATACAGCCAGTTAAATGACTGTGTTTTAAAGCAGACAGTTGGGTTTCAATATAAGCTTTGGGCACTTAACAATCTGTTATGTCCTTAGTTTCAACTTCCTGTGTAAAAAGAGATAATACTTAGGACGGTAGTGAACATTAACTGTGGTAAAGCCCTTGACACAATATCTAAAACAAAGAAAGTACTTAGTAAATAGTAACTATCAATATCCTTGTTTGGCTAGAGGTTCTTAAAAATTAACATCTACAAACAATTCCCTTATCCAAACCACTAGGTCCGGATCAAAGATAATGCATAACAGCTGCAGCTATCTGCACTGTGATATTAATCACCTCTGACGGAAGCTTAGTCTAGAAGAAGAAGTTAGGAAACTACTGCACATGAAAAGGCGAGTTTCACAAGATATTGCCAGGAAGTGTCCATGGGTTATAGAAGTATGTTACCAAGTGCAAGAACGATCTTCCTGTGGTTTGCCTTGCCCACTTACAGTGTCAGTGTTGAATGTGTGCTGGTTTCTATGGTTCTTACAGCCCCTTTGCAAGGTGAGAAAGCAAACAGAGATTATGGTGTAATCTCTGCTGAGGCAGGCCATTGGTTCCTGCAGTTACATGATGCTTAGCAAGGTTCATAAGGCAACCTAGAGAGCCTGTAATGGCAAGCAAAAGGCTAAAGACAAATGGTGGAAGAGCTGGGGCCACAAGGACAGGCCTTACAGGGGCTGTAACTGTTATCTTTGGTAATGGAATTCTTACTAGCCCCTTTTCAAAAGCAACAAAGCAGTACCTGATAACAAATGCTACATATCCCCCTCTCTGTATAAAAGGTGTGTATTTATTAGAACTACTCAAAAGCAAGAAACTGCAGTCCACAGCGGAGAACTCAGTGGCTATGGTAACACGTCTGCAGCTCCAGCACTCCAGCTAGACTGAGAGTCTGCGGCCAGCCAGAACCACATAGAGAGATTTCACGTCAAAAAACAGTAAGTAGGGGGAAAAAAGAAGAAAAGGAAGGAAGGGAGAGAGAGAGAGAAACGAGAAGGCAAGCAAGTGGGCAGAAAACCCACAAATGCAGAATTAAGAAAACAAAAGACTATTTTATGAATCCCTAGATTCATTTTTACTACATTTGACAACATTCTAACTTTATTGAGTATCCATTTCATTAGACCACGGTTAATTTAGAGGTAATCACCAAGTCTTGTCAATGGAAACAAATTCATTCCAATATACTGGAAGACAGGCAGCCTGGTGGGAAAAGACATGAGCCTTGTCAACAAACCTGCTGAGACCTCGTCTTACACTGCTGAAGAGCTCTCTGTGGCTGCATCTTTAAAGTCAAGAACAACAATCCTCTACATAAAATGAAGCAAATTTAATAACCTGCAAACTATCCTAGCACACTACCTGAAAAACAGTAAATATCCAATAAACATGGGTTCACTTCCCCATATGTACTGAGGAATTTTTTGTTTTTGGGTTTTTTTTTTGTGTGTGTGTGTGTGTGTGGTTTTTTGAGACAGGATTTCTCTGTAGCTTTGGAGCCCATCCAGAACTTGCTCTGTAGCCAGACTGGTCTCGAACTCACAGAGATCTTCCTTTGCCTCCCGAGTCCTGGGATTAAAGGTGTGCACCACCATTACCTGGCCCAGGAAGTTTTACATAAAGAAGACTACCCAAATACACAGGTTCAAAATTATTGAGGACCTTCAAATATAAACATCCCTCTGGAAGTTATTAACTTTTTGAAAAGTCAACATTTTTAGCATAAACAACTGATCAAATAGGCAAACTATATAGGAATCCTTTGTATTTTTAAGTTTTACTTTCTTTAAATTATGGGATTGGCACATACTTCTCTTGAAGACCTGGACTCAGTTCCCAGCATCTACATTAGAGCGGCTCACAACTGCCTCTAACTCCTCTGGCTCCCAGAGGCACCTGAATTTATGTATACATTATTAAATATAAATCTTTAAAATTGTCAAAAATAATAAAAGGGGAGGGCGGAGGGCTAGTGAGAAAACTCAGCAGGCAAAGGCACTTGGTGCTGATTCTGACAACCTGAGCTCAGTATGAAAGACCCACACGGAGGGAAAGAATCAACTCCTTCAGGTTGTCCCTCTCCCTCTCCCTCTCTCTCTCACACACACACACGTGGGTGCCCCTCTCTACAGAATTACATACATTTATACATACACACACTAATAAAATTTACACACACACACTAATAAGATTTAAAAATAGAAAAGTTGATATTATTAATTTCAATGTGTACTTAAAATGTTACCAAACTTGATCTTACATAGAGAATTCAAGTCGAATTGTGACTCACAGTATCTGACTAACACTTCATTTGTACAAACAGAAATGTTTGATAATATCTCCAATACACTTATACTCTCTATTAAAAATCAAGTCATTACAAGGAAGACTAATTCCTGTTGCCACCACTGAAAATAATAATCAAACTATACATCTTTTAAGACATCTTTTTAATAAAATGTATCTATTAGTTTACAGAGAAAAGCTCATTGTCCCGAGAGTTGAAAAGCAGACTAAGGGACTGGACTGTAGCTCAGTGATAGAAAGCTTAACTGGCATTTGTGATGTCCCAGGTTTGATCCTCAGGACCACAAAAACAGATTAGAGGGATGGATGGCTAGGTGAACAGAAAAATGGATGTATGGTAGAAATATATACATTTATTACTTTAATAACGCTTTTTCCCCACCCAATGATACATTTTGGGGTCATTCTAATATATATGTACTTCATTCTTTTTAACTGCTACAGTATATATGTATGAACAGACTATCTACTTTCCTGTTAATGAACACTTTAGTTATGTCTTTCTTTTTAAACAAACAAGACCAACACAAAACCTCTTTGTATGGGCCTGTAGGATAATATGGTAGAAGTAAAAACACATAGGAAAAATACATTTAAATTTTAATAAATACTACCAAAATGCTATAACATGGTTTTATAGATTTAAAATCACAATAAAAGTACAAAGTATGTTTTCCTACGCACTCATTAAATACTGAAAGAAGCAAGGTTTCCATCTTTTGTAAATGGTGATATATTCACACAATTGTTTCTCTGATTTCTTTTCTCTTTTCTTTTTTTTTTTGGTTTTTCAAGACAGGGTTTCTCTGTGGCTTTGGAGCCTGTCGTGGAACTAGCTCTTGTAGACCAGGCTGGCCTCAAACTCTCAGAGATCCGCCTGCCTCTGCCTCCCGAGTGCTGGGATTAAAAGAATGCGCCACCACCGCTCGGCTTCTCTGATTTATTTCTGTTCAATTTCACCAGCACTTTCATATATTTACTAGATAATTTATTTTCTTTTGTGAAGTACTTTTGCACATATTGTTCCAGGGGCCTCTTTATAAAAATCTATATGAAGCCTAGACACAGTGATGCAAATCAGAAATCTCAGCACATTCAGCGACTACAGGAGCCAAGAGGATCATCATGCCGACGGTGGTGGTGCACACCTTTAGTTCCATACTCAGGAGGCAAAGGGAGGCAGATCTCTGTGAGTTTAAGACCAGCCTGGTCTACAGAGTGAGGTCCAAGACAGGCTCCAAAGACACATACAGAAACCCATCTTGAAAAAATGAAAAACAAAACAAAAGATCACCACAAATTCAAGGTCAGCCTGGGAAATATAGTGAGAGCTCACATTTAAAATAACATACAGTAGCCAGCGGTGGTGGCACACATCTTTAATCTCAGCACTCGGGGAGGCAGAGGTAGGCAGATATTCAAGGCTAGCCTGTTCCACAGAGCAAGTTCCAGGATAACCAGGGCTACACAGAGAAACCCTGTCTTGAAAAACCAAACAAAGCAAAACAAAAGAATAAATAAATAACATACAGCTGGGCTAGACACAACTTGGTGGTAGAGCACAAAGACTCTGAATTCTTTCCAGTACTCTACACATACACACACACACACACAACATACACACACACATACACACACAACATACACACACACATACACACACACATACACACACACATACACACACAACATACACACACATACACACACACACACATACACACACACATACACACACACACATACACACACACATACACACACACATACACACACACAACATTTGTTATTACAAAGGCAAAAACAACTTAAATGTCCATCAATAGGTGCCTGGTTAAATAAAATACAATACATCCAGATGAGAGATTATGCATATTACAAATATATTATTTTTAATGAGGATATGAAAAAATCTTCAAGTTATATTGAAAAAGAGAGATGCAAAACACACATATTTTGCTTCTATTTCTCTGTGGTAGAAAAGCCACAATGCACAATTGTTTGTAAGTGCTTAAATAATCTCTAAAAGAATACAAACTAAACTGGTAGACACTCAAAATGATGATCCTAGAGTCTGGGTACCAGAAGTTTTTAAAGAACACAAGCAACACTGATGGACAGTCAAGACTGAAAAGGGTTGAGATAAAGTCTGGCATAAATAAGTAAACACCCAGGTTCAGTCTCCACATAATGCACACCCTTGGTTGCATTGCTCGTCCTATCACTACACAAAATTCTTCATCAGGAACAGATGAACATGTGTACAAAACTCAATGAAATTCTATCACTACTCTGAAAATCACCGGAGAGGGGAAAGCAGTCTTCAAACCTTACATGCAGCATATTTTCAACATTCATAGATAAGTCAATAGCATTCTAGGAGGAACCTTTGAGAGTGCATTCACTGTCTTACAAGTCATTAACTGTGTGACACTCGGGTCCCTGAACTCCAGAGTCTGTATGTACACAAGAACAGCACAAATGTTATCTTCTTTCTCTTCCAGTTCTAAAACTGTAAAATCCTCTAATCAGAGAATGAATGAAAACTTCTGCTTAGTATAAATCTTAGACTAGAACAGTGAGTAAAGACTTCCTCATCCCACTCACAACTTGAGACAAACTTTACAGTCCAAGGGACTGATATGCCCTCCCAGATACTCAAATATATATTACATACTACTACTGAATTAACCACTGGCCATAGAAAAAATGTTTAGGATTCAAACAATTCTATTAAGTCTTAGGCAAATTTCTTAAGAGCACTGTATTAAATGCAAAACAGGTATATTAACAAATTCAAGCATTAAAGCAAGTCTCTGATATATTATCTTAAAGCAAATGGTTCACTTCATAAAGCAACTATGAAAGGACTAGAAGGCATGTTTAAAGACACATCCAAACACCCATTTCTGAAGTAAAGAAGCAGGGTTCCTCAATCTGCTTAGCTCTTCTATCATTAACAGCACTATCAGGATATTAGGATCCACACTCAAAGTAAATTTTCCAACTACAGCTCACTGTTCTGTTTGTGGTTGCTGCTGTTGTTTTGGTTTGTTTAAGACAGGGTTTCTCTGTGTAGCTCTGGCTGTCCTAGAACTCACTCTGTAGACCAGGCTGGCCTCAAACACAGAGATCCGCCTGCCTCTGCCTCCTGAGTGCTGGGATTAAAGGCGTGCGCCACCACTGCCCTGCTCATATTTGATATAACCTTATAACATGCCATGGGGTGGGGGAGGGCAAACACAAAGACCTGAGTTTAATCCTCAGAACAAAACCCAGGCAAAAATATTGGGTGTGGAGGGTCATGTGTGTAATCCCAGCACTAGGATGGCAGAGACAGAGGGAGCCACGGAGCTTGCTCGTCAGTCAGTCTAGACTAATTACTGAGCATCATGCCATAAGAGAGGTGGGCACTGTTCCTGAGGACAACGGCTGAAACTGCCCTCTGGCTTTTACATACACATGTGCACACTTGCATGTAGACCTGCGCACACATGTACACACACATGCACACTCTTAAAAATGAAGCAAATTTAGCTAGATTTTTGATGATTAAAATACCACACATAACTAAATTCATAAAAATTTAATTTACATAAGATATTTCTTAAGTTAACAATAATACGTGACTATACAACAAAACTTTATTACCAGTTTTTTAAAATAAAATAGAAATATATCAGTAGGCAAAACACATAATCTGCTACTATTAAATAATTCCATAAAGCACATTATCAAGAAAATAGGATTAGAGTCTATAATTAAAGGCTATAAAATGATGGTTTTATTCTAGCTACATTAGTTCCACAGTCACTTCTGGAACTATTCAAAGAGCTCTCAGTTACAAAAACCCCTCTATGAACTCACTGAGGTTTACTCCTGTCCTCCACGGAGCAGAGGCTTAGCTGACTGCTCTGTGAACTTTACAAAGATCCCTTTCTCCTCAGTTCCTATCCATCTCAAAGATGGATTCTTCTTCCGTCCTAAATAACTCATCCTCTCATTTCAAATTTCTGACAATAATGAATTATTACCATGAGTAAACCCTTTAAATCCTTCCATTAAGTACTCATCATCTCGTTTCAAAGATCTGATAATAATGAATTATTAGCATGAATAATTCCTTTTAAATCTCTTCCTCTCAACTCTTGGGTAGTCAATAAAAAGTTTTGATTTATATCTTATTACCAAAACATTTAAACCTGCCGTGCCAAATAAAAACACTTCCTGTGTAAAGTATGATTTTAAGATTTTCTTTTCCAAGCTCCAGAGCCAACTAATATCAAAATTTATGAATATAGTCAGATAACAATTAAAACTCTAATTAATAAGTCAGCATTTAGAAAAATGTACCCCTTTTCCTAACGAGGCAACTTTGGCCTCAATTCAAACCTAGGCTAAGTGAAAATTCCAATTTTCAAAGGAAAAAAGAACTTTCTGAGAGATCCATGAAGTTTTCCTTTGAGAAAACTGACAGTTGCTAGTTTGTTCAGCAATACAGAAATCCTTCCACATCTAGTACTCTGAGACTATCCCCAGATAGTTTTCTAAAGGCCTGCCCTGTTCTAGTGAGACTGTTAAAAACAACAATGACAAAAATAAAACATAAACAAGAATGAATACTAAACTGAAAGAGTTCACAGTATAACAGGAACATACACAAATGATTTCTATAATAAGAAAATGGTCATGAACTGCAATATTGGTTTTCTGCATCAAAGCCCTATGGCTAAAAATGAGGGTAAGTTTGTCTGAAAGACTTAAATCACATGGAGCAAGCTTCTGAAGCATGTGTAGGGTTCTCTGATGTAAATACGGCAGAAGAAATAACATAAGCAAAATGGCTGGTGATAAAGCCCTGGTCCCACTTTGAAGATGATACAGAGAAGACAGAGATAAGCTCCCGGGTGAATGAGCCATCTAAAGTCACAGGAATATTACCTAACCAAGTCTAAAGCAGAACACAGCTTTCTGTGTACACCAGGAAACGCTGGTGCGTGCTGGACAAGAGCATCAGATAAGGCTTTATCTCCTGCTTCACTCCTTCCCAAGAGATGGCCCATGGCTGACCCAGCTCTTTTTTGGTTGTGGATTGGGGGTATCATCATAGCAATCCTGTGAGACAGATATTTTTACTATTCACAATTTACACATGAGACTACAGAGGAACACAAAGGTGTGAACAAAAGCTGGGAATTAAGTGTACATTCAATCCCAGTAGACTCATTACACCAGGCCCCTAAGCTTAAGCACTGTTAAGTGCTCTCTCTGCTCTCTGCTTTGTCAAACAGCCGTAAGTCATTCCTGATCTGAAAATATCAAAATCCTAAGTGAGTTCTTGGGTGACAATCATCTTCTCAGAGATCTCACTGTACAATACTCAAACACTTCACACAAATCTTCACAGCTGGTACCTTTATGAGCCAGGTATCTATCCCCTGAGCCAAAAGCCCGTGCATGTGTGGAGCCTTTCAAAACTTTTATAATGGACTTAATTGGACAAGGGCAGACTGAACAAAATGTGGTAACCAAAAAGGAGGTCACACCAAACCTGAAGATATAAATAAAAGACAAAGTCTAAAACCCTTCTTTCACCTGAAAATAGGGTGTAAGGGGGGGGGCATGCAAACTAGCTTTAGGTATGCCACTTACATCAAAGTAGTTCAGACCAAAAGTACTCCTGACTTCAGTTACTAAAGGCTCAGGGGACAGACAATTCGAAGATATCCAACAACTCTACCCCTTGAATACAGTTAAGGAAGCTGACCACTCAAAATGTTTTCAGGCTTCTTAGCATAGTAAACGGACCATGAGTCTATAACCCAAAATACTGTCTGCAATAGTAGGTTTCCTTAAACCGACTGTGTAAAGGCAGCTGTAAAATGGTTTCTGTCTATGTGTGTTCTTGTTCATGTGGCTGTGTACAGATGTGCATGTGGGTGCCCGAGACTCTCTACCTTTATCATTTGAGACACGGTTTCTCAATGAACTAGAAGCTCTCCTCAGCCACACTGGCCTGGCCAAAGAGTTCCAGAGATCTGCCTGTGGCCACTCTCCCGCTGCGGGGATTAAAGGAATGTGCTGCAAGCCTTCCTCTGCTACTCATGCTTTTTATAAGGGCTCTGGTGAGGAAAGCAGGTCCTCAGGCTTGCACAGCGGGCCCCTGACCAGCTGAGCCCTCTCCCCACCCTGCAGTTGTTTTGATCCATCAATCTGATACCATATACCTTGTGAAATCCATGGGACACAAACAAATTAGGAATGAGACACCTGAAGAAGGGTGCGGACTATCATCTAGCTCTAGAACTTCGATAATATATACATGGATCCATGCTCACTCTTCACCGGGATGGTTCAGAGCTAACGGCCAGGAATACGAATAGGAATGTTTCCTCTCAGGCGGATTTTTCAGCAGTCTAGGTCTCTAACTGCAGATCAGAGGCCTCCAAAGAGCCGTCTTGAATCTTACAGTACATCTCCAGGAAAACAGGCAGCTCTCAGGCCCTCCCCCCTCCCCCCAGGTTTTTCAGTATGCTGAAAAGCAATGGGGTGACACAGGTTATGTCACCATTCTCAGTACCTTCCCTGTCAGACCACCATCAGCCCATTTCTGTGACTTCAACACCTGCTGCTGTTTCTGCCACTCTCTGGCCCTCACCTTACAAAACCCACATGTCAGTTTCAGAACAGAGAAGAGCATCTCCTTGCAAGGTTCCCAAGCTTAACCAGCTCTCCATTACACCAGCTAAAAGGAGGACACAGAAATGGGAGGGGCTTTCTTTATTTAAATATATTTCTTTGCGAAACAGTCACACCATGACCGGGGCTATAAGCTGAGCAATTAAAAGATAACCCACCTAGGATGAAAGCAAGGTAATACTCTAGCCCCTAGTTAAACTGAAAATAACACTCCCAGGAGCTTAATGGTCAATTTCTGGGCAATGGGACTGCCTAAACCACGGGAATTAAGGTGTGTGTGTGTGTGTGTGTGTGTGTGTGTGTGTGTGCGTGTGTGTTTTAATTTGCACCCAAATCTCTTTGCCAAACTGTTCACAGGACCTTTGCTCCGGAGCAGGTCAGAGTAGACGGTGTCTATATCCTTCTAGAAACAGTCCAACCCTAAGGCTCAACTTCAACAGTGCGTATGTCACCCCCACAATACAATCTGCTTTTAGAGATTAGCCAGGCTTCCACAGACAGTGTCTAGTATCAATTCACAGAGAAATATAAAGAAGCAAAAATCTGGAAAGCCAGATCAATGTGGGGAGGAAATCCTAATTCACTGGGCTGTACCCAAGCATTGCATATATGCAAATACTAGGAGTAAGAAATATTAACTGTGAAAAGCTTACCCTTAAGAAAGTAACTTAAAATACTGGGTACTTAAAAGACTCTCACAAAGCATCCATTGCCACGGTATAATTTCCCAAGTTTTAATACCTAAAATATCTTCATTAAGAGTCCCAGGATCTCAACAGGGAATAAAAAGTGACATTTCACGTGTTTGCTCCTGGGGTTTTAATAAAATTCCAAATTCTTTTGAAAGAGAGTAACTTTAAAAAAAGTGAGAGAATCCAAAATAAGTTATAGCGTCAATATTTAAAAAGAAAAATTGCATATTCTGCTGAAGAAAGCGGTATTAGCCAGTCTAATACAAAATATAAACTATCTTTCGGGTTGAGGAGAGACACCGTGGAGCATGATTCCAATCCTGAAGGTACTGAATAATTTTTTTTCCAACAAAAGTTAAGTTTTATTGATTTGTCTTTCAAACAATGAAGGGGGGTTGTCTAAATAAGCTGGGGGGGGGGGGAGTCAATGCAATATCAAACGGGTCATTAAAAAGACTAAGGATCGCAAGGACAATCACACTAGCCGGTCCCCGAGTAAGCTTCTAAACTCAGCACCGCTCGCACAAAAGTAACAAATGCACGGGAAAGAATGAAGTGGGTTAAGAGCGGGCTGGATGACTGTGTTTTGAGACCTGCTCACAGGAAGCCACTACATCCTGCCCACAGTCCCTGTCAGTCACGCCGTCTCTCGATTCAAGTCCCCGCCGCCGCCGCCGCAGCAAGGTGGGGAGGGCACAGGTGTCCGGCCCGTGCTTCTCGGGCGTCCCGCTCGCCTGCTCGCCTCGCCTCGCCGCGCCCAGCCGACCCCGGGCCGCCGGCTTCCGCAGCCCCCAGCAGCCGTCTCGACCTGGCCGGATCCCCGGAGCCCCAGGGAGCCCGCACCCCCTCCCCAGCCCGCCGCCCGGCCCAGCCCCGCCCCGCCCCGGCCGGCCTCCCTCCTCCAGCCGCGCCTCCCCGGTAATTACCACGGGGCTCCCACCTCGGGCCGCTCCCGTCGTCCGCGGCCGCCCGCAGGCCTGCGTCCGAGAGAGGCCGGAAACTCGGCGCGCCCCCGGCCGCGCCCCGGGCTCCCGCGTCCAGGCCGCGCTCCAGGCGGCGCCCCTCACGCCCGCATGCCCGCCCGCCTGCCGCCCGCTCGCTCGCCCGCGCGGGCAGCTCCCCGCCCTGCTCGCGTCGAGGGGAGCCCCGACCCGCGCCGTCCCGTCGACGCGGCGCCTCCCCCAACACACCCCCATCCCGGCTCACCAGTCCCGGGCGTGCCGCCACCCCCGTGCGCGCCTGCCGCCCACCCTCAGCCGCGCCGCCCCGGGATCCCCTCCGCCCCCCACTTCCCCGGCCCCGCTTACAGATCCTGCCGCGCAGGCTCTGCAGCACTCGGACCTCGCGGCTGTCCTCGTCTCCCGTCTCGGGTTCTGCCGTGCCCGTGACGGCCGGCGCCTCGGGAGAAGCCGCCGCCGCCGCAGCAGCAGGCGCTGCCGCCGCCATGGTGCCGCCCGGCCCCTACCGCAGTCCTACCGCCTGCGTAGCCGGGCAAGGCGGAGCCCGGCGAGGCCTAGGCCGGATCGAGCCGCGCTCTGGCCCCGCCCCGGCTTCGGGCTGGCTCGCCCCGCCCCTCGCGCCGTGCCCGCCCGCCTCGCCCAGCCTCGCTGGGACCCTGCTCCAGCTCTCGGCCTTGAGTGGTTGAGTGGGGCGGGGAAAGGCTCTGAAACCCCCACCGGGAGGACAACTCTGGCCCTGCTGTGATTCCCAGAACCCTGGGAATCGGGCGTACCCCACGAACGGACTTCCAGGTCCCCTAATGTTCAAGGAAAATAGGAGTCCCCAGTCAGTGCGACTCCAGGTTCAAAGAGAAAGTTTGGCATTTTGGGCGAACATCAAACAACTGAGAGATGTATTCGAGACTCTCCCAGCAGAGGCCAGATGCTCCCGAACGAGGAGGCAAACCACAACCTTTGCTCTAAGAACACTGCTCCGCAAAAAATTGGCTCAAGCAAAGGACCACAGAATCCCACCCAGCCCCAGACCCAGAGAAATTCTGACGTTATCACCCCTGGTGTATTTCAGAAGCAGAAAGAGGACCTGTTCCCCACTCTCATAAGCAGGCTTTTTAGAAAGCAGATTGGCCTTGGAAAGTTTGTAAATCTTCAACTAGTTGTTGTCTCTATCTTAAGGGAACTATTCACAGTGAGTAAACTGTGAATAATACCCTGGTATGTGATGAGGGGATGATTTCCTGCTCCTGAGGTCGTTAACTGCGCTGCCCGAAGAAGGAAGAAACTGACATAATGGAGCAGGGTTATTCTTTGCCAGTCAGTAGAGAGATTTGGTTTTTTTTAAGGGTTAGACATACAGAAATGGCCTTAGGTCAAAAGACAGAGAGCCCCAGCCTTTGAGCGCCTCAATCTGGAAGGGCACACAGAAAAAGCCATGAGTGCCATGAGAGAAGAAGTAAGGTAGTAAGGGAGAGCCTTCCTGGGAAGGGGGAACAGAAGACCAGAATGAGGAAGGAGCGGAAGTGTTTCGGAGAGCACAAACCACTTGTGCAAAGGCCGGTCACTCTGACAGTGACCCAGGCTTCCTAGGCCTTTTAGGCTCAGAGCAATGTTTCTAATCTAGCTTGGGATGTGTGGTGCCTCTTTTCCTGTATGCTGCAGTCTTAGGGCAAGTGAGCATGCCTCCTCTTACCGGTATCTTGTTGTCCTTACTAGCAGTAAGTCCAAGTTCTATTTCCCTTGCTTTCCGAATCGGAGTTCATGCCCACGTGCTGTAGACTGGCTTTTTTTCTATTTTAAAACTTTTAATGCTTTATTGGTATGTATTAATTCTTCATAATAATGGGTTTCCTAATAACATTTTCACATATGTGTATAATGTATTTATTGTATTCTCCCTGCCATTACCCTTTCTTGACACCCTCCACTTCCTCTGAACCCCTTCCTCTTCCCAGCTAGCCCCCTTCCACACTCATCCACCGGAAAGCCAGTGGACAGCTCTTGGGAGTTGGTTCTCCTTCCGCCATGTGGGTCCTAGGGATTAACTCAGGTCTCTTGGTTTGGTATCAAGAGCCTCTTCCCACTGAGCCATCACACCAGGAGGAGTTTTTTTTAATCCAATGAGGTTTTGAGAGTTGTTTCCAGGATATAGGTGAGAGGTTAATTACAGGAACACGGGAGACTTACCAGTGGCTACACCACTGAAGAAAATGTTTCTTTCTCCTCCAGCCACCATTAGCTGCCTAGACATCCTTGCAAATCCCTTCACACTCCACAGCCCAGCCTTGTACAGATGACCACGGCCGCTAGAGAGTTGGCTCAATGGTTAAGAGCACTTACAGCCCTTGCAGAGGAGTTCCCAGCACCAACACGATGGTTCCCAATAACTCTAGTTCCAGGGGATCCAACTCCTTCTGACCTCCAGGGACACCAGGCACTCATGTGGTATACATACATACTTACGTACGTACGTACATACGTATATACACACATGCAAACACCCATACACATAAAAAGAAATAGAAATATCTTTTTAAAAAGAATATAATAGACATGTTATGCCCAGAAAATTCCACAACACTCTGCTCTATCCTCTTTCTCTTACATTCTTTCTATCTTTTCCTCAACCTTAGCTGAGCCTTAGAGGAGGTGATACAGATACATATAGAAGTCCTATTTAAGGCTAGGCACTCAACAGTTACTTAGTCTCAATATTGACCAGTTATGAGTCTCTGCACTTACCACTGCCTGTTGCAGAAAACCAGCCAAACAAAGGCTTCTCTAACCAAACCGGACAGCATCACTAATTCAAGAGCACAAGCACAATTATTGTGCACAATTTAGTGCACACTTCACATTCTTTTAGCAAAATATCTGTAGCCTCCCTACTAGGGCCCATGACCTCCCCAGTCACGTGCTTTTAACCAGGCTTATAGTACCAGATGTAGTTTCCCTGTTATGGAGCAGGCCTCATTTTCAGTCAGGAGGTGGTTGGGAACCCCCAGAACAGACTTGGGTACACTTTGCCTGGCAGGTCAGGATGGAGCAAGTAAGAACCACCTCCAAGCACGACTGCTGATGACAATTCTCCACCAGCAGTCGGCATAACACCTTCTGGCACTGAGTGCTAGCTAGCTGGAGGACGCTTCCAGCTCTGTCTCGCCTTGATTTCTGTATGTCCTGTGGTCTCTTCTCTGATAACTTCACACACACACACACACACACACTGTATTTTGATCATATTCATCCCCACTACTCTCCCTTATCACTCTCCCACTCCTACTGAGACTCTTTTTCCCGCAGCTACCTTGTGTGTGTGTGTGTATGTGTGCGTGCGTGTGTGTGTGTGTGTTGTAGAGTTGAATTAGGATTGTCGATCAAGATTTATTTATTAGAATGACTTAACAGTGGTCACACCATTGATGAAAATGATTCCCCTTTCCCAGCAGCCATTCGTTAACGGCCTATAGCTCCTCAGAGTGTGGAGGGTTCTCATGAGCCCCTCCCAATCTGTGCTGGAATGTTGACCCGTTTCATCTCCTGTCAGTAACCACAGCTGCTGTGAGTTCACGAGCACAAAGGCCGTGTCAAGTCCAGAGACAGCATTTCACGGCCTTCCTTCCACCCTCGGGCTCTTACATGCTTCCTGCCCCGTCCTCCTTGAAGTTCTCTGAACCTCAGACATAGTTGGTGTGGGTGTCTCATTTCGGGCTGAGCGCTTCTTGGTCCCAGATCCTCAGCTCATTGGCCAGTCGTGGATCTCCACATCAGCCTCTGTCCACTGAAAACGAAGCTTCTCACCGAGGCCGAGAACAGCACAATCCTGTGGGTCTAAACGTCTGCATGTTTCTCTAGTGCAGAATGGAAATACACAAGGACTCTTCCCTGTGTGTCATTGGCCTTGATTAATTGTTGAGAGCACATCTGTGACATGTCCAGTAAGTAGGATTAGTTCGGTAAATGCCACTTCATGCTCTTGATGGGAATTCTTGTAATAGGTCTCCCACCCTTGTCATCCCCGTTCTACACCATTTAGTCTTAGTCCAAAGCAAAAACCGAAGCTTGTTACTTATTGTGAAAAACAAAACAGCATCAACCAAAACCCTACCAATGGCTTCTTTCGTCTTACCTGTCACCAAGCCAGTGTACGGTGCTAGTCATGAAGAGTGTTAAAGATGACCAAGGGATAAAGTTCAGTTTCCCCAGCCAGGTGTTCAGGGTTGAGCTTGGACCCAGCGTACCTCACAGTCCTTCTACCTCAGTCACTTTGAACCCCCTTTCCTAACAACCTGATGTTGAGTGGCTTCCCAAGCCAGAAATGGGGACACTTGCCTTTAATCCCAGCACTTGGGAGGCAGTTGCAGGCCAATTTCTATGAGCCTGGTCTTCACATCAAGTTCCAGTCCAGCCAATTAATAATAATTGTTATTATTAATAATAACAATAAAGTCTGGTGGAGGGCTGCCTCCTTGCCTCGTCATTCTCCTGTCCATCCCTTCATGGACAGTAGTTCTCATGTGCTATGGAGATGATTAATTTCTGCTGGGTATTATATGAAGCCCTCGTAGCACAATGAGAGAATAACGGAAGGTGGTCGATTAGGTGTCTCACCTCCTACATTCAGTGTTCTAACGATTTCAGTATGTTCAATGCATGAATGAGTGATGTATTAACTCACTTCCTCTGCTCTGCAGACTTGGAGCTTCCCTATTTTGAAATCTCTCGCTTGTAATTCGTTATCGTAGCTGTCCAAACGGCAGGCGTCGGAATCAACAACGTTAATATCCTCCTCTAATTAGACATCCAATGCTAGCTTTTTTTTTTTTTTGAAAATCATTAGTGCTTAAGCCAGATTCTTCTGATTTCCCTTCTTTTCCATTAACTCTGATACTAAATTGTTACTAAAGATATAAAAACAGTTTCACTTGAAGTAACATTAATTTTTCCTCCTAGGACATCTTCCTGTTGCAGAGGACAAAATTAGCACACTGTTCCGCTAAAGGCTCTCAAGTTTCCTTTCTTTTTTTCATCGGAAGTCACTTCTAATTACTCTGCTTCTGAATGATCATTTAAGGCTATGAACGTTTCCAACTGGTGCCGAAGCAATCTTGACTGGGCATTGTTTCCTTAATAGAAAGCGTCTGGGAAATCAAGTTTTACAGACTGCTAAGATTGACATTCGAACTGCAAGGCTGCTTTTTCATCTCGTTTCCTCTCTGGCTCTTGCGCAGGGGCTGGGGTCTGAATTCATCTAGAGTTCCTCTCCTTTCTTCACCGTGTTTGGTAACTGCAACATTGTTGCACCAGACCAGCGCTTGCCGTTCACTTCCTTCCCCTTATTATTAATGAATGTATTTAAAGGCTAGCCTCCTAGCTCTACTCTTCTCTATTCTGAGGAGCAGTCATTCACTACTTTGTCTTTTCTGATTTCTTTACTAGTTTTAAACCCATTCATTCATTTAAACCCACAAATCAACTCATTCATGGTAGGTTGTGTAACACCGTCACCTCATCTCTTAATGAGATAAATACATCCTGACACCAGAAACTATTTCTAGAGCCTGTCTGTTTCAGCTTATTTTTGAATCACCTGCCAGCCTATAACATGATGTATGAATGGTATCTACTGGCCCTAAGTTTTTCATTTTGCTTTTTTCATATTTATTTTAATTTTTTAATTTTATGTGTCTAGTGGGTATTTTTCTCTGCATGTATGCCTGTGCATCATGTAAGTGCCTGGCCCCCCTGTAGATCAGAGGAGGGCATAGGATCCCTTGGAACTAAAGTTATAATGATTGTTAGCTAGCCTCCATGTGGGTGCTGGGAATCGAACTCAAGTCCTTTGCAAGAACAAGTGCTCTTAACCACTTAGTCATTTTTCCAGCCTCTAGTTTATTTTATTTTTGAAACAGGGCTTATTATGTAGGCCTGGCTGGTCTGGAACTCTCAGAGAACCACAGACTTCTGCTTCCTGGATGCTGGGATCAAATGTACTGGCCACCAAGCATCGGTCCCCCTGAGTTCCTGGCCTTTTCTGATAGCTCAGGAGAGGAGGTATGTGCTTGCATTTTAGTATTTAAATGTGGGTCATTGTCATAGATCTGCGCACTAGTGAGGCAGAATTATTGCCCCCACACCAATCAGGAAGCAAGCTCCTTTTATGAGTGATGATTTGGTTTCCCCATTATTGTCATCTGAATGCTTTTGTGGATTCAGGTTTTCACTTCTGACCTCTAAACCCAGATAATCTCTGTTCAGCAAAGCTGGAGTTGTGGGAGGTGATGGAAAAGGCCTTAGCTACTCAGAGAGCTTCGAAGATTTGACTTCAGAACCAAACAAGGCTGTGATAAAACTCGTCCAAAGATGTGGGCAAACTTTACCCTGAAGACTTCAGCTCGCCTATTGAAAAGACTTTCAACTACATTTCCCTCCTGCGGACGGCTGTTAAAGGCCTGGGTGTGGGACCAAGAGGCAGCACGTGCCCTTTGGCCAGAGTGACTTGGGTGTCCTCCAGCTTCCTTCCTTTGGAATTAGGATGGCACATGTGCCCTCCTCCAGCGGACTCCTCCTGTCACTTCTGACTGGTAAAACAACATCTGTGAAAGGAAAACTGGAGAAGCTGGGTAACTACACACCTGTTTCATCTGCTCCGTGCTAGGAAACGTCTTTGTTTGGGCAGATCTATCCATTCAACAAAACTGGAGACACACCAGGAATCCATTTGGTAAGAGTTAGGCTGGAGGACTTCAGGCTCTGCAGCCCCTACAAACCCAGCAGCTGCATGAACTTCAGGTCGCAGCCCAGCTGAGTCCCACACTCTTCAGATACAGGTAGGGTCTCCCAGTACCCCTGTCATTAACTTGGCTAGCACACATCCGCAGGGGCATCTAAAGGGGATGTGGGCTGGAGACGCACCTAGATATGCTCATGGAAAGTTCCAGCCCGCCCCTACTCCTTAATGCCTTGGAAAACAATGGAGTAGTTGTTGGTTAAATGGTACCTTCAAAGTCTTCTAAAGTCTCAGGAATAAGAAAGTAGAGCCAATGAAGAGCTGGCGAATGAGGCTGGAGAGCTGGCTCAGTGGTTAAGATCAGTGCTGTTCTTCTAAAGGACTTGGAATTCAATCTCCAGCATTCAGAGGACAACTCACAATTGTCTGTAACTCAAGTTCCAGGGTGTCCAACACCTTTTTCTGGCTTCTTTGGGCTCTAGGCATGCACTCGGTGCATAGACATACATGCAAGCAAAACACCGTACAATAAAACTTAATTTAAAAAAAAAAAAGAGCTAGTAAAGAGCTGACCCCCAAATCCCTCTTGCGGCAAAGCCAGAGGTGGAGGAAATATCAGTCAGCAGTGAGGACTGAGAGTCAAGAATCCAGGCACAAGGGGAATTCTTTGCAGAATCTCTCTTCCCTCTACAAACCACAGGAGGTGGTGCCGGCTGTAAATACCGAGCCAGGCTCTTCAAGTGGGCCTATGCAGGTTGATGGCACATGCCACACTAGACTCTTCATGGCTAATGTCAGTGTTTGTTACTGTGAATTCTCACGCTACTGTGCTGGCTCCAAGCAGAGTTGAACCACAGAATCGCTCAGATTTGAGCCAATGCACCCTGACTGCCAAGCACAATCCCAGTCAGTCCTCTTTGTTGCCATCTTCAGAAGCTCCATTGCCCACTGGGCAGTTTTCCAGTGGTGAGGACTGGGGAAGATTAGCTCTGGGAACAGGTTGCGTCTGATGGCAGTGCAGCTTCTGAGCCACTTCTGTGATCTTTTTGATGTGAAAAGGCCAAATGGGGGGTTAGCCCCGGAGAAGCAGAAGAAGAGAAGTATTTGGGAAGAGAAATAGAGAAGCTGCACCTGAACAGGCCTCCAAGAAAGAGGACCCTGCAGGAGGGGTAGGGCAGATCCTTGGGGAAAGAGCCAGCAACTCTGCCATAGCCGAGTGTCAGCAGAGCTCTATGTCAGCAACGAAACAGTTTTATTTCCCCTGACCTCTTCTCCCCAATGCTACTTCTTTCCTAGCTCTGAGTGAAGTCTGGTACCATTACCACCACCACCCTTTCAGCCTCTTGGTTACCCCTAGTATAGCGTGTCAGCAACTGAAGCATCCAGCTGAGGGTAACAGTCCGAGTTGCAGTGTCTCCTCCCTTTCGAATGAGGCATGTCACCGACTGGGAGGCCAGCTGCAGAGTGGAGGTACCATCTTGCCGACTTCCTGCCTTTTCTGTGGCCTCTCCTTGTGCTCACTGAAGTTGCCATCTTCTCTGGGGGAGGCAGGAGTCCAGAAGAAGAGGGATAAAGAATGGCCCAGTCGTAGATGGCATGCCCTAGTATGACCTGGCATTGCTGCTTAGACTCCAGCAGTGCCTCTGAGTAGCCGCCCTTTTTCATACACCAGTGATGGAGGCTTCCTGGGCCTTGTTCTGAACTGCAGTTCTAGCTCTATCTACTCCACTGAGCAGCTGACAAGTGCCCACACACATTGGCCACATCTTCTCAGCCTGCCCGTCAGCTCCGGTACTTTATCAGCCCATGGGCTCAGTCCTCGGGAGAGCCTCTCCCAGGATGTTTCCTCTTCTCTGCACTCTTGTCTACCTTTTCTGTCACCTACAGCAGGAGCATCAGCTTCTTGCCCTGGGGGTTCTCCATACTTTTATACTCCAGTGACATCTCATGTTTTACAAGAGACTGGCAACATGTCTAACACTGGCCCCAGAGCAGCCCTTAGACTCCGCAAATCGTGAGCAGGGGTCCTCTACACATTCTGGGAGACATTATGGGAGGCCGCTATTGCGCTGTTCTGTTGCGGGCAAAGGAATCAGGGAGGTTCACCTTGCCGCTGATCACCACAGACATCAGAAGAAAGCACTGTGTCACCAAAGGAGGTTCTTGGAGTGTGGCGATGCCATGGCGGGTGGTCAGAGACCCTGTCTGATTCCTTTCTTCCTTTCTTTTTAAATGTATTTTCTTTTATGTTCATTGGCATTTTCCTGCATGTATGTCTGTGTGAGGTGTCAGAAGCCCTGGAACTGGGGATACAGACAGGCCTGAGCTGTCATGTGGGTGCTGGGAATTGAACTCTGATCCTCTGGAAGAGCAAGTGCTCTTAACTGCGGAGCCTCGTGTCTGAGTTCTTTTTAAGAGAAAAGTCTTCCCACATCAGGAAAGTTGAGACATGAGAAGTTGCTTAGGCTGGGACGCAGAGACTCAGGAAGGCAAAGTATATTCTATATCAAATCCAAGACCACTTCTCCAATACCTGTAGATCGCGCAGAGAGACATTCCCTCCAGAAGGCTCTCAGTCCAGGGAACTCTTGTTCCTAGGGCCCATTAGAGCCTGGAATTTGAATAACTTCCTGTTTCTGGGGAAGGCGGATGAATGGCCCGGCTTTCACGGGTATCTCATGAGGCCTGTGTCGGGAAAGAAAGGCAGTTGTGAGAAGGCCTAGACCCAGGTGGTCAGTTCACCAGTTCATAGGAGGAATCTTGACCCCAAGGCAGTATGTCTTGACCACCACCGGTATCTGCACCTAATTTGTCAGGTCCCAAAGTGTATCCTTGTAGGTGTGTGCATTTGTGTGGTGGTTGGAGGTCGACAGGTGCTCCTGTCCACTGCTCTCCACTTAGGTTCCTGAGGCAAGGTCTTGTTGAATCCAGAGCTTGCCAGTTTGACTAGTCTAGTTAGCAAGCTTGTCTTGGACCCCCTGTCTGTGACTCCAGACAGCTGGGGTCACAGGTGTGCTTCTATAGCTACCTGGCCTTTATGTGGGTGCTCAGCATTTGAACTCCGGACCTCATGCTTGACTCATTAACACTCACTAATACTTTCATCCTGGCTTTGCCGTCACCTCTCCTGTGTTCCAGAACCATTTGGAAGCAGGTGGCTCTCCACCCAAGATGATCAGTGTGTTTCTGAAACTGAAGAGTTCTCTTACCTCACCTGGTATACTTACAAAGTCAGGAAATTAATATTACTAAGATGCTAGACAATCTACAGGCTTGGTTCACTTTTCTGTTAACTCAATAATCATCTTTACAGAAAAAAAGGTCCTAGTTCTGAGTGACATCCGCTGGTTGTCTTTGTTTTCTTCTAATCTGAGACAGTTCCTCAATTCTTCCTTGTCTTTCTCAATCTTGATATTTTTTTTAGTTGAAAAAAACAGTTAAATAATTTTTCATACAATATATTCTAGTTACACTTTCCCCAATCCCTTCAAGATCCTCCCCGCCCCCACCCAGCTACATGTCCTTTCTCTCTCTAAACAACAAATACAAGCAAAACCACAAGAAACACACCCACCCACCCCCCACAAACCCACAAGAACAAAAAAAAATGGGAACCAAAATATACAAACAAAAGACCATTAAGACAAAAACCGCCCAAGTTGCATGATGCCTGCACTGGAGTGTGGTTTATACACCCACTGAGACTCCAGTAAGGAAAGCTAACCTTTCCTTTGCAAGCCGGTATCTATCACAGATGGCTTCTTGGTTAGGTGTGGGAGCCCACGTCCACGCCCATTTCTTAGTGCTGGGATCTCATCTGACTTGAACCTGTGCATACCCTGCACGTGCTGCCACAGTCACTGCGCGTTCATGTGTGCATCTATCCTGACGTGTCTTACAATCTTTCTGCCTCATCTTCTGAGTAGGCCCTGAGCCCTAGGGTGGGGTAGGTGGGGTTGAAAACATCCCATTTATGACTGAGTCTTCTAAAGTCTCTCACTCTCTGCACACCATCCAGTTATGAGTCCCTGTGTCAGCTCCCCTCTCCTGCAAGAAGAAACCTTCCTAATGATGATTGAGTGAGGCACCGATCGATGGCTATAGCAGCATATTGTGAGAAGTCTTTTGTTTCTTTAGCAAAGCAATAGCATTTGGCTTTCTCCTAGGCCCATGGTCTATCTGGTCTCAGGTTCTTGGCCACCCGAGCAGTGTCAGGCATGAGTTCCATCTCATGGAGTTGGCCTTAAATGCAATCTTGAGCCACTATTTCACCAGCCTGTCTCATAGGCAGGTCACCACTGTAGGTCGCAGGGTTTGTAACTGGGTTGATGACTGCCCTTCTATGGTGGCAGAGAACCTTCCAGTACCATGGATGCTAATGGAAGGGGTGGAGCATCTGGTTTGGCAAAGCTGGATACTCTTAGTGGATTCATGTCGGTTGTTTTGTGAAGTGTCCCTGAGTTTCTGTCACACGTTTTTGGCCTGAGAGAAGCCTTGTCAAGATTAAAATCTTGCTCACAGCTTGGATGTATATTCATAACTCAGTTTCCCATAAAGTAGTATAGCCATATGAAACCTTGATTCACAGAAAGATGAGGAAGAAGGCAGGGCTGGAGAAGGCTACATTGAAGGTTAAGATGTCCTCAGAGAGACTTCAGACATTAGAGGCCACCAAACCGTGGGCCACTGTTCCTGCACAGACCACAGTATCTGTGCACATGAGCCATGTAAACTGGGTATTATTCTTGGCTGGTAAGTTTTACAGTTTGGCTCTTTGACTCTCCAAGGGATTCTTAGTTATCTACTGTATTTAAAGCAGTCATTTCTTAGTAAGCAAGGGTTTCAGTTGCTTCAAGTAAAGTGAGGTACATCCCTGCATTATCTGTGCTGATGTCAAAGCTGTCTGCAGTCCCCTAAATGAGTCCAGTGTCTATCCAGGGCACTCCTGTGTCCACACAACTTCCCTCTGTACAACGTTCCCTCCAAGTCTCATCCCTCATGGGCACAATTATGAGAAATTAGTCTGTAGCTAACAAAAAAAATGTTCAGAATTGTCTCAAACAACTATTCTTTGTTTTGTTTTTTTTTCATAGAGAAGAACTGTTTACTGTTACAAAAATTAGAAAAAGAGCTATCATACAATTCTTCACTTCTGGGTAAAGGAATTGAAAGCAGGGTCTTGAAGAGATGTTTGTTCATTAATCTCCACAGCAGCATCATTCACAGGAGCCAAAAAGTGGAAGCAGCTAAGCGCCCACTAAAAGATGAATGGAGAAACAAAGCGTAGTGTGGACATACAACGGGATGTCACTCAACTGTAAAAAAAGGAAGTTTTGACACTTGCTGTAGTGTGGACAGACTTCAAGGACATCGTATGAAGCGAAATAAGCTAGTTACAAGACACAAGCTGTGATTCTACTCATATGTGGGACCTAAGGGCTCAAGTTCATAGAGTCAGAAGTAGAATAGGATTTTTCAGGGCCTGGGTGAAGGGAGTAATAGGGAGTCACCGTCTAATGGGTAGAGTTTGAGTTTTTACATAGAAAGAACTATGGAGTGGATGGTGGTAAAAGTTGTAGAACAATGTGAATGTCCTTATCTCTGAACCATATGTTCACCAATGTTAAGATCATCTTGAAGACAATTTTATTTAATTTTATTTCACATGTGTGAATGTTTTGTCTGCATGTATGTAAGTGCACACAATGCCTGCAAAGGCCAGAAGAAGGCGTATATCCCTTGTCACAGGTGGTTGTGAGCCACCATATGGTTGCTGAGAACCAAACCTGGGTCCTCTGAAAGAGCAGCATGAGCCATCTCTCCAGCCCCAAGATAACACATCTTATGGTATATGTATTTTTAAAATTAGTGGGGAAAAAAAAGAAAAGAAAAATAAATCATTGACGTTGTGGGTGCCTCTGGAGAGTTAGCATCTTTGTAGTCTTCTTGCCTTTGGTTTCGTAGTCACAAGATGGCTGTTGTCGCTGGAAATACCTACATCTGGTAGTGGAGTACACTGGCCAGGATTTCCCATGAAGACTCATAATCATTCTGAATGTATGAACTGTCTTAGTCTAGTCATTGTTCATGGGCCTGGAGGCAGGCACCTCATCATCAGGTAACCTGCATCGCTTGCTATCAGGTGGTCTGGACCAAATCATTGTTCCACTGTGAGAGAGGGGATCAATAGCCATGAAGTCAGAGAGTTCTGTCTACCGCAGCACGTCTACCAAGGATATTGTCTATGTTCAACTGAAAATACTTTGATACATTTACTGTCCAAGGTTAATTTTCTGAATCTGCCTCATAGACCTGCCTCTTCTTCCTTTGGGCTAGTATGATACCCTGTGTACACAGACATTGCCTGCAATGCTCATAGCAAACTCATAAGTCCTCTTTGTTCTACTGTGTGTGCAGTTCTCAAAAACTGGACAATACAGTGTGTTTGACTCGGACATACATGGGAAGCAAAACAGACACAGGAGGCACCAACTGAATGTTTAAGAATGAGTGCACAAACAGACATGGGGTAGGATGCTCAGAGAAGCTGCTAACACACGTGTCAGAACTCTGGGAAGAGAAACCAGAGCGCATCCCAGAGCCAGAGGGGTCAAACAAGAGCTTTGCTGAAAGTTTGGGGGCAGAGGGAAGGCAAAGTGTCAGAAGGCAGGTGAGGAAGAAGAAAGGGAAAGAGGCAAGATCTGTGGTTTGTTGTCCTCGCCCTGGGCTGGGCTGTGTGTCACAAGCAACTCTTCTTTGGCAGAGAGGGCAGAGGAAGACAGAAGCTCACTGGCCACACACTGTTGTTAGCAGTGGCTTAGATCTAAACGTCTTCCGCTTTTGTGGGTTGTTGCAGAATGTAGAGAGAGTGAATACAAAGCTGTGAGCTACTTTCAGACTTTGTGAAGCAATCTCTAGGCAGCCTTATCATTCCGTGACTACAAATGAGTCCAGAGTTGTCCATCTTGCCACTACCTGCCCAAATAATTCAATCTCTCCTCAGTTATTGAGTCCCAGGAGAGTCATGGCGTTGCAATTGGCATCTTGGGGTCGGGTTGTGTGACATGAGGTGGATGGAGAGGTTATGTTCTTCCTTTCCTGCTCTGGTTTCTTGTGTCACATAATGGGACTGCCCACTGTATTGTGATGCCTGCTACGAGAAGGTAAAGACCCAAGCCAAGAGCATCATGTTTCAGAACCCGTGGGCTATCCAAGTATCAGCAAAGCTGGCAAGAATGTTCACTCTTCCGTTTCTCGGCCCAAAGTGGCACTTTGCGGGCTGGAAGACTTGCAAAACAGTTCTCAGCTCCAAGTCTTCCCCTTTCTCACCATCAGGACTCCACTAGTCTCAGATGTCAGGCTGTAGGTGTGACTTTTGTGTCATGGTCAAAGCGACCAACATTCCCCAACTTCCCCCTTATGTGTCCCCGTCTCCTTGGCAGCTAGGGCTGGTTGCATGAGTCAGTGGGACTTGAGAGGGAGCCAGCTTTGATCTTCCAAAAGGCTTTGCGTTCTTCACTAGGAACGATACATGGACTGTCACCATGTCTCCTATGGCCCTGTCATCTTGCTTTGTTAAACGAGGACAAACACCTGAAAATTCCACAACCATCTTGTGATCACAATGAAAAGCTTAAGAGAGGCCTGACTCTGAAATCTGTATTGCTATGGACTCATTTCTCTAGGCTGTTTGTTGAGAGAGAGAGAGAGAGAGAGAGAGAGAGAGAGAGAGAGAGAGACTGCCTCTCTAAGTCACCATCGGACAGTTACTGAAGCACCAGGCATCCTCCTCTTGGTTACACCTTTAACCCCTGCATATTATGTGCTGATGCTATGACCCCATCTCATAGGAGCCAAGTTGTTCATTCACAAATCACCTGATGGACGATGGTCTGGTGTCTTCAAGGCTGGCCCTGCCTGCTGTTGGTTGTTACTGAAGAAAAGAGGTAGGTCTCCACCAAGGGCAGTAGAGGCAATAAATGTAGGCACTTCTGATTGTGTTGGTGCTGGACCAAGTCTGCTGGCAGTTACCCTCTGGCCATATGCTCTGTCTCTGGACCCTTGACTTAATGTGTTCCTATAAGGAAATACAGGGGCTGGGAGTGAGCCAGTTCAGTATCTTGGCCCTCATAGATGAGATGTTGGTATTTGTTTCCCAAACACAGGACTGCAGTTCAGAGAAAAGACAAGGGTATACTGGCAAAAAAAGAAATTGGGGTATGGATAAATTTGCAGCCTTTTAAAATAATTGATCCAGTGGCCACCCAAAACTGTAAGCATTCTAGTTTGTTTTTGCTGTTTTTAAAGTTATATAGTTTCGATTTCCAGGACTGAAGCCTAGGGCTGTCTGCATAGAGACAGAGAGGGCTGATGGGAACCCAGCCAGTCTTAGAACAAAACTTTGAAATGAAATATGCCACCGTTTCCTAACACTTTACCCCCGTAATCCTTAGTGAATATATTACCTGCAACGAAGTTAAACCAAGTGCTTAGTCCCTGTGCGGAAGTGTGTGGGAGGGACTGGGCAATGAATTGGATTCTGGGAATGCTCTTTAGAAAGCAAGGGATGCAGAGAAGCCATAATTGCCCGCTGCGATCACGTCTTACTTGTGACAGCTGTTCCATCTGGTGTGCTTGCTTTCTCATACCGGTAACAGCCAAGGAGATGGCTCAGCAGTGTCCAGATCCCCAAAACCCACAAAAATGCTGGGCAGCCATGGCAGCCGGCCTATGATTCAGCTCTGGGAAGGTGGAAGGCTGAGGTGGGGTTATCCCTGAAGCAAGCTGACTAGTTAGACTAGTGGAAATGGAGTAACGTGGGGAGCAGCCAAGGAAGACTCCAGAGGTAAGCCTCAGGCCTCCAGATGTGTGTGTGTGCGCGCACACACACACACACATGCACACACATACAATGTATGTGTAGATATTTGAAAAGATTTTCTATAATTTTCTTTTTTCAAATCTGTTTTCCCTCTACAAGATCTGGAATTAAACAGGAATTCTTCCACATTAATGGTTTTTATGAACCCAATTCTATCTAGATTACCAGATAAGAACAGGCGTGAGGGACTAGTAAAGACACCTGCTGCCAAGACTGACAATTTGAGTTTGATTTCCAGGACCCACCTGGTACCCAAAGTACTCGTCCTCAGACCTCCACAAGCTCCATGTGCCTGTGATTGTGTGCTCCCCCTCCTCCATCTCTGTGTTCTCTCTCACACATACACACACTAAATAAAAAAAAATGTGGTAAACATTTTTTAAAAGAATATCACAGATGTGAACGAACGTTTAAAATGAGAAAAGCTGTCTCCTATTTTTGTCATTAGATAGGGATGTCAGGAAACAAACATTTGTTGGCCATGATTCTACCTGGGACACTTTGCTGTGGAGGGCCATGTGATGTAGTGCAAGATGCTTGGCAGTGCTCCAGCCTCTGCCCATGTGACACTGACATGTCTTAGCTGTATCTCAGACAACTGAACATGTCTTCAGGAGCTGAAGATGAAGGTCAGTTGTCATAGTGCCTGCCTGGCATGCGAGAGACCCTAGGTTCAATGCCCAGAGCTGCATAAATCCAGGAGCAGTGTAGTGGCACCAGCACTCAGGTGGAGGCAGAGGACCAAAGTTCAAGGTCATTGTCAGCTAAATAATGAATTTGAAGCCTGTCTGGGGTACATCAGACCATTTCTCCAATGTCCTCTAGGAGACAAAAATCACCCCCATCCCCACCCCGGCTGAGAGTCTTTGCTCTAGGTTAGTCTTCTGTTACATAGCTTCTGCATTGGTGACTGAATGGGGTTCAGAGAGACAGTCTCGATAGGAACTCCCTTAAAATCTCAAAGAATACAAAGATGCGAGAATGGAGTCCATAGCAACTCCTATCCAAATCTGTCTTTGTTTCCTCTAAAGTTCAGCAGTAACTGGCTCTGTCATTTCTATGTGCCTGTCTTTGTCTCCCACCCCGACACCTTTGGACACACTTTGTGTCCTCTCTTTTCTAGAGGCTCTTTCAAAACAAACTCGCCATTTCTGCGTTTCTCCTTAGAATCTACTCCTGTGGCCTATCTATTTTTAGCCTCCTTCCCATTCCCTTCAGTTGGCATCCAAAAGCCCAAAGAGCTGGTCTGGGCCCTCTTCTGCACAGTTGCCTGTGGGTGGATGGGAGGAGCTGAGCAGCCCAAGTAGCACCCGAATTAGCAGCGGGGAGGAGGATGAGAAGGGCTGGCAGAGCTCGTATGTGAGGAAGGCTGCAGAGTTTTGTCACCCCGCTCACAGATGTGCAGAGATGGTGTGCTATCTTTGTTTCTCAAAATTATTTTCTCTTTTCTGAATCTCCAACCATGGGGGGGGGGCATTTGATTGAAACAACTTAAATAGAAGCATCAAGTACATAGTCCATCTTGCCATCTTTTTTCTTTTTTATCTTTCAGAGATAATATGTGGATCTGGGATGAACGTTATGGCCAACAGATTTTTGGGGGATAGAGGATGGGCTCTCTGGTCCAGTCCTAGCTCCTATATCTTTGCTGAAGTTTGCTAGGTGGGTGGTCTGACTGTTCCCTGTGCTCTGCTGTGGGGGATGAGACCAAATCTGTTCCTAGGCTATCTGTATACACCTGCTGTTGAGGCAGGGTCTCTAGTGCCTGCGGCCTGGTCCTCCCTAGCCTGGAAGGACCTGCATGTGTTCCCTGATGACTCAGTGCTGCCCTGGCTGGGACTTTGACCCCACATCTTCCATCTGGCTCTTCACCAGAGTGTCCACCCCCACCTTGCCAGTGACTCACCTTTCTCTCATGATGTTTGGCACATGGAGGACTGTTGGCTCTTGGCTCAGTCAGCTCAGCTGCTTTCCTGCTGTGGTCCTGAGGGCAGTCCAGGGCATTATATTCAACTCTTCTCCCTAAATAACCTTGGAGCCACCCTCAGGGGCAAGGGAACATGGCAGGTAGGCCCTCCTAGAGCCCCAAAGACGGGGTCTTCAGGAGCCCTCCACTTCCCCCCCCCCCCAAGCTGATTTAGGCAGGGTCAGGAGATACGTCAGCTGGTGACCTCCTTCATCTTTCTGTTCCTTCCCACAGAGTTTAATAGGATCAGCAGGGTAGGTTGTCCTCTTTCTGTCTGTTTCAGGACTTCTGACAGAAACGCCATGGTTAACTGACCCTGTTGTCAAAAAGCAAGGGAAGGCAGTCTGTGACGAGGTAGCATACTTTCTCCCTTACACAGTTTAGCTGTTTAAGCTACTATTGGGCTAAAGCGTCTGCACGTTCTATTTAGTAGATGACTTTAACTTTTCCTTCTCCGGTTTCCTCTTTCTTAGCATTTCTCCTGTAACTACTCTAAGCCTTACTAAGGCAACTAGAAGCTTCTAGAAGTCTGAGGGAGGGAGGATCAGTATATGATAAATGAGGAAGGAGCCCACATGCTCTGACATTTCGAAACTGTTTTGCCACCATGCATACCTTTACAGTTTACCTACCGCACACCATGCTGTGAGTCTTTAGACTGAGACCACAGCCCTGTGGGTGGACCGCATCTGTCCAGGCAGTGTGGAAGAAGTCCAGATGCCCACACAAGAGCTAGAACATCAGAACAACTGCTGACAGACTGGAGAGGGGTGCTCGGCCATCCTCTCCCCAGGGTGGGGAATGTCCTCACAAACCCTGTGAGGCCAGGTTCTTTGAAGAGAGACTTCTTCAGAAGGTTAGCAAAACAAAGTCTGTATATGGAAGGAATAACGCAGGGGTAACAATCTTTTATTTTTCATGTAGGTTTGTTTAAAAAGAATCGCTATTTGTGTTTTTAGATCATCAGGGTTTCTGTTGTTTTTAAAAGACCTTTTTGCAGCCGGAGAAATGGCTCAAAGATTAAAAGCACTGATGGCTCTTCCAAGGAACCAGGTTCAATTCCCAGCACCCGCAGGGCAGCATATAGTTGTCTGGAACTCCAGTTCCAGGAAATCTGTCACCCTCACACAGAGGCATTTGCAGGCAAAACACCAATGCACATGGAATAAAAATAGAAAAAGGACCTTTCCGGGTTGTGGGGATGGTTTGGCAGTTACTGCTCATGTCGTGCAAGCAAGAGTTTGAGTCATCAGCACCCATGTAAATGCCAGGAGGCCCCTCCGCCCAGTAATTCCATTCTGGGAAGGTGAAGACAGGATCCCTGGAACAAGGCAAGACTAACCTTATCATCCAGCTCTGGGTTTGACTGAGAGACCCTACCTCAAAGACTATGGTGGATAAAACAAAAATAAAGTGGAAGAACGATGAGGAAGATTCCTGATATTAACCTTGTGCCTACATACACACACACACACACACACACACACAAACACACACACATACGCGTACACACGCACGCAGAAGCCCACATGCATACTACATACACATCAAAGAAGAAAAAGAATCATTTTTCAAAAGGACTTTTAACATCTTTTTAAAAAGGCGACTTTTAGAGAGGATGTTACGTATGGACAAGTGCAAAATCCACTTCAGACAGATGCAATGCATGAAGCAAAGGCCAGGAAGGGGGATGGCTGCTGTCTCCAGTGGTGGCAGGTGGCCGTCTCTGTCCACAGGGCTTGTGAGAGGCAGGACTGGAAGGCAGACAGGGCAGGCGCTGGAGATCTGAGTGACGGGTTAAGAGAGCAGCAGGCCAGTTTAGAGACAGTCCAGGTTTCTGACCGTCTCATAAGAAAGGGCCCAGCAGGAGGAAAATCATTGCTTTGGAAATTCAAAAACGCAGGCCAGCATGCAGCTTCTGGGGGAATTCCTGCACTGTGAGGAGGGAAGGCTAGAGAGGAAGAAGAGCCCATTGAGAGAAAGCTGGGATCCATCCTAGATGTAGGTGAAGTATAACGCTGTGTCTCCTAGCAACCATGAAGGGAAGGGTGATTTTTCGAGGGTCATAGACAGTTGTTGATAAACCGACTTCTAAACATTTTCTACAACTCTCTCTTGCCTGCACAGCTGCCTTCCCACAGCTCTTCTGCCTCGATTTATCTTGTCTTGATATCCGCATCATCCTTTCCGTTTGAACCTCTCGTCACAAACTGTGGTGACTTTGTTACCAGGAGCTCCCAGCAGCCCGTTTTCCCACTAAGATGATGTGTGGAGGAGCAGGGTCCCCATTTCCTCACTGCTGTCACCCCAGTGCAACACTGGGTCTGACACAGTGGTCCTCCAGAGACTCACGGGAGAAAGACGTGAACTAATAAAGGAGGGACCGACATCACCCTCTCTGAGAGTGCTTTATTAAGTGCCTTCTTGGGAGAGGGATTTCTGTTTTGTTTTGTTTTGCTTTTTAAGTATATAGAACGAGCTTGCAAACTGATGTCCCATTCTGGCCTGTCCCATCCTGGTGGCTAGCTAGCTCTTTCCCCTGAGGCCTGGCACTAGCATAGTGCCACCTGCTGGATCACACAGAAAATCCAGACTTTTATGCGATCACATTTTTCCTTTACAAAGAAACATGTAATCTCACTTGAAAATTTCATCTAGAATCTTCTTTGACCTTCAAAATTTTTTAATATTCAGGATGTTGCTTTCTCTGTTTAATTTACTGTTTTCCTTTAAATACTAACTTTGTTTTGCCTAATGGTCCATTTTTCAGATAAATCATATTAAATTGTGAAACACCTCTTATACAAAAGTAGTTAGGGACTGCAGTATTACTAAGATTACCTTATGTGCCACACATGAATCTCCTGATGTCTGTGGTAGAAACACAGGCTACAGTGAAAACATTGATACAAGACTGCTGAACAGCAACCCCAGAGGCACGCAGTCGCTCCTGGAAACGTTTGTTATACTTGAGAAACTGTGAAGACAGTAGTTGATAGAACGATGGCTAAAGACATTAGTGATTATACTTTACAGCTGAACCGTCTCTGAAATTACAAGAGAAAACCTATTTCTGCCTCAGCCATCTTGTCTACCTCAGGAGGAATTGACTCAAGCGATGCTATTGCTGTCTCATGCTGTGACTTTCACCTTGTGACATTAAAAATGGAGGTGTCGCTTGTTTGTCTTTATTTCTGGACAGATTGTCCAACTTCTTAGAAGTCTTGGGGTTTTGTATTTGCTTTGTTTTTCATTTCTTTTTCTGGTTACCGGTTCCATAACCAGATCTTCTTGGCAGCAGGATCTTCTCACAGTCCTGCTTTGGGTGATGTTTAGTGGTTCCAGGGGAAAGTGTGTATGGTTCTAGGGTTTGAACCTTGAACTTATGCACACGCTAGAGAAGTGCTCTACCACTGAGTTACATCCCCAGCCCTTAGAAAGCTGCCCCATCACCTTGTTTATGATATTTTATAAACAAACAGCCAACTTTTATGTATCCGTAATCAACCTTTTCCTTTGTGTTAATTTCTTTCCTGGCTATCCCAAACTTGCTGGGTAGACCAGGCTGGTCTTGAACTCAAAGGATCTGCCTGACTCTGCCTCCCAAGTGCTGGGACTAAAGACGTGGTGTGCACCTTCATACCCAGCTAATCCTTTGTGGCGATGTCTAGCTTCTTTCCTGTCTAGATATCAGGTACATATGTACTTGGTTTTATTTTGTTTTTATGATTTAACTCTTTCAAGTGATTTAATTCATTCGAACTGTACTTCTGTATATTATCGACACAAACTTCATCTATTTCCTCCAAGTACAACCTCAGCACCTTTTGCTTAGCAGACTATTTGCTTTTTTCCTTGATCTTCTAGATACTGTCAGCTGTCAACGTGACTCAGCCCAGCGTTATCTGAGGGAGTCTCAGTTGGGGGATTGCCTGAATCAGACTAGCCTGTAGGCCAGCCTGTGGGAATATCTTCTTGACTGCTAATTATGAAGGAGGGCTCAGTCCACTGTGGGCGGTACTGTCCTTAGGCAGGGAGGCCTGGGCTGCAGAAGAAAGCTAGCTCAGCACACGCTAGGAAGCAAGCCGGCCAACAACTTTGCTGTGTGTGCTTGCCTGTATTCTTCCAGTGCCTGTCTGGCCTTCCTCAATGATGGGCTGGAATAATAAACTCTTTCTTCCCATTTTTGTCACAGTGTTCAATACATGACAGAAATCAAACTAGAGCACATGGGTTATGTAGTTGGTTTTTTTTCCCCCCACTCTTTTACTTTTTGGGGGACCTGCCACCCAGCTCCGAATAATCCACATGCAGGCTTATTATTATTTATAAATGCCCCGCCTTAGCTTGGCTTTTATCTAGCCAGTTTTTCTTATCTTAAATTATCCTGTCTATCTTTCACCTCTGGGCTTTTACCTTTCTCTATTTCTGTATTTCTTTACTTCTTACTCTATGGCTTGCTGTGTATCTAGGTATTTGGCCCCTGGAGTCCTCTCTCCTTCTCCTTTCTTGTCCCCAATCTCCTCTTCTCAGATTTCTCTTCCTATTTATTCTCTTTGCCTGGAAGCCCTGCCTATCCTTTCTCCTGCTTTGCTCTTGGCCCTTCAGCTTTTTATTAGACTGTTGTAAACCTTTTGGGGTGACTTCTGCTGCTATCCCAGCCACAGTGGGTTCATACATTCCAGGGTAGGGGTATGTGGATTATAAATGTTAGGTAGGAGGAACAGAGATTAAAAAGAAACACAGAGACATAAGATAGTCCCAGGAGGATAAATAGCAAATACTGAATGCTGAATTCACCTGTGTTTAATTTTCATATGCTTTTCTATCCCAATACAAACAGAGGGTGGAGGGGGGGAGAAAGCAAAGGACCGCTTTAACATGACCCAAAGGACAACCAGAACAGTTCCTTCCCTCCATACTTGAGACATCAAGTCATTATTTCCTGAGTAAAGCATTTGATGTCTTGTGCAGGAATATTCAGAGAACCCACCCTAGACCAAGTATCCTGTAAGCAGCAGACTCCCTGTGTCAAACCTCCTATTTAAAAAAAGGAACAGAAGTATGCTCAAATTCTCTGACCTTTGGTCAGGAAGGAGCAGATTCACCTCTATGGGCCCTCTTAACGTCCAAAACACCAAATAGCCACACCCTGGGTCAGGGTGTGTAGCCACAGTTGTTGTCAATAACTTTGAAAGAGCAAAGATAAATTCTAACTCTCTGACCTCCAGACAAGGTGGAACAGGTTCACACCTGTGTGTGTCCCAACATTGGACCAATCAGGTGTTTTAGACAGGCAAAGTAACACAGCTTCACAGAGTTAAACAAATGCAACATAAATGAATGCAATACATCTTTGCAATCATTAAACAAATGTTTCACAGGATACACACATGTAACACATCTTTAATATTATACAACAGGGTTGTGTTCTTTACAATTATAAACTAATCTGATGCATGAATACAAATTTATGGCTTTCACTTTGTTCCCTGAAGCACCCTACTAATTATTGCTCTGATACCATACAGTTTTTTTTTGTTTTTTTTTTTGTTTTTTTTTTTTTGTTTTTTGAGACAGGGTTTCTCTGTAGCTTTGGAGCCTGTCCTGGAACTCCCTTTGTAGACCAGGCTGGCCTCGAACTCACAGAGATCTGCCTGCCTCTGCCTCCCGAGTGCTGGGATGACAGGTGTGCGCCACCACCGCCCGGCCCGATACCATACAGTTTTAACCATGATAACTATTCCATACCTTTTTGTTTGCTTGCTTGCTTGCTTGCTTGTTTTAGGTTTTTCTGAGAAAGTCTCTCTTCACAGCCCTAGCTATCTTGGAACTATCTAGACCTGGTTGACCTCAAACTCACAGAGATCTGCCTGACCCTGTCTCACCACAGGCACCACCACACCCAGCTCATTTCATATCTTTTAGTATATGTCTTCCTCATTACTATTTCCTTTAGAATGCTTTGTGCCTTTTTTTTTCTTGCTCTTTCTTTCACATGAACTGTTAGGATCACTTTGTCATGTCCTAAAGCAGATCTTCTGGATTTTGATTCATTGCCTCTAAATCTTCTATTCAGCAAGGTTTTTTTTTCTTTCTTTATTAAGCACTGATACAAAGAAGCTGCAAAATGTTGACATAAATACTGCCCACTACACTTATAAACATAGTATTCCTTTTATTTACAAAGCACTTGAAAGGATCAACTTCAATCATTCATGCCCATCAAGTATTTTCTAAGTGCTTGAATCATAAGTCAGTTAATGTTGGTTCAAATAGGGGAAATTGTTATGGTAAAAATAATAAAAGGGCGCAGGTCCCTGAGTGGTGGCAGTGGGCAGTCGGTCCTGAGATGATGGCAGGCCATGAAGGCAGCTGGTCCCAGGCAGGTGAGAGACAGAGACCTATTAGGCACGCCATACAGAGAAAGTGGGTATTTATTTAGTGGGTTATGGAGGGCAAAGGGAAAGGTGAGAAGGGGAGAAGGGAGAAGAGCGGAGAGAGAGAGTCAGAGAGAGAGAGAGAGAGAGAGAGAGAGAGAGAAACAGAGAGAGGAAGGGGAAGGGGAGAAGTGGGGAGAAGGGAGTGAGGCAGAAGCTGCCTCTTTGGGAGAGAGATGGAAAGGAGCTCAGGCTGGAAGCAGAAGGAAGATCTGCTTGCCTCCATGGACAAGGGAGGAAGTAGGTGGGGTTTGTCTCTTAAAGGGACAGGACAGACATTCCCATCTCCTTTTTATAATAAAAAGGCAAGGTTAGGCACAACAGGTTAAAGTAATTGGGTTGGTGTATTCTCAAGGTTGCTTCCTGCTTATTTGTGGGTGTTGTCTTGGGGGGAACCCAAGAAAGCTTAGTGCTGGTCACATCCTGGAATAGCTGGTCTCTTTGCTCATGTCCTGTGTTTGTGGTATGATAATGTCAGGTGTCTCTTACACCTGTTTAAGGTATAGGCAGAACAGAGGATAAAGTTAAGTTTAGGGAATTGAGAGGGGTATATCTGATCTGTTTAAGGTGGATCCCTGGAACTCACAAGAATTCTTTGGGTTTGTGAAAACATGTTTTAGACATATGCATTGTATAAACAGTAGCATATTTATGTCAGAATGACTGTGACAGATGTTTTTGCACAATGAAAAGTATTTTTAAGACTAGGACATGAGAGAGAAATAACGTGTATTTGTCCTCACACTTTTTCTAACTTGCAGGTATACACCTTAATAATTTGTATTTGTGTTTTACTGAAATATGATTGGTGAGGTTGTCCTTTTAAACTGACAAAACCTCTCAGCTATCAAACTGTATCAGAGATCTTTGAGAAGAATAAAATTTTACTTGAATTATTAATTAAAAAATGACAGAGAACTTACTTGGTTGGCACCTAGAGCTACTTCTCAGGGTCCTCCATGGTCACTGAGGGTCATATCTGCCTTTTGCTGTTTAGCGCAGGGCCTGCCGGGCTCCAGAAGATCCTGTGGGTTAAGGAATCTGCAGGAAGAAAAACCTACTTGAGCTGAGCAGCGAGGCTATCAATTCCAGTGATTCTGTCCATTGTCTGGAGATTGTCAGTTTAGATGAAAAGCAGTGTCGCCCAGTGGTCAGCACTTGGCAGTTAAAGCAAACTGTGAATGGACGTTGTTCTGTGCCCATTTGTCTTTGTCTTCTTTGGAGGAAGTAGAGTGCTGCTGCTAGGAGCCAATCTGTCTCTTTGTTATGAGAAGTCTTTTAATAATTAAGCATTTAAATGTCATATTCCCCCAGATTTCTGAGCAGTTGAGGGCTGTTTACTAGGTATAGATGAGTTATAACTACAGCATAGAATCTGCCTGGAGAGCTGGGTCCAATCTTGGCTGTACTGGCTCTCAACTTAACAGGTAAAGCAGGGTTGGATTAAGAGACTTAAAAGTACATACCAAATTAAAATATGAGACTTATTGCTTTGCTAGTCTGGAATGAGATACAATGAACAGAATATTAGAACATTTAACAGTAAACCTAGATGCATTTAAATTACATGTATGCACACACACATACACATACACACACACATACACACATACACACACACACAGAGTGAACAGAAATTGGGCAAAGTGGATGCTCTTTGTGGGCCGTACCAAAGGCATGCCACTGTGCAAAACACATATGCAACAGAGTCAGCACTGGGGAACCAGGCAGGGAATACCTCAGTAAAGATGGCAGGACTTGGTCACCTGACCTGGCTCTCAGTTAAGATGATGGTAAGGTCACCTGACCTCAGTCAAAATAGTGGCGGTCACGTGTTGCATGGAAAAGCCACGTTGTTTTGAGCTGCGTGAGTTTTAAACATAATAACAAGAGGGGCCTAAAGGTGTGATATGCCCTGTTACTAAGCCACCACACCACAAGCTGTGGCAGGGAGCAAAGGCTGGAATTGAAAACAGCTGCCTTGTGGATCCGACTAATCTTGTTTCCACAAGACCAGAAGTAGTGGTGGCAGGGATAGTTTGAGGAAAAGAAGAGCTGGCGGGACACTGGTAGAGCATTCACAGGCGGGTGGCTGATAGTTTGAGGGTTTATACCATAGCTGAAAATGTGAAAACCTGTAAAAATAGAGAACAAACACCGCAGGGCCTATAGGAGCATGTCTCTTCTCTACTGGGGTGGGGCGGGGGTGTGTGTTAAAACCTGACTGGCTGCAGTCGGGGCAACTTGGAAGGCAGAGGCTAGAGGCCATTCCAAGGGGTCTCTCACGGTGGGGACCACTTATAAGTGGCCCAAAAGAAAAGAAAAGAGGAGAGAGAGAGAGAGAGAGAGAGAGAGAGAGAGAGGAAATGGGAGAAATGGGGAGAAGTGAGCGAGGCAGAAGCTGCCTTTTTGGGAGAGAGAGAGAGGAAAGAGCCCAGGCTGGAAGCAGAAGGAAGATCTGCTTGTCCCAGTGGTGATGGGGGGAGTGGGCAGGGTTTGTCTCTTAAAGGGACAGGACAGACCATTATAGAAATCCCCTCAAAATACACCAGAAATGAATCAGTTTCAGTAGCACAGTTAGAATTCAAAGAGTCTTGAATCCAAGTCAGAAAATTAGCTGCTATATAAAACGCAAAGGCAGAAAGGCTCCTTAGATAGCCCCATATTCCGCAGTGGACTGTAGCATCGGGACCACTGTCAGATATGTACAGCCTAAGTCCATGCTCCATGGGCTGAGCAAGTGTGTCCAGGCTGGATACTAATGGCTTTTATAGCTTTGAGAAAGTCAAGGAAAATTGTTGGGTATAGTAGGGTGTGCTGTGCACTCCCAGCACTCAGGAGTCAGAGGCAGGTGGATCTGTGGGGACATCTTCTTTATTGCCAATTATGCAGAAAGGCCCAGCCCACTGTAGTCTTGGTTCCATGTCAGTCAGGACTACACAATGAGTGCCTGTTTCCAAAACAAACAAATGAATAAATGGGAAAATTAAAAAAAAAAGAAGTGCACATAGATAAAGAATAATATAAATTAACCCTTATGATTAAAAAATGGAGTTAAACATAAATTCTATAATTATCACAATAATCTGTGAATGCTATTTATATTGGTGGAGAAATTAAGTTATCTTAATGGGAAGCTGCTGTGGAATATTCCTGTTCACTGTGTGAAGATGCGTCACTGTGATTGGCTAATAAGGAACTGAATGGTCAATAGCTAGGCAGGAAGTATAGGCAGAACTTCTGGGGACAGAGAGCTCTGGTAAGAAAGAAAGGAAGTCATCAGCCAATTGGAGAGGAAGCAGCAGGGGCAGTACAAAGTCAAGGTAACTAAGTCACGTAAAGGAAAGTAGAGTAAAAGATATGGTTTAACTTAAGTTATAAGAACTAATTAGAAACAAGGCTAAGCTATTGGCCAAGCTTTCATACTTAATAATTAATCTCCATGTCATTATCAGGGAGACAAGGGGCCTGAGGAAGAAGTACAAATACAAGAAGTTATACTGTCATACTGTCAATTTTAATTTCTTATGTTCCTTTTTTTTTTGGAGATAGCGCTGGTTGTTTGTCTGTCCTGGAACTCTCTATAGATCCAGCTGGTCTTGAAGTCAGCCTGCCTCTGCCTTCTGAGTGCTGGGGTTAAAGGTGTGCACCACTGTGGCGGACTTCTCGACTGGCGAGAAAGAACAACCACCACATCAGGATTCCACTCAGATCATGCTTTATTGGAGTACCCTTGATTGATGGGGAGCATGAAACAAAAGGGGCAGGAAACGAGGAGCAGGAAGGGAAGGGTAGGAAGAGCATGAAGCGAAGGGGCAGGGAGCGAAGGGGCAGGGAGCTAAGGGGAGAGACAGCATGAAGCGAAGGGGGGAAGGGCACTGAGGCAGCTGCTTAAATAGGGAATTGGCACACGGGTCGTCCTGTGATTGGCTGCCACCAACAGCTGACATCAGACCGCATCGAGATAGGCTCAAGGATCCTCATCCACCGCCCATGCGGGAAGCGGGGGACACGCAGTTCTCAAAGGCATAGCCAAATATGGAGTTGTTTATTTCTAACAAGACAGGATGTCGGCGCCATCTTGTAATGGCGATCCTGTCCGGCTCACTACACACCACCACTGCCCAGTTCAAGTTTACTTTTTTATTGTGCATATGCAGATTTGCACCATGCATGCCCTGGTGCATATGTGGGGTCAGAGGCTGGCTTTCAGAGTGGGTCTCTCCTTCCACCATGTGAAAACCAGATAGGCTGTCTCACTCTTTGTAAGATGAGTAGGACTTCAAGAGAGGTTGCACAGGACAGGGATTACTGTCCACTCCTTTAGTTTTGCTGAATAATTTAAAGTATGTTCATTTTTGGTATGTGTGTGGTCTCCACGTGTGGAGGCCTGACATGGGTTTGGCTGCTTTCCTCTAGTGCTCTACCATGTATGTGTTGAGGTAGGCTCTTCCTTTGAGGTCAGAACTCATGGATTCATCTAGCCTAGCTAGTCTCGCTCTTAGGGTCCTGGTTCCAGATGTTTCCAGGTGGGTAGCCCTGTTGATTCTGGGGATCTGAACTCTGGTCTTTAGGATTTTGCAGCAAGAACATTCTCTGCTGAATCATCTCCCCAGCTTTACAATTCACTATTTAAAGTGTATAAAGCAATTTTCATACTATTTATTCAGAATAAGACATCACCAGAATTTTGTATTTTCCTCACCTCCAAAAGAAATTCCGTCATCAGCAGAAATCACTTTCCACATTTCTCCATTTCCTTTTCTCCCTCCCTGTACAACGTCAGATGTAGGAATTGCCAATTAACTGTAACTACAGATTTGACTGTTGTTATTGCCCGGTGCTATATCCTTCTATGCACACGACACATTGAGTTTGCCTTTTCATAGGCTGGCAGACATTTGGGTTATTCCCACTCCTTGGCCATTATGAATAATGTTGCTGTCAATATTCACCCACAGGTGTAGACACAGACACATTTCCAGACACAGACCCAGGAGTAGAATTGCTGGGTCACGTGATAACTTTGTATTTCATCTTCTGAGGAACTGCTAGTCTGTCTCCAAGGCAGATCTCTAATTTTATATTCCTACCAGCAACACACAGAGGCTTAAACTTCTCTGCATTCTCTCTGACTCTTGATACTGTCCTTAAAAAAGCAAAACAAAACAAACCACAACACTCTGACGTTATGAGGTGGTATCTTATCACAGTTTTGATTTGCATTTGTATTTCAAGGAAATGGTGGTAGTGAGTGCTACAACTGTCATGAGTATCTATGTGTAGACCTTCTAGGGGAAAACATCTAATTTAGGTGCTGGGGAGATGGCTTGGTCAGTAAAGTGCTTATCACACAAGCATGAGGATCTAATTCTGGACGGTCGGCATGCACATAAGACATCCGGGAATGATTGGCTGGGCGGTGGTGGCACATGAGTTTAATCCCAGCACTCAGGAGGCAGAAGCAGGCAGAGCTCTGTGAGTTTGAGGCCAGCCTGGTCTACAAGAGCTGGTTCCAGGACAGGCTCCAAAGCTATAGAGAAACCCTGTCTCAAAAAACAAACAAACAAAAAGGAAGGAAGAAAAACAAACAAACAAACAAATAAATCTGGGAATGATGCTGCTTGCACCTGCATCCAGTGCCGGAGATGCAGAGCCAGGTTCCTGGGGGCTCACTACCCAGCTAGTCTAACTAAATCAGCAAGCTCTGTGTTTAATAAGAGACCCTGTCTCAAGGAAATAAGGCGGAGAACAATAGAAGACACCCAGTATCAGTCACATGTCCTGAACATACATGCGTGCATACACGTGAACATATACAACACACCCTACACATACAACACCACCTAATTTTAATATTTTCCCATTTTAATTGGGCTGTCTTTCTTGTTACTGAGTTGCAACTGCATATATCCAGGTCTAGATGTCTTTCTATTATTCTGTGACTGGTTCCTTGGTTTCCTTATGGAAATAAACAAGCTTCAGTCTGACCTGTTGATCCCATGTGAAGAAACAAGAGTGGCAGCCTGTGGGCCCAGAGTGACCCTTGGGGTATGATCATACAGGTACAATTCATCTTCTGGGCCTCTGGGCCTGCCACTTGCCCCCCTACCCATGCACACACAGATGCCCCCCGCCCCATTCAGGGTAGATTTGGTCTTACATAGCTGGAGAGAAAGGGTGGGGATAAGAGGTCAGTTGTTAGTGGAGGAGCCTCTTAGGTGCCATTTTTCATACTTCCTGGGAAATCACCCTTTGCCCTCACCTTGGCCACTTTCAGGGTCATTGTCCACTCCCCCGCCATGCCCACAGTTCTCTTCACAGTAATTTATCTGGCTCATGTGGGCGGGCTCTTGAGGTGGGGCTTCCAAGGCAGGCTCTGGAGGGTGCTCGTTTCTGCTCCCAGACTGTGGCATTTCATTGAGAAGGAACAAATGGTGACTGTTCTGCTAAGCCACACAACAAGCTGCTTTCTCCTGCCTGTGACCTTTACTCAGGAAGAGGCCAAGCACACTTACTTGTCAAGCCTCTTCATTTGTTGCAAAGAATATGTGGTAAACAGACCAAGAAGGCTCTCATTGTCATCGAGTTTCTAGAAGCCACCGGAACTTTTCACACAGGGCACAATTTTGCTGTGGAAATGGGTTACTTGAAGATTTTATTTGGTTGGATTTCGGTTGGCCTGGATGATGGATGGCCAGTATCTTGTCAATGTGATGATTACCACAGCAAACATGTTGATTCACTTTTAATTCGTGCCTTTTCCTACAGAGCTTGCTCATGAAGTCCTGGTTTCTCTAGAGTTTTCCAGAGAATAATCTTTTAAGGGATCAGAAACTTCTGCCTTTCCAGGATTGGTCTGTTGTGGAGCGCTGAGGGTTTTTGAGGAATGCGGTATGTATTTGCATGATGTCCTTTCTTATTCCCATTGGTCTTGGTGATGCTTGGACTGCTTTGGGTCATCTTCTGCCTGCAAATGCGGACATTAAGAACAGAGTTGAGAGGTGAATAAAGACCAAATCCTTACTGGTATAACTGAGGTCAGAAACACCCACTTTGGCATTCCTTGTGGGCTTTTCTCTGTCCAGGGCATCTTAGCTGATATACACACATTTCCTCAACAGGTCAGATGTAAAACAAACTCCTCAGCAAACATTTACAAATACACTGGCATGGCTAGGGTTTCAGCAAGATGCACACTCCAAAGGACTTCTGAGGACCTTGTGGTTTCATGGTGAGGAACTGGAGATGGACTTGAACAATAAGGTTCCAGCCAAAGGACCACGTAACAATGAGAAGGCCCTGAGAGGTCAAATTTTTTGTTTTATATGTGTTAAATTTTATCAATCTGTACACAAGATTTCCACTCTACTGTGAACATTTTTCATTTAATTTAAAAAGTAAAAAAAAAAAGTAACAAGAAGAAATGTCCTAAGTGGTTCATTTTTATTATCTTATTTTATGCATATGAGTGTTTCGCCTGCATATATGCACCACGTATGATCCTAGCACCTGTTGAGGTCAGAAGAAGACATCAGATTACCCAGAACTGGAGTAAAATTCAGGTCTTCTGCAAAAGCAATGAATACTCTAAACCTTTGCGGTGGTGTGAATGAGAGTGGCCCCCATAGATTAACGTTTGAATGGCTTGTTCCTCAGTGGGTGGAATTGTTTGGGAAGGATTAGGAGGTGTGGCCTTATTGGAGGTGTGTCCCTAGGGGTGGGCTTTTCAAAAGCCCATGTCAGCTGGGCAGTGATGGTGCATGTTAATCTCAGCAGTCAGGAGGAGGAGGCAGGCAGATCTTTTGAGTTCAAGCCCAGCCTGGTCTACAGAGAGTTCCAGGACAGCCAAGGCTACATGGAGAAACCCTGTCTCAAAAACAAAACAAAACAAAACAAAACAAAAACAAAAGTTTCGTGTCATTCTATTTGCTCTTTCTGCTTCGCGGTTGTTGTCTCAACATGGAAGTTCTCAGCTACCACTCCAGCGCCGTATCTGTCTGCCTGCTGCCCTGTTCCCTGGCATGATGCTCATAGGCTCACCCTCTAAAACTGCAAGCAAGGCCCCAAAGAAACTCTTTTCTTTAAGTTGCCTTGGTCATAGTTGTTATGCCCAAATCTGCGAAGTCCTCGCAAAAGCCAACAAGGAGACCAAGTCCCCTATGTAAAAGCAAAGAGCCTTTATTTTATACAAGTTTGCAAACTCGGTTTCTCCGCATGTCCAATGTATTAGAATAAATGGAGAGCCCCAAGCTCAGTTAGAATAGGGTTTTATAGTAGTAAAGGTGGGGGTGAGGGGCTTCTGAGATTTAGGACCCCTGATTAGCTGACATTTGTCTAGGGGTGTCCTGGTGAGTGTGTACTGACAGGTGATCCTATCTACAGCGGTTGGAATGTTAGGCATTTCCTTTGGATGGTCTGTTCTTGGGTGGTGCTCAGATAATCTCAGCTTGTGGTTCTTCCTGCAACCAGGTACTGCTTCAGGGTAAACTGAAGCCCAGGCCTCTTGTTAAATTTATCAATGCTGAGTCCTACTCTGGCAGGTGGTAATGGTTGGAAGTAAAGAAATTCCTTTGGGTGACCTGCCCATACTTAGCTTATCATGGCTGGCTCCCACAATAGTGTATCTTCACAGCAATAGAAAAGTAATTAAGAACCATGAGCTATCTCTCCATCCCTCCCTCCTTTTAAGACAGGGTCTCCCAATATATACCCCTGGTTGGTTTGGAACTTGCAGTGTAGACCAGGATGGCCTTAAAGTCACAGAGATCCACCTACCTCTCTCTACTAATTTCTGGTATTAAAGGTGTATGCTCCCATGCCTGGCAACTAATAAACCTTTAAAAAAGAAAAGAATGAACGACCAGGAATCTTATAGGTAGTAGCATCAAAACACCTATCTTGTCTTAATGCAATTCTAATGAGCAAAGGAAAGATTCATTGGCCAACTGAAGAATCCAAGGGTAACATAAACTCCAGGTTTGTCTTGATTTGGTGCTCAGGCAATGCTGCTGGGACTCAATTTCCAGACAAGTTGAGGTCATGTCTCAGGACTTGTATTAGTCAGGGTCCTCTAGAGGAGTGGTTTTCAACATGTGGATCATGGACTCTTTGGGGAGGGGGTGTCTAACAACCCTATCCCAGGGGTCACACAACCGTTTCGCAAGGGTCACATATCAGATATCTTGCATATCATATATTTACATGACGATTTATAACAGTAGCAAAATTACAGCTATGAAGTAGCAACAAAAGGATTTTATGGCCGGGCGGTGGTGGCCCACGCCTTTAATCCCAGCATTCGGGAGGCAAAGGCAGGCTGATCTCTGTGAGTTCGAGGCCAGCCTGGTCTACAAGAGCTAGTTCCAGGCCAGGCTCTAAAACTACAGCGAAACTGTGTCTCAAAAAACCAACCAACCAACCAACCAACCAACCAAACAACAACAACAAAAAACCCCAATTGTATGGCTGGGGTCACCACAACCTGAGGAACAGTATTAAAGGGTCTCAGCATTAGGAGGGTTGAGAACCACTGCTTTAGAGGAACAGAAACAACCGGCCATACAGTGCCTCAGAAGTCCTCATCTGGTGCTGAAAGCCTGGAAGCTTCTAGAAGAGCCTCTAGTGAAAGCCTGGAAACACTGGTTCTGTTATCGGTGAAGAAAATCAGCGGCAGCAGCAGCAACAGAGTAAATCAGCTCATTAACAAGAGGGTAGGCCAAGGAAGCGAGCTAATAATCTTCCTTCTGCCACACCTTTTTTATCTGGGGCGCTACCAGAAGGTACCACCCACATTTGGGGTGGGTCTTCTCCGATCAACTAAGGCAACCAGGACAATTCCTCAGGTAAAGCTCCCTACTCAGGTGATTATAATGGGTGGCAAACTGACATTAAAACCAGCCGTCACAGGCCCCAAAGTGGCCACTCAGTTCTGGGTGCCCCCCCCCCCCCGTGTTGGCAAAATAGAGGGTGTTTCTCCAGATCTATTTGTACATCCTCAGCAGCAAGTTCACTGGGAAGAGAAATGTCCTAGGAAAGTCATAGTCTCATTGGTTCCAACTGGACCACATACACACTGATGGACCAATCACTGTGACTGTGGAAATACAATGCATAGCCGAGGTCACATGATTTTCCTCAGCGTTCTTTCCAGGCAAAAGACAACTTCCTTTCTTTTCCAGGAAGTCTCCTGGAGCCACTGAGCCTCCTTCAGCCCCTTTGGTATCGGGGTCATCACCATCTTTTGCCCAGTGCCTGTGAATTACAGTTACCTGGTCGCCTAGTCACCCAGATACTTACAAGGGAGATAGGTCACAGGCCTGGTTCCTGTAGTTCCTTTCCCTAGTGTTCTCACCTGGCCTCTGAGGTTGGCAGCATCTTTGTCCAGGGCAGTCTATGCGGTGAGTGAGTCCTGTCCTGGGGTGATTTGGTGGTGTTTGGGTGCCCCCACTGCTCCCTTCCCTTCCCCCTTTAACAGAACGGCGATTGATGGCCACTCAAGAGGGCCGGCAGCCCATTTCATTACCCACGGCCGTTGTCCATGGCTAGCTCTGACACTCTAAGTGGCTCAGCTGCAGATGGTCCACGGCACCTTCTCTTGGTGTCTGTACCCCTCCATGATGTCACCTTATGGCATCCATTCCTACTCAGGAGGGTCTTTGTATGCAAACTCGAGCTACTTGGATGTGTGTGTCTCGTGTGTGTGTGTGTGTGTGTGTGTGTGTGTGTGTGTGGTGTTGGGGAAGGTAATGCCTTCCTTAAGTTCCAGGCTAGATGCACCTATAACTACTTTCTGGACCAGGGTAAACTTGATGATGTACAATCCAAAGCTGCCTTAAGTATTAAATCAGTTAAAACAAACAGCCTCAGGTTGAGGGTATCAAAGGTGGGTCCCGCTGAGAAAATCTGCCGATAACATACTTGCACGCATTCAACACAGATTGCCTTCAAAGTGCTGAACCGGGAGCAAGGCAGGCGCACGGGTAAGAGGAGCTGTTGCGGATTCCCGGCTGGTACATTAGCGACCTCTGGTGGTAGGATTTCCCTCTCCCTCTGCACAGAGGTAAGTGTCCCCTCCAAGACCATACTTCTGCTGCCTTCTGAGACGTACTGCAGATGCCCAGGGAGAGCAGAGCTCCAGGGCTTCCCTACTAATGCTTTGATTGGGGGCCTCAGCTGTCAGCAGTCTAAGTGAGGCTTTTGTCTTTGCCTCCACAAACTTCCTCTCAAAGCGTGTTCACTTTCAGATACACTTATATTTTATTTTAAAATTCTCAAAAAGGGTGCCGGAGAGATGGCTCGGTAATTAAGAATGGGTACTGCTCTTGCAACGAGCCTACGTTTGGTTCCCACATCAGCCTCCTACAAGCGATTGTAATTCCAGCACCCAACGCCTCTGACTTTTGCAGGCTTCTGCACACACATGCAGATTCCAACACACAGACACACAAAGTTAAAAATAAAAAAAAAAGAATCTTAAAACAAAATTTTCAAAGAGGGAGCAGGCCAGCGCCTGAATAATGGAATTCACTCTCTGAGACCCAAACGGTTTGAAGGAGAGAACCATCTCCTGAAGGTTGTCCTTTGATCTCCACGTGTTCCTGCGCGTGCACATGCACACAAAATAAACAAATGTAAAAAAAAAAAACCAAAACGAAAAAACAAAATTCAAAAATAGTATTCCCAAAACAATTGCCACTACCCAAACAAGTCTGGTTTCCCCCCCCCCCCTTTTTTTTTCCCCTTTTTTTTTTTTTTAGAGACAAGGTTTCTATGTAGCCCTGACTGTCCTGGAATCTGCTATTTAGACCAAGCTGTCCTTGAACTCACATGGTTTACCTGCCTCTGCCTGCCTACTGCTAAACTTTCATGCATTCATAAATAATAAATAACAAAAATACCACCCCCCAGCATTTTACAACACATCAAAGTGAAATGAATACTGAATAAAGTTACTCTTCCGGTCCGCACTGGCACCTAGGTGCTGAGGTAATATTTATAGATACACAAATTACACCTCCTCTCGCTACCCCTCACCTAACTCACAAACCAAAGCAAAATGCTGCCGTCGTTCACGCATGAGCCGCGTCTAAGTCAAGCAGACCTTTCGAACAATCCAGGCACATCTGTCCTGGGGGACTCCGGCCCAGGAAGTCAGGCTGCCAAGTTGAAGCCATTGTGGCAGATCTTCCAGGATCCTATAGGATTTTTGCTGTTTGTTTTTGAACAACTTTTTCCTAAACTTCTTGTCTTTGTGGGGCCACCGGGTGGCACTTGAGAGCCTTTTCCAACGTGAGGTTCGCCTGTGGGCGGAGTCTCTGCAGCCATCTTCACTGCAGGGCTCTGACTCTATAATCAGAGCTCATTGGGCCAGAGGCTAACTCCTGACCATGCAGGAACCAATCCTCGCACGGAGGGCGTGGTTGTCGGAAACATTCCCTTGCCTGGGAACGACCGCGTCTTCCACCTACAGCTCGGGAGAGCCGTGGAGTCCCTCAGCGCTGAGAGAACACAGGATGACTCTCGGAGAGTGGAACACAATTTAGATGAAATGTCGTGAGGAGATGTTTGTGCTTCCCGTTGAATTTTTGCTAAGCCTCCTTGGATTCTATCGTACACTATTATTCCCTTCCATCATGGTATTTGTTTAAGGAAGGAAAGTTCTTGAAGACAACGGGCTTTTATTAAACTGACGTTTAAGATATAGAGCAGAATTCTGAAAAGCTTTGTGAGCTCAGACTTTAAATTCATGCAAATCACCAAGAAACCCCGTAATGGGATGGGGTTTTGTCTAGCAGGACTTTGTGTTTAAATGAGAATGAGACAGAAAACCTTTCCCCCAATTTGTTTCTGTAATCTATCTAAAATGCATAAACAAAAGCAAAAGATTGAAAACAAAGGCCCACTATTACCCATCACACAATTACAGATTAGGCAGCTGTTGAAAGGACAACATGGATGGAAGGTTCCCACATTCTGTTTTAAAGAAACTTGTGCTGGAGAGATGGCTCAGTGGTTAAGAGCATTGCCTGCTCTTCCAAAGGTGCTGAGTTCAATTCCCGGCAACCACATGGTGGCTCACAACCATCTGTAATAAGGTCTGGCGCCCTGTTCTGGCCTGCAGATATACATACAGACAGAAAATTGTATACATAATAAATAAATATTTTAAAAAAGAAACTTGTGTGTAGTGTTATATTCTAAAAAAGGATAAGAAAATCCAAGTGCATACACACACACACACACACACACACACACACAGATTGATTGGCATCTATGGAATGATTGTATCATGTGAAAAAATGTTTTCATGTACATGTATTATCTCGTGAAATACACGGCGGACACATGCGTATATACAACTGTACTAGCCCGCTTTTCACCTTTACTGCCTTTATACTTAGGACCCTTCATAGTAGACATTTCTTTTACCCCTCAGAGCGCCTGGAAACTGGGTGGATCTTCATGACTGTCTACACTGCTCGAGTCCCATCCTGCTGCACTTCCTCTTATTTGTGAATTAATAGTGCAATCAGGCGGGGTGTGAAAATTCACTATTGCTTGCTCCACACAAAGTGAACCGCGGAAGGGTGTAGTTCGTGGACCGGGGAGTTGACGTCTGAAGGTGAAGAATCGCCCAATAAGTGAACAGGGCGTCTTATCTGCATTCTCAACACCTAGGCCTGTGGAGTCCTTGGCGTGGGCCTGCAGGCTCTGTACCCAGGAATTAGTGAAAGCAATACCCTTTCCCCCAGATTCTTTTAAATACAGATTAGAGCATCTGGCGCAGAGCCTGGATGATCTGGCTGATGTTGAATGTTGGGTGTCATTTTCATCAGCTTCTCTTCAACATCCCCTACAAGGAGGTTATACCACTTAACGTTAGAAGAGACCGAGTGTCTACTATGATGCTGGCCTGTTCTGTTGAATTCAGTTTCCAAGGGGATTGTTAGTGGTTTGTCGTTGAATGTTAATATTGTTGTTGTTGGCAGGATCTCACTGTGCAGCCTCGGCTGGCCTCTGGCTCTTTGGTTGTTGTTGTTGAAGGTCTGATTTTGTGTATGTGAGATTATAATAGAATTACATCATTTTTCCCTTCTCCTTCCTCCCTCTAAACCTTCTTTCTACATACCTCTCCTTGCTCTCTTTCAAATTCCTAGCCTCTTTTTTTATTGATTGTTATTATATGCATTCCTAAATATAACCTGCTTAGTCTGTACGCTGTTACTGGTATGCATGTTTTCAGGGCTGACGCGCTTGGTGTTGGTTGACGGTTGGTGTACTCATCCTTGGGGAAGACTATTTCTCCACTCTCTGCATTCGCTAATTGTCTGTAGTTCTTCGTGTAGAGCTTTCCTCTTTCCATGTTGGCATGACTATCCATGTTGTCCTTGTTCAGCTCATATTTAGGCAGTCATGTTGGGGAGACTTTATGGGTGGAGCTGCTGCCATCTGACCGTGTGACAGTCTCACGGCAAGCTTCCTGATGCTCTGGCCTCTGACTCTCAATCCTCCTGCCTCAGTCGGCTGAGTGCTAGCATGTCATTTGTGCTGTCACATTATGGCCCAGAACTTGTACACAGACACAGTGATGTTGTTGTTTGTGGGTGCAGTGACGGCTAACCCCTCCCCAACCCCAAGTTTACAGGAACAGGTATACAGATGGAGTCCTGTATATCATGTGTCTGAATACTTTAAAGTTATAAATTCGGCCTAAGGGTCTTAATTAATATGTTCTATTCTGTACGTAGTCTCAGGTTGTTAGATGCGGGAGAGCAAGCAGCTGTTCCAGAGATGAGTCAGCTTGGCTCTGGCAATGTCTGGCAGCTCACACGAAGTCAATAACCGTTTTCTAGCTGACATGTCATTTCCTTGTCCTTCCATTAGAGGGACCAGGATGTGTGTGAGTGTAATCGATTGCCCCTGCTTTCTGGCTACAGTATTATGCAGCAGAGTCTACTGAAGGAACTTGATCTCTGCAGAGGCTGGTTTGTCCCACAGATTCTGCCTTTCTTCTAAGCTTTGGCCTTCTCCATAGGTGACCGGTTTGAATGGAGTATTTATTTGACCATCTTTCAGATACTGGCATTCTCTGGAACTCTGGCTTCTTTCTCATATAAGCTTCACGGGGGTGCCTGTCATTGCCAGGTGCAATCGTCCTAAAACCAAAAGATGATCCCTGACCCCTCCCTAGCCGTCATGTCTCAAATCCAAACCATGAGCAAGTCCTGCTAATCTTACTCCCCAAGTATCTCTCAATGCTTCCCTTTTCTTCCCTTCGTCACTGCTGACTATAATCTGGGCCACTGTCAGCTCCAGCACAGCCCCTTCCTAAGGCCGTCTCACTCTGTAGACCAGGCTAGGCGTAAACTCACAGAGTCACCAGCTCCTGCCTTCTGAGTACTGGGATCAAAGGCATGGACCATGAGCCCTAACCACAGAGACTCCTTTACAATAAGACAGTGGCTAAAATGCCTTCCCTCGGGCCTGGGAAGTTGCCTCCTAAGTAAAGTACTTGCTGTACAAGCACGAGGACCTGAGTTTGATTTCCAGAACTCACAGTAAGGTGGCTCCTCTCTAGAAGAGGCCAATGCTCCCAGCAGTCATTGGTTGCCTATGTTTTATTTTGATGGGATGGGATCCCATGAAAAATTCCACTTTCATGTTAGCATGTCTATTGCTATTGCCATTGTTTTGGTCTTTTGTTTACATACACACACACACACACACACACACACACACACATATATATCATATGGAACAAGAATAATCAAAAAAAGAGGCTATCAGTTTGAGAGAGGGGCCATGGGAGGGGTTGGAGGGAGGACTCCTAGAAGGACCTAGAGGGAGAAAAGGAAAAGGGGAAAGTGATCCTATTCTAATTGTCATTGAAAAATGTATCTTTTTTAAATGGGGTTGGTGTAGTGGTGCTTGCTTGTAACCTCAACACTGAGGAGGCAGAGCCAAGCAGATTCCTAGGGATCCCTGGCTGTCAGCCTACTCTCCTTGTTAAACTCCAGGCTAAAGAGAGACCCTGTCTCAAAACACCAAGGCAAATAGAACCTGAGGAATACCACCTGAGGTTCACCTCTGACCTTCGCAGGCATACACCCACACGAACACATACATACACATACAAAATAACTTTCCTTGTCTTAACCTGCTCAGAATCACTCACCGGCCCACTCTTTCCTCCTTCCCCCTATCCACATCTTCCTCCCTCCCTTCCTTTTCTTCCTTTGGACAGAACTCAGGAGCTCCCATGTGCCAGGCAAGCACTGAGCCACACCTCCAATCTCAGTGCCTTTGTGCTGTTCTTCATACAAGACTCAAATCTCAGCATGACACGAAAGGCCCTACATACGATAGTCCTTTGTCCTTCCGTTTGATCTCAAGCCCATTGCTCCTGCTTTTTGTTCACAACTGGCCTCCCCCTCCCCGTGCACCGTGATCTCTCCAGAGGCAGACCTCAGCACACCCATTCCTCAAACCCTCTCCTTGTTAGCTGTTTGTAGATGGAGACTGCTCTTGCATTCCTGGTTGCCCAGACCCAAATAATCACACAGAAACTATTAATTGCAACACTCCTTGGCCAATGACTCAGGCATATTTCTAGCTAGCTCTTACATCTTTAATTAACCCATCTCTATTAATCTGTGTCTTGCCATGAGGCAGTGACTTACTGGTAAAGGTTTTGGGCATCTGTCTCCTTCAGCAGCTACATGGCGCCTCTTTGACTCCATTTACTCTATCTCTGTATCTCTTCTAGCCTGGCTATATTTGCCCTGCTATAGGCTGAAGCAGCTTTATTTATTAATCAATAAAAGCAACACATATACAGAAGGACATCCCACATCAGCTCTTACACTATCCTTAAGATCTCAACTTAAATGCTACTTCTTCAAGGTCTGTTTTGGACATGTTATCCCATTAGATGGTCTCCTAGAGCCATGAGCCTCTTCTTCATAGCGCTTAAAAGTGGTCATTTATTCATTTCTTGTGTTTCCCACTGGAGAGTGAGACCTGTTTTCTGCTTCTCTTCCTGGATTCTCGGTGCCTAATGCAGCTCTGCTTCACATGACTGAAACACGGCTCTTGAATACACACTCGTTACTAGTCTCACCTTCTGAATCTCTGACCGTGTGTCTCGTTGTCTGTAGGCAACTCCATCCTTCCAATTGCTCAGGCTGCAACAGTCATCCTTGATTCCTTTTCCTTACCTCCTGCTACCTAAACACCAACAAAAACTATGAAATCTATCTTCAAAATATACCCAATGTCTTCCACATTGTGTGCTTTCTAATGGAAGAATATAGCCCCACTGAGGAAGTTTTCTTGCTAACACCTACCTTGGGAACAGCCTAATAGACTACATTTAAAAAGGAAGTAGAGAGGGGAAGCTACAGATCAGAAAATTCAATCATAGAGCTCATTGAATTCTGATCATAAAAAGTGTGACAATTATGATAGATTTTTAAAGACTGTTTTATTTTTTGTTATGTGCATACACAGGCAGGGACAAGAGAAGGTGTGTACATGAATGGAGATGCTGCGGAGGCCACGGGCTGGAGTTACAGGTGGTTGTGAACCGCCTGATGTTGGTTCTGGGAATCAAACTTGGGTCCTTCTCAAGAGCAGTATATGCTGCTAACCATTAGCCATCTCTGTGGGGGAGCAGATGAAGTATTAGGTGAATGAATTGTTCACATGAGCATTGCCGTGTCAAGGACCCTAGTGCCTCAGACCCGTGGGAAAGGCAAGACCTTCCCTGGTCAGGCTTTAAGGAGAGGCAAGGTCTTCCCTTGTTCTGGTGCAGAAAGTATCTACCACAGCCACGTTCGCCCTGAACCGGCTGAACCAGGTCAGACTGTTCCCCTATAGAGAACTCCAATGATTAGCTCCCTCACTCCTTGCTTGTATTGTATTTAATAAACTCATTTGAGTGTCCAGGCTGCTGCTGGAGCATCACTGGCTCAGCTCCAGTCTGTCTGTCTGTCTCTCTGTCTGTCTGTCTGGAGCTCACTGATTTGGCTAGGCTGGTTGGCCACTGAGTCCTGGGGATCGATTTGTCTCTGATTCCCCAGAACAGGAACAAGGTGCATGCATGTAGCTTTTTACAAGTGTGCTCAGAATCCAAACTCAAGTCATCATGTTTGAATGGCAAACACTTTATCGACAGCTATCTCTGGAGCTGGTAATTATTAATTTAAAAAAAATAGATTTACTTCTTATTTTATGTAAGTGAGTTTCTATATATGGGCACACTATACACATTCCTGGTGCCTGAGAAGACCAGAGAAGTCAGATCCCTTGGAACTGTAACTACAGATGGTTGTAAGCTACCTTGCAGGTGCTGGAACTTGAATCCAGGTCCTCTGAAAGAGCAGCCAGTGCTCTTAACTGCTGAGCCATCTCTCCAGCCCACTATTTACTTTTTAGAAAGATCATAGTGATATTAGTACATGTAAAATGGTCTGCTGTCCAGGTCCTGTTGAAATACGGAGCGGCGAGGCTGTGTCCCGCCACCCGGCTAGCTTTACCCGAAATAATTACACGGAAACTGTATTCTTTTAAACACTGCCTGACCCATTAGTTTCAGTTTCTTATTGGCTAGCTTTTACATATTGATCTAACCCATTTCTATTAATCTGTGTAGCCCACGAGCTGGCTTACCAGGAATGATCTTAACCTGAGTCTGTCTGGAGTGGGAGAATCATGGCGACTCCCTGACTCAGCTTCTTTCTCCCAGCATTCCGTTCTGTTTACTCCGCCTACCTAAGGGTTGGCCTATCAAATGGGTCTAGGCAGTTTCTTTATTAATAAGAAATCACTCCCACATCAAGGTCCTGCTTTAAAATAATACAATAGAGAGGAGGAAGAATTGGGGAGGGTCCAGCTAAACTATATGATTGGTGACGAATTGTTGGCATAGAATTATGGGTACTTGGGAGCTGTGTATTTGAAAATTTTCACATCAAAAGATCTAAAAATATATGTCTAGAATGTGACGTGCTCTTATTATTCATTTTTGTTGTTGTTTTTTCGAGACAGGGTTTCTCTGAAGCTTTGGAACCTGTCCTGGGACAGTCTTGAACTCAGAGATGCGTCTGTCTCTGCAAAGGCATGCGCCACCATTGCCCGGCTTGCCCTTATGATTTCCAACGTCCTTCTATGTTCCATTCTCAGGCTTGTCCAAGTCCCTGACACCTCCCACCTAGCCATTCTCAATCTCTTACCTGCTCTCCTACCTCCAGCCTTGCCCTCTCTGGTGGTGTGTTCACTACGCTGCAGGAAGAATGTCCTCTCTGGTGGTGTGTTCCATTACACTGCAGGAAGAGTGTTCCTATTGAAAGCAGCAAATCTTTCCCCTTTCTATGCAAGCTCTCCAAAGGCTGTTGGGACTTTAGGTACCTCTCTGACCATGTTCCCTCCCACTGGGCCCTCCCCAGCTCCACCACAGCCCTGTGTGTCAGAAGAGAAAGAATTTCAATGCTGTGCCTTAGCACTCCACAAAGACCCGCTGTGCCCTTTGCCTGCCTGTCAAGCAGGCTTACCCAAGCTCAGTCTTTTGGAACAGTTTACGTCCATCTATGGCTCCTTTTGTTCCAGTCATACCAACATGGGCCTGACCCTGAGGCCAGGGTATCCTCAGAACTTCTTTCTGCTCTGGTTTTGAACCCTTGGGAGCTCAGACTCAATTTTCGAATTCTCTGTTGCTTCATCCTCCTCCTTCGTGAGACTTAAGTAGTATGTTGCCACACATCTTTATGACCCAAGCCTAAGATATAATGCGCAATACTCAGAATTAAGTATGTTAGGGTACAGATGGATTTTTCTTTGGGCCACCAGCTCACAAATGACATGGAGACTTATTAATTATGAAAGCTTAGCCTTAGCTTATGCCTGTTCCATTAGCTCTTACAACTTAACCTGTTTCTATTAATCTATGTTTTATCATGTATTTTTTTTTTTTTACCTTTTTTCATTCTGTATGTCTCCCTCCTGAATCTACATTCCTCCTCCTACATCCTCTCTCTCTGCCTGGAAGTCCTGCCTTTGACTCCTGCCTAGCTATTGGCCATTCAACTCTTTATTACACCAATCACAGCAATATACCTTTACACAGTGAACAAATATCCCACAACATTAAGGCCCACCTGTAATCACAGCAGATGGGGAGTGGAAAGAGGAGGATCTTGGACTTGAGGCAAGCCTGGCCTACATAGTCAGACCCTGTTTTTAAAAACCCAAATCAAAACCAAACAGCAGCAAAAAATAATTCTATATAAATTAGCATTGATCCAGCTTTTAAAATCTCCACCTACAGAAGTTTTTTTATGTTAGGCAAAAAAATACCTACACCTATAATTACTCAGAAGACATAACTTTTATCAGGAGACTAACACTGATTTTTTTTAGAAACATTAAAAATATTTTTATGTGTGTGTGTGTGTGTTCTGCCAAAGCCCACGTGTGGAGGTCAGAGGGCAACTTGTGGGAATCTCCTTCCACTATGTGAGTTCTTCAAGTCTAACCAGTTGTTAGACTTGGTTGCAGGTGCTTTTACCAGCGGAACCATCTCCTTGGCCCACAAAACCATTTACTATATAATTGATGCCTTTGCCATCACTAAATATAGCATTTCTAATATGACCAGGTTTTCCATTCATTGTCTGTAATCAAGAGATTACTGCGTGCCAACAAACCTGCTCAGTAATCATATTTCCTGAAGAATTAGGGCCAAAGGGTGCAAACTAGGGAGGAAAAAAAACTCTATCTTGAAGGAAAAGCCAAAGGATGGCCAGGGTTTGGGGTGGCGGGGGGGGGGGGGGGTAAGAAGTTCTCAGACATGGACGAAACCCAAACTGGAAGTGTCCTTGCCTCTGCAAAGAGAGAGATGGGCGGTGGAGTGAAGCCGTATCAACAAGGTGGTGACTGGCACATGAATTTTAAAAAATATGTACCAAAGCCTTACCTTTTTTCTTTTTTCTTTTTTCTTTTCTTCTTCTTCTTCTTTTTTTTTTTTTTTTTTTTTTTGGATTTTCGAGACAGGGTTTCTCTGTAGCTTTTGGTTCTTGTCCTGGAACTAGCTCTTGTAGACCAAGCTGGCCTCGAACTCACAGAGATCCGCCTGCCTCTGCCTCCCGAGTGCTGGGATTAAAGGCGTGCGCCACCACCGCCTGGCTTTTTTTTTTTTTCCCAAAGCCTCACCTTTTAAATTTGATTTGTTTTAGATGCTTTTCATGTGAGTACTTCCTTAATTGCTACCAGCTCTTTTTGAGACAGGGTCTCTCTGAATAGCCCTGGCTGCCCTGGAACTCACTATGTAGACCAGGTTGGTCTCTAACTCACAGAAATCCATCTGCCTCTGCCTCGTTGCTAGGATAAAAGGTGTGCACCACCATGCCTGGCTACAAGCTATTAAAAATGTTTTGCTAGATAATGCGGTTGTGTTTAAAAAGTCTGGATTTCTTCGCTTGTGTTGGTGGACGACATTCTCAGAGCCCCTTTCTGCATCTCCCTTGTGACTGACTGTATTGCCATAGGATGACCAGCTAAGGTTAGGAATACCATCTGTGACAATGGGACAATTTTCTTCCTAAGAAAGATTGCTGGCTGATAGCGGCATGAAATGATAACTTCACTCCATTATCTTAAAAAATAAAAAACAGGCGAGGCAGACGCTGTGGAAGCAGGTTTTATGGAGGCAATATCCCGAGACCATAAGAGCAACTGAGGACATACGACACTGAGTTAGACACAGCTTCCTTTGGCCCACTTCACAGAAGCCTCTAGAGCATTCCAAAGCTGTCTGACTTTGTCTTGTCCCCTCACTCTCCAGTTTCCTATAAACATTTTTATTAAAAACGCGGAGAAAGTTCAAACACATGGGTTTTGGGATCGGGCACGCCGTACCCTGTCTAGCTGAAGGACTGCCACTCCAATTCACTACAAAGCAGGGACTGGGGCTCCCTTCAGAACTGGGGGTGGATAATGAATGCTTAGATCCAAAGACATGGCCAAGTGCCTAGGACTCAGTAAATGTAATTTGTTCGCTGTGAGACTAGAATACTTTCAAGTGAGTATTCTCTCTGAGGTACCACATCACATCAGGCTTATCCTGACAGTGATCTATGAGAGATCAATGTCTGCTACTCAGTTTTTTTGTTGGTTTCTCTTAGTAGCTCATTATATAGACCAGTGGCTTCAAACTCAGAGAGATCTTCCTGCCTCTGCCTCCTGAGTGCTGGGATTAAAGGAGTTTAATATCACAGTTTATAAATCTGAAGCATGTAGGTACCAGGAGATGTAAGCAAGGAGACTATATATTGAATGAGTATTGTGTGTAACAAAGCCCTGACTCACCAAAATGAAATAGCTGCACAAGAATTAACACTAAGACATTTTAAAAAGAGACTTAATGTAGGAATAAGCTATTTTAATCAAGCAAAACAAATTTATATTCATTATTTCTAAAAATAAAATTAAACCTTTCCAATCCTTAACATCTGCATTTAATAATATCTTCTAACCAAAATACAGATGCTAAAACAGCAAATTACAATATATCTTGTACAGAATACAGTATGCTCACTGTTTACACTGTAATTCTACTTGGTCGTTATGGACTTGATGCATAATTAAACACCACTCATAACATTTTCACAATCAAGAAAAAAAATGTAACCAGTTGTCTTAAAATGGCTCTGCTATAAATTGTATAGAATATACAGAATTACAAAGTCAAGTATTTTATCAAAATATACACCCCTCCCTGAAACTAACACAAACTATCAACATTTTAAACGAATGATACAATTATAGAAAATATTTGCAAAATTATTTTTATGTATAAATATTCTGCCATATTTACTTTGGTCTAGAATTATCAGCATACAAGTCCATTTAAAAAATATCCACAGATAAGGGCCGGGAGACATCAGTACATATAATCTTATATTTGTAGTTAAATCAAAACAACTTAAATACATAACTGATTGCTTTATAATCATAACAGATAAAACAAATTAGTGGATCACAGGATTGCTTGTCATCTAATTATTAACTCAAAAGTGATTTTCATAAGCCCTTTGTGACTACCTCTTTAACAAAACACAAGTGAACGGTGTGGGTGTACATATATACAACAGAAAAATAAAGTTGAATTTGCTTGCATTTCCCCGTTTTCTTCTAGTACATAATACTGCATGTAGGTGAACGTAGATGAACAAATGGTAAATGCAGATACACGATTGGAGTTGCTTAACAACTACAGTATAACAAGGTCACCTTGAATCATGTCCTTTTTCCTGGGTGTTTGAATGTTTTCTTGCCTACCCCAAACCACACTAAGTCTTCTTCATGGAGACACAACACATGTTGTAACCAACTGGAGTCCTCTGAGCTACTTCTCCGTAATGACAACCTCTCAGCCTCGGGTTTCCATCTACCAAATCCTGTGAACAGGAATGGCTGCTGGCCGCTCTTGAACTCTTCTGAATTTTGCCAATACTGGTGACTGAAGGGAGGTTAGGAATGAGTCCTCCTTCCCTCCTATCCTGGCAGTTTTAGCAGGAAGAACAGTGAGCTCCAGCTTTCCAGGATCCTAGTTCACGTGAAAGACCATCCTGGAGGGCAAACAGACTTCTGAGGGCAATGCTGACAGTTTGCATCAATATAAAAAACGGTTTAGAAAGATGAGGCTTTAACGAGGGAGCTAGATGTCTGCAAACATGAAAACAGAGCTTCTAGCTGTGTGGATGCTTCTGAGTCATTATAGTAAGGGGCAGAACCCTGTCCCTCCACATCCTATCTCCCCATCCCGCAAAAACAATGCTGCTGTTTGAGGCAAGGAAGGTCATCACTTCCCCTTGTCCTCATGTCATTAGTGGGAGTGGGGGCTTCTGTCCTTTTAGTTAGTATGGACCTGTGGGCTGCATTATCTCCAAGGTGTACAATTCAGGGATCGGGCTTTCTGCTGTTTCCAAATGCCTGAAACTTCATTACCACGGAGGTATGTCTTGTACTCTACCTTCAGTAGAATGGGAGACATCAGGATTATTTGACCCCTTAAGTCTGTGTGGAATAGCCCCAAATATCCATGGCCTTGGGATGGCTGGAAGACTGCAGAGAGTTCAGAAGGATTTGACCATTCTTCATTCTCTGAGGTGAGGCCACTGCAAAGGGTTATACGGCACAGGTAATCTCAGGTAGGTTCTGGGAAGGCTTTCCCCATAGGTAAGGCATGACTTATGTTTTGTGTGACTTGAGTGGTTCTAATAACAGCACAGCATTCCATCGAGAAGCACACACATGCTCATAAGTCAGATTCAAAATGCTCTATGATTTCGACACCAGTCCTCAGTATTTGCAGGTCTATTGCTCGTTATAATTCTCTACAAGGGACACAGAGAGTTAAAGGTTATAGTGACTCATATATGTATTTTACAAGGTTTATGTTGCAGAAAAGTAGTTCTAGATGATGTATAAGTGTCCTACTGTAGGCTACCCATTACAGATTTTCAGTTATATTGTGAAGTATTCTGTAAATACCCATTTTTAAACAAAGATTAATAGTGCAGAAACTGGAGGGAGATAAATACTGTCACACCTCACTTAGCATTGAACACATCTCAGAGACGTGATTTTCATGATCCTGACCCTCATTTTCTCCAGTGACTAACGACAGTCCAGCAGGCCTCATTAGCACTCACGAGAATGTTTGAAATTAGGCTAAAATTTAGCGGCTTTCTTTCACCGTTCAAAATACTACAGCTAAGAACTTTATTAGCCTTTACAAAATACGTGGGTCCTTAGAGAATGCAGCTATCTTGTTTTATGCACTCCGTGAGAAATGAATGATAAAACCCAAAGGAGGTGCTAGGATCCTTTTTTTTTTTTTTGAAGAGTTTACACAAATGAGAATTAGCTTCCCCACGCCTTTGTGACTAGTAAGTGAACAAAACTAAACTTAAAAAAAAAACTGAAAGAAAAAAATCTCACAAACAATTTTTTGAAGACTTTTCTAACTGTTGTTGTCACTAACGTTTTCAGCAAAGGTTTGCATGTCATCCTTTTGGTCGCTGTCTTCCAAATCAGTGCAAAGCTGACTCTCCAAGAGATCCGAGTTTTCATGGCACATGTCACCAGTATTCTCCTGCTTAGTTAAGGTCTTGAATAAATGTTTCTTTTGGTGCATTCTGAGGGCAGCAGCTGTCTTGCATATTTTGGGGCACTGGAAGCAAGCAAAGCCTTTCCCATCGTGCTCGCGAACATGCCGCCGCTCATGATTCCGCTTTGTGGAAAGATATAAAAATCCCTGGAAGCAGAACTGACAGTGGTAACGCTTTTCCCCGGTGTGGATTCTCTCGTGGATTTTGAGAGTCTCGTTCAACGTGAACGCCTTGTTACAATACTGACAGACGAATTCCTTCACCCCCAGGTGGATGCGCTCGTGTTTCTGCAAGTTCCCTTGCACTGAGAAGCACCGCCCACAGGTCTTGCATTGGTACGGCTTCTCTCCAGTATGGCAGCGCATGTGCATTTTGAGCGTGGAGGGGCTCTGGAACTGCTTTGCACAAAGCTCGCAGATGTAAGGCTTCAGCGAGAGGTGTTGGTGGTGCTTGCCTTCGGCGTCCACCCCTGCTGCTTTGTCGGCATCGCAGAGCTCACACTGGAGCTTGGGCATCTCTTTATTTTCTTCTTCTTCAAAAGCCTTATCTGGTGGCTTCACCTCTGCACGATCCAGTTCAGCTGGGTACCTGCGCCTACCGCTGGGGCTTCTGCTCCCACGCTCCTTCCTCCACTTGACCTTTCTCATTTTCCTCAACTGTTTGGATTTCTTCTTGGGCTTGTAGTTGTAGTATGGGCGCCACGGCTTGTCAGTGGAATCCTGGTCACTTACGTCATCAAAGGCTTCACTCATCTCTACGCAGTCAGCCTGGCAAAGCCCAAGGGGGCTGTCCCCACGGGTTTCTGGGTCACTCTCCTGTGGCAACGTCTCCTCCTGCATTTGATATTTGGGCTTTCTCCCTCTTTTGCAAAACAGCTTCGACCCAAGGATACGCCTTTTCACGATGGCTTCATTCCCAATTTTCACTGTTATTTGGCAAAGGGGTGCAACGTTGCTGTTTGTGGAGGTGCCAGGCAGAGCAGGCTTTGCAATGTAAGTCTCAATTTTACTGGTTTCTTCCACGACATTTGTGGTTTTGCCCAAAGACCCTCCATGATCACTAACGTGCTTGGCCTCCTCTGTTACTTCTCCCTTGTTACACGAAAGAGCTTTCTTTTTCTCCTTAATGCTCTTGGGTCTGCTTGCAAGTTTACTGGCTTTATCTGCCCCCAGTTTGCTATCCTCTTTCAGGGGCGGACTGACAGATGGTTGGGAAGGGACTTTGTCATTGCTGCTGGTCAGGGCAGCAACTGTATTGCTGTGTTTGATCACGGATGAGAACTGGCTGCTATGCACGATGACAGAGGGCACCGAGCCACCATAGCTGATCACAGAGGCCGCGTGGTCACTGCCATGTGTGGACTCTGCCTGGAGCTTGACACTGACAGTGTTTTCTGCGGAAGAAACTGACCCATCGGTCAAATCCAAGCTATCGACGGGATCAGTTTTCAGGGCCTCCTTCTTCCATTTGATGCCTTCTGCATTTACTTTGGCAGAAGTGGGTGCACCCTGATGTGAAGGCGTTTCCCCTGGGATGGCAGGGCTGCCGGTGAAGGTGTTCCCGCCATCTTGGAAGTTCAGTGTGGGCATTTCAGAGCTTTGTGAATTTGGAACGACAAATGTATCTGGTGCAGACTCGCTCCTTTGACTGTTTTCTCGAGAACGTTCGTAGGAAGATTTCCGGAAGCTCTTATACGGTGCCCTCTTGCATCTCATAGGCAGGAGCCTGTAAAGTTTATAGGGATAGACAGCAGGCTTCAAGCCTCCATTGGCAGTTTTTTTATTGATGGAGAGTCTGTGATCTATGGCATGAAAAGACTTCTGATGGTTTTTTAGTATGTAGTAGGTCATAAACGTTTCGAGACAAAATATGCATTGGTACCGTCTCTCTCCAGTATGCCAGATCTCATGTCGTGTCCTGTACTCGGCCAGGGCAAAGACCTTGTTGCAGTAGTGGCAAGGATATGTTCTTCTCCACGAGTGAACGTTCGCATGCCTTCGGAGGCTGGACAAAGTCACATAACTACGCTTGCACACGATGCAACTGTAGAGCATCTGCCCGTTCACAAGTTTCACCATGTGCTCCTCATCTGGCAAGGCACCCCCAGCGCTGGCAAGCTCACCAATCCTATTTTCTGGTACTAAAGATTCTGGACTTGTGAATGAACTTCCATTTTGTCCAATGGTGGGGTAGTTTTCTAAAAACGGTTGGCTTCCCCCTGGGATGGGCACGTGGCTAGACCGCATGCAGATCTGCTCATGCCGGTCCAGTCTGTTGAGGGTGGTGAACTGCTTATTGCAGTACTTGCACACCAAAGGCTCCTGGGTCGGCCTGTGGAGCTGCATGTGGGCACCGAGCAGTGTGCTGCTGTCAAAGGATTTGGAGCAACAGCTGCAATTATAAACAAGGGGCGGGACCTCTGCCACTGCTGGACCAGGAATATCGGAGGGTCGGCTGTCCTCTTCTCTGGGAAAATGGACGTCTCCCTCATTGCTGGGAGATTTTGAGTGTGACAGAATTGGAGCTGGCTGTGGGCTTCTTTCTTGATTAAGCTCTGGGTTGGTCACTGGAAGCAGTGATATATTTTCTGTGCTTGAGTCAGAATCCTGGGTTTGTGTCTTTGGCTTTCGGCATGACTTTGCTTTTGTGGCAAGAGCCTCACCATTTTCTTTTCCTGTTTTACCAGATACACTGATGTCATGTTCCCGTACAGGCTGACTCCTGTAAGCCTCAGTGATGGAAGAAACGGCGTATGAGTGTTCAGCAAGTGTGCGGACAGGCTCTGCCTCGTGGCAGACATTGGTCCTCTCCTGGCAGAGGCTGGCTGTTCTCATGGAATCAGACACTTTTTTGAAGCTTGCCCTCAAGTCCAGTGGAGAAAACATGTTATTACTATTTTCCGTTTCAATGATGGAAAATGCATTTGTGATCCTTGGCCCATTAGTAATGGCTGGTTCTTCATGCCTTTTTTCATTTTTTTCTTCTTTAACCACACCCTTTTCAGTAATGCAGACTACGTAGGGACCTGGGGAATTTGAGAAGTTGCGGTCACTAAGGTCTTCCAAGAATGATATTCCCAGCTTTTTTCCCGCAGCTGCAAGATCGGTGACCGTTTCCTGCCTCTTGACCACAACAGTGGAGCTGTAGATATAATTAAGTATTTCTGTAAACACTTCGGCTTTCAGATCATCCAGCTCCAGGACGTGACTGGAAATACAGATCGTATGGCTCCAAAATATATTTTTGAAATAAAGACTTGAGGCAGCCAAGACATTGCTGTGGGCTTTAAACTTGGTGTCTTCCACAATGATGGTGACATCGCATAAAATGCCCCGAATGCGCTGCTCATTTAAGATGGAGAGCACCGTGTCACTGTGGAAGTCGTCCTTGAGGTCCCTGGAGAGGGACATGACTGTCATCTGAAATGAGAGACACATGGTCAGGGGGCTTCCAGCAGTGACTTGTTCATTTCTAGCTGTTAACTACTTCTGGGGGAAACTATTTTTACACATGAAAACTCAGACTTTCATCTCATCTTGTTGTTCTTCCTGAGACTTGGAAGTCAACATTAGAAGCCCAACCTTCTCGCCCCAGACTGTTTCTCATGCCATTGCTAGTAGCTGTAGCTGGAAATCCCCCAGGACTCCTTCCCCTGCCGTCTGCGAAGTCTCAGCTATGTGTGTGTGTGTCCAAATACGGGGAGGGCGAATTTCCGTATGTCCAAGCGGGAAGGGTCTCCACGCTCAAGGCTGCTGCTCTGAGACTCTCTGAGGCTGAGTGGCATCATGGTCACCTGACTTTCACTTTAAGGCAAGGTCTTACTATTTAGCCCCAACTAGCTTGCAACTTGGTATCCAGACAAAGCTGGCCTTGAACTCAGATTTACCTGCCTCTACCTTCTTTGACATCCCCTCCCCTACAGAGGACCTGGGGATTAAAATCAGCCTATCACACATGCTAGGTGGGTCACATCCCAAGCCCTGCTGGCCTGGAACTAGCTCTGTAGGCCAGGCTGGCACTGAATTCACAGAGACAGGCCTGCCTCTCTTCCTGGGCAGTGGATATAAGGGCATGCATCAACACACCTGACTATATTTGATGTGTGTGTGTGTTGCTGAGGACTGACTCCCTGGCCTCTGCATGCTGGTCAAGGCTTTACCATTGAGCCATACTCCCTGCCTCTTTTATATGTGTTCAGTGATAACCTTAATAATCTGATCCAAACATAATTCATAAAACGGAAGTAATTTGTTAATTTATTTTTAAAAGTTTCCCATAGGTGAGTGGTACCTCTATGTGAGGTATCTGCTTAGAGAAGTAGCGAGAATGGAAGGAACTATGCTAATTCAGTCCGCTGAGGAATTCTTTTCTGACCGGCAGCCTGTGTGACTGAGTCTGACAACCAGGGACACCTGCCTCCTCGCCACACGTGATTTCCCCTTTTATTATAGCCAGACTAGAGTTTTTAAAATGAAGGCAAACAAAGATGACGAGACAGCACACCAGGACAGTGTTTCTCAGTCTCATCACAGCCTCCCGAGCTAGGACATCAGAAAGGCACGGCGACTCTTGGATGGTGTAAGAAAGGTTTACATGCAGTGTGCACAACTCATTCTCTTCCATTAGACTTGGGGTTGTGGAAAATGACCAAGAAACAACGGTCCAAAGGGGTGTTAGTTGACTTTGGAAGAGTGTGGTAGAGCAGAGCAGCTCACAGGTGGTAGGGGAGGGGGAGAGGAGAGAGGGAAAAGAAAAGACAAAGGAGCCCAGGCTAGATGACCCCCTTGCCTCGCTTTTACTCTATTCAAGCCCCCAGCCTGGTGCTGCCCTCTCCTCTCATCCTTTCTGACACACCCTGGGTCATGTTTTACAAACCTGTACACTTCTCAACCCAATCAAGCTAACAATTAAGAGACCACACATTCTTACACCACCGCTGGGTGGCGGCTGAATCATCTGTATGTTTTACTGTGAACCCGGGATGACCAGAGCCTACTGACACCCTAGTGGTCAAAGCAGCCGCTTCCACAGGCATCCAGAGCAACAGATACATGACTCTCAGTGACCTAAGACACAAATGAGATGAACGCCCTGCCTTCATGTGGTACCATCTGTTCTGTTCTAGTACCTTCCATTTTAAAAAACACGCAGACAGTAACTCGCTGTTCTCGCTCTCTGCCAGTCTGTCACCCTTGCATCTAAATGTGCACCGTCATTCTGCTGTGGGCTACAAGAATTAGCACATCCTCGAGCTCACCTCCCATGCCATCAGTACGTGCAGGCCCAGAAAGTCATACAACTCGGCAATATTTCTCTGCCAGCTGCAATGTCTTGCTAGTCTATAGTGTTTAGCTCATGACAGCTATTCAGTTAGATAGACCAGATGTCCATACAAAAACTCCTCTCATCTTTTTGTAAAGGGTTTGTTATAAGCTGGGCCCCATGGTCTATTTAGCATCCTTTACACAAGCAACATCTGATAAATTCTTCACAGCGAACGGGCACCTTCCTATGAGTCCATCAGTTTTGACAAAGAAACTGCATGTGTGTTCATCAGCTTCAGTCCTCCAATGAGGAAGCTTGGGCTTTCGGTCATCTGCTGCAGCCACTCCTAGCCGGGGCCTCTGCTGCGACCTTTGTTTCAGTTTCTTTATTTAACGCTAGTTCTACTTTGCTTTGCCTTGTCTCAAACTTAATTTTTCATGAGTCTTTTCTGGAATTGTGGGGAATTGTTTCCACCAGTAAAATGGAGAGCAGAAACATATCCTATAGGATCTACTTTCCCCATAGGTGCATCCTCTTATCCTGTTTAATGTCTCTGTACACACACACACACACACACACACACACACACACACACACGAGAAATGACGTCTCTTCTTGAAAACAGGAAGGATTGGAGTAGTCAGTGGCTTGGCGAGGACTGGTGCCCTGTAGTCATGCCCCCTGCATGCACATCCTGCCACTTGACCATTCACGGCCAAGCAGCATTTCTTAGTAGCTGGGGTTAGAGCACTGGTATTTAAGAACAAGAAGTGTGATAATTACTATCTTCAACTTGACAATCTATAATCACCTGGGAGGTCGACCTCTAGACATGCCTGTGGGAGGTTATCTTAATGGCCCCGAGAGTGGGAGACCTGCCCAGTGTGGGTGGCACCATTATTTGGTTGGGAATTCGGACGGTGTGATGGGGAAATGCGTCTAAGGAGCAGCATGCATTCATTATTCTCCTCTTCCTGATCGTGGATGCAATGAGACAGCTGCTTCAAGCTCCCACGCCTTTCCATCTCCTCCATGATGGAGTGACTCCTAGAACTATGAGCTGGAATGAATCCTTTTCCCCTTAAGTTGCCTTTTTAAAATTCAAAACAAACCATTACTCTGTGTGTGATGTAGAGGGCGATCCAGGTGCCGGGGAATACATGTGGAGATCAGAGGGCAGCTTTGGGGATTCTCTTCTCTCCCACCATTACATGGGTTGCAAAGATGTCCACTAGGCTTGCAGGGCAAACGCCTTTGTCTGATGAGTCATCTCACCAGCCCTTAGGTGGCTTTGTCACAGCAGCATCAGCTAAAGAAACAGGAAGTAGATGACGGTGGGGGGGGGGACACAATGACACAGGGACAGGACAGGGGACAAACTTAGCACTGAAGGGGAGGAGGCCCTTCTCACCAACATCGGTATTCTCTGACATTAGAGATGTAAGCACTCTACAGCAAACCCACCACGTTTCTCCACAGTGAGTAACTTAAAAGAGAAGTCAGAGGAGCCTCTGCAGACGGAAGGCCAGGAGCTTCCTCAGCAGATAGAAGGCCGGGAACCTCGGCAGACGGAAGGCCAGGAGCCTCCTCAGCAGATAGAAGGCCAGGAACCTCGGCAGACGGAAGGCCAGGAGCCTCCTCAGCGAATAGAAGGCCAGGAACCTCGGCAGACGGAAGGCCAGGAGCCTCCTCTGCAGACAGAAGGCCCACAATAGATTTTGGAACAAAATGTGTAAATCACAGAGAAGATGAAGTTTAATTTACATGTAATTTCTAAAATGTTTTCTAAAAAAGTTTCATGCAACAAGTTCACTATTCTTAGCAGTGCTACTGAGAAAAATATATAGAACCATGAAAAGGCTAAAACGGGGGGCTGGCTCAGCAGTTATGAGCACTGGCTGCTTTTCCAGAGAACCCATGTTCAATTCCTAGCACCCACATTGTCTGCTCACAATTGTCTGGAATTCCAGTTCTGGGGAATCTGGCATCCTCTTCTGGCCTTGGTGGGCACTAGACACATATGTGGTGTACAGGCATACATGCAGGCAAAGCATTCATACATACAAAACAAAAAAATTTAAAAGGCTAACAAAACCATTCTAGATATAAAAATTTAGGTGAGTCAATAGTAAAACAACCTATAATTTGATAACTGCCAAACCTGAGCTATGTTACTAGTTTGCTGAGCCTGTATTGTTTAAACTGTATTTATAAACGTGTATTTGTTGTTTATGCGTGGGAGGAGGCATCCATATGTATCAGCACACACACCAAGGTCAGAGGACACCTTTGTGCAGTCATGCCTTCTCTTTAGTCTCATGTGGGCTCCAGGGATTGAACTCAGGTCATCAGGCTTGCCTGACAAGGGCCTTGATCGGCTGAGTCATCTTATCAACCCCTAAGTTTGTATTTTAACCAGAATAGTGTTTAAAAGCACTTTTAAATAAATAAATACACACACATATAGACACATGTATGTATGACTAAATGATGAATATTTGAACATATAATACACTTCTATTTATAAGTACAGGTATAGAAATAGGGTGACTAATTCAGCACCCTATTAGAGATTAGAGAGAGAAAGCAGGTGTAATTAATAACTATGCTAGAGAAACGGCACATACTGGGACTAGATCCCAAGAAGATGAATGGTCATCCTATATTTACATACATAAGTATGTAAGCAGAATATATAGCTGCACACAATCTAACATAAAAGTCATGTGCTTTTTAACATAAAACATATCTTGTGTGAGTATGCAGTTGCCGCGGGAAATTCTAGTTAATCAGCCTATTTAGACTTTTGAGCTGGTTTTGTCCCCTGCCACACTCCGATTCTACAGAACAAACACATATACATACAGTACAAACATGGACACCTAAGTCAGATATTTTGAATAACTAACATGACTTTGCAAGGCCAGGTATCTTGGTGCACCCTTATATCGTAGCACTTGGGAGGCTGAGGAAGGAGGACAATAAATTTAAGGCCAACCTGGGCTACATGCAAGACACCATTTAAAAACAAATACAGCTGGTCAGTGGTGGTGCATGTCTTTAATCCCAGTACTCAGGAGACAGAGACAGGAGGATCTCTGCATTTGAGGCAAGCATGGTCTACAGAGCTAGTTCCAGAACAGACAGGGCTGTTACATAGAGAAACCCTGTCTCAAAAAAAGTAGCTATAACAAATAAGTAAATATGAGTAATAAAGTTATTCTGCTATATTTGCTTTCAAAATCAACTACCTTGTGTATGTGTTGATGTGTGTGTGCAGATGCTTATATTGGGGGTGGGTATACATGGTACAAGTGTGCATGCCCATGTGGAGGTCAGAGGCCAGTCTCAGGTGTTGATTCTAAGGAACCATCCACCTTGATTTCCGAGACAAGGTCTCTCACTTTGGGACTTAGGGCTCACCGTTTTAGTGAGATTATCTGACTCTACATCCTCAGTGCTGGGATTGCAAGCATGCCCGACTTTCTTTTATGGGTAATGGGTGCCAATGGTCTTCATGTTTGTGGAGCACACTCTACTGACTGAGCTACAGCCACAGCTCCAGAATTACCTACCTCATGAAAAAGAAAATAAATCTCGGTTCATGGTAAAGATTCAAATAGTCGGGAGCAGCAGTCTCTCCTCCATCCCAGCTTCCCACCCCCATCCAGAGGTCCAGAAAGCACATCTACCTTTTCATGGACCACTTTTCTCATAGCACTGGAAGACCTGCTTTCTGTGTGCATCATGCTTCTCCCGCCTGGAGCTCTCCTACTTGGCAGTCTTTAGACATACCCGTCTCAAGCAATACCTCACGGGGGCACCCTCCTCCTATGATTTCTGGGTGTGTGTTTATGCCCACACTGGAGCTTCTGGGAATACATCTGTTCACGTGTATCTTTCTTGATGAGTCCCCAAAGTGCAGGGACAGCCTTGCCCATCTCTGTCCTCTGTATACCTGTAGCACAGTGCATGCTGACCATGCTGATGATGAGCAAAGAGCATGTAAGCAAATGTCCTAATTTACATGTTGTGCAAACAGAACTTCCTGAGTTAAGAGTCTTAAAAATCAGACCTAAGTGAGCCCAGGTCTGCTTAAACCAGAGCCAAGTAAGAGGAAAATAAAAATGAGTTCTTGCCAATTATATTCCTGTTTCCTTTAGCCTGACAGTTTTTAAAACATGTTTCAAAGGCCTCTGGATTTCCTAAGGCATTTTCTAGATACGTGTGGTCAAAACTACTTTTGTAATGACACAGAGGTATTATTTATGTGTTTTTTTTTTTTTTGTATGATGAAAAGTATAGAATGGTCCAGTAGCAATGACAGGTAGGTTCTGGCACTTCAGCAGGCACCATGCCACAGATAATCAATGGAAGGAATAAAACTTAATCATTTTATTAACTTTTAACCTCGAGACGTGTGTGTGTTTAAGGATTCTGTGTGCTAAAGTGGCATATGTAAAACTCTTAGTAGTGCACACTGAAACAGAACTGCTACCAAGGAAAGCAGCTGGGTAGTTTAGTTGTGGGCTTGACCAGCTTAACCTTCTGTCGTGGATTACCGTTTCGAGAGAATCGCTAGTAGACAGACTGCAGCTGTTTAGAGTTTTGAAAACAGACCAAGATTCCCTGTCATTTCATGGGCATAGGTATTTTGCTACCAATAATCAAATATTATTTTTATATGAAATTTAAATTTTGGAAGTGACATTTCCAAATACAGAATGATTTTTCTGATGAGGTTGATAGTGATGTGAATAAAAATGTTTTTTGGATATTGTTTAGCAAATCTGGAGGTTGGCCTGACTGAGGGGACCAGTATTTTCTAGTGACCAATGCATGTGTTAACATGTACAACAGAGACTAGTAGATTTATAAGTAATAAAGTACGCCAGGTTCAAAGTTCTTGTTTCAACTAACTTTTAAGAGATCATCTTGTCAAATTTTGATGTAATATCAAAGACTATCCACAATTAACTAGAAAGGCTATTTAAAAAAATCCTCTTTTCCAACCATTTGTGCAAGGTTGAATTTCTTTATATAACTCAACTAATATAATATGTTGTATTACAACTGGATGTAAGAACAGATGTGAAAATCAAGTTATCTTTTTACTAAGCCAAAATTGAAGATATTTGACAAAATATAATACTTCTTACTGATTTATTTTATACTATCGTCATCTTAAATGTTACTTGATTGTTTAATTAGGTTGAACAAAGTCATTTTGCATGAGCATTTAAATACCCATTTGAGTTTTTGAATATAGCAAATAGTGACAGGCCTCAGCTGAACAAAACCTCTTTGAATCTTCAGTGGTAAGTCCAGGGATTGAAGAGATGGCTCAGTGGTTAAGAGCACTTGTTCTTCCACAGGACACGCTTCATAGCAGCTCACAATCATCTATAATCCCAGATTGAGGGGATCTAACACCCTCTTCTGGCCTCTGTGAGCAGCAGACATGCAAGTGGTGCATAGACATACATGCAGGCAAAACACTCATGCATAAATAAAAAAAAGAATAAGTATATCCTAAGACAAAAACTTTGAAATTATTGTGCTAATCCATAAGGCAACATTCATAATACTTTGAAATAATTTCTGCCTCTAGGAAATTTATTTTATTTTACTCAATGAAAAAAATTACATGTATGCCTAAAAGAATTACAAAGTGACTGAAAATAAGACACAAAGTAGAATTCCCTAGGAGACAGGTGAGGAGACTGAGGGATGAGGGATGGAGCCATGCCCACAGCCGCCCAGAAGCACACTGTTCCCCACCTTGAGATGAGCGTTCTCTTTGGATTTGAGTGTGGCTAAGCAGCTAGGTGGACCACGGCCTGGTTGGACCACAGGGCTGCTCCTGACCAGTCTCAGTGAAAACTGTTCTTTGATGGACTCGGTTGTCATCTTACCCTGTTGGTACAATTTACTACTGCTTGCTTCTTGTTTTCTAAGTCTCAAGACCTATTTTGGTCACGACAAACTTCCTGTTCAAATGATTTTGTCCACTCCTTTTATTTAAAAATCAGGTCCTACATCATCCTATCCACAATGCTGTTTTTAGGCCTTTGCTCCCTGACTGAATTTGAAAACAAGAAAACAATCCTTGGCAATGATGCAACCATTACTTCCCAGTATCTCTGTTTAATTAAAGCTTCTTTCTCTTTAGCCAGTTAAGACAATTCTATCAAAATACCAAAACACCTAGAATTATAATTCCCATGTAAACTCTATGAATTTACCATGTACCTCTTTATAGGGCTTGCCATCAAAATCTGGTGTTTAGTGTGCGTGCATGTGTGCGTGTACATGTGCCTATCTGTGCATATGAAGAGACCAGAGACTGTCAGGTATCTCCTCCATTGCTTTCCACTCCGCTTTTCTAGAGACAGGGTTTCTCACTGAATATGAAGGTTACCAATCGGACCAGACAGTGAATTCTAGATATCCTTCTGTCTATTCCTCCCCAGCACCATAGTTATAAGCTCATGCCATATTAAGTATTAGGGATCTAAACTCAGGTCCACAAGCTTGCAAAATAAACATTCTATCCTGCCAGTCATCTCCCCAACTCCCAAAGTCTGTTGTGTTTTATCGGCAAATCTCTAAGACATGACAGAGGAAAATGAGGCGGCCCTGGCCAGGGGAAGGCTGCTCTCCAGAGGCAGTCTGGACTCCGGTTTTCTAAATCTTCCGATCAAAGAAGGCCAAGCCTTCCTGCCAGCACTCAAACGACTCAGTTCCTAACATAAATAAAATAACAGCATTGAACCGACAAACAACTTTCTCCCCTCTCCACTGCAAGTCGTGTTCTATAAAAAGAAACGTAGACATCAACCCTAACTAAAAAAAGAATGCGCTCTATGAGGATACTGACCTGGAATCCTGCAAAAGTCAAACCCACATTCCATAGCCAGCTAGCGCAGGCCGGCCTATGGAAGCAGAATCCACCGTGTGGGCTTGCAAGGCCCTATAGAAATTTTCTGACAAAGGGCGGTTTGCTGCAGGGAGCTGGCTCCGCCATCCCACACACAGCCTCACAGTGCATTTGCTCATAGTCATGGTGAGGTCTACGTCAGACCACACGTGATGGGGTGTTAGAAACACAAGCACCAGATCTCGAAAACAGATTACAAAACAGAAGCCCTTTACAGAACAGAACTGTGTCTAGGAAGAGGAACGTCCTTTTGACTTTTGTCTTCAAAATGGGTTCCAGCAGGGGCGTGGACAAGCTGTGTATGCTAGGCTGCAGCACACTGAAAGGTATCAGATTCAAGGTAACACGGTGTGATGAGGGAAGTTCATTTTCTTACCTGAAACTCGGAGTGACTCTGTGAGCTACTGATCGCACTCCACATAGGGGAGGCTGACTGGGGCAACCTCACTCATTATGGTGAATAGGTAAACAACGGGCCTCCAGACCTGTAGTTGCAAGCACAGACTGTGAGAACGGGTATTGTCAGATTCGTGAATGATGCAATGGGTCCAGGTAAACGTTTTAGGTTGCCTGTTTGCAAAGATGAAAAGGGAACAGGTTCGTGGGTTCTTTTTCTCTTGTTGAAATGGAGCAGTGTTTAGGATGGCCTGCCTACCATGGGTTCATCTCAGGATCAAGCTTGCCCAGACACCTGCTGGCTTGAGAAACCTGGCAAACAGGCTCAGAGGCTGTCTCCTAAGCCCTCAGAGTTCTATGTCCTTGTTTCAGCAAATTCCACCAGCACGCAATAGTCCCAAGTGGTGAAGGCATTTTCCCATCTGAATCTTGTTCCTTAGGACTGGTTCCCGTTCTCTGAAATGTCGCACTGCAAGAATGAGCTGTCTATTAAGGCAGCTGGCTTTTAAAGGGCAAACACTGTTTTCCTGTGAACATAGAAGGGCTGGCGGAATGAATGGAGGATGGCCCTTCTTTTCTTGCTTGACTGATACCCCTGGGGGGTGGGTAGAAGGAAGAACTTTTGCGCATTCTGGCTTCTGAACAAGAACGTACATTTAACTAATGGCAAAGACAGGTTACCCTAGAGTGGACAGAGCACACCAGCTGCTGCTTTGGTGCTAGCCAATCTGGATCTGCGCCATGGTTCCCCAGCTTCCCCAGGTCTAGGGCGGACAGAGCGCACCAGCTGCTGCTTTGGTGCTGGCCAATCTGGATCTACGCTGTGGTTCCCGACCTTCCCCAGGTCTTTTGCACTTGGTTCTGGGGACTCAACACGAGTGGGTGAAATCATAGTTCACTGTGCACACGCACACACCCACCATCAAGTGCCTCACTTAGCACACAGTAGGGGTTCCACACAACCCATTAAGTGAAGTCCTCAGCATACAGTAGGGGTTCAGTGAATGTCAGCAAATAGCTAGAGAACTAAACTGGCTGTGACCGGCCTAGTTCCCTCTGGGGAGAACTGCTCAGTCACCTAACCTTTGTATAGAGCGCAAATACAAAGAGATCTGGCCAATCCACGCCAAAAGCATTCAGAGGCCTTTCCCCATCCTGGGGATAAATCCAGGTTTCTCTGCAGCCTGCGGGCACTGTGTTACCCATGGGTGCCCCATTCTCCCCATTCACTTGTTCATTCCTGCCCGCACATAGGCTCCCCTTGCTTATCCTATCTGCCAAGTTTCTTTGAGCCCTGGAACCTTTAAAGTACCCTTGTTCCGGTACTGCCTAGGGATGGCTTCCTTTCATGCTTCAGGCTTAGCTCCAAAGTCATGGGCATCTCTTCCTTATGCTCCCATTTCTATATTCCCTCTGCCACCCATGGGTCCATCATGTCTGACATTTGTTCCCCAGCTGGCAGTGCTGTCTGGGAAGCTGGAGCACTTTTAGGAAGTGGGTCGCTGGTTTCAAGCCCCCATGTTGTTTCTTGAATCAATGCACTGTAAAAGCAAGCAGCCCCGTGCTCCCGGCCGTCCTGAGCTAGCTTAAATCTCCATGCCTTCCTCCTTCAGGGTGCTTCTTTTACATATTTTGTCCCAGCAACAAAGCAACACCCTCCTATCACCTTACTGCCTTTATACTGCTCAGTTTGACCTGCAGTTACCACACACACACCGGTCCCTAGCCATCTGCAGAGCAGGGCGCAGGTAGTGTCCCCTGCCATACACAAACACACTTTTCCCTATGCATACATATTATGATAAAGTTTAATTTACAAATTAGGCATTTGTAAATTGCCTAATGTCTACATAGACATTAACAATAGTTAAAATAATAAATAAACTATAATAAAAGTTTTTGTTGTTTTTTATTTTTAGAGTCAGGATTTCTCTGTAGCTTTGGAGACTGTCTTGGAACTTGCTCTGCAGACCAGGCTGGCCTCAAACTCACAGAGATCCACCTGCTTCTGCCTCCCGAGTGCTGGGATTAAAGGCATGCGCCACCACCACCCCAGCTATGAAAGTTCTTAATACTTCTAAGTTACTTTAAATATGATCAGACTGTACCCGACCTTGGAAAACTGAAACAGTGGAAAGTCAACATTTAGATACGGGGAAACTACTGGTTAGTCTTCACACTTCTTCCCAGGAAGTAAGCTCTGGGAAGGACAAGCCTTTTTACTGTTGCTGCTCATGACACATGGAAACCATTCAGGTTTTGCTGGGTAAGGAAAGATAAAAGTATCTGAGAAAAAGAGGGCTCAGTTTGATGAAAAATCCAATCTATGAAGCCTCGTGTGGTAGCTCACGCCTGTAATTTCAACACTATAGAGGCCGAAGGAGTTTGAGGCCAGGCTGCTTACATAATGAGGAACAGAGCTATGCAGGTTTGAGGCCATCCTGGGCTACACAGAAGACTTTGTCTTTTTATCCCAGTTGATTTTTTACATACCAATCTCAGTTCCCCCTCTCTCCTCTTCCTGCTACCCCCTCCCCCCAACCCCACCTCCCATCCTCTCCACAGAGAGGTTAAGGCCTCCCCTGGGAAGTCAACTAAGACTGTCCATCCGCTCACTGAGGCAGGGCCAAGGTCCTTCCCACCCCCCCACCCCCACCCCCCTGTGCCTAGGCTGAGCAAGGTATCTCTCCATAGAGAATGGGCTCCATAAAATCAGTTCATGCATTACAGTTAGATCCTGGTCCCACTGCCAGTGGCCCCATATACTGCCCAAGCCACACCATTGAGGAGACCTTGTTAAGACAAAAACAAGCAGAAAGGAAAATGCAAACTGCCTATCTCCTGCACGCTCATCTCTGTCTACCCCCACTGCTTCCTGACTTCCGCAGCGCAGGCGCATTTCAACACCGCAGACCACTGACATTTACTATGCATCTGCTTGCTAGGATCTGAGCCCCGGAGTGCACAAGTGCTTACTTCTTCTCTGATGTGCTTTATGCACCTACAATATGGCCTGAAACAGAGAAGGCCCTTGGTGAATATTTATTAAAAATCTAAGTCATTTGTACCAGAAATAGATATTTGTTTGTGAGTTAATACTACATAAACACAGTTATTGCTGACAACAATTTTCATCTTCTAAATTCTCCAAATCCACTCTGGTTCCTAAGATTTGACCATGCTCCAGTGACTATATGGACAAACAAATTGGACTTGTTCTTTTTTTTTTTTTTTTTTTTAATCCTTTTCTTTGCGGGGAGGCCATAAGGATGTGGGGAGGTAGACCTGGGAGGACTGGGAAGGAAGGGTAATTGAGGCACATTATATGAAATTCCCAAATAGTTTTAAAAAAAGACTTACTTATTTTTATTTCTATGTAAATGTGTGTGTGTGCCTACATGAGTTTGTGTTCATGACAAGCATGCAGTATTTGTGGAGTCCAGCAGAGGGTGTTGGCTCTTCTGGAACTCGAGTTACAGGCATTTGATGTGTGTGCTGGGAACCAAACCTGGCAAAAGTTTTGCAGGAGTAGTAAGTTCTCTTAACCTCTTAACCACTGAGCTATCTCTCCAGTCCTCAAACCCACTTTGATAACATTGTTTTACTCAATGCATTTCAGGCTGTAAAGCACTTTGCATATTAACTCATCCAATGCCCTCCACAGATCCTGGGATTCTGCCAGATGAAATGAAAGGATTACTATCCACTGACAGGATTAAATGAATGAACAGAGGCAGGGCTTGAGATATAGAAGCGGTTATCATTATCATGCCTGTAGGAGAGACGGGGAAACTGAGTCTATAGCAGTTACTCGTGTATACCAGGGCATGAGGTTTCTGATGGGGAGCGGTGCTCAGTCTGCAAGAAGGTTCTTGTTCTATACACAAAAGAGTGCTGAGTTCAAACTGCAGATTTATCACACAAGACAACTGCTGAAGGTTGCAGAGATAGGCCTTTAAGGCTCTAAGCAGGAGAGCTGCCATAGTGCATTGACAGCCATGGGTCAGACAAGCTCCTAAAGCCACTGAAGAATATGCTGGAGAGGCCCCCAAGCAGGGCAGTGGGGGATGGGCAGGAAAGAATTACCCTAGCAGCAGTTTTCCAGACAACCTGGGCATTGCTAAACAGTGGGCCTTGATTATGGTCTGGGCCTAGGAGCCCTCCCAGCAGCCCAAGTATACATAGCAGCTGTACCATAGGCATTTCCAGCTGTGGCCTGCCATGTCCTCAGTGTTTGCACCACACCCTGGAAAGTGTCCACATAGCCAGGATTTGCTGATCTACAGGAAGGCATCAGGAAGAGGCGCTTGAGTGCAGCCCCTGACCTAAGGACAAGAGTGCAGAGGGACCCTCTCGGTACAGCCTAGTGATGCAGAGGGATGAGGAGGTTCTAATCAGGGCGCAGCATGAAGTCAACCGTGGGAAGCTGCAGGAGAATGCGAAGAGAGAGATCCTGCAGGGAGGGCCAATTTCTAGTGTGACCCTCCTGGCCAGTGAGGAGCTGGAGTCTTGTACCTGGATGCTAGTGTCTTTACAAAGGCTTATTGAGTCCCTTACAATTCAACCTCTTTTGCTTCTGGGGGCTGGACTCCCTTCCAGTCCAGACAGCAAGCACCCTGGTCTCCATCCACCCCCCTTCCCTCCTCCCACAAGCCACTCACCTGCTGCACACTCTCGGCAGGCACCTTGCCCCACCTTTTTAGTATTTATGACTAGTTCAGAGTTGCTTGGTAAATGTATGCTTTACTACAGAGTAAAGCTCCCAGACTGTTCAGCTCTGCAGTTGCCGCTGAGGCTTCCTTTACCACAGCACCAGCACTAAGCGGCTCTGCCTGGTTCTATTAGCAGTTTCCCAGGTTCAGCCTTGGGGCAGTATGGGCAGTTCTGCTATCTCTTCCTGTGCTACTGGGGGTGGGGAACACCCAAGTATAAGAAAGTCAAGAAGGCTGCTGTGGCTTGGAAAAAGGACAAACAAAGCCACCCCCCACGAACGATCATTTCTGGGGATCTGCCAAGCAGGTTACGTTATGAGAGCCAAGCTGCACATGACAAGCCAGGGCTATGCATAACCCAGAAAGATAACACACAAGTTTGCAATGATGAAAACGTGTGTTTAGTTTTCAGTCTCTGTGATGAAAACCTAAGAAAATGGCTGAGAGGGGAAGATTTATTTTGGCTCAGAGGTTCATTCCTGTCCCTGCTTGGCGAGGCAGACATCACTGGAGGAAGAGCAAGGCAGAGAAAGGCTGCTCACTGTGTGGCAGTCAGGGAGCAGACTGAACGCGAGAGGTGCTGGGAGCAAGACAGAGCAGGCTAGCCCACATTCCCAGCTTGTCAATCTCCTTGTCCCCACCTCCTCCTAGCTATGCTATCAGATTATGACTCTACCTGTGGATTCAGACACTGTGATCAGAGCCCTCAGAATCCAATTGTTTCCCCAAAGCCTGTCAGCTGACTATGACATGTGAGCCTCTGGGGTCATTGCCACCCCAAGTTGACATGATCACTGCTTTCCCTCAAAGGAAGAAAAGGAGATCAATTCTGTAAGTTCTATGGTGATGTTGTAATAGGAGCGGCGGGGCTGCATCCCCAGCACCCCGGCCGCCTGCTAGCTTATGCTCCAAAATAATTACACGGACACTGTATTCTTTTAAACACTGCTTGGCCCATTAACTCTAGCCCTTACAGGCTAATTCTCATATCCCGATTAACCCATCTCTAATAATCTGTGTAGCATCAGTCTTACCGGGAAGATTCTAGCCTACGTCCATGCTGGGTCGGAGTTCACTGCATCTGCCTCAGAGAGCAGAGCTATCGCTGCCGGGAGAGGGGAGCATGGCGTCTCTGAGCTCACTTCCTCTTCCTTTCAGCATTTTGTTCTGTTTACTCCACCCACCTATGTTTTAACCTATGAGGGCCAAGCAGTTTATTTATTACTTAACCAATGACCTTCCTCCATCATGGTGACATTTCATTTAAAGCCCAGAGACTGGGCCATTGTCTTGCATACCTACAATGAGCAGGTAACAAATTTCAAAATTAACTTCCAGGTACACCTTTAACCCCAGCTCTCAGGAGGCAGAGGCAGGTAAATCTTTGTGAGTTCCAGGAAGTTCAAAAGTGTTAAGAATTTAACACTAAAAGTATAAAGTTGGCAGTGCACATGTGTCGTTGACATCAGATGTATGCGAAGGGCTAAACTTTCCACGTGGCGTCCTCCCTCTGGCACCCACACAGCTTCCCACTCCCTGTAACCACTTTTAAATTCCTTCTGACCACAGTCCCTGCCTTCTCTACTGAGGAGCGCTCATCTGGAGCTGGGGCTGGGCCTGTGACCTACTTCTGGGTTATGGAACTGTGGGTGCCTGTGCATACCAGTTCCCCGTATGTGACTTACCCTAAAGGCACACGTGAGCCGTCTTCCCCTGTGAGGCAACCAACAGGAAGATGGAAAACACATGGCAATATGTGCTTACCACGGTGGTGCTCAGCACAAGAGTGCGATTAGATGCGGTAGTGGGACCTCAAAAAGAATCACATTATCACTAATGCTATGTTGGGGCTTCGGAGGATAGGTCCTAGGCAGCCATGCTTCTTGTGTCCTACTGTGCGCTTTGTACACAAACTTTGGGACATTATGCAGTGCCATCAAGTCATAAGTAGACGACTTTAGGAAATAAATGGCCATGTTTCCTACATGTTTATCTTGGAGCCCCGCTCGGCATCTTTTCTAAGTATCACTGTAGAAGGGCATTCATATTCCTCCCAAATGCATCAGAACCCCCACTGAAAACCTGTCTACTGGTAGGAAGATGATCAGGTAAATATGACATCCGTTCGCTGTGCCAAACACCTACCAAACATAGTCATGTCCAGCACCATTGTGCACATTGCATACATTATCCCAGTAAGCCTCATTGCAGTGATTTGTGTGCACGTGGGTGTGTAAGTGGAGATCAGAGGGCAACTTCTGGGAGCTGGTCCTCTCCCCCCACTTTGTTGTGACAGAGCCTCCCTTAGAGTTTTCTGCTGCTGCTAACAGGCCAGCTGCTCCTTAAGCTTCTGGTCAATTCTCCTGTCCCCACCCTCATCTCACAAGGATTATAAATGTGTGCCACTGTATCCAGCTTTTAATGGGGGCTCAGGGGCCTAAACGCAGGCCTGAGATTTGTATAGGAAGTACTTTTAACTGCTGTGCCATCTTGCTGGTACCAATAGCAATCTTATTTTACAAAGGATAAAACTGAGAGTCAGAGAGGCTGTGGAGCTTGGCTAACATCATTTAGCTTGTGAGTGGCAGAGCTGGGGATTCAAATCACAGACTGACTCAAATCTGCGATTTTTATTTCAAATTCAGGACCATGAAGACATAACAGAACTTAGATGTGGGAGCTAGACAGTTGACTCAGCAGTTAGGAGCATTTGTTTCGTCTGCAGAGGACCCAGGTTTCGTTCCCAGCACCCACGTGGCCATGCACAACCATAACTCGAGTTCTGGGTGATCCACCATCCTCTCTGACCAGTGTGGGCACCAGGCACACATGTGGTGCACATGAAAGCATGCAGGCAAGCATGCACACACATAAAATAAATGAATCTAAGAAAGAACTTATATCCTTGTTGCAGAGAGTGATATGTACTGTGGACTGAAGACCCCGAGGTCTGTAGGATATCAGCCTTCTCTCCACTGCTTGTCTGGCAAACATAGCCTGGACTCAGACAGGGCTGCCGTGTCCCTAGGGTACAGTTTGTACACAGCGGTAGGCTGTGGATAGACTACACACTACCAAGTCTACTGCTTGGTCAAGTATGGACCTCATACGGGCCTGTGCCCACCAGAAAGGGCCCATTTCATTTCTCTTTTGTGTTCAAAGGTACCATATGTTCCACAGGTGGCCCTGGAAAGAATATTTAAGGGAAATTAATACTTTGCATAACATATTAATTCATTTTCTTAAACTATATAAACCTAAAAGTACCATATGGCATTTAAATATCACTTTTTGGTTTCAAGGCCTACCACCTGCTGCATTTAACACAGGGCTTATCACAAGATGGGGCAATGGAGAAGGAATCGTCGGGGCGGAAGTCACTAATCAAGGAGAACAGAGTGCCTAGAAGGAGTCCACTCTCAAGGCAGGCTTCTTCCTAAGGAGAATTTAGGATGAGCCGGCTGGCACTATGGGAGTCCAACCTTGGTGTCAGGTGGTTCTGTCAGGATTCAAGTGAGCTTCTTAGATCTTTGTATTACAGTTTTTTAAGCAGCCATATAGCACTAATTTCTGAATACCAGCTCTATTGGTGTTTCTTCTCCCCCCCTTTTTTTCTTTCAAGACAGGATTTCTCTGTGTGTCACTGGCTGTCCTGGAACTCACTATGTAGATCAGGCTGACTTTGAACTCACAGAGATCCACCAGCCTCTGCCTCCCAAGTGTGTGCACCACCACCACCACCTGGCAAAAAAACAAAACAAAACAAAACCAAAAAACCAAAACCAAAACCAAAAACAAAAAACCCTTTTAAGGTGACTACTTACATGGTCAGTACATCCATGACATGCATTTTTCCTCTTAAGTCAGAGGCTCATGCAAATGTGGCTGTGAATTCAGGAATAAACACTCACGAGACCAAATGTGACCTGCTTGGGGTTTCTATACATGTGTTAGTGGGAGCAGTCTCTTTTCTCTTCCCCCACACTGTGTCTCACTATCTTGATTATCTACTTTCAAACTCTCCACAGACCGCTCCTGCCCCTTTGTCTTCACATAGGAGGGATTTTTACAGCGCAGTCTTGGGACCCAGGAACCTAAGATCTTAGCAGTTTGGTTGTGATTTAGCCTACAGAATATTTTCTTTCTTTTAGTTTAAGTACTAAAGGATTCACTAGCTTGCAGTTTGGCAAAAAAAAAAAAAAAAAAGAAAGAAAAAAAAATTTAAAAACTGGGTTCAGTTTGAGGTTTAACATAGTTCCGTACTTTGTTGTAGACCATGCTTCAAACTGCCACCAAATTCTTTGATCAAAATCACCAACACGTGCTTGGGTTGAGCAGTGATTCAAGTCGTCTTGCTCGGCTGGGTCAGTCTTTCTCTCAATTGGTTCCCTTTCTCCTCTGAAGGCAAAGGTGGGCCTGCCTACTGCAGTGCCTGTCTCTCACTCTGCTGCATTACTTGCTGTATGTCCATTTCATTAACATAGCATCTTGGGCAAAGCCCTTCCCTGGAAGCTTTGTCCAGGGTGTGACTTGTGTTGTATCACAGCTGATGACTAAAGCCCACTTCCAGTTTACCTATAAGATGGTGTTAAACACATCCAAAGAAACATCTGTCTTCCCCCGGCTGCCAAATCCATTCTCTCAAAATGTTTCTTAAAACAAAGGCAGACATGAAAGCACTGCTCCAGCAGGATGGAGCAGTTTGATTTAGACACGCAAAGGCACAGGAAAAGCCCACACCTGGACTCATTCTCCACTTGCCAGAGATTCCAGAGCCTGCTCCACTCATTTGAGGAACCCAAGAGATCTCAATCAAATGCAGCCGTTGTCCTATCACGGCCCTTTAGGGTTTTTTCTTTCCTTATTTTGATCTCAATTCATTTGGCCATTCTCCTTTGAAGAGAATATTATAGAGAAGCCAAGAGTGATGTGGAATGTCTTTCCGTATGCTATAAATATGTGTTGCTCTCACTGGTTAATAAATAAAGTTGCTTTAGCTTATGGCAAGGCAGGATAAAGCCAGGTGGGAAATCCAATCAGAGATACAGGAGAAGGGCGGAGTCCAGGAGATGCTAGCATCTGCCCAAGAAGCAACATGTCAGAGCACCACTGGTGAGCCACAGGCCACATGGCGATACAGATGAATAGAAATGGATTAATTTAAATGTAAGAGCTAGCTAGTAATAAGCCTGAGCCATTAGTCAAACATTGACTAATTGAAACTCAAAATTTTAAGTAATATTAAGCCTCTGAGTGGATATTTAGGAACAGCTGTGGGGCTGGGTGGAACAGAAAGGCCTTTGTTAACACAAGGGTCTCATGTGGTAAGCAAAACAGGCCTTAGACTTCTGGCTTCTGCACCAGGCTCCACAAATGGCTGTGTTGGGACCATACTTTTTGACCTTGGAAGCTGCCTGACCTCACGAAGCCTGCATCAGCCTGTGAAAGGGACCTCACACTGCTTCCAGAGTGCTGGACCCAGGGGAGATCAGCGTACAGCAGCAGCCAGAAAACACAAGCGCAGCTGACTGACTTTATTTTGAGTTTGTGCTTTTAGAGGAAGGCATGTGGGCCTTTCTTTCCTTTTCTGACAGCTCCAATTTCCAAACGTCCAGGACTGAATTTTGCAATTGAAACTCAAAATTTCATGTTTATTCTTTTTCTATTAAATGTGTTCAATTGGTCTCTTCCATTTTTACCTGCTAATACACTGAAGAACACTAACTGTATCTTAAATGACATCCACTGATTGTTTAAACGTACACAGATTCCTGCTTCCACTTAGGATGGCGATGACCAAAAGGCATGAAGGTAGCTAGAGAGAAATTTCTTGCATTTACCCAAATTGCCTTTGAAGGGCAGTACTGTGTATTTGTGACTCCTTAGGACACATTTCTCCATATTTCAAAATAGGAATGCTGGAGCCTCAGTCTCCTTAAATAGGGAGGCTGAAGGTGCACTACCAGCATGCAACCCTGAGCGAGCAGCTCTGGACACTAATGCACTCAGACTCCAAGTGAAACAGGGTATGAGTGAGTCCTTGCCTTCAGATCCAGAAGGCCACAGAGCTGCAAGGAACAGCCTCATTTGAAAGAGAGAGCACGATTTCACCCTCCCTGGAGCCAGGGAAGTACAGCTCAGGGCTGGTCTTTGGTTACAGGGGACTGGGTTCAAAAGCATCATCCTGTCTACTCACTCTTTTCAATGAAGGCTCGATTAATTTCCTTTCTTCGCCAGTCTCTCAAACCCTTTCCCTGCATCCTTGTTCCCTGTCTCACTGTGGAATTCAGACGGTCTGCACTTTTTTCGGCTCCTATATCCACTTACCAAGCAGAATCCCTCCTTCCCATGCCAACTTTCTGAACTCAAACACAGAGCAGCCAGCCATACTCACACTGCTTGGGCCTGTCTCATCTACAAGTCCCTCTCATAGAAACCAACTCATTTCCCTTCCCATGATGTCCCCGTTGCTATGAGATGATATTTCCATTCCAAAACAAAGAGACACTGGGACTCAGGAAAGTCAGACTGCAGTCCTAGCACCACATAGCTTACAACTAGCAAGGAAGGGAATCAATCTTGGTCATGCGGTTCTGTGTTTCAAAATTATTTTTGTGCATGTGATCTTAACATTAGTAAACATAAACCACCATCTCCTTTTGATGAGCATGTTTGATTCCTGGGCTCACTTTATGCCAGATGCTGCATTACCACTAGCTGACCAGCCTGTGTGAAACACCATGTTACAGATCATGTGATGCTACAGATCATGAGGTCACTTCTGCTGTGCCACCCTTCATTACCTGACCATAGCACTATCTTTAATCCGTTCAGTAAAATGACAGCAGTATCTAAGAGGATTACAATAATTATGTTAAAAGCACTTTACGATGAACAAATCTTGTCCCTGTGCCACACAGCAGCCTTAAATGCTTGGAACAGGATTCAAGAACTAGGAAAATGAAGTGAACCATATACCAGGGTTAAACAGGGCCGAAGGGAACCCTTTAGTGACTTTTTAGAAAGATTAACTAAGGCTGTACAAATAGGAGTAACAGACCCAGAATCTAGATGAGTACTTATTGAATCTCTGGCTTTTGAAAATGCCAACTTATAATGCAAAAATATACTTGGGCCTTTAAAGGTTAGATCAGCACCAATGGATGAATGGATCCTGCATACAATGAACATTTGACTATAATACTGAGGCTTGGGGAGAAGCAATTTCCAAAGGTATGACGAGACTTCAAAATGCCAAATGTTTTAATTGTGGTAAAATAGGACATCTGAGAAGGGATTGTAGACAAGGAATTACTAGAAATAATGTCTCCTCTGGGAATAGCAAAAATAGAAGGTATCAATCTTCTGGATTATGTAGGAGGTGTGGCAAAGGCCGACATTGGTTCAATAAATGCAGATCAACAAAAGACAGACAAGGCAACCTGATACCATCAGAAAACTCCTTGAGGGGCCTATGAGTCAAATGTGGTCCAGGCATTCCCAGTCACTGTGGAGGACACGTCTCACCAGGAAAATTAAAAAATCCATTGCCTGCTGTAAAAAACCATGCTGTTCTGGATGATGGGATAAACATGGAGGATGAATCAAAAATTCCAACAGGAAATAGGAAGCATATATTTTGGCAGACTTTTATAAATGTTCAAAGACCAAAACTAAGAGTGTGTATAAATAATATTGTAACTGAGGGATTACTAGACATGGGTGTGGATGTGAATATCATTACTCCAGAATCTTGGCATCTGAATTGGCCTCTTCAAGAGGTAGATGTTCAATTCCCAGGAATTGGAACCCTATCTCAAGTGAAGCAAAGCACAAGATGGGTTGAATGCATAGGGCTAGAAGGACAAAGAGAAAACCTGAGGCCATATCTAGTTAATATTGCAGTGAATTTATGGGGTCATGATCTGCTGCAGCAATGCAATACCCAGATTAACATTCCTGCAGTCCCAGAAACTCATGTTTCTGGGAAGGATATTATAAAGTACTATACACAAAGGTCACCAGCTAGTCAGGCTGTACAAGAACACAAAGTGACTTAGTACCTTTAGAGGTACTAATGGCCGTACCTTTAAAATGGTCAACTGAGAAACCAATATGGGTTAAACATTGGCTTTTAACAGAAGAAAAGCTGCAGGCTTTAGAACAGCTGATGCAGGAACAACTAGTTCCTGTATCATATTGAAGAATCAACCAGCCCTTGGAATTCTCCTGTATTTGTTGCTAAAAAGAAACTGAAAACAGAGAATGGTGACAGATTTAAGAGCTGTCAATAATTTAATTCAACCTATGGGCCCTCTACAATCTGGAATTCCTCTGCCTTCTCTTTTACCAAAAAGATGGCATCTTATGGTTACTGATTTAAAAGATTGTTTCTTCACTATACCTTTACAAAAAAATGACAGAGAAAAATTTGCCTTCATAGTGCCTACTTATAATAATTCTCAGCCTATTAGGAGATACCGGTAGACCATCCTCCTACAGGGAATGCTCAATAGTCTCACCCTGTGCCAATACTTTTTTAGTCAGCCATTGGAGATAATATGTAAACAATTTTCTAAATCTATAATTTACCATTACATGAATGACATTTTGATATCTGACTCAAATGTAGAAAGAATGTTTGAAGAAGTAAAGAAAGGTTTGCCAAAATGGGGATTACAAATTGCTCCTGAAAAAATACAGAGAGGAGATTCTGTCAATTACCTAGGTTATAAAATAGGTTTACAGAAAATTAGACCACAAAAGGCACAAATTAGGAGAGACTGATTGTGTACTTTTAATGATTTTCAAAGATTGTTAGGATACATTTCCAGTCTACTACCAGCTGTGGGGATAATACCTGATCTAATAATTCATTTAAACAAAACCTCAGATGGTGTCAAAGACTTAAATAGTCCCGGGGAATTAACAGCTGAAATTGAGAAAGATTGACTGTCATTGAAGAGAAATTGCAGGAGGCACATGTGGATAGGGTGAATCCAAATCTTAATTTCATTCTAGTCATATTGCCTTCCAGAATTTCCCCTACAGGAAATTTAATGTAAAAAAAAAGATATTATCTTAGAATGGATCTTTTTACCACATAAACCAAGTAAAAAAATTAAAAACTTATGTGGGAAAAGTCTCTGAATTAATTATAAAAGGAAAATTGCGACTTCTTCAACTAGCAGGTATAGACCCAATAAAGATTATAGTTCCTTTTACTACTGATAAAATTAAAAAATTATGGGAAGATAGTGAATCCTGGCAAAGAGCTTATGCTATTTTTTTAGGAGAGATTAATAGCAATTATCCCAAAAGTGATAGAATTAACCTTATAAAAAGAACTACTTGGATCCTTCCCCACATTTTATAATTATTGTACAAGACACACCAATAACTGGAGCCTGTAAATTTTATACTGATGCAAATAAATCAGGAAAGGCAGGTTACAAATCAGAATATTTAAGTAAGGTGGAACAAAGCCCTTATAATTCTGTCTAAATTTTAAGGCAGAATTATATGATATTCTCATTGTATTAAGGAATTTTAAAGAACCTCTCAATATAGTTACTGATTTGTGATATGCAGAAAGAGCTGCCTTCCATATTGAAACCACTTAATTTATACCAGATGATACAGAATTGACTTCATTATTCATTCAGGTTCAAGATATAATCAGGAACAGGCTTTGTCCCATATACATAACACACATCCAATCCCATATGGGTCTGCCAGGTCCTCTAGCACAAAGTAATGCAGAAATTGACCAATTATTGATTGGAAGTGTTCTGAAGGCTTCATACTTTCACAAGAAACATCATGTCAATAGCAAAGGTTTAAAGAGAGAGTTTCTGTTACATGGCAACAAGCTAAGAAAATTATAAAGAGATGTCCTACTTGTTTTTTCTATAACCAAACACTGTTACCTGCAGGGAATAAGTAACCCAAAGGATACTCAAAGGAATGAAATCTGGCAGATGGATGTGTTCCACTTTGCAGATTTTGGAAAATTAAAATATGTACACCACACCATTGATACTCATTTGGGTTTTCAATGGGCAACTGTTTTGAGCTCAGAAAAGGCCAATTCAGTAATCACATTATTTATTAGACATTATAGCCATCATAGTTATACCTACACAAATAAAGACAGATAATGATCCAGCATATGTCTCTAAGAAAATGAAATGGTTTTCTGCTTATTAAAATATAAAGCATATTGCAAGTATACCAAACAATCCTATAGGTCAGGCAGTTAGAGAAAGATCAAACAGAACTATAAAGTACATGTTAAACAAACAGAAAGGTATGGAAAATACCCCCAGAAATAGATTACATAATGCTTTATTAACCTTGAATTTTCTTAATGCTAATGAGAAAGGAACAACAGCAGCAGAGAGACACTGTATAATAGAAAAACTTCTGAATTAAATCACCCGGTATATTTCAAGGATGTGATGACCTCACAATGGAAACCAGGAGATGTGCTACATTGGGGAAGGGATTTTGCTCTTGTTTCCACAGGAGGAAAAAAGCCATAGATCAAAATTAATAAAGATTGGGTTTGAAAAAGAGAAACCTCTTGAGAAAGAGAAATGATGGCTCACCCACAGAGGTGACAATCATACAGGCAGTAAGAAAAACTCATAAGAGTTGGGGCAGGGTTCTGTTCTTGTCTTTGCAGGAAAATACTCATCTTCATAAAGTCAAGAGACCCTGGACATCAGGATGTCTAAAAAGGAAAAGATAACTATCCAGATTGGATCACCAAGCAAAGAGAATTATGATTTATGAGGACAGGTTACCTGAGGGTAAAAAAAATCACTGAACATAAATTAGAATAATAGTCATGACTCACTTAAAAATCAAAGCTGGCTTTGGAGTTGGACAATGACTCTATCCTTCTCTAAATCCAAACATGTTGTTAAAAGAAAAAAATCAGAGTTGCTGTCTCATGTCAGGAGTCATCTGGTAAGGGACAGAAAGAAGAAAGAATTCAGGAAAAAATTTTACTTTTCTCTATACCTATTTTTGTCTTTATCATATCTTTCATTGAATATATGTCTATATAATTACTGTTTAAGTTTTCCACAATGAACAACAAATTTTCCTGCTGTAAGCATTGAAGTTTCCAGGAAGAAGTTGGTGCCCCATAACAACAACTCCACCTGGTAGATATGACATCATGATGCTGACAGCACTACTATAAGACCGGGTTTTGGTACCAGCTCCTCAAGATGATTCCAACTTGGTTAGCTGAAATGGTGCACCTTTTTACAACCTTCCAGCCAGAACTCCAAATAGGAACCTCAGAAAAATCCTACCAAATATTCAGAGATTATTTGTAATTATACCAGGCAGTAATCTTGACTCTTAACCATCATTTTACTTTCACAGGATCCCATAGAAAGAACATTGCCCCCATGACAGTTGGAAGTAATTCTAGAAGACAATGTTCTGTCTCCCAACAAAGTTTGTCCTCAGGGTTAGAGACATCAATTAGAGATTGATTATAACTGGTATAAGGTTGGGGGTTAGGGGTTGGGGTGGAATTTATGTAGGCTCAGGGATCCACAGCTCTCCTCTCAGGAGCAGACGCCTCAGCAGAGACGCCATGCTCCTGGCTTCTGGGCAGACACACGCTATGAAGCTCCGACCCAGGATGGACATAGGCTAGAATCTTCCCGGTAAGACCAGTGCTCACAGATTATTAGAGATGGGTTATTCCGGATTATCAGAATTAGCCAGTAAGGGCTAGAGCTAAAGGGCCAAGCAGTGTTTAAATGAATACAGTTTGTGTGTTGTTATTTCGGGCATAAGCTAGCCAGGCGGCCTGGGTGCTGGGGACGCAGCCCTGTCGCCCCTATTTACTACAAATGGCGCCCAACGTGGGGCTCGAACCCACGACCCTGAGATTAAGAGTCTCATGCTCTACCGACTAAGCTAGCCAGGCGGCTGGGGTGCCAGGGACGCAGCCCCGCCACTCCTATTACTATAAATGGCGCCCATGGGGCGTATAGAATATTAGAAATGTGCCAAGCAGTGATTAAAAGAATACAGTGTCCGTGTAATTATTTCGGGCATAAGCTAGCCAGGCTTACAATATTTGTACAAATATTGTATGAATAGACAAAGTTATTTTATCATATTGTATGCATGCATGCTTCTACCTCTGCTTAAGACATTTTGTATATTGATATAATTTATCATACTGCACTATATATTTCTACTTCTGATCAAGATATACATTGTTTACATTTTTAGTATGCTACATAATATTACATCATTGTCCTCATTTGTTGCACAGTTGTTTAAAGATTGTTTAATATTCTAATATCAAGTCTTAGTCTTTAAGCTATTTAAGTATTAAGAATAATAGGTCAATAGTCAGCCATGTTTGTCATACTCATAGTTAGACTAATCAGATTCTCTAGATACATAGAGATTGTATTCTGCATAGATAGGTAATCTTCAACCACTTCAAAGAACTGTAGAATATGGCATTTAAATAAATTGGTTCTGTTGATGTAAGACACAATTGCTCCTGGCAGTACTGATCTCTTCCCCAGAGAATGTTAAATACCAAAGACACTCCACTTGGAGGTTGTTTTCTTCTTGGCAAAACTGGCCTTTAGGCAAGGACTGCCCATGCCTCAACCACTGACAAAATGCACGATGTCTAGCAATAACAAGCACGATATAAGAAAAAAGGCTGTCAAACCTTGCCAAGACAGGGTGAGATAGTTCTGAAAATTCTGCCTCTGAAAATGGTCTGTCAGTTACTCTAGGCCTTAGCCAAAGTTAGTTGCTCCAAGGTTGCAAATGAGACTTTGGGTGATTGAACAGGTAGCTGGTTGTCTCTGTCATTTATTGCACATTTTGGAAGTTGCTTGATTGCACTTCCTGCCTACCCAAGTAATATTATCTCCCTTCTCAGGTCTTTGATGTGGTTGAAGACTAGATAGTCACAGTAACTTTCCTCTCATGATTTGGTCAAGCTATTTCTAATACAAATCTTAGACTCCTTAGGGTAGGATAATTATTGAAACATTTAGTATGTTTCTTGTTCGATATTGTTTATATTTGATATATGTTCTTATTGTATATAGTTTTGTATTGGGTTTGGAACTCTCTTGTTTAAACAAAAGGGGGAGGTGCTGTAGGAATTCTTACAGCCAGTAGCCTTTAAGATACCAGCCCACTTGAGTGTGGCCTCTTATACTACAAATGCCTATATAAAGCATGCACACACATATACACACTCTCTCTTTCGACTGCTGAATTTGGTTCCTCTCCCCTATTCATGCAGAGGACTGTGATCTATGAGCCTACCTCTAAATAAATAATCCTTTATTATGCTCAAATCTGAGCTAGTGTGGGATTATTTTATAACTTCCATCATCACCTTGGCAGGGAAATGTTCAGGCAATGGTATGGCATATTACTAGTAATGCATTTTCAATACATTCCCTAAAATCACAAAGTCTTTTCTTTTATTAGCAAGTATATGAGACAATACTAGTTCAAAGAAAAGGAACTATTTCCTGCTCTTGGCCTTTTGGATTCCTTGATTTCTTCACAGGGCACCTACGGGAGGAGCTGTCTCAGGGAATTGATGGACTTGCAGAAACCCCATAAGGTGATCAGAGAAGCTGCTCATGGGTGCTCAGGGCTGAGGAGAAGGGGGTATTAGGCTTAGTTTGGGAACTCAGAGAAAGGGGAAGGAGCTAAATCCTGGAGGACCCAAGAGGGGAAACAACATTCAACTCCAGGAAGAGGACTGAGCAGCTCAGAGTCAGGAAATGGAATGATACATCCGAGGAGGGATGGACAAAGCGGGTGGCTGCTTCCCAGGGCCTGATGGGAGATGAGGAAGGAGAATGGCAGGGCCCCAGATGGGAGTGTCAATGCCATGACGACTTTGACTTTTCCTCTAGCTCCAAAGATTTTAGTACTAACTACTTAGTGAAGAGAAGACGGTGGGAGAATTTCCTACTTGGAAATTAGAGGAAAGAATGGCTGACTAGCCATTAACAGGCAGGGATCCCAGATGAGGATAATGAAGCGTGTGTCCCTCTAAGTAGCCTGTGGGAAAGGCAGGAGTCTCTCTGAATCTAAGCACCCACAGTGGACTTGGCTGCTGGAGAAAACTGTAGTGCACTGACATGGGGTCGGGGATGTTGAGAAATATTATTTTCAGGTGTGTGATTTTTTGTTTTGCTGCATTTGTTTAACTCTGTGAAGCTGTGTTACTTGCCTGTCTAAAATACATGATTTGTCTAGTAAGGAGCTGAAAGGCCAATAGCGAGGCAGGAGCAAGGATAGGTGGGGTTGGCAGGCAGAGAGAATAAATAGAAGGAGAAATCTGGGAGGAGAGAGAATGAGGAGCAAGAGAACAGTAGAGGAGGACATCAGGGCCCAGCCACCCAGGTACACACAACAAGCCAAGGAGAAAGAAGTAAAGAAAGGTATACAGAAATAGCGAAAGATCAATCCCAGAGGCAAAAGGTTGTCGGGGATAATTTAAGGAACGCTGGCAAGAAACAAGCCGAGCTAAGGCTGCAAGTTTATAGCAAAGAATAAACCTTTGTGTGTGATTTATTTGAGAGCTGGGTGGTGGGCCCCCCAAAAAAGCCAAAAGAATAAAATGTCACACTATAGGGGGCTGCAAATGTGATCATGGATTTTGTCTAAGGAAAATAACTGCATCAAAAGAACAGTCCCAAAGGAACTTGACAGGGACAGAGAGGCTACCAGAACCACCTGGGGACCCTCATTAAAAGCTTTCTTGCTGTCACCTTGAGCTGGAATAGCCTGTGTTGTAGAATATTATTTTAAGATGTGTTATGCTGACTGAGGTTGCTGTCGTGCCTGGTCCTGCAATAAACACACAGCAACTATATTATTTGCCATACTGTTTGGCCAATTTCTAAGTTAGCTTAAGCATATTTCTAGCTAGCTCTTACATCCTAAACTAACCCATCTCCATTAATCTGTGCATCACCACAAGGTCGTGGCCTACCGCCAAAGTTTTGGCAGGCTCCAGCAGAGACATCTCCAGTGGCAGATATAAGGCTTCTTACTGATTCTTATTGATTCCACCTTCTCTCTCTCTCTTTCTCTCTCTCTCTCTCTCTCTCTCTCTCTCTCTCTGTGTGTGTGTGTGTGTGTGTGTGTGTCTTTGTTTAGGCTGGGGACCATTTGTTTAATGATGTACAGATGTTCTTTTGTTTATGCTGCATTTGTTTAACTCTGTGAAGTTGTGATTCTCTGCCTGTCTAAATCACCTGATGGCCTAATAAAGAGTGACCTATAGTAAGGCAGGAGAAAGGATAGGCGGGCCTGGCTGACAAAGGGGATAAATTGGAGGAGACATCTAGGAGAGAAAAGAAGGAATGGAAGAACAAGGTGAGGAAGACTTTAGGGGTCAGCCACAGAGTAGGAGTGAAAGCAGGACATACAGAAGCCATCAAAGGAAAGGGTCCAGAGGCAAAAGGAGTTTGGGTAATTTAAGAAAAGCTGGCTAGGAACAGGCCAAGCTAAGGCCAGGCATTCATAAGTAGCAATAGGTCTTTCCAGATCATGATTTGGGAGCAGGGTGATGCCTCCCCCCCCCCCCACCAAAAGAACAAAACAACTAGACTAAAAAGAGTAAAACAAGAAGCCTGGAGTAAATCTGAGTTTCACAGGTGCCCAGGTGCTTTTAGATCAAGGCATCTTGGGGCATTAAACTGGTTTCCTAAGGGTGCTATAACAAATTAATGCCCTTGATACTAATGCGTTCTCTATAACATAGAGCCAGAAGTCCAGACAAGGTGTTTACAGGGCCAGGATCTCTCTGACAACCACGGGGCATGGGCAGAATCCTTCCTTGCTGCTTGTAGCTTTGCTGATTCTTTTTTTTTCCCTCGGCTATGGCTGCAGGACCCCTACCTCTGCCTTTGTCTTCTCCTGGCCGTCTCCTCTTTGTATGTATGTCTCTCTTCTTCTGTGTGGCTTGCCTGATCATCTAGGATGATTTTTCAAGTTCCTTAATTATGACAATATGTGAGATCATTTTTCCAAATGAGTCCCCATTCACAGGTTCTGAGCTATAGGCATATCTTCTGGGAGGCCTCACCATCTAACTCAGTAAAACCATTAAGGCAATTAACTTATATGGATGAACGGGAGAGGGGCATGGATCCAGAACTGCAAGCTGAGGTCCCTAGCAGTTGACAGAGAAGAAAAGACAGAACGATGGCAGGGACCATTCATATACACATCAGCACCTCTCTGGAGCTGAGAGACAAACCCCCATGCTGCGAAGCATCAGGGCAAAGCCCACCTGAAAGTAGTACAGGATAATAACACACAAGTTCGCAGAGCCACTGTGACCGTGCCGCCTTCAAATGCAGGCAAGAACTCTGAACAGCCGAAGAGACTTAGTTCACTTTCTAAATTGGATTAATTTGATATGAAGCTCAGATTTCCTCTCTAAAACAGTGACGTCCTTTCCTCCCTTCCCTTGTCCTTAAAGTTTGGACAAGCCACCATGGCGGAATGGGATTATTTTGGCTTAAGCTGTTTCTTTAGGGTCAGGCAAACCTGCTAGTCACCAATACTGGGGTTGGTTTTGACTCTCCCTTCTCACCACCTACTACGGCCCCAAACACCTGCAAGGGGAGTAGCTCATCCCGCGTTCTTATAGTGATACACACACTGCCCCATTAAAACACCTTACTCTAACCATTTACAGAAACATCTCTTCTTGGAAACCATTATAGCAGTTTTCAGAATTCGATTCTTACGGAGAATCCAACTCTCCAGCATGCGTTTCTAAAGCAGAATCCAACCCATGCCCTCCGAGACTGTTCCCAAACATGTTCTAGTTAGCAAACTGGCAGGCTCGCCTGCACAAGTCTGTCTCTGCTTTGCTAGAACATCTACAGCATTGTCCCCCAAAGGTTGAATTCACGTACATTAGGGGGATCTTAGGTGCATTCTTCCTCCTAGTGGGTCTGGGGTAGTGTGGGAGGCAAGGATCTCAGGTTGGGTCCCCACTGCCAGTCCAAAGACCACACTGAGGAGCAAACAGCACGACTTCACTGCACTGTCTGACGACTTCCCATCTGCGGACATACCTTGGAGTTAATTCCTAGAACAGCTACATTCTGGCTCCCTACTGGTGACCCCACCTGACACAAACCACACAGCCTTACCGAGTGGCAGGAATTTGCCTAACTACAGTGTTCCACAACAAGATTGCTAACTAGAATAAAAGCGGGTGAAGTAAACAAAACCGATTCTAGAGCACTGCCTTACACGGGTGTTCCGTCTTCGCTAGACTAATAGAGATGGTGAAAGTTCACCTACACACGCAAGTTAAATGAAGCCTAAGGAGGAGAAGGTCCCCTCCTCTGGTGAAGCGGTAATAGCTATGATGGAGATGATGAAGAAGCCAGTGATATCAAAGCTAACATTTGCTGAGCACTTTCTATGTGCCAGGCTCTGTACTGAATGCTGTACGGACATCACGACTCATCACTACCAAGAGGAAAGTGGGAGTCGCTAAAAGATGTCGAGGAGAAAGGGAAGGTATTTCACACTCCATGGTATAGAAGGGGAGGGGACAATTTGTACAAATCCCAGGACAACTCAGAAAGTTGCTGCTTTACAGTTTGGTAAACGTCCCTGTTGAGTAAGGATGTCTAAGTCTCATGTCAGGAGATGCCTGCTGTCCTTCATCACCTGATGCTAGCTAGCCTTGGCCCCTTTCTGCTGCCTTGGGAGTGCGGTCCCGGATAAGGAGGGACTTCCTCTGGCGGACTCCTCCTGTTTCACCCAGTACTGGCAGTCTCACCAAGGTTGCCACAGATACCTGATGCCTCTCCAGACGGCACAACCAGCTAAAACAAACCATGTTGTTTTCAGCTACAGACTTCACAGGATTATTTTGCTCACATGGAAAGGGTATAGTTCTATACGAAGTGGATGATTTGTGTGCTGTGACACAGAGACGGAACGGTCAATGGTGATTACCTTTCCTTGAATGGGGCCGTGGACAATTTCAAGGCCGGTGAGCTACAGAAAAAGTCCGCACAGGTTCCACTGTGGTGATCCTGATTGGGGGGGGGGGGGGGCACTCAGACAGGATGTAGTATAATCCACAGCTGACAACAGCCTGCATACCAGTCTCTAAGTTCCCAGAGTGTTCTTCAAATGTGTTGAATAAATGGCTCAGTGGTTGAAAGTCCCTACTGCTCATGCAGAGGACCAAGTCTGGTTCCCAGAACCGACGTCTGGTGGCTTACAACCACCTCTAAGTCCAACTCCAGAGCGATCAGACTCCTCTACTATAAATGGGTGCTTGCATTCACATGCACAGACCCACACACGTGTAGTTAAGAAAGAAATCTTGAAAATATAAAGGTCTAATGCTTTCTGGCTTGCTACATGCCCACTACTCCCTTTCTCATTGCAGCCCACAGTGAATGCTCATACTGCCTCCTTGCGTGGACAGCATCTGGCTGACACTCTAGTTCTTCAGCGCCCCTCCAGGCTATGGGGGAAACGCTCTCCACGCAGGAATCCTGGCAGGCAGAGTGCAGGGAGCACACACCTCACTTCGACCTGTGTGTTTTCACTAAGGGGTCTACTCAAGCGGCAAGAAGTGATCAAGCCATCAGGTCTACCCACACTCCCTTTAGAAGAGAGGTCCATACTCATCTTCAGTGGGTGCTGTAATGGGGAACAGTAATGGCCGAGTACCACACACAGGCCTTTATTTAGCTCAGCACTGTGTCAGAGGACTCTGAGCTGACATCATCCCAGTACATCGCCATGTCCTAATGTGACAAGGACAAAATGACAGACTATGAGAATGGAGCCCGGCAGTCAGGGCTTCAAGACAATGGGGCAAAACAATACAGCGTATCCACCGAGGCACAAATCAAAACTGCTTCATGGAACAAAAGATGCCAATGCTAGGAGGCCAATTTCCTTGCTAGAGATGCCATGGAGACGAAGTGCTGCCCGGAGAGCAGTCTGAGTGGTCACTGTGCACTGGGAATTCCTGGACCATGACGCCGGGGCTTTGGTCTGGCTCTGGTCTCACCTCCTCTCTACCTTCAGCTGACAGCCTCACTTTTGCTATGGTTTCCCACGACGTTCTAGACACATGGGGTCAATGTACAGAGCTCTCTGTTTGGGGCTGCATTCATAATTTCTCCATACACACATTTCCCACAACTCCCCCTGCATGTTTCCAGTTTGAAGCCACTGTTTGCACTGTGATTACTGGAGGGAGGCCAGGTATGGTGGCGCAGGCCTTGGAGATGTCCTGGGGTTGTGAAAGCCACTTCCTCCTAGAGTTTGGGAAGCCTGGCTGAGCAGCAGAGTTGTTGAGCAAGCGCACAGAAGGCCTGAGGAGGAGACGCACATGGCACTTGGCTCTGGTCAGCCAACAAACGGATGTGTGATAGTCTTGACCAAGGAAATCAACAAAAGGTGGACCAGAGTGGGAGAAGAGTATTAAGAACTACGTTCGGGCGGCATGTGCTGACTTTACCCTGAAATTACTTTTATTAAAGCAGAATTCATCAGGTATGATACGTGTGGGGGCGAAAGCCGCACTGGGGAGGCAGAGGCAGGAAGAAGGTGAGTTGGAAGCCAGCCTGGGCTACACTGAGAGACCTTCTCTCAACAATAACAAAACTCGGAATGCAAGTTTCTGGCACTCTCTGGGTATTTAAATAGTTCTCCTGTTCACACGTTTTAGAGAGAATTTATCTACACTTTAAGCCGTAAAACTCCTCAAACCCAAACTGTCCCAGATAAAAAGCCTACAACACGCCGTTGAGAGCAACTGTGCTTTATACTTACTCAGCTAAAAATAATCTAAACACAGGTTATGCTACTCACGTCAGTTTCTGCCTGTGCAGCTTTCACTTTAGAAAACAGCTCAGAGGCTGCACAGTGGGCGGAGCGTCACCCTGGACTCAGTACAGAAAATGGCCACCCGGTTGGGACCTGCACACAGCAAACAGGGTATCTTCTGGGGACACACTCATCCCAGACACAGAGGCACTTCTTTCTCCTCCAGTACCGTAAATCTTACTTCCCAGAGAGTTTGTTTGCTGAATACCGCAGTAACTAACCACCAAGCTCTTACTATCTCCCCAAGCGAGGGAGCCTCGTGGGGAAAAACGTGTTTTTTTTTTTTTTTTTTTTTAACATAAGATGGTTGTTAGGATTCAAAGGGAGCCTACATTAAACCTTACGAAAGAAGAAAACCATGCTGACAAGTGTTTCTGAAGAGAAGAGCAAAGCATTTCGCCAGAAACTCTAGAGTCAGCTCTGTCAAAAAAAACAAACAAAAACCTCTTTTAATTGGTTTTCCGAAAATAAAAATGCCAAAACAAAAGATAAAGACAAACACGGAGAAATGAAAGAAATACCAAAGCAGGGCAAGAATTGACGCAGCAGGATATTTCTGTTTTGGAAAGGACGAGTCTTCCAGGTGACTGAGAGCACATCTGTGCAAAAAGTCAACTCACAGTGAATGGGGCCTGAAGACACTCAGAATCACCAGACCTTGATGGGGGAAAATGAAGGTCGGGTTGTCTTCTTCACTCCAGTTATCACAGGCCCTGAGTACAGCCAGGGCTCTAATGCCCAGCCTGGGAACAACTCCACTCAGGCCGCCCTTCAGTCACCCACGTCAGCAGAGCGATCCTTCCCTCGTTTCCCATGAAAGCCATAGGAAGGGTGACCGCACATGAAGGTGTGATTCAACAACAGGCACTCAGAGGGTGTGCCGGTGACACTTCCATCACACAGACGGGTGATTCAGCGCTGAGGCAGTACAGAGAGCAGCTATTTGACCAGAAGACGGATGCTGAAGCAGAATGTGCAGTGTGTTTTTAAAAGAGGAAATCCTCATTTACATTTAGGAGCCAATCCCAGTCCTCTTAGAGCTGATCAGAGGCAGGGGGGGGGGGGTCACACAAACACGGAAGCTCGGGAAGGCGACTGTGGTTACATGGCAGAGAGCAACGTGGGGCGGGTCCAGGGGGGTTAATGCTGGACCACAGGCACTTGGAGCCTATTCTTATATGATTACAAATATGATCCATCAACATGGATAATACAAGTACGCAGTTTTGGAGCACAGGCGTCTTTCTCCTTTCTTCTGCGTCCTACAGATTGCCATCCGCAGTCGTGGTAATTTTTGTATAAAACGCAGATCCCTGGTTCCACTCCAAACCTACTGAATCAGACAGACTCTCACGGCCCAGACATCTACATTTCGGTCAGAGACCCCGGTTAAGTCTTATTTATATTTATTCATTATTCATTCATTTATTTTTAACAAATTTTCTTTAAAAGATTTGTTTCTATTTTATGTGAATGAGTGTTTCATCTGCATGGATGTAGGTGCCCTGCATGCATGCCCAGTGCGTGCAGAGGTCTGAGAGGGTACTGGATCCCTTGGAATTGGAGGTACAGACCCTTATGAACTGCCCCCTAGGTGTTGGGAATCAAACTCAAGTCCTCCGCAAGAATAGCGAGTGTGTTTAACTACTAGAGCCGTCTATCTCTCCTCTGGTGAAGCCTGATTCACGCTACACTCCTGGCCACTTCAACACACGCAGGACAGAACATAAAACGGGAAAAATAAATAGACTGGAATGAATCAGGAAGACACAGCTTCCTGTGCAGATTCACCTCAGCACGGATCTCCATCTGTGTTCAAGGCTAGAGACGAAGGAAGTCACCACTTGTCAACTGCCTACCATGGTGTAGTTACTGATCAAACTACCACTCAGAGCTTCAAAATAGACCAACAGAAGCTGAGGGTGGAAAAACTCGGGACTTTGCGTAAGTCACAAGTCTGGAAAATGGCCCACCTAGTTTGAGAGACTGGGTTTATCTGACTCCAGGATCCTCATTCCATTGTATTAAGTCATATGCTCAGAAAAATGGAAACATTACTTAATATATATGGCAAAAAGCAACCGAATTAAATTACTTCTAGAAACTTTGCAATGACAAAGGTTTTTTTTTCTTTAGTTCATGCTTTTAAGAGAGATTCTCTGATTTGTCTGCTGATAATAGAATACAGTGCTCACCCCACTATCAAAACCACATTTGGCATCCTGAATTTTAATAATGAGGCGTATGCTTGGGAACATGCTAGGATCAATGATTTATGCAGGATTCATTCTTGATTTGTGCATGCTATAAACATAGGCACTGTGCATATCACACTCCCTTGCAAAGAAAAATGCACACAGACACACACTGCACCTCTTGCCCAGTCTCATGCTCTTAGGCCCATCCCTCCTACTCCACGGTCCAGTGAAAGCCACGTTCCAGAGGCTTCTGGAAACATGCTCCTCTGAGGTTTTTTGCTTTCTTCGCAGGCTTCTGTCTCCCCAGGTCATTTCTTTTCTTACAAGGCTCAATATTCAACCACATTTTCCCATACCCTAGTGGAAACCTTGTCTCTTACCTTTTCATAATTTTCCCGTATATCAATAGCTCCTGAATGGGCCTTTCCCTTCCTATGGGGTCCTGAATCCCATCTGGGTGAGAGATAGCAGCTTCAGGGCTTTACACATAGAGTCCCCTAGGATGCAACTCGTCACCTTCTTCTCAGGGTCACCATGGCACCATGGCTCTGGGATGCTGTGCCAGTTCCTTCTCCAGCGAGACAGCTGAGCCAGCCCTTGCTTCTCATCTTACCACTGGCAACCCTGATTGGATAGCATCACTTTAGGCCGGCCCCTTTTCTGGGAGGACTGAAGCAGCCTTCTTCCTTGTGTCCTCCCAACCTCCTCTAAGCTATATACAGGAGCAGGCTCCTACGGCACAGCCATGACATTTCCTTGTTCAAAGAGCCTTAATGACACCATTGATTAACACATTCCAATTTCCTAGTTGGCATTCAAGACCATTATTGTTCAGCAACAAATATTCTCCAGTTCTGTTTCCCCCTGGGCGCCTGTATAGACCAGTTCTAACTCAACTAGACTTGATACTTTTCACAGAATTTGCTCCATGCTTTCTCAGTCTTTCTATATTTATATTTCAAATGCCTCCACGAATCACCAGAATGATTTCTTTTTACATTTACTGCCTGGACACGGACACACACACACACACACAGAGGAGGGGGGATGTGTATGTGTATGTATATGTGTATTTCTTGTTTTTTTCCAGCTCCATTAACAGTCTGAGAGGGAAGTGTCAGTTGATTTTCTGCTGAATTCTCCAGTCCTTCTAGCTGGGCCATACTATGGCAGCTACTAGATAAATATTTGCTGCATAACATTTATGAACTTCATGAAGTGCACGAACCACGTGCACATTCGTAGTCTCATTTGTTTTTATACGAGACTTTTGTCATAACAAGTGACAGTCAGGTCGTGCAATTTGAGTTCTAGTGCTTACTGCAGTTCCTGGGGCTGCCTTTTGGCTTTCTATCACATTAATCAAACAACAGTGTTTGTATGTCTTCAATTGCTTTATTTTAAAATGCCCACAGTTCTCTGGTCTACGAAGCTAAAAGACATTGTTTTGAATAAAAAGGTCTCTTGTCAGACCGCCTATGGGCAAGGTGTAACAATAGGAAAGGCCTCCACTGTGAGTCACATAAATAGGAAAATGAAAAATCTCAAGTTAGATTTCAGGACTTCGAAAATGAAAATGACACAAGTCAATCTCCAACACTCTTAAAGCTGATTACTAACAGAAAATCTCCGACAGCTGGACAAATGATTCCTTGCTAAAGACTGGCCATGACAAATATAGTTATAAAAGCATAATCATGTTTCTGAATACTCAAGAATCTCAGGGAAGTTCAATAAAAAAATAAACGAATCCAGAGGCCTGATGACTGTGTATAAATGCAAAGCATAAGTTTAGTAGGTGTTAAAAGTGGAAAAGAATGAAAATTTGAACTAAAAAGCAAGAACTTTGAAATGTTTGTCTCTGCAGTCCGTTCCTGTGTCAGATGGCATTGTGCGGTTGCTGGAGCAGCACTTAGATGAGTTATGGCCGAGTGGCCTGGCCCGCCAACTCCGCCTCTTTGGATTTCGGTAGAAATTATACTGCAAGCATCAGGAGGACAGGCGGTCAACCGTGAACTCTGTGGCCCCAGCCAAGCATTGTGCATACAGAATACACGCCGGCCTTTCATGGCCCGCCATCATTTTACATCTCAATCCTTTAAATCTCTTCTTCCTTGACTTAGTACCGTTGAGGAGTAAATTATTAACACACTGCCTGGCACATAAAGACACAACCGTTTGACAAATGGTACTTGTTTCTGTCACCACCTAGGACTTTGTAACCGCCTCCAAGGTAGAGCATAGCTGCCAGGGCTGCCAGTACATCTGTGTGAGAACTGCAAAGGGCGCTTGCACACTCTACGGCTAGCAGAGGGCTCACCCTACCGTGAGTGGAGAGGCTGGCTATGTGCCTGGGAAACACAGTCCTTCCTTGACCTCAACCCGCTGGGGTAACGATAAAAATGCATTTTAACTCTCTGGGCTTTTGTCATGTTTTGGGGTCCTTACGACTTGAGGAAGCTCAGATCTATCAAGACATGCACAAAAGTTCACATAAAAGCTACCAGCAGAACTAACATGAGAAGCCAGTTGTTTTGAAGTCCTGTTTTCTAGTTCTCCCTCCCCACAGGGGACTGGCATACCACGTGTCCTGTGTCCTTAATAACACACTGCTTGAGAGTCATGGAAATTTTGCAGTACACAAACCTGGCAGGTCGAGATTATGATTCAGACACCTCCAGGAGTCTTTCAAAAACTGCCATTTCTTATTTTCGTGCAGACTAAGGAAAGACACACAGTTTAGTTACCTCAGTTAGAACGGATCAGCCTTGACGGAGTTAGTTTCTGCGCCGCGGCAGAAATCACTTGGCAATCCTTGGTTCTGAGTCTCCCATCTCCTCCACATCAGGATCTAAGAGAAGACAAATGCGCAGCGTTTCATGGCTAGTTTCTACGATTCCATCGTTCAGCGACACAATTGCCATTGGTGTATGTGGAGCACCCCCCTCCCCGCTGCTGCGCCCCCGTAAGCCAAGGACTGCCTCAAGTGCAGCCAGTTGATGGGGAATCTCTGCAATACCCCTCAGCTGAAGGGCACATTTCCTCATTTTACAGCTGCTAGCACTGCCAGGAACCTGTTGCTGGAGGTCACACAGTTGAGTGAGCGCTGGGACTCAAACCGAGGTTACCTTTCCCGCAAAACCTATGCCACAAAACACTAAGCCGGGGTCTTAAAGGCTGTTTTGACAGTGACCCATTTTTTTTCCAGATTACGTTACATAAGCCAGAGGCTTCATTAGACAACGCTCATCTTTACTATGTGCAATGCTTACTCTTTTTTAAAAACCGTACTATATAGTCTAATCTTTAAAAATATTTTTTCAGCTGTGACCCACCAAAGGGATTCTGCTAATGGGTTTTTGGTCTTGGAAAAACACTGGTTTGTCGAATGGCATGCTAGAAGCCTGTAACCCTAGCAGTCAGCAGACCGCTGCGAGTTCGAAATCAGCCGGAACTGCTTGCATCTTGACCATTCTAGGCTCCTTAGCGAGACCCTGTCACGAAACAAAAACTCTACTCTTTAATCTCAGCTACAGTAAGTCACTATGTTTCTCTGGAACCACAACAAAACTTCCATTCTTCCCAGCCATGAGAACCCGAGCGAGCGATTGAGCTTCCCAGTTAGAACAGTCTTTAACCTTTCAAATAGGTATACAGTACATAAACGCATAACATCTAGAATAGATCATTAGAAGGGATTTTCAATCAGGCCCAAACTCCAGAACGGAAACAGACACTTACCCACCGCGGAACAGGAGTTATAGAGCGGAGCCGCAGATAGGCTAAAATCTCAGGTTATTTATCAGCTAGTCTGCAAAGAAGTGTCTAACGACTGGCTGTTGAGTTGTCCCAACAGACCGATGGCTGCAGGAGGAGAAGGAGGCCGAGGCTGCAACCCCCTGGGGGCAGGGCCCTGGCTTTGCACGTCCGGTTCAATTCCAGGGGCTTGGTGTCGCACCAGGATCTCATCGCGATCCGGTAGGGTCAGGACGCTGCTCAGGTTCGCGCTTACAGGGGAGGGGAGGCGCGGTAATCCTGAGCGGTTCCCGAGCCCCAGGTGCGCGACAGTCACCCCCCTTCCCCTGCTCCCCCTCTGCAGCTGGGCCTGGTGGGGCGGGACGCTCCACCTGCGGACGGTCGCTGGCTGCTCGGCCGGCTCGGCGTCCGCAGCTGCAGCTCAGCCTGAGCGCTGCCCCCTGGCTCCCGGCTCCCTCCCGGAGACGCGCGGCCCCGAGGCACTTACGGGGCTCCGCCACCCGAGCGCTTCCCGCGGGGTCCACGGAGCTTCCGGACCTGCGAGTCCGGCCGCAGCGCCGCCCAGAAAATGGACGCCGGCTGCTGGGCCCGAGCGCTCCGTTCCACCCCGTGCAGGCCGGAGGGCGGCTAGACCTCGAGCGGATGCCCAGGCCTCAGGGAGGCTGCGGGTCGCGGGGCTCCAGCCCCCCGGTGCCACCGCTACAGAGTCGGCTGGGACAGGACTGCGGGGTCACAGAGCAGGCCCTGGGCACCGGGCGCAGGCCTCGGGAACCCAGGTCCTGTGCAGTTTGAGCAGCACCAAATTCTCAGGAACAAGGTGTCACCTGTGGTTTCCCATGACCGTCAGGGGAGGCCTAGATTATTCCCCAACATGGTATAAGAACTGTCTCACCCCAAAGAACGGACCCTCTTCCTCAAATAAAGGCCACTGCCTGCCTGCTGGCATCCTTCCTCCACCAACTCACAGTGTGGCGTGCTTACTGCCTCATGCACACCTAGGTGCAGGTGTTTGTTTTGTTTTGAATCATCCAGCACTGAGTCTTTAATTTGTTTCTTTCGAAAAGACTCCCAGGCTACACCTTAAGATTTTGAGAAAGGCTATTTTCGTGGAATACAGTACTGGCCTTTCTGTATGCATCCCAATTCCTCACCAAGTGTTAGGAATGTGGTCATTTCGGTGATTTGAGTAGATTTTAATAGTATATGCAAAGTAAAGCATCTTAAATGATGCAGGAAAAGAATGAGAATGGTGTCATTTAAGAACAGAGCTGTGAAGGCGGATGGGTTGAGCAACATGCATAAACACGTAACAAGCAGTTCCCAGCCGTCTCAATGCCAAGAACCCTTTTATTCGTTCTCTCCGTAGGCCAGTGTTCAGAAAGATCAACTCCACTAAACTGCATTTATTAAGCAATGATTCATCTTCCCCTTAAAAAAAAAAGCCTGAAATGTTTTTGTCTACATAACTGTCAATGAGAACTTCCACAAAACCTGAGCTAACTTGTTGATAATGGTGAAAGCCAACCTTAAAAACAAGACCAAAGGAACTCGTGGTCTAATTGCATGTCTGTACGTTTGTATTCGAACAAATAAAGCTGGCCTGAAGATCAGAGGGCGGAGTTAGCCACTAGTTAACCATAGAGGCCAAGAGAGCCACCTTAATCCCAGCACTTGGGGGGAGGAAGCTGGAAGATTGGGAATTCAAGGCCACACTGGGCTACCTGAGATTTAATCTGCCTAAAAGAGAGACAGAGCTCACACCTTTGATCCCAGCATTTGGGATCTCACTCTTTAATCTCAGTACTAGGGAAATGGAGACAGGACAGCTAAGCAGAGAGAGGAGACAGGAAGGAGCTAAGCCCTTCTACCTGAGGTTTCAGTAGAAGTCTCTCTAGCAGCTTGCTCCTTTGTTTCTCTGATCTTTTCAGCCTTTGCCCTGAAATCTGGCTCCAGGTTTTCATTAAGACCAATTAGAATTCATGCTACATATGTCTCCACTGAGGCTTCTGGAAATTCCGAAAAAAAATTTTTTTTTTGAGACAGGTTTTCTCTGTACTTTTGGTTCCTGTCCTGGCACTAGCTCTTCTTAGATCAGGCTGGCCTCGAACTCACAGAGATCCGCCTGCCTCTGCCTCCCGAGTGCTGGGATTAAAGGTGTGCGCCACCACCGCCCTGCTTCCAAAAATGTTTTAAAAACTTCAAAGAAAACTGCTGTACACAGAAGAAGAAACTATAAGCCATACTGCTGGTGGTGACTGATGGCTCGTGACTGCCGGGTAGGAGGTGAAGAGCAAGGCAGTTTGGCCTTTTGGATTCAGCCTGCCTGAGTTGACAGCTCAGGTTTGTTGCTCTAAGGCCACACCTCTGGCCTTCAGCTTCACTGCCTAACATGCAACAAGTTTAATAGTGATGCCTACCTCCTAAGTGTTCTTTGTTTTGGTTTTTTTAGCTGAACTACTTAATACGTGTGAAGCTTTCACAGCAGCGCCCAGCGTTATAAGTTTGCTCTAATTTCAGGCAGGTGTGAGTGTTAACAGTGCAGGTTAACTTTCTGGGCAGTGATTTTCCATGGGGGAAGCTGCTAGGGTCATGTGGGACTTAGACCCAGGTGGGACTCCAGGGCCCACTCTTCATCTTGCTAAGGGTTCCTGGAGGCATCTTGATCAGGTGCGGTCAACAGCTTGTTTCTAGGGAAATTAGGCCCTGGCTTTCTGAAGTGTAAGTGTCATGGCTCCTCACCTCTACCGGGGCATTCACAAACAGTTGCACTTCTTTCTTAGAGGAGCCAAATGTGTTCTCCAGAAGCAAACAGATTTCCTCAAATTGTTATTAATAACTAAACTATCACAGTAATAGCCTAAAAGTTACGTAATCAGCTAGTCCTTCAAAATTTTCCATCCTCTCTCATAACCAGGCTGTCTTAATCATCCTGAGTATGAGGAACTATCTGGAAATTTCCAGAAACATCCCACCTTATCATAATTATACACTTTTCTGTAAAGGTTTTTTTTACAGAAATTTTCTTTTCTAAAATAACTACATGTGGCATTGTTCATGTAACAGTTTCCATTTCAGTGCATTTAAAAAGGAAAACAAGGAATCTAAGACTTTAAATTTCTTCCTCTTAAACCTCGGTCTGGTTATCTTTGCTGCCACTCCGATGCCTTCCTTGTCCAGGCAGCTAGCTCTGTTTTCTGTCTCATTTTGTTTACTTCCCAAAGGATTTCTGTTAGACTGCACGTGCTTTCTGATTAAGACTGGGTGCACCCTTTCTTTATAGGACTTCAGGATAGTAACTAAAAAGACTAAAATGTTGCCCTTTAAACTCTGGAAAGTCATCCTCCAAAAGTCAGGTCTCTGGCAACTCTGCCAATTTATAGTGAACATTGCCCCTCACCATGGCATTCTCAGTTCTCAATTCTAACTTGGTCTTCTGTCGTGGTCCACGGATCAGCTCCACGTCTGGGCACCATTATGTCAGGGTCCGGTGCTAGCCCGGACCAGAAATTATTTCTCTCTGGACCAGACCCTAACATAAACTATCTCTCTCTGGACCTGCTGGAGGCGTGGTAATAAAGACAACTCACATGGCGTTATCGGGAGGGAGATTCTCCATGGTCCCTCATGATTTCCTGAGTTCACATGCTGAAGAATTCCTCCTTGTTTATTCTCCAAACAGTCTTTATACCAAAACTTAACTGAGGGGAAATACATTCGCATTCTGTTTCCTAGGTAACCAAGTGAATGGCTTTTAGTCACATCCATAACCACCTGTGTGCTCTGTGTGCTGGCTATTCCATAGGTTTGAATTAGCATCTCTCTCAGGCATCCTCCAAATTACAAAGAAAGGAGCAAAACAACATCCTGACCTTTTGTTAGGTAGCGACAGCCTGTCTGGACGGTCACGTGGCCAGGGGTGGGGAACTCTGGCTTGATAGCCTGGCTGCCATACCATATAGAAATATGGGATGTGCACTCATGTTCTGCCTGCATATATATCTGTGTGAGGATACTGAATCCCCTGGAAGTGGAGTTACAGGTGTTACAAGCTGCCATGTGAGTGCTTGGAATGGAACCCAGGTCCTTTGAAAGAGCAGCCGGTGCTCTTAACCACTGAGCCATCTCTTGGGTCTTCTTTTCTTCCGGCTGCTTATCTCTTTCCGTTCAAGCCTTTCAGACCATCCCATCCCATCCCATCCCTATCATTTTCTGTCGTCTACACCACATTCCTGAAGGACTTCCCAGGGATGTGATGTGGTGTTGACATGGACCACAGCCTCTGTCAAAGCATTTAGAGTTGAGATGTCAACTTGCAGATACATTTGAGTACCTTTGGCAGAGAAATGTATAAAAATGCCCATCTTAAGAGACGTGGCCCTGGCCTACAGGATGGTTCCTGTTCTACCCAGGGTGGGGATTGAGAGTTGAGTGCTTGCTACCCATACCAGGCTGACTGTTAGTGGAAATGGGATAGTCCAATGAAACCCCAAAGAAGGCTGTCACACAAGACAGATGAGATGTTGGCCCTACCCCTTAAAAAAAAAAGTCAGGAAGGTGGTGGTGCATGCCTTTAATCCCAGCACTAGGGAGGCAGAGGCAGGTGGATCTCTGTGAGTCCAAGGCCAGCCTGGTATACGGGACAGCCGAGAACTCTCTATTATACAGAAAAACCCTGTCTCAAACAAACAAACAAACAAACAAAAAGAAAGAAAGAGAGAGAGAGAGAGAGAGAAAAGAGAAAGAAAGAAAGAAAGAAAGGGAAGGAAAATGAAAAGAGTTGGAATCTGACCAAGCCTCAAGCCTCTAGCCCTAGACTACCAATTTACTTTATTTATTTATTTATTTATTTATTTTGCAAAGATCTAAGGGAAGGGGGGAATTGTGTGGAGCCAATGAAATTCAAAGTAGTGTGAGACGAATTGTGTGGAACTTACTTGGAATTGTGCTTGTCTGGTTAATGACCTAATTGGACAAATTCATATATCCCCTAGAGATGTGGTGGCAATGAGCGGTACGGTGTGGCCCTGCAGCAGCTATACATATTTTCAATAATCTGCAGTTTAAAAACGTCTTTTAAAGAAATATTTCAAGCTTACAGAAGAATGGCAAGGACTCCTCTCTCTCTCTCTCTCTCTCTCTCTCTCTCTCTTCCCCTTCATCTTTCCCCTCTCTCCTTTTCTTCTCTCTCCCCCCCTCTCCCCTCCCCTTTTTCTCTCTCCTCTTCCCCTCTCTTCCTTCCCTCTCTCTCCCCCCCTCCTCTCCTGATTCATTTAAAAGTTCCAGACATTATTCTGGAACATTATCCAGCCCCATATAATTCAGCATTTCTTTCCTAAGACAAAAATTTTTCTTAGAATTTGTCACTTTTAGAGAAACATATCAAGAGTCAAAGATAAAAAGATTTGAGGTAGCCGGGCGGTGGTGGCGCATGCCTTTAATCCCAGCACTTGGGAGGCAGAGGCAGGCGGATCTCTGTGAGTTCGAGGCCAGCCTGGTCTACAAGAGCTAGTTCTGGGACAGGCTCCAAAACCACAGAGAAACCCTGTCTCGAAACCGCCCCCCCCCCCCAAAAAAAAAGATTTGAGGTATGAAAGCCAGGCTTAGTGGTCCACACCTTTAACCCCAGGATTTAGGAGGCAGAGGCAGATGGATCTCTGTGAGTTCAAAGCCAGCCTGCTCTATGTAATGAGTTCCAGAACAGTCAGGGTTAGAGACCCTATCTTGAAAACAACAACAACAAAGATATATAGTGTGGGATTTCCTTTGAAATAAAGAAGAGATTTGCATAAAAGAAGGAGAACCTTTGTTAAGCCCTTATATGTTCAAGATTTTCATAGTAAAGTTTTAAAGTGTATGTTTGTGAAAGATTTTTAAATGGTATAAAATGCATGTGCTGTGTTATCAGTTAAGAAAATATACAATATGTCTACAAAACATTAAAATGTTTACTGAATGCAGATAAAAGATTAAAATGATAGGTGTAAAACATTAATATTCTAGTTGTTTCACTGTAAGTATATCATAGTTTTATTTTAAAAAGTAATAAAATTAGGAGATAACATTCAGTAGAAAATATGACTAGAACTTGGGGCCAGTGGGATGGTTCTATGGACAAAGGTGCATGCTGCCAAGCCTGCTAGCCTGGTAGTTTGAAAGCCCTAAAAGTCATCCCCTGATATCTACATGTGTGATGCGCACGTGCGCGCACACACACACATACACACACACAGTTTTAAAAATATTAGAAATCAAACAAACATATTGGCTCAATTGGCCAATTTGTCCCCAAAACACATTATAACTTACAAAACAGAATCATCATCCATTCATATAATCCCAGTACTCTAGAGACTAAAGCAGGAGGACAGTGAGTTTAAATTCAGCCTGGGCTACGAAGGGAAACCCTGCCTCAATAAATGGAGGAAGAGAGGGAGGAAGTGAGGGAAGACGGATCTTCAAATCTGAATCTAACCTGTGACCTGTTTTTGTATGGCCTGAGAATAATTTTATATTTTTTAAGATTAAACAATATTTTTTAAATTATGTTATTCATAATATGTATCTTTGTTGGCTTGTGTGCACATAGTACAGGTGCCTGAGTAGGCCAGAGGCATTGGATCCCTTGGAGCTAGAGTTACAGACAGTTGTGAGCAAGATGAGTTTTCGGAATCCAACTTGGGTCCTCTGCAAAAGCATTATTTTCTCTTAACCAGCTAAGCTGTCTTTCCGGCCCAAGTTTTACATTTTTAAGTGATGGGGTTGAGGGAGTGTCAAACAGAAGAACATTATATGATGAGAAAATCATATGGAGTTCAAATTTCTTTGTGCAAAATAGTGTAGAGACACAATTACAACCACATCTATTATAGTTATTATGGCTAATATTGTATGTTATATTTTATTTCATCAATACAAAATTTGAAAATTTGCTTTCTTCTTTGTTGTACAGATACTCATGCAATATCCTCAGCTTTGCATCAACTCGCTGTTTTTTTTTTGTTGTTGTTGTTGTTTGTTTGTTTGTTTTGTTTTTTGAGACAGGGTCTCACTTTAACCCTGGCTGGCCTGGATCTCACTATGTAGACCAGACTGGCCTTGAACATTCAGAGCTCTGTCTACCTGTACCTCTGGAGTGCTGAAATTAAAGTTGGACAGCACCACACCCAGCTTAAATAAAAAACTGATACAGAGTTCCTTGTGGATCCCAATAGATGAACTAAAGTTTCAAATGACTGAACTAGAATTAGGTTGAGAAATCAGAAGATAATTCTGAAGTAGGCCAACCCTGGCCGCCACATAAGAAAGTCCCTCTGCTTTTACCTAAACTCTTAAGGGCAGAAAACTGAAGAAACCAGTGTGAACCCCCGTGTTTCCTCTCAAGCTACCTTCTAAAACTTGACTCTTGCCAGGCCCAAAGCAGCCCATTTGTTATAGAAAAGGAGCTGCCTGGTTCACAGATCTCTAGAGAAAGTCGACTCCATCTTTAAAATCAATCTGTTGAAGTATTGTCTAATTCTTTATTTTGGCATTGCTTGAACCCAGGGCCTTATATATGCTAGATAAACACTCTACTCCATATTCCTAATTAAAAAAAAATATGAGGCATTAAAAAAAAGGCCTCAGCTGTTTTCTATCTGATCTTTTATAGACGAAAAGGCTAAACTTCCCTGTTAACTGGGAACAGTTGGTTTAATAGAAGGAACATTAGACTAGGAGTCAAATATGAGACTACATTTGACTCCGCACACAACCTCCAAAGGTGCAATTGCTCTGACCAGTTCCTCCAATGAGAGAAAAAGAACCACGCTTGGGGCATGTCAAGTCTGGTTTGAATTTCTGTCAGCGGCAGGCAAGAAGCACAAGGAAGACAACATGCTCAATGTTCCCATGCCACCCTGTCCTGGTTGTTCTGCAGACCAAGGCATTCAGACAATCAGAATCTCCCCTGGGGATGGCCAAGGATCACTGAGACCACACAGGATGGTGAAGAAGAAGGAAGGATGACAGGGAGGGGAGGGAGAGGGAAAGAAAAGAGGGAAGAAAGGAGGAAGAAGAGGAAGGAGGAGCAGGCTTTGAGGGAGCCAAATGTAGAGAAGCACGGATTTGGGAAAGAGAATTTCTTGGTTCTGCAGCTTACAGCAGGTATTTTGGGTAGTATTAGCCATGGTCACACCATTTTGTAAAGCCCCACTTTTGGTTTACAAATGAGAAGTCTCAGAACTAAAGTAACTTGTTTTTCTGGATTCTTACCCTCCCTAGTCTACCACCCTCTGGTAAAGGCTAACCACCACTGGAGAGTTTATGGGTCGGCAACATTCTGTAACCCACTGTTAACTTCATTTCTCCGGCTACACTAGTAGCGGCTGACCATGGGTCAAAAGAGGGACGTTTTCCCATCCCCTTCTCCTTTTCTGCCCTGGGACTCCCTAGCCTTTAAGTGGAGAACTTAGACCACAGATATCCCTCTAGGTCTTTTCCCAGATAAATTATGTACTGTCCCCGAGTCACTGGTCCCGAGTCATTGTCTGGCTTTCCTTCTCCCAGACCCTGCAGGTTTGGCTCTAGTCTGCTCTGTGTGAGCCCAGCTGTTCTTAGGCGCAGCGCAAGCTAAAAGCCCTCTCACTTTGTTAAACTTTGGTGGAGGTCTCATAGAGCAAGAGGGAAGGGGGGGGGGGGGGGTCTTCGCTGGCATTCTGAGCTTTAGAATGGAACTAAAGACTTCGTAAGGCTTTGTAAGATTTATCATATCGAAGGAGAGCCATCAGTGCATGCTGCCCAATAAGCTACGTGGCACAATTAAGTAACAAGGTCAACGAGACGTCCGAAGCCTAACAGAATGGCTTAGGGCTTTGTCTCCATGCAACTGGCCGGCGGCCTGCACCCCAGACTTCTTTCTCTACAGCAGACTCTCCATTTTCTCCCCGTACCCTGAACCCCTGGCTTCAAAGTGGGGCAAAGCAGCCTCCCTTGCTTGCCCCCACTGCCTGCTGTCTGCTCCGTCGTTCCCATTTTCTGACCGCCTCAGTCGCTGCCCGCTGCCCGTTTGGTTGGCACCACCCCATTTTGCTTTCCAGATGACGCCCTGTTCTCTCCACGTGACTTCCTGTACCCTGCATACTTTGAAGAATTCATGGCGCAGTTCCTCCCTGTCCCTGCTAAAAATCCTCCTTTTCCCTTTCTCAGCTCTAGAAATAAAGAGAAAAGGGGGTGGGGTGGGGTGCGGATTACAAGGGCACTGCCCTTCTGGGTTTTAACCACATTCTCTGCTGGTGGCTTTTGTTTTCCCATCTCACAGGCTTGTTAGGCCCTCAGGCGGGCACTCTGCAGCAAGCTCGGGGTTGGGGAGAAGGGCAGCACTGTGAAGCCTTAATTAGAGCAAGGCCTCGGACCCAGTAAGGGATTTTAGTCTGCAGAAGGAAAAGATATTTCAAAATACCCATTTGGTAGCAACAAGCGAGGGAGGGTAAAGAAGATGGTTATTTTATTGTGTAAAGCAAACAATGAAAGCCTCCATGCATTTATGAACACAGAAAGAATATTTATACTGGCATTAAAAAAAAACAAAACAGTACTAGAAAACAAACTCCCTCTGCAGCCCTAACAGAGTGAGGGCAAACACAAATGCTGGTCTCCAACCCTTAGCCGGAAAGAGCCACGGAAGCAAATAGTCCATTAAACAAAAAGATGCAGAGTCAGCTGCCAGACCAGAGAACAATTTTCTGGTCACGCCTGATGTTTAGACCACAGCGGTGACTGCTGGGATCACCTAACAAAGACGAGTGATTTAGCAACTGGGTTCAATTTACCTGCTGCCCAGCAAGCTTTCTGCAGATGTCAGGAGCCAGGCCTCCCCGCCCCTTTGTTGCCCGCATCACAAATTCAAATTCTTGCATTCAAGGGCTTCTCAACCTAACATCTGCTCATGAATTCAAAAGTGGCAGCCGTGACTGAGGTCACCTGGCAATGTAGGCGGACCAGCTTGGAGAAGGGTAGCCAGGCATACGGTGGCTTTATTAGTAGCCAACACGTCTTAGCGAGGTGGTGAGAGAAAAGACACTGAATCCAAGCGAAGGAACCTGTCCTTGACATTGGCTGAGCTATCTGTACACTGAAGAATCGACTTCAGGGAACGGTAACAAAGATTTCTTTCTGCAACAGGAAGGATACGTAATTGTGCCTGTCCATACCATTATCTAGCCTTATGGGGGGACCTGAACAGAGTCCCGTGGGGGCACTGTCATATCCATTTTGCCTGGCCGACAACAGTGTCCATTACCTAGGAAATGCTAGACAAACACTCCAAGGGTGAAGCAAACGGCTGAAGCATCTCTTGCTTCCACCCGTGGCAGGAGATTCTCTACAACAAAGGACTAGAACAAGCTTGCCCTGCAGCAGGATATTTCGTAAAACCAACGAAGTATGAAGAACCCGCCAGGCCACCTCTGGGGTACTCAGTAATCTGCTAAGTTATGGATCAGTTTTAGAAAGTGCTTCTAGAATGTTCAGAAGGCTTTTAAGGACCGTAGAGTGTTTAACTGGTATAACGGATCATTCCTGTTCTCTGATCCCCGTCGGCGACTAACCGGACAGGCATGGAAGAGCAGTAGCTCTGAAGACCTTTCTCAGCCCTGTTGCTGTATCAGAGAAAAACCAGGCAGAGCCCAAGTGTGTAAGGCTTTTCAAGACAAAGGCTGTTTACTGGGCAGTTGAAATGTAGACCCTTCGAGCATTTTGCCCTTGGGGAAAAAAAAGAGAGAAAGAAATGGAAGTCTCGGTGTTTTGCCATGAGCTTAAATCCTGGAGTCCTTATGAAAAACAAAACAAGATACTTTCCAGAACATTCCTTGCTCCAAGAGGCCGTTACTGAGTTGACATTGGGTCTGCGCCAGCATTGCATCACTCCTTGGGATGCTGTGCCAAGAGTTTCACTCTACCTTCCCACATAGACTCAGGGCCCTGCCGGGGTCAAAGGCAGACATAGCTGATGTCTGACAGGCCAAAAGCAGCTGCCTGCAGGGGCCTGGACTGCCTTCACCCAAGAGCTCGCAAAGGCAGGAGCTGCCACCGAGCTGTGAAGCCTGGCTTCAGGAGGCTGCCGGGTCCACAGAGACAGGGTTGCAGCTCATGCTTGCACACTCTGATGCACACGGTGCAGTTCCTCCAGCTCCTTGCCCTGCTGCGTCCTTACCTTGCGGGTCTCCATTCCAGTACCACAGCCCCCGGAAGGCTTTCCCAAACCAACCATTTGAGTGGTTCTCCCTACAGCACATCATTCTTGCTTTTTTTTTTTTTTTAAACTTCTAGCTCTTCATTATTTTTGTTGAGACAGGGTCACTTGCCCAGGCTTATCCAGTGCTCAAATTACACTGGGTGCTTGTGCCACTGCACCCAGCTACATTTCCTTCTTGTTCTTGGGTTTGTTAGCTATTTGCCTCCATGTTGTTGTTGTTGTTGTTGTTGGGTTTTTTTTTTGCCACTTCCCTACTGTCTACCCTGCCTTATTAGAGGCAGAAACATGAGAAGCAGGCTCTGGTCTGTCTTGTCGATTATTGTATTCTAGCTTCTGGACTATGTCTGGTAGATAGTAGGTGCTCAGGAAAAATGCTGAATGTTTAGCCTTGGAAAGCAGCCGTTAGGACGAACTGCCGCATGGGACTCAGTTTGATAGAGTAATAAAGAGAAAGGTGCTATGTGTTTTCTAGATCCCCAACCCCAGCACATAAAGCAATAAAGAGACTCCAAGCCTGTGCTGTGGCCTGGCTGCCAGTCTAGCTACAGGAGGTCCTCAGAGAGGACGGAGTTAGAGCCACACCAGTGTAGAAGCAAGAGATGAAGCCTTACACATCACCCCTGAGCTAAAGCTTGGAAAAACATTTTTCTATTCCCCAAAGAGAAACTAGAGTTGAGAGTTTTATACCATAAATCATTCAGGCAGAAAACCACACATTTACCCACTGCATTTTGGTAGAACAAAGCAGTTATTTGCACATTCTCCTGTCGCACCTGCTCTGGCCTGCCCAGCGCAAACACCTCAGCCAAAAAGTGCAAAGGGGTTAAGCCTACCCAGTCTGTTAGACAGCAAGGAGTAAGTGCCACTTTCCCTCATTTCGGCTAATCTAGGAAATCCAATAATAATTGTAAATGGGTAAGTTTAGAAAAGCTTTATGCCTTGAAAATATCGCTCTAAGCGACACACGACAAAGTAATAAATAATAATTATTCTCTCATTCACGGGTCTATTTATTAGAGTGATAACGGTGCAGTGTATTTCCCAACAGTCGTATTTGGTTTTCTGGATCTATGAATTATATTTTAATTATATTTGAAATTCTTTTAGAGCAACACAAATGAATAATGTCATTTAAAAAATCATTAGCTATGAAGACGTACACGATGGCGCAAGCACGGTTAAGTAGAAAACAAAGGCTCAACATCCTCTGAGCGTGGGATCTACCCGGCATTCATTCACGCTAAAACAGCAACCGCATTTCATCCACCCAATCTTGTAGTTCAGATTCCAATTCATTTAAAAGGATTAATTTGTCCTGGCCTATCAAGATGGAAGACATCCTGCTAGGCTTTTTCTGAGCAGCAAGTGTTTTAACTACAGATGCTGAGAGCTCACTATGTTTGTCCAAGAGTGAGTGACAATCAGCCCCATCCTCCTGAAACTGTTAACGCTGCCGGTCCTAAAATAAATGTCCATTCTTTATCGGGCTTCTGACATTTCCCTTCAGTCTGCAACCTGACGGATCGTATATTCGAAATGTACTTAGTCATTTTAAGTCACAAGAAACAAAATGGCTCCCAAGCAGATTTAAAAAAAAAAAAAAAGGTGTTGCAGGAATATGGCTATTTCGTGGCAAGCCCAGAGAACGAATCACCGTGGGGATCATGCTTTGATATAACTGAACCACATAATGATTCCACGCACAATAACTTAGTTGGCCTCAAAACAACACAACACCAATAAACAACAGCCACTCTTTAACCCATGAGAGATTTGACTGCAGATGTTGCTGTAGGAAGTGAAGCAGACTGCTGGAAACAAGCGCCCATTTACATAGATGGTTCGAACCTCAAACTGCTTCACCTGGGAGCATCTCCCGGAGGGTTCAGGTCTGGCAGCAGCCCCAAAGACGCTCCCATGAGGGCTCAACAGACACCTGTCATGGGGAGGGAAGGCTTGGGTTTGGGTACAGCTCTATCCGAAGCTGGGAGGTCACTATGGAGGGCTGAGGAAGGCAGAAGCAGAGGCATTGGCTGATTCTTAGAATGTCTGAAATGGCTTTTGTTTCCTCGGCGCTCGTGAACTCGTGAGAATGAAAGCCCACCTCTCTCCACAAACCTGGATTGCAATCTAGAGCGCGTGGAGAAAGCTTCATTGAGAACGTGCTGAGCACAAAGGGGGAAGGGAAGAGCTGCCGCAGAGCAAGCCTCTGCAGATTTAGAAGTGCAGCTGGGATGTTAAGGTTTGAAGCCTGCCATTTAAAAAAGAATGTCTAAAGCCCATGCACGTTCTGCGGGAGAGGGCACAGAGCTGCAAGGCTCTCCCTTGGCAAGTGGCTCCGTTTCTAACACATTCTTGTGCATATCTATTACTACATTTTAAATGTAGAGTTGGTTACCAGGGAAACAGGTTCTGGCCCAGTGTTAATTTGAAACTGAAATATTTTTTGAGGGGTTCGGCTCAAAGGAAAGAGCTTGTGAAATGATTTTTGAAAAACACCAGGATTTGGTAAACAGGGAGTCACGGCTGTATTTCTGCAATGAGCCATTCTAAGGGCTCAGCTTCATTCAATGGAGCTCAATATCTGCGAGGAGGGCCATGGCAACTTAGCCTTTCCCCCTTCAGAAATGATAGCGCCCCGCCCCCCAGCTCCATGCACATTCAAATGGTGGATGTATCATTGTATATGACAAAAAATATGATTTTGAAAGAATTTAATTTTTAATTTTCATATTTCACACACTACAGTTAAAGTCCGCTTCTTAAAGATTAAACATTTTTAATAGTTCCTATTGAACTTATTTACGCTCTTGGAGATTATCTCAGAAACCCATTTGTTTTTTAGTTTTAGCTAAAATTGAGCCAAATCACCAGACTTTAAAAAAAAATAATTCTTTTGTCTAGTGGCGCCACGCCTATCATATAACTGAATTTCTTTAAAACAGAAGCCATCTCTCTTTTACAGCAGAGTCTCTTTATAAGTCTGTGCTTGTGTTTTTGTAGTATTTGGCTACAAGGGGCTATTTAGCTTCATGCCATCTCTAACATATTACGAGTATCTTAGTTTCAATTTTTAAAAGTCACATTTTAATGCATCCGATGTTTTTCCTGCATGGCTCAAAAAAAAATCTATAAAACATGCAAATTCCAACCTACCTGTGCGCGTCACTCAGGGCAGTGTTAGCATAGCAAGACACTCGGCCATTTTTATGTGAGGCGAAGGAGACCACTGATTTCTCCGTCTTCCTGCTCACGAGTTTTAGATGCGATGGTCACACACACCAGGCGTCACACGCAGAGCAGCCTGCGTGTACTGTGATCACGAGGACTGAATTTATCAACGGCAAAGCAGGACTGAAGGAAGAAGTTTCTTCTCCGAGGACTCTCTGAGGCTGCACCCAAGGAGGTGGTGTGTTGGATTTTCTTCTCCTCCCTTGCTCCTCGGAGAGTTCAAAGCTCAGAGCTGACCATTGCAAAGGCCACAGCCACAGTCACAGTCTGCTGAAAATCAAACCACTGATCCCAGCACTGAGAACACAAACATGAGGCAGGACCTGCCCTGCTCGCACACGATGCGGTACCTAGGAGTTAAAAATAGAGTCCACCTGGCCTCCTACCTGCATAATAAACATGTAAGTTTCAAGTGTTTAATTTGATATTCACATTAATTAACAATACAACATACATTATTTAAAAGACAGCAAATGCAAGGAGAAAGGGGGAGACACCATCTGGTAGCAGAGTTTTGTTGTTCTTGTTTGGGTTTTAGGGTTTTGTGGGATTTATTTGGCTTTGTTTAAAAAAAGAGAGAGAGGAGAGAGAGACAGAATCTTATTTTGAACGTGATGGAAAGCAAACCTCCAGCAGCAAATGAACCCGAAAAGAAGGGTGATGTCGAAATAACGAAGGCTGTAAAGATGCAGAGCCGGGCTTCGCTACCAGATGATATGGCATAGAGAGCATTTACATACTCACATCGGAAATACTAGGCAACATGTAATGAATTCTACACAGCACGGCACACACAGCACAGCACGGCTAATCCTGCCTGCCATCTTAGGCTCACACAAGCAAGCTACGCACTGCATGCAGCCCACAAGCGAGCCAGCGCGAGGGGAGGAGGAGGAGGCAAGGGACAGCTCACCTTAAATGCAGTATCTGATTAATGTTGTAAGTGACATTGCATATCAGCCTCAGAGTCTTGGCTCAACTGGGTAGGAGGGAACAAAGAAAAATGTCATCAACTGGTGATGCAAGATGAGCCCAATCACTAACCACTGTTTAGCAAACTCCAAATTCTGCAACCAGGCAGTAGAAGGCATTCCATGCACTGAAGCAGAGCGGCTGCACAATGAAGGAGTCCTTCTGCTTCTGAAAAAAAAAAATCAAACAGTCCTTTTGCTAAGGAAGAAAATCAGCTGGAATGAGCACAGTCATATCCTCTTCTTGGAGAAAGCTTGCAATACAGTATGTATCTGCTTGGGGATGCATTTTATAGTCTGTTAATTTCATAGAATTGCTAGCAGCAGCAGAAAAAAAATGAAAAAAAAAAAAACCCTGCTAAGCTACTGCCGAGTGGAGACAGATTCTGAAAAAGGGAATAGCATTTGTAGTTTGTTTTTTTTCCAAACCCTAAGGTGGCGACAGGCTTGTAGAAGAATGCATGATCAGTTGTCTGTATCCGTTCTATAACCTTTAACCACAGGCAGCGTAAATGCATCCGGCTAAATGGATCTGCAGAACAGAACGGCAGATACCGCTGCAGACATAATTGTATGAAGATGGAAGAGACTTTCCTTACAGGGAGAAGCCCAAGAAAATCAGTACAGAAAAAGAAATTATGTCAGGTTCCTTAGGATGTACAGCTTGCCTTCATACACAATTAAAGCTATCTTTAGGATATTGACCTAAATAATAGTAAGATTTACAGCAGCATACTGTAAGTGTTCCAAACATAGCAAACGCGGAGTGATTTGTCTTCCCCCTCCCCCTCCAAAGCGAACAAGCCAGTTATAGGAATACCAAAGGCAATGGACGGTACACACTGGCGGGGAGGCAGTGTGTGTCTAAAGGCGATGTCCCTTTGTTTTACTTGGAGGTTTATTTAAGCTACACTTGCACCATGGCATTGACATTAGGAGGTCAGGGCTGATATCCATTTTATGAGTGAAATGTTTCCCCAAAATTAAATCTCATCTACTCAGACACCAGATTTCATGTCTTCCTCGGTGTCACCTCCCCCGCTGCTCAGGATTGATGGGACCTAGTGTGGCTGTGTGTAATAAACTGAGGTTGCTGTCTATAGAATCCAATTCATAATTATGAGAAATTATTTTTAAATTGTTTTTAATTATTGTATTTTAATTTTAAAAAGCCTTCAAGAACTCATATGCACAGACCCTTTCAATCTTCTCTCTCACACACATATAGGTGCATGCACACACATGAGCACACACATGAGCACACACACACACACACACACACACACACACACTTAGAGCTCAATTTGCAACAAAATGTTAACACATGGAACAAAACTGTTAAATGGCTGCTTATTCAGGATTTTAAAGGAACACTTCATAAGCAAAAGCTATTTTTCTACGAAGCCAGTGTGGCTACGTCTCCAAAGTAGAAAATAGGTTAGCTTGGTAGATTTTTTTTAAAGATCCCACCAGCAGATTTAAAAACAGAAAAAAATATTTAACACGCTGTATAACAAGAAATCTTTATTTTAAGAAAACAAGACAGATTCTTTTCTACAAAGAAACCATATCCACCTCCACCCTCAGAGCCCTGATATAAGCTAGCGTTTTTATGAAATGCTCTGAGGTTATTTTTAAATATGTAATCTTTATATTTTTCTCCTCACACAGTCTTTTATTGCCTATTGCATCACCAATATGCCGTTGTTAATTAATTTTAACAATGCACCCATGAATTAATGTTTTCCTGGTTTGCCAGTTTTCCAGTGACTCTCTTCTCTGTACGAGCTGCCTGACAATAACGAGTTAGCAAAGCGTTCACGCACCCTAGAAATTGTTTAGAGGAGAAAAGCCACCGGAACACCTCGGCTTAGGTAGTAGGCTTCCCGACTGGATTGTTTCTAGTCTGAATTCTATCTTCTCCCTCGGATCAGAAGTGATTGGCAGCTGACTGTGCGGAAAGCACCCCTGCCTATCTCTAGCCCAAAGGCGTTATTCTGTCAGTAGGGTAGGCTGTCGGGACAGTGGGTCCTACCTGATCCACAGCAAGTCGCCTGCTGTTGAAGCACACTTCTCTCTCACAGTGCTCCAGAAAGGCAATGGTAGCTCTGGTGTTACTAACACCAGTGGTGGAGCCCTCCTCCCCACCCCCACATCAGGGCTCTTGATACTCTGGCTAACAACAATGACAGCGACCAAAAATTAGAATGGTGTGTCCTTGTGCTAATTCCTTCTTTACCAAGGGGGTCTAGAATTAGACGGTTATGTGACATTACAAGCACCAAGCTAACGACCATCATCTATAAAGCAGAGCCCTTCAAGAAGAGTTGAAGAAGGGTGAAGGAAACACCTTGGCAGGCGACACTCAGTGTCTGTTGCGCTAGTCCCCATGAATGACGTCGGAAGGCTAGACGGTCACATTACGCATGCACAAAGTATTATTGGGATACAGAATCAGTGATGATGCTATTGAGCCAAGTCAGCGGCTCCTCTGTCTGGGCTAAGAACTGCCAATGGCAACAGCAGTCCTGCATCTCAGGCCCCCTGGAGATGAGGGGATAGTGTCACGTCCTTTTATAGCAGTGGCTCAACCTTCCCTGTGCTGCGACCCCTTCATACAGTTCACGTTGTGCCGACCCCAACAGAAAATTATTTTCATTGCTACTTCACAACTGTAATTTTGCTAATGTTATAAATCATGATGTACATATCTGATGTGGGGGTATCTGATGTGTGACCCCTGTGAAAGGATTGTCCAACCCCCAAAGGGGTCAAGACACAGGTTGAGAAGGGCTGTTTTGTACGTCAGAGTGGTGGCTGTGGTTGGGCCCTATCCGGGTACTTCTTATAACCAGATGCCAGGGCAAAGGGTTTGTTTCCACACCTCTTGTGGGGTATCCTTGTTCACTCTTTGTGTCGAAATGAGCAAGAAACCTCCACATATTGAATGTTATTTTGTGATGTCCCTAGTAAGCAAACCTGAAATATTCACCAAGCCTACTTGGGTTAAGCAAACATGAATTCTAGCTGTAAATATTCTGAGAAATGAGTCTGTTTGGGCAGATGCTGTCAACTAATAAATCTTGTTTTGCACTGGAAAAAAAAAAGGCATGCTCATGCCTGAATTATTTAAGCTTTGTCACGATTACAAGTGGCAAAGATATGCATTTGCTTAGGATTAAAAAAAAAATCACATGCCCTTCATCCTCAGGGCACATGCACAGACATTAACTCAAATGAGAATCTCTTCTCCACAGTGAACATTGTAGATTTGACAAGTCAAACACAAGGCTCCCAAAACAATGCGGCAAGAACGAACTGGAGCACAGAGCAAGGCAGGAGAGACTCCTTTACCGGCGTGTTATTCTTTGGCCTCTGCGTTCTGCAGGCGGGGCTAATTTTATTTCCGGGCCTGTGGGTTAAAGTTAAATTGCATGGCTTATGCAAAGTACATAATTCAAGTACGAACAAAGCTCGGCTCTTCTCATTTGAAAAAACCATCAAGTCAGGGCACTGAGTCCCAGAGGAATCCCTGGTTTATAAACATTTGGATGGCTTTGCATGTTTCTTGATGCCATTCACAGCTTTAAAAATTACAACTGGTTTCATTTTATACCTAATCTACATATCAGCAGGTGAGCCCACGATCAGGTTGGCTAGTCAACTGAATTTTAAAAATAAATATTTACCATGTATAATATTTTTGTTTCAATTCTTATGTAAATATAAAAAGCAGAATTTTTTTTATGTTGATTATATTCAGGCTTGGAAACAATTTGGTAGTTTTCTTTCTTTCTTTTTTTTCCTTCTTTAACTAATTATCAATGGCTGTGTTCTTTGAGACAAACTCTCACTGTGTTGCCCTGGCTGACCAGGAACTCACTGATGCCTGTCTGCCTCTGCCTCCTGTATGCTGGGATTAAAGGCGTGCATTACCTCAACCTGCAATAAAGTGATTTATCAATGACTTAAAATAACTTTGGGGGGCTGGAGAGATGACGCAGCAGTTAAGAACACTGACTGCTCTTCCAGGGGACCTACGCTTGATTCCCAGCACCCACATGGTGTCTCACAGTCATCTGTAACTCTAATTCCATAGTTCAAGAGGACTCACTGCCCTCTTCTGAACTCTATGGGCCCCAGGAATACTTGTGATACTCAGACAAATCACTTATACACATTAAAAAAAAAAAGAAGAGATAATCTAAAACATAATGGGATGATAATTTAGCTGGCATTTTTAAGAAAGTCCATCATACTTCTAATGGCTAGGTCTTGTCCAGAGATCTGCGTAGGAACTTCTGTAGCTGATCAAAGCTGAAAATCATACTAAATTATATTAATAAATCCTAACCTGATAGTACAATATCCTATAGTATTGACTATCATCAGTTTTAAAGATAACCATCATATAGAGACTAGAATTTAAAATCTGAGACTAGTTGATTGAAAGCCTGGACCTTCCCCCAACTCTAAAGGATGAGATTGCATCCTGCATCTCATCTCTACCTAACTCCAGAAATCCTCCCAGACATCCTGGGGGGAGGTTTCTCATGGAATTGTGGGTACTTAGATGATCACCAACCAGAGCTAGCCTGGGCCTGACCCTTTTGAAAAAAAAAAAAAAAAAGAACAAAAAAAAACCCAAGGAGACCATGTTGGGAAATTAGGAGTAGAAAGTAGAGTACCAACTTTGGAGGGAGGCTTGTTGCAGTTTGCAAATGGTTCATGGCATATAGTAGCTGGGGAAAGTGCATCTCTGCACATGCTGACATCTCATTGAGGAAAGTCCACATTACACCTTAGGCTTGCGGTGTAGCTCGGTTTGAGTTTGCTCCCTGGCACCGCATATATACAGATTTGCCCCAAATCGCACCCGTAATAAGCTAGTTCGTCTAATCATTGTAGTAAAAACCACAGCTGGCCTTTTTAATACCTACTATGTTTAGCATTTATGAACAAATTTGTTATAGATTACCTAACTTTTAAAAGCCTAAATTAGTAGTGAATGGAAAAAGTCAACATAAATCATCGAGGTCAACTTGGTTTCAAGTTACAAACAGTATTTTTTTTAAACAGAAATTTTTTAAAAAGAATGTTTAAAAAATTTTTAAACAGAAAATCAGGTGCGTATTATGAGGTCCTTTTCCCAACATGTATTTTCCTTTGTTTTTCTTGTATGTGTGGGTATCTTTATTTGTGTTTTGAGGGGTACACATGCTTGCATGTGGAAGCCAGAGTCTGGTCTCGGGTGGTGGCTGTTCCTCAGCCCACATCTTTTCTCTTCTTTGTGGCTCATGTATATATTTTTAGTGGACTTTTTAAAAATTTACTTTATTGTAAGGAACTCACAAATAAAAACATCACACAGCTAGATTAAGGGAGCCACTCAAATAAACACTTTCCCAGTCCCAAACTCTATACAGCTAATGAACTTCTGTACAGTTAGAATGGCCACTCTGAAGCCGTGGAATTCTACTTAGGATTTTATCCTTTCAGTCTCAATTACATTTTATCACACTTTTCTACTATTAAGAAAAAGAAGAAGAAAGAAAAAAACTTATGACAGAGTTGAAAGTAGAAAAACATTTAAGTTATATTCTCTTTCATGACTTGTGTGTATTCAAGAGCCTAATTTTCCTCAACTAAGCTCAGTGGTTAAATGTATCATTTTAATGAATGGATGTGTAACAGCTGCTCTTTCTTTTTTCTCTCCTTTTCTTTCCCTCCCTCTTTCTTTCTTTCTTTCTTTCTTTCTTTCTTCTTGAAATAAGCAACACTGGTTATCCTGGAGATTGCTAGTTAGACCAGAGTTTGTTATTCCAGCTCAGAGATCTGCTTGCCTCTGCATCCTGAGTGCTGGGATTCATCTGTTCATTTGTTCTGATCTAAAATCCCTTCTGTATGTATCTACAGGTGTATAGAAGTTCTATTTGTACGTAATCCTAAAAGAACCCATCCCAGCTTGCTTTCTAGGTTGAGCAGACCAAGAGCTAGATTCCAAGCCTCCTGCCTCCTTGCGGCTTGTGGCAGATTATTTCGATGAACTGTCAGCAATTGTGTAAGCCAGCGAGATGGTTCTCAAAGGGGCTTTCTTATCAACCCGCTCCACCCTGCCTGGGCATGGGAGAGGATAATCTCGCTCTGTCTAGTGAGGGATGAGCAGTTAGAACACTAAGAAGCCTTCAATTCGTAGATTTCAACTTTTTACTTCCACCTGTCAGCATCTGGGAAAGATCTGATAGCAAGGTCAGGCAGAAGCCTTGGGGACTACTCAGAGGTGGATATTCTCAAGCCTTGGGGATCACGCTGAGGCAGATACTCACAAAGTCTAAGGAAACTCACAGAAGCAGATACTCTAAGAAAGAGCCAGAAGGAGAAGGGGAAACCGAAACACAGGTTTTCAACAACAACAACAACAACAACAACAACAACAACAAAAAAGATAAAAACTGGTAAGATGGAGGGGAGGCTGTTCAGCTCAACCCAAGCTAGTCCAAACGACAAGACATCCTCAGGTGGAACCCCCTCAACAGGGGCCACTGTCACGAGGGACGTCGCTACGTCTGCTTGAGCAGCTGTGTGAGCTCTGCTTTGACGTCTTAGTGTGTCTGAAGAGTGCCTGTTGAAGAACATTATTTAGACGACCTTGAGTCTATTTGGGTCCGTTGTCACACCAAGCACATTTACCGCCATGATCACCTGCCACTGACCAAACAGACAAACAAAATGATAGGCTGGTCTAGACTTGGAACTAGGAAAATACTGATCCGGCAGGGAGGCTGTTTCTCTTTCTAGAGAAAATGATAATTGGATAGAAAGAGAAAGGTGGAACTGTAAGTAAGATTTCTTTTACATTACAGTATCTACCTCATGTGAGAGAATCATCCTTCCCATGTGTCCTTCCCCTTGACAACAAATATTCCCAGACTAAACCTAGCAGTGCACTGGTCTTTTCTTTCACCAGATAAACTAAAGTACCAAAGGAGTACCGAGAGCCTCACCTCAGCCCAGGCAGCTCAACCCACATCCCACTGACTTCTTTTCCTTGTTCTGAACATAAAGCGTCACAAGCATTTGCTGGTTGAAGCAGCCACCATTACCTGAGTCTCTGGGCTTGCCTCCTGCGGGATCTTTGTGTCTCCCAGGGCACCTGGAGTTTTGCCTCATGCAGCCAAATGACTCACTAGAGTTTGTTACTGACTCCTAACTTAAGTCATGAGATTCTTTCGCTAGTTCCCTCATTACCAGCGGCAGCTTCAGTCTTGGGGCTAGCAAGACGCTTCCTAAAATGGAGAACTTCAGCCCACGAGAGACAGATGGAGATTCCTATGGAGACCTTTCAAAGGTTTCATCACTCGCTCCTCAAAGAAAAACCCCAAGCTGACTGGGAAGCTGTGAAACCTGCCCTTTTGGGGGCAGGGAAAGGGGAAATGGAAATGAGGGTGGCCAGACAAGACCACCTCCACCTCAAGAGAGCACCTCCTGTTTCCCCTGGGTCATGGTGCCTGAGTGTGTTTCACAGAATTATAGGACGGGGAAGATAGTTTGGGAAATGTTGTCTGCACACTCTGAGGCCAAAGACAGTACAGTCTGACCTTACAAGAGGATAGAAACAGGACTCCTTGCTGTCCAGGGCTCTGCTCTTTGTGATTTCATCATCTGGTTCCTTCTAGAAGGAATTTCAGACTGTCAACTTGCTTATTGAACTGCTGCAGATTACATGAAAATGATCAGATGCCCAAAGAGGATTTATAATGTGTTTCTCAATTCCTCTGGAGCAAATGCATTTACATCTATCTTTAAAAAGCTCAACTAAAAACAATTTTAAACAAAATATGTAAGTATAGGCTCAAAATTCCCTAGGCCCAAGAGTCTTTGATACTTGGGTAGTATCAGAGACCCAGGCTTAATTGCTGTAAGTCAATCATTCTAAATTTAGCTAGTTGAAGTCACCTTTCTTCTATTTGGTTTGCAAAGAAACATCTCATGAGTTAGCATGAATGGCTAAAAATAAGCTGCAAGTTTCGTTTTCTGTTGTTCAGCATGGCTTAGAAACAAAACAGCACAAGCCTCGGAGATGCGTTGAATGGTGCGAAAAGTCAGCAATTCAAACTGCTTCCTTTCCTGTCCCGATGACCAGCTCATCCCCAGGCCTGAAAAACTCACACCTCTGTCCCTTTCATGGTCTTGAAATGAATCACACACACACATAAATAAGACATGGCAGGAAACCAGGGGCTGAGGCTAGTAAGGGGGGGGGGGGGCAGTGGCTTCTACGTAGATGCATCATCACTTCCGCACAGGGTGTCACGTACACTTCAGCCCGAATCTCAAGTGATGCTGGAGACCCTTCTGTGGGGCCAGGGATAAATGAATAAACAGTAGATTCCGTGACGACAGGTTCCAAGGGATTGAGCCCAGAGTCTCCCTTGACCCAAATGCCATTGTTCTTGTGCAATTCCTTACTACAGACCCAGGCAGCTCACAAGTTCAATTTCAAAACCGTCTTTTCAGGGCCAAGTCGGGCAAAAAGGTGCTCAGCAGCAGTGCCCGTACTTCAAAGGGATGGTAGCCACCTCGCTTTGTAGCGTTCAGCCGTGTTCGTGCCCAGCAAGCAGCACCGTGGCAAGCAGGCTCTCAGCTAAACAAGATTGAAAGGGGGCGAAGAAGGGTTAATCTCCCTCCATTAAGGAGGGGCCGCTGGGTGAGGTGAAGAGAATAATCTGTATGAAGTGCAGAGCAGACAAAGCACGTTCTGGAAACGAAATTACGGTGTGGGGCGCGAAGAACGATTGTCCTGATTTTCACTGTGGCCATTTCTTAGGTCTCGGGGTCTTTCCTTAGCTTTGAAGTTACAGCCTCAGGGAGGGGGATGAGGGCCTGTTCACATTGAGAGCAGGACTATTTGAGCTGTGAGTCCAGGGAACTAGGCTGCCTGGGAGGAGAGGGTGAGGCCACAGCTGCCAGGATATTGGGCAGGCTTATCCAAGCACAAGTTAGACACCAGTCACGTAAATAGAACAGTCGCGGTCTCTTCCCCGGGCTAGAAAATGGCCTCTGCATCGTCTTCTTTTTCATTTAGAAAAACTTTCTAAAAAGGATTTATTTATTTATTATTATTATCATATGTTTGTGTGCATGTGTGTATGCATGTGCGTGCACATGTGCTCAGAAGCATGTTGGATCTCTTGGAGCTGAACTTACAGACAGTTGTAAACTGCCTGATTGGGGATTGGGACTCGGGCCCTCTACAAGAACAATACTTGCCCCAGAGATAACACTGAGTTATCTCTCTATACCTTATTTTTTGTTTGTAATTATGTATGTGTAAATGTGTATGATGTGTGGACATGGAGGCTGGAGGCATCAGATCCCCTGGAACTGGAGTTATATGTAGTTGTGAGCTGCCTGACCTGGGCACTGGGAATCAGAGCACCAAGTGTTCGTAACGGCTAAGCCACCTTACCAGCCCCCTATTTTGAAAAATAACCATTTGAGAAATTTCAAAAATAAATTTTTCTTCCTGTTTTTGGCAGTGGGGAGGAGTCACAAGAAGTTACAAAAACAGTAAAGGAAGGATGGTGTTGCACACCTGTGATCCCAGCAGAGGCGAGAGAATGGGGAATTGACATCCAACCTGGGCTCAGGGTGAGAGCCTGCCGGAAGTAAGGGAATGGGCAGTAAGCGTAGTACTCCCCAGTGGTCCAGGTACCTTCCAGACTGTGGGACACTGATTCTGGGATCCGGGGATGGAGCTTATCTGGTTTCTCTGGTTTTCTCATGCACTCTGGGTAGCAGTAGCTTTGCCGCTCTCTCACACAGCATCAACACCATCAGAACGCTGTGGTCCATCACTACCACTCCCTGGGTCTTCTTAGAGTCACAGCCTCCCCAGTCCTGGGCCATGGCAGCCACGGAACTCATCTCCCACACTGCGATTCACTCCCCTTGAAAGTGGTGTGTATCTGTGTAACCCTTTGAGATGAGCATGTTCGCCCTGTGGGAGGTCTTTCTGACCCATTCCACTTCCTGGAGTGTGGCCCACTCTACAGCTGGCTGCCCGTTCACCCGTTGAAGACTCTCTGGCTGGCTTCTAGATTGTAGGTGTTCCGTGCAAAGCCACGGATATATATATACAGACCGCTAGGTGAATGTAAGCTTTCGCGTCTTTTGTGTAAGTATCCAGGAGTGGCTTGGCTGGATCATATGGAAAGAATGTTTAACTTTGTCAGAAAACTATCACCTGTTTCGGAGAATGACTGGATCATCTTACATTCTTACCGAAAAGAAAGGCCCAAGGCATCCAGTTTTCCCACCCCCTGGCCTGCACTTGGTGACAGTATCATTTTCTGAGTCATTCCGGTAGATATATTGTGGCTCCTTTTGCTGACGTACAACAAAATGGGGGTAAGGTTTGGTGCTGCTGATCCTGGGTAGGATGGTCACTCAAAAGCTCTCGCTACCCCAGCTTTCCTGTCCACATGGCAGTTTATGCTGCCTGGCATTTAGATCATGGGCAATTGCTGGTCTCTCTGCCTGGGGTGAGCCTTCAGTTTTGCTCACTTGCTGCTGACTGCAATGATGGGATATCCCCATCAGGAACTGCTAAACCTCTTTGAGCCAGTACCCCTTCAACTAGTGGTGCCTGCTTCTATAAGAAGAGATGAGTGATACAAAGTCCCGGAGAATTTTCTTGGGCTAGAACCTTCCCTCTGCTATGGTCATAGACTGTGTAGAAGCCTGTTTTTATAGTGGAGGTGGGGCATGGAGTCAGTATAGACAGGAGTAAGGAAAGCCTCCAGCAGTCCCTGCCAATCAGAAGACCCACTGAACACTTCTTGCCTTTGGACTTTATTGGACTCTTTGATGGGATGTAGAAACCTTGTCTGCATAGCCTGGAACTCTGACTTCTCTCTCCCACTGGTTAGGAATGGAGGTACTATTCTCTCCAGTTTCCTAGCCCTAGGACCCAGTCCTTTGAGTGGCCAGATTGTCATTTAAGGATCAGAAGATGCACTTAGTAGACATACTCTCATGCCAACAAACACTCATCCACATAAATTAAAATAAATTGTTTATTTGTTTGTTTATTTTGAGACAGAGTCTCACTATGTAGCTCTGGCTGTCCTGGAACTCACTATGTAGACCAAGCTGCTGGCCCCAAACACAGAGATCCTGCTGTCTCTGCCTCCTGAGTGCTGGGATTAAAGGTGTGCACCACTGTGCCCAGCACTAAAAAAAAAAAAAAAAAAAATTAAAGAAAAAATTTCAAGACAACAGGAACATGAGCTTCATATCAAGCAGACATTGTGAGGACATGGATTGCCCCGGTCATTCCTGTACTATCAGCCTGCATCAGCTGAGCCCCAGACTTGAGGGAGAGTATAAATGCTACTAGAATCCGTGCTTATCACAGTTTGCCCTCCTACATTTGTATTAGAAAGCCAAGAATCAAGAGGACGAGGACAGTCAGGAGACAATGAGGACATGTGCAGAAGTGGAGACACTTGGTGAGAACATCAGCCTCTCTGGTGTCTCAGCATGGAGACGGGCATAGCTGAAGTGCTACCACTGGGTTTTGTTCTTCACCAGCTGGTGGTGTGGGCATGGATAGCCTCAGAGGAACTATGTGCAGGTTTCTGGTGTCTGAAGGCGCACAGAGAGCCTGCCGACAGTGGTGCGGTCTGTAGAGGCAGAACTTGAAAGGCAAACAACGGTGGTGCACGCCTTTAGTCCCAGCACTCAGGAGACAGAGACAGGTGGATATCTGAGTTTGAGGCTAGCCTGGTCTACAGAGGCCAACCAGGGCTACACAGAGAAACTCTGTCTCAAAACAAACTAAAAATAAAAGGCAAATGGCGGGATGTGCTCCTCTAGCAGCTAAAGCAGAAGAATGGGAGGAAGTGCGGGGCTATCAGAGACCGCTATGTGACTGGTGGGCGTGGGTTAATGATTTCTGCAGTGTTGTGAAGACACATGGACCTTTATGCTTCCTCTCAGATGACAGAGTTTTTAGGTCTTGGTTGGGTTTGTTCGATAGGTTCTCTGCGACTGCTGTTTCACTCCTTTCTATGGTTCCATGCTCCAGTCCCTGCTGTCTGGCTCACTGTTCCCACTTCCCTGGTGATAAGGCTCAGTCACAGCACCTTGCAGACACCACAGACATCTCCCCTGGCTCGGAACATCATCACATTCTTCCTGAGGGTGGGATCTACCGGGGCTCCACACCAAACCCTGGCTCTGTCTCCTTTTGAGTTCCTGTCTTCTGACCTGAGATCCGCCCCCACACTTAAGCCTGGTGTTTGCCATGACGCTGTTCTGCTGTTCTATTTTCTGTCCTTCAACCCACCATGGCTCAGTTCTGAAGAAAAGTATCTTACAGATGCTTTCTGTATGACTGCCCTATGTCCTCCTAAGTCCTTGTCAGGGCTCAGAGATCACAGGGGTCTGGCACCACTAGGTGACCAAGAGAATGACCTGGGCCCCTCCGAGGTCCAAACTGTATGTGTTAGTCCTGAGATTTGACCCTACCTATCAGAGAGCAGTCACAGTTTCCTTGACTGAGGCAGGGAGCTGTTTCAGGAGTTGTCTTCTTGTTGGTTTCCTTTGTCGCTACCAGAAGGTTGGGCATGTTTAGATCCCTTGTCTAGGTCACCCTCTGCCAATAAATCTCTGGGTGACCATTAGGAGGCAAATGATCTATGTTTACTCTACTGCTCTCATGTCTACAACAAGCTTTCCTGCTTCCCAAGCTAATAATCATCTTCGTGCCAGATAAAGCTAAAACTCAGAAGCCAAAAAGAACTTTTCGTTTCTCGTTTGGATTATGTGCTATGGTTTGGGTACAGTTTTTCCTCCAGCGTTTATGTGTGTGCTGGAGGCTTGGCCCTCAGGGTGGCGGTGTTGAGGCAATGGGACCATCCAGAAGTGAGGCTCGTGGAAGAAGGTAATTGGGTCATAAGGGCATTGCCCACTGAAGGGGTCATTGTAGGTTTTGTGAGATGGCATTAGTTTCCATGAGAATGGTTGCTGTAAATAAGCCTGGCGCCTCTCTGAATCCTTCTTTCTGTGTAGCAGGTGCTCCCAGCAGGGTGATGTCATTTGCCCAGAGGCCCTCATCAGGGAAGAGCAGATGCTAGCACCATGTTCTTGAACCTCCAGAACTGTAAACTAAATATCTTTTTAGTGATGATTTTATTTGCCAGGTGTTTTGCTATAGCAGTACAGACTATGACAGTATCCCAGCCCAGAGTCCGCTAATTTTTTTTTTCCTGTGTAAAAATGCCTAGAATTGATTAGGTAGCAAACTAGACAGACAAGTAAGTAGTTCTCAGGCTTTGGTGGATATGAGAATAAGGAGGGTGTGTTAGAATGTATATTCCTGATATTTGAAAGATAACAGGTGATTCTTAGACATGGGTCGGTCGAAGTCTCCATAGAATGACATGGATGAATCTAACATGTCTGGGACGACAGCCAGAGTTTCTGATGTTACAGGGACTTGTGAACATGAGTTTTCGTGTGAGAAACCTCAGGGGACCAGGTTCTGAGTTAGACACTGATGATCTGTGGACCAGCATTGACCAACTGATAACTTTAAACACAGATCATTCAACTTGACACTTCAATTTCTGGGGATTTTCCTTAAATTGCCCACAAGGATTTACGTTCAAGAGTGTTTATATATTTGTAACAGTGGACCACCGGAGGCAATCAAAATATCCATTTAAAAAATGGCTAAATTAAAATATGCCAATGCAAAGATAATAACCATTAAAAAAAAACCCAGCAAAAACCAAAACTAAAACTACAAACTAAAAAGGAATTTGTCTTCTGTAGAATGGAAGAAGAAAGAGAAATGTTGTAATGAAGTTGAAAGTCCAGCCAAGCATGGCCCAGCTGCAGATGGGGGGAGTGCAGCCTGTCCCTGGGGAATCCTAAACTACTCCCTTGCAAGGCACCTTGATATAGCTGCTGCCTTGGACTTAAGTCAACGAGAAAGGCCTTTTTACTGGCTATCCCTTCCTCCTGTGATGCACGATGATCGCCTATGAGATTCTGAATAGAAGGGTGACCCCCATCACAGAAGGCAGACTGACTGCCCTCTTTCAGGTAGCTAGGAAGCACAACCCCAGATCAGTGCCTCTAGGAGGGTCAGTTTCATCTGTCAAGTAGCCAGACTCTAGACTCGCTTAGGGCTCAGGCCTCCAGGTATACCTGTGAGAAACGACTATTTGAGAGTTAGCCTCTGAGAGTATCTGCGATAGAATTTATCTTGTTAGGTTAATTCTTGTGGGAAACCCCATCTCAGTTGTGGGCAGGACCATTCCCTGAGTGGGGATCCTGTACCTCATGAAATGGAGAATGCAGGCTGAGTAGGAACATTCCTTACTCTCTGCTCCTGGTTTGTGGATGTGCTGTGTCCGACGGCTTCAAGCTCTTGCTGCCGTGACTTTCCAACCACACTGGTAGACAATCCCAGGCTGAGGCAAAATAAAGCCTTGCGCCCTTAAGTGACTTTTGTCAGGACATTGTATCACAGCCGCAGAAAAATGACCAAGATTGCTTCCACAGAGTAGACATCAAGCCTGCCTTGTTCCCGTGTGCTGGGACCTTCAGTAGAATTTCAGGAATCAGCTCTCGGCACAGAGATGCTCAACCAGTTTCTCTCAAAGTCTTTCGTGAAGTTGGCCCTTTTGAGCCGCTGGCCCACACTCACACCTGGCCAACTGGCTTTGAACTAGTTGTACCTACTATGTATTTTGCTTAGGCATGTTTCTAAGGATCACAGATGCAGGAGATTCAGAGAAGTTTTCTTGTTTCAAAACAGCACTACTTCATAGCAATCTCCAAAGCCAAGACATCAACGCCGACCATGCGGTGGCAATTGTCACAAGCACGCTAACGTAGTCTTCACAGTCCTCATTGCCCGAACCATTCCGCCCGGAACCTTACTCAATTTAACGGTCTCAACAAAACAAAACACTACTTTGAAGGTGAGAAGGAGCTTGAAAGTTCTGGTAAAAACCAGAGGCTTCTTGAGTTAACAGCAAAACCCCAGAGTCCTTTGTGTGGTGTTTTCCAAATTGGTTCTTGATGAGAACTAGGGGATTTCAGTGTGAGAAATGACAAAGGCCAATTACTATGAATTCTTAGCTGTCGTAAATATGACGTGAGCTCCTTGCAAAACTCTCTAAAAAGGGTAGCAGGGCATTCATAATGCTGAACCAGGAAGAAGAGGGCTAGCGTATCTGTGCATCAAGAACTCTATAACCTCTGAGGTCAAAATAACCAACTGGCCCCGAGTCCATGTGAAGCTGTCATGCTCAACTTCTTGTTAGTGTTTGTCATGGATAAACAAGGTCAGGTGCACATCTTCAGATGACTTAACTCTGCAAAGACCCTGGTGTCTCCGCTGTGAATCACACAACTCATGTATGATTAAAATGAAAAATAATAAAATATAAGATTAAAGTGAAATAAACTTATGAAAGCTTTTTTTTTTCCTGTGAGATCTATTTTGGTGCCATTTAAAAAAATGTCAAATATGAAAATATGAATTGTGTGCTTGTACACAATCCTGCCCTGCTGGTGATGCCTCTGAGGTCACCCCCGCCTGCCATCCTAATAAGGTCAGGTGGTCCTAAGGCTCTGTGCCTTTCTTTCAGACATTACATGTTTACAGTAATGAAATTCTGGTTACTCGATTTGGTGGTCACACACCTCTCCTTGTCATACAGTGTAGCTAGAAGTGTCAGAAATCACTCCTGCATCAATTTGCTATGCTATATGTATTGAGGGGATCATATCAGATGGGAGCTGAAATTAATAAGCCATGATTAGTCAGTGTTAAGATTTGAATCTGAAATGGTCCCTCGTGGGCTCATGGGTTAGTACACATGGCCCTCGACTGGCGATGATCCTGGAGGTTCTGGATGCTTTGGCAGATGAAACCGAGCTGGGGAAAGCAGGTCAGGGAGGGCATGTCTTCACACCTCTGTCCAACCCTGGTCCCTTCAGAGAGCTCTTTCTGGTCCCATGACTCTCACTGCTGCCACACCCTTCTGCTCAGGAGCACAGCCACCATGGAGTGAATTCTCTGGAACCGTGAGCCCAGATAAACGTGTCCTCCTCTAGGCACTTTGTCACAGTGTGAGGAAGTAACGAACGCAGCCCAGCTCCTAAGAGAGTGGACCGTGACACTGTTCCTCCTGCCTGTGGCCTTTGGCTCTGCGTTTCCTGGAAAACTCTAGGTTCTCGGAGAAACAAAGACATCTTTGCTGCCTCACAGCTAATCAGCGGCAGAGCCCGGGCAGTCCTCAGATCTTGTGCGTCTTCAGCTCACTCCGTCAGGTGGTGGCTTCCAGTGGGCAGTGCGTTCCCACACTTTTGACTCTCCCATCATCCCAGCCTGCTCAGTAGACACACTTGGAGCTCAACAACCCCAGAAAGTACACCTTCAGAGGTGGAAATATTTTTGAAAAATTGAAACTAAACAACTTGCTATTTATTTAGCCCGCTCCCCATGTGAAGGGACGAACAGCAATCGAAGAGGCTATCAGATTGGCCGGGAACACATCTTCCCACACAATGGACAATGCTCACTCTTCAGGGTGGGGATGTGGGAGCCAGGAATATCAAGTCTAGTGGCAACATTTCATTTGCTTAGACAGATACTGACCACAAAACTAGAGAACAATGCACCATGCAGCCTGAACAGATCTTTACTGGAGCCCTTTCCTGACATTTACCGCTGAGAAGAGAATTCTACAAAAACCAACAATGGCTTAAAATCTACATAAATTATAAAGTGAGACAGGGCTCTCCAAATAGGGTTCATACATTTGCCCCTCACTGTTTCAGTAAATGAGACTTCCCGAAAAGAAAAAGGCAGGATTAGACATTGGGTATAACTCTTTTATATTTCGTGGGGTTAGCATTAATGTTCCTGCCCAAGTCTTTTATAGTCTATATTAAAATATTTTTCAAATAGTTTTATTTGAGGGTCTCTTCTTAGAGGAGCCCTCTCACTAGTAAAGCACTGTAGAACCTGGTACAGATGAGGTAGAAGAGTCTCCCAGATTCTCCAGGACTGGGCAGAACCATCATAGCTCAGGGCTCCAGGCACGTTCCTATACGTCACTGAAGCTTATAGCTGTGAGAGCAAAATCCCATTGACAGCTAGTTTGCTTGACTCAAGAGCACGAAAGGAACAAAGCCAGAAAAGACCTAAACAAGAGAATAGGGGGAGGAAAAATAAGGGGAAGATGCCCTTTCTGTTTCATTGGCCACTGACAACAGGAATGTGTTTATCTTCATCTTGGGACTGGAATGGACAGAGGCATCTTGGGAAATTTCCCTCACTGCTCTTTGCCCTCATGGCCAGGTAAAATCTGTGAGTGTCCAATAGTGAATTCCAAATATCTCCTAATGTTTTGCTGTTGTTTTGAGATAGGGTCTTGCTATGCTGCCCTGGTTGGCCTGGAACTCAGTATGAAGACCAGTTGGCATTAAACTCACGAGCAACCAACCCTCTTGTCTCTGTCTTCTACCTGGGGTTACAGGTGTGCACCCTATATGCTTGGCATTATAATATGCTTTTATAAGATTTATTTTTATTTGATATGTGTACACTTGCTACTTATCTGCCTGGAAGTATAGCTGTGTGCCATGTGCGTGTCTGGTGCCCAAGGGGGCCAGAAGAAGGCACTGGATCCTTAGGAACTGGATAATCCCAGATAGACATGAGCCCCCTTGTGTGCTGGGAACTGAATCTGGGTCCTCTGCAAGGGCACCAAGCGAGCTCTCTCTCTAGCCCCTCATCTACCATCCACTATCACCAACCCCTCCCCACCACACACACACTGTTCTACTCTCATGCCTTATATTTGAGCATTTTCAAGCTTTTACACTCAATGCAGAAGAGATTATCTTTCTCCGGAACCTCCCCACGGTTGTCTCTGGGAAGTGGCTGCTCTAAGCTAGCTACAGTCATGTCCCTGGGTTTTAGCCAATGGGATGGGAAGAAAGATGATATGGACCACCTCAACCCATAAGACCCTCCATGTACGCTTTTTAGGTTCTTTGCTCTTTCCACTGCGGAGCGAAGGCACACCTTGGTGGTTCTGAAAACCACCTGTTGCTGACAGCAGAGTCTCCTTCAAACTCTGAATGTTTTGCGTTTGTTAGTGTTTGTTGGTCATCAAACCAAGGGACTGGGGCACTTAGGGCACGCCCACTGAACTCTACCCCAGCCTTGAATCTGAACGAATGATTGAAAGAGAGTTATCCCAACCAACCTACACTGTGACATGAGCAAAGCCTATTGTGTTTAAGCCAATCTATATTTATGGTAGCAATTAGCTTATCATGACATATATCCCCTTTGACACAGCTATTGTCATTCTGTACCTATGCCCTGTATGCTTTTCTTTATTTTCCTGAAACCCCCAAAAAGTAGAACTAGAGACATAAAAGCAGGGAGTCATCAAGGACAAATGGCACTCACCAAAGTATTTCACACACAGCGCTCAGATCTCCCAGCCAGAGGAACGGCAGACTGGCATAGCCTCTCTTCAAGACAGCCTCATCTGTAAAATTATATTTAAAAGGTAAAACACAAGGCCTTCAAAACATAAAGTGTGACGGTTCATCTCATAGGATGCTGGCTCACCAGGGATTTGTGTTTCTCGCTAAACGACAAACTTCTACACTGCCTTAAGTGAAGGTCATTTTCTAAGATACATGCAACCACATTAGCGTGAAGAACAGACTCAGTGTGCTGAGGAAGGTCTACAGAAAAGAGACCGTCACTCGGGAGGTGACTTGAGAAGCCAGGGGAACTGAGATACAGCTCTAGGCCTGTCTGCTCTGTGACTCTCACGCCCCATGCAAAAAAAAAAATGTTTTTCCATAGAAACCAAAATTTCTTGAGTAGAAACTTCCAGAACTCATAAAGGACATGTTATGCAAAGGCCTCGGAGTTTTTAGACGATACAAAAACGGATGAACTGTGTTTCGCCTCTGCTTCATGTCCCTGCTTAATGGCGGCGTGAGTGGAAATGAGGAACTGCAAACAGGACACCAAGGAGATAAGGGAGCGCAGAACGTGCAGAAGGACAGGAGGTGCTCCCAAGACAGGCAGGCTGGCTGTGGCCCCTTTCCGACCAGGTCTGCCATTATCCATCCCCCACCCGCCCCGCCCCGCCCCCCGCTAAGTGTGAAAATACTTTGACTGACAAAACATATGCTTGTCTAGGATGTCTGATCACCCCCTAGACGATCCAGGAAGCAAACTGTTCAGAACCCCAGACACCTGTTTTGGTTTCCTTCTTGAAACAGAGCTCAGGTGGGCAAAGCAAACAAGAATCCCCAACCCAGTAGGACATTCTCCTCAGGGGTTCCGCCTGAGCAGCTTTTGTTTATCTGTTCTTGCTGGGCCCCCGGGGAAGAGAGAGAGCAGGCCCCTCTGAGGCTATGTTTAGAAGGTGTCCCAATGTCCGTCCCCACTCCCTCCTCTGGGCCAGGGCCTACCAGACCTGGCTCTTAGGAGCAAGATGGCACCCACCAAGTTGGGCTGAGGGGCTGAGGGGCCTTCACTTACTCAGAGGTGCTGGCTCTGAAGCCCACAGGCTACCAACTTTCTGGGCTCAGGAGGCCCCACCGCATTCTTCCTCTGGACTCCTCAACTCCTGGTTGAGATCTGCGCCACATAATTTTCTCATGACGTCACTCATTCTGACTGCTTACCCTTGGAAAGCTGATTTACAAGTAAAGCCCTCCTTAAGGCTTAAAACAAAGAAGAAGAAGTAGAAAAAATAAGGTGGCTGGAGGGGAGATAGAGCCCAGCAGTGGCCTCCCGGTTTTGAGATTTGCTGCAGCTATGAGAACCACTCCCTGGTCAGGTTCCTGGCTACAAACCGAGGCCAGCAGCAGGGCGTGGGTGACGCCAGGGCCAGGCCTGAGTCATAGCCAGTGGCCTGGTTGCTCTGCCACTCGGAAAGGGACAAAAGGAACCTTTGATGTCCAGAGGCCCTCCTCTCTGGCAGGCTGGCTGCGCCCAACAGCAGGCCAGAACATTCCAGCTGTCTCTCCACCCCATCCGCCCTTCCTCCTTCCGGAACAGTCCCAGACAGATTCAACAGGGCCTCCCTGAAGGACATCGCCCTCTGTACAGCCACGGCATGGCCACCCTCTGTAACCGAGAAGCAGGGAGGAACGGGGGTTTCCCCCCAGGACCCTCTCACTTCCCCTGTCATGTGATGCTCACCTTAGGACAGAGCTCTAAGGGTATTTAAAGACATGGAAAGATGGACTCGCTGTCGCCATCTCCGGGGCAGCCTCCACTGCTCAGGCTGTGTTTGCTTCTGCTGCACTGTGGAGGCAGGCCTCAGGTCTCCACTCTATTCCTCCTGGGTCTAACTGGCTTTCCTCTCGGAAGACATAGTTATAGCGCAGTACCTGGTGTGAAGCTCACTGAGTACACCATGAAGGCTGGCTGGCTGGCTGGCTGGTTGACTGACTGGCTGCCTGAACGAATAGATGAAAACCTTAAAGTAAATGTGGAGGGCACATATTGAAAACTTACGGTGAATGTTTCAGTCTCCGCAGTAAGTTCTTTGTGACAATATTTCACTTACCGTGACAAAGCTGTGGATGAGGAAATAGATGGAGGAGGAAATGGGTTCTTGGAGAAACAAAGACATCTTTGCCGCCTCACGGCTAATCAGCGGCAGAGCCTCCTTCTCCACAGTGGCTTGTGACTCTGCCTTGTACTTTTCCATGACTCTTGAATGTCTCATTTCAAGAGGAAGCCAGAAATTTCAAGCCCCTTAGGTCTCAGTGATGTGGTCTCATTTCCCCCATCCATCTTTGGAGGGTCAGGTTCTATGATACAGTGTGAGAGGGATCCTTCCCATGGCGGGAAAGGACTGCGGTGGGTGACAGGATATGCCACGCAGATGCAGACATAGTTTGGGTATGAGTTTATCGAGAAGAGAGGAGGATAGGGGAAGGGAGGGAAGACACACACACACACACACACACACACACAGAGAGAGAGAGAGAGAGAGAGAGAGAGAGAGAGAGAGAGAGAGAGAGAGAACTTGGGAGTGGAAAGAGCATGTCTCTTAAAGGGATCTTTGCACCTGCATGCAGTGAGGGTTCTGCTTGCCATTCACAGAGGGGGCCAGGTTCCCAAGGGGCAGGACCAAGTGTGCCTGAATATTAGCATCAGGGAGACCTCTCTCCATGACTCTGAATCTGTCTCCGATGGCCAGGCAACACTGTGTGATTACCTTTTCATGAAGGCTCTGCCAGCCAACACTCAGAAATCACACTTGGTGGAGTTTGGGTCTCCATGCAATTGGAACTAGCCGAGAATTTCCGAGGAGAAACCCGTGTGCTTTTCTTCAAGGGGAACAGCAATGACAGGTCATCTTTGTTGGCATGGTCCATCAGAGCCTGACCATGGCCTGAGGAGGGCATTGCAAGTTTCAGGCTTTTATGGTAGAAGGTTTATTTGTCCATTGCTGCCCTGTCTACAGAAATGCCTCCCTGCTGTTTCCCCTGGGGCTTGGTGGATAGCCTGCGCCATAGGCACTGGTCTTTACTTCTTTAATAAAAAGACTAGAGGTTCATTCCTACTGTGCCTAGTAACATGCAAACAGAAAAGGGAGAGAAAATAATAAGCAAAAATGATCCACAAACTTAAGCGAGCTGCAGATCCTTGTGTTTCGGGCACTGTGGTTGATGCTAACGGGGGTGGGGGGATAAAGTTAGGGAACTGGGCAGACCGTCCACTTGGAGACACAGAGAAGTGGCCCCAGGAGCTCGTCTTGCCCGCACCTCATCTAGGAAACCTCCTTCTTGGGTACAATAATAATAACTGTACACTGCTAATTTTCTGGTAAATCTTTAAGGGCTCAAGGAATTCCTCAGATCTCTCTATACTTGCCACCTTCAATTTTTCTCACTTCCTTTAGTCTTTTTAAAAACATGATTAAAATATGATTTACGTAGCAGAAATTCCACCCACTTAAAGTATGCAATTCAATGGGTTTAGTATATTTGCATGTATTTACATATACTTAGTATATTTACATACTCATAGTCTACTTTTACAACATTTTTGTCAGATATCCCTTGTGAAGAAACATTGTACATTTCAGCCTTAGACAACCATCAATGTGCCTTCCAGCTCTAAAGAGTTTCCTCCTCGGGACATTTTGCACACAGAATATCACAGTACATGGCCTGTTGTGATTGGCTTCTTTCACTTAACACAATGCCTCCGAGGTGTATCCATATTGTAGAGTATTTCCTCGCCTATTCCTTCTATGTCTGGATAAAAGTGTACTACATGAATATAAGACATTTTGTTTATTATCTTGGAATCAGTTGATGACAGTTTGAACTGTTCCACTTGTTTGCTTTGCTTTTTTTGCACAATACTGAAGATTGAACCTAGAGTCTCACATAAACCAGGCAAGTGTTCTACTACTGAGCTATATCCCCAGCATGAAAAAAAGATTCCTTCTGTTTGTGAAAAATCAGACTAAATAAAGAACTAATTGAAATTGAAAAAAAAATCCTTTTTTTTTCTTTCTTTTTTTTTTTTTGTTTTTTGTTTTTCGAGACAGGGTTTCTCTGTGGTTTTGGAGCCTGTCCTGGAACTATCTCTTGTAGACCAGGCTGGTCTCGAACTCCCAGAGATCCGCCTACCTCTGCCTCCCGAGTGCTGGGATTAAAGGCGTGCGCCACCACCGCCCGGCTCCTTTTTTTTTTTTCTATTTCAAGCTGGCCTTGAATTCTTCCTGTGTCCCAGGCAGACTTTGAACTCAGGCCCTCTGGAAGAGCAGCTGGTGCTCATAACCACTGAGCCATGTCCCCAGCCTGGCACAACTCACTTTTAGACTATCATGAACAATATTGCCATGGACACGGGTGTACAATGTTGTTGTTGCTGGTAGTGTGTGTGTGCGTGTGTGTGTGCATGTGTGTGTGCATGTGTGTGTGTGTGTGTATGTGTGTGTGTGTGTGTGTGTGTGCATGCTTAAGTTTTGTTTCTCTTGGGATGACAGCAGGGAGAAAGATTGCTGAGCTGTGTTAGTTACTTTTATTGTTGTTATGAATATATGATTCAGGGTTTAAAAGTGATTAGTAGATGGGGGCTGGAGAGATGGTTCAGCAGTTAGGAGCACTTGGTTGTTCTTACAGAGGACCAGGGTTCAGTTCCCAGCCACCCACATGGGGGCTCACATTGTTTAACTTCATTTCCAGGGGGATATGACACCTCACTTGACCTCTATAGCACCAGGCATGCTTGTGGTACACGTGCATACACTCAGAAAAAACATTCATATGCATAAAATAAAATTTTTAATATTAAAAATTTTAAGTGCTTAAAGGATGGTTTTAAAGGAATAACCATTTTTTTTTATTTGTACACAAGGCTAGGCAAGGGTTGCAATCCCTTGATGCAATCCATAAAATGCAGGCCATTCTTTTTATTATTATTATCATTATTTATTTATTTATTTATTAAAGATTTCTGTCTCCTCCCCGCCACCACCCCCTTTCCCTCCCCCTCCCCCAATCAACTCCCCCTCTCTCATCAGCCTGAAGAGCAGACCAAGCAGGAGCAGACTGGGTTGCCTGCCCTGTGGGAAGTCCAAGGACCTCCCACTTCCTTACAGGTCTAGTAAGGTGAACATCCAAACTGCCTAGGCTCCCACAAAGCCAGTATGTGCAGTAGGATCAAAACCCAGTGCCATTGTTCTTGACTTCTCAGCAGTCCTCATTGTCCGCTATGTTCAGCGAGTCCGGTTTTATCCCATGCTTTTTCAGACCCAGTCCAGCTGGCCTTGGTGAGTTCCCCATAGAACATCCCCATTGTCTCAGTGTGTGGGTGCACCCCTCGCTGTCCTGAGTTCCTTGCTCATGCTCTCTCTCCTTCTGCTCCTGATTTGGACCTTGGGGTTTCAGTCTGGTGCTCCAATGTGGGACTCTGTCTCTGTCTCCTTTCATCGCCAATGCAGGCCATTCTTGACACTGCTGAAGTGGCAGGGAAACTGAGGCTGGATAGACTATGGGGCCTGGAGGAAAACCTACTACTATTATTCTGCTAAAGGAACATAGCACTAAAACGACTCCTAAGGACACACTGCTGTACCAATGGATCAGTGCCTTGCTCAGTCCACATCAGAGAAGTTTCTTCTTGCAGTAGATGGGGATTAGCACAGAGACCCACAGGCGGACCCTGTGCAGAGAGTGAGGGACTTTGGTGCACTCAGTCCTAAATGGGATGTCTTCATCAAACCATCCCTTCAAGGCTCAGGAAAGAGGAGGCAGAAGATGATAAGAGCCAGAGGGATGGACGACACCAAGGAAAAGGTGTCTTCCGAACCCAACAGGACAGATGCACACATGAAGTCACCGAGAATGGCAGCACACACAGGACAGATGCACACGTGAGCTCACCGAGCATGGCATGCACAGGACAGATGCACACGTGAGCTCACCATGCAGGGTAGCATGCACAGGACAGATGCACATGTGAGCTCACCATGCAGGGCAGCATGCACAGGACAGATGCACACGTGAGCTCACTGTGCCTCCCTGCACAGGTTCAAGCCAGATGGGGTCCCAGCACGGAGAGGGGGAAGTGGACACAGAGTGCCACCCTTAACCAAGAAGCTATTTATAAATGATACCCACTAGCAAAGGGACAGTCAATTTTCTCTAATGGAGTGTCACTGGGTAGGTATATCGATCACAGTCCAGGGCAGGCCTCCATGGCCAATATTAAGAGAATTCTATGTTTTGTTTTAACTTTTTGTTTCGTTTGAGATAGGAGGGGGGGGCATAGAATTAGCTGGGTAGGGAGATTCTGGGTGGAGTTGGGGGAGGGGAAGAACATGATCAAAATATATTGAATAAAAAATTTTAAATAAAAAATTACAGTTTTGGGGACTAGAGTGTAGCTCAGTGGTAGACTATTGACCCTGCATAATCAATGCCCTGGGTTTGATTTTTCCATGCTGAGTTGGGATGGGGCAGGGCAGAATGCAAGGGAAGGAAGAAAGGAAGGAGGAAAAGGAGAGAGAGAAAGATAAGGGTGGGGGTGTTAGCATGGATCCTTTCCCTATTGACCCATTTAAGTAACTCATGAGTGCGTGGAGGACACCTGCTACGTCCATCATGAAGGGTGGAAAACATGAACTTGAGGGATGGAGGCCAGCAAGAGTGAAGGACCAGGAGCCCTCCTCCCAGGGTGCCTCTCAGCCACTTCCTTATTCCCACAGTGTGTACACAACTTCATACTGAACTCTGCTATCTTCTGAGACTCTAAGACATCCCCTCCCGTTTTATTCTCTCAGCTACCCCAAGAAGTAGACGGATCAGACTCAAATTCCTATTTGATCACAAGTGACCTTAGACAAGTTACGGAATGTGTTGTTAGGCTCGGTGTCCTCAGCTCTAACATACGTTTTACATATAACATATATAAAACCAGAGAGGCTGAGGATCTTGACTGACCTCACACAGCCTGGAAGTGGCAGGATCAAGGAGAGAACTAGAGTTTCTCCTCTCGGTCTAGATGGTCCACGGGCTCACCTCATGAAAACTCTTTCTTTAGAAGGATGAGTCATCTGGCTGCTTAGGAAGAATGCTTTGAAAAGCCAAGGCCATTTTATTCTCCCCACCCGCCATGTCTGAAAACACCAGAAAAGTAGAAGACAGACAATACCTCAAGTTAAGGGTTAGCACTCCCAGTATCCAAGACCCTCTAAAGCCAGAGCTGTCAGAAGTAGGAACCAGTCAAATCAGAGGGAAGACCAAGTCCTAGGCTAGCTTCTTTTCTATTTTTGTTCTTTGTATAGCAGAGTGTCCCCTCTAGTGGCTTTGGTGAAAATAGCCTGTATAAACAGATGACAGTTTCAGCACCTAACAAGGCAGAGAGCTCAGGGCTCTGGGTTTCTCTTCCACGATGAGAACCTGAGGTTCTCAAGCAGAGGTGATTTTATCCCCCATGGATTGTTTGACAACATTTGAAGACCCAACAGGTCAGTGATACTGATGTGGAGGAACCCTGGGCAGGAGATGATGTGCCCGGTCTGAGACCTGTGGTTTTTTCCTAGCTTATGAAGGCTCAGACTGAGCATGCAATTTCTTTTTATTAACTCTTACACATAGTGGGTCAGTGATGGTGCACACTTTTAATCCAAGTACAAAGGAGACAGAGGCAGGCCAATCTCTGAGTTTGATGTCAGCCTGGTCTACAGAGGGGGTTCCAGGACAGCCAGCACTACACAGAGAAAATTTGTCTTAAAAACCCAAAACCAAAACAAAACAAACAACAAAAAGCTCTTACAAACTTGCATTAGAATTATTAAAAATCCAAAAGTAACACAGTAATACACACTCTCAAATAAAAACAAAATAATAAAAGAAGTTCTATTTTCTCATTCCTTTTAATAATCCATGTTAGCCTCCTTGAGAGTTTGTTACATTGAACCATATTAAAATGCCACCTGAACACTACTCTGACCAAAATAGCAACTTCTTTTGGCTAAGATGTCCACCCTCTTCCTGTGCACACGCTGTAGATGTCCACCCTCTCCCTGTGCACACACTGTAGATGCCCACCCTCTCCCTGTGCACACGCTGTAAGATGTCCACCCTCTCCCTGTGCACACGCTGTAAGATGTCCACCCTCTCCCTGTACACACTGTGTATAAAGATGTCCACCCTCTCCCTGTGCACATCCCTCTCCCTATGCACACGCTGTAAGATGTCCACCCTCTCCCTGTGCACACGCTGTAAGATGTCCACCCTCTCCCTGTGCACACACTGTAGATGTCCACCCTCTCCCTGTGCACACGCTGTAAGATGTCCACCCTCTCCCTGTGCACAGACTGTGTATAAAGATGTCCACCCTCTCCCTGTGCACACGCTGTAAGATGTCCACCCTCTCCCCGTTCACACACTGTAGATGTCCACCCTCTCCCTGTGCACACGCTGTAAGATGTCCACCCTCTCCCTGTGCACACGCTGTAAGATGTCCACCCTCTCCCTGTGCACAGACTGTGTATAAAGATGTCCACCCTCTCCCTGTGCACACACTGTAAGATGTCCACCCTCTCCCTGTGCACACACTGTGTATAAAGATGTCCACCCTCTCCCTGTGCACACGCTGTAAGATGTCCACCCTCTCCCTGTGCACACACTGTGTATAAAGATGTCCACCCTCTCCCTGTGCACACGCTGTAAGATGTCCACCCTCTCCCTGTGCACACACTGTAGATGTCCACCCTCTCCCTGTGCACACGCTGTAAGATGTCCACCCTCTCCCTGTGCACACACTGTGTATAAAGATGTCCACTCTCTCCCTGTGCACACACTGTAAGATGTCCACCCTCTCCCTGTGCACACACTGTAGATGTCCACCCTCTCCCTGTGGACACACTGTAAGATGTCCACCCTCTCCCCGTTCACACACTGTAGATGTCCACCCTCTCCCTGTGCACACGCTGTAAGATGTCCACCCTCTCCCTGTGCACACACTGTGTATAAAGATGTCCACCCTCTCCCTGTGCACACGCTGTAAGATGTCCACCCTCTCCCTGTGCACACGCTGTAAGATGTCCACCCTCTCCCTGTGCACACGCTGTAAGATGTCCACCCTCTCCCCGTTCACACACTGTAGATGTCCACCCTCTCCCTGTGCACACGCTGTAATATGTCCACCCTCTCCCTGTGCACACGCTGTAAGATGTCCACCCTCTCCCTGTGCACACGCTGTAAGATGTCCACCCTCTCCCTGTGCACAGACTGTGTATAAAGATGTCCACCCTCTCCCTGTGCACACGCTGTAAGATGTCCACCCTCTCCCCGTTCACACACTGTAGATGTCCACCCTCTCCCTGTGCACACGCTGTAAGATGTCCACCCTCTCTCTGTGCACACACTGTGTATAAAGATGTCCACCCTCTCCCTGTGCACACGCTGTAAGATGTCCACCCTCTCCCTGTGCACAGACTGTGTATAAAGATGTCCACCCTCTCCCTGTGCACACGCTGTAAGATGTCCACCCTCTCCCTGTGCACACACTGTGTATAAAGATGTCCACCCTCTCCCTGTGCACACGCTGTAAGATGTCCACCCTCTCCCTGTGCACACGCTGTATGATGTCCACCCTCTCCCTTTGCACACACTGTGTATAAAGATGTCCACCCTCTCCCTATGCACACACTGTAAGATGTCCACCCTCTCCCCGTTCACACACTGCAGATGTCCACCCTCTCCCTGTGCACACGCTGTAAGATGTCCACCCTCTCCCTGTGCACACGCTGTAAGATGTCCACCCTCTCCCTGTGCACACACTGTAAGATGTCCACCCTCTCCCTGTGCACAGACTGAAACACTGTCGATGCACATGCATGGGAGTCTTTAGCTGTTTACAATACTTAAATGTTACCGAGTGGATTATCCCTTCAGATAGAAGACCAGGTCTTTCCATGTCTCCACATCACTGGGCTGCTCAGCTCTGTGGAGTTAAGATGATCCACGACAGGCATTAGAGACGTGGCATTGAGTGGTCCCTGCCTGGAATTTCCCTGCTACGTGGAGAGCTTGGCTCAGGATTTTTTTTTTAATAAATTTATTTATTTATTAAAGATTTCTGTCTCTTCCCCGCCACCGCCTCCCATTTTCCTCCCCCTCCCCCAATCAAGTTCCCCTCCCTCGTCAGCCCAAAGAGCAATCAGGGTTCCCTGCCCTGTGGGAAGTCCAAGGACCACCCACCTCCATCCAGGTCTAGAAAGGTGAGCATCCAAACTGCCTAGGCTCCCACAAATTGGCTCAGGATTTTTAACTTACTGTAGCTAGTTCTAACTAGAAATGAATAACATTATTTTGTTTTTCATTTATTATTTTATGATAACAGCTGTGTGATTGGTGGCTCATCCACTTGGGAGGCAGGAGAATTGCTACAACTACAAGGCCAGTCTGACCTAAATAATGAGTTTCGGGGTAGCATGGGCTACATAGAGAAAGCTTGTCTTGAAAAAAAAAAAACTTCATAAAGAAAAGAACAGAAAAAAGCGACTCGGTTTTTAAGAAACAATCTAATACTGTCTTGCTATTGACTGGAGAGATAAAATTTGTAGCAAATTTATATAAAAATTAATATAAAAAATTTAATTTGTTTTTATTTCTTTTATGTATATGGGCATTTTTGTTTGCATGTATGCACATGCCTGGTGATTGTTGAGGTCAGAAGATCCTGCTGAGGTGTCTGTGAGCCACCATGTGGGTGCTGGGAATTAAACCTAGATCCTGTAGAAAAGTGGCCGAAGTTCTTAACCACTAAGCCACCTCCCTAGTTCATAAAAATATTTTAATGGGTCAGGTGGTGGTGGCACATGCTTTTAACCCCAGCACTTGGGAGACAGTGTCAGGCCAGTCTCTGTTAGTTTGAGGCCAGCCTGGTCTACAAGAGCAAGTTCCAGGAGAGAAAAACATATATGTATATTAATGAACAAGACTGATATTTAATAATGCTCGGTATGGCAGATCACATGTCATTAAAAGCTACAACTGATGAGCAAAAAAAATTGTTTTCCTGTTAAAACAATCTTCAGTGGATATCCTTTCATGTTTTAATTTCTGTTGAATACGTTGTCCAAAGTTTTGATTAACACACTATCAAGTGAGGCTGATAGCTGATAGTTTTTATTTTATACATTTTAAATTTTAATAGATGATTTTCCCCAAAGCTGAAGTAGTCATATTTTATTCCACATGGCAATATACGAGTCAAAGTATTTTCTCTCATTTTAGATGTTATTGGATATTATCTGACTAGACTATGTCTAGTACTTTAGACCACAGACTCTGAAGTTGGATCTGTTGCCTGGTTACGTTTCTCATGACTGAGAGTTTCAGAGCTTTTCCCACCTGTCTAGTGGAGATAATAGAAGTCCCGCCCATGAGAGCTGCTCTGATTTCATGGACATGGGAGAAAAGTGCCCGGATTGCGAAGCCCTCGCTCCGTGTTCATGTCACAGGAGAGCTTAAACCGGAAGCACTAACCACGTGTTAGGTCAGGTGAGCTTGAACAGCTTTATTTTTTGTTGTTGTAAGTTTAGAGGTCATTTGAATATCTTCTTTGTGAGCATTTGCTCCTTATCCTTTGACTATTCTTCTGTGGACCTGTTTGTCTTTTTATTAGTTTGTAGGTTCGTTTTAACACCAAGCAGATTTGGTTGCATGTAAGATATCTATTGCAAGGGACTGGGAGATGGCTCAGTGGTCAAGAGCACTGTCTGCTTTTCCAAAAGGCTCTGGTTCAATTCCCAGCAACCACATGGCAGCACTCAACCTGTAACTCCAGTTCTGGAGGATCCAACACCTTCTTCGAGTCTCCCTGGTCACTAGGGAAGGGGGGGTGCGCAGACGTACATACTGGCAAAACACCCATACATACATAAGATATGTATTGCAAACATTCGCTCTGTGCACTCTGTCATTAGTCTTGACTGTGTCATACTTTCAAATGACCCACATGTCAAGTTTGCGTGTGGTTATTTCGCATTGTGAATTCTAGGTTTCATCCCTTCGGCCTTTCATGCTAAGCAAAGGTATTTTAATTTGGAAATGAATTTTTATGGTTGTATTTGTTTTGCTTCGCTTATTTGCACTGTATGCTGATGACTGATGGTAGTGACAACAGAACCCACATGCATGCCTCTGAGTACGTTTACTTCCTGCAAAGCATCTCTCTTTGATCCTGGTGTCAAACTGCTCTCCCGAGTTTGGTTCTAAGGGTCCCCATGCTTCTGTCATCCGTTCCCTGTCTCCTCATCTGTGAACACATGGCATCTTCTCCTCTGAAGTAATAAGGGCGGCGGCGGGGCTGCATCCCCAACACCCCAGCCGCCTGCCCGGCTAGCTCAGTCGGTAGAGCATGAGACTCTTAATCTCAGGGTCGTGGGTTCGAGCCCCACGTTGGGCGCCAATTGTAGTAATAAGGGCAATGGTGGGGCTGCGTCCCCAGCACCCCAGCCGCCCGCACGGCTAGCTTATGCCCGAAATAACAACACACAAACTGTATTCATTTAATCACTGCTTGGCCCATTCTCTTCTAGGCTAATTCTCACACATTAATTTAGCCCATTTCTAATCATCTGTGTATGGCACCCCAAGGTGCGCTTACCGGGGAGATTCTAGCCTAGTCCATCCTGGGTCGGAGCTTCATCCCGGGAGTGGGGCATGGCGTCTCTCTCAGGCGTCTGCTCCTGAGAGCAAAGCTGTCGAGACTCTGACCTCACTTCCTCTTCCTCCCAGTGTTCTGTCCTGTTTTCTCCTCCCACCTATCCTCTAACCAATAAAATGGGCCAGGGCAGTGCCTTTATTAGCCAATGACCTTCCTCCATCACTCCTCGGTTACTGTGGCAGTGGGAGGTTACTGGAGGTGCTATAAAACACACACTATCATGTTTTCCTTGGCCTTTGTTCTCTTGTCTTCACTGTGACTTTTGACTCCACTAGTAATCCCCATCTTCAGGAAAGGCTGCCTTTCCCGGGCTAAAGAGTTTTAGTCCCGTGTAACAAACGGTACTATGTGCCCAGCCTCCTTTCTTTCTTGCTGGCAGAGTTCACAACTTCATAGCAACTGCCAGTGGCAGAGATACACCATCTCCTCCTGTCCTTCAGCCGAGGCAGGGAAGTGCATTGTGATCCAGAGAACAGGGGCGCACAATAGGAAGTCTGTTATGTAGGTTACACAGGGAAAAAATCCTTCTCTTCAGCTTCTCTAATCAGTTATATTAAGAGGTGATGGCCTTGGTGAGCAACAGCGTCTTGCAGCAAAGAGGAGGGAGATCTAGGCACAAAAGTCAGTGCACTAAGTCAATGGAAAGAAAGGGTCCCTGTTTACATCGATGAGACATGGTCAGTGTCAGCCTAACCTATCTCCAGACTTCTTGTCAGTGAGACAGGCTGTCTCTGTTATTTGAGCCATTTGTGGCCCAGTGTTCTTATTTGCAGCCAAGAGGTTCATCATCACTGAGCACTGTGACCTCCCAGCCACTGACTGTCCTCCTCATGGTTCTCATGGGCCAGTCATTCAAGGAGTGTCTAAAAACAAGCGACACAAGGATGTCCAGCCCTAATTCATCTAACCCTCTTCAGGATAAAGACACAAAGATAAGACTAACTAAGATATTTTACTATCTGCCTTTGCAGCGGCCTGTCCCAGGCCCTGGGTGCCTGAAAGTCTCCAGTCTGTCCTGAACCTGAACTCATAAGGAATATGAAGCCTTGAAGATCAGCCCATGACGCTATGAGTGGAAGCAATATGTCCCTATGTTGGGAACCGAGGAGCAACCGTCTCCTGGGAACTGGCTTGCCCTCTCCAGTGATAAGGCCCTCTTCAGAGTCGCCCTGTAGAATGGAGACCAGGGTGGACCACAGACTGATGGGGGCTGTTCAATGATGCATGCACCACACAATTTCTCCTCTACCTAACTAAGCCTACAGCTCCTGTCAGATCCCAGAGGGCCCAGTGCTTCATCTCTGTCTTCCCAACATTGCTGCATCTGATCAATGCTTCCTTGGTTTTCCGTTCTTACTTTCCCACTGATTTCCAGGGTTAGTGGACAGCCCTGATTTGTGGGGACTTCTAGAGTCTGACCGCTGGCTACTCTAGACTTCAGTACATGAACTAATGCATGATGCACTTGTTACAACAGAATGTAACCATCTGCTGCATTTACTTTTACTCCGATAGCTAGGTAAAGATCCAGATATTTTACAGGGAGCTCCAAATGCCAGCATATGGGGTCTTATCCTTGAGTGGAGAGCAAGGTGTGTGAGGCTCCTCCTCGTCAGCAGGCTGGGTACTCGGCAGTACAGTGAGTCCTATCTAGCTGCCAGGTGACTGTCAGGAGGCCATTTGCTCCTCTGTCCAGTGTTATTAATGACCACAGATCCATGGCTCACTCAGGGGATGCTTGCAGATCGCTTGGGCTCCCACAGTTTATTGTGAAATGGCTCCTCTGGGTTTTAGCCTCCTGCCCACACTCATACAATGCAGGTTTGGCATCCATTGCCCTTTTACCACCGCTTCTCTGTCCACCACCCACCTCTAAATTCTTGAAATCACTCCTCTGCCGTGGGTCCTCTTATCATTGATGGATTTTTGTCATTTTCAAGTGCCTTTATTTTATTTTAGTATCGTCTTGGTTAGGAGAAATCAAACATGTTTAATCTGCCATCTTTCATCGAATACTTATTTGCTTCTTGGGTGGGTACAGTTCTGGGGTCCTATGTCTGAAGTCCTAGCACTTTTACATGCATTTCTTGAAGTTGTAGGTCCTGGGCACTTCCAGAAAACGAGGTAAGGTAGCTCTACTCCAGGCAATGTGCTTTAGTTGAGAGCCCTTTCAAGACTGTCCACAAATGCAGCTCCCAACCCCCACTAGATACAGTCTTTCTGAATTTGCAATTAGCAGTAGGAAGGATTCCAGGCAAGGGTTCAGGAATGATCTTCCAAGCACTGATGGATACCATTTATGAATAAGATATAACCACTGCCAAGCTTTGAAGTCCGTATGAGCATGCCATTTACTGTAACCACTACCCTATCGTTCCTCTGTGCCATTGCAGGAAGTCAGTAAGTACACAGACTAGTTCCAGAATGGATGTGTGCTCTTCCTTTAAAATAGAGTAGTCATTCCATTCTGAATAAGAGTCAATCACTGACTTCTAATTCACTATTATTATTATGTTTACAGTATGGACACGCTGAATAAAAAGATAGTGGAATTCATGAGCATTTAGGCATTTTATAATTTTACTGGCAGTTGACTATAACTTCCATAGATGAACTATCTTTCAACCAGCTAATCAGAAATAATAGTAAATTGATAACCACATCCTTAATTAAGGATATGATAATAGCTGTCCATGTCTATGGCCATACCACCCTGAATAACTAGATCTCAATTGATGATAATTATCCATGTTAAAGGAAAACCATGTTATAGGATAAGAAATAAATCATTCTGGACAATTTTCAGTATTAGATGTGCTTGGCGTTAATCAAAGATTCACAGGGAAGCAGAGGCACTAGGCCCATCTCCCCAGCCGGAAGCTGGCATCTGATTTTCCTAGAACCCAAGAGTTAGAAAGTTGCACAGCCTGGTACACAATGGAGCCCATAAGCAGAAAAGAGGGCACTAAACAGTCCCGGGATGTCCATCAGATAAAGCCAAGCATTCTGAATGACCGGATGGGGATTTGGAGGGGGTGTGTCAGAAGAGCACACGTAGTTTAGCTCTCTGGAGTGCTGGGGGAAGAAGACAGGATGGCCTGTGACTTGGACTATAGAACCCAATCTTGTGCTGCCAAATTGGCATGATCGCCAGCCAGCTTCACCCTTCCTTGACGCTGCATGTGTCTTTCTGCAGAACACTGGGTTAAACACAGTTGTGCTTTCACAGATGGAGAGTCTTCTCGGTCGTACATGCCCTGATCACTTATTCAACGCAGCAGAGACTGGTATGCATGTAGTCAAGATGGGATTCAAAGTCATCTGTGACACAGACGACAGAATCAGAGCAGCTCAGAGGGGTGGCAGCAGGGAGTCACTCCCAGCCTGTGTGACAGGAACTGTGAGAGGAGACCACTGGAGTCACTGACAGCAGTTGGAGACAGGGTAGATTTTCCTGGCTGGAGTCATCCCATAGTTATAATCAGGGGCACATTCAAGGCCCACAGGCTCAGCAAAAGACATCTGTTTTTGTTTTTATTTTCCTCTCTCCCATCCTCCAGCGGTTCTCATTGGCTGATTCCAACTGGAGCATCCCTGATCAGTGAGCACGGGAACCCATTTGCAGGGGTTGGCACCTGCAATGCAGAGCCATTAAGAGAAGCATGAAGGATAGATCTAAAAGCAAATAGGTCATGGCCCATGCACTGTATATAGTAAGATACTATGCATAATATAAATACATGTGTGTGTGTGTGTGTGTGTGTGCTTCTGCGGCTCTCTGAATTCAGTCAAATGAGCCATAAGCTATTGCTAATATAGCAGTCAATGACATGATATTTTAAAATTTATAAGTCGGGAAGTTTATTGACCATCTATCTTAAAACCAAAAATTATTTCTATCTTCTGGTTTTGTTTCTAATCATGACACTAGGAGTGTCTGGTCCCAGGGGCACAGCTACCATTTCCGTAAACACCACACAACCCCCCCCCCCCCACACACACACAGCTTCATCCATGTGGCCTTTACCAATGCCGTCTAAGTTTAATGGCATTAAGAAGATAAAGGAGTAACATTTTGAAACCTGGGCTTCACAAATGACAAAAGACTCTCTCTAGAAGCTGAGGGAGAAGTGCTGTGCTGGATGTTTTCCCTCACCCTTCCCACCGGGCAGGAGGCAGGATAAAGCATTAGTCGCAGACAGTGTCTTCTTAGACTCTGAGACCCATAAGGCACGTGGAGAATGCTGGAGTCTGCCCTTCTTTAGCTGGCAGCATGGAGCTACAAAGGAAACCAGAAAGACTGAGAGGCAGCAATGTCAGCCTGCGCTGTCTACAGACTTTAAGGGTCCAGCATGCCGAGAGCCGCGCTGTAGCCACGCCCCTGTGGGTACTGACTCACTTCTGACTTCTCTGCGTCCAAGGGTCTCGTTGCAACCTTCCCTTTGATCAATGAATGAGAAAATGGAACCCAGAAGCTGTAGGTTGTGCTGGCTCTTGCATCCTTGCCTTTTGCTGCAAGGAGGCTGCAACTTGGAAGAACAAAAGAAACCACTCATCTTAAATAATGGTGACAACATTGGGCAGTGGGGAGGAAAGGAGAGACGTAATAAATTAGAGTGGACACATCCCCCAAGGCAAATGATTAGCCCTTGTTCCAATGTTGCTAGGCTCCACAGGATAGGCGTAGAGAAAAATCTCTGGATAACAGGCTGCTTGGTGTAGTAATAAGGGCGGCGGGGCTGCGTCCCCAGCACCCCGGCTGCCTGGCTAGCTTATGCCCCGAAATAACAACACACAAACTGTATTCATTTAATCACTGCTTGGCCCATTTCTATCTAGCCTCTTCTAGGCTAATTCTCACATATTAATTTAGCCCATTTCTAATCATCTGTGTAACGCCCCTAGGTGCGCTTACCGGGAAGATTCTAGCCTATGTCCATCCTGGGTCGGAGCTTCATCGTGTGCGTCTGCCTGGGAGCTGGGAGCATGGCGTCTCTCTGAGGTGTCTGCTCCCGAGAGGAGAGCTGTGGAGTCTGAGCTTACTTCCTCTTCCTCCCAGTGTTCTGTTCTGTTTACTCCTCCCACCTATCTTCTAACCAATGAGGGCCAACCAGTTTCTTTTTATTTAACCAATGGCCTTCCTCCATCAGCTTGGACCACTAAAGCAGTCTCTGGAATGACCTGGATAGTCACACATTTTGTAGGCCTTGTGATCTCAGCTTGCAGCAGTGTCGGGAAGCCCCAGTAAGCCCTGGGCACAGGGTGGCAAGGAAGACACAGGGGTTCTTGACAGATGCATGGCTTTCCTGCTAAGAAATCTCCACACTCGAACAGTGGAACCCAACAGAGAGGAGACTGGACTTGGTAGGGGAGGCTTTAGATAGTGCTTGTAACAGCATGTGCCTGCAATCATTTGTACTTACACACAAGCTCCTATGTGGGCATGTTTTTTATTTTCTCTTGTGTATATAATTAGGAGAGGAATTGCTGGGTCATGTTAACATTCTGAAGAACTGCTACGCCCTTTTCCCAATCATCTGGGCCATTTGAAAATCTCACCAGCAGTGTATAAACTTCATATCTCTCCATTATCGTCAATGTGTGTTACTGTCTGTTCTTTTTATTGCAGCCATCCTAGAGGGATATGATATGCCATTGTGATTTTGATTGGCATTTCCCTGGTGATTAATAATTTGATAATTTTTCACATGTTGGTTAACCACATTAAAATTTTATTTATTTTGTGTATGTGTGTTCATGGGTATGTATGTGGGTAGGTAGGGAGAAGGGTAATGGTGACATGTGTCATGGTGTGTGTGTGTGTGTGTGTGTGTCTGTATGTGTGTATGTGTGTGTGTAAATCCGTGGTCAACTCACAGGTTCCGGCTCTCCCCTTATACCATGCAGGTTGGATGCTGGGATTGGGACCTGGGTCGTCAGGTGTCTTTTCTCACTTAACCATCTCACCAACTCAAACCAATTGCATATTTTCTTTATAGAAAGGCCTATTTGGGTTATTGATCTTTTTATTATTGGGCTGTAAAAGTGAGTCTTCATCTATTTTAGATAAAGGTCCCTTTTTAGAAATCATTTGCAAATAATTTTTTCCTATTCTCTCTCTCTCTCTCTCTCTCTCCCTCACTTCCCCTCTCTCTCCCACTGTGTTCATGTTAGCATAGGTGAACCTGTGTGCATTGCTGTGTGTATTGTTCATCCAGCATCATCCACCTTGGTTTTGTTTGGTTTTGTTTTTTGGTTTTTGGAGACAGGGTTTTCTACTGCCCTAGAGCGCCCAAGTCAGTGAGGCTATCTGGCCGCTGGACCCCAGGAATGTGCCTGTCTCAGTCTTCCTATCACTGAATTAGCACATTACCACACCCCCTGTTCTTTTAAAATGTGATCTAGGGATTAAATGCTCTTCATGGTTACAAGTACTTTACCAACTGTGCTATTGCAGGCTGTTTCTTAATCTTATTTTTAACTCTAGTTCCCAGCATTTAGTATACTGGATTCATCTGAATCCTCGTATGGCTTTACAGCCAAGTCTTCAATCATCTCTTTTACTTTCACTCAATTCCAACTTCCTTAGAACAAATAAAAGCTTCAGTTTGCTTGTTATATGAAAACTGGAACTGGACATGTGCCCTGTTTACGTGTTAGTGAACTTCCTAGGGCCATAACAAATGCCTGACCGACTAACTCACCTAGAGGACACTCTGGGAGTTCCAGGATTGCTGAGTTTGGGCCTGCTGCTTCTGGCCCACGGTGAGGCTGTACATTACCGTGGGAAGTGTATGGTAAACCAAGCTGCTTACTTGGTGGTGGCAAGTGAGCAAGAGGCGGGGGTCTTCAATCCCCTCTACCACACACCCGCAAGCACACACACCTCCTGTTTCCACTGTCACCCAATACTGCCGTGGTAGACACCAAGCCCTCAACACATGGGCCTTTGTGGGACATTTAACATAAAAATTACAGCAGCTGAAGACTCTAAAGTACGAAAGACTTTTTTCCCATGTATCTGTGTGTGGTGTGTGCATGTATATGTTTTCACATGTATATGGGCACATGTAAGTGTATGTGCATACTTGTATGTGTGCATGACGGCCTAAGGATAGTCCAACTACCTAGTTTGCTTCCAGGAATCTCACTCAGCCCATGCATATAGGTTCTAGATGGTCTGAACTCTGAGCTCATAGACATGCAGCAAATGTTTTATCAACTGAACCATCATCTCGGTCCCTAAGTGACTTTTCAATAATAGATTATTTATTTTATGTATCTGAATGTTTGGCTTGCATTATGTATGTGTCTGGTGCCCACAAAGGTCAGAAAAGGGCATTGAATCCTCTGGAATGGGAGTTAGGATGGTTGTGAGCCACCATGTGGGTGCTGGGAATTGAACCCAGGTCCTCTGCAAGAGCAACAAGTGCTTTAAACCCCCTTCCTCGTGTAATTTTTGAACAATAAAATTTTAAACCTTTCCTGACCACATTTTTTTTCAGTTGTAAATTGAAGGAAGGTTTGAAATCTGTGATTAATCAAATTCTAAGAATACTCTCCTCTAACATTCAAGAAAATCAATAACGATGAAATTTATAGCCATTCCTGGCAGCATGCATGGCTCAGAGAAAGATACTTAAACACTGTCTATATTGTATGTCTCTGTGTTCCTCGGAGTACTGTGGCTTACACATAGTAATTAATAAACTAAATCCCTAATAAACCCATTAAGACCCATAGCTATAAAAATTATCGTCTTAGGGTATCTATTGCTGTGAAAAGACATCATGGCCATGGCAACTCTTATAAAGGAAAGCATTTAAATTGGGGCTGGCTCCCTGTAAAATATCTGGGTCTTTACCTAGCTATCGGAGTAAAAGTAAATGCAGCAGATGGTTACATTCTGTTGTAACAAGTGCATCATGCATTAGTTCATGTACTGAAGTCTAGAGTAGCCAGCGGTCAGACTCTAGAAGTCCCCACAAATCAGGGCTGTCCACTAACCCTGGAAATCAGTGGGAAAGTAAGAACGGAAAACCAAGGAAGCATTGATCAGATGCAGCAATGTTGGGAAGACAGAGATGAAGCACTGGGCCCTCTGGGATCTGACAGGAGCTGTAGGCTTAGTTAGGTAGAGGAGAAATTGTGTGGTGCATGCATCATTGAACAGCCCCCATCAGTCTGTGGTCCACCCTGGTCTCCATTCTACAGGGCGACTCTGAAGAGGGCCTTATCACTGGAGAGGGCAAGCCAGTTCCCAGGAGACGGTTGCTCCTCGGTTCCCAACATAGGGACATATTGCTTCCACTCATCGCGTCATAGGCTGATCTGCCAGGCTTCATATTCCCGGGATCCAAGATGAGTTCAGGTTCAGGACAGACTGGAGACTTTCAGGCACCCAGGGCCTGGAACAGGCTGCTGCAAAGGCAGATAGTAAAATATCTTAGTTAGTCTTATCTTTGTGTCTTTATCCTGAAGAGGGTTAGATGAATTAGGGCTGGACATCCTTGTGTCTCTTGTTTTTAGAAACTCCTGTGCCTTTTTGAAATCGACCCTCTCTGAATTCCCAGGATGCTAGGAATTACAAACCTTTCGGACTCACTTTGTTATTGTCTCTCCCTCCAACTTTTGCTCTCAGTGCCGGGTTTCAGGGCTTCTAAACTCATCTTTGCAGTCAGACCTGGCTCAAATACCCCTTGGATATTGCTTTATGATCTTCTTTTTTTTACCTGCAACAAATCTGCTTTCTTGTTCACTGGCAGCTTTGCCTTCTATTCAATACTGACAGTTGGGTCTCTGATGGGGCTACTCGCCTCTGACCATTCTCCTGGATTTGAGGCTTCGTTTCTCAAGCACAGTCCTCTCCTTGCCTTCTGGCTTTTCTTGAAGTCCTGGTACCAGGTGATTGTGTCTTTCTCGGGCTGAGAACACTTGGCTGATGTTCTTACATGATAACGTACTGAAACAGCTTGTGTCCACTCAGTCTAATCCTGCCTGGATCCCTGGGACACCAGTGTGTTCAGGCCTTGGATCTTTCTCTACCTCACTTGTTGTGCCTGCTCAGTCTTCCTCTGTCTTATCCTTGGGAACTGTGTCAGCCACCTCCTTGTTCCTGTTGGGATGTCTTTCAGAGACCCACCGACAACTCCTTTTAATCAAATCTGGCTTCAGCATTCCTTGGACCAAACAGTTGGAGAACAGAGAAAGAATCCTCCTCTTCCTTTTTCATTGTTTCAAACCCTGCTTGCTACTGGATTGGGAACCCCTGTGGAAGTGGATGCTTTCCTTCCTGACCCTTCTCCTTGTTCTCCTACCTTTAACAACCACACCCTGCTTTATCAACTTCTTTTCTATGTATCTCCAACGATACATTCAAAAATCTCTGATCAAATGACTAATCAGCTATTGTTACAGGATTATCAAGTGTTAGTCAGTCACCAAGCTGGAGGTGCAAGACTACCAAACATGTCAAGGTGATGAGAACCAACAGCACCCCAGAAGTATCCACATTCTCCCAGATTTATAAGAGACTTTCAGTACAGATTTTAATGTAACTCTTTACTATTCCTTTATTTAAAAGATACTGACTCTACAATGTAAACAGGGATGCATCCCTGCCACCCTCCTACGACTGTCTTAAACTGATCCCTTAGTTCTCCACAGACTGTGACTGATGCAAAGGTATCTTTAGAGGCATTTTCTAATACTCTTACAATTTTCTCTGGTACCTGTAGAACCTCATTGTTTCCCAAAGTTCTTTCCCCCCAAAATGCTATCAAAAGACTTTCTGAAGTCGATGTAACAGACATGTAAGTCTTTTCCAAATTCTTCAGATTTTTCTGCCAGTTGCTTCAAAGTGAAGATCTGATCAATTGTGCTCCTTTTAGCTCTGAATGAGAAGGCACTGAGCCTCTGCTAGGATTTCCTCTGTTCTGCCCTTGATCCTTTGCAGGATAATGGGGAAGATCTTGCTGCTCTGGCACAACAAACTAATGCCCCTGTAACCTGAGCAGTCCAGCTTGTCCTTCTTCTGGTGTATGGGAACTATGACTGAGTGCTTCTGTTCCGTGGGAATCACTTCACGTTCCCATATCTCTCTAAAGAGTTTGAGAAGCACCTCAGCCCCTAGCATACTGTAGCCGCCTCCAGCTCCTCCACTGTGACGTCATCCACTCCTGGGGCCTTTCTGCGTTTCCCTCCCTTATAGCTTCCTCTATCTGCTGCTGTCAATGTTTAATATTTCCTCATTGTCTCTGGTATATGAGTGGCTGCTGAAATGTTTCTCGTTGTAGTCTGTGTTGACAGCTTTAAGGTCATTGTTTAGGGTGTCAAAGTATTGTCTCCGTCTTTGCTTTGCTTCCCCTGGTTCTGTTAATACGTGACCTTGGCCATCTTTAATCACCTGAATCTGAGGAGCATATCTGGCAGTTATCCATCTGATAGTGTCATAGACAAGATGTGTTTTCTTATAAAGCATAGCCTCTTCCACCTCTTTGCATATACCTTGTATATACAGCTCTATCCTTCTTCGCTCTTCTTCTGACCTCCCTGCACAGACAGTTGTGGTGTTTTGCTGCCTGCAGATTGCCTCTTCGTCTGCTCTTTAGCTTCCTTCTTTCTTCCGCCAGGTTGATCATCTCTGCAGTAAGCATTCTACTGGTGTTGCCTCTTTTGTATAACCAATTGTCTCCTTTGAAGCCTCCTGTATAGCTCTTTTGATTTTCTCCTGTTTGCTTTCTATATTTGTAAACGGCTGTTTGATGATTTCCCTCATCTTTTTTTTTCCCCAGCGGTTCTCTTAAACTCTTTCCGTACAGCCGGGTTCATCGGCTGTTTACAACTGATCTTCAGGTTCGTCTTGCCTGGTGTGCCTCTCCTAACTTTCAGTTGAATGTGGACTATGACAAGTTGGTGATCTGACCCTAAGGTCAGCACTAGGAAAGGATCGGCTGTTTTGGATGCTAGACAAGAGTTTCCTGCCGACAGAATGTAGTCAATTTGGCTGTATGTGCATTTGTCTTGGATTCATTCCCACGTCCAGCATCTTGATGGTTTGGCCTGCTTGAATTTTGTGTTGGAGATGGACAAATCATATGCATAGCAGAGGTCAAGCAATATATTTTTTAATATATTCCTGGATTAATAATAGCAACAGCCCTGGAGGATGAGAAGATAGGCATGCAGACCAACAACTTGTGTTTTGCCAACGATACAGCACTACTTGCTGAAAGCCCAAATGAGCTGCAGGCCATGGTAAACAGAGTGGTGGAAGCAAGTGAAAACCTTGGTATAAAAGTAAACATGGAGAAGGGAGCATAAGAATTTCAACATTGTAATAAAGAATCAGAACCTCAAGCAAACAGTTAACTTTGTCTCTTTGTAAAGAAACCTCAGTTCAAAGGAGAGAACTATTTCAGATGTCAAGGGGCAGATAGGGATAGCAAGGGATGCATTCCAGGCCCTAGGAAAGGTTTGGTCAGCAAGAGACATTGAGAACAACAAAATTACAAGTGTATGAGACAGTTGTCTTGAACTGCCTTCTATACAACTCTGAAATCTGGACAGTGAAACGCTCCTTGGAACAGTGGCTGAATGCGCTTGAGATGGCATGTATCAGGAGGATTCTAGGCGTCATATGAAGAGATAGACTGCAGTGATGACATTAAGAAACATCTCCATCTACAGAAGGAAGTAAACTATAGGATACAGCAACAGCACCTGACATACTCCGGCTATGTTATGAGAATGAATGATGGCAGATACCTGAAGATAGCACTGCTTGGAGAAGTGTACGGGATAAGGCAAAGAGGGAGGCCCCCAAAATGCTGGACAGACAGCGTAAAGGAAGACTCTGGAATCTGGGCATGACAATAACACAAGCATCTAGGACTGCCCAGGATAGAACAACTGGAGAACCACCATAGGGCTGCCCATGCATGCTTAAGCATGGCTGGGGCATAGATGATGATGATGATGATGATGATGATGATGATGATGATGATGATGATGATAACTCTGCAGTGACCGCCTTCAGTAACCAACCACCTGTGTTTCTGAGTAAATTGGCTAGAACGAGGGTGTCCAGGTGATGCTGTGGTCATGGGAAAGGATCAGGTGCTTTAACATCCATCCAGGCAGTCGGCTTGGATCTATCTCAAACAGTATCGTGCCAGGTCCAAGAGGCACCAGACGGCCCCACGCAGCCTCAAAAACGAAGTGAAATATCCATCTGTCTCTGGACTTGGGAAGCATCCTGGCTTTCTCAGTTTCCCCAAAGATTATGACGCCTCCAGGTCAGCAAGAAACAAACTTAAGAACACAATGTCCTGAGAATACGTTGTCCTTATCCCCACCTCACCTGCTACCCCTTTCTAACTCCTCACCTTTTTATAATAAACAAAAGGGAGGCATGTAGTATTCAGGCATCTGTACTGGCTTGCCCTTGGGGTCCTGACAGGATATGTCCTCAGCTGCAGCCACTAAAAGAACCGTCTATGCACAGTTGCTACGTTCCCTTTATAAAAGGGTGGCCTTTTCCACTTTCTCTCTCTTTCTCTCTCTCTCTCTTTCTCTCTCTCTCTCTCTCTCTCTCTCTCTTTCTCTCTCTCTCTCTCCTTTCCTCCCTCCCTCCCCCCTCCTCTGACTCTTGTCCCCAGGGACCAGTCTCTGCCCCCTCTCTGCCCTTTCCTTTTTCTCTCCCATTAAATCTCCTATGTGAGCCTTGTTGCATAGCGTGACTTCTTTCTGTCGTTTTAAAATAAATTACAACAATGACTGCTTGATATTAGATGCTCAAATCACAGATCTAGAATTATACACACACAAAAAAAAACAATGGCCTTTATATTTTAATTGAAGACAAAAAGCGGGGGATCATTGCTCTGGTTTAAACTTTCAGTTTCAAACCACGTTGAAATTAATCACCACTGTGACAGGACTGGGACCTTTAGAAGATGATTAGTCAGGGACAAACCAGTGTTGTGATCACAGAAGTGGTCTTATTGTAAAACTGAGCTCTCTGTGTCCCCTGCCCGCATATTCCCTCTCTTGCTACACTTTGATACAGTATCAAGGCCCCCCCATAATACTGGCACCAGGCTTTCAGACTTTGCAGCCTCTGGCCATGAGGGAAAACAAACATATTTTTCTAATAAGTTATCCACCATTAAGTTTGGATCTTAGATTTCCTCCAAGATTCCTGAATTAGAGGTTTGGTTCCCAGTGGAATGCCGTTGAGGTATGGTTAAACCTTCAAAAGACGAAGCCTAGTGGGTTGTCTTTAGGTCATTAAGGGTGCTCCCTGAAGGTGGGTGGGACTCTAGTCTCTTGCATTCTGGCCAAGAGATGAGGAGTTTTGTTCTCCTAAGCACCCTTTGTCATAATGGTTACTGTGACGCAGACCCGATAGCAATAAGACCAGTCAGGAGAGTAAGACCTCCGAAACTGTGAGCCCAAAGCAGCCTTTCCTCTTTATAAATTATCTCAGGTATTTGTTACAGTAACAGGAAGCTGGCTGGACAGCTCTGTCTCAGCTGTTTTGTTAAAGAAGCAGGAAGCAGACTGACAGTTACCAGCTCTGCTTTCTTAGAACTATAACTTATTGGCTGCAGTGATGTAGGCTGAGACTCACCCAGGCTCCTTTAAGTAACCTCAACACTCATTGGCCTACCGAGCGAGACTTGGGTGGAACTGTTTGTTAGCCGTGTCTTATATGGGTTAAACAAACATCTGTTCACAGCTGGCCAGGAAAAGTCACACAATATAGTTGGTACCTGAACAGGGAGATGGAACCAATGGTGAATTTACATGGAGTACATATGTTGGTGAGCTGTACAACTGCTACCGATCCATCTATAAATAGGCTGTTCCTGGGGACAGTCCCAATATGCCTACCTTTCCCCATGTGGTATAGAATGAAGTATCTCATTGCTTAATGGCAGAATACCCCCAGATATGGGTAAGAAGATATAAAACCAATGCTGAGACATTTTAGGATGGTGCATTCTTCACGGGGAACCTAAGTGGCCACATTTCTCTACATGGTATGGGGTAGCATGCATCCTTGATGAATGAGAACCGTCACTAGAGTAGGGGAATATCCCATCCACCCCCCAATGGCTGATGCATGAGAGAGCAGATTGCAGACTTCGAAAGTAGCCCCTGTAGGATGGGCTTGGAAACAGGCCGTCGTGGAGCTGCTTGGTCTTTGCTGGGGGTGAGAAGAGGTGCAACCGAGGCTCCCCAGACAGAACTGTTTCCTCAGACAGAACTCACCAACGCAAGGGAAGAATTCTAAGAATGTGCAGACACCGCTATCTACATTAGCCTCTGATCTGCCAGGAAAGTGGGGAGAGGAGACAGAGCCCAGGAGGCACCCCGCTTCTGAAAGTAACCCCAGACAAACTCAGTGGTTCAGCAGGCTGGGTGTGGATGGAGGGTTTCTCTGATCTATCATCAGTCTCCTATCTGATGTGTACAGATGTTTGTTCACATCTGCTCAGGAACAGTCACACGACAGAGGGAATGACTCAAGATGACCTCAGCTTTTGTCTAATCTGGTCCTATGACCAGACCAGAGGCAGAGCCTTATTTGGGGTAATAATTTCATTTACGGCTCTCTGCTAGGAGACGCGCTGACGTGGTAAAGCACTGCTCAGCACTTACAGAGAACAAGGCGTTTCTCTTCGTTTAGACATGAAAAAATAACCAAGACTCATTTTGGAGTTAAAAACCCCAATGTGCAAATAAACATAGAGCTACCTACACATCAAGAAGACCTTACTACTCCAATAGGAGTAAACAGTGAATTAAGGTGCAGCAGTGATTAAACTTGAATAGGTACAGCCACAGATCTATGATGCTGGATTACAGAGTGGATGCCCTGGGGCTGCAGAGATGGCTCAGCAGTGAGAGCGCTTGCTGCTCTTGCAAAGGACCCAGGTTCAGTTCCCAGGACCCACACAGTGACTCACAACCATAGGTAGCTCCAGTTCCAGGCCCTCCTCCGCCCCCACTGGGTATCAGGAACACACATACATGCTGACACAATGCTTATATATACATATGCATTTTAATTTAAAAATATTTTACAAATGAGGTGTATTGATTACTAGTTGAAATTATTGATTTCCAAGTGTATTTGTTTTTATTTTATGCATATGTGTGGGTGCCTGCAGGTATGTATTGTGTCACATGCATACCTGGGGCAGGCAAAGTCTAGAAAAGGGAGTCAGAATTCCAGGGAGTAAGGTGTAAGGTCCTTGCTGTGGGTGTCGGGAACTGATCCTGGGTGTCTCTGGAGCAGCTGTGAGAGCTCTTATCTACTGAACCATTGCTCCAGCTCCTAAATTATTTTTCAGTATTGCCTGAGTAAGATGATACTCGACCATACTGTATTTGAGATAAAATGAAATCACTTACTTCCCACAAGTCGGTATTCTCAACTGGCACGTCACAACCTTTGGTGGGGGGGATATTTAAACATGCCAGGAGTAGTTTGAATTGTTATGAAAACTCCGTGGGTGTTGGTGGCAACTGGCATTTAGTCCCTCACGACAGAACATACTAAATGTCTTATTACAGGGGATTTGCACAGCACACACTTAGATGCCTGCAGCAGCAATAGTATGAAATTACATGGAAGTCAAGTAGAGTTATATTTGCGTCTTAGTCTTTGATGCTCTAAGTAAGGATTTTTTTCCTTTGAACTTCTAAAACTTATAAAAGATATAGAAGTAACTAGAAGATAGAGACAGACAGAAGTACTGTTCTCTTATGTGACTCTTAGATCAATTTAATACATATCCTTAGCAGGAAGGAAGGTGGGAAGGAGGGTGGATAGAGGAAGGAACTTAAAGTTGGGGCACACCTCCATATTCTCATTGAGGGATTTCCTGCAAGCAAGCCGGTATGTCTCTCAGTTTTATGGGGAGCCTCTTCAGCACTGTAGACCCCAGGGGCTTTCTGTCTAAGGAAGTATAGCCTGGAAGAGCACTTCCTAACCCTCTCGTGCAGTTACGTGACAGCCCACATTTATATGGTAGCCATGGCTTTGAATGCAAACCAGAAAACATTGCTTGGTTTTCAAGAAAAAAATTATGGTCTGTTCTAGGGCTGAAGAAAATGGCTGTGACGGGCTTACTGAGAGATATAAGTTCATGTGTGTAACTTGAAGCTCACAGTGGTAGAGGCCAAACAGAGACAAGCAAAGAATAATGAGAAAGTGGTTCTGAATAACCACGCCTATGAGCGACATCCCAGTCAGAGTTACTGTGCCTGGTCACACCTGACTCCATGTCATAAGCCTCATTTTCCTGTTCCTCAGTCCTAAGCCCAATTCCTTTAGGAGCCAGATGGCATGCAATTCTGTCTTTTGTATCCAAATTAAGACTTTACTGGGCACCTGGCTGTACCCTGCCATTGGTGTCCACAGAGCCCTGTGGGGGCCTGGGAAACAGAGGCAAGTTTCTCACTGTTTAGAACTCCCTCTGACCTTTAATCACATGTGGTCTTTTGAGAATGCCCAGAAATTCGATGGTACTTTAGCGCTTTCTGACCACAGCTGGTTGCTTTTTGCTGGTGTTGTGTAGAACACCAACTCTTGTCCTAATTGTTCCTATTCCGATTTCTCTGTGCACAGCTGACAGGCTGAGCTATGGCTTTCCTCTGCCATCTCATTTGCCACGGAGAGAGTAGCAGTGGTTGCTAAATTCTCAGTAAGCATCTTTTTATTACTATTAAATTAATGTTTTTGAAACCTTAATACAGACCAGAGCCAACTTCTCCGACTTCCCTTTCCACACTCCCACTGCTGCCCAGGGCTCCACCAGATGCCTGGGCCTTGGGGATGGGTACTCAGGCTGGTGCTTGTGGTGGCAAATCCTTCATCCTTACTGAGGCAAACATCACACAGCACTTGATAAATAGATAGCCCCGCCCAAGCTCTGCAAATGTAGCGAAGAGGCGAGTACAAGCTCAGTGTAAAGGGTAGTGCAAGGGTAGATAAGCCAGATTGTGGAGAGCAGAGGAGGGCCTAGGAGAGTGAAGTCCTGAGTGATGTGTATGTTGACATGAGCACTGTCATGTCTAGGACTCCAAGGCTTTGAACTCATGGGACATTTGGCAAACCCTGTTCCTTATAGAGGACAGGCTCAAGAGGGGCCACAAAGCTCTCCTTGTATGTCCAGGTTCAGTGGGTGCAAAGACTAGCAACCGTAGCAACCTCCTCTCCGCCAAGGTTATGGATCACTGCTCTTTGAGAACCCTGCCTGATCTCAACTTTACTGTATATGTGTCTGTCTTTTTTTATTTCCTTAAGGCCTCTAGGCATGGTTCCAGGACCCAAGCTGTGCAAGGCATGACACGAGATAAGGGACATACCAACATCAACCAGAGCCCATGCCTAGCAAGGAGGGCTGTGGGCTAGAGTGACTGGGGCAGGTGCAAGGGGAGCCGGGACAAGAGGAGGAATTTGCAAGCTTACGCAAAAGGAAAAGATGAACTCTGAGGAGTGTGGTGTAAGAGATAGAGCCAACCAACGTGGAAGGAAGTAAGAATTTAAATGACAAGGGTTTCAGTGCTTTTCAAAAGACAATCAACAATTTAACCAACAGGGAGGATTTTCCACTAGGAGGAAGAGGAGCAAAAAAGAAAACAAAACAAAACCAAGAAGAAGCAATAATGAGACTCCAAGCTTGTGGGCTGTCCTAGTCTGTGTAGGGTCAGCCAGGGGGCATGGGTGACTTCTCTGATGCTCACCTTCTTCCCAAAGGTTCACAGGCTACCAGCCTGCTGACAGTAAGCTGCATCATCTTCTGTTATTCGTCAGACGTCAAGAGGAGCAGTGACTCATCTGAACGCACACACTGAAGACTCCAGGCCTCTGATTCAGGCCTTCCCACAAGAATCCTCTCTGGGCAAGGTCACATGATCACCAAGCAGATGACCAGACCAGGGTTTCTTGGAACTTTCTCTGGATACCCACACTCATAAGAGAAAACAACCATAACTATTGCCACTGTGCCAGCATCCCATGCGGCCAAAGAGCATTGGTCTTATACTCTATTACCGTCTAGCTGCTCCCAAACTATCAACACACACACACACACACACGCACGCTTCCATGTGCAATCACCTGTAGTAGGTATGCGCTTGGATGCTGAGCTGGGACCTGTCTGGGACAACAGCCTTGGGAGACAATAATAGATGTCATTTTCTTGCCAGACACCATAACAAACTCAAAACTTTCTTTTGAGTTGGTTTTTTTCCTTAGGAATTCTGTCATAAAAACATTTAGGCTAGCCTGCTCTCCCTGACTTTGTGCGGTGACTGCCCAGAGGGAAGTGGAATCTTATTATGGGAACCAATGATGATCTTTGTCGGTCGCCCAGAACTCAGCTGCCAACAAGTGAGTATCTCTGTCACTATTGCCTGGACATACACAACAGTATAAAAGCAAACTGGACCTTAGGTTTGATGTTATAGTTAATCAAGTTAAGGTAGGGATAATTTTGAGCAAAAATTCAAAGAGATGCTGCCCCCAAGAGAGACTGTTCACAGCTGAATTAGTCCCACTTCCTTCTCTTGATTCTTATAAGAATCTGGGGGCATGGGAAAGCATGTTGGTTGATGGGCAGGGTGGGGTGGGGTGGATAAGGCCACTAGGGACCTGAGTGAGGTGGAATGTGCCCTCCTTTTCTCAGATCTTCAGGTTCCAAAGACTGGGCAATTTCAAAGAACTATAGGATGCATCAGAAAAAGAGCAGAGAGAGGGCAGGAACACCCAGGTGCTGGCATTCTGGCGAGGAAGGGGGTCTACCCTACCAGGAAGGCTGTCCTAACTTCCTATACCCCATCTCCAAATTCCCAGAAGTCTCAACTGGAGGCTCCAGGCTGAGGCCAAGGCATTCCAAGGCCTGGTAGTCAGGAGTGCCTGTCAGCCACACTGGCAGCCAGTGACTCAGCCCTGATGGGAAGGCCACATCCCCTCCCCGGGGCCACTGGTACACTCAGCCCTGGGCTCTGGAGGAAAGAATTCTTTCAAGAAGCTCTGGGCTGGCACAACCTCTTTTCCATGATAAACATACCGCAGTCTCTCAGATGTTTGTCGAGTCCAGCTAGTCTTTCTAACTAAAAAGAAAATAAAAAACAAAACAACCCCCCCCCCCAAAAAAACCAAAAAACACAAAGAAAAGAAAAGCATCAGGAGCTTAGGTACAATCTGCCTTTCTTATCCACACGTGGTCTGCATTCTTGGATTCAGTCAACAAAGTCTCAAAGGTATTAAAAAGTATGACTTCCGTAACGAACAAGAACAGAACTTTTCCTTGTTGGTTTTTCTTAGCAATACATTTAGGAGTTATTTCCATGCTATTAATTAAAGGTCCCAGGGGGCGGTTTCAATTTAAAGTATCTGGGGGAATGTTAGCCGGATCTATGCAAATACTGTACCATTCTATTTTCAATTAGCATTGATAATTGTACAAAAACAATGGGTTTCACGGTGACATCTCCATACATGTATATGATGTACTTGAACCTATATATCGCCCTTCCCCTTGCTCTGTCATGTTTGCCCTCCCACTGGGCTCATCCTGTTTCTTAAATAGCCTCTCTTCTATTTCCAGTCTGTGTGTGAGGGGTAACACAAAGTATCTGTCTTTCTGAGCCTAGCCTGTTTTGCTTAACAGGATGAAATCCATTTTTCTCAAATAAAGAGGGCAATTAGCTGCTTCACATATGTGTTGCTTTGATTTTTTATCATCTTGCTACAAGCTAGAGTCATCTGGGAAGAAGGCGCTCCGTTGTGAAAATGCCTCCATCACGTTGGCCTGTAGACACACCTGTGGGATGTAGTCTTGATTAATGATGGATGTGGGGGTGCCTATCCACCGCTGTGTAGGTAGCCCTGGGTTGTATAAGAAGGCAGGCCGAGAGGGCCATGAGAGCAAGAGCAAGCCAGATGTGGTGTTCTTTCATGGTCTGGGCCTTCACTTCTCCTGACAAAGGGCTAGAAGCTGTGAACTGGAACAAACCTGTTCCTCCCCAGGTCGCATTTGACTGTGGTATTCTCACAGCAATAGGAAGTGAACTGACTGCAAATCTACTTCTGCCCTCCACGCCCACTTCAGCCGCTGGCCCCTTAGTGTCCCTTTACACGGTAGGAACACCTAGAGCTTTTGTCTTCTGCTCTAGAAATAGTTAACGGTCTGTGCTTGGTGTGTAGCTTGATACTTTGAACAGGGGCAGCTGGCACGGGTGACATGCTGGTTATGAACATAGTCTTCCCCGCAGAGGCGAGTAGAGCTCCCCAGTGGAGCATATGCAGCCATGTGTCATGGGGGACAGAGGAAGTCCTGAGAGAATGTGGATAGCTGACATGAGCAGGGCCATGTCAAGGATCCCAGTGCCTCAGACCCATGGGACCTGGCCAAGCTCAGAGGGCTGGGAAAGCCTCCTTCTGGTCTGGATATTGGCAGTGTGAGCAGAAACGATGAAGGGAGCTTTCTCTTCTTGCCTGACTGCAGTCTGAGATTCCTCCGGAGACCCCCCTACTGAGATTAGTTAAGCCTGCCTCCCTCCTGTTTCACCATAAACCATAAACCTGCCTCCTCAATTCAGGTGCATATAATAAACCTGCCTCTTTGACTCAGGTGTATAAAAGAAATGAGCTCAGAGTCGGGGCTGCAGTTGGTGCTCTGCATCAGAGCAGGCACAGAGTACCCAATCCCAGCATTCCTGTGCCTTGTGTCTGTAGTTCAACCCCTGAAGCTGTGCAGACCACCACAGTGTATTAGTGTCACTAAGTGTGTGCTGCTTGGAGGGCTGAGAATGTCCCTTAGTGAGAGAGCAAGTGCTCAGCATGCTTTAGACCCTCTTAAATATGTGTATGTGTGTGTATGTGGGCATGCATATGAATACGGGCAACTGCGGAGGTCAGGGGTATTAGATGTGCTTAGAGCTGGACTTATAGGCAGAGCATGATGTTTAATCCCCAACACACACACACACACACACACACACACACACACACACACACACACACAGAGAGAGAGAGAGAGAGAGAGAGAGAGAGAGAGAGAGAGAGAGAGAACTACTACACTGGTAGATTTAAGGAGGGGATGGAATAATTGGTTACTTTTCCTGAAGGTATTTTTTTTTCAATCCCTGTCAATCTCTGGTTTGAAGATGAAGACAAAAATCAAGACCTTTGTGTGTCTAGCTATACTTTTGAGTACCATGTGCTGAGCAGGGTGTTAAGATCTTAATAAAAGCTGGTCTTGCCTTCCAAGAAAGAAGATTCAAAAATCAGACAGTGTGTGAAGAGCAATATCCCAAGCAGGTGGGGTTCACCGGTGTTCACTGCTGCAGTTTTAGTATTCAGACTATTGCTATTGAATGCAATATCAGAGTTAGGCATGATGGTAGGGTTGGGAAGGGCACCCACAGAGACACTAAGGAGGAGGTTTGAAGGATGCCCACGTCAGGATGCAAGGCCTCTGAAGAAGTTGGGGTTGAATATAGGAGACTGAGAAGGAGTGGGCCATGGAAGAAACAAAGAAACAGGAGGGCTGAGGAGAGCTGGGGAACAGGGATGGATGAGGAGGTGGCAATAGCAACAGATTTAGTGTGTCGGGTTAAGCATCCTAGATTCATTCCGGGGGTGATCGGGAGTGTGAAGGGTGTCACTACAGGGGACCTTGTTTTGGAGACATTCCTGTACGTGCAGGGTTCAGGAGTGGTCATGGGGCTGGGGACAGGAGTTCAGTTATGGGACTAAGGCCAGCTTTGTGGGAGAAATGTGATCTCCAGCAACTAACTAAGGTGCAAAGATTGGAGGGAAGGCCCAGATCCGGGAGACGCTGAAACACAGAACCTGCGTTCTTTGGTAGCAATTTTATAAGATGATTTCGAGATGAGTGCAGAGCCCAAGGTGAGTCCCTGATTGAGTAGATGGGGTGATGGCCTCTTTCATTAGAGTAGAGACTTTTTGTAGAACAGAGATTTTTAAAACTATCGGGTGGGCTGGAGCGGAGTGTCTATGCTGAGCATACAGGAAGACCTAGGTTGAATCCCCAAAGCTCCCCCAAAAAGATGATGAGTTCAGCAAGGGTGGCAGTGGGGTTGGGCCCAGCACCCTTCCAAACTCGACTTTTGTGTGGGGTATCATAGGGGAGATGTCTTTCATCAGGTGGGTGTGTTTATAGATCGGGCAGGTTCTGCGGGTGACAGAGCAGCTGTTACATGCAAGGGCATGAAGACACAGCCTTCGACATTGGATCTGTGCCGAGCAGTCAAGGAAGGAGCTGAGGAGGTCGCCTGGAGAAGGTGTCCTGTTTGGGCTGGGGCGTATGAATGCACGGATATATGAATGAACAAATGAACGAATGAATGAATTAATGAGATGATAGTGTGGAGAATTCTCATATAACCAATATATAGTTTTCCCTACCATATAAATTCCCTTAATTCCTTTTATTAGGTGAGAAACTTGGTTTACAAGCCAATGCCAATACGTTATTTCTAGACTTAAGCCTGAACTTCATTCTGTGTCCTTAGTTTAAGCCAGCCTCTGTTTTCAGTTCTACAAAAGCATTGCAGTGGTGATGGACACTCAGCGGTCACTCTTCTTCAGGCTCCTCTGGCCTTGTTTAATTTCTCTGCTCCCTTGTTTCTGATGACCTAGACCAGTGGCTCTCAACCTGTGGGTCAAGACCCCTTTGATCCCCAGGACTCACAATGGTAACTCACAATGATCTGTGACTTCAATTCCAAGGGATCCAACCCCTCTTCTGGCCTCTGTAGGTATTCCACATGCACATGGTGCATAGACATACACGCAGGCAAAACACTCAGAAACGTAAAATTATTATTATTAGTAGTAGTAGTAGTTTATTTTTATTTTTTATTTTTTTTGAGACAGAGCTTCTCTGTGTAGCTTTCAACTCTGTCCTGGAACTCACTCTGTAGACCAGGCTGGCCTTGAACTCAGAGAGATCTATCTGCCTGCCTCCACCTCCCGAGTGTTTGGATTAAAGGCCTGCACCACTACTGCCCGAATAAAATTATTTTTTTAATATTTAAATGTAGCTCAGTGTGCACACCTCTAAAGCACTGTATGGCTAGATCCTAAGATGAAGGTCAGTTGACTTCACTACTGATCTGGAGTTCTTCTTGAAGCAAGCCTGGACAGATGTCTAGGATCCCACTTGGTAGAAACTCATGCCTGTCTGTCTCGTGCTGGTGACACACGTGTGGCTGGCTTAACCGCACCGTCAGGAGGAAGTGGCCTTCACCTCCCCCAAGAGGAAAGTATCGGAGGAAGTATCTGAGGCGTAATGGCGGAGAGATCTTTTCATTATCCGACACAAAGTCCTACCTGTTCCCCAAAGTACATTCCTTCCCGCCAACCCAACGTCCTTGTAACACTTTGTCCTTGTGACTCAGTGCACCCAAACATCACAACGCTACAGACAGGAGCCAGGCAGAGTTCTACACTAAGACAGTGGGCAAGAGGCTTACTCATTTGAAAAACCGGAACTCCAACAAGAGCAACTGTCGTGGGAATCATGAAACACAGTACTTGTATTGTTTTGTAATAAAATTTTATAATTTAATAAAAAAGTCATTGCACCCTGATAAGATAAGAACCTGCCCCCCCCCCCCAACTTCAGTTTCCTTCAGTGGCTGTGTCTCCCCCACCCCCTCTTCCCACAATCCCCTGCCTCTTTACAGATAAACTGTTTTTCTCCCTCACTCTCTGCTCCTTATTGGCTGGACTTTGAAGTCCAGCTCTATGTAAACATTAACTTGCCTCTCAAAACTACAAAGAACAGACTGTAAAAACCTGCGCACATAACTTATATTTTCCATGAGCTCGAAGGAGTCTGGCTTCTCTCCCAGGACGTCCCGACTTCATAGAATTTATGTGGAAACAGGCTTCACTTACTAGTTATCGAAGTGCTTTGCAAAAAAATAAAAATAGTTACTAGAGATGATTTCTGGTAGTGTCAACCACCATTTCCTCTTAGTTCAAAGATTGTTGACTTAAAGAGAAAGAATACTAAATTAAAAAGAGAGAGAGAGAGAAAGGGAGGGGGGAAAAGCTGACCAAAGTGTGAAATTCATGTGTGAACCAGACTAAACACTAGACCCCTAGTTGCCCTTCAGCTTCTTGACTAATCCGTGCTATCTAAGGTGGCACATGTATCCCTTCCGCTGGCCCTGAGCCATCCACTACCCACGTCATCAACAATCATGTGCTTTTTGGTTTTTGCAGTGTGTTGATCAGGAGTCTGAATTCTCTTGGCAAACTCTTCAGTTCAGCTGGCACATGCCTGCTTCATCACTGTAATCGGCAGGGAACTGATACCAAAGGGGAACTGTTTTTTTTCCCCCTGTATTTTCTACAGAGATGTTTTTAGACTTTGCCATATCTTGATTGCCCCTGCCCATGAGGTAGTTTGAAATTACAGTGAATTTTCCTAACGTAACTTTAGTACATATTACTATCTGGGCTTCTGAGGAAGCAATCTTAGCCTTGAGATTTTAATTGCAACTGTGATGCTTTCTTTTTTTATTTTTTTTATTTTTCTTTTTATTGAGACAGGATTTCTCTGTAGACCAGGCTGGCCTCGAACTCACAGAGATCCATCCGCCTCTGCCTCCCGAGCCCTGGGATTAAAGTTGTGCACTACCACCATCCAGCATGGTAAATTTTCATCACTTCTTTCTGTATCCCATGTCCACTCTATTCAAAGGTGACTTGCTGGACCTGAATTGTATATTTGTTTGATTGCAAATATATGAAAGACCTGATACTAAAAGGTAAATTTCCTTTATCCCCCTCCCCCCCGCACTGGGTTATATTTCCTTAACACATGATTGAATACACAGAGCATTTGCCAAATGACTGTGTGGTTAATCTCTCTCCAGAGCAGGAAGCTCAGTGGATTTCCTCAGCACACCACTTCTGATTAGCTGACCTTTCCTGGATGCCGAACGGAATGGTTGCGGTCAATGCCATCCCCTCCAGCATCAGATCCCACTCATCCCTGAAATACCTGTCTGCTGACCCGAAATCAAATCTTGGTTATCTGATTTCTTTTTGAGAATTGGCATAGAAATGGAACAGACAGCTCTTAAAGCTGGGAAGTTTTGACTGCGTCTTGACATATGATCACCTCTGTTTATACATATGCACTAAAGAGTATGTCTCTGTTGTCAGTCTGCTATTACTTTATCTTTTATCGTTTTGCAAAGTGTTATTAGAATTACTTACTCTGGTTATTAGTGATAACACACCTGACTGGTTTTGAAACAAGATGGCCATCAGCATGTTTTCCTAAACGATGTTAGCATTCTTTCTTTTCGCATCCATCCTTCAACCCTTTCTTCTTTCTCTCCCAAGCATTTATTGAGCACCAGTGTGTCAGACAAGCAACACTCCAGATGCCGATGAATCGATGATAAATAAACTCTTGGACTTTATGACGCTAAGGCTATGATTTAAAGTCTTTCCTTCCCACCTGTTCTAAAACTCATTTAGAGAAAGGACGCTATTGGAATTTCTGGAAAAGAAAGTCAGCCCGGACATCTTTTACTGAGCTAGAGGAATGTCATCAATCTTCCGGTGTTGTAGTACATTTTCGGGGACTCTGGCTACGCCCACATTTTTTCTTTTCTCCAAGAACTGGATCTGGGGAAGTTACTCTTTCTCCTTAGTATCTATAACCTCAGATAGGAGTGTTTGGATCGGCATTGATCAGATGAGATCCAGGGAAGCCAGAGAAACTTTCTAGAAAACTCAAGTGCCTACTTTCATCTCATGCAGCTGCCTGAGTCCCCAGCTCCAGCAGGAACCACAAATGCACAGGAAATTGGGGAAATCAGACAAAGGCAAACCATTACATGGCACATGGACAGCAGGGAAACAGTTAAGAATGAACTCAGATTAATTTAAGGTTATAAGAGCGAATGGCGCAATGGTTTAGTTAATAAGAAGCTGAGCAAGAGAGGCAAATGACAAAGTGCTTTCGGGGCTACCAGGGGGCAGGGCTACCAGGGGGCAGGGCTACCAGGGGGCAGGGCTACCAGGGGGCAGGGCTACCAGGGGGCAGGGCTACCAGGGGGCAGGGCTACCAGGGGGCAGGGCTACCAGGGGGCAGGGCTACCAGGGGGCAGGGCTACCAGGGGGCAGGGCTACCAGGGGGCAGGGCTACCAGGGGGCAGGTGGCTGGACAGAGACCACCACGAAGATAAATAAATCCCTGTGGAAATCAGGGACGCACATAGCAAGATGGAAGGATTTGTTTGTACGTCATCTACCCATATGTACATCGGAACGCATACATTTGCAGATCCATTTACCAAACAACTTGCTGAATACCACTGCTCCGGGTGATGGCACTGGGAAAACAGAAGCAGTTGGGAATGCACGCCTTTATGGAGTTTAAAACTCATCAGCACGCCGGAAGCTTGTTGAAATGTTAGCATAGTCCCGAATTGTATTCCACCTGAGAAGGCGGGGCTGAACCTCAGCTCTGATGGCGTTGAGCAGCTTCTATGGACTACCAAAGCTGAGTATAACAAGCCGTCACCTATTCCTTCATCCTTTTCCTGGTCTGTAAGGGTCCACATTTTAGGTTCATGACAGCATGTTACCCTTGACTGTCTGCTCTTGCCTGTGAGCTTCTTTTTGTTTGTTTGTTTGCTTGTTTGTTTTGGCTTTTGTTTTTTGGTTTTGCGAGACAGGGTTTCTATATAGCTTTGAAGCCTGTCCTGGAACTAGCTCTCTCTGTAGACCAGGCTGGCCTCGAACTCACAGAGATTTGCTTCTCTCTGCCTCCCAAGTGCTGGGATTAAAGGTGTGTGCCACCACCGCCCAGCTGAATAAACTTCTTGAATTGCTGATTTCCTCACTGTTTGAACCTCTGCGAATCCAGTTCATAGCCATAGATTTCCCAACTCAACATTTAGTCAATGTTCATTGCCTAATACCCATAAATTCATAAGACCCTCACACTGAAATTCTGAACCTCACACTGGGGAACTAGGCTCACCTGCTAGGCTGTGGTAGCCTATTTATGAGCTCCTAGAGAGTAGTCAATGGACAAAGTGAGCAAATTCAAATCTGAGATGGGTTAAACACCTAGAGATCACATCAAGGAACAGTATAGTCCAGAGGTGTGAGCAGGAAACCTGCTCTTTCTTTTTTTTTTTAAATATTTATTATGTATACAATATTCTGTCTGTGTGTATGAAGAAGAGGGCACCAGACCCCGTTACAGATGGTTTTGAGCCACCATGTGGTTGCTGGGAATTGAACTCAGGACCTTTGGAAGAGCAGGCAATGCTCTTAACCTCTGAGCCATCTCTCCAGCCCCGAAACCTGCTCTTTCTAAAAGACTCAGAGTGAGCAAGGCAGTGGCGCACACCTTTAATCCCGGTACTTTGGAGTCAGAGGCAGGCAGACCTCTGAGTTCAAGGCCAGCCTGGTCTACAGAGTGAGTTCTGGGACAGAGGGGCTACACAGAGAAACCCTGTCTCAACAAACAAACAAACAAACAAACATCAGACTCAGAGAGAAACCAGGCTGGATTTTGGCTTAGAGATAGTTTTCTGGTGAGAGTAAGGGGGCTCTTTGTAAATAAAAAGGGAGAAAAAAATCATTTAATTCAGATAAATAGGAATAGAATAGATAACTATTCAGAATAGCTAAGAAAAAGGTTTATCATTATGTATTAGTTAGCTTTCTGTTGCTATGACAAATACCAAAGGAAATCATTTAGAGGAGGAACGAGTAGCATTGGCTCTTGATCTCAGAGGGTTCAGTCTGTGGCCACTGGACTGCAGTGTTTCTGGGCCTGTCTGGAAGCATCCCATCACTGTAGGGAACGCACATAGAGTAGAGCTACTCCCTCATGGTAGTCGGGAGGCAGATGGAGAAAGAGAAGTGGCCAGAATCCTAACACACGCCTAAGGGCATTGTCCCTGATAACCAGCTTCTTCCTGTTAGACCCCGCCTCCTAAAAGTTTCAATAGCTTTGAGACCCAGCCTTCAGCACATGAGCCTCTGGGGTACACTTCAAATCCAAACTATAATATCCCCAGTGCTGTGCAGAACAAGAGATGAATGGCTGGTCTTCAGGCCTGTTTGGGAGGAATACCCCATGGATTAGACATGTGGTATGGTTTCCTTCGCTCCCAGATTTTTGTTTGCCTTTGATCACACACTGCGACCTAGATAGTATTGGCGAGAAGCTGATAAATGAGACACAAGCCATTTCCAAAATCTCACAATTACAAGCTTATGAACAACAAATCAAAACACTAGGGATTCGTTGGGACCTCAGAGCAGGGTAAAACCCAGTGTTTTCCAGGAAACTAAGGGAAAATACTAATGATGAAAACAAATTCGGAGAACAAGAGTCTTTCCGAGTAGGGAGTGAGCGGGTGAGAGGGCACTTGGCTCTTCTTAGTGGAAAAAAGTCTCAGGCTAGTCTGCCATGAATGTTTCAATCTTGTTGGCAAATATCACTCTCATTGTTAACCAGGGAATTCCCTCCAGCTGGGATTACAGGTATGGGCCACGTGCTTTGCTTTGTGTTGGGAGTTAGAGAACACCCAGAGAGCAAGAATTTGCAGGGAAGGTTTTTTTTTTTTTCTTTTCTTTTTGACAGGGTCTCACTATGCAGCTACAGCTGGCCTGGCACTCACCAGGTAGACCAGGCTGGTATGAAACTCACTATATAGATCCAACTGTTCTGCATCCCAAGTTCTAGGATCAAAGGTGCGCACCACCATGCCTGGCTAGTTTTATATATCAATGTTCCCTTTATATTGTCTTTAGTTTTATTTTGTTTTATTAGTTGATGCTTTGCTTGCATGTATGTCTGCACCACAGGCATGCCTGGTGCTCACAGAGACTAGAAGAGGATGTTAGATCCCCTGTGACTGGAATTACAATTTTCTGTTGTCACACGGGTCCTGAGAATCAAACCTGGGTCCTCTGCAAGAGCTCTTAACTGCTAAGCCATCTCCCCCAGACTCCCTTTATTTCATTTAATCATACAGACTTCTTAACTTTCCCCTTGTTACTGATTTTTACCCAACCCCAAGCATATAGGTTTATGAAGCAGTTATATGATCAAACATTTACTGTCATCATAAACTGTTTAAAACAATTTATAGTCTTGCCATTTATTAAAAGCAAAAAACAAGTCTGCACACTAGCAAGACAGATGTACCCATTTGTTTTTACACAAAGCGTCAAATCTTGTCTGCACATCTGATACCGCAGGGCTGGAACATACCCACTCTTTTTTAGGACTGGGGGCCCTTATTCTGGTCTCATCCCAGTCAAGGCTTGGAATGTCAGTTTACATAAATGCACAGCACAAAATAGCATAACACGCTATGGCAAAATGCAAATATTGTGTGTTCAAAACCAAAGCTGGAGTAGTCGCACAAAGCCACACAGGCAAGCCTGCCAGAAATATGTGGGGTCCCTTAGACATTTGATTGACATGAACCTTTCGTTGTTATGCCTTCAGAAACCTTCAGCTGTTGCCAGATGACCCACAGTTCAATTACAAGATAATATGGAGTCATGACTCATAGTTTAAGCTGGGATTTAAGAGGTTGGAGATTTAGCTCAATGGGTCCTTAGCTCTGAAAGCTAGGATTTAGAATCTTGTATGATTCCCTAAATGAGTTTAGATTCAGAGTGTGGCCGATGGCAGAACTGCTGAACTGGCTACTCAACTCTTGAGGAGAGGTTTAGATAAGGGTCTGACAGAGGAGGGGCTGGTGTCTTGCTTGACTCTAAGAGGAAGATGTACTAAGCCGCATATGTAGAACAAGGCGGCTTGTTTCTAATGAAGAGAATGTGGTAGAAACTATAGAGTTTGATCATAATGAGCTCTTTCTTCCATTCTCTTTGATCACATGATTTGGGTAAAGCTAGGTAAAGCCCCTGTTGTTAATACCTAAGGCCTTGTGTCAACAGCCATGTGGGCAAAAGTTAGAATCACCTAGGTGTTTCCAAAGCCTGGACACACAGAAACTGTCAGATGAAATTATTTGCTGTTTTAAGTCCCTGTTTGGGAAAATTCGTTACACAGGAAAAGATTTTGGGGTGCAGATCTTCTAATGGTGTCCATTTTGTTATGCAATATTTTTCAAACACCATTTTCCGATCTTTGTTTATGAATACTTCCCACTTTGATATACATAGACTGTTAAAGGAACATGTCCTTAAGGTTCAAAACTGAGTAAAATAAATAGAGCTCACTAAGGACTTTTTAAGCGAAGTCAGCTTTCTGTATCTCTTTAAGTTCAAAAGAACAACTTCAGACAGAGTTCGGTGCCACTGCCATGATCCACTCATGCTAAGGTGCCAACAGTCAAGTTTATCCCTCCTGCAAAATAGAAATGCCAATATAATATATGTCACTAAAATTCCTTCCCTTGGAAAGATGTAAACAACGTCTGCCCTTGCTCCCAAGGTCCCCGTGACAAAACGAGACAAGATTCTGCCAGAGTTCTCTCTGGGGAACCAACGAGTTCCTAGGCTTCACAGAACATGGGTGAAGGGTCGCTCACAGGGTGTCAGTTCTCCTCCTGTAGAGGCCACACTGGGGAAGATCTTGCCTGTCAGGGATGAGGGATTCCCTGAAGCTGCATAGATGGAGCCTCCCCATGTCTGTTCTTATTGTATATAGTTTTGTATTGGGTTTGGATTGCTCTTATTTAGACAAAAGGGGGAGGTGATGAGGAATCTTTGCCAACCAATTATCTTTAAGAAGTAGGACCAAGTTAGGGTGTGACTTTCTGGGACCTGGAGAAAAATGGTGTTCCGCCCAGGTGCCCTCTCTCTGTGTGGTTCCTTCGCAGCACAGCTGAGCTTAGACTTTTCATTTCTGTTTCGTGAGTTTTCCCCTTATAATAAATAAAAATATAATTGTTTTATCTTTAGCTAGCCTGAAGTCCCACAACACCCCAGGCTAAACAACCACAGTTTGTATGAAGAGGACCTAGAGCAGACCCATGTGATTGTCCCTTCAGACTCTGTGAGTCCCTGTGAGCCTGCTTAGTTGATTCTGTAGGCCGTGTGCTCCTGATCTTCTCAATCCCTCTGGCTCCTACAATTCTTTCTCCCCCTCTTTAGCAGGGTTCCCGGAGCTCAGGTTCTTCCTAATGTTTGGCTCTAAGTCTCTGCAGCTGCTCCCATCAGCTGCTGGAGGAAGCCTCTCTGATTGGGCGAGGCATTGATCTATGAGTATATCAGAATATCATTAGGAATCATTTCATTGACTTTTTTTCCCCCGTCAATCATGTTTTTTTTTTTCTTTCGTCAGTCTAGGTCTCTGAACCACCCAGCTTCCGGTTCCTGGATTTCCAGGCAGTGTCTGACATCTCCCTCTCCTTGCTTGGGTTTCAAGTCAGACCAGTCTTTGTTTGGCCATTCTCACAAGCTCTGAGCCGTCATTGCCCCAGCACATCCTGTAAGCAGAACAGATGTGAGTTGAAGGTTTTGTGGCTAGGCTGGTGTCCTAGTCCTACCACTGGGAGCCTTGCCTGGTTACAGAAGACGGTCGGTTCCGGCTCCATACCCTCCATTGCTAGAAGTCCTCTTTCTGAGTCACCCTCCTAGGTTCCCGGAAGTTTCCACTGCAGTTTCCACATCACCCATGCCCTAAATGCCCCCCCATTCTAGTAATCTCTCCTAGTATTTTTCCTCAGACTCTCGCTCCCCCATCTAACCCCTCCTGTTCCCACCCCCACCTGGCCCAGGTCAGCAGGCAAAATCTGTTCTATTTCCCCTTCCCAGAGGCTGCCTCATTCAGCTTTGATATGAGGGTTTGTGCCTAGTCTTACTGTATCTTGGTATGCCAGTTCAGTTGATATCACCGGGAGGGCTACTCTTTGCTGAAGGGAACCGATGGAATAGCGGATCTGGGGTTAGGGGAGATGCGGGTGGGACTGAGAAGAGTGGAGGGAGGGGAGAATTCAGTGACCCAGTATTATATGAGAGAAGAATAAATAAAAAGAAAAATGGGGGCAGTGCGGGGGAGGGGACACACAACAAACTATTTTGAGGGCCCAAATAGGTTGGAGTCTGAGAAAAGGACACAGAGTGGAGATCTTAGCAGGAAGACCAACGACCTCCAGAATCCAAGTGTTTACCGGTATGAGCTGATTGGGCAGGGCCACCGGAAAATTATCCTCCACTTGGAAAACATGGTCAGGAGCCACGGATAATCCCCCACCGCCCCCCCCCACGGGAAAACAGGGTCAGGAGCCACGAATAACCCCCTACCCCCCACTGGAAAACGTGGTCAGGAGTCGCGGATAATCAATCTCTCTATCGGCACTGTTCACACTTGTTCCTACAGCCTGCAGACACAGAGGAAGCTGCAAGAGAACTGTGGAATTCACAGGTGACAGCCTACGGATTCTGCCTGGAGGTTCGAGGTTGTCACATCTTTCAGGAGGGAGCCTGGCTGGATAAGGAGAGGCAGGAATCGTGCACGCATCCACAGGTCTGTTTACTAGAGACGCCTGGAGACCAGTAGGGAATATGGTACCGGCCTGAGCCCTTGGTAGAATCGTGTCAGGTCATCCTAACAAAGCCTGGCTTTCTGTGACTCACACCAGAGGCCAACACCCCACGCACGTCCTCCGAGGAACCTCCCTACCGCTTAGCTCTACGCTCTGCTTTCAACCAAAGGCAGTCCTAGGAGAGGCGGGGTTGGGGCGTGCGAAGCTTTTTGGGAAATTAAGCCCTTGTTAAGAGGCTTCTGGGAGTTGTAGTTCCGATAGGTCCCTGTACACAGGCATATTTCCGTTTTTCAGGTTGAGGCTTCTATTGCTCCGGGATAACGGAAAAAGGCATGGGTTCCTGGAGGCATCCAACCTGGTGGATTCATAGCAGAAAATGTACTTATGATATATGTAATGTAATACTACATGTATGTCTTTGAATGGACATATAATGTGTTACTGTGTACCGTTTGGCTGTATCATGCCTAACTCACGTTCCCACCTATGTATTTTAAAAAATGTCTTCGAGGGGAGCACCCGCCCACTGAAACAGTGGGGCTGATCTATTGGGAGCTCACCAAGGCCAGCTGGACTATGACTGAAAAAGCATGGGATAAAACCGGACTCTCTGAACATGGCAAACAATGAGGGATGATGAGAAGCCAAGGACAATGGCACGGGGTTTTGATCCTACTTCATGTTCTGGCTTTGTGGGAGCCTAGCCAGTTTGGATGTTCACCTTCCTAGACATGGACGGAGGGGGGAGGACCTTGGACTTTCCACAGGGCAGGGAACCCTGACTGCTCTTTGGACTGGAGAGGGAGGGGGAGAGGAGTGAGGGGAGGGGGAGAAGGGTGGGAGGAGGGGGAGGGAAATGGGAGGCTGGGAGGAGGGGGAAACTTTTTTTTTTCCTTTTCTCAATAAAAAAAAGAAAAAAGAAAGAAAAAGAAAAAAATGTCTTCATTTATGACTTTCAAGAAGTCGGATATACAACATGATGGAGAAATGTCCGAAACTTCTTTTCTGTTTGTCAGATTTGTTTTCAAATGCAAACACATGTAATTCTTTGTATGACAAAAGTTGTCAAAACCCATTGGATAAAAGCAAGTTGGAAAAAAACCTTAAAACTTTTTACGGGTTGATAATTTTTAATGGTTATATAATGCTTACATTTATTAGTAACACCTATAATTGTACTATAGATATGAATTTATATAAATAATTAGAAAATGCCTATGATTGTCACTGAAGCATAATATCAGAATTCTTAACTCAAAACATCTAATTGTATTATATTTCTTTATCCTAGGCCAAAAATTTTAAAAAGGAAAATCAAATAATTTAAAGGGTTCTGATGGCATATATACAATTTTTTACTTTGGACATAACATTTTATAGCAATCTGTGGATTATTTCTTAAAATCTAGGTGAGCTATAGAAGTTTTATATAGTTACAAGTGGCTTTTAAAAATAAATCTTATAGGATTAATATGTAATTAGATTATCTATAGTTTAAATGTTATTTATATGATTTCCTGTATGCTATATTCATTCTGTGCATATGTGGGTGCCTGCATGAATTTATGTGCATTGTGTGTGTAGGAGCATTGGGAAGCCAGATGAGGATGTCAAACACCTGGGATGGGAGTTGTGACCTACATCCTAGCCGTGGCCACTCATTTTTGGCTCCAGGATAAACTATCTCTTACTCCCTTGGAAGAGAGAACCATGTTCTGCGGTGACAGTGCAAAATGCTTTACCAGGCTGGAGTCACACAAAATTGGTAACTGTCTTTTTGGTACATGTGTGCTCCCACCGTGAGCCTCATGTCTGGGCAGTGGTATGACTCAAGCACTTTGCACTCTATGGAGACCCCCTCTTTATAAAGGGGAGTGAAAAACACGGATCACACAGAAAGTCCCACTGTTGGGCTGTAGACAGTGGAAATGTCCTGCCAATCACCTTTCTGCAAAATTCTAACTCTAAAATCTTCTCTTGTTGGTTGTGTTTTTTTTTTCCTTGAAATTCTTTATAGCTCTTATCTGTTGGCTTTCTACTGCCAATGAAGAAGAGGAAGGAGGAGGAAGGAAAAGGAAGAGAAGCAGCAGAAGCAAAAACCTCACCACTTTCAATTACAAAATTAGCACATTTAACAGACACCACAGAAGGCTGATATTAAAGCTGACCTTTAAAGAGAAAGATAAGGAAAAGCTTCCAGCCTACAAAGGGGCAAAAATGGACCTGTAATGATGAGCTAGCTCTGCCAGACACACAAAAAACTGGGAGTAGTGCCAAGGTAAACTCAGCCTGATGGCCTTTCTCTCTAGACCTCCCAGCTGCTTAAATTGGCTAGCAGAAGGAACTTTGACACTGGGGGACATTTCTCATTCAAACCGCCACAGTAAGTGGAGTCAAAATGCAATAGGAAGCTGGGCGGTGGTGGTGCACGCCTTTAATCCCAGCACTCGGGAGGCAGAGGCAGGCGGATCTCCGTGAGTTCAAGACCAGCCTGGTCTACAAGAGCTAGTTCCAGGACAGGAACCAAAAGCTATGGAGAAACCCTGTCTCGAAAATAAAAAAAAAAAAAAAAAAAAAAAAAAAAAAAAAAAAAAAAAAAAAAACCAATAGGAGTAAAGATATTCTGAAGAAAGACAGGGACCCTCCTCCCGTGGCTGCTGGTTCCTGAGGAGGCGCTGCTGTGCTGGGAGAAGGGAAAGGCTGACACCTGCTGTCAGCCAGAGAGAGAGAGGGAGGGAGGGAGAGAGAGAGAGAGAGAGATGCAAGTAGGAATTCAGACTCAGAGTCTACACTGGTAGTGCAGAGACTTCCCTGCAGCGGCTCTCTCCACCCAACAAATACAACAGCCATCCTGCTGGGACCTGGCAGCCAAGACTTCTCATCCGGGCTTTGAGTTAACACTGAAGGGCATTGATGTCAGAGGACTGGGGCCATCCCTCCCACTCCTCACCCTCTTCTCTGCCTCCTGGAGGGAGTCAGAAAGCCTAACTGCAGACTCTTGTATAAACTTGCCCTTCCACCAAAGAAGGTGGAAGGAAAGACCCCCTTCTTTGCCAGGTGGGCTCCTATTCTCTTCAGAGACCCCACTATCTTGTCTGTCTAGGGCCTGACCTCTCCTCAGGGCCCCCACCATACTACTGCCCTCTGTCTGTCCATGGCATTAATAACCTTTCTAACAAACTCCTTAGTTGTCTTAGTTAGGGTTTCTATTGCTGTGGTGAAACACCGTGACCAAAGCAAGTTGGGGAGGAAAGGGGTTATTTGGTTTACACTTCCACATTACTGTTCATCACTGAAGGAAATCAGGACAGGAGCTCAAGCAGGGCAGGAACTGGGAGGCAGGAGCTGATGCGGAGGGCATGGAGGGGTGCTGTTTACGAGCTTTCTCAGCCTGCTTTCTTGTAGAACCCAGGACCACCAGCCCAGGGATGGCACCACCCACAATCAGCTGGGCCCTCATGCCTTGATCACTAGTTGAGAAAATGCCTTACAGATGGATCTCATGGAGGTAGCTCCTTTACTGAGGTTCCTTCCTCTCTGATGACTCTAGCTTGTGGCAAGCTGACACACAAAACCAGCCAGTACACCATTCATCATTGTGAAAAATCAGGACAGGAACTCAAACAGCACAGGAACCTGGAGGCAGGAGCTGATGCAGAGGCCATGGAGGTGCGCTGTTTGTTGTCTTACTCATCGTGGCTTGCTTAGACAGTGGCCTTATAGAACCCAGGACCACCAGCCTAGGGATAATACCGCCCACAATGGACTGGGCCCTCCCCCATTAATTGCTAATTAAGAAAACCCCCTCTAGCGGATTTTATGGAGGCATTTTCAGAATTGAGGCTCCCTCTTTTTAGATGGGTACACTTTGTGTCAAGTTCACATAAAATTAGCCAGTACATTAATCCCAAGAAATCCATGCCCACCTCATCTAAACCTAAATACTTAACTTCTAGAAGTATTCTACTAATGCTGATGTCAGGGTTCGATGGGCACCCCGAAATGGCTTTCGTGTCCTTGAGCAGGGAACTGAACAGAGACACACGAGTGCAGCAGCAGAGGTTTATTAAAATGCACTCCCAAAACTGGGCGGTGGCGGCGCACGTCTTTAATCCCAGCATTTGGGAGGTAGAGGCAGGCAGATCTCTGTGAGTTCGAGGCCAGCCTGGTCTACAGAGTTAGTTCCGGGACAGCCAGTGTTGTCCCGCAGAGAAACCCTGTCTTGAAAGAAACAAAACAAAACAACAAAAATCAAAAAACAAAAAGACCGAAAACCAAAGAACAAAACACTTCCAAGGGAGGAAGCAGACCTGAGCAGAGAAAGGAGGGTTCTCTGCTACACGAAGAATTGATTCTTATGTCACAAAGCATGGGTTTTGGGGGTTGATTGTGCAACACGGGCTTTTCTGCACGCGCTTTTGATGCCATCTAGGGGTGAAGGAACATGTTTGTTTTCTCTGTAGATTAAAGAATAAAAAGGCAGGGGAGAAAGTTTTGCTGGAAAGTCCTGGCAGAGCCACAATATGATGACAGCGAGGAAATCTGGGTCCCCTCTCCAGGGTCTCAGTCTCATTATTAAAAGAAGTTAAGAATGAACTCAAGCAGATGCCTGAGGGCAGTTTACTGGAGTATGAAAAGAAAAACCCCAGGGCAGGCTGAACTCTTGCAGCTGCCTAGAGGAACAAAGATAGAAGGGAAAAGAATTCACAGCTTTGAGATAAGCCAGCGTGGAGGTCAGTCACAGGCAGGCAGATGGTGCGGAGAAGAGCAACCCAAAGTCCCAGAGAGTTTAAAAGACTCCGGCCAGCATCTAAAAGAAAAATAGAGAAGAAAAGGAAAAGTTAGATAGGCAGGCCAACCCAGCCAAGCCTGATGGTGGATGACAGGGACTGTACTGGGAGTGGAGAGTCCTGAGAAGCCGAAGTGCTGTATTCAGGTGAACCCATCTTCCTAGGGATGGACTCCTAACTGGCTGTTGTGGAATAATCTTTTTGTACAGTGTGAAGATGTATCGCTCTAATTGGTTTAATAAAAAACTGAACAACCATCAGTTAGGCAAGATTTCCTGGCAGAGAGGATGGACGCTGGGAAGAAGGCAGAGACACCAGGAGATGCAGAGCAGGTGGGATGGGCACTATGGTGATGAGGGGGTACTAAAGCCATGAGGCAGAAAGTAAATTCATAGAAATGAGTTCAGTTATGAGTTAGTTAGAAACAAGTCTAAGCTATCGGCCAAGCTTTCACAATTATTGATAGTTTCCATGTCATTACTGGGGAGTCAACGGTCCTGATGAAAAAGACAAACTACAACCAGGTCCTTAACCTACCTTAATGGGTTAACTTTCTTTCTTTCTTTCTTTCTCTTCCTTCCTTCCTTCTTTCTTTTCTTTTTTTCATACAGTGTATTTTGATCTTATTCTTTCTCTTCCCCAAATCCTCCCCTTCCCTACCCACTCAATATCATGTTCTTTCTATCTTAAAGCACACACACAAAGAGAGAGAGAGAGAGAGAGAGAGAGAGAGAGAGAGAGAGAACTTTGTGTTGGTCAAGTACTCCTGAATGAGGCCTGTCCTGGAGTGGTTGACATACCTAGTGCCACACCACTAGAGAAAACTGATGTTTTTCCTCTCGAAGCAGTTATCAACTGCAAATAGCTTCTTGATACAGGTGGGATTTGTACTGCTTCCCTTTCTCTGTGCTGGGATTTGTCCGGCTGGAACTTGTAGAGGTCTTCTGTATGCTGCCACAGTCTCTGTTTCCTGAGAGTTGCCCACCACCTTATCAGCTCTCAGCCTCTTTTTCCATGTAGATCCCTAATACTTGACGGGAAAATGTAATAAAGACGTCTCGGTCAAGACCTTTGAGGAACTCTTAAGGGAGAGACAAGGGCATGTCTCCATCTAGGGGTGGTTTCCGTCCATTACTGTAACACTGTTACATGTAATTCTTTCTGCAGCTTCACACATGGCATATTTCTGCAGCTTCACACATGGCATATTGTTAATCCCTCTGGGAGAAGATAAGACCACTACGACAATTTTTTAGTCAAATTTAAGAAAGCTTTATTAACTACTGGCCGGGAAGGTGGACACTGGCTGGATCCATCCTGGGGATTCCCAGAGAATGGCCACAAAGTAATGTTAGTCCAGTGCTTATAAAAGGAAAAACCCACAAGGCTACGTTCCACCTTCATCCAATCAGGGGCAAGCATACATCCTGACGTACTTCCTGTCTAAGTACTTCCTGCCTTCGTGTGATCAAGCACAACCTGTGCAGTTAGGGCAACCAACCTTGGTTTACAGAGTGGAAACACCTGGCTTGTTACAGTGTGTGAGCAACAGCCACCAGCATTCCTGGAAGTTATCTATCCTTGGGCGAGGGGAGCTAACAGATTAGAGGCAGTTTTGTTTTATAGGTCTCTTTAGCACAATAATTTAAACTTAAAACATAACTTTAGCCCTCACAATGTCTCATCAGAATCTTAAGTCCCACGGAGTAGTTTTAGTACGGTATTATTCATAGGTCACCTTCAAACACTAGAGGGTTTCTGCACCAGGGCCAGTGGCTAGATTTAGTCAGCCTCAGTCAAGGAATTTCCAAAGCTTTCTTTTTTGCCAGCAGATTTTCTCCCTAACTATGGTGGTTCTGGATCCTTTGCACAAAGGCTTTCCAGACCACCCTCTGCGCCTTGTTCTCCTGCGTAGATTCCTTCATGAGCGCTGTGGTTAGGGAACTGAAAGATGATAATCCATCTTCCATAAATGTCTCCACACTGTTGGGAGGCACAGTCTCTGCCCACGTGGTACCGCAACACTCTTCACTTTATCTGTTGGTTGTAGAGAAAGATCTGGACCCCATGGGGCAGAAACTGGCTGGAATCCCTGCATCGTGGCAAGATCACTCTGGGATTGCTGTCTCCTACAGGACACAAGAACAGAATTTGTTCTTGAGCATTGGGCAGATTCCCTCCCCCTTGTCTAGGGCTCAAGTCTTGTAATACAGCTGTCCCATCTTTTAACTTTTGAGTTTCAAAATGAGATCCTTCAGGGTGTAAAAACATACTGGTGGTTATATACTGACACCGTGGTAAAAACACAACAGTTCCGAGAAGAAATCCATGAATGGGATAGATCAAAAGAGTGTGAGGTTGTAATCATGAGATATTTATTACACCAACACACCAAAAGAACAAATTGCTGGGCGGCGTGGCATGCTCTTTTAATCCCAGCACTCAGGAGGCATGGGAGGCAGAGGCAGGTGGATCGCTGTGCATTCAAGGCCAGCCTGTCTCAAAAAACCAAAACCAAAACAAAATAATGATATAAAACAAAATATAAAGTAAGATTACAACTATGGATAGATTTATACATAGGGCGTATGTCTGCACGTCGGCAGCTAAGACATCCTTTTGCCTGGTTTGAAGAGAACTATTAAATCTCTTAACCGTTTGCAAAGGGAAGTATTCTTGCCTTTAAGATGTTATTCAGACTGTGGAGATTCAGGAAGAACAGGCTTTGTTCTAGAAGAAAACTCCTTCAGTTCTTTCGGTCTGGATGGAGTAGGCCTCTGTCCATTCTGAGAAGGTATCCATAAACAATACAAGATATATCTTTCACAGGGCTCATGTCCCAATGTTCTTTCAGATGTTATTGCTTGTAAATGGCCTGGAGAGCCAGATGTTCCACAGCTGTCTAGAGAAGCTCGGCTGAGGACTCTCCACGTTATGTTTCATGTTAGACCAAGTCAATTAGACAAAAAAGTAATAGTGAAAAGGCAGAAAAAGGAGTTTTTCAGTACAGCCCCCAAGGGAAGAAAAAAAAGCCCAAGTGATCCCCAGGTCTGTCTTTGGCATCCCAGCCTGAGGTTTGGGTTTCAGCAAAGAGCAAGCTGTATCTGTAGCTATGCAGTCCTGTCAGGGTGTGGTTCAACCAATACGCATCATCTGGGCTCCAGTCTTTCCCATGAAGTGGCCCGACAGGGTGGGAGAGCTGCATGAAATCTTTCAGGTGACCAGTTCCTCCTCTGGCAGGCAACAGACTGCACCCTTCCCTTTTCTCATTATGGAACTCCCAGGGAAAATCCAATGTCCTGATGCCCATCACTTCAATAGTCTGATAGCCAATGAGAGGGACCCAAGGGATTTCTTCAGAACATCTTCATTCCTGCCAGAGCTGTTAGAGATTTCTCTTGACAAAGGGAGCGGCAATTTTCTAGAACCCCACCAAGAAAAGCCCATTACCAGTGCCTAGGTTTCCACAGATATGGCAAGTGTTGTGCCTTCAGTGTTCTCTTCTGCCTTGGTGCCTAGGAGTGACTGGCTGATTATCTCTCTGGGGGAAATGTGTCATCCCTGGGGCTTAAGGTTATTGTGTTTGTAATCACTTCCCCTGAGCTCTTTAGACTGTCTCTATTTTGTCTCTGTTGTAAACCTCATGTGCTAGCTAGTTTTAAGTCAATTTGATACAGGCTAGAGAAATTCTGGAAGAGGGAACCTCAATTGAGAAAATACCCTCACCAGACTGGCCTGATTATTTATTGAAGATTTATGTGGGAGTGCCCAGTTCACCGAGGATGATGCTAACCCTGGGCTGGTGGGCCTGGGAGCTGTAAGAAAGCAGGCTGAACTAGGCACTGAGAACAAGCCAGTGAGCAGCATCCTTCCATGGCCTCTGCATCAGCTATTGCCCTCAGGTTCCTGCCCTGCTTGAATTCCTGCCCTCACTTCCCCCAGTTAGCTGTTAACTGGAAGTATAAGCAAAATAAACCCTTTCCTCCCCCATATTGTTTTTGGTCATGATGTTTTTATCACAGCCATAGAAACTCTAAGACACCCAAAAACCAAATTTAAAAGTTAACTTAGAGTCTGAGGTCCCACTGTGGCCTAATGAGTACCTAGAAAAAAAATCTTACCTTAGGATAATAATTTTTAATTATAGTAAATGGATATTCTAAGTTTCTTTATCTCTTTTTTACTTGATTACTTTCTGTCTCATTTTTTAAAAAAAAACATTTATTTCAGTCAGGCATGGCAGCACACACCCTTAATCCCAGTACTCAGAAGGCAGAGGCAGGCAGATCTCTGAGTTTGAGGCCAACCTGGTCTATAGAGTGAGTTTCAGGACAGTTCAGGGCTACACAGAGAAACCCTGTCTCAAAAAACAAAAACAATGAAAAGAAAAAATTATTTCTTAATAAAACGGGTATGTTCTGATAAAAACACAGGAATTTGAATCTGATACGTAGAGAAAGCATGTTAACAGTACCTGAGATGTTTCTTTTTCTTCAACCAAAGGCAGGATAAACTGTCTCCACTTCATTTTGTGTTTGTCTCCTTTCATGTGCTTTACCTGCTTACATGCAAGTAAACATGCTGAAACACAGAGGTAAGCCTGTGTCCCCAGTCATTTGTAAGGTGGAAAGCAAGCTAAGCAGGAAACAGCTGTCTGGCTTTAAAATGATAATGATAATGATCATTATTATTTTTATCTTTAGTACCAAACTGGCCAAGATAAAGCCTTAAAAAACTCATCAAAAGAGGAAGGTACAGCGAACAGACAATAGTTCTAACAATAACAATATAGTTGCAAATTGAAAGTCATCCTACTTAACACACACACACGCATGCACGCCTTAAGTTTGCAATAGAAATGCCAAGAACAGTCAGTTTAGCATGCAATACATTTTTAAAAAATGAAGTTGCTGCAGATTTTGTGACTTGGTTGTTTTCAGGGAGTCTAAGGGCAGATTCAGGTTTGTCCCTGCTATCTCAAACACAAAATGACACCTAAAAAAATCCCATGAACACAATCACCACGAGTACACAAGACACAACTACATTAAACCTGGTGCACTCAGTGAGAACAAAGTAGAAAGAAGATGAGAGAAGGGTCTTAGTGAAAGCAAAATACAGGACCAAGTGATGGAGCCTGGTATGTGCACTAAGGTCAGTGTCTTTCCCCATTTAAACGAGTAACAAGGGAGGGCAATAGAAGGAGCCTTAGTTTTCTAAAGGCCTCTATTCCCTGTTGAGACACAGTAGGATCGTGTCCTTTCCTCTGGTAAATGCTACCATAATTAACCGGTTTCTTAATACACTTTTTAAAAAATTCATTCAACAAGATTTTCTACCATCATCTGATGTCTGCGGGCCCTTTGTTGGGGTTGTTGAAATCCCAAACACTGGGTTTCTGAATTGGGAGGGTCTCTGCTTTGGGCACCAGTCAGTAGTGTGTGTGTGTGCGTGCGCGCGCGTGTGCGCGCATGTGTGTGCACCAGAGGCATTCCTTCGTCACCCTCCATCATATTTTTTGAGGTAGGATGTCTTACTAAATGGAGCTTTCTGTTTTGCCTAGGACCCCAGTCCTGGGATTACAGGCATCTACCCCCACATTCAGCTTTTACATAATTGCTGGTGATCAGAACCAACTGTTTAAGCTTACACAGCAAACTCTTTACCCACTGAGCTATTTCCCCAACCCAGAGGATGGGATTTTGAGCAAATAGTTCATCTCACACCTTCTAGCTTCCTTCCAGTCCCGCTGTTCCTCTTCATACAGTAAGGACCACGTCTGTGTACTTCCATTCCTTGGCCAACCCTCCTAATTCCCAGTCTATGTTGAGGACAGGGAATGCTGTAGAGATACTAGCCTCTTTCTTTAGGATCAAACCACTTCCAATTCTTGAGCAGGCATTGGCCCTGCAGTGGAGAGTCCATGGGATCTAAGGGGGAGAGACGGGAAGCAGAGGGTCTCTGGGGTAGGAGGAAGGCGTTTCTCAGGCCCATGTGCAGACTCCTCATGACCTGAGGGTTGGGGGTTTGGGGGTGCTACCCCATTCCATTACACCACCATTCATCCCCAGTGAGCCAAGAAGAGCCTGCAGGATGGTTTAGGACACCGGTTTGAGTCCCCAGCTCTTCCATGTTTTATTGCCTCTCCAGCTGGAGTTTGAAACAGCTACTCGTGCTGACTTTCCAGGGACCCTGCCCCTCCTCTCAACACTATTGTGTCAAGGACTAAGTTTCGAACACATCAATTTGGGGAACTCAGTCAGGTGAAGTATAAGTGTAGGCCTCATGTGGCTCTGTGGACAGGTGGCTTTGGGGTGAGTATGTGTGCATCCGCATGCTTTGTGCGTGGATGGTGTGTGACCTTTAATTCTGTTGCTGATGATGCAAGAATTCTGCAGACATGCTGGGGCCTCTAGCAGAAACCACAATTCTCAACGTCTTCCTTTACCTGACCCCTCTATTCAGTCGGTTTCTGCACTTAACATCCACAAATTCGAGCCTTAGTTCCTGTGTTTAAAACAAAACATTAGAACACAGAAGTTGGGAAAGGAAAATGACTTTATAGTCTGACCAAACTGGGGGGATAAGCGTGGGGAAGAGTCCAGTTCTTCCATCTCATATGCTCCTGTAGCAATGTCTCCTGGGGCCTAACTGCAGATGATTAAAGTCACAGGGTGCTGCTCTAATGAATGCATTCATACCTGGGGTGGGCAGTTAGTGACCTTCAGGGAAGATTTATTATACAAATGCATTTGGAGGTCCTGACCATGAAGGTGGTACCACAGCAGTCCGGAGGGTAGAGGGGAGGTGTGGCAGGGTCTGTCCTTGCTGGTGTCAGGGAAGAGTTCATTCAGTGAGATTCAGCAGTGGCCACACAGGCTAGCTCTTGATCAAAGCCCCACATAGCTAAAGGACAAAATTAATAGGCAGCAATTCAAAAAAGGAAAGTTCAAACTAAACAGCCTTCGGGCAGAAGCAATGAAACCTGGGGGCCACATCCTTGACAGGGGCTGGACTCATTTCACAGACCACACTAGCACCTATGAAGAGAAGGATATCTTGAGATGGTCCTGAAGAAAGTCCCCAAGGTAATGCTTTCCCAGACCTCCTCCTGATAAGACTTACCTTGAGTTCCAGAAATCACCATCTGTGTCAACAGAGGTAAGAGCAGTGGACCCCGGTGTGCCCACCGGCTGATAGCAGGACGGCTACCTCCTTGCCAGAGCAATCATTGTTTATGTCAGCTGCCAGAGCCATGGTGCTATTTATTAGCTTTCTAAAACGCCACGTGGGGAGTGACCTCCAGTGGCTCAGCATCCGCTCTGGGTTTCCAGATGTGAAGAACACTAATCTTTTGATTAATCTCTGAGAAAACACAGGTAGCATTTCAGTTATTAAAAAAAAAAAATCAAAGTCGTTTAGAAAATACCCAGTTGGTGAGTTCATTGCAAAGTTTATTTCTGACTTGCCACCAGTATTGGGTCCCTGTATTCCTCAGGCCTGCTTCCCAGCCTTATCCCTCAGGCAAATAAGAGGCCTTTGCTCCCAGTGAGGGATTCTCACATATGCAGTTTTGCTAATGTATCCCCCAGATCTCAAAGAACTGATTGTTTTGCTATAATTCATACCTTAAGATTTATTTCTACTGTTTAGATTTTCAAAACAGAGCTCATTGAGAAAATATACATATGATGTTATTTCTTTCATTATAGTAATTATTCACAATTAGAACAGCATTTAATGCAATTTGCAGTTATTCTCTTTGGAGCCTTGTGTTAGTATTGCGTGATTTAAAGTATTGGGAGATGTGTGTTTTGCTTCTCCGTGACACAAATAAGTAGGCACAATAAAGGGCTGCTCAGCCATCACACACAGACATATCCCTGCTCAGCCATCACACACAGACATATCCCTGCTCTGCCTGAATGTGTAATAAGCAAGCATCATATGCATTTTAATTATGGTTTCACTGTAAATATATATTATGATTTGATATATATATAAGCATCTGATAAGGATAACACATGTTGTTAATTAGTTTTAAATTTGTTCTTTGACACTTTCATACATGCATGTAATATATTGATTAATTTCACTCCCTACCCTTTTGAAATTCCCCTCTCACTCGTGAACCCCTTTCTACATATCTTTCCCTATAGTTATGCCTGTCGGTTTCACTTCGTGGCCCCTGAGTTTCCCGAGGCCGGAGTGTGACAGGAGTGAGGAACTACTCAGTGGAGTCTGGTGGACTCTCTGGGTCACACATCTGAAGAAAATGAGCCTCCTTCCTGGGATCCTTCAGGAGCCGATAGTTCCGAAGGGAAGGCAGGGCCCCGTGATCCTCTCCTCAGTCCGTGATTGATTACTGTGGTCACTCTTGCTTTCATCTTGCAGGTCTGTTTAAATCATTTGATCTCATCTTGGTTTAACTTTGGTCAGTCAGATGCAGTGAAAAGTTCATCTGCTTGCCATGCGGCGATGGTGGCGCGCGCCTTTGATTCCAGCACTCAGGAGGCAGAGGCGGGCGGCTCTCTGTGAGACCAGCCTGGTCTACATAGGGAGTTCCGGGACAGCCAGGGTTGTCTCACAGAGAAACCGTGTCTCAAAAAACAAGCAAAGAACAAAAAAGCTCATACATTTCTTTCATGTTTTCCAGCTAGGTAGAATGTAAGCTTATAAAGTATGCTTTATGATTTCCTAGATTTCTACTGTCTCTTTGTTCATTTTTAATTAATTTGAATCTTCTCTTTCTTTTGCCTAATTAGTGGTCTTTTATTCTGGGAGATAATAGTCTATGTTATGCTTCTAGCCAATGGCAGATGTTTAGTAAATGTGAAATCTTGGTTAAGCCTGCCTAAAATTTTTTTAGTGCTTAATTGGTATATATAATCAGTAATCAATATCCATCGGGGATTGGTTGCAAGGCCCTCCATAGCCCAGACTGCACAATGTGGTGATGCTCAAACCTCATAGGAGATGGTGTTACATTTGTCTGTAATGTATACACAGCCTTCTCTATACTCAAATCTCTAGATGGCTCATTCAATACAGCATCAGTGATAAGCAGTGGTCACACTAAAGAATAATGATGGGGTGGAGCTATTTATGTTCAGAAGAAATGTGCTCCCCAATGTTTTGTATCCACTGTTGGTGGAACTTGAGTGTGGTGGGCCCTCCTGACATAGAAGGCTGACTACTTAGCTTCCACAGTAAAACAGGGAACCTCTCCGTGATACAGGCATTTGTGATAAATAATTTTTTTTTCTTTCCTATACGTGACTTCAGATTTTGGGTTCAGCCAAGCAGAGACCGGGACACCCAGAACCTGCTTGCCCTCTGCAGACCAGTCCCAGGACCAGCCTCAGAGGGAGGAGGTATGTACGTAGGAAGTTTCTAGAACCTGCTTGCCCTCTGCAGACCAGTCCCAGGACCAGCCTCAGAGGAAGGAGGTATGTACGCAGGAAACTTCTAGGGCAGTAATGCTGTGACCGGAGACAGCTGTGATACAGTCACAAGGTCTCTGCTGCTCTGTGAAAACTCTGATGTGGGCGTGGCTCCCAGAGTTATTCCCCGGCCATTTCTGACTGGTCAGTGTATGTGGCTGCCCTGGGAAAGAGGTCTGGCTTTGGTCAATGATGTCCTCTTCCGGGGCAAGTCCCTGAGAAGCCTGATAGACCAGTGTTGCAGGAGGTGGGGAAAGAAGTCCTAAAGTGTGTGTGTGGGGTCTGTGTGGCAAAGCACCCCACACAGCCTAGCTTTGGTGGAGGGAGTGGGGAGGGGCATTTGCTGTCAGCTGTGTACCCAGCATTCACCCTTCCTTTGTGTGGTGGTTTGAATGAGATGGTCCCCAGAAGCTCGTGTGTTTAAATACATGGTCCCCAGTTGATGGAATCGTTTGGAAAGGATTATGAGGCATGGTCTTATTGAGGAGGTGTGTCTGGGGGACGGGCTTTGAGCATCAAGAGTCACATGTCATGATTACTGTATTCCATGTTCCCGGTTTGTAGTTTGAGATGTGGTTCTCAGCTGTCGTTCTAGCCACCTGCTGCCTGCTCCCTCTACTCCGCCGTCGTGGACTCTTCTCTCTCTGGAACCCTAAGCCCAGAACAAATCCTTCCATGTATAAGATGCCTTGATCGTGGTGTTTTATCACAGCAATAGGAAAGCGACTGATGGGCTTAGAAAGCGGCTTTGTTTGGAGCAGCGTGGTGATCAATAAAGGCCCTGCCTTCTTGGGGTCCTCTGCACGAGTCCCTGTCCTAGCCAGGTGACATCAGTGGGCATCTGGGTTCCTAAGAGCACCCTAGACCCATCTGAGAAGATGCAAGACTTTACTTGCTTAGGCCACGGTGATCAGGTTTGGGCTGCGTGGAGCCTAACCCAGACCCAGACTGTCCAGAGGGGTCATCAGGTTCCTGCTTAAGAACATGGTCCTTTAGGGAAAGCGGACATGGTTGGCAACCCAGCTAGCTCTGCAACACAGTGGGTAAGTCACTCAGTTCAACTTGTCTATAATGGGGATGGTCCAATACATTTGTTTTAACGTATAACTCTAGCGTCGCTGGCCTGATTTAGTTTGCCTTATGTGTTCTCAGTTGCGGGCACTGAAAAACTTGCCTGTGAACACTCCATGCCAGCTTATAGTTAAGATATAGATGGATGGGTGGACGGACAGACGGGTAGATGGATGGTCGGGCAATTTAAAACACAAGCTAACCTACTTTTTTCTCTATGCAGATCAAAACTTTATTAGATGCTGCCCCCTAGTGGCTGAGAATAGTATCACTGACTGCAAAGAGGTTTTAAGAGAAACCTGGACTAGGAGGGTTGGACTAGTCCCTAACCATTTCAATTTCAATTTGTAACTGTTGTGACCTCATTGTTTTAATTTACTGACATAGTTTAACAAAGAGGACTTGGGGTAGAACTGCCGCAGAGACCGTAGAGAAAGCCCCTTTCCTTGGTATCTCAGCCTTCTCCTGGGTATACTGAGGCCAGTGCCCTCAGAACGTGTTGTGTCAACCTATGATAGACTCAGGATAGACTGTTTAGAGAAGCACTCCCCCCGCTCCTGGAGAAACAGGGTTTTCCCCAGGATTGCAAATATTCCTGGAGACTCTGTAGGAGGCAGGACTCATTCAGTTGACACACTGGAAGCTGACTTCAAGAGCATCCTCCGCTGAAGGCTGGCTATAACCCAAATAATAAAAACTCGGAGACAGATATTGGGGTTCAACCTGAAGATCCGAGAAACAAAGCACCCAGTCACTGGCTTTTACCTCTACCTCAGACTGAAAATGGGCGAGATCCTGTCTCCACGAATCCTGAAGACTCCACACCCCACACCCCACACACATTGCGTTCCTGTCTCTTCCCCCTTATATTCCTCTCTGTGCCCAGCCATATCGCTCCTGTCTCCACGTCCCTAGTGCTGGGATTAAAGGCATGTAATTCTCAGTGCTGGGAATTTGTGTGAGTTCTGTTTCTCTTTTAAAAAGATTCTATCTTGTGTAGCCCAGGGTGGCCTTGAACTAACAGAGATCAAGTCTGCCTCTGTCTCCGGAATCCTGGGATTAAAGGCGTGTGCCACCACTGCCTGGCTTGTATGGCTGACTAGTATGGCTGCTTTGTCCCCCGATCTTCAGGCAAGCTTTATTTACTAAAACACAAATATACCACAATGGCTGGCAGCCGGCTTCAGTGGCCAGGAGGGCCTGATCATACCTAAGCACTCAGCAAATTCCTCAGGCAGACTCTTACTGAGCTAGCTCCTGAGTGGGCACTAACACAGGCAACAGCCCTAATGTCCAGGTCACTAGTCCTAAGCAATGGCAATCCAGGCCAGCATCCCACTAGCCACTGTTGCACCCTATCTAACACACTAGGACAACCCACACAGCCTAGCATGCTGAACCTGCTCTGGGGAGTTCCTGAGGATTCAGAGAAGCATGTATCCCTGCCTTCCCTGCAATAGTTCTTGAGTTCTGGAAAAAGGACTTACCTACATCGTCTCCAAGTCTAACTCTGCTGTGCCTACAAAGACCTTCAGATAGGTGGAGCAGTCCGGTAATAATCTTGGTAGGCCGTTTCTTATGACTAATTGTTATCATCAGGCCAACTAGCACATGCCTATACTCAAGAGGCTAAGGCAGGAAGACCAGACCATAGGATCAGGGCCTGATAGGGGACTAAAGAGAGAGTTCAAGGCCAGTCCGGGCAACTTACTGAGACCCTCTCTTAGAAGAGAAACAGGATTGGGGGTGTAGCTCAGTGGTAGAGTGCTGGCCTAGCATAGGTCATGCCCTGAGTTCAATTCCTGGCACCAAAACAAACAAACTCCAATAGCCTATAAGCAAGTTCTTTAATTCTGTTCAAAGTGGAGCTTGACAAAGAATGCTCAGCCCACTGTGTGTGGTAATGTCTGCTCACAAGCACTGACATTGAGGCAGGAGGATTACAAGTTTGAAACCAGCCTGGCCAATGCAGTGAGGCTATAAGAGAGAAGTTGGGGAGGAAGAGGAAGGGAGAGGAAGGGAGAGGAAGGGAGGAAGGGAGGGAGGGAGGTGGAGGGAAGAGAGGCAGTAGAGGGAGCAGAGAGACAGAGATAGGGAGAAGGGGGACCACACACATAATACAGCCTAGAAAGTTGAAGTTGGGTGGGTAGGGAGGTGAGAACGGATCTGGGAGGAGGTGGACAGGCTGCATAGGATCAAAATGTGTTATATGAAATTCTCAAGTAAGAACATTTTTTCAAAGGCTAAAAACGTCTGTGTCATGACACTCTTGAATCTGTAGCCACACAATGTACACATGTGCACACACACATCACACAGAGATAAAATGAAATGTATTCTTAAAGAGAGTATCTATGTTCTATAAAATTTAATTTGATATTCTTTATATAAAATATACTAGATAGTCTAATCTGTATTCTATAAAAAGCTGTCTGTCTCTAGCTACACATCCCAAGACAGAAATATCTCCAAGACATGCACTGTTGAAGAAATTAAAGAAAAACTTCCAAGTTGTTGCTAAAAGAAGCAATTAAAAACATTTATATTCTTTAAAATTTATTAGATTTATCAATTTTAGTGTTTTGCCAGTAGGTATGCGCACCATTTGTGAGCCTGCTGCCCACGGAGGTCAGGAGTTCGATCCCCAGAACCAGAACTGTGACCCACCATGTGGGTGCTTGGAATTGAATCTAGGTCTTGTGGAAGATCAGCAAGTGCTCTTAACCTCTGAACAATCTGCCCGCCCCCTAAAACTATACCCTTATAAGCAAGTTCTGGGACAAGAGAGTTTGTTTCTAGTTTTAAATTATCCATTATTTGTGCATTCCTGTAGAGAATTTCAGAGAGATAACTGTCCAGTGGCTCACAGTGGGGTCTCCAGAGGATGTGATGTTGTGACATCTGACGCTTGTCCATTTCCCTATAAATGATTTGTTTTTCATGCCTCAGGTAACCTCAGGAAGTCCCAAGATGAAGGCTGTCCAGTGGAGAGACCAAGGCATAACCAGGGGTGGAGCTTTCAGCCCCATCCCCCAATCTTCAGAGATGGGAAGGGCCAAAAGTCATATTTATCACCAATGGCCAAAGATATAATCAATTACGTCTATGCAATTAAATCATCATAAAAACCCAAAGGACAGGGTTTGGAGAGCTGGGCAGGGGGATCTAGGAAGTTAATGGAACGTGGCCCAGCAGGACAGTATTGGAAGCTCTGTGGTCTCCCCACACCGCATGCATTTCCTCTACGCTATCCCTGGTAATAAAATGGTGTTTCCCTGAAGCTCTGTGAGGGCTCGAGCAAATTAAGCCCAAGGGATGGGTGGGTAGACCTAAGTTCACGGCTAGTTGGTCAGAAGCACAGGGAAATCCTAGCAATTGGAGTAGTTACTCAACTGAGTTTTGGGTACTGAGAGGTCTGACGCCATAGGTGCATAGCTCAGGACAGACCTGGAATGCATCCAGCTGCAGAATCGGCTGCTCTCAGTGTGTGGTGGGAAAGTGTACACACACCTGCTATCCCCGGGGTGTGGTGGAAAAGCCTACACACACCAACTGTCTCAAGTATGTGGAGAGAGCGCAGTGGGAGAAACTGAGGCTGAAGCTGAAGCTGCGACTCCTTCCCGATAGGGCAACTTCACTTTGGAGGTTGTTGCTCAGGATTATTTTCCAGAATCTATTAATTTTACAATAAAAATATGAAGCTAACATATCCATGGGCTGTTCCAGGTCTGTCATGAATGATGCTATGAGATCACTTCCAAGAAACCAAGGTCTGGGATGCTCTTGTATATTTTGTATTAGAATTAATCTGCTGGGGAATGAGGGGTTCAGAACTCTGTGCTCTGTGTTGCCAATGTCTTAGAAGGTAAACCTTCATCTATACATTTTGCTGTCGGCTCTTACCCAAAACACTCTTACCAACACATACCATGAATTGGTGTTTTTAAAATTCCCCCTTTTATTTTTAAACCTTCGGGCTATGTTTAACAGTTCTAAATCCGACAATTTGCAAGTGGGTGAGAGAAACCCGAATAGGCTTTAATAAGAGATAGAGGGGGAAATACGAGCTCAGAATTTTCAGCACTAAATAAAGCAGTGAAAGTAGACTTTAAATACACCGTTTCTCCCTTGCAAAGAACTTGAACGACTCAGACACACGAGTTGTATAGGCTAAGAATTCTTCAAAATCTTTATTTCGACAAACAAAACGTGTTCAAATGCAACACCAGGCAAGAAGGAAGAGAAAGGGCTGGAATGCCAGATGCCGGAGAACCCCCACGTGCACGGGCCAGGTCTTCGGAACAAACTAGCACCATTGTCCTAGAAACCAAGGAGTGAGCTGTAATTGTGCCTGACATAGAAAATATTTTAGAAACATCATTTAACTATCGAGTAACAAAGTTGTTTTTTTTTCTAGAAACCTCTTTAAAAATCAATTGGAATTCGGCATTCGAAACTGACGAAAATGGTTCAAAAATGGACCCAGTTTTCCAGCTTGTCAAAGGGAATGAGCCATTAGTGATTTATTTTTTGGAAGGGGGGAAAAAAGCGCCCCAATTCGGCTTTTGGCCTCCTCCCAACCACTAAGCAGGTGCAGCAAATCGAATATTCCTACAGGGATATATCTAAAACCGGTCTCAGAAAATATTCTCCTAGACTATAAAAATACTAAATGGAATACAAAAATTCCAGCATACGAAGCCAACAGACTATCACGGACAAGATCTGCAACACACTTAAAGCTATGTTGTGCCACAATCACCATGAGCATCAAGTACTGTATCATTTCCTATGAGCCCTCGGACCCCAACGTATATTTCCCCTTGACTTTGTCACCATGTCAGATAGAGACCCAATTCTGTGTTTCTAGCAGAAGCTACCAAAGGATCTGCTAAACAACTTGGCATTCAGCTGGTTCCCCAAGTGCCGGAAGTGCAACTGTAACAGGCTGGGTTTTGTTTTGTTTTTTATAGATCAGGGGTCAGCAAACAGTCCGTGAGCCACAGCTGGCTGCCACCTATTCTGTTTGGCCGGTGGAACACAAATACAGTCACACACACAGCCATTTATGTGTCGCCATGTCCCCAGAGCACAGTGGAGATGTGACAACGCCCCCGTGTGACCTTTAGGTCTACAGAGTCTAAGATACCAACCTTCCAGTTCCTTCATAAAAAGGCTGTCATCCCACTTTGAACTCGTAACTTTGGGAACATTTTCCGCTCAACAAGGTTAAGGTAAGTGTTCAAGAACAAGAAGATTTTGGCAGAGATTTGCTGGTTCCATGGCAGGCCAAAACATGTATCAGCTTGGATTGGAAGCTTTGAGTACTGAACCTGATGCTAGCATTCTAGACCACACACAGCTATGATAATGGACCCTTTTCCCTCTGTGAACCAGTAATTTCGTACCATAGGGACATACTGTTATGTGCTTCCTGTTTGTCCGAAACCACAGGCATGATCACCCAACATAATCTGCATCCATTAGAACTCCAACCATGATTTAGCAACAGACGGAACCAGCAAGAGAACAGAGCTGGGCTAAATACTTTAGGCCCCTTGCCCATGACATGCATCATAATAATTAGTACTACTGCCATCCAGGGCGACGAACATATCCCTTTTGACAAAGCGAACCAAGTTCTCAAGAGGACACATGGGCTTGGGAGAACGCTTGTGGAAGTCATGGCAGAAAGAGGTGTGGAAGGTGACATCAGCCCCATTATAAAGAATCCGGACGGAATGTTCACTGGGCTTTTGACGGTCTTGCCAGAGCTCAAAGATCAGCCTGGCGGCGAACCTTGGGAACCTGGCTTCCAAAAGTCCCAAGGCACTGAGGACTGGTGACAGAGTGACGTCATGAGCAGAATAGAGGGTGAACAGCTCGTGGGTCCAGCCTGCGGCGGCTCGCTGCATCCGGTTGACCGTCTGGTTCAGGATGGGGTGGGCCCCGAGGAGCGAATACCCAAAGTACAGGGGCTTTTCGTGCCTCTCACGCTCATCCTCTATCTGGTGCGTCTTGATCACCTTGAAGTGCTCCATACCCAGGCAGCCACCTCTGCTGCAGGGGAAGCTGACGTTGTGGCAAAAGTGGCAGAGCATGGAGTCAATGGGGTTGGCTGCCCGCAGCTGCTTGGTGGGGATGTCTACGATCTTGGCCATCTCCCCGTAGGTCCGCTCCAGGTCGCTGTTCTTCAGGCGTAGGAGGTACTGCCGTCGCTGCTCCTTCTCTAGATACTGGTTTCTCAGTGGGCAGTAGCAGCTTCCAGAACAGAATAGGGCACTTGGCTGGTGCTTGAAATAAATTTTCTTCCAGTCAAAATCTGGGAGGAAGCCGTAGAGTAAGGCCAGCCCGCTCTGCAGGGTGCGGCTCTTCCCAGTGGTCTCCAGGTAAAGATGCTCTGAGGACCAGTTGTTCGGCAGAAGTTTGTGCTTCCTCAGATAGATGTCCCTCAGCAACTGGCCGTTCTGCAGATGCTGCACAACTCCTGCAACACCAGAGGACACAGAATCCTTCTTACTAAAGTTTAACAAAAGGGCCACGAAGGGTCAGCACCCTTCTCTGGTGTGTTTGACAGCAGCAGAAGTTAACAGAAGCAGAAGTTATGAGAAGGGTTTTCCAGAAAGATGGGGTGTGGAGGCCTGCCTTTGTCACAACCTCCCTACCCACTGGCTCTCATTTGCATATACCTGAGGGCAGGTGTATGCACACTGCCCAGGGACACAGCAGTCCTCAGGCAGGGAAGGCTACAGCGAAATCTGTCTACCAGTCTACTTACTGTTGGGACACTCCCTCCTTGACCCTGTTTCCATTAGAATGCCCAACCGAAGACCCTCTGTTAACCTCTGGGGCATTCTCTCTGGCCTTGCAGGGCCTTTCCAAGCTCAGCCAACCAGCTCATACTCCACAATTCCAGATACCCAGATGGTATTTAAGGAGCAAATGAAAAACGGTGCATTTATTATGCTCCTTCTAAATGAGAAAGAAGGGAGAGCACGAGAGCGTGTTCACAGTCTCCTGCATTTTGCATAAAGAAGCTTCTGCCGGGACACACGGCAAGCCAGTGGGGGATACATCCAGAGAAGGAGGGCAGAGAAGTGAGATGGGCGGGAAGTGGGTAGAAACAAGACTTCCAGTTTCCTTCAACACTGCCTTGGCTTTGGACCACTGGAGGACAGCAAGGAATGAACTTTTTAAAGAAATGAGAAAGCTTATCTGCAAGCAGGGGAGAAAGAAATCAGCAGGTTTGCCCCCAGGCCTGCAGAAGGTGAGGGACGCCACTGCAGTAATGGGAGTAATGGGTGGGATATGTGAGGACATGAACTACACCCGGGGCAGTGTGGCCAGTTACGTCATTTATGTCCAGGTGTCCAAATGATCTGGAGAGTTCCATCCCCAAATGAGGCAGGCACCTTTATCTGGTGAGCCATCTTGTCTACCTCCTGATATATTCCTACGTAACAAGATGGAATAGGGAAGGGCGGGTTCACTAAGACGCCACTGCATGTGTGCAGGAAGAAAGGTTAGCATTAAGGGTCTGTTTCTTTTTTAATCATTTTTTCCTAAAATTTATTCTTATTTTTATGTACATATTTGCCTGCATGTATGTATGTGCACCAATGTCCAAGGAAGTCAGAAGAAGGTGTTGGATGCCCTGGAACTAGATGGTTGTGATCCTACATAAGGGTGCTGGAAACCAAATTGAACCTGGGTCCTCTGCAAGAGCAGCCAGTGCTCATAACCACTGAGTCACCTCCCTGTCGTCTGTATCTTAGGTGACTGTGGTGCTTTCTTCTGATTTGTAGTCTTTTGTAACTTATGCTCATGAACAGTGATGCTTCTGTAACAAGAAAGGCTACTTTTCCTTTTTAGTTGGTGTGCACATGGAGGTCAGAGGACGGCAGGAGCTGGCTCTCCTTCCACCCCACGGGACCCAGGGATTACCCATGACAGCCATCTAGCCTGTCAAGTTGTTCTCAATTTTAAGAAAGCAGATGTTTCATTAGATACCCTGGGGCCTCTGAGTTCCTTGAGGTACCAGTCCATATGAGTCAGATCAGAGGACCAACCTAGGGAGAGTCTAGGGCACTGAGGCAGGAGTGTAAGCACTATTGTGCAATGTTAAACACCATCAGATGCTATTAAAATCGTTTAGTTCCGTGATGCGCTTTTGTTGAGTCTTTATTAAGTTTATTCCAAACATTCTTTTAATGTCCTCTGTGAATGACTAAAATCTAGGGGCAGGCTGTCTGATGGGCTCGTCCTCCGCCTGGCAGCCTGGGGCACGGTACTGCCAGACATGCACCCCCTTCCTGGTGACTGGCCAGATGACCCTCATGGCAGTCTGGCTGCTTTGGACACTTCAGTCGCCCTGAGGACACTTGAGCAGCTTCAGGGAACCCCTACAAACACAGCTGAGGGCAGCCTGCTCCGGCTTTGGAAGGCTTGTAACTGGTGCAAATACTCCTTCACGTGTGTGTGTGTGTGTGTGTGTGTGTGTGCCATATCTTTTTGCTGGCTTTAGCTTGATTGTCTAATCAGCTGGGAGACACCTCCGCACGGCCCCCTCGTGCTGCTGCATTGGGCACCAATCAAAGGCCTCTGAATGGTCTTCCTCCATCCGCGCTCACTCTTTATCACTGCAGAAGGAGCAGTGGCAATGGCCAAGGTGGCAGCACAGCCCCCAGGCTGTGGCCACTGCAGCGGGGGCACAGCTGAGGAACCGAGAGCAGGTAAGAGAAGGTGGAGAGAGGAAGAAACAGACTGTAAGAGTCACAGGCTAAAAACTGGGGGGCCAAGGTTGCTGGAAAGTTTCAGGGAGCTGCTAGGGCTTAAGGGTCTGGAGATTTCAGACACCCTAGGCGTGACCACTGTAACATGGTCACTGTAGGGTGGGAGTCCTAGCACCCCAAGAGGTTGATGTGTTCTAACCCTTGAAGGCATCATTTGCAGCCGCACTGCACTGTCTGCTGGCTTTGCTGCTGCCGATCACCACAGCTGGAAGCCGAGGGCTCCAGTGCCTGTCAAGTGTTGGGGCTGCTGGGGATCAAGCCCAGAGCAGTTAAGTTCATAGTTTTTCAGGCTTTGGGATAAAAACATCTGTGTTTGCCATACCAGTCCCTGGGCTCTGGGCACTTAGGGCCCAGGACTACCAGTCCGGAGAAAGCTTCCCACCTACTCCCCATTTTTATTTGATCACTGCCAGGACCCCGCACAGCTAACTGGTAACGTGTATGGCCTCTCGGTGTCCCACAGACCTTTACATATGATCCCGAATGCACAGGAACCGAGGCGCATGTGTGAGGGACGTGATCAGGCGGTTGTACATACCTGTCTGTGTGAGCTCTCCCATTTCACAAAGAGGATGGTTAGGGTAAAGAGGCAGGGAATTTAAGGGGCTTTCAAAAGAGGCTCCTGGTCCTTTTGACATGTGACTAACGAAAGCTTCTAGTTTAGGGTGATATGGCTTCCTAAAGGGACAACACAGAGAAGCAGTGGTTAGAACACTCCAGAGTGGTCAAACATCAGCACATCTAAACCCGTGTGTGTCATGGCCTCTGCTGCCTCCCACAACAGGTTCTGGGGCTTAGCAATTTTACAGTTTCAGTTTCTGTGCCAGACAGATGACTCAGAAGCTGCTCTTCCAGAGGACATGGGTTTGATTTCCAGCACCCATGTGGCAGCTTGCAATCATCTCTAACTCTAGTCCCAGGGCGTCCACTGCCCTCTTCTGGCTCCACAGTGCATAGGCACACATGAAGGCAGAAACCAAAAATAATCAACAATGAAGGGAAAACAAGTCTTTATCAAGGTACAGTCTCATCCCGACTTGACCATGGGTACCTAGCGACACAATGGAGGTCATTGAGTACCCAACCTCTGCCGAATCTGATACTCTGGGATTTGGCATTGTCCTCCGGCCAGCACGCCCCACATCCTGCTGTTTCTGGGTCAGGCGGTAGGCAGGAAGCTGTCCTGGTTTTCTTCCTTTCCTACCCTGACCCTTGTCAAGTCCTGTAGATTCTCCCACCTACTGTTTCCTCATCTCTCCTCCATCTTCACACAGCCACTCCCTGGATTCTGACCTTAGACAGCTTGGTCTGCATGGCTGCAGGACCCTTACTAATGTCTTCCTCAGTCTACCCTGCCCTTCTCCCCTCTCACCCCTCACAGCCTGTTCACATCACCACCTTCTGGAAAGGCGTGTGCACAGCTGTCCCTGTGCTTTAGGGCCCCTCGCAGAGACCTCCTTCCTTCTGACACCATATTCTAGGCACACAGAGTCGGCCATCTTCCTTTGCCCAGCATACAGCATGCTCCTCCTTTCCCATCTCCACCCTTTTATATGTCCGCATGGGAGATCTGCCTAATCCTCACTGTTCCCAACCTCTGGAAACATGTCTCTTTAGGGAATCATTAACTGAATAAGATAACAATGCCTATCTCTACAACCATCTACAGACCATTATGCATGTTGCACATAAAATATCTCACTTAATCTAGGTGGCAATGAATGCTAAGAAAAGCTCGTGAGATGTGAGATTATCTGCTTCTGTCACAGAGTATATAAGGTAAGGACAAGCACACTGTACCTATTCCATCACTAATACACAATTCCCTAGATAATGATAGGACCTATGAGTAGCACACTTTTTCTCTGCATCACTAAACGACCTGTGAATGCACACACCTTTTCTCTGAATAGTGAGATGGCCCACGAGTGTGTCCACATTTTCCAACTGAAGAGATGTGGGCAGACAGGGCCATTGGCAAGCAAACTGCATGCAAATTCACATGAAAGCAGCAGATAAACGGTTCTAATGGCAAACCTCACTGTCTGAAAGCCCAATAACTTTGGAAATATTTTTAAAACTGATGCCAAAATCGATTTACATCTCTCAAAAGTAGAGACCTGAAAAATTCCATCTTTTAAAAACAATGTTTTAAAATTAGAGTCTGCTAATCTAGACATGCAGTAGAGTCTAATAGAGCCCCCAGGATAGCTGCAGGGAACTAGGTCTCATAAACACAGAGCGCAATTTATTCTGCCCGAGGCTGAGCACATAAATGTTTTATAAACTAGGAAATAAAATGTCCAGGCCCACAACACGGCTGTCAACATGAATTCACATCAACAAAGGCTATCCATCAATGTGATTCAAATCTCCTGTTCTGGACCATTCTTTCAGGTTGGTGACTTCTGAGGCGCTGAAAACACATGGCTGCCAATTTTAGAAATGGATTTTCACCCCTGAATGTGTTTGCTGAGATGTCCCGGGTTCTTGGGACATCTGCTTAATGAGCTGTGCTATCTAATGGTATTCGTTACAACTTTCTTTTTTTTTTTTTTTTTTTGTATTCCAGCACTGGAGATTGAACCCTGAGCCTTGACCGTGCTTAAGCATGTCACACAAGCTCTACCACCAAATCACACCCCAGCCCCTGCGTTACATTTTCTCACAGGTTAGAAATAGGAAGATTCGTGGAAGAAAAACATTCACAGGACAGATAACTAATGGCTTGTCTTTTTCATGGTAGGAGGACTAGGGAGCTGAGTCTTTAGAATCTGACCTGAATCCCACTGCCCAGGCCTGCATCCCTCATCCCTAGCTCCATCCCTGTATCCTGGAGTTTATCAAGTAGATGCTCCATCCCTGTGTCCCAGAGGGTATTTGGTAGATGCTTCATCCCTGTAACCCAGAGCATTTCTGGTAGATGCTTCATCCCTGTATCCCACTCCATCCCTGTAACCCAGAGCATTTATGGTAGATGCTTCATCCCTGTATCCTGCTTCATCCCTGTATCCTGGAGCATATCTGGTAGATGCTCCAAAACACGTGGGAATGAATTCAACTGTGACATGTCCCATTCTTAGATGTATTGTGAAAATACCATGTCCATCATCTTCCTTGACCCAGAATATTGAATATTATATCACCACAGCAGTTATTAAACATGTAGATTTTGATGGAAATATTAAAACAAAGGTGTGAGGTGAGGCTAGAACTGTATACCAAATTCCATTATTTCTTCTTGGTAACTTGTTTAGAACCCACTGCTAACATATGCATACCATTCCCAGGTTTCGGCACCTTCCTGCTCGGTTCTTTTCTCAGGCAGCTGTTTCAGCACAGCAGCAACCTGGGTCAGCTGTGGAGACATTTCTAGAAAGTGGAGGAAACAACAGCCTAGAAGGAACCTCCCCTTGAATGGCTAGAAGGGGCTGAGTGGCAAGAATCCTCCTTCACACAAGGAAGATGTAAGCCTCCTTGTTTAGGGTGAGGCATCTTCAAGTCTCTCTGCCACAACGCCTGGCCTTGTCCGGACTACCCCAAGCATGTATTTCTCCTCAGCATAACTCATGACGGTGGCCTGCTTGGGACTCTGCGTTTGTGCTGACAACTGAGACAATAAAAAATATTATTTCAAGTTCTTAGAGTTCTTATATATATATTTTATACGCACCATTCAAGTATACTTATGCTACAGTGCTCACGGTGGGATCCTGTGGCCAGTCACACACAAGAGGACACAGGCTGTTTCAGCTGTGATCTGGGTTCCGCAGGGACGGTTACCCGAGCCACGGCAGCAGTGCTACTACTAGGAAGCACAATTTGAAAAGCTTGCCTGGCTGGAAACCAGAAGAGATTCATACCACACCTAAAAACTTAGCAGACTAAAGAATGGCTGACTGCCTATGTCAACAAAACAAGCTTATAAAAAGACAACCCGGATGTACTTTCTCCAGGGCGCGCTTATCTGGGCCTTTCTGTGTAACTCAGTATGACCACTTGTCTACTTTCCTCTCACCACAGGTTCAGCTTGAGAACATTCTAGTCTCATCTGATGCCGCATGCTAAAGATGCTCAAATAAACCAGCATGCCAATGTCCCTAAGCGCAAACCAGACAGCAACCCCTCAGGAGACAGCCCCCAGAGTATGGAGAAATCTCGGAGGCAATGCTGGAGCTGGGCCATAACCTTTCTCCAGTGTCCATGGCTCCTGGGAGGGACAGCACTATCAGCAATGTACCTCCTCGTTCTCATCCCCCACAACCCCTCCTGCAGCTCACCCCTCCCACCTGACCAAGGTCACCCCTCAGTCTCTGAGGCCATTCTCTGTCAGTCTCTCAGGTAATAACAAATATCTGTACTAGGTACTTGGGTGGTAAGAGCAATGGACAGGAGTAAGAGAAATCTCTGAATCAGGGAGGGAGCTTCCATTTCAGCCTGGGGAAACACACCACACAAGAACACTAAGTGTGCGTGTATGAGAGACAGAGACACAGAGAGAGAATGAATGGGAATAACAGAGGCTATGGCAAAAGAAGGAAGGAGACTGGAGTGGGGGGCACCCTCTCATTTTAAGTGTTCTACGTAGGGTAAAGCTGTTTGTGTTTCTCCTGGAGAGAGGAGACCATTCGTTGGGCAACAGTGCCCAAGCATGGAGAGTAAGCCGGAAGTAGCACACCCAAGGGTGACCTATGGTGATCTGAATGAAAACGGCCCCCATAGACCCATAGGGAGTGGCACTATTAAGAGGTGTGGCCTTGTTGGAGTAGGTGCGACTTGTTGGAAGAAGTGTGTCACTGGAGGGCTCTGAGGTTTCAGAAGCTCAAGCCGGACCTAATGGTCCACTCACTTCCTGCTGCCTGCTGATCCAGGTGTAGAACTCCTGGCTCCCCCAGCACCATGTCTGCCTGTGTGCTGGCATGCTTTCCACCATGACGACAAAGGAGAAACCGCTGAACTGTAAGCCAGCCCCAGTTAAATGTTTACCTTTTTAGGAGTTGCTGTGGTCATGGTATCTCTTTCACAGCAATAAAACCCTAACTAAGTCACTACCCTGAGCTGGGTTGGGTTGCTGGCTCAGGCCCCAGTGCACTACCAAAGTCTTTTCTAGTTTTTCCTCCATTTCCTTCTCTTCTTTCTCTGCTAAAATGCTCACCTGGGCTGGCTTCCACTTGCTGAGACTGACCAGGGAGAATGAGACCTGACATGTTAAGTGGCTCCCCGGGGTGGGATAGCCTGCCTGCTGCTAGGCCTCAGAAGCTCACTCACCCTGTTACTCCAGGCCACTCACCCTGGTCCCAGTGTTACTCAAGCAGGCCCAGCTCTGCAAGCTGCAGGCCCTTTGCCCTTTCTGGTCCCTCCATCTAGAACATTCTCTCCTCAGGTCCTCACTGGACTGGCTCCTCCACTACACGTACACGTCTGCTGGTGTGCTACCCTGAGACCTGGCTCAGGAAAGGAGCAGGAATCTAAAATCTGTCGTATGAATGCTTGAAAGAGTTGTTTTTCTTCTTGGATGTGGAAAAGCATGTTCATCTTTACGAATGCAAAAAGGGCATTTAAAAACAAGGCACTCACATGGCTAATACTGTTTGGTCAAAAGTGAGACCCCAGCCCTCTAACACTCCTATTTCCAAAGAGTCTGGAATGTAATATTGAATTGGAAGTGTCACCCCAGCTTCTGGCCTGGGAATTGTCAAGCACTTGGACTCCAATTCCCAGCCTGCCAAGCGCTGAACCCTCCTCAGGGAGGGTCAGGACCACGCCCACAGGGTATTTAGGCTTGTGCTGGAAGAAAGAACATGTGGTTTTTGGGTTTTGCATGTGTTCTCCTCTGTCTTCCCCTTGCCATGCTCCTGGCCACCCGAGAGCGAGGCATTCATTAAATGTGGGCATTTTTGATTAGGTCTAATCTGGCCTGATTAGAGTTCTTTGCGCCGGTGGAGAGGCTCAGTTAGGAAATATTCCTAACAAATACTTTTAATGCTAGCAGAGTTCAAACAGACCTCTCATAACACAGCACAGGGCACTCACGGAGAGGCAGCTTCCACTACAAAGACGATGGGGCACAGCACTATGCATAGGCACTCTGAGGCAACAGACTTATATGGGCACGTCTAGCTCCCACCACTGGACTAGACATCCCCTACGATGGACCAGAGTAATGGGTACCTTCCAGGCCTCACTGCCAAGGAGGAAACCACAAATTACTAATTTATGAACCAAAACAGGAGCTGAGAAGGCAGCAGGCACCGCTGGGGGCCCAGAGCAGGTCCACACCCTGAGTGCCTGCTCACTCCTCCTTTAAGTACATATTTGCAGTGATAAGCCAACTCTTACTGTGTTTAAAGATGGGATTAGTTAAACTATGTTAAGTACAGTAGCGACTCCTTTATCCGAGGGGGTGATGAAAGCCACAGATAGCCCGACCCCCTGCCTCTGTGGTGCTCTTTCCTGTGCAAACAATACCAGCGATAAGGCTTCATTTCTAAGCCAGGTATGGTGAGAGATTACAGGACCAATGAGAAGACAGCAGGCTCCACAACACCCTGCAACCCTGTGAATGGAGTTTTCCATTTGATGTGGCCAATACCAGAAGCAACTGAAACGGAGGAAAAGTCAGATGGAGGAAGAGAGCTGCTCAGGCTAAATATCTGCACTGTACCCTCTCCCACAAAGGACTTAAGACAGCTCCTGCAAACACAAACACTGAAGTAAGGAATGAGGTTGATGGGGGCAGCTTGTGGGGACTGAACCGGCTCTGGAATTGACAGCACTGGAGGGAAAGAGCCAAGGCCTAGGTGGCCTCAAGGCTGCTGTAGGCAATGCTATGCCACTGCAGATGAAGCTTCTGTGTGGACGAGACCATACACTCACTCCCTCCTTATTTTGACACGTAGAATGGATATAAGGAAGGCAAGAGTGTCCCTTGTTCCTGGATGGAGTATAGTGCTTTGGACCTGTAGCAGGGCAGAACTTAGCTAGGCGGAAAAAACCAAACTGAATGCTGGGAGAAGGAAGAGCAGAGTCAGGAGAAAGTCATGGAACCCCACAGGAGACAGGAGTGCTGAAACTTTGCTGGTAGGCCATGACCTCGTGGTGATGCACAGATTAATAGAGATGGGTTAAATTAATATGTAAGAGTTAGCCAATAAGAAGCTAGAGCTAATGGGCCAAGCAGTGATTTAATTAATGCAGTTTCTGTGTGATTATTTCAGGGCTAAGCAGCTGGGAACAAACAAGCGGCTCTCTCCTCCTACACTGTGTCCTGTGACTCCCCACAGAGGTTATGGATTTATTCTATAGCTACCAAGTCCAGAAGCTGTCATCTGACGGGCTACGGGTTAGGTTCAGTGATTTGGGAGCAGTCAGGCCTGGGGATGACAGAGTCAAACTCCCTTAGGAAGATAAGCTACATGGTGCCCAGCTGGCCCTGACAATAGGCCCCTTCTTTAGAAACAGCCATAGTAACCCCATAGTGACTTTCTAACAAGATTAAATTGGTCTAAGTTGAAGCATATGACAGTCCCCAAAGCCCTGAGGCTATGCGGAACTCACCTAACACAGAGGCCAAGTGGCCCACCTGTCCCCAGGCAGACAACCAGAGCTATACCAGCTGTAAATACAACACCCTTCTGTACTCCATGGGAAAAAGTGAGTCTCCTGAGCAGCCTTCCCTGCCCTGCAATGTAACAAGCAGTTTCCATCATTGCCCAGTCCTAATCCAGCTGGGATGGCTTTTAAGCCAGACTCTTTTAAACAGACCTTGCCTGTTCCGACACCCCTCCTGTATGCCCCCAGCCCTCTGCAGTGAGAGTTGGGCATTGTCGGCTCCCCAAATAGTCACAGAGTCACCCCAGTGTTTCACACATGGGATGGGGGGCTGCTTCCTGGAAGACGGATGTCTTAGTTAGGGTTTCTGTTGCTATGAAGAGACACCATGACCATGGTAACTCTTAAAAAGGAAACATTTAATTGAGGTGGCGGCTTCTAGTTTCAGAGGTTTGCCCATTATCATCATGGTGGGACATGGCAGCATGCAGGCAGACATGGTGCTGGAGCTAAGAATCCTACATCTTGGTTGCTACGCAACGGAAAGCAAACTGAGGTAATGGGTGGTGTCTTGAGCATATATGAGACCTCAAAGCCCACCTCCATAGTAACACACTTCCTCCACACCTACTTTAACAAGGCCATACCTCCTAATAGTGCCACTCCCTTATGGGGGACATTTTCTTTCAAACCACCACAAGGGAACCTCTAACAAGGTCTTGAAGACACTGTGCAAGTGGGATGAACATGAAGGGATAACTCCAGTGGGAGGCGACAGCGGGCACAAGCTATGATGGGTGTTACAGGAAGCAGGGTGCTGGGGAGCAGGGAGTCTTCGTGGAAAGTCTGAACACCAGGCTGGAGAGTGAGGGCTCATTCTGGAGGGAAAGAGCCAGTGTCCCCACGGTCCCCTAACAGGAGACCCTATAGACAAACCTTGTTTACTCTATGTAGCAAAGAAGACACAGGTACCCAGGCTGGCAGCACTGCAGTCTCTGGCATGAGAGAAAAATGAACAAAACCCCAGGCATGGGCTTTTTACCTAAAATGCTTCACTTATTAATCCCCAAACTTCAGACCATGAAGAGACTTGGGACAGCAAGAGTTATCTGAAATCCCAGATTTGTGTCTTCAAAGAACAGCCCTGGCTGCAGACAGGCTCCACTGGGCTGGTCCTGCCTAGGCAGGCTGGCACCCCAGGACCATTCCATCAAAATAATGTCGCTCCCACTAGGCACTTCCCTACATCTCCTGGTCCCATTCCATAAGGATAGATGCTACGTACCCCAGACACACTGGCTACGGCCAAACCATCGTTTATGCTAACTGCGCTTCTAATTTCCATACACGCAGTTTCCATTCTCTGTTCAATTATTTTTCATCCTGAGGGCTTTCAACTAAGACAGCGCTGTCTCTAATGCTGTGAAAAATTAAATGGCTGAAATACTATCCTATACTCATCGTCTTCACAGCTGCGATGTGAACACTCCCTCCTCCTCCTGCGAAGCGTCCAGCTCCTCACCCCAACCCTGCCTGCTGAGCTTCACCATTTCCACCTCAGAGGGGGAGCCTGAGCTCCAAGAGACTAGCGGACTCTCCTGCTGCCTCCACGGAACAGCTCTACGGTGGGTGACTCCTAACCCAGAGCTCACTGGATCGCATCTTCCTTAAACTGAAGAACAGAATGAGGGAGTGGCTCTCAGACTGAACTCAGGCCTCAGTGTATATTCTGAGTTGCCTGGGATGCCCTCTCTGCTCTGGGCCTGTCTCAATTCAGACATTCCCTCCTGCAGGAAGGTGCGAGGCTGAGAAGAGTCGGGAAGCCAGATGAAATGGAAAAGACATACAAAACTCAAGACTCAAGGCCCTGTCCCGAGGTTTTAAGGGCAGTGAATACCCACTAAGGGGGAGAAGGGGTGATGGAACTGCCTGCACACTGTAACAGGAGGCCACAGGAAAGGACCTTTCGAAGTCATCACCCACGCTGGGTGGGATTTTCAGTGAGGCAGCTGCCTTTGACTCACCCATGATCCTCTAGGGAACCCCAGTAAAACCACTGGCTCACCAAGCTGGATCTGGGCAGAGTCATTTTTTTTGTTTTTGTTTTTTTTTCTCTCCGTCATCGGTGCCCTATCTGGGTGGAAGAGATGTTTGTTTGTATCTTCCAAAGGAGTCAGACAGCAGCATGCCATGCAAGACAGCGAATATGTTGAACAGTTCACAGTCACCAAACCGTAGTTAACTCCTCCTTCCCATAATGCTCTGCTCGTACAGAACCCAGCAGAGGGCATGAAAATGACCCTTATAAAAAAGTGCAATTTACCTGCTAGCCACTAGAGTGCAGTCAATTTCTGGTCGCTTGGTTTTGGGAATGGCATACAGTGGGTACCTGTCCCCGTGGCGAATGAACACATGAACCGAGACCAGCTTATAATGATGCGGGGCGTGACCTGTGAGAGACACATCTTCCAGTCACCACACAACAAACAACAGTGTTTTAGCAAGGGTGGCGCATGCCCGGGCTGGGGGACTGAGGAGCTAGTAACCAGGGCAACCCAGAAATAGCAGAGCCTGAAGTGGAGGAAGGGCCACTGTGCTGGGTGGGAGGGTGATGCTAAAAAACCCTAAAGGTGGGACAAAGGGACACGAGAGGGTTTGGCATGTCCCAGGACTCCCAAGGTAACAGAGATGACCAAAGGTCGGTGAGATGTACACATGACGACCAATGTCTCATAGGCAGAGACTGGGAGAGGCCCACAAAAATCCTAGCAACGGACTTCTGCTTTAAATCCTCCAGGGAACACAGCAGGCCATCAATACATGCATCCCACAGCACCCGAACACAGCAGGCCATCAATACATGCATCCCACAGCACCCGTCGATACACTGGGGAAAGCCAAACTTGATGGGGACACTATTTCATACTCCTTTACAGCAAGACTCTAGGTCCTGTGGACATGCTAAGCATACTATAGATTTACACTGAGAAGCTGAGTAGCCAAGGGGACGGCCACCTTCAACACCCTGTCTGCCTTGCCCACACCTCACCAGGGACCAGCGACTTTCCCCTATACTCAGTAGAGTATGCTAAAACCCAGGAGCCCATCTTTGGGCACGGGGTAGTGGCTCTGAAGAATGAGCCCAAGCTGGCCAGCTTCTTATGCCAGCATGATGCTGCTTAGAGAACTTGGTCCCCAGGGCGTCTACTTGTGTACTGAGCTCCAGGTCACCGGGACAGGTCATACACCGGGTCTACCTTCCATGCTGCGCTCGGCTACACTCGGAATGTTGCAGTAGAGAAGCGCTTCATACACCGGGTCTACCGTGGGCGGCTCCGTCACCGGGTCCGGCATGATCCTCTTCCGGCTCTTGCTGCCCCCGCCATCCTTGGTTGTGGACACTGGGATGAGGTGGACTGCAAGGAGAGCAGAACAGATGAAGAGGCTGCTGGATCCGCTGCTGCGGCCCAAGGAGGCCTGAAAGTCACAGTAAGGAGTCCCTTCTTCAGTCAGGACAGACCGTAGTGGAACAAGAGAAGCCAGTCTCCAGAAGTGCACCTGTGACTTCCTGAGTAACAGACACTCCTCCCCCTGCGCCCTGTCAGCATAGGCAAGAACTTATTCCACACTCTTAAGTTCCCGGACTCAATCCCTCTTCTCAGTAAGCTTTTAGCTCCTGTAACTGTATCAAGGGGGGAAATCACTGTCCACTGGCGCCTGCTAAGTGCTAAGTGGGTGGGTGGGTGTCACACCTGGATGAATAGCATCCGACCACACTCTGCAGTCCCTAGGGCCCTATCTCGGCAATCTGCTCACTAGTCCTCAGGAGATTATTTCACAGAAGAGAGTCTGACTGGGGCACACATGTGCAGTGAATGGACTCGGTCCCATTTGTCTGCCTGGGCCGGCTCTCCCCACCATGTGTGCCTCAGGCAATATGCAATGGTTTATCTGGCATCCATCTTTCTATCAGTGAGTGTGAGGCCCCATGGGAGGTTGGCTGAGCTGACAGCACTCCTGACCCTTGGCAGGGCGGACATATGGCCAGAACCAGTGAAGGTGGTGACAGGGCACCTATAATCCTTTCCTGTGGGCTAGGAGAGGCTCGCCCCGCTCTTCAAGGGGCAGGTTGGGGCTACCCAGCCATCTGTCTTTCCACAGACAGCCTGTCTCAGCAGTTCCCAGTCCTTGCATGGTAGAGCAATGGTTTTGCAGTTTCCCGGTTTCTAGAGATCCCCGCACAGTGGCAGTCACAGTTTCTGCATCTGTTAGGGGAGACACACTTATAAACAGCTAACCTCGAAGAGGCGTACCAGCCGCCACAGCAATAATAAAAACTTATTTACTTGTTTACTTTTATATACACGCATGTACCCACACGATAGCGGAAACAGAGACTAATCACTGGTCTCCAACAGCTTACATTCTATAATTTCTTCTATATAAATATCTAAAAGTTCCCCTGGCCAAACATGTTATAGACCAAGATGAGAGAGAATGAGTACATGAAGAGAAAACCAATCGCAACATACGTAACAGACAAGTGACTGATACCCCGAGTAGAGAGGAACGCTACTGCTAAAGAGCCAGGGAAGGAGACAGAGCCGATCCCAACAGCCAACTTCACAAGTCCCAACACTCAAAGTTCCAAGTCCAAGTATCACCTGGAACTGAAGACAATCTCTTAGCTGTGAGCTCCTATAAAATAAAAAGTAAGTTACACATTACAATATACAATGGCACGGCACAGCCACGGTCCACTGGCAGCTAGGGATGGAGCCTGGCTCCACTGGACCACAGCTGCAGCAGGTTCTGAGTACAAGCCTAAGACAACATTTTCCTAGGCAGCTGCTCTGAGAAGCAGGGAACCCCCTCAGGCGCTCCTCAGCGGAGATCTCTCCTTTCGAGACAGAGCCTGCAATGGATAAGGATTTGCCCTCAGGACACCTTCCCTGCTGTCCCAGGGCACAGCAAGAGATTACTCTTCATGGGTGATAATCCCCTTAGCGATTATAGCTGCTTCTCACCACCTGCCTTGTCTACAGCCTTAAACTCCCTCCCTCCCCTGCCCAATGGCACGTTTTCCATCTTTTCTCCTCCACTTGCCGCTCCCCTCACCACCGAGCTGGATAAAAGCAATGTGCGGTAACCATGACCCAGCCGGACTGCTGCTCCGTCTCAAAACTTCCTCTGCCAAACAAGTCACTTTTAAAGTCAACTCTACCAGAGTTCTCAGGACAGGAGCAGACTGCAGCCATATTCTCTGACAGAACCCAACATGAATGGCCCCTGCGGAGGCGCGAATAAAAATGGCCCCATAGGCTCTTAGGGGCTGGCACTATTGGGAAGTGTGGCCTTGTGGGAGGAAGGGTGTCACAGGGGGAGAGCTTTGGGGTCGCACAAGCTTAAGCCTGGCCAGTGGTCCACTGACACTTGCTGCTGTCTGAGAATCCAGATGTAGAACTCCCCTCCGCCTGCACGACGTCTGCCTGCATGCCACCATGCTTCCTGCCATAACCATAATGGACTAAACCTCAGAAACTGTGAGCCAGCCCCAATTAGATGCTTTCCTTTGTAAGAGTTGCCGAGGTCGTGGTGTCTCTGCACAGCAACAGAAACCCTAACTAAGACAGTCATCCCCCCCCCCTCCCCAATCCCAGCAAAAGACAGTCCCTAACTTGGTTTCTCATAGAATCTTTGTTCCCCTCTGAATCCACATGAATTGGCCACCACTCTCAACATCCTGGCTGAAGCTCTCTCCAGAAGAGCACATTAAGAACTCTTATAGCAGTCAAGGTCTTTTCTAACCCAAACTCTTCCACAAAGCAGTTCCTAAGGCTACAGGATCGGATTTATTCCAGCAATACCCCACTTCCCAGTACCAACTTTCTGTATTAGTCACATATCTCATGGCTATGACATAATACCTCAAAGAAGCAATTTATGGAAGGGATAATTTCTTTGGGATCACAGAGGAGATACATCCCACCATAGCAGAGAAGGCGCTGTGGCAAGAGCAGCAGGCCGGCAGGTCCACAGTCAGGAAACAGAGAACAACAAAGACTTGCACCCATCACCCTCTCTCCTTTTTATTCAGCTAGGATCCCCGATCCCAGAATTAGGTACCACCTACTCAACCTACTCTAGAGAGTAGCCCCTCACAGACATCCCTGAGATTTGATCTTATTTCAAATCCTATCACGTTGACAAGATTAACCATCACACGGAGTATTCAGGTATTTGTTCCCTATGTGAGATCCCAGCAACGAATCAGGAGATGCACCATGACGCCATGGTGCATTCATCTGGGGGATGGAAGGAACACATGTGAGCAAGTACTTCGTTTTCCTATAAATATCTGTATCAATTTAACATAGATACATTTATAGCAGTCTCACATTCATGCATTCTATATGCATAAAATACGCATTTATTACTAATTCTTAATATACATAAACATATTTACAGACTTTACTAAAACAACAATAAAAAACTTGTGGAGTCGGCCATTCCCTAGTTCAGAATTTAGCTGTAGCTAGAATCTTTGTCTTCCCATGGCTGAAGAAGTTAGAGAGGCCAAGGCGCAGCTCGGTGGCCTGGAGCTAATTTACTGTGGCTCCGGAAACTGGTAACAAAGCAGATGTCCCACGGTGGCATCTTAAGGGCTGGCCCTTCTGACTGGGTAGTACCTTCAGTTCTTCGCTTTGTATGGAATCTATCGAATTCCAGCTCCATGGCTAGCTTGTAGCTCACTTGCTTTGAGCCTGGGCCAAGGCATGGTCCAGCTATGTAGACACATGAGTGACATGGAGATAGCGTGTGTGGAATCATAGCACAAGCTGTGAGGTCTGTGGAGGTCAACTGGGGACCCTGGTGGTTGGATCCAAGTGACCCATGCATGACTCAAAGAAGCAGCGGTTTGAAAACCACACGATTAGGTCATGATCTAGAAAGATCTTTGCTGCTTCCTCTGGCACTGGGCTCCTTCGTCTTGTCCATTATTCCCCTTGCTGAGCTGGCCCTATGCTGTTTGCGACTCTGAATCATCCACAAGGAGCTCTCTGCAGACTCCTCCAGACACCCGGTACACACAGCTCTCATGCATGGGGTATATGTGTGTGACATCCCCTCAACTCCATCTTCACCCCGTCGGCATGTGTGCTGCTCAGAGCCCACCCCCCGGAATGTCTCATTTACGGTCCTGTTTGCTTATAATTCTGCCCACCCCAATTCCTGCTGCTTGAATCTGCAGGAGCTGCCTCCTCCAGGAAGTCCACTCTGAGTTTATAAGGGGTTTCCACATCCCTCTCCCATAAGAAGTGTATCTAGCTTCTGCTGTTAGGGCTGCTTATACTAGAGGCGCCCCAGTTTGCTATTCCACCACCCCAAACGTCTCTTCCATGTTTATGCACCCTAACGGGGCTGGCAAAGGACAGCCCTTTCAGAAATGCTTGCTGAGCTAAAGGTCTTCTCTGAATCACACCCTCCATTTTGATTTGCATGTCAGTCTGTCTTCTGGAGCAGCCTAGAGAGGGAAGGGCTGGAGACCGTCTTTCCTGGTTCTGAGAGGCTGCTGTGTAGCCGGCTGCTGTGGTCAGCAACCTGGCTCAGGACTTGCCTCAGACCTCTGAGATACCTGGTCCAATTGACCCATAAGGGGCAACACAGGGACCCTCTTTGATGAATGCTGGTTGGGGAGAACATCTGGAGGGACAGGACCTTTTGAGGCTGGAGGATGCTGCCATCCTTGCATTGTGCCACTTGCCACATGAGCTCTTGGGGGCCAGTTCTTCTGTCCTGGGCACAGTGAGTAGAGGGGTGGGCTCAGAGGCTGGGCACACAGAAGCTGTCTGGAGCCTGCGATCTGAGACAGCACTTATCCCATCAGCCCTTGCCCGTGTCTCGCCACCCCCTCCCCAGGACAATTAGAAAAATTGCTGTCCCAAAGTCAGGCGGTGGTGTGCACACCTTTAATTCCAGCACTCAGGAGGCAGAGGCAGGTGGATCTCTATTAGTTCAAGGCCATTCTGGTCTACAGGACAGCCAGGATGGTTACACAGAAAAACCCTGTCTCAAAAAAACAAAACAAAAAACCCCACTGCTGTCCCAAAGCAGATGATGAAAAGGAGAGATGATGAAAAGGTGGGGGGGCATCTGGACTGAGAGTGGACAGACAGACAGACAGAGAAGGACCAGGAACTCTGCTGTGTGGGTGGAAACATCCCAGTCACAACACCTTCTGTGTTCCCGGTCACTGGTTTGGGAGCACAGGGAAGGCACAGTGGAGACCGCTAGGGAGGAGATGCTGAGCTGTGCCGTGAGTGGTCACCACCATCTTCAGACAAATGCTAGCTAACCGGAACCTCGCCCAGCTGCCAGAGCTATGAACTTCTTTGAAGCAAAACCTGCATCCGATGATTACATTTTGACTTTTGTTGATGCTATTTCTGGACCCATAGGATGGAAGAAATGGCCCGGAGTCAGAGCTATTAGAACTTCCCAGACAGTCCCTTTGCCAACAGCTCCTGGCTGGCCCACAGTCATGAATGGCTCAGCGGGTATGCTCCAGCCAAGTGTCTGGACCCGCCCACTATTGGGAATATCTCTCTGTCTTGTCAGGGTCCTTCCTCCAGGGTGCCACGCCAGTGTCTCACGGTGTCCTCACATCAAGGCCTTGACCCCGAGAGGAGGACAAAAATCTGCTGGTCCCTAGCTACTATGGTTTGCATCTCAAATGTCCCGACAGGCTCACATTTCGAGTATTTGGCTGAAGACAATGTTTCAGGAAGGGACCTGACTCTAAGCAGGCCTAACAAGACCCCTATCCAGAGAAGACAGGCTGCCCCAGAGGGAGGACAGTGAGGCAGTGGAATCTGGTGGCTTTCAGGACCCAGTTCCCTACCGTCCCCTTAGCATGTGTGATCTGCCTGCTCTCCCTCCGCTGTACAGACAGCTGGCAGACTCACACTCCCTGCGGGGAACCACAGGTATCCATCCCAGCGACTGCAAACACAACAGGATACAGTGTCACTTCAACTTTATGTCTGGGCTCAGCTGCTCCCCAGGCCACTCTGTGACACTACCAACAAGGAACCCATCGAGGCCAAGGTCGGGTTTGCCACCTGATTTTACCTTCCTAGTTCCAGGTCTGCCTTGCCCTCTCTGGGACCTCAACTTGGGCTGGTCACCTCCTCGGGGACCACAGGCAGGTGGGACTCCACTTAAGTATGGCCATGGTTCTTACTGCCGAGAAGCCTCCTGGGCTGGGGAGCACAAGGGTCCAGAGAGCAAGGAGCCGGATCCAGTCCTGGCTCTGGGCAGATATGGCTACCTTTGTTTGTAAAACGATGTTGACAATACTGACATTAGGATTGTGGTGAAGGACTTGAGGTCACCTGCGCAAAGACTATGGTAAAGAATATGTCATTTCCACATCTGTCCTCCAAATGTTCACTCCCACCCCTGTAAGTTCCTTGAAAAAGACTTATTATTTTGTTTATGTCTAAGTGTATGTGATTGCATGAGTTAATGTCCACCACACGCACACAGTGTTCGTGGAGGCCAGAAGGTGTTGGATCCCATGAAATGGGTGGTTCCAGGTGATTGTGAGCCACTTGATGCGGATGAACTTGGGTCCTTGGCAAGAACACTGAGCCTTTTTTCTAGATACCCCCTACTGCCTGCGTTATGATTTTGTAACAGGTGTTCTCTTCAGTGTGGGATCAGGAGACACTGAGTCCGGTGGTCCACACTACCCTGGGAGCACAGTGAGCTAGTCCCCCGCCCCCAGCCACCTCAGCGGCAGCAGCTCTTCTAACTCTTGCAAGCGTTCGGTTCACCCAAGTCAGTACTCCTGTCCTACTTCTGTAACATGGAGGGAGTCTGCTTGTTTTCCCGGGCGCCTGGCTAGCTTAGCCCGGGTAAAAGTCCCAGCATCTGTTCTCTGGTGGATCCATAGCATCTCTCTGATTCTGCTTTCTTCCTCCCAGAATTCAGTTCTGTCTTCTCTGCCTACCTAAGTTCTGCCCTATCAGGCCAAGGCAGTTTCTTTATTCCTTAACCAATACAAGCAACACACGGACTCCCACATCACGCTTCTACTCTGCTCCAGTTTCTCTCTATCGCCTCAAGCCCTCTGGCGTTCTCTCTTTCTGCTGTCCACCTGCCAAAGAGTAATGATTTGCTCTAATAGCCAGTTCCCACAATTCCCTCAGCACTCCTCAGCCCTCAAAAGTATCTTAAATGCCCACCCTGTCTTCAAAGGGCTGCTGTGATTGCCGATGGAAACCAGAAGCACAAGGAAGAGCTGCGGTTCTGTTATCTGCCTTTGATCACTTGTATTCATGCTGGGCTGGGTTTTGTTCTATAGGAGAGCTGGGGAAGGCCAAACCCCCACAAGAAGACTCGGATGCTCGATTCTATACAGACAAGACTGATCAAACAGTTGAACTCAAGTTCCTTTGAGAGCTTACTGAGCCCCCACATACTGCCTTTCATGCTCCCCCCATTTTAATGTTGCCTCATCATGAGCCAACCGATGTAGCAATTCAGTAAGAGTCTCTGTTGAGCTGGCTGCTTGCATGAGCCAGTGGAGCATGGCAGAGTACGGCTCACCGGGCTGGGGAGGCAGCAAGTCCTATCCGGCTTGAGGCCATTTATAAGCTATCTGCCTTGATTTCTTCCCCTAGCATTTGCCATAAGGACCTAAGTTTCTCAAGTGCTAGAGTGTGAGGGGTCCCTCAGTGGACCTAGATTTTGAGTCCCACTTGAAGCCTCAGGGACAGGTCCGGAAACTACATTCCTGAGGGGAACACAGGTTGGCTCCTACCCACTGTGATGTGAAGACCAAAGACCCCAAGTCACAATGGAAGCTAGTAATTACAGAGACGGCCAGCTGGGCATGGAAAGAACTATGAAAAGGACCTGGCTCCCTCACTTCTTGTGTCCTGGGTCCCCTCCGCCCCCAAGTCTGAGCGCCCGAGGATAACCTGTGGGAGCTGCTTGTCTCCTTCCACCATGCGGGTTCTCAGAATCAAGCTCAGGTTGTCTTGGTAACAAGAACTTTATCTACTGAGTCACTCTGCCTGCTGGACTCCTTGCTCCCTGAAAGTGTCCACCTCTAACCCTTGGTCACGGAAACACACAAGGATCTTCCAAACACCCCAGTTCACATACACTGCTATAGTTCATGCCTTCCTTCGTAGAATGCACAGCAGACAAGGAGTGGAGGGTGGTCTAGTCCCAGGCTGGGGACAGGCTCCGGGCTGTTCTGTAGCCAAGGGGTTTACTCTCAGCTACCTTTATCCTAGACCTACTATTATTGTGGTCAGTAAGATTACGTATGTCGTACAGAACAGGCCTTCAGAGATCACCATGGAATTGATGCTGCACACACCAACAGCTGTCTCCAAAGAGCACACGAGGCTGAGGGAGCAAGAATCTAAACAACCAAGGCAACGCCACTGCTCCTTCCTCAGCTCCTCTGTGCAGAGGCCACTGGAGGTCACCCAATGTTGTTATTCTCTTTCCCAGTTGACATGGGATCTAAGGCACTCCAGGGCAGGGACAGAGTATGGGATCTGGAGTCTATAGGAAGAATGCTGGCTTCGCTGACAGAAAGGTGCCAAAAGAACCTTGCCATACACACATTCTACCTGCTTCATGGAGCTGCTGAAGCTTGGGACTCCTAGTGTGTCCACCTGAGACCTCCGGACGGCTACCTCCTTCCCTGGCTTCTGAACAGCTCTTGTCTAAGCACCTCCTCCCCCCAGGTGAAGCTGTCTCGTCATCATTCTCTCTTCCTGACTCTGTAGGATCTGTGTTTTTTTTTTTTTTTTGAGGGGCCCACCCTCCTTTCTTTTCCCAGGGAAAAACACAGCTGTAGCGGAGACTGAGCAGGACGGAGCCAGAGCTCTCAGATGCCAGGGAAAATGACTTTTCAAACAAGAGCTGAAAGTTTATGTAAAACTGGTAAATAATTTTTAAAACCTGGAAACATTGGGTGGGCCAAAGCAAACAATTTCACAGCCTCTACACGATCAGGTTGCTCCCAGCCCAGACTGCATGATGGTGAACACAAAGCCACAAACAGTGGCTGCAGACTCGGTCTTTCCTAGGCATTCGACCAAGATCCACTTTGGGCCGGGCACTGCAACCATGCAGCCCTCATGCGCTTCTAGGCACCCTGTGCACCACGCTCACCCCACTTCCCTTTCCTGAGCTCTGCACATTCTTGTTCTGAGCAATCCTCCTGCCTCCCCTCTGTCTGGATATTTCATTTCCCTTAACTGGTATCTTCCTCTTGAATGGAGGCCTGCAGGAGACCTCTGGATGAACATGTGGATGGACAAAGTATCTTGTGACGACCCCAGCAGATTCTGGGTTTCAAGATAGGATCACTCTGCCCCATCCCACCTCCCAAGCAGTCATAAAGCCCCCCCCCCCCCCCACGGTGACACTCCAGGTTTTGCGTCTTCCTTTCAGGGCTAACGCCTGCCTCTGAGCCTCCCCCAGTCTTTGACTGCGTAAGCGAAACAGCCTCTGAGCTGCACCGCCCAGCGTCACCCCCCCCACCAGCTCACACTATACATGAGACACATCCAGGTGCTGGCTCTTAACACAGACCCTGGGCTCTGCTCCCACCGAGAGTCAGATTCTGTAGGGAGGGCTGCAGACATTTCTGTTTGCTTGTTTGGGAATGTGCGTTTTAAACACGATCCCAAGGCAATGCTGACCCTTGCACTTGGATGTCCACATTCTGGAGAAAACAGAAGTGGGCTCTGCCCTCTCCAATATGCTAATTGCATGGTGGCGTCTCTGCCGCTGGGGCTCCCTTCTGCTTTGCCTCTGCACAGATTCCATCTGCCAGGGACACTCTTCTCTAGTGTCCTCCCCAGACAACTCCTAGTCTCCCTCAAGCATGACCTCAGGTGTCCCCTGACTAGACAGGTTTCCTCTCTTCTAACCCGCCATACCACTCCGCCATACATGCATGATCTCAATTCATTTGACACACGTCAGGGGTACCATGTGCCAAACACTGTACTATGTGCTGCAGAGTCCTCACCAACTCTATCACATTCTCCACTTCACTGAGGGGAAACTGAGGCACGGAGATGGCACGTAGCTTCTCTGAGTGTGGACAGCTGGTTAGTGGCAGGCCGGGTTTGGTCTGCAGTCAGGCTCCAGAGTCCATGCTCCACCCACTCCACCATGCTCCACCCCTTGCCTGCCCAGCATTCCAAGTCTCTGCTCCTGAGACCCCTCCACTGGTCAGAGGGGTCTGAGGCTCCCGAGGGACTCAATTCCCAGGCCAGTGACAAAGCAGGAGTATTAGCTAAAGAACAAAACTGCACATATTCCCAGCACTGGATCAACAAGGAAAGATAAAATTAATAAAACTTTAGCGTTTAAAGATATAAAATGTGATTGGGCCCAATGACTTGCCTGACTCTGTCCTCTTTAGAAAGTGACCTTCCAGAGTGTGCCAACTCCTGGGGGGAGAACACACACCTTTGACATAACCCTGAATCTTCAGCAGCTCCACTTCCTGCCCAATGCAAATGTGTCTCTGTGTCCATCAGGTCACACAGAACAGGCCAACTCCTCCTGCAGGAAGGACGTGTCAGACCCTGAAGACAACACTAGCTTTAACTACTGCGGATGAAGTCTGCTGCGGCCAACTGAGGCTCCGCCCAAGAGGATGCCCCCCCCCCCCACAATACGAGTGCCACAAACACCACATAGATTCACTGTCAGCCAACAGACTCTGAGTAAAAGCAAATAAATGGATGGTAAATCCCAAGCTTTCTTTCACTAAATAGCTGAAGTAATAAGCTCTGCCACCTTCTGGGATGCTAGTATACCATGAGAGTGCACTCTGGCAGGGCTCTGGTTTGTGTACAGACTTACGGTCAGTCAAACTTCTGTGGGCCAAGGGTTTTTCCCAAAAGCTCTCAGCTCTCAATCAATCTTGCAAAACCATAACAATCAGCTCCATTTTACAGAAGAAACAGCAGCTGCCATGAGCCAGGGCTTTCCCAAAATCTACACGCTCGTACCAACTCTGCAAAGGAGCGGTTGGTAACGAAGAGGCTTGTACCAGTCAGGAAGTTTCCACAAGTGTCTATTCTCATGCCAACCTTGCAGAATTATGATGATTAATTCTCTGATGAAGGAAGGTGCAGAGTAGCCAGCTGCTTAATAAGGAAGCTACCATTCAGATGAAGGCCACAGCTTCAGAGTCCGTGTGTGCCTGTCACACCGCCATTTGGGGAAGGAGAAGATTGAGAGTGAGCACAAAACCCAGACTGAAGAAACGCTGCAGAGGGGAAATGGGAGATCATAAATGGGCAGAAAAAGCAGAAACGACGCAGATGTCTTCAGATCCGAACAGTCTTTTCATGTTGTAACAAAGAATCCTTGAATTCGAGAAGTTATTTTCCTACTGTACACATTTCAAAACTAAGGAACTGAAATACGTGTGTGTGTGTGTGTGTGTGTGTGTATGAAATAATTTCACAAGGACCTTCAACGCACACAAGCCATTCGTGTTATCACAGCTGGATGTGTTGAGAAGCTATGAACGGTACTCTATGCTGTCCGGGTACTTCCCCTCTCACTCTGTCTCCACAACACCGAATACAGCAAGCACTTCACAGACACATGCGACTTGACTCCTCACGTCCTCTGCCTACGGGGAGACATGCTTGTTTAAACAATCCCATGTCTCACTCCTGACCCGCGTCAAAATGTTTCCATATCTAAAATATCAACAGGAATATTGATCTACCAGCAAGATATAACAAGATACACAGTAGTTTCAGAAAATGAAACCATACTTTTTACATAAAGAACACACACACACAAACTATATTGTTTCAAACAATAACATTGCCAGCATGGTATTCAAAAAATTTGTCAAAAGGAACAGTAAAGAAAAGCGTGTATATTTTAGGGAAAGAACAAAGCATGAGTCCATCTTTGCTTTGTGACTCAAAGTTCCTTACACTATAATACTAAGCAATTAATAAAGCAGTCAAATAAATGAAGCAACCAAGCATCATTTCTCTGCAGACAGACAGGTTCCAAAGCTGCAGATTACCTAGGAGGAGGAGGGCAGCACGGACGTCCATCTCTCAGGCTTTCTGCACTGCAAGGTACTCCAGAATGAAGAGCTCGGGTCCAGCCAGGCCAATTTAGTCTGCAAAATTTTCCTTTAAAAAAGTGTGGCTGAAAAGCAGCCCTCCTAACAGACAAACATTCACAAGTGTGGTACAGGCAAGACACACAGGGCCATTCAGTGCCACCCAGGCCAGCTCATGCGAGAGACGCCTGAGGAACACAAGGGAGCCACATTTACCTCTCAGAGCCCGCCCAGGGCTCAGACTAGAACTCCAGGCTGACTGCAGCTCCCTCCTCCTCCACCAAACGGTGGAAAATTTCCAATGAAAAACTACAAACAACGAAACCACTGAAAGCCAGACCCCACTTATTGGAAGGTTTCTATTTTTGCAGGTCATTAGCCATCTGGAGTACTTCTGCACGTCTCTGGTCACCTTCTCTTGACCACTTCCAATATTGGAAGGATGAAATAAGTATTTTTGGGTCTCTTCACTGTTAGAGTGGCCTGTCACATGCACAGGGGTGAGCCTATACCACCCTGTGGTAAATCACGCAAGCCTCAAAGCTTTCTTTCTTCAAACCACCCACTCCTGATGCCAAGTCTCCCACATTCCTCTGCACTCCCCACATCCCACTCACTGAGCCACCTGTTCCTATTTCTGTCACTCAAAGTGAAACAGAAATGCCACCTCCCCACAGAGCTCCCACCCATCAGGGTGAGGTGGGAAAACAGAGAAGCCAGGTGACAGCAAACACAGTTCTCAGCATTGTATCAGCGCCTCCTCAGTTTCCAGCACACGGAACCCAAAGGAAAAGGAGATGCTTCCAGAGTAGGTACAGATTCATTCATTCAAGAGACGACTACTTCGGGGAAGAATTCAGGGGAAAGGCACAGTGAGGCTCCGTGGCTAGGGAAAGGGAGCTGGCTCATGGAATCCTGATGTACATCACAAAAGCATCGAACCCTTGCAGCAACAGATGGGTATCTAGAGGAAAGAAAGCAAGGGCTAAAAGGATGGAAGGAGATGGGGGAAGAGCTGGTCCATGCAGGGTCGCAGGGGTGAGCTCAAGGAAAGGCTGGTTCCTTGGAGAAAGCCAAGCAGAGGGGGGACACAGGGGACAGTAGGCAGGATTTGAGTTCCAGGATAGCCCTTCTCATGGCAAGTGTGGGGAGCACAGATTTGGGGTAGAGTGTGAGCATAAAGATTCAGTGGAAGATGATGAATCGGGGAAGCTCACAGATGAGCTTCACCAGAGTCCTTACCTTGCTACCTGGGACCTCTAGTGAGCAGCCTCTGCCGCCAGGGGCCAAGTTTCGTACCAGCAAGCCAGTTTCCCCACCCTATCCTGAGTTACCCCAGCCCCATCAACGACTGAACATAAGACGGCCACTTAGTCTTCAAGGAACCGAAGGTCAAATGCCTCTGCCCAGCATGAGAAATCAAGATGAACCCTCTGGACCTTGGGGATGGATGTCAACGAGAATAAGCAAGCGGTTTGGGAATGTACGTAGAAGTTCAAAGAATGTACGGCGAGGGTGGCTGTCAGTGTGGCGGCACAGGCCTAGGAGGCTAAGGAAGGAGGATCACTAAATTGAGGCTAGTTTGGGCTACAGAGTGAGAGATGGACTCAAAGAAAGAAAAGACGCCAGTTTAGGATTCTTGCTTCCAACCATTCACCATGACTACCGATAATGAAAAAGCCCCGGAGTTTCCTTGCTGCCTACAAACCCAGGCCCTTAGTCTCCCAGCAAAGCCGTCTACCCTCCTGCAGCCCACAAGGCCCCTCTGTACTCACAGAACTGCAGGCTGAGGCTCAGGAAGGCCAGCAGCCCAGCCAGGGCCAGCAGCACCAAGAAGCGATTTCGGTAAAGCATTATTATCTGTTCTACTTGCTCTTCATGGCTTCACCTCCAACCCGGAACCTGTCCTGTGGAGAAAACAAAAGCAAGTAACAATGTTCAAGGAGAAAGAGAAGTCCGTTCCCTGGTAAGGAGGCCTGGATCCCAACTGGAGAACAACCAATTGTTCTGGAAGTCACTGTCCCCAGAGAAACCCAAGTGAGAACAAGTCTGCTAGTATGCCCGTCTCCTGCCTGCCGTGAATGGGCAAGGAGACTGTTTAGAGACGCCGGCCCAGAGACGCACAAAGAACGTTCATGGAGCATGCACAATGCCGCAGACAGCAAACCCTGCTCAAGGACCAGCTCACCCCATCATCGCCTCAAACCTTTCAATCTTCAACTTTTTGGTGAACCATCTGCCAAGATGACCTTGACATTGCATCAAAATTTGGACATCAGCCACTGCAATTTGTCCCATGATACTGCTTTCAGGGATGCTGACTGCTTCTGTACAAACAGCCCCACCAATCAGTCAGAGGAATGGCCACTCCGGGCCACTGAGTCTCTCAGCTATGGCCCCTCCTCCCCACTCTAATTTCTTCAAACATCAGAACTGTGCAACAGAACTTTTACTTTCTTAGTACTGAGTAGGATTCTTAATTTTCCATACATGGAAAAAAAAAGGGTACTGTAATTTTATTCTATCAGCCTCACATGAGAGTTTTATTATTTGTGTGTGTGTTGGGGGGGGGGTAGTGCATGTGCCATACTGCACCTGTGCAGGTCAAAGGTCAACTCTGTGAGGTCAGTTGTTTCCTTCCACATGGATCTGGAGAACTGAACTTGGGCCACCAGGCTTGCCTTGACCCACTGAGCCATACTGGATTTATTTCCTGGTTCTCCCTGGGGTTTTAAGTGGAACTTGGAAAACATATTTTCCTTAGAGAACATTCTTAAGATGATAACAAATATGTCAAGTGGTGGTGACAGCGGTGCATGCCTTTAATCCTGGCACTCAGGAGTCAGAGCAGGCAGATCTCTGTGAGTTCGAGGCCAGCCTTGGTCTACAGAGTTTGTACCAGGACAGCCAGAGCTACACAGAGAAACCCTGCCTTGAAAAACAAAAAACAAACAAATAAAAAAAGATTATAAAAATAAGGCTGTAACAGCTGTTACAAGCCCGAGTCTTTACCGACTTCGAATACAATCTCCCACGGAGCCTGGATAGACAAAGTCAGGCAGAAGTGCACTTGGTAATGTTTAGAAGGCATGACTGGGTACCAGTCAGTACTGACGCACGGAAGGGCCGCCAGCTTTTCGCTGGGGTGAGGGAGGTGTGTGGCAATGTGGGCTGTTAAATAAGCTACTTTATGAAGAAAAGGATCCGCTGGGAGCGAGGCAGGAGCCAGAGCCTGCAGCTCTTGCTCCGGATCCTCTCCCGGCACGCGGTCCTGCACCCTTTGCTCCAGATCGTATCCCCACACACAGTCCTGCAGCCCTTGCTCCCGATCCTCGATCCTCTGCCCTCTGCCCACACGAGGTCCTGAACCCCTTACTTCCGATCCTCTCCCCACACACAGACCTGCACCCCTTGCTCCCGATCCTCTCCCCGCAGTCCTGCACCCCTCCTTTAGGAAGGAACCTGCCCGAATTTTGTTTACCAAGGGGGTACCTTTTTCTAAAAGACAAATGAAAGCACTCGACCGTCTCACAGCAGGTGGACCGCCAGCACTCCTCCTCCGTGGGAACCTCCCTGGTGGCTCCCCTGCTGGGCAGCAGTCAACCTTCATCCATTCTTCAGCTAGGGACTCCTATCTGCTCACAACCATCCACTTCCAGAGGCTTTGATTCAGCCAGCGCGGGGCAAGCTGGTGTCACGTGTGCCCCAACTGTGACCTCGTTCACACACTGCTAGGTTGGTGTGTGCCTTTCTGCTGCACAGACAGGAAACTGAAGCTTGTGAGTGCGAAGTTACTAAGTGGTGGTGCCAGGGTGTGAGGGGAGGTGTCCGCGGCTCTCGTGCTCTCTCTCGTGGGTGCAGAGTCTCCTTCAACATTACATACTGACTCTAGTCAAAGTTACTGAGAGCACAGGTCAAACTCACTCTTGGTAGGTCAGACCTTCTACAGTTGCCTTCCTTCTGAGGCCACGGGTCTCAGAGCCCCTTAGTGCCCAGTCTTTCCTGATTGGCTTTATTCTATCAATAACCTAATAAAATGATTCTGAGGGGGGTTGTTTTTGTTTTTGAAAAAAAAAATATCACCATGTAGCCCAGGCTAACCTCAAACTTGCAATCCGCTTCCTTCATTCTCCTGGAATGACTCACTCAAGCCTTGGGGAACCTTTCAATTTAGGGAAGGAAGGCAACTAAAGATTGTGGAATGGGAAGTTAGGCTTAGAGAAAATTTTGGTATCTTTGTACTCTCAAGTGAACTGCGTCTTTTCTTCATGGTCTCCTCCACCATCTGCTTTTGTGGCTGACGCCATCTTTGTGCATTCTCCTCATGAGGCCGTCTTCTAGAGCTTCTGCCGGGGAGGCAGCACTGGGGTCTTCCCAAGCTTTACTGTCAGAAGGGTCCTATGGGCCTGACTGCCTGATGATGCCGACACCAGCCTGCTGCAGAGAAAGGGCTCAGGGCTGTGGGGTTAGACACGTGACAAGCTTGGCGACTGATGCCAATTACTCAACCTTGCTGAGGCAGTTTCTCCTCTGGAAACTCACCGCCTTAGGGGATTGTGTGGACCGAAATCACGGCTATGTGCGATCCCTGGCGTGCAGGAGACATTCTAGAGAACACAGCTATTATAGCCTCTCTCCTACTCTGCGACTGATTCCTTCCTCTAGGGCAATTCAGTTTAGGATGGAGTTTCTTGACTCATTTTTTGGTTCCTGTTGGATAGGTGAATATGGTTTTCTCTTCAGCTCTGCTTCAAATCTGGTCCTGGGCCTCTCGCTCTGGGCCTGTGCTGGCCCAGGGAAACTGTCCTTGATTCTTGGTCCCAGGTGGCACCTCTTGCTCCAGCCCCTCCCAGCCTCTGCCTTTTGGTTGCCCTGTGTTCACACGCAGGACGCCATGGCTTTCTCCGGCTTCTGGGCTCCATCTGGCCCTTCATTAACTTTCTGCCTCCAGACCCTTGGTGGATTTCCCAGAAGAGGCTGCTAGAACGGCTGCAGAGATTGTACAGCTTTCCTTGACACTGTCTCTTCCTAAGCAGTTCACCACAGTGTGGCTCAGAGCTGTCTTCAGGTGGGCGGCAGGTAGTGGCAATCATTACCTGCTGAGCTAACCCCAGGTTTGCTGCATGAAGCGTTTCTGACAGTAATGGCTTCCAATTCATACTTTTTCTGTATCCACGGACTAATGTAACAAGCTCCCACACTGATTCCCGATTCAGCCAAGAGATCTGTTTCGGCTAATGGGAAAACAGCAGAAGGGTTGCATGTAGGGGCCTGAGATGCACCGGGGCCGGACTATGAGAGGTCTTCCAGGCTTGTTTACTAGAGGGTGAGAAACCACGTAGATCCACTGAAAACAGACCCTACTGGGGCTTTCTCCAAACAATCCGTCTGCCAATAACGACACACGAGTGAGGGTACCCTAAACCACCCAGCTCCCCCAAGCCCGGACACTTGTCAGCGGAGCTGGTCCAGACCAGAGGAAACTCGGCCAAACCAGACTCACACATGAGCATCACGACTGCTGCTTTAAGGCGGTAGATGTTGAGAACTTGATACAAAGCAAAACTTAACTGACAGAAAAGGAGAAAAAAAAAATCTTGCATCTTTACCAGAAAGCACAAACCAGGGTCGGCACCCTACAATGCCGTTCCGTCCTGTCTATATTCTCGACCTGTTCAATGCTTTTGGAGAAAGGGGCTGTGTTTAGGCTCAGATATAAAAACAGAGGGTATGCTGGGTTAACCGGCAGCTGAGCTCACGGAACCACCCTGCAGCTTCCAATCTCCGGGCTGCTGACATTTCTGCCTATCCTCACTTCTCAGGGGGAACACTCTATTTCTCTTCCATCCCCTCGGTGTCTGTGTCCTATCCGACTCTCTAGCCAGCTCGGTGTCTGTGTCCTATCCGACTCTCTAGCGAGCTTAAACTTCCACCTGTGCTGGGCCACATCCTCAAGCTCCGCACACAGCCCTGCTCAAGGGTGACTAAACCATGAAGTAGACACATGGCATCTTCTGGGGTCCACTTGAGTAGATGACATGGGGAGGGAGACCACGCTTTGTTCTTACTTTTAAAAACAGCTAAATAATGTTGGCAGAACCCAAAATCTGCAGGAATTTAAAGACACTGGTTTACAACTGAAGCTAAGAGGCCAAAGGGTCAGTGTGTGCTTGCTGAAGGGAAATGGCAGCAGCACGGTCTGTCACTGTAGGTATTTCCTGCCGGGGACACTCCTTCAGTGGACGGGAAGCCTAACTGAGTGGACAGGATGAGGCTCTAGAGGGCCATCATCATCCCCAGCATGGCTGTTTATTTTCTACATCCTCTCAAGACAAGAAACCGACTTTGTTTCTAGGAGTTATGAGACCATGACTTCAGTAAGCCTGGGGATAAGCCCGTGAGTGAGGAGACGTGGTGAATAGTGCCCTCTGCAGAAGCCAGAACCGTTGGTGCACAGCAGAGACGCGCTACATCTGACTCTTCGGCTACAGTGCGGTCACACTGACACTGTGCCTACCCAGACCCAGAGACTCCGGTGTAGTCACACTGACACTGTGCCTACCCAGACCCAGAGACTCCGGGGCAGTCACACTGACACTGTGCCTACCCAGACCCAGAGACTCCGGGGCGGTCACACTGACACTGTGCCTACCCAGACCCAGAGACTCCGGGGCGGTCACACTGACACTGTGCCTACCCAGACCCAGAGACTCCGGGGCAGTCACACTGACACTGTGCCTACCCAGACCCAGAGACTCCGGTGTAGTCACACTGACACTGTGCCTACCCAGACCCAGAGACTCCGGGGCAGTCACACTGACACTGTGCCTACCCAGACCCAGAGACTCCGGGGCGGTCACACTGACACTGTGCCTACCCAGACCCAGAGACTCCGGTGTAGTCACACTGACACTGTGCCTACCCAGACCCAGAGACTCCGGGGCAGTCACACTGACACTGTGCCTACCCAGACCCAGAGACTCCGGTGTAGTCACACTGACACTGTGCCTACCCAGACCCAGAGACTCCGGTGTAGTCACACTGACACTGTGCCTACCCAGACCCAGAGACTCCGGTGTAGTCACACTGACACTGTGCCTACCCAGACCCAGAGACTCCGGTGTAGTCACACTGACACTGTGCCTACCCAGACCCAGAGACTCCGGTGTAGTCACACTGACACTGTGCCTACCCAGACCCAGAGACTCCGGTGTAGTCACACTGACACTGTGCCTACCCAGACCCAGAGACTCCGGGGCAGTCACACTGACACTGTGCCTACCCAGACCCAGAGACTCCGGGGCAGTCACACTGACACTGTGCCTACCCAGACCCAGAGACTCCGGGGCAGTCACACTGACACTGTGCCTACCCAGACCCAGAGACTCCGGGGCAGTCACACTGACACTGTGCCTAACTAGACGCAGAGACTCCGGTGTAGTCACACTGACACTGTGCCTACCCAGACCCAGAGACTCCGGGGCAGTCACACTGACACTGTGCCTACCCAGACCCAGAGACTCCGGGGCAGTCACACTGACACTGTGCCTACCCAGACCCAGAGACTCCGGGGCAGTCACACTGACACTGTGCCTACCCAGACCCAGAGACTCCGGGGCAGTCACACTGACACTGTGCCTAACTAGACGCAGAGACTCCGGTGTAGTCACACTGACACTGTGCCTACCCAGACCCAGAGACTCCGGGGCAGTCACACTGACACTGTGCCTACCCAGACCCAGAGACTCCGGGGCAGTCACACTGACACTGTGCCTACCCAGACCCAGAGACTCCGGGGCAGTCACACTGACACTGTGCCTACCCAGACCCAGAGACTCCGGTGTAGTCACACTGACACTGTGCCTAACTAGACGCAGAGATTCACTCTTTCTCCAGAACTGTTGCGCCTGTTTCATGCTGTGTTTTCTTCCCCAAATCCTGGCGGCTCCCCTATTCACTGGCCCAGGGTAGGCAGCCAAATCTGTAGCCACATTCATGGCTCCTCTTCCATGGTGAGACTTCAGCTCAACTGCTGTGTCCAGCCTCGCCCAAGAATTTCCATCCTGGAACATACGCTCAGCTAGTTAAGTTCCCACAGCAGAAATCCAGATTACCAGGTATGGCCCTGGTTTAGCTCTGTAGTCCAGGATGCAACCTTGATTATCCAGAGTTCTCTTCCCCTTTTGCTATGCCAGCCAAGAGGTTAAGAGAGGCATTTAGCAAGTCATGCTGTCCTTGGGTTTCCTTCCTGCCATATTCATGCGTGTCCCTCCATAGGAGCCCTGTGCCTGCCGCTGGGGCTACTGCAGCTCCTCAGACACCCCAGCACACTCACACAGGTCCACGTAGGTCCCACCACTTTCCATGGAAAAGATGCTCTTGGTCCAACACACATCATAACCAAACCCAACTCCTTAAAATATTCCTGTGGACACAATCAGTCCATGCTCCGACTGAACAGAAGATGGCGTTACCTGTTAGAAGGTATCCACCAGACATAGCTCTAGCCCCTGGTTAGAAACACCTCAAACCCAGAACTATTACATTGGATTTCTGACCACATGAACAGCAAAGTCCCGCTAATTTCCTCTGCCTTAACCATAAACCTGAACAGCATAAGAAAAACACAGAGTTGAAACGGCACAAGACAATGAGCAGATCCCCTTCCATTACAGTAACCACCGCTCCTGAATTAAAGGGAAAGAAACACATCAGAGGCATCTTTCCAAGCTACCATTCCATCAGCAGAGGCTGCCAGAACCGAGCCCTCAACTATTTTTAACCTTGTAAAAACCAAGAAGGCCACATCAGGCAACAGGCTCTGGTTTCCCCTTCAAAACATACAGAATTTAGGATTTTAAATGGGGCCATGGCTACTCGAAAGAAAATATGCATTCAATTATCTTTCACGAGTGCAGCTAAAAGTACTACCACCAGGAACAGAAAAATAGAATTAAATAAAGAAAATACTTGGGATAGATCCTATACTCTAAGTTGTTTCCATCATAATTATTTTGGCCTAAGTAAAGATTAAAAAAAAAACATGTAACTGCAAAGTAAACATGAACCAAGCACAGGCTGAGGCAGCATCCGAGGAGCCCTCTTTCTGAGGTTGCTTCAGGAAGGAGTTTAATGGCAAAATCAAAGCTGCCTGGCTAGGGAAAAAGCAACCCTGGAGACTGATGAAGATGGATGAATTCCCGAGCCGCCAGGAAAACCCAGGAGAACAAACTGGAATGCAGTGCTGGAATGGGGGGCTCCGTGCTCACAGCAGTCAGTCTGGGACCAGGGATCTCCAGCTCTAATCTGTGAGCTTGCTTCCAAAGCAGAAGCCAGCTTGTTCATTTACTCACGCACGCACGTATTCCTCACATCCACCGTGCCCCTCTAAATGAAAAGGACCTCAGGCAGAGGACAAAGAACACTTCTAGGGGGTGGAAGGAGGCATCTTGAAACTCAAAGCGGAAATGCACTACAGATTCACAGAGGAGAGGATACGAGACCAGGAATTGCTGTAAAAACAGAGGGAGGGGCCGGAGAGACAGCCCAGCACTGCTGTCCCAAAGGACCTGAGTTCAATTCTCAACACCCACATGGCAGCTCGCAACCGTAAGTAACTCCAATTCCAGGAGCTCTAATGCCCTCTTCTGGCTTCTGCAGGCACTGCCTGGTGTAGTGCACATATCAAAACATCCATACAAATGAAATAAATAAAAATAAATAAATCTCAAAAATAAACAAAACCCCGTAGGGTTTGAGGGAGAGGAAGGAAGCTGGCAAAGCGCTGCTGAAGCTGCTGCTGGACCCTCAAGGACCATCGTGTGACGCTCTGCTCCCACGATGTCCAACATTGAAAGTGGAAAAGCAAAGCCAGCTTTTTTAAAAAAGGAGCTGGAACGCAGGCCAAAGGACAGATGAGTCATGAAAGAGTGTATAAAGCTAGCTGCTTTTCTAGTTTCGATTCTGCCATAGTTTTTCTTTGTGCTGAGTAAGTACATAAAAAATGTAACTGAGGGGCTGGAGAGATGGCTCAGTGGTTAAGAGCATTGCCTGCTCTTCCAAAGGTCCTGAGTTCAATTCCCAGCAACCACATGGTGGCTCGCAACCATCTATAATGAGAGGTCTGGTGCCCTCTTCTGGCCTGCAGACATACACGCAGACAGAACACTGTATACATAATAAGTAAATAAATAAATATTTAAAAAAAAAAAAAAATGTAACTGATAATCAGAGTATAAAACACTAAGTAAAGCCCAGGACTTCAGGAGGGCCATTCTAACTCTAAAAAGGTTCATGGAGATGTATTGAGTGTGAGGCTGGGTAAGGGTTTGTTTGAGTGCCTACTTTAAGCTAGCCGTGTGATGTTTTTACTAGTGAGTTCAGCACAATAAAGCGAGCTTACTAATAATCTTAAAAGTAAGCCTACAGTCGAATTAGTCAGGTCATGAGTAGCCAAACATTAGGCCACAGGAAACCAAAGCCTCCAGGGAAGGAGAGGTAGGGCACAGACTAAGAGACTGCGGGTCAGCTCCCTGGAAGAGGCAATTCTGAAAGCTCCCTGAAGGGTGGCCTGGAGTTGGTGCATTTGCGATTGCAATTTACAAAAATATGCCACCAACAGAGCGTTTGCATGCCCAGGCTCGCTGCGTGACTTGGCCCTTGTTTCCCAGGTTAAGGTCCCATCTCTTGCCACTATGTGTTCTTCAGGAGCAAGCTCAGAGCGCCCCTGCCCTCTGTGCTGCAGAACCCTCTCACATGCCACCAGGAGCAGAGGTGTGACCGCCCTGAATGCCTATGCTCGACCCTACAGCTGGCTTTCCCAGACACCTCTCTCACCTAGGAAACCTGGAAAGGTGATGTGCACTGTGCATGACAATACCATATCCAGATGTGGCAGCTGTTAAGGGGCAGTCAGCAGTGGAGGAAAGGATCAATACCGTAGATTAGTCCCCAAGCATGTCCTGACCATACTGGGCCCAGTGATCTTTACCCCGTTTTTTAGAACTGCAACAATCTGACAATACCACAAACTCCTCCTCATTCAGTCCCTTCCACACAGTCGGGACTCAGGGTCAGTGTGTAAGTCTGGAGCACCGTTTCAAGCCTTTGCGAGCCATGCTTTTCTCCCTGAGGAAACAGCCCTGGGTTGTTAAGGATGTAACAGAAAGCACAGCAGAGAGTGGCCGATAAGCACCAGCCTGTGAGACTCTCAGATGGCCTGGTGCCCAGCAGCTCACGCGAGGGACTTATTCTGCCCCTTCCTTGCCTCTGCTCACTCTTTCCCCATCCCAAGCAAGAGACTGCCCGCTGGGAACAGCAAGGAAAGTCAGAGTCTAAAGAGGTTTTAAATGCCACCCGGCTCACGGTCAGGACAGAGCAAAACTGGCACAAGGCCCCAGAGCGTTCAAAGAACTTGACCAATGCGGCTCCGCCCACCCTGCTTCACATTCAGAGTGGTACCCAACACTCCGCCCTGGTGTCCTTCCTGTACACCGCCGCAGGCACACTGTGACTGGTGCTTAACTGTACCCCTTACGAGCAGACTTCTCTGGGCTTAATGGGACACACGGACAGAGAAAATATTTTCCAAACTCCTTTGCAACTAGCTGTAAGTAGGTACTCTGGTCAGTGGCCTCTAATTGGGCGGAGTCTGGTAATTCCAAGTCAAAAGGAGGTTGCCCGCCCCAGCCCAGCCTGAATTGTCTTCCCTCACAACTTCCGGGGCTCCAAATCCCAGGATGGTGATGAGCCTTTTTCACATGTGGATAAGAAACAGCATCCTAGTAGACGAAGAGAACCCTAGGTGACCCCAAGGGCAAAGCTACCCATTTCCTTGATGGCTTATCAGCTCAAATTGTTTCCAAAGTCTCCCAGTCTCTTCCCAACTCCCTCAATTTCACAACCTCTTAAAGCCGTCATTACTTTACTTCTGTTAAAGTAGGCGAACAAAAACCCCACCACTGGTACTACGAAACACTGAGCCCTTGCAAGGGACTCCTTCTCTGAGGGCACAAAGGGAGATGTGATCATGATATAACCGTGGTTGTTGTTTTGTTTTAACCCTGGATTATCCATGTATCAAAGAGGATGGGTTGGATGCAGGCAACAGAAAACCCTAGCTAAACCAACAAGACCCAGCGACACTGCCACCAACCAGTCACAGCACTAGGACAACAGCTCAAAAAGCGCCTACCACTGGGAGCCAAGATCTTCCTAACCTTTCTGCTCTTAGCAACCGTCCGCGTTTGTCCTCTCCCAAGGCTGGCTTCTCTTAGTGTCAGAAACTGATGCCATATTCCCAAGCATCACAGCCATATCTGGTAGTAAGCAGAGATGGTGAGACAATCCTGTGTATCTCTCTGTTATCAGAGCAGTTCAGCATCTCCGAGCCCCTCCCCTAGAAGGGAGTCACATGTCCAAGCCCAAAGCAATGACACAAGAATGGATTATGACAACTGAGTGACATCAAGCAGGACTCACTTCTTAGCAAAGGTCCTGAGCAGAAGGAGAGCCAGAGGCTTCTGTGAGAACTCACACCTGGAGAAGGGTTGACAACACACACAATTATCCCAAGCAGTGATTCCGAAGCTCAGGCAGCTAATGACAGCACCCATACTTTTCAGATCTAGCCATCAAAGCACAGCACGTCATAATTACAGGTTTTCAAAACTTCAGTGTGGGCCCGCTCAGGTATAATTCAGCAGCGACAAAGAGCGCAGCGTCTCTTGCAGCCTGCAACGTCCTACCAAGACCTTTTATTCCAAAATCTGTGTTTCTAAAATATGCCGCATGAATTATTTATCTACGATTTCTTTCCAAGAAGTTTCTAAAGTTGGTGACTTACAGAGTTGGTATTTTTAAAAGCATAAACTATATTAAGATTTTTTTTCCTTTTTAAAAGTTTTTATTTGTGTGTGTGTGTCTGCGTGAGTGCATGCCACACATGTGTGGGTGAATATGGAGGCCACGTGCATCAGATCCTCTGCAGCTGGAGTTACACATGGTCGTGAGCGGTCTGATATGGGTGCTAGGAACCATAACTGGGTCTCTGGAAGAACGACAGCTCGTGATGTGGGAGAATGGTCTATATTCTGTCAATTATATTTTAAATAAATGCTGATTGGCCAATAGCTAGGCAGGAAGTATAGGCGGAACAATGAGAACAGGAGAATTCTGAGAAGAGGGAAGCCCATTCTTCTGCAATTGTGAGCTCGCCACAGAAGCAAGATGTGCCTGCCTCACTGAAAAAGGTGCCAAGCCATGTGGCTAGCATAGACAAGAATAATGGGCTCATATAACTTGTAAGAGTTAATAAGAAGCCTGAGCTAATGAGCCAACCAGCTTATAGTTAATGTAGACCTCTGTGTGGTTTCTTTGGGACTTAAAACAATTGACAGAAACCTCAGACAATAGCTGAGCCATGGCTCCAAGTCCAAGAATTTGTTGGTTTTTTTTTTTCTAAATTTGTCAACTGCAAGGTCCAGTGACTCTCTCTCTTAAACACCCACCAACCCATGCTACTCGCTAAACTATTCAGGTGGCTGATCATTTCTCAAGACTGAAACAAGGAATCCAGCAAGATAGGGTTTCACTTTTTATGTATGCTTCAGCCATCTTTCTGACATTCTGGGAGAAGTCTGCTTCACCCAACAGTATCAGCTCCACATTTGCTGAAGTTCTGGAAGCAGTTGCCTCTGAAACCAGCCTGCTTGTTTTAGACCAACCTCCCTCCCTCCCTCCCTCCCTCCCTCCCTCTCTCTGTCTCTCTCTCTCTTTTTCCCTTTCAAGACAGGGTTTCTCTGTGGCCTTGAATTCACAGAGATCCGCCTGCCTCTGCCTCCCGAGTGCTGGGATTAAAGGCGTGCACCACCACTGCTAGGCTTAGAGCATGCTTGTTTTAGAATGTCAACCATACCTCAAGAAAAAGGACAACGTGAACATGGCATGGCTAACTCACCAAAGCTCTTTCAAAAATATAACTACTTTTTAAAAATTGAATTTTTCAAGTAAACCGTGTCAATTAAAAGTGTCTTAAAAAGTCAAGGGACGCTGAAGAGGGCAGAATGGGCATTCTGTGGTACACAAAGAAGATCTAAGTGATAAAAATCACTTTTTCCGAGCAATGAACAAACAAAACAAACCTTCCCAAATCTTAAGAATCACAGATGTACACACTGAATCAGGCACACAGGAAAGTGGGCTGCAAAGCGAACTGGTATTTCTTGATGCTTGCCATTTTTCAGGGTTTTGTTCTGGTAGAATGCACAAAGCAGAGCATGCAAGCTGGCCACTAGATATGATAGGATAGAAGGGTGGATTATTGAATCTACTCAGAAAGAAAAAAGGGAGGATATGATATGGTAAGATAAAAAGGTAGATTATTGAATCTACTTTAAAAAAGCAACTACTAGTTTTAACTATTTTACATTGATTACTTTTGTATATTGCATACAAATTTTGTCTTTTGATACAAATTTGAGATTAATTTTGTTAAACTTACTGTACATATATTTCTACACTTGCTCAAGGTATTGTACCTATATAATTAATGCAAACTTCTAGCCCTTGAAAATTATTATTACCAATTATTTAGAATAATAAAGAAAGGCAGGTTAGTAACTGGTCACCTATTATAATTGAACTTGTAGTCACATTAGGTATGTTTTCAAAGTCAAACAGAGATATATTTTAGATAGATCATCTTCAAACACCAGAATGTCACATTTAAGACATTTTAATAGCATAGGTTCTTTTTTTTTTTTAATGACAATGAGACATGCCTTCTCCTGGCAGCACCAATCTAGTTCAGAGAAAATAATGAGCATCAAAAAAGCTCCATATGGAGTTCAGTTTCTTTGTGGCAAAAGTAAACCATAGGCAAGAAAGTTCTCTTGCCTTGACTGCTGACAGTATGCTGTACAAATGGGACCAGCAGGACACAAGAGAGTGAATGTCAAACCTTGCCAAGACAAGGTAGGACATCCTTCAAAACTCCTGCTTTATAGAAAAGTCTGTCGAATATTCTAGGCCTTTAGGCCAAAAATGGATGTCCCATCATTGCAGAGGAACTTTGGGTGACTGTCCAGGAAGCCACTTGTTTCTGTCATTTCTCACATTTTTTTGAAGTTGCTTGCTTGCACTTCCTGCTATTATTTCCTTTTGGGTCTCTGAAGGAGTTGATGATGAGATAGTTATAGTTTTCCTTGCTTACGAGACTCAGAAAAGAAACTCACTAAAGAAGTATAAAGTGTATAAGGTTGAGAGACATCAGAAGATAGTTCTGGGTAGTAATAAAAGTTGTGATAGAAAGTAAAATAGGTATAAAACTTTGGACTCACCAAGATAGGATAGATATGAAGTATTTTCTTTGAATTTGTCAAATGCAAATGGACTAGACATTGTTGATGTATTTATTGCCTGTAACTGTGTTTGTTGTATATAGTTTTTCTTATATTAGTTATAGTCTTCTTTTTTATTTTAGACAAAAGGGGAAATACAGTGATATTTTACATATATTTTAATAAATAAAGTTTGCCTGAAAATTAGCAGGCAAAACTAAGACACTAGAGGCCAGGCAGTGGTGGCACACACCTTCAATCCCAGAATTTGGGAGACAGAGGCAGATAGATCCCTGTGAGTTCAAGGCCACCCTGGGTTACATAAGGTCAAAGCAGAAACAGATCCAGGTGGTGGTGGCTCACACATTTAATCCCAGTATTAGGAAGTCACACAGCTTTAATCCCAACACTACAGGGGAATATATGATGGGAGGAGACAGAGGCTCAGGGCTCAGTCTGCAGTCGCCCAGCCTTGGTAAAAGTGAGACTTTTCTAACGATTTGGCTGTTTTGCTTTTCTGATCTTCAGCTTGAACCCCAATATCTGTCTCTGGGTTTCTACTATTCATGCTCCAGGCCACAGTAAGGTTTTTGTCTCATGAGGCCTTTCTCAGGCTGAAAACTGCCCAAGAGTTCTGGCCAACTCTCACGTCACTGCCGGACCATCTGTACCCTAATCAGGACAAGGACGAGACACCAGGTACTCCATGGATGGCTGCTAGCCCTTGTGGGCAGTTACTCGATGGCTTTAGACTACGCTTCAGGAAGCTGCACCCTCACCGCGTGGGCACTGGCAGTGACTGTGGGGGTACAGAGTGAGCCTTCTAGTCCATGAATCTGGCCAAGGGGGAGAGACACTGCTGTGTGCCCTCTGTAGGGACCTCAAAGTGAGCTAGGGAATAAGAGACAAAGACAGGAGATTGAGGACAAGGGAGAAGAGGAAGGGAATAAGGGATATTTGTCCCAGAGGGGCAAAGAACTGCCTCTGGATAGAGGAGACAGACGTGGCTCATAAGCAAACGGCAGTTTATAAAGGGGAAAGGGGAAACCCTGTGTTAGGGTGAGTTGGTTAATTTTGATTGGGCGTGTTAATTAAGGTGGCCAAAAGGGGGCTTTTGATTGATGAACTTCAATACTTTGATAGCTGGACCCTGGTGGTCAGCTTCAATAGGATGAAGTGGTCAAACAAGAGACTGAAACTTGCAGGCTAGCGTTAGGAATGTAATCTAATGGTTTTTAGCAAGGCAGAGGGAATGGGGGAAGGCAAGGCCTGCCAGAGCCGAGCTTGCCATGCTGGGGCTGGCTAGAGTCCCTTTCCCTCTACGTATTGCGACTCCAGCATTCCTTGATTCGGAACTCTAAAACATGTTCTCCTGTAAAAACATTCCTTGTGTCCTTTACATTTCAAACCATGCGAAAGCACTGTGACCCAAACTCACAAGTGGCAAGTTTGGGAAGGAACACAAACTGTGGTCTCAGCCCCCAGCCAAGAAAGTAGCAACTAGCACTGTGTGCACCCCAGTCCTTCGTCCATCAGCATCTCAGTCACTTTCTGCTGCTGTGACAAAATCCCAGGACCAAAAGCAACTTAAAGAGGAGAGCATTTACGTCAGCTTCCAATTCCAGAGGGATGGGCTCCATCATGGCGGGAAGAGTGCAGAAAGCTGGCGGATTACACTTTGGTTTCACACACAAGAAGCACGGAGAGACTGAGACACAGACAGACAGACAGACAGACAGACAAAACCAGAAATGGTGTAAGGCTCAAAATCCTCAAAGCCCTCCCCAAATGATGTATGTCCTCTAGCAAGGCTCCATCTCCTGATGGGTTCGTAAACTCTCCAAATAACACCAAAGCTGGGGATCACATGTTCAAACACATGAGCCTATGGGGGGCAATTTTTGTTCAAACCACCACAATCAACCTAGCTTAACATTGTGGATGCGATCAGCCTTAAGATCAATGATACAAACCTTGGGGGAAGAGGCTGTTGGCATAAGTAGTTTAGAGAATGCAAAATACCGTGATTAATCTGCACTAACCATTGGAGTTGAATTTTGAGATATGTACATTAAACGGCAAAGAAGGCTTCTCAGTGGGTCGAGGAAACCATGCTTCCAAGCTCTGCTGAGTTAAGACCTCTCTGCGTGTGGTGGCCTAGCAGGAGGAGTGTTTGTTAAGACAGTGTTTAGTCATTTACTCTCCTGAACACATTTCATCAGAGAAAGCTGGCTCTGCTCACTATCTCTGTGAAAACTGACCACAGGATGCCCTATTGCCAACCTTGGTGTCAATGATTCAATGAGGATAAAAACCTATGCTGCTTCTCTCTGACCTCAGAGTACAATAAAAGCCTCCTTTTGTAAGACAAATCATTTGAACACACTGATATAAAACTCAACACAAAATCTTATTCTTCCAAGAACTATCCCCTCCAGGGCCTCTAGCTATTTCCTATGATGCTGTAGGACGACCAGCCAACCACTGTCCGTGAGCTACAAAGTCCCACCCTCTGACCCAGCCCCACATCAAGACCCTCCTATTCTCCACATTTTAGTTCACAGAAGAGCCTTGTTTCTTGGAGACTCTGTCCATGTAAACCCAGTTAGGGCGGCCAGGAGGTACCTAGGATGCCAAACCCACAGGGACATCCTCCCCAGCTCCAAGGAGGAATGTGAGATAGGGGAGCCATGTCTCTCTGGAGCTGCCTGGGAAGGAGAGGTGAAACTCTCCAAACACATTCTGGACTTACCACCCAAGGTCTTTAAATTCCTTTCTTGGAAAGTTCTGAAAAGTTGTGACAGGTAGCACAGTCCATTACTTTGTGTTTGTTGTAGGAAAACAAAAACAACAACAAAAAACCCTTATTTTGGCTCATGGTTTCAGAGAGTTTGCCCTGTGGCTTGGGCCCATGAACTCAGGCAGAACAGCTCAGAGTTGGCATGGTATGGCAGAGGAAGGTCCTACCATATAGTAGACAGGACGCAGGGAGAACGAGACGGGGAGCACAGAAAGCACGAGAGAGGGCCCAAGACAAGATATAGTCCATGGACTCACCCCAGAGGGCCCAAGACAAGATACAGTCCACGGACTCACCCCAGAGAGCCCAAGACAAGAGTTAGTCCTCGGATTCACCCCAGTGACCTGGGGTCTCTGGCTAGGCTCTGCCTTCTCAAGTTTTCAGAACCCTGAACCAAGACCAAGCAAGTATTCACCACATGTGTCAGTGGAGGCATTTGGTATCCAAACTGTAACAAGTAGGGAAGTTTGAAGCCAAGGCTAGAATGGCCAGAGAGAGAAAATGTAGTGGTTTCAAACCTTATCTATGACCTGTCATAACCCCCTGCAGAATGGTTCCTAAGTCCCCTGAGCAGGCCATGGGGGAGTCTCTTGTTTAACAGAACATGACGTGAGTTTCTGGAGGCTGTCATAAAAGTCACTGCAGAAACTGCCTGGCTGCTCACTTGCTCCAGAACTCAGACAACTCCGTGCTGGAGAAGCACAGCCAAGGTTAGGATCCTACAAAAACATACTCCCCCATACAAACACGGCTTTAGAAGTTACTACATTGCTCTGGAAACAACGGCGACGTTGGTCTGCAGGAGAATCGGTAAAAGATGACAGTTCCAGTACAAACTGGAACAGGACTTGGCTGTAGAAAAGAAAGAACTGGGCTTAAGTGTGGAAGTTGAGTGTCTAGGAAATACTGCCAAGTGAAAAACAGGAGAGGCAGAAGGGCTCAGGAGGCCCCACCCACAGCTGAGAAGCTAGTGGCAGCTGATGGCTTGTGGAAAGGGGGGGGGGTCACTTTTCTTCACGGATGTAGCCCCTGGCGGGTTATCTCTGTTCCCATGGATGGTCCTGTACCCGTGTGCCATGGTATTACTGTGTCCTATCTGCAGTCTGGGAAGACTGCAAGCTGAGACCGCTCCCTTAGGAGACCTAGCTAACTTTTCCCCTGTGCTGTACATAACGCATGTGCAGCATAGTAGGGGCCCTCCATTAAAGTAAGCACAGTCCATCCTATCCCAGTTTTTCTGTACGTGTGTCTGTCCTTTCTCCATTCCCTTGTTGCCCCAATCAGGTTTCCAGGACCAAGCCAGGCAGGACACAGCACCTTCCCTTAGACAAACCTTAACACTGGCACACCTTGACCAAATTTCCCCAAGACACGCAAAACTTCCAGGTGAAAACATGGCAGGAGACAGCCTCGAGGGGCGCTGTCCTTTCTGCTGCAGAGGAGGATGGATTTCTCTGAGCTTACTCACATGTATTATGATATATATGTTGTCAATATAATATAATAACATAATTCACAACTTCTATAACCATTGTCAATAATTAACAAAACCACCAATAATAGGAAAACCTTATGTTAAGCCAAAAAGTAAGACTATAAGGTAAGTTACAGCATGATGCACCCAATTTGATCCCAGGAACACCATAAAAATAAAGACTGCATTAAAAAGCTGAGCTGTTTTCTTTTCTTGCTTTTTGTTTTTGTTGTTGTTGTTGAAGCAAAGACAGGAATAGGTCTTTTTATTTGAATACTGTATAGAATTGAGAACCTAGTGATACTTAAGATAAATTTCCAGCGCTATAATGGTGCACACCTTTAATCCCAGCATTTGGGAGGCGGAGGCAGGTGGATCTCTGTGAGTCTGAGGTCAGCCTGATCTACAGAGTGAGTTCCAGGACTGCTATGGCTACACAAAGAAACCTTATCTCAAAAAACAAAACAAAACCAACAAAAAAGATGAATTTACGGTTGGACAGATGGCTCAGAGCTTAATAATATTGGCTGCTCTTCCAGAGGACCCAGGTTTGAAACCCAGAATCTTCATGGCAGCTCACATCTATAACTCAAGTTCCAGAACATTCACTGATCTTGACCTTCCTGGGCACCAGGCACTCATGTGGTACATAGACACACATGCAGACAGAACATCCATGCAAATTAAATAAATAAATCTGTGTGCAGTTAAAGATGAATTTTACATAATTGCTACTGTGAGAAATGGTCTTTTTCTATCAAAAGTAGTTAGCCCAACAAGAGTTTGTGTGCCCTGAATCTCCTTCACACCCATCAGCCAATCATAAAAGGTTGTGAACTCAAATTCCCACCAATGGGATGAGACACAGTCACCATCTGAATTAGGGGTAAAAGCCAGGGGACATCTTGGTTACAGATGCTCACTACCCTAGTCTGGGTTCTAGTGCACCCGTTTTGCAAAATGAAACTGTGGGCTAGAGAGAAGGCTCAGCAGTCAAGAGCGCTTGCTCTGCAGAGGACCCTAGCGTTCGATTCCTAGCATCCACCCGGCAGCTAAAAAGTGCTGTAACTCCAGTTCCAGAGGCTCCAACACCTTCCTTCTGACCTCCAGAGGCACTGCATGCATGAAGTGCACTGACAATAAATGCAAACAAAACATCCATATGAATAAATTAAAAATAAATTTTAATTACTTTCGATTTGTGTGTCCTCCATGCAACACCAAGCTTATTCTTTCCCAACAATTTGAAGTCTCCTCTTGGCTTTCCAATCCATTTGGTAGAGTGCTCAGATGCCCTCCCTTGGGAGAAATATGCTTCCGGTGTCTTAGGTGACCTTTTGGGTTGGTACTGATCCCAGAATGGAAAGTTTCTCAGCAATGCAGGAAGGGCCCAGGGAAATGTCTCGGTGACCAAGTAACCCTTGTGCACCAGACAGAGCTAAGAAACATCAAGAATAGTAAAATATTCTTTGGTGGGTAGGTTATCCTGGAGTTTGGCTAGGAGAGTGACAGAGATGTGTTCCTGACGTGAAGTCAGGATGGGACCCTGACCCACAGCTTCACATGTGTCCTTGGTGACTTCTAAGCCCATTGCTAAGGACACCTAATACAGGATACCTCTATGAGGGGAGCAGTCAAGAGACTAAGGAAGCATTGCAAACTGGGGTGCAAGAAACTTCTGTCAGGTTGAGGCTCTGAGGGGTTAACTTTCATGGAACCAGGATGGAAAATAATTTAGATAAAAAGAGCTCTAGGAAAACAGATTCCCCCAGACAGGAGTGAACCAGCTCCTGTGGAGGATCTAGAGACTCCCCAACCCTGTCCTCCATACCTTAACCTGACTAAGAGGAATACTGAACATGGTGAAAGAGACTACCACAAGGCTACTTACGTATTAAATTAGGATTAGCTGTTTTTGACAAGTTGGATCTTAAATTCCAACCAACACAGAGGATCACAGATCAAACCTCAGCCCACGCTATGTTTGGGTGGAGCAAAAGACAGCACCATGATCATTTTCTTTGTCCACGTGCTTCTGAGAGCAGCAGCGCCACCTATAGGCACAGGGCACATCCTCCATTCAGAGCTCTCCTTCCAGGGGTTTCCTTCTGAGCAACAGTTTGTATCTAGGGACCACAGGGAAGTCAAATGGAATCCAGAGGGCATTGCCAGGCGTTCACAGTTACGATCTGTGGTAAGACATATGGATGCCCTTTGCTTGGGTTGTGTGGTGGTTTGAATAAGACATGTCCCCCTAGGCTGGGGTATTTGAACACCTGGTCCCAGGTGCTGGTGCTCTTTAGGGAGACTAGCAGACTGGCTGGTCTCCAGTGTCCACTGTGGGGAGGGCTTGGAGAGAAAGCCCCTCTCCTCTGATTTCACTCTCTCTGCTCCGTGCTCCTGGTTGAGTATGTGATATCTCTCAGCTTCCTGCTACCATGCATCCTGCCATGATGGAGCCCATCTGGAGGCGAAGCCCAAATAAATGCTCCTTTCTATAAACTGCTTTTGGTCATGGTGCTTTTAATAGCAGCAATGGAAAGGTAATGAATACAGGTTAAGACCATGGAATTTCTTCCTGTGTCTTTGCTTTGCTCTTTTGGGGAGCCTACACATATAGGCCACATGTACTGTCTCCTCCTTGTACCCATGCTATTCGAGATCAAATATTCTTTTTCTTAAAATAAACAAAAGAAAACAAGGTGACTATTCACATTTAATCTGTGATATCCATGTCTCCCCACAGGGATCTGTGCCACGGTGCAGGCAAGTGGGTTTAACACGAATCTGTGCTCACCACAAACATGCAGCAACCATGTTGCTTCGTTGCGGTCTGGAACAGTGAGATCTTCATAAGGCCAGCGGTACCTGCTTATGAAGTATCATCACAGCTGGCCGTGTAGCTTACTGACAAAGAGTATGATGCCTGAATTTTTTTTTTCCTTTCAGAAGGGAAAAAAGCTGGAAAATATGAAGTGAGCTACAAAGGTCTAGGCAAATGACATAAAGGTATATAAAAGACGAGACTTTAAGATATTAAAATGTCTAAGGTCAAAGTTCAACACATTGCTGTCAAAACTCCGCTTAAATATATATCTAATCAATGTTTATTTAGAAGTCTTTGCTTTTTCCCACAGCTTTATCTAAGTAGAGGAAAGTACCAGGCTGGTAGGCTGACCTTGTGTGTGTTCAGTAGGCGTATGTGGTGTTCTGAATAAGAATGACCCTCATAGGCTCATGTATTTGAATGCTTAGTAATCAGGGAGTGGCACTACTTGAGAAGAATTGGGTGTGGGCCTGTTGAAGGAAGCATGTCACTAGCAGTGGCACTGAGGTTTTAAAAGCTCAAGCCAGGCCCAGTGTCTCTCTTTCTCTTCCTGCAGCATGCAGATCTAGATGCAGAGCTCTCAGCTCCTCCTCCAGCACCATGTCTGTCTGTGTGCTGCCATGCTCCCTGCCATGATGATAAAGGACTGAGCTCTCAAACTGTAAGCTGGCCCCAGTTAAATATTTTCTTTCACAGGAGTTGCCTGCAGTCAGCCAGGCAGTGGTGGTGCACGCCTTTAATCCCAGCAGTTGGGAGGCAGAGACAAGCAGATCTCTCTGACTTCAAGGCCAGCCTGGTCTACAGAGCAAGTTCCAAGACAAGCTCCAAAGCTACAGAGAAACCCTGTCTAGAGAAAACAGAACACTGACTAAGACACTTGGAGGCCAACATTGCTGTAGTCGGAGCAACTGAAAGGGGAGAATATTTTTGTCCTCCCAAGACAACTAGGTCCCAGGGGACTATAGGGCACCTCTAAAATGCCCTGTATGCTGTGGGTAGTCACCAGTTCTATTGTTCAAGAAGGTCAGGAAGGACTTACCTGGTGAACTCTAACCATGTTCAATCTACAAAGAAGAGGGTCAACACAGAGAAAAATTCCCTCCATGTCTCCAAGTGAAGCTGTGGCCAAGTAGGGACTTTAATTTATCGTCACAAAGATGGAACAGGGATGGAGGAGGCAGAGGGTCCCCTGAAGCCCAGGTGCTTAGTCCTGAGGACCAGATCCTAACTGGCCTTAACAGTTTTTTAAGGTGATTAATGTTGGCCACCTGTGTGGTCCTAAACCTCCAGCAGGGAAGTACACCGAAAGACTAAAATGGTTGGCGTGTTCCCTGCACACTGCAAGGGATCACATTCCTCAAACATTAGGCTTAAATCCATATGGGATGTTGTTTTGACAACTATTTCTCTATAATTTCCTTCTCGATAAGAAAAATGCTGCCCAGATGTGACTTCAGACCTCGGCTCACTGTAGCAGCTGCCCACGGGCGGGAGAGACAAGCCCACTATTGTCTTAACCTTTTTAGAGTAAATGAGAGCTATTATGTGTTCCTTCAGTCCATCTGAGAGTGAACTCATGCTGATTCTAGCCACTCCAACAGCTATCAAAGGACCTGAAAGCAGATCCTGGGACCATCACTCTGGAGACAGCGCTGGGGGCCTTAGGGGGGTAAATGAAGAGGAACTGTTCAACAGATGGATGCTCCTGTAAGCCCATCAAGAGACTTTGATTTGGACTTAAAAAATATATCCTGTGTTGTGGCGTCTCCTGTTTCCCCCAGCCTAACCTGTAATGCTAATAACCCCTGGCTTCACTCTGCCCTCACATCTTCTGGGCACCACTGGGGGACTTCCTTTCCTACCTATACCTGGCTGTTACACAGATGAAACCACCAGTGCACTTTGGGGACTTTTGAGATAGGTCACTGGAGGGGTACTCTGACTGCCATGCCTGACACCACCTCAGCTGGAAGAAGACAGATGCATCATGGCCTCATTTCCATAATGGCACTTATGACTTCCTTTTTTTGAGGGGAGGGGGGAAGTAGATGGTTTATGATAAAGACTCCAAAGAAATATAACTATTTTCTCTGTTGCCTAAAGCCAAAACTATTCCCAGGGCCTCTTGGTAGCCTCCTCCTCGTCATAGGTCAGAGATGTGGAACATATTTTATGAGCCCTGACCTCTGACCTGCCTCCTAAGCAAAGCCAGGGTCACCTCTTCAGAGGGGAGGCTAGGAAAACAGCAGCAAGGCCTGCTAAGAGAAGACTCTGGTGACAAGGGCAGACTCTGTGGCCAGGGCGAAAACCTAATATTCCCACTGGACCAGGTCAGCTGCCCAGGCAAAGGGGCACCCCCTAGGCAGGCAGGAACTTCAGGGCACACCTGAGCCCTCACTTATCACAACACTAATTTATTGTTACCAGTCACAAAGTCAGCGCATGCTGGCTAAGCTTGAAGAAAAACGTGAGTGCGCGCTAGAGAGAGAAAGAGAGAGAGAGAGAGACAGAGAGAGAGACAGAGAGACAGAGAGAGAGAGAGAAAGTGGAGGGAATTATGAAAGTTGGTTGTTGTTGTGGTTTTTTTCTTTTCTATTAAAGGTGGTTAGCCTGATCAGGGTCCATATTTTTTTAACTTCCCTCTTCCTCTTCATGTTTATTAGCCAGTCATATCAGATTGTGATGGCGAACTCCCGCCGTGAGTTGGGAACACACCCACGTTAGAGATAAAGCCAGCTCAGAGGCCAAGCTTCTGCCAGGGTTTGGGTCCTCTCACACCCTTTTTGTTGAGCTACTTTTGCTTTTTGTCCCTTTGTGCCACACTGTCATTGTTCTTTTCCAACACTACCTTAAACATAATAATTTGAAAAATAAAAACTCTTCGAAAAAGATGAGAGGTCCTGAATGTTATGAGTAGTCAAGCCTGTGATTACTGAAAAGTCTCTGCACCCCGATAAGCCTCTCCGCGGATGCAGCAATCCAAATCAGACCAAATCAAACTGAACTAGAAAAAGCCCAGGTTTAATGGATAAAACTCTCCTGGACGATTTTCCAGCTCCCCAGAGAGGAGACGGAAAAGGAAGACTAGAAAAGCACGTCTGTTTTCTAGGGGGCAGTTTAAATACCCTGTGGGAGTGGGCTTAAGCATCTCTGGGAGAGGGGTCGTCATTTGGCAGGCTTTCTGAGACGTGGCAGGGTTTGGAGAGAAATGGGGGGAGACACTTGGAGTGGAACTTCCACCAGAACATTCCAGACTCTTTGCATATATGGACGCCAGGGGCTGGGGTGAAGCTTCCACCAGAACATCTACAGGTAACTTCAATTTTCTTTGACGACACATTGAAATGGAAGCCTGGCTGCAGAGACTCCTGAAGAAGATGGCAGCAATCTTAGAAAACATTCTCCTCTTACCTGTTCCAGTTTCTCTTCCTCTCTCTCTCACTGGGTTTCAAATTTGCCATCCACCTGCCTTAGCCTCCCAAGTGCTGGGATTACAGGCATGTTACCATGCCTACCTTCCAAAAAAAATAATAATACTAAAATAACAATAAACATGTATCACACTTAAAACTCAAGGGGGAACTGCTGTAAATTTACTTAAAATTTTTGCCTATTTTTTTAAACAATGCAGTCAAGCAAGATCTCAAAGGCAGGTACACCACAAATTATGAAAAGATCAATGGTCTGGAAACAGTGCTATGGGCTACAGGGGTCAAGGGAATGGGAAGCACCATGGGTTGGGACTGTTGAAAGAGACAGGCACTGTGTGAAACTCAGCAGTGGGGCAGGACAGGGGGGCCTTCCATGGGACACGGACAGGCACAGTGGTCAAAAGGGTGTGACGCTCACCCCTTCCATGGGACACTGGCAGGCACAGTGGTCAAAAGGGTGTGACGCTCACCCCTTCCATGGGACACTGGCAGGCACAGTGGTCAAAAGGGTGTGACGCTCACCCCTTCCATGGGACACTGGCAGGCACAGTGATCAAAAGGGTGTGACGCTCACCCCTTCCATGGGACACTGGCAGGCACAGTGGTCAAAAGGGTGTTACGCTCACCCCTTCCATGGGACACGGACAGGCACAGTGGTCAAAAGGGTGTGATGCTCACCCCTTCCATGGGACACGGACAGGCACAGTGGTCAAAAGGGTGTGACGCTCACCCCTTCCATGGAACACTGGCAGGCATAGTAGCACAAAAGGGTGTGAAGCTCACCCCTTCCATGGGACACAGACAGGCACAGTGGCACAAAAGGGTGTGACGCTCACCCCTTCGCTGCTGATGACAAGCTTTGAGCAGTGCAACAGAGAAGAGGACAAAGGGCCCGGACACCACTTCTGAGCGCACACCTGACAGGATGGAAGGGAAATGACAGGAAAGTCACCCTGGAGCAGCTGAGGGGCACACTTGAAGACACTAGCAGACAGAAGTCATTCTCCAGTCTTCTGAGCCTTCAGTCTTCCAGTAGTCCGAGACACCGGGACAGTGAGTTTCGGCCACAGCTCCAGACTTTTCCTCCACTTCCCAACTGCGTCTCTCTGTGCTGCAGGGGGCTTTCCCGACAGTGGGCATCTCACTTTGCCATATAATGCCTCCTGACAGAGAACTTGTCCCATGCCGATTAAAGGTGCAGAAATGGAGATCAGTGAGCCAAATCAGCGCAAATGCCTGCCTTGGTGGGGCTCCAGTTCTCTAGGATGAACATCATGTGCCCCTTGGGGCAGGGCAGGAGTCGCTACGATGCACCCGGGGACAGTGACTACCTCTTCCTTGTTATCCTGTTCTCTGAAGCACACGGACCACTGACCAGAGCCTCCATCAATGGAGTCACATCCACCTCCCTGGAGGCAAAGGGACAGAGCTGTCCCTTCAGCTGTGTGAAGGTTGCACTCTCTACCCGGCCCCCATCCAGTCCACTGCAATAAACAAGGCTGGGATGGAGAATGAAGGAAACTGCCCTGGGGGCCATTCATCACAATGAGGACGCCTGACAGCTCTCAGTTCAGCCCTCAGCTCCCTAAGGAGGAGCGGTGCAAAGCTATGGTGCCTACGGTGGAGGGCCAAAACCTCCTCAGGCTGCGCTGACCACACACCGGCTTGGCTGGCCAGGGTCCCGCACCTGAGAGAAGGCCGGGTGGCAGCTAACGGCCCTGCGGAGGAGCCTTGACTTCGCAGACCATCACGCCAGCATGATGAAGCCCATTTGGGAGGTTTTGGAGGCAGTGTGTGGATGGGGCCTGAGGTTGGGGTAGGCATTGAAACCACAACCAGATCACATCTGAGGAAGAGGCACGGAGAACCGGTCGCAATCCAGAGCTAAAGCAAACTGTGTAAGCCAGCGTTAGAACCTCACGCCCTGAGCTCTACGAAAGCCCAACATCAAACTCTCCCGGGTTAAGTGCCCTGATAGGCGATGACAGCCCCAGCTTTCCTCACCAACGTCTCGCGGGCGCTCTGCTGCCAGACTCTATTTTTACCACCTGAGTAATGCCTGGGCAAGGGACCAGCCGAGAGCCGGAGACAGAGGGATAGGGCACGAGGGGTAACAGCACAGACGACAAAGCCCATATCCTCAGAGCCCAGTTCAGAGTGGCAGCCCAGTCCTGCTCCAACTCTGACCTGAACACTCCAGCCCCACCACGTCCTGTGTGGTGCCAGGTCCTGTGTGCCGCCAGGGTTGGACCCTCACCTGCCTTACACAGTGCCTCCCACCACCTCAGGGCCCAACAGTGCCCAGGCAGTGGAGGGCCCTGCTGCCCCACCCCTACTTTGGCACACTGGTTAAACTCAACCCAGATGTCACCTTCCTCAGACGGCTTCCCTGAGTCCAAGGCTAGGTGACATTCTCCAATACTGGACAACCTCAGTGCCCAGAGCCAACCCTCCTACAGTGACCATCAACATTAAGGGCTCATGTCAGATTCCTCCAGGCCTCCTTCAGGGCTAGGGAGGAGGATCTCAGAGCTAAGCTGCAGTACTCAGTACATGTGGGGGGAAGGAGGGAGAAGGGAGGGCGCCGTGGCCAGAAAAGCACCTGTCACAGTGACCTACACCAAACTGAAGAAATCACTAAAACCCAAGAAATCAGTGACTTCTCACCAAGGGAAATAGTGACAAACACGAGCAGGAAATAGCGGGGAACCATTTTTCAGTAAACAGGAGTGAGAATCGATGGTCACTCTTTGCTGGGTCCAGGTGGGGGCGACAAGTGGGCTGTAGAAGAAGGTAACTTTGGAATGCCGGGTGGGCTCAAGGGCAAGGAGCGCTCCCAGGCTCCTCTGGTCTTGGGGAACTGAAGGTCATTCCTCCAGCTACTGAGATCAACCAACCAGGAGCTATTCCACCAGGCTGAGAACATGGCATGGGCCAAGGAACAGGGATAACAAGGACCCTCCATCCACCTACTGAGTCACCTGGCAATTCCTAATGGCGACAAAGCAGCGGTGACTGAAACCGGACATCTCATAAGACAGATGCCACTTTCAGCTGGAGCCTTCCTGGCACCTTTCCTTCCATGGAAAGACCCCCCCCACACACACACACACACACACTGCCCCTCAATATTCAATCCTTCTTCCTTGCTATCAAGAGGTCTGACTTTGGAGGAAACAGAACAGCAGAGACTGTGGCTAACCATAAAGCATTTCCTCCTCCTAGGTATGCAACGGAAAACCCTTACCAGCCTTCCTTGCAGAAAGTATACAAGTTCTGGGGCTGAACCCTGGCATGCTAGAGGCAGTGCTTCACCCCGAGCCTGGCCCATAAGACACTGCAACACTGTCCTCCATGTTCCTGCTTCTGCCGATGATTGGTGCAAATGAGGACGGCTGCCTACAGAGCACGTGTCCGTAAGCCACCTCTTCACGGAGAGTTACCTCACCATCAGGAACAGCCAGTGTTGGACCCGTGTGTGCAAAAAGTATATTCCTAAGCCAGGCGGTGGCGGTGAATACACCACCCACACCTACTCCCTCAGCTTGTACTGAGCCCTGTTTCCTGCCAGCCTGTGAGGAGTGGAAGCCTCTGAGATGTGCTGGGTGAGAGCCTCTGCTCTCCACTCCCCAGACACCTTGGGGAGGCGGGCCCCTGAGCAGTCAGTGCGGGTATGTGAGTGACAGATGCTGAGAATGCACAGTGTCCTGGGGGCTTGTACGCACCGGGAAGTGGACCAGGACTGGGGGAGAAGGTCTCACAGACAACTGAAGTTGAGGGTCCATGAGGAAGACGGATCCTGGGTGGGACTAGAGACATCCCCACAGGGCCCTGAGTAGCAAGACGGAAGCTAAAACAGAGTTAAGATACTGAAAGTCTTTGCCAATTCATGCAGAAGTCTATGGCATCGGGCACCCAATGTTAAGACTTCCCAAGCTGAGAGAAAGTAAAAAGAACGTGCTATCCTTAGCTGAGCCGACGGCAATTACCCACTGTAAGCAGAGTCGTTAAATACCATCAATTAATGCAGCTGCTCCGGGGTAATCAACTGTCATTAGATCAAGACTGCACAAGAGGAGAAAATCAAAACGCAAATGCCGCGAACTCAGAACCGCCAGAGACAGCGGGGAAGCCGGCCTCCTTCTGCCTGCTGCGTTAGGCAGCTTCTAAAATATACTTTCTCTAGAAGTCAGTAATTTTTCAGCTTGAAGACAAAGCCAAAGAAATGAACCATCTAGGCCATGACCTTAGATCATTAATGTCCAAGCTTTGATTTTTTTCAGGTCTGAGTTTCCATTAAGAACTGAGAGAGAGACAGACAGAATGGCGGCAAAAGAGGACCGGGCGGGGAGATCAAGAGGAAAAACAGAGAAGTCAGAGCTCCAAGGCAGAGAGGTGCCCCCTTTAAACTCAATTCTTTGGACATGAATGAAATCATTTGCCATTTCTGCTGTCCAAGTATGAGGCAAGATCTTTCTTTCTTTTTCTGTTTTTTTTTTCAAAAAAAAAAAAACAAAACACAAAATCTCATTCATTCCAAGTTTAAAAATGAACAGAGGGGCTGGAGAGACGGCCCAGCAGTTAAGAACACTGACTGCTCTTCCAGAGGATCCAGATTCAATTTCCAGTACCCACATGGCAGGTCACAACTGTAACTTCCAGATCTGACACCCTTACACAGATGTATATGCAGGCAAATACCAATGAACACAAAATAAAGATAAATATCCTTAAAAAAATGAACAGAAATGAAGAGGCTGCTCAACAAGAGAAAGAGTTGCCAGTTTCCCCTCATAGAAGGTGTGCTACCCACACGCCGAGCAATCTAGGAAGCAGAGATACCTAAAGAGTCATCCCAGAGGAACCCCAGGGCACTGCCCACAACTGTAGGCCCATGTCAGCTCTCCCAAGGCACAGGTGGACATGCCAGCTGCAGCCTGAGCAGGGTGGACCAGTTAGTGAACCCAAACCTCTCAACAGTTTCTCAGGTAAGAAGACTCGGCTATGGCACACCTGAGACGCACGGCCCGCCTCTGTCTCTGTCTAGTCTGCTACCTGTCTCCAGAGCAGCCACTCGCTCTGAGAGAGAAGTGGGTCTCCAAAGGTGTGGAGGCTGCTGGGGTAGCTGAAGAGGCAATCTGAAACAGGAGTGGGGACAGCATCCTGCAGCTGGGAGCAAGACTAATGCTGGAAGTACCAGCTGGCGAGCAAATACTGGGCTTATGGCCTCTGATCCCACTTCTCACTAATGACATGCATCCAAGAATGAGTTAAAATATTAACCACAAGCCTGGGTCAGACACCGAGCAATCCAAATGAGTTTCTAGTTTATTTAAACAGCTGGCAGCTGGGTGCCAGCTGCAGATCACCAGCCTCTCCCCTTTCTATCCTAACCCTCAGCCGCTCATAGCCCTGACAGGTGGCCGGGAGCCAGGTCAGAGTCTGAGACAGTTCTTTACTGCCATGCCAGTTCTTCATTGTGAACCCAGCCTTAAACCCTTTGTTCCATTAGGACAGACACATTTTGTCCATTAGCCTATATCTATCCTCTTGGGTAAGGGGTATAGCTCAGTGGAAGAATGCTTACCTAGCGTGCATGAGACCGGAGTTCAATCCCCAGCACCCACCTAAATATTCTAAAGGCTATTTCTCTCTCCATCATCTGAACATAGTCAGTTGGCACCCAAATCAATGAGTGAACAGCAACAACAATTAATACTTGTTAAGAACCATGTACTGGACACAGCTCTAAACCCTTGCCACATATATTAGAGCTCAGTAATACAACAAAATAAGCATTCTCATCACCTCAATTTCATGAATAGGGAAACTGAGGCACAGAAGGTAAGTAAGTTACCCAAGGATACACACTTAGTGAGGACACACCCAGGATCCAAAGTCACTCCGGGCTCTAGCCTCCACTCCTACCTACCGCACTGTGTTGAATTCCACAACCAAACTCAGGTCTTCAAGAAGAAGGCAGTCATCCACAGAGAATCTGACAGCCACAAACGAGGAAAATCTTTCCAGAAAGTCAACAGTACATAGGCTGCTTTGTTTGACTTGCAGAATGGTCTAAGGAGAGTCAAAACCCATTTATACCTGACATAAGAGGCCACCTGCAAACTCCAAATGGCTGTGTAATCAGAGCTGATTATCCAGCAACTGTAGCAAGATTATTCAAATCAATAAAGTATTCTCTGCTAAAGAAAGCTGACTTCTAAGGGAAGACGTGTGTGTGTGTGTGTGTGTGTGTGCGCGCGCGCGAGAGAGAGAGAGAGAGAGAGAGAGAGAGAGAGAGAGGGGGAGAGAGAGAGAGAGAGAGCGCCACCACACTCAGTTCTAAGGGAAGGAAGCCTTTGGACCCCCTAAAGTCCCTTTCTCCTACATTTATCACTTCCCTTTCTATGACCAAGTCCTTCACAAGAAGCATTTTAAGGGAGGGAGGGTTCATTTGGCTTTACTGGGCCAAGGGAGGCCGTCCATCCGTGGTGTCAGAAGCAGAGAGTGTGAACATTAATGTTCACCTTGCTCTCCCCCATTCATGCAGTCCTGGACCCCAGCCCATACAGCCGCACTACACACAGTTAAAGCGGGTCTTCCCAGCTCAATTAAGAGCATCTCAGTAACCCCACACTGGCATGCCCAGACGCTTGTGTCTTAGACACTTCTGGATCCTGTCAACTTGGCAATCAAAACTAACCATCACACCGCATTTCAACACAGAGCACAATTTATGGAGGGTTCCAATGTTTGTACGGTACTAAAAACTTCCGTACTTCCCCAAATGTCTATTTTTTTTTTTGGCCTACATTTTTAAGGCAGTTAAAATTTAAATCTCCCTACATTTTAGTAGTAACATTTAAAAACATACGAGTTTACTTCTAAGCTTTTAAACAATTCTGCTACAACTTCAATGACTTTAGTGCAACTCACCTCTCTGATTTTATAAGCAACGACTTAACAATATTTTATTCCATCCTCAGACTCTTCTGCGATTGCAAATAATAAAATTAGCAAGATATTTTATTTTCTAGTTAAAGTGCTCGAAATAATACCATTTTATCTCTACAGGTCAGTACTGGATCCAAGAATGAGACCACCTTGGGGAAGCAAGCTGCCACTTGTTAGTTCGAAAGGGAGGTCTCTAAAAATCAAAGGGAGGTATGTATAAATTTAGTATAAATGATGGCTTTCCCCACAAGCCAAAGTGAAGGGGAGGGAGGTGGGGAGGGGAGGTCAAAACCAAGCATAGTAATTCTGACCTTCATCTGTGTTTTGAAGGTCTGGTTTCCATGCTATTGGCCACGGCTCTCCCTAAGGAAGCTGTTCATACATAATGACACGGAGGGGGACAGGGAGATGACAAAGGGTGCCTTGCCAACAGAAATGTGAGTGTGTATGCCCTGCATGCTAGTCAGGTCCAAGATGGATGCCTGAGAGTCTGCCTCCCTCTCCTACTAGAAGACCATTCTTTCCTTCGCTCACTGAACACCGGTTCACAGCTGCTCTTCTAGATAATTCCCGCAGCATCTCTGGAGTGAGGTGCCTTCCCCAGGCCAGACCCCAGACCAACCCGGCTCAGTGGACCACATCCCCAGGGGCACATTCCTGACATAAAGTTTACAACAGCCAACGGTCTTCCCATCTAGTCATGGCCATCTCTTAGATGGCTTCCCGGGTCTTCTAAGAAGCAGAAGAGTGAGCCCAACACACCTATCCTCAGACCAACGGCTCATCTTTTTTCTGTCTCGGTGACTTTGCTTGTAGTGGTAACACCTACAGCTGAAAGCAGGCAGACTTCTTACCTACCAACCAGAGTCCTGTCTGGGACATCCCTTTCCTGGACTGCCAGGATTCTGCTCTTCTCCTGCCGTCTCCCCTGTCCCCTGCATATAGTGGCGTCTCTCTCCCTCTCCCATCCTCACTCACAAACTGCGGGCATCAATTAAACCTCTTCTAGAAAACAGGTTCCTACCAGCTGCAGGAATTCTGGGTAAGAGCCAAACCTGAAGACAGAGGCAGTCTGGATGGGAAAGATAAGCTAATGACAATCAGGGAAGAACAAGTTCCCATGACCAAGTATAACTCTGAATTCCTGCTGTCCCCAGCTTCCCAAGGAGAGTAGACAGAGGCCCTGCAGTCAGGGCCCTAGGTGTGCTCTTCCTCAAAACCGCCTTTCGCAAGGACAGAAGAGCTAACTTTGCTTTCTCTGCTTACAGACCATCCCTCAACACTGGAGCTTCTCCCCTCAGCAGAGCCATAAAACACACAGGCAGCAATGTGCACACAGAGACACTCCTAGGCTGCCACGGGAACCACTTCTGGAGTGGGCAGTACCCACCAAAGTGAGAACAGCACAACCTGAAGAGGCTGGGGGAGCTTGGCAAGGGACCCTAGCTCCCTAGCGGCTTCCTCCATCAGCAGGCAGGAATAGGGTATGTCCACGAAACCAGGCCCACCAGGCAAGATGATGCAGCTCTTTAATCCCAGCACTTGGTACACAGAGGCAGGTGGATCTGTATAAATTAGAGGCCAGTCTAGTCTACACAGAGTTTCAGACCACATAGAATCAATCAATCAATAAGCAAACAAATAGGAATAACATATGAAGCCAGGCTCACAGCCCAGGGCCTGCAGGATAAGCCTGGTGTACTTACTTCTCAGTAGGCAGCCTCTGGGTATCATTAAAGTGCCCATCGTGCCCCCCTCACCTCTAGGGTACAGACAATCATTTCCTTTCTTAAATCCCCAGTCTTCACTGAGAGATAGGACCAGTTGTCAGAACCTGACCTAGAGACTGGACTTTCTATTCCTTCTCTGTCCCTTCACACCTCTGGTCCCACCAATGCATGGCGAATCTGTGCCTAGCAAGAAAGACTATCATTTATATACTCACATATTCAAACCTGTGGAGTTGAGAGACTTCTGAGAGCAAGGGTTGTGGACTCAAGACTGGTGCAAGAAGGGATTTTTTTTTTTAAAAGACAGGGTTTCTCTGGGTAGCCCTGGCTATCCTGAAACTCACTCTGTAGACCAGGCTGGCCTTGAACTCACAGAGATCCTGTGTCTCCCGAGTGCTGGGCTTTTTTTTTTTTTAATAACAAAACAAAATAAAAAACACTGAGTACCAGGCAGAGGGCACCTGGCCAGGTCCTAAGGTCACAAAGATATGCCCACCCCAATCTTGCAGGTGTTCCTGACAACAACCTATCGCTGGGAGGACAAGGAGAAGTTGTGAACATTCAGAAGGGTCCTACTGAGCCCCGCTGTATCTCTGGCCAGTTATCTGTTCCATGGTAAAGGGATATTGAACTAATAATGGAGCCATCAAAGAACAAACAGAGCTACTTCTAGGGCAGGTCACAGTTCAGAGCGCTCTGCCCCAGGTGGTCCGCCCTGCCTCTGGTGCTCATTTGAAGCCTTCCAAGGTATCTATCTGTAAGGGTGGACTGGCCAAGAGCCAATCCTAAAAGAGAAATATCCTTTACTTGTTCTTTTTTTCTGAATAGGCAATTAATTTAATCCAAGATTTAATGAAAGGGCCCAGAAGGGAATGAGTGAATGCACACACTGGCTTTCAGGCTGTCGTCATGCTATCTCCACCTCTCTCCAGGGACCAGGAGGGTTTCCAAGCCATCTGCTTTAAATCCTCTTCCCACAAACGTCCCCGACAGGGCACCAATATCTCTGAGGAGGGGGCTGCTGCCAAGCCCGACCGACAGTTCTAGAGGGTAGGCTGGGCTCGGCGCTGTCTATTCCATAGTTGGGGTCCACGCTAAGGCCTGCTGCAAAGAGCAACAAATGTCCCTAAGTAGTGGAACTTTCCCAGGGTGGACGTTCTTGGCCATTCACCCCACACGTCCCTATCCACACCAGATCTGATTCCAAAGTCTTAACTGGTTTTACCTGTTGAATGTTTAGAAAGCATTCTTGCCTTTCCACAAAGACACTGGCCAGGAGAGGCCAGTCATATTCCCCTGTGCTTCCCAGGGCCGAGATGGGTGGGTGGGAGTTGGGATATGGCTCCGTTCCCTCTGCATCGCTAATCCTTCCTCATCCACAGGTACAACTGAAAGCCAGCGGTCGCAGCCAAGAAAACCTGCTCCATATTTGTGTGTGGCAAAGCCGGCTTCCTTTTAGAATTAGCAACGTCTGTATCCAAGTTCGCCGAGCAAAAGCAAGCAACCAAGTAACCACACAGTCCTGAGTAGAGCACTGAGCAAGCTTAGCATACACTCGCAGAGTGGCGCTTGGCTGGGCCCAGGGTTCCGGCGCCGGCGGCGGCAGGTAGAGAAGAACCAGCCTCACCCCCGGGGCAGGCCGCGAAGTTGCGGTCGCCTTTACCTGGACACCGCAGGTTCGGGACAGCTGGGAGAAGGGGGATCCCAGAGCTCCGATTCCGGCTGCAATCGCGCGGTAGGAGCACGGGGGCAGAATGGGAGCCCGCAAGGGTGGCGGCGGGGACGGTAGGAGCAAAGCTGGGAGAGAGGCAGGCGGCTGGCACCCAGGAGGAGGTAGGCGTGGGAGGGCTTGCGGGAGAAAGGGGGTGTGCAGACAGGCTTCTAGGGTGCCGGGTTGTGAAAGGGGACGCAGGTCGGAGGGCGGGGACCCCCGGCGCGGGGAGGGGTACAAGGAGAGGTGGAAACTGGGGAGCGCGTAGATAAGGGAAAGAGCTTAGTGGTGGGGTTCACACCCGCTGCTTGGAAGCCCGCCCCTGCCTCCCGATCCCGGCATCAAAGACAGCTCTCCGGGGTCGCCACCCGAGACCCTAGACACAAGCCCCCCAGCCGGGAGCCTCGGAACCGCTCGGAACCCGGCGCGCGCCGCACTCACCGCCTAAGGTCCCGGCCTCCGTTGCTGTGCGTAGGGTTTTCCACCGCAGCCAGCTCCTCCTGGCGGGAGTGCAGGCGACGGTGGCGCGCGTAGGCCTCCGGGGCGCCGGGACCCGCAGCGCCCCCTGCCGGGCTCGCCACGCCCCTGCCGGCCCGACACCCTCAGTGCGCCCTGGAGCTCCGCCCCGCAGGCGTCCGTGCTGGACCTCCAGCCTGCGGCGCCCCGCTCCCAGAGCCTTGGAAGCGGACACGGCCTCGGATTGTCCAAACGACCCTCAGGACAGGCTCGGGCCACGCAGCTTGGGGCGTGGAAATCACGCACACTCGGAGCGCACAGGGCCTGTGCACCTCCCTGCGCCGAACTTAGGAAAGGAGCGAGGGCCCTGGACACGGCCGCACACCCGCCCCGGCTCTGACATGGGTGCTTTGGGACTGCGTGCCTAACCCTGCACCGAAGATCTAGTCGCCGACGTGGGTCTCCTGATGTCGCGTGGGTCAAACTGTCAAGATCCTAGCCACCGTACCACCTCCACCCTCGCGCCTGTCCCGCGCTTCTCTTCTCTTCCGGAGCGGGCCACATCCGGCTTGTCTCTACACCTCGCTGTAGTTTTGTCCCTAAAGGCCTGCAGGCACCCTGGAGAAAACACGACCCGGGAGTCCAGGAGGGCAGTTCCTGCATGGCCCAAGGCCTCCCGCTATAGATCTGAGCAGCGCTAGTTCTGTGAAGCTGTTAGAATCTAAAGACAGCACCGTTGTTTCATTTGATCTGGTGTTTGTGGGTCATTTTTTCGCAAATGTTGGAGAGAGGAATCTCACCAACGGCAACTGCCAAGCTTTTGTTGGCAGTTCCAGGTCTACTGCGACACACCTGTGTGTCTCTCTCAACTGACCCTGGGCAAAACAGGTGCAATGAGCCACTATTTACTGGTTCGGAGGGAGTTTATCTCTTGACTTTCCCTAACTCATCCGATAATAACTAAACTCAAACACTTCATACCTTACCCATATTTCTATCTACCTCCGATTTCCACCTCAAATCAGCAGGTCTCAGGAGATTCTGCTTCCCTGGCTTCAACTCCATTTACCCCTGTGGTCCAGTCATCTGGAATGCCTTCTTCATCGTGAAGCCTTGATGGCCAGCTGGCATTTGCCCAAGGACACTAGCTACTAGCTAATGCTGTCCCTCTTACATTACTACCCCCACGCAAATGCAACACCATCCTTTGCTTCATCATGCCTCCTGACAGCCTTCCCCAATACATGAGCATGAAACTCACCACCCCCACCCCTGCTTAAATCCCTACCTTCAGTGATTTACCTCAAGGACCTCCACAGTCCAAGCATCCTACCCAACGTTCTCTTCCTCCCCCCTCCCCCAGACTCTGACAGTACTGTACTGACTCCAAATCCCACTCCTTCACAAGTTACACAGGACACTTTCTGCAGCAGATGACAGAGAGCCCCGGCTGCACTAGCTCACACCACAAAACAAAATCAGAAACAAAAAGCTTGGGGCATGTCAGCTTCAGGCCTGGAACTTGACCCCAGACTCTTTCAGGGATTGTAGGTCCCAGCTTTGCTTATTTCAAGACCCCTACCCTTTCAGGACCACGGGAGGCTCCAGCAGACCCAGGCTCCCCACTCTGCATCCAGCACAAACCCAGCCTCTCTCTGCCAACTACTCAGGCAACTCAGGCCTGGCTTCCTCGGGATTGGCCACTCTAACCCAAAGGGGCTGACTCCCTCTCTTGGCTACTTTGTCACCCTTCACAGGGTGGGCACTCCTAGGTCCAATTCTGTCACCAGGGGATGAAAGGTGACCCGGGCGCCATTTCTCTATAAAATTTGCCCCTATCCCACGTGTCCATGGCATTCTTCTGGAAGTACTCAGACTGGAGCGAGCACAGGCCTCCTCTGCTTGTATCTTCCTCCATAAAGCTCTTGGGATTTCCATCTTTGCACCAGCCTGCATCCCAGGTTAAGATCGTCTTAACGTCACACCCTCAGGATGGCCGGCCTCTTTCCTGCATCCTCTAGTCCCTGAAGATTTCAGTGTCCTCCGCATTCTGGAGGAAGCATCCCACCTCCTTTCCTGAGGACTTTTGAGGGTGGAAGGGTTTCTAGGGAGGGGAAAAGGGAAGGTTCCTGCTGGGGAGTTACATACAGGGAAGCATGTCAAGCCCACTAATCACATTAAACCTCCTCCCTCTACAGTGATGGAATAAGGGTACCACCTGAAGCAGCTGGAGCCACTTGGCCAACAGCTGGGGAGGCTGTGCCAGAAAGTGTAGCTCTCTGATATCCTCAGGCAGAATGGAGGAGCAGATCTCCCTCATGCTAGACACCAACACAACCCTGGTTATCCAAGCACATGTTCCAAACATCCCCTAATGCTGCGGCCTGAGACACAGAGGCCGCTTTTCAGGTAAAAGAACAGCAGCCTTTATTTGGCCCAGCAACCTTTTATACCTCTACTCCTTTTGTGGAGACTTACCGGCCAGAAAGAACACAAACATCCTTGTCAATTACAGACCACAAGGAAGTTGCACGGTGGGTCAGGGGTGTGAGGGCAGCTGGATCACAACACCCTAACTCCCTCTGGCCCTGGCAACCCAGAGAGTCCTGACTAGGACAGCCACCAGCTCAGTGTCCCACGTGCTCCTGCAAAACAGTAACTGCCATCGTCATAACTCATCCGCTAACTGTCAAACAGGGTACCATTGACTCCCAACCTCTCCCCTCTGCTGCCATCAGCCTACTCCTTTGTCCTTGCCACACTCCGGATCCACGGAAAGCTGAGCCTGCCTGTCTTCTGAAAACAGCTCCAAGTCATGAATATTCCGCTAGGCAGCAAATCCTTGCCACTCTGCACCAACCACCCCTGCCTGGATCATCAGCCAGCAGCAGATGATCACCTGTCAATCTCAGCTCTGGAGCAAAAAGCCTGCAAACGTTTGCACAGCCTCCTTTGTCCGCGGACTTACAGAGACTGTTTTCTGTGGGTTTGTGTCCCCCCCCCCCTTACAGAGATACCGCTATAGGGGGCCTCGTCTAGGGCAGGGCCTGAGTTAACAAATGACCTTGCAGGGGGTGGGGGTGTCTTCCTTAGGGAGAGGGACAGGCTGCTTTGAGTCGGTTTCTTGACATTGCAAAGTGCTGGATGGACCACAATTCTTCCTTACAAATTTATCCACCCCACAAAATATTTCTATGCTGCCCACCAAAATGTCCAGATGAGCAGTATTGTTTCAAAATTCTCCTCGCCATGGGTTTTGTTTTTCTGGTTAGAACAAGAATGCCCATCTCCTACAGGAATTTGGAGAAATAAAGATTAAGATAGAGATTATTCAGGATGGATTGCTGTCGACTCATCTAGCAGAGAGCATCAGGATGACGTATTTATATTAAAACGGAAATTGTCCTGTCTCCCCCAATATTGACAACCCCAGCACCTTGGAGACATAAACATCTTGGAAAAGGTTAAAGGTCCTTTCTTAGGTGCCTGCAGAGCTGCCCTGCCTCACACAGGCTCATGGTTTAGACAGACAACCAACCCTCTCCCAGCTCCAGGGTGGTCTGCTCTCATTTATGCATGCATGACTCTTCTTCCTTACTACCAGCTGTGATCCCTTCCCCCACCCCAACAGCCTTATTATAAAAGCCCCTTCCCACTCCTGAGAGCAACTAAGGAGGGTGAACTCATTTTCCCATCTATCTGGGTGAAATTTAATTAGAAAGTCAAATCTGGAAGAACAGAACACAAAATAACCACATTAAATAAAAATAAAAAGAGAGCTCTGAATCTGACCTTGAGCCAAAAGAAAGGAAAAAAATCATAAAAAAATTAGAGTAATTCAATGAATCATAGATCTAAATATTGATTTTTGTCCTCTAAACTCTCGGTCCAACAGAATGATGTTTCTAAGGACCAAAGAAACAAGCATTAGAGGAACTCACACAAATCACATTTAGAAATCCTGAAAGGACAAGGGCTTTTATCTAAAACAGTGTCTATAACATAGTAAGCCATTTCTAAACACTGGGTGAGTGGCCAGATGGACCATGAGTCCAGCCTTCTCAGTTTGCAATAAGAAGTAAACCAGAGGCCGGGCGGTGGTGGCGCACGCCTTTAATCCCAGCACTCGGGAGGCAGAGGCAGGCGGATCTCTGTGAGTTCGAGACCAGCCTGGTCTACAAGAGCTAGTTCCAGGACAGGCTCCAAAACCATAGAGAAACCCTGTCTCGAAAAACAAAACAACAAAAAAAAAAAAAGAAAGAAAAAAGAAGTAAACCAGAAAGGAGAGGAGATGAGGGACCCAGAAGGGACTTTTGCAGTTGATGGTGCCATGAACTACAGCAACTGGAGTTGAGGGTCCATGAGAGTCTGCTACAGACTTTCCTTTAGGACCCAGAATAGCAAGATGGAAGCTAAAATGTTGTGATCTAGCTGCCCTCACTCCCCCAGACGGACAGAGGAACTTCCTTGTGGTCTGTAATTGACAAGAATGTTTGTGTTCTTTCTGGCCGTACATTTTCCACAGAAGCAGTAGAGGCGGAAAAGGCTTTAGGTCAGGGCAAAATAAAGCTTGCTGTTCTTCCACCTGAAAAGTAGCCTCGATGTCTCAATCACGGCACACACACATCCCCAGTCTCAGCTACGCTGGCCACAGCAAGTGGAGGTACCACTGAGATCTGGAAAGTGGGGTCACTCCTTCTGCAGGCTCGATTGAGCAGCGTATTGGGGAAGGTAAAGTGTTTTTATTTTTCATCCCCAGAGATACTCTGAGGGACATCCTCCAAAAGACTAGCAAGCATAAAGAAGAGGCGGGAGGGTGAATTGAAGGCCTCAAAAAGTAACTGAAACTCTTAAAGCAGCAAGGCACAGAAGTAACACGGAAGACAACCGAAGATTTTGTACAAACAATAGCTCAAGTTAGCCCCTGGTTTATTATGGGAGGGGGTTTAAATGCTCCAGACTGGGAACAAGCCAAGTCAGATTAAAAGGAGTATGTGTGTCTTCATCCCCAGAGATGCTCTGAGAGATGCCCTCTGGAAGACTGGCCAGTAGGAAAGTAATAAAGAAGAGGCGGGAGGATGAATTGAGGGCCTCAAAAAGATAGAATGTGTACAGATGTATGTTATTATGTTGATTGTGTTGTCTTTTGTGTTCTGGACTGGAGAAAGACATTTGATTATAGGAACTGCTAAGAAAGGTATTTTGACTTTAAAATACAGGCCTAAGGATTCGATGCTTTGGAAAAGAGGTTCTGCTTTTGTCTCCACAGAGGATGAGAACCTGTAGATTCATTGCAAATTTATGTGGTTTGAATCACTGAGACCCCCTCCTGAAATTTTGATGTAAAATACCCCCAAGAATGCAGCACCCTGCTCAGCAGGAAGTAGCCAGACAGGTTGGTGATGGTCAAATTGCCTAAAAGATTGTTAAGTGGGGCCCCTTCAGTGGTTCCAGAGCAGGAGCAGCAAGCCTGCTTCCCTGAGTTCTGCTCCGCTTCACCCAGCAGTTTGGACCCAGAGTGAGTGCGGCTGGGGCCAGAAGGCAGCTGGAGCAGAGCTTTGCCACAACAGCTAATGCTGTCGGAGTTGCTCTCTCCCAGACTGTGCAGACCGCGGAGACTGTCAACTAGCTGGCTGAAAGAGTCAACAATGCTTTGGACATTCAAAATGATCTTAATGGACATATTCAATTGGGCATATTGACCTTAAACCAACAAGTGGCTCTGGTTCACGTGTAAGCGGACTATCTTTGGACGTTTCAACGGCTAATCATGTTATGTGTGTTACTCATGGCACTGTATTGTATACATCTGCTACTGTTATGGAACTCAACCATCATATGAGAGGGGTTTGGAATACTGCTTTTGTTAATTTTACCACCCAGTTAGTGCATGAATGGGCCTGGACGGATAAAGTAGAGGGATGGTTCAGCACTGGTCTGGCTCGTTGGCACTGTCAGTCCTGGGGATACTTGGTTTAGGGCTATGTGGCTGGGTAGCCATGGACAGGCGATACTTTGGGGGCAGGATGCCACCTAAGACAGGGAATATTAGAGGGCTGTTCCCCACTACAGGCAAGGTATTCCACCCAAAGTAACAAGACAGGCACCATTTATTTTATAAAATGGTGTGTGATCTAGCTGCCCTCACTCCCCCAGACAGACAGTGGAACTTCCTTGTGGTCTGTAATTGACAAGAATGTTTGTGTTCTTTCTGGCTGGAGGTTTTCCACAGAAGCAGTAGAGGTATAGGTCAGGGCAAAATAAAGCTTGCTGTTCTTCCACCTGAAAAGAAGGTCTCAATCTCGGCATCCTCCCCCACCCAGTCTCGGCAAGTCCAGGCTGCGCTGGTGCACACTAAAACAGAATTAAAATGCTGAGAGTCTTTGTCAATTCATGCAAAAGTCTATGGACAAAGAAGGGCTGAGACCAAGAAAAATCAGTTTGCCCCCAAATTACCCACACAGTGAGAGACTAAGATAGTGAGGGCTCGAATCCAGGTCCTCTAGACATTTCAAGGCCCTTTCATGGAGCCACCTGGGCTTCTAGAATGAAAGAGAAACAGAACAACACAGAAGCTCTACAGAGGAGCCAAGCAAATTCAAGCTGAAATGATTAAAAACCTACATTCCAAGTCACTATTTGTCCTGGCTATTATATTCATGAGCACTGGCTGAGTTGGGCTCTGACATCCTTTGACACCAGCCTAGGCTTCTCTGTTGAGCAATAGTCTAGAATGTGCAATTGCTTATTAAGTGTTTGCACCAGATTCCAAAGCCCCACAGACATCGTGTCCAGAGCTGCACTGGTGTCCCCTGAAGGGACAGAATCCCTGTCACCTTTCTTGGTCTATACTAGAAATATATGTGTCATGGTTTGGATATAAAGTATTGCCCCCAAGGGTTCAGGTGCTGAAGTTTGGTCCCCAGTTGGTTGGAGCTACTGATGGGTGATTAGAATATTTGAGTCTAATCTTATAAGTGATTAACCCACTGAGTTCATAATTGAATGGGTTATTAGGAAGCAGACCCTAGCTGAATGAAATATGTCACTGAGGTGTGACTTTGAAAAATACATTTTTCCTCAGACTGTTCTTACTGTTTGCTTCCTGGCCACCATGAAGTGAGCAACTTGGTTCTGCTGTGTCCTTCCACCCTGATCTTCACCTACTGTTTCTTCGTGGCCCCAAAACAGTGACCAGCCAACCATGGGTTGAAACCGCTAAACCTGTGAGCGTAAATGATTTCTTCCCTTAAGGTTTTTAAAAATCCACCTTGCCAGGAACAGTACCACACACACACACACACACACACACACACACAAACACACAAAGCTTAATGGATAATTCTAGTAGCATCAACATCATTAGATAGGTAAGAAACCTTTTCTCCACCCTCATCAAAAGCAGTTAACCCAACAAGGGTCCATATTCCCTAAGCCTCCCCTATTCTGTCACATGACTCTGCCCAACCCTTAGACACTCCTGAGCTCTATTGGCCAATCACATGGCATGATAAAGTTGAGCTCCCACAAATAGGATGAGAAAGTTACTACCTGTGCTAGGATTTAAAGATAGAGACCATCTTGGTCAAGCATGCGTGCTAACTCAGTGTGGGTTCTAACAAGTCCTTTTTGCAAAAAGAAATCGCCTTGCTTGAGGTTCTTGCACTTTGAGTGCTCCTTTGTGCCATGCCGAAGTTACTCTTTCCAACAATATGAGGGCTTGTCCTGGATCTCAGATCCTCTGGGAGAGCGTTTGGACCCTGTCCCTTAGTGTCCCATGCCATGGGTGGCTCCCATGTGAATGACATTCTTTTAGATCAGTAATGATCCCAGCATTGAAAGTTTCTCTACAACAACTACAAAAAAGGGCCCCAAGAAAATACCTAGGAGACCAGGTAACTGTTGTGCACAAGGCCAAGAACAGCAAAGTTTTCCTTAGTTGTCTAGTCACCCTGGAGGTTGGAAGAGAGGGAATGAGGCGTGTCACTTACAGAAAGCAAATGTAGAATCCGGACTTAGCTCGGTCCCTGTCTTTGGTGACTTCCTGTAAGTTTGTTGCTCAGAGGTACCTAACACACAACTCCACCCCAGAAAGGAATTCATCAGAGATTGACTAAGTATTAGAAAGCAGAGTCAGAGAAACCTTCCCTATTGGGGATTGAGACTCTCTGATTGGTTAATGCTCATGGAACAAGGATGAGAAACAATGAAAAAGAGAAACAGGTTCTTTGGAATAAAGGGGAACCCATTCCTCTTTCTGGCCCAGAGGCTCCCTGACCCCGTTGACTATACACACCTCTCCTACTCTTAAGGAAAGACTGAGCAATGTGGAAGAGACCTCCTCCAAAACCCAAACTCAACACCCTATCTATCTCAACACCACTCTTGGGACACAGATTCTCTCTTCTTGCCTTCTCTGCGCAGTTCCCTTAGAGAACCGTGGACACTTACAGTAGGCTTAGAGAGAAAACAAACATGCCCTTGGTATGGTTAGGACCTACGCTGGGGTAGGCCATATGGTGCCCAGGCAGTTAACTTTCTAATTATGCAAAAGCACCACACAAGGCTACACAGTGTTTTAAATCAAGATTAACTACTTTTAACAAGTTGGTTTATAAGGGTCTAAAATTCCAGCCAACACAGAAGGTCATAGATAAGTCTGGTCTCAGCACAGGCCACAGTTGGGTAAGACAAAATGATACCAAGGTCACTTCCCCATCATCTTACTGTGTTCCCAGAGCAACAGCGCCACCTATGGGCATCGGGCTCACCTTCATCCCTCTCATTTCTTGAATGGACTCCCTTTCCTAGCAACTGCCTCTATGAACAAAGAGACCAAACCCCGATCCAGACGACATCACTTGGCATTCACTAGTTACAATGTGTGGCAAAAAAATATGTCCCTTTGTGGAGGTTGAAACCCTGGAATTCCTTCCTCTGTTTATTTGCTTTGTTCTTGTTCAAGTCAAAATGCCCAAGCCACATGGATTATCTCCTATTTCTATGCTAACCTAATGCAGGTGTTTGTTTTAAAGAAAATGGAGTAAGTGTCCATATTTAATCTGTGAGGTGGGTGAATCCCATAGGGACTTGTTTCCTGATGGGGTTGGGCTCTCTTATCATGGATCTGAGTTTATCACAATCAAAAGGTAACCACATTGCTTTGTCACCATCTTGACTAGGGACCTGGTCAAGGTGGAGACAGCCATGTGGCTTGGCTGCCATCTTGGCGAGTGATGTCATTGAGATGGCAATAACCATGTCATTTGACCTCCATCTAGCTAGTAGCATCATCAAGATGGGGATGAACAAAGACTTTGTCACTCACAAAACTCCCTGCTACCACTGAGCCCTCAGACAATCATCTCCATCCCCAGAATTTCTTGTCCCATGTCCCAGCCCACTTCTCCCAATTTTTTCCTTTTTTTTTTTTTTTTTTTTTTTACCTTCCTGGGTGTCTAATGGCATCATGGGACTAGGAGACCCAGAGGCGATGCCAGCAGGACCTCACTTGCAGGTGGCAACGTCGATGCATTTTTATGCCAGACTAGGAGGCAACACTAGACTTCCATAGTGAGCTGTTTGGTTTTTTCCGATTTTGACACATTATCGTGCATTGATACACTTACTGGTTTTTAGAGGGGACTTAAGAGTTCCCCTGCTATGTGCCTCCAACACTAGACAGCTTCCAAGGGACTGACCCGGAAATGACCGGACTTGGAAAGCTACTGTGGATTTGTGTCATCCCAGGAAGAACGTGGGAAAGCGCCAATCCTGACTGGCACCGAAAGGGTAGATCACCAGCTGCTAGACCAGCTGCCGCACATGGGCAAGACCACAGCTGGAGGAGCAGAGAATTGAGCCTGTTGAATGGGAGGCTGGAGATGCGGATGGACTGTGGTGGGTACTAAAGCCTGCTCTTTTTGTCCGGCATCTCCAAGCCTATTTTCCTGTGGAAAATTGGATAGTCTCTTCCTAGAGACACCTATGTTCCATGTTTGCTGTCTACTTTGCTCCTCCACACCAAGCCTTGGGCACCTCGCTTTTGTTTGGCCTTTCCACTTCCAATGACACAGACAGGCTACAGAAAACGCTGACGCCATCCCTTGCCAAGATGCCGTGTCACTGTTTTAACAGGGCCTCATTAGCTGAGCTCTGCTGGAGGTTGCAAACGTCAACTCCATGAGGTTTTTATTGACTATTTCTGCTTTTTCCCTGTCTTCCACTTGCACTCATACAAAACCAAAAGCGCATCATTCTCTGGACTGTGCAAGGCACAAAGAGATTTTTTTTTTTTTGACTCTCCTGTTTTAAAGTAGTATTGCACCCTCTAAGCTCTAAGCCAGTGGTTCTCCTAACACTGTGACTCTTTAATACAGTTTTTCATGTTGTGGTGATACCCACCCATCAAATCATTTTATTGCTACTTTATAACTGTAATTTTACTACTGTTATGAATCATAATATAAATGTTTTTGGAAATAGAAGGTTGCTGAAGGGGTCGTGACTGCAAAAGCCAACCAATTACCACCTTCATAAGACCAGCTGTGCCTGCCTATAAAACATCATTACAGCTGGCCTTGTTGATTATTGAGAAAGATGATGGTGCCTGATATATTTTTTTTTCCCAGAATGGAAAAAGAAGAGCACTGCAAAGATCTGAGCAAGTGACGTGAAGGTATATAAAAGATAAGACTCATGGATGATATCAAAACATCAAAGGTTGCCAGCAAAACTCTGCTTAAATGTATGTCTAATCAACATTTATTTTAAAGTGCTTATATTTTGGTCCAGCTTTACCTAAGTATTACACAGTAATTAAAAGTACCAGGCTGGTGTAATTGACCTTCTGATGTTCAATAGCCATATTTAGAGGCATTGAGAGGGGAGAATATTTTCCATTCATCTTCCAAGGTCAACTAGGGAACTGTGGAACATCTTTAAAATGCCCTGTAAATATTCAAGAAGTCCACAAAGACCCCATGTTGTAAGAGGCCGCTTGTTTGTTCCCGGCTGCTCAGCCCTGAAATAACTGCACAGAAACTGTATAATTAAATCACTGCTTTGCCCATTAGTTCTAGCTTCTTTGGCTAACTCCTACATCTTAATTTAACCCATGTCTATTAATCTGTGTATCACCACGTGGCTGTGACTTACTGGCAAGGGTTCTGGTTCATCTATTCCCAGCAGCGGCTACATGGCATCTCCTGACTCCGCCTTCTTTCTCCCAGCATTCAGTTTAGTTTTCCCCGCCTACCTCTATTTTGCCCTGTGCAGGCCTAAGACAATCCTTTATTAACCAATGGATTTCACAGCATACAGAGGGGAATCTCACATCAACGCCATCTCTAACCAAGTCTATAAAGTAGAGGGTCAACACAGAAGAAAATTTCCCTCCATCCCTTCAAGTGAAGCCACAGTCAGGCAAGGTCTTTGACTCATACTCATGTAGATAAAAGGAAGGCTGGAGGAGTCAGAGGTTCCTCTAAAGCCCAAGTGAGTCCTGAGGACCAGATCCTCAATTGGCCTTAACAGCAAAAAGAAAGAGATTTATTTTGGCCACCTGCAGGGTCCTAAAGACTCAGCAGGAAAATATAACCAAATGACTGAAATGACTGGTATGTTTTCTCCACACTCCCTCAAACATTAGGCTTACACGCCTGTGAAGTGTTATCTAAACCACTCCTCTTCACTAGTGAATTCCTTCTCTATCAGAAAAAAAAACGCTGCCCAGATGTGACTTCAGCCCTCGGCTCACTGCAGCAGCTTCCCACAGCCGGGAGAGACAGGCCCACTAATCGTTTTAACCTAAGAAGTAAATGAGAGCTAAGATTCTTTTCTCTTCCTATCTAGAATCCATCTGGGAGGGAACTCAAGGGATTTCTAGCCACTTCAAAAGCTACCTAAGGGCCTCAAAGCAGATCCGGGGCCCTCATGCTGGAGACCAGCCTTGGAGGTCAAAGGTGGGAGAACAAGAACTAGTAAGTGGAGGCTCGTGTGAACCCAACAGGAAATTCAAATGGGCTTTGAGTTAGACCTTTAATTGTATATAGCTCCTCGGGCGTCCCTGAAAATAGATTGTATGTTATGAAAGAAAGAACACTGAGACAATTTCGGACCACCAATCACCTCCCAGATCACAATATGGAGTCTTCTCATTAGTTATGAATGACTGCCCTTATCTTATGCTCATTTCAGGCTAGTTTTTTTTTCTGTCTTTAAATTAACCTGTTTTCTTTTGTGTTTTCCATCTGTTTTTTCTCAAGGTTTGTTACCTTTCTTTCTGTCTGTCTGTCTTACTTTCACTGCTTTTGTGTCTGTCTGGATGGAGGCTGCCTGACTTCTTGCCTCAGGCGTGTCCCCACTTTCTCCTCTTTCCTCTTTCTCCTCCTACTTATTCTCTCTGCCCACCAGCCCTGCCCATCCCTTCCCTGCCTAGCTATTAGCCATTCACCTTGTTTATTAGACTAATCAGGTGCCCTAGGTAGCCAAGGTGAAACAGACACAACACATCTTTCCATAATTAAACACACATCCTTACATCATTAAGGAAATGCAGCAGAAACAAATGTCATACATCCTTGCCCAGTTAAAACAGTATTCCACAACAGAGAATTTCATTTTAAAAATTACATTTATTATTATTATATTAATATTGTGTGTGTGTGTGTGTGTGTGTGTGTGTGCGCACGCGCGCGCGTGCGTGTAGGCCAGAGGGCAATTTTGTGGAGTCAGTTCTTTCCACCTTTTTGTGGATTCAAAGGATTTGAACTTGGGTCATTAGGACTGCTCAGCAAGCATCTTACCACTGAGCTATCTTGGTGGCTCAATATTGTTTTAAACACTAAATGAATTATTGAAGAAATCAATGTGGATTTTTTTAAAAAAAATATCCTAGAATAAAAGGAAAGTGGAAATTCAACATTTCCAAAAAAAATCATTGAAATGCAAATTTTTCTTTAGAACACGGTAGTATAAGGTTAAAATGGAAGCCTCAGGCTTGAAGAATATATTTTCTATTCGACAGACATGCATGATAGAGAACATACAAGGATTACTCAGAGCTCATTAGCATAGCAAATAACCCAATGAAATAGAAGGCACAGTTGAACAGATACTTCATCAAGGAAGACAAACAGATGGCAGAGAAGCACATGAAAAGGCACTTCCCTCATTAAACATTGATGAAATGCAAATTAGAACAATAATGAGATATTGCTGTCTACCTACCAGAACGGCTAAAATTAAACACGCCATTCATGCCAGTGCCAGTGAGATTATAAGTAAAGGGAACTCCCGCCCACTGATAATGGGATCTTAAAATGGGATAAACAGCCGGGAAAAGAGCCAGTTTCTTAGAAAGATAAACAAACGCCGAGGGTGATTGTTAAGCTGTATTTTCAACATGACTCAATCTCACATCACCTAGGAGATGTCAATGTCACCAACTAGGGACGAGTCTTCAACATATATGCTTCATCATGTCCTTTCATGGATCCAGGAATGAAAAAAGATACACACACACACACACACACACACACACACACACACTGAAATACTGGGATCAGAGGTCTGGGATCTTGGATGGAGAAAGCACAGCACTCCAGAAGTTCAGTGTGTTTATCATATGAACTAAGTTGAACAGTAAGACGGGGCTAATACATACAGCTGAACAAGGAGTGGGGCTGTGGCATTCAGAAAAGCAAGGAGGCAGGGTTTATGGTACACAGGTGGACCGGGACATAGGCTTAGCTACTCTTGGTAGGTGCTGTCTCTTTGAGGGTGGGCAGTCCTCAGGGTGTCAACATCCTTACTTTGCTCCTGTGCTAGCCTTTTCATCACTGTGACAAATACCCAAAAGATGCCATTTTTTAATAATTTATTTATTGGTTTTTCAAGAGGGGGCATTGCTAATTGGACTTGATGAGTTTAAATAAATAGATAAAATTATAAAAGGATATCAGGTTGGAAGCAGATATGGAGAGTAGTGGGTATGATCAACGGCATGCAGGCACACATGATTCTGGGGAAGTAGCTGAGATTCCTACACCTTGCAGGCAACAGGAAGTCAACTGAGACTCTGGAAACCTGAGTATAGGAAACCTCAAAACCCGCCCCCACAATGACACACTTCCTCTAACAAGGCCATACGTACTCCAACAAAGCTGCACCTCCTAAAAGTCCCTATGAGATTATGGGGGTAAATTACATTCAAACTACCCCAGAATGGTTACTCAAAAAACAACAGATGTTAGTGAGGACCTGAAGATGAGAGACCCCGTATACACTGTGGGATTGTAATCAGTCCAGCCACTGTGGCAGTCCACATGGAGGTTTCCCAGAACTCTACAGACAGAAGTACCATTCGATCCAGCTCTCCTATATACCCAGAGAATTCTAAACTACCCTATCTACCATATCACAGAGACACTTACATAGCTCATGTATTTGGGCAAAGTCCTGCTGTGCTTTCTGTTGCTGTGATTTAAAAAAAAAATGACTAAAACCAGTTAAAGCAGGAAAGGGTTTATTTCAGCTATAGCCCATCATAAAGGGAAGTCAAGGCAGGAACCAATGAAGAAAACAGCTCACTGGCTCACCATGGTTTGCTCAGCTTGCTTTTTTTTAAAATACAACTCAGGACTACGCGACCATGAGTGTCATTGCCCACAGTAGGGTGAACCCTCCCGTATCAATCATCAATCAAGAAATTACTTACGTCCACAGGCGTAATCTGATGGAAGCATTTTCTCAATTGATGTTTCCTCTTCCCAGATGACTCTAGCTTGTGTCAAATGGTTGAAAACAAACACACACACACACACACACACACACACACAAAACCCTAAGCTAGGCACACTAGCTGGGTTATGGGATAGTCTACATGCCCATGAAGGAAATGTGGTAGATACACCCAGAGTTTTATCTTAAAATAAATAAGAATGAAATTATGTCATTTCCAGGAAAATGAATGGAACTGGAGATGATCAGATTAAATGAAATAACCCAGACTCAGAAAGACAAATATATGTGTGTTCTCTCATGGCAAAGAATGGATTTAAAAAACAAAACATGGAAGTAGAAAGGGGACTGACTTCTGGGAAGAGGAGGGGGCCAGCAAGGCAGGGGTGAGGCAGCAAGACGGAGTTGTGGGGATCTGGACAAAGCACATGATGCTCACGTATATGCTAATAAATAAAAAAGAAAACAAAACAAACATAAAACGAACCTCAGAGAGTTTCCTTGTCCCTTCTGTTACGGAAGGACACGGCGAGGACACGTATGAAATTTCCAAAGAGTAAAAGTTTAAAAACAAACAGAAACTGTATTGAGATCCCTGACCTCACCCCAGTGAGGATGACTACCATCTAGAAAACACACGGTAGATACTAGTGAGGGCGTGGGGCAAGAAAGCCCGTTATACACTGTGGGGACGTAAATTAGTTCAGCCACCACAACGAACCTGCTAGCCACTTGATATTGGACTGCCCGGGCTACAAAACTGTGGAATAAATTGACTACAAGCCAACCAAGACATATATTTACTATTCTTGGTATTCTTATACCCTTATGCAGATCTGAATTTCTATCTTGTATTGTTTTCTTCCACCTAAGGACTCTATTGAATGTTTCTTGTATTGATTGGTTAAAAGAATGTCAGTGTGAGGTCCCGCAGTGCTGATAGCCCCTGTTTTCCCTCTCTCCTGCTTTAGACTTCACCAGTGCAGGACAGTGGGTCACAAATTCTCCTCGTGCGCTCACTGGGCTAGGCTGGGAAGGCCTTAAGCTTCGTTCTACTGCCCAGCCCAAGGACCCACCTCCATGTTCACCCTCCTTGGCATTGCAAAAGGAACCCTGTCCTCCCCCAACTCACCGCTTCATTTTCTGGTTTGGGGTTCACTCTTTAGGGTTCAGCAGTAGTGTTATGTAGCAGTTTCCTCCAGATTACAAAACCCCATCCTGCAGGGAAGCCCCTAAGAACAGAAGTCAAAGAACTTAAAATAGCTCCAGGAAGTCCCTGAAACTGACCACATTCACTAGGACCCTCCCTTCTGTGAGCACACAGTGAAGACTTCAGAGAGGACACACTGCCAAGACAGAGGAGTCCAGCTGCCTGGAAGGAGCAGAGACCAGCTGAGCTTCCTGGAAGAGCCTTAGACCCACTGAGTCACCTGCAAAGAAGACACACTCCAACCCGTTGAGCTGCCTGCAGGCTGTGCAGTGCACTCCAGGTTCCCAGACTTTGTGAGCTGTCACCATGCTGGGGTGGGCTTTGGTGATAAAGCTTTTTGAGTCATTTATGTCCTGTAAGTAACTGGAGTAAAACTCAATTGGTTCACGACGTTGGACTTTGTCTCTGTGCTTTGGTCTGTCGTAGGCTCTCTATCTGCGATGAGCAGATATGTATGTTGTGTCTGCCCAGGAAAAGTCCTGTCACGCAAGGGGAAGCCTTCCTCTCATTTCACATGGAAAGAATAGTAAAGGCTAAGCCGGGCAGTGGTGGCGTACACTTTTAATCCCAGCACTCAAGATGCCGAGGCAGGTGGATCTCTGAGTTCGAGAACAGCCTGGTCTACAGAGGGAGTTCCACGTAGAAATTCTGTCTTGGAAAAAAAAATAGTGAAGATCAAAGGTTAAGTGACATATCCAAGGTGACCCAGGAATTTGTTGATTGAAGTTATGTAAAATTGAAACCAACTGTAGTTTTCTGATCCCTTTGGAGGCGATTTGCCAGTACAGCCATCAGAAATCAGAATCATGAAGTCTATGAACTATGTGTCATGATTCTTTACAAGGGGACTCTGTGAGGGTCTCAGGTCCCCGACGCAGGCTAACTCTATGTGACTCTTGCTGCTCAGAGTGGCCATGACTCGTCATGGTAGTGGGCTTGCCAGCTTCCCAGACAGTATTGCCCAGGTGCCCAGCGCATGCTGAGGAGCAGTGCTGTCTTCACATCGAGTTTCTGCTAATGAATGGCGACAGCACCATCATGAATATTGATGGATTGAGACTCCAGCTCAGTCTGCACACGAAGCCAGGACTTTTGCCAAGGAAGGCAAAGAAGAATTCCCAATAAGCTGGATGCATTCAAACCCCTATGTAGACAAATAGGTGATTGATTCAGGGCATGGGGTACCTCTCTGTTGTCATGGTGACTCTCGGACGGGGAGTGGGGGGAGATTGTTCTTTAACAGCATCCCAGACATCAGGGCTTTGAAGTAATAGCCCTTTTAAAATGGAATCATATTAATAAGCTCTACCCAAATGCACATTGCTTCTTTTAGCTTAGATGCATTATTAACTTGGCTAGCAATAAGACTTCATAAACGCAAAGTGTCTATCTATCCAGTAAGAACACCGCTTCCAGTGTGGGATAGTAAAGATACGTGCCACTCACCAGCTCGGCGGTCCTTGTATGTAAAGAGAAACCAAGGAAAGCAGATGGGCATGAATCTCCCCTCGCTTTACAGGCATCTTTTGAGATTTCAGAGACCTCCCCTCTCCCTGAGGTGCTGTGGGGTATTCACCAGAGAAGACTGCTCAGACATGGGCTTAAGCCAATAGAAAATCTTTATTAGCCAGCCAGTGACAACACTGGGTGTGCAGGATCCCAGGGTAAGTCCTGAGCCTTCTCAGGGTGAGCTTTTAAGACAAAAGCCATGTTCTGGACTGACGTGCTTCAGGTGACAAGAACGGTTTGTTAGTCACAAGCAGAACAGAACTACAGAAGCCAAGAGCAACATTACTACATTTGCAGACTTCTCCCAGAACTACGAATTTTGGTGGATTAGGTCTTTGTTTTAGTTTTGGCAGGTGGTGCTGTCTACATGCGGGGTTTTACAGCCTGAATGGCACTTCCATCATGGAGTCAGTTGGGATGTCCAGACAGAGAGCCTGTTCTTCATTCTTGAGCAGAATCCCAAAAACTCCCTTAGAAGAGGCCCCCTTTACAGGGCCTGCCTTTGTGTCTCTGAGATGGATAGCATTGGAGCTGATAAGCCAAAATCTCTTATGTTTGATCTAAAGTCTCCCACAGCGGAGCCAAAGTCTAGCACACACTTCACAGGGAACAAGGCTTCTGGAGCAAGCTTCATATGTGCTGAATAGTTACTACACATTAGAAGGATCCATGAGCCGGGTGGTGGCACACACCTTTAATCCAGCACTCAGGAGGCAGAGGCAGGTGGATCTCTGTGAGTTCGAGGCCAGACTGGCCTACAAGAGCTAGTTCCAGTACAGGTTCCAAAGCTACAGAGAAACCCTGTCTCAGAAAAACCAAAAAAAAAAAAAAAAAAAAAAAAGAAAAAAAGAAAAGAAAAGAAAAGGGATTCATGAATACGTTGTTTTCAGAACAATGTGGTTGGGTCTCGGAAGGCAGGTCAGTTAGTAAAGTGCTTAACATGAGGGTGAAAGTTTGACCCCTAGGGGGCTGGAGAGATGGCTCAGAGGTAAAGAACACTGGCTACTCTTCCAGAGGTCCTGAGTTCAATTCCCAGCAACCACATGGTGGCTCACAACCATCTGTAATCAGATCTGGTGCCCTCTTCTGTACTGTAGGATACATGTTCTTTCTAGATTTCATTTCCCCACATCTGCCTCGCCTCTGAACTTCACCTCTGCTTTCCTTTTCCTGATGGACTTCCGGGTCCCAGAGGGAGCGGGGATGGGAGTAGGTGGGGGTAGGAGAGTGGAGGGTGGAGGGGCTGCTGTGCACTGAACATTTGTATCCTCCCCAAACCTGCCACTGGGAACTGAGCAGCCAGTGAGTCTAGAGCCCACATGAATGAAATAGAAGCCTGACTGGAGCTAAAGAAGAGAGTGAAGACATAGAGGAAGATGACTATATGACCAGGAAAGAGGCATTCCCAGACATCCAATCTCCTGAAGCCCGATGCTGGACTTTCTGGTTCCAAACTGTGACAAACAGACTTAGTTCTCATTGTTTATAAGCTAGACAGTATGTGACCATGTGTCATAGCAGCTCGAGGGACCAAGATTATGTGAAGAAACTCAGTTTATCTGAAGTCAAACTCTTAGGTTTGGGCGACGTTCCCAGAACTCTACGCTCCAATGGAGGAGACTCACGAAAAATGGCTCCTGATGTAGCTGGAGCTGTGCCAAGCCTGTGGCTGATTCAGGGACACGAGCCCAGACCAACTGACACACAGAAGAGGAAAAGTGGGCAGTGGAGAGCACCCGGGCTTCAGAGAGATGCTGCAGTGTGAGGAAGAACGGCCATGGGCTGAGCTCTTTCTGCTATGGGTCGGAAGTCATTACAGGACTCCCGGTTTTAGGCCAGGCTTCCTAAGAGGCTGGAGGAGAAAGGCTTCCGCTTCCTCCCTTATTGTCACTAGGGAAGGGGCTATCTGAGAAGGGCAAGACTCTCTGGCTGCGAGTCAGGCCCCACTGATGTGACTGTGGGTACAAAGGGCCAGCAGCTAAAATGCATCATTCTGAGTCAGAGGCCAAGTTACTTGACACTGAACGTGGACTGAGAAGGGACATTCAAGAAACATCCTGAGGCTGGAGACAGCCTGTGCCATGATCCGCATGGCAGCCACATAAAGACGTTCACGTGATTGACAGCTTGTTTATCCAGTGCTGGGGATTGAATCCAGAGTCTGGTACATGGAAAGTGTCGATCTGTGAGCCGTATCCTCAGTCCACAGTTAATGTTAGTGCACGTTCATATTTTTGCAGTTCACTGCAAGTTACACTTTTTCAGCGTTGAAAAAAAATTGAAATAGGAAAGAACTTAAGATGCATTTGACCCTGACCGGGAAATTACTCTAATCTGGGAGATCAAGCGTGATTAATTTTTCATACAACCTCACACAGATGGGTTGAACACAAAAGACCATTACCCAGTGGGAGACCAGCGGAACCTGCTGAGAAGCACGGATGCCAGGAGATGCTGCGCCCTTTACTGTCCCTGCTGGGCACTGATTTCCTGAACCACCGCCTGAACCCCTTTGTGCATCTGACCAAACTGAGTTCGGAGAGGCTGTATTAGCTGCTGTGCGCGCATCTGCTCCACAGTAGCCCCTGCTCAAAGGTGTCCATGGGCTCCTTCTGTCTTAAGCAGAGACCCCATGCTACCTTTGCTTTGGCCAAGCGGTTCTCAACCTGTGGGTTGCGACCCCTATAAGGGTTGAACAACCCTTACACAGGGGTCACCTGTCTGATATCCTGCATATCATATATTTACAATATAATTCATGACAGCAAAATTGAAGTTATGAAGTAGCGACGAAGATAACTCCATGGTTGGGTGGGGACGGCAGCACAACATGGGAAACTGTATCAAAGGGCTGAGGCAGTAGGAAGGTTGAGAACCACTGCCCTCGCTGGTCTCCAACAAAGCCTTCATTCTTCAGATCCCAGCCTACTCTATTCCTTCCTTCCTCCATGGAGCTCCGATTAGAACATCCAACCCATAATACTTTCCAGTACGGCTATATTTGCCGCTATCCATCTACCCGCCCACTTGCTCGTCTATCCAACCTCCCCCCACACACTTACCTGTCCCTTCATCCACCCACTCACCCATCCATCTACCCAACCAGTCATCCACCGTGCATTCAACCATCTGCCTCCGTTGCTTCATACACTGACTCACCTGGTCCTTCAGACGCTCACCCACCCCCTCACCTGGTTGTTCATCTACCCACCCACTCTCTTGTTGATTCATCCACCCACTCACCCATCCATCTGTCCAACCATTCACTCACCTGTCTATTCAACCATCCACCTGCCCGTCTCCCACTGTTCATTCATACACTCACCCACGCACTTGGTCACCCACCTACGCCTCCGCTCTCCTGTTCATCCACGCACCCACCCGTCCGTTCTCCCATCCCTTTACCCACCCACTTATTAGCACGTCAGTCTCCAGTCCGCTGTGTCACTCCTGAAGGTCAAGATCAGCTCGTTGTCCTCACTGCACTAGGAATAGCTTAACACCTCCTTGACTGTTGTCGACGCCCTGTGCCCTAAGACATCAAGACCTTTTATTTTCTCTGAAACTTAGAAATCCAGTTTGTAATAACTTAATCATGTTCAGTGAATCCCATTTGTGATCATCGAATCATGTTCAGTGTGATTTCTATCTTGTGAGGAGGAGAGGAGAGGGTCTACTCTGTTTGAGGTGCTTTAGATCAGTTATCCATTGTAAACTGTCTTTGAGATGGCTATACCCCCATTTAGCCATTAGAAAATTAGCATTTGAGGAAGTTAAGCAATGTGCCTAGGGTCACACAGCTAGTGAACGCTGGTCTAGGGAGTGAGGCCCAGCCTTGACAGTTTCAGTCATTTCCTTTTCTGCTCTGCAAAATGCTAGCAAAAGTCACTAGATGGCATTGTGAAGTAACCGCGGCCCTCGCTTCCTTGCAGGGATGCTTGTGGGACGCCGAGTCTACAATCCCCATATTCACCACGAGGGGGCAGGCGAGGGAAACAAATGGCTCAGTGCCATCAAAGACCAGAAAAGAGCCTCACTCACCTGAGGCTGAGAAAGAGCAGCCACTTTCTGATTTTGAACCCTATAGATTCCAGGAAAGGTTACTGAATTCTTCATTGCATATACTGAAGACACTGAACCTCAACCATAATTTCGGATCTTTCCCGTGATTAAGAATATCTGCATGGTTGGTAGAAAACACAGAGTTTATTTTCTAGATTGAGCAACAAAGGTCACCACAATCCATTATTTCCCGCTGGCCAGGTGTTCTACATGCATTGCCTCATTTCACCCTCGGGTTCTTCAGAGCTTCAGACCGTGAAGTAACTCGCTCACATTTACAGACAGAGCTAGGAAGTTGGTGCAATCTGCCTGACCTCAAACGAACTTAGGTTCTCTCCTGTCAAATGGGCTTAGTCAAGACAACCTGTCCCAGGTTGACCTTGTACAAGACTTGGCGAGTGGAGTGTTCATGGTGGAAGGCGGCATGTTGGCTCCGAGGTCTCGGGCGTACTGACTCATGCTGGATTGGCTGTAGTTGAACTGCCACGCAGGTCCCCACGCAGTGTTCCCTCTGCAGCACGGACAGCATCTTCATGGTGGCCTGCGTTTTCATGTCGATTTTCTACAGGGAAACAATAAGATCCATAAAGAGGGAATGGATTGGGTTGAGCTCTCCAAACTGCCTAATGCATGAACTATCCAAATTCATTCACTGCCTGTGATCGCGGATCAGTCCAGTGCTAGACACGGGAACACAGGTGACACAAATATCGGCACGCTATCTTGAGGTGGTCGCCGATTAGGGAAAGGATAGCGCCCTCACTGACCAGTGCCGTCTACCCACTCATTCTGTCACCCATGAATCCCTATCCGTCCAATCACCCGCCCTCCTGCTGTACATCTATCCATGGGTTGTTGAGGCCCCCCACTTCCTGTGGGGAGGTCTTTTCCTAGATCACACTGCTGATCACACTGGTCCTCTTTTCCATATCCCCTTCTCAACAGAGAGATCCTGTCGTGTGACAAAGCCTTTCTTGGGGAGATGCCATACGCACGTCTATTCACCTCAGATAGGGACCCCACGACAGACACATCCAAGTACAGACACCACCAAAGTCCAACTTGGTGAAGCAATGAGTTTTCCTGGGGTTACTTACCGGTGTGGGTGAAAGAACAGGAATAACTCAAAGTCAGCTTCATCGCCAAGGCCCACCCCAGCATGGGTGACACCTCACAGAGGCTGGGAACCTGGAGCACACTGAACAGCCTGCAGGCAGCTCAGCAGGTTGGAGGCTGTCCTCTCTAAGTGACTCCATTGGTCTAAATCTCTTCCAGGCAGCTCTGTAAGTTTTTGCTTCTTCAAGGCAGCTGGCCTGGTCTCAAGAGTCTCCTTCCTAGCTCAGCTAGCGGAGCGCTCAGCTTTTATCCCTTACTCTGTCAGGTTGGGGCCTAGTGAATCTGGTCAGTTTCCGGGACTTCCTGAAGCTGTTTTGAGCTGTTCACCTTCCCTCCTGAGGAACTTCCCTGAAGGACAGAATGTTTACATCGCTGAGGATGCAGTTACCCAACAGCTCCCTGTGGGAAGGAGACCACTGCATGGGACACACTTCCTAAAGGTTTCTCAGATGACACAGCAGAGCTCAGAGTGGGTGCTGTGTGCTTTGGGATTCTGTAAAACAAGTCACCAGGATGCCGGGGGATGCTTTCAGAGCTTTCCTGGCACTGAATTTTTAACTGTAGAACAAGCACATAATTCTCTCTTGCTATTAGATATTCAGAATGGTGATGGCAGAGCTCATTGTAAATTCTGCATTAGCCTGGCCCCCAAGGGGTCATGAGGAAAGGGTGGTGCTCTTGGCTGTGGAGGGACTAACTTGGCCCCGGTTCTTGTCTGCTGGCTTCTAATATCAACTGCAGAATGTCACTGATGTCAATTTTACAAAAATAAGGTTTTCAAGCACCAGAATCTTTGTGTAACCTTGTTAGCAGATACCCAACGATCAAAGTTGTTACTTAACTGGCAGTGACATATGCTTGCTTAATATCATCCTCTGAACTGAATACCAAATGACACAACCGAGTGTTCTACTTAGCAAAACAAGAGGAACAAAGCACAGAAGAAGGCAAGGGGCTTCAGATCTGGGGTACCTGGTCACCCTGCAGGCCTGGAGGCTGCTGGGTGTCAGGTCCAGAGGCAGCTAGTTCAGGCAGGCTGATGGAGAGAGGGCTGGGGGTGGGGCCACCCATTTGCAGGCCTGGCTAGTCAGAATGAAGCAAGGCCTTCAGAATGGGTAGGCATGGTGATTTGAATGTGAATGGCCTTAAAGACTCTTGCTTGAATACTTGGTCTCCAGCTGGCAGAGCTGTTTGGGAAGGGTTAGGAGGTGTGGCCTTGTTGGAGGAGGTGTGTCACTAGGGGGAAGGCTCAGAGGTTCCAAAAGCCACAGCATTCCCAGTTAGCTCTCTCTTCGCTGCCTGCCACTTCTGGATCAGGATGTGAGCTCCCAGCTACTGCTCCAGCACCACTCCTCCCTGCCTGCTCTCAGGCTCCTCATCATGATAGCCGGAGACTCACCTCCTGAAACAGTACGCCCCAGTCACTCTTTCTCCTCTAAGTTGCCTTGGTCATGGTGTTCTGGGCACAGTGATAGAAAAGCAAGTGAGACAGTCGTTAAGCAGTGGCAAACATGAGCCGCCCTTCCCATGGACTTTGTTTTGATTCAGGTTTTGACAAGCTGACAGTTTGACAAGTTGATGGCTGGCTTTGAGCACGACAGTGCCTTGCTGATGCTAATTGTTAGCTTCTGCAGATCAGTCTCGCGTACTGACTCAAGCTGGATTTGGTCTGATCGTCCGCCCTTGGGTAACTGTTTGTTCCAAATGGAGACATTTCCTCCTGGAGGAAGCTGAGATGCTCACACAAAGTTTACAAGACTTAGGAGCCCCTCCCTGAGGTTAGACAAGAAGTAAACAACTGTTGGAGGAGACACTTCGAGTTCTGCAGACAACTCCAGTCCTGTGACATTCGTGTAGCTATGGTAGGCTTTTATTTTGTTTATTTATTTATTTATTTTTATTTATTTATTTTTGAGACAGGATTTCTCTGTGTAACAGCCCTGGCTGTCCTGGAATTCTCTTTGTAGACAGGCTGGCCTTGAACTCATAGAGATCTGCTTACCTCTGCCTCCCAAATACTGGGATCAAATGTTGCACCACCGCCGGTTAAGATAGGCTTTTGACTAAAGCTACTTAAGTAGTCACCCACACTCCTGTGAGTAACCCCAATAAACTAGATTGGGGTCTAGTTTAACTACTTGGTCTGTTGTCGTCAGTTCCCTGTCTGGCATGAAGAGGCAGGTATCTGTTCCCCACTCTGCAGGAAAAGCAAGCGGCACCTGTTTGGTTCAGTTGTCTGGTACTATGAAGAGCTAGAAATCAAAATGGTTATATGATGTGAGTAAATAGAACAAAGTGGGTGCGGGGAGGCAAGCAGGAACTTCAGGAGGGACAGAAAGCTTGCAAGAGAAGCACGCGCCCCAGCACTTAGAGTAGCTGGCGAAGCGGCCGCCAGCATCTGTCAGAACCACTGCACACCGCTTCTTTTCTGCTTTTAAATTTATTCTTCTCTCATATATTACATTCTGACAGAAGTTTTCCCTCCTTCCTCTCCTCTCAGTCCCTTCCCTCACCTTCACCTCTTCCCCAGATCCACTCCTCTGTTTCCCTTCAGAAAAGAGCAGGCCTCCCAGGGCTATCCACTGATGATGGCCTAACAAGTTACAATACGGCTAGGCCCAAACCCTTATACCAAGGCTGGATGAGGCAAAAGAGCCAGAGACACCTCTGCTCCCACTGTTAGGAGTCCCACAAGAACCTCCCAAGCCTGCCATCCTTCCATGGTGTCTTTTGACTCCCTTAGTCAAAATATACTTTCTCTCTCCCTTCTTCCGAATGCTAGTTAGCTTTACTTTATATTTTCCAAACAATGACTGGACCACAGCATCAATTTGTGCTTCTTGTTTATAGACTGGGCATAGCAACTAAGGGTCAAGATTTAGTTGACTTCCCTGGGAAGGCTTTACCCTCTCCGAGAAGTGAAGGGGGAGGAGGTGAGGGAGAACTTTGATTGGAATGTAAAATAAAAATTAAAAAAAATTAAAAAGAAGTGAAGGGGTTACATCTACATTTCTGAAGAGACTCATGTTTTAAAGTATATAATTATCTGAATTCAGACTGAGCAGGAAACAACATAAAAATCATCAAGACTGAGACGTGTTAAACGTCTGTTGTCTGGAGCAATGACCAGAGGAACAGAGGGCATTGATCCAGAGTGGCCCCGCTGGGTTTGTGGGGAAGGGGTGGCAGGCCTTGTTCCATCATCAGCTGTTCTTTGCCCAGATTTTCTCATTAGCTGTGGGAATGTGCTTAAACCTCAAAACCCAGAACGGTTGACTGGCGATAGGAGAATGTCTGACTGCACTCCACCTGCCGGCCACTCCTGGAGTCTGGTTCATCAAGACTTCTGGAAACTCGGGGACTGACAGGTAGGCCAATGAACCATACAGCCTAGGGCAGCCTGCAAAGCCCAGAGGTCCAGGGGAGCTGGAGGGGAGATGGTTTAGGCTGTGGGAGAAATCTTTCTCTAGAGAAGGTGGAGCTGCCCTAACCCAAGCTCTGAAGAGGTCAGGCCGGTGAAGAGGTTGTTCTAGATGAGGCTAAGAGCATGTAGCAGAGGCAGGAACAGAAGGCAGAGTTTGCACACCAGAGGCTGCAGGAGCATGCAGAGGGGCTGGCTTCTGCAACACAAAGGTGCCCAGAGCATTGACTGGAGGGCAGATGGGTGGTTTCCCTACTCCCGCTGGGCAGCTTCCTCGTGGCTGTCTCCTCAAATCTCATCTCGGGTGGTTGTCAGGTGTCCTGACTTCTGCCCCATCCCTCTCCACCACAGGGTTGGGAGACCCAGTTTGGATGGTGATGCCTCAGATCCCCATGGTTCTTCTTGCTAGCTTCCTTTCTGTATCTGACTCTGAGCTTGGGAACAGGGATGGCCTCAGCCTGTGAGGTGGCTTCGTGCTTTCTCTCCAGGAAGACGAAACCTGTCAGAACTCAGATAAATAAGTGTTGGCTGACCTTCTCCATGGTGGCTTTTGCCCAGTGCTCAGCCTGTACAGTTAGTCCTGGTGGCCCTGATGATTTGCTCAGCATGGAGGTGGGTCCTTAAGAACAGGGAGGTCACCGTATTCATCCACAACGGGGTTTGTCACTCAGTGGGGATGGATGGATCCCTCACACTCATGCACACCCATGCCAATTGATAAAGACAGAGGGACCCAGGAGCTGCAAGCTCGGCTTGTCCTAAAGTACCAGGACTCAGGCTGTTTCGGATCTGCGTACTCCCCAGGCCTGGCTCAGGCCACAGGGACCACCCATCTCTGCCCTCAGGTGAGCCCCAGCACGGTTCAGTCTCTGAGGATATAGAGGGAGTAGATTCTTCTAGTCAAAGGAAGAGCAAGTTATGTGTGTTGGTGTGGGGGCGGCTTAATTGGGATTAGATTTACCAAGGGAACAAATAATGAATAATTCAAACACGCAGATGAGTTCAGGGCCAGACTGCACAGTCGGGCTTTCCAAACCCACCATGAGCGTGCCCACCAAGCTTCTCCCGAGGCCCCTGGGAGTCTCGGGGAGCCCCAGATGCCTGCTACAAGCTTCAGGACTCTTTGAAATTACCTGCTTCAACTTAAAAATTCATGGGAACTCTACACTGTACTTCTGGCCTCATTTCAATGTACCATTGGTGTGTTAAATTGCTTTCTGCTGAGACGCCTGGGTTTGCCTGGCTTCTGCATTCTGCTGCCAGGGGTGGGGGCAGGAGAATGCCGCTGTGTTGTTTTTCCTTGCCCTATCACCATCCCCCTTCTGGTTTCTGGCCTCAGTTTCCCTTTTGAGGAACTGGCTTTCTCCACTCTGTCCTCACCGACACTCATAATTTAGGTTCCTCTCCTCTGAGCACAGTGACACTTCTAGGAATGAGCACATGGTCTAGGCAGAGACTGTGAGCATCAACTGGGACTTGTATTGCTCCTGGAGAAAGAGAAGACCTATTCAGCTAAGACGCTGGCAACTTCAAGGCCTTCTGGTTAAGAAAAGCTGCCTGAGAATGAACTGACCCGGAGGAAGCTGAGCTGGAAGACAGAAAGAGGCAAAACCCCATGACACCAGCTTTCCCTGGGTTTCACTACACCTGGGGCCATAGCACTAAAAACAAAAACAGACACAAGACTGTATACGGTTTATTCTCCTGGGGACTGAGAGCATTCTGATAACTCACTAATGGACAGAGGCCCCCTGCTTGGAGCACACACTTAGTGGAAGGGGTCTGGGTGTTGCCCTGGGAGTTGGCAGGCTGGATTGGGGTGTTAGCTCGCTCCACTAGATGCTCCCCATCTCATGGTGTGGTTTTAGGGGTTGGGTTAGGTGATCTTCAGGGTCTCTTTCAGCTTTAAGACTCTCCGCCTGTAAGTTTTACAGCGACGTAAGGAAGGTTATGTTTCCTGTTGATGGGGAGCGAGATTCCAAGCTGCCAGTCTGCAGAGATCCCATAGGGCAGATGGGGGACTCTGCATGAGCACAGCAGCATGGTGACTTTGATACACAGCAGGTTTGGGTATGTCTATCCTCCAGTTCGCCTTCCTATGTCAGCCACTCAACGAGTCACGACGAGAATTTACTGATCACCTACTATGAGTCAGTGACACCTACCTCTGACAAAAACCTTCTTGTAGGGTAGAGAGAGTGACCCCCCAAGCCCATGCCAGACTTCCTGTCAAGTCCCAAACTGCCAGCTCTGAGGAAAAACACACATTCCTGCAACTTCCTCTCAGCAGCCGATGGCCCCATAAGCGGCGTTTCAAACTTTTATTGATGAATAAGCTATTCAGCGTCCAGTCGGTTCCCTTATAAACAGCACGCAGATGAACGCCAGCCTTTATGTGGCGGCTGCTGTAGATGTCTCATTTAAAACCTTAACAAGGCCGTGCCATGGCAACCGTAACACACACACTGCTAGAATTCAAATGGCTTATTATCAAGATAAACATTTATGATATTAAGGTATGTGATATTAGTGTCATATTTTCTGTGTGCTTACTTGTAGCATAGTTCAGCTTGGGGCCAGCACCATATTGAATTATTTAAAGCCATCTCTCCCAGGCTTATTAAAAAGTTCAGTAAAATATATATTAGTATATAAAAGTTTAATACAGAGTTCACATTGCAGTGTTTGCAGGCTCTTGGCCTTTGGAAGGGAAAGCCAGGGGCGGCGTAGCTGCAAGCAGACAATGTCTTGGAAAAGTCAAATGTGTGGGGAAGACACCAAGTGTCCTTTGTCAGGGCCTCAGCAATGACATCACCCATTCTATTTGTTATCAAATAAGAAGACCCTCAGGTCCTTCGGCCCGGTAATTGGGCTACGGAGCACAGGGACAGTGTAGGACAGTTGCCTTTGCTCTCTAGGACCCTGTGTGGGTTACTGCATCAGTTCCTGTTCTCATCTCAGTGACAGAGTACTAATAGGAACAATGCAATGGAGAAAAAGCTTAGTCTGGCTTTGTATTTCAGAGACTGAAGTCCTTCATGGAGGGGAATCTTCCACCATTAGAGACCAAGACTGTGAAGCCATGTAACGGAGAATGAGAAGGCAGCAAGAGCTAGTGGAGGAGTCTCCATCATGGCGGGCCATCGTAAGGTAGGAGAGCTCCAGCTAGAATCAAGTCCTGACCTTAATGACCTACTTCCACAAGCCAGGCCCCACCTCCTAGGAGCTACACAGCCTCCCTAGCACCAACAGTTTGGACAGAAACACTCAAACACGACCTTGGGGAGGGGGTTCAGATCCAACTCAGGAGAAAGTTCATCCGATGTATCTCACACTGCTGTCAACTCATTTCTCTTTTCTAAACAAAAATATTTATTTTTTTAATTTTAAATATTTATTTATTTTATGTAAGAGTTTTTGCCTGCATGTCTCTGTGTGTACCATGTGTGTGCAGTGCCTTTGTAGGCCAGAAGAGGGCATTGGCTCTCCTAGAATTGGTATTACAGATGATTGGGAGCTGATGGGAACTGAACTCAGGTCCTCTAAAAGAGCAGCCAGTGCTCTTAACCACTGAGTCATCTCTCCAGCCCCTCAATCCATTTCTTGAATGTTTATCTTTCTTCTCCAGATTATATTTCCCCGGGAGGGCCTGGGTAGAGCAGCAGTACATTTTTGTTGTTGTGCTGTTTTTTTTTTTGAAACAGGGTTTCTCTATGTAACCGCCCTAGCTGTCCTGGAACTAGCTCTGTAGACCAATGGCCTTGAACTCACAGAGAACCACCTGCCTCTGCCTCCAGAGTGCTGGGTTTAAAGGCGTGCACCACCACCACCAGGCAATGGTTTTAAACATCCTAGTCAAGTTAGGGACACCTGCTTTAGTCCTCCCAGATGTGAGCAATAGCCAAGTTCAAGTCACCTCCCAGATGCCCAGAGCTCCCACAGTATTAGGGGCATTAGACCTTGGTGGCTGGTGATTGGTCACACAAAAGTTGCACTGTGACCATAATCTGGAACAAGTTGTACATTCCTATTTCCCCAACCAAGTACCTGAGGCTGTGAATGAGATGTGTTACCCCACCTAGGTTTCCTGAGGACTCATTCCCAAACCCTGGATGCTGACTTCATCTTTTGGGACCCAGATCAGTAGTAGCTCCGTAGCCCTCAACCTCTGCTTCATCCCCTCAAAAGTTAAATCAGGCTGGACTCAGGGAAGTATAGATGGAGGGGTGTCTCATGTTGCTCGTTTCTCTTCTCCTTCTGAGGAGACTCTGAGGAGGAAGGGGTCATTTATTTCTGGGTCTGGACTCCTTGGCCTCTGGAAATACTGACAGTTTGGGGTTCTCAGCACCTAGGGATGGATGCCTCTAGGAATCCTTCTGCATCACAGTCCTCAGAGAAAACTCTAGGTTGAACATTTAGGTCCTCTGAGATGTCACCCAGAAGGCTCAGGTAGGGGAGAGAAGTGAGATCAGCAGGGAGGGATTTCAAATGGATAATATGGGCAATGAAAGTCTCAGTGATAAGTTGAAGACCAGAGCTGCTCTTCCAAGTTCTCAAGGCCGCAGGTTGCACTGGCTGCCGGGAATGCCCTAGGGAAATGAGTGTGGCTTCAACTATGAGTCAGACTGAGCATTGCCTTGGTACATCAGACTGAACTTTCCTGGGGGAGAAAGCAATGCCAGTTTCTTTGCTTCAGTGCTGTGGAGCAAATGCTAACCCATTTCTGTGGGTGGAGATCACAGTACAGGTCTGAGCCATAAAGAAGGGAAGCCCAAAGTGTAGTACGACAATGAAAGTGAGTTGCCCTCTGGAAGTCCTGAGGGGCTGGTCCAGGCATCCAAAAAAGCAAGAATCATCTGTGCAGTAAGGGAAGAGGGGAGCGTGGAAGGGGGCAAGGGCATGGGGCATCAGAGGGCATTTTTGTTTTTTGGGTTTTTTGTTCTTGTTTTTTTTTGTGTGTGTGTGGGTTTTTTGTTTTGTTTTGTTGGAGACAAAAAAGTCTCAGTGTAGCCCTGGCTGTCTTGGGACTCACTCTGTAGACCTGGATGGCCTTGAACTCAGAGATCTGCCTGCCTCTGTGTTGATGGAGATAGGGCCTTTTGTTTGTTCCGGCCACCCAGCTAACTTACACCCGAAATAACCACACAGAAAGTGTATTAATTAAATTACTGCTTGGCCCATTAGCTCTAGCCTCTTATTGGCTAACTCTCACATCCTGATTTAACCCATTTCTACTAATCTGTGTATCACCACAAGGTCGTGGCTTTCCGGGAAAGATTCAGCATGTCTGACCTGGCAGCTCCATGGTGGTTCTCTTCCTCTGCTTCCTTTCTCTCAGAATTCAGTTTTGTCTTCTCTGCCTATCTAAGTTCTGCCCTATCAACTAGGCCAAGGAAGTTTCTTTATTCATTATCCAATGAAAGCAACATAAAAGTTCCCTACTGCCCATTTCTGCTTGGTTTCCACAGCTGAAAAGGGTCTGTGGACACCTTGATCCAGGTTCCTGCAGCAGTGAGGTTATTTCAGAAGCTTGGGTTGCAGTGGGTCTTGGTTTATTAATAAATCATGAAGTGTTGGCTGGCTCCTAGCATTTCCTCAAAGGCTGCAGCGATCCATAGGGCCCTAAATGAGCAGGAATCATTAAAACCAAACCCGATTGCTAAGTTTTAAAGAGAGCTACTATTATTTTTGACCTATCTGTTCATCTATATTCAAAGAAACAGGCTTCTAACCTATGGCAGAAGGAGAAGGTTCAGGAAGTCTGAGAGCATAGTATCAAGAAGCATCTGGGACAGCCATTTACGCAAATGTTGAGACTTCACTTCCTTCCATGATGAGGAGGCTGGGCCTATCTTGGTGAGAGCAGAGTCTCCATAAAGTGCAAACTTGAAAAACTCTTGGGCACCCTGCAGAACCCTGGCTCTGGCCTGGAACCTGTGCACACCATTCTTTCTCCAGCCCTTGCTTCATATTGCAGCCACTCTCAAAGGGCAAAGCGGCATGGTGGCTAAACAAATCTCAACTCCTGCTCACTCACAGTGCATGATCTTGGGCAAGCTCTCTCATCTCCCAAGGTCTTTACTTCCTCATCTTCAAATCGGGAATGGAAATGGTATCTGTTTCATGGGGGCGACATTTAGAACCGCACCTGGAGTCCTCACAAATATCAACCGCCACCACTGCCATCATCAGTGCTGCTTCTGCTACCGCCACCATCACCACCGCCATCACCATTGCCACCACTGCCATCAATCACCATCACCTCCACCATCATCGTCACCTTCCCTAGATGCAATGGCATATGACTACACCACCAATGCCTGTTGACCCTGAATGGCAGGGTGAAGCATTTCTATCATCCATCCATTCGTTCTTCAGCATCTTTGTAGCCCTCCTGTCTATTGGCTCTGTCTGAGATGATGTATTCCAAGAAGTCCTATGGAAGAGAAAGAAATGAAACTTTTAGGGAGAAGTGAATCATAGAGCCATCTACGCTTTTATCCTGCAATTGTTGAGGCATTGGTTAGACATTTGTCATCTTGGCTGCCCATCACCAGAATCCTCTTCCTGTCCTTCCTGTCTATAGAGAATCCTCTACTAGTCATGTTTGGTGGGAAGAGCTTCCTTCAGTCTCAGAACCTGCAGAGACTGGATACCCTTGTCTGCCCCCTGAACTCTGGGGCAAGAACCCTGAACGAAGCTCAGTTACTTGGATATTCCTACAAAGAATTTCAAGTCTTCAGGAAGTAATGACAAGATACAGGGATGAGTTGGGCATCCAGGAGCTGCTGGCATTGATATTAATATTGACCATGTTTAATGTTAGCTGAGCTCAGCCTCAATATAGGTCTGCTCTGTAGCAACCAAGGAGACAGTAGGGGATAGAGCTCTTAGTCCTGAGGAGGAAGCTTGGTAGACAGGGTTTGTCAGTTTCAGCATTGTGTTCCATGTTGACAGGGCTGTGCATATGATGTCAGGAAAACCCTTATTGTGGAGGGCAGGGAAGTGCTCCAGGACTGGGCAGGAAGTATGAGCGCAAGCACTTTGGGGCACCTGGAGGTATCGGTCCCAAGACTCAGGCAGTGGCATATGGCACACAGACAAGTCAAATCACAGCGGGCCTTCTAAGCAGGTTGACTGATAATTTATCACGTGCACGTTTTTCAGTTAACCTGCTAATTCTGAGATAACTGCAGATTCGTGTGCAGTTGTCAGAAATAATGGAGAGAGCCTGTTCTTCCTGGAAACCACTCGTGAAGCTGTAGTCTGTCGCCATCCACCTGACACAACACACACAAGAGACAGAGCATTCTGTCACAGGGATCCTGGATGGCACCCTCTGCAGCCACACACGCACACCCCACCACCTACCTTCACCGTGCCTCTCTCCCGTTTCTCTTATTTCTTACTTGCAGTGCTGGAGACTGACCCAGGGCCTCCCACACCCTAAGAAAGCGCAGAGATACCTCCGTGATGTTGTCCTTTGGAGACCGGGCTTCGCTACGTGGCTCAGGTGGGTCTAGAACTTACGGGGTCTCCTGCCTCTGCCTCCTTTCTGCTGAGGTCACAGTTGAGCATCACCACATCATTCTCTGTCTGTATGGTCTTGTCATTTGACAATGCTATCTAAGTGGTACTAGGTGCTCCAGGGCAGTTAGGACCGCCATTCCCACAGAGCGAATTCACTGGGAAATCACTTGGGTTGCGGCCTGTGACGGCGTGCGTTCCTGTTTTTATTGCTAGGCAGTAGTCTAGGATGTGCTGCAGTTGGCTAGACCATTCACCATCATTCTCCCCCGCTTACTTTCCCAACTAAAGCTAGTCTAAATGTTCGTGTACAGGGCGTTTGGTTTGGTTTGCTTCTGTCAGTGTTCATCTTCACTTCTCTGGAGTTGATGCTCAGGGGTGCAACTGCAATGCAGGATGGGAGTGTTAGACATGTTTTTTGAGAGACTGCCAGATTATAAAGAGCTTTCATTTTATATTCAAGTTCCTTTGCATTCTTTTTTTTTTACATTTTGTTTACTTTTATTTGTCGTGTATAAGTTCTTGTCTGCACACATGTATGTGCATTATCTGTGTGCTTGGTGCCACAGAGGCCAAAAGAGGGTGTCAGGTTCTCTGGAACTGAAGTTACGGGTAGTTGCGAGCCACCATGTGGGTGCTGAGAGCAGGAACTGGATCCTCTGCAAGAGCAGCCAGTGCTCGTGCTGAGCATCCCGCCAGCCTCGGCTCCTCTTCATTCTTACCAGCATTTGATACTCTGTCGAGCACTGAGCATCCCGCCAGCCTCGGCTCCTCTTCATTCTTACCAGCATTTGATACTGTTCCCAGTTTGAATGTTTTAGCCATTTTGGCGGCTGTGTGGAGACATCTCACTGTGATTTTTCTTTGCCATGTTCCTCCTGGCTGGTGTCATGAACATCTTTTCATGTGTATTCCGCTCAGTTCAGTACAATTCTCATGCTTGTGTGTTCACTTCTTGATTGATTTTTGTTTCTGCTGACTTTTTCCAGCTTTACATAGTTTTCCAAACGTGAATCCTCTGTGCGATGAATATTTTCACTCCGTAGCTTGTCCTTTGATCCTTGGAACAGGGTCTTTAAGGGAGCAGAAGTTTGAAATTCTGCTGAAACGCACCTTGTCCACGATCCCGTCTACAGATCCCGCTTCAGCATTAAGGCTGTTTGCTTTCCACTGGAACCAACCACAACACCCAAGAACAAATGGGAAAATGGGGACAAATCACCCCTGAGGGCAAATGAAGACACGTGATGACATGTCCACAAGCCACGCTTATCAGCTTGTGCTAGGGTGTGAGGTGATGGGAAGTCACAGAGGAAGATTTATGTAGAAATAAAACTGGAGGAAGGAGCCTATGGAGGGAAGGGGAGTTCTTACTCAAAGAGCTCCAGAACATCAGGGCTAAGGGAGGCCTAAGAAGCGGCCCGTTTCACCCACTCCCAAGTTTGCATATTAAACATTGAGATTGTTGCCACTTGGAGACTCAGCATGCAGTCAACTTGCTTATTCTGTGTGCACTTGAAAGAGATGTGAAGTTGGTAGTCAGCCTCTGCTCCTATGCATGTGTGCGTGGATGACAGCAGAGACAGGAAGAGGGTGTCAGGTCTCCTGCAGCTAGAGTTACAGGCAGTTGTAAGTGGTCCAATGTCAATGCTAGGGACTTGGATGCTCTCAAGAGCAGCAACAGCCATCGATTGCTGAGCTTTCTCGGCAGCCCCCAGTCCTTCCAAGTAGGGTAGGAAGAGAAATAAAATGAAGCAAAACAAAAGCCTTCAAAAATGCCATTGAGTTCATGTTGTGTTGGCCACCTACGACTGGGCATGTGGCCTGCTCTTCAGAGTGGGTGTGGACCTGGTCAGACCCCATTGGAAAAAACTAATTCTTCATCTGTGAGCGGTTATCAATTGAAGACAGCATCAGGGCTAGGGACGTGTGGACTTCTGTCTACTTCACTCTCCCACTGGAACCACATCAGGCCCAGACCATGCAGGCTCTGTGCATGCTGTCCGTCTCTGAGAGTTTGTATTACATTGGTCCTATCTCTGTCCCTCTGGCTCTTATCCTCCTGCAGCCTCCTCTTCTGCAGGATTCCCTGAAACACTCCTGAATAATAACAGAACTGCTGGAGGTATCTCCAGCCTCAAATTATACCACAGAGCTATAGTAATAAAAACAACATGGCATTGGCATAAAAGAGATGCCGTCCACATTCTTACCAACTGGCTTATTTACCTTTAACTCGGAGGAGATGGTTGACATCTTTCAGAGTACCATGGATTTGCCTGTTCCTCTTTCCAGATCATCAGAGTGCCCTCCTCTGTCAAAGACTTGTCCTTAGGAATATACACATTTAGAGAATACTGTGTGTAAGTGAATTTTTTGGGGGGCCACAAGCTCCCAAAAAAATGACATGGACACTTATTATTAATTACGAAAGCTAGGCCTATAGCTTAGACTTATCCGTTTAGCTCTTATAAGTTAAATTGTCCTGTTTCTATTCCTCTGTGCTGCCGCCACATGACTCGTGGCTTTTACCTCTCCTCCTGCGTGTCCAGCTCTTTCTGTGTCTGGCTGCTGACTCCACCTTTCTTCTTCCCTGCTACCTCTCTGGGCCCAGAAGTCCCGCCTAACCTCTTCCTGACTAGCTATTGGCCATTCAGCTCTTTATTAAACCAATCACAGTGGCACATCTTCACACAGTGTAAGGGAATATTGTGCCACGTTCATGTCTTTCTGAGGAATTGCTTATTTTCCTCTAGGAAATATTCATCTCTATCTCTGGTCACACACTTTGGTCAGAGATTTGTTTTGCATCATATTAATGTACTCGTTTCTCTTTTTGTTTTAAAACCTACATTTATTAATTATTTCAGAAGGGGTGTGCACGCACAACACAAACGTAGGGTCAGAAGACAACTTGCAGGAGCCGGTTCTCTTCTTCCACCATGTGGGTTCCAGGATCAAATTCGGGTTATTCGGCTTGATGGCAAGGACCTTTACCCACAGAGCTGTCTCGACATTCTCAAATCTTGTGTTTACTGTCTACGTGGCGTGTGTTCTATTTTTAGTTTCAGTCTGTCTCTGTAAAGTGTGGATTTGGTTCTAAAAAATAATTAAATTGCTATAAAGTCCTTTTCTACTTCTTTTTACTTTGAAAGTCCATTTGCATTAGCTTATGCTCATTCCCTTTGTTCCCGTATGTTTCTTCCTGGCAGACCCTTTTAATCTTGGCTAGATTTTATCATTTATATACAAAATTTTATATACTGCTTTGGTTCCATTCTCTATCTGATTTGTTCTGGAGACTGTGCTTCAGCTTTTCCCAGAGTCCTAGATTTTACTTTTTAATTAGAGGATTTAGGTCTTGTACTTTTCTGTATCACAGATGAAAATGAAGATGCCAGGAAGATTAGTTCTCCTTAATTGGCTCGATTTGAGTCTAGTTTATACACAATCAGGTAGATTCATTTGAAGCACACACACAGATTAAGCCGGTACGTTGATCAAGGCTCGGAGCATGTACGCCCCACCCCCAAACCCCACACTTCCTGGCAATGTGCCCAACATGCCCACGCTATGGCCATAAATGCGTTTGTCATTGTGGGTTACTTTATAGTCTCTATTCATCTCATGCTACTAGAACAACACACAATGATATTTCTTCGTGTGTGTTATCCATGTATGTATTTGTATGGTGTGTGTATGCATGCATTCATGTATGTGAGCGTGGTTACACATGTGTGGCGTTCAGAGGACATCTTGGGGGTTGGCCTTTGGCTTCTGCCTTGAGACAGGCTCTCTTTCTTATCCATAGCAGTGTGTGTCAGGCTAACTGGCTGGAAAGCTTCCAGACTTCTTCACATTCCATCTCAAGCAGGGTGTTAGGATCACTCACACACACACACACACACACACACACACACACACTCATTATTATACCCAGGTTTATGGGGGTTCTGGGGATTCGAACTCAGCTCTCACGCTTGGGCAGCAAACGCTTTACTCACGGAGCCATCTCCTGGTCTCCAGAATGACTTCTAAAGTATACTTTTCAACACTCCACATTTTCCTGTATCAACATTACTTTTCCATCTTTACAGCTGAATAGTAATTTTGAGGTTCATCAATTTTGCCATATGTTATGAACAGTTCATTCCTTTTTATTGCTGGGTAGAAATCCATTCTCTGGAAATATTTTATATATTCATTAATTGACTAGCTTTTGGGTTGTTTCCACTTGGGACAAATTTTAATTAAAATTTGTAACATCTTTCATTTTTCATTTCTCTCAGGAAAATATCTGGAAATTTGTATTAGTCGGTATTCTCTAGGAACAGAGTTGACCATATGAATATGTAATGTAAAGGAGGATTTATTAGGCTGGCTCACACAATCAGGGGTGAGGACTCACACCGTGGCTCTCTGCACACTGTAGAGGCTGAGAATCCACCCGAGGTTGGTACCTCGGCAGTCGCAATCTGGCAGTGGTGGCCGAGCACTTCCGTGGTCTTTAGTCCACGTTGGAAGCTGCAGAAGATGGGTCCTGACGTCAGTGGAGGATGGCAGCAGCAGAGGCAGCAGCAACAGGACAGATGCATCTGCCCATAAGGAGCAATGGCAAGCTGGCGAAAGCAATGCCGTCTCTTCCATAGCTGGACAGTGGCACCCATTCTGGAGGAGGGCCTTCTCTCTCAGCTGATCCCTCCTGGAAACACCCCTGCAGATCTGCTCAGAGACAGGTCTCTAACTCCCAGCTCAACATTTAATCATTTTAACCACTGAGTAAGAAGAACCACACAGTTGAATAACCGGATTGTATATTTCTGCGTCTCACCTCAGATCTTGAGAATTTGAAATGTTCCACATCCCCCCAATGCTGACTGGCTCTTGTAAGCATGTCAAATCTTAGACTTCCACACTGTGGCTTTCATGTACATTCCCCAGGGACTGAAAAATAAGGTCCCTGTCACTGTGTGGATCAGGGTTTTCTGCTGTAAAGACAGGAGAGACTTGACTCCACAAAATTGCCCTTTTGCCTCCACATATGCACATGGCATGTGTGCCCCATGGCACACGCACAACAATAACAAACAGTAAAAAGCTTGACAATTATGAAGGGCTTATTTTGGCTGATGAGGTTTTATTCCATTCAGGAAAGCAGAGAGGCTCTCATGGGCAGAGGAAGTATGTGGGGGTGGGGGGACAATGAGAAAGAAGGAGGGAGGGGGAGAAGGGGGAGACTAAGAACCCTAAGAGAGGACTACCACATTGCACTCTGTTTAAGAAAGTCTTGTTCATCCCAGAAACTGAAGGTTCTTTTTTTTTTTTTATTTCTGTGCATTCCGGGACCATTATTGTTTCTGCTTGTCTTTTGTGTTTAGGCATATAGGCAATTTTAATTTAATTTTTGTCTGTGATGTAAAAGTGCTCATTTGTAAATGGAGACTTTTTCTCCTGCCTGTTCCCACAGCTGCTTTTAAAATAACCATTCTGAGGATACTTATAAATGTTTGGTTGATAGCTCAGGCTTATTATTAGCTAGCTCTTACATTTAAATTAACCTATTTCTATTCATCTATATATTGCCACATGGCTGTGGTGTTACCTTATTTTCTACAAGTCTTGCTTCCTCAATGGCTGGCTGGCATCTCCCAGACTCTGCCCTTCTTCTCTTGTATCTCTGCTTGAATTTCCTACCTGGCTCTATCCTGCCTTACTAAAGTCCAAAGCAGCTTTATTTATCAACCAATAAGAGCAACACATATTCACAGGGTACAGAAAGACCATTCCACAGCGCTCATTTTTTCCAGTGTGGATATCAATGAATCTAGCAACATTTACTGATAAAACATCTTTCCCCCCTGAACTGCAGTAGTACCAGTAACTGAGCTTCTAAGCACAGGGCTGTGTTTGGCTTCGGATCTAGTCTCTGGGCTGTTAATTATTTCTTAAGTCAATATTGAACTATCTCAATTATCAAATGCCTTTATCCCTTTAGTGTCTGCTAATGTGGTCCTTTATTTAGTTCTCATTTTCTAAGATGGCCACAGCTATTTTAGGTCTCTTGCATTTCCAAATGAATTAACAATCAGCAAAACATTTTCCTGCATCAGCACTGCTTTTCCATCTTTATGGCTAAATAATATCCATCTTCATATACATATGTGTGTGTGCACATGCACTATACACACATACAGATGAAAACACACACATGCATGCGCACACACATATACTCACTCACCCACAGACCAATTTCTTTAGGTGACCGCTGTGAACATAAACAAGGATGTGGCTAATGACTTCCTATTTGCCGGCTCTTGCTATTGTTTCATGAGCTGCCCGGGGTTGTATTCAGGAAGTCATTGCTTCTGCCCATGTCCTGAAGCATTTCCTCTATGTTTTCCTGACTGTTCACTTTTACATCTTTTATCGAGGTCTTGGATCCTCTGGGAGTTGTGTTATTTTGTTTTTGTTTTTGTTTCCTGTGTTAGAAGGGCCTACCATCAATCTTTGTAATCTTTTTCATCTCTCTTGCGTTACTGCTCTGATTCAAATGTCAAGGTTTATGAATAATGATGGTGAGTATGGACATCTTGGTCTCATTTCTGATTTTTGAAGAAATAGTTTCAATTTTTCCCCAAGTTAGTGTGACGTTAGCTATGTGTTCGTTGCATACAGCCTTTCCTGTGTTGAAGTCTGATCCTTCTGTGCCTAGAGAGTCACGTGATCTTCGTCTTTGCTCCCATTTGTGTGCCACATTAGGGTTATATATTTGTGCGGATTGATCATCCTTGGATGTCTAGAATGAAACCAAGTTGATCACATGGTGTATGACGTCTGTAAATGAGCTGTTGGGTTAGTTTACAAGTGGTTTATTCAGAATCATCACCTCTATGTTTATCAAGGAAATTATTCTACAAAAACTGTTTTGCTTTTTGTAGGTTTTTGGTTTTGCCTCTCTCTCTCTCTCTCTCTCTCTCTCTCTCTTTCTCTCTCTGAGAGAGTGTGTGTGTGTGTGTGTGTGTGTGTGTGTCTGAATTCAATGACCAGAAAAGGCTATCAGATCCTCCAGAGCTGTAGTCACAGTGGCTGTAAGCTGCCTGGTGTGGATCCTGGGAACCAAACTCAGGTCTTGTCCAGGAATGGCCTGAGCTATTAACTGCTGAGTCACCTCCCCAACACTTATCGAGTGTTGACAGCAGGGCAGCGATGGCCAGCCTCGTAGAATGACTTCCTTCCTGCTTTGTGGAATTGTTTGAGAAGCATTGGTGTTCAGTCTTTCCTCAAGATCTGGCAATACATCCAGTCCTGGGCCTCTCTTTGCTGTGAGAAGGTTCTCTACCACATTGGTCTCCTCAACATTAGTTATCGATCTCTCAGGTTGGTCATATCCTCTGGCTTCAATTTTGGTAAGCTGTAAATTTTAGAGATTAACTGAATAATTATAGATTTTTCCAATGGTTTACATTCTATTTGGTATATAGTGAAGTCTAACACTTCAGTTTCCTAAAAAAAAGTCTGTGTGTGCATGTGTGTTGAGTGTGTGCATGTGAGTGTGTGTGTGTGTGTGTGTGTAGAGACTGGAGTGTACCATCACTCTCGACCTGTTTCCCCTGAGGCAGGGATACACTGATCTATACTGATAATCCCAATTTTAGTAGGGTCTCTCAGAACATCCTCTTTCATCTCTGATTCTATTAAATTAGGTCTTCTCTCTTTTGGTTAGATGAACTAAGGGTCTGGCCTATCTTACTAATTTTTTCAAAGAGCCATCTTTCTGCTTCATCGAGTCCTTTGATCTCCAGGTCTCCATTCCGTTGTTTTCCTTTCTGATCTTTGTCACTTCTTTCCTTCCGGTCTTGGGGTTTGCCGTGCTCTTGTTTTGTCAGACTGTGCGAGGCATCATTATGTTATTTACCTGAGATCTCTTTGATGCTCATAATGTTGGCTCTCGGGGTTCTTTGTGTTCCTCCGTTTTGCTTTGCTGGAGCTCATAGATTCTGATTACATTTTCATTTGATCACAGGACTTCTTTAACAATACTCCGATTATTTGTGATAAGTTTTTCGCTTTCCACACGCTTTGATCTGCTTCTCCGTGATGTTGATTTCTCATTCCATCTCATTATGATCAGATCCAATGTAAGAAATCATTTCTGTTTTCTATATTTGCCAAGACTTGCTTCATGGCCTAAAGTATAATGTACTTTGAAGCGTGTCCCAAGAGCTACTGAAAAGAATATGTATTCTGTAGCTCTTGGATGGGACAGTCTGCAAGCTTGTTAAATCTGGTAGATGTGCAGTATATCATTATTTTGCCTTTTATAAAAATTTTACTTATTTATGGTGTGTATGTGTATGCATAAGCATGTATGCATGTGTGTGTGTGTGTGTGCGTGTGTGTGTGTGCAAGGAGTTCTTTGGATGCAGCTTTTGTGAGTTGTTGCCCACACTGGGAAGAATTTTCAGTGGTACAATTGCCTTCAAGACCCCCATGCTCTTGTAAGTAACCATTCACCTATGACCTTCTCAATAATTCCAATAAGCTCACTGGTTCACCAAGCTAGACTGGGGTGGAATCATTTCTCTGGTCTATCATCAGTACCCCATGCAGACTGAGTAGATATTTGTTCACGTCTCCCCAAGCACAGTAACACCACACAACTGGCGCCTGAACAGAGATCAGCAGGACCAAAGGTGAATGGAGGGTGAGCAGCTCTCTGACTCTGTAGTGAAGGATGAGATGGGCAACAGAGGTTGATTTGTGTGAAGTGCAACATCTTTGGGGCTCTTGGTTAGTTTTTAATCTCAGCTCGATGCAACCTAAAGTCATGTGGAAGAGGGAACCTCAACAGAAGAACTGCCTTCATCAGATTTCTCCTTGGTCATGTGTCCGGGGCATTGTCTTGATTGACAATTGATGGAGTGGGCCTAGCCCACTCTGGGCAGTACCTCTACCATGGAGGTGGGCCCGGGTGGCATAAGAAAATTAGCTGAGCAGAAGCCAGTGAACGAACCAGTGAGCATCATGTCACTATGGTCTCTGCTTCAGTTCCTGCTTGAGTTCCTGCCTTGACTTCCCTCAGTAACGAACTGTGATGCATAAGACACCTATGCCCTTTTCTCTCCCAAGTTGCTTCGGTCAGCGTGTTTCATCAGCGCAACAGTGAAGCAACCTAGAACGGAGCATCCCCTGTGGTACTGGATGGCGAGCTTCTTGCTGTTATGATGGTCACATCGCTGTGGTGTATGGTAAAGCATGTTATAAAAGCTAAGTCATCTGAGTGGAGTGTCCTGGGGTTAGGTTCTGGAGTAGGCACCTTTCCTGTGTGCAGAATGGGTAGCATGTCTCACTGATCCCTAAGGTCTGCCTCGTGAACAAGGTTAATGGTCCAGTTAATATTTTGCAATCCCTAAAAAAATACTCATGAAGCACGTTCATAAGCAAGCTACCACAACTGTTGGGTGGCTTTTGCTATGTGCAAAAAGAGATGCAGCTGAAGCCCAGCTGTCTGCTCATAAAGAGCTTGCCTGTGCCATGGTGAAAAGGACCTGCAGGTGCTGGCCTCCACATCGGCCTCGGATCTGTCAAGAAAAGGGGTAACTGCAAGGCTGAGACACAGGTTTCGTTCTGGCATTTTATACAGTTGGCAGGATGCGAAGGACAGCAGGAACGGGTCAGATGTGTGCTAAAGAGGTCTTCAGGGATTTCGGAACCAGAGAGAGTATTCAGACAGTGGGGAAGGAGGGAGAGAAAGAGGGAGGGGGATGGGAGGGCAGATGTTATCAGTTGGAGTGTTGTGGAAGCAAAGAAACCAATAAAAACGTCCCCCCAGGCATAATCTGCAGCAATCCAAGGGAAATCAGTCCCTGGAGCAATGGTTTGTATGAGACACTATTCACAAGGAGACACATTCAGCAACTGTCCGTCAGTGTGCATGTCATGGGCTGGAAGGGAAGAAAGGAATGACAGGCATTTGTGAGGTGACTGAGCACGAAAGATGATATATTTGATGATAGACAAGTATGTATTCACAGGAGAGTTAAGAGCCAGCTGACTTAGCAGGGGCCTCAGGACTAGCATGCAGCCGGTTTGTCTTAGTTGCTTTTCTATCGCCATGGCACAACACCATGATGAAGACAATGTAAAGAAGAGAGCATTTAATGGGGGCTTGCGGTCTCAGGCAGTAAAGCCATTACGACCATCGTGGGGAGCATGGCAGCAAACAGGCACAGAGCTCTAACAGTAGTGGAGGGCTCACACCTGATCCACAGGCACTAGGCAGAGAGAACTTACTGGGAAAGCATGGGCTTTTGAAACCTCAGAGCCCCTCCCCCCACTGACACAGCTCCTCCAATAAGGCCACACCTCCTAATCCTCCTCAAACAGTTCCACCAACTGGGAACCGAGTATTCAGATGTGTGCACCTATAAGGGCCGTTCTCCTTCAGACCAAGGCAGCGTTTTAATGCCTTTGCCGAGCTCTATGATGGGGAAAATCTTTACAAGGTAGGAGAGACTATGACAGATCTGAGTATCTTAGACTGGCATATGGATTGTGATTGTAAAGGACTAGAGAGAGAAGAACAAATTGGAAAGGGGTCTGTCACTTGAAGGCAAGTGTGGCAAGATTCATATGGAGCCAGAGTCCTTAGGGTAAATGTTAACGGAAAGTCAAATGCTGTGTCAGTGAAGCTCCAGATGCCCAGGCACGTCCAACCTGCAGACTGTATGCTGCATGAGGCCCAGGCACGTCCAACCTGTAGACTGTATGCTGCACGAGGCCCAGGACAGCTATGAATGCATCCCAACACAAAAGTGTAAACTTACTTAAACATTATGTTTTTACAATTAACAAAACCTGACTGTGTGATTCTAGAACATGAATTTTGTAGATAAGTATGTTCAGGACATTCCTTGTAAGTTGAGAGTCTGAGCAACAGTTCACAAAAGACAGGAAGGACAGAGCAATGTATCTCAGGGTGGAGAGCTACCCCTCACAGTATGTGCTGTACCCTTCTTCCCACTCCCCTAAGAAAATGCACTGAGGGTTTCTGTTGTTGATGTAGCCTGGGGTCTGTTAGCAGCCGTGATGGAAAGGCAAGGGTCACAGTGCCGTCCTGGAGCTTGTTAGACAGAGCCAGGGAGCTGCCTCCAGCCACTGCACAGCAGGCCAGAGGGTAGCCTTTGGGCTGGAATTGGATATAACACAAGCCTTCCCCATTCAGCCCACCATGGGTACAGAGATGTGCAGAACCCTGTGGCAGGAGTAGAACCCCAGGACACAGAGGCAGGATGGTTCACAGACAATGATTGTGAGGTATGGAAGGATACCTGGATATGGTTGCTTCCGTTGCTGCTGCAGTCAGAAACCAAAATCCAAATATGTATGAATGTTCTGTCTCCTCTCACATCTAACTCCTGGTCAGGACTCAGTACCTCCCCAGTGACTTTCTGTGACCTGACTCCTAGCCCCCACCTCACCTTATCTCCAGCTTCAAACACCACAGTGCTTCTTTGCTGGCTGGTAGTCTGTAACCCTCCACCCCGCCTTAACTGTGAGGTCCGGCAGGAGTGGCCTCGAATCACTACAGGATAGTGCTGTAGGCAATGGATACAAGAGGGAAAGCGGTCCAGGTGGCCCTTGGGGTGCAGTTTTCATCTCGGGGAGGACCTCTTCTCCACTTCAGGATGTCCCTTGCAGTGTCTACGGGTGTCCTAGTGTGCAGAGGTCGCTTTTCCCGACCCGCCCCCCTTCGGGCCTTTGCAGACCTGTGTGTGATCTACAATGGGGTGGTGAGTACAGGCACAGGCCCTACCCTCCAGAGACCCACAGCCTACTGGGTATATGAGGCTACAGGACAGAGGGGACCCAAACCAGGTACTCAGGATAGGGTCCTTGGTGTCAGGAGATACACGCCTGGGAAGGGACGTGAGGAGGTAGTGAGAGAAAGGCTGGTCTCATCCGACCGTGAGAGGGTGAGTAAGGATGGGAATGGCATTGTGGGGGCTTAGGAGCTAGGACAAGATAGTTGAACCCAAACTGGAAGATGGTACGGAGACTCAGATCCTCGGGGCTAGGAGAGGGAGGTCCTTAGTCACTGGCTACCTGGTCTAGCTACTGTGTCCAGAGGAGGAAGAGACTTACCCAAGGTCACTGTGTATAAATGAGGGTGCCTGAGCTTCCTGATCCTATCCCTGAGGTTGTGCTTCTGCAGGAAGCTGCCTTTAGCAACCACAATGATTAAAGCTTTGGAGGCGGCAGCTGCCAGCAGACAGGCAGGTGCCTAGGGCCTGCAGTCTGGGGATGCCTCTTCCTCCCCATCTCCAGTCTTGGGGTGGACAGACACTGTGAGTCTCACATGGGCTCTTCAGACACAAGAGACTACTCTTTCACTTCTCCTCCTCCACTCCCCTTAAGCTTCTCAACAACTGTAAATGTCTCCACTGAGGACAAAGACATCCATCTGGCACTGCCCCAGGGTCTGCTGTGGTGTGGCATATTGGTGGCCGATGCTACTGAATGAATCCTGTACTAGTCCTGACCTTGATCCCTTCCTGCCCCTAACTGCCAATCAGCCACCAGCCCCAGAGAGCCCAGCCCACCTCTTCCTCATTCACTCTGCAGCCATTTGCACTGCTCCCTGGTGGTCACATAGGTTCAGCCCCAGTACCAGGTCTGTTTGGGTTTACCCTGGCTCGCCCTGGTCACCTTGAAGATCTAAGCCTTAGCATCAGGGGGTATGGCAGTCTTTGAAGAACCTGGGCACAGCGTCGTCTTCCACGTCAGGTCTCTGCAGCATCTCAAGAGCTGGGGCTCAAAGGGGGACGGTGGACAGCAGAGGGAAAAGCTGTATGGAGAGGCCCTCCCAGATATGATGCCTGTGGATCTGAGGACAGACCAGCCAGGCCGATAGTGCGGTCCCCACACCCATGAAAGAGCACTTGACACCTGGCTCAAGGACAGAATGACAAACTTTATTAGAAATGTTCCTTGCTTGAAGGTCACATTCACATTAAAGTGGAGGCTGCGCTGTCTGACTCTGGTATCCCACGCTGTGACGATTTCCAGTTAAAGACAAGTCTGGGTGGAGACTATCAGGAACACACCAAAGACGTTGAATGTGGTGCTGAAAGGCGAAGGCAGCGGCAGCAGCAGCAACATTCCGTGAGAGCATAGGTCTCAGAGCCTGCAGAGACTGTGTGTCACCCCCACCCTTCCAGTCCCAAAGCCACACCACGGGCCCCAGCTGATAAATAAACAGCATGTCACACACATATAAGAAACAAGAAACAAACTGTGGAAGTCTTCTAAAGTGAAAAAATAATTTGCTCAAAGAAAGCTCTGTGACAGCCAGGCTTCACCCTGAATATGGTGGTCAGAGTCCTGGACACTAATGGTGTCTCAGACTCAGGGTCCCGAGGCCCCCATCCTCCTTAGCACCTTTGGGAGAAAGCCATCTTCAATACACTCCTCTTCAAAATGCAAAACGCTACTTTAAACGATCATACCCAAGAATAAGCTCTGTCCCTGGGGGAAGTCATCAGACTACTGTCCCTGAATAGACAGGCGGGCGGGGACAGCCAAATGACTCTATCCATGGTGGAAGAGGGAAGGACGGGCTGAGGAAGCCGGCTCAGAGAGGAAAGTCCAGGTTCTTCGCACTGCCGTGGTCCCTGGCGACTGGTCTCTCAAAGTGGTTCTAAGTCTTAAAACGGAAGGATGATCTCCCTACCCTGGCCAGGGGCAGGCAGGGAGGGGACCATCAAGGACTTGTTTCCATCATTCATTATTCAGAAGCTATTTTCTCTCCACCGGCCAATTTTCCCGGGCCTGTCTGCAGTGGGGAACAGGACGCTGTCTCCTGCCAAATGTTTTATTCATTCTCTTGAGAAGGAAATGGTCTCTACACTCTGGTTGACTAGGTGACTTCCTGGTCCTGGTTGATGGCAGCAGTTTGGCCCTGGCAGCCATAGTGGCAACAGGCATTCCTTTTCCAAGTCAGTGACACAATCCTGACGCTCCGGAGCTAGGTGCCGTGTGACCACAGATGACGGCAGGCCTTCAGCCCTGCTCACTGGTACTGTAGATAGTTTTTGAGCGACTGAGGCAGGGGCAAGGAGTCGATGTCCCGCAGGCGCTGTCTGCCCAGGGCTGAGCGGATGGATCTCCGACACAGGTCCATCAGCGGCAGGGGCTCAGCTGCAAAGACAGTGACATGTGAGTGCCCACTGCTCAACCCGCCCAGGTGGCCCACCGCCTACCCCTGCCCCTGAACTAGTCCAGGGCCTCCTGTTCCTTACGAGTCATCCTTGCTTGAAGTAAGAGGCCCTCAAAAATGTTTATGGAAAGGGGAACATGGCTGGTCAGACTAGATTTAGCATAATCAGTGGTGAATAGTGGTGCTAAAAGATTAATAGTGGTATTAAACTTATCTCTAGCAAGGATAAACTCTGATGTGGAGTGCGTGACTCAAAAATGTTTGAAAGTGGCATCCTTTGCCGGGCGGTGGTAGCACACGCCTTTAATCCCAGGACTCAGGAGGCAGAGGCAGGCAGATCTGTGAGCTCGAGGCCAGCCTGGTCTACAAGAGCTAGTTCCAGGACAGGATCCGAAGCTCAGAGAAACCCTGTTTCGAAAAACTAAAAAAAAAAAAAGAGAAAAGAAAAGAAAGAAAGAAGAAAGATAAAGAAAAAAAGAAAGTGGCATCCTTTTAGAAACAGAATAATTTGTCCCAATTACTCAGGAGGCTGAGGCAGGAGGATCATTTAAGTCCAGAAGTTCAAGACCAGCCTGGGCCACACAGCCAGATCCTAGCTCAAAACAAACAAGCGAACAGGTTAGATCCAGCAGCTTTGGAAATTCTTTCAAACCCTCACACTTTCCTATAGTGTATTCAGTGGGCACTGGGAGGACATACTTTCTTACAACGCTCAAGTTCTAGAAAAATCCATAAAGTAAAATCTACCAGGGGGGTGAAAGTGCTTGCCACAGAAAGCTGATGATGTGCTATTGATCCTCAGAAGTCACTTAAAAAGCTGGATGCAGCGGCAGGCACCTGAAAGGCCAGCACTCCTATGTCGAGACGGAAAACAGATGAGAGACCCCAACTCAACATGGTGGGAGGAGGGAACCCACTCCTCAAAGTTGCCCTTTGACCTCCACACGCATGCACACTGTGGTGCACTTACCCAACCCCCAAGAATAAAAAATACAACAAACCATAGCAACCTCTGGATGCAGGACAGTTGACTGATACAGGCTCACTGAGGGTATTCACACTAACACTTATCTCTTCCAGGTCCTCTGGTAACTCTGTGGGGTACAGAGACAACTAAGCCAGGGCCAGAGCCAGCCCTGGGGTGAGCTTGTAGTCTGTGATTTTCTCATGATCTGGGATTTTTAAGTAAATGATGATTTGTTGCTGTTGTTTTTTTTTTTAATTTTGTATACATGGTTGTTTTGCCTGAATGTATATCTGCATATCATCTGTAAGCCTTGTGTTCACAGAGGTTAGAAGAGGGTGTTGGGGCCCCCTGGAACTGGAGTTACAGATGGTTGTGAGCTGCCATGTTTGGGGCTGGGAATTGAACCCTGGTCCTTTGGAAGAGCAGACAGTGCTCTTAACCTCTGAGCCATCTCTTCAGCCCCAGTGAGTGAATTATTTTAAGTGTTAATATGTAAAAGAACTCCTGAGTGCATGGGCAGCTGCTGGAAAGCTTTGAGGATAGAGATCTGAGCAGGATTCTGAAGGGTGGGTAGGAGTGTTATAAGCAAGCAGGGCTGGGCTGTAAGCAAGGAGAACAGGCCAGGATCAGGAAGGCGGAGAAACCAAGGAGGGGAACGAGGCTGGCAGCTCAAACAGGCCAGTGGGGAATGAAGAGGACAGTGGTCCCAAGTCACCTCATGTGGCAGACATGGGGTCTAGATGCTTGCCTTGCAGCTCAGTGTTCTTTTGGTAATGGCATAGGTAAGACTTTTGAAAGCATCCTAAGGCATGGTCAAATCCTTAGTAACAAATACAAAGGTGTCAGCCGTATGGGAATGGTATCAGGAGGGATGGGGACAATGGCAGCTGGGGTTCCAAGGGAACTTTTGTTAGAGATGTAGTTCGAATGGGCCACCATCAGAAGCCAAGTGGGACTTGGCATGAGTGTCAGAAGCTATGGCCAAGGATGCATCTTGCTATCCTCTGGTGAGGCCAGGCTCAGCACCAGTAGCTTGACTTCCTCCTTATCTTTTGATCCTCAAACAAAATGAGGCCAGCCAGGGGACCGGGGCCATGCATCCTGATCTGACCTGACCCTCATAAGCTTCCCACCCCCTACACAGTAGCACCTTCAACCCTCCCTGCCCCTTGGCCCTCACACTGCCAGTCCACATGTTGCCCTGGCCTGTCAATCAAGCCTCTATTCGAATCCCTCTGCCTTCTGCACCTGGCTGGTTACTTTAGCAGGGATTCGAAGGTATAAGATATGTTTGTAGCTGCTTTTTCCTGAAAGATTATTATGTGTCCAACTCACCCTACGCTCTTTTGGGTGGGGCTCAATTCATGTGAACCCCTGGAGGCAATGAATATTATGATTATCATCTCCATTTTCAGCAGAAGCTGAAACAGAGTGAACAAGCCCTTTACCTAAGGAAGCACGGCTGGTAAGCGACAATACTAGAAAGCACACTCACTGATCCAGAGGCAGGAGCTTGCCTTCTATCTCACCCACATTGACTGTACATCTGTTTGGCCTACTGCTAGGCTGAGCGCATCTCACTCAGGTCTTGAAGTAGCCTTCTGAAGTGAATGCGGTTACTGGTCCCTGACTGAGAAAAGGAAACTGAGGTTCTGGGAGGAGAGGCTTGTCAAGAGTTGCAAGCTTGCACATGTCCCTCCCCGCAAACAGTAATAAGAAAGTGGACTCGAGAGGAAAACGGAGGTGAAATCACCTATCTTCTAGACTTCTGGCAGACTGTGCCACAGCCTCAGGCCTCTTACTGTCCCCCATGGCCACTCTCCAGGTCACGGCTGCCCACCTCTCCCACATGACTGGAAGCAGCCATGCTACTGCTCCTCACCAGCCGGTGCCAAAGTCAATAGCACCTGTTCCCAGAATAGAAAACAAATCAGCTCGTCATGGAGGCACCCCAAGCACAGGTAAACAGGGGGACGAGCATCTCAGGGACGAGCATCTCAGGCAGAATTTTAAGCACAAGAAAAGTATGTTGTGACTCCCCCAAACCCCCAAGTTTAAAAGTAGCTGATGATGTTCAGGGTCTGGCCAATGATACGCAGGGTGCAGCGACGGGGGTGACGGTGATAGCGGAAGGTTGCGTCTAGCCAGTTTGCCTTGATGCCGGCAGGAGCAGCTTGAGATCCTATGACTCTCTTCACCAGAAGTTAGGTCTGAAATAAAGTCAGGCCTTCGCCCCCCTACCATGAAGGCCTTCGTCCCCCGGGATAGGGGACAGGGGTGAACACACATGTCAAGCAAGAATAAGTAAGGAGGATAACAGGCGTTTTCACCCAGCCCCGCCAGCCAGCGGCAGCTGGCTCCTCTTCTCCCAGCCACATGTTTCTCATCTGTAAAATGGGACGCGATGGCAGCATCACATCACGGACCGTATGGTGACAAGGACGTGGCATGGCCTGCCCTCTGCCTTAACAAGGTTTGTGCTGAAACACTTTCAAACCATCAGCTCAATAGGTCTCTTTGAAAACAGCCACGCTGTAGTTTGCTGTTCTTCTAAGGATGTTCCAGGATTGCCACCCTACTGACGGTCCCTTTCTGCTCTTGATGAGGACTTACACAGGCCGGTGAGGAATGCCTGGCTCTATGCTACAAACACTCCAGTCCTGTTGAAGCCCTGAGTAGATTTTCCTCAATTACCCATCACTGATCCCTGTACAACCTGAGGGGAACCCAGGATTTCCAGGGACTCTGTTGCCATCTGCAAAAAAGGGTAACTCAGCACCTGGGGTTAAGTTGGCGTTTATCGTCAGGGATGTGGACAGCGGGGATACTGGCACAGAGACTGGTGGCTTTGGCTGACTTCTCAAGCCTTCCCACCTGCCCTGGGACGTGCTAAGACGTGAGTCATCAGTTACCATCACGCCTGCATTCCTGATTTAAGTCACAAGGTGAATGGCAGACAATGGGAGTCAGATGGAAAAGCACTTAGCGACATCCTTGAACGCTGAACTTAAGAAGACCTGGGTGCGGTGCTATTTTTCATAAAGGAAATGAGGAGACACACAGGTGTCTTGCCAACATGTATGTTTGTGCACCACTTGCATTCCTGGTACCCATGGAGACCAGAAGGCACTGGATCCCTTAGAACTGGAGTTACAGTACACCATGTGGGCATTGGGATTTGAACCCAGGTTCTATGGAAGAGTAGTCAGTGCTCTTAATGGCTGAGCCATCTCCCTAGCCCCATCCACTATAATTATTCAAGTATGAGGATGCTGAGAGGAGGGAAATAAGTTCCGGGGGCAGCCTGGGCTCCATGTTGGTGTCCCTCCCAGCTGCAAGGACAGAAAAGAGGTGCACGCCCCCTGTATGTTTATGAATGACACGGCATCTAGCTGGACACTAAGAAAGGCAGCGGCAGGCTAGACAGCTGGGTAGACTCTAGGAAGGCGGAAAGCAAGTGTAGCAGGCTGGAGAGGTGAAGCAGGGAACCTGGCAGCAATGTCCACTAAGGGAGAACGAAGGTTCGTAGAAGACACAGGCGCCGCAGGCCACACATCTTGAGAATCCAGAAAAAGCTGTAGCCCAACACTTGGGACAACGGTATCCCCACTGCTGCCCCAGCAGAAGCCTGAGCCTGCTGTCTGTCTCAAGGGAAGTAGCCTTTAAGGAAGGCCCTACTCTGGGTGGAAGGTCAGCTGAACGGAGCACAAGCAAATACTTCATGCTGGATGGGGGAGAGGTGAGTGGTGGAAAGGAAGGCCATTTCTACAGAGGTAAGAACACAAGGACCTGGCCTCTCCCCAGTGGGTGGCCTGGTGTGACCGCCTAGCTGCCTTTAATGGGTGCAGTTTGGCAGGATGGAACTCACACTTGATTCCTGGCGGCAGGAACCTTGACGGTACCACACCCACTTAGCTTGCCGAGGAACAAATGCACATGACACAGGCGGAAAATACCCAGAAGAGAAATGTGGGGTGGGCCTTGGAGACCAGGGCTGTGGTCGCTAAGCCTCTAGCAGAGAAGAGGCAGACACCCAGGGTCAGCCCCAGGGACAAGCTCGCTTGAGGTAGCATTCATCAAAAGCAAGGCTGCTTAGAGCATACATTCAGATTTCTGCCCAAGGCCTAGTTTAACCACTGGTCTACAGGAGATTCCCAGAGGAGCAGGGATCTATCTTCAGATCTGACCATGTACCCCAGCCTCCTATCTTCAGATCTGACCATGTACCCCAGCCTCCTATCTGCAGACCTGACCGTGTACCCCAGCCTCCTCTCTGCAGACCTGACCGTGTACCCCAGCCTCCTCTCTGCAGACCTGACCGTGTACCCCAGCCTCCTATCTGCAGACTCGACCATGTACCCCAGCCTCCTATCTGCAGACTTGACCATGTACCCCAGCCTCCTCTCTGCAGACCTGACCGAGTACCCCAGGCCTCTGTCCACAGGCCTTCTCTGACTCCTGGCCAGGCTCTTGGGGGTTTGGCCACTTCTGGCTTTGCTACATACCCAGCCCTGTTGGAGCTAGATGCTGGCTAGCAACTGAGCCTCTGCCAGCTGTAAGGAAGAATAGACTGCTCTGCTCTGGTGAGCTCTGGGGACTGCAGCCATATCCTCCTGGCTGTGAGCTCAGCTCTGATGGGCCTTTGCAATCTCTGAGCAGACCTGTGTGTTTGGCTTGGGGTGCGGAGAGATAGGGATGAATGCCTCATTACTTGTCTAGCAAGTTAAGAGCTGGGCTGGGGTGTAGAGACCGGAACTAGAGCAAAGACCAGCACAGCCTGACCTTGGTTCAGAAGCAAAGCCATACTCTTTCAACAGCCGTCACTAATAACAAAAGATGTCAATATATAATCTATGAAGATATAGAAAAATCGGTTCTTGAAATGAAAAAAAAATTTAAACACATAGTTTCCTTCTACTTTTATGCTTCTAAATTCTGATCATAATGATTAATGCTGGTGTTTCTGGTGTTTGAGATGTTTCTGCCCTAGGAAGAATGACGTCACATGTCTGTGGAAGTTGTCAGAATCTAAGTGAAGCCACCTTTGCCAACTACTAACCAAAATAAATAAATAAAGCTGGAGGCTGAGGAGGAGGGAGCCTCATGCATGTGTGGCCCGTAACAAGACCTATGCACCATAGTCCTTGCCAGAAGTGTCACCTCACACAAACGCCACCACAACCTTACCCAGTCCCAGATTCGACAGAGACATCTTCTGGACAACTGTTGCTCCTTCCTATTAATCCTTGTAGGCAGGGGTGATTGTTTGAAAATGTCTTTTGCAATCCTCATATCCCACTTAAAACTTTCCCGCATCAACCTCCTAAACACCCTTCATGTGGCTCGTCTTCCCACGGAATGTCCTACTATTCCTAACTTAGCATCGTTATTCCGTGACTCTCTCCACTTGCTACTGATGCTGACATTCCTCAACTCCGTATTTGCTTAGCTCCTACTCTGATAAAATTAGGGCCACTGTCACACGTGATCTCTCCTGTGGCTCTAGTCCAGGACCCACATTAACTTTGCTAAGTGATCTATGGACCCAAAATGTGGATGGGCTTCACGTGGGGGCCCTTAATCTGGGGTTTCACCCAGACACACTGCATCCAGACAGCACTTAAACAGGACCTGTTATTCTAACACATTGGTCTGCAGGCCCAGGGCAGGCAATGCCCTGCAGAGATCACTATACAATGCAAGGAAGTCAAGTTCCTGTTCCTCCTTAGCACTGTGGATCCCTGTCCTTCAGCCCCAAACACAAGGGTCCTTGGCCCACACCTTCAGACATAACTCTGCATGTTCTTGTCTTTGAATGTCACCCACTCCTAAACCCCTTCCCACCCACTTTCCAAGCACCTGTGTTCTCTGTCAGCTTCTGCAGTCCCTTGGAGCCCTTGGTCTCTTCATGACTCCACTATGAAGCAGTCTCACGTGTCCTTCAACCAGCTCCAGCCCTCCTCCCTGTCCTCCTCATCTCACTCCCCAGCAAGGCCATCATCAGTATGGTGACCAAACCCATTTGAAGCACTCTACTCTCTACCCTACCCTCAGACCTTGTCCTAAATAGGAAGCAGGGGGAAGGGGCATCTGTGCTCTCTGTCCCCAGCTTGCAAGCCTGGAGTTCTTTTGTCACTACTGAATCTCCTTCCCTGGGGACTGTGGCTCCCACAGGCAGGAATGGGAGTCACCCCTGCTGCTTGGTCCTTACTGCAAATGACAAGGCCAATGGGATGGAGAAGCCCAGGTTCTGGGAGACAGAAGCAGCTGCAGTGAATCCTCATCTTTACAAAAGGCACTGAAGCACTTCGAGGCTAATAACAGAAGGGAGTCCTAGCCAGGGAGATGCCCAGTGGGTACAGTGCTTGACACACAAGCGTTAGGAGCTGGGTCCAGAGACACAGAACCCACGTAAAGCTGGATGCGGTAGGTTGCATCTGCAATCCCAGAAAGATGGCCAGAACCTCACAAGCCAGTTAGAGACCCTGTCTCAAACAAGATGAAAGGTGAACATGTGCGCGCACACACACACACAGGTGGGGGGAGGAGAGGAGGGCAGGTGGGAAAGGGAGAGGGGGCTGTGTAGCCCCTTTCATCCAGCCCTAAACTGGCTGGAGAGACTATGGCAGATCCCTTCCTTCTAACAAGCAGAACTGTACTGTACTGTGTAGTGCTAATTCTACAAACTGGTACAGGGATGATCCTTACTTCGATGAACCTGTTAAGCTTGGGTCCTGTCCCAGGGAGCTGCCGGGTAGCTGGATGTGCCAGCCTTGGGCAAGGACATCCCCAGCCACACAGGGAGAGGGAAACTGCCCTCCAGCTTTCCTTTCTGATGCAGCCCTGGGGCTACCTGTTGCTCAGCTGATACTAAGCTAAATATGCCCATCGTGGTGCAGGGAGCCAAGCCTGTGCGTGCAGAGCCAGCAAGTATGGGGTGGGGGTGGTACCTCAGGAATAGGGTTCCCAGGATGCATCTTCTTCCAAAGATGAAGATTGAGGGATATGAGGCAGCCAGACTTATCCACCAAATGGCAGATTAGCCAATGCTATAGCAATGAATCCAGGGAGGCCCTGGTTCCAGAAGAGACAACTAGGCCAATCAGACAAAGGATCTTGTAGGTGTGTACATGAATGCTGAAGATCAGTGAGGAAAGAAGGGGCAGGAATCCGCACAGAGGCACTTGGTCGTTAACGTTCAGATCTTCCGGATGGGTGGTAGATTCAGGCATGTGCATTAAATCTCAAGCAAGTTCACAAACAAATAAACAAGTTAGAACAAAGAGAGCTGGGCAGGGCACTAGTGAAGACAGTGTGTCAGTGGTGAGGTCACAGCTAAGTGACCGAAAGAGCCCTGCTGCCATCAGGACGTTCAGTTAAAAATAGAGACGAGGAGAGCAAAATCGCACAAGAGAATTAGCGTCCCAGTCTAACTCAAGTAAGGGCTTGGCCATAAGATGAATTACAGCTAATTCTAGCTAATGAGTAATAATGAAGTCATTCTTGTCTGCACAGAACTCAGCACTGCCGGGGAGTGGCGTTACTACCATGCAGGAATAGCTGACCTGGGGTCGGAAGACCTAAGCTGAGTTCCGTCTTAATAAAACTGATTTTTGTTTGTTTGCTTTTGTAAAATAGTGACACTCCCTGCTTCACGAGGAGCAGCAGGGGAGGATCAGGTAAGGGACAGAGTGCTTAGGGAAGGTCCTGGCCTTTGTGGCACTCAAACAATGACAGCTACGATCAACATTCCAGAGCAGCCTTGGGAGCAAAGCAGAGAATGGGGCAACCGGTGTAGAAGGAGGCTGCTCCAGGTAGGATATTCCTGTGCTGAAACCACAGATGACTCTGAACACACCTGAGCAGGCCAGAGCAGCTAGCGTGTGCGAGAACCACACAGCAGCCCAGGGACTGGAGCCTCCTGTCCTGTGCCCCAGCCTGTAGTGATTTTAGGGTCTACCTTCCAGTTTCTCCATCAGATACCAAAGCAGGGAGAAGCCCATGACTGTTGACATCTTCAGGTCCATTCGCTGGACTCCTGAACTCGGTATCTAGCAACAGTTACAATAAGAAGGGTTGTACTAGGACTCACGCATCACTTCCCCTGTTAGGGAACATTCTAGTGCTCTTCACGCTCACAACCCGGTGAGGTAGTTGTTTACGTATGCCCATTTAAAGATGTGAGGAAACTGATGCAGAGAGGGACCATATGGCTAGCTCAAGGTTATGGCTGAGCACTGACAATGGGACTGCTGCTCAGGGTCTGATTTGGGATGCACACCCGTGTGTGCATGTGTGCGTGTGTGCATGCGTGCATGTGTGTGCATGCGTGCGTGTGTGTGCATGCGTGCATGTGTGTGTGTGTGTGTGTGTGTGGTGTAAACACAACCTGCCTATCTGCCCTGAGGAGTCTACTAACTGGTCTCAAGAGCCCCCCTTGCCTTGCCTTTTCAACACTGTTCCATGTGGTGATGTCGTCTGGTTTGCTGTGCATGAGAGACTCTTGAAAGGACTGAAGGTGGACCCTGACCCAGGCAAGGCCAGCAATAGGCTGGCAGAAGAGTTGTAAGTTTCGGCCCCTAGTAAAGGAGTTTGCCCAGTGTTAGACAGTGAAATGGGTCCAATTTGCTAGGTTACATATGGGATTTGGATGCCATCTGTGGCATTGCTTTCTCCTGGAGACCCAGTGACCAGAATGGCCTTTAGTCCTCCTTCTGGAAGCAGCCTGGGTGCCACCAGGCTGGCTGGCACGGTTGCCTTCTGTTTTCAAATAGCTAAACTTCCTTTCACTTGGGAAATGTCTCCATGCTAGCCTCTTACTAATCAGCATAAACCCTGGGGGCTTAATATGAAGGCCTTCTAATGGATTTACTATGTTTATTTGACCTTTCCAAGTGTGAACTCAGAAACAGGCCCGAAGGAGGTGGAGAAGCTTGTTTTTCTTAAGTTCTGCAAAAGTGATGAGTAAATTGAATTCTTGGATATGGTCCGCCTAGTTCTCTCACCCTCCCTCTTTCCCTCTCTCCTTCAGCCAAAGGCTGCAATTAGGCTCAGGAGGAACCAGCATTTATGGGACAGCTCACTCCAGAGGAGAAAGAGGCGTCTGCCCAGAAGTGGTAAGTGGTGAGGTCTGTGCACAAGTCTGTACACCACACAAGCACCACAACGCAGAGCAAGGGTCACCAAATTCGGAAGCGCTGACTCTGTTTCCCCTTCTGGCTTCGAGGCACGTGATGTCACGTGTTACCTAAATTTAAAAACGTTCAAGCCCAACGCACAGGTGAGAACAAGCTCCAGGGGCACAAACACTGTAGACCGCAGCATGCAAACTTCAACCCTAGGAGTCCAGGAATCTTCTAGGTGCACCCCGAAGAGCAGGTGTGGAGAATATGGGTGCAGCCAGCAAACCAGGGAGCAGACACCAGGGGACCAGCACTTGGGTCCAAGTAGGACTGTGGATCCCAGGTTACGGGGTACCTCCCCAATGGAGGTAGGGACTTGCAAGCAGAGGGGTCACGTGATTTCCAGGCTTACCCAGTCTTCGAAAGGACAGACAGAGCTTTCGAGCTCCGGGACTTGAACTCTACAAGACACCACTCAATGCCGAGAAAACTGATATATTTGATATAAAATGCCTGTAACATCTGTTTTCCCACAGACCCAAACATTTTATTTCTTATTTTACTACAGACAAGGTATGGCAGACATTAAGGGTTTATGAGCCAAAATGTATTGGCAGGAAAAAAACTTGACAGAGAAAATCAACTTTTTTTTTTTTTTTTTTTTTTAATGTGCTAACTAGGTGGTGGCAAAACCAGTTTCCTAAAGTGATACAGACTGAGAACCCTGTTGATCCTGATTGGCCATTGCCCAGGACCTGCTGCAGCTGCCCTCGATGAACCCTGCCAGCATACCACCTGGCCTGACTTGGTTTACACTCTGCCTCTTGCTAGATCCCACATTCGTCCCAGACCCGATACCACAACCCTGCTTGACCACTCAGAGGACTGAGGGGAAGAGAATCTGGCACCTCCTAAATCCACGCAGGGTCACCAACAGGACGCTCAGGTGCGTGGGCAGAGGGCATATCTGTGAATTGAGTTACACAGTTCAGTGGTGAGAGACAGATACCACAAACTCACTGAGAGGAATCCACCCGGAGCTGGATCCTCTGGTATTTCTGCTGCAGCAGGGGCCACTGTAACCCTCTAGAAATGGCCTCCTCTACTCCTCACACACCTAGCATCTTCCATGACAGGGAAGGAAGGTCCTGACTGGCCTCCACACCCAAGGAACCTCTGGGCTTGGGAGAAGTCCCTGGGGAAAGCCACCCACGAGGAAGTCTTAGCCCAGGTCCTGGTGGCCACACCCTGTAGACTGCAGTTCTTCACCAGTAGAAACGTTGGTGGGTCTCTTCTTCCAAGGGAGCAACAATTTTTTGACAATGTTAACAGAGTCCAGAGCAGTGTAGCATCTAAGGAGGAAGTGGCCTTGGACAGTGGAGTCCTAGGTTCCCACCATAAGGAAGGAGCCCAAGGTCTTCCAAGGAACTTTGGCTCTGCCTTGCCAGCTCCCTGACATGAGAAGTGAACGAAGACAGAGCTGAAGACTTGCCGATGGGAAGGCCACACTCTTGGTTTGGATTTAATTGGGGTGAGAACACCACAATACTTATCCTTATGAAGCACGGTCTTTTCCAAGGACCTTTATAAACACCCCATTTACTGCAGAGTGAGCCATTCCAAAAACTCACTCAAGGAATAATGAGGCCCCAAAGAACGTCTCTAGTCGAGCATGGGACACTCAGGAAACTGGGAGAGCTGCTGACTTGGGTTTGCACAGGCAGTCAATGGCCTTTTTGGCTTTGGCTTCAGTTCCTATAGCAACCTCCTACAGTCCCTGCTCCTTCCTGACTCAACAGCCCAGCCCGGGAGTCAAGGAGAACCATGTTTTGCGCATTCGCCGGGCAATGGACACTATGTTCAGAGACTTGGCCGCAGCGTTTTCCTTAATCTTTAAAGAGAAGCCATGTAAAGACTGAATTGAACACCACTTACAAAGTTCCATAAGAGCACACAGCAATGGATATGCTGGCTTTCCTGGTCTCAGCCTCAGTTCCCTCCAGTCGCAGGAAAATTATTTAACTTGGTCTGTTTTAATGAATGAACCGTGCTAACCCACCAAGTACGAATGGAAAGGACTTTAAACAATCACAAAAATGCTGATGTTTCTTTAATATGTTCAGTCATATATGTCCCTCATTCCACTCTGGCTTTAAGGGGGTATTTGAGGAGAGGGGGTGGAGACTGGATATAGAATTCTGGCCCTTAGAAGGACAGCCTCCTGAGAACTCGGATCCCTGACAGACCTGTGACAGGGCAGAAGAGATATTCCCAAAGGCTGCACTGCAGAGAGCCAGGAAGGTTGGGTAGGTTACTCAGAGCTGGGGAGCAAAAAAGGAGGTTCTTCCCCTCAAGCAGGGAGATGAGGGAGTGAGGAAGGGGAAGGAGTCTCCGTGAGGAAAATGTGGATGCCCATGGGAGCTTGCATTAAGACCCCATTTAGCAACACCGATTAAGGAGCTATAAATAGCACCTGGCTTGTCTTGAAGGCCATAAAACACACTTCCCTGCATCGCTCCCTTCAGCCTTCTCTGCTTAATTGAGGCTCAAAATAAAATACCTGGAAGGCCACTTTCTGACAGAGCACCCTTGTTGTCATAGTGACCAGTCATCGGAACCAAGACGAGCCAAGGCTTGATGAAGGGGGGTGGGGGGGCAGCAGAAAAGGAGGAGGAAAGGATTGTTAAAAAAAAAATCACCGAGGAAGCCTGAAATAAAATTCTACACTGAAGATTGTTGAGATGTCAGGCTACTGCCTGTAACGCTTACAACATGGCAGCCTTACTTAACTGTCACCTTCTCCAGCTCATGGCTTGACACACTGTGATCAAGGAGTCAGGAAATGGACCTACCAGGCCTTTGAGGAGAGTTTGAGTTCTGGCTAAGTCCTTGGACGGCCAGATAACCTTGAGTCTGTGCCTCACCAGCTCTGCACCTTCTACTGTGTCTAAAGAGTCCACCTTCCCACCGTGTGGTGGTGGCACACACCTTTAATCCCAGCACTCAGGAGGCAGAGGCAGGCGGATCTCTGTGAGTTACAGGACAGCCAGGGCTCTTACACAGGAAACCCTGTCTCGACAGAGCCCAGCTTCCAGTACAAGTGAGAGGCTGAGCTCTCTGAGCTCCTGATCGCAGCTGGCCAAAGAAAGCGGAGCTCTCCAGGTGCTGAGTCACCTCCAAGGTACACACCAGGATGTGGGGTGCACCCCGCCGCCTGAGGAGAATAGTCAAGGATCCAACTACCTCAGTGGCCTCTGGGAAGGGTGGCTGGACACAGAAGTGGGCAGACTTACCACTGTCATGTTTTAATTAAACCTTATGGATGCATTTAAATAGGGAAAATCTTTAAAAATTAAAACAAAACAAACAAACAACAACAACAAAAAAACAACAGAAACCCACACGCAGCTCCAAATGCCCAAGTTTTGATAAGTAGAGTTGACTACAATGGCAAGCTCAGCTTCTCTCAACCCTGGAGAGATCTTGCCGAGCTCTCCCGCCCACTTGCTCAGATCTCTTGCCCTTGACTGTCTTTTTAAAGCCTCTGATTCTTTGTACACTCCACCCGTCCTCTGAAATGCTTTCCGTGGCTTTCTCATGGAGCAGTCTCTTCAAAGCTCATTCCAACACTCCTGCCGTGTGCCCCTCCACGGTTCCCTCACAGGCGCGAATGGTCATTCTCTCTCCGCTGTACTCCCTACCCCTTACTGATGCTCGCCTGACCAATCATAATTTGGTGGCTGCCCCAGCAAGCTGGGGACACTTTGAGGCAGGTCATCGGTGTGAGTATTAGCGGCCTCTGAAAAGCAAGCTGTTCTCTGCAGTCCTCCACACAGATAGGCCATTGTTAGGCTGATTTTCTTGTTGACTGTCCACCAAAACCCCGGGGTTCCTGCTCTCATCTGACCTCTGGCCTCATTGGCATGCCAGGCGAGTTGATGATTAACATCTGGAGCAAAGCACAGAGAAGAAGGGATACCCCCTCAGCAGTAAATAAACACACTAGATACCTGCTGAGGGCTTCTCACCCTTCCACACCGGGGCGGGGGGTGGGGGGTGGGGGAGGGGCAGTTCACTCTGTAGCATGCCCACGGTAAGGAAGGGTGTGGGCCTTCACCTCAGCTGCCTCCCTGCTTGCTGCCGGTGATAACCAGGCATCCATGCAAAGGAGCTGCTAAGCCTAGGATCCCGGTTTCTGCGATTTAATCAGCTGTGTCACGTAACTAAGACCAGAATTATTTGCAGTTCCCATTTTTAGTACAAGGTCCTTGGCCCAGAGGCTCCAAAAACCTAATCACTGGACCCTGTATCTAAGCTTCTTTTTTCTTTTCTTTTCTTTTCTTTTTTTCTTTCTAGTAGTGGGAATAGGACTCAGGGCCCCTCACACCCTAGGCAAGGACTCTACCGCTGAGCTACATCCCCAGACTTATTTTTAGCTTTCATTTTGAGATATGGTCTCACTTAAGTTATGCAGGCTAGACTGGCACTCTCCGTGTAGCCCTGACAGGCCCGTGCTGTGATTACAGAGTCCATTCAACCTCCGCTCTGCCACTGAAGACACCTTCTTGATGAGATGGCCCTTCCAGGCCGGCCGAGATTGTCCCTTTGGTTTACATGAGAGCGGAATCATTCATAACGTTTTATCCTGCTCTTACGCTGGTTACTCACGGGCTTCTGTGAGTTTGGCCTGCAGCTTCCTTATGCTCTCTTTTGGTAAAATGCCTGCAGGTGCCTGCAAGGATGACTGGTGAGACTCCGCTCTCAGCTCCAGAACTGAGCACACACAGCAGCACATTCTGCCCCAGCCACAGTGATTGGTTCAGTGTGGACACGTGACTGAAGGGACCCAACCACTGCACACTTGGGCAAAGCTGATGCAAACTTAGGGCTCAAAGTTGTTTTTGGGATTTGATCCCAACCATGCAGAACAGATTCAAGTGGGTATACACTCCTGGGGCAGGAGATCCAAGGCAGTAAGGAAACACTGTGTTCACTTGGGGAGCATTATTTCCTGTAAGATAGGAACATGGTAACTTAAAGCTTAGTCAGACACCTCAGTAAACCAGGAGGGAAGGGAGACCAGGACTATTCAGAGATAGACAGAAAAACAGGCCCCAGCAGAACGTACTGAAGTGAGATGTAGCATCCAGAGCAAGGTTTCGCCTCTCACTACTTAGTGAGAAAAACACATCCATTCCTTTCCTAATTGTGGCACGCCGGGTCAGGTGTTCTGTTCCTTAGAAGAGAATAAAGCATCTCGCTGTAGACCCTGACCTTGAGCTATAGTCACAGGTAGGTGTCTGCAGAGCCTGATGCAGTGTGGTGGAGGACCTCTGTTCTGCACTCTGGAGGCAGGTCGCCGCATGGCTTTTATGTCATGGAGCAAGCCTGTGTTGAAACACTGTACAAGCTGGAGTGTGAGGTCCTGGGGCAACAGACACGATGGCTCAGGAAGGGCGGGGCAGTCATCTGAGGGCTTGCTTTCTCTCCCACTTTTAGCCCATCGTAGCCTCCAGCCTATCAAACGGTGAGGCTCGCACTTAGGATGGGCCGACCCTTCTCACTTGCTCTACCAAATATCAGTCCTCTTTGGAAATGGCCTCCCAGAGGTGCGCTTTGTGAATTCTAGGTATCTCTCCATCACCTCAGGTTGACCATCAGCCTGATTCCAATGGGCAGGGGATGCGAAGTGACCTAAGGAGCCTGGCATCAGAGGACAGCAGAGGACCAGCCCAGGTACACTGTTACAGGAGGAAGTGGGATTTTTTAGGACTTAGGGACTCATGGAAACCACATTGCCTTCATCACCCTTGCCTCAAAAGCCATCTGAGCGTTTTCTTCGTGTTCACTTCACAACAGAGCATAGCAACAATGTGTTGGAAGGAACACTCCAGAAAGATCAGACAACAAAGAGCTGCAGAACCAAGAATCCGCCGCCTAGAAAGCTGAAGGGATAGCCCCTCTCTGCACCTGTGACTAGGGCGCCATACCGACTGGAGCGCTGGGCTCCCACTTTCAAAGTGGAGCCTTTCCCGTTGGCCCCAGGCTGATGTCTAGCTGTCTTTGCTCTTATTTACACTCCCTGCTAAGCAAAAGCAATGCCACCAGGTGGCAACGAGGAGTTGCCTCCTGTGGAGTGGAGTTGTAAGTGGACTTCGTGGATTAGCTTTCAGGAAAATGTATTTTGACTTCAGCTCCAAAGGTGATTAGAATATATAACTAATGATCAATTTGATCATCGCTTCAGTAGCAAACCACTGGATCATAATGGTGGACTATATACACGGCCTTACCCTCCTCTTTTGCTTCTGTGCTGAGGATCAAACTCAGGGTACTGCACACGCTGCACTTCTGGTCCCGCCTTATGTCCCTCTTTCTAGTCCTGCCAATGAGTGACCAGACTCTGCCAGACGCTAGCTGTGTGTCTCTGGCAGGTCAGTTATCTCTGAGCACAAAGTCCACATCTGTCATGGGGGCTTCATGCGCTCTGCACGGGGCATGGGTGCCCAGTAAACCTCAGATGAACGAAGGCAACAAGGTGCCTAGTGAAATATTCGGCATAGTATCGGAAGTAACCAGTGAATGACGCTAAAGGCAAAAGAAGGGGAACAGCTCTAACAAAAAAAAATGAGGCAGACCACAGGCAGTAAGAAAGGGGACTTTGCAGGAGGCAGGGCGACTCCCTGGGAGACCAGAAATCACAGTGCATGGGTGGCTGGTCACAGACTCACCACGGGAGACTAATCCATTTCAATTTCAGGTTAAAACATGCCCTCCCTGCCAGGTATTTTTGTGCCAAAGCCCTTCTAGAATGCTCTCTACCTTGTGGCTAACTTTGCAGGAGCGTTCCCACACTCTGCCCTCTGCGGGCCTCATTAACGGGCCTCATCTATGGGAAAGTGAGCCTAGAAAACATGATGCTCAAGTCTCAGCTGACCTTGCCACCAGCCTCATGGCCTCGATATCTTTTCTCTATCAGCTGACTTGGAATGGCAGGCAGTGTCCCTCCAGGAGGGAATCCGTAGTCTGCCCTTCCCCCTAGAACCACAAGGCCTTGTCAGGGGCACAGGCTTCTCTGCAAGGGAGCACTGGTTCAGTTCAGACCTCCTCAGCTGAAGCAGGACAAATTACGTGACGCTTTATTTTCCCCAGCTTGCAGGGGCAGAACTAGCACCTCATAAAGTGACGGGGAAATATGTGGCTGGTTTCGTAAACGAGGGCTACAAAGGCTCACTTGTGCCGGGCCAGCCACGCAGCCTGTGCAGGCTCCAAAGATGCTTCACAGGCCTGCCCAGGTCTGGGTAGTGAGGTCCACAGACAGCATGGCCCGCCTGACACCGGCCACCTGTGTGCAGGCCACGGGACCTGGCAGCAGCCCCTCAACCCTGCCACGCCACCTCCTCTAATGGACCTGCAGAACCCCAGCTGCCAAAACCAACAGCCACCAGGGCTGCGCAGAGGGATCTTTGGGCTGTGCTTGGGAGGCCTCAAAGAAGCTTCTATGGCTGGTCAGAGGGAGCCACCCAGGAGCTGTCCGCAGAGTGGCAGTGTCCGGGTCACAGGAGGCTCTTGTAGGCTCCCCTCATAGAAACCACCCACGACTTCCCTCCTGCCAGCCTCCTGCATTCCCTCCCCTCCCCCAAGAAGCGAAGGCTGTATGGCCTCAGAGCCATTGCTCCCGCCTGGCGTGCCTGGAGCATCTTCACTCTGGACCATTCTTGCCTGTACCCGTCCTGCACAAGGGCTGTAACTCTGCACCCACAGGGATCGATCTTACCCACAAGCTGACAGCCCTCGCTGCCTGGACCCCTCATTCAGCAGCTAATCAGGCCCTTCTAGGTGAGGCTGATTATTTAATGCCGGGATTATTTATTTCATTGACACCTCACTCACTTAAAACTGCCGGATAAAGGGCCTTTTCAACATCGGTGAATTTTCCTGATCAGCTCTCTTCTTAAGTGAACAGTGTATTTTTAGTTTGATCTCTCTGGGAGGGAATTTTCTAAAATGCCTATGCCCTCGTCTTAAACCGATCACTCTAAATGACTGGCTCCAGTTTGGAAGGCTCAGTTTTACAAGAGGAAAAGGTCACTTTGGGTACCATGTCTTGCTCTGAGGTTGGGGCGGTGTGCTGCCTTTCCAGAAGGGCCTTCCAGGACGACTCCCAGAGGGTTCTTGCTGTCTATCACTGTCCTTCCTGGAGAGAGGTAGTCAGATTGTGGGGCAGCAGTGGCCAGGTCCACCTCTGGCTTTACCCGCTCATATTCTCGCTTGCAGCTTCTACTCCGAGTACGGGAGGAAGGTAGCTTGCCTGTGAACTTCAGAGCGTCTCTGGGAAGACTTTTTTTTTTTTTTTTTTGGTTTTTCGAGACAGGGTTTCTCTGTGGTTTTGGAGCCTGTCCTGGAACTAGCTCTTGTAGACCAGGCTGGTCTCGAACTCACAGAGATCCGCCTGCCTCTGCCTCCCGAGTGCTGGGATTCCGTGCACCACCACCGCCCGGCTTCTGGGAAGACCTTTAACAGACTGCAAAGTAGAAGCACGCTCCTTCCAAGGCCCCGAGGAACTCTTCCAGCCTTCCTAGTAGGCACCAGTAAATAAATCTGTTTCTGGGTCCACACTTCCTTAGTCAGGGCTCCGCTGTGGCCACTTGGGTCTGACCTGAATAGCTCAGACATCTGTCCCGAGTGACTCGCTTCAGGGGTGTGGCTTCCCCCGAGTCCTCCACTGTGGCATCCTGCTCAGGATTAATTGCATTTTGGAAGGGCACCTTGGACTAAGACTGGGTGGTATCAAAGTATGCATGCCCTGGCTCCATCCGCCAGCTTGCTGTCTTCGGAGGATGCGCTTGAACACCTGTGGGGACGCTAAAGCTTGTAGCAAAGAGTGTTGTGATTCCCGATCACAGGAAGACAGAGGTGTCAAAGAGACTTAAGAGACACCTAGTACAGACACAGCCACTTGGGGCCATTTCTGGTTTTTATGTGATCACATCTGATATAGCCCAAGATGGAGTCGTCCTTCTACGTCCCAATTGAGGGGTTAGGCCAAGAGTGGGGTCAGGGCGGTGAGCACACAGGCAGACAGGATGCAGGGGCTTAGAGCAGGAGGGCCTGGGGAACCCTGGAGTGCAGGTGAGAGTCCTGTGGGCAGGGACATGGACAAGTTGTGCCCATCTGAGCCCTCCTGGGTGATGGCTCTCCTTGGGCAGCCACTCTGAAGACAAGGCATTCAGAGGTACCACACCTGATCCTGAGCAGCACTAATGAGAGCAATCCCACTCGTCCAAAGCATCCTCACTGGAAATTCCTCCAAGCTGAAGGTTTAACTTCCTGCATGCTTGCCTTGGCATCTGGGAAGCAATACCTGTCCCCTCGGCCTCGTTTCCTGCCATGTTCCCTGCATGCCACCCACCACCATCACTTTCGCTCTTACCTCAGGACCTTTGCCCATGTTCATCTTTCTCCTGTGAATACCTCGTCTTTTCCCATCTCCCTTTTACTAGTTAAATCCTCCTCTGTGCCTCACAGGGTCCCTTGGGAGCCTTCTATGACCTCAGGATAGACCAGGCTCTCCTGTCCCACTCCCCTCCTAGGTCTAGGTCTCCCACATGCTACTCACCCTAGAAGCAACTACATGGTAATTTCTGCAATTAGTTAAAGGACAGCTGTCCTCTGCTAAGTTTCCTGCTTGGGCTGGATCTCTCTCTCTCTCTCTCTCTCTCTCTCTCTCTTCCATGCATCGTCATCAGTGACAACAGGGCCTGGCACCAAGCACACACATGACAAGTGACATGAACTCTGCCAGTCAGTGACCATACTTTCCCCTTGTCTGAGCCACTTCAACCTCTTGCCTGGGTTCCATCCTTGTCCTAACTCCAATCCTTGGTCTTTCTACCTAAACATGCCTTTTGCATCAATTTCTTTCTTATTACTATGGTAAAACACCATGACCAGGGCAACTTAAAGAAGGGGGAGAAGGGTGTTTGGGGTTTACAGTTCCAGGAGGATAAGAGTCCATCACTATCACGGTGGGAAAGTATGGCAAGTGGAAACGTCAGCTCAGAGCTCACATCTTAAACTGCAAGCAGGAAGCAGAGCCCCGAACAAAGTCCACCTGCAGCAACATAATTCCCCCAACAAGGCCACACTTCCCAAGACTCCCCAAACAGAGCCACCATCTTGAGACCAAGTATTCAAATGCCTAGGCCTACAGGGGACAGTCATCTCATTCAAACCACTACACAGTCCCTGCCCAACTCTTGCCCTTTGACGAAGCAATGAATGAATCAAGTGAAGGCACAGAAGAGTTAGAACACCAGGTAATCCACACGAGAGCCACAGGAGCCCTAATGCCCAGCTGGCAAGACCCCAAGACATGCCTAGAGGGGTATCCATGGATCCCAAGGCTCAAGGGTAGGCAGATTGCCCACCACAGCATAGTAAGTTGACAAGCATCCATCTAAGCACTGGGGGAATTCCTGAAGTGTCTCCAGTGCCCCATGGCCAGTGGGTGAAATGAAGTCATCAGGCTGACGTAAGACACAATGCACTATTGACATGTTCCATGTTTAGCAAGCCATGTCTGTTTAGCTTTTTTAGAAAAGATGAAAAATATTCACAGAGGGCCAGGCAGTGGTGGTTCATGCTTTTAATCCCAGCACTCAGGAGGCAGAGGCAGGCGGATCTCTGTGAGTTCCAGGCCAGCCTGGTCTCCAAGAGCTAGTTCCAGGACAGGCTCCAAAACTACAGAGAAACCCTGTCTTGAAAGACCAAGACATATATTCATAGAGTGGGAAGAACATAGTTGTCCATCATTTGGGGAATTAGCAAGTTACAAGAAGAGCCCTTAACAGAGATCACTCCGTGTGTTTCTTGGCCCTGTGCTGGCAGTTATGCCTATTACACTATTTGCACCGCAGGAGAACTTGGGCGGGCATGAGCTGTTTCCACTTTAGATGGCTGAAGGAATTTGTCTAGAGATCCAGAACCAGCATGGCTCAACTAGTTGGCCTCTGAAGCTTCTGTCACAGCTCAGAATGAGACGTCAGGCAGTTATCCTCAAATCTGAAGATGCACGTGCTGCCAAAAAAACTGGGATGCCAGTCTCTGGTGCTGTCAAATGCGGTCCTCAGAGTCTTTGGTCAAATCGTCCCCAATATTCCATACTAGGGGTCTAGAGTGCTTAGGGAAGACAAGGAAGTGGTCCCTTGGGCTACTTGGCCCTGGGCATTACAGAACAGCAGGGTCAGCCAGGAGGAAATGTGGCCATCTCTGAGGGCTATCAGGTTCACCTTCCCTTCTACAAAGGGGCTCTTCTGGGTGGTATTTCTCTGGGTAAGTGCCCTTGAGCAATGGCAAGCTATTATTGTCACAGGCTTTGGAGAAAGCTACTCTCAATGCCCTGCTTGGCTGTGCAGCATCTCCTCACAGAGGAACAGTTCCTGCGTGGGCCCTGGAAAGAAGGCCCAGACCACTTCACAGCAGGGTTGGGAATGCTGCACCACAGTGTTCAGGGCCGAGTTACTATGTCGTTGCTCTCCAAGAACCGTGAGTATCCGTGACACTTTCTCCTTATTTCTTAGGCCACGTTCACACCCAGGGCTACTAGGTCTCAGAACTTGAGGGACCCAGTCCACAGACTCTCCTCCCTGTCCACCCACATTGACCCTGGATTTCATCTAGTCTAGCCATCTTATCCACTCATCTAACCCCTCTGCTTATAAGGTTGAGCGCCACACAAGCTGGTTTCCTGGGGATGTCAAAACAGTGTCACAGCCTGGTGCACATGAACACCCAACAACAGAAATGTGTTGTTACAGCTCTGTAGGCCCACAGCCGAAGGTGGAGGCACGGTCAGGGGTAGCATCTTCTGAGGGTTATGAGGGAGCCTCTACTGAGCCTGGTCTCTAGCTTCCAGTGGCTTATCAACCATGTTTATTTAGTATAGCTTGGCTGGTATATGCAACCTGGGGGTCTCTGGCCTCTGCCTTCAAGTTCATTATCCACGCGGGTTCAAGTTTCCCTGTCTCCCAGGGACACCAGTCACAGAAATGAAAGCCCTCCCAAGTGATCTCATCTCAATTCACTACAACTACAATGACTTCATTTCTAAGTAAGGCCATTTTCTGAGATACCGGATGTTAGGGCTTCAACATGCGAAGTCAGGAAAGACGTCAATCAGATTCACAGAGCCTCTGTCTAGGTGAAGCGAGAGCAGAGGCGGTCCTAAGGGGAAGTCATCCCGGAAGCAGGTGGTGAGGTTGACAAGACACCTTCGGCAAACCATGAAGGGAAGAGGTGATGTTTGTACAGCTCAAAGGTGGCCACGGGAGCCACTCACTGCATGCAGTCAGCACAGCCGCTGCCACAGATAGTGGTCTTTTGAGCCTGAAGTATTCAAGATATTGCTGGGCACATTGCTGACTGCTGTGTTGTTCATACCTGTCCCTGCCAGAAGGGGACTCTCGGAAGGAAATTGACCAAAGCTATACCTCAGCTCAAGCAAAATCAGGGTATCAGGTCTGACCTTAGCATCAGCCAGTTCTGATGCCATGCCTTGTTCTGAACTAAATCTAAGTTCACAACAAAAACCTGCTCCAACAATACTAGCAAATAAACCCCACAAGGTATAAATTCTCCTCCAAGGAAATGTTCCCCAGCCTCGGGATTCTGTAGAGACTGACTGCCTTCCAAAGCTCAAAAGTGTACACTTTAAGTTGGATTACAGAGAAATCTGCAAGACCTGAAAAATCAGGTGTCAATCAGTCTCGACAATCTTGAAACAGCTCACGGGCTTGGGCTCATTGTTTTCGCTTCTAACAACTTACCACGTTGATGCAAATTCAATAGAATAAACAGGAGCAAGGAAAGCATTCTGTGTAATGTTATCTATAAGAAGGAAAGTTAGGAACAACCTCAGTTAAGTTATAGTGCAACCAAATATGACCTGTTATTTAGTCATTGAAAAACAATGAGTCCACAAACACCACTACTACTTATCTCATTGTCCAAGATTAGCCAAGCAATTAGGCAAGAAGGGGAAGACAAGACTGTCATTAGCTACAGACAATACAGCAGTCCGTCTGGACCACCCTAGAGACCCCTAAGAACTTTACTAAGGAAGTAAGGATTCAGTGAGGCAGTTCATTACAGCCTGCTGAGATCTGCTTCCCTCTAAGATAAACAACATTTTAGGAACTCTAACGGAGGATAGGATTCCTTTCATAATAAAAACACAAAGATCAACTACCTGGGGTAAACATGACAAGCATTGCCTAAGACTCAGGAGAGTAAAAATGTAAACACACCGGACGCCATAATGGAAAGCCTGAAAGAGGACAATGTATTTTATGCTTGGATAGGCATGCCCAAGGACTTGATACATCGCCTACCCCCAAGAATAATGTATAAACACAGTATAATCGCAAAATACCAACAGGGCTTTGGAGACCCTAACCATAACGGATTAAAGTTTATCTGGAGAAGTAAACACAAAGGAAGAAACAAAAAAATGCTGAGAAAGGAGGTAGGAGGGTCCTACCTGCTATTGAAACATATAATCGTGGCATTACGGTAATTAAAGTCATTTGCTACTGAGCGCTGGACAGGACTGGACAGACTAACTAATGGAACTCAGCCCTTCGACGGGAACTGGTAAACACCTCTTTGGCTGGTGTGGTGGACAGTTCAGCCCAACTCCACATGGTCAGTTCACACCCACTGGGACAAGTTTTACACGTTCTAACACAGTGATTATGTTGTCACCAAGTGTGTGAGGTAGGACGAAGTGTCGAGTCTCTGTCTGGCCTCTGCCTTCACGTTCACATGTTGTCCCCATGTCTGTCCAAGTTTCCCCGTCTCCTAATGACATCAGTCACAGAGATAAAGGCCCACCCAAGCGACCTCATCTTAACTCACCATACAGCTATAATGACTTCATGTTTAAATAAGGTCACTTTTAAGAGTCCAGATATTAGGGCTTCAACATATGAATTCAGCACCAAGTAGAATAGGCAGAGAGCACAGCGAACATAGAATCAGGAACCCAGTGGTCTCCAACATCTAGCGAGTCTGGCCCTGGGCCTAGATAAAATCCATTAGGGATTTCCAGGCCTTGACTCCACAGCAGACTAGAGGCCAGACCAGCTCACAGCAGTCCCCTGGCTGTCAACCAAGCAACCCCAGATTCACACTAAGGTTACATGCACACCCTGGTCCCTCCCTCAATGTGGAAGAATGGTTCTCTGCCCTCAGGGTCAACTCCACCTGACCTACTGCTAGCCCAGCCTCCTGGCTCTGAGGATCTCCTAGAGGGACTCTCCCTGGCATCGCGGGTCCTAGCTGCTCTCAGGAAACGGGGAGACTCCAGCACTATTCTTCCTCCACCACAGGCAGAGACAAGCAGCCTACCCGCCCAGGGGTTGTTCCTCCCAGCAACAGCCAGCAGACATAGCAGCAGTTGAGGGTTTGACGGCCTGCAGTCTAGTAAAGCTGGGGGCAGGGAGCAGGTGGGCAAGCGGGTCTGGGTGAGTTCACTGGAGCCCCTGGCCAGCCTCACATATTATGCGTTTGTGTTCCCCGTAGCCATGGCACTCCAGGCAGTGACCCAAACAATACAGAGGACACAGCTGTTGCGGAGCTCATGGCCTCACATTTTCCCCCTCAGAGCAGCCCGGAAATCCCTTCCTGAACATGCCAGTGTGAGGACTCCCTCCCAGGGTGCAGTGCAGGTCTGGTGGCATCCTCGTGACTAACATCAGCTGCGTGCCCCACAATGGCCCAGGGAGGGTCCCCACTCTGCCCTTCAACAGGCCTTGTTCCTCATCCTGTCCCTCTCCTACCTGGGTCCTGACCCCAACTCAACCTGCATAGCATTCCTCGCCCTGGCCCCACCTGCCTTAGCCTCTTCTCCAGCTTCAAAATCAAATAGGAACCATGTAGTTCAGCTAGCTCGGCCTCCATGCTAGCTGCCCAGATCTGCTCCATCTTACCCCTCCCGTGTGATTAAACACTTCTCCATCGCTTCAGGCCAGGGTGAAACCCTTCAAAGGCCCTGGTTTTCTGTAGAACGGTTCCTCTAAGAAGGCAGAAAGGCAGGCACCAGGGCAGCTCTCAGGCTAGGCTCCTGCAGTGACTTCGACAGCTGGGTCAGAGCCACTCAGGAAGATGCCCTGAGGGGTAGAGTTGGGGTAAGGACAACCTGACAGTGACCAAGGGCTGCTCTCAGGGACAATCGGTGATAAGGGAAAACCCTGAAAACCCTAGGCCTAGAAGAATGTGCTGGAGTCTGCACTGGGCAAGGCTCAGGGGTGGGGTATGAGTCAGTATCAGGGGCCCTAAGAATGAAAGAGCCTCAACTAGCCAGCATCCCAGCCTGGCAGGTAACCAGCTTCCTCCTGGAATGCAATCAAATGTTTTCCACACAGCTTTGAAGGTAATTAAAAATCAAAAAGGCCTTGTAGCAAACACAAGCTAAAACCTGTCCTCATCAAGGCCCTCTCAGGAATAGTCTTCCAGTGGCCTCTTGCCCACCCGGCATTCTCTGAACAGGGATGGCTCTCCCTGGGAGATCGCGGCAGCCAGCACAGAATCAGATACAGCCAAGTTCACATTCAACGATGCATTCATCCCCCAGCTTCCCGCATGTTTGCTCTGTTTACCCCGGGCTGGATATCACAGGGGCAGCTCAACAAGGCTCACAGTCAAGGCAGGGAAGTAACAGAACGGGGATCAGTCCGCGGCAGTCAACGAGGAAACAGAAGAGGATATGGGCGGTGCCAGCCTCCAAAGGTGGCCATGCCTACTTTCCCCAGGTGGTGAGGCTGTGGTAGACACTGCTCTGGAAGTACAGAGAACACACCCAGCTTCCAACCAAGTCACTTGCCAGATGACTGCTAAGTTCTGCCTGTATCTTTTATAGACACCTCAAACTCACCTCTACTGCCCAGAGAGGAAACTGAGGCACAGGACAGGGCTATGGTCAGAAGAGGAGCTGTTAGAGGAGATAATTATTTGGCTCAGGTTCAGCAAGGCCTAGCTTGGGCTCTGGATGGCAGGGAAGTGGGCGTATACTCTCTGTCAATCAACAAGGACATCCTGATTTGTGCCTCTGCTCATAAAGCCATTCTCGGACCCGAGGAGTCCACATGGGAAGAGGGCAACACAACCAGCCTGGCAGCTGGCCCACGGCATCCTCCCGCAAAAGAGGATGGTGACTAGTCCACTACGGTTCTTGAGCCTCTTGGTCACCAAAGATGGAGCGTTCTGGAGAATCAAATTATCCCTCAGGTGAGCTGGATTTTGGAATATGGCCTGCCTAGGTTTGGATCCTGACTCCGCTACTTATTCACTGGGTAATATTGGACCAGCAAAGTGTCCTCTGCCAGCCAGGGTGACCTTATCTGCAAAGAGTAAAATAAAGAAACACCTACTCTTACCTTGCAGTTCTGCTGGGAGATTGGCAGCAAGCAAACGCTCCCTACAATCCCCGGTATCACTAGAGACATCATCATCGTCATCCCACCTTAGCTGGCATTTCTGGGTTTGGTTCTAGAGAGTCTGGATCCCTATAGATGCCATGAAAGGTAACTGCTTCATTTCCCCGTATGACCTACATAAGCGTTCCCATTTCACTGTGGCCATACCCTGCCTTCAGCCTCTCTATCTCCTTGGATAGGAATTTAAGCTTGGCTCTATTGCCACCCCAAGCCCATCTCTAGGGTCTGTGCTGCAGGTGGTGAGCAGAGCCTTGTCGGGGTGGGAGGATGGATAGAACAGAGATGGAACATCAGACTGCCTTGGAAACAACGTGACCTTGGGTATCTCACTTCACCTCTCTGAGCCTCATAAAATGGGGAGAACAGCCCCTCCGTGCTGTGCTCAGGACAAAGGGGAGATTAAGATATACAGTGCGTGCTACGCTGGCACTCTTTGGGCTCCCGTCCCTCTCCTTACTTTAGGACAGGGCCTAGGCCATTAATTCTGCCTCAGTTTCTCTCCCTACTCTTGGGTGCTGAGATGCAGTCACCAGTTCTAGGAGGCCATTGCAGGATGCTGCACACCCCATGGGAGGAGCCTGATTTGTACTGGGCGTCTGGAGGACCAGGTGGTACAGCAGAGCCAGCAGCTGCCTGGGTAGAGCCTGGAGAGGGGCCTGATTGCTCAGCATCGCCCTGCAGCATCTGGCTGGTCCCAGCCAAGTTGAGGCTGATGCACAGGGGCATTTGGATCAGCTCCATCACTGACGAGGGCTCCAATGTAGCAAGTTCTGACCAGTCCTCCTTGACTGGTGATCTGTTCCTGGTAGAGAATAATACACAGGGTGAGTAAAGAAAAAAGGCTACGGTGAGCTCAGACTGATTATCTCTTTCCCTTGCTAATAATGCTAATACCAATGGCACTGTCATTTGCTCAGTCTCTTGACCAGCCACGATGAATCTTACTGCGCGGGAGCAGCCCCTGAACTGGCCTCTCTGCTTCTCCGCTGTTCCTCTACTGTATATTTATAACAGAGTGACCCCCACGCCCTTAAAAAAAATGTATACTGTCACTTCTCATCCCAAAAGTTTGTGGTGATCTTACAACCCAAGACACTACACTTGGTCTGTCAGTCTCTGGGCCCGGCTCCTCTGGCCCCATCCCTCATCTCCTCCCTCACACATGAGCCTCAGATCCTCCATACCTGCAGCTTTGCCTGCTGTCACAGCCTTGTCTGCTGTCACAGCCTTTCCCTGTGACACCCAGATGACCCATTTCCTCTCTCCAGTTTGGGTTCTTTGCTCACATGTTTCTTTCTCAGTGAGGCCTTCCTTTCTTAACTGCTCACTTAAACCTGCCAGGTCCAACAGCTTCCAACCCTGTTCCTCTCCCTGTCTTTTGTCTACAATGCCTACCATCAGCCAAAGTTTTGGTGTGTCTTTACATTGACTAACTATCTCTACTGGTAACATGGAAGCTTCCTGAGGACAGATGGTTGTGGCTGGTTTGTCCCTGCAGGTCTGTATCCTCAGTGCTTGTCCAACTGCACACAGAAAGGGCCCACCAAATAGCTGCAGTACACTCAGGCATTAATCCTGCCATAACTTACAGAATTAATGCAGTACCTATCAAAACTGCAGTGTCATATTCTACTGACTTAGACAAAACAATACAAGAATTCATACCAAGCCACAAAGGATCAGAAATGGCCAAAGGAATCCTAAGGGGTAAGAACACTGTTGGAGGTATTACAATGCCCAACATCAAATTATACTATAGAGCTACAGTGATAAAATCAGCCTGGTACTGGCATGAAAGTAGACCAAGGGAATAGAATATAGGCTCCAAAACGAAATTAGCTGGGCCCACTTAACTTTTGACAAAGGAGGTAGAAACAAACATTGGAGAGAAGAGCGTATTCAACAATGGTGCTGGCAAAACTGCATCTCTACCTGCTGAAGAATGAAACTAGATATACGTCTTCGCCCTGTGAAAAATCAATTCAAAATGGAAAAATACCTTAATTTAAAACTGGAAACACCGAGACTTAGAAAACATAGGGGATGCCTCCAAATATTGGGGTAGGCAAGAACTATTTAAAAGGACGCCAACAGCACAAGAACCTGCCACAAGTAATCGACAAATGGATTCCATGAAAATGGAAAGTTTCCGCACAGCAGAGGAAGCAATCAGCAGAGCCTACAGACAGTCCACAGGAGGGGAGACAAGTTCTACCAGCTACATGTCAGACAAGGGGTTAATATCCAGAACTCACAAAGGACTGCAGACACTAGACATCAAGGAAATAAAACTGCCCATCACCAAATGGGCAAATGAACTGAACAGACAGTTTTCAAAAACAAAGGAACACAAATGGCTAATAACTGCTTTTACAAGCACTCAATATCCCTAAGCTATCAGGGACATGCAAGTTAAACTACTCTGAGATAGCCCAATTGTATGGCTGTCATCAACAAATCTGGCAACAGATTGAAGAGGGTGTAGAGAGAAAGAGGCTACTGTAAGTGTGGACAGGTGTAAAAATTAACACACCACTATGAAAATCAAAATAGAACTATCATAGCCCCACCTATTTTATTCCTGGGCATATACCCTGAGAAAACTATATTCTACCATAGAGATATTTGTACTTCCATGGGTTTATTGCTGCTTTCTTCATTAAAGCAAAGAACTGAGGTCAACTTATCTATCCACCAATGGATGGATGGATAACGAAAATTTAGTATACACACACACACACACACACACACACACACACACGGAACACTAGTCAGTGCTAAAGAAAAACAAAATTTTCCCAAAACATGGATGGATTTATAATGGTAATAGATATTAAGAAAGGTTCCACAATCTCAGAAGAAAAACCTCTCATGCTCCCCCTCATCTGTGGAGTCTAGCTACTACCACATGTACAGATGTAAACGAACATACATGTGAGTAGGCTGTAACATGGGTAAAAGAGAACAAGAAAGGCTAAAGAGGAAGGGATGGGATAAGGCTGGGTGCCGGCAACAGATACCAGCTTGGAAAGTGATATACGGTGAATTTTTTTCTCTAGATCTAATTCTGTCACAGATTTTTAGTTTGGGTGAGAATTAAGTATATGAGAATGTATTTGCTAATGAACTTGTAAGACCTATCGGGTGAAGCACCGTGGCTGCAGAATGTCTATCCAGAAGTTCACTGAAATGTGAAGACCTTGTGTCTGGTTCGTTTTGGTATGCGGTGTTTATTTTATTTGCAATTTTTCTTTTTAATACACAAGAAAGTTCAGGCAGGCAGTGGTGGTGCACACCTTTAATCCCAGCACTTGAGAGGCAGAGGCAGGCGGATCTCTGTGAGTTCAAGGCCAGTTAGGTTTACAGAGTGAGTTCCAGGACAGCCAGGGCTACACAGAGAAACCCTATCTTGAACCTCACCCTTCAAAAAAAAAAGTTTATTAGAAAAAAAGAACATATGGATAAAACTCACCCACGAAATGGAACGGGTTGGTGAGAGTAGAACTGGGTTTGAATTCTGGGCAGACCCCCATGTGGGAGTCAGGGCAGGGGGTAGCATATGAATTCACGCTCAGCTTCTTCAGTTAGACCCATTTGGCAGGGGGGTAGGTGCAGTGGCCAGTCCTGCTCACCTCCACAGGGCATATGCTCTGACCAGCCTGTCAGTTGCAAACAGGAAGGAGAGTGCTCCCACAGCAGGCCCTGCCTGAAGGGACTCTCCCAAGGTCACAGTGCTGATTAATAGCCAAGCCGTCAACACCCACAGATTCTGGACTGATTCCTGTGAAATCCATGAAAATTGGTTTTTCAAAGATAACAAGCTTTTGACAAATTCCCCAGAAAATAAGGTAAAGCCTGGTCCAAACGCATCCATCCCTCATCTGGCTCCTGACCCTGAGGCTGCTGGCAGCCATGGGCCAGCAGCCAAGATATTCGCTACAGGGAGTTCACAATAGGGCTGGGGCGTTGGGGAGGCCTGGCTCCGTGGCAGATCGTCTGCCTAGCATGTGAGTTCCATCTCTCCATCCCAGCATTGGGAGAGGGAAAAGCCACTTCCGTGTGGTCCAGGAAACGACAGGCAAAGGGTCCTCGAGAGCTGCTCGGACTCATTCAGGACCCACCCTAGACTGTGCTTTTGGCAGCTACCTCACTCTCCTGACAGCCCAGGTTCTTCCCAACACTGCCCCCACTTGGCAGGATAGACAGCCTCACCACCTCTGCCCACTCCAGACTTTCTTTCCTTTGGGTGTCCCCTCTCTGAGGCCTATGGTACCCAGTATCCCTCTGGGCTCTTTTGTAGGCTGGAGCAGCACTGTGCATATGGACACTCTGTTCAGCCTTCATAAAAGTAGGGGAAACATGATCGATGCTGGGCTGACCTCTCAGAAGGGACAGGGATTGCTCATATCGCCCCTTCCTTGATGGCCATCCTTTAACTGGTTTGGTCTTGGCCAAGACATGTGAGGCTCAGAGTGTCAGAAAGGCCTGTGCACCAGCCTCCCAAGCTCCTACAGAGTCTCATTCAGCCACCGGGGAAGCAAGCTGCTGATGGGTGAGTTCAGCCCTGTGTGCCCTGAATACCAACCATGTGTATGGAGCCGGCCTCTGTGTAGCCCACTGGAAGCTGTTCCACAGGGCGAGTCTTGGCTTGGATGACCTCAACAAGGATATGGGAAACTATAGTTTGGGGAGAGGACCTTGTAAAATAAAATCTGAGTTGGGGAGACCAGGAAATGAAGCAGGCAAGCAAGGGGGAATGAACGAGCTGCCCACAGCAGGCAGCAGGCACTCCCTTAGAGTTCCTTTGAGCCCTGGTGCAGAATGCCCCACAGAGCTTCTGTACAAGAGCCCGTGTCCCGCGTTGGGGAATACAGACAGTTAACTTCTTAAATCCAGGCTTCACTTTGTTGGCGAGGCACTGTCTGCAGAAGATGTAGCAGGGTTGTAGCCACAGGGCTGTGGTGAGCGCACACAGACCATGTTGGGGACATTCGACTTCTTGCCTTTATATTACTTTGTACACGTGGATTTGGAAATCATTAAGAACATTTGGTGGACTTTAGGAAATGGCTCAGTTGTTATGCTCCCACATACATGTAGATACACACACACACACATACTCACACACACAGATGAATAGAGAGAAGGCATGTGATGGAGGAAGGTCATTGGCTAATAAAGGAACTGCCTTGGCCCATTTTATTGGTTAGAGGATAGGTGGGAGGAGTGGACAGAGCAGAACGCTGGGAGGAACAGGAAGTGAGCTCAGTCTCGACAGCTCTCCTTTTGGGAGCAGACGCCTGAGAGAGACGCCATGCCCCGCTCCCGGGATGAAGCTCTGACCCAGGATGGACATAGGCTAGAATCTTCCCGGTAAGCGTACCTTGGGGTGCTACACACAGATGATTAGAAATGGGCTAAATTAAAATGTGAGAATTAGCCTAGAAGAGAATGGGCCAAGCAGTGTTTAAGTGAATACAGTTTGTGTGTTGTTGTTTCGGAGCATAAGCTAGCCAGGCTGCCGGGGTGCTGGGGATGCAGCCCCGCCGCCTCTTATTACTACAGATTGGCGCCCACGTGGACAACTGAATCCACAGAAAGCCGGAAAAAGCTTGGGAAAGAGTAAAGCATGTTTTCTTGATAGTGACAATGTCTCGGATCTACTCTGCTTGCTAGAGGCAAGCAAGCGCCTCATCTAAGAGAGGCTTCCTGACTCAGCTTTAGCTGCAAAGCCTGCAGCTCATTAAGAGGTCCTGCCACGAAACACTTAAATGGTGTTGACGAAAAGCTGAACGCATGCTTTTCGGTTTTCAGCCGTAGCAGGAAAAAAGCTGCGCCGTTTAAAAATGCCGGCTTTCTGGGCTGTCCTGCCAGGGCAAACTCTGACTCTTTTACGCAGGTGGTTTGTGCGGTTTGCAAGCACAGGCTGCTGAAGCTTGCTTGCTGGCAGTGACCTTGAAATGCCATAGAGTTGTGGCAGTAAACATGCCTACAGCCGGTACCTCAGCCATGAGGCTGGAAAGCTAAGGAATGGACTGGATCTAGCTGGCAAAGCCACGCCTTTAATCCTACCCATATTGCTCAGTAATTTAAAGGCTCGTGTGGTCAGAAAAAGAGAGATATACAGTAAAGAGAGATTCAAAGACAGAGAAAATTTCTGAATGGTTTAAAGTGTGTTAAAAATATATGCAGACTAAAAGTTGAAGTTCTTAAAGTAAAAAACAAAAAAAAGGAAGAGAGTTGTTGTGTGTGGTAGCACACGCCTTTAATCCCAGTGCCTAGAAGGCAGAGATAAACAGTTCTCTGTGAGTTCAAGGTGTCTTAGCATACACCTTTAATCCCAATGCCTGGGAGGCAGAGACAGGCGGATCTCTGAGAGTTCAAAGACAGCCTGGTCTACAGAGTTACTTCAGGTCAAAGATACAGAGAACCTATCTCAAAAAGCAAAAAGTTAAAAGTAAAAATAAACAAAATAGAGGTTAAAATAAAATGAACAAAGATGGAAAATACACAGAGAATCTTGATACTGTATGCTATTATGCTCTCTTTGAATTGTTTGAATGCTGAGGAAGGAGAAACAGCTGCTAAAAGATATTTATTTATAAATGCTGCTGAACTAATCCAACATAGATATTTTGATGCCTTGACTTTGAAATTTGGATCTAAGGGCATGATACTTTGGAAAGGAGTTTCTTATTTTGTTTTCACAGAGGGTGAGAGTCTATGGATTGCTTCCATCCCAATGTGGTATGATAGACCACGTCTTCCTGAATGGTTCCTGTGCACGCCTTCAAAAAATTGCTTCGCTCAACTGCCAACTGAGATGAAACTAGCACACAGGTTATACCATGAAAGACCTAATTAATGACGCCCCCATTCAGCAGGAAGCAGTTTGGAGAGAAATAACTGTGCCCATATTCCCAAAAAATGTTTATAAATGTTCTTTTACATTTAAAGGGGGATATGATATAGATATGAATAATTTGCATTAATATAGATTTTGCTTTATTGATAGAGATTTAAGGTCAATTTTGTTATATGTATAAGTGTTTCTCATTTTGATTAAGGTATTGTGATTGTGTAGTTCATTTAAATATGTACTGTATAATTAAGAAATATAGGTTATTAATGGATAATCATCGATAATAGTAAAGCTTGTAGTCATGTTAGTTAGATTTTCTAGATATATAGAGATATATTTTAGATAGACATTCTTCATGTCTTTCAAAGATTATAGAATAGGACATTTAATGTTTTAATAACTGAGGACTTTTCATGACAATGAGACACTCTGCTCCTGGCAGCATCAATCTACTTCAAGAGGAAGATGGGCATCAAAGAGGCACCTTATGGAGTTTGATAGCCATTTGGGCAAGAAACTGCTCTTGCCTGGACTATTGCATAAACTGGACACAGAGAACCCGCAGAGAGAGGACTACTGAACTTGCCTAAGGTGAGATGATCTTTTGGGGTTCCTGATTCATTTTGAAAGAGTCTGTGAGACATTCTGCAGGACACAACAGATAGTGACTGAACTGACTTTGAATTTTCCTGCTTTATGGAAATGTCTCCTGGATACCATGGGCCTGAAGGCTGAAGATGGATGCCCCAATGGTACAGAGGAACCTTGGATGACTGTCCAGGCAGCGAGATGTCTCTGTCATTTCTAGAGTTTTAAAAGTTGCTTTTTTTCCTGTTTGCTTAGGTAGTATTGTATCTTTCTGGAGTCTTTGATGGAGTTAAGAATAGTTAGTTATAGTTTTCCTTAGTTATGATAAAGATTATTGTAACTTTTACTTGATAACTGTTTTGTTATATGTAATTTTGCTATGTTAAAGTTAAAGCTTTTTTTGTTTAAACAGAAAAAGGGGAAATGATGGAGGAAGGTCATTGGCTAATAAAGGAACTGCCTTGGCCCATTTTATTGGTTAGAGGATAGGTGGGAGGAGTGGACAGAGCAGAACGCTGGGAGGAACAGGAAGTGAGCTCAGTCTCAACAGCTCTCCTCTTGGGAACAGACGCCTGAGAGAGACGCCATGCCCCGCTCCCGGGATGAAGCTCCGACCCAGGATGGACATAGGCTAGAATCTTCCCGGTAAGCATACCTTGAGGTGCTACACACAGATGATTAGAAATGGGCTAAATTAATATGTGAGAATTAGCCTAGAAGAGAATGGGCCAAACAGTGTTTAAGTGAATACAGTTTGTGTGTTGTTGTTTCGGAGCATAAGCTAGCCCCGCCGCCTCTTATTACTACAGGCATGAAAAAGTAGGAAAAGTCAGCTTTCATCTTCCTGCCAGGGACAACCTTGGCTACCCTTTGGCTAACCTGTTTGAAGCTGAGTTTAAACCTTCCTCGGTGTTTCATTTTCTTCAGTTTTATGTCTTCATTGTCTTAAAAATATTCAGTGGAAAACTCCAGAAGTGAACCATCCATACAGTTTCAATAACACTTACTACAGTGCCTTTCCAGATTGTCACTGATTTTATTTTGGTCTCCTTTTTGGGGTGTTGTCATCTTCAGCCTTAAACTGTAACCCAAGCTAGCCTACAACTTGGGGTGACCCTACTGACTCGGTCTCCGAGTGCTGGAATTGCAGGTGTATACACTCACACCCGACTCACTTGTGCTGTTAATTCTCAAAGCATCTAGTTTATAAATTAAATTCTGCCATAAGCTTGTCTCCTGGGAAAGAACATAGAACACACAGGGTCTGGTGTGGTCAGCATGCTCCAGAGTCTTGGGATGTACCCCTTAGATAAGGAGGTCCCTAGGTGTCCTGGGGGCAGGACTTCCCATGATGTAGGCTTTTGTGGTACCTGTCACTCTGCGCTCTTTTGTGCCCCTCGGCAGCCTGATGGCAACTTCCCTGAAAGCCAGTACTAACAGCAGGCAATGTGAGTTTGAGAGCCCCCCATTTCCAAGACAGGCCTTGGACCCTGATGGCCTGCAAGCTGGGATACCAGCGGGCGACTCCTACCCCACAGCAGAAGGCAGACTCAGCTCCTCTGACTGCTGTGACCCTGGCTCTTCCCCCATGGACAGCACAGCTTTAAATCTCAGTCCCAGCTCACTTCCATTTTCCTGCTCACTGAGCAGAACCAAACTTTCGCTTCTAAAGAAAACCCTATCATTTAGGGTTTTAAGTACAAAAGTGTCCCGCCCTACCCCTCCCACAGACACAGAACCGTAGCTCAGTTCATCTAAGCAGGTGGCTGGAGACTGCCGGCTTCCAGGCTTCTCTTACATGAAAGAGAAACAAACATTTAGTTTTGTTTAAACCAACATATTAGTGGTTTGGGTCACAAGCAACCAAACTCAATATCCACAGACACCGTTTGAAAGTCCCAGGAGCTTCCCGGCTAGCTGCTCCTGAACTTCAGCAAGCTGCCTGCCTTGTGCCTGCGCCCTCCACACGCTATGTCTGCTGTCAGAATCCTCCATCTCCTCGGCAAATACCAACCTGTCCACCCAGACCAGCTCCTGCCCGCTACAGTGGCCACCCATTATCCCCGCACTAGGGAGGATGAGGCAGAAGGACTGCTATGAGTTCTAGGGCAGCCTAGACAGCCTGAGATATGGGTAAAGAGCCTGTCTCGAAAACAAAGCAAAACAACCAAAAGAGCCAGCCAACCTCAGGAAAACTGCCCTAGATTCCAAGGTTGACATGGATTCAGAGTTCCCATGTGCTTTCGGTCTCCAGGTATCACCCGGCCCCATCACTGCTCATACAGTCATCCAATGTGTGCCTTTCTGTGCGAGTCCTAGTAACAAGGATGTTGCCCAGTTCTCTCCAGGGCCCTAGCAGAAAGTAGAAAGTGAATGTTTATACAAAGAATCAAGCATAGATGAAGACACACCCAGAGGGACCAGGGAGGGTGTAAGGCCAAGGACGGCTTCCGGAAGGTGGACTGAAAACTGGCCATGCCAGTTTGGGCAATGAGCCAGGCTACTGACTACGGCATATAAAGCAGACATTGCAGACCCTCGGGAGATCGTCACATGACTTAATGAAGCCTATCCACAATGCCCCGGAGAACCTAAGAGTGGTCCCAGCCCCCAGCGGCTGTTGGTGATTGACAGGGGAGCTGCCTACAGGAGCCCGAAGCCCATGGCAAGGAGGGGGGTGACAAGTACTGTGGGCTGCTGAACTCAGCTTAAAGGATTGCCATCTGGTTCGGGTCAAAGGTCTCCGGGGACCATTCTGATTTATAGGCTGGGGCAGTCACCAAGGCGGCATGAGGGGCTTGTGGAGAGAGCCTGTAAAGGCGAGGGGGAAGGAGAAAGGAAGGACCGCGGGGTGGGGGGGAGGGGTGTTGAGGAGGTGGGGAGAGACGTAAGTTCTGAGCAACCACCTGCTTCTGAGTTCAGCTTCTAGCTGTTTTCAGTATACAACACAGGAAAAAGAAAGCACGGGATTGAAAAAGCCAAGAAGCAGGTCAGGAGAGACGGCTCAGTGGTTAATAGCACTGACTGCTCTTCCAGAGGACCTGGTTTAAAGCCTGGTACCCACATGGCTCACAACTGTCTGTAACTCCAAGATCTGACACCCTCACACAGACATACACGCAGGCACAATACCAATGTATACAAAATAAAAATAAATTATAAAATGATAATAATAATAACCTTTTAAAAAGAAAAGGCCAAGAAGCATTTATTGTGTATCTACTATTTCCCTTGCCTGGCACTGGGCAGAAAAAGCAGGTCACATGGGTTGTAGGTGGTAACACTTGGTCTTTTCCTTGGAGCGGCTCAGCCTCTCAACCTGATTGCCATATATGACAGATGATACCAAAGGGCTGAGTTCTACAGCTTGCACTGGCACAGTTATATGTCTGGATCAGGCTTCCTGCCCAGCCACAGACCTTTCCTATGCCGTGAAGGGCCTCAGGAGACCTGGCACTCATCGGAGGAGGTGAGTGATGGCCTAGTCCCACGTACAGGGTGTCAGACCCCCTGGAACAACTGCAAATGTGTTCCGCCAGCCAGAAGTACGGACTGGATCACGAGAGAGAACTTTATAAACATTATGCAGACATCTCAGAGTTTCGGGGAGGACAGTTTTTGAACAGATGGAGGAACAGGGTGACATCCAGGCAGGGAGCAGAAAAACAGCAAGAGTGGAGGCCAGGTTGGAGGATGAGGTCTGGGAGGCCACGCACCTGTATGGAAGAGCTGGGGACATGGGCCCTGCTGAGGGAGACCACTCACAGTTCCCACCTCCCTGGGTCTTCTTAGGCAAGGGCCTAAGTGCCCAGCCACAGTTCTCTAGGGGCAGAAGGAGTGAAGGGCTGGAGCCTTTAGTGTGTACCCTGCTGGACACATCCAGGGACCATAAACACTACCGTTGGGGTCATCTGGGATGGAGGAGTAGGAACGTGGGGACAACAGAGGTCCCCGTGGACATCAAAGCCAGCCTTGGGAGGCCATATATACGGAAACTCCCTGGATATGCAAATAAGCCAGGCAATCCATTGTCCAGAGAGGTCCAGGGTTCCAGACCTAGCTCTGGCCACACAGGACAGCTAAACGCAGCCTTAAAGCTAAATCCAGAGAAGCCCTAATTACCAGTCTAAAGCCAAAGCAGGGATGATGCTGTGGGAGGAAGCCACTTGGGTGAGCAAGGCTCACGGCCCAGAGCGGAGGATCAGACAGGTCAGACAAACATCAGTTCCGATCAGAGATGAGCCAGCATCTTATGGCCTGTGTTATTGTACATGAGACGGCATATCAACATGCTGAACCTGGAGTTACAAGGACACTGGGGGTCGCTGATTGCTGTTGCCAACTTAACTATACCAGCGGTTTCCCAGGCAAGCGATAAACTCCCTCTGTTTTATTTGTCGGTGGTAGGGACTACAGGAAAACCAGCTCCAGACCCGAGCAATAAACTCAGGTGGGGGTTGTAGTGTAGCCCAGCACCTCAACAAAGCCGGAAGAAATGCCACTTCCCACCAGGACTACAGATGCAAGGCCCAGCTCAGCCTGGGGAGGGCAACAATGAAACCTGACTCCAGGCTGCTTCCCACCAAGACATCCCAGGGGAAACACTGGCGAGGCCCAGCTCCGGCCTCTGACCTCTGCCCTGGATTTGTTTATACAAGGCAGGGTTAGAGATCAGAGCTGAGATGAGCCACGGGTTTAGAAAATGACAACCAGACCCAGCCAGATGCTCAAATGTGTTACAGACAAGGATAGTGTTCAACAACTCTCAAGCATGAATCCCAGGCGGGAAGGGCACGGGGTCAAAGGGGAAGAAGAAAGGCAATCGGCCTTCCTGTGCAGCGGCCGGTGGTGCCATCTGTTACGGACTAAGAGAGGCTGATGGGTGTTCAGGGCTGTGGGGACAAAGAAACCTATGTGTCTCCAAATAGGCTTTAGCCCTACTGAAAAGCCAAGACAGATACCCTAACATAGAAGTGTGTGAGACCATAGCTTGAAGTATGGTGCTTTTTGATAGCCTAACCACGCTCACAGGACTCTTGGGGTCTCGTTTTGCTTTCACCCCAGAATGCGTCCTGCTCACTCTTCTCATCCCACCTACAGAGACAAGAGGCTCAGTGGGCTTAAGGACTTGAGGGAATTACAGAACTAGGTAAGCTAGCGAGCAATGCAACCTGGGTTCTGGGCAGTCGCAGTTACACTGCAGCTGGGGCCTCATCGCTCCAGGCTGCCGTGGAATTCCTGGGATTCCTCCTGTCAGTCTCCTCCCCACCTAGTATATTCTCTAAGGTTTCCTGTCTCGACTGGACAGTCTTCTAACTCTGGCCTTCCTTGACTGGCTCCTGAGCCCTGGAAGAACTCACGAGAGTGTGGTGTGCCTAATGTCCATACTGTGCCTTGTAGCCTCTAGGGGAACGGTATCCTTTGCTCTGTCCCTGAGCCCTCAGTCCTCCCAAGGGTCTTGAAAGTCTCCACTCCTGGGTGGTGGCGATGGCCCCTATCTCTACTGTTTAATATGATGGCTACCCTCTATGCATGTTAGGAGACAGGAGGATGTAAGCAAGACGGTCAATTGTAGAAGCCACCTACAGTCAGTGGCCACCTTATCAGATGGCATGGTTATGAAGAGTACGTATCAAGCAAGTGAGATGGTGCCGACACCAACATCAGAGATGACAGAATGGCAGAGACCAGTGAGGTCATCTTGTCCAAGCTTCTTTTTTGCGATGGGGAAACCAAGGCACAAATAGAGATCATTTTCCCTACCTGGAACCAGCTGACCAGTGTCCCAGCTCCCAACCCAGGATACTTTTCAGGACCTGTCCCGCTTCTCCTTCCTTATCCAGCACAAACTGGATATGGATGTCAAGTTAGTTCACCTCAAGAGCACGTTTTAATTTTCACACATCTGCACAATCCATTTCTCTTCGTCAGTCAACGAAGGTTGCCTGTGTCCGTCAGAATGGAAACAGAAACCGCAGCCCACCAATTCCACCTTGGGTAGTTTGAGGTGAAAGATACCCAGGCTCCCCTTGGGGTTCTCTTGTCTCGGAACGAGAGTAAAGTGTGTCTCAGCAGAACCTCGGATTAACACTGCATTCCCAGGGTCTCTCCAAGAACATAAAGGGTGAGAAGCGGTAGACAAAGTTGGCTTCTGCCCAGGCAATGGGGCAGGCTCGATGCCCTGCATCACCTGCCCACCATTCCAGACGGGAGAAACTGAAAGCAGCCCCGGCTGAGGCACACACTTGGGAATCCTCACCCTGCCGAGGCTTCTGTGGGCTGGACCTCCAGACGGTTCTGAGTAAACCTAGTGAACTTTGTAACAAAACAAAACAAAAAAAGCAAAACAAAAAAGCCCAAAATTTGCCTGGGAGCAGCAGCAAAATGAGAGGACCAGGAGCAGGGTTTTGAATCTGCTCTGTGGCTCACTGGGACCCTAGGTTCCGCAGACATTGATTCCCCAGCCAGTTAGACAGTGAACTGAAAAGCATATGCACTTTGGCCAAGATGCCTCTGCAACAGCCTTCCCACAGGCTCTTCTGTCCAATCAGGAGAAAGCGCAGGTGTAAGGGAGACGAGAGATCCTGCTCACATAAGATAATAAAATACCTTTCTATACATAAGCGACCCTAAAAACCCTACCAAAGAATTCCTACAGCTGATAAACACCTTTAGTAATGTGGCAGGATACAAGATCAACTCCAAAAAATCAATGGCCTTCCTATACACTAAGGATAAGGAAACAGAGAGGGAAATCAGAGAAGCATCACCTTTCACGATAGCCACAAATAACATAAAATATCTTGGGGTAACTCTGACCAAGGAAGTAAAAGATCTATATGACAAGAACTTTAAGTCTTTGAAGAAAGAAATTGAAGCGGACACCTGAAAATGGAAGGATCTCCCTTGCTCTTGGATTGGGAGGATCAACATAGTAAAAATGGCAATTCTACCAAAAGCAATCTATAGATTCAATGCAATCCCCATCAAACTCCCATCAAAATTCTTCACAGATCTGGAGAAGACAATAATCAACTTTATATGGAAAAACAAAAAACCCAGGATAGCCAAAACAATCTTATACAATAAAGGATCATCTGGAGGCATTACTATCCCTGACTTCAAACTCTATTACAGAGCTACAGTATTAAAAACAGCTTGGTATTGGCATAAAAACAGAGAAGTTGACCCATGGAATCGAATAGAAGACCCTGACATTAACCCACAAACATATGAACACCTGATTTTCGATAAAGGAGCTAAAAGTATACAATGGAAAAATGAGAGCATCTTCAACAAATTGTGCTGGCAAAACTGGATGTCAATCTGTAGAAGAATGAAAATAGATCCATATCTATTACCATGCACAAAACTCAAGTCCAAATGGATTAAAGACCTCAATATCAGTCCGAACACACTGAACTTGATAGAAGAGAAAGTGGGAAGTACTCTACAACACATGGGCACAGGAGACCACTTCCTACGTATAACCCCAGCAGCACAGACATCAAGGGCCTCATTGAATAAATGGGACCTCCTGAGACTGAGAAGCTTCTGTAAAGCAAAGGACACTGTCACTAAGACACAAAGGCAACCCACTGACTGGGAGAAGATCTTCACCAACCCCACAACAGACAAAGGTCTGATCTCCAAAATATATAAGGATCTCAAGAAACTAGACCGTAGCCGGGCGGTTTTGGCACACGCCTTTAATCCCAGCACTCGGGAGGCAGAGGCAGGCAGATCTCTGTGAGTTCGAGACCAGCCTGGTCTACAAGAGCTAGTTCCAGGACAGGCTCCAAAGCCACAGAGAAACCCTGTCTTGAAAAACCAAAAAAAAAAAAAAAAAAAAAAAAGAAACTAGACCGTAAAAGCCTAATCAACCCAATTATAAAATGGGGCACTGAGCTGAACAGAGAATTCTCAACAGAAGAAGTTCAAATGGCCAAAAGACACTTAAGGTCATGCTCAACTTCCTTAGCGATCAGGGAAATGCAAATCAAGACAACTTTAAGATACCATCTTACACCTGTCAGAATGGCTAAAATAAAAAACACCAATGATAGCCTTTGCTGGAGAGGTTGTGAAGAAAGGGGTACACTCATCCATTGCTGGTGGGAATGCAAACTTGTGCAACCACTTTGGAAAGCAGTGTGGTGGTTTCTCAGGAAATTCGGGATCAACCTACCCCTGGACCCAGAAATACCACTCTTGGGAATATACCCAAGAGAGGCCTTATCATTACAACAAAAGTATATGCTCAACTATGTTCATAGCAGCATTGTTTGTAATAGCCAGAACCTGGAAACAACCTAGATGCCCTTCAATGGAAGAATGGATGAAGAAAGTATGGAATATATACATATTAGTGTACTACTCAGCAGTAAAAAACAAGGACTTCTTGAATTTTGCATACAAATGGATGGAAATAGAAAACACTATCCTGAGTGAGGTAAGCCAGACCCAAAAAGAGGAACATGGGATGTACTCACTCATATTTGGTTTCTAGCCATAAACATAGGACATTGAGCCTATAATTAGTGATCCTAGAGAAGCTAAATAAGGAGAACCCAAAGAAAAACATATAGGCATCCTCCTGAATATTAACCTTCATCAGGCGATGAAAGGAGACAGAGACAGAGACCCAATTTGGAGCACCGGACAGAAATCTCAAGGTCCCAATCAGGAGCAGAAGGAGAGAGAGTACGAGCAAGGAACTCAGGACCACGAAAGGTGCACCCACACACTGAGACAATGGGGATGTTCTATCGGGAACTCACCAAGGCCAGCTGGCCTGGGTCTGAAAAAACCTGGGATAAAACCGGACTCGCTGAACACAGCGGACAATGAGGACTACTGAGAACTCAAGAACAATGGCAGTGGGTTTTTGATCCTACTGCACGTACTGGCTTTGTGGGAGCCTAGGCAGTTTGGATGCTCACCTTACTAGACCTGGATGGAGGTGGGTGGTCCTTGGACTTCCCACAGGGCAGGGAACCCTGATAGCTCTATGGGCTGACGAGGGAGGGGGACTTGATTGGAGGAGGGGGAGGGAAATGGGAGGTGGTGGCGGGGAAGAGACAGAAATCTTTAGTAAATAAATAAACGGAAAAAAAATACCTTTCAATCAAACAGAAGGAGGTTGTGAGGCAGTGCTGACCCCCTCCGTCTCACGGTGCTCACTTCCCAGTGTGTCCAGGGCTGTTGGCAACGGGCTCAGCCCCACTAAACTCCTCTCCAAACAACCTTCACCGACCACCCCCACTGCATCATCTCGGTTCCTCTCAGTCCTTCTCCACAAGGAGTTCCAAGTAACCATTGTCAGTTGCCCTCTCTCACACTTATAATCTCATTTCTCAATATCCAGATTGATCATACATAAGCATTTATTTAAACGCATTCAGTCAGTCTCTTGCTCAAACTGTCATCCCAGTGTTCCTGAGGCTCGACACATAGCAGACAACGGAGCAAAGAGTTATGGAGTGGCCCAGTGAAGAAACCAACAGGAACAAAACCCAGTCTTAATCTTGACCACAGGCTGGACAGCGGTGGGAACCAGGCCTACACAGCACAGTTCGCTGCAGCCGTCTGGATCTGGCTGGTGGCAGTATAAACACCAGCACAGACAGATGATGAGGTGCCAAGCCACTGGGCAGCAATGACTGCCCAGATCATGTCTTTGCCCTAGTATCAAGTTAGCAGCCGTGTGTGGAGTACAACTAATGTAAACTCAGAATTCTCCACTAACTGACAAGCTCTCCAGTTTCCTTCCCAGAAGCACCGGCGTGGTGTGTGTGTGTGTGTGTGTGTGTGTGTGTGTACACCTACTTCCTGCAAGTGCTGTGGAAAGAGAGTACTTCCCCATGAATTGGTCACGGGTGCTTTTCATACCACTGTCCCAACTCAACAAGGGATCTGAAGCATTAATCTAATTCATTTTAATCTGCAAAAATTCGGGAGTCAAATATTGGGGTAAGACTTTTGGGTATATATCCAAAGGATGCTCAATTGTGCCACAAGGATATGTGCTCAACTATGTTCATAGCAGCATTGTTTGGCATAGCCAGTTCCTGGAAACAGCCTAAATGCCCCTTGACCGAAGAACGGATAAGGAAAATGTGGTACATTTACACAATGGAGTACTACACAGCAGAAAAAAATAATGACATCTTGAAACTCGTAGGCAAACGGATGGAGCTAGAAAATATCATTTTGAGTGAGGTAACCCAGACCCAGAAAGACAATTATCACATGTACTCACTCATAAGTCGTTTGTTAAACATAAAGCAAAGAAATCCAGCCTACAAATCATAATCCCAGAGAACCTAGACAACAATGAGGACTCTAACAGAGACATACATGGATCTAATTTACATGGGAAGTAGAAAAAGACAAGATCTGAGTAAATTGGGAGCATGGGGACCATGGGAGAGGATTGTAGGGGAGGGGAGCAGAGAAAAATGTAGAGCTCAGTAAAGTCAATTAAAAAAAAAGGAAAAGAAATAACATATTGGGGCAAGAACCTGAAAGACCGCCGGGCAGTAGTGGCGCACACCTTTAATCCCAGCACTCGGGAAGCAATGACAGGTGGATCTCTACAAGTTCGAGGCTAGCCTGTTCTACAGAGCAAGTTCCAGGACAGGCTCCAAACTCTGTCTTGAAAAATGAAGAAGGAGAGGGGGAGGGGAAGGGAGGAGGGAGAAGGAGAGGGAGTAGCTGGAAGATCAGAGAACAGCGAGCAGCCATCAGTTGCTTCCTACTTCTTCCATTCCTTCATTCAAAGGGTTGAGACCCTCTCTCAGCCCTTCCTTAACCACTTCCTGTCTCCTCTCTGTCTACAGTCCTCCAAACCTCTATAGTCATCTAGCTCTGCCTTCTGACTCCAAGCAAGCTTTAGTTGTCAGAACACAATCAAAATATCACACAACAGGTATTCATTTGTGCGACTACCACTTACTGAGAACCCACCAAGCATCAGAAGCTGGGACACAGAACAAACAGGATGGTAAGGGGATGCAAAGACTTGAGGGCCTGAGAATGGACCCACATGACCTTGAAGGTACAGAAGGCCACACGTGAGAATGGGATTGTTTCTGGGACCTGGCTCTGGGCAGTGCTTCCACACATTGCCCATCAACCTAGAGGCCTTCGGGATGTCCGGAGGAGACACAGGTGGAGTGTGAACACCTTTCCAAACAGTGGTACCCTACACTTCACTTAGGCGCATACCCCATCCCTTTGGAAAGGAAAGCAGCTGAACTCTGCTGTGGTTTGAAAAAGAAAATGTGCCCGGCACGACTACCACAATGCAAGTCTAATGTGATCTAATGTTGGTGTCCCTCATAAGGTGTCCCTCTTCTGGGTTCTAGATTTCAAAGAAGCCTTGACATAAACATCCCATTGGATTCTCAGCAGGTGGACTATGTTCACCACTCTAGGCTTTCACTGAGGGGCAACCACCTACACAGCTCTGCAAGCAAGGCCTAAGACTAGGGCAGAATAGTCATCTACCTCACTAAACACCAGATGCAAATCTGCGTCTTCCCTGGGGCACTCCTGTGAAATGATTTCTGAAGGGCAAGCTCTGGAACTCAGTCTGGGTCCAAAGAGAGCTACTCAAAAGCACGCACTGGGTCTCAGAGAGTTAGCCCAGAGGTTAGGACCATTTGTTGCTTTTGCAGAGGACCTAGGTTCCCAGCACCCACATGGCAGTTCACAACCATCTGTAACTCCAGCTCCAGGGGATCATGGTTTGCCCTCTTCTGAACTCTGCAGACCCTAGACATAAATGCACACATGCAACACACACACATGAACATCAATCATCTTTTTAAAAAAATGTATGTCCTGAAAAGACTCCGAGGCCGGGACAAGATCAAGTTTTAGTATATCTGTCCTCCACTGTATCACAGCGGCATGCCAAGTTTGGCAAGGAGGAGACAGGGGCCACGTGCTGGCCAGGTGCCATCTCGAGGGCCTGTGGTGGGACAGCCCTTGCCTGTCAGGGCTCCCAGCAGGCAGGTCACGAAGCAGGGTTCTCACAGTTCTATTTATAGAAGGTGGCCTCTGAGCAGGATGAACTGGGAAAGCCAGCGAGGCAGTATTTTCCAAGCTCACACTGTCTTGGCTTAATTTCATCCTAGGCAAATAAATCATTAAGGAGGCCCTAAGCCCTGGAAGATCTGACGAAGAGGGCCATTACACAGCACAGCCTTCCCTTGAATTATGGAAGGCCTCTGACAGCAGCCTTATTAGTGTCTGGGCCAGACTGTAACTCACGCTAACCACCCCCTTGCCATAACCAAAGGACGAGACAGGGCAAATCAGCTGGCTCCCTGATGGAAGGGGGAAAAAAAGCTGCTGCCAGCCTTGCAGGCTGCAGCTCTCCCTGTAAACATGCTCGCTCATTCATTGCTTGCCCAGCACCTCCTGCTCAGAATAGTCACCAGTGCCCCGGGATGAGCTGAGAACTAGTGCCGTGGACAGGTGCTGTGGCAGTGACTAAGGCCAACCTCAGCATCTTCATGAAGCCCACGAGAGCCAAGGCCTAGCTGTCACCACAGAACACTGGGCATGACCCTCAGGGTTCTAGTTTGTGAATTACAGGTAAGTACTAGATAGGTCCATGAGCTGCCTTCTCATGGTCCGGAGCCTCCGACATCCCATGTGCAAAATGGGCTTGTGGATGGGAAAGGGGGCATTCAAGGAGAGTCGGGGAGCCACCAAGCAGAAGGCCCTGACCGGCCCCGGGTATGTTGGGGAGCTAAGCAGTTGGATTGCAATCTTTTCCCGGTCATCTCACAGGGCACCTCTGCCACAAGTCTGTGAATTTCCCAAGTAGCAGATGGAGAGGGAAGCACAAGATGAAAGTGAGCTGGATAGGAAGGAGAAGATGCTGAGGTCCAATAGGGACAAGGCGCAAGGCCCAGGACCTGCCCTGGCATCAGCTGGCAGGAGAGACTATGGGTACAGGCAGGCTGAGCAGCACCAGGCTTGGCTTTCATGGGCAAGCATGCCATTTCCACTAGACCAAACTATGGAGGAATTGTAGACTAGCAAGTCTGCAGGGCCACCTGGAAAGGAAGAGGCGAATGGGAGGTGGGGGCTTCTGGGGACAGCATGGTGGTGAGGATGCCCGCTCTGTTCCACACCTGTGTGACATGTAGCGTTATGCGCATCAGCCCAGAGTGTGTTAGAAAGTCAGCATCTTGGGCCTCTCACACACCATCTTCACTGTCAAAGGTCCCTGAGACAAATGTCATCACGGCAGTCACCCTCCAGACGAGGGTTCCGAGAAACACAGAAGGCAGAAAGTCCTCACTGACCTTGGCATCCCAACCTCCCCTAGCCTGCACCGTACATCAGCTTTCAAGGCCTGAGCCATGAACCATGCTGGTGATTCACTCATCATGTCTTGCCAGGAACATCTTCAAAGGCTTTGGAGCCTGGGTTTTGACTCTGGTTCTGCTGCTCCCTGGTAGGTGACCTTGGCAAGTCCTCCCGGTTCTCTGAACCTCTCCACAACCGCCTATCCAATGTGGCTACCAACTGGCTGCCGATCCCCACGCTTTCCCTCCCGAATGCCTCAGAGACACGCTGCCTCCTCCCCGTTTCCCCACAAATGTCCAACAGTGGCTAGGCCCTCCACCTAGCGTCTCCTCCTGACTGGTACACACATGGCCACAGGCACAGTGGTGCCAATTGTTCACATGTCCTTGCTGAGGACAGGTTCACCAGGCAAGTTACCACTGGGAGACACAGCCTGTTGGATACTCAGTGGGAAACCTCTGAAACAGCTCACGGAGAAGGCTTCCCTTGTGTGAAGAAGTTCAGCGTGCACCAGCGTTTACTAACAGCCGTTGTCCACAGTGATTTTCCAATCCATGGAACAATATTAGCACTTTTGTGTCCACTATGTTGTGAGTCCCTACTGTGCGCCAGGACTAGCTAGGTCACTTTTGATGTATCACCCATGATTCTGAGCAGAATGTTTTTCTTTCTCTGAATAACAAACTGAGCTCAGAGTTAAAATGACTCACTCAGGTGACAGCTAGGTAGAGCTCAGACTCCTGGGTGCCACGAGTTCCTGAGGCCAGATCTACCTCCAAACCATGCTGGCCCAGTCCCACCCATACCCGGCTCCGGACACTGGCATCTACATGTCAAAGGCCTTGGTGAAGACAGGGCTATGAGGGACTGTTCGTAACTATTAAATGTGACAATTCCCTCAAAGCAGGACTGTGGCAGCTGAGCAAGGCTCTTTCTCAGCTGAAAATCTGTTCCTTTTGTGGAGAACAAAAGGCAGGGGGCCAGTTTCTGAATGCCAAGGTCCTGAATGGAACCGCCTGGCCTATCACACAACCTCCAGCTGGTCTGGATGTGGGGACAGATGTGCCATGCAGAGCAAACAATGGGAAGCGGGGACGGGTCACGCTGGGGTCAGACTGCAAGAGGGCTGGCAGTGATCACAGGCCGCTCCTTCTACTCCGGCCCATTGTGACTCTGTCCCCGCTGTGAAGGAAAAAAGAAAAGCCATTCAGGTAGCGAGAGGCCATTCCGTTTCTGTGCACACACAGCAGCGCATCTACAATGCCATCCGTGCAGGGGTGCAGCGCATCTCCTATACCATCCGTGCAGGGGTGAAGTGCATCTCCTATACCATCCGTGCACGGGTGAAGTGCATCTACTATGCCATCCGTGCAGGGGTGAAGCGCATCTCCTATGCCATCCGTGCAGGGGTGAAGCGCATCTCCTATGCCATCCGTGCAGGGGTGCAGCGCATCTCCTATGCCATCCGTGCAGGGGTGAAGCGCATCTACTATGCCATCCGTGCACGAGTGCAGCGCATCTCCTATGCCATCTGTGGAGAGGTGCAGCGCATCTCCTATGCCATCCGTGCAGAGGTGCAGCGCATCTACTATGCCCTCCATGCAGGGGCACTACAAGAGAGGTATCTCTGAAGACGGAAACGCAGCTCCCACTATGCAGCACCTACTGAGCACTTCTGCATAGGGTGCCCTGCGGAGGACCAGACAGAGGCTAACACAGATGCCATGCCGCTCCCGGTTCAGAGTCATCTCCCTTCAGCAGCCGTGTCACCACAAGCCATACATAGCGCGGTCCACTCTGTGCACCCAAGGGCGCCAGGTTCTTATGGTGCTGATGGACATCCTGTATTTGGGTCGGCTGGACCGGACAGCTGAAAAAAAAAATCTCAGTGCAATAAGGTGCTTAGGGCTTTCTTGGCAGCAGGGCCATGTAACTCTACTGTCCTGTCAAAGAGAAACCCAATCACCCACGGTGCTCACTGGGTGCCTGAGATGAGCTCAGTGGAAGGATGGGAAATGCATATGTGTGATGACGGCTCGCATGGGTACACCCGCAGTGGCCACCTAAGTGCTGGGCCAGGCTCCACTCTTACGTCACTTTCACAGCGCTTGGCGTGGTCGTCTAAGTATCCCACTGCCCAGATGGAAAAACCGAGGCATGAGAATGTTGAGTAGCGGGAAGGGGGAATGAATGGAATTCAAATTAAGATTAAAAGTCTATTCTTACAGGAAACTGACCGGCTCTACAAAAATAGGGATCTGAATAATTAAATCATTAGACATCCATACTATGAAAATACATGCAACTGTTAATAAGAAATGAGGGCCATTCTACCATAACTGATGTTTAAACAATTGCCAAGATCCATTAAGGTGGGGGGGGGGCATGATGCAAAGCTCCGCTTACAGTGTGATCTAAAAATTCCCTGTCGTAAGTATTTCTGGAAGGATACACAAGAAACTGCTGATGGTGGCTGGTGGCAAGGATGCGAGGGGGCCGGGGACTGGAGAATGTGGCGGGGATGCTTCAACGTCCAACTCTGTGTATCGCTGACAGCTGCTACCCAGCCTCCAGCTTTACCTATTAAAAGGATCATAAATGTACTAAGTTCCCACTGTTTCCACCTGTCACAGATGCCTCCCTGGCCACTAGCCCTTGAGCAAAGAGGACAAACCCCACTGAGTGGGGCCTGGGGACAGGGTCTCTCTGGTCTGTAGGGAGCTGGGGTGACAAACAGAGAAGATGAGGGTCTCAGACACGGACCTTGGTGGAGGAGTCACATTCTGTCATCAGGGAAGTGGGGAGGACCTCGCTGCCCACACAAGCCTCCCAAGTGTTGAGCAGGAGGGTGGTGGGCTCCACACAGAGCAGGAACACAGTCTGACAAGGGGAGGGTGCCCTTGCAGTCATCCTGTGGAAAACCTCTCTGGTCCCCATCAATACCGGAAGCGCTGGCTGGCTGCCAGCCTCCTCTGCTGCACTGCTGTGCCCATAAATACTTGTTGGCAAATCGATTAAACCATCTAGGAATGACGACTAGAAATATAGCTTCTTCTGCTTGGCACAAATAGACAGGCCTTCACGGCCAGCTGGTCCCAGGACACTATACCTGTGCTTCTGCTCTTCAACCGAAAGTCAGTCCTGAGCATCAATGGGCCCTCTGTGCACAACAGGCCCAAAACAGCACAAACCCAACACCCGAGTAAAATCTTTAGCCTACGGTACAGCCCAAGGGTTTCCCTGACAAAGAGAACCATTAGTCACCCTGTATCAAAGCTGCTGAGGCCCCCAAGGATGTTGGCCTCCATCTGGGGCTCCTTGCCTCCACCCGTGTCTCTCATGTCGCACTCACCACGCAGGAACTCCAAGACAACACCCTTCTGTTAGCACTCAGGCACCAGAATTTGGAAAGAGGAAACTTCAAGCCAGGGAACAAGTCCAGACAAGGCCAGGACAGCCCAGGGGTGAGCGTGAGAGTAGATGAGGCATCTTCCCCTGCTCAGGGATAAAGCGTAGCTGATTCTGAGCAGCAGAGTCGGCCCCTGCACCCTGCCTCGCTTTCAGCGCACTCTGCAGAGCTCTTTGAGGGCCAGGAAGGAAGCAACGGAAGTAGAAAAAGCAACAGAGACAGCACGACAGGATCTCAGCTAAGTTTACCACAGAGGGCCACAAAATCAGGTAGAGCCAACCCTCCTGAGTTGTTGGCTCCCCCTGCCTTGTCTGCTAGGGTTCCCGCAAGAGTCTCACACCATTTGCCTCAGCCTGAATCCAGGTTCCTCGGCTATGAGCTGTGTGGTTTTGAGCAACTTGCTCAACTTCATTGAGCATCAATTCCTTCAGGGTGAATCAAAGATGATTATCCATATATTCACTTAAAGAGTACTTGAATGATTACTTTTATGAAGGGCTTAGAAAAGAGCCCAGCAGGATGAGATACGTCTAGCTAGTAGTATTATTGGTATTACTAGGTTGGGTCTGGACAACTGACACAGCCTAGTCATGTGCCTGGCTTGGTCTGTGTACACCTCAGCTACACACGCCTCAGCTGTCTCAGTTACAGACCTTTGAGCGTCCTCCAGGTCTTTGCAGGAAAACCCAAGATGCTAAGCCATATCATTCTGCGGTGTAGTGAAAGAACAATTCTACCCATGAGAGGTTCCAGGGCATCGTGCATTTGCAAGAGGAAATTGCACTGCCAGGAGCTCTTGTCCCGTCCAACATGTGCTTCAGGGTTCAGTGTGGTAAGACCTTTTAAGGCTTGCTTTTACAGTCATAAAAATCATAAATTGAAAAGGAGTTATCCATTAACAACTCCCACTGCATTAGAGGAAAATGCTTTACAGAGGCTACTCTGTATTCCATCTGTGACCCCCAGAACCTCCTCGGCTCAGCTGGTTAATTGCAGCAATGGACTCCAACTACTAGGTATCTGCTTAGTGGTGGTGTGTCTGATCACCCCAAACTGAAGAGGGGACACTGAGGCTTTGAGGAAGGAGTAACCCCAAGGGGCAGCCCTTTTATTCCCAGTTATGCTTTCATTCCAATCCTGATACCCCAGTCAAGTTACCACATCCACAATCAATGAAGGATCAGAATTCTTTCAACCCATAGATCTTCACGTGGGACTACCTTCCCAACCAAGGGACTCTGGGGTCAAACCATTTCCCTCCATGGGAATGCGTGGTGAAATCTGGCCCAGATCACCCTCTATATATACAACATAGCTCTTTCCCAATCACCTCCCAGTCCTTGGACCCCACTGTAGCACAGACTACCACATAATCAAGGCTTATCCCAAGATAAGCTTCCCTCTCTGCCATCATACCTCTACCCAAGGTAGAGGATGCCAGTCTTGTCTGGAGGGCAGTCTAGCACAATGCCAGGAACTCACCTGATCATCACATAGGAGATGCTACAGGCTCGCATCATGACAGCCTGCTCCATTATCACAGCCCCTACCCTGTACTCGCCTTCACCTCCCTGGATCCTGTTCCGGATTCTGCTGACCTGAAAAACCCCAGCCACTGGAGAAGGAGATAAAACCATCCAAAAGACCCATGAGGTCAAAATGCGTCAGACACAACTGTCTTTCCCACCCAGCCCCCTTCAGTAACGCAGGAGATCCCCGACTCTAACAGCCACAAGGGAGCCACAGGGACAATATGTTAGTGACTTAGTTTTGTTGTTGAATACCAACCAATAGGCCGGAGTGGTCAATAACCGAAAGGAAATATTCTTTTTTAGGCTTTCATAGCTCCCCCTGCTGTCAATTTCAGACATTTGGTGCCAACACTCAAACTAAGAAAGGGATCCCATGTCCCATTTTACAGATGAATAGAGTGGATGTTAGGGAGTTTGAGTGTCGCACTAGAGACAGAACCACTGTGCTGGGGATGTCCAGAGGACCGGGACAGACCCTCCAGAGCGCCAGCACAAGCACAAATTAATTCCAGCAGTAAACTTCCCAGCTGGACCAGAGAGCTCACTGGTGCCATTCTCTCCACATCCCTAGGGTTTGCATCGGCATGTCTACCTAAGAGGATTCCGGACCCTTCCTACAAAGCACCACGATGATCACCTTGCTCGGAGCAGACTCATCTGCTCCAAGGCTTTACAGGTCAACAGAAAACGGAGCATCATTCCACCGTTAACCTTAGTCCAACAACCACAGAAACAGATGCCAGCAAAAATGCTGCCAATTATCCCGGAGTTAGGAGCTCCGGCCACTTTTGTGTTGGCCTGCCACCCTCAAACCAGCAGCCCACATTTTGCTCAAGCAAACACACGAGTCAAACCTTGCCCGTGGTTCCTTTTCTGGAATGTTACTCTTGGGCTGTCAATTGAAGAGGGGAACATGGGAAAATGGTTGATCTCAGAGGCCAACAGACCTAGGAGGACCCTGCTCATGGTTCGGAGCTCTGTGCTTTAGGTTTTTTGTTTTCTTGTTTTTTTTTCTGACTTTCAAAAAAAGAAAAATCGGCCACACTGGCTGGCAACTGAACCTCTCATTTAGAATGAACCCTGGAATTGGGGCTGCAAGTGCTCATTTCTGTAAGATTTGGTAGGGAAGACATCTACAGATGGTTGCTGGGAGACCAGCACACTGTCACTTTTCTCACTGCTGTGACCTAACCCCTGACAAGAAGGAACTTCAGGGCAAATTCATCTTGGCTTAGGCCTCACAAATTATGTGGTCCCCATGAGAAGGAAAGTATAGCAAGCGGCAAGAGCAGGAGGCAGCTGGTTCCAAGACATCTGCAGTCAGGAAACAGAGAGCTGACATAAAGTGAAGCCAGGTTATAAAAACTCAAGATCTGCCGGGCGGTGGTGGCGCACACCTTTAATCCCAGCACTCGGGAGGCAGAGGCAGGAGGATCTCTGTGAGTTTGAGGCCAGCCTGGTCTACAAGAGCTAGTTCCAGGACAGGAACCAAAAGCCACGGAGAAACCCTGTCTCGAAAAATCAAAAAAAAAAAAAAAAACACTCAAGATATGCCTAGTGGTTGTGGCACACGCCTTTAATGCCAGCCCTTAAGAGGCAGAGGCAGGAGGATCTCTGTGAGTTCAAGCCCAGCATGGTCTACAGAGTGAGTTCCAGGACAGCACAGCTATACAGGGAAACACTGTTTCCAAAAAAAAAAAAAAAGAAATCCTTCAAGATCCCCTCCCCCCACCACCCTATGATCAACTTCCTCCCACTTCCTGAAGGGGATGATGGTTCAAACATATGAGCCTGTGGGGGACACTTCATGTTTAAACCACAATAGCCGATATGTGTGAGCAAGCCCTGGGATTCAAGATGGGCCACATAGCCATGTTTACTTTTCCTAGAGGTTACCCTTCCTCCCGAGTGCTAGGATTAAGTAAGGGCCTGCACTGCTGCCCACCGCCACCCGGCATTAATTAACTTTTCAACTGCCTGCCAGGTTATGCATTGTGAATAAAGGAGGCCTTGGTGCCGCTAGGGTGAGACCTACAGCCCACAGAGGAGCTTCACTTCAACCAGATCGTTAGCAGTTGCCAGGATCTAGATTTCTGGTTGTCTGGAAAACGGGCCAATTCCATAGTCCAGGGCTTCATTTCCACACGGCCACAATCCGCTGGAGGGGAGAGCATTTTACCTCCTTTGACAGCTGCCAGAAGGGGCTGGGATCTGGGTGTTCAAAGCTGCATCCAGGAGGCGGCAATAAGTAACAGTTGCTAACACTATTTCTTATCTGACAGCTCGACTCCCACCCAGGGACCGGGCAGTGGTGACGCTCTCCAGCCCGGGACTAGGTTGGGTCATTCCATAAATCTCTTTAGCACTCACAGACAGCCCTTATCAAGTGCATTTACTATTATAAGCACACATATGATTCTAGGTGACCTCCTGAGTGCCCTGAGCTAGAGTATGGCCATGTGACACCCCCCCCAGTTGGAATATGGCCATGTGACCCTCCTGAGTGCCCTGAGTTTAATCATGACCACTGTGCCATTTAAAGATGGGTAAACTGAGGTAGAGCCTGTAAACTGCAAAGCCTTCGACAAAGTCAAAATTCAAAACCATGCTGATCACTGCTAAAAACGGCAGGGTTCCCCAACTGCAGCTCTCCCTGCACTGCTTACCCGTTCCCCAACTCTTCTGGGACAAGAGGCCTCTGCACCCCTTGCCACCTAGGCCAGCACACTTACGGTCAAGGCCATTGATGTAGCGCATGGTGACTTCGCAGTGGCCCCACACGGCACTCACCACCGGGTACAGTTTCTTGCCCTTGAGGCCACGGAAGGCCACGCCCAGGTACTGGCCGTCCACGATGAAGCTGAGTGTGCCCTCGTCCATGTCCAGCACGACCAATAAGGAATCTGGCAGAGCGAAGGCCTCATCCGGCCCCAAGAAAGCAGGGTATGCCACCCCAGGTCGGTTCTTGCCATCGTGGTAGAGGCGGCTGCGGCCCAAGTCCCAGCCCCACGACTCGGAGTCGCTGCCCACCAGTGCGGTGTAACCCACGGAGTGCAAAGGGGCACGGGATGTGGCCACGCCCACCACAGCATGGGTACCCCGCTGCCTAGCCGGCCAGTGGATCTGCCATGCGTGCAGGCCCCGGGCATGGCCCACCTTGCCGCGGATGCCATCCGTGCTTTGGGCCACAGGGTGGCGGTGGAAGGTGAGGCGGTCATCATCCTTGACGAAGACATTAAGCGAGCGGTCCTCGGGGTTCCAGGCATGTCTCAGCTGCACAGCCAGCCCTGCCGCAGGCATGTCCAGCAGCTGGTCTAGCCGCGCTGGCCGCCCGGGCTCTGAGCCTCGAAGCTCCCGCTTGGCAGGCCGAAGAGCTGGCTCTCGCACCTCCACAGACTTGAGGCTCCCCGAGAGCTTCTGACCCATGGCTCACTATGGGGAGGGGACCACTTCGGGCCACTGCTACCTCGTGGGAGCCTCCACTCCCCACAGCCAGGGATGGACCCCGGGGCTGGGAACCAGGCTTCCTGATGGTTGATCTCTACAGCCTCTGCTGGGCTGTGGCAGGGGCCCAAGCTCCTGGAAGGAAGCAAAGGGCACAAGTTATGATAGAAGCATCAACAGTCAGCTACTCTCCCTTCATTTATACCTTGGCCTTGGAAGGGCCCTTTGTAAGGCCCGACCACATAATTCATGCGCATAATAATGAATGGTTCTTCATATCTGGTACTTTCCAAGTATATGAGATATGGCAGACACTGTCCTCCATGATTAAGGTTTCCCCGTTCCTCTAAATCTTAAAGAAGTCACTGATTAGCCAGTCTCACAGGTAATAAGTGACTGAGCCACGAGTCAAACCAAGGAACTCTGCTCTCAGAGTCTGTTCTTGGCACCAGAGTAACCGCTGGAAATCGCTGTCGCAAGAGGAACTGAACCCCAAGAAACTGGAGTGCTGAGACATGGGGTCATACACACTTAGCATGTGGCTCGTGGGTTTGCAGCTCCAGTTATCTAGAGCTTAAAAAAAAATCTTAAAATGGAACCAGGTTTGGGAAGCAAGACACAGAGCAAGTGTTCGGTGGGGTCACCCAGGGACAACTATTTGAAGATGGTGGTGTGTTGTCGCCATGGGAAAATAAATGGCAAAGAAGGAGAAAAAGAGAGCTGATCCATCCAAACTGTGGAGCCAGACATCACTAAAACACATCCCTCTGTATCTCAGGCCTCTCCTGGACTCTACTTTCCTCCTCTGTAAGATGGGATACAACACCTCCCATTCGGGTGGTATGATGAGAATCTGAAAGACGATATGCTAAAAGCTCAGATCTGGTTCTCTTGGCTTTGTTCTCCAGGCATCCCACAGGGAATTATTTCTCTTGGACACACCAGTGTTTTCCCTGGGCATAGAAACATTATTGCTAACATTTATCCCAGTTAGTATCCCTTGCTGCAAAGACGGCAATTTTCCAGGAGGTGGAGGAACTGGACACAGTAGGGTCATTCGGGCCCCAGGGACTTTGGGGAGCTTAGATGGCCCTAACTATGGGAAGAGGAAGGCTGAGCTTTGCCCCATCTGACTCCTGCAGCTGACAGAGGACAGGTGTGTGCCTTCTTCTTCCTTAGCCTGGGGGCATCCTGGCTCGGGACTTCTCCAGGACAAATGAGAAGACAGGATGCTACCATGTTCTGTCTTACCTACCCATGACTTCCTATTGGTGACAGACAGTTCATCGTCACTGTCAATTTAAGACGCACCTATGTGATCAGTAAAGCTCACTTCTAGGTATATCTGCCAGGACGTTTCCAGAAAGCACTAACCAGGGGTAGACGACCCACCCTAAATGTGGGCAGCACCTTTCCATAGGCTGGCAATCCAGATAGAATACAAGGAAGAAAAGGGAAAGCTGCCAACTGTAGGCACGTTCTCTCCCACACCTTCGTGGCTGCCATCACCATGATGGGAGTTGCTGTGCTGGGCCACGCCCTCTTTGCCATGACAACTAGAGAAACTTCTGCAAGCGCAAGGGAAGGAAATCCTTTCTTCTGTAGGGCATTCTGTCACGTTTTGTCACAGCACAGAGAGCTGACAATCGCAGAAAACTGACACTGAGGTGTGGCTGGCGCTGTGCCTGTATCTGATCACGTGGTATGGAAGCTCGCAGAACTAATTTGCAGGAAGAATTCAGCAAAGTTTGGAGAAGCCAGCCAGAGAAATCCTAGAATTCTGTAAGTGCAGCTGTATGGATGATTCTGAGACCTCAGGAGACCAGGCTGCCGAGAGGAACGCCAACAGCAAAGACATCTATCTCGTCCAGTTCCAGGCAGAAACAATGTCTCATGGGAACCAAACCGAGGCCATTTGTGTTACCCATTGGTACGGAAGCTGTGCACATTTTGTCCACGTCCTGAGACTTTACAGAGGTTGAATTTAAAGGTGAAGGATGAATTAATTTCATTAATGAATGAATGAATGAATTCTCAGGGCAGCCCAGTATCCAGGCTGTGGCTAAGTTTGGCTCTTCGGCCAGATGCACAGTGAGGTCTGGGAGCAAATCCAGAGCAGGAAGAGCCCGACACTTAAGAAGACTGCCCCTCAGTCCTGCCACCCAGCTTTCTCCACCACCACGAACTGTGTCAAGCGGTAACAAACCCTTTCCTTAAGATGCTTTTGTCAGGGTTGCCAGAGCAATGAGAAAAGTAACAGAACAGAAGCCATAAACAGTGAGGCCTCTAAAGAGATCGGAGCAGTGGTTCTCAACCTTCCTAATGCTGGGACCCTCTAAAAAAATAGTTCCTCATGGTGTGGAGACACCAACCATAAAGTTATTTCCATTGCTACTTCATAACTATGATTTTGCTGCCATTATGGACGGTAACGCAAATAGCTGATATGCAGGCTATCTGATTCATGACCGCTGTGAAAAGGCCGTTTGATCCCCCAAGGGATCACGACCCACAGACTGAGAAACACTAGGTTAGCGCCATTATGAGGGACATCAGGACAACTAGAAAGATGCCATGAGAGCACCTCAGGAACTGGCTCCAGAGTGTGAAGGTTTTCACTTATTTGAAAGACTCTGTCCCAAGAAGCCATCTCCAGGACACACTGCCTGCGCCCGGTACCTAGGAAATCTTCTCTGTTTTCAATCATCAAGGCACTCACGGGCCACTTCAGCCATGACTCGAGGTGCTCCAGCTATCGCTTGAGGAGGTAGGAAATCTAGCATGACCCACCATGCTGGCTTTGCAGGCATGCAGGATACAAGAACTATTGGATTATGGAGGCTTAAGCCTAAAGTACAAAGGAAGGCCTAGGTGACTAGACAGACAGGCATGGAATTCCTACAGGCAAGGGATTCCCAGGAAAAACCCAAGTGATTTCTCCAGGAGGGTGATGTATGAAACCGTGATGGTGAAGCCAAAGACGCAGGAAGATGGGATGTCTGCTGAAGAAGGCAGCAGGCAGTGTGCAGAGACGGCCAACAGAGAGGACAGTGTCATAGGCCCAAGGGTGCTGGGTTGACATCATGACACCTTGTACCTCGTGTTTTCGCTAAGAAGTTTCAGTCTCGCTTTGGTTCCGTCCTCTCCATTCCCCGACGCTGTCTACTGAAACGGGAATGTTTAGTCTGTGCCATCAAATCTGGAAGCATGTGGCTTGTTTTTGATTTTGCAGGGACCCACATGCGCACGGAGGTTTGGAGGATAATCTGGACCTGAACAGTGCGGCAACCGTGGAGATTCTGGGGGGAGGTGAGAGAGACTAAAAGCATGTTAAGACATTGTAAGACAGAATTGAGCCTTTTGGGAGCCAAAGGTGCAATGTTGTAGCCTGCATAATAATTGATAAGAGGTGAACTTGTGATAGTTACTTCTTTTTCTCGAGTGTGTGTACGCACACCTGTGCGTGTGTAGGTCCGGGTGTATGCAGGTGCATACGCACATATGTGTAAGTAACCCATGGGCCAACCTTAAATGTATTCTTCGGGTGCCACTTGCCTTATTTTTTAAATAAGGGTCTCTCATTGGCCTCGGACTCACAGAATAGGCTAAGCTGGCTGACCAGCAAATCCCAGGGATCCATCATCTTTTCCACTTCCCCAGGGTTTGGATTTAAAGTACAAACCACCATGCCTGGCTTTTTTTACATAGCTTCTGGGGATCAAGCTCGGGTCCTTGTGTTTGTACAGCAAACACATTATCACCTGAACCATCTCCTTGGTCCCATGATAACCGTGAGTGTCACCGTCACTGTACCAAAAAGTGTCTGGGAGGACAGACAGGGACACCTCTGGTACTACTGCAGGCATCCCCTGTATGCTTCTGGCCTCTGCCATCGGAGCCCCCCTCCTCCCGCACATGCCTTCTGCCACAATGAACTGAAACTCGGGGACTACGAGCCAAAACAAACCCTTCTCTCAGGCTGTTGTCTCAGGTGCTTCTCACTGACAGGGAAGTCTACTACTCCTCCCTGACAGAAACACACCCCCATCGGAGTGAAGAAGGGACGGAAGGACCCCCGCTGCCACTCAGCATGGACACACATGTTTTTAACTCTCCAATTTTAGTGTATTCTCCCAGGTTCTTCCCTTTCTGTTGTTAGGCTGGCATCAACTCTATTTGGAAAAGTTCTGGGTGACGTCTGATCTGAGAGAATACTCGATCACAAATATCCCCAACACTCGATAGTTGAAAGGCGGTAGAATAAAATTACTCATGTTCTGATCTAAAATCACCCAAAATCAAGGAGAAAGAAATCGAAATGCAAAGGCCCTCTTCGGCAAAACTGGACACGTTTGTAACCTAAACCACAGCTTAGGAGGGAAGGCTGCCAGACGCGATCAGAGGTGGCCCAGAGCAGCCAGGATCAAAGCTGGTCTAACACACCTGAGAAGGCTCCTTGCGGGTCAGGGTTGTGGGAAAGCCTGTAGAGCAGGCGAGCGGCTGGGATTCTTGAAGGACGACTCCAATGGTCTAACCAAGGGCACCAGGCAGAGGATGTGCAGTCTGGTGTCAGGAACTCTCAGGGAATGGGAAGAACAGGAAACAGAGGAAACCACAGCCTGCCTTCTTCCTTCACAGGCAACAGAGCAAAGGCCGGGCAGGAGAAGAGAAGCCCACAGCTACTCTGCTGGCTGAAAAATAAAGAAACTACCAAAATAAATCACCACCCCAGTCACAGTGCAATCCTGCACTCTTTGTGTAATTTCCAGCACTTCTGCAAATATATCTGCAAAATCCTCAGCGTAGACAGCCCCTAGAGCAGAGAGAAACATACCTGGATGGAACGAAGACACCACTGGAGAACGGCTCAGTCCAGAGGGTGCTTGTCTCCAAGTCTGAAGACCCAAGTTGGATACCAAGACCCACGTGGTAGACAGAGAGAACCAATTCCCAAGTTGTTCTCTGACCGCTTACGCACGCTGGGGCACACTCACACACCACAAACACAAAATCAGTAAATTTCATTTAAAAATTTCAAGATACTATCGGAGAAACAAAGGAGAAAAAAAGACCAAGAAAAGGTAACTGGAGAAACGCTGTCATTTAAAGCAGCTGCCGTAAAGCATCTAGAAACTGTGATAGAATCGGTAAACAATCTTTGCAGTTACTCATTTTAGAAGGCAGGCAGTCTAAACAAAAGATTAAATTCATTCTACATAGTTATTCTAAAGATAACTTCCCCAACTAACAATAAAGCACAAACCTTCTAAACTGTCAGAAGGAAGGCGGCACAAAGTAAAACAGACCGTACCCCCGAGGGCTTTGTTTTAAGAAGCTATTGAAGCAAGAAGACGTCAAGACAGAAGATGTGATAGTAAAACCGAGACCGAAGTAGTAGCCATGTCAACGCACAGTCATAACAAACCACTCAAAGGCAAAGACTAAAGCTAGGAAGAAGACAAAACCCCCTGCCTCAGACAACACATGAGAGCCATCCCAAAGAAAAGTGAGTCAGAGCCAAAAACAAAACAATGGAAGGACAGACAGACAGCTGTGCATAAGTTCATACCTAGAACAGCCTAAGCAAGAGGCAAGCAAAGTGGATTTCAAAGCAGAAGTTTTAAATGAAGCAAAGGAGACTAGTTTGCGGTAATAAAAGAATATGATCCATAGCTGAAGATCAAGCCACATCAGATGGCGCCCGCCATTCAGAGCAAAAGCGAGAGGGACTACAGGGCAGGTGATTTTAATTCCCATCTTCTAGCTCATGAGTGATCAGTTGACCAAATGAAATAAAGACCACAAAACGGCAAACCCTGCATGATTAATACACAAGATCTAACTGATGTGTGGATGGTGTTCTGTGTCCCAAGTGCAAAGAAAGCATGTTCTTTCAGATGTCCATGGAGCCATCAGAACTTCTCCCGCTTGGCAGCTCATACAGCCTATAGCTCAGTTTTGGGGATCTGACACTTTCACAAAACATACATACAGGCAAAACACGAACGCACATGAAATAATAAATAATTAAGAAAGCTTCTCCTAGCTTCTGTAAAGGAAAGGACACAGTCAACAAGATAAAACGACAGCCTACAGAATGGGGAAAGATCTTCACCAACCCCACATCAGGCAGAGGTCTGATCTCCAAAATATACAAAGGACTCAAAAAATTGGTCATCAAAAGAACAAATAATCCAATAAAAAAAATGGAGTACAGACCTAAACAGAGAACTCTCAACAGAGGAATCTAAAATGGCTAAAAGACACTTAAGGAAATGTTCAACATCTTTAGTCATCAGAGAAATCAAAACAACTCTGAGATTCCATCTTGCACCTGTAAGAATGGCCAAGATCAAAAACACTGATGACAACTTATGCTGGAGAGGTTGTGGGGTAAAGGGAACACTTCTGCATTGCTGGTGGGAGTGCAAGCTGGTACAGCCTCTTTGGATATCAGTGTAGTGATTTCTCAGAAAATTAAGAAACAACCTTCCTCAAGACCCAGTAATACCACTTTCGTATATATTCAAAGGATGCTCAATTGTGTCACAGAGACATGTGCTCAACTATGTTCATAGCAGCTTTGTTTGTCATAGCCAGAGCCTGGAAACAACATAAATGCCCCTCGACTAAAGAATGGATAAGGAAATGTGGTACATTTACACAATGGAGTACTACACAGCAGAAAAAATAATGACATCTTAAAATTTGCAAGCAAATGGATGGAGCTAAAAAACATTATTTTGAGTGAGGTAACCCAGACCCAGAAAGGCAATTATCAAATGTACTCACTCATAAGTGGTTTTTAAACAAAAAGGAAAGAAAACCAGCCTATAAATCACAATTCCAGAGAATTTAGACAACAAAGAGGACCCTAGAAAGTCATACATGGATCTAATCTACATGGGAAGTAGAAAAAGACAAGATCTCCTGAGTAAATTGGGAGCATGGGGACCTTGGGAGAGGGCTGAAGGGGAGGGAAGAGGCAGGAAGGGGAGCAGAGAAAAATGTAGAGGTCAATAAAAACAGTAAAAGAATTTTAAAAAAACGATTAAAAGAGAAATCTTTTCCTATATATTAAGATACAGATAAAGCCTCAGAGAGTGAATATAGCACAGTGTCTGGTAACAGGGGGTGGGAGTCACTGAGAATTTTTTTACATTTTCTTAAACAATTTAGATTTTAAAATTTCATATGCAAATGCATGGTTATCTAGAAAGTAACAGAAAATTCATCTGTTAAGTTTGTGGGATGCCTCTGACACAAGGAAGTCATAGATAAAGTGCTTACACTAACAACTGGTTTCTTACATTTGTTCATTTATTTGGGGTGAGGGGTGCACACACCGAGGTGAGAATATGGAGATCAGAGGACAGCTCATGGGGATCGGATCTCCCCTTTCACCGCAGAGGTCCTGGGATCAAACTCAGGTCATCAAGCTTGCTGGCTCGTACCTCCATCTTCTGGGCGAGCCAGCTCACTGGAGTCCACATTGTTACAATTCTTAAAATGAAAATAAATAAACTAAGCTCAATTAGGTAGAAAAATAACAGAATTAAGAGAAAATCCAAAAGCTAGTTTTTTTTTTTTTGTGGAGAGAGGGATAGTTACCATAAAACTAGAAGTAAACCACTAACTAATCCCATTTAACCCATCATACTGTGTTTTCTAGCAGCCATTATTGCCTATTACGTGATCTGTCAATGCAGTCTACGTGCATACCCAAGAGGTACTTTTTCTGTGGGTTCCTTCTTCCACAAGCACAGGAGTACATTCTAATCATAAAGATAACAGAACAAATTCCACTTGGTGGGGCAGGGGACCCAAGATGCCCAACCGGCACTCCTCCTAACTGTCAAGGTCATTAAAAAGAAGAAGAAAAGGTCAAGAGACTGGGCCAACAAAGAGGAGCCCAAGGAGACACCATAACATGGCTTCCCTCGTGGGATACTGGAACCAAAGAAAGGACTGTGGGCAAAAACAAAAATCATTTGGATAATAAAAATGTAGCAATATTGGTTTGTTAACTGTGACAAATACATAATACTAGTGAAAGAGTTAACTGTAGAGGAAGGAGTGCGTATGTGGGGTCAGCAAATGAAACCTCTCTATGTTGCTTTGGTCCTCCCCTCCCCCACTCTGCTTTCTCTTTCCTTTCCTCCCACGGTGGAGATTAAACCAGGGCCTCATGCAGCTAGGTAAGTGTGGGATTAGTTTTTCTATTAAGTCTAAAATTATTCAAAAAGTATAATTTGTAAACTGGGGAGTGGTGGTGCATGTCTTTAATCCCAGCACTCGGAAGGCAGAGATGGGTGGGTCTCTATGAGGTCGAGGCCAGCCTGGTCTACAAAGCGAGTTCCAGGACAGGCTCCAAAGCTATAGAGAAACCTTGTCTCCAAAAACCAAAAAAAAAAAAAAAAAAAAAAAAAAGTAAAACGTAATTAAATCTTAAATCCGTTTCTCAATTTGAGAAATACCAAAAATGTGCACTAACCAGACTTTCTATCTCTCACCTTCTATTTGCTCTCCCTGGATACTGTGCCATTCAAACAATGCCGAGTGTCACGTGTATAAAACGTTGGGCACCACTGGGAGCACAGCTAAATACGTGGGGAAAATGAAACTGCTAGATTCAGTGCATCTGCCATTTTGAAAGATGGAGTTCATTTACCATCCCCTGAGTTGACCAGAATACACTCAGGTCCATGATGTACAAGGCTGTCCGCCTTTCTACACTCCTGCAAGGAGCCATTTGTCTATTGGATCTTCACTGAGCTGATAAGACAAAAAAAAAAAAAAAAACAAAACCGACTTTCCACTGCAGTGAAAAGTTGTTTCTTAACAGCCAGCTAGAAGATAGATTAAAATAATGATCAGCCTACCTGCTGTGGGTTGAATGTGAACTGTCCCCCATAAGTTCCTGTGTATGAACACTTGATCCCTGGGGGTAGCAATGTTTGGGATGTCTGTGGAATCTTTAGGCGATAGAACCCTTTGGAGAAAATGGGTCTCAGGAGGTGGGTCTCAAGGGTTTACAGGCCAATTCCACTTCCTATCCACTCTGCTTCCTGACTACATATACAACATGACCTGCTGGCTTCCTGTTCCTGCCACCATGTCTTCCTCAGTGTGACAGACTGTAGCCTCTTGAACTGTAAGCCAAATTGAACCTTTCCTCCCTTAAATCGTTTCTTGCTAAGTGTTTTTGCCAATAGCAATGACAGAGAGTAACTAATACAGAACACGGTAATGAGAAGTGAGGCCACCACTCTGATAAATCTGGCCATGTGGGTTTAGGCTTTTGGGATTTGTCTGAAGGAGAAATTCGAAAGAGTTTGGAACACTGGGTTACAAAAAAAAAAAAAACAAAAAAAACAAAAAAACAAAAAAACAACAACAACAAAAAAACCTCTAGAACACTGTAGCAAAACTTAAAGTATCCTGGTGGGAATTTGAAAGGCCAGAATCCTGACAGAAATGTGGGCAGTGGAGGCCCAGCTCATAAGATATCAGAACAGAACAAGGACCCTATTGGGATCTGGGTTAGAGGCCATGTGTGTGCTATTCTAGCAAAGAATATGGCTTCACCCTGCCCCTGTCCTGAGAACTTGAGTGAGGCCCAATTTAAAAGTAACACACTGATGTGTTAGGCAGAGGAAATTCTAAGGAGAGGTAACTTTCAGGCTATGGAATTATTGCTACTAACTAACCGATCTTATCCAGGTCTGCAGTGAATGTTAGGGACAATGGGGCAGGAAAATATTTTTTAAATGTGCCCTCTGGCTAGAAAGTGAATGAGTGTAGTAGTTTGAATGAGAATGGCAGGCCCATATATGGGAATGCTTTGCACACACACACACACCCATTGTTAGAACTGTTTGGGAAGGCTTAGAGGTGTGGCCTGGTTGGAGGAGGTGTGTCACAGGGGGCTGGCTAGCTTTGAGGTTTCAAAAGCCCACGCCATTCCCAGTCTCTCCCTCACCCTCTCTCGGCCTGCTGCTTATAGGTCAGAGGTAAGCTCTCATCCACTGCTCCCTTGCCATGCCTGCCTGCTGCCACGGCCCCTGCCATAATGAGCATGAACTCTAACCTTCTGGAACCATGAGTGCCCAAACTAAATGCTTTCTTTTGTAAGTTACTTTAGTCATGGTGTTTGGTCACTGCGACAGAAAATAAACTAAGGCAATGAGGACGTTTAAAGTGGCAGAACAGGCAGATGCAAAAGGAGAGAGGCTGGAACTGTTAATGCGGTTAACTCCATTAAAGAAAAATCTCCTGCTCTATTACTAGGACAATAGGAAAGATCCGTGCAAACAAGACACCACTCATCACACACGCCAACTTTAATTGAAAGGAGAGAACCTGAACCAAGAAAGCAGCTAAAGGGATTCCCTGATCCCAACAACTTCCTAGAAAAGCAGCCCCAGATCTAACGAGGCATTACAGAGGCCACTACAGCTATGACCAAGGTGACCAGGCTATATCTCAAGTTGATAGTGTTATTTTATTCGGGAGGTACTAGTTTTGCAGATATTAAAGATAACAGAGGCTTGCTCTAAGGTCCCAAAAAGCCATTGTATGGGAGTGGCAAAGTTCTCACAAAAAGGCCCAGAGAGGCCACTGCTATGCAGCTTTGAAGGTAAAAAATCTATGCTTCCCTGGAGAGCCCAGGAGATGTCAAAACCACGGGACACTTACTGAGCAAAGGTATAGCATAGATCTGGCCTAAGGGAGATGCTGCATGCGTTGAAGGTGGAAAAGTTGGAGGACTGGGCTAACCTAAGCTTTTTGGAGCCCAGATGATTTCGTCATGAGTCCCAGGCACTGGACACGGAGCTATAGGATTTGGCATCTTCCCTACTCTTTCCTTGATATTCCTCCATTTCTCTCTGTTGTCTCAGCTTCCTGGCTGCGGATAAAAGGCAACCAGCCCCTTTCTACTCCTGTAGCCTTCTCTTCCCCACCATGACGCACTGTGTCCCCTTGAACTATAACCTCAAATAAACTCTACTTATCGAGTTTCTTCTTATCAAGTATTCTGTCACAGCACTGGAAGAAAAAGTAGCTAGCACACATCTTACGAAACACTATGAGTAAAAAGAATGTACTGGTAATGGAAGAGTCAAAAGACAGACGGAATCCAACAAATAAGGAACATTAGCATGGAGGAGAGAGTTCAGGAGGTGAGGATAGGGTCAACGATGGGCCCCAAATGTCGCAAAAGTGGATGCCCCCAGACAATTTTAGGAGATCTCTTGCTTTTGTCCACTAGTCTTCTACTGGTTTTACCCATCCCTTGAGCCTCAACCAAGCTGTAAAAGATACACCAATATTTGTGTGTGGATCATGGGGCCCACAATGGGGAGGGTGCAACTGCTGGACCCAACATGAGTCCAAGGACACACCTGTGAGTCTGTCTATACACGGCTGCCAAAGGGTGTAGACTGGGAGGCAAGAGAGCTGCAACCTGACACTTCCACAGTTCATGAGTTCTGCTCCTGTAACAACAGTCTTGGAACTGAAGCAGTGCGGGTGGGATGCTGCCCAGTCAAAGAGACATAGCTCAAAGATGGCAGAACTGGTCCCATCCTGAACTCAAAACCTCATCTGCTTCCGATCTCTCCTGCTTCTCCATCACTACGCTCAAGTATCAGCACTAGGAAAGCGATTCCAGATCCAACCACCATGGTGCACAAAGGCCGCTACAGCTGTGGCCAAGACCACCAGGCTATAACTGAAGCTGTCGGCACTGCCTATGAGGTACTAGGTTTGGAGGCACAAGATTAAGTGGGTCATAGAGGTTTGCTCCATGGCTCCAGAGAGCCACTGAAACCAGGCAATGTGTAGCAGGATCAGAGTTCCCACAAAGAGGCCCTGAGAGGCCACTGAATAAAGCTATGAAAATAAAGCCTATGGATGCAGTGGAAAACCCAGGATGCTACAGATGCCAGTCAGCTTGTCAGCTTCCCCACGGGCACCATGAGGCAGACAGCATGCTCCTTCATTCAAAGGAGGACACAGCTTCAGAGACACGGTATAATGTGAACGGGGTCACATACCTAGTCAAACAGCAGGCCTAGGGTGGCTGGTTGTGCAAACCTGGGCTATCACATCCTCCTCCATACTGTTTCACCAGTTCCTTCCAGGGCGTCATCACCACTCTGCATAAATGACCCCATCGCCTCCCTGTTATATCCACTTATACAGCATGACAACTTTGCAGATGTCCCAGAAGGTTCCCTGGGACAGCTCCTTCCCAGCTCTTGACTGTCCCATGCTGGGTCATTCTGGCAGAGTCTCCCTCCAAGTTTTTATTCCGATTAGTGGCAGACAAGTCTCCCACTGTTCATGGTATCTAAACAGGCGAGCATCTAAACAGACCCAGTACAGGGTCTTCACATGCATTCATGTCAAGGCTAGAGGAAGCCAGCAGCAGTACTACAGGACACAAGCCGGGGGGCCTAGATAGGTTGACTTCTGCCCATCTGCCGGGCACTGGGCAAAGACTTAACTGCTGAGAATCCTCACTAAAGCAGTTGACTCCCTGCTTGTCTGGTTACCAGCAGTATCCTCATCAGGAGTCCTGTGAAGGACAGGGTCCCTTTAAGCTGTGTGTGTCCCCTGCCACTGCTGCCGAATTCTGCCATGGCGTAAATATCTGTGCTAAATGCTCAGAATTTGCAGTGTAGAGGTATTTGGAGGCGGGGTCCCTGCATGGTGACTTCTTTCACTTCTCTTGGGAAACTGCTCTGATCCACCAAGTCTCTGGTGGCCTACTCCAACTTCTGTGCACCCTAGACTAGTCAGGAGGAACATCTTTCTAGACCTGGTCATCTGATTTTTGCTGAGGCCACCTACCCAGAAACAAAAGCTGTCCTTACACTTCTGTGTCCCCCAGGAAGCACCTCCTGTCTTGAGAAATGCCCTCCAGGGACTGCACACAGGGCAGGCACATAGATAGGCTGTCGCAAGGAGGCCACCAGTTCGGGGAGGCTCTCAGTGCAAAGAACCAGAGCATCACTGAAGACACAGAGCACTGTCCATGCCGTCTTCTCTGAGCAGCTCTTCTTGACTGTCACCTGCCGGTCTACTCCACACAAACTGCTCCTCTCTCTTCTGCTTCTTTTATCCATTGAACAAACATGCAGAAAATGCCCTGTGTGTGCCAGGCGCTCTGCAGCTGAGAGCTGGGGACACAGCACCTCTGCGACTCTACCATGCTTCGTCCCCACTCCTTCCCTCTAGCCAACCCCATTTCTCCTCTCATTTCTATTGCAGCATGTGGCACATGGCCAGGCACATGGGACAGACAATAGAATCTAACTTTCTGGTGGGAACAAACCCAGTAAGCAAAGAAGTACACCAAAGAGTACCGAATCCGTTCCCACACCAAAGAGTCCCGAATCCACTTCCCACACCAAAGAGTCCCGAATCCACTTCCCACACCAAAGAGTCCCGAATCCACTTCCCAAACCAAACTGAATGAGTATGCCATGCTCCAGTGGCGACACTTAAAGACATTATCTGAAGCATTCACTTCATTCGGAGGCTTCAGTCATGACCGAGCAGGAAAACAACAACTCAGATTGTCGATGGCCCTTCCCGGGACCCTAGTGGGTGTTACTACTCAGCAGGGCAGCGAGGCAGCATGAAGCAGCCTTACCCCACTCTTCCAAAAGCCTCGGTGCTTTGCATGTTATACTGTGCTTTCTACAGTCAAATAAGTCTAAGTGGGCTGGCTGGCTGGGTTCAAGACGGGAGAGGTCTGTCTGCAAGGGCCCTGATGACCTTAGGCATTTGGTGACAGCTGAGTGACGTGCCCTCCCTTCAGTGTGGCCTCGGGGTTTAGCCTTGTTGGGGTCAGGGACCAGGGCAAGTTTCATAATTTCCTTTAACTAGGGGTAATGCTGTCCCCCTAGGGATCCACAGCTAGAGGAATGTATAAAACCCAATTACTCCCCCCTAGGGAAGTACACCCATGGCAGCTGTGAACAATGACAAGGACTGCAGAAGCAAGGCAGTTTAACACCACTGAAGCCCCTTTAGTAGGTGGGAAGGCGCTTTCATAAAAACACAAACCAGACCAGACCACGCTCTCTGCTTACTCCCACCTAGGGATTTTTATTTTTTTTTTTTTTTGGTTTTTCGAGACAGGGTTTCTCTGTGGTTTTGGAGCCTGTCCTGGAACTAGCTCTTGTAGACCAGGTTGGTCTAGAACTCACAGAGATCCGCCTGCCTCTGCCTCCCGAGTCCGCCTAGGGATTTTAAGAGAAGGTTCCAACTTGAACCCTCCCAGGATGTTCAACAGTTCTTCCCCAGCCCACAACCCTCATTGGACCCCTTCCCCCATCACCCTGGCTGGCTGCCATTGTCCCTCCCTGTCTCTGCACGTCTACCCCCTGCGCCATCTGAGAATTCCACTCGGCTTGGCCATCAACATCTCTTGGACAAACACATCCCCTGTCTGGCTCCAGGCTCTCAGAGTTCCTGTGCTTGTCCCTATCACAGCACCTATCATGAGGAGCCGGACTGGGTCACCTCCAGAACAGGAACTGAGTTTCCCAGATGGAGTTTCCTAGAACTTCATCCATAAGGGTCTGGTATAGACAAAAAGATGGGTGAGTGACCTGGCAGCTGCAGTAGGAAGACATACCTGAAGCATCACGCTACCTCAGGGCTAATGAGACCTGCCTGGGCCCGGGGCCTATGGACGGTCTGTGAGCTTTTCTTGCCACAAACACTAAAATGGATGGGTATTTTATTAAAAGATGATCACTCAGAATGAACCTACCAGCAGTGAATAAACTATGCCCCCCCTCAGGGCTTTAATCAGAGATGTCCATTAGATTCTCCCATAATACGCACAGGGAGCTCACTCTACAACTGGCCTGCCTGCCTTTTTCCCCCAGCACTCACAAAAGCAGCCATCTGTCCAGTCCAGGTGGGGCCGGCTCCTGACTCCTGCCGGTCCCATCTTCTTAGAGCTCAATCAATGAGGCTTCCCCGGCCTCCCCTCCTCCTGGGGTTTCCATGGGAATCCTCCTCCCACACAGAGTCAGAGGCTGGGGGGTGGGAGGGAAGATAAAAGCTCAGCTGCAAGCCAGCAGGAAGAGCAGGAGCTGGGAGGCAGGAGGTTTGCTGGGTGGTAGTGACCAGGCTGGCATGCTGTACAAGGTCATTTGATAGAGACATAGGTCAGATCCAGAGGGACCATGGGAAGTCCCAGTTGGCGGTGCCGTGGGGACCTGTGGTTTTGTTTTGTAGCACAGCTGTTCTCTGTGAGGCCAGCATTGGTTCACAATGGGGCAAAGCATGGGAGAAAGAGGCTGAGGAAGGGCTGCCAGGGGGGACCCTCGGGGAAACCATCTATTAAAGGAACCAGTCATCTGCATGTCTAACCCCTCATTTCTCTCCCAAGATGAGTGTAACTCATTGCACATAAGCACTTGTCTGAAAGCAGCGTTCCTGAGAGAGAAGCAGGACCATTCGAGCATCCAGGGAAATCTAGAGGACTGCAACAGGCGCTTAGGAATCCCTCTCATGAGCCTGGGGCATCTCTCTGGGTGTGCTGCAGACATCAGGCCTGGAAAGAGGAAGGGAGGAAAAGGGAGATGCAGGCAGACAGGAGGGACCCGCCTGTGAGAAGCGCTCCACCCCTAGGACTCTTATCCTTCCCTCACTTATCGCACAGACTGTGGCTAACAGGTGGGAACGCCTTTACGGGCCAGCTAACTGGGCCAAGCTCACTCACCTCTCTAAAAGGCAGAGGTGTGGTCCCCCATAAACGCAGTTCACAGGATCACAACCCACGAAGGTGATGCTGGAGCTGCCCTGCACTACTGCAAGCAACGCATGGCACTCAGAGAAGTCACACCAACTTTCCTGCCTGCTCTACGCGTGCAACATCTCAAGGCAACATCTAAGACTCTGTCCCCTCCTCTCTGTGCATCTTTTCTTAAATTTGTCCTTGCATCCCTCTGCAGATGTCCCTAGCCCTGCCTGCCCTCCCTCACCTAGCCTCTGCAGGTGTCCCTAGCCCTGCCTGCCCTCCCTCACCTAGCCTCTGCAGGTGTCCCTAGCCCTGCCTGCCCTCCCTCACCTAGCCTCTGCAGATGTCCCTAGCCCTGCCTGCCCTCCCTCACCTAGCCTCTGCAGATGTCCCTAGCCCTGTCTGCCCTCCCTCACCTAGCCTCTGCAGATGTCCCTAGCCCTGTCTGCCCTCCCTCACCTAGCCTCTGCAGTGTCCCTAGTCCTGCCTGCCCTCCCTCACCTAGCCTCTGGCCATTCTGGATGCTCCTTTGATGACTCTGTAGTGTGTCTTTCCATTCTAAGCTTTCCACCGAGCACGTGGCCACCTTCCCAACACTGTGGCATATCTGAGAATCACGTGACCTGGGCTGAGCTCAGCTTCCTCCATCTCCATAATCCAGGTTCCTCTCTGTCAGTCGCTCCCACTCAGTACCTTCTCGTCCCCCTTGGTTTCTACCTTAGTGGAATTACTGGAGCAGTCTCCCAGGGAGGATCTATGATTCTCATCTTGGAACTCTAACCAATCCAGTTACCCACCACTTTCTCATTTAAGCATGCACTCCTTAGGCTGACACCCAAGGGCTTCACAGTCAATCCCTCCTTATAGTCTTTCTCCAAGCGGTGATACTGAGCTCTCAAGTCGGCTTACCCCTTCTCACCCCAAGCTTCGGGGACTTGCTCTCTGCCACTGCCTACTGACACCCTCGCACACCTCCGTGCACCCTTCTCTGCATCTCTCTGCCCCTCGATGTCATCCTAACAATCTAGTCCCACGGATGTCTCCGGCATCACATGCTTCTTTCTAGAAGGCTAACCTGTGTCCACCTGACGGCCACCCATCTTCTGGACCAGTCCTGTGCACACTACCTGTCTGCATTAAGAAGTGCCTGTCGGGCAGGTGTGATGGCCCACACCTGGAGGGGTCTGGAAGATTGAGAGTTTGGAGCCAGCCTGGGATCCACTGTGAGGTCTAGTCTAGCATGGGCTGTAAGGTGAGAGAAAAAAAAAAACTAGAAGAAATGCTTGATGGACTGAATCATTTGTATTTTTACCAAAAAGAATTTTTTTTCCACAACTGAGGTATGCATTTGAAATGTGGGTTACGTTCCACATTCAACCTGGGAAGCAAGAATCAATCCCATGCAATCAACACTCCACAAAGTTTATGACAGCTCATTTGGGGTCTTTCCCAAAGGATGGGCCAGACAGCTGCTTCCTGCAGCCCCAGAACAGACGCCTGAAATAGAGCAGCATCAGGAAAGTCTGTCGGCTCATGCAGGGACCATGTTTTATTTAAATATGCTGCTAGATTTTTAATTTTTTATTATTGATCTTTTTGCCGAGTATGAACGATCATGCTCACACAAGTTAAGTGCATACATTAAGTACCTTTTAAAAAAAAAAAAAAAGATTACCAGGAAAGACTTCTGATGACTTGGACCTAGGTCCTTCCACCCTCCTGATTTTCCACATCCAGCTTCTTGTTCTATCTAGGGAGCTCCTGGAGATCTTTTGTTACTGTGCCAACAGAGGACGGCCCTTTCAGGAGCACCGATGTGTGGCAGTGAGCCAGACAGCTTAGAAAAAAATTAACAAACTGGAGTACGGCGAGTTGCACTGAGCCTTTTCCTCAAGGGGCAAAGACCTTGCCTTGGGCCTGAGCTTTAGCCACAGTCACATCCTGGGAGATGAACCAAGTCTCCAGAACAGATTTCCATGAAGGATGACAAGGTTCTGGACCTGTGACCAACTGGGGTGGGGTGAGAGTCCGGAGAGGAATAAACCCTGGGAGTGCTGGAGCAAAACCAAGATCGTAGGCCAGGGTCTCAGGTGGGGGAGAGACGGAGAATGAGAAAGAAGGTGGTGCCCGTGGAAGTCAGGCCTACAGGGCATGCTCAGTTTTTACTCCTGGCAGCCTTGAGGAAGTTCTAACTAGGGAGGAATTTGGTCTGTTTACGTTTTTAAGGATAAAGGCTTCTTACTGGTGAACGGTTATTACTATTTGCTCATCTGATGTCTGAACAACCGAGTCTGATGGCTTTTGCACACAATTTTTTCTAACTGAGTGAGGCAAGGCACACAGGTTTTCGTGTGATTTCTGTTTCACTCCGTGCGCACGAATTGTCTGTAGCCTTTGTCCTTTGGGGCACTTGCTTGTCTTGAAGATTCTTTACACATTTTGGGCTGAGGCTAGAGTTCGGGGGTGGAGCACTTGTCTAGCCTGCACAAAGACCTGGGTTCCGTTCCCAGCACACACCCCAAACCTGTTACGAATTGGAAGATATGAACCCGTCGCAGTAAGTAGCAACTCTTTCCCCAGTTTCTCATGGCTTTCAACTGCTTTTGGCAAGTGCTTTTCCCTGCAGATTTTATTTCTATGTCACTGACTGCATCAGTCTTTAGAATTAAAGAGCAACGCAAACTGGGGGGCTATTTGGGCGGCATGACTGGTGAATTTTGTTTACAGCTTGCAAAAGGCTTGAGTTCTTTTTACTGCCCTTGCTAATAATGGAAGCTTAAACATGAAACTGGCCTGTGTGTCTCAAGAACTGTGGCCTCCTGTAAAGTCTGTTTCTATCACGCTTTTGACATTTTGTTTTTTCTCCGAAGTGAGCTTATCTGCAGCCCCAAATCAATACTGAATGGCTTGGGGAAGGGTCTTGTGGAGAGAGTCTGAAGGATCCTCCATCAGCCTGAGTAACAGAAACAGCAGGCTTTAGTTGAAAGACCCGAGTGTCAAAGTGAGGAAACAAATCTGAAGCCTCAGGGGTGAGTGCTTCCCACAGGGCAGGGTGCAAAGAGTTAACTTTTCCCTTACCCACTTTCAGATCTAAATAGTCTCAACAACTTTGGGGGGGGGGAGGATGAGTGGGAAGATAACAGGAGGAGTTCACACCCAAATCCTGGAGTAGGGAGAGAGAAGAGTGGGGAAAGGAGGCACGGAAGAGCTGCGAATCTTAGAGAACCAGCTCAAGGTCACACCCTCGGGCTGGTGCTGGAAGCAGAATTCGAATTCAAGCCCAGGACTGCAGTGCCAAGAGTTCTAGAGACAGCTGCACAAATGTGTCTCTTCTCTCTTCTTGGCTCAGCAGCCCGCGCTTGACCATCGGGCGGTGGGAGCCACACTGCCTGGCCCTCACCAGCCAGATGTTTGGGGTCCCTTGTTTTTCCTGGCTCAACCAGGGTGGACATATTCGTCACACTCTGGGCTTTGGTTTCCCCCCTGCTTCCCATAGCTCCTCGCCCAGGGCTGATTCCCTATTCTCTCCAAGTTTGTCTCCCACGGCCGCGAGCCGCTCTCGTCCGGCCGAGCAATCAGTCTTCACTGCCCCAGTGTCGGAAATAAACCATAATGATCACCACCAGCGCCTAGTGAGAGCGAGGTGCTTTGCTTCCGCAACGACGAGCGGACCCCCAGAAATTACTGTCCTCGCCACACAGCTGAGGCAGCTGCCGCAGCTCCGGGAAGTTGAATGATGTGCTGGAGCTCACGAGGCTAATATTAAAGCTAGCTAGTGTCTGACTGAGTGCTTCCCGAATGCCAGGCGCAGGTCTCCGCACCACCCTGCAGTTCCTTCCAATACTCTAGTAAAATGGGCAAAATCATAACCCCCATCTTCCGGATGAGGAGATCGAGATTGTGGTGCTTGGCCCAAGGTCACCCCAGAGAGTGACGGATGTACGACCGAAACATAGCCGGGTGACTCGGGAGCAATTTTTTGTGTTGTCTCAAACCCACAGTACCAGGGGCTGGCTTCAATGCCCCGGCGCAAACCAACCAGCTTGGATTGTCACAATTTGCAGAAACATTCCCGTGGACCGCGACCAGAGGGACCCCAAGAGCACCGGGTGTGACCGGTGCCGGCCGGCGAGCACCCTTTAGCAGGAGCTGGAGAACACTTACCATAAAAGAGAGGGCGAGCGCCTGCCCGGGAGGAATCCCCAGCGCTGGCAGGTCCGGGACTCCCAGGAGAGAGGTCAGATGCCGCTGCTGCCCACTCAGGGGCGCCCGAGCGACCCCGCGGATGCTGGCTTCTCCGCCAGCGGCGCGTCCTCTCGGCTTGTGCCCGGCAGCAGAGCCCTCTCTTCCCGCAGGGTGCCCTGGAGTTAGGGACGTTCTTGGCGAAGTTGGCGCTCAGGAGCGGCAAGAGGGCTCCGAGGTCCGGTCCCGGGTGGTAAAGCACCCGACTGCACCGATCTCAGGGGGGCGCGTAAGCCGGCGCCCTGGCCTCCCCGAAGCTTGGCGCCTGACCCGGAGAGTGGCGAGTCCCGCGCTTAGGGCGCACGGGCCGCACTACGGCCGCCAGTCCCTGGAGTGCCCGGCTTCTTCCCTAGCGCCCCGGGCGCACGCCGCGATGATTGCAGCGGTGGCCGGGGCCCGGGCTGCGGTGCGCTCATCGCCTTCCCCAGGGGCTGAGCGCCTTTGTGCGCCGGGCGCGCCGACTGCCAGGGCCAGCTCTGGATGCTGCAGCCGCCGCCTCCCCCTCCTCCTCCACGGCCGCTCGCTCCCCGCCTTCCCGGCCGGCCCGGAGGCTGCAGCTGAAAGCCGATCCGGCTGAGCTCATCCCTGAAGGCCACTAATCCAATAGCCGCGGAAGGCGCGGCCGCCGGGAACGCCCCTTCCCCCACCATCCCGCGCCCGGGCCGTCCCAGCTCGGGCCGCTGCCGCCTCTGCCACCTTCTGGAGGCCACCAGCTGGCGGGAGTGGGAAGTGGAACCCGCGCCCGCGCCCTTGAGCCGAAGTGGCACGGACGCCATTCACTCATCTGCCGGCTGGCTGCCCTGGATACTCGCTCACACACGCGTTCATTCATGCGCACGGGTCTTTCCCCATTCATTCAAGCGTGTCTGGAGAGCTGAGGTGGATGCTCCTGGGGGCGGGGGATAAAGAGAGGAGACACCACCGTCACCAGAGAGCTTTGGTTTCTGTACTCATGGCGTGTGGGAAACAGCGACGTGGAAAGAGAATGCTTTAATATAACCCCTTGCCTTAGGCACACACACTTTATTTCTGAAGCCAGACTCCAACTCATCTTTCAAAGCCAATTTCATGCCGCACCTGCTCCAAGGCGCTTCCCCCCCCCCCCCCCCCCCCCACCTGAGGCCAGAGAGAAGGCTCTTTGCTTAGAAGACTCCAGGCGCTGATATTGGGCAGCTCCCTAGCCTGAGCTCAGAGATAAGGAAGAGGGTGTGGCCAAAGCAAGGGACCCTCTGTACTTCTTCCACGTTTGTTTCCTTGACGAAAGTGAAGATTCCTGGCCAGGGCAACCTGCTTGCGATCCCAGACTTAACATCAGATCCATCCCACAGTCCTAACTGACCTCACTTCTCTTTGATGGTCTTCTAGCAAAGACTCTAGATCAGAAAGTGTCCGGGTTTTTTGTTTGGTTGGTTGGTTGGTTGTTTTTTTTTTTCTTTTTTTTTTCCATAGACACAGAAGACAAGCAACTGTAATCCAGTCCTGTGAGGAAAATGTGTTGATTCAGGCTCTAACGTTCCTGTCCCAGACTGGAGAGCGCGATTTGAGAATGTTTCCTTGTGGAAGTGGCTGCATGAATTATCTGCTAGACACGGAAGGCACGATAGTCTCATGTAGGTACCTGTAACAGCTTGTGGTATGGCTGGAACCAAAACAGGAGGTAAGATGAAACGGGAGGGCTACTTAGGGTCTTGGAGACTATCCAGAAGGCTTGGCTTTTCGCCAAGATCAGTTAGGTAGGCCTTTTGACCTTGACAGATTTGCTGTCCAGAAAGATAGCCCAGGGGAGAGTGACTAGATAGATGGATGGCACAGGCCAGTTTGGCAGCTATTACAGAGGTCTGAGCAATAGAGGTGCTTTAGCCATCAGGACTGCTCAGTGGTGAGGCAGAGGGGTAGACGGGGCAGGTACGCACAACACTTATGATTTTGCTTACACTGCTACATCTATGTTTGCAGGTCTGTCTGTCTGTACCTGTGTGTCTCTGTATACCCTTTTGATTGCACAGAAGAGCTACTGAAGGAGTATGACCCGTGCACACACTGACTTGTTATCCCCTCCCTCCTCAGGATGTTTCTGGAGCATCTGCTCTGCCAGTCGCTGTGGTACTGACAGACCTGGACAGCATGAGACGGGAACTGAGGAAAACCCCACAAGAGAGAAGACTTGGATGGTGAAGAGTGCTGGTTGCTCTTGAAGAGGACCAGGGTTCAGTTCCCAGCCATTCAGAACTTCAGTTCCAGGGAATCTGATGCCTTCTTTTGACTTCCACTGGCTCCAGGTACATACATGGTACACATGTATTCATTCAGGCAAAACACTCATGCACTTAAAACAAAATAAACCTGAAGACAGCAAAATACCCAAGACTCTCCAGCTGATGGTTCCTCTCCTTAGGAATGGCCAGCATCCATTCCTTCCTCCTTGCTGGAGGACTTCACAACAGTTTAAGAACAAGGTGGGGGGGGGGGGGGAGACTGGAGAGATGGCTCAGAGGTTAAGAGCACTGACTGCTCTTCCAGAGTGTAGTTCCCCAGGAGAACTACGCTCAGAGGTTTTCTGGGGAATAACACAGAGGTCCTGAGTTCAATTTCCAGCAACCACATAATGGCTCACAATCACCTCTAGTAAGATCTGGTGCCCTCTTCTGGCATGGAGGTTACATGTAGGAAGAACATTGTATAAATAATAAATAAATCTTAAAAAAAATAATAAGGTGGGAAGGGTTCAGGAGCCATAATTTGAAAAAACTACCCCCTTCAAACACACACCCATGTGCCTGCTAGGTTCACTACACAAGCATTTACAAATGTGACTGTGATTTGGGCATCAAGAAATGGGCACAACAGCACCCCCAGGTATCATTGAAGTTCCCCAAATCCTCTACCACCACCCCCAGAATAACATGGACATGGGAGGTCCCCAGCTTTGAAATGTGAACAGATGTCTATTCATTCCAGATAGGGTATCCATGACAGACCAGAGGAATAATTCCACCCAAGTCTAGTCTGAGGAACCAGGAAATTTGTTGGGGTTACTAATAGGAGCATGGGAGGCACAAGGCTATCACCAAAAGCCCACTCCCATGTTGGAGGGAGGGCCTGCTTTTTGTCCCGGCTGCCCTGACTAATTTACACCCGAAATAATCACACAGAAACTGTATTCATTTAAATACTGCCTGGCCCATTAGCTCTGGCCTCTTATTGGCTAATTCTCACATATTGATTTAACCCATTTCTAATAATCTGTGTTCACCACAAGGTTGTGGCTTACCGGGAAAAATTTAGCATGTCTGACTCTGGCAGCTCCATGGCGATTCTTCTTCTGTCCTTCTTCCCAGCATTCAGTTCTGTCTGCTCCTCCTACCTAAGTGCTGCCCTATCAAAAGGCCAAGGCAGTTTCTTTATTCAACCCATGAAAGCAACACACAGAGAGAAGAACCTCCTACACCACTCCCATGTGGATGACAGTGCAAGAAAGCCATATCGCTGGGGCTCTCTGCACAGATGGTAGTGTAGTCAGAAGAGTTTCTAGGCCCCGGCTTTTACAAGCTTGAGAGGGGGCCTTGTGAATCCTGTAGCTTTCATGAGCTTTCTGGGCCTTCTAAGTTGTATTGCCTTCTGGAGTCTTATTGAACCTCTCTCCTGCCTCCTGAAGAGAATGTTTCTATTCAGAGGAAGCAGCCACACAGGAAGAGGAAACAATTCGCCAGTTGGGGAAACAGCCTGGATAACCTGACCAAATGCTCTCTAAACTGAAGTCTTCAGCCTATAAACTGCCCTCTGGTAATCCCTGACCCTGGATAGCCCCATCCTGCCCCCTCCTCTGAAGTGTAGGCTGGACTTGCTGTCTTGATTTTCACAAATAGAACACAGTAGGACAGACAGGATGTCCCTCCTGGGATTGGGTAATGAAAAGACCAGAGACATTCAATGTCTCTCTTCCTCTTTTGGCATCGTCCCCTGAAGGAAGCCAAGTGTTGTGGTATGAGGAAACCTGGTGAGGGACTAAGCTCAGCCTGCCACCATGGGAGCCTTCATGCTTCCCATCAGGCTGCAGTCCTTTTGATGTCTTGACTACAACCTCAAAGATACTCAAATCAGAGGTACAAAGTAAGCTATACTGATTGTTGAGTGGTGGAAATGCTAAGAAAATATTTGTGGTTTTAAGCTTCTGAATTTGGGTATTGTTTCTTAATTGGCATCGGATAACTAAGATAAGATATTCTTAATTGCCAGGGAATACCTCTAAAATAAATCCTGGATGAACTTGGCATAGTTTCGTTCCAAAGAATGCACAAGATTTCATGGACATATATCCAATCAGACAGGGGCTTAAATCTCAGTTTAGAGATGTTTGCTTTGAGCCTTCTCATTTGAAAATTAGGGACAGAAGAATTTCTTTTGAGTATGGTGTTATGTTGTAGCATATTACAAAGTAGGTGTTTAGTAAATCTTTTCCTTATGTTTCCTACTAGGAAGCTAAAATTTGTAGCATTCTTAGAATTTTTGAATGAGGAAGAATCATGCGTGGAGCAGAAGGTCTATGAGATGGTGTCCAAAACAGCCGTTTTAGATTTTTCAGTCATACAGACTTATGTAGCACAGTGTCATAACTGGACACATGAAAGTCATGAATCGGCCTTCTTTTGCCTCTGCTTTTCCAGGTCTTGGTTTACTATCGACTACCCAGGTGTCAGCTGTCAAACCTGAGACTCTTGGTCTTACAGAATACTCACCACAGTCTTACAGCAGCTGAATAAAAGTTATGAGTTCTGTGGCATTTGGGAGCACAGAATTTGCCGGAATAAGGTTTGTGGCAGGGCGGGAACAAGGGAGTGTAGCGCTGCCTGTCTTCACTGGGAATAGGCCACTTACCTTGATCTACAGTACGGTAGGACCCTGAGGGGGGTGGCTCACCATGAAGACCCTGTTTTCCTCAGCTCAGGTGCCGTCATCTCCACTAGGTGTCTTGAGCAGTCTTCTTAAGAGATATATCATGATGCATCCTTCAAGGCCACTCCCATGCTCCACTTGATGGTCTTAGTGGTGCTTGATCTGCCCATTCAGGTAGCCTTACCTCTTGTCATCTAGTTCTGGGACAGAACATAATGGGCCACAGAATTCCTGAAGTGTACCGGCTCATTCTCCCTGACACTGGCCTTGACACACACTGACCCTTTCCCTTTGTGGACTTACCCCAGGTAGCTCTGACTTGCCTCTAAGCCTGCTTTCTGGACCACAGGTGACAGATGACCCCCAGTGAGTGGCTTTTGTCTCTCCCCCCTCACTGCTGCTGTTGCCTCTTTTCTTGTCCCCACTCAAAGACAGGAGCACTTCACGGGCAAAGTTGTCTTTCTCATCTTTATACCTTTTGTAACAAGCCTACATGCTCTTCTTGTTAATGTTAATTTCCCAAGGTACAATGTTCTATATGTTTTCCTTAGTAGCCCTGGTTGGGTGATGTCCTCCGCTTTGAAAATCCCACAGCATTTGTTCTGACATCATAGACCCTCTGGGGTGTATCAGATCACATTCTTGCACCTGCCAGTGACTCTTTTTTTTAAAAAAAAAAAGAAAAAGAAAACAAAACAAAGCAAAGCAAAACAAAAACAGATGAGCCAAAATGATATTTGTAAATATTTATGGCCTACAGTGTGATAATTCAATAAAGACAATGAAGCTTTAGAACTGTCCGATTCATCCCAATGCCTCTGGCATTCTGCTTAAGGCCTGGTACGAAGTAGAGAGCCAAGAAGGCTTTGAGGGTGAGTGATTAAAGACAAAGCCAAGGGAAATAGAGACAAAGGATGGAAAAAGGTAGGGAGGTTGCCTTGGCCAGCTTCTCTCTTTGCTTGTTTCTTTCATATTTAAGATATTGCATTAGCAGAATGGAATTAACCGTAGTCCAAGTTCATGGCACACTGCAATCATCAGTTTAAACTTGCCCTTTCTGTTAGGTACTTCTCCATTGCCATGATGAAACACATGTCTAAGGCAGCTTACAGAAGTGTGTATGGGGGCTTGTTTATAGTTTCAGAGGGTGAGTCCACGATCGTCATGGTGGGGAACAAGGCAGCAGTCAGGCATGGCACTGCAGAGCTTACATCTGATCCATAAGCATAAGTGTGCATGAGCATGAGAGAGAAAGAGAGGGAGAGAGAGAAAGAGAGAGAGAGAGAGAGAGAGAGAGAAACAGACACACACACCACAGCACATGAAGGAGGTCCAGAGCTAAAGCATCGTTTGTTTTTCCTACTCTTCTTCTGGACTTTTAAATATATTTTTTAAAGATTTATTTATTTAAGTATACAACATTCCTTCCATGTCTGCCTGGAAGAGGGCGCCAGATCTCATTATAGATGGCTGTGAGCCACCATGTGGTTGCTGGGAATTGAACTCAGGACCTCTGGAAGAGCAGTCAGTGCTCTTAACCTCTGAACCACCTCTCCAGCCCATTAAATATATTTTTTACTAGAGTTGTAGATTTGAACTGGGTCCCTTTTCTTTGAATTGGGCCAGCAGTGCAGGATGCTCTTTTTGGTTGAGTCACTTTAAGTAACAGCAGAAACCAGACTAGATGAGACAAGAGGGGGGACTTTTGGAGTTACCACTGAGAAAAGCCCCCTGGAGCACTGGAGAGAGCTGGCCTTGGGGTCAGGGAAAATCAAAGTGAAGTTAGGTGGGGTTTAGCCTGATCTAATCCAGGACCTCTTTCGCTAGCGATCTACCTACTTAAGAATTACCTATCATCTTCCATCTTTCCTGGCATCAACTGTGGCCTTGAACTGAATAAATAGGAGAAATCAAGCTGAGCTGATTACTGATTTCATTATGGATGCTGGCATTCATTGTCCTCTGCTTCCTGAAGGCAGACGCCCTATACTCCCACTGCCAAGCCTTCCCGCGGTGGTGGACCGTACCTTTCAACTGTAGACCAAAACAATCCCTCCTCTCCTTCCTTCCGTTGCTGTTGTCTGATAGGTTACACAAGCAAGAAGAGCAACTCATGAAGAAAGCTGGTGCTAAGAAGTGAAGTTGTCATGAAACTAATCACATGTTTCTTAGGCCTTGGGAACTTGTTTCTAGAAGGAATATGGAAACGTTTGGAATTCTGGATTACAAAAGTCAAGAGTGTGTATTGTAGCTGGGCAATGGTAGTGCTCACCTTTGATCCCAGCACTCTGGAGGCAGATCTCTGTGAGTTTGAGGCTCGCCTGATCTACAAGAGAAAGTTCCAGGACACCTAGGGTTATACAGAGAAACCCTGTCTTTAAAGAAAAAACAAAAACCTAAACAACAACAACAACAAAGAATGCTTGTTGCATGACGTTTTTTCCTGGGGTAGATGCATTGTGCACGTCTTCTCACCCACAAAGGGATCCCACAACACAGCAAAGTACAGCACAGACACCAACCAAGTTGTTAAACCAATGTGTTTTATTGGAGTTGTTTACAGGATACGGGTGATAAGTTATTTACAGGAGCATAAGTGACTCAAAGACAGCTTCATCACCAAAGCCCACTCTAGCCCAGGTGACAGCTAACAAAAGCTGAAAACCTGGAGCACACTGCACAGCTTGCAGGCAGCTCAACAGGGTCGAGAGCATCCCTTCCAAAGGACTCAGTCTAGACCTCTTCCAGCCAGCTTGGCTATTGTCTGCCGCTTCCAGGCAGTGCTGGTCTGATATCAGAGTCTTTTGCTGCTTTTGCTCTTCAGAGATTCTTTTTTGCTTATTTGGGGTTTTTTTTTTTGTTTTTGTTTTGTTTTGTTTTTTGAGACAGGGTTTCTCTGTGTAGCTTTGGAGCCTGTCCTGGCACTAGCTCTTGTAGATCAGGCTGGCCTCGAACTCAGAAATCTGCGTGCCTCTGCCTCCTGAGTCCTGGGATTAAAGGCCTGCGCCACCACTGCCAGGCTCAGAGATTCTTCTTTGCCACTTGGCTTCAATCATCTGAGGGGGACTCTTAGATTTTATTGCTTACTCTGGCAGGGAGGCTCTTAGTGAGTCTGCTCAGTTTCAGGGACTTCCTGAAGCTATTTTTAAGTTGTTTAACCTTTCAGTTTAAAGAGCTTCCTGCAGGTTGGAATGTTTCAATCTTGGAGGAAACTGTTACACAACAGTGTTTGAAACAAAACTTTTCAGGTGTTCCTATTGGAGTCTGGAAGACCAGAATGATGAGAACTGAAGATTCAGAAGGGAACAAGGTCTCCATCCTGAGCTGGTCTAGAAACCGTTTAAGTTATATTCTGAAAAGACTGGTTTCATTCTTGCTAGCGTTCTGAGATGTGACTGAGAGTGAATCTAAAAGTGAAGGAGACCTGTGTTTGGCAGAATGGCAGGCTTTCTGACTGGCAAGTGCTCGCTGTTATTGTTTATCTTTGTAGTGAGAAAAAGAAGAAAGTTGAAAACTGTGAACTTCCTGTTTTAGAGGCAGCAGGAATGGTGTGCTGAGGGCAACCCCTCACCAAAGGGTCAGACTTGTGAAAATGCAGTCATTTGAAAAGAGAAAGCAGAAGCCGGGCAGTGGTGGCACAGGCCTTTAATTCCAGCTTTCAGGAGGCAGAGGCAGGTGGATCTCTGTGAGTTCGAGGCCAGCCTGGTCTACAAGAGCTAGTGCCAGGACAGGCTCCAAAGCTACACAGGGAAACCTTGTCTTAAAAAAACCAAAAAAAAAAAAAAAGAAAGAAAGAAAGAAAGAAAGAGGGCTGGAGAGATGGCTAAGTGGTTAAGAGCATTGCCTGCTCTTCCAAAGGTCCTGAGTTTAATTCCCAGCAACCACATGGTGGCTCACAACCATCTGTAATGATGTCTGGTTCCCTCTTCTGGCCTACAGACATACACACAGACAGAATATTGTATACATAACAAACAAATATTTTTTAAAAAAGAAAGAGAAAAAAGAAAAGAGAAAGCAAAAACTGAGTGCACCTTTGGAGGATTCCTTACTAGAAAGCTCCCCCACCCCCACCCCATCTAGCACCCTTTCCAGGTTCAGCATACAGGCTAACACACATGTGGTCTGCATCTCAAGCTAGCAGTGCTGTGTCTGTGGTATTGGGTTTACAGGAATGAAAGATACAGGAGTGCATGGCTCCCAAAGGCTTGCATCAGAGTCCCTAGAAGCTTGTCAGGCCCAGGCAATGTGTGGCAGAGTTGGAACCCTTGTGCTGAGGCTCTCAGGGGCTTTGTGTGAATCTGCGAAGGTAAAACCTAAGTTACAGTAGACACCACAAGGTGTTGATGCCAAGACTGTAAGATCACCCCCACAAGGAACCCACCTAAGAGATGGTGTGTGTACTGCAGGTAGCCTGAGCTGGAAGGGTGGAGATAGTCAAGCCTATAGGTTGCTTCACGAGCCCTTGAAACTGGACATAGAGCTAAGAGAGTTGATGTTTCCCCTGCTTGGTTCCAGTCTTCTTGCTATTGAATCTTCCCTTGCTGTGGCCCCATTTCTCCATGTTGGAATGGGAATGCTGATTCTGGTCCATTGCATTACAAAATCTCATGGTGAAGAGATGGCCTTGAGTCTCCAAAGAGAGTTCATGAAATCCAGAGGTCTCAGCATCTAAGGACTTTGGAAACACTTGATCTGATCTCTTGTAAGAAAGACCGCCAGGGGTCAGTGTCAGAGGCACCCGAGTTCATCAGTGAGCACTGAACTTGGTGCAGGATGTTGATGCCCAAATCTAGCTATGGTCTAGAGCACTCACGTACGTAGAGACCTGGGGACATTGGGTTGTGACGTGAGGGGGTGGTCTGGCCAGAGAGGGTGGCACAGGATATTCAGCTTTGATTTTTTTTAAAAATCACCTTTGTTTTTCTAGGGTTAAAGGTGATGTATATAATGGTTTGCCTGGTACTTCCTCTTCAAGCAGTGATCTCCTGTCAAATGTCCAGGAGCTCAAATTGCAGCCCATAAAATGGAACTCATAGATGTCCCTTCTCTGTGACATTTGTCACTTCTGCACATAGGGCGGCTGAACTAGCTTCCTAGACTTACAGGATTCCCTGCTGCTACTGTGCCGTTCAGTCTTCCCGGCAGCAGCTTGGCAGGACCCTTTTGGGTCTTTGAAGCTGGAACCAGCTACTCTACAAACCCAGGAAATGAACAAATCCATGATGATGGACAGGGTTGGCAATGGCCCTTCTCATTAGCAGTGATGTCTCCAATGACCAGAGGCCAGGGCTGGCCTCAACACTTGACCGGTTGGTCCGGAGGTATGATGGTAGGTACGTGCTCTGAATGGCAGTTCCTATCTCCCCCTCCCCCATCTGTTTCTCCAACCTTCTCAAATGGTCCATGATTTCCCCAATTTCCTTTTTTCTGAGTCTGCTCGCAGAGTGAATTGCACTGATTGAGTTTTGAGTGTGGAAGTCGTTTTCCATTCCTGCTGTAAATCCCACTTAGTCATGGTGCATTCATTCTTTTTTTTTTAACTTGAGAAAAATGTTTCAAGAACTTTTAGGCAGTACTGTCCTTGCATCATTCCCATCCCTCCCTCTCCCACCTCAATGCTTCCTCTACTCCCGACCCCCCTCCCAACTGCATAACCTCTCCTTCTGAACTATTACCATTACATGTATACATATATACATACAACTCATGAGGTCCATTTGGTGAGTGGTTGGATTCTGTTTGTCTGCTCGTGAGGTTTTATGTGGTGGCTTTTAGCTGTGCTTTTCTGGTAACATCTTGTCCAGGGACAGCACCAAGCCAGTCTGACTTTAAACAATGAATACTCCCTTTTTCTTCTGTTTTCTGGAGAGATTTGTGTAGAATGGATGCTATTCGTGCCTTAAATGTTTCATAGTCTGGGCGCGGAGGCACATACCTTTAAACTCTAGCACTCAGGAGGTGGAGGTCTGCAAAAGGCCAGCCTGGTCTCTATATCTGGTTGTAGGCCATCATGGCTACGTAGCGAGACCTTATCCAAAAACGAAAAAGTTTCATAGAATTTACTGGTGAAATAATTTGACCCTGGGGTCTTCTCTATGGGTCTTCTACCTTTTAAAATAGAAGGTAATTATTTTTAAAAGATTTATTATAGCTATTCTGGCTATCTATTTGTTTTAGGGCAAACTATGGTAATTTATATTTTTCAAGAAATCGTTCTATTTCATGTAATCTTAAAAAAAATATTAACATCAAGCAAGGCTTACGATTTCCTCATTATCTTTTCAAATACATGCAGAATCAGCAACAATGTCATTTCTCTCCGTCCCGATTTTGGTAATTTGACCTCCTCCTCCTCTTCCTCCCTAGCCCTCCTCCTCTCCTTCTTTCCCCAGCCCTCCTCCTCTCCTCCCTCCAGTCTCATTAAAAGCCCATCATTTTTATTGACCTTTTCAAAGATTCAGTTTTTGCTATAATGTGTTTTCTGTTTTTCTGGTTTCTAATTCATTAACTTTGAAGCAGAGATCACTGATTTGAGACAATTTTTCTTGTCTAATATAGGTACTTAGTCACACAGATACCCTTCTAAGTGTGATGTTAGCCGCATCCCGCAGATTTTATGCTGTTTTCATTTTCTTTATGTTGAAAATACTCCAATTAAAAAAAAAATGTGTTCTCTGGCTCCCAGTTGCTTTGAGTTGTGTTGTTTTATTTCACAACATCTGGAGATTTTCCAGACAGCAGAGCAGCATTTTTCTAGTTTGACTCTGTTGTCGTCAGAGAACATTCTTTGTGTGACCAGGATTGTCCTGAATTTACTCTATGGCGCTTGCACTATTGGTATATTCTGTGTCTTTACTCTGTGACCCTCTTTGTGCCAGAGATTGCTCATCACTCTGAAATCTACCTGCTTTAATATTAGCATATACATTCTAGGTTATTTTTGAAATTAGATTAATGTGCATATCTTTTCCAATGCATTGATTGTGGGTTTAAATGGGTCCTTATATTTAAAAATAAATTTAATTTAATAGCTTATACCTGTGACTTATTTATACTGTTTGTGTAATGTCTGCTTTGTAAAGGGTGTTTAGAAGATTACATTTAATTAGATTATCAGTTATTGGAATAAAATAATTGCTATTTGTTTTGTTTTATGCATTAGTTTCTTTGTCATTTTTCCTTTTTCCTGACTTTATCTTTGTTGTTGTTGTTGTTAATTCCATGTAGTCCAAGATGGCCTTAAGCTTGCTAGTTAGCCAAGGATAGCCTCACACTTTCATTTTCTAAGTATTGAGACCAGTGGCTCTCAACCTTCCCACTGCCGCAACCCTTTAATACAGTTCCTCATATTGTGGCGATCCCCAACCATAAAATTACTTTCATTGCTACCTCATAGTTAATATTGCTAATGTTATGAATCATAATGTAAATATCTGTGTTTTCCAATGGTCTTAGGCAACCCTTGAGAAAGGGTCTTTCAACCTCCAAAGGGGTCTGAACCCACAGGCATGGCATATAATTTTTTAAAATGTCCTATTTGTCTTTATGAGTGTTTCTGCCTCAGTGTGTGTCTGTGTACCACATTTGTGCTTGATACCTGTGGGGTTCAGAAGAGGGAATTAGGTCCCCTGGAACTGGAGTTACGACATTGTCAGCTGTCTTGTGGGTGCTGGAAACAAACCCAAATGCTCTTAACTGCAGAGCCATCTCTCCAGGCCCCAACCATGGCTGCCTTTAACTCTTTCTTCACCATTAATTCCACTCCCAGTGATTGATATGGGTGTGTCTTGTGGAGTTGTATGTGTTCCTTCCTCCTCCTCCTCCTCTTCTTCTTCTTCTTTTTCCTCTTCCTCTTCCCCTTCCCCTTCTCCTCTTCCTCCTCCTCCTCATTCATCCTCCTCTTCTTCCTCCTCCTCTTCCTCCTTCTCTTCCTTCTTTCTTCTTCTTCTTTCTTTTTTTGTTTTTTCAAGACAGAGTAAAGTCCTAGCTGTCCTGAAACTAGATCTTGTAGACCAGGCTGGCGTCGAACTCACAGAGATCCACCTGCCTCTGCCTCCCAAGTGCCGGGATTAAAGGCATGCGCCACCACTGCCCCTCTATATGTGTTTCTTATTCTGGGGTTTCATTGAGCATTTTGGCTCTCTGAGACAGTAGTTTTCATTTCAATGGGAATTTTCCTCCTTCTTTTCTTTTTTTTTTTCTTTTTTTGGCAGGGTCCCACTGTAGCTCTGGCTGTCCTGGAAAACTCACTGTGTAGACCAGGCTGGCCTCAAACTCACAGAGATCTGCCTGCTTCTGCCTCTGCTGGAATTAAAGTTGTATGCCACCATGCCCAGTTTCCTTGGGAATATTTGCAGAGGACATTATTTTTTTCTGCCTCCTCTATTAACTTCCAAGAACGGTACTTACCCTCATAGGCTGCCTGGAGTTGCCCGTAGCTGTTAACTGGTACCTTTTTATCCTTTTCCTCGTGGGCTTCATTTTCCGTTGTTTCTGTGTTTGTGTCTTCAAGATCTCTGCTTGCTTCTGCAAGTCCAGTCTTCATTAATCCAACCCACTGTAGTCTTCGCCTCATGGCGCTGGTTCAGTTCGGTTTAGGTCTTTAATACATCTTTATGCCTCTGCTTGACACATGTTCAGTTTTCCCTCGAGCTTCTGGGATGTCTGGTACACAGTCACAATACTGTTTTGTTTTTGTTTTTGTTTTTTATTTCATCATCTGCTAATTCTACTTTCCATGTCTTTGGGAATCAGTTCCAGTGGTTGGGTTTTCTCTTCATTTGGGGCTGTGTACGCCTGCTTTCTTGCACGATTAGTAAGTCTTTTCCCACTGAGACTTCTTGATTATTCATTTCAGTGAAGATCCAGTCTCTCAGGAGAGAGCTTTTCTGTCTTTAGTTCTGTTTGCGTTCCAGACTGATCCTCTGAGCTTCTCTAAGGCTTTGGTACTGCTGCTCTGGACTGATCAGCTGAATCCTCCCCGGAGAGCCCTGTAAATCTCCACGGCCCTCCAAAAGACTTTTTCCTCTTGCAAATGAAGTCACCTTGGCCTCCTTGCTCTGTGTTCTGTATTCTCAAGTCCAGGACACAGATGAGCTTGGTTTGGCTTCCCCTGCGACTTGCAGATGCTCTCTGTACCGCAGGTTGTATCACTGTAGATGTCACCATGGTTGTTTGGAATCGCAGAGATCTGTCTCACTGCCGGTCGTCTAACAGCTGGAGGACCATGGCCTCGTGTATTTCATTGGCTTTCCGCTATTCCGCCACACACACATAGAGAGGCACATTTAGATGCTACTCTTCTGTCTTGGTTGGAGGTAGAAGCTGTCCTTTCGGACGGCCCAAGTAGCTCTCTGAGGATTACCATGGAGAAGCCTGGCTAAGACGTGGTTTACATGAGTAATGTGAAGAATGACTGACGGAACATATGCAGAGAGTTGGGAGGGTCCCAACCCCAGGCAAATGTTCGGTGGACGCTGATGATGTATTAGGCTGCTTTTGCTGTGGTTACAGGCGACCTCCACATCCCAGTGCTTACAATAACATTCCAAGTGGCTGCATCTGCCAGCCTGTGGGTCTGAACTCTGGAAAACTCGGCATCGTTTGCCCCGAGCCCCAGGATATCTCATTCTGGGACTAAGGCTGATCGTAGCATGAGACAGGGCATGAAGCCAGAGAAGGAGAAGCCGTGGAAATTGACCTCATGGTTTTGCCCTGATGTTGTGTCCTTTCTTATGTCACTGCCTAAAGTAGGCTACATGTAGTCATGAAAATCTGTGGGAGTCTGCTGTACTCCACCCAGAGAGTCCTGGAAGGAAAAGGATGTACATCCGAAGGAAATGAAATAGTACCTGCTACCACAGCCCATGTCCTTGCTATCGACAGATGCTTCTACAAGTAAATTTCCCTACACATTCCTTTAGTTAGTTAGTTAGTTTGTTTGTTTTTCAAGACAGCGTTTCTTTGTGTAACCACTCTGGCTCTCCTGGAACTAGCTCTGTAGACCAGGCTGGCCTCGAACTCACAGAGATCTGCCTGCTCTGCCTCACAAGTGCTGGGATTAAAGGTGTGTGCCACCACTGCCCAGCTCCCTATACATTTTTTGAAAATAGCCGTTCTTCATTCTGAGTAGTAGAGCAAACACATCTCTGTCCACTGGGCTTCTCTTAGTCTCTGGCATATAGCAATCAGCCCTGTACCTGGTCTGTTATTGGCCAAGGGTCTCCGTGGACCTATGCTGCAGTGGGAAGAGGATTCACCTATAATGGGTCTGAAAGGCTACCCCAAAGGGTGGGTAATGGAAGTGCAGCTTGAGGAAGATAGCATCTGTGGTCTGAGCATGGCGAGAAGACAGAGCTAGGTTATGTAGCTTTCACTGAAACAATTTTCACCCCGCGTGTCTGAGCCTTTACTCCTTAACATGGGTATAGAGAAGGGCTTGGGGTCAAAGCTCCTGTGTTGCACCTGAGAAAATCAGCCCACCCCGGGAGAACACCAGGGCCTTCCTCTGTCATCCAGCAATCTTCTACCTCCTCCAGCTTGAAAGGCTCTGCTCTACAATCAATTCTTTTTTTTTTTTTTTTTTTTTTTTTTTTTTTTATTTTTCGAGACAGGGTTTCTCCGTAGCTTTTGGTTCCTGTCCTGGAACTAGCTCTTATAGACCAGGCTGGCCTCGAGCTCACAGAGATCCGCCTGCCTCTGCCTCCCGAGTGCTGGGATTAAAGGCGTGCGCCACCACCGCCCGGCTTCTACACTCAATTCTTAGAACCTTGCTTTGGATGGCATTTCACTTGGCAGCGAATTACAGGCTGTCTTGTAACAGGTCTCCCGTTATATTATTTAACTGCCGTGTGGTTTGACGATGAAGGAACTCAGATTTTCCAAGTGCTTGCTCTGTGCCAGGCCTCTAACATGAATGGCAATTTTAAAGCTCGAGATGGCAGGGGTACCAGCGGCTCTATTTCTGCATAGGCTTGGAAAGAGGGGCTAAGTGGTTGTTTAAGGCCCCAGGATAGTAAACGGTGGAGCTGGAATTTACCGCAGTTCTGGTGGCTTGGCATTGTGATCGAGGGCATTTTTTAGTTCTTGGAAAGCAGGAACCAATGATTCTTATCCTTTTTATTTTTATATCATTAACAGAATCCAATAAGAAGACTGGGAACTGGGCGGGTATCTAAAAACACTTGTTAATTTTTCTTTAGGAAGAGAGAAGCGGGTGGCTCAATGTTCCCTGAGTCCTGAAAAGTATGCTGAGCATGAGGTTGGGGGAAAAGTATAGTTCTTCTTGGCTCTTGTTCTCTGCTGATCTAATCCTCAGCTGGCTGATGGATATTAGACAGACGTCACCACGGAGTGAAGAAATACATGGGCAGACAGGGTTTGATTGGGAATTCTGTGAAGTCACAACAGGACGTTGATGCAGATAGAAGGACCTGAGGTTGGATTTCAGTTCATGTATGTGTGTTTGTGTGTGTGCATGTACACAGATACACACACACACATACACACACAGACTGAGAGAGAGAGAGAGAGAGAGAGAGAGAGAAATATATCTAACTCTGAAGTCTTGAGTGTAGCCTGGACATCCTGGACAGCACTGCCTTGATGAGAGGAAGTTAGTTAGGTCATACCCTCACTGAGGAAGGTTCGAGTTGAGAACATGAGGAGTTAATATCAGGGAAGGTATTCCATCCATATACGGAAAGTCATCCGCACTACTCTATCTGCTCTATGGCCATCTGAGGCCTCTTTTCGCCAGCTATTACCCTGATACAGTCAACGTTTTATCTACTTCATTGAATTATCCTTCCTGTCCTTGACATTATCCTTCATTCTCTCAGAAACAAAACAAACAAAAACCCAAAAGTGAAGCAGGCTAAGGTGAAAACTGCAGTTCCCGTGGCCTCTGCTAACAGGATCTGTGAATGTATAATGGTCAGTTAGGGGAACACAGGCTATATTGGCCAAAACTACCCGTTAGAGGTAAATTTGGAGTAATCATTTGAACAACAGCATACACTAGCTCATGTGCTTTCTCCTGGAGCCATAGTGGCCCATGCGAGGCTCAGGTGAACAGTCTGTCCAAGGCCAAACATCTACTATTCTCCAACTACTGAAGGGTGCACATTTGAAGTATGTTATCCATGAGGCAGAGATAGGTGAGTTTACAGAGTCTGGATGGACTTAGCTGGATTCAGGTCTCTGGTCACTCTCCTGGGCCAGGCACTTTCCCTGCAGCTTGGGAGGCTCTTCTCTCCCTCTACTCCCCCTTTTCTCCCTCCTTTCTCCCCGTCTTCTCATTCCTCCAGCATTCTCCAGACAGTTTCCAGTGGGATGTGGCCAGTACTCCTGGCTAGCCACTGAAAAACCTCCCCATCTTTTATATTAATAGAACAATAACTTTCCATTCCATCCGATAGCAAGCCATTGAACCTCAGAAGATAAATCCTGAGAGGTCTCAGCCAACCCTGCCCACATTTCCCTTCGCCAGTGATTGATCTAAGAGCAGACAATGGCCAGTGAAATTGTCAATGAAATTGAAGAGGAAGTCTCCTGAGGCCTCCAGAGGAAGGTTTTTCTCCATGGAAAAAGGAGAGGGGAACACTCCACTTATTCATGTCCTTTCCTTCCAATGTGAGACTTTACCTTGAAACAATATGATGATTGAAGGCTGGGAGACTTAGAGATGCCAGTTCAGTATCCTGATTGCATTGAGCCAAAGTCAACCACGGCTGTATTACCTTCACACCTGCGTACTCGCTCTCCTTGCACTAAGGATATGTCAAGGGACATCAGTGACTTTCATCTTTATAGAGTTTAGACACTAGGAGGGAGAGTTAGACATTCAGCATCACATAAGGGGAAAACACGAGAGGGTGACAAGCATTGTGAGAACAGAGAAGACTGAGGGAGACTGTAAATACTGGAGCATCTTAGAGAAGGTGACATTGAAGCAAACTCCTAAAGGAGGTCAGCCAGTGGACCACGGGTAGGGGGGCATAAGGTGGGGCTCCAGGGGCTAAGGCGAGGCCCTGCTTTGGGACTATGCCAGTGTGTTTGCCAGTGAAGAAACAACATGGCTGGCCCTCCACTGGACCGCTGAGCCACACAGCAGGGTGGGAACAAAGCCATGCTGCTGCTACAACTGGGATTCCTGGTGCCATGAGCTCTTATAGCACAAGAAGCAATTCCACAGCTTTTCCGCCTCGGCCATTAACAAGGGACTGATCTGCTGATTGACATCAACGGATTCCGGATCATTGCTAATGCATGATCCAGTCACGTAGCCGCTGTGCAGAAAATCAAAAACAAAAATGTTCTCGCTTGGCTTCCCACTGAATGAAATGCATACTTCCCGACTCAGCATAAAGATTCTCCATGAACGAGTAAATCCCCAGTCCCTGACGTCATGCCTTCTCTTGATTCTCTTGAATCCCAGATAGAGAGACTGTCCTGCCTGTAAACCAACAGAATTTGGTTTTAAAGAAGGCTTGGCATGTTTATTTTAAATAGGACTCCGAGGTCAAGGGTCATTGCCATCGCTCTCATACTTCGCTGGTGGGAATGCAGCTAGTGGCGCGGATGGGAGAGAAACGCACATCTAACAAATCGTCATCAGCATTCACCCTTCAAAACAGGTCATCCTTTCGAAAGACAGGTACCCCAGAGATAATGCGCCTCCAATGGTGTGAAGACATGATTGCACGCCATTGTTATTGTGGCCTTCTTTATTACTGCAATGTTGAGAAACTACCCAAAATGCTAGGACTTTAGTTGAATGAACTGAAACACATCCAGACAATAAAGCATGATCTGGCTATAAAAGAAGAACTCAGGAGAGCTTGGATCAAACATTATCAGGAGGAAAAGATTACAAGAGCGTGCCACCTTTAAGCAAAATGAAGGTTCAATAAGAGAGTATCCATGTAGCTACTCTTTTATGTAACACGAAGGAAGGGGCTGGAGAGATAGCCCCGTGATTCAGAGTGCACACTGCTCTTGCAGAGGACCTGAGTCTGGTTCCTATCACTTACATAGAATGCTTACGACTACCTTGTAACTCCAGCTCCAGGGATACTAACGCCCTCTTCTGGTCCTACAGGCACCTGCAGTCGCATGCCCTCACCTCCTGTAATCAGAAAGAACAGGAAACATATTTTTTTAAAGCAATATAGCAAAAATAAGTGCAAACAATTGATGCTGATTACTTACCCAGGTCAACAGGCATGAATTAAGAAAGGGTAGAATGGAGATGATTGTTTACTTGAACTTAACATTTTATATCATTTTGGAAGTGGGCTAGTATTTAATATTTTTAAATTAACTCTAGATATTGGAGACAATAAAATGGAGCAAAAAAACTAATTGTACTTCAAAAGAACAAACACAGTGAAGTAGAAAAAGAACTAATTTCAGTTAAAAAAATTATAAAAAGTTTTTGGGTTTTAATGAGCTTGTAAACAAGTTCTATCAAAAAATCTATTTTAGCCGGGTTGTGATGGCGCATGCCTTTAATCCTAGCACTCGAGAGGCAGAGGCAAGCAGATCTCTATGAGTTCAAGGCCAACCTGGTCTACAGAACTAGTTCCAGGACAGGCTCCAAAGATACCGGGAAAACCTATCTCAAAAATTAAAAAAAAAAATTTAAAATAAAATTAGTATCCCCAGTAATATATGCTTACAGTGATAGTAATATACATCATCCATACAAAAATACATACATATGTACATACATGTTCTGTTGTAAGATGTTAAATAGCGTTCTGTAACAAATGTGCATATCTTTGATACAGGGTCCTATTGTATGTTCATAGATGGCCTGGAACTCACTGAGTAGCCCAGGCTATCCTCAAACTGTGGGATCATTTTACTCCAGCCTCCCCAGTGCTGGCATTGCACATGCACCCTACATCACCACCTTCACATTCTAGAGTTAACACAGAATCCTAAGGATGTCTAATCATCACTCCGTCTTTCTTAGGCCTTCGCTCTAGGTGCCCACTTACAGGGAAGTGAGCAGGGCCTTCCTCCACCTCCTCTGGCCTACAGACAAGAACCCAAACATGTAAAGAATGTTTTACATGAACGGTTTGCAAACTCCAGGGAGGAAAAGAAACTGTGAGAAGGCACACCTGTGAGTGCTCACAAGCACCACGAGTGTGGCTAAAGACTGGCCCTCCGTTCTTCTGAAATGAGACTTCAAGTCAGTATGAACCATTTTAACGAAGTTTCTCTGCCAATTTGTGTCTGTGTATCAGTCATTTGGTTAACTTTCCTACGTGAAGAAATAGAATTTTCCACAACAGAAAATGTGCTGTCTTTCACTCTCTCAGGGTTCACAATTATCAGCTACAACTTGGGGTACAGTATTGTCGGTGCTGCCCGGAGGCATGGAGACTAAAGAAGTTCCATCCACTGGCACATGTACATGCGAGCTAAAATCTCTCGATTCGTACAGACACGAATGCCGCTCTAGTACTCCGTTCTGTTCAGCTTCCTCTCCGAGCTTGGAGACAGTAGTGTTTCCCTTGGATTGGTCACCGTGCTTGCCAGCGGGCGTGTGCACCTACTGACCCCGTGCACCGGAAGAGGCTTTCTGTTTTACACTGTCTAACCAAATGTGTGATCATATTAGTGGCTCAGGATCCTGTTAAGCATGTGGGGTGGCAGCCTCACATATATGACCCATAGCCCGTCATAAAGAACAGTGGGCGACACGGAAATCGCTGTAGGAAACCCCTTATGCAGAACGTACAGGAGTGGAAATCTTTCCGCGGCTCTTGCCTCGGTTGCTTTCAGTGCATCCTTACCATGTCCGTATCAAGGCAAGCTGCTTCTCACAGTGCACGTCAAAGCACGCCCTAACGGTTCCATGTCGCCTTGGCCACTCTGCACAGGCTGTGCCCTGATGCTGGGCTGGTCTCCAGCAGTGACCGTGAGGTAGTCATCTTCCCCGTACCATGCATCTGGTCTCATCTTGTTATCTATGCTCTTTGCCCAAACCAACGTCAATAAGGACCAATTTGCTACAGATATTTCCAGCTCTTTCCAGGTTTATTGTCTCTGTATTCAAATATTCCCTTCTACCGATCATCTGGCCAGCTAACCTAATTCCAGTTTCCATTGTAAATCTTTCTGAACAAAAATTGAAGCAGTCTTTAAGGGTGGTTCTAGAAGATCTGTGACTAACTCATTAAAATCTTTTTTTTTTTTTTGTCCTCTCCATTTCACGGTTCATCCACACCACCTTGGAGAATCTTGCACGGTTGGTAAGCAGTTGTCATTGTGGATGGTAGGAGATACAACCATGAATGAACAGGGCAAGCAAACCTAACGGTGTGGCATGGAAACACGGATACCAGTGTCTCTGGGTTTGTCCAGGGGAAGTGCGCCAAACAACTGATGCCCTAGGGGCAATGGACACACTCTAGCACAGAATTCCTGGTTTCTAAAAGTCGTTCTCCTCTGCTCTGAGGAGCCATGGGTCCGGGAAGAAATGGCTGATGGAAGGATGGGGTTATGGCAGATACAAGATAAGCCCTGAGCATCATGTGGTAACAAATATTAGTAGCGTTCATGCCGTATGCCCCAGGGGACCCCTGAAGGCACTGAGCACCAAATATAGGAAGTTGTGAATCCAAGCCAACTGAGCTCATTAAGAATTCATATCTGAGGGCTGGAGTACTGATCTTACAGAGGAGCCAAGTCTGGCTTCCAGCACCTACATCATGCAGCTCACACTGCCTGTAACTTCTACTCCAGGGGATCCAACGTCGCTGGAATCTGCAGGTGCTGCATTCATGCGCATGTGCCCCCCATATGCATAATTAAAAATAATAAAAATAAATCTTTAAGAAGAATTTTTATCTACACAAGTACGCATACACACAGAGGTCAGCTTGTCCTTACTGTAGAGCAGCAGCTAGTGAGTGCATAGTATTAATAAGCCAGCTTTGTTATCATCCTGGTTGCAGATCCAGCCAAGTGCTGCCAAGCAGTCTAATCTTGCCTCTCGAGATGTGGTCCCCATCATCCCATGCCACGTCCACGCTGGATCCATCCACAACTTCTGTCTTGCTCTTAGATGTCCTTTAGGATGCCATGAAGCAAGTTCTAAATTCAACTTGGAAAAAGTGTGTAAAACTCTGTAATGCTGAAAATAAATGAATTGGGGAAGGGAAATATGTATAACTCCATATTATTGAGGATCGTTTTCTTCAGCACATAAAGAGACTTCATAAGTCAATAAAAAAAATGAGCCAGGCAGTGATGGCATACACCTTTAATACCAGCACTTGGATCTCTGTGAGTTCGAGGCCAGCCTGGTCTACAGAGTGAGTTTCAGGACAGCCAGGATTGTTACATAGAGAAATCCTATCTTGAAAATAATAATAATAATAATAATAATAATAATAATAATAATAATAATAATGAGGAGGAGGAGGAGGAGAAAACAATCAGCATCCAAATAACAAATTCCATCATGATAAACATGACCCATAAATAACATAGAAGTACTCAATTTTTCCCACAATTAAATATGAAACCTAAAAAAACACGCAAAACATTTGCCCACGATGTGGGTATAGATTGAAACCTTTGAGACTATGCACCATGATGAGGATCTAAAGATTCTAGCAATTTCCTGGATGTGGTTGGTACAATCGAGGCCCTTTGTGAGTCCCAGGCTCTCTTACTTCTAGAAATGAGCTCCTGTATGATATAAAATATATAGTCATTCACAGTAAGTATAATTTTCACTAATACTGAAATATTGAAAGAGTTTTTCCAATTTCACTTTTAGCAATGACGATCAGTATTTCTCATGATAGGCTATTTAATTTATTATAAGCTATGCAATTTATAATAGACTACTTGATTTATGATGGGCTATTGCTGAGCAGTCTTATATACTTGTGAATTCTTATAAAATGAACAATATAACCTACAAATTGTTTTCTAATATAATAAATTTTCTATGACTAATAACATTAGAAGTAATACATTGTAGAGACTTAATTAAATATTTATTGATCTCAAATGCTCAGCTCCTGTTGGAATGGAAAGTTAATACATACTGTGTGCCGCCACTGAGCATGCTCAGAGACTCTGATGACAATCCGCGTCTGTGGAGTGAAAAGGCCATGTATAAGCATGTCTTGGAGGACAATTAGGCGATATCTATCAAAGTTGTAAATGTTCACACTCTTCGCCAGGAAATTCTATCGAAATAAATCTATCTTATGCATGCATTCACACAGGTGCGCAAGCATATCTTTACAGGAGAGTTCATCTTCACAGTGTGGTTTGCAACAACAGAAAATAAACCTTAATAACTCATCAATAGGAAACCGGGTAGGGAAATCACGGCACATCCTGTACTGAGCGCTGTGTGTCATCTGGGAAACACCATGGTGGTGTAGAAGTCCTCACATGTCATCCAGGGAGAGAAACGAAACAAGACGCTGTTCGTGGGATCCCAAGCCCCTTTCCCACACAGGACAGCCTTGTTCTAAGAAGCAGCAGCTACAACACTTTTCACATGTGCTTATGAAATAGTTCTACAGTTATACACAAGAAACCTGCATGGCAGCTGTCCCTGTGATGCAGAGAACAGGGAGGAGAAGCCAGTGAGTGCTCTGTGGACTGAATGTCACAGAGTGCCACTAGAATGTCATAGTGACATTAGGAATGTCACTATGAATTTCACTAGACTTGGCATTCTAACCAAGACTCAGCAGGCAGAGGAGGATGAGATGGTGGAGGAGGCTGAAGGAGACGGCTCAGTGCTGAAGAGCACTTGTTCTTGCACAGGGCCCAAGTTTGGTCCCCAGCATCCACATCAGCTGTCTCACGGCCACCTGTGACTCCCACTCCAGGAAACCTGACGTCCTCTTCTGGCCTCCAAGGGCAAGTCCCCGACATAGACGTAAATAAAAATAAAAACATATTTTTAAAATATGGCAGGCAAATAATCACTGCCATAAAACCAGTGTCCATATTAGTGACAGTAAAAAAATAATAGACTTCAAGATAGAAGTACTAGTGAGATAAAAGGGTCATTTAATAACTATGAAGGAGGCATTAATCAGATAGACATATAAATAATAAATACACACGTGCGTAACATCATGGCTTTAAAATTTATGGAGCAAAAGTATTAAGGAAGAGAAAATATCAGCAGTTTTAAGACTACCCAAGGTTTTAGCACCACCTCTTCTGCATTTTATGAAAAAGTTATTGATTATAGATGGCCCTGGTGGAGCAAGACCTGAGGGATTGGTAATCTGGGTCAGAATGAGGAAGTTTATAAAAATGACTTCATCAAGTCTAGAATTTAACTTCTGAGGGGGGAAGATCTAATCAACACTAGTAGCAATATTGATCTGGGGATAGCTACAGAACGCCTGCAGAATACATGTTTCTTCTCTTAAATTATGCAACATTATTTATTCTGTGTGTGTGAATGCGCACTTGTACCTCTGGGCCCCATGGGTTTGATTCAGGTCACAAAGGCTGGGCAGCAGGTGCCTTCACCCGCTGAGCAAATGTCACCCCATCCAATGCATGCTTTTTCAGGTTTACAGAGTATGTTCATCAAGACAGGCTATAAAGGCCTTCCAATAAACTTAAATGCATTGACATCACACAGATCAACCACCCGACATTTTATTTCACATTCAAAGAGCAGAGTGTATACTCTAAGTGGACCTGGAAAATGAAAGTAGGCCGTACACTGAATCATGAGATTAATCCAATCATGTTTAAAAGAGGCTAACATAATGCAAAGTCAGATCACGTGAGAGTGACAAAATTAAACCAGAACCCACTAAGTGGAGGATGCCTGGGACATGCACTCTTTGGAAATTAAGCAGCCAACCTCTTCATAACTTACAAATGAATGAGACAGTTATAAAGAAAATTAAATTTATTTTCAGTTGAATGATAAGAAAAATAACATGGGGTGAGGAGATAGCTCAGTAGTTAAGTTACCATGGAAACAATAAACTCAGGTGCGCAAGATAAAATATAAATTAGTGAACATGAAAACAAAAATAAATATGTAAATCAACAACACACTGGGGTTTTGCTTTTTAAAAAAAGAAAAGATTGATAAAATTCTGGTCAAACTAACCAAGACAAATTATCACTCTCACAAATGAAAGAATAGATGCTATGTTGGGGGAGGCTGCTTATTCATTCCCAGCAGCTTAGACCCAAAATAATCGCTCAGAAACTATATTAATTACAACACTGCTTAGCCTATTAGCTCTAGCTTCTTATTGGCTAGCTTTTACATTTTAAATTAACCCATTTCCATTATTTTATATTTTACCTCAGGGTTTGTGGCCTACTGACAAGGTTCTAGCTGATGGCTCACGTCTTTCTCCTTTGGCAGCTATACGGCATCTCTCTGACTCCGCCTATTCTCTCTATCTCTTGTATCTCTATATTCTGTTAAGCCATTGGCAGAAAGAAACTTCTTTATTAACCAATAAAAGCAACACATACACAGAAGGACTTCCCACACCATCCTGGGGCTTGTAAGTTTTGTTATCTACCTGAACCTCCTGGATTTTTGTCTGGGAGAGGATGTTTAATTTGGGGAAAACAGTTACACAACGCCCCTGCAGACTCATGTGTTGAAAGCTTGATCCCCACCTGTGGAGCTATTAAATAGGAAGGTGCTAGAAATTTGGGGAGGTGGAGCCTGGCACTTCCTTGGGGGCCATATATTACACTGGGCCACGTCTGTCTGTCTGTTTGTGTTTAGCGGCCATGAGGCGCTGGTCTGCCATAGCCTTCCACTATGATGGAAGGTCCCACAAGCCCCTCAGGCCCAAAACAATAGAGACAGAAATGCTGGGCTGAGATTTCCAGTTCCAGATGGTTACAGTTGTGTTTTCTACTAAACCTTTAAGGAGGAAATAAAGCCAGCTCTATATAGACTCTTCCAGAAAACAGAAAAAGAAGGACGACCTTCCAATTCACTGTGAAAGTCAGAGACACAGTGAGAAAAGAAAAACACAGACTGTGGTGAACACAAATGCAAATAGCCTTTGTAAAATCTGCACATCAGGGACTCTGTGGTTAAGAGCACTTGTTGCTCTTGGGAGGACCCAGATTCTGTTCCCAGCACGCACACGACAACTCACAACTGTCTACAACTCTAGTTCCAGAGGCTCCAATGCCCTCTTCTGGTCTCTGTAGTCACCAGGCACTCACGTGGTACACAGACACACTTGCAAGGCAAAGCATTCACATCTATAAAATGAAAATCATTTTTTTAAATTAGCAAATTTGATCCTACAGTAGATATTAAGAGAGAGCAATACAGTATGACCAGGTAAGATTTATGCCGGAAATACAAGATTGAGTTAACATTCAGAGAACAGCCAATGCAACTCAGGATACCAACATGCAAAACAGAACTCTGATTATCTCAAACCACAAAGAAAATCATTAATAAAATTCATTTCCCACTTGCAATCTTTGAAGACCTCTCAGAAAACCAAGAATAAAAATAACCCAAAGCAAAATTCTCCATCTGATAAATGACACCTACTGGGAAACCACAAACTCACCCATAGCATTGATGAAAGACTGAAGGCTCCCTTCGGAGAATGGAGAGAGCAACGAATGCTCGGTCTTGGCGCAGCCATTCAGTACCACACGGGAGATGCTTCCAGGTGCAATCAGACCGTGCGTGTGTACGTTTGTGTCTATTGTGTGATGTGTGTTTATGTCTGCACGTGTGTGTATTGTATGTGTGTGTATTTGTGTGTGTGTATGTGTATGTGCTTCCTTTACTCTCCGTCTCCAAGGTTCTCGTCACTCCTCTTTCTTGCCTGTGATCACCTCCTTTCCTCCTCCTCACTCTGGCCTGTTCTCTTCTTGTCCGTCTTCTGCTCTCTTGACCAGAGTTGTCCCATGCTTCCCTTCTCCACTGAGGAGATCCCTGACGCACCTCGGCACAGGAGGAGAAAAGGAAGCATTTACATGGAGAATCGCAGGCTATAATCTAGACATCTCACTAAGGCTTAAAATCACCTTGAGTGATAGAATAGCGGTGCACCCACTTTCCAGGGAAGAAGACTGAGGGTCAGGTGGGCCAGCTACACTGAGACACACAGCCCACCCATCAGCAACTACACTCCTCCCCATCATGCTGCGTGTTTAACAGGAGGCTGGTGTCTGCTGAGGTGAGCAGAGGCTTGGGAGCCAGACAAACCTGGGCTTGAGTCAAAGGCTGCCATCTGCCACCTGTATGATTGTGGCAAATTCACTTGCCATCTCTGAGTTCCCACTTCCTGTTCTTTGCTGTGGAAGGAGCTGCTGGCCACACAGAACTGTCGATGACAATCAGATGTACAAATCTGCCTCAATCTTCCACAAAGTGCTTATCTGATTTCTTTCCCAGCGAAGCCGAATTTGCTTAGGGATTTTTTTTGTGTGTGTGTCTCGTCTGAAGTTGAAACATTAATGCCTGAGTGTTTAAAGTCTTATTTATGCAGGGAAATACACACGGAAACCGCCGCTCGCAGTATTTAAGACCATTCTCTTCCCTCACTCGTTTCTACTTCCCTTCCTCCCCGCATCTTCCTTGTCCCCTGTACATACACATCCCATCCCACAAGTACTCCCTGTGCAGAGCCGAATCCTGTTACTGCAAGAGTCAAGAAACTTCCTTAAAGCATAGCCCTAATCGCAATGTATAGCTGCTGCCTAGCAAGGAGGACACAGACTAGCTGCAAGGAGACAGCATGAACTGTATATGCAGTGGGGGTCCTAACACACATAGGATTTTGTCTGGTCAGTCCCCAGACATGGTTAGAACTGCCCTGTAAGCAAACATTGCCAAGATCTGAGCTCAACAGCAAGGATCAAGGGAGGGAGAGTCCAGGCCACCGTGGCAAACCCTCTGTCCCCCACATCCCTTTCCATGCTGGTCCATCTGGGTTTGGCTTTGAGGCAGAGAGAGCCACAGGCATAGGCAAAGCCCAGGCATCCGGGACATTACTTAGAAGGAGGCCCTGTACAGCACCCAGGCTGGCAGTGGTGGAGCAGGCTAAGCTCATGTGGCAGCTGGCCTCGGCTCGCTGGACAGATGGCGGACAAAAGGTATACACAAAGGAGGTAAGTCACAGAGCCCAGTCCCCGCAGGGAGTCCTGCCCTGCTGGCCTCAGAGGCACACTATACCCCGGAAACAATGGCACACAGAAGGGAGGGGAAATGGCCATTCGTGGGAAAATCCAATTTCTCCATTTAATTGCCACAGTCCAATTCTGCCCCCCTCCTTATAGATGTGGAAAGTGGGGCTCAGAAGTGCTTAGCATGCTCAGGGTTTCAAGCAGAAGGTCTGCTCCCCAAACTCTACCTGTTTGATCTACTTCATGAGATTATTTCTAGATGGCAAATAGTAAGCTCATGGCTTCTTGTAAACAATTTAGGTCCAAAGAAAGGCAAAATGCTCCGAGTGGTGGTGGCACACACCTTTTATCCCAGCACTCTCAGGAGGCAGAGGCAGGCGGATCTCTGTGAGTTCGAGGCCAGCCTGGTCTACAGAGCTAGTTCCAGGACAGGCTCTAAAGCTACAGACAAACCCTGTCTTGAACTAGACCCATAATCTAGAACATCATAATAGAAATATGTTTTAAGATGTTTAAAAAAATTTTTTTAAAGAGTTTTGATCAAGAATACTTAGATTGAAGTGCAGCCGATCTGCCAGGTCCACTGGCTGAATTCTGCAAAAACCTCATGGTGGCTGACTCAGTGTCCATGTAGTAGAATACATTGGCCTCCTAATTTTGTTGTTGTAATTATAATTGCCAATTCTAGGGCTCCCTGCCACCAGTGGCAGAGAAGACGGTGATATACCATGGATGTTAGAATGAACACGTGTGTACGCTTCAGGAAATCTTGAAGTCTAAGGTTGGCACTGGACACAAGCCCACGAGAGAGAGAGAGAGAGAGAGAGAGAGAGAGAGAAGGATAACAGCTCCCATCATCACAGGGTCACAGGCTTGACTGACAGGAGCTTGACGGATCCCCCTGAGACCTCTGGTAAGCAGCAGCATCTTCACCTACAGCCAAGGAATGGGAGACAAGTGGTAAAGAGATGGAGGGGCATCTCCTGTCCTCTTTGTCAAGGATCAAGACCTCTCCCTACCCCACCGCCCCTTCGGTGGCATTAGCAGGTTATGTCACCTGCCCCACTGAGAGCCTGCTGTGGGTCAAGGGAAGCTGCCTAGCTGGGGGGGGGGGGAGTGGATGGCTGACCAAGCTACCCCCTCACAGTATTCAATCCCTGAATCCCAGGGATAGGTTCAGAGAGTCCACACTGACCCAAGTCAGCCAGGAAAAAGGAGTATCTGGAGCAGCTGCTGGCTCACTGGGAACGGAGAGCCCGGAAAACAGAAAAATGACAGAGGGGTAGCGGGCCTTCAGAGGTTCGGCTTCCTGATGAAGAACCTCACAAAGTAGGGGTGAGAGATCAATAGGTTCAGTGAGGGGGGGGGCTTTCAGCAACCCAGTTTTGGGTAAGCCCACCAGCTTTCTTTTTCCTCTATTTTCCCCAAGACACCTTGTGTTCTTTCTGACCTCAAGTGAGGTGGGAGGGCTAATCACGTTGCTCAATTGTGACTCTTTATCATTAGGCCCAGGAAGGCCTCAGAGGGGCTGAACACAGTGTGTAAGCTGCTGCCCCCCTCCCCAGCGGGAGGCTATGCCCCTCACTTCCTGGTGCTCAGGAGCTTCCACAGGGTTCTACCTCTAGATAAAGAGCTGTAGGCGATCGGTGCCTGCTGAGAGACGGAAGAGCAGTTTCCTCCAGTGCAGCGCCCACAGAGGTGCTATCCAGTCCGGGGTGGTCAGTCCTGAACACGTGTTCATGTGGGGAACACTAAATGGACACCGTAGGTTGTATGTTCATATAACAGTAACAAAGACAGCATCAATTTGGAACTTGAAGAGGGACACGCAAAGGATTTCGGGGGCTCAGGGAGGTGTAGATGCAGCATTCATGTGAAGGTCTCAATAAAATAATAGAACTTGGATACATCTATGTTAAAAATTAAGAACATGAGAAAATACCATTATTGTATTCCAGATCCTGGAGATCTATTAGCTATCTCCTGTCCAGTCCACCTTCAGGTTTCCCCCTTTGTCTTGACCATCTTTCTGCTGTTGCCTTTTCCAAATCAGACTCCAATTATTCTCCTTCTCTTGCATATGGCTTAGCTGTCCCCAGGGCCCCCCACAACTATCTTAACCTCCATCAGCATCCCCTCTACTTCTCACCCCAGCCCGTCTATAAACTATGTAAACAGACCCATTTCCCTGCAGATGCTCAGCCCCTAGGCCCTGAAGGGTTGTATCCCCATACTGTTTCTTAGTACGTTCTTTCATCCCTTTGGGGGAGGATGACTGGGGGGCTGGGTCTCTATCAGGTTAAAACACTCTTTGGAGGAGGTTTTCCCTGGGGTGCTGTGTGTTTTCTATGGCTACTCACCTAGAAGCGTGGGACACTAGACAGTGCACTTTCATCAGTGTTAGCTCTGATCAAAGCCGAAAGCTTTTCCGCCTTCAGATGGCCTCACCTTTCACCCCGATGCTTCAGGACATGAATGGCTGTGGCTTAGGTCCCTGATGCCAATAGGGCTTGCAAAAAGTGGGGAGCCAGAGAGTTCTGATTCAAACAATTACCTGCTATGGTTATTCAATAAAGATAAAATGAACTTCAATTATTTGATTACTTTGATATATAGTCTACCCAATAAGGGCAGAATAAATATTTCTACTTGATATTTTTCATTTACCTTCTCTCAGAACATTGACCTTTCAACCTTAAACAAGAAAACACAATAAGAATTCACTGTCATATAAAACATTAAAACTGCCAGGCGGTGGGGCAGTGGCGGCGCACACCTTTAATCCCCGCACTCAGGAGGCAGAGGGAGGCGGATCTTTTGAGTTCAAGGCCAGCCTGGTCTACAGAGCTAGTTCCAGGATTGGTGCCATAGCTGCTGAGAAACCCTGTCTTGAAAAACAAAACAAAACAAACAAACAAACAATAAAAACTGGAGGTCTGAGGAGATGACAGCCCAGTCAGTAAGTGCTTGTAGAGCAAGCTTGTTCAACTTGTTGAGGACCCAAGTTCAGATCTTCAATACCAAGGTAAAAGGTCCTGTTTGTCCATGTACACCTGTAATCTCAGTGCAGGGGAGGCAACAGGAGGATCCCTCGGCTCGTGGCCAGTCAATGGGTCTGAACCAGAGAGCCCCGGGTTTAATGAAAGACCCCACTTCAAAAACTAAGGCAGAAAACAATAAAGACACATGAAGCTAAATTCTAGCCTCCATATGCAGGTGTATGCACACATGCACATACATGCATACATATACATGACATACACACACTGCATATGAAACAAGCTAAAAATAAAATGTATTAAAACTATGCTTCAACATATGTTGATCATTATTGATTATGATGTACAAGTCATCTTATCTTTGGCCATCGAAAAGGTAGGCCTTTCAGTTGGACTCTGTGTTCCTTCTCCTAGGTCTGGTTTTGTGGTAACTTCCATGCCCTCTGGATGTGAGCTATCCCAGACTTATCTTGTATAGATTCTGCGACAGGCCCTATTTCCCCTGGTGGCTTGAGGAAGAGAAGTCCCTTGTGGTCAGGAAGGGGACGAGAAACGTACACCAGTCACCAGAGCCTTGCTTGTGTAGGGAGGCAGATGCTGCAAGGGGCTCGACTATGCTCAACAGTTTGGCCTCTGGCTGGCCCTGCCGGAAAGGATCGTGGAGAAGAGCCCAGAAAAACCAAACCCAGCTGTCTCCGAATCCTTCCCGCAGAGGCGGGGGCCAAGAGCTGACAGGTGTGAGGCGGGGTGTTTTCCTAGACACCCGCTTCCTCTGCTCATGGAGCTGGGAGTGGGACAGTGCACGGGGGTTTCCTCCTTACACAGGGACCAGCGCTGCTAGTGTTCAGTGAGTAACTGGGCAGAAGGAGGAGACAGGCGACTTGGGGCTTTGGCAGGGCCTTTGTGAACACTTTTTTCTTTAAAGTTCATGGTGACTCTAGAAGGTAGGTTCTATTTCTGTCCTCTGAGTACAGATACGGAAGCCCAGATGCTGTCATGTGGCTCAAATCAGCACACAATTCGGTAGAGAGGCCACAATGAGACGTTACGTCTCTTGAGCGGCACCGCCTTTGTTCTTTGGAAGGCCATCAGCACTCCACATCTGGGGAGGGCGGTATTTCTACATTATCGCCACTCTGAGCAAGTCACTGAGTTCACTAAATGCCACGCCAACGTCTTGTCTTCCTTTCTGAATCACTCCTGATTTTGTCTATAGAACAATGCAGCGAAAAGACGGCATTCCCAGCCTCTTGTGCGGGAGATGGGGAGAAAGGATGAAGGGCAGCTGTTGGATTGGGCTTCTGCACAAGCCCCATCGAAGGGGATAGACAGCTGCAAGGTACCCCATCGCCCTCCTGCCATTCCGAGCTTCCTGCATAGCCTGTGATTGTGAAGACCAGCGCTCCCGTGTCGTTTTGGACCCAGCCTTGAAAATGAAAGCCTGACTTTAAAGATAAGGGAACAGAGGCCTAGGAGGAGGCTGGGTCCCTGGCGACTGCCGGAATTGCCATGCCAGCTGCAATCGCTTTTCTCTGAATTTCATTTATGAGAAAGAGAAACAGACCTCTGTCTCATTTGAGCCATTTATTAGGGTACTTTGCTGCAGGGTTATAGATAAGAATCAGACGCTGAAGGGTTTGGCAGGCGGACTGCTGGCTAGCCTGCGCGGAGCTCTGGTTGGATCCCCAGCACCACAGAAAGCAGAGCTTTGGAGGTGGAGAGAGGAAGTTCACAAGTTGAAGGTCATCTTGTACTTTGTAGAGAGTTTGAGGCCAGCCTGGGACACGAGAAGTCTCGCCTGGGGCAAGGGGAGGAGAAAAGGAAAAAGCAAGAACAAGAGAGAATCTAGACCCTTGGCGATCCCTTAGCTCACAGGCTTCCAGCCTTGCTTCCTGGCAAAATTCCCCCTTACATGAAAAAGATTGTGTGGAGTCCTCCTTATCATCTTGAAATAAAATTACAGTATACCCAAATCCACACGCAAATGTCCCTCAACTTAAAATGGGGTTACATTTTGATAAATCCACCATACCCAGAAAATTCCATAGGTGGAAAATGCATTTAACATACCCAGCGTAAGGAACATCACGGCACCCAGCACACTGTGAAATAGTTCACTCTCGGGGTGGGTGGGCTGCGGCTCCCTGCTGCTCCCAGAACAGCAGGAGACCTCCACACCACTTCCTGTCTAGCTACAGAAAGAACCAAAATGCAAAATTTGCAATGTTGTTTCTGTTGAATAGGTGTCACTTTTGCACCAGTGTCAAAAACCCCAGGTCTTGGGCAGGAAAGATGGCTTAGAGGTTAAGAGCACAGGCTGCTCTTCCAGAGGTCCTGAGTTCAATTCCCAGCAACCACATAGTGGCTCACAACCATCTGTAATGAGATCTGGTGCCCTCTTCTGGCAGGCAGGCATACATACAGAACACTGTGAATATAATAAATAAATAAGTCTTAAACCCCCAAATCTTGTCAGGAGTGGTAGTGCACGTCCTAACACCCAGAAGACTGAAGCAAGAGGGTCACAGTTCAAGGTCATCAGGGATGACTTAGTGAATTCGAGGTTAGTCTGGGCTGTAGAGTAAGTCTGAGCTCAACTTGAACTATATACTAAGTTTCAAACCAAACTGTGTTACACAGTGAGACCTTATCTCAAAACTAACAACAATTAAAAAGATAGATCATGATATTGTTAAGCCAGGGCACATCTGAAATACATAACTGTACCCACCATACAGGAGAAATACAAAAGAGTGTCTTGTACTGATGTGTTGTTCTTCAGTATGTGAGTGGTTGGGTACAGCTGGACTAGCTGCCCAAGTGTGGCGGTCAGATACCAATCCTCATAGGCAGACTCACCTCATGTAGGGCTCGGCCAGTTCAAGGGTGAGCTATTTTTCAATCAGATATAGACCTGGTACTGCCATAGGTTTTGTGACTTTCTGAAATGGCAGATGTCCCTCGAGAAACTTCCAATCTAATAAGACAAACGCCTTACGTATTAGAAACTCACAGAAATATCTTGCGTTTATAGAGAGTGGCAAGACCAAGTGTTCCATCCAGGTGGGTTTCTTAGGGGACACTAAAAACTCCTGCTGGGCACAAGGCAGGACAGCACTGCTGTGTCCTTGCTGAATTCCCCTGCAGAACAAGCTCAACAAGAGGTGTGCCTTCTCCTTCCGGACACCTTTTGACCTGGATCCCAGCAGTGGCTCCAGGATCTTCTCATCATCCCCATCTGTGGGATGAGAAAGACGGTGACCCTGGGAAATTGCTGGTGCGTAAACAGCTGTGTTTTGCGATGCTTAACAACTTGAATCCCAGATCTCTAAAAAGGCCTAGCACAGAGTAAGGACCATCGTCATTAACACGATGTCTGTTTTTATCCTGAAACACGCAGCCGATGCTACCCACTGCTAAACAACGCACAGATACTGTCAAATTACAGCCTAATGGAGCTTTGCTGGGGGAAGATGCCTGACTTTGAGGCATATGTGCACCAGCAACTGCTCAGCCGAGACATGGTATGGGGGGGACAGACTCCACATGAAGTCATGCAGTCAGCTCTTAATTCAGGGCCCCAGGAGCACAGGCTTGAGAGGAAGCAGCAAGCGCAACAACCGTACCGTTTCTCTCAAAGTTCTGACAGCCCCACCCTTATCTGTCTTCCTTTTTTTTCTTCTTTTCTTTGTTTCTTCCTTCCATCTGTTCTTTCTTTTTAAAATAGGATTCCTCTGTGTTACTCTGCTGTCCTGGAACTCTGCAGACCAGGCTGACCTCAAAATCAGAGACTGGCCTGCCCCTGCTGGGATTAAAGGCGTGTGCTACCACACCCAATCCATCCTCCACTTTCAGCGTGGCCTTGGCCCTGCAGAAGTTTCTGCAGGTGAATTTATACATCGTGGTTTTACTCCCCTATCCATAGACACCAAATGAGTACGCAATTAACTGACTTAAATAGTTTCCATTGTTTTCATATATACTTTTCATTTTCCAATCAAGAAAAATGCTTTCTTTACCCAGTTCTCTCCTTTCCGAAGCCAGTTTTGTCTTGTTTCTCAAAACAACAAAGATGGAGGCCAGAAGGTCTCTAAGCATGTAAAGATGGTTTGGTGTTTGGAGGAAGCTGCCTCCAGCTCTTTCCTTCACCTGCGACCACAAAAGGGCGCAGTACTTGACAGTCTTTCCTCTGTGCATCAGGCCTTTGCTTATCAAGTTTTATACTCCGAACAGCCTTGTGTGTTATGTTCCATCATCTAGTTTATAGTTTTTGGGAAAAAAGAATATAACTTACTCAAGTCTCCAGAGTGCCTGACAGACTCTTGGTTTGAAGGCCTGTTGGGATTGGAAAATCATGTGATCCTCTCGGATGACCTATTGGTAGGTCATTGGTTGTTTGAATGACTTTGTCCCCCTCCTCGTTTCACTTAGGGCACAGGAGTGCACTGCCTTATTGAATATTGTAGTTTGTGGGTGCCGTGGGCCGGACTTCCTGTTCTTGGTATCTGTCTCATTTCCCAAATATGGAACTCCAGGAGCACAATGTAAATCTGGACTCTGCCTCAAGGCCTTTCTAGATTAGCTCACTGGCCAGAGCCAGCTCTCTCTGGGGTATAGTGAGGCTCTCTCCTGGATATAGGCGGCTCTCCCCGGGGTAGTGTGGCTCTCTCCAGAATATAGGGTGGCTCTCTCCTAGGGTATAGTGTGGCTGTCTCTGGGGTATAGGGCAACTCTCTCCAGGGGTACAGGGTGGCTCTTTTTGGAGTACTCTCCCAGGTATAGAACAGCTCTTTTGGGGGTTTAGTAAGAGCACAGGTCTTTCACCATGTGCACGGCAGAGCTAAGGAAGAAGTTCCAAGCACAGGCTAGCTCTTCCAGGACCTGTCTAATTCAGCAGACACCTGCTGAATATAGAGGAATAAATAAGAAAGTTGATGATGGTATCCCATACTTCCCCAGGCCGTGAACAGTCTCAATGAGTGATAGATAAGGGAGGGGCTTGGGTAGCTACTGAAGGCCTGGGTTCTTCTCTGTCCCACCTACTTTAAACTGAAACCCCCAGGGAACGAAGAGGAAATTGCACCAATAAACACAATATTACTTTAAATCCTTGGTTTCCTTAGTGGCTGGCAGTGTATTGAACTAACGCTGCTCAAGTCAGTGTAAAACACCATCCCAAGAAAGAGGAAGGGGCTTAGAGGGAGATGAAGAGGGTACTTTCTGAGTTGCAATTAGATAAGAATTAAATTGCCTTTAAAGATACAGTGTCAATATTTTGTAGCCCCGTTTTCTGGGAGATGGGAACTCTGGGAATACTTGGCTGCTATTTCCAGCATTGCAATCTCATTCTACCTAAATTACAACATTCAATCATTAACTAATTAATATCCCACACAAATCTGGATCTGTTCAACAGCACTAATAGGGTGGTGTTTTGCTCACTGGTTTGTGTTGAAAGACCCTACAAGCCCCCTCCTCAAAATCTGTAGCTAGCATGCTCCCGGGGAAACGTCCTGTTTGCTTTAAAAAATTCTCCGGATCAGCAGCCAGCCTGCTCCCGTAAGAACATCCCATGTGCCTGAGAGAGCAGGAGTTAGAGATAGGAAGACTGCAAGGCAAGATGTCAATAAGATAGGATGTCAACAAAGCAGGTTAGCTATAAGATAGGAACAGGATGATTGTTGCCAGGCATCCATGCTGAGGGAGGAAACCATTCACGCCCCCCGTCGCATTCCGATAACCACGCTTTTGCTTCTGTAAACTTGCTTCTTGCTGACACCCATGCTGAGAGAGGAAACCATTTATGCCCCCGCCTCATTCCGGTAGACCGATAACCACGCTTTTGCTTCTGTAAACTTGCTTTTTGCTCTTCCCTATAAAAAGCCTGCCCTCCAGTTGGCAGGTGCGCAAATCTTCCGAGAGATCTTGCTGCCCACAGGTACCTGTGTCTACTCAATAAACCTCTTGTGATTTGCATCCGTACAGTCTCGGCCTGTTTCTTGGCGTTGGGGAGGTCTCCTCCCGAAAAGAGGTCCTCGTCGAGGGTCTTTCAGTGTTAAGACCCAGGGTCTCACACTGCAGTGCAGGCCAACCTGAAACTCCCTGTGTCCCTCCGGCTGCCCTCAAACTTATGGTGATCCTTCACAAGGGTGAGGGCTGGGGCCATGAGCCACTACCCCCGGCTTAAATACAGTGCTATTACTGGGTAATAATGATAAATATATTTATTCAAACTAATGGTAAACATATTTATTCAAACTACATTTAATTGGCCTTTACTACATAAGGCTATAAAATAATTTCTTATTTCCTTTGTGTTTCAATGAGTACAACGTAGCAGACTGCTGGCATCTGGAGCGTTTTCTATACTTCTAGGGACACTCCTCTGGGCAGGTTCTGCAGGCTCCTGATGCTTGTGCCCCTAAGGGCAGGAAGAATCTCCTTGGAGACCAGATAGTGGCTCCATACCCCACAGCAGGCGCTGGTGCCCCCTGGAGACTGAGGGTGGGTGGTGCCTACTTAATGTTCTTTTTTTTTTTTTTTTTTTTGGTTTTTTTGAGACAGGGTTTCTCTGTGGCTTTGGAGCCTGTCCTGGAACTCCCTTTGTAGACCAGGCTGGTCTCGAACTCACAGAGATCCGCCTGCCTCTGCCTCCCGAGTGCTGGGATTAAAGGCGTGCGCCACCACTGCCCGGCCTACTTAATGTTCTTAAAGCCCTTTCAGGAGGAACTTGGTGAGACACTGTGTTGCGGGAGGTCCTTCCACTCCTCCAGCCAATAGCCGCTGAGATACCAGCCCATTGGGGCGTGGTCTCTCTCCCTTTAAAAAAGCGGCCACTTCCCTCTCCTCTCTCTTACTTCCTGCTCCGCTTCTGGCGACTAGACTACTTCCTGATTGCGCAGAGGGCTGTTGTCTGGGAGGGTGATCTGTAAGTTTTTTCCCCTTTAAATAAATACCACCCTATTAATCACAATTCCAAACTGGTGTGGGATTGTTTTGTGACTTATGCCTTCAACACTGGGCTGGATGGGCTTCCTCTAAATCATCCTTCACCCAGTTCGGAAACTGAGCTGCACTGGGAATTATTTTTTAATTGCGTCAGGAATTACCAGCTCTTTAAATACCTTACGAGAGGGCCAGGGAGATGGCTTTGAGGACAAAACCCCTTGCAAACCTGCCAACCTGAGCTTCACGCTTGGGACCCTCAGTGGAAAGAGAACTGAAGGCTGTCATCGGACCTTCACAGATGCATCCCGTGGAATGCTTCACATGTGTGCAGACACACACATGATAATAGTAAATACAATTTAAAATTAAAAATTTCCAAAGGTCCTGAGTTCAATTCCCAGCAACCACAAGGTGGCTCACAACCATCTGTAAAGAGGTCTGGCGCCCTCTTCTGGCCTTCAGGCATACAGACAGAATATTGTATACATAATAAATAAATAAATATTAAAAAAATAATAATGAAAAATGCCCTGTAACAACACGATACTGTTCCTGTGGTATCCCTTCCCTCCCGTACAATGTCAACGTAAACATAAGGACAAATGAGACAGACTTTAAGTGTGGGTCATTCTACAGGAGAATTAGCCTGTTTAGAAAATATAAGTGTCTCAAAAGATGTGATAACTATGTGTGAACTGGACAGGCACAACTGAGCATGTGCTGAACATCGCTAGCATCTATACTGCCAGATACCAGTTTTCCTCAACTGGACCACTGTACTGTGATTGTATGAAATAATGTGCTGATTCCTGTTAAATGATCAAAGTGAAAACAAGAAACGTAGAAGGGAAAATCTGCATAAAAATTCATAAATGATCAGCACACTGTGTAGTTACTTGGACCAATGCGGCAGTTTAGATTCTGAGTGCCTCCCAAAGACTCCCGTGTTAAGGGTTTGGGTTCCCAGCCTTAGGGCTACTGGGAGGAATTCACTGGAGTAATCCTGGTTGCTTTGCTGTTGCTGTAATAAACCACTCTGACCTAGGGCAACTTGGGGAGGAAAGGACTTTCTTAGCTTTTACAGCACCTAGCCCATCCAGAAGGGAAGCCAGAGCAGGAACTGAAGCAGACTGTAGGGAGGAACACTGGAAGGAAACAAAGGACACGGCTGCTCCTAGGTATGGTGGAGGAGAAGTTTATTAAAGATGCTGAAAAGTTTCTGCACCTCTATTAGCCTCTCCGCTGATGCAACAATCCAAATCAGACCAAATCAAACCGAACTAGAAAAAGCCCAGGTTTAATGGATGATTTTCCAGCCCCCCACCCACCCACACACACCCAAGGTGATGGAAAAGACACGGAAAACCACATGTCTGTTTTCTGGGGGGCAGTTTAAATACCCTGTGGGAGTGGTCTTGAGCATCTCTGGGGGGAGGAGGTCATCATTTGGGGGGCTTTCTGAAATGTGGCAGGATTTGGAGAGAGCTGGGGGAGGGGGCTTGGAGTGGAACTTCCACCAGAACATTCCACTCGTTGGGCATATGGATGCCAGGGACTGGGGTGAAGCTTCCATAAGAACAGACATGTGGGAGAGCACAGCTAGAGGCAGGGACATCTGGGGGAGTCCAGAATGGACATGTCAAGGACTGTGCGTCACGTGAGGAGAAGAGGGAGGGAAGGGGGTAAAGAGGGGAACCAAGTCGAGCAGTCAAGACACCCAAAGAGTAGAAGAAAAGGCCTGGTAACCAAAATGGTTGAATTACATAGGGAAGAGCGGCTGGGGGAAGGGCAGCCCAGCCCCTGAGCTGGAGAAGTTTAGGGTAGGGAGCAGGGTATGCCAGCCAGGAGGGCCTTGTAGCAAGCAGGGGTTGAGCTTTGCAGGGAGAACCTCCCTGTCCAGTGGCAGCTTTGATATGGTAAATAGGCACATGAGCCATTTGTTCTGGGTTTGAAACCTAACACACCGCTCACTGGCTCACTTCCCCTGGCTAGCTCACTTAGCTTGTTTACATAATTCAGGACTACCTGCTCAGGGGTGTGATGTTGTTGTTTGTTTTTTCCTCTTTTCCTCTTTTGGCTCTTTGCTCTTTTGGAGGCCCGCCACCCAGCTGCCAAATAAATTACACATGGAGGCTTATTATTACTTATAAATGCCCAGCCTTAGCTTAGCTTGTTTCTAGACAGTTTTTTAAAAATTATCCCATCTACCTTTCGCATCTGGGCTTTTACCTTTCTCTATTTTACCTTTCTCTGTATATCTTTTTTTTTTTTCTTATTCTGTGTCTGACTCTGGCTGGCATCCTCCTCTTCTCCTTTTCTCATTTGTTGATCTCCTTTCTCTTTCTCCTTCTATTTATCCTCTCTGCCTGCCAGCCTTGCCTATCCTTTCTCCTGCCTTGCTATTGGCCTTTCAGCTCTTTATTAGACCAATTAGGTGTTTTAGACAAAGTAACACAGCTTCACAGAGTTAAACAAATGGAGCATAAAAGAATGTAACACATCTTTGCATCATTAAAACAAATGTCCCATAGTATAAACAAAAGCAACACATTTTAAAATAACATTCCACAACAGGGGTGGGGCTACCCACAGTGACCTGAGTTCTCCTTCATAAATTAACAATCAAGAAAATGCCCCCACAGAGATGCCCACAGGCCAATCTAATGGAGACAATTCCTCAATAGAGGTTCCCTTTTCCCAGGTATGTCAAGATTAACTACCACAGGGAGTCCTTGTGGGGGATGCTGGGATGCCGGCCCTTCCTGTGATTCCAGCAGCCCTGAATTGAGCAGCTTTCTTACCCTTGTACACTTGCCCAGATATTCTGTTGTGCCATTGGCCCAAAAGCCATGGAATCAACTGACCACTGACTGAAGCCTCCAAAACCATGAGCCAAATAAACCTTGCTCCAAATGAAGTGATTTTCTCGGGCACCATGTGGTGTGGGAGGTCCTTCTGTCTATGTGTTGCTTTTATTGGTTAATGAATAAAGAAACTGTCTTGGGGCTGTGCAAGGAATAGAGGTAGGCAGAGAAAACTAAAGTGAATGCTAGGAGAAAAAAGGCAAAGAGAGAAGCCATGTAGCCCCACCAGAGACAGACGCTGGACGGAACTTTGCCCAGTAAGCCACAGCCACGTGGCGATACATAGATTAATAGAAATGGGTTAAATTACTATGTAAGAGTTAGCCAATAAGTAGCTAAAGCTAATGGGCCAAGCAATACTTTAAACAATATAGTTTCTGTGTGATTAGGAGTCTGGGTGGCCGGGAAATGAACAAGCAGCTCCTACAACAACTGTGTCACTGCAAAGGAAAGCTAACACACCAATCTAGTGGCTCTAAGGAACCCAGACATACTGCCTCTCAGTTATGAAAGTCAGAGGTCAGAGATGGGTCCCACTAGGCTGCATTCCATTCTGGAAACTGCAGCAGATTTTTTTTTTTTTTTTTTTTTGTCTTTTTCAGGTTCCAGAATTTGCCTGAATTCTTTGGTGCAAGGCCTCCCTCATCTTAAAAACCTGTATTTTTTAAGAGCTGATAATTTCTACCCTCTCTTTTCCCTCATTCTTCCCAATTACAAAGGCACTTGTGATTGAACGAGGCTTGCCTTAATAGCCCAGGATAGCCTCTCGGTTTAAGGTCTGCTGATTAGGAGCCTTAATCCCTCCTTGCCATATACATAACAAACATGTGCTGAGATTAGGATGTGGACACATTCATGCCCTCCATTTGCCTAACACACAAGTGTGCGTGTGCACACACACTGAGTAAATGTATCAGGATGTTAACAAATGAGTTAATAAATGAAGGACATATATTAAACAACTTTTGTAGGTTTTTTTTTCTTGGTTTCTTCTGTGTAGTTCTGGAGCTTGTTCTGGAACACGCTCTGTAGACCACGCTGGCCTCAAACTCCCAGAGATCCACCTGCCTCTACCTCTGCCTCCCGAGTGCTGGGATTAAAGGCGTGCACCACTATCACCAGGCTTTAACTTCTTTTCAAGATGAAAAATCTCATTTGGAAGAAGGAAACGCCTCCCAATAATGATGGATATTTTAAACAACCACAAATACACAACCTGTTATCTGAAATTCAAAAGCTTTTAAAAGTGACCCCCCCCCACACACACACGCACACAACACACACCATTCTTTATAACCCTGCCTCATTGGGAACTTTACAGTCCTTTGCTCCTTTTCCATGACAACCGCGTTTCACCACTACTGCCTGCATCCTTCCGCTTGGTCCATGCTGTGTTACCTGCTCATGTGCTGGGCCCCCAGTCAGGTGCCCGGATGTAAATAGGGAAAAAGCCCTGGCTGCTACTTGCTGGGTGAGCCACCCTGTCCAGGAGATGGGTAGGGTGTGACCAGCCGGTGGGGAAAGATGAAGCGCTAAAGAGGATGGCTCCCGGAAGTGCAACATCAGATTGTTCCTCCCATGGGAAAGTGTTTAGCAGTTTAGAGCTTCCTTGAGCTCAAGAATCGAGACTAAACTACTACAGATTCAGAACCCTTAGCCCAGCAATGGCGGGACGAGGCCTGGCAGTTCTTACAGGAGGGAGTGGAAGCAGATCCGCAACTGCCTCCTGCCCAGAGGGTACCGCGCCGCTTAGGAGTCCTTGAGATGGAGAACCCAGGCTCCTGGTCCCTAGAAACCAAGTGATAATAAATGAATATCTTAGTATCTACTAAGTCTGGGGTAGTTATGTGGTGACAGAAAAGAGAAATAATTTCTCCTGCCTAAGATGACTATCTCAGGAATTTTTTGTTTATCATACTCTTGGCTTTCGGTACCGTACTGACAGGTACCTCGCTTGCCTAAATACATTATTGCATTTTGCAGGTTTGATCTTTCGGTTGTGGCTTACTTTTCTGTTTACCGTTATGATTTACTTTCCGTATTCCAAATCAGGTCCCTGGACTGAGTCAGCCTGGTCTTGGAGTTCATTCGTTTTCCCTCCTGTGAATTTCTCCATTCTCCTAGTCTTGGACACGGAGTGTGTTTTCCCTGCTTTGCTATGGCAACCAGGCTGCTATGAGCATTCTTGTGTGACTCCTGGAACATCTGAGCTGTTTTCTCTGGGGTCTGTGTCCTGGAGCAAACCGGCCAGCTTAGACGCTATTAGCATCAACTGTACAACACACATTTTTTCCAGTGTTAATACAGTCTCATGTTGGGCAGTTGCAGCACCTACGAATGTCTTTATCCCACATCCATTCGATACTGTCTGATTTATTAATTTGTGCATTCTTTAAAGATTTAAAAATCGCATTTCATTGCAATTTAACTTGCTGCTTCGTAATTGCCACTAAGATGAACTTTCCCCTTACATTTATTATGGCTTGATTCTCCTGTAAAATGCCTACTTAGAACTTTTGTCCAGTTTTATTGGTTGCCTTTAGCTGACTGATTCATAGAAGTTTTTATGAATTCTGATTCTATCCCTTGACAGCAATATGCATTGCAAATATTTCCAGCCTTTGGATTAGATTTTCCCCTTTTGTGAATTACTTTGAGAGAAGGAGTTCTAAAGTTTAATGGAGACTAATTTACCAGTCATTTCCTGTCTGGTGTGCACTTAAATACTGTGCTCAAAAAAGCCTTCTCTCCCACTGTCTATGAGGACTTCTCCCCTATGGTTTCTTACCGCTGTAAAAGGTTAGCCTGCCAGAGTTAGGTCTAATCCACCTGGAAAGGAGTCTAGGGCATGAGCGTGTGCCAACTGGAGATGAATATCTTTTCACACAGATAACCATTGAACCAATACCATTTTGTTGGCTGGTCCATCCAGTTTTTGTCACGCTATTTATGACCCAAATAAGTTTCTTTTCCCTTAAGTGTTTTGTTATGTAGTTCAGGCTGGCTTCACTCTCAATCTCCTGCCCAAGGCTTCCAAGGGCTGGGACTGCAGGCTCACCGCCACACCCATCTTCCAGTCAAGATTCTACTTTAAGCTTAGGTGTCTGTTCTTGGCTAGGCCCTCAGCCCCACTGTCTTCTCTATATCCGTTTTCAAGCCCCACGGTCTTTTATTATCCCAGACTTTGTAACTGCAGGGTCACCTACTTCTCCTCACTTGTCAAGCATCCAGGCTCGTTAGGCCTCTCGTTCTACTGGTTATTTTGAATTTTTATGTGTTCATGCGTGTGTATGCTCATATGCCTGAGTGCATGTGGAGGTCAGAGGTCAACCTCGGGTATCCTTCAAGGAACCGCCATTTGAGACAGGATCTCTTACTGGGTCTTAGTGACTAGGCTAGGCTGGCTAGCCAGTGAGGCTCAGAGATCTGTCTCCCTAACGATGGGAAAAATCTTTAAATCACGGAAAATCAACCCCTTCTATCTTGAGTTTGCTAAGCAATTTGAGTTAATACTAGGCTTGTTGAATGCTTTTCCAGGAGGGTCCTAAGTTTTTTCTTCACCAAACTTCAAATGTGCTCATTTTTCTTTCTTTTTTTTTTGGGGGGGGGGGTTTCATTGTGTAGCCTTGGCTGTCTTGGAACTTACTCTATAGACCAGGTTGGTCTTGAACTCACAAAGATCCGCCTGCCTCTGCCTCCCAAGTGCTAGGATTAAAGGCGTTTTGCCACCACCGCCTGGTCAGATGTGGTAAATTTAACAATAAATGAACCTCAAATTCTTGAAAATTAACCCAATTTTGTCAAGATTTACTATCTTTTTACAAAATGCCACAAACAGAGCTGGCAAGACGGCTTAGTGCTTGAGGGTGCTGCTGCTCTGTGCAGAGGTCCAAAATTTGTTCTCAGCACCCAAGTCAAACAGCTCACAACTGGGTACCTGTAACTCAAGCTCCAGAGGATCTAACACCCTCCTCTGACTTCTGCAGGTATATTCAGGCATACATAGACACACATAAATAATACTTTTTAAAAAACGAATGCTGGGCATGGTAGATCAGACTTATAATTCTACCATTCAGTGGCTGTTAAGCTTGAGACCAGCCAGGTCTACAAAAATAATACCAGGCCAGACTGAGTCACAGAGATCCTGTTTCAAAAGAAACCAAAGACCTTTAAGTAAGTCAGGAAGAACCTCAGTTTGCTCCAGGACCATGAGTGAGACCCCCCTGCAGCTTTTCCTATCACTATATACTAACCCAAAAGATGAGCATATGGAGGACGGCCTTGTTCCTACCCTCTGGTAAAATGTGCATACTTGGGATGATCTGTTCCTTGTGTGGCTGGTTAAAACATGACTGAAACCGCCAAGGATGCTTGTATGTGCAAGTATTGCTAGTTTTGGTGATCCTTATAATTTGCAGTTTTATTGACATTTCCATATCTCACAATTAAGATGAGCTGCATTTTGCCGTTTTGTTTTTATAACAGAAATCCAAAATCTGGTGACTTAGGCAGGTTTTATTTTTCTTGACTATCAGAGGTAGGTTGTCCAGTGTTAGGGTACCTTCACTGTGCCATCTGGCACCTGATTCTTTAGTTTTTCCGCTCAGCCCCACAGTGTATGCTTATGACTGCCTTGTCACTGACTTCAGGTTGGTTTCAGGCATGACAGTTTCATTGCAGGCAAAATGAAATAAAGAAGGGAACAAGATGTGGGCATTGTTGAGATAGATACGTTTTTAAAGATAACATTTTTATGTTCACTGGTGTTTTGTCTGCATGTACGAGTGTGCCAGAAACTCTGGAACTGGAGTTGCAGACAGGTGTGAGCTGCCATGTGGGTGCTGGGAACTGAAAACGGGTCCTCTAGACAAAGCAGTCAGTGCTTCTAGCTTCTGAGCCATCTCCCCATCCCCGCCACATGTTTCTTATTTATTCTCAAAACTATGGAGACAAGCCCACTCAGCGGGTACACAACATACCCCCCAAAGGCACAAAGACATGGACTTGGCTGGCTGTGACTCAGCTTTCTGACTGCTCTAGCCAAGGCTGCAGTGATTGGCAGGTGGCTGAAAATCAAGAATGGAACCAGAGAGGAGAAGCAACATGAAAAGATTCGGCTTCAAAGACTAAATGCCTAACTAAGATAGGTCTGCTATGTCCACGCCAGCGCTGTGATTAGAAGGGAAAAGGTTCCTAGATAGTGTAATCTGGGAGCGATTTCTCTGAAAAACTTAAATTCCTACCCTAGTGCTCAAAACAGGTACTGTAGCAAAGTAATCTCCCCCACAGATATGGAGGGATCCCCGGGTCCAACGGTATGGCCTATCGGGTCTGATGTAGCTATTGCTGCCACCTAGTGGCCATTTTCCTTTAATGAAGGCTGAAGCTAAGTGCCACGAAACCATACAGTGGGAATTTGCCTATATACAGCGTCTTGCATTTGAGAAGGTTCAGGAACATGTCCTAACAGAATTAGACTTGAATTTCATGTGTGTATGACTTTTGTTCTTGCCTCACCAGAACCACCATCTGAGAACTAAGAATGTGGCCAGCATGCATGTATGTATGTTACATGGTTCTGCATGTCTGGAGACACACGGTCTATGGGACTGAATCCATGCACCACTCGCAGGGACGTGCAACTTTTCAGGCTCTGCAACTTTCAAGGCCCAGGTCTCCAAAGACAGGCATGTCTGCAAACACACACAGGAACGATTCAAGTTCTAAGGTTCATTTGGCTCTTTATGTCTAGAGACTAGTAGGCAAGACGAGTCAGTTTTTGTCAGCGGAGTTGACTGTCATTCACAGAAAGTCAGTTTGCTTCCTAAGAACAGGTAGGGAGGGATATGACGGTGTCTCAAAGACCCACTTTCCCTCTTGATCAATTTTGCTGATAACTGGACAGGTAAAGGAGACCCATGTTCTGGGTGGAATCTATACCAGATACCAAACCCTTTCCAAGGGCTGAGAGTGAGGGGAACCTAGACTGTGCAGCGGGAAAGGGAAATGCTGCAGCTCTGTGAGCATCCAGTGTTGGGGGCCGGGATTCATCCCAGCAGCTGCATTTCTCTGCAGAAGAGCCACAGTGGCATCTGGGACTGCTTCTGAAATACACAGGAAAGCAGATGTGAACAGAGTCCGATGGGCAGAAAGATGTACCGCTCTGACCCACTTCAAAGAATTCCGAATTTTCCCTAAGTTATAGTTTTTACTGCCCTTCGGGCATCTGAACTGTTTGTCTGATGCCCATCTCTGCTTCTGGTCACACTAATTGGATACTTATTTTTTTATTTGTCGAGACAGCTTTTCTCTGCGTAGCCCTGGCTGTCCTGGAACTCATTCTGTAGACCAGGCTGGTCTTGAACTCACAAAGATCTGCCTGCCTCTGCCTCCTGAGTGCTCCCCAGCTGGACTCTTACTCTCCTTATCTATTTCGCTGGTACTAAAAGAATGTTACAGATGTTTCTCATTTTCTATTTAATCGATGGCTTTACTACCACTTTTATTTCCTTCTATTTAGGAATTTGATCCTTTTCTAGTTTAAGATAGCAGCTTACGTCATTAATTCTGTGTCTCTCGCTTAATCTAACAGTTTAAGTTATTCTCTACCCTTGGAATATTTTCTGAAAACTGAAGTCTTTACTATTGTTTACTTCAAAATTGTTTCCTCACAGATTTCTTCTCTAACACATGTTACTGAGAACTATGCTATTTAATTTCAAGTACTGGGGCGGCTATTCCAGGTATATTTCCATAACCCTTTCTAAAGTGATTTTCTTAAAAAACTTACTGAAACTTCCTATGACCCAACACACGGTTTACCTTGGTGAATACATTATATGTTGGGAATACTATTTTAAGGTATTACTTTTGTTTATGTTGCAGAACATTTGTTTAATGTTGTAAAGATGTGTTGCTTTTGTTTATGCGGCACTATTTAACTCTGTGAAGCTGTAGACACCTGGTGGTCTGATAGAGAGCTGAACGGCCAACAGTAAGGTAGGAGAAAGGGTAGGCAGGGCTGGCAGGCAGAGAGGATAAACAGGAGACATCTGGGAAGAGAGAAAAGGGAGCAACTGAGAGGGACAGGGGAGGATGTCAGCAGCCAGTCACCCTCCAAATAAAAGTGAAAGATGTACAGAAGCAAAGGAAAAAGCCCAGAGGAAAAAGGTAGACAGGGTAATTTAAGGAAAGCTGGCAAGAAACAAGCTAAGGCCGGGCATTTCTAACTAAGAATAGCCTGTGTGTGATTTATTTGGGAGCTGGGTGGCGAACCCCTCAAAAAGTCAAGAGTAAAACAAGTACAACCATACTCAATGAAAAGATGTTTTCATCGCCTAGAGCACTCTATAAATGCTGACTAGATCAAGTTGGCTGAGCGATGCTTATAACATTCATGTTACTCACGTTTTGTTCTACTAAGACAGTGTTGATTTAAACAAGCTTTAACATTTATATGCTCTTATTCCTTTTAGCTGTTTTTGTGTATGCATGTTGGCTTGCATTTGTGTAGGTACTACATGTGTCTGCTGTGGAGGCAAGGGGGTACTGGACTGTTCTAAGACACCACGGAGGCGCGGGGAATTGAACCCAGGCCCTCTATACAAGGGCAGTCAGTGCTTTTAACTGCTGAGCATCTCTCCAGACTGATATTTCTATTCTTTTTTTTTTTTTTTTTGCTTTGTTTTTTTTCAAGGGAAGGTTTCTCTATAGCTTTAGGGCCTACCCTGCAACTTGCTTTGTAAACAAGGCTGGCCTTGAACTGCCAGTCTCTGCCTCCCGACTGCTGGGTCTCAACTGTTCTTCTGTTGGTGTGTCTTGTGTTAAGAGCGCCACTACCAGCACACACCGTTCAACTTTACAACAGGCACAAGCCACAGAACAGCACCAGTTTGACCTGGCTTTCATGTCTCTAAAAACATGTCATGCTTGTTGTTGATGGGGACTCAGGGAAAATTACAAATGTAAAGTGGGTAGGCACCAGAAGCGTAATTCAGTTAAAAACCAGCAACCATTATCTAGTGTGTATGTGGGGAGCAAGAGTGCCACAGTGTGCATGGGCAAGGCGAGGACAACCGGCAGGAATTGGTTTCTGCTTCTCCCCCACCATGTGAAGCCGAAGGACCTAATCCAGGTCATATCTAACCCACCTGCTTAGCCATCTTGCCTGCCTACTAGCATCTATTTTATCCACATCACCTAATATGTGTGGATTCACTTGGTTATCCTACAAGCCCGTTGGTTTCCAAAAATATTGACTTTCCTGAAATCTACAATTAGAACAAAAAAGTTAATGTAAAATGTTACAACCTAGACAGAATGCATCAATTTAATACTCTAATCAGACTAATTGTGTAATGGTCTATCAATTAGATTTGTTTTGTTTTATGAAAAGCACTGGACTCAAAGAGCAACAAAGAATAGTTTGTTTGTTTTTTGTTTTTTTTTAAAACCAAGCTATAAAAGAGTTATACTACCAGACTTTTTGATACCCAGACAACTATCAGGTCTAATGGGTAGAAAGTTTGTTTGCTGTATGAACAAAGGAGCCTAATGCCTAACTCAGAGAGTAATGCAGTCTGTTCCACATACAGTACAATTATATCTTCACCATAACAAAATATTAATATATATTTTAAAAACCACATTTTCAAAAGCATTTTAATTTTCTGAATTTTAATTCAAGTACAAGTCAGCTAGTTAACATAAATACAGAATAAATGCACATAATCTGCAGCCATGTACAAAAACGCAACAATAGCAACACTCATATAAATGGGCAAAACTCATCAGCTCTTTTAAAGCTGGCTGAACTATGAGTGATTGGTATAATTTAATTCACATCCACTGGGGTACAGTCAAAAAAGTTTAACATAACTGAGCAGAACTAGACTTTTAGTTTCTAAAATGGGCAACATAAAAACCAAGGTAGAGTTAAGGAGAAACAATGTTAGAAAAGGTATGTGAGGGGCAGAAAGCACTTGATTTCATAGGGTAAAATGCGGTCCTGTTAGCAGACACCATCTTCTTAGGAATGTTAAGTCATGACCAGTGAAGACAAATGAGCTATGTCTCAGCCCTACAGGGGTCCCTATAACACGAGCAGTTTGCAGAAGAGCATGTAAACAGATACAAAGCAGGTCCTTAGAGAAAGGGGAGATTAATTCCTGCCACTTAACTTCTTCAAATTGAAATCGCTATTTCACGGTGATTTTAAAAAGCCACTTTAAATACATTTTTTTTTCTTTTGAACCCCCCAAACTGCACTCATCCTAACAAGGCTAACACACAACCGACATCCAGGGTTAGGAGATATGGCTGGGCTCAATGACCTAAGGATGTTGTCATAGTTTCAGAATTCTAAGCCAGTTGAGCTCCCTCTAGTGAGTCAGGCTGGTTCTACAGTCATATAATGAGAACTGGGACAGATCTGGTGGGCATGGAGGGCAGGGTCTGTAATACTAGCACTTAGTAGGCAGAGGCAGAAGAATTCAGAGTTCAAGGTTATCTTGGATAATAAGAGACCCTATCATAAAACAAAAAGCATAGTTTGGTAGTAGAGCATTCCCTGGAAATTTAAAGCACTATATGGTATCCCACTAGAGCTCTGCGGTTCACCAACTGGAATACCCAAATTTCAAGCCTTTGAGCCACAGCAGCAGAGTCCCTGATGGGTGAGGGTTTGCTTCCAGTGGCTGCTGCTCTAGGCTTGTCTGAATAAGTCCAATTTTCTGAGAGGACCACAACAAAAGTACACAACAAGGTCCACTCTAGCTCTCTAAGACATTTTTAACAAGATTATCTGACTGAAAACAATTTTTAAAAACCCAATGCTCTGAGTATGCACAGCTTTTTAACATTACAATGGACTTAAGAAAATCTTTAAAGAGACACTATATATAATACACATATATGTTTTTAAATTATCTCTGTCATAAAGTAAACTATGGCAGACAGTACTCAGGGGAAAAACAAAACAGACCTCATTGCTCCTTTCCAATGACTGCTTTCAATGTAAATACTAAGACTTTCTTGCAGAACACACACCACAACTCTTTAAACACCGAGTACAGCTCACTAGAGGCTAATGGAAAGTTTTTCTTACGAAACACAGAACACATGTTCATCCTTGAAGGACACTTATTACGGATCTGCTACAACTACACAGGCTGTTCCTTAGCTGCTGGTTTTCTTGTCATTCTTCATCATTCGAGATCTGTGTAACACAGGAGAACATGTCCTACATTCAACACAATTAAGTTCTGGATCTTCACAGAGCAAATGGCACTGTATCAGGCAGTATCAATGGCACCTGAAGAGGCAAACACTATAGCCTGAGACCTTCTCCTCTACAGATTTAAGTTAAACCCCAGGTGAGGATTTATTTTTGGTATGTTCCATGTAACAAATGTCAAAGCTGCAAGAATTCCAAAGGTAACAATCTGAACTCGCCTTTGGTCTCCAAATAGACTGGAATATTTTTAATTCCAAATGAGCACCTCAAGAACATCCAGTTATTGGTTACAAGGAAGTCAAGGTGAGAAATTTAGGAGGGCGTTAAACTTCATTGGTGACAGCAGCGAAAGCTTTCAATGGCACGCGGCTTTTTCCATAGTGTGGCATTACACAGTACACGGCACACTTAGAACACTGGAAGATCTCCAAAATATCTCCAAAACATGCCTAAAAATCCAAAAAAATATTATGAACACTGCTTCTGCCTAATACCTAACAATATTTTAAAAAATTAACACAAATTCTTACCCCCTTAAAAGGCCACAAAGTGCATTCACGTAGTCATTCTGAAGAGAAAGCCATTGCACAAAATGTAAGGTTAGGGTACACCGATGAGTACCACAGTGGAGTTTAATTTAGAAGTTTTATTTATATACTAGTATAGCAACATCCATTGGAAAATCTATAGTACTACAGCAAACACCTTTATAATGGCCTTATATAATACATTTAAATTGTTAAAAGGTGTCACTGACTCAATAGCAAAATTTAAAAACTATATCTTGTTAACACATTGAACTGAAATTCGCCTGACTTTATGATAGAACATTCAGGAAACTAGGACAGATAACATCTGTCCAGTGCAGCACACTGACGGACAAACTCCTGGTCAACTACGGTTGCTGTCACATAGCTGAAGACCTCTTTTTGTAATATTTATCTTGTACTAAACATTAGCATCACTTCAAGGTCAAAAGTGAAAAATTACCATTTTCTCTATCAACCAAGAATAATCTATACAGATGTGGAAATAATTTAGAGGTTAAAATTCTTACTGTAAAAGTAAGAAGAACAGACTCAAAAGTCATTAACTTCTCTACTTTTGTAAATAACATGTGGGTATGAGAATGTGATAACCACAGATGGCTCTACTCATGCATATGTAATTGGAGAAGATGTGACGAAGCACTTGTCATAAAGTCACTGGGTTGGCATCCACTAGCTTATTTTATAGCCCCCACATTAACCATGCACACCGGATATGATAAAAGTCCACATTGTAATAAATATATTAGTTGCAACCAAAACATTCTAATGCTGAAAGTAAGGTATTTAGATACCATTTCACTGGTTGTCAAATACAGTGACTACTGACGCCAAATGATTTTAGAACACTGTACCAGGCAGGGCCCTCTCAGGAAAATCATCTTAAGGATCTGTCTATCATTATTTTACAGTATTACAAAAGATGTCGTTAGACATTTGCAATTGTCACCACTATCTTTGGATAATTACTTAGAGATGACTGTTTAGAAGACTGAAAGAACACAATTAACACCATATTCTGAATGTCATAAATCAATTAAAAAAAAACCCATAGTTGTGAACAATGGTAGAGAAAATGGCAATTTTAAGAAACGAATGCTTTTGGAAGCATCCTCTTAGAGGTGGCCCAGGGCCTGTTCACTGAACGACTAATGTAGTGTGGTACTTTACTTCCTACAGCCAAACTTCCTCTCAGCCATAGTAGTTATATGCTTCCAGACTACTGTCTTCTGTCCACCATGCTGGCTTCAAGATTCCATGGTCCACTGTGATCTTTTGGTCTTCCTGCTCTGTCGCATGACAGCCCACGCTGCTATCCATTAAGTAGATAGACCACCAATTCATAGGTGGCCATCATAATGGCTGTGTTTGGAATTTGTCTCACCAGATGAGTTGTTAGGCCACGGTAAAGAGACCCGTAACCTTCTTCTTGAACAATCAAAGACAGTGTCTGAAAAAAAGATCTGTATTTTGTTCCTTCTTCTCGTAGTCGTGTTCTTACAACTTCTGTTTACGAAAAAAAGAAAAATCAATTTACTGAAACATTACTCTTATCTTTCCACTCTCATCATACAGAACATACACCTGCTATTACTCTATAAATGCAGGATAGTGGTTCAATGCATAGCTTACTGAACCAGTCAGACTACATAACAGCAAACTAATACAGCGCAGATCATATACACTAGTTAACATATCTGTTGCAGAAACAGATAAAAGGGTGTATATGCAGCATGATAAATAAATAATACCCACAGATATATGGATATAAGAATTAGAAATGAATATAGGCTATGAATATAGGAAATTTTTTTGGCAGGCATGCTTAATGTGCCAACACAAAATAACATAACAAAATTGCTTGGGCCCTTGCAGTTTAAAGACTTTAAATTTGAGATCCATTTCTGATGTACCCTTGGGCAATTACTGAATTTTTACATTTTTTCTTGTTTAGAATTTGAAAATGATGGCATACCTAACATTATTAAGAACAACATTTTGAGTCAGGTGGTGTACTTGGGAGGTAGAGGCAGGTGGATCTCTGTGAGTTCAAGGCCAGTCTGGTCTACAGAGCGAGTTCCAGGACAGCCAGGACCACACAGAGAAACTGAAGCACTGTCTTACCGTGTGGATACGCTATGGTTGTGGCACAGGTTTTTGAGGTGGCAGCAGCTAGCATCATTCTCACAAAATCCGATGCTTCTTTCACAGACTCTTCATCACTTTCCATCATGGAAGCAGTCTTACACTCCAGCAGTTTTTGCTTTATACTTTCATAAATAACAAAATGGATAACTGTCTCTGATATGCCGGCATAGGAGGCAGACATGCCTCTATAAAATCCTCTCAGTCCATCTGTTTGATATACTTTACGAACACATTCAAATGCACCCATTCGCTTTTCCCCACGATTCCTGAAAGGAAAAGAGAGAAAACAACTGACATTAATTATTGGAAGTTTTTTTATCAGTTAACAATATATATATATTTTAATATGACACTCTACTAAATAATGGTCTTTGTCAACTCATTAAGAATTTCAAAATATATGTGAGCTCAAGGCAAGCCTGGTCTATAAGAGCCCCAAAGCCACAGAGAAACCCTGTCTCGAAAAGCAAAAAAAAAATTAAAAAAAAAAAATTCTAAGTATACATTTCTTAGATTTCTCATTTCTTTTCTCCTAAATTTGTTCTATTAAGATGGATATCATGTAACTATCTTCCCAAACACACAGCACACTGTAACTCTTCAGTTTCCTGTGCTCCTCAATGTGGGAGAACTCTATGCTCAAGTGCTGACTCAAGGAAGACTCAGCATCAAAAACCCAAACCCTACACTGTCATCATTCCCATTCTAATTATCCTTAATTTTCTTTGCATTTAGTAACACAAAAACAAAGAGGGCCAGGTATGATGGTGCACACCTTTAATTCCAATACTCTGGGAGACAGAGGCTGCTGGACCTTTGTGAATACGAGGCCAGCCTATTTATACAGCATAAAAAAAAAAAAAAAAAAAAAACTCTCAAACAGTCCCCAACTAAAAAAAAAAAAAACAAACAACAAAACCACAACAACAACTGAGGAACACTGTACCACAAAGCAAGGGTTATGACTTTCTTCCATTTCACCCAGGTCCACCTGAAAACGTACCAGACAAATGTAATGCCTATGTGGTATCCTTGTGAGTAGCTTGGTAAACGATGATTCTGTCTCTATAGTTTCCCAAGATAATCTTTAGTACCACTTAAAGGTACAGATTCACTTGTAAAAACACTATTAATACATCATAGGAATACTAACTCCTAGCTCAGGGTTTTTATACATAGGTCACTGGATTTGAGCAATGGGCTTCACTTTAGCTACCATATAACTTGTTTAGCTATTGGGAGGCCCTTACAAGCAATTCATACAGGTGGGTAGAACTTTCTGGCTTGGTTAACCTATTGTTTCCCAATAAAAAGCACATGAAACTCTTTAACATACAGGCAGTTTTCTTATTTACTGTCTCATTATCAACTAATGTAACTTTTTTGCATCCGAGGGGAGATCCACATTTCAAAATGAAACAAAAGCAACAATAAATACTCAGCAGTAGCCCTCACAGCACCAGAAAGTGCTATTCAGGATGCTGGGAAGATTTCAACTAGATTTTACTCAGCTGTGGACCCTGTGTGCAACAATATTGACTGGCTAGGCAAGATGAACCTACTGGTGCAATACTGGCAAGTCTATTTCAGGGGATACTCAATCTGCTTTCTGACTGAACGTGAGGCTTGCTCCATGGCAAAGATTCATATTTGGTTCTGAAAACTGTCAAAACCCTATGGCTAAGTGGGCAAGCTACTTGTGTTTTCCTCAATGAGCAGAATACCCCTGTCATATTGCCTTCCAAATACTATGCTCATGTCCACAGAAGAATGCTGATGCCAGCTTCCTTCTGTAGTGGTGAGCCGTGACTGCAGACTGGTCAGCGCGCCAAGAACAAACGACTGGTGAATGCTCAGCTATGATGGGACACAAGCCCCTCCGAGGACCAGCAAACACTACTGGAAGAAGGGCTGGAAGGAAGTAAGAGCCAGAGGAATAAAAATAGGTGTGGAACACTGATTCCCAGTCATGGTGTGACTGCAGTGTGGCAGCTGGGATGACCTGCATAGGATCTCCACAAAACTGGGCTGGTCAAGACTGTCGGGGGAGGGGAAGGGGTTCACGGGATGCCACTTTTTCCTGAAGATCTGGATGTAGTTAAAGGTTGATGAGGGGAGAATTTCTTCAGTGGTATAGCTATTTTAAGGGGCTACCTCATTGTAAATAAACTCTTACCCATGGCTCCTATAAATAACCCTAAATAAATTCACAGCTGCATACTCAAAACAGACAAAAGCAGAACTGGAGCTAGTTAGAAGAACAGGATCACAGAGAATGGGGCAGGAGAGAGTAACGGGGGTGAATGACAGAAATGCATCATGGGCATGTATGGAGATGTCATAATGCCATTCCATGTTTGTGTATAAACAGGATAAAATGAGGTAAGGCAACCTGGCCCTGAGGCATTACTGCTACAAATTTATATATAAAAAACACTTAAATCTATGTTAGCTTATTTTACTTTCAAGAATAAATATGCCTTAAGCTGGGTGTGGTGACTCACCTGTAAGCACAACACTTGGGAGTCTGAGGCCAGAAGAGGGCAGCCTCTGTTCCTCCTGGGCTACACGAAGACCCTATCCCCAAACCAAACCAAACCAAACCAAACAAGCACATACCTTGCATCAAGCTGTAACCGGGTCTTTATAAGCCAAATGGGGTTTGTTGCAGTGATTGCAGTGAAACCTAAACAAATATATTTAAAATGAATGTCAGTAGACAGGAACCACACTATTCACACTAAGGATCTTTACACTGTATGAATCTACAGTAACGACAATGGCTACAAAGGTTTAAACTATTAACTGAAGTAAAGCTTTACACTTTGAACACCTGATCATCCACATAAATTCTCCATTCTGGCCTTCCTAGAAGAATCTTATCTCCCCTTAAGTGTCGCTCTAACTCACGTGCAACAGGGTGCTCTCTACTCTGTGAGCCGAGCTCACAGACAGCAACTCTGTGCATTCTGCAATAGCTGCCTGGGGCAGTCGCATCCCCTGCACACCCCATTCACATGGACGTCTACACAAATGGCACCACTCATTAATATAGGAAAGATTGGTTGGGCCCCGTTTTTTAGTTCGTGTTTTTTTGTTTTTGGTTTTTAAAGGAAGTATTAGCACAGAGGTAAGGTTTCTGTTAGGGTTAATAGGTGGGATCTACTTGTCATCCAATTAAATAAAACTCTAAAGTCATTGGTACAGATAGTGAAGAAAATCAGTGGGGTAGAAGGCACTCTCTCTCACTAACATTCAAGTGTCATCCAGTAACTACTATAGAGAGCAGTCCCCACGGTGGCTCAGGCTCAGACAGTAAATTAGGATCTCTGGGCAGTGAGTTTTCTGGACCATGCACTATCTTTTACTTGGTGTCTTCCTACTTTTAGAAGAACAACCCAGAAAATGCAGTCTTAATGACAGGAATTTATAAAGATGCTTCACCTATACAAAACAGGGTATTCCTTTTGCTTTCACATTTAAGATCAGTAATACAAACTTCTACTCAACTGGCCTTTAAATTCACTGAAAACTCACAAAGCGAAATAAGAAACTTAGCTATTTAATACCTCCTATCAAATACTATCAAGTCAAGCAGATTGTTTTTTAAAAAGATACTATATTCATCACATTTAAATATGAACAAAAATATTGTGATGTGTTTAATACTACTTTAAGAGCAGTTAGACTCAGTCAAACTTTCCTTGGCTTTTAGAGCTGCTACGTAAGGGAAATAATTTTACCGAACTGTTTACAAAGCCAAACTAGGTTTCATAATGAATGCTCTTTCCCCTTCTGCAATACCGGATAATTAACTCACTCAAATTTTATTTGTTTTATGCCATGTTTTAATACTGTTGAAGTAGCCACATGACACACAAAGGGGGGGGGGTGTCCCCAATTAAACCTATTTAGCAAGATATATGAAGTCTTGGCTTATAACTTTCATAATTTTGTGACTAGTACATAGTTTCTGCTTTTCTTAAGTGCTTTTAATATTACATACATAAAGAGAAAAGAGACCAGTAACTATGGCAGCATTAGCTAGTAATAACATAATAAATGTGGAACAGATTGCTAAGGAACATCTTTTTTAATAAGAGGTTCTTCTCATGAGTACATTCTTGGTGAAAGAATAAATGTGACCATCTGACTAGTTTAAATGTTTGTCTTACATCTTTAGTCTCAGAATGAACTTACACTGTTATTTTCTTCCTTTGAGCCCTATTTTTGTAAATGAGAAAGTTAAACTCAACATTTTAAAATTATGTATGATCAGGCATCAATACAGGTCAAAACACCACGTAACTCCTTGCTGGAGACTGAAATCAAGGCCTCACCACTGGTAGGCAAGTGATCTAACTACAAAGTCGGAGCCCTGACCACGATTCTTAAACAAGATTGTATCTCGTAAGTATTTTTAGTAGTTACATGTCTATGCAGCAAGATTAAGGGTTTTTAAGTAAAAAGATAGGGAGCAGTATAAATCTACAATTATTCATTATTCACAATAATTTTAATTATTTCTAGAAAAAAACAACTTGCCTTCTTTAAAAACTTAATTTAAGAGGAATATAGTAGAAATCCTTCTTTAAACTAAAAATAAAACTATTCAATTAAAAATTTTCATTTAACTTTTAAAAAAGATTACCATCAATTTTAAATTTAAAATAAAACTTTTAGTTAAAGTTTCTGTCCTAAATCTCTTTCCAAGTCACAAAATCCCTCACTTTAATATCTGAACAATACATATAAAAATTGAAGACTCAAATGGTAACTTAAAAACTACTCTGTAAATAAACAATGTCAGAAAGCAAACAGCAGGTATTTCTCACCCAACTAAAATTTACTTCCAGACACAGTATGCACCAGGCCACGACTAAGATTTAGGTAAGTGAGAGAACGCTATCTTGAAGTTGGTATTGCTGAAGCTATGCTTGCTGTGGCTGTTCTGACTTAACTCTTGGAGGAATTGGTGCCTGTGCTCAGTACAGACAACCAGTCAATCAGCAAACTACTGCTGGCTTGGATAAAGAAGCCAGGCATTAGCTTTAGGGTTTTAGCTGTTGGTTCTTTAAAATTTTGTACATATATATATATGTACATATATTTTAAAATATATACATATATATATATTTTAAAATGCTGATTTTTGAGTTTCACAGTATTACTTTCTCTTAACCAAAAAATAGTTTATGTAGCAAATAGACATTTTTAGACTAATTAAATCTGGAAAAGTATAACCTATTAACACAAGAAATGAAACAAATGGAATAAGACGAAATTTATGTGGTAAGGCAGTTTGTGGTTATCCCCACTAAACATGCCTTCTTCCTACATTTACAACAAGTACGCAGATATTGGGCATGGCGATATAAAGTTTAAAAATTGCCTATCACTTTTTATTTTGCATTTTAGTTTTGCTACATTTTGATAAAAGGTTAATGTATTCAGAACACCCAAATAAAACATTAAAATCAGCTGAAGAGTATAACAAAGTCCACTTATAATTAAGACTTTATACTGTTCCAGAATCAACTAAGGCAAAGTGCCAATACATTTAGTTAGTAGTGTCCGTGTTTTATGAGAAAACTTTATATATAAATTTAAGTTATGCACCAAATAAAACTCCACTTGATAATAAGCCAATTAAAAATATAAACAAATCCCACCCATAGAAACTTGCTGAAAATGTTTAAGTGATATCTGCAGTATTGCATTTTAGTACTTATTTCAACTAAATCTGAAAATGCAAAACATATACAATCTAAGATAAAAGTATCAAAACTGTTTTAAAATTAAAACTACACTAAAACATCTAAGACTTCATTCACTATAGCCTGTACTTCTTAGAAAGTAGAGACACCAGTCTTTTCAAAATAGAGTAATCGGGTCATTCAAATACCAACAGACTAGAGTGAAAAGCACTATATTAGAATTTTAAATGTTAGTTAAAACGTTAGCTAAGTAAAGACAAGACAGCTATCACTATTTAACAGTTGTGGGACAGACAGCATACTATCAACTACAGCTCTCTCCAATATATTAATATAGTGTTGTCATTCTGGAGGCCAAGGCTATATTACAGCCAAGCTGAAGACCCCATGTTTACATGGTAACTGGAGAGTACCCCATGCTTCCTTCTAGAAGGATAACAAAGGGACCAGAGTTAAATCTTTATGAAATACTCCATAATGCACACAAATCCATGTCCCACCTTCTACTCATTCCATAGCTATTATAAAATCCCAGGGTGTGTTTCTTATACTAGAGGCTGCAAGAGATGCTCAGATCAGTACTCACGAGGTTAAGTTAGTCCATATTTCTACAGGAAGTGACCTGCGGATGGGGAGCATGAGATGACACGATCTCACTCTTTTCTCGGGAGAAATGTACAGTAAATGCCTAAAATAGACACAGGCTTTTCTGTATCATAACAACAAGCAGTGACCTCATCAGATACATGTGTACAAACTGAATCCCACTGGAAGGATTTAAGAAATATTTACTGTGAGATCTTTTTTTTGAAAAATTTTAAGTAAGAAGACTATCAGAAAGGGCCTTGTGCTTTATTACAGAAGTGCACAGAGTACTGACAATCCCGCCATCTTCAGCAGATTCAGAGTCCAAATACTTACCTAAAAAGATGATCAATTTTTTCTTAAAGAAAAAATGCTAACCTTGTCAAGGGAGACTCTAATAAAAGTTTAGAAGGGATGCTATGTTCCATTTCCTACCACTGTTATCTACCATGAAAAGAGCTGCAGACACTTTTATCTGTTCTTTAATAATCAGATTATCTAGTGATTTTAAAACCAACCCAGCAAACAGAAATAAGAGGCCCAACAGAATATTAAAGTCTGGAACTTTGCGTAACTAATGAAGATCACAGTGCTAACAAAAGTACCTGTCACCTTTTGACTCTAGCAGTAATATTGCACATCCATACTTATGGAATATTTTGGATTATTTTGTATTAATTCTTGTGTTCTACAAAACAGAAAACAGGAAAAATGTTCACAAATAAGCATATAAAGCAGCTGTCCAACCGTTATGCACCTGGCTGACTACTGTAAGGTAAACTTTGTATTTAAGGAGTAAAAAAACACCTAACGTTACATTTAAATAATGTAGTTTAAAAAAAAATCACAGAAAAAAGATACCTTGAAAAAATGTGCTCTTAAAAACAAACAAAAAAATCCAAATAATAATTATGCATTCTGTAAGCATATATTACTCACTTCGATATACTGATGACACAAAATGATTATATTATTGACACATTAGGAATTTCACACCAAATACATGGTTACAGATAAAAATAGAAACAGAAATTTATTTCCTTTATACTTATGTCATATATAAAAAATATGTGCTTGTCAGGTAAACTTTTAAAAATTAAGAATTACTGTAAAGAAAGAAAAAACAATACATTTAGGCATACCAACGGGTGCCATGGTATATCAGAAGGCTACTCAAGATTATTTCAACAAGACAGACACAAAGCAGATACCCCAATAGCTACAGTAAACAGTGTAACAACAGTCATGTGTAAGGGGTAAAGGTAAAAACAACCAGGATTACTTGGATTAAATATCTTTGTAACTAGAAAATGTTTCAGTAAACAAAAACAAACAATATATTTTAGCTGTGGCCACTTACAACACTGCCAAAAATGACTCTCTATGACTGCAGTTCTGACTAAGTCTAATATTTAAATTACATGTGTTAGTCGATTTGGAACTAAATGAAACTAAAGACAGGCCCTGTGGCTGTGTATGCTGACTGGTGTGGTAAAATCTCCAGGTAATGGGGCTAACAGCCTCTTTTAATGCAGTTTTGCTACTAAGGTGACAAGGTTAGCATTTTTTTTTTAACAATCAGTTAAAATCTTTTTCACATAACTTATCTTTAAATATTTTGTACCTCTTAAATCATTCTTTGATGTCCAAAAATATGACCCTGAAGAAAACCCAGAGCAATCTGCTGTTGATTATTTCAAGAATAAAGGGGGCAAAAAGCTACCTTAATCAATCTGTACTGGACCATTCTCTTTCACCAGCCATGTAGCTACACATAACAACCTGCAAAGCTAGATGTTAATGCTAACAAATAGTACAAGGAAATGCTGAAGGCGTAATTTTCAGGAAATATAACTGCAAACAAATGAAAAAATACTTTCAAATTACACGGTAAATGCAAAGGGTAAATAAAGTCTGAATACGCATGCTTATCAATTTACCAAAACTGAAGGAATTCAAGTTGGGAAACAGTACTAATGAAGATATTATACATTTAAGAAAAGAATTTTTAATACGTTTTACTGAATTAATTTGCAATGTGATATAAAAACAATAATAAATTTTGGTGAGATATTCTAATATAATAAAATGTTTCTGTAAGAATTTAGATACCCTGAACTTCTAAATGTGTAATATTGAATCCATAATAAACACTGTCAACTTTAAAGTGACTAATCTCTTTTTCTTTTTTTCTTTCTTTTTTCTTGAGACAGGGTTTCTCTGTATTCCTGACGATCCTGGAACTCACTTGCTCTGTAGACCAGGCTGGCCTCAAACTCAGAGATCCACCTGCCTCTGCCTCCCAAGTGCTGGAATTAAAGGTGTACGCCACCACTGCCCAGCTTATATAGTTTCTTGATTTCAATTTTTTTTAAAGTATAAACATTTCTTTTTAATTTTCTGGAGTTAGAGACAAATAGGCCCCGCACACAAACGTCGACAATCTAGAAAGAGATTGTTAACCTAGTGTAATGGTTGCTGGGTTTATAACTAATTGGCCCAACTTTCACCTATACCCAGTCAAATCTGTGAGAGAAAAATATCTTTAACTAACATCTATAAATAGTACAATTAAAAAATTCTATTCTGTAACTAGGCAAATACTATTATACTAAGAACTAATTTTCAAAATCCAGTCTATCCAGATCAATCCAGTTATTCCATGGATAAAGTCCCCAAAACTTCCAGGAATCAAGATCTCTAGACTGCCAAATCAGAGTATACACTATCTTGACTTTAAGCACTGTCCCTTCCAGCTTCAAAATGTCAATTAGTCATCAACTGTAAATATAAAAAGTCTTGAAAACAATTTGTAAGCTATATGCTAGGTTTATTATATAGCAGAGGCTATCAGTCTTTTCATAAATCAGTATTTCAGGTTACACTTGGCTAAACTGGTTAAAATGTGGTTCAAATTAAACTATTCTAAAGAGAAAATGATTAGCAGTTTAAGGCACTTATCACTAAGTGCACAATGGGAAGTCAATTTATTGATCAACAGCTGATAAAAGCAACTATAGTTTTCCTTACAAAGTTATAGAACAATTTGGAAATGGGTGGATTAAATAATTCTCAGAAAATTGGAAGAATTTCCTATTAAGAACTAAATTCAAGGCATTGTTTAACATGCATGGCAGCAAATGACTCCAGAACCAGAGTGACAAACCAATCTCTACCACTTACTCTTAGAAAGACCTATGAGGGTTGTGCTGATCCAGAAGTTCCTGGAAACATTTCTACACAAGCATGCACACATACGCCAGTGTCTAAAGTTAAGGTCAGTATATAGTCTAGATTATGAGGAATGATAAACATCTTCTCAAACATAACAAATTATAGTAACTGGGCCATAATAAAGATCACAAAAACTGTAGCATCCTAGCACAGGACACAACGAATACTTTACCAAGTACTGGCGGCACATTTCAGACAGAAGCCAAAATATGCAGCAGGAAGGCACTAACGGAAACTGAAGAGAGCAAATGGCAGCTCTAATTCCAGTGGGATTATGGCTGGACTCTTAAAGCATGAATGCATTAAATATTAGGCAATACACAGCAAAATAAATATACTATCTACTGTCTGCCACTTAAACTCTTTAATTAGAGATGTAACTGATATCAGATTTTACGTATAGCAAATGTTTTATTCAAACGAACAAAATCATCTTTATAGATTTTAATTATTAAAAACACACTATCTTATTTTGATATAAAGTCATCATATAATATTAACATTTCCAGGTTTGAGAAGTTTTACTATTAAATATTCATACCTGCCATTGCAGCTGAAATCATGTGTACTTGGGTAGAATCAGGATCAAAAACACCATTCAACTTTTCCTTGCAGTTTGAATAAGCAGCAAAGTATATTGCTCTAAAAATAATTAATAAAGCATAAATCTTTAAAATTCTAGAATAGAGAATTTTAATAAAGTCTCAGTCATATTCACTATAACATCAGTTTACCTATGTTTCCACTGAACATGTTTTATACTTTACAAAGGCTAAACTCCAATGTGCAGTTCCCAGCACCTACTCTCACAGCTCCTAAGCTGTGCTCAACACTGACAACGCGAATCACATCCTGTGCACCAGTGAGCCTATGCTATTTGCATTTCTGAGTTAGTGTACTTAAACTGAGTTAGGTGGTCGTAACTTTAGAGGCAGAGTTGATCTAATTGATCTGATGCTGGACAGTTTTGAGAATCTGTAGTATACTTTACCCTACAAACACATACAGAGTAGGTTTACACATTCTACTTTTTGGTGCTGGAGATCCTACCCAAGTCTTTATTCCTTTTATACCTCTTGCCCACAGTATTTTTATTTTTCCAAGACAGTGTTTCTCTGTAGCTTTGGACCTGTCCTGGAGCTAGCTTTTATAGCCCAGGCTGGCCTCGAACTCACAGAGATCCGCCTGCCTCTGCCTCCCGAGTGCTGGGATTAAATGCGTGCGCCACCACCTCCTGACATTGCCCCACAGTATTCTTAAGACAAAATAATTTTAACAAATGTGATCAGGCCCATTGGGCCAGCTTAGGTTTTGCAATGTGTATAAAATACTCCATTAGACTTGGAGCTCTTTCAGCCTTTGAAGTACTGAATTATTGCCTTGCTGAATCAATATCGCATTATTTCTCAACAAAGCTTACAGTAACAAAGTAGACCAATAATTGGTAATGGAGAGTTTCAAATATAGTATTTTCCCCTCAAATCTCAGTTCCATTCATAACAATTTAAAATATGAAACTGTCTACAAATACTTTTGAACTCAGAGTTACTTTATTCCACACTTCATTTTCCAAGTGCAAGTTTTAACAGTTTAAAGCAAACATTACACCTTTTCCCTGACAACAAGAAACATTTCCTAACAATGAATGTTAGTCCCAGAATCAAGCTTTTCTTTGTAGATTCCTTCTGATTAGCACCCGAAACTCTCAAATGCCTTCCCACAAATACTGAAAAGTCATATATATAAATTTAACTGTGTCTACAAATGATTATATCCAGATACCTTGAAACAAAGACTGCTATAATTTTACTTAGCCTTTTTCTTTTACCTGGAGGGTGCCACCCCCACTAAGTTGGGGCCTAATCCTCTAAACAATGAGCGAGGACCCTCTTTTTCCAGGATAACTCTAAAAAGAGAAAAAGAAATATTAGAAAGAAATGCTCTTCTATCATCCTTTACTAATATCCTAGAACAAAACCAATTTCTCCTATTTATAATATATCTTTCCAGTCCAATTTCATTGCTAAAAAAACTTTGAGGGGGGGAACAGGCAAAGTACTGGAAAATCATAGTGATTTACTAGTAATAAAACTTGTGCATATTCTTTTTTTTTTTTTTTTTTTTTGGTTTTTCGAGACAGGGTTTCTTTGTGGCTTTGGAGCTGTCCTGGAACTAGTTCTGTAGACCAGGCTGGTCTCAAACTCACAGAGATCCACCTGCCTCTGCCTCCCAAGTGCTGGGATTAAAGGCGTGCACCATCATCGCCCGGCCTTGTACACATTCTTTTCTAAAATGTCTGGCAAGATGGCTCAGCGGGTAAAGGTACTTGCCACTGGGCCTGAGGATCTAACTTGGATCCCTGGAACTGACCTAATGTTGGAAGGAAAATTGACTCCACACAGTTGCCTTCTTTCCTCTACATGTGTACTGTGCCATGTATGTACCTATATACACGTGCAGAAAATGTTTAAAAATAACAGTTTTATTGAGGTATGTAGGCTCATGCTTGTAATTCCAACACTGGGAGGCTGAGATATGAGGATTATCCCGAGTTTGAGTGAGTTAAAAGTCTCAGAATAACAGAGGAGAGGAAGAAGTATCTAGACTGTGACACTGACTTGCTTTCTCTCTCCTTTTCACTTAATCAGCAAATTCGATCCCACAAGCAGAAGTGTAGCTTCTTCCTGGTACTGGGGATCAGACTCAGCTTCACACACAGAAGGCAAATCCTCCACCATAAGCTGCAGCCCAATCCTTTTAGTTTTTACCCAATCCTGGAAACTACCTCAAGTTCTGAAGTACGATGTTAATCAACAGTTTCAGTGAGATGCTATGGCAAGTCTATCACCCTAACATCCCATGGGTTACTAGAACGCTTGGTAAATTTCCCCTCCAATTAGTTAATATCTAATATATTGAGAACTTAGTGTATAAAGAGCTCATGACTAGATTAAAAAAAAAAAGATATAGGCCCTCACACTGAAAACTCTACTGAACAGTTGAGAAAAAAAAAGCATATTAATGCAAATAATTTAATAGGTCACAATAAGCAAATATTGTACTTATCCCCAGCAGAAAAAGGGATAGAGAGCCTAAAGCATAAGAGGCTTTCTGAGATTAAGTGGTTTCATGAAGCTGTAGAGGTGAGACGGAGCAGAATACTTTAATGGAGAAACCAGGTGTGGTGGCATGTGCCTGTGGTCCCACATCTGGGAGGACGAGGCTGAAGACATTCAGGCCAGTCTAATTAGAATTGACTTGGAACAAAAACAGAAGTAAAAAAAAATAAAGCAAAGGAAACTGTAGCACTAAGAAACAGGTAGATCAAGTGCTTCTCTCAGAGTATCTTATCTACTTCCTCCTGTGCTGGGATTAAAGGCGTCTGCGACCACTGCCCGGCAAGACCTTTTAAAAGGCAGATGAATGTAATAGTTAATTAATGGTATAAGTTGAAGGCAAGATTTTTTTCTATGAAGTCCAAAGGTAGAAAACAACTACATGAAAAAAGTAATCTCACCCATTTCAGTTTAAGGATAAGAAAACAAAACAGTATTCACTTATTGAGTGCTTTAGTGATTAAATGATTTACAAAGAGTTAAGGCAGGCATGAAAAAATTTGAAGAAATGGTGGTGATGGTGGTGGTGCATGCCTTTAATCCCATTACCAGGGAAGCACAAGCAGGTTAATCTTAGTGAGTTTGAGGTCAGTCCAATCTACATAGAGTTCAAGGTCAGCCAGTGTTACCTAATGAAGCTTTGTTTCAAACAAACACCCCTGAGAAATCTAAATTAATAAATAAAAAAATTGAAAGTTCTCATGATGACGGAAAACCACAATTACTGAAAATTGTATATCTCAGGGGTCTAAAGCAGAGTTTTAAAAAAGATCTGATCAATGGAAATGTCAAAATTATTCATTTAGAAATGAATTAAGATTCATTTCCTGGAGCTGGAGAAATAGCTCACTGGTTATGAGCACTAGCTGCTCTTCTATAGAGATCCTGAGTTCAATTTCCAGTACCCACATGGTAGCTTACAACCATCTATAACTAGAGTCGCATGGGATCTGATGTCCTCTTCTAGTGTGCATATATATGCAGACAAAATACCCATATACACATAGAATATGCAAATAAATCTTTTTAAAAAGATACATTTCCCACACCAATCAGTACTTTTCTGTAAGTGACATTTTAATTCAAAACTGCTGACAGATTCATGTACTTAGGTAACCAAGTTGAAAAAAGCATGATGCAATCTCTTAGTACAAATGTAAATATACTGGATGAGTTCATTTGCTACTACAAAATAAATACTACTGAACTCAGTTCAAACAGATTTAAGTCAAGTGAACTGATAAGGCAGACACACAAGCATTGAGCTCTAATACAAATCTAATGACACAGAAAATGATCTGAATAAGTTTTGTGTTGCTTTTCAAGACAGGGTTTCTCTATGTAGCCCTTGCTGTCCTAGAACTTGCTTTGTAAACTAGACTGGCCTCAAACTCAAGAGATCCACCAGCTTCTGCCTCCCAAATGCTGGGATTAAAGGTGTGTGCCACCACAGCCAGTCTTAAATAAGTTTGAAAGCAAATTAATTAATATAAACTGGCCAATCTTTTTCTAATCATCAGAAAATGTCAACATACAGAAATTTTTAAAACTGGTATAACTGTTTCAAGCTGAAGCTGTATAAACTATATATGTTATATATTTTATAAAAGAAAATTGTCAGCAACTAGATGTAGGTACTAGTGCATATATGTGAACATTAAACACACAATAGCAGCACCAACACTACCTTCATTTTAAAACTAAAAACAACAGCCATCTGGGTATGGTGGCATAGAGGTAGACCTGTTCTGGATACTGAATTCCAGACCAGTCAGAGCTACATAGTGAGACCTTGCCTGAAAACAAATGATACAAAAATTAATCAATTCAGTGCAAAATACCTATAATAACTTTAGAAAAGAAACCCAATGGATAAATTTAGAAAAAAATAGTTTAAATATATACAATTTGGAAATACTCCATTTAATATAATCTTTATAGCTGTTCTACTCCATTATAGTCTGCTACAACTAATAAGTATGATGCATGCTAACTTCTGTCATTAGCTTTTCTAAAAAACCTTTTTAAATGTGTAAGAAAAAATTAGGCATGTGGGAACCACTAAGATAAGCAGCGGCAGCAACAAAATGCACGGATGGTTTGCTCTCACTTCAGGCAGTGCAGAGGCCCAGGGGACACCACTCGGTTGACACTGGCTCCGGTCATGGCGTTCAGCTGAACTTCAGAGACGTAGAGTGTCACAGAGGATGACTGTAACCGTGTCTTGACAACTTCCAGTGGACATGTCAGAATAGCTCCCACTGTGCCACCACATCTACAAAAAGACGAAAAGATCACAATTTAGGTGTCTAACAGCCAATGAGAATATACATTTTTACTTAGTGCTCTAATCCAAAGGTGTTTTATAACCTTACTAAAATTAAAAAATCTGAAGACTAATTTTTTTTAAGTTTCACTTACTTGACTATAAATAAACACTTTCAGTCACTAAAAAGTACTGAGGGAACTATGGAAAGTACCCAGCATGTTGCAACTGGTAGCCCCTGTTTCCAAATATCAGAATAAAATTTGAAACAAACACTGAGCTTAGTACTTTACATACAATTAGGTAAAGGAAGAGCTCCAGCGAGGGCCGTTCCTAAAATGATTGGCAAAAGAGCTGATCAGTGCCAGGTGTGGTGGCATGTGCCTGTGGTCCCACATCTGGGAGGACAAGGCTGAAGACGTTTAGGCCAGTCTAATTAGAATTGACTTGGAACAAAAACAGAAGTAAAAAAATAAAGCAAAGGAAACTTTAGCACTAAGAAACAGGTAGATCGGGGGCTGGAGAGATGGCTCAGAGGTTAAGAGCACTGACTGCTCTTCCAGAACTCTTCCTGAGTTCAATTCCCAGCAACAACTTGGTGGCTCACAACCATCTGTAATGAGGTCTGGTGCCCTCTTCTGGCTTGCAGGCATACACACAGAATATTGTATACATAATAAATAAACAAATATTAAAAAAAAAAAAGAAACAGGTAGATCAAGTGCTTCTCTCAGAGTATCTATATACTTCTTGCCAAGGTATGATTTATAGCGCTGATGAAATCCATGCCACTCCTTGAAATGTATTCCATTTTTCACATTTCTTTTCTTTTCTTGGTTTTTCAAGATACGGTTTCTCTGTAGCTTTTGGAGCCTGTCCTGAAACTAGCTCTGTAGGCCAGGCTGGCCTCGAGCTCACAGAGGGAAAGAGCCTTTGCCTCCCGAGTGCTGGGATTAAAGGCATGCGCCACCACCACCCAGCCCATTTTTCACATTTCTAACCCTTTAGGACCCCAGAAATCATTCTGAGCAGTAGGACAGAGATCAATTACTTATGGATAGTCATATGTATTTCTAATCTTAAGTACTCCCAACACTTAAAAGGACTTTGCTAAAAAACAGTTTCAGTCACTATCTCTTATGTCCACATGTGTAGAACAGGCAGAATTAGTGGAAAAAAAAACCAACAACAAAACCCTTTTTATATAAAGACTGATCATCAGAATAACAATAAAAACAATTAATAAAGTGTCTCGTTTAAACTGGTTAGAAAAAAACCCCACAGAATTTAAGTAATAACCTAAGCAATAATTCTTTTTAAATACAAGAGCAGGACATAATGGTCTATATCTTTAATCCCAGCTCTCAAGAAGTTGAGAGAAGGTTAAGGAGGGGGATAACTCAGTGGGTAAAAGCACTTGCTGTACAAGCATGAGGACCCGTGTTGGAATCCCCAGCACCCTTGTAAAACCAGACATGGCCATATACTGAGTGCATGCCTGTAGTCCTAGAAGTGGGGTGGAGAACAGTAGATTCTGGGAGTTTGCTGGCTAACCAGCTTACCTGAAAAAACAGATTCAGACTCAGTGATAGAATGAACACAAGCATGTCTGCGCTCACAGGCTCCTACCACATACAGAGAGAGGGAGAGGGAGAGGGAGAGGGAAAGAGGGAGGGAGACTACATTCTTACATTTCTGGGCAGGAGTCTAATTCCCTGATAAGTTAAACAATCTCGATTCAAGTTTAACAAATTGCACTGGATGCAGGTACATTACTGCAATTTTTCCAACTGCAGACAAGGAAGACTTCATGCCCAGAGAGAACAAAAGATAACACAAAAAGAAAACATCACAACGTCAGACTTCTCAATAATCACAAATTTACCTCCAGAAACCTAAACAAAACCAAACTAAACTACCTCTGGGCAGTGGTGGCTCAGGCCTTAAGTCCAGTATTCATGGAGGCAGAGGCAGGTGGATCTCTATGAGTTGAAAGGCAGCCTGGTCTACAAGAGCTAGTTCTAGGATAGGCTCTAAAGCTACAGTCTCAAAAAACCAAAACAAACAAACACAAAAAACCAAAACAACAACAACAACAACAAAACACTCCAGTATTAAAGGAAGTAAATAAAAACAGTAGAAACCGAATGCAGGAACAAAATACTTCCCCCACACAATTTTATCTTTTGTCATAAAATAATAAGTGCCAAACTTAGAAAATAGTCGATCCAGATGGTTTATGAGAGCTAAGAAGAACAAAAATCTCTAGAAGGGAACTAATAAAACTAATGTATTTGACCACAGAGAACAGTAGCCAGGTGTGGAGGCTCACATGTAGAGGTTCACATCTACAACCCCAGCACTTGGGAAGTCAAGGCAGGATCAGAAGTTCAAAGCTGTAAGTGATGGGGGAGAGTCTTCTGTTTTGTGTTAATTTCATTGGTTAAAAAAGACTGTGTTGGCCCTTTAATAGGACAGAAAATTAGGTAGGCGGAGTAAACAGAACAAAATGCTGGGAGGAAGAAGGCAGTGAGTCAGACTCCATGCCTCTCCTCTCCAGGCAGTCGCCATGACTCTCCTCTCCAAGATGGATGCCCGTTAGACTCGTCCTGGTAAGCCACACTCAAGTGGCAATACAGATATTAGAAATGGGTTAGATCGATATGTAAGAGCTAGCCAATAAGAGGTTATAACTAATGGGCCAGGCAGTGTTTAAAAGAATACAGTTTCCGTGTAATTATTTCAGGTAAAGCTAGCCGGGTGGCGGGACGCACCCCGCCGCTCATACTACAGAGTGGTATGAGCCACCCAACGTGGGGCCCGAACCCACGACCCTGAGGAGAGTGCTCTGAGACCGTGCTGATGGCTCAGCGCTCCCCGCCTGCACCTGGGCAGACGACAGAATCAGGCTTAGGCAGGTGGAAGAGCATGGCGGATTCCTGCCGCCATACAGAGACATGTTTCCAGGCTGCACAATGCTCTGCGTGTCAGATTTGGATGTAACTTGGATGAAAAGAGTTTCTGTGCCGCACACTCAGTCTCAGAGTTAAACTGCTGAGTGCGGCTCGAGTGTGGCTCCAATGTGGACTTGCTGTGTGCCTGGAACTGTGCGCAGCTCTGGGGCACCAAATGGATCTGAGGCAGGAGCGGCTGCTCCATGCTGAACTGTGTTGACCTCAGACAGGAACGATGGTAATTACCATAACAACAGTGCAGTTAAGGTTTAGACTGGCAGTAAAGAGGCAGTACCGAATTACCCCTACATGGTGCAACTTAAGTTTTTAAGAAGTACTTAGCATTTTAAAAACTGCTCCTGGATAATAAAAAAAATTACAGATTCACAATAGGACAGATTCAGACATAAAAGACTTAAATGGGTCACAGTGTTGGATGAGTGTACATAGGCTTGGGAGAGAGAAGAAAAAAAATAAAGTTAATGCTCTTAAAAAAGGGTGAAGTCTTTAAAGAGACAGAGTAAAAAAAAAATAAAGAAAAATAAGCCACGTAAAAATGGAAAATTCACAGAGTCTGGATTATGTACATTGTGTTTTCTTTAAAATTTTTGACTGTGAAGGAGCTAAGTACAGAGAGACATTTCATTACATGGGCTGCCAAACCAAAATGGATATAAGGGTATTATGATTTCAGAATTTGGGCCTAAGGATATGATGCTTTGGAGAGGGTCTTCTTTTGTTTTCACAGAGAATGAGAGGCTATGGATTGCTTCTATCCCAATATGGTATAATAGACCATGCCTTCCTGAAAGATCACCATAAACACCTTCAGAAAATTACTTCATTCAACTGCCAGGTTATACCATGAAAGACCTAAATAACAGTGCCCCCATTCAGCAGAAAGCAGTTTGGAGAGAAAAAACTGTGCCCATGTTCCCAAATATTGCTTATAAATGTTCTTTTACATTTAAAGGGGGATATGATATAGATATGAATAATTTACATTGGTATGGATTTTAAGGTCAATTTTGTTATATGTATGTGTACTTCTAATATTGATTAAGGTATTGTGATTGTGAAGTTCATTTTTAAAATGTAATGTATAATTAGGAAATATAGGTTGTTAATGGATAATCATCAATAATAGTAAAGCTTGTAGTCATGTTAGTTAGATTTTCTAGATATATAGAGATATATTTCAGTTAGATAGGCATTCTTCATATCTTTCAAAGACTACAGAATATGGCATTTTAAATGTTTTAATAACTTAGGGCTTTTCATGACAATGAGACACGTCTGCTCCTGGCAGCACCAGCTACTTCAGGAGGAAGATGGGCATCAAAGAGGATCCTTATGGAGTTTGATAGCCATTTGGGCAAGAGAAACTGCTCTTGCCTGGACTGCTACATAAACTGGACACAGAGAACCTGCAGAGAGAGGACTGCTGAACTTGCCTAAAGGTGAGATGGTCTTTTGGGGTTCCTGATCTATGAAAGAGTCTACAAGACATTCTGCAGGACACAGCAGATAATAACTGACTGTCTTTAAAATTTCCTGCTTCATGGAAAAGTCTGCTGGATACTATGGGCCTGTAGGCTAAAGATGGATGCCCCAACGGTACAGAGGAACTTTGGGTGACTGTCCAGGCAGCGAGATGTCTCTGTCATTTCTAGAGTTTGGATTTTTTTTTTTTTTTTTTGGTTTTTCGAGACAGGGTTTCTCTGTGGCTTTGGAGCCTGTCCTGGAACTAGCTCTGTAGACCAGGCCAGTCTCGAACTCACAGAGATCCGCCTACCTCTGCCTCCCAAGTGCTGGGATTAAAGGCGTGCGCCACCATCGCCCGGCTTAGAGTTTGGATTTCTTATTTGCTTAAGTAATATTATATCCTTTTGGAGTCTTTGATGGAGTTAAAGAATGGATAGCTATAGTTTTTCTTAGTTATGATAAAAGATAAAATAGATGTAAATATTGTAACTAATTCTTGCTTTATGTTAAAGTTAAAGCCTTTCTTTTTTGTTTAAACAGAAAAAGGGGAAATGATGGGGGAGAGTCTTCTGTTTTGTGTTAATTTCATTGGTTAAAAAAAGAGACTGCATTGGCCCTTTAATAGGACAGAAAATTAGGTAGGCGGAGTAAACAGAACAAAATGCTGGGAGGAAGAAGGCAGTGAGTCAGACTCCATGCCTCTCCTCTCCAGGCAGTCGCCATGACTCTCCTCTCCAAGATGGATGCCCGTTAGACTCGTCCTGGTAAGCCACACTCAAGTGGCAATACAGATATTAGAAATGGGTTAGATCGATATGTAAGAGCTAGCCAATAAGAGGTTATAACTAATGGGCCAGGCAGTGTTTAAAAGAATACAGTTTCCGTGTAATTATTTCGGGTAAAGCTAGCAGGGTGGTGGGACGCACCCCACTGCTCATACTACATGTAAGAAACATAAGCATAAACAACTTAGCAAGAGGTAAATATTGAGCCAAACAAAAAGAAAAAGGATAAGCTCTGACTTCATTTTATTAAAAACTGGATGATAAGTAATCATAGTGAAAAGAGAAATGAGGGAGGAATGGAAAGTGGTACACTAAATTATCACTATCAAAATACCATATAGAAATTTTAAAAATCAAAATTACAAAGAAAAATCTAGAGTTGGACACAGACATCGCAGGGGTAGGGTTCTATTATCGTTCAGCAGCTTTGTTTGGTTCTTATCGTGTGCATTTATTTTCAAAATATTGCTTTTTGAGACAGAGTCTCTCTATAAAACACTAGCTGGCCTGGAAGTCAGATTGGGCCTACCTCTACCTCCTGAGTCCTCAGCAACACTGTACTTTTTTAACTTACGTGAAAGGGATTTCATTTTTATGGCATCATCAGCTTTGTGTACAAGATTAAAGCACTGTGCTATAATGCTTTTAGTTTTATGTCTAAATGAGCGTGAACACAACCAAACTATATTAAATATACAGTATATAGCTCTCTTATGCATCTAAGATGTGGATGCACAATTATTATAAGTTAAGCAAGTAGTTAATTAAAGGAAAGGCCTGAGAGCCATGATGCAGGCTTAGAGTTTCAGCAAGGAGGAGGCAGAAGAATAATCAGAAGTTCAAGGTTATCCTTAGTTACACAGTGAACTCAGGCAAGGCTAGGCTACATGAACTATCTCAAAAAACAAATACTATGTAATATTATTTGAGCCTTATTCCACTCCTTCAGTTTCACATCAATAAACTAAATTTTCATTAAGACAGTAAATTAAACCTTTCAGAAACACCAACTTGCATAACCAATATAATCACATTTTTAAAAAATAGCAAGAAGTCAAGAAGCAAGACCACAAGCTCAAGGCCTGCCTAGGGTACTCCACTTCAAGATGAGCCAGGCCAACTTAGTGAGATCCCGTCTTAAGATTAAAAAGAGGTTGGAGCATGAGGCTCTAGGTTTACTTTGCAGAATAGCATGAGAATATAGAATCAAGATGAAGTACCTCAAACCAAAACAAGCTAAAAGGCCTATACCCATGCAGAAAGTTCTAGAAGTTAAAAATCACCAGGAAGATAAAAAGGATTCAAGGTTTTCTGACACTCAACTATCAAAAAACACAAGAAATAGTAAAAGACACACCACTCAGGCATGGTGGTGCATACTTTTAGTCCCAGGTCTTGGAAACAGAGGCAGGTGGATCTCTGAGGTAGTCTGGCCTACAGAGCAAATTCCAGGCCAGTCATGGCACATAGCAGATTTTGTCTCAAAAAGCAAAGGAAACACACAAAAGACACAAAGTAACAAATGAAAAAGAAAAATCAATTACCTTCAACTCTCTCCGGCTGTGTGTACATGCTACTCAACACCTACTCCAAGTGCATTAAAACAAGCCCTTAGGGTTTCCTGCCTTCTACAGGTGCTATTTTCCTCTGACCCAGTGACCAGGCCAGAAGTTAGAGCCATGTAGTATGGCAGCCAATTCATCTGCTAATGTGAATATTTTACTACTTAAAAGTTACAATTTAAAGTTATTTCTGTAAAACAATCATTCATTTGCTGTGTTTTCTTCACTGGCAATTGAAGGGAGAGAATAGCCTAGTTTGAGACCAAGGAACATTAAAAATTCATTATAGCATCAAAAATCTCTACATTACACATCTTTCTGTATTCATGTGTAAAATGATATTGTATGTTCGATATATCCAAAGTAACCTCAATTTTTTTTCTTCTTAGTCAAACTACCTGGACCAATGTGCATCTTAAAAGTTTATAGGCAGGGGCTAGAGCAATGGCTTAGGGGTTATGAGCACTGGTCATTCTTCCAGAGAACAGGAGTTCAATGCCCAGCATCCACATGGAGGTTCACAAGAATATGTAATACCAGTTCTAGAGGATCTAACAGTACTCAACATGCACACAGTGCAGGCAAAACACTAGGCACATAAAACAATAAAGTTTATAGGCAATTAATGGGGAGTGGTCCACACCTATAATTTAGCACTGTTGAGGCTAAGACAAAGGGACCAAGAACTGCAGACCTGCATAACAAAACACTGCCACCCAGAAAGAGGGAGGGAGAGAGGGAAGAAGGGGAGAAAGGTAGGAGAAAGGAAAGGAAGAATGAACCAGGAAGGAAAAGGAACTAAAGGGGTAAACAGCCAAGATTACTTAGAGCAATAAGACAGTCGTGTTCTATGCGTCTATCTACAGACTTTTCAACATTGTTAAATTCGACTACTTTATAAGACAAATAAAACTCTTCTACTTTTATGTTTGTTTGTGTGGTAAGCTTACCCAACTATGACAAGTTGCTTCTATTTGCTTATGTACATAAGAAAAATTCAGGCATGCCAGAGGTCAACTACTTTAGTACTTTTTTTTTTTTAACCAACCTCTTGAGTAAGTTGGCACAGTTGAGTAAGCTAGGCACCAAGAGACTGTTTAAAAAGCACATAACTCAAAAACTACAAACATCTTGTGAGACTGACAGCTTCAAAGTATTCTCCCGTGCAACTTTACCACAGGGCACGAGGACTGTAAGCTGAGGGTGAGGGGGTGGGGGAGGCAAAGGGGAAGTTTTCACTAAACAGCAGTGAAGTAGCAAGCAGATCCATTTCAACCATGCTGCTAAGAATCTTGAACCTGCCAGGTATATAGTTACAAATACAGTCCTATAGTCTCAAACAGCTGAATCACTAGGACCAGTTTCCCAGTCTATAAAGAACTTTTACTAACCAAATTGAGGCGTATGTGTGTGTATATGGGGGGGGGGGGCACATAGGAACCTAAGAACTTTCAAGATTCTGCTGAAGGAAAGGGAGGACCATGGAACAGAACAGATTCCAAGACTTTGTTTGACTGTCAGACATAGGTTGCCTTCAGTCTGAGGTTCCAAGCATGCCTGAGCCACAACACTTGTTGGACAGGCAAGGAAGTGTGCAAAGTATTTCCTAAGTAGGTCCACAAATCTGGGTGGAGTACACATTTTAACAGGTGCTTGGAAATTCATCTTTCTTAATCTTTACACAAACCTATTTCCTCGAACAAATGCAGTTTATCTTTGTAAAAGCAGAATGAACAAGTTGACCCATTTTTCTGTTTCCAAGTAACACACCATTTCATGAGAAACAACACTAAAAAACAGTTCACGAAAATGTTAATTTATCTTAAGGTTTTTTGTATCTTAAAACATGTGGGTCAGCGGGGTGGTGGTGGCACATGCCTTTAATCCTAGGTCTCTGTGAGTTTGAGACCAGCCTGGTCTACAGAGTGAGTTCCAGGACAGGATCCAAAGCTACACAAAGAAACTGTCTGGGGGTGGGGGGAAGGACCAAACAAACAAACAATAACAAAACATGTGGGTCACCTCTAAAATCCTATAAACTTCATTAAGGAATTTTAACCTCAACTTTTTCTTTTATAGCTTAATTTGTTAACCAATACTACAGACTGAGCATTATCTTCAAGTCTTTAGTATTTAAGGCAAGAAACACACCTTTTCAAAATGGCTATCAACTGATAGATTATCCTATACAGTGATAGATTACCATGAAAAACTAAATAAATTGTTGAAGTGAAAGGGGTATTTAAGGTATGTGTGATATTTCTGGTTCAGGAAAAAATTAAAAAGACTATTCTTACTTTGAGTGCTACAGCAAAATAAAGAATAATAATAATACCCGAATCAGAAAAATGCTGACCAGCTGGTTAGATAAACATACATGTGTGGATGGACACTAATACACAGATCAAGATAAAGTTATATAGTACCAGACTAAGGACTAAAAAAATCCACTATGGAAACAAAATATGCACGAGGAAACATGATTATTTTGAAAAAGTAAATTTCAGGTAGGTGGTGGTGGCACAAGCCTTTAATCCCAGCACTCAGGAGGCAGAAGCAGGCTGTGAGTTCGAGGCCAGCCTGGTCTAATAGAGCGAGTTTCAGGACAGGCTCCAAAGCTACAGAGAAACCCTGTCTTGAAAAACAAACTAACAAATGAACAAACCAACTCTACTTGCTTCCCTTCACATTTTTAACAACTAATCAAAATCACTAAATTCTCCAATCAGATCCGATCCAGTGACTGAGCGCTCTTTAGCTTAATCTGTATGTCTTTCTTACTGCACTTGGTCTCAGAACCCATTTTCTGGTTCTTCTAGTTTCTTTCCTTCTTTGAGACAGGATCTCATTAATTATATAGACCAGCTGACCTCACACACGGAGATCTGCTTGCTTCTGTCTCCTGAGTGCTGGGACCAAGGGCATGCGCCACCAGGCTCATCTGGCTCGTCTACTCTGGAGATCTGAACTTAAGTCTCCATGCTTGGGCAGTAGGCACTCCCTAGCCCCTGTACAAACCTAAGACTCTGTTCCTAAATGAGGCGGGACCACGAGAAAAGTTCTTAGGAATTCAAAGGAGTTGCTACTGCCCCAGCTCCAACACTACCCCTTGCTGTGCCAAGCTAACTCTCTACAGGGAAACAGCTAACAAAACAGAGTAAGTAACTTAGTTTTCCAATCCATTAGAATGAAATTCTCACAGGAGAGTATTTCTCAGTGTTTAAGACATCTGCCTCCCCATTCATAGGTTCAAATCCTACCCCCTAAGAGGTGACAGCACTGAGAAGAAGGGCTGGGTTTGGGGGAAGTGACTAGGTACTGAAACAGAGCTTTATGACATAAAGGAGTGCTGCCCCTTTCACCATTTGAAACTGAGAATGAAGTTGGAGTTAGTAGGTCCTCTCTAGGCAGGCATGCAATCTGCTCACCTGGACTCTCAAGGCTCTAGACCTGGAGCAAATAAATATTAACTTTCTAGATGCCACCTGATTTATGGTATTTTGTAATCGCAGCCCAAAAGGTCTAAGTAGACACAGGATGGAACTGGGGACATGGCTCAGTGGTTAAGAGCATTTGCTGCTCTTGCAGAGGACTTGGGTTCAGTTCCAGCACCTAAATAGCGACCCACAACTGTGTGTTCCTCCAGTTCCAGGATATCTGAAGCTGTCTTCTTCATCTTCTTTTCTTTTTCTCTTTTGTCAAGATAGGATTTCTCTGTGTAGCCTTGGCTGTCTGGAACTCCCTCTGTAGACCAGGCTGGCCTTGAACTCAGAGATCTGCCTGCCTCTGCCCCCAGAGTGCTGGGATTAAAGGTGTGCACCATTACTAGAGTACTCTGATGTCCTCTTTTGATTGGCCTGCATGGGTTTCAGCACACATGTGGTGCACATACATATACTAAAATATGCATACGCACGCGCGCATGCGCGTGTGTGTGTATATATATTTTTTTTAAGTTTATTTTACTTCATGTATGTGAGTGTTTTGTACTGTGTCTGTTAGATCCCCTGGAACTAGGGTTTTAGATGGTTGTGAGCTACCGTATGGGTGCTGAGAATCAAAATCTGGGTCCTTTCCAAGAACAAGAAGTGTTCTTAATCACTGAGCTGTTTTTCCAGCCACACAAAAATAAATCACAAAAAATCCCCGAAAACTCCACAGAAAAATAGAAAAGATGGAAGAAAATGAGAACAGTAAAAAAATTATGGGCATAGTATAATACAAATAAACCTCATTAAACTTCTACTTCTGGCCTGTTCTTACAAGGAGCCAGGTGAAATAATTTCGCAACCAAAAAAAAAAAATCACAATATTACTCAACAAATAAGTAACTTGAGAAAGTTGTCTTTATAGTACTTATGTCTATGAACAGACACACAGCATCTGAGGTGGAGTAGAAACTAAACCTTAACATTCTCTTCTTCACAGCTACCATGATCCGCCTCTGTAACTCAATTAACCCAATGAATGCCCTTACAAATCCTGAATATTAACTCTAGAAAACGCATAATGAGATCAAATGGTGCCTTAAAGAAAGCACGGGTTAAGCACGTGAGAATGTCATTCAGAACCAAGGTCCAGGCTGTTTCAAATGTTCCTATTAACAGCACAGCCCATAGTAAAAATCTTCTGGGATCCTGAAGTGCACAGCATACACCATTTTAAGTCATCAGGACAGGTGCTCACAGGCCCCCAGGTGAAGAAACCCTTGCCTAAGAATAAATGTCACCATGAAAGGTTCCTCTTGGTTCTTTTAAGGTATGCTGAACGCATTCCAAGGAACACCATGCGAGGAAGCCAAGACATAGGCTACAAAGACACACCTCTTCTGTGCGGTAAAATAAATCTTACAGCTCCTAGTGTGGATAGAATCCTGTAATGATAAACTTAGCACTTACAAAGAACACACCAAATCATTGTCAAAAACATGCAAGCTTGGTACACAAATTAGACATTTTTAATTAAGAACATTTCCAACATAACCCGCCTCTCATCTCTACGTGTTTATCACACACAGCACTGCCAGAATATGATGCACAACAGAATTTATGTATTATTCAATCATCAAGACTTTTACAATTATTTATTCCTCATTTACTTGTATGAAAATGTTTGACCATAGGGAAGAGAATTTTTTTACATTAGCATATTTTTCTCTATTTTGATCAAAAGGACCTTTGCTGTCTCACCTATCACTCCACTATTTCTGTGAGGAGTATGCTAAATCACTTAGACATTCACTCTATATAAATATGAAGTCGAGATGAGATGCAAAGGGAGAGAATTTACAAGCAAAAGCACTGTATCTTGTCCCACTTAACATTCTACTGTGCACATACTAGACTTCTTTGGGAAGGAGGGAACAAACTGATATTTTTGGATCCCATAAAAATCCTCCATTCCAGTTCTCAACAACAACAACAAAAACCCAAAAAGACCCCTAAATGGTCTAAATTCATAAGTATTAATAAACACAAGGTGACGATCCCAGTACAAGCTGGAAAACTAATGCATTTGTGCTAACATTTATTTCATATACATATGTGCTCTATCTTTAACAAAACTTGCAAAACATGAAACTTAAACACAGGAGCCACAGAAGGTCCTGCCTTAGAGAGGACATCAACTTTGCCTTATAGGTGAAGTGATCAAAATGAAAGAGTTTTGTCTATTCTTAATTCAAATTCAAAGGGCCAGCCTGAACTACATCTATGGTCTTCTACCTTGCACCAGGTGTAGCTACAAGATCTAGTTACAAGTGGAAATCCAATAACTTCAGGTAGAATACATCCTTACTTTCCCTTACCCCCTCCCCTCCAATACACAGAGTTTACTAAAATGTCTTAAAGGCCAGGGATGGAGCCCTGTGGTGGGAGAGCTTGCTTAGCATGTGCAAAGTTCAGGTACAGCAGAGACTTACTGGTAGTAAACATTTCAGAAACAGGAAAAGCAAACGGGTTCTCGCAAAATTAGCAGTTGCTTTAACGCCAGAGTAGAGAACGGTTCAAAACGGGAGAATAATAAATGCTGAATTAAATGTGTGCTAAGAAAAGTACTGTCATTATCAGCAATAGAATCCCCATATATTAAGTCAAAGTACACAACCACGAAGAGAATGCATATGTATTCCTTTGATATTCTTTTTTTTTATTTTTATTTTTTTTTCCTTTGATATTCTTAAAGTGACTGATCCAAAATCAAACCCTTGGGGTTTGAGACTACTTTATTCTGCTGAATAGATTAGAAAGCTAATCCACCATAGTTATTTTTATGACAAGGTTATAATCGTACTGATAAAAATCTTAACGTTGTTCTATTTATCTAAATAATAGGGAAAGAACATCTCGAATGGAGGAAGAAAGTTGGCTCAGCAAAATGGCTGTGGATCAGCAAACCAGACTTCAGGCTCCATCCTAATCCTGTGCACATATATAGTTAAATATTCATCTAAGTGCATGACTTCTCTCAACTCAGCCCTTCTCCAAAGCGGCCAGTGCTGGGGGGCTGATTTCCCGCAAAATAAATAAAAATAACAAGAGAAAGGTCTTCAAAGTCACTGCCGCTTTGCACCATCTCCCGCAATCGGGACAAGCTAGGGAAAAAAAAAAAATTTCCAGAGCTAGAAAACAACCTCCAGGTACCGCGGGTGAGAGAGCACAACAACGCCTTCCCCGACGGCTGCGACGCCACCAGCAGCAGCAGCAGCAAGCGCGCAGCGGCGGCCGGAAACAAGGTCGCCCGCGAACGTAGGCGACGTGAGGCCCAGGAGCGCGGGGCGAAGAGGCCGGCCAAGGCGGCTCCCATTTTGTCTCCAGGCCGAGCCTCCTAGGCGAGGCCGGGGTCCGTGCGCCTCAGCTGCCGCCCGCGCACGACCGCCAAGCTAGGCCGCGACTCACGCCCAGGCCCGGCGTGGCCTCCGTGGGCCCGCGCGGTCCCGCCCGCAGCCTGCACCCCGCGCGCCCTACCGACCTACCCCCCGGCAAACAGATGCACCAGCGTGTCCCTCTGGCTCATCCTCTCTTCTGCATGTCCTCTGGGCGCAGAGGCGGGACGCGGAGCAGGCGGCCCGCCACGGGCAGAGGCGTGGGCCGAGAGGGACGCCGGGGGAGCGGGCGGAGCCGCAGCTGCGGAAGGGCCACTGGCGAACCCTCCCGGCGCCGTCCCCGATTCGGCGACCTCCACCCGACTGCGCAGCCCGAGTCCCGAGGAGTCCGACGTCCCTACATAAACAGAAGCTTCTATTGGGTGAGACCGCGTGACGTCACGAGACCCGCACGCCTCTTTCACGTGATCGCGGGCGGGGGTGGGGGGGCACGGCACTCCTCAATGAAAGGCCGAGGGGCAGGACGGGAACGCGTGCGGGACTGAAGTGGGTTGACTCGCCGGTGCACCTGCTCCGCTAATCCGGGAGGCGGCCCAGTGATTTATCTGCGCAGACCGGTTGCGACAAAGAGCCCAGCGGTCCGAGGTCACTGCTGATCTACTCTGCAAATGCGTGAATTCAGGACTGAGCCAGTCGGCTTTCTGTGTGCGCCTCGGAAATCGCTGAATGTTTGGAACCGCTTGTGCACAGATACCCGCGTGCATGCTCACCAACAGCACAGTATTAAACCTGATCATTCAGCATTAGCGTTAAATTGGGGATCTGTAGCGGAGAGACGAGATACATCACGAAACTTTTTGTCAGGGGCGGGGTGCAAGGCCTCACGGTGAAACGAACCCTGATGGGTCTGGGTTCCTATAAAGTTCAGGCTGGGCTCCAACTCACAGACACCTGCATGCCTTAAACCTCCTAAGTGGTGGGATTAAAGGCCTTCCAGGCTCTGTGGAACATTCCTGTGGCAGAATGCTGACAGAGAATTCCTGACAGGAATAAGGTAGAGTCACGTGGGGGGAAAACCTTCCAAGTTTCTTAAGTGAAGGGCAAGATTAATCTGAAGGTTTACTATAGGAAAAGATAATTATTTTATTGACCAACATATGTTTCTTATATGTATACATAAGACTAAGGAAAGTGTTTTTTTTTCTCTAGAAAATGGTTGTTAAATTTAATTCCTATTAACTGGTAATTATTTCCGAGGCACAAATGAACAGGCAAAATAATATAATAGACACCAATATGCTAATCACACAGAAGGAACCGTAAAACTACACCGTTTCGACTCTCTACGCGCTACAGGAAGTAGGATGAAAATTTAAAAACACACACACAGAGACAGACAGACAAACGGGGCCATGGGAACATCCTTTGGACAAGAATGCCAACCATGCCCCTTTATTGTGCTCTGGGGCAGCTTACAGAGGGCTCTAGCCATGCCCCAGATCTCAGGACCCATCAGAACCCGCTCCCCTGCCATCAGGGTCTTGTGCTCAGAGCAACTGCAGGCTGCTCAGAGCAGAGGAAAAGAAGTGTTTACAAGAAATTCGGGGTCTGGTGGTCCGCGGTCCCCAACAAGGAACAATTTTTATTTTATTTTTTCTTCTCATATGATTGCCTGTCCATTTGCAGGCCCCCATCACCCTTTCCAGCCCACATGGAATTCTCCAGAGCCACTTTCCTGGTGACACCACTTCCTTGACAAAATCTGATTGCCTTAACTCTCTTTCTGTTTCACTGGCTCCTAGATTCCTACAGAATGCACAGACTGAGTGGGTAAAAATATTTAAAGAATCTCAACAGTGCCAATGACACTGTCTTCCTTCTTATTTTGATTATTATTGCTGTTGGGAGAGGGGCAGGTGCAGTCAAAGTGCTTTGCCCAAGGTTATGCAGTCCCTCCTGGAAGAGTTCGGGTTTGAATCCAGGAGAGTCTGACTTTAGAACTTTAGTTGTTAAAATAATAGCCATCTATTAGGTCAGGAAAGAAAAAAAAAAACTGGGCAAAGGTAGAAGAGCAGACTGAAAGAGTAACAACCCTGGGCAAATGCCAAAAATTCTGGCATCGCATCCAATGCCTATTTCTTTCCATCCATCCTACAGCAATTTTGTTGAGACACAATTCCCATAACAGTGGCTGTTAAAATGTGTGGGTTGGTGGTTTTCGGTGTGTTCAACCCTCCCCTACCTGATTCCAGAGCGCCTCCTCACCCCAATGCCACCACGGATTTGTTAGCAATCGCTCACATTCTCTCCTCTTACTCCCTCAAACCGCTCCTCTGGTTTCTACCCCTCTGCTTTTGCCGAGGCTGCACATTCCATCTAAGTAAATAATACCATGTGCGGCCTGGGTGATTGCAGCATACTGCATGACGGTGCTTCGTTTCCCCTTCATGCCTGTTTCCTTGTTTGGCTATATCACAATATGATCTATATATTCAGTGAATGGCCAATTGGGTCGTTTCCATACTGAAGCTATTCCCAATGCTGCAGCTGTGGACAAGTTCCACCGTGGACATGTTTCTGGACAATAACAATTATTCCTAGGTCAGTGACAAGTCCGGTGTTGCCGTTTCCTTTTCTGTCTTTCTTAGAGGCCACTGTGGAAGCAGACTCTGACCGGGCACAGTCTGGCTAAAATTGGGCGCTGCCCACTGGGGCGCTACTGCTAAGTCCACGAGGACTCAGGCCTGAGGTAACCAAGCCTGCCGCCACTGTCATAACCTTCCTTATCTCTCGTGACTAGAACACCTTGTAAGCAGCTTCCTTCCACAGCTCCCTTTGCCCCTTTCTACAAGCTTCTGTGCGCTTTCTTGAAGGTCGGCTTTAGGACCGGGTGAATGGAACCTGTTTACCGTTCTCTCCCAATTTCTACCCAAAGGGCTTCTGGAAGGTTCACAATCAGGTGAGTACCTCAAAACAAGGGCCTCAACTTCTTGACAAATAATGATTTTTAACTGTAATTGCTAAATAGTTGGAAGTTCTTAGTAGCTGTTGGGGCAGGGCGCAATAGAAGCACAGCTGGACTGACGTCATGTTGCTAATCTCTTGTTTTTCTTATTTTTTTTTCCTGTTATCTTTGTTTCTTGTAGGTTTAGGAATTCTTATAAGCTTCAAGCCTCAGGCTGGCAGCGTCAGTTTTAAATGTCTGGTGGGTTTTTGTTGTGTAAGGCTGTTGTTATGGTAAAACACCATGACCAAAAACAACTTAAAGAAAAAGGAGTTTATTTTAGCTTAGGTTTCCAGAAACCTAAGTGCATCGTGGTGGGGAAGCCTAGCAGCCAGCTGTAGGCACGATGCCAGAACAGGAAGCTGGGAACTCACATCCTCAATGGGAACCTTGGAAGCAGAGACAGCCAACTGGGGCATGTCTTTTATGTCAAAGCCTGCTCCCAAGGATGTATTTCCCCAGTAAGGCTTCACCACAGTGCCACCACCTGAGGAACAAGTATCCAGATACCTGAAACTATTTGTCATTCAGACCATCTCAAAAGGCAAAGTAGATTTTCTTTTTTCTTTTTTATTATACCAAATGTGGCATTTTTGTCTTTTCTTTCTTTCTTCCTTTCTTCCGTTCTTTTCTTCTTTCTTTCTTTCTTTCTTTCTCTCTTTCAATTTGTTTTTTGAGGTGGGGTTTCAGACTTCCCGGCTAGTCTCAAACTTATCTGAAGATGACCTTGAACTTCTGACCCTGATTCCTCCTCTGAAGTGCTGGGGTCACAGGTCTGTGACTCCGGGCCTGGTTTTTATGTGCTGCTTCAAGCATGCTAGGCATGACTCTGCCAACAGAGCCACATCCCCACGTCCTCATTTTACTTTCAGCAGTGAGTTCAAATGCAGAAGGGTTTGAAGAGAAAGTTAAAATCTTCTTGTCAGTATCCTTTCCCAAATCATACTTTTCAGTGGAAACCATTGTCCAAATTGGGTGACTATCCCTTTGGACACTCTGTGCCATGGGGACACTTTGGACACTTTGAAGCACTTTATATTTATACAGCACTTTCTATGACTATCCCTTGATTGCTTTGTCTTAAGATTTCTTGACTTACAATTGACATGTAGTAAACCACACACATAAAGTAATATAATTTGATGAGTTGTTATATGTATACATTAGAAGCACCGCTGTAATAAAAGTAAGTGGTATATCCATCAATACCCTTCCACCCCAAATCTCCTGCCCATTGTAGTTTTTCCAGTCTTTTTAACCCTTGTAGGCAACCACTGTATATTCACTTACATTTGTCTACAGTTTCATCTAAATAAAACCACAGAATGCAAACACATATACATACATTACCACATATACATATGTGTGTTGGCTTCTTTTCATAATTACTCTTAGACTACTTCATGCAGTAGCTCATTTCTGGTCTCGTGGCAACCGTTTAAGCTGTATGCAGTATTCAGTTATTACAAATAAATTCATGTTCATGCATTTGTATAGACATATACTTTTGTTCCTCTCATGTGACAGGCAGGGAAGTCCCATTTTACAGACAGGAAATTGAGATGCAAAGAGATTATGGGATTTATTGAACTGACTCAACTTGCAAGTTATAAGCTGGGCTGGGAACTGAAGGAGTCAGGCTCTAAAGTCTGTTCTCTCATCCCTTAGTCCGCACTGATAGCTCAATAGTCCTCCCCCATTGAGAACATGCACTCGAAAGTCTGTTCTCTCGTCCCTTAGTCCACACTGATAGCTCAATAGTCCTCCCCCATTGAGAACATGCACTTGAAAGTCTGTTCTCTCATCCCTTAGTCCACACTGATAGTGCAATAGTCCTCCCCCATTGAGAACATGCACTGAAGTTCCTACAAAAACTTGAACATCTTTGGAAAGAGACATCAGGATTGGTTCTCCAAAAGGTTCTGGAGGAGAAGTGTGTACATACATCTGAGTTCCAAATGGAAAATCCCAGGACAGAAGCTTCCTTATGCAGTCTAATCTCCCAGTGGGTACTTCCTGTCAGCCACTCTGTGTCGCTTAGACTGAATGACATTTAATGACTTAGCCATGAACCCTGGTGATAAGCATTTAGAGGGAGTAGCAGAGATAGATAAAATACTTTACTTGTAAAGATGGTGAATCAACTTTTCCTTTGTGGGGAATACTATGTCTCAGGGCCTAAAAGCATGCCCAAGAGCTCCTGAAAAACCTCAAACATTTTTTTATTTAAGAACTTATTTGGGCTGGAGAGATGGCTCAGAGGTTAAGAACACTGACTGCTCTTCCAGAGGTCCTGAGTTCAGTTCCCAGCAACCACATGGTGGCTCATAGCCATCTGTAATGAGATCTTATGCCCTCTTCTAACATTGTGTATGTATAAATAAATAAATCTTAAATTTAAAAAAAAAAAGAACTTATTTACACAGTCTATTTTGATCATGTTCTTTTCTCTCCCCTACAAGTATATCTCTAGGACTACTCCTGGTGCAACTCTCTGTATTAGCCAGGGTTCTCAAGGACAGAATTGATAGAATGGATCTCTCTATATTTGTGGGGGTTATTCTTGGTTGTCAGCCTAACTTTATCTAGCAGTAGAGGGCACAACTGTGATCCAGACCTTGAGGTAAGAAGACAACGGTCCTTTGATCCTTTGATATGGATCTTGAGGCTGGGTCCAGACGTTGAGGCTGAAAGGCACACCATTAATTTGGGCCACCCTTCTGCTGGAAGCCTACATAAGCACAGGGAAAGAAGGAAGGGAGTGTGTTCTTTTTTTGCCTGCTTGCCCTTGCCTTGCCAGCACATCCATCCCTTCACTGGCGTTGGAGTCTTTGGGATTCCAACACATACAGAAGACCAGCTGGCACCCAGCATCCTGGGACCGAGAAACCCAGCCTGTAAGAAAAAGAGAGGAGAAGAGAAAGAGATTCATCCTATAATTTCTGTGACTCTAGAGAACCCTGACTAATATTAAAGGTAGATTTATTAGAGTGATGTACAGGCTGTGGACCCCTAGTCTCCCGATGCAAAGGCCAAGAATCAGGTAGTTGTTCAGACCACAAGGGTAGATGTCTCAGTTGCTTTTCAGTCTGTGCTAGAATTCCAAAGAAGTAGGTTCTAATATCAGCAAAGGAATTCCTCAGCAGCAGGATAGATGACCTTGCCAGCACCAGAGAGAAAAAGAAGGAAAAAGCAAAAAGCTTCCTTCTTTTATGTTATTTATATGGACTGCCACCAGAAGGCATAGAGGTACGTATGTCCTTCTGTGTGTTGTGATATGGGTTGCTTTTATGGGTAGATGAATAAAGTTGTTTTGGCTAATGGCCAGGCAGAACAGAGCCAGACAGGAAATCCAAACAGAGATACAGAGAGAAAGAAGGCAGAATTAGAGAGATGCCATGTAGCTGCCAAAGGAGAAAGATGCCAGAACATTACTGATAATCCACAGCCACATGGGTGATACACAAATCAGTAAACTTGGTTAATTTAACTTGTAAGAACTATTTAATATTAAGCCTGAGCTAATAGGTTAAACAGTTTATAATTAATATAAACCTTTCTGTGTTTTTTTGTAACTGAACAACTGTGGGACCTTTTTCCTTTGTCTGTCTGTCTGTCGGCCTGTCTGTCCGGTGTGTGCATTTGTCTGGGTTATGTTGCTGGGTATTAAACCCATGGTCTTCATAGGCCAGCCAAGCTCTGTACCTCAGAATGACATGCTGAGCTCTTGAAGTTTTCAGCTAGAGTCTTACTACATATATTAGGCTCACCTTGAACTTGCTATGTGCACCTTAGGCTGGCTCGAAACTTAAAATTCTCCTTCTTTATCTTTCTGAGTGCTGGAATTTCAGGCATGCACCAGCACATCCATCTCACCAATAAATTTTATGCTCCATAGTGGTTGATGTGTAAAAATTTATGTTATGGAATTTTAACCACAATAAAAGTATGCAGGCAGTGCACATGGTCATAAATATATACCACTAGGACAGTTACAAGGAAAATATCAGCTTCCTGGCCTTCCTAGCACCTCATTTTGTCTCTATGAGCAACTGTTTATAAGGTTTTGCTTATGTCTTCTAGTTCCATATTTTTCCCTCTTTTTCTTAAAAAGAGAGAGAGAGAGAGAAAGGCAAATTCATGGAGACAGAAACAGAACAGAAGTTCCTGACAGAGAGGGGTTGTAGAAAGTTTAATCTTTAATGAGGACAAAGCTCAGTTTGGGGTAAAGAGAAACTCTGGAAATGGTCATGGTTATGCAATGATATGGATCGCTATGATGGCACTGACTTAAAAGGGTCGAGGTGGGAGCCGGCCTTGGTCCTGGGCCTGGAATCCCCACTGCTCCCATCTTTCAAATAATAAAGATACAGGTGCTTAGACAGATTCAGACGTGCTTAGACAGATTCAGGTGATTGGGTCCTTCTTAAGGCCAACCGTTCACTACAGGGAAAGCTGGAATAACAGACTCAACAGCACAGCAGAACAAAGACAGTTCCTCATATTTACAGACTTCAGAGGGTGTGGGGGGTCTCTGAGCTTTGACAGAGGGGTCACTGAGTTTAGAGGGGAAAGCCTCTGAGTTTAACAGTTTAGTGAAGGTCCTGGACAGGATACAAGGCTGTCATTTAGGAAGGTAATCCTATGGGAATGTCAGATTGGGAGGTTAGAAGTTTAGGGAAAGTACTATAAGATGTGGCTGATGCCCTGTGTCAGGAGTAGCCTTAGTTATCTAACATTTCAGCATATGTGTGCATGTTTGGGACAGTGTCCAGGTGTGGTGGTACTAGCCTTTAATCTCAGCACTGGGGAGATAGAAGCAGGAAGATTTCTGTGAGTTTGAGATCCGCCTAGTCTATGTGGTGAGTTCTAGGCCAACCAAAGTTATATAATGAGGCTGTGTCTTGATACATGCATGTATGCATACATACATACAGACATACATACACATATATGGTCTGGAGAGATAACTTACTGGTTAAGAGCCCTTACTCATTCATTCAAAGGACCTGGGTTTGACTTCTAGCACCCATATAGGTAGCATACAACTCCTGTTATTTCAGATCCAGGGGATCTGCCACCCTTTTCTGGGGTTTTTTTTTTTTTTTATTTTTTTGTACATTGCACACACGCAAACAAGCAGGCACACAAACACATACACATAAAATAAAAAAAATACAACTTAAAGAATAAAAAATTTTGGGGCTGGAGAGATGGCTCAAAGGTTAAGAGCATTGCCTGCTCTTCCAAAGGTCCTGAGTTCAATTCCCAGCAACCACATGGTGGCTCACAACCATCTGTAATGAGGTCTGGTGCCCTCTTCTGGACTGCAGGCACACACAGACAGAATATTGTATACATAATGAATAAATAAATATTTAAAAAAAAAGAATAAAAAATTTAAACTTAAAAATCGAGGGCAGGTGGAACAGCTCCACAGGTAAAGGTGTTTGCCACCAAGCCTGACAACCTGAGTTTGATCCCTGGAGCTCAAACAGTGGAAGCAAAGAACTCACTCCTACAAGCTGTCCTCCGACTTCCACACTCATCCTGTGGAAAGTGTGTGCCCCGACTTTATTAGGGTTTCTATTGCTGTGATGAAACTCCATGTCCAAAAACAAGTTGGGAGGAAAGGGTTTATCTGGTTTACACTTCCACATCACAGTCCATCACTGAAGAAAGTCAGGACAGGTACTCAAATAGGGAAGGGAACTTGGGGACAGGAGCTGCTGCAGAGGCCATGGAGGGGTGCTGCTTATTGACTTGCTCCTCATGGCTTGCTCAGTCTGCTTTCTTAGTGTCTTGGTTAGGGTTTCTATTGCTATGAAGAGACACCATGACCACGGCAACTCTTGTAAAGGAAAAAAATTTGTCTGGGGTGGCTAACACTTTCAGAGATTTAGTCCATTATTACCACAGTGTGACATGATATCATGTAGGCAGACATGGTGCTGGAGCAGGAGCTGAGAGTTATACATCTCAATCAGCAGGCAACAGGAAGTGGTCTGAGACACTGGATGGTATCTTGAGCACATATGAGACCTTAAAGCCCACTCCACAGTGACACACACTTCTTCCAACAAAACCACACCTACTTCAACAAAGCCATCCCTCCTAATAGTGTCACTCCATTTGGGGGCAATTTTCTTTTAAATCGCTGCATTCTACTCCCTGGCCCCCAAAGACCTGTAGCCATGTCATAATGTAAAAATGCATTCAGTCCATTTAAAAAAAACCCATAGCCTGTAACAGTCTCAAACTTACTTAAGAGTCTAAAGCTCAAAGTCTTTGAGATTCATGCTCTCTTTCTATAATCCCCTTTAAAATCAAAATAAAAAATCAGATCACATACTTCCAACATACAATAGCACAGGATACACATTACCATTCTGTAACGCAGGGAAGGGAGCATAGTGAGGAATACTAGTGAAAAGCAAGACCAAAACCATCCAAGAAAACTCCAAACTCTGAATCTCCATGTCTGGTGTCAAAACCATCTTCAGATCTCCAGCTCCTTTCAGCTTTGTTGACTGCAACATGCTTCTTTCTCTTGGGCTGGTTCCACTCCCTGTTAGCAGCTCTCCTTGGCAGGTACCCATGGTTCTGGCATCTCTTGGCATCTCTAACATCTTGGGGTCTCCAAGGCAATCCAGGCTTCACCTCTACCACTTCACCCAATGGCCTCTCTGGGCCTGCATGCAGGGACACTCTGACACAGGCCTGGCCTCAGCTGTTTTCTTTAGTCATGGAGGCAAATTCCATAAGCCCTTTCCTCTATCCATAACTCCAGAACCACGTGACTGAAGCTGCCAAATTCTGCTGCTTGCTGTGGCTGGAACATGGCCCCCTTGTTCAATGACATCTTCACCAGCATTCTAGAACTTGCTCTGTGAACCAGATTGACCTCAAACTTAGAGATCCACCAGCCTCTGCCTTCCAGATGCTGAGATTAAAGGCATGCACTATCATACCTGGCTCTAAGCTTTTCTTTAGTTCTTTTTCACAAATTGGAAACTTAGCTGGGTGGGATCTTGCACTAAGGTCGCCACTCCCTTTATTCCATTTCTTAACCTGTTTATCTCCTTGAACACAGAATTTAGCTTTATTCCATTTCCTTGTGCTCCTTTTTACATTTTGTAATTTACCCTGCTTAGCTTGATCCTTTTCATTATAAATCCTCATTAGAGTTACCACTAATGACCACATGACAGAGTCTATACTAGGCTGTTTAGAAATTTCCTCTGCCTATGGAATTAATAAAAAAAAACTCTTCCCTTTAGCCTTAGGCAAAGTCTTCAAACAAGAGCAAAATGCAGCCACGTTCTTCATCAACACTTTTCTTAATTTTAAAGTTGTTTTAAGATTACATTTTTCCGTCTCTCTCTCCAGTCATACCACATGATTCTTCCCAGGTTGAGACTGGAGGGGTGCTGAGCTGGATTTCAGGTGATTAGGTCCTTTATTGATACTAGCCACTCACACAGCAGGGGACGCTGGGACAGGAGATGTGACAGTAAGTAACTCCATCATACATTTCAATAATAGTTTATAGTGTTTTATTGATGTATATTAATTTCAAACATTTTCTCTGTGTGTGTGTGTGTGTGTGTGTGTGTGTGTGTGTGCATGCTTTCAGAGGTCAAAAGAGGACATCAAATCCTCTAAAGCTGGAGTTACAAGTGGTTGTGAGTTGCCTGATGTAGGTCCTGGGAACCCAACTCCAGTCCTCTGGAAGAGCAGCAATTGTTAGCCATTGAGCCATCTCTCTATCCCACATCCCACCCCCATTTTCGGGTTCCATTTATCTATCTATCTATCTATCTATTTATTTATTTGTTATTTAATATATATGGATATTTACCTTCATTTCTGTGCACGATATGTGTGCCTGATGCCCCCAGAGGCCAGAAGAGGGTGACTGATCCCCTGGAAGTGGACTTACAGATGTTTGTGAGCTACCACGTGGATTCTGGGAAATGAATCTGAGTCCTCTAGAAGAGGAGGAAGTGCTCTTAAAACCTGAAGCCCTCTCCTTTTTTGTTCTGATACTATTTACGATGTTTCTTAGAAAAAGGTATTGTGTCTATTGGCAACCTTTCATGTTTTGTTTGATTGCTCTTTTTTTTTTTTCTAAAGTTTTCCTTCAGTAATGAAGAGATTTTTGTCTCTTAGCCAGAGAGAAAGGCAAACAGATTCCTATGTGAGGGTTTCTCCTCCTCTGGGTGTTCCTTTCACTTTCCCACACGGGATTCTACCTCATCTGCTCCGTTTCTGCTTATAGTTGGTGCCGACAGAGCTTCTGGTCCCATGTCCTACTTGTCTGTTCCTCTGTCTTATTATTTTCAAAATCCTTTTAGAACTTTATCTTAAAGCCAGGCAGTGGTGGCACAGGCCTTTAATCACAGCACTAGGGAGACAGGGGCAGGTGGATCTCTGTGAGTTAGAAGCCAGCCTGGTCTACAAGAGCTAGTTCCAGGACAAGCTCAAAAAGCCACAGAGAAACCCTGTCTCAAAAAATAAATAAATAAAAAATTAAAAAAATTAAAAAAAAGCAACTTTATCTTTATCCCCCATTTTGAAAAGATCCCTGACAAAGTACCACGATGCTGGGGAGTTCTCTTTACTCTGTAGCTGGGTCCCCAGTGAACTTTCCTGGTGAGAAAGTGAAAGGCTGGGAACGCCCTTGGACTGTCTGCAGTGGCTTCTCAGTGCCAGCTTGTCTTTCAGCTCCCCAACCAAAATTATGTTTAATTTCCTTTCTCCTACAATCCCTGGCACAATGTCAGCTCTGAGTCAGCAGCCGCAGTCAAGGGTCATTGCTTAAGAGGCTAGGCTTCTAGTTTGGCAGCCGTGCTGTGAGAAGCCACAGGGGCACATTCTTGGTAAACAATGCTTGGTGGAGAGTGTGAGGGCAGCTGCATTTTTCAGGAGGCTGCTTCCTTCTAGGGCTGGGTTTTAGAAAAACGGGTTCAGCAACTTTTCCTCTTCTTAAGCCTCCACCCCAGGCCATCACCTCTTAGCAGGCTTAATAGCTGGGCAAATAGGTAGGTGATGGAGAATTATATTGTCCTTGGGGTTAAGATAAAACATTAATGCCTTTTCACCTCAGGTAAAATGGAAAATGTCACAAATCAGGGAAAATTGAGTGGAGTTCCTAGAACGTTATTTCTTTACTAACAACCATGCAACACAGTCGATTCTAGGCTGTTTTGACATGAACCCAAAAACTCTTCGATTTAGCCTCAGGCAGATTTTTGAACAAGGGCAGAAAGCAGCTGTATTCCTCCACAAAATATGGCACGAATGATTTCTAGGCTATTTACTAATGTTATTTTCATCTGAAACCTCTTGAGTTGGGCTGTCATAAGCTACATTGTTCTCAGCACTACTGTTTTCCCTGTTCCTACTAGTAAGGTTCATTAAGTCTCACTTAAAGTGTTCAACTGTTTTTCTTATTCAAAGTCTAAAAGTCCACATTTTATTAAGAAGTATAGTCAGGCCTATCACAGCAATACCCCACTCCTGTTACCAGTTTTTGTCTTAGTCAACAGGCTATTGTTGTAAAGACATGCCATGACCATGGCAACTCTTATGAAGAAAACCATTTAATCGGGGCTTGCTCACAGCTCAGAGGTATAGTCCATTATCATCATGATGGGGAGCATGGCAGCACACAGGCAGACATGGTGCTGGAGAGTAGATGAGAGTTCCACATCTGGGTCAGCAGGAAGCAGGAAGAGAGGCACTGGGTCTGGCTTGATTATTTGAAGCCTCTAAGCCCATCCCTAGTGACACACTTCTCCCAACAAGGCCACATCTCCTAATAGTGCCACTCCCTATGAGCCTGTGGGGGCCATTTTCATTCAAACCACCACATATGCCGTATTAACAGCAGCTAAACCTGTCTTGGATAGGTTAAGATGAAATAAAATGGACTTCATAGCAAAGAATATCAGCAAGTTATTCTTGAAAGTCCTTTCATGATGGTACAGTTCAGTTAGCAGAAAAATAAAGGGGGGGGGGTAAGGCTATTCAGGAGAAATAGACAAATTACAAATTTAAAATTATAGTCAGATAATTAATGCTGTTACTTGAATAAGTGACAGAATAAGTAGGCAGAAATTGGTAAGCATAGATGAAATTTGAACACGATTCATCACTTGTCCTGACGTTTGTAGACCGCCTCTTAGCACCTTTTTTCTTTGTTGTGTTATTATTTTTTAAATCCCTTTTCATTTATTTTATGTGTGTGTAGGACACGGGGAGTAAATGTACACACCACGGCATACATAGAGAGGGCATTTCTGAAAATTGAACCCAAATTTGCCAACTCTGTTCTTGGCATTTTGAAGACAGTATCTCTTGTAAGCCAGGCTGCGTTTGAACTTCCTTTGTAGCTGAGGTTGGCCTTGTTTTCCTTCTACCTCCATTTTCAAAGTGCTGAGATTACTGGTGTGTTCCCACATATCCAGAAGAATTCATATTCTTTACATTTAGAGCATTTACTATGTGCTACATGGAACATTCACCATACAGATCATATTAGCTATACAACACTAGATTTAAGAGGAGTGGGGTCACACAGACTGTGTTCCCTGAACTCAAAGAAAAATTGGAAATTAGTCCTTTTAGCTGAACTATAGGATTGTCCCAGGCTTGAGGTGATGTATTTTTTTTCTATAAATTTTCTGCACAACTCTCCTTTGAGGTGTGTGCACAGGTCATGCTAATTGCATGTCATGACCAGGTATGTTCGTGCAAGGGTTGGGCAGCTGCAGAAGTCCCAAACTAGCCAAACTGTGCATGTGGTTGAGAAACTGAAGAATCCATTTGGAACATAGACTGAAACAAAGCTCGTGTACACAGGTATGTAACCAATTCATTTAGTTAATTTTTATCAATGTGAGTTGTACTTTCCCCCCTGCTTATGAGGGGAGAGTGAGAAGAAAGTTCAAGTAACTGACTCTGGCACTCAGCCTTTCACATAGTGCCCGCCTGCCTCTCCCGCCTGCCCTCCCACCCTTCCTGCAAATACAGGTTCCTGCAGGTCAGTGGCACTACGGGCAGTGCCCACTGCCACACAGCCGTTCCATTCCTCTGGACTTGCAGACATCCCTCTGCAACACCTCCTCCCAGTTCTCCTCTGACCTCTCCAGACCATGCTCCACGTAAGGCCTCAGCTCAGGTCCCCTTTGAGTAACCTTAATTTGTGTCATTTTTCTGACTCATTGTTAGATGTATCATCCATTGCACCACTGGTCCGGTTGATTTATTATTGAGAGTCCCTAAATTCCATTTTCCATGTTGGATTCTATGTCATGATCTTTTCTGTTCCACCAGAACATCCCAATGTCCCTAGGACTCTGCCTGGTTTGTCCTTTGCCCTTCTGACTAAAGCCACAAACTATTATTATTATTAATTATTATTATTGTTGTTATTATTATACCATTTTGTGAGGAGGAAAACAAATGATGAGAATGAAAGAAAGAAAGAAGAAAAAGGCACCTGGTAAAGGTGGGAAAAGCAAGGTAGTCCAGAAAAAGGTGAATGTAGCAGGCAGGGAGAGTCAACTAAAGACACACTTTCCCCACTCAGACTCAGCAAGAGACCTCACAGGAGGCATATTTAACCTCCAGAGATGCTTGGCGGTGGGGTGTGACTGTCCTTTCCCCAGGTGGTTTTCTGCTGGCCAGGAGGAATGTAAGCACTGGACCAAACATAGGGGGTCATTATCTCTCTTGGCCCATTGCACACACGGTGACAGGGAGCCACAGTACCAGAAACAGTTTTAATGGGGAGAGAGAGGACCAATGGGGGGGGGGGGTGAGGGAGTGGCCAAGATTTCAGGCAGGTAGCCAGTGATTCATGAAAGTGGCGCAGACCGCCCTAGCGGATTGCCATCTTCACAGAAGCCCTTTTGACTGATGAGAAAGACTGTCTTTTTCTGAGAGATATGATACCCTTCCTGCCCTGAAGGAATGCTCAGTTTAAGAAGGAAGAGGAGTGCTCAGAGTTTCCAGGTCTCTGCTGTCTGGGATGCTCTTTACCCTTGGGAAAGTTCCTGACCAGTGTGGTCCCACAGCAGTACTATACATTCCAGGATATGGTGAGCTCATGCGTGGAAATAGTCTGAGTAACTCACCGTGTCTGGAGATTCATTTTGTTTCAAGCAACTACCAGGTAACGACTTTGAGTCAAATGCACATGAGGATTTAGTTCTTAAAAACACTTTAGATCAGCAGGGAAGAGGTAAATTTCTTTCTTTAAACATGTTTATTTTATTAGAACTACTTATTTGTTTAATTTTATGTGTATGAGGGTTTTGCCTGTGTGTATGTATGTGCACCTTGTGTATGCCAATGGATTGTTGTAAACCACCATGTGGGTGCTGGAAATTAAATTCAGGTCATTTGCAAGAACAGCAAATTTTTCTTAACTACTAAAGTATCCTTCCAGACCAAGATATCGCTCCTTCAAAACTTAAAGTATAGTCACTTATCACTTAACATTGTAAATGTATTTTTTTTGTAAATGTATTTGAAGAAATTTGTCTTTAGGCAATTTGATGGTTGTGCAAACTCCATAGAGTAAGATGGCTATTGTGTCACTGTTGGATACAATGTTGGGGCTCATCTTCATCACCTGTGTTGGCTGAAGTGCTGCTACATGGTAAATAATTGTACTTGTTTCCCCATCTGACTCTTTCGGATCTAAATGGGTGGATCAAAACTGTAAATGTGGAAGACAAATCAAGAGAGTTAGAAAGCAAGTCACAGAATGCAAGAGAATATTCGCGAAACATTCTCATATAATAACTGTGTTGTGACTTGGATATAAAACATGTCCTTCCCTGTAGCTGGAAGCCCTTTTGTGTCCCACAGCCACTTATAAAATAATCACTCAAAGGCTTAATATTAATTATAATTGCTTGACCAATGGCTCAGACTGTTAGTAGCTAGCTCTTACATTTAAATTGACCCATTTCAATTTATTTATGTATAGCTTCATTGCCGTGTCTTACCAGTAATGTTCTGGCATCTTACTCCTCCAGCAGCTACATGGTGTCTCCCAGACCCCACCTTCTTTCTCCCTGTATCTCTGTTTGGATTTCCTGCCCAGCTATATTCTGCCCTGCCGTAGGCCAAAGCAGCTTTATTCATCAACCAATAAAAGCAGCATGTATTTGCAGTGTACAAAAGGACATCCCACCTCACTCCCCTATAGGCTCATTAGTTTGAACTCTTGGTCCCAGCTGGTGATACTGTCTGAGAAGGTTACAGAACCTTTAGGAGGTAGAGTCTTGGGCAGACCTTGAAGTTTTACAGCCTGGCCAGACTTCCTGTGTGCTTCCTGCTTCCTGACTATAGATGAAGTGTGACCTTCTGGTCCAGCTATCATGCATTTCCACAATGATGAACTGTATTGCTTTAAACTGAAAGCCCAAAAGAACACTTCTTCCCTTAAGTTTCTTGTTTCTTATCAGGTATTTGCTCCCAACAAGAAAATAGAAGACCCTTTATTATCCAAGGTGTTTTAGTTTAGATATGAAAACCCTAAAACCTTGGTCCCCACTGGTTATGTTTTTTTTTTTGGTTTTGTTTTGTTTTTTTTATGTTGTTATTTCTTACTAAGTATCCCTGGCTGGCTTGGAACTCACTATGTAGCTTAGGCTGGTCTCAAACTCAGAATTCTCTTGCTTCAGAGTCCTCAGTGCTGGGATTACAGGTATATGCTGTCATACATGGCTTGGATCCATTTGACAGTTTATTACATGAAGTCTCTAACCTAATCAGTGGGTAAGTCCACTGAAACACTCATAATTTGATAGCACTATCTGAAGGTAGTATACTAGTAGGTAGGGAGGGTTGGAGGAAATAGGTTATTGGGGATGTGTCTTTGAGGGCTGGGTCTTACCCTGGCTCCCTCATCTCTCCCCACCTTTCCTGTTTCCCCTTGCCTTATCCTCTTTTTCCCTTCTTTCCTCTTCTCTGTCCCCCACCTTCCTCCTCCCCTCTCTTTTTCCTTTTTCCTCCCTTTTCTTTTCTTTCTCTCTCTCTCTGCTTCCTGACGAACTCAAGGTGAGTAGCCTTTCCCACCGCATGCTCCTAACCTTACAAGAGTCTGCCAACATCAAGCCTAAAACCAAAGATGCAGCCGACCTTGAACTGAAACCTCTGAAATGAAGATCCATAGTAAATTCTTCATCCTTTGCATTGCTTCTTTCTGGGTATTTGTCACAGCCACGAAACACCAACATGAAAGCATATGAAGAATTCTTAAAACTCAACTCAACAACAACAAAAGAGACATCTATTCAACCCACTCTTCAAAGTGTGAATAAGACACGACACCTCAACCAAAGAAGATATACAGACAGAAGCTAAGAACATAAAGAGATATTTTAGAAAAAAACAAAACTTGGCCCAGGCAGTTAGAAGATGAGTTGCCAGGGATCGGGGTTTCAGGAAAAGCATAAGCAGGAGGAACACAGGATTCGTGTCCACTCTGTGTGATGCTAGGATGAGGGATAACTGACAGCACATGTCTTTTGAACCCATCCAATATACAACAGCATGAGTGAGCTTCAGTGCCAGCTTTGAATGTTGGTCTACAACAATGTGTTGGTCTGTTTTAGCAAATGTGCCACTGTGGTGTAGAAAGTTGATGGTGGGCTCGGCTGAACCTGTGTAGGATAGGGGATATATGTAAACTTTGTGCTTCTTATTATTCTGACCTAAAAACATCTATTAAAAATTAACCCGTGAGAAAACAAAGCTGTAAAGCCAAGAAGAATTATTAATCACAACAAAACAAAAACCCTGGGAAATGCCCAACTGGCGGGTAGATAAAAAAATTATGATTTATCCAGAAAGTGAAATTATACTCAACAATAAAAGAAGAAGAAGAAGAAGAAGAAGAAGAAGAAGAAGAAGAAGAAGAAGAAGGAAGAAAACCTGGGCATGGTGGCACACAGCCTGTAATCCTAGCTACTCTGGAGGCTGAGGAAGGAAGATGGACATTTTAAGGCCTGTCTGGGTAACAGTGAGTTTAACACCAGCTGGGGAACTTAGTGAGACCCTATCTCAAAATAAAAAGTGGGGGCCAGGTGGTGGTGGTGGCACACACGTTTAAACACAATCCTAGCACTTGGGAAGTAGAGGCAAGGCGGATCTCTGTGAGTGTGAGGCCAGTCTGGTCTACAAAGCAAGTTCCAGGACAGCCAGGGCTGTTACGTGGAGAAACTCTGTCTTGGAAAACAAGATAAAACAAAACAAAAAAATGGGAAGGGCTGGTGATGATTGTAGCTCAGTGGAAGAACACTTGTCTGGCATGTGCAAAGCACTGGGGTCAATCTCCAGCACCATGAGAAATAACAAAAAGAAAGAAGACATATACAGCATTAATAAATCCCACAGACGTTAGGCTCAACGAGAGAATAAGGCATGAAGAACACACTGTATAATTCTTATGCCATTCTTCTCTTGGGAGAGGAAGGAGATCAATGCTTGGCTGTGGAGGCAGGAAGGGGGATTATCTATAAAAGACTATATATTTGGTGGGAGGTGGAAATACTAACTATAGTGTTGAGTACATTTTCTCAAATTTCATTGAAGGGTACTCTTGAAATGGCTATATTTTATTATATATGATTTACATAAAATTAGATTAAAAATTAGATAATAAAAGTTTACAATAAAACTTAAAAGATTTAAAAATAAATATATAATAGTGCAATATGAAATCTCACGTAAACATAGCCTAAATTCATAAAAGAAAAAAGAAAGACAAATTCAATTTCAGAAGTGAGAGTTTTCTCTTTGGGAAAAATGTTTGTAAAGTAGAAAAACAAACAAGCTAGAAAAAAGACTGGGAGCTTGGTTTCTTCGTCTCTTAAATAATCTGCTTGAAAAAAGACATTAGAACGAAGCTACCTTGACCCGAACAGAGCCTGGGAGGACAATAAGGACCCTTACGTTTTGAAAACTGAGAGTAGTGATGTGAGCCGGGGCTAAGCTAACCATGGACAACATGGCTTCCCGGAGAAATAGGTTGACAATCACAGAGTGTTTTATTTGTATAATTCCTTTCCAGGGACTGAAAGATGCAACCATATTCAACTTTGGTTTCTTCCTTTTTGATGGCGTTCTGTCTTGCACTGTACACTGGCCCCTAATACACAAGTCTCTTGTCTTAGCCTCCTCATTGCCTGGCTCTCACCTCCCTTGCAGACTTCTGTTGTCTGCAAGCCATTGCTGCTGCTGCTGTTGCTGCTAATGAAGGCACACGCCTGGGTTTAGGGTGTGTGTGTGCAGATCAAGACTGAATAGGGAAACTCTGCAATACAAGAGGGTTTTCATTTCTTCTGGAGAATGATCAAGATGAAGAAAAACATCATTTGAGTTTGATTTCTCAAATCAAATTACAGAAAGGAAAGAAACTGAAAATTCCACTTCCCTAAGTGTCCTCTTGCCTTAGCCTGCTGTCTTCTAGAAACCTAGTTTCTGATTAACTCAGAGCCTGGTCCTGGATTAGACTTAATGAGTCGACAGATCACACACCTAGCCTGGGCTTCTTCCCTCACGGCAGTCCTTGCTTTCTAAATAAAGATAGCTTAACTTCTAGATCAAGGTCAATTGGTTGGAATAACAAACACCAAGGCCTGGCTGGAGGCTGGGTCCTATCCAGAGCTGGCTTCCTAGTCTCAGGCCAGTCCGTGGGCCTCAGCTCACTTGGCACTGGGTTTCAGCTCTGAGGGCAGACAGTCTTTGATTCTGGCTTCTCTTAGGGGAAAGTCGCTTGTCCTTGTAACCCAAAGATTCTCCTCTAGCTTTTGGAGCCAGACAGTTTCTTTGCAACTGTTCCTGTCCCCAGAACTAGAAATGGCTCTGAGTTCCAGGAGCCATTGAAACTTGGAAGTCCTTCTTACCTATCTGGGTAGGTGCTGGGATGAGCCCTACCCTATCTGTGCAGTGGATGGACAAGTGAGCGGGTCCTAGGGAGTCATGGCTGTGAGAAAGGAGGCAAGTGCAGTATGGGAGTGGGGGAGGAGCCACGGGATTGTTATTGGCATTTAGGCTAAAACCAAGGGCTACCTGTCTTCAATATGCCAAACACAGAGATAAGTAATAGCAGAAAACAAAGAGCAAACAAGGCCATTCAGAGACTCCAACTCGGCTTTCAGGGTTATGACATGAGATTTGGGTTCAAATAGAGGGCAAGAGGTATGCACAACTAAGTTGTCCTGGTCAAGGTGCGGTCTCTTCTATCACTGACCCATAAATGTTGGAGATCCAGTCTCTACTCCAAGGTGGTAGCAAGTTGTTAGACGTGTCTGAAATATCTTCCTGGGAAGCAAACACCAGGGCCCTAGATTCCTGAGGAAATTCTGATTCCATGTGGTCTGTGTCAAGAGCATGGGAGCCAAAGGGAGAGGCGTGCATCTCTCAGTAGAATAATCTTTGATCTTGCAGGGATGGTTATAGAGGACTGAGGAAATAACCCAGGAGAGGAGATGAGAGAAGGCTCCTGAAGTTGAAGACAGGTTTGGAATCCCCGGTTATTGGATAACCGCCCCTGATGTAATAAGCCAATCAAAGCAAATTAATAAATCCAGGTTCAACCTGAGTAAAAAGCATTCTCGGGTGGTCCCAGGGGAAGAGGAGAAAATCTGCAAGGGGAAACCACGAGGAGGGGGCTTTTAAATGCCTTCTGGGGGTGGAGCCACCGATGGTGGGCTTTCTCGGGGCAGAGTCTAGAATGAGGCAACTCCAGGGGAGGGTCCGCAGCTTGGCACCCTGAGGATGAGGCTTGGAAGGGATGGATCTGGAGACTCTGAACAAACACAACTTAGAAATCTCAGTGGGTACCCTTTGGGCTCTGACCTGCACTTATAAAAGTAAGGCTGTTATAAAATGATAGCTAACATCTATTGGAGTCCATTAGCATTGGGTCAGTCTCTCAGAAAGCCGGACATTTGGGGGGCCAAAGGGCCGGCTGAGCAGGCAAAGCACTTTCTGCCAAGCCTGAAAAACAGTTCGTTCCTTGGAACCCATACGGAGGAAGGAGAGAACAGAGTCTCACATGTTGTCCTCTGACCTCTACATGTGTGCAGTGTTACATACAAGCACACACACAATAAAGAGATATAAGAAAATAAAAAATACATATCTTTAAAGTTAAGTCATGCCCTCCTCTCTTCCCAGTGAGTCTTTTGTTTCGGTTTATAGAGGTTCCTACTTCTCCTTTCTCTCCTTGGGGGATTTGGGACCCATTTGGAACAGTTAAGAAACCGTTTCTACCCTTTTTTTTGGAAGCCTAGGTTGAGCCAGGGGCTCTTGAATCATACTATATGAGTTTTACAACTTTACAATATCAAGGCAGTTTTCATCAGGAGACAACAAAGACTGCTCTTGTCTACCGTTGGGGGAGCGGCACATCTGAGGCTGGAGAGGACGCCCCACTTAGACTGCTGATAAACCCGGTTCCTTCACTGGCCAAGGTCCTTTGCCGCTCTGAGCTTTGGTTTCCCTTATCTGTGAAATGAGTTGTTCTGAAGATTAAATGAGGCAATCCATGCAAAGTCTGGAGTTTTTCCTATGGATTGTATTGACTTTAGTACTATCAGTATCATCTTTTTCAAGGTCCAACTTAGTATTTCTACTTCAAACCTCTTTCTATTGTGTGTGGGTTGGTGTGTGTGCACACCCATGCATATGTGTGCATTTGTGTAGGTTAGTGGTGATGTTGGGTGTTCCCCTCTATTGTTCTCTGTGTGTGTGTAGGTCAGTGGTGATGTTGGGTACTCTCTATTGCTCTGTTTATGTGTGCGTGTGTGTGTGTGTGTGTGTGTGTATGTGTATGCATGTGTGTACTCTCCTCTTGTGTGTGTATGTGTGTGCTCCCCTCTATCTCTCTCCACTTTACTTTGTGAAACAGGGTCTCTTATTAAACCTGCAGTTCACTTGGCTCAGCTAGATGGCTGGCCAGTGAGTGCTGGGAATCCACTTGCTTCCACCTGACCCAGCACTGGGGTGACAGATACTCACTATAGTGCCTGGCTTTTTAAGTAGGTGCTGGGGATTTGAGTTCAAGTCCTCATGCTACCTCCCTACCCTCCTCTCTAACTGAAATCTATTCTGTGCTCTAAAGAAACAGTCTGTTGAGTCAACACTTCACAGTTTAGTATTTATTGGCCATTGCTCTGTGTTTCTGTTTATTTCATAGGTGTCGTTTCTCTCTTCACAATCAAAATTTTAATTAATCATTTTTTACTAAAATATCTCAATAAAGGCCAATATGGTCAAAGGGATATAGGAGTTAATAGGTAGTTAACTTTTTTCATGGAAGGCACTGGGAAGCTGGCTGGGAGTAGATTCCTTGTTCTGAGCTCAGAAAACTTTTGGGGAAGTTAGAGAAGGGGAGAGGAGAATAACACAGCCAACCACAGTCAATCATACATTTCTCTGCATCTGCTTTTACATGTTCTTTTACTTGTTTCGATTTTGTTGGGATTTTTACCTAACTGCTAAGACCCTCACTGCAGCTAGCAAACGGCAGAAAGTCATGAAATCAGATTGGATGTGCTTCTTTAAGACCATGTGAATTAATCGTATTTCTGTGGAAGAAAATAAGTTGTCGCCCTTCAAAATTCCGCTTAAAATACACCAGTCTAATAATAATCTGAAAACGCAAACAGTTCCTCCTACAAGACAGCAATGTTACTATTTTTAAAAAGCCAACTAAACAAACCCCCCAAACTTAAGTGTTCATTGCTCCGCCACAGTTGACAACATGTTTGTCAATGGAGGCATTTTCCAATATGGGAAGAATGGTTTCATTAAATCATCAGCATTGTGGGATCCAGTGGCCGGTACAGGTGCTATTTTTAGGGACTTTGTAACCTGTATGAATGTGTTGACAGCTCAAGTGTCTAGTTACCCAGTGCAAATAAAAGCAGTCCTCGTTTAAAAATTGAAGTCATTATAAAGTTGCCCTCCAGGGCTGGACGGTTTGAACTCCTTATACAGCCCCAGCCAGTACAAGGTCTCTCTACTCCAGTCCACCGCAAGTGCTGTTGGAATCTCTGCAGTAGGCTATCGCCAAACCACTCTGGGTTTGACCTTGGCAGTGGGTCATTCTGTAGGGAAATGATGAGGCACAGGAAGGGGCTGTCTTCTAAAAAATGTCCTAGTCAAGATTAAAACTGTGGGGCTGAAGAGATGGCTTAGTGGTTAAGAGCATTGCCTGCTCTTCCAAAGGTCCTGAATTCAATTTCCAGCAACCACATGGTGGCTCACAACCATCTGTAATGAGATCTGGTGCCCTCTTCTGGCCTGCAGGCATACACACAGACAGAATATTGTATACATAATAAATAAATAAATAAATAAATATTTAAAAAAGAAAGATTAAAACTGTGCAAAGGTTCTGTTGATGACTTCCAAGAGTCAGTAGGTCCCAGGGAAAGAAATGTTACCTGGGCTCAAGTTGGTCCATGAAGTTGGCATCTCAGGAAGAGACTAGGGCTGGCCACTCATTGGGCTACTGGAGCTGGGGAGTCAGTGATGGCCAGGAAGCTTTAGTTCCTGAAGTCCGCGTGGAATGCTGAGGGAACAAGGATGGATGGCTAAATAAATACAGAGCTGAGGTCTCTTCAAGAGCATGGCAGAGTCAGATATTCAATCACACTGTGAACCTCAAGTTTGCATTTGCATTAATTAAATAAAATTAACCTTGGTTCGGACAACTAGTTGACAGAAAGTAGTTATCGAGAGTCAGAGGGAGTCTGGAAGATGAATGGAGAGACACTCAGGAAGTAGTAGGGAGGGACTTTGAGTGTGGTGGCCTTTTTCGGTTTGGCAGAGCAGAAGGGTGTTCTCTTTCTGAGACTCTAGGGAAGAGGAAGGTCAACTAGTTGCTCCTTAACCTCTCTGAGCTAGCAGGCTTTTACCCCAGCCTCTTAACTCTTGAGTCTTATTAATAAATAGAACAATAGAGATTTAGTTAAAAACTACATTTGGTGGCAGTGGCAGGAGGCCAAGCCAGCAGGCTATAAAAGTCTTGCTGAGCTGCTGCCTTAGAAGGGGGCCAGTAACTGTGGGGTGCCATTACTCACTGAAACAGCAGTAGATTCAGGTGCAGCTGCTGGGCCAGCAGAAAAACAAGTAGGCGGTTTTGAGGAGCAAAATTATTGCAAGTGACAATCTCTTTAGTCCTTTATGATCTCTTTAGTCCTTCTTCATGCTGTCTGTAGCTGAGTGCAGTGACTGTAGTAATATACAAAAGGAGAGAAACACATACCAACCCCGGAATTATGCCTTTTTGAAGGAAAAGACTCCAAATAGTCAGAAGGCAATCTCACTGTCCCTTTCTGGACCTGTAGGACTTTTGGAATGGCCTACAGTGCTCAAAGGTGTTCAGTCCCCATTAGGGCCCACTAGCAGGCCTCCCCTTCCCATGCACAAGCTTCTATGCCTTCCTTTTCTTTGCAGCAAGACCCCCATCTCCCTGGTCCTGTGAGCTGAGGAATAACCCAATGAAAGAATTCAAATCTGCAATCAGCAACTATTGGGCTTTGTTCCTCAGAGGGATGGCTGACCAGGGGTGATCGTTTGATGACTGGAATAGGCCGGGGGTGGCATTTATGAGGTGGGTAGCCCTGCTTAGGTTTTTGATACCTGTCCCTCCTAATAAGTAAGGATGGTATGCGATCTTCATTTGTGTCCTGATACCCATGCCCTAGCTGTGGCATTTCAGCTGAGTGTTGTTAATCTACAGCGTTGGTCTCCTCTGAATTGGGGCAGTAACTCTTCAACCTCAGAGAATAGTTGACTGGGAGAATACGTGAGTGTGCCAATGTGAAGGGAGTTGTGAGGAATCCGGCTTGCTTTTTCGGGGTGGCACTGGCGAGCAAACCTAGGGCCTTTCACACGCTAGACAAGCACTCTACCAGCGGGCTACACACAGAGCTTCAGGGAATATTGTAGTATCGTGCATTTGGGGTGCTGTGGAAACAACCCCAAATAATCCCATTGGTATCAAGGGTTCAGACTGAGATAAACGTCACGTATCACCCATCTCTTCAGTATCCTCTCCTCTGAAGGCTTGTGCTCTCCCAAGGGCTCTAGGGCCTACCTGACATCTTGGTGAGAGGGTCCCTTGTTCGTCCTGGCTGCCCAGCCATGAAATAACCACTCAGAAAAACATATTATTTGCAATACTGTTAGGCCAATAGCTTAAGTGTATTTCTGGCTAAACTCATATCCTAAACTAACCCATCTCTATTATTCTGTATATTGTCATGTGACTGTGGCTTACCAGCTAAAGTTCCCAGCATCTGTCTTAGGTGGCGGATCCAGGGCTTCTCTTAACTCTGCCTTCCTCTTCCCATGTTATAGGCCAAGCTAGTTTTCTTTACTCATTAATGGTAATCACAGTACACAGAGGGGACTCCCGCATCACTTGACATGCACTGGAGACCACTCTAAGATGCTCTTCACACATGTCTCATTGTTTCTTCCAGGCCTGGTGCCACGGAGAAGCAAGAGAATAAGAGTCCAGGGGAGCGCAAAGGGGCAGACAGTAAGGAATGTGACTTGTGCAGCTTCCTTCCTCTCAGGAAGCACCTGGGGGAAACTGAGGCTCTGTCTGTCTCGGACAAGTGCAAAGATTTGTGAATGATTAATTAGAATCAGTGTCAGGCTTCTCCACATGAGGTCCAGCACACAGCCTTGCTGACTTGCCTTAAAGGTGAGCGAGGTGTCCCATACATTCCTCCTAGCTCTCTTGACTGCTTGTCCTGTGTGTGCATCTCTGAGGTCAGAGCCACATTGGGAGGAGCAAAGGTGGGGTTCAGTGTCAGACATAGTGAGGTGTTCGCGTACAGCGGTTCTGAGGGCAGCTAGACACCTCCAGCAAGGGAGACAGAAAAGCTTCAAGTCACAGCCAGGAAGAGCACGCAAAGCTGTGATTGTCAGAAACCCAGAAGGATGCTAAAGGGGAGGAAGGGCTCCAGAAACGCAGGGCTATGGGAACTGTCAGCTTGGGAGAAGCTAGTGACACACTGTTTGCAGATAACTCTTTAAAAGTAACAAAATTAAAGGTCTGTTTGCTCTCTACGGTGTTAGGACAGTTGATTCTCAAGTGTCACAGATAAAGGGCTCCTTTCTGTTGGCTAGATGCTCCTGTCCTTGAGAGGCTGTCATCTCTGTCTTCTTGTACGGTCCATCTCTGGACTTCTGGTTTGGAAAATGACTTTCTCAGAAGTTCATTTATCTCTCTGTGCTTCAGCCGGGTACTGACCCTGTGCTCATCTGATGCGTTTGACAGAAGTGAGATGTGGTCACTTGGAAAATGACAGAAAGGGCTTCTCACATAGGTAGGGACTGCCCCTCAGGTCAGTCAGATACCCGGACCCCAGTTTCCCCAAAATCTTCAGTTAGCGGAGCAGTACATTCCCCTCTGCGTGTAAACTGGTCTGATTTGGATTTTCCAGCTATATAAACGCCTTTCAATGGCCCCAGTATAGCATCTGGCTGCGTATGAGGTGTGTGCTGATTTTCGCCTGGTAACTGGGTTGGAGGCTGTGATTTCTAAGGCTTTGGACTTTGGTGACCCCTGTCATCACTAAGCAAATATGCACTGGCAGGTCACAGAGACACCTTCTGTATGCAGCAGGACTCAGCCAGCTTGGATCCCTTCCAAGGCAAGTGTTTGCTGAAGTTACCCAAAGCATACAATAAGAGAGCCTCAGGGCAGGGACCTGCACCACGAGGGCAGCTTTTGAGAGTCTAGAACAAGAGACAAAGAAATGCCTGAACCAATTGCATCTGTGTTTAGGGAGAAAACAAGTTTCCTCTGCATAAGTTTAGAGCAATGGTTCTCAACCTTCCTAACGCTGTGACTCTTTAACACAGTTCCTCATGTTGTGGTGACCCCCAACTATAAAATTGTTTCTGTTGCTTCTTCTTAATTGTATTTTAGCTTATGTTATGAATCAGAAGGTAAACAGTTTTGTTTTTTGGTGGTCTTAGGAGACCACTGTGAAAGGGTTTGTTCTACCTCCAAAAGGGTTGCAACCCACAAAGGGGTCAAGAACCACTGGCTTTTAGGGCGAGACCTAGGTCAACAGCATTTCACAAGATAACACGTTTGGAAATAAAGCAGTAGAAAACTGTAGCTGTTTTGGTGTGAGGTATCTACTAGCGAAGATTGCTCAGACATGGGTTTAAGCCAATAGAAAATCTTTATTAGCTAGCTGCTGACTACATCAGGTGTTTGGGATCCCAGTGTAGCTACAAGCCTTTCTCAGGTTGAAAAAGCACAAAAACCATATTCTGGGTTGGCAAGAACAGTTACCTAGAAACAGAACTACAGAAGCCAAAAATCAAGGTTAGTGCATATAGAGATTTTTCCAGAACTATGGACTTTGATGGATTGGGCCTTTGTTTTAGTTTTGGCAGATGGTGAGTTTTTCAGCCTGAATGGTACTTCCAGCATGGAGCAATTGTGCTAAGGTCCGGGCCTACTAAGGTTCTGGGGCTCTGTTACAGTTTTTTTATTTTGTCCTACATCAACCCTAGGCAGTAGTTGACACATTGCCTAAAAATTGGCACTCCATTCCTGATAGGTCTCAACTTCCTAGCAGGATGATGGATCCTTAAGACTCAAGATTTTTTTTTCAAGACAAAGCTTTTCTGTTTAGCTCTGGTTGTTCTGAAATTTGTTCTACAGACCAGGCTGGACTTGAACTCACAGAGAACTGCCTGCCCCTCCCTGCCTCCTGAGTGTGGTGCAACTGCCCTGCTTAATTGCATTATTTTTATCTAACTTTTTTACTACATTTACTAATTTGTTCTCTCTCTTTCTCTCTCTCTCTGTGTATACATGCCGTAGTACACATCAGAGGACAACTTATGGAAGTCCTTCCATCATGTGGGTTCAGGAGATTGAATTCTTGTCATCAGGCTTGGTGACAAATGCCCTTACGCACCGAGCCATCGCTCCCAGGCTGATTTCTTTATGTGAAGGATGACTTTGTCCCTCAAAGTCGTTGTGGTCTGTTGGAATCACATGCTTAGCCTTGAACCAGTCACTGGTCTGGAAGACAGGGATTGATTGGTCCGGGCCTCTGGTCTCCCTTGTTGAGTTTCAAAACTTTATTTTCTCTCACACTGCTGCTCCCTCCTTCCTGGTCACAGTGTTTAAAGGCTCTGTCCTTGTTTTCCTCCCTTTTCTTTTCCTACAGATCACACACAGGTTAGGGCGTATGGCATCATTCACAGCCTCCCGAGCCACTGCTTGTAAGCCTCACGGAATCTTGTAACTCAATGTAGAGGCCGTGAGAATTCACCAGCAGTGTGAGGTCTCTGAATGTGCAATGACCAAACGTTAACTCAAAGCCAAACATGCAACGAGTCTGCACTGCTTGTGGGCGTGCTTTCTCGTGTTGCATCCTGCAATTTTACTACTGCATGGGTTTGGAACAGATGAAGTGTGCACTTTGCCCTGTTCATGCCAGCATGTCACTGGCCAATGAATGGACAAGCACTCCTGACACCCTCTGCTCAGATCTGAGATTGTGGTATGAGTTGTGATGTTTTCACTGTATGTAAAAATTTTTCTGCTCTTATGCAACCATAATAGTTTAATCACGGAAAACAAGGACTTTTAATATTTTCCCACTACCATTCCTCAGCTTGTAAGTATTAATTACTACATCTTTGGGTTGTATTGGGTTAGAATGTTTGGGTTTAAAAACTGCTCGTTGCATTGCTCACTTAAGTTTAGGATTAGGATAGAATTTCCAGCCAGTTCTGAAATGGAGCTTAATGCACTTTGCCACTTTTTACTGCGCACTTATGCAAAGAACATCTCAGCATTGGTGATCATAGAATCAAAATACACATAATTGAATATGTAGCAAGACATTTATGCTTGTGTGGTTTTTAAGGGCTTTTTGGGCAAGTCCCAAACCTGCAGGGCGTACTCCAGGAAAAACACCTTCTGGGATGGAGGGGAATGCTGGCTACAGTTGGAATTTCTTCTCTCTTAGGGAAATGTCAGTTCTGCTCAAAAAGTCTCAGAATGGATTGAATCAGGCCCACCCAGAATATGTAGGAGAATTCCCCTTACTTAAGGTCAACTGGTTGAGAGCTTCAGTCAGATCTACAAAATATGTTAACAGCATATATTTAGATTAACAGGGACACTGAGATAGGTAACGTGACCCATCGAAGTCCTGCACGGCCACTCCCAACTCCAGCCTCCCTGCTGGGCTTCAGATCTGAATACTCAGCTGGCTGCCCAGCAGAACCATTCGCCTAGCCATTCTCTAAACTTCTGTTTCCACTCTATCTCCTCCAACTTCTCCACCACTGGTTCATACAAACGCCCTTAGTGGGGTCTGCTTCTCTGTCTCTCCTCTGTGCACCTATAAGCAAGTTCTATCTCGATGTCCCTGTTCCACCGTCTGCAGGGTCTCCCTTCAGCCAAGGTTCTCCTGTCTCTCGTCTGAATACTTACCCGGGTCACACAACCAGTCTTGCATTCATTCCTGCCTCCCTTTCTTTCTAATCCCACCCCTTCACCCAGTGCTGCTTTAAAAAGAAAAACCAGGTTGACTTGATTCCTATTTGCTTAAGTTTATCGGTAACTTCCCATTGGTCTTAGGTTAAAATGTGAACTTTTTACATGGGTAAAGTATATAGCAGGAAGTGGTCATCTCATCTCAAAGCTGGGGGCAGAGGCTATAAGAGAAAGAGTTCTAGAAATATTATTTCATTATACACTTAGGTAAAACCACCACCATGTAACCACCACTGCTGCCTCCACAATCACCAGCACTGCCGCCAGCACCACCACCAGCACCACCAGCATCACCACCTGGGTCAGCACCAGCCTTCAGAGCATCGTGGTCGTTGTCGCCATCATCATCATCACCATCAGCAGCAGCAACTGGACCACCAGCAATAATGATGACGATGATGCTGTACAGTATTATGCTACAAGCCAAACTGCCACTATCTTCAGAAGTTCTGCTGGGTCTGCTCACCAAAGATCCTCACAGCTGGGCTTGTTAACTATCTGCCTTCTTCCACAGAAGGAGGTGACAGGGTGAGTCATGGGCCTTCATCTGAGTATCCAGCCACCCCTCCTAACTAGGTGTATGCAATTCTGCCAAAATGGCATGTGGTCTTGGGGGAGGGGCTAGGGGATATTGGTAGAGAAGAATGAGAGGGAGGTTCCATCTAAGTGCCCCTCAACCGAAGAATGGATATGGTACATTTACACAATGGAGTACTACACAGCAGAAAAAAAATGACATCTTGAAATTTGTGGGCAAATGGATGGATCTAGAAATCATCATATTGAGTGAGGTAACCCAGACACAGAAAGACATTTATCACGTGTACCTCACTCATACACGGTTTTTAAACATAAAGCAAAGAAAACCAGCCAACAAACCACAATCCCAGAGAACTTAGACAACAATGCGGACACTAAGAGAGACTTACATAGATCTAATCTACATGGGAAGTAGAAAGTAGAAAAAGACAAGATCTCCAGAGTAAATTGGGAGTTTGAGGACCTTGGGGGAGGTTTAAAGGAGGGAGGGGAGAGGCAGGAAGGGGAACAGAGAAAAATGTTGAGCTCAATAAATATCAATAAAAATAATAAAAATAAAAATAAAACAAACAGGAACTCAAGTCTTTGAAACAAATCCAGCAAGTTCCCTTCTAGACATATAACCAAAAGAAATTAAAACAAGAATCTACAGAAATATTTGTGTACTCCTATTCATAGCAGTATTATTAACAAAAGACTGAAGGAACCCAGGTCTATTTGTAGGTTTGTGTGAGGGCAGTCACAGGGAAGCCATCATCCCCACTGACCTTCCAGTGTGGCTACTGGTCACCCCTGTACCTGTCCATAAGTCCTCATCCATTGCTCTGTACTCATAATAAACTCTTTGGTTCTCCTGGGTGAACTTTGGTGGAATTGTGCCTTGGTTTGACATTGGGACTTTAGGAGGAGAGGTAGATATTGTTTATGTTTTCCCAAGGGAAGGAATTTGGCAACGGTGACGAAACCCTCACATTCTAAGGACAAACTACCATGCACTGATCAGGAGAGGCCTAGAAATAGCCAGAAAAGTCTGGAAATGGAAGAGGTAAAAAATAGTAAGCCTTCTCTCTGCATGTTTTAACAGCAGAAATGGGGACCTCAGGGCCTCAGGGCAAGGTGGCTTATTTTCTAAATAGAATAGAGAGGATCATAGTTCTCTTTAAGTCTCCGAGCAAAGTGTTATGTATTCTGGCACTAGAGGCTCAATTCAGAGAAGCAGTGGTGCGGAAATGTTTGAATGAGAATGAGGTTCCCTCCTCACCCAGCTGTGGAAAATGACAAGCAAGGGAAGGGTTGGGATGGTTTCTGGTAATTTTCATTCTCTGCATCTTGGGTTCATTCTCTTCCCTGTGTTTCTGGGACCAGACCTCCATGGGCTCCTCCTCCCTGGATCCCTTGTTCTTTAGGATCAGGTTAGGTCCAACCAAAGGGATAAACAAATTGGGTGGGATCACCAGTTATAAGAAAAGGGCCCTCTGCTTCCACGGTGGTTTTCAGAGTGTGGTCTCTCTGCATCACCCATGTGCTGCCTAAAACTGCAGTTTCTGGGCTGGAGAGGTGGCTTGACCGTGAAGAGCACACGCTGCTCTTCCAGAGGACCTCAGGCGGTTCACTTAACTCTAGCCCTACTGCTGGATGGATCTTATTGTTGCAAGGAGGCCACTTGTTTGTTCCCAGCTGCCCGGCTAGCTTAGACCCAAAATAATCAAACAGAAACTGTATTAACTAAATTACTACTTGGCCCCAGGCTCTAGCTAGTTCTTACATTTTAATCTAACCCATCTCCATTAGTCTTTGTATCACCACTTGGCAGTGGCTTACTGGCAAAGTTTCAGCACTTCTGACTCTGGCGGCTCCATGGCGTCTCTCTTTCCACCTTTCTTCTCCCAGCATTCAGTTTAGTTTTCTCCACCTACCTAAGTTCTGCCCTATCAACAAGCCAAGGCAGTTTCTTTATTCATTAACCAATAAAAGCAACACATAGACAGAAGGACCCCCCCATACTATCTTAAACTTCGGCATCTGCCAGCACCTGTACATATATGAACTTATACATGTTACAATCCACCCCCAAACTCACTGTACATATATACATAATTAAAAACAAATATTAAAATTAAAAATGCAAATTCTTGGCTGACCTTTGTCAAAGAGCAAATGGCATACCCCTGCACGGTGCACACAGATTCACCCATATCCATTTCTTTTGAGACAGGGTTGCACTGTAGCCCAGCCTGGCCTTTGAGCTCCTGACACTCGTCCTTCTTGAGCTTCCTGAGTGCTGGAATGGCCAGTATGCTGAGCTGGCTAATTTTATGTCATTTTGACTCAAGCTAAAGTCGTCTGAGAGGAAGGAACCTCAGTGAAGAAAATGCTTTCTTAAAGCGGGTCTGTAGATAAGTCAGTCTATAGGGAATTTTTAGTGGTTGACAGGGGAGGGCCCAGCCCAGTGTGGGTGGTGCCATCCCTGGATGGTTGTTCCTAGGTTCTATAATAAAATAGCTGAGCAGGCCATGAGGAAGAAGCCAGTAAGCAACACCCTTTCATACTCCCTGCATCAGCTCCTGCCTCCAGGTCCCTGCCCTGTTTGAGCTCCTGTCGTGACTTCCTTCAATGATGAACAATGATATGGAAGTGTAAGCCTAATAAGCCCTCTCCTACCCTTGCTTTGGTCATGGTGTTTCATCACAGCAAAAGTGACCCTAAGGCCCATGCACCATCTGCCCGGCATCAATGCACATTTTGAAATGCCTTCCAGGTAATGCACTCTACAGTGTGAAACCCATTCCTGGCAGACAAGCCCTTTTCTGCCGGAAAAGCTTTTGCTGGCTTCTAGTAACTGTTTCCACCCTTTGCCCTTTGCCCTTTCATGTCTAGAGGCAGGAAAGCCCCGAGCCCCGCCAGCAAGTGGGCAGCTCTCAACCCCTTGCTAGTTGCCTTGTTCCTGCTTGCTGAGGCCTGGCTCCCACTAGCAGCCTATCTGCTGCACAGAGGGCCCACTTGTGGGCCATCCTGGAAGCCAAAATATCCAAGACAACAGTGAAAGGACAGAGAAACAGGGACCACATAGACAGTGTGTCCCTGCTCGGCCTTCCCTGGTGGGGACAGTGGTTTGCTGACAACCAGCTCGCTCAGACTATGACTGCAGTCTGCCTTCATCACAGGTGGACCGGTTCTTACTCTTGGTCAAGGAGACGTTTTGTAAACCCTGCTCCGGATGCCACCTATCGATGACCTTCCTTTTTCAGGCCGTGGTGAGGAGGCAGCTTGGAGGAAGCCTTGGATGTGGGGAGCTGTGATGTCACTGTGTGGTATGGGTAAAACTGCATGGCCTTGCCAAGCCAGAAGTTTTCTCCTGCACATGTGGACACTGTCACCTCCTGGGTTGTGCTTCTGGAGAATTATACAGGATGCATGAGGTATACCTAGAAGCATCTTGTCCATAGATCTGGGATGCTCTGCCTTTAAAAGAAGCTATGTTGTATGGGCTTAGGGCATAGTTCAGCTGGCAGGAAACTCTGGACTCAACAACACCATGTAATAAAAGTCTGATGGTGCATGCCTGTGATCCCAGCACTTGGAAGGCAGAGACTGGAGGACAGAAAGTAAAAGGGCATTGTTGGCCACATAGTAGTGTGTTCCAAGCTAGCCTGGGATACCCGAGACCCTGCCTTAAAAAAAAATCAAATAGTTGTTGGAGGAGCATCATATCCCCCAAGGGTTCAGAGGCCAAACTTGGTTAGCATGCATACAGCTTGCTTGTCTTTTAAGGTATGTTGTAAGGGCTGGGGATACTGTTTGGTGGTTGAGTGCTTGCACAACATTGAAAATAATGAAACTAAATTACTCTCCATGACTTGGCCCAAGTTTGTCTCTGAGTGCTCTCCTGGGGGCCAGAGGAAAGTAAGTCCCAAGATGCATCTTGGGGAGACGTGAGCAGCCCCAAGCTAATGCTGGTCTCCATCTTGGCCCAGGCTGACTCTTCTCAGATGGATCTGTTTCTTCGCCTTGATGACCAGGCAGAGTTTCTTGCTCTTCTGTGCTCCATGCCCCCTCTAGGTAACACAGTTGCCACAGGTGTGGGGGCTGTTTCCTTCAGATGAGCACATGGCAAGTGCTTGAGACCCCCGGAGGGGAGTAGCCACTTCAGAAGGAGCGCGATGGACGTTCCGCCTGGTGTGATGGTGGACAGCGGTGCCTCCCTCACTCCAGATGGGTGGAGAGGCCAAAAGTGGGTCAGCTGATGTCTGGGGCTGAAGGGATTGGGAGAGGGAGAGCTGCTGGCCAAGGCAGGGCAAGGTCAGAGACACTGAGCATCTTACAAGTCCCTGGTCTGCCTGGCTAAAATGAGGAATTGTCTTCCGTGCCCTGCCTGACATTCAAGTAGGAGGAAAACCTGTTTATAACTACCAAGGCCTAAAACCTAATTCTATTTAGTACGTAAACACAGAAGTATTTTTTGCCCGATTTTAGTAAACATGGGCTTTTCCATCAGTGCAATTACGGTGTCAATCACAGAAGAATGTGTTTTATTGGCATTGGAACTTTGCCATGTCACCAACGGAACACTGTTGGGTCTGGACACCCAACTTCCCCTTCCTTCGTCTGTCTGCATATACAACAGTTGTAGTCATGCTTACATAACCTTCATTAAAACCATCAGACATGAATACAAAGAGTCTGTGATTGGTATGGTTTAGAGTAAACACAACAGAGGGCATGGCCAGGTCAAGGGGACAGTGATGGGACGCTGAGGACACTGGGGCTCTTTTGGAAGAGCCATCAAGGAAGGCTTTTCGGATGGTGAAGAGAGGACAGTCAGAGCTGTAAGCTGACAGAGCTCAGTCAGGGCCAGAGGCTGCAATATGTGGGAACAGCCGAACAGGAAACGCCAGAGCATGGCTGTACCTGGAGTGTAAGTGTGTGAGTGTGTGGGGACTGGGCATTGAAGTTTGGGACTTAAGAAAAGCCTTGAGGCCACAGGAGGGATTTTTTAAAAAAAATTATTTATTATGTGTATAGTGTTCTGGGTACTAGATCTCATTATAGATGTGTGTGAGTCACCATGTGGTTGCTGGGAATTGAACTCAGGACCTCCGGACCAGCAGTCAGTTTTCTTAACCTCTGAGCCATCTTTCTGGCCCCACAGGAAGGATTTTAGTTCTTTCCCATTTGGGATGTCACTGAAGAGCAGTATTTGCTCTTATAGGAGCATTTGCTAACTGATTCCCATTGGCTGAGGTGATCTTCTAGCTTTATGGCTTCATGGTAAAGACTATTGCTACCAAGCCTGACAACTTGATTCCTGGGACCTACATGGCAGAAGGAGAGAACCACCTCCTGAAGGTTGTTCTCTGACTTCCACACGTATGAGCTGTAGAACCTGTGCCCTGCACTCAGTCAACAAATCCATGTAACAAAAGTAGACGGCGTTCAGGCTGGAGCACTCCAGAGGGAGGACGGGGTCAGTCTGGGGTGCTAGGGAGCAAAGTGCTCGAAAATAGAGTGGAAAAGACACAGTGTCCAACCTGAAAGGGCACTCAGTGACCAGATGTGGGACAATTTAAGCAACAACACCACACACACACACACACACACACACACACACACACACACGCACACACACGCAGGAAGAAGCAGAAGGAGGAGGAAGGGGAGGAGGAGCAAATGTACCGGGAGGCCATGCCTTTGGAAGTTCCCTGATGGGTGCACATTCTTCTTCTCTGGTCTCTGAAAGGCCTTCCCTCCACATGCATTCCCCACTGCATTCCAGCTTTTAAAGTCAGGTTTCCCAAGTGATGGGGCGGGTAAAGGCAACAGGAATCTGTTTTCTTTTGTGCCCCTTTGGGGGGGGGCTGAGTATGTTAATGAGGTGCCTTTTGGAAAGCCCCTACATATGGTTTGCATATCAATTAGCCTTGCCAGTTTGGGGTTGAGACTTTCAGCCCCATCCTCTCTACCTGGGGAGGCATGGAAGCCAAAATCTGAGTGGATTCCCAATGGGTAAGGATTTGACTGGCCGAAGAAGGCATGAAAGCTCTTTTCTTTTGCTCTTCCCTCAGGCTTTCTGAATTACTCTTTATAATACACAGGTAAGTGTTAGTAGAGCATTTCCTTGGCTTTAGCGAGCCATTCTAGCAAAGTATCAAGCTTGCGGAGAGGGGATCAGAGCCTTGGCTGGGCAGTTAGGTTTGAGGGAAGCCTGAGCTTTTGATTGACGTCTAAGGTAGGACTGAAACCTTTAATCTATGGGGTTCTAACACTAACTCCAGGTAAACTCGTGGTGTCTCAATTGGATGGAGTGTACTCAATAGTCACCTGGTGTCCACTGGTGAAGTGAAATGGATTGTGGGAAGAAACCTGCATACCTGTATCAGAATTGTTCTATATGAGAATAGAGAAAGCAGTACACACACACACACACACACACACACACACACACACACAGAGAGAGAGAGAGAGAGAGAGAGAGAGAGAGAGAGAGAGAGAGAGATTCATCTGGAAGGCTGCCAAGTAGAGGATATATTATATAGCAGATGGGAGGGGAGACTGGTTGATCCAATTTGGAAGCTTTTTTCTGGGTGAATGAAAGGTCATGATGGAAAGTGCTAGTGACCTGGGTAAGAGCTGTTGTAATGATTTCAGCCACATAAGGCTGATACTTCCGGGTTCTAGAGCCATGCAAGTGCAGACAAGCCCTCAGGCAGAAGTGCCTGAATGTTAAAGGGCCCTGCGTGACCCTCTTGTGCACATGCATGGTTACATCCATGATCTGTTTATGATGTAGTCATGCCAACTCCCTGTGCCCATGTGCTAAGCAGCTTTTAAAAAGCTGGACTCACCATCTTTCTCTGCACACTGATCCCCAGGCCTGTACATGCCCCTTCTAAAAACCTCCTAAGCGGGTTTGTTGTGTGTTCTGTGTTTCCTTCTCACTCTCGCCAGGTAATTTCAGTTGTGACATCAAAGATAGGAGAAGTAGAAGTAAAACTGAGGAGACACACATTTAAAAAACAAAATGATTTACACCCTACAAATCCACTACTTTGAAACGTATAATTTAGTGGATTTTTGCAAGTTTTTTTTTTTGTCATGACCACTAATTCCAGAATTCACTGTCAAAGTGGGTCGGCTTCTGCAGTGAGGGATTAACTGTGAAATGGAAGGAGGAGAGTCCATGTTACAGTGAGCTTGCTCCTGCTGGGGAGATCTCAAGGTGTACACTTGCCAGAGGATTCTGTGTTCAGTGATACGTCTTTGGAAGCCCGAAGTTGGTCAATGTAGGACTATTCACACACACCACAGAAATTGGTGGGTATCGTACATAAGCTTTGTTTCTTGGCTTTCAAGTTGCTAACTCCAGCGCACTGCCCACTGTATGGCCTCAAGTCACTAACTCCAGCATGCTGCCCACTGTATGGCCTCAAGTTGCTAACTCCAGCATGCTGCCCACTGCATGGCCTCAAGTTTCTAACTCCGGCTCGTTGTCCACTGTATGGCCTCAAGTTGCTAACTCCAGCGCACTGCCCACTGTACGGCTGCCCCCACCTGCTGTGACATTTCATTTTGTCTTTTCTAGGCTCTATACTCAGCTTTTCTCCCAAGAACTTAATTTGTTGCCTGAATGGATCAGACCTGGACAGATTCTCTTCAGGCGACCCATTTGGCAGAGAAGGGTGGCTGTGACGGATCCTACCGACTGGCTCAAGTTTATTTGTGAGCATTCCTAAAATAAAGAGGTGCCTGTGGTCCCGAGTTGTGCTGGTGAGAATACCAAGCTATTATTATTTTGTCATTGGAGTAAAATCCTCAGAGGTCCCATTTCAAGATGTAGTTCATGACCTCTAGCAGGGCACACACATTCCCACTCCCACATCTTACATGGCAGAAGGCTTGTCGATTCAGACATGCACAAGGGTCACTTTCATGATTAACCCCTGGGTTCCTTTTATTGAAAGTACCAACAACTTAAAAAAAAACCCAAAAACAAAGCTCATAACAAACAGAATAAACAATCAAAACTCCTGAAAACCAAAACCCAAGAAACTATGATTTTTGAATTTTATTTTACAGAGCTGCCCTCTGGTGGTGAATCTTGAGAAACACAGGTAGATTCCCACCCAGTCACCTGCTGGGTCCAGACAGGAAATGTAGAAAGAGGAAGACGGTGATACTTAAGGAGAATGAGGAATTGAGGGGATTGTCGGGAAATCGCATGCCCCAGTCAACAGGGAGCTACTTGAAGTCGAGTCAAAGACCACTTCTGGATTGTGCATCCAGAGCAGAGGTTGGCCAGAGCGCAGATGGATGGGTACCTTCTGCTTCACAGCCTCCAACCAGTATTTCTATAGAGTTATTATCTGTGGATATGGAGGTAGTCGAAAGTTTGCTCAGCAAGTGTAAGGTTCAGTCCGCACCACACAAAAAAAAATTGAAGTTAATTGCATGTATGGAAATTATTTGCAGTTTTTCGTGTCAACATCTGAATATTTGGCAGCCTCAGGCTCACATTGGTGTTGGCAGCAATCTGGTGATACTCACAGCTATTTATTTAGAATCTTTGAAAATGGCAAGTGACATTTAAGAACAAATTATCTTGACTTTCCCAGGGAAAACAAGAATTATCTCTATGAAGTTCCTAACCAACATAGCTGGGCTCTATACTTTAGTGACAACTTACCCATGTGGGCTCAAGTCCTAGCACCTCAAACGCAAGGCATGGCTGTGGGCACCTGTACTCCCAGCTGCTCGGAACACGTGAGTCGGTGCGTTTGAGACCAGAACCCACATCTTATTGATAAGAAGAGAAATTCAGCAAGAAACTTGACACTGTCTTCTCCTGCTGGGTCACACGTGATATCCTGAGAGCTGTGGGTCAGAGTTGTCGTCACTGAGCAAGGACAGAGCACCCCAGGCTGGTGGAAGTACACGGCAGGGGGGCAAGTATGGTAGCCATTTAGTGAAGAAGGGAGGAGGGAGGCAAAGGAAGGAATCCAAGAGGCCTGAACACAGGGAGCTTTTCTCTGCAGTCAAACTTTGTCAGGCTTTCTCCCGGGACAGCAGGGAGCCGCTGAGTCATTGTGAAACCCGGTTTCTATCACTTTAGAGGCTCATACCAGAAAGCAGACTCTTGGTCAACCTTTAAACACTAGCCACTTCCGTTCCCGAGATTCCAGGCACCACTGGGCATGGAGGGAAAAAGTAGTGTCCAGAGATGAGGCCCACAGAGACAAACGGTCCCTGTTTCTGCTGTTCTTGTCTCACCAGCCCCAGCGGAATGTAATTGCCTTCATAAAGCTATCACCATCCTCATTTTCATCCGCTTCTGGAAAGTTCCCATTCTGTTCAGGATGTGGGTGATGGAGATACCTGGTGTGGTATTGGTGGCAGAGGTGGTGCTAGTCAGCCAGTGTGATGAGTTGGGGAGGACCATTGCCCCCCAGCATAACCCTGACCAGCATAGTCCATGTCCAACCCCGGTGCCCAGTGCCTGGGCCAAGGCTGATGTGGTGAGTTCTAAGGGCCCCACCTGGGTTTGATTTGTTTCACTCATGCAGAGGCCTGACCACAGTGGCCCTTGCTCCAGGGGATACTCCACTGGTTCTAGGCAACCCTAGGGCACAAGTCCTTCAGAAATTATGCACGGTCTGTGGAGGTGGCTTCCAGCTGGACAGGCTGTACCTGAGTAGGCGGGCAGCCAGAACTGTGGCTTGACTTACCTTAACCAGTCTTAAAAGACTAGGAAAAGAGAAATTCCAGAAACGAGGAATCTTATTTGCTTTAAATATTTTATTGTGCAATATTATTTGTGTGCATGTGTGAGGGGGGTGTGTGCATGTGTGTACATGAAGGTGAGCTTGCCCAAGTGTATGTATGTGGAAGCCAGAAGTCAAACTCTGCTGTTTTCATCTATTACTCTCTGCTTGGTTTCTTTCATCCTTTTTCTGTTTTCTTCTCCTCCTCTTTCTTTTCCTTCTCCTCCTCCTTCTCTTTCCCTTCCCCTTCCTTCTTTTCTCAGGCAGCATCTCATCATGTAACTAGAATAACCCTGGAATTTACAGGCATTTGCCTGCCTCTGCCTTAAAGGTGTGGGTCACTGCACCCCACCACTTATTCTTCTTCAGGCAGGATCTCTCACTGTACCCAGATCTCACCATTTTAACTAGACTGGCTGGTTAATGAGCTCCAGGGACTCATGTCTCTGTCCATCTCTCCCAGAACTGGGATTTCAGATGTATTTCATAATACAGGCATGCCTGGTTTTCACATGTGTGCTGGAGATTTGACCTCAGGTTTTCATGCTTGTAAAGTATAGCAAGCCCTTTGCCTACTGAGCCATCACCCAGCCCCTATTATGTATTTTTTAAAAAAACCACACACACTCCAAGTTTTATGGAATAATAAACAGTCCTTCCCACTTCATACATTTGTTGTAGGGAGGATGCTTTTTTGTTTCCTGTTCTCCCGGCAGCTCAGACACGAAATAATCACACAGAAACTATATTATTTAAAACATTGCATGGCCCATTAGCTCTAGCTTTTTATTGGCTAACACTTACATCTTAATTTAACCCATCTCCATTAATCTGTGTATTGCCACGTGGCTGTGGCTTACTGGCTAAAGTTCTGGCTTCTGTCTTTGGCGGGGCTACATGGCTTCTCCTTGACTCTGCCTCCTTTCTCCCAGCATTCAGTTTAGTTCCCCCCCCCCCCACCTAAATTTTGCCCTATCAAAAAGCCAAGGCAGCTTCATTATTTACCAATGGTATTCACAGCATACAGAGGGGAATCACACATCACACATTCTACCTTAGTTGACCCTCTTGTTCCCATGGAGGGCAAACAGCAGCTGATTGGTACCTTTATAATTCTCCAGTTAACTCATTGATTTTAATCATTTGTTTGATGGGCTTTCTATGTTGTCATTTTTTTATCCGAGTAAATTAACTTCTTTTCTAATCCTTCTATTTGTTTCTTTTTCTTAATGCGATTTACCAGCATCCCTGAATTAACAGTCCTCCGAAGTGGTAAGGGTACGGTACCAGCATCTCTAAGTTAACAGTCCTCCGAAGTGGTAAGGGTAGGGTTCCAGCATCCCTGAATTAACAGTCCTCTGAAGTGGTAAGAGGACATCTTTGTTTTCATCCTGGTTGAAAAAAAAAAAGCTTCAGTTTCATTAGAAACCATAATGTTTACTGTAGACCTGATAGGCATATTTTATCAGGTTAAATAAATTCCCTTCCATTTCTAGTTTGCTGAGCATAGCAATTATGACTAAATTATGAATGAATGTTGAGTCAAATGATTCTTCTGTGTCTATTAAGATGATCATATGTTTATCTTTCACTTTTTATTATAGCGAGTTTCAAATATACATGAAAGCAGAGGCACATTAGTTTCCTGCTATTTTGCTGTCGTCTCTTCTCATGTTTTTAGAAAAAGTTTTGTTGTTGGAGTATTTGAAAGAACTCCATAAAACTTATCACCTTTTTGTTTGTTTGCTTGCTTTTTTTTTTGTTTTGCTTTTTCAAGACAGGCTTTCTCCACAGAACTCTTGCTGTCTGTCATACAACTTGCTCTGTAGATCAGGCTAGCCTCGAATTCAGACCCTCCTGATTCTGCTTCCCAGTGCTGGGATTAAAGGCGCGCACCACCACACTCAGCTTCTATGGCTTCATTTGTAAATGTAACAGAACAGCAGTGTGTATCCCCAACAGATGAGGATTGCTAAGAGGTAGAGTCACACTGCCCATGTTCACACCACGTCACCCTTATAATAATGTAATAACTGCAAGCATCTTGATCACCTAACATCCACTTGTGTTCATATCTTTTTAAACTATGGTATTTTTATTAGTTTATTTGAATAAGGATGTATATTGGATGTTTTTGATTAATTGTTGAGACAAAATGCCTGAGAACAGCTGCTTTAAGATAGAGAGTTTATAGCTCCTCACAGTCTCAGGACACAGTCCATCACAGTGGGGAGGTCCTGGTAGGACCTTGAGGCTGCTGGTCATCTTCACATACAGTCAGGAAGCAGAGAGCAATGAGCGCAGGTGCTCAGCTCGTCTTCTGCTTTTTATTCAGCCAGGACGCCATCCTATGCAATGGAGCCACCCACAGTTAAGTTGCAACTTCCCATCTTAGGCTAATCTAGTTAACCCTTCACAGTCATGCCCAGAGGCTTGTCTCCTAGGTGACTCCAGAACTTGTCATTTTGACAATTGATCATCACAGGATGGGAACAAAATGAACATGATTTCATGCTCTTAAAAGTTCCTCGTCTTTTTGCAAATGCAACTTATATTTGATGAAACAACAGTTATTTGTTCTATAGAATATGTTTTCTTTTTTATTTGTTCAGCTTAGACTATCATTTTTTCTACTTCATTTAACCTCTGGACAACTGTTTTATACATTATTCCTTCCTCTGAATTTCTTATATCGAATAATCAGAACCAGAGATTTAACCTTTCCTTTTTGTGGATATACAATATCTATTTGAAAACTTCCCCTTGTGGGCTGTCCCTCCTGTCAGTCCGTTGGGAGACTATCACCTGTAATAACCCTGATCTGATCACTGTTCAGGTGGGACAGTCTTACCCGTCCATGGGACAGGCTTCTATGTAGCTTTCCACAGTCCTTTTAGAAGATACTGATGATCACTGCCAACATCTATGGCTTTTATTAGAGGTTGAAATTAGTGTCTTTCTAAGCCATTGGTCTTAATCTTCCTGCATTTACTAGCTGTTTTACTGTTCTACAAAGAAACTTCAATAATCATTTGATTAAACTAAAATATAATCTAGAGAGAAGAGGCAGAAAAAATTACTCCTTTCTTCCCCTTTGTGGGTTTTTATGAAATGGGCTGGTGTCCCACCAACCTCTAAAACACGTCTGATGGTGACTGTATAAACTAATGGATTGTGCTTATTTGTTAATTAAAAATATCATCAATTCATCCATTCAGCCAATAATCTATCCCTCCCTCTCTCCCTCCCTCCCTCCCTCCTCCCTCCCTCCTCCTTCCCACGGTTCATCCATTTCTCCCTCACTCCTTTCTTTTTCCATCTTGTCTTAAGTTTTTCTTTTGGGGGCAAGATCTTGTGTAGCCCAGGTTAGCCTTCCACCTCCATACCTCCATTTCCCATTTGTCGTGATTTCGGGTGTGCACCACCATGCCTGCTCCATAATGCATGTACAAAATTGTGCATGCTTGTGTGCATGAGTGCATGAATGAGTGCTTGTGTGTGTAGTTAGCAGTGTGTTTTGATCTATTTGAAATTAGTATCATTTCTGATGCTTAAATTTTCTCTTTTGGAGAAGGAAGCAGACACTATTTTTATCTCACACTAACTCATGCTGACTTACCATTACATCTCATTTTTTCCCTCTGTTATCTGTTGTGAGAAGCCTTCAAGAGTCCATATGTGTAAGTTATAGGAAAGAAAGAGCTGGAGCTAGAACTAGAGATAGATAGAGATAGAAAGATAGGTATGTACATATTTATTTCTCTCTCATAATACTTATCTCTCCTAATATATATGCTGTATTATATATATATTATACATGGAGAGAGAAAGAGATGGAGATAGAGAATAAAGAAGGGAATGAGTCACTTGCTTGTATTTGAGCCTGTTTACTGTCACTTTGTGAACATGCCTGTCTGAGAAGCATCTCAGGGTATGTTGTGACATGGATTCTCCTAGGGTATGGTAGCTGTTTGAACTGCTAACAGTTCTGTGCTGTAGACTGCAGGGCTTTGTTCCAGAACCTTAGGGGTCTGGGCTGCAATTATCCTGCAAATGCTTGGCAGGGACTTTAGAGTGTCCTTAATGACCACAGATGTCTCTAATATTATTGAGTCTGCCAGCCCATATGGCCAAGCCATAGGGCCCAGATCCTATAGTGCCATAGAGCTCCAATATGTTGAGAGTCTCCCTCAAAGTTGGCAGCCTTCCATGTCATCTGGAAACTGAGAGGGACAACATCCCTCCCACACAGCACATGCCCCCTCCGATGCCCAAAGCAAGTGATCTCCATGAATAAATGTGATGCTATCAGTATGACAGACAGACCTTGGAATGTCAGGATGGCTGAATCCTCCAAATGACATTGTGATAAAGCAGAAGAATTAACAAACCCAAGTTCAAGACTTCAAGTGTGCTTCTGCCCAACCCATATAACTGGCAATGTCTGGTCATCTCTGGTGGGTCCACATTGATGGCTGCCCCAAGGATGCACTTACCTGTTCTGATGCAGGCACTGATGAGGCTGGCGTGATAGCTGCAGTGGCTGCACCACTGTCACTGACTCTGCTTGGTTTTGATTGGTTCTGCCAATTGATAAGAAGGGACCTATGTATCTTTGGTGTTTGTCATCTCCAGTGGCCTGTATGTCCCTTTGCTTATGTGTTATGGGATAATGTTTTTGTACACTGTGAAGATATGTCTCTACAAAGGCACCTTCCAATTGGTTTAATAAAGCACTGAACATCCAACAGCTAGGCAGGAGAGAATAGACAGGACTTCGGGCAGATAAAAGAACTCCGGGAAGGAATCAGAGAGGTGGGTATTTGCCAGTGAGATGTGGAGGAAGTGGGACTTATGGTACTGAGGAGAGGTAATGAGTCACATGGCAGAACATATATATATATATATATATATATATATATATATATATATATATGTTAATTTAAGTTTTTTAAGAGCTAGTTGGTAACAAACCTAAGCTAAGACCAAACTTTCATACTTAATAAAAAGTCTCCATGTCATTATTTGGGAGCTGGTGGTCCAAAAAAGTCTGGTTATAGCTATGCATACAGCTATTCTGGCAAATGACCTGTAGTCCCCCTTCAGTAGGATGGGAGAAATGCTACTTTCAGTATTTCTGGCATTCTTTATCCATTAATGGGACCTTTCTACCCTTTGTATATGGGCTTTGGCTGGGGGACTTGAGGACCGTTTTGTTTTCCATGGCAGCGGTAGACACACTGGCCCATGATCATATTTGAGTATTCCCGTCATGGGTTGATTCCTGTTCTTGCTGGTGCTTCTCTCGTCTCACCATTTAATACGGTGTTAGACAATATCTCATCTTTCCTGTCTTAACTTGCTCAAACACCGACCACTTCCATCCAACTTTTGCCCAGTATTTTAAACGTATTTTGTGCTCTTCTGCTAACCTCTTACCACAGATGTTATAATTAATCTTTCATGCAATCAATGCTGGTTTGGATTTACCCACTGTCTTAGTTAGGCTTTCTATGGCTCTGAAAAGACACCATGAGCACAGCAACTCTTTAACTGGAGTGGCAGCTTACAGTTCACAGGTTCAGTCCATTATCATCATGATGGGGAGCATGGCGGAATGCAGACAGATGTGGTGCTGAAGTCCTGCATTTTACAGGCAGCAGGAAGTCAACTGTGACACCAAGAGAAGCATAAACAAAGGAGATCTCAAACCCTGCCCCCACAGTGACACACTTCCTCCAACAAGGCCACACCTCCCAATAGTACCACTTCCTTTGGGGGCCAATTTCTTTCAAATCACCACACCCACAGTTTCTGATTGCTTTCCTTTCTATGCCTTCAGACTGTACCATCCTTTCCTTCTGGGATTTCTTTGTTGCTTCCCAAACCCCATGCTTTGCTTTTGTGAGGAATTAGTTGCCAGTGCTTTTATTTATCTGATTGACTTAGAACCCACGTACAGCAAAGTGCACAACATTAAGTGTTCTGTGCAGTAAGTTTTTCCGGAGTGGGCACTCCCGGTGGCCTTGGAGCAGCAGTGGGCACTCCAAGTGGCCTTGAAACAGCTCCTCCACAGCTCTCTCCTGCCATCAGCTGCTCTCAAGGACCACTTCCCACTTGCCTCACCTGAGAGTGACTTTCTGTGTTCTTCATTTTAAATCTAATTTTATTGCCATTACTTTTGAGGTCCTGGGAATCAGGACCTAGCCTTGAGAAAGCTAGACAAGCACTGTACCACAGAACTAACCCCTCCCATTCTTAAGGTTTTAAAAATAAATGGATATTTACGTCTTATTTAGTGTTCCGTTTCTGGCTTTCTTTGTCTGTTATGATGCTTGTGGGATTCACTCCTATAGTGTCCAGCAGTAAGTCATTCTTCCTTTTATTCTTTGTCCCCTAAACATCCCATGGTTTCTTGGGTCACTATTTTACATGTGCTAGTCAACAGTTATTCTAGGGTGTGGGCATTCTGCCTATGGTCTGACTAGCCCGGACAGTGGAAGAACTATGATTTTTTTTTATTCGAGGCAGGGTTTTTCTGTAGCTTTGGAGTCTGTCCTGGAACTAGCTCTTATAGACCAGGCTGGCCTTGAATTTACAAAGATCTGCCTGCCTCTGCCTCCCGAGTGCTGGGATTAAAGGCGTGTGCCACCATTGCCCAGCAGAACTATGAGTTGTTTGGGATTGGTCTGGGCATTTGCTGCCACACAACATCTGTCTTCATTGCCCTGTGCTTCATGTTAACTTTGTGTGTGTGTGTATACTTATGTTTCTACAAGTCAACTGATTCTTGTGTTTAAAGGCTTGAGAATAGATCTTTACATTTACCTAAGCTAAATCCATTTGTCTTAGGGTTTCTATTGCTGTGATGAGATACCATGATCATAGAAAATCTTTCTGTTTATTTTTTAAGATAGGGTTTCTCTGTGTAACAGCTTTAGTTGTCCTGGAACTAGCTCATGTAGACCAGGCTGGCCTTGAACTCACAGAGATCTGCCTGCCTTTGCCTCCCAAGTCCTGGGATTAAAGGTGTGCACCACCACTGCCCAGCACCATGATGATTCTTATAAAGTATTTAATTGGGGTGGCAGCTTACAGTCCAGAGGTTCAGTCCATTATCATCACGGTGAGGAGCATGGTAGTCACAGGCAGGCATGGGGCTGCAGAATTCTACATCTTGATCCAAAGGCAACAGGAAGTGAACTGACTGTCAACCTGAGTGAAGCTTGAGCAAAGGAGACCTCAAAGCCAGGCCCTACAGTGACACATTTCCTCCAACAATGCCACACCTTCTCCATCAAAGCCATACCTCCTAAGAGTGCCACTCCCTTTGGGGGAATTTCCCTTTAAACCACCACCATTGTTTTCTTTGGGATTTCTCTTTTGCAGCCCTGATTTGAGTTTCAGCTTGGGAAGTAGGAGGACCCAGGTAAGCCATGGAACCAAGCAGCCTGGCTTACAATCTCAGCAATGTGACAGAGAATTATTTACCTTTAAGGAGCCTTAGACCTTTATTCTAAAAAGTTCACTGGTGTGGAATATTATTTTAACTGGGAAAAGATGTGTTTGTTACATTTGTTTATGTTTGAGAATATTACTTTAAGTGTGTTACGTTTTCCCCCTCCTTTGTTAATGATGTAAAGATGTGTTACATTTGTTTATGCTCTAGAATATTCCTTTAACTATATTAAGGTGTGTTACATTTCCCCCTCCTTTGTTAATGATGAAAAGATGTGTTACATTTGTTTATGCTCTAGAATATTCCTTTAACTATATTAAGGTGTGTTACATTTCCCCCTCCTTTGTTAATGATGAAAAGTGTTGCATTTGCATTAATTAAATAAGATTAACTTGTGCTCAGAGAGGCAGGGTTAGCAACTGGTTGACAGAAAGTAGCAGGGAGGAGCTTAGATTTTTTTTTTTAGTTGGGGCGGTGTGGAAGGGAGTGGTTTCTGGGGATCCCAGAAAAGAGAGAAAGTTAGCCTGTTGCTGCTCTAACTCTCTGAGCTTGCAGGTTTTCACCCTAGCCTTTGAGTTTTATTAGAACGACAGACATTTAGTTAGAACTATCTTTAGTGGCAGCAACAGAGTTGCTCCACTCCAGACTATGGCATTAGCACAGGGTGGCTAGTGGCTTAAAGCTCTGTTACTGTGACAATAAAGCAGTGGAAGGGCTGCCCTTCAGTCTCTGGTGTCACATCTGACACATAGCAGTCACTCCATATGTGTTTGTTGGCCACTTGAGCCAAATGAGGAGGGCAGTGCCTCTCTGCGGGACTGTTGTGAGTTTAGATAAAATATCTGCTGGGTGCTCGGTGTGGAGAAGACACCGGGGATGGGAAACCCAAGGCAGATATTATCAAACTACCTTTGATAATATCTGTACTCTGCAGAGTGCTCCGCAGCTTTCTGTCCTTTCTAGAGCGAGAAGGATAAACCAACAATCCTGGGTCTGTGTGTGCATTAGGATGAATTTACACTAACTTTCTCTTGGCCCTCACTCCCTATAGGACTCCAGTCTGCCCAGGCTGCATCTGGACTTCTTGGCACCATACTCTCCAAAATGGCAGCGACTTGCTGTGCGTGCTCACTTCCACCTAATTAAATTAGTTAAAACGAGTGCCACTCAAAACCCAGTTGCTCAGTGCCAGCAGCCAGCCCCGAGGTGCCCGGTAGCCACACACAGCTAGCACAGCCCACAGAAAAGATCTGTGACATTTCCATGACTGTAGAAAGCTCTACCGGAAAGGGCTGGCCCCCAGTGAAGCAGCAGAAAGCATATGGCGTGAGATGGGACCACGAGTGGAGAGGTTTAATTATAACTGAGCTAGCAGGGTCCTGAGTTTCACAAGGTGGGGGGAAAGGGCAGATGGTCATATTGAAAGAATGGACAGAATGAGGCACAGCATAGCACAGCACTTGGGTTCTGGAACGCCACAATTTACCAAGCAGGGTAGCAGTCACGTGACCTCCCCAGACCGTCTCCCATCTGCCAAGGGGCAGAATCACATTGGTCTTTAATAGGAAAGTAGAATGTGCTTAGTAGCAGGTAGATCCCATAGGGGAACCAGGCGCTAGTTGGCCTACCATTAAGGTTGTGGCTTGGGGGCTGATGGGTTGATGAGAGCGCCTCTTTCAACAGTTCCTTACCCGCCTCCACCCTGCGCTTTCTCCAGGCCATAGATCTCTATAGTTCTTCCTGGAAAGACTCCAAGGATTGGACTCATTCATTCCCAATAGTACCAAACCTTATTTACCTTGTGTCCCATTTCCAAATTTGCACAATGACTTGACACTTACAGCCAGAAGGAGCCCTTTCTTCCCGAATCTCTGCCTGAAGCGGTCCCACCGCTGTCTTTTGAAAAGCGTTCTTTGTATTATTTTAATCATATGTGCATGAGTGTGTCAGCATGTGGGTATATCATGTGTGAGCAGGGGTTCATGGAAGTCAGACTGGAGCTGGAATTACAGGCAGTCGTGAGTCACCATCGTGGTTCTCTGGTTTTTTTCTGGTACATGCTCTTAACCGCTGAGTCATCTCTCCTGTCCCTGCACCTTATTTTTGAGATAGTCTCACTATGTAGCCCTGGCCAGCCTGGAACACTCCGTGTAGACCGGACTGGCCTTGAGCTCAGAAATCCCCCTGCCTCTGCCTTTTGAGGACTGGGATGAAAGGCAAACTCAAAATGTCAGCATTCATCATAATTCTTATAACTTCCGTGTTGAGGGTCTTCTGTGTGTTAGGATTAAATCAGCCACTTTGCATAAGCTGTCACATGACTCATGTTTTTTTGTGGAGGAGAAAGTTGGGGTTCAACACGGAGTTTCCTGCTACCTCCGCAGAGAGCAAATCTTGAAGACTTTCCTTCGGGCTGGTCATCCCATCTGTCTTTTTCCTCACTCTCTTTCCTTGGGGTAATCAGCTGGTCAGGTCTTACCATGCCCCATGGGAGTTGTGGGAAGGAGGGCAGAGACCGCCACGTGAGGACAGAGGCCACAGGACCCAGAAAGAAAGAAAGGCGGCTTAGTTCTTGGAGCAAGTAAGAAGTTAAAAGTGAGCAGGAGTGGGGCGGGCTTGATGTGGGTTGTGTGTGTGTGAAGTGTGCATTCTCTGAAGGTTTTAGACATAAAGGAGAGGGAAAGCTTTATTTATAGTTGAGGCAGCTGGGGAGTGGGTAACGGTGCAGAAGGAAGATACAGGTCACCCCAAGGCTGGCTTCTCGCTACGACACAACAACAGCTTCTGCTCGTGTTGGGCTGCTGTCGTGTGGATCTAGGTTGGCTGGAGTCAGAGGACAACTTAAGTCAGTCTCTTCTACCCCGTGGGTCCTGGAGACCAAACTTAGGCCGTTAGGCCTGGCATTGGCTTTTACCCACTGAGCTGTCTTGAAAGACATAGAGTTAGGTTCTTTGCACACATATTTGCCTAAAACCAGTGAGTTGTGTGTGGGGGCCATCATCCCACTTAACACATGCTGAAACCAACCAAAGGTTGGAGAAGCGAATTTTCCGTACCATAAACCATGGAGCTGGCATTTGAACCCAGGGCACGTAAAACTCCCCTCGATTTTTTTTTGAGGGAAACTTTAATATCCTTTCTGTAACACAGGACCTTAATCCAGTCATTTGTAACTTCAAGAAGTTCCTGGTGATTGTTACTAAGTTTTCTAAAGTGTTTCTTCCTTAACAGTGGGTTGAACTGGATGCATTTACAAAGTCTTGCCAGCAGGTGGCGAAACAAAACCAATAACCCAGGACGCAGAGCCGACCACTTTCAGGGAGGAAAAGCTACTCACACCAGCTTGCTCGGCAGGCTGGGTGTCTGGCTTAATTTTGTGATTTCTGGGTTACCACCTCCTCCAACATCTTCCACTTGGGGGCTTTTGTAGGCACGCTAAGGTTCTCAGGATAAGGTCCTTTCAGCTTAGTCCTTGTCTTTGCAGGTGTCCTAATATCCTTCTCAACCACATTTGTCCCCACTGGCCTGCCATCTGGTTAATTTCATCTTATCTTTGGGAACTTGAGAGTTACCTGCAGGGAGTCTATTTCTGCCCAGAGTAGGTGGGATCCCTTCTCTGTGTGTCTTCCTTTCGCAGCACAGGTCTCTGGGGTCCCACTCGTCTTTGCTTGTCTGCCTTCCTGCCAGGCAGTCTGTTCCCTTAAGGGTGAGAGATGTGTCTTGGCCACTCCAGTATCCACCTGGTGACAGTTCAAAGCTAAACGAATGAGCAGGTACGCGCTCTCTGTAAGAGAGAATGCTGGGGTCACAGGATGAGGGTCCGGCAGCTTTTGCAGAGCCCCAGAGTCTTTTGTAAACACAGGCAGGGGTCCTTGCCCAGGGGACAAAGGCTGTTATTGCTCTCCAGGGTAGGGAGTTTGTGTTTTCTGTCCAACCGTTTCTTGCTTCCTCACAGCAGCTTCTTGGTAGCTCCTTAAATACCCCTAAGGAAAGGCGCATGTGTCTCAAGACGTTAAAAAAAAAAAGGAGAGGGTAATTTAAATAAGTGGAAAGAAAAAAATGCATTTTAATTGCATTATTATACTAATTTATATCTCCTGTCTGCCTTGAAAAAAAGTGCTTTTTTTCACAGTGTGGAAGCACATTAGGGTTGGGAGTTGAGACTAATTGCTTCAGATGGGTGCTGAGAGACAATTGAGCTTTGTTTGCCTTGCTCTCTAAGCAGGTGGGGGGAATAGGCTGTGTTCCCAAGGCCAGGGGTTTTCAGGAGCCCCCAGACCACAGCTGCAGTGTCTGCCTGGTGGGGTACTGGCACGGAATAGGTGCTCAGGGGGGTTGGCACGGAGTAGGTGCTTGGGTAGGGTGACACTGAGCAATATTGGCTAATTACTTTGCATTTTTTTTTTTTTTTTTTGGTTTTTTTGAGACAGGGTTTCTCTGTAGCTTTGGAGCCTGTCCTGGAACTAGCTCTTGTAGACCAGGCTGGTCTCGAACTCACAGAGATCCGCCTGCCTCTGCCTCCCGAGTGCTGGGATTAAAGGCGTGCGCCACCACCGCCCGGCTATTACTTTGCATTTTATGTTCAGAACTTTTGGCGGGGGTTATCTTTGTATTCTTTCTCTCTCTCCCCCTTGATACTGTGACATGGAGTGTTAGGTGTGAATCTGAAATGTTGCCCACGGATTGAAGTGCCAACAGTTTTCCCTGCAGCTGGTGACACCTGAAAGTAAAGCATTTAAAAATATATTTCCTTTTATTATTGAGGGGGAATATAATCAGCACAACTACTTTATGCATCTTCCTATGTATGGTTTATTTTATCACAAGTTTCTCAACTTTTATTTCAAATTGGGCCTTGGCTGGAACTCAGTCCTTGTTTGTTGGAAATGATCTCAATGTAAAATGGTAGTCTAGCTCAATCATGGGTTGACAATTGGATCCTTTTAATACTTTGGAGACATTTATGCAGCCCCCTGACCATTGATGGGGAATTCTGTGCCAGTGCAATGATAGGATTGTGGGAAGTTTGCCCTTTACCTCTAGTGAGTGGTGGGTAAGGTCTTCATGTTAGATAATCTTTACTTTCACTACGATGGATGCTGTAGCTTAGACCTTGGATATCCCCTAAAGGCTTGGTCCCTAGGCTGATGCACTTAGGAGTTGCTGGAACCATTGGGAGCTGGGGCCTACTAGAGGAAAATACATTACTAGAGGCGTGTCCCCAAAGGAGAATTGGAAAATGGCTCCTTCCTCTGTCATACTCTTAGCTTCCTAATTTCCAGGAGCAGAGAAGATTCTTGTTCTTGCCAGGGGGACACCGTGCCTCTGCAGGCTAAAAGGATGTGGGACCAAGTGACCACAGACTCTGAAACCATGAGTCAAAAACTAAACAAAGCTCACCAAAACAATCCCCCCTCCCCCCCCCCCGACTTTCTTCTTTAAAAGCTGCCTCATGTGTCTGTCATAGCTACGGGAAGCTGACCAACACAGTGCGTCTGTTAGGCTGAAGCGTGTTTAACCATGTTTGTACCCTCACTGTGCTTTCTCTCTCTCTTGTCTCCATAGTGCCTTTTTATATAGTTTTGTTTCCTTTATTTTGGAATTTTACTTAAAACACATTATTTAATAATTTCTATTATGTGACCTCATTATCTGTCTTATTATTGAAGTTTTTGTTAGTAGAAGCAGATTTATTCATTTATTCACTTCTGAAGCAGGGTCCTGCCATATACCTTGGCTCATCTCCAATTTGCTGTGGAGCTCATGGAGGCTGGCCTTGAACTTGTGATCTTTCTGCTTCTGCTTCCCTAGTGCTAATTATAGTTTTATGCTACCACGTGTAGCAAAGCAGCCTTTTATTTGCTTTAAATGGTGGTGGCACATGCCTTTAATCCCAGCACTCAGCAGGCAGAGGCAGGCAGATCTCTATGAGTTCAAGGCCAGCCTGGTCTACAAGAGCTAGTTCCAGGACAGGCTCCAAAGCAACAGAGAAACCCTGTCTCAAAAAAAAAAGCACACTTGTTGGCTCTCCATTTGCTTTTTGATTTTGAGCTCGTCTTCAGCGTTCGTCTGGTGGAACCAGCAGCAGAGGAAGAGGCTATGCCCTTCTGGACTGGGTTTTCGATACCTTCCACATCCCTAGGGGTATTATCAACTTTTGGCAAGTTTCCACGTTAGATCATAAGCGTGGGTTTTTCTGGTCCAGCTGGATTGTGTACACTTTGGTTTGCGTGTTTTCAGGGCTGAGGGTTAAACTCAGGGCTTCATGTGCTAAGCATGTGCTCTAACACGAAACTGTCGATTCAGCCCATGATAATATGAGTTTTAACTCTTGAGCTTGTGAGATCTGTGTGATCTTTTCCCCACCCACGTAGATCATAGACGGAGACAGATAGGCACCCTCCTCTGTGCTCCAAATACTTAGAGATTTTTTCTCCTAGCCTGCACTATCAATGAAGTCGAGTTATTTGTTGGCTCTTGTTTCACATGGGAATCTGGGTTTCACATCTCTGCTTTGCTTAGGGTATTAGTCTAATTTTTCAGTGTCTCCAGACTAGCATGAAATTCAAGTCTTGTACCTATGCACCAGGAGATATGTGCAGAAGACTAATAGCTTATTTATGATAGCTCAAAAGTGGAAACAACCCAAGTGACCCTCATGGGTAGAACTGCTAAAAATAGTGACATTTATCTTACAGTGGAAGACTATGCAATACTGGGTTAGAGCAAACTGCTGATAAATGCAAGAACATGGGTCTCTTAGGGTTTCTGTTGCTGTGATGAAACACCATGACCAAAAAGCAAGTTGGGGAGGAAAGGGTTTATTTGGCTGACACTTCCGTTTCACTGTTTATCACTGAAAGAAGTCAGGACAGGAGCTCAAACAAGGCAGAAACCCGGAGGCAGGAGCTGGTACAGAGATCATGGAGGAGTGCTGCTTTTTGGCTTGCTCCCCGTGGCTTGCTCAGCCTACTTTCTTATAGAACTCAGTACCACCAGCCCAGAGCTAGCACCACCCACAGTGGGCTGGGTCCTCCCCTATCAATCACTAAGTCACTAATTAAAAAAATGCCTTATAGACCTGTCTACAACCCAATCTTATGAAGGCATTTTCTCAACTGAGGCTCCTTCCTCCCAGATGACTTTAGTTTGTGTCAAGTTGACACAGAGCTCTCCAGAACAAGGAGTAAAGTGTAAAAAACATTATATCGAGTTAAAGAAGTCAAAGCAAAGACACTTAATGTTCTATTTCACTTCTACAGTGTCTTGAATAGCAAAACTGATCCTTGGTAAGAAGTCAGGATGGTGGACACACTCGAGGGGAGAGAGTGTCTAAAAGGGGGCATGAGGTAGCCCTCTGCAAGTCTGTCAATATTCTATAGAATATAAGTGGAGGTTGCAACATGGTTGTGCATGTCCATCCATGTCTGCATGAATTAGATAAGCTCAGCTCTTAAAAATTATGTGTTGTTTGTTAGCTAATTATATCTCAATACAATTGTAGACAAAAACTAAGACCTCCAGGGAAGTCATAGGCGGCTAATTTTTGCTCCTCTAGCTTGCAGTTGCCCTGTATCTTTGGGGGCACTGGTGATATTCTATTCTTTTTCTATGAGCTCAGCTGAAGATGTAAAAGAATATTTGCAGCATTTTCTAGCACTTACTACCTTTCTCTTGTGGCTGATAGGAACCTGCCACATTGTTGAAGTCTCTTCTGACATAAATCAAGTTTGCAGGTTTGCCACAGGAATTTTGTTGGGTAGAACCTACATATTTTAGTTTCTTCTTGTTTATTTTCTGAAAGCCACACACATGATAGGGTTTATCATGACAGTTGGTACATAGATACAATGTATAGGGTTTATCATGACAATTGGAGACACAGATACAATGTATAGGGTTTATCATGACAATTGGATACATAGATACAATGTATAGGGTTTATCATGACAATTGGAGACACAGATACAATGTATAGGGTTTATCATGACAATTGGATACATAGATACAATGTCTAGGGTTTATCATGACAATTGGATACATAGATACAATGTGCAATGATCAAATGCTGTTTCCATCTCCCCTAAGAGTGATCATTACAGTGTGTGGGGAAACTTCACACACTTTCAGTTCTTTATAAAATACATGGTAGGGCATTGTAAGCGAGGTTATCCCACTGATATGTACAACACTAGAACTTATTCCTCCTGTCTAACTGTATTTAATAGCTGTTATCTGAGCTCTATTTACTCCTCCTAACCTCTAGGGGCTACCCTTCTACTCTCTACTCTGTGAAACCACCTTTAACTACTCTACACGAATGGGACCATATGATATTAGTCTTCCTGTGTCTGGCTTATTTTACACAATGCCTTCTATTTCCATCCATATTGTTGCAAATGGCAATATTTTTATATTTTGTTAATGAATTTTTTTTCATTGAGAACACAGGATTTCTCTGGTCACTTTGACACACATTCGTGTTCAGGGAGCGTCCCCACGTGGGTCGTTTGGTTAGAGTGGTTTCCTAGTGATCTGGGGAAAGGAGCTTGATGTGCCCTGGTGGAGATGATCCCTTGCAATGTTGCATTGAGGGGCAGCTGGAGACAAAACATACACAGGTTTCCATAGGTGCAAGAAGTCGCCTGTCAGGAAGGGACTGAGATTCTGATGACCCCAGATAAAGGATCAGGTGTTTCCGGCTTTCTCTATGGACTGACGTAATCTAGAATGTGATTTTTCAGTGAGAAAAGAGACACCTCTGAATGATTTGGTATGAAGTCCCAGGTTCAAACATGGGGTTTGAGGGGCCATGAATGAACACTTTCTGATGCAGGGTGTAGTTAGATAAGAAGTCATTTATGACTTCGTGTCTTAGGGTTTCTATTGTTGTGAAGGGACACCATGACCATGGCAACTTTTATAAACGAAACCATTTAATTGGGGTAGCTGCTTATAGTTTCAGAGGTTTAGTCCATTGTAATCAAGACAGGAAACATGGTGGCATGCAGGCAGACATGATGCTGGAGAGGAGCTGAGAGTTCTACATCTTGATGCAGCACAATTAATACAAACCCAGAGACAGAAATTGGGATTCAATCTGAAGGTCAGAAAAGTAAAACAGACAGCCACTGGCTCTTACCTCTACCTCAGTCCAGAATGGTGATCCTGCTTCCAGGAATCTCAGAATGAGACTGTGTGAGAGCTGTCTCCTCCTGCTTTATATTCCTCTCTAGGGCTGGGATTAAAGGCGTGCACCACCACCACCTGGTTTCTGTGGCAGACTGGCATGGCTATTGAGATTAAAGGTGTGTGCCACCACTGCCTGGTCTGTAAGGCTGACCAGTGCAGCTGTGTTACTCTCTGACCTTCAGGCAAGCATATGTATTAAAATACAAATGAAATACCACTACATCTTGACCTGTAGGCAGCAGAAGGGGACTACACTGGGCAGAGCTTGAGCAAAGAAGCCCTCAAAGCCACCCCCACAGTGACACACATCCTCCAACAAGGTCATACCTACTCCCACAAAGCCACACCTCTTAACAGTGCCATTTCCTTCACGGGCTGTTTTCTTTCAAACCACCACATTCTACTTCTTGGCCTCCAAAGGCTTGTAGCCATATCATAATGCAAAATGTGTAATTCAGTCCAACTTCAAAAGTTGCCATAATCTACAATAGTTTTAAACTTATTTAAAAGTCTAAAGTTCAAAGTCTCTTCTGAGTTTCATGTACTCTCTTAACTACAATCCCCCATAAAAATCAAAGTAAAGAGTGTGATCTGTTCCTAAGGTTCAGTTTTGATTTCCCTTGTGAACTATGGAGAATGACTTTTACCTGCGTTACTACGTGGGTCACAAAGGCAAGTTCGGTCATGAGTTCCTGGAGTTTGAATTCCGACCTGATGGAAAACTGCGATATGCCAACAATAGCAATTACAAGAATGATGTCATGATCAGAAAGGAGGCTTATGTACATAAAAGTGTGATGGAGGAATTGAAGAGAATCATTGATGACAGTGAGATCACCAAGGAAGACGATGCTCTGTGGCCCCCTCCTGACCGAGTAGGCCGGCGGGAGCTTGAAATTGTCATTGGCGATGAACACATTTCTTTTACAACATCAAAAATTGGTTTCCTTATTGATGTCAACCAGTCTAAGGATCCAGAAGGCTTACGAGTGTTTTATTATCTTGTCCAGGACCTGAAGTGTTTAGTCTTCAGCTGTTGAAATACGGAGCGGCGGGCTGTGTCCCGCCACCTGGCTAGCTTTACCCAAAATAATTACACGGAAACTGTATTCTTTTAAACACTGCCTGACCCATTAGTTTCAGTTTCTTATTGGCTAGCTTTTACATATGGATCTAACCCATTTCTATTAATCTGTGTAGCCCACGAGCTGGCTTACCAGGAATGATCTTAACCTGTGTCTGTCTGGAGTGGGAGAACCATGGCGACTCCCTGACTCAGCTTCTTTCTCCCAGCATTCCGTTCTGTTTACTCCGCCTACCTAAGGGTTGGCCTATCAAATGGGTCTAGGCAGTTTCTTTATTAATAAGAAATTACTCCCACATCATTCAGCCTTATTGGATTACATTTCAGGATTAAACCAACCTAGATTGGATATTGTGGACCTGAGGGGGTGGGAATTTTTAGTTACCGTAATTAGGAATTTTTTCTGTATATTGGGGCAATTTTTATAAACAATAAATGATGGTCTTTAATAAATGTGATAACATCTACTTTTTGTTACTTTAAAAAAAATCAAAGTAAAAAAATCAGATCGCATACTTCCAAATGTTATGCCTCAGGATATATATTACCATTACAAAACATAGGGAAGGCAGCCTAGTGAGGAGATACTGGACCAAAGCAAGATTGAAAACCAACTGGGTAAACTCCAAGCTTTGCATCTCCAAGTCTGATGTCAAGACACTCTTCAGATCTCCAACTCCTTTCTGCATTTTTGACTGTGACTTGCTTCTTTATCTTGGACTCATTCCATTCCCTGTTAACATCTCTCCTCACAGGTATCCCATGGCTCTGACATCTCCAACATCTTGGTATCTCCAAGGCATTGCTGGCTTCCCCTTTACAGCTTCACACAATGGTCTCTCTGGACCTCCATGCAGGAACATTCCTGCCAGACACCTGGCCTCAGTGGTTTTTCTTATTCACAGAGAAAGATTCCATAACTCCTTTTTTTCTATCCCTGACTTTGAAGTCAGAACCAGGTGGCTGAAGCTGCCAAGTTCTGCTGCTTGCTGTGCCTGGAACATGACCCTCTTGTTCAATTACATCTTCACCAGCTTTCAGTTTTTGACAGAAGCCTCATTGTAACATCCTTTGCCTCAGAAACCTCTTGAGTCTGCCCCACTACAGTTTAAATGACCCTCAGTACCATGCCTTCCATGTTCCTACGAGTGTGGCCCACTAAGCAGAGCTAAAAGCATCCCACTGTTTTCCTAACCCAAAGTGCCAAAGTCCAAATTTCTTTCAACAAAAATATAGTCAGGCATATCACAGCAATACCCCAGTCCCTGGGACCAACTTCTGTCTTCGAGTTTCTATTACTATGAAAAGACTTCATGGCCATGGCAACTCTTGTAAAGGAAAATATTTAATTGGAGTGGTTTATAGTTTCAGAGGTTTAGTCCATTTTCATCATAGCAGAAAACATAGTGGCGTACAGGTAGGCATGATGCTGGAGAAGGAATTGAGAGTTCTGCATCTTGGTCTGTAGGCAACAGGTAGTAACCTGTCTCATGGTGTAGCTTGAACAAAGATGACCTCAAAGCCCACTCCACAGTGACATACTCTCTCCAACAATGCCAGACCCACTCCAACAAAACCATACCTCCTAATAGTGCCACTTCCTTTGGGGGGGGTGTCCTCTTTTTCCAAACCACCACACTTGGGAATAATGGCTGGGCATCTGTGTGTAACTTAAACATTACAGAAAGAGAATCAAGCATGGTGGTTTGTGTAGGGAGACAGAAGGGAGAACAGCATCACCTCTGCAGCAGATGAGAGCTTGCCGTGTGGGACTAATTGTGGAAAACAGCTCTGCAAGGAGGCAGCATGTTCAATGACAAATGAATGGGGTCCATATTACAGGCAAGTAGACTTTCCTGCTCTTCTCCACTTGGCTTCCCGATGTGGGGCAGAATAAGCCCCAGGGTGTGGTAGACTCAAAGGCTTGTTTAACTCAAAGTAACTCCCAGCTTTGTTTTGCCACTATTTTTTTTTTCAATGATAAAAGATGAAACATTGAGCTCATTCAACACGCCAGAGTCTACCGAAGAAGGAGTGGTCAGGTGGTCTAGTTCTTGCCAATCGCTTAGGTAGAATTCTTATTTCCAACTAAAAAGGGGCCCAAGAGGTGGCTCAGAAGGTAAAGGAGCTTGCCACCAAGTCTGATGACCTAAATTCAGCATCCAGGACCCATATTGTAGCAGGGGAAAACAGACTCCAACAGGTATGTCGTAACATGTGTGAGCCCCTAGCACCCTACAGAATAATACTGCAATAAAAAAAATTCAAATTAAAGTCAAATCACTTTGTCCTTGAATTTTTCTCTCTTCCTCCCTGGAGGTGTAACAGTCATTCTCTGATGACATATCATTATATAGGATCAAGATCTAAGACTCTGGATCTTTGAGGACACGCTTCAGTGACTTCCTGCCCTGTCCTGCCTAATTTGGTGTCTTGCTACGGAAGACAAATAAACTCTTATTTGGATAAGCTCCTGTTAGTTGGGTTTTCTGTTGTTTATAGTGGAAACTGTCCTGTAAGGCTGTAGGGACAAGGCCTCAAGGTGGCAGGTCCTGTACTGCTTAATGACAGGGGCTTGCAGTTACTCAAGTGATTAATTGGAAAAAATGAAAGGAACGGACTCATGTGGTAACCTCAGCTGGTGATGTGGATCATGTAGTTTTAGGCATTATCTCATCCTCTCCCAAAATAGCATCATGACAGGCTGGGCGCAGGTGCCATCAACCTTGATACCCTTGGAGGCTAAAGCCCAGAGACACTCAATGAGGGATTTTCTAATTATATAAGCAGCGCATGAACTGGAACGGCCATAATCATGGCAAAGGCAATCTCCTGATGGTGGCACGGAATGCTTTGTGTTGCAAGCACTTGGGTGACAGCTGCTTGAGTAGCTGCGTTTGGTAGACTATCCATCTCCAATTGGAAACAAGTAGATATCTGTACAGTTCCCATGGTGACGGGCCTTGGTAAAGTCACAAGGCTCTTCTTTGGGATATAGGGAATGTCCACTGGCTTTGAAAATTCATTTCTTTTAGGAGGAGAACTCCCACTTTTGGCTTCTAGTGCACCCTGCCTGTAAGAACTCTTTTTAAAAATTCACTGGAGAACCACTATTATGTGTCCACTATATAAATGAGCCTTTCTAGTAACCCCTCTTTCTTTGCTTTGCCCTTTGTGGGAGACCCTTGTTTCTTGGAAGTAAAAGTGGTCCACGTCTACCCCTTCTAAATGATGGCTCGAGAGTTTGCTTTTTTTTTTTTAATCTGAAGACTTTACATCATGTCTTCCACTATTAGTCCATATCTAACAACTACTACGTCAAGGGCTGTCCCTTGCCCTCTGCCGCCCCCCCCCCCCCAACATATGTATCATCTTCAGGTTTCATGGCAGGAACAGTTATCCACTGAGCGGCCCAAGGGAATTCTTACTGTTTCTCTATTTGGCCCACATTTGATGAGCTTTCCTGGGTGATGAGCTTCAACCACGTGTTTCCCTCCAGCGGAAGAGAACTGGAGAGGGTCACAGTGATCTCAGGCTGTTAGAAGCTGAGTCTTTCCAAACAGCTCAGTACTGTGTGCTGAGCCCTTGAGCCCTGCTCATCTGTGCTGGAACTTTCCTCTCTGTTTTCCTCCCCAGGTGCCTGGTGATGGTTTGGTGACTGGTTGCTAGGATTCTACCCCATAGAACCCCCCTGGGGGATACAATTCTTCTGCAGCACCACTTCCACCCACTCCCTTCTTGGGGCTGGACATTATCTTTCTGCCCTTTGAAAAAGAAAACCTGTAGTCTATTACAAGATCAGATGTGGAAATGACCTTGGGGGAAAACACAGTCCCAGGAAAGTATTTTTTAAAGCCCGAGAACATTCCTCTAAGAGAGAGTACAGTCTAGGGTTACAGAGAAGGCATGGCAAGACCAAATAACGGTTTACCTCAAGGCAACTAGGAGCTGGAAGGGACACAGAAAGGGGACATGTATTTTACACCCCAAGGATCTACCTCCAGTGATCTACTTTCTTCAGCTAAACTAAGCTCCAAAAGTTTCCAGAACTTCCATAAAATATACCACAAATTAGGGACCTGGGATTTACCACCTGATGTTGTGGGAGATGTTTCATATTCAAATCATAACACTCTACCTCTGAGCACCAAAGACTCATGGCCACACTGCAAAATGCATCCAGTCTATCTCAGACAGCCCCCCAAGTTTAGTTGAGTCTTTTTTGAGGCTCAAAGCAAACTCTTAGCTGTGAACCCATATATATATTATATTTATATATTTTTATTTATATATATTTACATATATATTCAAGATACAGTAGCATGCAGTAAATATGACTATTCCCCAAATAAAGAATAGGGAGAGAAAAGGAAGGAACAAGATTGAAAACCAGGAGGAAAAGCATTAAGTTTTGTAGCTTCACGTGTGATATTGGGAGCACACAGTGGGATGTAAGCTCCAAGGAGGACTGGGAGTGCTCATCCTGGTAGCCTTGTCCACTGCTGCCCATATGCCCTCTCTGTTGGGGGCAGATACTGGGTGCCCCTGGCCTTCTTCAACAGGTTTCTATGCTCCTAGTGTCTCTAATATTCTGAATTCACCACTTAAGCTTGGAGTCCCCCTCATAGCTTGACTTCTTACACTCTCTTACCTACCTAGGGATCAGGCTGAAAGTTTATATTGTTTTTTAATGGAAGATCCTGGCTGGAGATGTATCTTGGCAGTAGAGTACCTGTCCAGTACATACAAGGGACCGGGTTTGAGTCCTGAAAATTAAAGAAATAAAACTTTAGAAAATGAGATAAATAAAAAGGATATTGGCTCTTAACCTCTATCTGTCTCCCAGTCTGCTTGCCCCACTCCCTCAGAATCTACAGAGGCTGCACAAAGGCACCGTCTCCATTCTGCACCCCTTTTCCACTGCTGTGTTCCTCACCCGAATGCTGTGCCTACATCTGCTAAGAACTGTTCTTAGCAAGCTCCCCTGTGTCTTCCATGTGGATGCACACAGTGTTGTTACTCTTCTGTTTTGATTCTTTAAGATAATTAAAAATTGTTTATATGTGTGTGTGTATGCTGGCATGCATATATGTGTGCGTGCACCACGGAGAAAGTGTGGAGAGAGGTCAGAGGTCAGTTTAGCATTGTTGATTCTCTCCTTTTATTAAATGCAGCTGTGATCAAGCAAAGACTGTTAGGCTTGGCAGCAAGTGCTCCTCCTGTGGAGCCTTCTCACGAGCCCTTTTCTTCGTGGTTTTCACTTGGCAATGTCGCCCCTGAGCTGCTATTGGCTCCTATGTGAATTGTTGTCTCCCAGCCCCTCTCCTTTGTCACCTTCAGGCCTTTGGGCAGCTTCCCAGTGAATGTTGGCATTTATCGTAGCAGATTTTAAATTAATTAATTAATTAATTATATATCAAAACCACAGTTTCCCTTTCCTCTTCTCCTCCCGGTCCCTCCCTGCCACCTCTCCTCTACCTCCCCGCCCCCAATCCACTCCTCCTCTGTTTCTATTCAAAAAAGGGCAAGCCTCTCATGGATAGCTACAAAACATGGCTTATTAAGTTGTAGTAAGACTAAGCACACTCCACATCCCCATGTATTAAGCCTGGGCAAGGCAACCTAGTATGAGGAATAGGGTTCCAAAAACCAGTAAAGGAGTCAGGGAGACAGGAAGCTGTCTAGAGAACATGACACTCACATTCCCAAGAGGTGGGGTGGGTGGTTTTTGGTCATTCAGTGTGATATGGATAGTTGTCATTGTTTAGGGAGAGTGGTTACAATCTGTTATTAGTAATGGCCAGGAAAAAAATGAACAAAGGAGATTAGATTTAGGGATCTCATTCTGAAAAGAGAAAAGGGGGACATAGAAATGCTAGGATAAAAAGGTAGATTATCGAATCTGCTTTTAAACTACAAAAGCAACTACTAGTCTTAAATATTTTACACTGGTATAGATTTTTTGTATATTGATACAAATTTAAAATTATTTTTGTTAGATCATATTGAATATAGGCTTCTACTCTTATTTAAGGTATTGTACCTATACAGCTCATTTAACAAAGTAATGTACATTTCTAGTTCTCAAAAGTTATTATTACAAGCTAGGATAATAAATGCATGTCATATATAACAATCAAACTTATAGTCATGTTAGGTTTTCAAGGTCAATCAGAGACATATTTTAAATAGATAGGTGGTCTTCAAATACTTTAGAGACCTACAGAATATGAAATTTTGATGTTTTAATAAAATAAGTCTTTTCATGACAGCGGGACACAGCTGCTCCTGGCAGTACTAATATATTTCAAAAAAGGATAATGGGAATTGAAGGACCTCCATATGGAGTTTGCTTTCACAAACTAGCCATTTAGGCAAGAAACTGCCCTTGCCTTGACTGCTGACAGTATGTTACGAACAGGATAAGCAGTGCACAAAGGAATAAGACTGCTGAACTTTGACTAGACAAGGTGGGACAGTCCTCCAAAACTCCTGCTTCACAGAAAAGTCTGTCAGATATTCTCCTGTGGGTTGAAGATGGATGCCCCAACATTACAGAAGAAACTTGGGTGACTTTTCAAGCAAACAGATGTCTCTGTCATTTCTATAGTTTTGGAAGTTGCTTTCTTTGCACTTCCTGTTTACTCAAGTAATATATTAATCCTCTTGGGTCTCTGATGGGGATTGAAGCCTAGGTAGTTATAGTTTTACAGTTTTCATTGTTACCAAATTCAGAAAAGAAAAGTACATAAGAGACGTAAAGTTTATTAGGCTGAGAAACATAAAAGCTTAAGTTGTTTGTTTAAAAAGATATTTTAAGGTCTAAAAGATATTTTTAGGATGGGAATACAAGTTATGACAAAAGTGGTTTCGGTATAAGATGGATAAATAATGGAGTATTTTCTCTAAATTTTCCAAATGCAAATGGACTAGACATTGTAAATGTAATTCTTACCTGATAATTGTTTTTGTTGTATATAGTTTTACTGGGTTACAGTTAGAACCTTTCTTTTTTATTTATACAAAAGGGGGCATTCCCCGAGTGACGCCTAATGTTTCACTATGGGTGTCTGTGTCTGATTCCATCAGTTGCTGGATGAAGCCTCTCTGATGACTGTTGGGCTAGGTTCCAGTCCATCTCATAGCAGTTTTAAATGTTATTCTTCCATCTCTCCACTGTCACCATAGGTTATTTCATGGATGCTCTCTTCTTTCAATGTTGGCTTTATTTTTTGTGTTATTTATTTATTTATTTATTTCTGTTTTGTTTTTGCAGAACTGGGGGTGGAGCCTAGGACTTTGAGCACACGAGGCGGGTGCTCAGACACCGGGCTCCATCATTAGCTCTCTTCCAATTGTTTCATTTTGACAGTCTCACTAGGCTATGGCCTTGAACCCATTCTTTAGCTCAGGCTGGCCTTGAATTTGCACTCTTTCTGCCATACTCTTCTGAGTAGCTGGGATTATAGACACATACTGCCAGGCCTGGTTGTATTTGGTGTCATTTAAATTTCTACCTAAGAACTCCAGATGTAACTCTCTGTATCCTTCTCAGTTATCCACAGCGGCTATCAGCAGCTCCGCCATGTTCAAACTGCTTAACCCTAATCTTCCCTCTCCCTGGAAGTAACCTCACTATCTAGCTACCTGCCCAGTTCACTTCACAGGACTCTGAGGCTTAAAGACAGGTGAGTGACTTTGTAATGCTTGAGAGCAAATCGTCAGTTCCCTGCTGAGTTGGTCCTGCTTGTACCCATACTCAGATCTTTACTCTCTCCTTGTCTCAGTTGTGAGTCATCTGGATTGCTCTTATTCCATTTCAGACCCTCTGCAAGCCTAGTCTTGTCCCTGAGCCTAGGGCAGTCTTGTCTTCACTCTCCCTGGCTCCTTCCTCTGCGAATGTTCTCTAAAAACCACACCTGAATAGCTGCCCAATATTCTTTGCCACTTCGCCCCTTTGGTTTCCATCATGGCACTTGTTTATCCTGTGTGTTGTCTGCCTTCTCGCTAGGGTGTATGTGTTTGTTCACCGGGGGACAGCAACTGTAATACATACTTGTTGAATCAATAATAATGGCCGAGGGCCAACCTGAAAGGTCTACCCTCAGTCCCAGTTGGCTGTGTCCTTCCTGACACTGGCTGTGATGGCTGTTACTTTTGGTTGCCTAGCACCTGCTCCTGTCTTGTTTTCTGGAAACACAGAACACATCCACATGACAGGGGATGAAGCTGCTGGCCAGGCTGACTTCTTTGTGGTCATGACTGGAGTTGTTGCTCACTTTGGCCAACCTGATTGTGTCTCCAAGTCCCATGGACTGGCCTTGGTAAAAGACATTCTTTCCTCAGTAGGCATGAGGCTAAAAGGATTAAGAGCTCAGAGCCACTAAGGCAGACTGGCTGAGAGAACAAAGAGTCAGAGATGCCAGGCAGAGAGAGATGGTGATGGTTGCAGAGCCCTTGGGTTCAGGTACTCCCAAGCCCCATTTCTCTTGCCTTTCCTGGTTTTGTCTGGATCTATTCCCCCTTTAGGGATTAGTTTTCTTCACTTATGGACAGACTAAGTGGTGTACCGGAGTAAATTGCTAATTCTCTCAGGGTCTCAGCTTTTTCTTCTGTTAAATCAGATTGATGTTGTTTAGCCTTCTCGGCTTAAAAAGCTTCTGCAAGGTGGCTTAGTGTTTTTTGCTGTGAAAAGACGCCATGGCCACAGCAACTCTTATAAGGAAAACAGTTAATTGGGTCTGGCTTATAGTTCAGAAGTTAGTCCATTGTCATCATGGGAGGGAGGGAGAGCATGGTGGCAGGCAGCAGGAAGAGGAAGAGAGCCACAGGGCATGGTGTGAGCCCTTGAAACCTCAAAGCCCATTCCTGGTGATGCGTTTCCCCCAATAAGGCCACACCTCCTGATAGTTCCACTCCCTGTGAGCTTATGGGGGGCCAATTTCATTCACACCACCACACAAAGGCTTAGAGAAAGTACTCGTAGTAGCACTTTGTTTTTCTTTTTTGAGACAGTCTTGGCGTATAACCTAGGTTGGCCCCCCCACTAGCGGTTTTCCTGCCTCAGCCTCCTATGTGCTGGGATTACAGGTGTGCCCACACCCAGTCTGGAACTTCCTTGAAATGCCTATTGTGATCCCGAGAACTTGGCTCTCTGTATCCTCAGTCACAGGAACTCACAGTTGGCCCTCACTCTTCCCTAGAGAGGATTTTTTTGAACTCTGCATGAGCAGCCAAGCTATGTAATTTAAGAGACTGTTATTTCGGGTCTGAAGGCCACAGTCCCCGCCATGGCCAACTTGCTGAGCATGCTCAAATGCTGAAATGGCCACGCTCCATTCACTCATTACCCCTGACATTTTCTGTCCTTGACACACAATCTCACAGAAAATGTGAAAAGAGTTGAGCGAGCCTTTCTTGGATGAGTGTCAAAATCTTTTATTTTCATTATATTTTCTTTGCGCTGTTGGGAGACTTTCTTCTTCATTAGCGGTGTCACACGGAGAGCTTGCTTGCTGCAGGCTTTGATCTAAATCTGTTTAAAGTGAAAGCAGCTGCTTTTGCTGAGCAGCCTCCCTCCCAGGTCCCCCGAGAATACAATTGATTCACGAAATGCAAACAGTGTGACCAGGACCCAGTTAGTGGAGGAGCCCTGTCCACTTCCATAAATAGGGGGCTATAGAAAGTCTGGCTTCTCACGTTCTTTCCAAACTGCCTTCTCCTTCTCTGGCTGCCCCTCCCATGCATTTGAAACACCCAGGGTCTGAAATGCACGCATGAACTTGAGTTTCCCCCTTGTCGTTACACGCACTGAGGTCATCGCTGATATCACATCTTTTTACTATGTCCACTCCAGGTTCAGTGGGTTAAAAAAAGCCTGGTGCCTCCCGGTAACTGGTGTTTGCTGTGCTCTGGTTACCTTCTGAGCTCAGCAGCCCTGGTACCTTAGTCACCTGCAAAGGGACAGTCATCCCTCACATCACCAGATCCTCATTCATCCCCAACACTCATCCCTCAGGCCCCCTTTTTGCTAGACCCCAGGCTCTCACTTTCACATCCATCTTGACTCTTCTTTAACTTATTTTACAGATCCAGGCAATTCTCTATGCTGGTGCTTTGTTAGTTACTTCATGCAATCCAATTACCAAGGACTCTTTGTCAGGTCCTGCGTAGACACCAGGGAGGCAGAAAATAAAGCTAGTGCCTGGACCACTGAGGCAGAACAGTTACTCCCCTACCTCAAGGATAGATAAATGCCTCTTAAATTGCCCTTTTGTGCTTTTTACTTCTCTGGAAAAAAATCCAGGCAGAGTTTATATTGTCTATTTCTATTGAATGAAACCCAATGATAGTCAAGAGTTTTCTGATACAATGTTCGGCTGCAAGCACCTGAAATATGGTCGGCATGAACTGAGATAAGCTGTAACTGTGCACGCAGGATTTAAGAGACTGAACACAAAAGAAAAAAAAAAGAATATCTCACTGTGTTTTTAACAATTACTTGTTAAAATTCTTAGACTTATAATATGTTGAAAGTATGATATCAACTTGCATGAAAAAGTAAAATAGTTTGGCTCCATTGGGTTGTGATTAAAACTGTTAAAATGAATGACTTTTGCTTGGTACATAGGGTTCTCTCGAGGAGAGTCAATAGGGTAGCTGGAGATGGGGCCGGGGCTAACTTGGAGTGGCTCACAGGTGTTGGAGACTGAGAAGGCCCACGCTGTTCTTCCATTGTGCTGGAGAGCCAGAGAAGCCAGCTGGAGGCCAAAGGCCTGGGAACATGCAGGGCAACAGTGTAAGTCCCAGAGTTCTGGGAACCTGGGGCTCTTATAGGAAAAGGCAGAGAATTCTCCCTACCTTCATCTCTTTGATCTAAGTAGCCCCCAGTGGCTTGGATGATGTCTACCACATTGGTGAGGAGGGTCTGATGGTCCAGATGCTGCTGTCTTCTGGAAACATCCTCACAGACACCACTAGAAAGAGCGACTATCTGGGGAATCCCTAACCTGGTCAAGCTGACATATGAAACTTGCCAACACATGGCTGTTAGGAAACCAGGGATCACACTCGAGGGTTGCATTTTGTTTCTGTTGCAGCGGAGATTTTAGACCATGGGCTTTCCTATGGCCTTACTCTTAAGGACTTAAAATACATTGTAATGTTCTACCCTCCCCGCAAGTTCTGGTTTCCTGCTTCTTGTAAAGAAATGAAAAAAATGTACAGACTTCTAGGTGAGCCCTGACCTTCAGGAGATTCTCTCCCTGAACTCAGATCTGCCATCACAGTCTCCCTCAGTTGATGTGAGAGGTGATGAATGCTGTGAATATGTTTTATTGCCATTGGTTAATAAAGAAGCTGCTTTTGACCAATGACTTAACAGAATCTAGCCAGGCTGGAAGAGCTATATAGAGAGAGTAGGCAGAGTCAGTGAGAAGCTATATAGCTGCCCGCCACAGGAGACAGTTGCCTCCTCTGGAGCCCACTAGAACCTTGCTGGTAAGCCATAACCATGTGGTGATACACAGATTAATAGAAATTGGTTTATTTAAGATATTAGAGTTAGCCAGAAATATGCTTAAGCTATTGGCCAAACAGTATTGTAAATAATATAGTTTCTGTGTGATTATTTTGAGTTAGGGCGGCTGGGAAATGAACCAGCGGCCTCTGCCAACACTCAGTCTTTTCTTTCCAGGAAGTTTCTGTCAACTTTTAAGCACATTATTTTTTTTGGAAGGGGGTTGAAAGTTATATTTCACTCCTTGTTTCACTGAAAATGGAGCTTGTGTATCCCCCCTCGCTTTCCCCTTTTCTTTTCCTGTAATTTTATGGAGAAAATGAAGATATGAAGTGATCTATGTAGTCATGTTTATACCAGAAGCCCTTCAGTTAATCCTAATTTTGTTTATCCATGTTCTTTCCTGATGTGAAGAACTAAAGACTGAAACTGGAGGGTGCTGGGAGAGTGTTTCCTACTCAGCAGTGAAGGGAATGACAAACCAGACAGCAGGGGCCTCCCCTCAGCCTTGGCAACTCAGAGCATCCCCGTGAGTTGTTTGGTTGGCTCGGTGCCAGACTACACGTGCTAAAGCTTTGCATCTGGGTCACTTTGAAATGAAATTCACATGCACGACAACACCTTTCCTGCTCTCTACGACCTTTCAAAACCCAACTGTAAATTATCAGAGACTAGTGATTCCTATGACTGTATTATATGAAAATGTGGTTATTCCATTACAAGAGGGGGATGCTTGGGCCACACCGACCACTTTGTTTTTCTCATCTTGTAAGCAGATGTTTGTTAGGTGCCCTTCTCTTAGAGGTTCCTGTACTTGCCTATTATGGCTCTTTGTGGAATTTGGTAGAGGCTTAGAATTCAGAAAACGATTACTCGGGTTATATATAAAGAGAAAATAAAGGACATCAGCACACGGGTCTTGTAATATCAGCCTTTTCTGGTGGAGAATCTTGCTTTCTGGATCCCAGCAACACCCAGACTAAGAAAAGATACTGAATTTCCAATCTGTCAGAAGTTCCCTTCATACATGCTTAATTATCTTACTATAATTGTGCCACTGTGACAGTGACTTCAAACACACTACCGTAAAATCTCATGGTCTAGAGATATCATGCAAAGTCTAACAAGAGCCTTGCCACAGCCTTCTGTTGCTTGCAGGGAAGGGTGTCTGTTGTCAGTGCCCAGTCTGGGTGTCTCGGGGGAGCACAGGTGCTTGCTATGCAGGCGGAGTACATCCGGAAGGTTCTAAAGTTGTTAAGTGCAAGCTGCAAGATTCTAAGATTAATTGTGCTTCACTCTCCAGTGAGATTAGTGTATTATAAATCATAGAGGCATATCCCATCAATCTGGCGCCTGGATGCAGAGAACATGATAACCCCTAGCTCAGCAGAAACACACCTTCCATCCATTACTGCGTCTCTCCTGGAATAAACCGTGGACTCCTCAGAAAGAACCAGGGCAATGGACAGCATTTTAAAGACATCTTTGAGACAACGTGACTTCTCTTCCAAGAAGAAAATCATTTCTATGGCTCCTTCCACCTTGCCCTGTGCCACCCACACAACAACTTGAAACAGTCAGGTTCAGTGATGTATTTTCCGGGTACCTAGTACTTCCTTATTTCCAAGATGAGATCTCTGGTGGTGGTTGGGTGTCTTAGTTTGGATTTCTATTGCTGTGAAAAGATACCATAACCATGGTAACTCTTATAAGGAGAACATTTAATTGGGGGTGGTTTGCTTACAGCTTCAGAGGTTCAGTCCATTATCATCATGGTGGGGGGAGTATGGCAGGGTGCATGACAGGTGCATAGGCAGACATTATGCTGGCTACATCTTGATCAGAAGGCAATATGAAGTTGCTTGTGACACTGGGAGTAGCTTAAGCATAGGAGACCTCACAATCTCCAACAAGGCCACACCTACTCCAACAAAGCCACACCTCCTAATAGTGCCATTCCTTTTGGGAGCCATTTTTTTTTTCAAGTCACCATGGGGGAATACAAAAGAAAGAAAAAATAATAATCCTCACTTTCAATGACCATACTGTTTAGTTGGTGAGAAAGATGTTATAAATCCCAACAATAGCTATAGTTTACATAGCATTTATTATACACACAAATACCAATAGCATATACTAAGAGATTATTCATAGAACATACTTCCAAATAAACACTGGGATGTCAGATAAGGAAGAAACAACTGCTGACTGGGGTTCTCTGAATGGTCCATACCCGAGCCAAACCGGTGCTGGGTCTCAAGTTCTCTGAATGGTCCATACCCGCACCAAACCGGTGCTGGGTCTCAAGGGTGGGCATCTGAGAGCTGAGGCAGAGTGTGGGTTGCAGGAGGGATGTGAGGTGAAATAGGCACGGAAGAAATTCCAGGGAAGAAGCTTGGACACATCCAGCAGAACGAGAGTGGGAGGGTGTCTCATGCATACACTTCCTGTGCTCCTTGGTTAGCAGAGTCAGAGTCTTCTTTTAGAGAACCCCACTTAGTAGAAGAAAATCCCATTAGGGACACCCTGCTGGGATTGGGAGGTGGGGTAAGTAGGGAACTCTGAGAAGGTCATTTGGCTAGATTGTGCCAGCTAGGTTGTGAGTGTACACCTTGCTAGGGCCAGTGGGCTAATTTTTTGGCAAGGAGATAAAACCGACAGGTTTCTATTGTAGCTACTGAGAAGTCAAATATAGCAGTCAATTGTGGTTCCTGTAACTGGCACATTTACATGACAAAATGTAAGGAAGTAAGGGCAGATGCCAGCTCTCACTTGGAAGATACGGTCTATCCTGGAGGGAAAGCTGCAACAACAGCAGGGTAAGGAGACTTGGTTACTGTCAGGAGCAGTTTCCTCCTAGGATTATTGCAGGAACCATCACCCTGGGGAGTCTGCAGAGAACCCCACACCCATAATTGTGTTAAGAATCGTTCTATTGACAGAGCCTACCCCACACCCAAATTAGCTGTTAATAGAGAGCTATCTGTTAGCGGAACCCGCCCCACATTCCAAACTATCTAGAGAACTAGGTGTGTCAACTCCTAGTGACTTCCTGGCCTCCGTGACCTGAACCACGCGGCAAGAGCCCAGGCCCCTGTGCCCATCCCCCAACTCCTTACCCTATATAAGCTGTACCCCATCTCTAATAAATGGAGGCTCTGACAAACCTAGCATAGCCTTCTTCTTCTCTCTTAGCCCATTATCTTCAAGATAGTGCCTCTCCGGGACCCTGGAATAACTGAACTGCCAGACGGGTTACAAACCCTAGACTAAGTAACCCGCCAAGGCAATCAACAGGTTACATTGTGTCAACAGTCTGGAAGCAGAAAGACAGTGTTGGTTTGTCACTAGGGTCTTCTCTCAGTTTGGAACCCTAACCCATGCAACGGTACCTTCCATATTTAAGGTGGATTTTATCTTCTCAGTGAACTCAATGTAGAAACTCCTTCACTGATGCACCCAGAGGTTTGCCTCCTGGATGGTTTCTAGATTCTGTGATGATGACATTATTAACCAACACAAAATTGTTGGGAGAGCTGTCCTCAGTGTCCTCGTCCTATCCTGCATGTCGCTACTAGCCTTTAGATCTTTAAACCTGCTGGCTGTCCTCCCAGTAATGCCTTTCCTCCTTCTGAGGCACCAGGTACACACTTCTGGGCAGGGCCAGTCCATTGTATTTTATGCTCTCATCTTGAGTTTGCTCAATTCTGTCTCCTTATTAAGAGCCTCGTTTTTCTGCCCTAAGCCACACTCACCACCCTGTCCTGAATTCCTCCAGTATCTAAAGGGCAAAATTGTCTTAGTTATTTATACAAATTCACGGTCTAGCTAAATACTACACGCTAAACAATTATTCATTGCTTATCTGCAGTTCACATTTAATTAGCGCCTTGCATTTTCATCTGGATATCCACTACAGCGGGATACTTAGGGGAATGGACCTTGTCTTCTACAGACAGATCAAACCTATACTTATGTCTCCAGCCGGGCAGGAATATGGGAAAATGTTGCCAGAGTTTCAGCTTGGTTAGTTTCTAGTGTTTTGCAATTATGACATCCAGCCAAGGGCTCTTTTAATTCAGCACACAGGAAAGATTCGTGATGCATTTCCATAGAACACTATAATTTCCAACTTCAGTGATGTGTGAGGATAGAGGCTCATTATCTTCCCAAAGCTTACGACTTCTCAAAGTCTTCATTGAGGTTCATCTGCCTATAAGGAGTTTGCCACCTGCTATTAATACCAACATCATCATAATCATCAATAGCCTTGCTTGATCCGAACCAGCTGTGTAGGCAGAGGAATAGTAGCACAATGGATAGAGTGTACATCCTGGCTGAACCATTTACTTAGTTGTGTGGTCTTGGGAAACCACGTAATCTCTCCGTCTGTGCTGCAGTTTTTCATTGTAGGTAACAATATCTACGTCAAAGGGGTTAGTGAGAAGGCTGAAGCGTTAAAATGCAAAGGTTTTAGAATAGTTGGGATGTGGCAAATGTTAGAAATGTAATCAGAATTAATTTTTTGTTTCTTTTGAGACAGAATTTCTTTGTGTAGTCCTGGCTGTTCCAGAACTCACTCTGTAGACTAGGTTGGCCTCAAATTCAGAGATCCTCCTGCCTCTGCCTTTCTCTTGAGTGCTGGGATTAAAGGCATGCACCATCACTGCCCAGCTAGAATTAATATTTTAAAATAATATTTTTATTAATTATTTGAGAATTTCATATATACAATGTATTTTGATAATGTTTAGAGCTTCACTCCTCCCTAATACCCTCACCCTCTCTCCCCCTTCTCAACCTCATGTCTTCCTTTTCTTTTATAGCCCAATGTGTTTGTTTTGTGCTGCCCATTAAACGTTTTTAGCACATGCAGTCTCGGCATGGGAACTCAGAGGAGGGAGCAGACAAGAGAATGGCAAATATTCTCTAGTGCTCCTGTCTGCATCTTTGCATCTGTCCCTCAGCTTCCCCTGCACTGGGGAAGCAGAATCTCTATGAATACTTCCTGGTGTGTATGTTGACTTCATTGCCATCCTGGGAAATAATAGTGACATTTATAGATGTTTCCCTGAGGCCACTGAGTTTCAAAATACTCTACATCCCGATCATTTCACTATTTATCAATTTGTTTGTCAAGTCTAAGGCAAATGCATTTAATTACGGCATGTGGAGTGAGCATTATAGATGTCCTCCAACTAAGAGCAAGCGAAGACCTCATTTAGCAATCACATCTTAGCATATGTCAGGACTTGAGTGAGAATCAGTGACAACTGATAACACATTCAAAAAGTGACCAGCATTGCTTTAAACACTTGACCCCCCCCCCCATGATCTCTGAATCCCCAAGCCTCTCTGAGAGCTTGACATTATTAACTCTACACTAAATACAAGAAGGTGCAGGTGTAGAGTGGTTAAGGCATGCCCAAATCCTATTTTTTTTTCCTAAGTTCTAGATAGTAATTTTTTGATCTTGGATTCAAGTTCAAGACTGTCAGATTTTAAATTCCATGCTCAAAGTGTGTCAACATGTTTCTCATCTTAAAAAAGTTAACGAGAAAGGGGAATTTCATGGCCATTTTCTTAGTCAACTGTGGGGACTACAGAGGCGAAAAACAACAAAATAAATAAATAAATAAATAGATAAATAAATAAATAAATAAAGCCCTCAGTCTCAAATCTGTTTCCTCCAGTGTGGATTGGCTATGGCCCCGCCTCTTGGGTTGAGAAGGGGGTGTATGGTCTGATTCTGAGGTGTGTCCATATCTACTTCCCCATGAATGTCTCATTGGGGTCCTGGGACGGAAACAGAGACATGAGGAGGTGGAGGTTCCCTTTCTAGTCTCCTGTGCACCGTCCATGGGAAGGGTCACAGGTTCCATTCTGCATCAGGCTGGCTTTGCCACAAGGTCTAGTGTAGAGCTTTGTGGCATTGTTCACTGAGACCCCTTCAACTTTCTAAGGACCTGCCAGACAGCAGCCCTATGTCCCTTTGGTTTCTAGAGGTCTATCTTCTTGTCCCTTTACCCGGCTGGCTAACCTCCCCCATGGCCCTGGGATTATCTGCCCTGCATGCAAGGCACAAGGCTCTGTTTGAGAGCTGGATCCTGGCTGTGGGGAATTCTTAGGGAATGGCCATTCTTAATTCTTTCATTCATGCTGAAACTCCCCCAAGAAGTGCAGTGCTTGGGACCTTGCTCCACAGCGCTGGGCTATCCACCGCAGCCTTCCAGAGCTAGGTGGGAAGGGGGCTGAGGCATCTCATGGTTCTTTCTTTACCTGCCCCACCCCATCCTTGGGTTCTAGTCTCTAGAATTCACCCTGCAATTCAGCAGTCAGGGAGCAGCCCACGAAGGGAGGAGCTTTTGACATCCTAGTGATTTCTGTGGTTGCCATTTGTTCTCTCTAGGGTACAGTATTGTGCTTGTCACCTTGGTCTCTTAACTGGAAACCCTCAAATATTCATCTGGAGAGGCCACAAACCTAGGCATTTAAAATCAGATAGATCTTTGTATTTGTGAAACGTCACAATTAATATTTTATGGAGAAAGGATTAATAAAACATCATGCAATTAGTTGTTTCCCTTCAGCCATCTCATCTCATTAAAGGATTTCGCAGCCAGCCAGCACACCTCCCGAGTAAGCTGCTGGTGGGGCTCTGGCTTGTGATAGAGGCTGCTGGCTTAGGGGATGTCACAGCCCCCACCCCACCTTGTTCAGCGAAGCATTTTCCCCTGTAAATGGTGAGATAACAGGGGCCAGCTCTCAGTGGGATAGCTTTTGGCAGCCACACCTTCATCTGCATCTCTAGCATTTTCTCCTCATTTATTCACTCATTATTCTGTCCATGGTATTGCCTTCTGCAAGCTGGGTGCTCTGCTCGGTGGCAGGAGCAGTGGTCATCTACATCTCCAAGGCCCTGCTGGCTCCTGTCAGAGAGTTCTGCTCCCCTGCCAGCTTCCCTGCTCACCTCTGCTCACGCTTCTACACTCTGAATACATGGACAGGTGCCTTTTACTTTCCATGGCTCCCTTCCAGCTACCCCTCCCTGTGTCTAAGCTGTACTAATGGACCGCTTTGCTCTTCCTCTCTCCATGAGGAACAGCTTGGCCAGGGGAAGGTTGGAGCCACTGAAAACATTTCAAAGCTTTCTCAGCTCGGCTAAGAGGGATTACTTAGACTTAATTTTTCTCACCGAGGCCTTTTCGCTTCTTCTTTCGTCATGGCTCCTCTTTATTTGATCTTTATTTGAGTCTCAGATCCTCTGGAAGCTGGCAGGTGGTTTTGGGTAAGGAGACCCCTCATCTCTCCAAGCCTCACCTTGTTTTGTGAATGGGGGAACAGGAGAACTCATAGAAGGTGGCTTTAGGACTGGTGAAACACTTCATGAAACGGAAGCTGTGATTATGACAATTTGGACAGTGCTGTGTGGTACCTGGTCCCAGAGGTGCTGGCTCACACATGGAGATAGGTCTTTCCTGCCCATGCAAACCACCAGCCATTTTTTCATATACTGTCATCTCTGAGTGGCAACTGTTCTTGTCCGCTACCTCCTCTGCTTCCAGTCTGCAGTTCCTGTGTAAGACTTTGGCTTGGTCTAGGATCAACATGTCGACACGGTTCGAAGACCCCCAGAGACAGAGCTCACAGCATGTTCTGGTTTCCACCAGACCACGTGAATGCCCATTCCTCTGAGAAGCCCAGTTAGATATATGGGATGAGAGGGCACTGGGCTCTGATGCCACCCCTGGCAGTTTGACAGTCTGTTTATGTGCCAGGTCACTTCCTCTGAGCCCCTTAGGACTAGAAGAAGAAAAGTGGGCCTCAGTGACAGCATCTCCAGAGTCAAAGTGATGGGTGAGGGAGGCTTTGACTGTCTCCTTGCATCAATCCATACAGATAATCTGGACCACACTCTGCTATTCTAAAAGAAATGGATTGTGAGGGAGTAGTAAGCTGGTTGATACCTTCTTCTCACCAAGCTGACCTCATGTTTGTGGAAAACCAGAGGAGGCAGAAGTGAGGAGACATTAGGAAAGGGGCTTTGATTGTAATCAGATTGTGGTGGTCAGGCATGAAGACGGGCTCCAGAAACCAATATGACTGGTATTACCTGACAGGTTTAACCAAAGATGCGATTCAGTTAGATATGTCTTCTTTACGGGGAAGGTAATTGTAACCGATGCCCTTGGTGCCTTGCCAGATCCCCTTTTCATGCCGCTGCCCCAGTCCCAGCTACTGATTGCTGTTCTCAGTTCGCAGCTGTCCTACACTTCAAAGCACAGCCTTTGGCCAAATCATCCTCAGTATGCCCTACAGAAAAGTCAGCGTCCTCTCCTAACCAAAGTCAGTGCCTAACAACCACAGGCAGACTGATCTGCTGTGCCCAGAGTGAGAACAGCTCTGGAACGATCAGTGCTCCTTGAGAATCACACTTAGTCCAGAGCCTTGCTCAGTTCCTTCCTCTGCTCCATCTTGCTTCCCTCCTCCTGTCCTTTGGAGCAACACTCTAAGAAACCAGATGAAGAAGATCCTCGTGCTGGGCCATGGTTCTAGGAAACTCAAACTAAGACAGTAATTTTGCACGGAAGTGGGAGAATCTAATCCTAGGGAGGCTGGCAATGACATAGGCATATGTTAATAAAGTTGTTAACCTGGGGAAAAGAGAAAAGAGATGCCAGAGGTACCTGAGTTACTAGGATCCCTACTGGCTGGACAAGGCTGTGAATGAGCATAGTTTACATCAGAATGAGTGAGAATAGGCTGTGATATCTGTGGTTATCAGGAAGGAAACTTCAGTCCCCCCCACCCCCATCTGTGTCTCTCTCTCTCTCTCTCTCTCTAATTGAAAACAGATTCTTTTCTCATACAGTATATCCTGATTATAGTTTCCCCTCCCTCTATTTCTTCTAGGTCCTTCCCATCTCCTCTCCCCTCTGGATCTACTCCCTTTCTGTCTCTCGTTAGAAAGAACAGGCTTCTAAGAGATAACAACCAAACATGACAAAGTAAAATACAATAAGCAGACATGACCACCCAAGAGGAGGAAAAGAGTCCCAAGAGCAGGCAAAAGAATCAGAGACCCACTTCTTACAGTCAGGAGTACCATAAAAATACCTGGTGCAGACCCTTGTAGGCCCTGTGCTTCTGCTTCAGTGTCTGTGAGCTCATGCCCTGCTTAGTTGGTTCAGAGGGCCTTGTTTCTCTTGGTCACCTCCACACCTTCTGACTCTTAAAATCTTTCTGCCAGAGCTCTGAGAGGAGGGATTTGATGAGGACTTCCCATTTGAACTCACTCTCCACGCAATGTTGGCTGTGAGTCTCTGCATCTGTTTCCGTCTGCTGTTAGAGGAAGTCTCTCTGATGATGACTGGATAAAGAACTGATCTATGAATATAGCAGAATATCTTTAGGAATCATTTTATTGATACTTTTAAATTTGTTTTGGCCAGTAGTGTTTGGTTTTACCCTAGGTCTCTGGGCTATCTGGTCTCTGGTCCTTGGTTATGCTAGCAGTGTTGGATATGGGTTCCTTCTCATGGAGGGGGATTTGGGTCAAATCAGACATTGGCTGACTACCCCCAGAAGTTCTGTGCCAACATTGCTCTAGCATATTTTGCAAGCAGGACAGATTCTAGGTTCAGTGATTGTTAAACATCAACAGCTGAGTTGATGTTCATGTTTCTTTTTTGGTAGCCTGCAGAGTACCTTCCTGAGACAAAGACAATAGAGCAGGAGTGAAGGCTCCACATAGGAATAAGCCTGATTTCTCCATGTTCAGAGTCATGTGGGTGTTGTCCTTGGCAATGTGGCCCTGCTGTCAGTTTGCAGAGAGCAACCCATTGTCTTAGCAGCAGCCTGGGTTGTTTGGGGGTTTCCATGGGACCCCCTTGGCCAACAACTCTAGTTAGTACAGCCCAATTTCTGCCCCTGGCAGCCTCACCTGGCAACAAGAGATGGTCAATTGAGACTCTGTGTCCCCCCAGAACTAGGAACCTTTGTTAGGATCACCTTTATAGATTCCAGGCAATTTTCCCTGCACTAGGTTTCCACGCCCCTAAAGCTGGCCAGTTCCAGCCCTCTCTGCCTGCACTCTCTTTCTCTACCTCATCTCCTGATCTCTATCTCCCTCCTCTGCTTCCATCCTCACTTGCTCCCAGTCCACCTGTGAAATCTATTCTATTTCCCTGCTCCCAGAGATATCCATGCATCTTCCTTAGATCCCCTCATCTTTACCCAGCTTCTTCGGATCTATGGATTGTAGATTGGTTATCCTTTACTTAATGGCTAATATCCACGTATAAGTGAATACATACCATATTTATCTTCCTGAGCCTTTTTTTTTAGTTCCATCCATATGCTTGCAAATTTCATGATTTTTTTGACAGCTGAGTAATACATACTCCATTGTGTAAATGTATCACATTTTCTTTATTCATTTTTTGTTTTTTGTTGAGAGGCATCTAGGTTGTTTCCAGTCTCTGGCCCTTATGAATAAAGCTGCTATGAACATAGTTGAGCAAATATCTTTGTAGTAGGCTGGAACATCTTTTGGGTATGTGCTTAAGAGTGGCATATCTGGATCTTGAGGAAGATCAATTCCTAACTTTTGGAGGAACTGCCATATTGATTTGGATAGTGGCTGTACTGGTTTACACTTCTACCAGCAATGAGGAGCATTCCCCTTGCTCCACACCCTATCAGCATGAGCTGTCACATGTTATTCTGACAGGTGTAAGATGGAATCTCAGTGATGTTTTGTTTTGCATTTCCCTAATGGCTAAGGATTTCTTTAAATGTTTCTTAGTCATTTCAGTTTCCTCTATTGAGAATTTTCTGTTTAGGCCTGCACCTCCATTTTTCATTGGATCATTTGTTTTTTGGATACTTAGTTTCTTGGGTTCTTTATATATTTTGGACATTAGTCTTCTATTAGATATGGAATCGGTACTTTTCCCCCATACTGTAGGTTGTTGCTTTGTCTGATTGATGGTGTCCTTTGCCTTACAGAAGGTTTCCAGTTTCATGAGGTCTCACTTACTAATTGTTGATCTTAGTGTCTGTGCTATCGGTGGTCTGTCAGAAAGTTGTCTCCTGTGCCAGTGCATTCAAGACTATCATCCCCCACTTTCTCTTCTACCAGGTTCAGTGTATCTAGTTTTATGTTGAGGTCTTTGATCCACTTGGTCTTGAACTTTATGCAGGGTGATAGATATGGCCCTATTTGCATTCTTCTACATGCAGATATCCAGTTTGCCCAGCACATTTGTTGAAAATACTGTCCCTTTTCTGAGCATGTATCTCTGATTTCGTTATAAAATACCAGGTGTCCACAGGTGTATAAGTTTATGTCTGGATCATCAAATGGATTCCATTGGTCAATGTGTCTGTTTTTAGGCCAATACCACATAGTTTTTATTATTATAGCTCTGTAGTAAAGCTTAAAATCAGGGTTGGTGAGACCTTCAGCAGTTCTCTCTCTCTCTTTTATTTTCCTCCCTCCCTTCCTCCCTCCCTCCCTCCCTCCCTCCCTCTTTCTTTTTCTTTTTTTTTCTGAGACAGGGTTTCTCTGTGTTGCTTTGGAGCCAGTCCTAAAACTAGGTAGACCAGTCTGGCCTTGAACTCACAGAGATCACCTGCCTCTGCCTCCTGAGTGCTGGGATTAAAGGTGTGTGCCACCACCGCCCAGCTCCAGCAGTTCTTTTATTTTTCAGGATTGTTTTGGATATCCTGTTTTTTTTTTCCCTTATGGAGTTTAGAATTGTTTTCTCAAGATCTGTAAAGAATTATGTTGAAGTTTTGATGGGGTTGCACTGAATCTGTAGATTGTGTTTGGTAGAATGGCTATCTTGACTATGTTAATCCTACCGATCCATGAGCATGGGAGATCTTTCCATCTTCTGATATCTTCTTCAATTTCATTTGTAAAGACTTGAAGTTTTTAATCATAAAAGTTTTTTTACTTGCTTGGTTAGATTTATCCCAAGATATTTTATATTATTTGTGGCTATTTTGTGAAGGGTGTTTTTTCCCATGATTTCTTTCTCAGTCTGTTTGTTGTTTGTATATAGGAGGGCTACTTATTTCTTTTTTTGAGCTAATCTCATATTCAGTTACTTTACTGAAAGTGTTCATCAGATGTCAGAGTTCCCTGGTGGAATTTTTAGTGTCAGTTAAGCATACTATTATATTGTCTGATAATAATGATACTTGGATTTTTTCTTTCTAATTTGTATCTCTTTGATCTACTTTAGTTGTCTTATTGCTCTAGCTAAAACTTTCAAGTACTATACTGAATAGATATGGGGAGCGTGAACAACCTTGTCTTGTTCCTGATTTTAGTTGTGGAATTCCCCTCTGTATGCTGTGAATATCATTGGTTAATAAAGGAACTGCTTTGGGCCTATAGTAGAGCTATAGGGGAACAGAGCTAGGCAGGGAAAACTAAACTGAATGCTGGGAAAAAGGAGGTAGAGTCAAGGAGAAGCCATGGAGCCACCGCCAAAGACAGACATGTTGGCCACGAACCTCGTGGTAAAATATAAAATACTGGAAATGAGTTAATACTAGATGTAAGAGCTAGCTAGCAATACACTTAAGTGATTGGTCAAGCAGTGATTTAAATAATATAGTTTCTGTGTGGTTATTTTGGGAGTCTGGGCAGCTGGGAAATGAATAAGCGGCCTTTAGTGGAATTGTTTTACGTTTAGCGGAATTTAGTGGAATTGTTTTGAGTTTCTCTTCATTTTGTTTGATGTTGGTTATTGGTTTGCAATAACTTGCCTTTATCATGTTAAGGTGTGTCCCTTGTTTCCGTAATCTCTCCAGGATTTTTATCATGAAGGGGTGATGAATTTTGTCAAAGACCTTTTCTGCATCTAATAAAATTATCATGTTTTTTTTCTTTCAGTTTGTTTATATAGTGAATTACATTTATTGATTTTCATTTATTGAAACATTCCTGCATCTCTGGGATGTGACCTACTTGATCAAGATGTGATCTTGGGTTCAGATTGTGACTATTTTATTAAGTGTTTTTGCATCAATGTTCATAAGGAAAATTGGTCTGTAATTCTCTTTGTTGAGTCTTTATGTGGTTTGGGTATCAGGGTATCTGTGGCTTCATAAAATGAATTTGGCAATATTCCTTATATTTATATTTTGTGAAATAATTTGAGGAGTATTAGCATTAACTCTTTATTGAAAGTTGGGTAGAATTCTGCACTAAAACTGTCTAGCCCTGGTTTTTTTTTTTTTTGGGGTGTGGGGTTTGGGATACTTTTTCCTTAGGGGTTATAGGTCTTTTAAAATTGTTTACCTGATCTTGATTTAACTTTGATAACTTGTATGTACCTATTGAGAACAGTGTCCATTTATTTTAGATTTTCCAATTTGGTGGAGTACAGATTTTTAAAGTATACCCTTATGATTCTCTGAATTTCTTCAGTGTTAATTCTTTTTGTTTTTGATTTTGTTGACTTAGATATTCTCTCTCTGTCTTTTAGTTGATTTAGATAGGTAGGGTTTGTCTACCTTTTTGATTTTCTCAAAGAACCAACTCTTTATTTTATTGATTCGTTATATTGTTCGCTTTGCTTCTATTTTATTGATTTCGGATCTTAGTTTGATTATTTCTTGCTGTCTACTCCTCTTGAGTGTGATTACTTCTTTTTGTTCTGGCAGTTTCAAATGTACTGTTAAGTTGCAGGTATGAGATCTCTCCAATTAATTTATGCAGGCAGTTAGTGCTAAGAGCTTTCCTCTTAGCACTGCTTTCATTGCATACCTTAAGGTTGAGTATACTGTGTATTCATTTTCATTGAATTCTAGAAAGCCTATAATTTTTTTCTTTATTTTTGTCTTAACCCATTTTTCATTCAGTAGGGAGTTGTTCAGTTTCCACGAGTTTGCAAGCTTTCTGTTTTTATTGATGTCTAGCTTTAATCTGTGGTCATCTGATAGAACACGGAGAGTCATTTCAGTTTTCTTTCTTTTTTTACTGATTTTTCTCTGCTCCCCTCCCTGCTTCTCCCCTCCCCTTCAACCCTCCCTCAAGGTCCCCATGCTCCCAATTTACTCAGGAGATCTTGTCTTTTTTTACTTCCCATGTAGATTAGATCCATGTCTGTCTCTCTTAGTGTTCTCACTGTTGTCTAAGTTCTCTGATATTGTGATTTGTGGGCTGCTTTTCTTTGCTTTATGTTTAAAAACCACTTATGAGTGATTACATATGATACTTGTTTTTCTGTGTCTGGATGACCTCACTCAAAATGATGTTTTCTAGCTCCATCCATTTTTCTAGAAAATTCAAGATGACATTATTATTTTCTACTGTGTGAACACTTCCGCATTGCTGGTGGGAATGCAAGCTGATACAGCCCCTTTGGATTTCAGTGTGGCAATTTCTCAGAAAATTAGGAAACAACCTTCCTTAAGACCCAGTAATATCACTTTTGGGCATATATCCAAAGGATGCTTAATTGTGCCACAAGGACATGTGCTCGACTATATTCACAGCAGCATTGTTTGTCATAGCCAGAACCTGGAAACAACCTAAATGCCCCTCTACTGAAGAATGGATAAGGAAAATGAAGTACATTTACGCAATGGAGCCTTTCCGTTTTCTTACATCTGTTGAGACTTGCTTTGTCATCGAGTATGTGGTCAGTTTTGGAGAAGGTTTCATGAAGTGCAGAGAAGAAAGTATATTCTTTTGTGTTTGAGTGGAATGTTCTGGGAGTGTCTTTAGTTCCAGTTGGTTTGTAATGTCTGGTAGCTCCAGCATTTCTCTGTTTAGTGTTTGGCTGGATGACCTGTCTGCCGGAGAGAGCAGAGTACTGGAGTCTCCTACCATCAATGTGTTGGGGCCAATAGGTGATTTAAGTTGTAACAGTGTTTATTTTACAAACTTGGGTGCCCTTGTGTTTGGGGCATAGATGTAAAGAATTGAAATGTCATCCTGGTGGATTTTTCTTTGAGGAGTATATAGTGTCTGTCTCTATTTCTTTTGAATTGTTTGGTTTGAAGTCTATTTTGGTGGATATTAGAATGGCTACATCAGCTTTCTTCTTAGGTTCATTTGTTTGGAATATCTTTTTTAACTTTTTACTCTGAGATAATGTCTATCTTTGATGTTGAGGTATGTTTTTTGGATAGAGCAAAAGGATAGGTCCTGTTTTCGAATCCATTCTAGTAGTCTTTGTCTTTGGTTGGGGAATTGAGACCATGGATATTCAGAGATATCAATGACCTGTGATTATTGATTACTGCTATTTTGCTGTTGGTGGTGATGGTGTGAGTGTGTTTGTGTCCCTCTTTTGATTGTTTTGGTGTGAGATTATTTATTTTATTTGTTTTTATAGGTGTAGTTAACCTCCTTGGGTGTAGTTAACCTCCTTAGGTTGGAGTTTTCCCTTCCAGTATCTTCTCTAGGGCTGGATTTATAGATACACATTCTTTAAATTTGACTTTTTTTTTGACAGAATATCTGATTTTCTTCATCTATAGTGATTGAAAGTTTTGCTGTGTATAGTAGTCGGAGCTGGCACCTTTGGTCTCTTGAGTCTGCAGCATTTCTGTCCAGACCCTTCTGACTTTTAGAGTCTCTATTGAAAAGTCTAGTGTAATTCTAATAAGCCTGCCTTTATATGTTACTTGTTACTTTTCCTTGCAGCTTTTAATATTCTTTCTTTGTTTTGTATATTTATTTGGTGTTTTGATTATTATGTTTCAAGGGCAATTTCTTTTCTGGTCCAATCTACTTGGCGTTCTGTAAGTTTCTTGTACTTTTCTAGGCACCTTCTTTTTAGGTTAGAAAATTTTTCTTTTATCATTTTATTGAAAATACCTTCTGGATCTTTGAACTGGGATTCTTCTCCTTCTATTCCTATTATTCTTAGGTTATTCTATTTCCTATTATTCTTTTCATAGTGTCCCAGATTTCTTTATCTTGTGTATCTCTTTCTTCTATCACAGTTTTAATGCCTGAGATTCTTTCTTCCATCTCTTATATTCTGAAATTATATTGGTGAAATTTGCCTCCCTAGTTCCTATTTGAATTCCTAAATTTTTCATTTCCTTAACTTTCTTTGCTTGTGTTTTCTTTATTGTTTTTATTTCCATTTTCAGGTCTTGAATAGTTTTATTAATTTCCTGCAACTGTGTGTTTGTTTTTTGGATTTCTTTAGTGGATTTATTCATTTCCTCCAGTTTTAAGTTTGTGTTTCTTTTGCTTTCTTTAAAGGGTTATTAATTTCCTCCTTAAGGGCCTCTACCATCTTCAGATAGCTATGTTGGAACATTTTGGATCTGCTGTGACAGGATATCTGGGCTCTAGTGGAGACATCCTGTCCTATTTTTTTTATGCTGGCATCTAGGCATCTGGATTTGGAGTGATTATAGGTCCAGGAGCTGAGATTTGGGTTTGTCTTTGTTGGATGAGTGTTTTGTTTCCTGCTTTCTGTTTCCTCCCTAGATTATTGGAGAGTGTGATGGCTCTGTGTTACCTGTTTTTCTGTCCTGATCAGCTGGTGTGTTCACAGGGCATGCCTGCTGATGTTGGAGGCTGGGTAACTGGGATGAGTTGGGGAAGGGAAGGCTGGAGGTGAAGGTCTTTGTGATCCCCTGGGGATGGGGTCAGAGCGGAAAGGGAGACAACAGCAGGTTCCTAGCCACAGAACTGGGGATGGGAGCTAGGCTGGCTGGTTGGCTGGCTGGCTGGCTGGCTGGTGTGTGTGTGTGTGTGTGTGTGTGTGTGGTGGATCTGAGTAGCAGAAGGTAGGTATGGGTCTGCCTTCGCCCCACTTGTTGCCCTGGAAGGAGAGGCTCTGGGGTTAGCAGGGGGTGCTTGCTGGGGTTGGGGTCTGAGACAAAGCAACAAGTTATGAGGAGTGGTTAGAAGGGGAAGGATCTGTGAGGTTGACGAGAGATGGGAGTGTGTGTGTGTGTGTGTGTGTGTGTGGAGACTGCTAGGAGCATTCTGCTGCAGAGCTGAGGATGAGACCGGGGGATTGGATCTGGAGGAACTCAAATGGTAGCCACCTCTAATCAGTGCATCTTTCCAGGCCTGCATTTGCCATTTTGCCCCTGTATCTCTGACCCTGAGTTATAGTCATGGACTGTGTTGTGTTGTTAGCTTTGGAATACTCCATGTCTAAAAGGAATTAAATTATGTTTGTGGATTAATTAATGGATTGATACTTAAAGTTTCCTCAAAACACATTCTTCTGGATGATCAGAACCACAGGCTTCAGAGTTAATGATGCCACATTAACTGTGTGGTTTCTGGATGAGTGGCTTCTGTTTTTTCTCTTACTAATTTTATTGAGAGGTAGCTTATATAAGGTAAGTCACATATTTGAAGTGTATGCATCAATGAGTTTTCTTAATTATTGAAATATGTGAAGTCATTGCCACAGTCAAGACAAAAACTGTTTTCATCATCTTCTTGGTTGTATTTCATTGCTTAATACCCCTCCATTGATCTCTTCTTTTCTTCAATGTATTCTTTTTTCAGTAAAACTTAAGTTAGAAGGCATAATTTTCATATCCGTTATATTTTATATACAGTCGTACAATATTTATTTTTTAATGTTTACTTTTCACCCTGCCTAGCAATTTTGAGATTCATTCACATTCTAAGTGTGGTAGCAGACCATTCCTTTTTTAAAATTAAAATTTTGACATACATGTAGAATCACATGCAGTTGTGATAAATAATGCAGTCAGCAAGCTGTGTGTATAATATTTTGCAAAATCAGCCCATTATTAAAACGAAGCCATTGGTGTTAGAGAAACCACAAAGAAGGAAATTGCCAGTTTGCCCTATGCTAGATCCACCCTTCCCTTGTACCTACCCCCTCTTTCAAAAGGACAACTTAAGAAAGGTTGCTCTGTTTATTTGTGTGTTTGTATGTAAATCTTCATGAGTGTACGCAAATGCACTTACGAGAAGGTTTGCACACCTATGCATGCATACCGGGGCCAGAAGGTCAGTTGTCTTCCCCTGCTGCTCTCTGCCTCTCCCTTGGAGGCATGGTCAGCCTGGGACTTGGATTTTCTGAGCTAGGATGGAAGCCATCACGCCTCAGCAGTCCTGCCTCTAGCTCTCTCAAAACTAGGGAAAGAAGAGACAGGCATTTAAAGGGATGCCTGATGTGTTTCTTATGTGGGTGCGGGGATCCGAACTCTGGTCTCCATGGTTGTGCAATAAGCCCCCCTAGCAGTTGAGCCATCTCTCTAACCCTAACCTTTTTCTTTTCCTTTTTAAAGAGTAGTTATAATTCATTGCTAAGTTGAGTAGAGGTAAGAATTTTCTGAATGTACTCTGCCTAACTGCATGCATTACCAACATCTTCCACTAGAGGGGGGAATGTTCGTTATAATTAATGAACCCACATTGAAACATCTCATTTACAGAAAGATTCTCTAGTGTTTTATGCTCCGTGGGTCTGGAAAAATGTGCAATGATATGTATCCACCGTTACAGTTCCATGCAAAGTAATTTAACTGCTCCCCGCCCCCACCCACCCCTAATCCTCAGCGCTCTGCCTGTTTCCTTCAGTCTCAAGACCCCTGGCTGCACCGGATCTTTTTATTGTCTCTGTGGTTTGTGTTTTCTAGAATGCCATGTATTTGGAATTATACGTATGTAACCATCTCACATGGTATTCTTTCACTTAGAAATGTGATTGTATTATCATATAGAACATTATCACTTAGAAATATGATTGTAAAGTTCCTTCATATCTTTGTATGGTTTGATCATTTACACTCAATGCCGGATATTATCCACTGCTGGGAAGCACTCAGGTTTGTGCCGGTTTGCGTATTCACACACTACTGGGGGATGTTTAGTTTGTTTCCAGCTTATGGCCTTTTATACACGGGGCTGCTCTAAACACCCAAGTGCAGGCTTTCGTGGGGTCACAGACTTGTGATTCTTCTGGGTAAAGAGCAATAAGCTTGGTTCTGGATCACATACCGCTCATTAACTTTTGTCAGAGCCGAGTGTTCTCCCAGAACGGTTGCGCCAACTTGCATCTGCCGGAGGAAGGAACGAGGGCCCCTGCTGCCTGGTGCCCTGAGCAGCATTTTCGTTTGTTTCCGGACTTGACCAGGCTAATAGGTACCAACAGGTATCTCACAGCTCTGATTTGCATCTTTATGGTTACGCATGCGGATCGTGTCACGTGCTTATTTCCATCAGCGTATCTTTTGGGGACCGTATTTGTTAAGGTCTCCCCTGGCTCATTCTTTAATTAGATCGTTTGGTTGCAAATGGTCATATTTTAATAGTTGACTCTGTATTTTGAGTTGTAGTCTTTTACTGATCTTCCAGTCTGGCCTGTCTTTTTACTCTACTGGGATCTATCTCATGACGATCCACCATGAACCTAGACGGCTGAATGGTCTGCTGTTGTACATGAAGTGGGGTAGGTACCCATCATAACTAGGCGATTGATGCTGTTGTGTTCAACTCTGTCCTACGGACTTTCTGATTCCTGGGTCTGATCTCTATGATCTGAGTCACAGGTGGAAGGGAGGATCCATCTGTCTCTCCTTGCACTTTTATCTGTTTTCTTCATCTATTATTATTATTATTATGCCTTTTAAGGTTATTTTGTTAAAGATGGCCATATCTTGGAGATAAGTGATCCCATGATAACCTTCCTTGCTGTGAAGTCAGCTATATCTAAAATTTATGTACCCATTCCTGCTTTCTTTAGATTAGACTTAATGATGTCAGTTTTTTCAACCATCTGCCTACTTAAATTCATTCATTCATTCACTCATGTATTCATTCATTCACGGCATGTGTATGTGGCCAGGTGCACACACGACATGACACATGGGTAGAGGCCAGAAGACAACTTTTAGGAGTGGGTCCCAGGGATTGAACTCAGGTCATGAGTTTGGTGACCAGCACTTTTCCTCACTGAGCCATCTTGCCAGCCCTAGACACTCATTCATTCATTCATTCATACATACATACATACATGTCTTTGTCTGGGGTTCTGAATACGGGTTTGTGGTAGACTGTGGGGTCCTGCTTTGGCTCAGGCTCAGGTCCTGAGATGGGGACAGGGGTCAGGGGAAGGAAGATTCTGACCACCATGTAGATTGCACACAAGTGACCTTGATTACCTCAAGTTGTCTTTATTTATACTTTAACAGAGTTTTGTTTTCTACCAGGCTTGCATGAATAGTTTATTTTATTAGTTTCTATTTTTGACTTTTAAGAAACACATGGTAATCATCAGACATTGATGGCAGTGAGAGGATGTGCGGAAGGGGATCTCAACCCCCCTCTTGCTGGCCAGCATGTGACAGATGAGTAATGGGGACAGTTCTCCCATTTTCACAACTTTGGGGCTGGCTCACCGACATGCCCACTGACTGGATTGTCTCTATTGCTCTGCCCAGGTGGAGAACTCCCATCTGTAACTACAAATAGGAAGCAGAGCACTAGCTGTAAGTGGAGCCAGCCTGAGATTCCCAGAATCCTGCATGCAGGGACATACTTCCTTCAGCTGTGCTGTAGGAAGCCTAGTTCCCTGCACCCCCAAAGACAGAGCCACCAACTGGGGACCAGGTGTTCAAATGTCTGAGCTTATGAGGGGAATCTCATTCAAGCAGCTGTGATATCTATCATATCTATTCCTCTTCTCTATTTGCTTTTTTATTCTTTATTACTATTTGTATTTTCCAATTTTCATTCCTTTTGGGCCTTTTGTGTTTGTGTATGTGTACTTTAAAGGATCTGACTTTAAAAAACCTTTTGTTTTTATATCTATGGCTGTTTTGCTTCCCGCCATGTGACAAGAGCCTGTACACACAGAACCAGCTTGAATCTTCTGAGTCCTGAGTCCTAAGTGTGTAGTGTCTTCATCAGCAGGGAGTTATTTTCAGCCTCTGAGCCCAAGGACAGTAACAACAGTTTGTATTGTTTGGGGAGTCTCTTGGACTATCCTGACCAAGGACTCAAAGTTTAAAAAGAGAGTTCTTCTTTCTTCTTTCTTCCTCCCACTTCTTAGGTATTGACTCAGCACCCACATAACACACACACATCAGGCAGCCCTTCAAGTGCCTGTCACCTGTAACCTGAATTTTGAGAGAGCCAGAGACAGGATCGCTGAGGAGGACACCTGAACTTCTGGCCTCTGCATGCACGATGTTCAAACCTTCACATGGATAAATGTGCATGCACTCACACAGAAGCACACATAAACAGACACAATGTATAAAGCAACCTCTCTAAAGGAGTGTAGCTTTTAAAGAGGTGGTAGGTACAAGGAAAGTGGCATGGATCTAGCAAAGGACTCATGGGAAATTTCCTTCTTGGTGGTTTACTAGTGTAATATTTTCTAGTTCCTTCCATTCACCTGCAAATGCCATGATTTCATTTTTCTTTATAGCTAAGTAGTATTCCATTGTGTACATGTCGCAGGTTTTCATCACCCATTCCTCTGCTGAAGGACAATGAGGTTGTTTCCGTTTCCCTGTTATTGTGAGTAGCAGTGATCATGGCCGAGCAGGTGTTATGGAATAGGAGTTTGAGTCTTTCAGGCACAGGCTAAGGAGTGGTCTAGATGGGTCATGTGATTGATTGATTCTAGCTGTCGGAGAGTTCTCCACACGGTTTCCAGAGTGACTGGGCTGATTGGCAGCCACATCAACAGTGAATGAGGTTCCCCCTTTACCACAGCTTTGCCATTATTTGGTGTCAATTGTTTTGTTGATCTTTGCCATTCTGGCTGGAGTGAGATGAAATTTCAGATTGTTTTAATTTCCATTTTTTAATTGTTAAATGTGATGAACACTTTTTGAAGTAGTTCTTAGCCATTTTATTTCTTCTGTTGTGAACTCTGTTCAGACCCATTGCCCATGTTTTCAATTGGTTCATTTGTTTTTTTTTGACTCTTTGCTTTTTGAGTTATTTGTACATAGTTTGACAAATTAATCATTTGTCAAATATATAACTGAGTGTCTCTTCACTCGGTTGTTTCCTTAGTTGTATAGAACCCTTTAAACTATATGAGGTCCTACTGTCAACGGTTGGCCTTAATTCCTTGGTCAGTGGCGTCTATTCTGAAAGTCCTTTCCCACACCTATACCATGTAGGCACCGCCTATGTCTTCTTCTAGCAGTTTCAGCTTTCACACTGAGGCCTTTGATCTACTTGGAGTTAATTTCTATACAGAATGATAGATACGGGTCTAATTTCATTCTTCTGCATTTTGACATTCAGTTTCCCCAGCACCATTTGTTGAAGATAGTGTCTTTTCACCAGTGTGTAATTGGGGCTTCTTTGTCAACTGCCAGATGGCTGTAGTTACAATAGCTTGTCTCCTTCTTAAATAAATAAATAAAAAAGCCCAAACCTTCTAGTGACTTCTGTAGAAGCTGCAGTATACATTCACCACCAATCTCTCCCACTTTCAAAATGACTTGATGCAGTTTCATGAGTAGTGTATTTTATGAGACTAACACGCTGCCTACTGCACTAAGTCGGTGTCTATGAGCAATGTATGTTATCATATAAAGTGACCCTAATATCCCACACCTGTCATTTCTGTCACTTACTTTACTCATACATAGAGATGTATATTACACAGTGTGCTAGTCACTCCCCTGCTGCTGTGGTAGACATTACAACTAAGGCAACTTCTAGAAGGGAGGGTTTGTTTCGGGCTTACGGTTCTGGTTCTAGGGGATTAGAGTCCATCACGGCAGGGCAGAGGCAGCAGGAAACCGTCTAGAGCTCACACCCTGACCCACAAAGCCTCCCCCCAGTGACACACTTCCATCATTGAAGGCCACACCTCCTAATCCTCCCTAAATGGTCACTAACTGGGTCCAAATAGTCAAGTGCCCAAGACTTAGAGGAGCATCTTGTTCAAACTACTACTCATATAGTGGCTGTGTCTGGGAATATATGATAAAACACATATTTGTTTTCATTCTTTTGCAGAAGTGTTGTCTATTAAATTAATTAAGAATAAAAAAAATGAACGTTTTCCTTTCACCTATTCCTTCTGCAATAGTTCATACAGGCCACAAAATCCCAGTCTACATAATTTTCTTTTCTCTGAAAAGCCCCTAAAGTTTCTTTCAAGAAATACATCCTTCAGTTTTCCTTTGCTGAGCTAATCTTTATCTCTTTTTTACTTTTAAAAAAAGGATACATTTCCCTTTTTAAAAATGTATTTATTTTATATCCTGATCACAATTTCCCCTCCCTTCTCCCCTCCCAGCCCTTCATCCCACCTCTCCCTCAATCTGCTCCTCCTCTGTTTCTGTTCAGAAAGGGGCAGGGCTACCATGGGCATTGACAAAGCATGACATATCAAGTTGTGGTAAAACTAAGTCCCTCCCCTTGAAATAAGGCTGGGCAAGGCAATTCAGTATGACTAATTCTGACTGGAGTAAGATGGACCTCTGACCAGTTTTCATTTCCATTTCCATGATCGATGGGGACCCTTTCCCCAGATATTTTTAGCCGTTTATTTTTCTTCAAGAACTGTCTATTCAACTCAGTATCCCATTTGTTGAATGGTTGGCTTGCTTCTTTGGCGTTTAATTTTTGGGATTCTGTATAGATTCTAAATACCGATTCCCCGTTAGATTACTAGCTGGTACTTTTCTCCAGTTTTGTAGGCTGTCTCGCCTCTCTGCTAATTGTTTTGTTGGCTACACAGAGGTTTTTCAATTTCTTGTAATCCCACTTGTCAGTCATGGGATTGTACACTGTGTAAGTCCTTGCCAATGCCTAGATCCTGAAATATCTTGCCCGGGTTTTCTTCTAGCAGTTTCAGGGTTTCAGACCTTCCATTAGATCATTATTTTACATCCATTTTGAGTTGATTTCTGTGTAGGGTGAGAAATATAAACTAGTTATTCTTTGTGTGTGTGTGTGTGTGCGTGCGTGCGTGTGTGTGTGTGTGTGTGTGTGTGTGTGTGACTATACAAGTTTTCAAGCACCATTGAGGCAGAAGACTATCTTTCCTCCAGGGTCTATTTTTTTCACATATAAAAAAGATGAGGTGTCTTAGCTTTACGGCTTTAGTGCTGGGTCTTCTACCTGTCCCACTGGCCTGTGTCTGTGTGTTTGTGGCAGTGTAACACACGTGTTTGTTAGTGTAGGAGGTGTACGGTTTGTATAGTTTGAGCTAAGGTGTTATGGCATCTCCAGATTGCTCAGGACTGCTTTAGCTGTTCAGGGACCTTTGTGTTTATTTTAACTTTGGAAGTGGTTTTTCCTAGTCCTGTGAAGAATGTCACTGGAATTTTGATGGCGGTTATATTAAGCCTGTAGATTATTTTCAGTAATGTAGTAATTTTTATAATATCAATCCTGACAATCCATGAACATGGGAGCTCTTTCTGTCTTCTGATGTCTTCTTCAGTTTGTTTCTTCAGCTGCTATGTAGCTGAGGATGACCTTGAACTCCTGATCTCCTTCCTTTACCTCCAAATGCTGAATTACAGGCTTGCATCATCAAATCCAGCCCTAATATTGGCAACTATATATATATGTACGTACATATATATATATATATATATACATATGGTGTGCATGTGTATATTTGTGTGTGTGAGTATCCATACATGTGTGTGTGTGTGTGTGTGTGTGTGTGTGTGTGTAGACTTGTGTTTGATGTTGGGTATCTTTTTCAATCACTTTCCACTTTCATTTTTTGAGGCGGGGTCTCTGTTAAACATGGAGCTCTCAGATTCCAGTTAGTCTGGCTAACTAGTTTGCCCAGTGAATCCCCTGTCTCTGCTTACTGAATGCTGAGATTACAGGTGCTCACCACGCATGCCTGCCCAGCTTTTATGTGGGTTCTGGGACTCTCAGCTCTGGTCTTCACAATTGCATGGTAAGTGCTTTACCCAGTGAGCTATCTCCCCAGCCCCAAGCCCTCATTTTTGTATGCTGAAATAAACAATATTCTGCTTTGCTGAATAAACAACATATCTAAGAGTTTTCTGGTGGTGTAGTCAGTGTACAATAAGTATAAGATCATGTAATCTGCAAATAAGAACACTGATTATTCCTTTCTTATTTGTATCACTTTTATTTCTTCCTCTTGTTGTATTGCTCTTGATAAGACTCTGAGCACTATTTTGAAGAAGAGTAGACAGTGGTAATCATCATCTCACTGGATTTTAGGAGAAATGCTTTGCTTTTTTCTGAATTAGTGTAATGTTTTCTATGGGTTTGTCATATAGCTTTTATAATCGGAGGCATGTTTCTTTTAGTTCTAGTTTCTTTGGGGATTTGATCATGAAGGGCTATTGAAGTCCACCATGTGATTTCTATCCTTAAGTCTGTTGTGTGCTGCATTATATTAATTGATTTATGTACGTTGAACCAACTAGATCCTTGTGTAAGATCATCTTAATTTTTTAAAATATACTTTGCATATACCAGACATTATCTCACTGTCTACTCATCAGGAAGAGATAAAAAGCTCTAGCAAACATTGAAAGGTAGTTCCCTCCTCCCTCTCACAATCATCTATTATCTTAAGATTACATTGCAAAACCAACCACCTCCATTCACACTGGTAAAAGCGATAAGGGGAAGGAGCACAGAATACACTCACACAATACTGGTCTTCACACATATGACGTCGTATGTAGTAAGCAAGGAGAAACTCTGCACAGCTCTCTCAGTCCCTGTGTCTATGATGGACAAGATGTGAGTGATGTACTCGAGTCCTTCTTCTACCATATAAGCTTTATTGAGTGTGTGTGTGCACGCACACGTGCATGTACCATAATGCTTGTGTAGAGGTCAGAGGGTAAATAGTGGAACTCTATTCTCTCTCTTTACGCTGAGGATCTTGGGGCTCAAATTCAGGTCATCAGAATTGGTGCTTTGATCTGCTGAGCTGTCTTCCTGGGGCCTTTTTTTTTTTTGAGATAAGATCCTGTTTATGTAGCCCAGACTGACCTTGAACTTGTGGTTGTCCTGAATCAGTTTCTTAAGTGCTGTCAATGCAGGCATCTGCCACACTGCCTACCTCTTATTATATTATATGGACATATAATTGTATTTAAATGTACTGCAAATATACTATCTATTATATATGCTAAATATAAGTATAATTATCTTTAAATATAATTATATTATTTGGAAATACTAAGGATGATCCCAAGAGACCACCTATGTTTTTTGACATAATTCTATTCATTTCAACTGAGTGTGAGAAACCTAGCTTTCCTGGGTTAGTTGGGATCAATTTTTCTGGGTAGTACAGTTTCATTTCCTTTTTTGCCTGCTGGTTTGAGGAAGCCAGATAATCAATGCTATTTGTCTCAATCTCCAGTTTAGTGGAATCACATTAATCAAAACTGGAAGTATTTGTGTGTTCTGAGCATCGAAGATCTCCAGACCCTCAGAATTTAAAGTCATAAAGACAGGATTTATGGTTATATTAGTGTGTTTTAGATGCAACGTTGAAAAGATCTGCTCTCGGTTGGGCGGTGGTGCTGCTCGCCTTTAATCCCAGCACTCGGGAGGCAGAGACAGGAGGATGTCTGTGAGTTCAAAGCCAACCTGGTCTACAAGACCTAGTTCCAGGACAGCCACGGCTGTTACACAGAGAAACCCTGTCTCAAAAAACAAACAAACGAGAGAGACAGAGACAGAGAGAGAGAGAGAGAGAGAGAGAGAGAGACTCACTTTCATCATTTTCAATTTTGGATTCCTAAATTCAAAATATTCTGACACCATCAATTGCTCAACAACAGTAAACACTGTTTTGCATCCTGCGACAGAACCCTGTCCTTTCAGGGTATCGTCATCTCTGTTTCTGAAACATAATCTTCAACAGTTCAGTCCATCATTCTCATTTAGAGGGACAGGACATGCAATAGCGTGGGCATGAGCCTACTGCTGCTCTTCATGTGAATAAGTCCTCGCTTAGAAACGGTGCAGGAGATCTTGATGGTGACGAGGAATTTGCAATACTGTTGACAGCAGTTCACAGAAAACACAGAGAAGACAAATTCCTTTCCAGAGTATATTCCTAGTCTAGGGAAGACATGTTCCTCTCCCTTCCATGATGAAGTGGATGTATTATAATGCGTTTGTTAGTAAGTGGTTGGCTTGGACACCTAGGGAACCAAGGCTCATGGCTGGGGTTTGCTGTTGGCTTGGCTAGGTGCTCGGCAGCCACAGTAGCTAATAGCTTTGGTGAAGGGAGGGCCATGCCTTTGAGCTCCTGCTTAACTGCATCCCTGTCACCCTGCACACTTTTTATATGATCTAAGATGGTTTGTATCTTGTGTTTACTCTGAAGAACTTCTCAGCAGAGGCCCCCCCTTTAGTGAGAGTCACCAGGAACGTAAGTATCTGTCTCTTCTGTGTCACTCATAAAGGTTTATTCTCACATCCTTCTCAGAATTTAAGAACATCTTTATTATTATTTCTAAAAATCATTCTTATGAACTGCACACCAGAATCGCAGTCTCCTTCACCGTGGTCTGGTGTGCAGTGTCACGAATGTTAGATGTCTGCCTTGTGCCGGAGGTTTTCTAAGTTGTTTCCATTGTTAAAACCTTTATTTTTTCTTGGCTGTTTGTGTCAGATAATTCCTGTTGACCAATTTCTGGGTTTCTTTATTTTTTCCTCTGTCATTACATGTTATAAAGCTCATTCTGTGAATCTTTTTATCCTGCACAGTCATCATCATCTTCTACACCTTCCACTTATTTTTCTTCTGCTTCTTCTTCCTCCTCCTCCTCCCTTTTCTTCTTCCTCTTCTCCTTCTTCCCTTTTCCAGTTCTAAAGTTTCTCCATTTTAAGAGTATTTGTAATGTCTGCACTTCCTTTTTTAAAGAGGCCTTTGCCTCATAGGGAGGGTTTGTAATAGGTCTTGGAGTCCTTGCTGATGCTGTGGTTTGGATCATCTTAGAGTTTGCACCTGGAGAATGTGTTTCCCTTAAGAGTGATCACACTGTCCTGACCCTTTGAATATTAAGTACATTTAAATTGTATTTTGGATATTTTGAGCATTGCATTATAAATCTTTTGGTCTCCTTATTTTCCATGGAGAATGTTTATTTCTTTTATTAGCATGCGGTCTGTCTAATTGGGCTCAGACTTTTGTCTTACCATTTGCTGATAGTGGTCGCAATGAAAATGTAGCTTTCAAAATCCTTGCTCTGCCCTTTGGGCCAGTTTCATGTGCGTAGCAGCACTTCAAGACACAACAGTGGACGGCATTTTAATCTGGATTCCTCTGTCTTCCCGGAGCTCTGCTATGCAGGTTCAGCTGAGAGCAGATATTGGAAACTAAGGTAGGATGAGTATATCCTTTTTCCACCATTCCCTCTCTTAGGTTTTTAGACTTTTAACTCACAGGGATCTTTTCCATAAGTTCTTTACTCAATTTTCCCTTTGTATTTGAAGGTCCTGGTTGGAGACCTAGTCCTTTAGCAAGACTGTTGTTGGGTCAAAGTAAAAAAACCAAGAGTAAAGTCTAGGAAGCTCACCTCTTGACATGCAATTCTCTGCTGTCCCCTCCCCGATCTATCTGCAGTTATTGACGTTAGAGTCTATGAGTGGTTTATGCTTGTGTCTGAGTTTTCATCTATAAGCAGTGGGGGACAGTGAGTGAATTACTCCATTTTGGCTGGCACTGGACTTTCTAGACAGTAGGGTTTTCAGCAATGTTGCTAGGACACTGGAGTGTGCTGCCTGGAAGTCAGGGACTTTGCTCATGTTTTTGTAGTAAGTAGAACATGTTGGTGAATGAGAAATTGCACTGAGGGGAAGATGGAGAAATAGAAAGTTTCTGTTTCAGTGAAATGGGGTGGGAAGTTTATTCCTTTATCTCTTATGAACAAATGTCCAATTATTTTTGGAACATACAATTGCTTGCTGTTTGCTGCCAAACGCATTGGAAGAAGGAGATTTTGATTTTTTTTGTCTAAAACATGATGTCTGGTGGTATTTAAAAGGCAGTTGGTGCTTGTAGTTGCCAAGGGCTGTTGTAGGTATTATCTGAGTTTTTGGTTGTTGTTGAGCTCCTGAATGGAAACTGTAACCCTTGAGGCAGCCAGATAACAGCCTTTCTTCCTTATGAGAACAAATGGAATCCATAATTTAAGTAAGACTCTCTATTTTCAAAGAAGATAGGAGGCCACTGTGCCTGCCCTCTCTTGTTCTGTCCTTCTGGGGTGGGTGTGGGGAGACACTTCACCTCCTCTCTCTACTTAGAGTGACTTTGTTAAAAAACTTTGTTTCAGCTTTTGATATGTGTTGTTTATAGAGAAAGGATTGTTTTTTTTTCTTCAAGTTTTTCTCAACAGCAAAAATGAATTACAGAGACCTTTGTTCCTCTGAGTCTAAGATAAGGCAAAAGGAGATTGTAACTGCAGTTTGTCTTGAACCCACAAGGTTTGCTCAGTAGGCATTATACAAAAGGTCACGATATTCAAGGCCCTCTTCCTCCTGGCCCAGTTTCCTGGGACTCTGGGGACTGAGTTGTAAGTTGTAGGCAACTCTTTGGCTACTGGCTTCGGTTACTGGAGGAGAAATGGTATCGCTGAGGTCAAGGATTTTTTGATCAGGGAATATTCTTGCAATTTAGGGAAATGGTTGGCTAGAATAAATGTTGTAGCAAGCTATTTCTTGCATCTCATGTTTGACAGAATTAAAAGACATGTAAAGCCCTTTGACCAGTCTTTGTCACCAAGGGTTTTGAAAATGTTCATTTTGTTCTAATTAAAAATAACCGAAGTACCATTTAGCTGAGGGGGAGAGGTGGCCTCCAGGCTGCTAGGCCCAAAAGTATTGAGCATATCTAATCTTCACAAGTATCACATGTCCTTCTTGGGGTCCCTTTCTGGGCAACAATTTCCCGTGGTTATCATTATGGAGATCTCAAGTTGAAGAAGAGTCATAATGCATATTCAGAGGAGGAAGTTTAAGAAACATTTTGATCCCCTCTCCCTCCACAAAGTAGCTTGCTGATTCCAGTCCCACAACAACATAGGCGGAGCCACTCTACATAGTTTTGCTTATAGATGAAATCTCCACCTTTTCTTAGGGCCAGGGTGCCATCCAACTGTGCCGTGGCTGGGAGGGGTGTCTGCAGCGATCAGATCAGAAGGAACCAGTGGCTAGTATCTGAGTTCAAGTCTGAATGAGCACCAGGCTGGGTGGGAGCATGGGGAAGGCAGCCTGCATAGGCAGCAGAGCCAGTTCGAATAAAAGTCAGAGTTAGCACCAGGCCACATGGGAACTTGGGAAAGAAAGCCTGCATAGGTAGTGGGGGCCGGACTAAAGGAGGGATGGAGCAAAGTGGTCCAGGGACAGAGTGGGGTGGTCCCGGGTGCTTCCTGGCATTGGGGAACTTGAAGTTTGTATCCTTAGTTGAGGTGGAGTAGTGTGAGGTGAGGGCAGGGGACTGACGTAGACAGATAGATTAAGTACCCTAAAGGTTTAGGACACCATCAATCCCTACTGGAGGGGTCTCCCCAACACTTATTTTCAGCATTTACTTCAACTCTTATTGTTCTTTCTTTTTGCCATAAAAGTGACTGTAGAATTCATTGTAAAGAAACATTTTTTTTTAGTTTTTAATACCACTTTACTTAACCATATTATTTTAATTTTTTTATTATAGTATTGAATGTGCTGAACAATACACAAAGCAACAAAAACAAATTTAGATGATGTGTAAAAGAATTAGGAGTAAAGTGAGAATTGTTTCAGGCTTTGGACCTCTCGGGACAGCTGCTGCTGGTGTCTCAGAGAGTCTCTCTGGGGTGCTGGGGGATGTCCTTCCACTAGGCAACAGTTCCCCTTTCTGCCAGATTTTGTTTAGATTCGTTGCTGTGCGAGGAGGACCTACCAGAGACTGCGTTCGCCTGTGCACCGTTAATGTACGTCAGGGGGAGTCACAGAGAGCCCTGTCCCTGGTTACTGATAGGCAAAGGAAGGCCAGAGGAGGCGAGTCTGAGCAAAATCAGTGAAGTACACTCAAGGTAGATGTGAGTGAAAAGAAGGGGTGGGGGCACGGCAGCGGACAGACAAAGGCTGCTGGAGAGCTCGGGAGCTGCAGTTTGAAAAGTCATCCGGAAAGGGCTAAGAAGGGAGTATTTGAATGGATGCTTGGGACAGTGGGAGGACCACATGTACACCGGGAGGAATAGAGACTATCAGGAGCAAAAGGCCCTGAGATGAGAGGTCGAAGGGGTCAGCGAGTGTACTTGGATGGGGATTCAGAACTGCAGAAGGTGATGTCAAAGCAGAATTGACCAATAGAAGTGGCCCCGACTTTTACAGTGGGCGTGATGAGAAGGCCAGAGGAGGCAAGGGAGAGAGCCACCATTTCATCTCAGTCTATCTTGCTCATGTAACCATGCTGCTGTCAGAGGGTCAAACAGTTGAATTAGAAAGTTGTACATTCTGATCAGTGTTTCCCATTGGTGTCTGACCACAGTATGGGGCCTGGGTTTGGAGCAGACGTAGTCTTTGAGATCATGCTAAACTGATGGGCACTTACACTGTATTTGAACTTGACCTTGTGAGTTGTCTAGGTGAGCCATGTTGCCAGGTGAATACTTCAGCTTGTCCAGCCACACCTTTTGGAACAAGGAATACATCCTAGAACACTTAGAGGAGACTTCAACTGTGCTTGAGCTCAGTAGATGTGCCCCGTGGTGGTCCAACATTATTCTGTCAACATCCGTGGCATGTCTCATCCCGGGCAGCATCTGATACCATTTAGACAAAAGACCTGGGAGAGCAAAGCCCAGAATGAGCTAATTAAAGTGGGAACCTCTGCTTCCCATGCTGGTGTAAGGAGACTGACTTTTAAATCAATGTCATTAGAGTCACTCAATGGGGGAGCATGACTCTCCAAGCAGCTTCCGCACTAAGACCTTATTATGATGATGGGTGTAAAAAATATCCACGAGATGCACACATCCGAGGATAACAAGAATCCCAAACCATGACAAGTCCAATGAACTGTTTAATTGGAAGAGATTTTATCGGAGATAGCTGCTGCTGCCCTGCTGGCTCTCTGACTGCGATGGGCAGCTATGGAGTGCTGATCGTCGCCAACATGCCTACAACCTGATGGCAGAATGAAATCATATAAATGCAAATTATGCTGTAATTGAAGAGGCAAGGGGCAAGAAGCAAAAACATTTGGATGATTGTGGCCTCCAGAGTCTTCCAGCACCTTCGAGACTGCAGCAGACTTTGAGGATACGCTTTGACATCCTCCTGGTCCACTGCTGACTCAGGCAGGAGGGTACTGAGGGAGAGTCGCAGGGGCGGGTATGATGGGCCCTGCCAATGAATTGCCTAGGTAGGGTCAGAGACATTGGAGGCTATTCCTTCACTGGGTGAGGGCAAGCTCCTGTTCCATATCACTATCTCCCACTGCCCACTGTCCTGCCAGGGACCTGGCCCAGGGACACGCTGAGGAAGAAAGAAGAGAAGCGTCTTCAGACAGGGAGGCAGTGCTGACAGGGCTTCTCTCCCATTTTAGTGTAGAAGGTAATGTGTGTTGTATGGTGTCTCTCATTTTAGCGTAGAAGGTAATGTGTGTTGTATGGTGTCTCCCTTTTGCCCTGTCCACAGCAGTGAATCTTTTAATGGGTGACTTTGCTGATCCTGTCTTCATGAACGTCTAATTTATTTCCAGTATTTTGTTACTGCACAAAAGTGCCATTGGTTGGCACATCTGCTTTTCCTGATGAATTCTGAGCTCCATGGTGGCGATGCTCATTTTGTTATTTCTAACACAAGATATAGCCCTGGATATGCAGCAGATGCTCAGTAAATGAAAGTCAATTAAACTGAATTCTGAGAATCCTAGACAGTCAGCCGTGATGACGGCCACAATCGGAGGGCGGAGGGCAAGGTGAGGATCAAGATAAGATCCTCATTTGCTCCCCAACCCAATGCCTCTGTTACATCCTTTAGCTTTATTTGCTTTTGTTACTCCACCTTCTGCTCCCATCACTCACCTCTCAGTTGGGCCTCCCCCTTTTGGCCACATCTCAGGTTTTGACCATGTCACTTGCTAAGAGGCACAAATCTTACACTCCTGGAGGACAGATAGTAGCTGTCTGCCTGGTCAAGATGTAACTCATATGCTTCCTGTTAGTCACCTAGCCAGGTGGTCAAGACCCAAGAGTTGAGATTTAAACTCAGATAGCCTGAGTTCAACTCCCAGCTGTCACTTGCTACCATGCGACACTGGGCAAGTCAATCCATCTTTCCCTCTGTGAAATAGAGGTACTTACATTATCTCTACTGTCTTGGTCCTATTGAGAGCATCTATAATAATAATAATCTAGGTAGCTTACCGATGGAAATTTGCTTTTCACTGTTCTGGAGGCTGGGAAGCCCAAGTTCAAGGCAGATTTGATTACTGGTAAAGACCTGTCTTCTAGTGTGGTGATTTGGATAGGAATGGCTCCCATGGAGTCATGTGTTTGAATGCTTAGCCCATAGGGAGTGGCACTATTAGGAAGTGTGGTTTTGTTGAAGTAGGTGTGGCCTTGTTGGAAAGTGTGTCACTGTGGAGGCTGGCTTTGAGGTCTTATATGCTCGAGATAGGCCTAGTGCGACAGTCTCCGCTGACTGTGGATCAAGATGTAGGATCTCAGATCCTTCTCCAATACCATGTCTGCCTGTATGTCACCATGATAATGGACTAAACATTTGGAACTGTAAGCCGGACCCAATTAAATGTTTTCCTTTATAAGAGTTGCCGTGGTCATGGTGTCTCTCCACAGCAATAGAAACCTTAACTAAGACATCTAGTATAACAGCATGGTAGACCAGTTCTCTCGAGTCTTCTATGGTGCTGATGTCCTTTCTCTAGAGTTTTCCAGTATTATCTAATACTGTCCCGTGTGTGTGTGTGTGTGTGTGTGTGTGTGAACACAAAATTCAGATCATTGCACTTATTTGAGTGTTATTGAAAGGACCAGCAAGCTTACACACATGGGACGTTTAGAGAAGTTGCTGTGGACTGTGAAGGCTTTGCTGATATCGTCATTGGTACTCATGGCAGGTGGTAGAGTTCGTTCCTGATGTCTGCCGCATGCCTTCACTACCACACCAGGTAACCATCTTTAAGCAAGCAGAGCTGGGCTCTTATTGCTTGCTTGGGAGAGAAACTTGGGGTCACTGCTGAAATGCAGCAGAAATGCTTCTATAGTTCTTTTGAGGAGCTTTAGTGGTGGCATCTAATCACTACTGTCTTCCTGTGTTCGGAACACTACGGAGGGAACTCCCTCTCATGCTTGGCATTACGTGATGAAACCATTACAGTCTAAATGAGTACAAGCTCTAGACCAGCGGTCCTCAGCCTTCCTAGTGCTGTGACCCTTTAATACAGTTCCTTGTGTTGTGGTGACCCCCAGCCATAATTTTTTTTCATTGCTACCTCATAACTGCAATTTTGCTGCTGTTACAAATCGTAATGTAAGCATCTGATAGGCGACCCCTGTGAGGTTGTTTGCCGCCAAGGAGTCCCGACCCACAGTTTGAGAACTACGGCTCTAGAGAAAGCAGGACCACACACACAGACTTTGCCCACTTCGAGCACTCCTCCACATTGCATTTGCTTTGTTTCCTCAGAATGAGCAAAGATCCTTGGTAAGTTTTGTATAAAAAGCTCTGATCAGTGTGGTAGTTTGAATGTAACTGGCCCCCCAAAGTGGAAGGTTTCTGTAGCTGATATTAAGTCTCTCTGTCAATGCAATAAATCAGATCAGGCCAAATTAAAAGACTAGATTTAATGAACAAAGCAACTCCTGGGTGGTCTGGGACAGGATGGGGAGGAGAAACCAAGAGGGGCAGGTGAGGTCTGAAGAGGACAGTTCTAGGGAGGGGGGCCACAGCGAGGTGTGCTGAGGGCAGCATTTGAAAAGGGCAGCTCCAGGGGAGATCCCAACAACAAACTCACTGGGACCAGCACTGGTGGGAGATGTGGCCTTGTTGATACAACGCTTCCTTCATAACGTTGTTGTCAGATGGGAGTCTGGATGTCCCCCTTGGGATTTCCAGGCTTGTGTGTCCTGGAACAAATAATTGGATTCGGGGCACATGGACAGTGGCAGAAACAGAGATAGTTTATTAGGAGAGTATTTCTGAGGGCGGAAGTGGGGCAGAGATCTGGGGCACTGGGCCAGCGCCATGACCTCCTTTCTTCCTGGCTCAGTTACACAGTGCCCACATTCTCCACACGTGGGCATCGTGGACTTTCCTCCAGATGCCTTGGCCTTTGCATGCAGCCTTTGGTGGTGGGGGTGGCTGGGCCTAGGCTGAAGTATTTTTTCTGTTATTGGCTTCTTTCAGTTTTTAATGTTGATATGTCTCTCTTCCTACCTTGTCCTCTCAAACCTTCTCTCTGAGATGGTTCCAGAGATATTTAGGGGTGCTGAAGAATTATGATCAGACTCTTATAATTTTACAGGCCGATGAAAGGCATAGTCATCTGCCTAAAAGGGACCATAAAACTCCATCACTTCCTTCTCCATTGATCGGAGAGGAGGCTTTGGATCCTTCCTAGTAGGAGTTGGCCAGAATCCATGTGTCATAACAAGTTTAGCTTGACAAAGTGCCTTACCCTCTCTGGGTAGGGGATTGGGGGGGTGTAGTAATAGGGGCGGCAGGGCTGCGTTCTCAGCACCCCCGGCCGCCTGCCCGGCTAGCTTATGCCCAAAATAATTACACAGACACTGTATTCTTTTAATCACTGCTTGGCCCTTTAGCCCTAGCCCTTACTGGCTAATCCTGTTATCCCGATCAACCCATCTCTAATAATCTGTGAGAACCGGTCTTACCGGGAAGATTCTAGCCTAGTCCATCCTGGGTCGGAGCTTCATAGCGTGCGTCTGCCCAGGAGCCAGGAGCATGGCGTCTTTCTCTGAGGCGTCTCTCTCTGGCGTCTGCTCCCGAGAGAGCTGTGGAGTCTCTGACCTCACTTCCTCTTCCTCCCAGCGTTCTGATCTGTTTACTCCACCTACCTATGTCCTAACCAATAAAATGGGCCAGGGCAGTTCCTTTATTAGCCAATGACCTTCCTCCATCAGGGGGGTGGGGCTGGAGGGGAGGTGGAGGGAAAGGGAGGACGGGAGGGAGTGTAAAATGAAAAGAGATAGTTTGTTTTCTTTAAAAAAAATAAAAATAAGTGAAAAAAAAAAGAAGTGTAGCTTGGAAAAGCTATATACTAGAAGAAACTTACAGATGCCAGGCCTAGGAAAGAGGAACTGACTATGCCAATCGATGGTCTTTCAGGGCCAAGATTGCCACAGGACACCTGCCCTTGTGTAGCTTGCTTCTGGGTTGTTAAAAACAACAGCAACCCAGCAACATATCACTAATGGCTATGTACTGAGAATGTAGCAAGATGCAAAAAAGGGCTTCAGGAAGGAAACGGTGGCGGGCTAGATTAGAAGTTCGCACAGTGTGAAGCTGTAGGAACGGAGCAGACCCTGTAGCAACCGTGCCAGAAGAGTAGTGACTGAAACCAAACCGTGATGCTGGGATTGTTAAGTTCGTATTTCAGAAGCTGTCCTATGTTTTCTTGTCAGAGGAGTTTGTGTTTCAGCAGCTCTGTTTTTAAGCTGTTCCTGAGGCTGGGCAGACTTAGAAAAGCAGCGTTTTAATTTTACAGACTCACTGTTTGAGTCCTTTTAGTCTATGCTGGGACAAGGCGCTGGAGGCTTGAATATAAAGCTCTTCACATTACCTCACAAATTAGAGTCCTGTAAAATAGGTTCAGCTGCAGGGTGGCATTGTGGTTCAACTTTGCATCCTTTGAGCAAACTTTCTTTTTTCTTATTATTTTTTTTTCATTTATTTTACAGTATTATAGAGGGGACCACAGTTTCTCCTTTCTTCTTTCCTTCTGTTCCCTTCCCCAACTCCCGTCTACTCCTCCCCACAAATTCCTCCTCTGTTTTAGAAAGGGCCAGGCCTCCCATGGGAGTCAACAAAGCATGGCACATCAAGTTGATGCAGGATCAAGCTCCTCCCTTTGCTTCAAGGCTGGTGGAGGCATCTCAGCATACAGCATAGGGAAAAGTTCCTAAAGTCAGCTCAAGTGCCAGAGACAGGTCCTGATCCCACTGCTAGGTGTCCCACAAACAGACCAAGCTACATAACTTTCACACACACGCTGACCAAATTTTGACCAAATTTTCCTATCACCCAGTTTGTATTGATGCCAGCTTACAGTGAAGCATTCTCCTCCCTTTCGTCGGGTCCTCAGTATCAAGGGAATGTTTAAAGCAACCGAATGAGAGTTTTCCATGCTTAGTCATAAAGGGAGAGAAAGTAACAGAACAGCGGAACTCCTAAATGTAGAAGGCATCCCCTTTACCCACTAACAGAGTTCTCTAAATGATTTGTTAGTGGGTGACTGCATGCATCCTTGGGAGAGTTAGAAAACAGGCTCCGGTCTCCAGCCATTTGGGGCTTACTCCTTTTCCTGGCTGGGTTTGAACCAATTGCTTCCATTGTCTTCCTGCAATGTTGGGTGACATGCAAAGACCTACCATGGGCATCTCCAAAGTTGTTTGTTTGTTTATTTATTTATTTAATCTTAGTAGAAAAAGGTATTTTACTTTAGACACTAAGCAAAATTGAAACAAAACAAAACAAAACAAAAGAAAAAAAAAAACAAACCAAACTCCCCAAATTCCAGTGCCATAGGTCGCTAGATTCATGGAAAAGACTTGCCTTTCTCTTGAATGACTGTGGCTTTTGTTTCAGACTGCCATCCAGGTTACAAGTGAAAGTGGGTGGATGGAATTGCCTACAGTCAATGAGCAGTAAGGATGTGAGAACAGTTACAATATAATAAAATAAACAAGGCACAACAACACAAGAGAGCTGTAGTGTGGACTGAAGGCATCCATCCAGGAGTGTTGAGAAGGGCTGACCTTGAAGGACGCCTGTGAACCTTAGAGTTCCTGGTGAGATAAACATGTAAAATTGGTGGGTATGGAATACTGGGGGCCATGGAGACAGGCTTTGTGTGGTACCTAAATTCCCTCTAAGATGACCTTGGAGACTTTTGGGCCTCAGCCCTACTGAGCCTGGGTCTAGGGCAAGGTTGGATCTCTGACTGGTATGTGAAGAACATGGGCAAGGGCTGTCCCCATCTCTGCTGCCACACCCGAATCTCTTGTGCCAAACCTGCCGTGTTGAAGCCTGCTATCATTCATGGTGCCTCAGGGTGGTGAAAGGAGGAGACAAAGAAAGGAATATGCCTTCTGGCACCAGGAAAACTTGTCCTCAAGGAGGATACTTTGGGGCCTTCAGCTCAGGGCCACAGGACCTTGCATCTGAAGTGCTTGGTGACTCAGGAATAGGGACTTAACTTTCACCTCTTTAGGGGCAACCAAGGGTAATAGCAATAGTCTGTAATGTTCTGAGACTCTCTAGGACAACCCTGCCCAACAACAGCTCAAAAGAGGGTTTTTTTCATGCCTGGTGTTGATTTATTTTTAAGATGGCCTTTGGCTCTTGGAGGGAGTATTGTCAGCCTAGATGAGAAAATTGTATTTAAACTGTGTATGTATATTTATATACAGTCTTAGGTGTATACACATCACAGCTTTTTGGTGATTAGTTAATAGTATGGTCTCATGACTTTTCAGACATCCTAGCTGTTACTTTACCCTCTGTCTTCCTTCTGTATTCATCTTCTTACCCCTTTAAACTTTGTCTTCCCGATTTTTCCCGTTTCGTGATCTGTTCAGTTCTTCCCTGCTATTCCTCTCTCTATTGCTCCTGAACTCACCCTCACCCTGGCAATGGTCCCATGCCTTTCCAGGCTCCCACAGCTACTCCAGTTTCTGTATTCATATTTGAAGATTTGGAGCTAGGAATTTCAGAGGAAAGAGAATATGTAACAAGCTTCCAAGGCAGGGAACAAGCCAACATCCTTACTCAGATTTGACAACTATGAACCACAACAATGACCAGCATGGCATGATGACCCCAAGGGTGCAATAGAATCATACACACCCGGGTGGAAGCAAACAGTTCTCTAATTGGACGTGAGGCCTATTCAATAAGGAAGAAACCATGCCTTGTACTAAAAACCTATCCAACTGCCCAGGGCCAGTGAAGACACAGGTCTTAGATGAGAAACTACATCTGCCCCTTTACTAAACCAGCATAATCCCTGACCGCACTCTATGTATGTATTTGTCCTTATACCCACAGATAAGCATAATTCTCACCCCTCATTAAGGAAACTTTTCTTTGGAACAGATGAAGATCATCACAGAAAATCGTAACCCATCAAAATATAGAGTGGTGGAGCCTTGTCCCAACTAACAATACATCTATGAAACAACTCCTGTGCCTAAGGCTCAGGGAACATTGCTGAAGAGGATCTGAGATGAGTGTAAGAGCCAGAGGGTCAGAGAGTTTGCCGTGAGATTGTGTCTCCTAGTCAGAAGTTACACACGTAAAGCCTCGCCACCAAGATTGCTTAAACATGAGCTGAACAAGGAAAACAATAGACACGCTTTTAAAGTGGATGGGAAAAACCCACAAGGCTCCAAAGAACTGCAGGCAGCTAAGGATTGCCGAGAGCTGGAGAACTAGTCTTCCCCAGGGAAGAGCCCACCACTTGGTTAGCCAATGCCAGTGGTCAACCCTGAAAGCACACATACAAGTAACACAACATAGATTGAGCAGGTTATATTTATGTTTATACACATGCTACACACACACACACACACACACACACACACACACATAGGTATTATTACAATTGATGAAAAAAGAGGGCATGAATTTGAAAGAGCAAAGAGGAGTCTATGGGAGGACTTGGAGGGAGGAGAGGGAAGGAGGAAGTGGTGTAGTTATATTAATTTCAGAAACAAAAGAAAAAACTAAAAAAGCAATAGTTGTAAGAGAGACTTATATATTTTTATATATTAGTATCAATTTTTGTTGTATAAGTTTATAAATTCATGGTGTATGTTTAAATAAATATGTATTATATTTGTATATTAAAAAGGTAATGAAGAAAGAGGTTGGAGATGGTAAACAAATGCTGGCAGTTTGGTAAAGTCTGGGAGTGTGGTGATGTTCAGGGCACCAAGTGTCTGGATGTACAGTGAATACAGAGCCATCATTTGGGAATAGCTATCTTTTTTAGCACCATCATGACCTCCCCTATGGCATCTGTGTCTGGCACCGTTGCTGTCTGCTAACTGGGTGAACAGACCTCAAGGTGTCTCACAACATGAACCCAGAACACGCTGAGGGGCATGACTCCGCTTGTGGGAGTCCATTTATTTCTAGAGACTCATATAATACAATATCTGTATCTTACAGTGAACAGACATGGGATTTTAATCACATCTGCAAATTTTCCTTCATAGGAAATTTCCTGTGTTAGTGTGTGGTTGAGTAACCAGGATATAATAATCTGGGGGAGAGGTGTCTGTAAAATTCTGCTCACCACAGCAAGTAAATAGATACAGATTGTACAAGATGCTGACCTTTTACATGAAGTGATACCCTGGATAGACCAACAAGTAAGCATATGTATTATAACTTCTATGGAAATAACTAAAAAACATGCTATATAGGGATACAGTTAAAAAAACAAAGAAGAATTAAAAAATATTTAATTAACCCAAAAGAAGAAAGCAGAGGAACAATAGCAGAGAAGACAACAGAAGACTCATAGAAAGTGATGAAGTGGTATTTTGAAATAAAATGAATAAGTAATTAATACAACAAATGAATTAATCCTCAAGTTCATCCACAATAGCTTCAAAAGAGTACATAGTACATTTTCCAAGTACATGAATTAATAAAGTACTAAGAAAAAATCCTGTGGTAGAAGAGACAATAGTTATTGCCTCTCTAGAAAGTGGGCAGGGACTTACTAAGCAAGGATACTTATGATTCATGTATTTTTCATTAGATTTTAAAAAATACCAATTCAAGTTCCCGCACCCTCCCTTCCTCCCATTCCCTCCACAAACCTTCCACCCCACCCCCATCCAATCCTCAGAGACAGTAAGGGACTTTGTTTTGTGGAAGGTCCAGGGCCTTCCCTACTTTATCTAGGCTGAGCAAGGTATACATCCAAAGAGAACAGGGTCCCAAAAAGCCAGTACATGAAGTAGGCATAAATCCTGGTGCCACTACCAGTGGCCCCTCAGTCTGCCTCAGCCATGAAGCTGTCAGCCCCATTCAGAGGAACTAGTTTAGTCTTATGCTTGTTCCTTACCAATCTGGCTGAAGTTGGTGAGCTCCCATTAGCTCAGGTAGACTTTTTCAGTGGGTGAACCCATCATGGTCTTGATCTCTTTGCTCATATTCTCATTCCTTCCATTCTTCATTTGGACTTTGGGAGCTCAGTCCAGTGCTCCGATGTGGGTCTCTGCCTCTGTTTCCATCAGTTGCTGGATGAAGGTTCTATGGTGACATTTAAGATTTCATCAGTCTGACTACAGGGCAAGTCAAGATTGGGCCCCCTCTCCTTTATTGCTTAGGGTCACGCACTTTTTTGTATGTAAATTTTATCACGAAAGAAATTTTTTAGCTTTATTTTTTTTAGTTCATAAAATCACATTCATCTCAGATTATTTTAAATTATTTATATTTGCTCACACCCTGGATGCCAGTCATTCACTTATGACTGGCAGTGGCAAACTGGATGGTTCAGGGAAACACAGTGAAAGTGAGCTGTGTAACAGCTAAGCCAAAGGTCCATGAAGTCACATCTCTGTAGTTCTAGGCAGTAAAATACAGTTTTTTTTTTCAGAAGACAGTTAAGAACCCAAAGAAAAACATATAGGCATCCTCCTGAATATTAACCTTCATCAGGTGATGAAAGGAGACAGAGACAGAGACCCACATTGGAGCACCGGACTGAAATCCCAAGGTCCAAATCAGGAGCAGAAGGAGAGAGAGCACGAGCAAGGAACTCAGGACCGCAAGGGGTGCACCCACACACTGAGACAATGGGAATGTTCTATCGGGAACCCACCAAGGCCAGCTGGCCTGGGTCTGAAAAAGCCTGGGATAAAACCGGACTCACTGACCATAGCGGACAATGAGGACTACTGAGAACTCAAGAACAATGGCAATGGGTTTCTGATCCTACTGCACGTACTGGCTTTGGGGGAGCCTAGGCAGTTTGGATGCTCACCTTACTAGACCTGGATGGAGGTGGGTGGTCCTTGGACTTCCCACAGGTCAGGGAACTCTGATTGCTCTTCAGGCTGATGAGGGAGGGGTACTTGATTGGGGGAGGGGGAGGGAAATGGGAGGGCGGTGGCAGGGAGGAGGCAGAAATCTTTAATAAATAAATAAAAAAGACAGTTAAGAAATATTAACTGTAGTTATAATATACAAGCTGATATATATTTGATGAAGTACACTGATGTCTAAAACTTCCTTGCATAGAATAAGTTGGCTCATATAATCAAGGAACAGATATGTGGTGTAAAATTCTTTTGACTTGTTTGTGTACTTGAAACCTTATACAATGAAACACTGGTGAAAATTAAGGCGATGTAAGTCATTTTCTGCTAAATGACAGTGGAGAGAATTTGCTGATAATGTTGCAGCACTATAAAAGATGCTAAACGAAGGTCTCAAGCCAAAGGAAAAATGCCATCGCATGGTAATCTAGGTCTTAAACGGCAAAGAAATGACGTGAAATTGAAAATGTTGTTCTACATTCTTTAAAGCTAATCAGCGTGTTAAGGTAAAGCTGGTGACAGCAGATTTGGATTTAAGTATATGCAGAAGCGAAATAAAGAGCAGTAGTGCCGAGGATGGTAAACAGAATTTTACTCTTGTCGGTACGTGTAGTATGTAGTTAACTAAAGGTAGGGTGATATACACTTACTCTGAATATATATGTATTTGGAGTAATACACATGTATTTCAGAGTAACTATAAATCAGAAATAGAGTTATAGCTCAAAGGACAATATAGGAGGTCTAATCTAGAACAAACATGTCTTGATAAGCCCAAATGAAAAGAAAAATAAAGGAATAAATAATAGAAGATAAATAGGAAATAAGAATTTATATAAACAGACTAAACATGCTATTTAAAAGACAGAGACTGTTAGACTGAATAGGAAAGCCGTTTTCAACCTGTAGTTGAACTTTTTTGTTGGGACCTCCAACTCCCCAATATTGACACAGATACTTATTAATTATGAGAGTCTGGTTGATAGCTTAGGCTTGTTACTAATTAGCTCCTATAACTTTACCCATTTTAATCATATACTTTTTGTCTTGTGTCTTTATTACCTTTACTCTGTACTGCCCATACTTCTTCCTCTCTGTCTGTCTGGCAACTCTTGCAGCTTTGCCTGTCTGCTTCCCAGCATCCTCTCTGTTCTGGACATCTGGCCGAGCTATTGACTATCTAGCTTTTTATTAAATCAGCCCAAGTGGCACATGTTCACAGTATACAAGAAGATTCTTCCACAACATCAACCCTGTGTTGTTTATAAGATACACACTTGAAATACAGATAAAACCTAACAAAGCACTTAAAAAAGAACAATATACACATGAAAACACCAGGTATTAGAAAACTGGTTTGGTTTGGATATATTAAAAGCCACCTAAGATGCATCATTAGAGACAAAAGAGTAATTTTTTGTGAGAAGCTAATTTTAATTATTTTTTAAAAGATTCTGATATTTTTTATTTATTTTCAAGACAGGGTTTCTACGTAGCTTTGGTGTTTGTCCTGGAACTAGCTCTGGTAGACAAAGCTAGTCTCGAACTCATAGGGATCCATCTGGGTCTGCCTCCCAAGTGCTAGGATTAAAGGTGTGTGCCACCACTGCTTAGCCGGATTATGAATTTTAAACAAGTTGGTGAACTAGTTGTTTTATTTTTGAAATTTGTTCTCCTCTCTCTCTCTCTCTCTCCCTCCCTCCTTCTCTCTCCCTCCCTCCTTCTCTCTCTCTCCCTCCCTCCTTCTCTCTCTCTCCCTCCCTCCTTCTCTCTCTCCCTCCCTCCTTCTCTCTCTCTCTCCCTCCCTCCTTCTCTCTCTCATCCATATCATCCCTCTAACACCATTAATCTATTCTAAAATATTTTTTACAATTTTATGGCCTGTTAAAATTCTTCATAAACATGATGAAATTATTTTTAAAGAAATAGCTATAATTTCACCCTTTTAAGAATACTTCTGCCTTTCCCTCCTGCCCTTCCACAGTCCTTGACTACATGCACATATAGTTTTTATAGATAAGACCTCAGGGCAAATGCAGTTTTGTTCTCTGGATGTCACTCTATGAGTAAAACACCGTGTTTTTGTTACCTTTAACTATGGCAAGTTTCCCCAACTTTGGGACTTTGGTTGCTCTTGACAGTTTTCTGTCTTAAGTAGTTGCTAGGGACACTGTAATATCATCAGTACCCACTAGATTCCAGTATGCCCAGGCCCCAGGTTTGACAAAGATGTCATTGCCAAGAATTCCCTAAGAGGTAAAATGGTCCTGGTTTAGAATGTTTATCCACTAATGTTATGTGTATTCAATCAATGGCTCATACGTTGCCAACACATTTCCTCTTACTGAATACTTGTATCATTTCCAACCCTTTGTGATCCTAAATTTTACTACAGGAGACATTTCTACTGCTTGTCATTTCTTAATTTAGACATTTTATTTCCTTTAGGTTAAATTCTTTTTTATTTATTTATTTATTAGAGATTTCTGCCTCCTCCCCGCCACCGCCTCCCATTTCCCTCCCCCTCCCCCGGTCAAATCCCCCTCCCTCATCAGCCTGAAGAGCAATCAGGGTTCCCTGACCTGTGGGAAGTCCAAGGACCACCCACCTCCATCCAGGTCTAGTAAGGTGAGCATCCAAACTGCCTAGGCTCCCACAAAGCCAGTACGTGCAGTAGGATCAAAAACCCATTGCCATTGTTCTTGAGTTCTCAGTAGTCCTCATTGTCCACTATGTTCAGAGAGTCCGGTTTTATCCCAGGCTTTTTCAGACCCAGGCCAGCTGGCCTTGGTGAGTTCCCAATAGAACATCCCCATTGTCTCAGTGTGTGGGTGCACCCCTCGCGGTCCTGAGTTCCTTGCTCGTGCTCTCTCTCCTTCTGCTCCTGATTTGGACCTTGAGATTTCAGTCCGGTCCTCCAATTTGGATCTCTGTCTCTGTAAATTCTTGAAGGCGGTGCTTTGTCATCGTGTCTGGTGCAGCTAGCACTTGTCCTAAGGTGATGTGACAAGGGAATGAAGAGAGGACAGTGACACTGAGGGACAACAGACATGTACACAGAGATGCTGGGATCAGGTGGGCTGTGTGCACCCTGATAGAGTCACTGCAACTCCCACAAAACCCCGGAAACAGCACATTTATCATGTCCACCATGGGGTGGTGTGGGTAGTTAGGTAGTCTTTGTAGGAGGTCTCTGTAGGCAGGCTGTCTTAGGTTACAGGTATCCTGGAGGAGGAAGCCACAGTGACTAGTGTTTGCACACAGGGGTCCATCTACTGCCAACATCCCCACTCAGAGAAGAGGAAGGCTTTGCCAGTTCCGAGTCTGACCCATAGAAAGAAGATGTTGTCAATTCCCCGTGGGTCTGAGGCCTTGGTCCCTGATATGGCTAGGTCCATATCAACAGTACACGTTTTCTTAGGTCTTCATTTGCTCCTTGCACATTCCCTCAGGGCTTCCTTGGCTCCTCACAGTACATGGATAAAGAGACACACACCCTTTTTGAGCATTAAGGTGAATAGTGACTTTCAGACTGAAAGCTTGGATTTTCCGTGGTCTCTTGCTTAAATTCATCCCCTGCTAGTTTAAATTACCGGAATCACTTAAGAAGTACCTGTGTCACTGAGAAAAGTGTTTGGCAACTTCTATATATATTGGTTCTGGGTCAACAAATTAGTTATATGAGGTATATATTACTATAATAATCAATAAATCATATCTATATTACATAAATCAAAGAACACTGACACATGATGAGAATGTAAGAATGCTAATGTATGGAATGCATTATGATAGACTGAGACACATAATAAAGAAAAATGTGGCACATCCATCAATGCCTCCACACTCAAGGAGATGGCAGATGCCTAGGCTGGCAGAGAGGGTACCAGAAGGTAATGTGATGCTCACAGATTCTGCCTGGAAGGGACCTGGGAAAACGTACCTGATGCTGTAAAGAGAATGCTAATGTAGAGTTTGGCTTTCAAGAGACTTCTCAAGCATGGTTTTTCTTTCTGTCTTTTCTCCCCTGATCACCAAGGTTTCTTGTGGCTCTGGCTTTGGAAGTTACGTGTGAATTTGGGCAGGAGATAAACTCTCCCTCATTTGGCGTGCGTACTGCTTCTTTAGCCCAATTTTCCTCTTGTGTTCTCGCTGCTCCTCCGTTCCATATTCATCTTCCAGTTAACTTGCTTGTCCCTTCCTTAGGGCTGGCTGGCTGCCCTGAAACCCTGGTGGATCAGATCATTTCATCGTGGGATCCCATCACTCTCAATTCCTCTTCTTGACTCGTGTTTCCATTCCTGTTCATTGCTCCTGTGTTCCACAGGGAAAGGCAGAGTGTGTGTCTTGCTCTTCTCCACGCCTCTGCCATCCACTGTGTTGCCTGGTGGAGAATATTCATGGAGGAGTGTTTCTAAAAATGAACAGGAAAAAGAATACCCCAACTGGGGCCTGAGGGCTGAAATTCTGTCCCTGGCAGATGCTGGGTCAGTGAAGCTCAGGGCTGCAGTTTCTAATCATACCCACCTGTCCTCCTTTTCTCAGGAGGGTTGAGACACTCTGAAGGGTCTTCTAGTGAAAACTGTAGTTATTTAGTGGAAGCCAGGGATTCCTGATAAGGGAGGCTCTCTGGGCTGTGGGTTTTGCTGAGTCAGACAACTACCCACAGATCATTCTGGGCCTCACCTGCATGGCAAGGTGATGCGCGAGCTACAGACTGTATAGCCCTTTCCTTGGATGAGCTCATGACTTCTTAGTGCTCTATCAGTACCAACTCACCACAGGAATGTTAGCATGTTCTGCATCATAAAACAGGACTCTCAAAAAACCCAACCACCAAACCAAACCAAAACCAAAACCCCAGAAATTATTTCTCACCAACCACAGCCCTTTCCCCGCCCCTTGACTACAGCTCAGGCAGTTCCCACAGTTTTGTGGTTCCTATCACTCTAGTCATGGTCATGTGGACAGTCAAGACACATTTTTAAGTAGTCAGGAGCCAACTGAACTGCAGCCTCAAAACTTGACCCTCCCTGCCAGCCTCCTTCACACTCCTTAAGCGTAGTCTGGGACTCAGGTCTCCTTTCCTTGTTTTCTCATTCCTAGCATCTCATGGGAAGGGTTGGAGGATGGAGAATTAGGAGGAAATGAATGAAGCGCTCAGCGGGCTCTGCTGTTACTGCTGCCTCTTAGCTTGTGGGGTGGCTGTAATGGTCTCCAGTGCCGAAAGGGAGTGTGCTCACTCTCTTGTAGGTACATACATGGGGTTTACAGAAGCCTCTGGGGTACCGTCTCAGTGTACATGTCTTTAGCCCTTAGACTTCTGGTTAAATGGTCCAATGACCTCTCATGACCCCTATTCCCAGCTCCTACCTTCCACATAGTCTCTTCCACTGGCCTATGGCAGATACACCCTGTTCTTCTAAACTGTGGCTGTCTAGCCTCATGGGCTCGCATGGGCCACTTTGCTAAACATACAGTCTTTAGGAATGCTAAGACCCAGGAATTAAGTTCCCTCTACTATTAAGTCCAGGCACGCCACGCCCAAGCCTCCCAAAAGGAGGCCCAGAGTCTTCACTGGAGCAGCCTTGGGACAGCTTGGAATCCTGCAGCTCAGCAAACACCCAGCTGGAGAGGGCTTCATACGTGCGTTCTGCTGCACTCCTCTCTGAGGGTGCTCCAGGAACCTTCCTCCCCCAGTCCAGGTTGCCATGAACACCCATCTTCCTCCCTCCTCGTCAATAGTCTCTCATTTTCTATGTATAGAGGAGTGTGGGGATGGGGCTAGGGTTATAGGACCATTTGATTCTTTCTTATCCAGCATCTCGATGCTCTCTAGGGACATTTAACACGAAGGACTCATAGTCATGGGATTTTCTGAGCCAAGCAAGAAAATCTCATTATTCTCCTTTGTCTGGATAACACATGTCACCAGATAACACTGACTAGGAGCTGGGTTTGGCCACCTCCATGCTGCTCTGTAAGTATTAAGGGAAAGGAAAGAGCAGCAGGGCTAGTTGTCTGGAAATAACAGGACTTGGGACTTGGGGGCTGAGCCGAGCCTTGAAGGACTTTTTTTTTTTTAAGATAAAATATTGGATTATAAAAGTAATACACACTTTTTATATAAAAAGGAAGCACCAGCGAAATAAAGCTTTCTTCCCTCCAGCCTCCCTTCTTCCCCAGGATGACCTTTCTGGCCGTGTGCTCTGCATCCTTCCAGAACTTCTTTATGGGCATATAAACATACCCCCAAGCCACAAATACAGCACCTTCCCCATAGCATGCCGTCTGCGTTGGCCTGAAGGATTTTAAACAGTCATTTATCCAGTGCTTGCGCTCTCCCGTGGCTTGCAGTCACACTGCACTTGTCACTGAGGGCAGGGCGATAAGGAGCTTGTCCCTAGGTGGAGAGGTGGGCTAGGCCAGCCTCTGTGCAAGGGTGCCGCCAGGAGGAGTCTAGGGGGCTGATAACCAATCTGCGTCTTGCTGCCCAGGCACAGTCCCTGGTTCTGTGTCTGGGGAAGGCTAACAGGCAAGGGGAAGCTGATGAAGGTATTGGCTCTTCTAGAAAGTTAGAAGGTGGAGCCCACCAGGTTAGAGGTGGAGCAGAGAAGGGGACAGGCCCATTGAAAGATGGAGCCTGTTGGAGTGTGTCCCCTCACTCATGTATGCAAAGGAGCCTAATAAGTTCCTGTATAGATGGAAGGGAAGTATTCACTAGGAATCTCAGAAGGCATTTTCCTACGCTTTGGGGTAGGTAGTCCAGCTGGGGAAGAAGTCACGCTAGAAAGAAGGTGAATCACTTTCTGGGAGTGGGATGGAAGAGTGTAGTATTGCCATAGTCAGGCTTCTGTCTGTGGGCAGCCTCCTCCAGGTTATCAGAGAGTTAGTGTTCCTGTCCAGTTAAAACACCTTTGTAGGCCTATATTCCATCAACTCCAGGAAAAAGAAAATATCCACTCTTTTTAGAGGGCACCTCAGGAGGGAACATAGAGATCTGACCCTGCCATTCTTCTTTTCCTAACTTATTTTTATTTTATGTGCATTGGGGTTTTTCCATGGGTGTTGGGTCTCCCGGAATGAGAGTTACAGTTATGAGCTGCCATGTGGGCACTGGGAATTAAACCTAAGACCTCTGGAAGAGCAGTCAGTGCTCTTTACCGCTGAGCCATCTCTCTGTTGACCCTGCCATTCTTATGGCTCCATTCCCATCTCCTGGCCCTTCAGAGATTCTAGAATATTCCCCACATAGGGAACCACTACCATCTGACCTCACCGCTCCACCATTTCTTGGCTTAGCCACACACTGATCTCAGACTGGATGCTGGCCCTTCCGTCCACCTATTCTCTGCTGTCCTCCCTCTATCTGGCTGGCTCTTACCCCGTCACTTTTTTTTCTTACTCCCGCTGTCTTTTCTCTGTCCGACTCTTCCCCAAATGTACCCTGCTACCTTATTTGTCTAGCTCTTAATTGGTTCTGACTCACGGTGGAGCCTGGGTGGTTTGGGGTTCCCCCCAAAGTCCACTTTCACTCTTCCTTTCAGCTGACATGGAGCCGGACGTGCGACCAGCATCCCATCTGGTGGTTTACTGTCTCCTACTGCAATGCTCATGTCTGACCCTTCCCAGGATGGCACAAATGAGAGGAGGCCCAGGTAGCCTGGCTAGCTCAAAGAGAAGGAAGACATAGCGGCCTTTCTACAAATTAGACTTTACGTGCAGGTTCAAACCATTACATGCTCTGCTGAGGTAGAAAATGACATTTTTCTTTAAGCTCTGTTGTGTTTGAAAGTTATTTGAATAACAGTATACGTGTACACCCCGATCAGTTCTATGTACGAGCAGGTCTCCTCGGAGGCACAGTCTTCCAGGGCCCATGTTTAATCGTGATGGGATGTCGTTCCGTTGGCTGACAGCATTCAGCTCAGTGTTCAGCTGATATGAAGGAGCTCCTAATTATGTTTTTGTGGGTTAAAAAAAAGACTATTAAAAAAAATAAAAATTTGCCTCAGAAAGAGACTGTGTTTCTTATATGTGATGTGGTGGAGAGCCTGGAGTAGCTTTCAGAAGCTCTGAAGCTGGGGCCTTTAGCTCTTGAGGTGACTGACGGACGCATTTGCCTTCCTCCAGAAGGTAGATGAGGGAAACAGTGACCTGCTGCCTGCACAGTGCCCTCCCGTTTGCCCTGCTGCCCCCATCCCTAACTCTTGAAATTCATCACTCGTGTGTTGTTCAAACGGTCAGGCCAACCGAAACAGAAAGAATCTACCCAGCAGAGCAAGGGGAAAGAAACCTGCACTCAGCCGTCTCAACTCCCCAGAATGAGCTTTTCTGCCCTGCTGTTTGTGTCCTTTGATGGATGATGGAAGAGACGGATGGGTGAAATGCTCCGAGGTATTTATTATAGCTTGTTGGTAAGGATATTGTCCACTAAATCCGCAGACACTGTTAGAAGAGCCGCATAAAAAACTGAAGCCTTGAACATTAGAAGGGCATCGATTCATTCCCAAGGCGACTATGCTTGACTTTTGGTGGATAGATCCAATTTTGTAATCGATTGTCTTCCTTTGGCTGCCAGGAAACTCAGGGGCATATTTATAGCTCAGTTTTTTTTTTCTTTCACTAGTACATGACCTTGTGTATTCTATACGGATGTATGCTGCCCCTAGATTCATCTTTCCCATTTGTTTATCCTTCCCTAATCTTTGTTGGATCTGCGTTTTGCTAATTTCTCTAGCTTTGTCTAGCAAATACATAGAATTATTGGAATCCTACAATAGACAGGATTGTCTTTGGGGTCTCAGTCTGAATCCCAGACTGGCCTTGAACTTGTAATACTTTTGCTCCTGTTCTCCAGGTGTTTACAGGTGTGTACCACCGTGCCTTGACCAATGGATGCATTCTTTTCTACCTCTGTCCCATTAAAACTGTTCTATGTACCTTTCTTCCACTCACCTTGGATGAGACCACTGTGACTCCTATCACTTTTATTGTTATTATTTGATTAAACCACCTCTGTTTCGGTTTACTTCCACCAAGAGAACGTTTGGGCGTGCTTTCTGTTTTCAATTGGTATATAATATTTGTCTCCCCACTGTTTTTATCCTCGATTTACTGCAGCAGTAAATGGGCAACTAGAAGACTGAAGACCTTGCCAGATCATAGTGAAAATGAGGGAACCGTATTCCAAACCCAGCGCCTGCCTCTGGAAGCCCTTTCGTAGTTACGGCATCTCACTAGACTGGAACCCGTCATGTTATATTGGGTCTAATATTGAGTTTTGACCTATACGTCTTTTGTTTCATGCACATGAACATAAAAACAACCATTAGGCCAGGGAGTTCAGCCAGGTGACCAAGTGTGAGTATGAGGGCCTGGTCTCAGTCCTTGGTGCCCATATGAAAACGGATTGAGGCTGAGCAGTGATAACCTTAGCAGGGCAGGCAGAGAGGAAGCCTCCTGGGGCTTGGGAAATTTTTTCCAAGGCTCAGAAACCAAGGCTACTATAGCTAGGATAGTTGTTGTTTTTGAGTTTCATGCTGGCTAGTCTTTCAAATCTCTATCTGTCTGTCTGTCTGTCTATCTATCTATCTATCTATCTATCTGTCTATCTATCTATCTATCGACAGCTTCACACAAGCGACTGCCATTTGGAAGAGGGAACCTTAACTGAGAAAACGAAAATATATCTATCACTTCAGTCTGTAGGCAAGTCTATGAGACGTTTTCTTGATTAATGATTGATGTGGGAGGGCCCAGCCCTCCGTGGGTGGTCCCACATGATCAGTTGAAGAAATGAAGATTGTAGTTGACCTGAGTGTTTTTGTCCTATTTTTTAAGAGCATGTTTGTGCATATATGAACACATATTAATCTGGGATTTGCATTTTCTTTCCTTTATTTCCGAACTGGAACAATACCAAAGATTAAGAATTGTAAATTGATATTATATTTAAGTTAAGGGTCAGTAAAAGACTAAGCATTTCTCAAAGTAATTTGCCACCTATTATAAAATATATAATGCATTTGTGGTTATATATGGGATAGTTATGTTAGGAAGAATTATGATCTTGTTATTGTTTTAATTTGAAAATTGAGCATGACATAAAGAAATGTGGTTGTGTGTCAAAAGTTGATAGGAATTGTACTTGAAATGGCTTGCTATCTTAGTTGTTGTAATTAATATAGTTTCTGTGTGATTATTTGGGTCTGGGCGCTGGGAAACCAATGAGCAAGCTTTGTTTACAAGTTGTCAACTTGACTACATCTGGAATCAGTTAAAAGGCAAGATGCTTGGCACACCTGTGGGGGGATTTTCTTAATCAGATTATTTGAAGCAGGAAGACCCACCCTAACTCTGGGCCTACCTTCTGGTGGCAGTCCACACGAAAGGATATGAAAGAAGGAAACTGATTTTTATCTTCTTGTTTCCACTCTTGCTGGCTATTTTTTGTTCTGGACCCTATTACACTCAGATTTTTCAGGATCCAGTGTAGACTAAAGACAGTATCTCTCCAAGAGTTCTCCAGGACTCCATCCGCAGACTGAAACCACAGAGATATCCAGCCTTGTGGACTGAGCAACTACTGGATTCTCAGCCATTCTGCTGTGAGACAGTAACTGTTCAACTACCTAGACTGCATCCTGTAATGCTATACATACACACATGCACACGCACGCACACACACGCACACACACGCACGCACACGCACACACACGCACACACATCTTATTCTCTGAGTTCTACTCCTTTAGAGAACCTCAGTGAATAAAAGCAGGCACTCTTTCGGTGGCATTCTCTGTACAGGCTCTTTATTTTCCACTGAATTTGCAGTTTTACAAGCTGGAGCCTTGCTGAATGGACTCTTGTTTTCAGTTAGCACTGTGGAGCGAGCATGAGGCCTTTCATGAATGAAGCCAATCTTGAACAGCTATGGTTGCTTCCATAGCTTCATCTGCCTCGTCACTGTCATTTATGTTCATGCTTCTTCTCTTAGTAAGCCGCACACTTTCCACATCTCCACTTCACTTCTGATCTCACTCACTGTGAAGCTGGGTAAATGCCATGAGTAATAACGACCCCACAGCCTGGATACTTGGTTGTCTTGAAGTTTCTTTCACCAAACCAGTTTTTCCATTGTTTTTGAATTCAGTTTCACTCATGTTTTCAGGACAGAGGGAAATGTGGCTAGATTACTTGACAATATATGACATAAATGACCTATATAACACTGGTGCCAATAGAGCCCTTGTTCCTCTCTGCAGCTTCACGAGCCTGGCTTTTCCTATACATGTTTATATCTTCCCTCTAGACCTCCAGACATTTACCAAGATGGCCTGGTAAGCTCCTTCTGCATCACTAGAGGGATTCCCTGCCTAATGTCCTCATCATTCTTCCCCAAACAGTTCTAGAGATCAACCAACCATGTGCTCAGGTAGTCATAGCAATGGCTCTACTTCTCAGCATCATCCAAGAAGCAACTGAAGGGAAAAAGAAGTTTTTTCAGCTCCTAGTATATTCCACAAAGGCAGGGAAGGCATGATGAAATGAGAGACTTACAACTGCAGTGGGAATTTGTTTACATCAGAGTGAATCAGAAAGTAGATGGGAGAGGAGGCAGGGCCAGGCTGCAAATATCAAGTCTTCCCCCGTGGTGACAGTTGTGGAATATTATTTTCAGATGTGTTACATTCTTTTATACGGTGGAATATTTGACCAACGATGCAACAATGTGTTAATTTTTTTATGTTGCATTTGTTTAACTCTGTGAAGCTGTGTTACTTTGCCTGTCTAAAACACCTGATTGGTCGAATAAAGAGCTGTATGGCCAATAGCATGGCAGGAGAAAGGATAGGTGGGGCTGGTGGGCAGAGAGAATAGAGAGGAGGCGAAATCTGGGAGGAGCAAGATCAAGCTGTAGGAACACGAAAAGGAGAAGGAGAGGGGGGCATCAGAGGCCAGCTGGCCAGCTACCCAGCTACACAGTAAGGCTTGGAGCAAGAAGTAAAGAAAGGCATATAGAATAGTGAAAAATAAAAGCCCAGAGGCAAAAGGTAGATGGGATAATTTAAGAAACGTTGACTAGAGATAAAGGAAGCTAAGACTGGGCAGTCATAAGAAAGTCTAAGACTCCCTGTGATTGTTTTGGGAGCTGGGTATACGGACCCCCAAAGAACAAAGAACACAAGAGTAGACAAGTGCATCCTCCTGCATCCTCCGGGGATATTCCACCTCCTGAAAGTTCTTCAGCCTCCCCAAACATTGTTATTAGCTGGAGACCAGTCATTTGAACATATGAGCTCAGGAAGGACACTACATTTAAGCCACTAGGCCTCTTTTGAATTGCTTCCTCTTCATCGTCCCAATATCCCTGTTTTACGAAACTGTGACCTCAATTCATGAAGCAGGTTTGGGGTGGGAGACAGAATCAGCTTCCCTGGCTGTTCATTTTACTCATGCATCAGGTTAACTCTGCTTCAAAGTCGCCCCTCACCCGGCTCTCAGTACCCGAGGAAAAGTTCAAGCTTCTGACTAGTCATTAATGTTGACCTTTGACCTTTCTAGATAATCCCAGAAAGAAGCAAAGAGGATTTGTCTCTCAGTTTCTACCCTGTAAACTTCGGTTAGAGAATTTCACTTGGAGAGCTTGTTCTCTCTAAGCCTATTACAAAAATAATACAGCTACATAATTGCAGGGGGAAAATGAAATTTATTCTCTATCTGCAATGGCCTCAAGGGAAAATAGAAGCACATAGAAAATTCACTACTTAGGAAAAATAAGCAGAACCTTCTCCAAATGCTTTGTGATTTAGTCATCAGAGACTTTGGGGAAAAAAAAATCTATTTATCTTAAGCCTCTAAAGAAATGTCTTCATTGAGAGATTATTCTGGCGAAATTTATTTTAAGGAATTATTTAAACAACCATTGATCAGAATTCATTTGCCGTTGCTTTTGTTCCTCTTTAGTTATGGGTAATTATTTTAAGAGAGCTGATTGCCTGTTATAAAATATAGGGATTTTATGTTATAAAAACATTCCAAATGATCTGTTGGCCTACAGGCTGCTGGGGAGGACCGGGCTGGCTCCAGGAGGCTTCGTCTGGGCTGACAGGGAAGGACATCAGGTGGCCTGGTGCTAGCAGAGTAGCCAAGTGTGACTCCAGTAGAAACCATGGCGGAGGGCTGGGCTGCGTTTCTGGAGATAATGTGAGGTGACACCTCGGAGGGGCCTGAGGCTAGAGCTTTCTTTCTGGAGACAGACACTGTGCTTCTCAAACACTGATTCTTAGCATCTTTCTACAGTTTCCTGCCCTGGGTGCCAGGAAAAGCAAAATGAAAGAAAAAGAAATCTCAAGTCCCCAATATTTTTCTGTGGCAGAACTTACACCCTTATCTTTTCCCCCGCAAAGTCCAACATCAAGGCAGACTACAGTGTAAGCAGATAAGTGGGTTGTGATTTGGGAAGGGGTGCAGACTGAGACTACTTATTCGTTCCCAGTTGCTCAGACTCAAGTAGTCACACACAAACTGTATTAATTACAACACTGTTGGCCTATTATGAGGTCCAACGTTGTCTCAGTCTGGAAGGTGGAGGTGGTCTGGGGGGCTAACACCATGTGTGATTAAACGGGCAGTGTTGAAGGTGGACAGACATGTGTAGCAGGTTTTCCTTTGGGCTACCAACCAGCTCCCAAATCATAACATGGAGACTTAATAATAGTTATGAATGCTTGGCTTTAGCTTATACTTGTCCTGCTGGCTCTTATAACTTAAATTAACCTGTTTCTCTTCATCAGTGTTTGGCCTCAGGGCCTTTTATGTTTCTTTAATTCTGTATGTCCTACTTTCACTGCCTGCTCTGTGTCTGTCTGTTTGGTGGCTGGCAGACTGGCTGGCCCTGGGAATCTCCCTCTCTTTCTCCCTTCTTCCCCCCATCCTCCCCCATTCTCCTGAGAGCCTAGGTTCCTCCTCCTACTTATCCTCTCTGCCCACCAGTCTCACCTATCCCTCTACTGCCTAGCTATTGGCTGTTCAGCTTTTTATTAAACCAATCAGGTGCCTTAGGCAGGCAAGGAGAAACAGCAATACATCTTTTTTTTATTGTAATTTTTTTCTTTTTAAATTGATTTTGAGCTATGCATTTTTCTCTGCTCTCCTCCCTTCCTCTCCCCTTCCCTTCAACCCCCTCCCATGGTCCCCATGCTCCCAATTCACTTGGAGATCTTGTCTTTTTCTACTTCCCATGTAGATTAGATCCATGTATGTCTCTCTTAGGGTCCTCATTGTTGTCTAGGTTCTCTGGGATCGTAAATTGCAGGCTGGTTTTCTTTGCTTTATGTCTAAAAGCCACATATGAATGAGTGCATATGATATTTATCTTTTTGGGTCTGGGTTAACTCACTCAATATGATGTTTTCTAGTTCCACCCATTTGCCTGCAAATTTCAAGATGTCATTATTTTTTTCTGCTGTGTAGTACTCCATTGTGTAAATGTACCACATTTTTCTTATCCATTCTTTAGTCAAGGGGCATTTAGGTTGTTTCCAGGTTCTGGCTATGACAAACAATGCTGCTATGAACATAGTTGAGCACATGTCCTTGTGGCATGATTGAGCATCCTTTGGATATATACCCAAAAGTTGTATTGCTGGGTCTTGAGGAAGGTTGTTTCCTAATTTTCTGAGAAATCACCATACTGATATCCAAGGGGCTACCAATTTGCACTCCCACCAGCAACGGCAACACATCTTTACATGATTAAACAAATGCAGCACAAACAAATGTAACACACCTTTGCCTAGTTAAATAATATTCCACAGCAGACATGGTCAAAGCAGGGAGCAGGGAGTAGGGACTAACAGGAGCCTCTGAGCTCAGCAGCATGGGAAATAGGAAATCTGTCACTTCATATACACATCCATTTGTTTGTCCTTAGAAATGTTGTTCCTTCCTTCCTCCTTTCTTTATTCTTTCCATCTTCCCCTTTTCTCTCTTCTACACATCATTTAGGCTGAGAGCTTATCACCTGTTGGTTGCTAGGTTACAGAAAGTACCACATTCTTAGGGACCTTATTTGCACTGCGGAAGATAAGCAGGGTGAGGCGGAGCACGAGGTCTCCTTCTGAAGGCATTTTTTCCTTAGATTAAACACAAGCCAGGAGGTTTATCTCTTAACCATTTTAATTAGCATGCAAAGTAATAAGTTCCACCGTGACATTTTCATGCATATACGTCATTTCATTACGCTCTTATTTGCTCTCTTCTGCCATCTCTCTTGCTGGTCTAGTTCCTCCCCCAGATAGTGTGTGCTTTAGTTCTCATGTGTTTCATTAGTCTCTCCTGTCCCCTTGCCCACTCATCATCCTCCCCTTTGGATCTCTGTGTCATTCTCTCTCCTCCCCACCGTGTGTGTGTGCGTGTGCGTGTGTGTGTGTGTGTGTGTGCGTGTGCGTGTGTGTGTGTGTGTATTTAAAATGAGATTCTGCATTTGAAAGTCGTGAGATATTTGATCAGGCCCTTGTCTTTCAGAGTCTGCCTTACTTTGCTTAACATAGTGATCTTTGGTTTTATTCATTTTCTTGAAGACATCAAAGCCACTCTCTTCACAGCTGAACAAAACACCTGTGTGTATATGTGTAACATGGAGGGGCCTGCTAGTTTGTTGTTTCTGTCCTGCCTGGTTCCCACAACTGTTTGGCCCCAAAGAAAATCACACATAAGTCTCCATAAATTATAAGCTGATTGGCCCATTAGCTCTAGCCTCTCATTGGCTAACTCTCACATCTTGATTAACCCATTTTTTTGATCTATGTTAGCCATGTGGCTCAGTACCTTTTTTTAGTGGGGCAGCTCATATCCTGCTGTTTCGGTGGTCTGGTCAGGAGTAGGAGGAATCAACTTCCTTCTTCCCAGAATTCTCCTGTTCTGATTACATCATTTCTACTTTCTGTCTGTTTTTTTCCGCCTGTATTTCCTGCCTGGCCAATCAGCATTTATTTATAACATGATTGACAGAATATAGACAATTCTCCCACACCATATTTGTATCACATTTTTTGATCCATTAATCTGCTAATTCTTAATTTGTTTAATGAGGCAGAGTCTCATGCAATCCCAAATTATTCTTGAATTCACCATTTTGCCAAGGCTGGCCTTGATCCTCGTCCATTCAGGCATTACAGATGTGGACCACCTGATCCAGCCGCCATTCACCTGTTGCTAGGCATCTCGGCTGCTTCCGTTTTCTTGGGTATCACAAATAGTGCGGCAATAGCCAAGCATCCTCCAGGTACGCACCTAGAAGAGGATAACTGGCTCACGCCGTGGTTCTAATGTTTGTTTTTTTGCTCCATACTGATTTCTGTAGGGGCTGTCCCAGTTTACCCCCCTTCACCCCGCTACAGTGTATAAGGATCCTTTCCTCACGTCTTTGCCAGTGGCTGTTTTCTTGACAGCAACCGCTCCGACAGGGATGAGGTGGAATCTCAGAGCAGTTTTAATTTGCCTTTCCTAGAGTTGAACACGTTGCCAGATATTTCTTGCCTGTCTACGTTTCTTCTTTTGAAAACTGTTTATTCAGTTCCTTGATCCCTTTATTGATTGTATGATTCGCCTTAACAATGTTAAAATTTGGTCTTCTTAATAGATTTTAACCATTAATCGCTTGTCAGCTGTGCACCGGGGAGCATTCCCCTCCCACTCTGCAGCTTTCTCTCCGCATTGCTATGTTTTCTGTGCTGTGAGAATCCTGTTCATTTCATATAATCCCATTAGTCAGTTCTGGGATTATTTCACGCACTATTGGAGTTTTTTTTGGAAAGCCCTTGCTTATGCCGATCTTGAAGTGCCCTGCCCATCTGTTCTCTAAGAATTTCAGGTCTTACATGGAATCCTTGACCCAATGTGCATTTTTCTTGGGGGGGGGTACAGATTGAATTTACAGATACAGTTTCCTCCCTCCCTTCATCTTTTTTTTATTTTTTTCCCCTCTTTCTTCTTTTTGTGTCCTCATCCACTTCCTTATTTTTGTCAATCTTCATGTCATTATTTGCTGACGCTTCCTCCTCCTTTCTCCCCGTTACCCCGCAATGTATGTTTCTACACTCTAATCAAAGATTAGATGGTTTTATCTATGTGAGTTTATTTCTGGTACCTTGTTTTATTCCGTTGGTCTGCGTATCTGTCTTGTGCCATTACCACATTATCTTTGTCACCACGTCTCCGTAGCATAATTGAGACCAGCACTGTGGTATTGGCAGCATTACCCTGTATGCTTGGATATACCCTTTACATTTGGCTCTTAGAGATGTTGAAGGCTTCCATGTGAATTTAGAATTATTGTTTCTGCTTTTGTGAACAGTCACTGGGATTTTGATGATACTAGATCTATTGATTGATTGCCTCTAGAAATATAGCGATTTTCACAGTATAAATTTTGTTAGTCCATGAGCACAGGAGGCTGCCCTATCTTCTAGGTCTTCTTTAGCATCTTTCTTTAGTGTTTTAAAGTTTCACTGTACAGACTTTTGGCCTCATTGGTCATGTTTTTCTCTAGGTATTTAATTTTTTAAAAGCTATTATGAATGGAATTTTTTTCTAGTCTTTCTCAGCAACTTCATTATTAATATGTAGAAAGCTACTGATTTCATGTGTTGATTTTATTCTGTGCTGTTTTGCTGAAAGTGCTTTTTTAGATCTGAGACTTTTCTGGTCTTTAGGTCTACTTACTGAAAATAGGGTAACAGTTTCTTCCTGTTCTACCTTCATCCCTTTATTTCCTTCTCTTATTCCTGTCCTAAGTAAGACATTGGATACTACATTGAAGAGTGTAGAGAGAGTGGGCACATTGTCTTACTACAGGGTTTGGAGGAGTCAGTATTGCATTGGCTATAGGTTTGTCGTATCTATCCTTCACGATGTTGAAGTATGCCCTTGCTGATTCTCTGTATTGTGTCATGAAAAGATGTTGAACTTTGTCAATATCTTTCTTCATCTTTTGAGGTGAGCCCATGATTTCTGCCTTTTAATTTTATTTATGTGCTGTATTACAGTTGTTGATTTGTGTGAATTGAGCCACCTTTACACTGCTGTTATGAAGTCAGCATGGTTATGGTTTATGATCTCATAAATGCTCTCAAATTTGTTTTGCAAGCATTTTATTGGCAAGTTTTTTTATCTGGTATATTGGTCTGTAGTTTTATTTTATGTTCTTATTCAGGCCTGGCTAAAAATAAATAAATAAACAGAACGCCAAAAAGTTTTTCCAGCAAAAAGAAAATTTATTACAAAAGCAACCTAAATGTAATAAGGTGACTAAAAAATAAAAAACATGATTCTTTTTTCTTTGAGACAGGGTTTCTCTGTAGCTTTGGCTGTCCTGGATCTTGTTCTGTGGACCAGGTTGGCCTCGAACTCACAGAGATCTGTCTGTCTCTGTCTTCCAAGTGGAGTGCAGGTATTAAAGGTGTCTATCACCACTGCCCAACCAAAAATTATTTTTTAAGAGAAAATGATAAGTTCAGATACTTTTAAAGGAAACGACAAAGGAAAACACCCCAATAAAAATACAAAATGAAAATTAAAAACAATGCCCACTAATAAAAATATAGACAAAAATTTACAAATTTATGAAAATGGAAGCTAAAGGTTTCGTAATTGTGAAAGTGCAGATAGAAGCGCAATGACAGGAAAAGAGGAGAAACGTGGTGGGAAAGGGGCACTGCCTTGGAGCAGCTGATTCCAAAACTCTAAAATTTTTTTAGATCAATTTTATTATGTTATGTGTATATAAGTGTTTTGCCTGAGTGTATGCATATATTGTCCTATGTGCATGTAGAAGCCAGAAGAGGGTGTCAGATTTCTTGGGGCTTGAGTTACAGACAGTTGTGAGCCACTTGTGAATGCTTGGAATTAAACTGTCTGCTAAAGCAGCAAGTGCTCTTACCCCAAGCCATCTTTCCAGGCTCTATTTTTGTGCCGTTGGAAATGGAATATCACCAGGTTGATAAACTGGGGAGTTGGAAGTGTGGACACTTATCCTTCCTGTGGTTCATGCTGGTGCTGAGCCTGTGCTGGCCATGTGTCCTCTCTCTACCAAAACTGTTTCAGCTTAGTTAAATTCCCTTCTTTGTTCATAGGTGCTCCTGTTGTCCACACTTAGCTTTACAGTATGTGGATATGTGGGTTCTCATGCGCTCCTAAGACTCTTCAGTTCACGCTTCCCTCGGTGGCTGATGATCTCGCTGGGAATAGAGTGAGGTGCTTTCTCCAGAGTCTTGTGGGAGTTGAGAAGCAATTAGGGCAGTGAGACCTGTGCAGAAGGGTTGGGCCTGGACACATTCAAATCTCACTAAACACTGCACACCCTGCTGGAAGCATGTTAAGTAATATTCTAGAGCTTCGGCAGGGATCCTCGTGACAGATGGCTACTTGGAGACTCGCCCTCTGACCTCAGGCCATTAAACTCCGGAGTTATTCTCAGTTGATGAGATCTGTTACCAGGTGCTACCTTGCCCTATATTCTTCATTATATGAACCAAATCTCTTGCTGTGTGACCCTTTGTTTTATCAACATCCAACTATTTAGCTTTCCATAACTGCGTCCCAGGACAGTCTTTCACCCTAGTGCTATGGCTTGAATCACACTTCATGATTTGTGATAGTTCCCTGTTCTCAGCTCCCCTGGGCAGCTTGTTTTAAATAATAGAATTTTTTTTTAAAAAAAATTCCGTTGTATTTATTAATTACACATACAATACTGTATACCACAAGGACATTTAATAGATGATTTTTTCAAGGGTTCACACTCATAGGTATAAACTTGCCTTTGAGAACTGTCTTCGCCATATCCCAAAGGTTCCAATAAGCTATGCTTCCATTTCCTTCTTGGAATTTTAAAATTTCCTCCCTGCTTCTTCAGCGACACACGACTCACTCTAAGGTGTCTTGTGTCGTCTACAAGTGTTTAGGTGGGCACTGTGATTCCTCTTGCTATTGATTTCTAGGTTTATTCCAGTACAATCTGATAAGATAGGGGAATTTATTTTGAACTCTTTTCTGTGAGCTAAGTAGTGTTTCCTGGCTGCTCTGATAAACTATCCTGGCAAAAGAAATGTAAAAAAAAAAAAAAAAAAGGGATTATTTGGTTCACAATCCTAGGATATACTCCATCATGGTGGATCTCATCCACAGTCACCAGCAGAGAGCAAAAGTTAATCTGTTTATGCCCATGCCCTGCTAGATTTCTCTACCTTTATACAGTCTGGGATCCCTGACAAGGGAATGGTCAGTCCATAGTGGGTGGGGCTTCCCACTAATCAAGCTAATCCTCACAGACTCGCCACAGGGCATCTGAGTCCAGATAATCCCTTACTGAGTCTCCCCTGGTGACCTCAGATTGTGTCACTTTGACAATTAAAGATAACCAGCACACTGTTCTGGAATGCTATGTACAAGTTGGTAAGTTTAACCCCTGTTCCATAGGAACCACGATGCTTTTGCCTGGGTAATGTTTATTGAGCCCTGGCAGCTATTACTGGGCCTGTAATCACATACCTGATACCTCTGGAGGAGGGGGCTCATCTTCTGAGGTCCCTGTCTTCCCCACAGCGCTATGCATAAGCAATGGAGTCAAGCCCAGAGCCAGACAGGATGTGTTTGTAGTAGGAATGCGTCTCTGAGAACAGTATGGGCTGGGAGGAGAAAGGCGACTCTGTGTGGGCGTGACTAAATGGAGGTGAGTCAGTACCCTGTAGTGTGTGCACGCGTACACACACACACAGCTGGCCGAGTCCTTGGATGGCCCGGGACTGCCGTCACAGAACGCACATAGCTCGGAGGTCAGTGCGCTCTCGGGTAACTGACTATGCAGCTAAAATCCCTGGCGTTCATTAGGGGAGGTGCCCTTGCGCGGCAGACAATGTGAACATCCATCAAGAGCAGCCCTGCAGACGAGCTATGATAAATGATATAACTAACCCACGTGGCAGGATAAGACAAAGGTGAGGGAGTGCGGAGAGGGACCACAGAGGGAGGCACCTTTTCAGCCTGGCATGTTCGCCACTCCTTTGCCGCAAATATCGGAGCAGAACAGATTAAAGGAAGAAAGATTTATTTTGGCTCACAGTTGGTTTCAGAGATTTCAGTTGACGGCCGGCTGCCTGCGCTTTTTTTATTTTTTAAGTCGCTAGCAAGGCAGACACATCATGGAGGGTGTAATGGACAAAAGTCACGTGAATAACAGCACCCCGGAAGCAAAAGACAAGGAGCAGGAAGGGGGCAGATAAAATATGCTCTTTAGTGACAGTGTGCAGGTGGCCCACTTCCTTCAACTACGCCCACCTTCCCCGTTCAAGGCTGTTCGTATTTTGAATCTATCAACAGATTAAACCATTGATTAGATATATGCTCCTATGCTCTAGTCAACTCTGGGGTTGTCCTCACAGATAAACCCAGAGGTACGTTTTACTGACCTGCTGGGTGTCAATCCAATCAATGACAGTTACAACATTGCCTCTTGAAGTTCACAGCTGCTTCTGGATTCTCTGAGTTGGGTAGTGAGCGTGGCCCCTCTTCCTTGTGTTGGCCCTTCTGCTCTTGTATCTCTGTACTGCATTGTCTGGCCTTGTTTGAGTGACAGAGTCTGAGTATGGTCCAGTCCCTTGGGTCCTCATGCCACATCCACAGATGGGACACACTACACACCTACTCCTATTAAGTCCCTAACATCCCCATTCCTATCTTGTTAGAGCTGGGCAAAGTGACAGCTACTCAGGGCTTGCAAGGAGGGGGTAACAGCAGGTCTGTTCCTAGAAGGGAATTCTGTCTTCCTTTCTACTGTGTTTCCTGGAAGACCATCATGGAAGTAGTATAGTTGGTAAACACAAAGGAAAAGAAACAACAACAACAAAAAAACACCTGTATATGGGTTCTGAAGCCAGGACCTGGGTAGAATGGGAAAAACATGCTCCATTAGGTGAGTGACAATGGACATTATGGTACATGGGACAATAGCCTTTCAAAGATTTCCAGGTCTTAGTCTCTGGAGCCTTTGGCATGGTATCTCACAAGGCAGTAGGGACTCTGTAGACATCATTAAGTTAAGTACCTTGAAATAAAGAGATTTTATTGGATTATCTGATAAACTGACATCATCACAAAAGCCCATATAAGAGGAGGAGAGAGACACTACCCCACAGGATTCAAAGACAGAGGGAGGTCTGTGAGCCAACAGATAAGCGATGGTGGGCATATCTAGAAGTTGGAAATGTCAAAGAAATGCATTGTCTTCTAGACCCTTGGAATGCACAGGGCAATGCTAGGGCACTGATTACGGAAAAACACATCTGTTTAGGCATTGTTTTTCCTGGTGAAGCTATTGTAAAAGTGAATGAAACACAGCAAGTCTGCAGAGGCTGGGCGAGCGAGAAGAGGGAAGAAGGAACAGAGAATGGCCTTCAGCATGGACCCCGGACAGCTCTTCTCATCCCATATCTGACAAAGTGCCTGTGCAGATTAGCTTTTGGTCAAGTTGACATAAGTTAGAGTCATCTGGAAAGGGGAAGGCTCAATTGAAAAGATGCCTCAAAGATTGAGATTGAGAAGTGGCTCAAAAGCAAGCGTGTGGGACACTTTTAATTGTTGGTTTGAGAGGGCCCAGCCCGCTGTGGGTGGTGCCATCCCCAGGTTGGTGATCTGAGGATGTAGAAGAGAGAAGGCTGAACAGGCCATGGAGAGCAAGCCAGCGAGCAGCATGCATCTATGCAGTGGTTCTCAACCTGTGGGTTATGACCCCCCGGGTGCCACATATCAGATATCCTGCGTATCACATATTTATATTTCATAAAAGTAGCAAAGTTATAGTTGTGAACTAGCAGTGAAATAATTTTATATTTGGGGGTTACCACAACATGAAGAAATATATTAAAGAGTTGCAGCATTGGGGAGGTTGAGGACCCCTGGTCTATGCTTTGCCTCCCGGTCCCTGCCACCACTTCCCTCAAGGATCAACTGTGACTGGGATTTATCTGGCCTTGTTTGAGTCAATTAAATCATTTTCTCCCCAAGCTGGTTTTGCTCGTGGTGTTCCTCACAGCAGTAGAAAACTAACTAGGATAGTTCCCACTCATTTTTAATAAATTTCAATCCAGCCTGGGTCAATACTTTTGTAAAGCATAATAGAAATGAAACATTAGAAACAGGAAATAAAGACAAAGTCTTGGTTTCAGTTTTACTATTAGATGCGGTAGTCAGGATTGTTCTCGGCGATGGCTCTATCAGTTTCTACGCACTCTCCTTGATCGCCTTGCTTTCACAAGTGTGTAATAGTTTGGTGACTGTTCCTGCTCCCGGACCACATTGTGAGCTTGTTGGTACTGGAGGTGGGCCTGGGAAGTCAGACCATTGCATAGGCGATGGGAAGAGTGAAGTCTGGCATATGAATAGAGGTTTACCAAGAAGAAAAGAGAAGTGAGCATGTTTAAAGTATCATGGTGAGGAATATATTGTGTCTCAAACATGAATTTCCATGAGGTATATTTGTTGTATTTGATGGATCTAGATAATTGACAAGGAGAAGAAAGTGGCCTATGATGTTAATGATGAAATTGATTTCCTTCAGCTTAAAGCCAATCGGGAAGAGATGTTTTCTAGATTCATTCATTTGCCCGCAAATTTCAAGATGTCATTTTTTTTTTCTGCTGTGCAATACTCCATTGTGTAAATGTACCACATTTTTCTTATCCATTCTTCAGTTGAGGGGCATTTAGGTTGTTTCCAGGTTCTGGCTATGACAAACAAAGCTACTATGGACATAGTTGAACACATGTCTTTGTGGTATGATTGAGCATCCTTTCGGTATATACCCAAAGGTAGTATTGCTTGGTTTTGAGGAAGATGTTTCCTAATTTTCTGAGTAATCACCATACTAATATTCAAAGGGGCTGTATCAGCTTGTACAGCACTAGCAATGCAGGAGTGTTCTCTTTACCCCAAATCCTCTCCAGCGTAAGTTGTCATCAGTGTTTTTGATCTTGGCCATTCTTATAAGTGTAAGATGGAATCTCAGAGTTGTTTTGATTTGCATTTCTCTGATGGCTAAGGATGTTGAGCATTTCCTTAAGTGTCCTTTAGTCATTTTAGATTCCTCTGTTGAGAGTTCTCTGTTTAGGTCTGTACTCCATTTTTAAAAATTGGATTATTTGTTCTTTTAATGACCAATTTCTTGAGTTTCTTGTATATTTTAGAGATCAGTCCTCTATCTGATGTGGGATTGGTGAAGATCTTTTCCCATTCTGTAGGCTGTCATTTTGTCTTGTTGACCATATCCTTTGCTTTACAGAAGCCTTTCAGTCTCAGGAGGTCCCATTTCTTAATTGTTTCTGTCAGTGTCTGTGCTACTGGGGTTATATTTAGGAAGTGGTCTCCTGTACCAATGCATTCAAGTGTACTTCCCACTTTCTCTTCTATGAGGTTTCGTGTGGTTGGCTTTATTTTGTTATCTTTGATCCATTTGTACTTGAGTTTTGTGCATGGTGATAGATATGGATCTATTTTCATTCTTCTACATGTTGATATCCAGTTATGCCAGCACCATTTGTTAAATATGCTTTCTTTTTCCCATTTTATATTTTTTGCTTCTTTATCAAAAATCAGGTATTCATAGGTGTGTGGATTAATATCCTGATCTTTGATTCACTTCCATTGGTCCTCCTGTCTGTTTTTATGCCAATACTAGGCTGTTTTCAGTACTGTAGCTCTGTAGCAGAGTTTGAAGTCAGAAATCATGATGCCTCCAGAAGTTCTTTTATTGTACAGGATTGCTTGGCTATCCTCGGTATTTTGCTTTTCCACATAAAGTTGAGTACCATTCTTTTGTGATCTGTGAAGAATTTTGCTGGGATTTTGATAGGCATTGCATTGAATCTGTAGATTGTTTTAGGTAAGATCGCCATTTTCATTATATTAATTCAACCTACCCAAAAGATCTTTCCACTTCCTGGTGTCTTCTTTAATTTCTTTCTTCAAAGATTTAAAGTTCTTGTCATACAGGTCTTCCACTTATTTGGTTAGAGTTATTCTGAGATATTTTATGCTATTTGTGGTTATTGTGAAGGGTGATGTTTCTTTTATTTCTTTCTCAGCCCATTTATCATCTATGTAAAGGAGAGATTCTGATTTTTTTGAGTTAATATTGTATCATACTACATCACTGAAAGTGTTTATGAGTTGTAGAAGTTCCCTGGGGTTGCTTATGTAAACTATCATATCATCAGCAAATAGTGAGAATCTGACTTCTTCTTTTCCGATTTGTATCCCCTTGATCTCCTTTTGGTGTCTTATTGCTCTAGCTAGTACCTCAGAAACTATATTGAATAGATATGGAGGGAGTTGACAACTTTGTCTTGTTCCTGATTTCAGTGGGATCGCTGGTACCACATTTTCGTTATCCGTTCTTCAGTTGAGGGGCATCTAGGTTGTTTCCAGGTTCTGGCTATTATAAATAATGCTTCTATGAACATAGTTGAGCAAATGTCTTTGTGGTTTGATATGCATCCTTTGGGTATATGCCAAGGAGTGGTATTGCTGGGTCTTGAGGTAGCTTGATTCCCTGTTCTGACAAATCTCCATATACAAGCAATTGATCAAGATGATTGATGAGAGCTGTGTGTGGTTAGTGAGCCAGACCTAGAGGAAGAGTTTGCATTCCTTGGAGATCCTTAAGAACGATGCTGACACTCAGGGCACCACCATCCTCTGTGCCTCCTGTTATGGTTGGTGGTGAGACCCAGTGAGCACAGAAAATGAACATCCTTAGATGACAAGGAGTATGGCTGAAGAGGTAATTGCCCAGAGGAACAGTCATACCTCTCTTACACTAACCAACTTATACCTGCCCCACTGACTTTATTGGAGGGGTTTCCCCAACATTTTCTTTAGGCATCCACAGAACAGATACATTTGATAAAGCTGTGTTCCAGAACAGGAAAATACTGCAAACCAACCAAGAAGACCTGCAATAAAAAATAAGCCAGCAACAATACCAAGAAAGCAGCAGCTTAGCCTATTTGCATAAAACTTGAGAAGACTTCCTGTATTAACGACTTCCTTGTGTGACACATTCAGAACGCAAAGGGCAGGATCTTGCATGTATTAAGTGCTTTAAATTTGTTCGCAGATGTGACTCTTGACCTCTCTGATGCAGGTCACGTCCGTGGGCCTGGCTTGGCAGGACCTGTGACTTCTCAGAGTGGACTGTGGGTCTTGGGGACAGATGCTGAGCTTGGATAACGGCTGTTTGCTGTGCCTCAGCGAATGTGAGGATGGAGGGCCACCTGGCCACCTTCTAGCTAGTTTCTAAACCATTAATGGATTAAAACTGATTACACCTGAGCCCTCGTGATTTAATCATCTCTGGAAACGCCCTGACAAACATACCTAGGGGAGAGCTTTAAGAAACCCTTAAGCTTCCTCCAAAACAATCAGGTTGACAAGCAAAATTAACTAGCGCACTAGCTTCGTGCCCGTGAGCAAGCTGCCTGTTCTCTTGGGTTCCAGTCTCCACAGCTGTAAATAGAAGGAGGGAGGGGCTAGGAAACCTCTCAAGTTGTTTGGAGAGTGTGGACCATTGGTACCATGGAGTAATGAGGGGAGGCAAAAGTCTTACTTCAGGTAAATATGGGATGTGGGCATAATTTATTTGGTATTTCTAATTATAATAGGTTATATACAAGACAGTGTCTATCCTTTTTTGAATTTTTTATTAAAATGCTATTACATAATTTTTCTCATTCCCTTTCTTCCCTCCAAATCTTCCCATGTCCCCCCTTATTCCCTCTCCAATTTCTGTTTCTTTTCTTGAATTGTTATTGTGAGATACACACATATTTATATGTGTGAACATATAAATATAAACTGTTGAATCTGTTTATTACTCAAGAATTTTGAAGTGTGCTCTTTGATTTTGTTAAGGACATAGAGAGATGTGTGACAGATTTACAGTCTTCCTTCTGTCTGGTAACACTGAGGCTTCATGCTCAACTGAACAAGGCACCTCCCACTTCCCCCCTCCTCAGCCCCTGGAAGCTGCCTACCTACTTTTTTGTGCCTCATCTGAAAGCAATCATCAAAATTTGTCTTTTTGGTTAAAGATTAGTTTATTTTTATTTTGTGTGTATGAATTTCCCTGCATGCATGCTTGTATACCCCATGAATCCCTGGTGCCCAAACAAGTCAGGGGACATTAGATCCCTAGAACTGCAGTTACAGACAATTGTGAGCTACCATGTGGGTGCTGGGAATAGAACCTGGGTCCTTTGTAAGAGTGGAAAGTGCTCTTAACTGCTAAGCTACCTTTCTAGCCTCAGAATTTGTCTTTTTTGCTATTGGCTGTGTAAGTTAGCATGAGGCCCTCAAAGTTTGTTCAGATTGCTGTCTCTGCCACAGTTGCCTCTCAGCTTAAGGACGAGCAGCATTTTATGTGATGCATAAGCGTTTGTTTATCCACTCATCTGTTGATGGACACATGGGTCATTCTCATGGGATGGCTTCTTAGTTAGGGTTTCTATTGATCTGAAGAGACACCATGACCATGACAACTCTTATAAGGGAAAACATTTAATTGGGGCTGGCTTACAGTTCAGAGGTTCAGTTCATTATGTAGCATGGTTAATAAAAACCAAGAGACAGATCTTGGAGTTCAACCTGAAGACCAGAAAAGCAAAGCAGCTAGTCACTGGCTCTTACCTCTACTTCCGTCCAAAAATGGCAATCCTGCCTCCAGGAATCCTCAGAATGAAGCTGAGCCTAAAACCTGTCTTCTTCCATTTTATATTCCTCTTTAGTGCTGGGATTAAATGTGTGCACCACTACTGCCTAATTTCTATGGCAAACTGGTGTGGCTACTGGGATTAAAGTGTGTGTATCACTGTCTGGTTTGTAGGACTGAAGAGTGTGGCTGTTTTACTCTCTAATCTTCAGGCAAACTTTGTTTATTAAAATACAATGAAATAGGGCTGGAAAGATGGCTCAGAGGTTAAGAGCATTGCCTGCTCTTCCAAAGGTCCTGAGTTCAATTCCCAGCAACCACATGGTGGCTCACAGCCATGGGTCTGGTGCCCTCTTCTGGCCTGCAGGCATACACACAGACAGAATATTGTATACATAATAAATATTTTTAAAAAATACAATGAAATATCACTACACCATTATTGTCACGGCAGGAAGCATGGTGACACAGAAGCAGACATGGCATGGATAGGGACCAACAGCTTTATGTCTGGTTCTGCAGGCAGCAGGAAGAGATCAGAGACACAGGGCCTGACTTGAGCATCTGAAACCACAAAGCCCACCCCCAGAGACACACCTCCAACAAAAGTACACTTACTCCAACAAGGTCACACCTCCTAATAGTGCCATCAAACATTCAACTCTATGAATCTATGGGGCCATTCTTATTCAAACAACCACAGATAGTTATTGTGAACATATCTCCCACGAGGATCCTGATTCCAGCACTACTCTTAGGCACTGCCCAGAAATTCTGAGTCATGTGGTAATTCTGTTTTCAAGTTTTGGAGGAAGTCACAGTGGCTGATTTACTCTATGTTCCCACTAGAAGTATACAATGGCTTCGGTTTCTTCCCCTTTCTTCTCTTTCTGCTCTCTCCTTTCTTTTCCCCCTCCCTTCTCCTTCCTTCCTTCCTTCCTTCCTTCCTTCCTTCCTTCCTCTCTCCCCTCTCTAGATTTCTTTCTTCCTTTCTTGCTCATTCTTTCTTTCTCTCCTTCTTTCTGCCTCTTTCTTTCTTTCTTTCTTTCTTTCTTTCTTTCTTTCTTTCTTTTTCTCTTTCTGTCAAAGGCAGGAAGGATTCGAGCCAAGCATGGAAGTACTGCACACCTGTGATCCCAACACTTGGGAGACTTTGTGTTTCTGTTGTTGATTAGGAAAAATTTATTTGGAGCTGAGATGGTACAGGAAATACCATCTTTGACTCTTCCTCAAATAAAGACCAACATTTGCTTGAACTTAAGAGATTAGTATTTTACTTTTGCAAAGTGGTTGGCACTATGCTCAAAGCCGAATACATTAGACCTTTTACAATACAGGCTTGGTGTTGGGGGATATTCAGTTCTGCTAGCCTTACTGGGAAGGGTCTGGAGGTTTAACCACAATTGGTGATTTAGTCTGATTGACAGAGTTTCCATTTATTAAAAGTGCCCACTTTTTTTTTCTTGAGCAATGAGTCATCTTTTGTTTCGTCCCTATAATAAGAAATGTTCTCATCGTGGAAGTCTCCCCACACAGCCCATTGAACACAAGATACTGCTGCTGAGCCTGGACGAATTCTGTCCTCCAGGGGAGCATTGCCTGGATGTGCGACTGGGAGGCAATGTGTTCATCATTTGGGGGATCAGTCTTTGGCATCATTGTCCTCCTTCAAAGGACTTCTGGTTTGTATATAGGTTGGACATTATAGAGAGTTCACTGGCTTCAAGTGAAAGAGGACGCGGAAGGAAGGTGCTTGGGGTATTTAGTTCAGTCTGGCCTTGCTGGTAAAGCCAGCGGGCAGGGTCAGAGGTGGCCTGGAGCTACTCCCTACTCCAGCGAGACGTCACCTGTGTCATTTGCCCTCTTTTCCCCTTTTCATTGTTTTGCACTGGAAGGTGGTCCAGACTTCTCTGTTGCCCAGTTCTCATGGTAGAACAGGCCATTGCTCCCAAGTACTTAGGTTTACACACAACAGACCAGCCTCCTGGAGAGTCTGGCCTTGCTCTCCATCCCTAGTGTGCTGTCCTGCCTGGACAGGCCCAGGTTTGCAGGGGTGGCTACAGAACCCCATAAAGCTTGGGCTGTAAGCTAGCGGGTGGGTGGAGAGAGGACTGCATGGCTGACTGGTGATGCAGGAGGCACCTGAGCACCAAACAGGAGTTCAGATTCACACCGCAAACCCTGGTGCAGTGCCGGGACTCAAATTCACACAGTAGATTCACGCCACAAATCATAGCTCAGTCCTGGGACTCACAGCCACACAATGACGTCAGTCCAAATGGGCCACAGAGGACAGAGAGCAAGGGTGTGGGGGAACTGGGACCTAACCCAGATTCCAGACGCTTGCCATCTCGCTCTCAGAGCCAGCCCTGCTCGGTTAATCTGCTTTTACGACTTCCCAGACACTCTCTTTTCTGAATCGTCTGTTGCAGTCCAGGGGCTTCCGCTCTCAAAGGCGAAGTGTCTGACCCTCAGAAAATCATTTCTACACATTTTACGGAGAGAAGCTGAGCAGTTTGTTGATCTCATGTAGAGATGAAGGTGAGAAACTTGAACCAGCATTAACATATTCTTTTTTCAAAAGGCTTTATTTCATAATACCCACATTGTTATTTGCAGACCAGACTGTTTTCATGGGAAAAAAAATAACTCCCCAGAAATAATGATCAAGAAAATGGGCCCATAATGAAAAAAGATGTTCGATACCCAGAGGGCCTGATACCTGCTGGAAACAGTGCCTGAAATCTAATTTCCCAGATTTATTGAGCACCCATCCCATGCCCTGCAGAAGCACCCAGTCCTCCACTGACGATGGGACTTGCCAGGGGACTTATGGACCCGTTATCTCTCTGTCAATTATATTCTTGGGCCTGTGGGTGATTTATCCTTGTGGCATAGCATCTACACAGACATAGAGACACACTGATTTTCCTAGCTAGTTCCTGATCCTGAGGAAAAGCTGCTCACCCAAGGCTTCGCTGAATACAGCAGCCTTCCTGGACATGGGGGATCCGCCAGCCACGCTGACAGTCTAAATCTGAGTTTATGACTGTCACTCCATACCTTATGTCATCACCACATTCAAGGACATCTCACTCTACACCCATGGAACCCCTTTACCTCTTATCACCCCTCCCCCAACCCTTTCCTGTTTAGGAGATCTTAGCCCGCTGTATGATGCTATAGCAAAATGTCACAGACTGAGTAGTTCATAAAGGAAATAAAGGAGACTGCTAAGTCAAAGATTTGGGGCAGAGAGGACAGTACCTGTTATTCTGGCTGTGTCATTCCACAGTAGAGGGAGTTAGGGTAAAAGAGGGTAAGAAGCTAGGCTCCTACTTGGATAATAGCTCTAACAGTGACCATTGAGGTGGAGCCCCTAGGCTCTAATTGCCTCTGAAAGCTCCCCACTGGTAAATGTCCACATGAGCTGTGGAGGGGACAAATATCCAAGCCATAGCACAGAGCAACACAGGTCTCTCACACGCTCCTGCTTACAAACATCTTGCTAGTGCAGTACCTCTCCTGGCCTCCAGGCGGAGCAAGAGCTTCCGTTCATGAGCACCTCTCATCGGTCTCACTGCTTCTAGTTTTTCCAGATCCAGCTTTATTTGTCGACCCTTAGCTGTTGTTGCCACAGTCTGTAGCTGCTCATTTCCTCTGACAGAAGCAGCATAGTCCACTGTCGTGTGACACTATTCCCAGGGAGACACAAACAAATGCCCACTCACCCCAGAGAGGGAACCAGTAACAGACAGTATAGTACAGCAGTATAGTATAACAGTAACCACAACACGGAAGTCCAATGTGGTTAATCAATGAGTTTTATTTACTTACTGAAGTATGGGTGAGGGGCTACTGACAGGAGCAGAAACCACTCCAAGACAGCTGCGACACCAGCCTGGGTGGCTGCTCATGAAAGCTGGAACCCTGGAATGCCCTGCACAGCCTGCAGGCAGCTCAGCTGGCTGGAGAGTCCCTTCCCGAGCTGCCTGGAATCGCGGGAGATTTCACTGCTTATCTGTGCTGGGGGAGAGACTAGCTTAATGTGTTCCGTTGGTTTCAGGGACTCCTGAAGGCTTAGTTGTTTCTTTCCCCAGCTTAAGGAACTTCCCTGCAGGATGGAATGTGTCACCTCCCTTTAGAACGTTTTGTGTCTCAATTAGCTTCCCTGACGGTGGGTTTTATCTGGGAGGAATTTGTTGCCGGACACTCACCTTAGTCAGGGTCTGCAGAAGCAGCCGTCTTGAGGTGTAAGGGAAGATACTTCATCCAGGCAAAGCAGACAAGGTAGGCTGCAGGCTCCTGCAGAGTGTGCAGAGTATTGGGCACTTTGACAGAGTACTCTGCTGACCTTAGAGGGCTACATGGTCTGAGTAGGGGCTTACTTTTCTTACCTTGTGACTAGACGTGGAAGGTAGAGTCCTTTAAACATTTTCACATCTTCAGCTGAAGCAAGGCATCTTCTGCAGAGAGGCCAACAATAAGTCTGTACTGACTGAGCAAGCACAGGAATGGCTTCGCTGACTAGGAGAGGCATGCTTGTAATTTTTTTTTTACTAATTCTTTGGAAGTTTATAAAACACATTTTGGTCAGATTCACCCCCAACTGCTGCCACTAACTCCTCCTAGGTCCTTTTTTAGCTCAGTCCCTCCCAACTTTGTGTCATTAAAAATAATAACCTACCAGTTCTGATTTGTGCTGTGTATATATTTCTGGGTGTGGGGCATGGTGGATCTACAAGGAGCCACACACTGTTAAAGAAAACTGACTTTTCTTCCTCCTCACCCAGAAGTTATCAGCTGTCTGTAGCTCCTCAGTTAGGGGTGGGTTCATGACCCCTTCCCACTCTGTGCTGTGGTGTTGATTGGCCTGATCATGTAAAGGCAGCAACAGGTGCTGCCTTTGGAGCATTAGATATGGTTTCCAGTTCCAGTGGCACCGTGGACTCTCTGGACCCTCACTCTGCAGACTGTTCCTCTATGGCCAGCTCTGGGTTCAGAAAGGGCAACCCCTTCCCTCCTCCAGTGTGTGTGTGTGTGTGTGTGTGTGTGTGTGTGTGTGTGTGTGTGCATGTGTGTGTGTGTGTGTGTTGTAGCAAGTAGGGGGCCGCTTGTTGGTTCCTGGTTGCTTAGCCCCAAAATAATCACACAGAAACTGTATTATTTAAATCACTGCTTGGCGCATTAGCTCTAGCTTCTTATTGGCTAACTCTCACATCTAAATTTAACCCATTCCTATTAATCTGTGTATCTCCATGTGGCTGTGGCTTACCGGCTAAAGTTCCAGCGTCCGTCCGGCAGGGGCTACATGGCTTCTTTCTGACTCCACCCTTCTTTTCCCAGCATTCAGTACAGTCCTCCCTGCCTAGCTCTGCTCTGCCTTACCCTGCTATAGGCTCAAAGCAGTTCTTTATTCATTAATGGTAATCACAGCACACAGAGAGAAATCCCACAAGTGTGTGTGTGTGTGTATGTGTATTGTGTTTGTGTCTGTGTGTATGTGTGCTATATTTGTGTCTTGTATGTGTGTGTGTGTGTGTATGTGTGTGCCTGTGTATGTGGTGTGTGTGCTCCTGTGTGTGTGTGTGTGTGCCTGTGTATGTGGTGTGTGTATGCCTGTGTGTCTATGTGTGTGTGCGTGCACGTGTGTGTAAGCTGATTGAATCCAAGGACCAATTCTTGTGATTTCTCCAGCCAGCAAGCCCTAAGTCCTCAGCCCAGTTCTGGAACTGTGCCTAAAGAAGAGCCTTACAGATAGAGACCTCATAGCCAGGAGGTGGCGCCATAGTTCCAGCGAAGCCCTTTGCAAAGACTGAATTTCTGGAAACTTGTAACTCTACCCAAACTCCTTCCACTCCTCTGTGAGGCTCTGCTCTCAGGGCAGTGATATGTTCTCATCTCATCTCAGAAGAGGGGATTAACGCCACGCTGTAGCTAATGAGAACGAGGAAAATCTGTTTCAGAAAGCAAAATTCTAAGCCCATTCCTTTTTTCTGCAGGCTGAGAAGGGCTTCCAATGCTGGCAGGGACAGTTTCTCACAGCGGGGAGGAAGCTCACAGGCTGAACTTCCCACAGAGATCTGCGAGCCCATTTTCAGAACTAGAGAATTCAGGGACGTTTTTAGTTCCAGTGTAGCATCTTGGTGGTTGTCCCAAAGGCAGCTGGGACTAAAGGAGGAAGGCTCCTCAACCTAAGTTTCCATCATTTCTTCCCCAGCACCCCGTGGTCCAACCTCTGTACTTCTCCCCAATCTTTCAAGGCCCAGTTCCCATCTTGCCCCTGGGACCTCTCCACATTCTGGAAAGCTGAGGTCTCACTATGTAACCCAGCCTGGCCTTGAACTCATGATTCCTCTGCCTCCAACCTCAACCTCTGGATTTCTGGGTTTCCAGTGTGCACCTCCAGGACTAGCCTGGTCACCTTTGTCTGCCTGTTGCTTCTTGATTCATCTCTGAGGTGGTGATTCCCCTGGGTTCAGCTCTACTTCCCAAGCTTGTGATGTTTCCTCCAAACAGCAAGCACTCGAGGGATATTTATGGATGTTGGAGAGTATAGTAAAACATGTTTGCTCCATATTCAAAGAGCTGGGAGATGTTTAATAGTAAAATATAAAAAGGGAGAGTATGTGGGTCATTACTCTTGCTCTCAGAAAGCTATAGATTATGACTTTAGATCATAATCTATAAACCAGCAGTGTGACTGTATTATTATTATTAGAAGCAGCATTAATAACAGCACATTTATCGAGTGCCTGATGTGTAGTGTTCACTGTGCTATGCGTTTTATATATGTTCTTCATTTACTTTTCCCAACTAAACACTGGGAGGTGCTTTTTGAATTTTCCATACTGGGAAAACCAAGGCTTGGAAGATTGAATAACCTGCTTGAGTTTATGACTTAGTACTGGCCAGTCTTGGGGATGAGGTTAGTACTAGTTAAGATCTAAAATTAGGTTAGTACTGTTTAAGGTCTAGAATTTAGTTAGTACTGGTTAAGATCTGAGATTTGGTTAGTACTGGTTAAAATCTGGGATTTGGTTAGTACTGGCCAGGCTCTGGATTAGGTTAGTATTGGCTAAGATCTGGGATTTGGTTAGTATTGGTCAATCTCTGGGTTTAGGTTAGTACTGGTTAGGATCTGGAATTAGGTTAGTATTGGTCAATCTCTGGGTTTAGGTTAGTACTGGTTAGGATCTGGAATTAGGTTAATACTGGTTTGGATCTGGGATTAGGTTAGTACTATTTAAGATTTAGGTTAAGTTAGTGGTCAAGGTTTGTGGGACTAGACAAACCCACATTGCTTTCCAAGGCCTCTTTGTCTGATGGGATCAGGGCTCACAAGGGCCTCTTGAAGCCTGCAGGGTTGTACCTCCTCATATTTAATTCTGGAAGGGCTCAGGAGTCCTGCCCTATGTGGTTGGAGAGACAGTTGCCTGGGGAATGGTAAGAAGTCAGCACCCTGGGAAGCTTGGTTGAAGTGAAGCTTTGCATTGTCTTTTAGTAAGTGGCAGATTTGACCAGCAGAGCTAGTGAGAGGAAACGGCCTATGCCTATTCCGCATGACTTCGAGGGAGTGGGTAAAGTGCCAGGTGATTTTCTTCCTGGCACATATCTCCTTATCTGGCCTATCACAAATATCACCAGTAGTCTTTATTTAAAATCTGAGTTTAAAAAGTTTTTGTGTCTCAGCATCTTCCATGATCCCATCAAACCTTTTAAAAGATTCAGAGAGAAAGGGAGGGGAGGGAGAGAAAAGGAGAAGAGGAGGGGAGAAGAAGGGAGAGGGAGAGAGAATATTCAACCTCTGTATTTGAACAAAAAAGTCTTCAGGACCCTGATATCCACCCCTCTTGGACATCCTAGCTCCTGGAAGTTGATACTCTTTCAGGGGGATCCAAAAGGCCACAGTCTGTTTAGCAAACACAGCAGGTGTTGCCGGCAATGACCGGAGAAGGGAAGCCATTCTCCAGTAACATCTTTACTCAGCCAACGATCCTGAGGATGGAAATGCGTTTCCTAGAGAAGCAAGACTCCAGCTTGACTCTGAACATTTCCTTGGTGAGAAAAACAATCTTAAAGAGTGGTGATAGGGAGCTCCCAGAGCTCTCTGATGCTGGAAATCCCTTGTGCAGAGAACAAGAGCTTGTGTCCTATCACGAAACATTAAGCTGAGGTCGCAAGGTCCTGGAAGAGTAAATGGCTGATATCTTTCTTTGTGGAGAACAACCTGATGTGGAAGAAAGGCAGAGCAAGAGGAACCCGAGGATGCTGAACGGCTGAGAGCAGGCAGGTGTGGGAAGCAGGCCAGGCATCGGTGATGTCTTTGCACTTGGATGGCAGCTGTTGCAAATGTATTACAGCTTTGCCATACTCAGGCCTCTAGTGTGCGGGTGACCCTGTAAGTACTTAGTGGCTTCCCGAGTTGCTCTTCTAGAGTGACTCACATTTGACTGTCTGTGTAACTTCAGAAAGGCATGCAGGATATCTTGAACTGGGCTGTAATGGGCTGGACAATGGTCCTTGAAGGTGGCCAGGCTCCAGGTGCTGGAACCCAGAAAAACTTATGCAGAAAAGGGGCCTGAGGAGGCCCCTTGAATTAAGGATTAAATTATGGGAAGACTATTTTGACCTATCTAGGTGGTCTCTAAATATAACCATAAGTTTCTTTGTAAGAGGAAGAAAGTTGGAGACTTAGTTACAGATAGAGAACAGGCCGTCAATGGAGCAGAGTGGATAGAAGCTATTACAGGCTGACTTTGATGATGGAGGAAGGGGCCATGATTCAAGGAATGCAGCTGTTCAGGTTGCAAAACCAAGAAAGCGATTGTCCCCATGAGCCTCTAGAAGAGTGTGCTGTTACCAACATGTTGGTTTCATCCAGCAGAAACCAGTTCTGGTTTGCGACTTCTAGAATTCGAAGGAAATAACTAGATGTTGTTATAAGCCAGTTTGCAGCAATCTGTTCTATCAGGAATAAGGAGATAATACATGGATGGGAGTGAGAATTTGCATGCATGGGATCCTGACCGACAGAAGCTTGCAACTGAGAAAGTATTTTAACCAAGTTCTCTAGAAAGACGGAACTCACAGAAGACAGGTATACAGAGAAACAAGAAGGGGCTTATTTACCAGGGGAATCAGACCATGTGGTTATGGAGGCAGAAGAGGTTCATGACAGGTTGTCTGAAAGATAAAGAACCAGTCAAACAGGTCCAAGTTCAAAGGCCCCAGAGCCAGGGAAGCTAGCTCTGACCTGAAAGTCTCCTTTCTGAGAACTAGTTTTCATGGCACCAGAAGGGTTCACACAGCTCCAAAGGAGAGAGGCAACCAACATTACCACTAAGATATGATTCCTACAAACCGCAACAAAGGCGAGCACAGCATGATTACCCTAACAGAACCCTAGTACCATATAGACTTTGGTGGAAACCAACAGCTCTGTAATTGGACTTAAGATACACTCAATAAGAAGGAACTCATGCCTGGTACTGGAAACCCAGCCAACTACTCAGAGCTCCTGAAGACATGGATCTTGGAGGAGAAGTTGTAACCACCATTTTACTAGACAAGCATAATCTTTAACTCTATTCTAGGTATTTGTCCTCATACCCCACAAGGCAGTGTGGTTCTCACCCTTCATTAAAGAAACTTCTCTTTGCAATAGATGGTGAGCAGGATAGAAAACCACAACTAATCAAAATGCAGAGGTGTGGAACCCAGACCTAAATGATACAGCCATAACACAAGTCCTGCACCTAAAGATTAAGGGCCATAGCAGAAGATGGGAGCAGAAAGATTTAAGAGCCAGAGGAATAAGGAGTTTGCCATGAGATTGTGTTTCCCACTGATATCAGAAACTACACCTATAAAGTCTCACCAATATGACTACCTAAACATGACCTGAACAAGGACAATACCAGTAGACATTGCTAATGTGGACAGGGGAAAGACCACGAGGCCTCAACCCAAACTACAGTACCTAAAAAATGTTGAGAGCTGGAGAAAGTCTTCCCTAGGGAAGAACACCCCGATTGGTATCCAAACACGAGTTATACCTCTTAATAAAAAAAATAAATAAAAAGGAAATAGAAAAAGGGATGGGTCCCATGCTTACTGCAGCATTGGAAGCAATGCTGCTTTTCCAGATCCCGAGTCCCTTATCACATCAGGGGCACCCTGACCCAGTGATCCCAGGAAGTGAGGTGAGAGCCACAGCAAACTTGGAATGCTATCTAGTTTAGAGGTGTTGTTCTTCCCCCGCTCCCCAGTGGTGCAGAGCAGTGAGAACTAAGGGGGAAGCTAGAGTATGCATCCTGGTGTTGCCATGTTGACATGTTATTTGTCTTTGAGAGTGTCATTTGAGCTCAATTTCCATGGTCATATCATAAAATGGAGCTAAGAACACAGGCTGTTGTAAGCTAAAGTCATGGTCAGATTAACATAGTCCCCAAAAGTGTAGGTATAATGACTCTGAATGACCGGAAAAATGATGATGAATTAGTAAAATGTCTGAAGTCTATATTGTTTAGGGGGAAACTGTAACAACTGTATTTTGCAGGTGGAGATGGAAGGTCAGAGAATTATGTACATAGAAACTCTTTGTCTAGGGTGTTGTATAAGCCTGAGGTTGACTGTGGTCTGCCTGGCAGTCAGAGCTTCCTACTATTAGAAGGATGTTCTGTGATATGATCTATGCCTCTATTCTCATAATATCAATGACCACAGTCCGCCACTTCATCTTTGGTCTTTAGTTCTCCTCCTTCCATAGATGGGAGGAGGCAGAGCCAGGAATTAGGCACAGGAAGAGAAATGGAAAAGTGATTGCTCTTAAATGAGCTTGGCATGGATTTTATTGACATTAGGTAAGCAGACTCTGGATTCTTAGTGATGTCATCTGTCGTATCATAAGGGATAATGGTATTTACAAAGAGCCTTGATGATACTGGAGGACCAGCAGCTCATTTTCCTTGAGTACAGTTGAGCTTCTTTGTGAAGAACAACAAACAAACAAAAAAGACAACACCCAGAGTCCATAGGACCTAACCAGGGTGTGTTGAGAGTGCACACACATATGACTGAGGGGGCATGGAGTGAGCATGTAAGTGCCTGTGCCCAAGAGGGCTGGGATGTGTGCTATGCCCTCTGCTGTCTTGGGCTAAGATTCCTAGAAACAGCAGAAGGGGACAGAGAGAAGGAGGGTGAGGAAGAAAATGCAGATTGAAGTTTGGGCTGAGCTCTGCTGGAGTGATGAGATTCAGGGGTAGGATAGGGACCATTAACTGGGGTGTTATCTGCCTCAGCATCTGCACATGCTCACACTTCAGGGTGGTCGCTGTGCTTTGGATGTTGTCTGTTTCCACATGTGAAGAAAAGGCTAATCCCCGAGGTGACACTATTGGGACACTGGGGAAGCTTTAGGAGTGAGAGTGTGGTGGGTGGCCTGGAGACCACTGAGGGCATGCCCTTGAGGAAATGTGAGACCCTGGTTCCTTCCTTTTCTCTTTTACTGCCTGACTCCTTGCTGTGCTTGCTTCCAGAGGTTCAGGCAATGGTCCTTCCCTGTCTTGGACTGGAAGCTCTGAAACTGTGAGCCAAAACTAACGCTTTTTATCTTTTGACATTGGTCTCAGTGATTTCGCTATATTAATCCAAAGCTGACAATACAGCAGCTGATCACGCTGCCAGGGGCATTTCAGAGGCAGAGGGTGAATGAAGAAGCCTGTTGGGGGCGATGGAGAAAGCTTGCGGGAGAGCGGGAGGCAAGGGCTATCTCATTATGTTTTCTTATCATCGGTAGCTTAAGCAAGGGAGGATAAAGTAACTAAGATGAAAAAACAAACAACAAACAACCACGAGACCCATTCTTTTTACCAGGACATTTGTTTTCATTGTTGAAATCTCATTAATGAAATTACTACAAGTGTATTCTATACATAGATAACTCTGAGTAGAGAGACCTGGTGGGTTTTGTTCAAAGCTTGGAACTGTTTAGACCTGTTCCAAGCTAATTGTAATATCAAAAAGAGTGACATTGGCCAGGATCTCTTAGTGTTGGAGACAGTACTAGAAGAAGCAGGAGGTCATGAATATAACATGAGTTCTTGTTCTTAAGAAGGCATCATAGCACAGTGGGGAAGCCGGCTTGTGCCAGTCAGGAGGCCGCAGAGTTCATTTCCACCAACCTCTGCCTCTACAAACTTACTCTCTTAGCGTCAAAACGGGACTAAGAGTGACTTCCCTACAGGAATGACATCAGAATAAAAGGAGACAATGAATGTAAACAGAATGGAAAAAAGCCTGGCACTTGTTTAAAATGATGGCTCTAGGAAGAAGTTGTGAGTGTCCCGCAGTGTCTGTGTTCTTATCTGCTCCATGATGAAGGGAGGAGGCTTCCCAGAGAACAACTTGCTTCCAGAAGCCTTAGAGCTGATCTAAGAAGACAGGAAAAGATGAGAGAAAATGAGTATTTTGAGTAAGCATTAGAATGAGAAACGAGTTCAGGCATCTGGCTTCCTAGGAATAGTTCTTACTAAAACGGAGCACAGCTCATGTGAGAGAAGAGTTGATGGAGGTTAACCCGCATGCCCTGTCTCTGGGCCGTGTTTCAAGGACGGCAGCACCCCTCAAATTGCTTAATAAATCGAGTTATTGATAATTCACTGTTAGCGTGAGATCCACCGCTGCCTCATTTTTGGAAATAACTTTTTCAGCGCGTGCCACGGGGTAGTCTTGACCCAGCAATTCCCTTCTAGGCATCCACCCTTCAGAATGGCTGAGCGAGTACAGGCATGCGCAAAGGCTTGTTGCCGTAGTCCTTTGCAGCAGCGGGACCCGGGAAAACCAGCTACTCCAGAGAACAGGTGCGTCATGTTGTGGACTGTAATGACGAACACAGCTCTGGGAGTCACTAAGCCACAGGCCACAAACATATCTGACCATTTGACATGTGACATAATGTTGCCATCTAGAAAGCCCACACTTGAGAACTATTTGAGTTGC